>NW_028258308.1:46587500-49200720 GCF_053883595.1 Heterocephalus glaber
CTTGAGGGGCTCTCACCTTTCAACCACTGTGAATGTGGTGTGCAAAGCTCTCCTTGGAAGTGGAGTGCTGGGTCTCAGGACAGTTTTGCTTTACCCATCCTGAGGGGTCACCGTTCTGTTTTCCACAGCAGCAGTGTCTCTTTGCATCCCCCAATGGGGCACACTGCTCCAGTTTCTCACCTTCCCAGCACTTGCAGTTTGATTTTGTTTTGTTATGATAGTCACAAAAACTGGGGATGATGCAATTTTTTGAAATTCCCTTCCCCTTTGAATATTTTTTTATTGGACTAAAATATGAATGTCATAAACTTATCCATTTTCACTGTTCTATGGGTTTGGTTGGGTTCGGTGGAGCTAGTCACATGCACAGCCTTGCGCATTGTCACCACCACACACTACCAAACTCTGCACCCCTGGAGTGGGTGCACTCCATGAGGAGTGAGGGCCCCTGCCAAGTTGGTTCCTCGTGACTTGCACCAAGGTGCTGCTGGAGACACTGACTTCTCCCCATCACATGTGGCTTCCCTGCCCCAGAACCAGCACAGCTTCCTGAATCTAAGGACACCATGGCCCCCCTCAGTCTGCACTTGGTACTAGAGGTGGAGGTGGCTGCTGTCCCAGGGCTGTGTCCTACCTGAGGTCTGGGCACTTCTGGAAGCCCAGTCCAGAGCCTCTCCATCTCCCCCACATCCAGTCCCAGTCTGTGCAGAATGTGGCTGCTCCTGGCCCTCCAGTCTTGCCTCCATAGTCACTTTCGTAGGGTGCCACTGACCCACATTGTGACTTTTTATCATGTCCCCAAAGGCTTCAGGTGAAGCTGCCCTTGGCCATGCCAGAGTTCTCTTCTCCTCAAACTGAAGTCCTCAGGGATACAGGTCCTGCAGACAGCTTCGAAGTTCCACTCCCAGCAGTGCCTCTGGTAGCTGTGAACCTGGCTTCCTGCATCTCTGAGCTCAGACACCCTCGCTGGAAAAGGATCCCATGTAATGAGACAGTGTCCAGCACTGGGTTTGGCGATGTGCTTTCTTCTGCTCCGACCCAGGGAGCAGGAGGGGCTGCCTCCTGCAGGCCCTGGCAGGAGTCCAGGGCAACCCTCCCCTAGCACAGGCTGTGCCCCTCACCAGCTCGGCCCCTGGTGGACAGGGCCACCTGGTCCCAGCCTCATCTGGTGGCCTGGCTGGAGCTCCCACCCCCACCTTTATCTCTGCAGTTGGGTGATGGCAGCTTCCAGCTCTTCTATGTCTCTAGTTTGAGCTGACAGAGATGCCACCCCCATTAGCCAGTCCCCTGCCTTCTGGGGTGCATGCTTGAACAAGGATGAGTTCCTGTCTGAGGCAAATTTCTCCAGCTCATTCCTGGACAGTCCTGAAGATGGGGCTTTGTGCCACCCAGCAAGTGTCCATGCATGGGTCAGGAAGGCCAGGGGGATCTGCTTGGTGGATGGGCATCAGTGATATCTGTACAAATTGAAAAAGGATGCAGAAGCCAGAGTGGCTGAATGGGGGAGGGAGAACAACTTGGAAGAGAAAGACGGTAACATCTGTAGAAGCAGGAACAGCAGCAAAGAAATTGAATCTGAATACTTGTACAGAATTTACCTGCATGGAATGTGTCCCAGTTTCTAGGTAGGGAAGCTGTGAATCATGATGTCTGTCAGGCTCTCTTGTGGTCATCCCTAGCATTACAACTGAGGTTTAAATTTCCCTAAGAAAATGTGATCAGCCTGGGATGTACCTGAGAAGTGAAATAAAAGTATTTTTAAAAATTGTTTTGTTTTTAAATTTTAATTCCACATATTAGTCTGAAGTGGATGTTGTTTGTGTTACTATGAAATACTGCTTTGCTTTGCTGTCTGTGTGAACAGAGCCTCTGGAGCCCATGCTGCCACCTTCAGGGCCAGAGAGCAGGGCTGAGGGAGGTGCAGGGACAGCTGAATTCGAACTGCAGACACACAGCTAGTGGTTTCTTAGCATGAGTGCTTCCCACACAGTACTGGAGACATATTTATAATGCTTGTTTTTCCCAACCTCCTGGAGTCCTGCTGCAGCCTCTGGCTGGACCAGGCCACACCCTGAGTAGCTTTTACTTTTTCTCTTGCCTGGGGATTCAGCCACAGTGCTATGTTTTAGACACCACCGGAAGGCATGTGCGGCCCCTCTGGGGAAAGATGAGTGTGAATGAACACATATCAATGCCCAGGGCAACTCCAGCAGGGAGCCCCATCACTTTTGCCACTGGGGGCACCCCTAAGTCTGTAGGTCAAAGAACTAACATGTTATGGCCTAGCTGGGAAAGGGAGAGAGTGGGGAAACACAGCAAGTTCCAGTCTCAGGCACAAGAAATGGGCAGCGTTACTGTGAATCCATATCATTTTCCCTCCTGTGGGCAAGGGTGAGACAGAGCTTATGACACCAGCCAGAGTCTTTCTAGGGTGTTTGCTGGGATGAAGCCTCAGGAGGGGCCTTGGGCCTTCCACTTCCTCTGGTCTCCATGCTGTCTGCCGAGATGTTCCTGCCAGCCACAGGCTCCTGGGCTGGAAGGAAAATGTTCCTTGCTCCTGGGCATTGTGACCTCAGTCCTATGCTGACAAACACGCAACCACACCTTCCACTCAGGGCTATAGCCTCCCTGGGCACCACCAGGGCCCCTCTTCATTCCCCTGTCCATCCCAGTTGCTCACCCCTTGCTCCAGCGGGGCCTGACCTGTGAAGGACCAGAGCAAGAGTCTGATAGAAACCCACAGGGCAGAATCTAAGTGTTTAATTTGGAAATGCAGCTCACACACAGCCAGACACAGCACACTCTGCTGGACTGTCTCAAAGCCCCACAAGGCCAAGTTCACACCCGAGTCCTCTGCCTCCTTGCAACTCCCTCAGAAGTGGAACTGGAGCCCCAGGCCAGTCAGCCCAGGCCCTGCCTCCATCCCTTCCAGCCCCAGGCCTGTACATCTTTGAGGGGGCCCCTGTAGCACCTCCAAACTCTGCCCACTTCTTGCTCCAACTGGTGATGGGAAAACCTTTAAAAACTTCATGACCACTCTGGGGGAGCAGTAGAAGATTCTTGCTTTAGTACATGAGGAGAAAAGTGATGAGCAGGTATCTGTTCTCTTTGTTGATGTGAAAATTGATATCTGCACCTAGAAACGATTTGAAGCAGGATGGAAAACTGAAGAAATGATGAGAGAAAACTGGGATGCTTCCTCTTTTTTATTTCTATTTTAATATTTATGTGATTCCATTAAAAGAGAAAAAAAAGTGAGCAGAATCTTTTTTCCCCTTCACCTAGCTATCCAGCATTACTCATCCATCAATTTCTTTAAACTAATATTACCAGAACTGCCTGTATTGATGACAAATTCCACCAATGTCACTTGAAGACATAACAAATTTTGTTTATTTAATGACCTGTTGTAAAAATAAAAGCAGTACTGCCTTTGACTTGGGCTTAAAAAAAAAAACCTACAGCTTTCAGATCTCAAGAATTCCCCATTACTTTTGTACACTGCATTAGCCAGAAAGAGTCTAAAGATGTCCACCCTCTGATGCTCAGAACCCACAAATATATGAGGAAATTAAGGAATGAGGGAAATAAAGAGGTTAACAAATTAAGTTTGCTGACAGCCCACCTCCAAATGGGGAGGTTGTCCCGGGTGAGCTGGGTGATGAGGTGGACCGGGGAGGCAGCATCGAGGATCTAAGCGTCGCCTGGACAAGAAGCCCATTCTCCTCAGAGCCTCTAGCCTAGACCAGGCCTTTGGACATCTTGCTTTCAGCCTCTTGAGACCCACAGACTCCTACCCTACAGAACTGCTAGATGATTCATCTGTCTTGTGCAAGCCACCAAATGGGTGCTCTGGTGCCATGGGACGCTAATGTATGCACCAAGATTGAGTGAAGAGGTCAGGACTTTTCGCAACTATGACTTGCATGGTATCACAGATCTGGCCTCTTCTTTTAGGCTCTCCAGGACCTGCACACCAGCTCCTGAGGTCTGTCTCTTCCCTGTCCCTGGACTCCAGGTGTTGCTGGTGGTGGTGGTGGCCACTATATGCAGTGCTCAGGACTCAGCTGTACCATGGTTCTGTCCAAGAGTAGAGTGTTTTCTGCTTTGTTGCTGGAACTGGGTTCACTGTGATGCTTAGCCAGGTGTTGTTGGTGTTTGCAGTCCTGACAGCAGATTAAGCCAGTGTCTGTGCAGTAATATACACTGGCTCTCTCTTGTCTGTTACTGATTGCTCCTACTTCTCATTGTAGACAGAGAGCCTGGATTACTTATCCCCACATGCAGAAGTGTACCCAGGCTCCTCTGCTTACAGTGCCTAGTGAGATTGCTCTTATGTTTCCACCAGGAACAGATGTGCATCTCTGTACAATTAGCACACTCCTGTTTATCCATACTGTACACATGGTTTTAACAGACACCACCCCTTCTATTAATATTTTCATTATTTTTCATTCAAGACAAAAATCAGCTTATATCTATTGAGTTAGGGGTATAGCTTGTTTTCAACTTTGAAGTATTATGAATAATGCTAAATGCAAATAATTCCTCTCTCTGTTCATTTCTTTTGGATAAATACCTAGAGCAGAATTGCCAGGTCTGTGATCAGCATGTACATGGCTGTATAAGATGCTGCCACACTTCCAAAGCAGCTGCATGATTTTGCATTCTCATCAACAATGTAATGTATTCTGAATAGGAAAGGAATTGATACAGAAATATTTTAAAGTATAAGCTTTCATTTCCAGCACAGCGCATGTATGGGTCCATCCACGCATCCATGTGCATTTCCTGAATAAACCAACATTTTTTGTCTGCGGATTGGTCCGCTCCTATGATAACATCTAGGAAGGGAGCTCTGTGCTCTAGCAGCCAAAAGGGGGACCCCGGCGACTTCCTTGCTTCTTAAATGTGAACCAAGTTCCTGCTACAGAAAACACCCAGATTCCATAACAGGTCTGAGGTCAGGAGGTTAAACAACTACTGGAGGACAGAAACTTCGGCAACTTCTGGACTACGCAAGCCCCTCCACTGGGCTTGAGCACTGCGGCTCTGGGGTTTGTGAGCTGCGTTCTGTCATCAGTGTCACTGTTTGATTTTCATCTGCAACCTACAAAGATGAAAATTCCTACTCCATGCTCCTTCCTTGGCCCATTTCTATTTGGTCTTTTACTGGGAAGAGTCTAATTTTTTGAGTTCTTTATATATTCTGGATAATAGTCCTCTGCTGAAGAGTAGCTGGTAAAATTTTGTTCCCACTCTATAGGGCATCTCTTCTCTCCATTGGTTGTTTCCTTTGCTATGCAGAAGCTTTGTAATTTGATATAATCCCATTTTTTGATTATTGGTGCTATTTCCTGGACAATTGGCCATCAGTTCAGAAACTCCATGCCTATGCCAATTTCTTCAAGAGTTTGACATATTTTATCTTCCAATAGGGTGTTTTTGTTTTAATATCTTGGTCTTTGGTCCATTTTGATTTTATTTCAGTACAGGTTGAGAGATATGGGTCTAGATCCATTTTTCTGTGTGTGGATAGCCAGTTTTTCCAGCACCATTTTTTAAGGAAGCTATCTATTTTCCAGCATATACTTTTGGCCCTTTTGTCTAAGATCAAATACTTGAATGTACCTGGGGTTTTTCTGCATCTTCTATTCTGTTCCACTGATCCTCATGTCTGTTTTTACACCAGTACTAACCTATTTTTTTTCATGATAGCTTTGTAATATAACTTCAAGTCTGGCATCATAATGCCCCCTGCCTTGCTCTTGTTGCCCAGGATTGCTTTTGCTCTTCTAGGTCTCTCGTGGTTCCATATAAATTTTACAGCTGTTTTTCCTCATTTTGTGAAGAACACTGTTGGTATTTTTTTAAATTAATTTTATTGGTACATTGTATTGGTACACTTTAGGTATACAATTCGTTTACATTTATCATTGGGTGTTTGTACCTGTACATGATATATCTTGGTTCTAATTTTTTTCCCCATTACCTGTGCACCCTTCACCCCCTCCACCCTTCCCTATTTACATAGATTTCATTCCCATTATTTTTCTTTTCTCATAGTTTTCCTTTCCCTCTTTTCCTTTCCCCTTCCCCTCCTTTCACTCCTTCGTCTTTAGACCTTTTTTCCTATTTCAAATTATCAATTATTCATTTTAATCATTTTAACTCTTGTTTACACTATCAATTTCTCACACTAGTGAAACTATTTGGTATTTACACATGTGTGTCCTATTTATTTCACTTAAGAGTATGGCCTCGATATGCATCTATTTAGCTATAAATGACTCTAGTTTTTCATTCTTTAGGGCTGAGTAATACTCTATTTAATAAAAAAAACATGTTTTCTTTATCCAGTTTCCAGTTTGACATTAAAATTATATATAGAATTATTGGTAATATGTTCATATTGCCAATATTGGTTCTACCTATGAGAGATGTCTTTCTATTTTCTGTTGTCTCCTATCTCCTTTTTCGGAATACTATAATTTTTATTAAAGAGGTTTTTCACTTCCTTGGTTATATTAATTCCTAGATATTTAATTTTTTTGAAGCTGTTCTGAATGGGATTGTTTTTCTAATTTCTTTTTCCATGGGTTCTTTGTTGGTGTACAAGAAAACTATTAATTTTGTGTATTGATTGTGGGGTTTATTATATTTTAGGTGAAACAAGAACAGGGAGACTGGAGTACAGATGCAAGAACAGATGGACAATGGAAGCAGACAGATGAGAATCCTAAACACAACCAGAGGAAATGCCAAAGACAAAACACTGTAGGAGACTTGAAGAAGACTTTGCTGAGATACAGGTGGACTGGGCCCACGTGAGCCAACTCTCTGAGCTGATGGTATCTCAGTAGAAATTACCCAAACTCCAAAGCAAAGAGAACAAAGACTGAAAAGAACAAAACTGCCAAGAAAGATAAGACAACTAGGAAAGGCAGAGCTAACACACATAATGCGAAGAAGAAGAAATAAGAATGCTGGAAGAAGAAATAAAGGGATAAGAGAAATTTGAAACAATAATCACTGAGATCTTCCCTCAAATTAATGTCGAGATAGTAAACTCAAGAAGCATAGAGAATATCAGGCAGGAAAAGTAAATGGAAGTCAAGCAGCTACACTTAGCTTATCATTTTCAGACTATGCAGGTCAAAGATAAAGAAAAAAACCTTGAAATCAGCCAGAAGGGGAAGCACTATGCCTAGAGAGGACAAAGGTAAAAATTACACGTGATCTCTCCTCAGAAAATATGCAGGTAACAGGGAGTGGAATGAAATATTTATGGTAAGAACAAACACACCAGCCTGGAGATCTAAGGCTGGCTGCATAACCTCCAGGTGACTATGCTCCAAGCCATGCTCCTGGGCCTCTTTGAGCTTCTGTTACACCCCAAACACTGGGGTACCTGATATCCAGCAACTCTGTCCTGGGCAGCAGGGCAGCTGTAGCTCTGCAGGTGCTGAGTTCATGCCTGGCTCCACAGCTGCCACTACAGCACCATGCTCAGCATGTTGGCACCTGCATCCTGGTGTGTAGTACCATTGACACCCTGGACCCCAAGACACTGTCCCTCTGTATACACCCATGCTCCGGCTCTGTGGCCCTTCTACAGTCACCACACACTGGACAAGAGTGCCATCACCACTTCAAATGCAACTGCCACACAGATCATGGGCCCAGAGGGATCCCCTTAGCCTTGGTATCTCTGGCAGGAGAAGAAGAGATCCAGAGGACCCGCAACCCTCAGCACAGCTGTGGACACAACCAGCCTTGGATACTGAGGGCTCCTAAAATCCTGCTGACTTCAGCCTCACCTGCCAGTGCAGCACAAAGACAGTGCTACTGAGGCCTCCCTGGGGCTGTCACTTCTGAATCCCCCAAGAAGTACCCTCACACACACTGCCAGGGAAGCCTTCCTGCTGAATCAGCAAATGCAGACACCAACACAGGACACCGGAAACACAGAAAGCCAAGGAAACAATTTGCCAAAGAAAAGAACATCTGTGAATTGCCTGACAATAAATTCAAAATAAATTTTCTTGAGCTACACATTTATTGACAAGTGTGCGCATCCGCGCACACACACACACACACACACACACACACTGAAATATTATTTAGCCTTAAAAACCAAAAATATTCTGACATTTTCAGCAGCATAGATAAACCTGGAGGACCTTTTACTAAGTGAAATAAAATAGACACAGAAAGACAAATACTGTGAAATCTCACTTATATTTGCAATTTTAAAAATTTGAACTCATAGAAGAAATAATATGATAGTGGTTGCTAGGGACTAAGAGACTGGTATAAAATTCTAGCTGGACAGTAGAAATAATTCTGGAGATCTACCTTGCAGTATTAACTATCATTAATAAAATTATTAAAATGCAATGCTATTACTGACATCTATAGATTACTTCAACAACAGCAACGCACATTCCTCTCAAGTTCACATGGAGCATTCATTCACCGAGAAAGACCATGACAGGGTCATAAAACTTACCTTAATAAATTTAAAAGATCAGAAATCATACAATGTTTGCTCTCAGACCACATGGAATTAAACTAGAAATCAATAACAGAAAGATAACTGGGAGATACCAAAATATATGAAGATTAAACACATTTCTAAATAACACATAGGACAAAAGTTAAATTTGAAGAGAAATAGATAAACCAAGAAAATAAAAACACCAGTTATCAAAATTTGTGGTAACCTAATTTGTGAGATATCAGAAATGAAAGAAGGGCTGCCACTCATGGATGATAAATTTATAAATTCATGGATGATAAATTTAATAAAAGAATACTGTGAATAATTGTATGCCCACATACTTGAAGACCAGATGAAGTGAACCAATGCCTTGAAAGACACAATCTACTAAAATTCACCCAGGAAGAAACAGACAATCTGCATAGATTTTTATCTATTAAAGACATTGAGTCAATAATTATGCAGCCACGTTGCATGGTCATTGGTAAGGAAGAAATAAAACTGTTCACAAATGACAGGGTTGTTTATGTGGAAAGTTCAAAAGCATCAAGAGAAACACCTGGCCCTAATAAGCCACTGTATCAAGATAGCAGGAAGGTCATTATACAGAAGCTAGTTGTTTTCCTCCACAATGGACAAATGGAATTGGAAATTAAAAATAAAAATCCATTTTCATCAGCAACTCCCAAAATGAAATATGCAGAAATGCATCTGTGACTGGTGACCTTAACTGTAAACTTGGCTGCAGTAAGAGATGTGTGGAGAGGTCACTGAACCATGAGGTGCTAACCTCGTCAACGGATTAACTCCTGATGAGTCTGTAGCTGAAAGGGCTATGAGGATGGAGGGTCCAGGAGGAGGAAGTAGGTCTCAGGGGCATGTCTGCAGGACATGTCTCCTCTGGGACTCTCTCCCTCACTGCCAAGAGATGAGCAGGTTTCTTCTGCCATACATTTCTACCATAGTGGTCCTGCTTGGAAGCAGCTAATTATGGAGTGAACCCATGAGCCAAAAGAAATGTCTTCTCTTTTCAGTTGTGTAGGTCAGGTATTTTGTCCCAGCAGTGTAAAGCTGACTAATACAATACCTATAGAATGTTAGGGTGATTTTTTTTTTGGTACCAGGGATTGAACTTGGGACCTTGGACTTGTGAGGCAGGTGGCAGAACCACTGAGCTAAATCCCCGGCCCACAATATCTATGAGGAATCCAGTGTCACAATTACTTGGCTGTTTTTTTTAGTATATATTTGCAATACATAGTTATTAGATTCAGCTTAGTGGTTTGAGACACATACATGTTGCACTTGACCACTCCACCCTCTCCTTTCCCTCCTTCCCCAATCCCTTTCCCATTACTACAGAGTCTACCTCCTGTTTCTAAACAAGGGTCTTTTATTTTGCTCTTTAAATTATTCAAATTTTGGTTCTCTCATATAGAAACAATGTGATCTTTAACCTTTTATGACTGACTTATTTTACTTAGCATTATGACCCCAAAATCCAGCCATTTTCCTATAAACGATCCTAGCGTACCCTTCTTCCTGGCTGAATAGTATTTCATGGTGCACAGATACCACATTTTCTTTATCCATTCATCTGTTGATGCACACACAGGCTGCTTTTGTGATTTAGCTATTGTGAGCTGTGGTGCTATAAATTTGTATATGCTTTTATCAATGTATTATGATGAATTTAGCTCTTTGGGGAAGTGATCAGAAGAGGCACACCTAGGTCAAATGGAATTCCTACATTTAGCTTTGAGGAATCTCCATATTGCATACCATAGTTGTTGTACTAGTGTCCATTCCCACCCGCAAAGTAGAAGGGTTCCTTTCTCCCAAAATCCTCATCAGTTTTTGTTGGTTTTTAAGTCTTTTATGATATGAGCATTCTTACAGGAGGAAGGCAGAATTTAAGTGTTGCTTTGATTTGCATTTCTCCAATGAGCCCAAGATGCTATGTACATATTGGCCATATATATTTCTTCTTCTGAGAAGTGTCTAATTCATTTCAATTTCCCATTCTATTGGGTCTTTTATTTGGAGGGTCTAATTTTTGAGGGCTCATTATATATTCTGGATACTAGGCCTCTGTCTGGAGTAATGGGTAAAATTTTGTTCCCATTCTGTAGGACATCTCTTCACTCTGTTTGTTGTTTCCTTTGGTATGCAGAAGCTTTTTAATTTGATACAATTCCATTTTTTGATTACTGGTGCTATTTCTTGAATAATTGGCATTCAATTCAGAAACTCCATGCCTATGCCAATTTCTTCAAGAGCTTTATATATTTTATCTTCCAACAGAGTGTTTCTGTTTTAATATCTAGGTCTTTGGTCCATGTTAATTTTATTTCAGTACAGGTTGAGAGACATGGGTCTAGATCCACTTTTCTGCATGTGGATAGCCAGTTTTTCCAGCACCATTGTTAAAGAGGCTATCTTTTCTGTAGTGTATGTTATTATACTCCTTTGTCAAAATTCATACTGGCATTGATTTGAGTAGTTTCTGTATCCTCTGTTTTATGCCATTAATCAATATGTTATCATGCCAGTATCTTGCTATCTTTACTATTGTAGCTTTAATATATAACTTCAAGTCTGCCTTTGTAATGCTTCCTGGCTTGCTCTTGTTGCCCAGGATTGCTTTCACTATTCTGAGACTCCTGCATTTCCATATAAATTTTATAATTACTCTTTCTAGCTCTATGAAAAAAGCTGACAGTGTTTTGGTGGTGATTACCAAAACATTTATATGTCATATATCATTTTTTGTAATATTGAAATTTTGAATCTATTAACTTTTCTATCCAAGAACAGGGATATCTTTTATTTTCCAGGGTCAATTTCAATCCCTTTTTTCAGAACAATGTAGTTTTTGTTGTAGAGGTCTTTCACTTTCTTTGTTGTGTTAATTCCTAGATACTTATTTTGAAGCTACTGTGAAAGGTGTTATTTTCCTGATTTCTTCCTCAGTGGGGTTCATTCTTTATGTATAGGACCATTAATGATTTTTGTGTTTATTTTGTATCCTGCCACTTTATTTACTCTTTTTTTAACTTTCCCTTAGAGGACTTTATTTCTCTATTTTCATATGGCTACTTATACAGTTAGAAGGCTGAAAGTAAAAATGTATTTTACAATCAAAGAAAAAGCTGGTCATGGACCCTCTCTGAACATGACCAGAAAGGTAAAAGTTCTGAAAATCATTCCCACCAACTCCTACCTCATGCCTCATGTGTATCAGCAAATGCCAACATGTCCAAGAGAAAGAGGCAGTCTGGAGAAGTGGAGAGCAAAACCACATAAACCACTTCTCTCATCTGGAACACACTCATCACTCACAGGGCAAGACAGATCTGGAGGCCAGGTCAGACCACAGTGCCCCAAGGGCTCCCAGTCCAACCAGCATCTGCCTAAAAGGAAATAGTCCAAGCCCTGCCTTGATCCCTGCCCCAAGAAGGTTGTTTCCATCAGCCATCCTGTGGCTTTGTTAGCAAACAGAATCTGCACACCAAGAGCAGGAGCAGCAATGAGACCCAGCAAGTGCCCAGCCCCCATCTATGTCTCCCGCAATACATGATGGCCTTTGCCTATGAGCTAGGAACTAACCAGTCCTTCCAAGGGTAATTACCTTTCATCCAGACTGGATAAAGAACGTGATGGTGGGCTGAGTGAACCATGCTGATGCTCAGACACCTGAGCAGGTACTGAAGCCCTGCCCCCTCCTATTGCACTAGACAGGCTGCGACATGACAACTTTCAAAAACGAGGAGCACAGAATGAAGGGATGAAAGCTCTTATTTGACTAAAGGCATTATAAAATGTGATCTGACTTTGATCTATTAAATAAATGAACTGTTCAGGAAAGAGGAAAGAAACCGCAGTACATTCAGACTCATCTGGAAACTGGCTTCCCAACTTATATGCTGCCGCCCTGGGCTATGGCACTGCCTTTTGCGGACATACCCCACAGAGGCCTGCACAAGCAGGGTGGCAGTGTTGCCACCTCAGCAATATTCAGACAGAGGCCAGGCACCTGTAGACTTCCCTGGGCCTGGGAGTGATGGAGTTTTAATGGAGTTTTATTGATCCTCTGTGTAGAAGATCATGTCATCTGTAATTAAGGATATTTTGATTTCTTCCTTTCCTGTTCAAATCCCTTTTATTTCTTTCTCTTGCTTAATAGCTCTGGCTAAATTTTCAAGTACTCTATGAATAGGAGCAGTGAGTGTAGGCACTCTTGTCTTGTTCCTGATTTTAGTGGGAATGCTTCCAGTTTTTCCCCATTTAGTATGATGCTGGAAGTGGGTTTGTCATAAATACCTTTATCATTTTAAGGTAAGGACCTTCTATGCCAAATTTGTTAAGAATTTTTTTTTCACCATGAAAGGATGTTGGATTTTGTCAAAGGTGTTTTCTCCATCTGCTGAGGTGATCACATGGTTTTTATCCTTCTGTTTATGTGATGTATCATATTTCTTTTTTGTTTGTTTTTTGGTACCAGGGATCAAACTCAGGACCTTGTGCTTTGGAGGCAGGCCCAGTGCCACTGAGCTAAATCCCCAGCCCTACATTTCTCAATTTAGGTATGTTGAACCATCCATGCATTCCTGGGATGAAGCCAACCTTGTCATGATGTATGATCTTTTAAATAATTAGTAGTACTCTGTATGCAAGTATTGTGTTGAGGATTTTTGCATCTATGTTCATTAAAGAAATTGGTCTTTAGTTTTCTTTTTTGTTAAGTCTTTCTCCAATTTTGGTATAAGGGTAGTCCTATTATAGTTAGATGAGCTAGGTAAAGATACTATAGGCAGTCAGATAGGGCTAAGTCCCCAAGAGGGCCAGGACAAAGGTGAAACACACCACAGCTGCACATCAGCTGAAAATCAGGCCTCAAGATTGAGACAAGATGACCAGATCCACATACTTCTTCAAAGAACTGGGCTTAGTAAAGTATAAATAGGCACTGACCACCCTGGGAGTGAACAGAGACCTCTGGACCCACAGCCTTCTAGGAAAATCCTTGTTCCTTCCATTCATGCTTGGTACATGAATTGCTTCCCAATTGGACCACCATTACCTAAGTGACTATACTTATAACCTTACTTAATGTTCATGGCTGTGGCCCCATTGTACCCACATGGGTTTCACTCTATAAAACTTCTCTGTAGAGTGGAGTCCTTGGGCTTCCCACTGAGGACTCCTGCTGCCCCTCAGGAGCTTTCCTATCAATAAATATCTTCCTACTTTTAACCTTCATCATTCCTAGGACTCATTTTTCAATTTCTAGAGAACAAGAACTCAGTGTATTATATAGTTAACAAGTTGGGAGATATAATATTTTGTATTTCATATTTTCTGTGACAGTACTAGAATTCAAAGAATGAGTTTGGCATGCTTTTTCCCTTTCAATTTTATTAAAGAGTTTGAGGAGTATTGGCATTAATTCTTCCATGAAGTTCTCATACAATTCAACAGTGAATCTATTGTGTCCTGAGCTTTTCTTAGTACAATTTTTATTACTGCCTCAATTTCATTGCCTGTTATTGGACTGTTTATGGTTTTAATATCTTCTTGGTTCCATTTTGGCAATTCATATGATTCTAGGAATCTATATACATTTCTTCCGGATCTCCTAATATATTTGAATATATATTTTCAAAGTAGTTACTTATAATTCTCTGGATTTTGGTGATGTCCATTGTGATTTTACTTTTTTCATTTCTAATTGCAAGGATTTGGGGTCTTTTCTTCTTTTAATAAGGAGGGCTAGGTGCTTGTCCATTTATTTTTTCAAAGAACCAATTTTGATACATTGATTCTTTCTATTTTTATTTTAGACTCAATTTCATTAATTCTGCTCTGATCTTTATAATGTCCTTCCTTGTACCAGGTTTGGATGTGGATTGATCTTGTATTCTAAGACCTTAGGGTATGTCATTAGGTTATTTGGGATCACTTTCTTTTTCTAATGTAGGCATTCACAGCTATAAACATCCTTCTTAGGACTATTTTCATTCTGTCTCATAGGGTCTAGTGTATTGTACTGCTATTGTCATTTGACTCTAGGAACTGCTTTGTCACATCTGGGGGACAAGCACCACTGCTCTGCTGCAGGTGGGCAGCTCACTGGGATCATAAACTCAGTCCCAATAAAAAATTCGAAGGACAAAATTTAACAAAAGGTAGACACCTTACTTGTAAAGAGGAAAAGGAAGGGGGGAAGTAAAAGACAGATTGCTACCCTGATATGAAAGATTCAGGGGAGGGGACTCCAGAAAGATGGAAGACCCATGGGCCCTTTCTTCCTGGCTATTTTTATAGGGGTTTGGGGGACCATCCCCCTACCCAGAATATGCCCTAACTTGATGGGCTTTTGAGCACCTCTGCCTATGTCATCTCTTCCATTGGTCTACTTGCAGCTTCTTTTTGTCTTGCCTATTTACTTTTTCTTGACCTATGTTTCAGGGCTTTATCTTTGTGGTGAGCGGTAGGTTTGCAAGGGGGTAACTTATTCATGATTAGCTTAGAGTTAGTAAGGGGGTTTGTTGGTATCTTTTGTAGTTTATAATAATACAATGAATACAGTGACCCTGGAGTGAATACACATGTATATATGCATATGTGTATGTTAGTCCACAGGTGTGAGTACATGTTTGTATAAGAACTTTCTTTATAGTTACTCAGCCCCCCACCTTTGCTTTCCCTGTATTCTGGTAGAGGTGGGGATGGTTTATCATTTGTGCCCTTGGCTCTCTCTGTACTCTGCCTGTCAGCTCTTTCTCTTTCTGGTCTCTTGGTGTACATCCCAAGGCCACCTGGTGCCCTTCTCCATCTGGTTTTTCTCTTTGTCTACCCCTGTGCTTTACCTGCTTCCCAGGAGTAAAACTTTAACTCCTGGTCAGGATTAGCCAGAAGCCCTAATGAGGCCCTTATTATATTCTCTTTGCTGTTTACAGATCCCTCCCCCTGCAGTTTCATTTCTTCCTTGTTTTCTTCTGTGACACACTGATTATTGAAAAGTGAATTATTTAATCTCTATATTTTTGTATAATTACTCTGATATTTTGCCATTTATTTCTAATTTCATTGCACTATGTTCTAACAAAATGCATCAGATTATTTCAAGTTTTTGTATTTAAGCCTCTTTTATGTAATAAGTAATATGTTTTGGAGAAAGTTCCATGTGCTGCTGAGAAAAATGTGTACTCTGTTGTTTGGCTGTGAAACACTCTGTAGATATCTATTAAGTCCATTTGGTGTGGTTCAACTCTGCTGTTTCTTTGTTGATTTTTTTCTATCTAGTTGATCTGTTTATTTGTGATAGTGGGGTATTGAAGCCCCCTGATGTAACTAAGTTGATATTTATCTGATTTTTATGTCTAGTTGTATTTTTTTATGATGTTGTGTGCACGAGCATTTGGAACATATACATTAACAATTGAATTGTTCCTGTTGAATTGTTCCCTTTATGAGCATGTAGTGACCTTATTTGTCTCTTCTGTTCAGTTTTAACTTGATTTCATCATTGCCTGAAAATAAGATAGCTACTCCTAGCTTTGGGGCTCCTGTTGCATGGAGTATAATTTTCCATCCTTTTGATATAGGGAGAAAATATGTTACTCTCAAACCTGCTAGTTATCCAAAATGCGAATTCATGTTCTCTAAAATTGAAGAATGAATCCTAGGAATAATGGAGGTTAAGAGTAGGACAATTTATTGAGAGAAAGATAGCTTCTGTCTAAGAAAGACAGAAGGGGGACCAGAAAGTGGGTTGCCTGCCCACCCCACTTTTCAAAGATGTTTTATAAAGCAAAGCCATATGGTGATGCAGGTATAAAGTGGGACAAAACTATAAGACCCAATGGAAATTTACAAGGTGGGCATGAGGTGGGACAAAGTCTTGACCAACCAATAAAATTACAAGTACAGTCACCCAGATAATATTGATTAAATGGGGATCAAAGGGGAAAACAAGTTACATACAAGGATTTTCCCATTTAGACTATCAATCACTGCTATCTATCTCTAAGGGAAGTAGTACCTCTTTTCCTTTTTTATAATGCTAACCAGTGACTGTGCCTTAATTGTTCTCCATGTTGGCTCCTCCCAATGTATTGGCTACCGGAGGGCAGCCATGTCTAAATGTCTACCAATAATCTAATTAACTTTCCTATGTGCAACACTTTGATTGTCAGTCTATGAGTTTTTTTATGGATTAGGTGTGTCTCTGGTATGCAACATCCAGTTGTTTTTTTTTTTTAAGTCCAATGTGCCAAGCTGTATCTTTTCATTGAGAACTTAAGTCCATTTACATTGAGAGTTATTACTGAAAGGTATTGACTGATACTTATCATTGCATTATTTTTTTTACTGCTGATTCTTTTATTTCTCCATTTTGCTTAACTATTCACTTTGCTTGATGTACTCATTCCTTTGGGCTCTTTGGCAATGCTGGCTACATTGTCTCTGTCTAAGATTTATTTGAGGGCTTTCTATAGTGCTGGCCTGGTGGTTATGAATTTCTTAAGCTGTTCTTTGTCATGAAAAGTCTGTATTTCTTCACCAGTGTTGAAGATAGTTTTGTAGGATATATTAATCTGGGTTGAAAGTTGTTTTCTTTTAGGGCTTGAAAACCAACTCCAAGCTCTCCTGGCTTTTAAGGTTTCTGTTGAGAAATATGCTCTGATTCTGATAGGTTTGCATTTATCAGCTATTTATTGATTTTCTCTAACAACATTTACAATTCTGCCCTTGTGTTAGATTTCTGGGGTTTCAGCAATGATGTGTAATGGAGAAATTATTTTCTGATCATGGCTATTTGGGGTTCTATGTGTCTTATTAACTTGGAAGTTCAATTCTTTCCCTAAAATTCAAAAATTGCTATGATTCCTGTAAATAAATTTTTGTACCTTTTGTGCAATCTTCTGATTTTTCTTTAGCTCCTCTAATTTTAGGTTAGTTTTCTTTGATTCATATATCAGCTGTCAGATCCAATTTCTATGGTCTCATGTTCTTTATAAGGTATCTATAAGTATGTGGTTTTTTGCATCAATCTTATCTTTTATTTCTGAAACTCTCTCTTTCACACTGGTCATTTCTACTGCCCCTACTTTAAGTAGAATTGGTAATATCCTGGATTTTTTTGGGGGGGTACTGGTGATTGAACTCAGGTCCTTGCACTTAGAAGGCAGGTGGCAAAACCACTGAGCTAAATCCCTGACTCTGTAATATCCTGGATTTTTATTTGATAACATTTATCATCTCTAATTCCTTAACAAAAAGGTCATTCATCTCTTATCTAATTCACTCAGCTTTTTATTCATTGTTTTCTTTAAGCTGCCTGATCTTTTTATAAATTAAATCTCTTATCTGCTGTTAGATCATCTTTGAGGTCACTGAACACTTATTAATCTCTTTGTTGTTATTGTTGTTTGCGGTGGTGTTTTTACCCCTTCATGCATTTTAGCCATTTGGTTTTTTACTTCCTTTGCATCAGTGCTCATTGTGTCAACTTGGAGGGCATTAAGAATATTTGGAGACATCTTGTTGCCTTTTCTCTTGTTTCTTGTGTGTGTGTGTGTGTGTGTGTGTATGTTTGTGTGTGTGTGTGCGTGTGTGCTGAAGGTTGAGGATCTGTTAGAGTGGAAGGATCTGTTGCTTGTTTGGAGATCATTTTAGTTAGTATCTGTTTCCCAATAACATGATCCTGGCTTTGGTTGTGTATTTATACCACTCTTCAACCTACTCAGTCATAACAGGGTCAGTCCCAGTGTAGCAAGAAGAGAATCCCTACCAGTTATATAAATATCTAACAGAGCTGATAATCATATATCAGTCATGTACATTAAAACTTGTTTCTGGGCCCGGAGATTTAGCTCAGTGGTTCTGTCGCCTGCCTTGCAAGCACAAGGATCCAAGTTCAATCCCTGGTACAAAAAAAAAAAAACAAAAAAAAAATACTTGTTTCAACAATTTCACCCTATTTTAAGTGACCCATAAAGACCAATATATATGGCACTGACAGGTAAGCTGGGATGTGGTGGGTGGGGGAAGGAAAAAGGAAGAGAAAAAGGATGGGGTAGATCAGAAAGGAGAGAAAAAGAAAAAGGAGATAAAAAGTAAAAGAAAGATTAAAAACTAAACTTTGTTGATACTATTTTTATGAATACCACAGAGAGCTGATGGAGAGGATGTTTTAGAGAATATTTTTGGGAGCAGGAGAAGGGACACAGAGGGAAGGAAGAGTAAGTGCAGATTGAAGGAAACTGAGAAGATCAGAACCTGTTAATATGCTGATCACAAACTTGTATTTGAATCTTCTGTATCCAGTTTTGGTGAGGGTTTCCCTGACTTGCCCATGAAAGGAACTTTTGAAATTAAAGTACTGGTTAATTCTTATTCTGCTTTTCATAGAAACATCCCTAATACACACACACAAACACACACACACACACACACACGATGAAAGGAGAAAAGGAAAAGAAAGGAGTAAGAAAAAATTCACACAGTTACAAAAACACAAATTAAAACAGCCTCTCAGTCCTATTAAAACTACAATCTGAATTCAACCAGACTCCTTCCACTATGTTAACAAGAGGAAAAGCTTTGACTAGAGGGAAGACTGGACAGACTCCTGGGTCTGGCTCCTTCCTGTACTTCCTGAACTCCACAGAGTGTCACTGTGTCCACAAAGTACCTTTGCTCCTCCCCTTTCCCAGGCCACAGCCCACTCCTGCCAGTGACTGAGCTAGTCCCAACCTGTGATTTGTCTGCTTGCCTGTCGGTGAGTGAAGAGGACTGAGGTTCAGATGAATGGACCTCTGAATGCCCCTCCACTCTTGAGCAGTGCTGTGCTTCAGTTCCATTCCTGTGGGCACAGCTTTTGCCTTTGTCTTATGATCTGACACTTTCAAATGAGTTAGAGAGGGGAAGGTGCAATGTGGTTGGACCAGTTCCCAATTTTCCACTGATTTCTGAAAGGACCTTATTGATCTTCTCTCCCTTCTCTCCTCCATCATCCCCATATATCCCCTTCAAGGAGGCTCCATTTAGCACATGGCATCACACCCTCTGGCTAAGATACATCTCTCCAGCTCTATCCCCACATCTTCCTCTCCACACTCCACAAACTGTCACTATATGGCCTGTGATGCCCAGGTCTTGGGGCACTTAACACTCTTTGGATGGTGCTGGGTGGGGGCGGGGCTCCCTGTGGGTGCCAAACAATGGGCAGTGGGCAGCATATCAAGTAGACACAACACTCCTTGGGAGAAGAAGGGGGAGTGCTCACTGTGGCCCCACTGGAACCACTTTGCTCCGCTGGGACTGGGTGGCCATGATCTGCAGCTCTCTGAGGCACAGCTTTCCCGGAACCTAGCCCTAGGTAAACTAATCAGTGAAGGTACTAGCTCAGTCTCCGGCATCAGGGCGATTCTCTGGCTTTCACTTTCTCTGGGACCCTAGTCTGCAACTGTCTTGCTGGCTGGGTTCCCTTCTCCCAGCAGGGAAAGAGGAGGGACTAGAAGCCCACCGCAGGGGTTTGGCTGCCACTGAAGTACTGATTCCTTCCCTCAGGGTGCTAGATCCACTCTCAATATGGTGCATTCGCTGGCACTGGGGCACAAGCAATGCAGCAGGCTAGAGGGGTTCCTGCTGCCTGTTCAAAGCCCCGGGTACTAGCATTGACCTGGTGGGTTTCTCCTTTAGGCTGATTCTCTGTACCTGGCTTGTTTGCCTCCTCAAGCACCTGTGCTCCTGCTGGACTTTCTCTGAGCTTCCCTATGCATCTCGCCCTGAGTTGGCCATGATGGAATCTCTGCTTTGCTATTTTGAAAAGAAGTTATCTGAAAGCAAACAACTTGCTCCAACTATAGCGAACAGTGAGAATTTTAGGTTGAAGAGGAAAAAGCTGACATGTTGAGAGAAACTACTTACCATTCTTGATTTGAAATATACTCACCATTTCTATCAGGTCACTCGATGTTTCTAGAACAATTTGAAAATCTGTTCTGGATGAATTAAAAAGCAGTATCAGAAATTCAATTTTTAAAAGTCATATTTCTGTAATATAATTATCAAATTATACAAATCTCCCTCACCTTATGTGTATATACTTGTACTTTTTCTGCTTGTCATTGATTCCATGTACTTAGTTTCCTCATCTCTATGAATTCACTGAACAATTTCAACAATTTGTTTGGAAGGCTGACTTTTCAATGAGAAACTAGGAAAGAAATGTCACAATATTTTTACCAGTGCATTTCTGTTAATGTGAATATGTTACATGAAAAAATGTATAATTAATATTTTTCTAAATGGGGTGCTTTAGATATCTCACAATCTATAGGACTCGGTATGTCCTGGTTCATAGACTCATACCCAGTCACATGATTTCCTGTGGTCTCTGCAATAGGAAGAAAGGTACCAGCCCCCAGCACATGGAACAAACAGAATTTTGGGATCAAAGTACAACCTCTCATTTTGGGGAAAGCACCATAAAGAAGCAGAGAACATTCCTTCCTGCTTCACAGGAATGAGGGGCAAATAAAAAATAAAAGTGTAAATGTAGGAAAAGCCCTTCCTCATTAGGCATTCTCGTGTCAGCTTCTGAGTAAATCTGGCAGGACATGCAGAAACTGAGCAGCTGTTACCTCCAGAGGAAGGAGCTGGAAGGTTGTGGAACAGGGCAGGAAGCAACCTCAGAGTTCCCTACACAAGAAGAGTTCTGCAGAGTTTTCCACAAAGAACACTGTTCTTTTGTCTGTTGCTACACAAAAACAAATAGAAACTATCTCCATGACTAGTAGCATAAAAATCCACTTTATTTTGATAGTGGTCATAGTGTTAGGAATTAGGACAGGGCACAGTGGGGACAGTGACTTCTGCTGTGTGGGATGTGGCCTTAGCAGAGAACCCTTCCTGGCTGGATTGACTGCATGACCTGGGGCTGGGATTATGTGGAGGGGACTCTGCTCACTCATCTGCCATTCACATTGGGTTTGGATGAGGTGGAGGCTAAGAGGAGACCTCCCATCTGGCCTGGCTTCCTCACAACAGGGCATTTTTTTAGCATTCAGAGCTTCTATCAGGTTGCTGAGGGGTCCACAGGTGGGTGACTTGACTGAACCAGGCTGGAGCTCATGGCCTGAGAGAGGACGTAAGCCACTGCTCAATAGGAGGTATACGAAAGAAACGGAAAACACAACATCAAACTAACACATGCACAAACTAAGTTAAAAGAAGATCTCAGTAGCTGGGATACCATTTCAAGAAATGAAAGCTTCAGGAAATGTGTTGTCTTAGTTACTTTCTCATTGCTGGGACAAAATACCCACCACCCACAAATTAAAGGAGGAGAGGTTTATTTTGGCTCACAGTTTGTAGAGGTTCCAGTCCATAGTAGCCTGGTTCCAAGACAGAGTGTTGTGGAAGAGAAGCATGGCAGAGGAGAAACAATTGTTGGCATAGCAGGCAGGAAGCAGCAAAGGATCCACAGTGATTCACCTCTTCCCACCAGGTTTCACCTCCCAACATCATTCCCAGGTATTAACTGATCAATGGACTAATCCACTGATGAGTATCAGGATTCCATGTTATAATGACCTCCCCAAAGCCCCACCCATAAGGAGGCTATGCGGAGATATCTAGATATGAATCATAAAATTCTGCTCCTGATGTCCAAAATAATCATGCAAAATGAGTTTCTACAAAATTCATTTAGTCCAACTCTAAGAGTTGCCAAAGTCCTAACTATTTCAGCATTACTGAAAATCCAAGTCTAAATTCTCCTCTGAGATTTATGGCATACTCCTAGCTATGAACCCGTACACAAATGAAAAGAAAGTTAAACATTTCCAACGTACAATGGCATAGGATAGGTATTGCTACTCCAAAAGGGAAAAATAAGGGTATAGAAAGAAAGGGGACCAAAGCAAATCCAAAATCCAGGAGGGCAAAAATTAAGTCCTGGTAGATTCATGTCCAGCACCTGAGGTAATCTGTGGCAAGATGTGAACTCCAAAGAGCTTGAGTAGTTCTGCCCCTACAGCACTGCTGGTGGTTGTAGTCCTCATGGTCTCTGTCTTGGCCTAGCTTTTCTCACTCCTCAAGGCTTTCCTCAGACATCTCATGTTCCTGATTTTTCCAACATCCTGGGGCCTCCACTGCAGCATTTCACCCTCACAGCTTCACACACTGCCCTCCCAGAGGCACACTACCTGACCTCCAAGATCTTTTTCTGAAATCCAGGTGCAAGCTTCCTGTACCCCACAATGCTTACATTCTGCATGTGCATAAAACCAGCACTACGTGGATGACACCAAGGCCTGCCACCAGCTTGAGCAGTACCTGAAGCCTTTTGCACCTTGCTGGTGGCCGCAAAGTCCTCTGCTTGTCTGGATGGCTGATAATGGTGAACTAAATTCTGGGGAATAAATTTCAGTTCCTATGGCTGCTGCCACTCTGGAACATGGTGCCCTGGGTCTCATTTCTCAAAGCAAAGTCTTTCACCTTTACAATTTTGAGCCCAGGTGAAGTCCTGCTGATTCTTGTGATACCCTCAACCATCTTTTCTGTTTTCCTATTACAAAGTACTTGGCTTTTTAACTTCAATCTTTTCACCAACCAAATTCTCCTCTGATCCATCTTTGCAAACTCCAATTTTACCAGAGCTTCCTTTCTGGCCAAACTCAAAATGTTTTAAACCATTGTGCTGGCACATTTGCTCTTGGTTCTTAAGGTAGAACTAGGTAAAAGTCAACAACAGTAGTCATGCCACCATCTCAACATTAGACTGCCTTAAAATTACTTCTGCCAGGTTAATTAGTCCACTGCCCTAAATCTCAGGCTCCTATGATGTCTCAGGACAGGAGGAAAATGTAGACAATTTTTCTGCCAGAGCATAACACATATAGCCTGGAGTCCAACTGCTAAAGCAGTCCTTGTTCCCAAGTGAAATTTCTTGATCCTGGTCTTTACCAGCTGCATCTCTATCAGCATTCTGGTCTTCTGAGCTCTTGACTAGAATCTCCTATCAAGACAGCTTAAAGCATTCCAGGGCTGCTTCTTTGGCCAGCATCTGGAAACCTGCCCAAACTCCTCCCACAAGCCAATTCCAAAGACTTCTGAACCACGGGGTCAGGTAGTGTCACAGAAATTACCCCACTTCTAGTACCAAAATCTATCTTAGTTACTTTTTGTTGCTGGGGAAAAATATCCGACAACCACAATTTACAAGAGGCTCACAGTTTATAGAGGTTTTAGTCTAAAGTCAGCTGGTTCCAAGGCAGTGCCGCATGACAGAGAAGAAACAGTTCATGCCACAGCAGGCAGGAAGCAGCAAGGAATCAAGAGAGAAGGAAGGATATGTATACTTCCAGGCCATGATGATTGTGAGCTACCTCTTCTTTTTTTCTTTATTAAATTCTTTTATTGATACATTGTAGGTATACAACACAATTACATTTCTCATTGGGAATTGTACCTTTACATAATGCATCTTGGTTCTTATTTTTTCCCCATTCCTAGCCCTCCCTTCATGCCCTCCACCCTTCCCTATTTACAAAGACTTTATTTCCATTTTTTCCATTTCTCCTCATTTTTCCTTTCCCTTCTTTCTTTTCTTCTGTCCCTCCTACTACCCCTACCCCTTTGGACCTTTTCTTCCTATTTTACATTATCAATTATTCATTCTAATCATTGGTACATTTTAGGTATACAATATAATGACATTGATCATTGGAAATTTGCACCTTTACATAGTCTCTCTTGGTTCTTATTTTTCACCCATGCACAGCCCTCCCTTCAACCCCTCCAGTCCTCCCTATTTACAAAGATTTTGTTCCTATTTTTCCATTTTCTTATATTAATCCCATTCCCTTCTATCCTTTCCCCTAGCCCTCCCACTTCCTTCCCCTTTGCCCCTTTTCTTCCTATTTCACATTACCTATTAGACATTTAGTCCTTATTCACACTTTCAGTTTCTCACACCAGAGACACTATTCGATATTTACACATGTGTGTCCTATTTATTTCACTTCAGAGTATCACCTCAATGTGCATCCATTTAGCTATAAATGTCTCTAATTTCTCATTTTGTATGGCTGAGTAGTACTCCCTCCATTTTATAAAAAAACCCCACATTTTCTTTATCCAGTCTCCAGTTGATGGGCATTTGGGCTGTTTCCAAGTTTTAGCTATCACAAACTGAGCTGCTATGAACATGGGCGCACATATATCACTGTGGTATGATTCTTTTAATTCTTTGGAGAAGATAACCAGCAGTGGCAGAGTGGGGTCAAATGGGACTTCCAGTCCTAGTTCTTTGAGGTATCTCCATACTGATTTCCACAGTGCTTGCACCAGTCCACACTCCCAGCAGCAGTGGAGCAGGGTTCCTCTTTCCTCACAGCCCTGCCAGCATTTGTTATTGGTTGATTTCATGATAGCAGCCATTCTTTCTGGAATGAAGTGGAATCTCACTGTTGTTTTCATTTGCATCTCTCGAATGACCAGTGATGTTGAACAGTTTTTCATGTATTTATTTGCTATTTCTACTTCTTTGTCTGAGAAATGTCTGTTCATTTCAGATGCCCATTTTTGGATTAGGTCTTTAAATTAGGGAGGTCTGATCTTTTTAAGTTCTTTATAGATTCGAGACAGTAGACTTTTGTCTGAGGAAGAGCAGGTGAAGATTTTTTCCCACATTGTGGGTTGTCTCTTCACACTGCCGGTGGTTTCTCTTGCTGTGCAGAAGCCTTTTAATAAGAAGAGATCCCACTCATTGATTGTTTGTGCTAGTTCACAGGCAACTGAGGTTTTGTTCATAAAATCTTTACAGACACTGATGTCTTCAAGGGTTCTACCTAACCTCTGTTCCAACTGGTTCAGAGTTTCTATTTTAATATACAGATCTTTAATACACTTTGATTTTAGTTTAATGCATGGTGAGAGATACAGATCTAGTTTTAATCTTTGGCAAGTTGAACCCCAATTTTTCCAGCACCATTTATTAAAGAGGTTATCTTTCCTCCAGTGAGGGTGTTTGGCTCCTTTATCGAAGATGAGATGGCTGAGTGTGTCTGGTGTTGTTTCTGAATCTTCTAATCTGTTCCACTGGTCCTCAGGTCTATTTCTTTCCCAGTACCATGCTGTTTTTATCACAGTAGCTTTGTAGCATAGCTGCAGGTTGGGGATTGTGATACCCCCTGCCATGTCTCTGTTACCTAGAATTGCTTTTGCTATTCTGGGTCTCTTCTTGTTCCAAATGAATTTTTGGATTGTTCTATCGAGGTCTATGAAGTATGGTGCTGGGATCTCAATTGGAATTGCATTAAATCTATATAGCAGTTTTGGAAGTATGGCCATTTTCACTCTATTAATCCTTCCTGCCCAGGAGCAGGGGATGTCTGTCCATTTTCTGATATCATCTTCAATCTCTCTTTTCAGAGTGCCATAGTTTTCAGAGAAGAGGTTTTTGATTTCTTTCATTAGGATGATTCCTAGGTATTTCAGTTTTTTGGATGCTATTGTGAAAGGAATTATTTGCCCTATTTCTCTCTCAGTGAGTCTTTCATTGGTGTAGAAGAAAGCTATTGATTTTTGTGTGTTGACCTTGTAACCAGTTACTTCACTGAATTTGGTTATTAAGTCTAGAAGACTTTTGATGGAGTTCTTGGGGTCTTCTATATAAAGTATCATGTCATCTGCAAATAATGACAATTTGACTTCTTCATTTCCTATCTTTATTCCTTTTATTTCTTTCTCTTGTCTAACTGCCGTGGCTGATGTTTCCAGAATTATATTGAACAAGAGTGGTGATAGTGGACATCCTTGTTTTGTTCCTGATTTGAGTGTGAAGGATTTCAGTTTTTGACCATTTAGTATGATATTGGTTGTTGGTATTTCATAGATGGCTTCTATTAGTTTGAGGTAGAGACCATCTATTCAAATTTTTTGTAGGGTTTTTATCATAAATTCATGTTGGGTTTTGTCAAATGCTTTTTCTGCATCTATCGAGATAATCATATGGTTTTTGTCCTTGGCTCTATTGATATAGTGTATTACATTGATTGATTTGTGCATATTGAACCATCCCTGCATCCCTGGGATGAATCCCACTTGATCAGGGTGTATGATCTTCTTGATGATCTTCTGCATTCTGTTTGTTAGTATCTTATTAAGGATTTTTGCATCTATGCTCATTAGTGAGATTGGCCTATAGTTCTCTTTTTCAGTTGGGTCTTTCTCTGCTTTGGGGATCAAGGTGATGCTTGCTTCCAGGAATGAATTTGGGAGTATTGCTTCCCTTTCAATTTCATTGAAGAGTTTAAACAGCAGTGGCAGCAGTTCCTCTTTAAATGTCTTATAGAATTCAGCAGTGAAGCCATCAGGGCCTGGGTTTTTCCTAGTTGGTAAGTTTTTAATTATGTTTTCGATTTCATTGGTTGATATTGGGTTGTTCAAAAATTTTAGGTCTTCTTCGTTCAACTTTGGTAATTCATATATATCTAGGAACCTGTCCATTTCTTCTGTGTTGTCCATCTTATTGGTGTATAGGTTCTGGAAGTAGGTATTGATGATCCTCTGGATTTCTGCTAGGTCTGTTGTACTTTCACCCTTTTCATTCCTAATTGCATGGATTTGAGCCTTTTCTTTCCCCTTTCTGACAAGGTTGGCTACAGGTTTGTCAATTTTATTGATTCTTTCGAAGAACCAACTCTTGGCTTCATTGATTTTTTTTGTATCATTCTCTTAGTCTCCATTACATTGATTTCTCCTCTGATCTTTATAATTTCTTCCCTTGTATGAGCTTTGGGGTTGTCCTGCTCTTCTTTTTCTAGAAGCTTGAGGTTCAGCATCAGGTTGTTTAATTGAGATCGTTCTGTTTTCTTAATATGTGTATTCACTGCTACGAATTTCCCTCATAAGACTGCTTTCATTGTGTCCCATAGATTCTAATATGTTGTATTGTGATTGTCATTTAATTGAAGGAACTGTCTGATTTCTTCTTTAATTTCCTCTGTGACCCTTTGGTTATTCAGAAATGTGTTGTTCAATTTCCACATGTTTATGAAATTTTTTGAGTTTCTTTTGCTATGGGTCTCCAATTTCATCACACTATGGTCTGATAATATACAGGGCATAACTTCAATTCCTTTGCACTTACTTAAACATGTTCTATGTGTGAGTATGTGGTCTATTTTGGAGAATGACCCATGTGCAGCTGAGAAGAATATGTATTCTGATTTTGTGGGGTGGAAGACTCTGTAAACATTTGTTAAGTTCATTTGTTCAAGAGTTCGATTGAGTTCTAGTATTTCATTACTTATTTTTAGTCTAGTTGATCGATCTATTTGTGACAGTGGGGTCTTGAGGTGCACACCACAATTGTATTAGTGAATATATGACTTTTCATGTCAGTTAGTAGTTGTGTTATATAGTTGGGTGCACTAGTGTTTGGTGCATAGGTATTTATGATTGTCATCTCTTCCACTTGGATTCTTCCCTTTACAAGGATGTAGTGTGCTTCTTCATCTCTCTTAATCAGTGTTGGTTTGAAATCTACTTGATCTGCAAAGAGGATAGCTACTACTGCTGTTTTTCGGGTTCCTGCCACATGGAGTATTGTTTTCCACCCTTTAACTTTCAGTATATGAGTTTCCTCTTGAATTAAGTATGTTTCTTGTATGCAGCATATTGTTGGATTTTGCTTCTTGACCCATTCTGCCAGTCTATTTCTTTTGATTGGTGAATTGAGACCATTAATATTGATGGTTATAACTGAAACGTATTGACTTGTCATTGCCATGACTTTTTCTTTTTGTTGGGTTCTCCCCATTTACATTTAATTTCTTATCATGCCAGATGGGTTCATTTTGCTTTGCTTCCTGGGGTTATGATCCTCAATGTCTGTTCCTAGGATACTGTGTACAATTCTTTGGAGTGCTAGTTTGGTATTCACGACATTCCTAAGGTGCTCTTTGTCATGAAAGTATCTTATTTGTCCATCCATTTTGAAAGATAGTTTTGCAGGGTACATCAATCTGGGTTGGATACTGTTTTCTTTTAGGACTTGGAATATGTCACTCCAAGCTCTTCTTGGCTTGAGGGTTTGTGTTGAAAAGTCTGCTGTGATTCTGATGGGCTTTCCTTTGTATGTGATTTGTTTCTTTTCTCTGACTGCTTGGAGAACTTTGTTCTTCTGTTGTGTTTCTGGAATCTTAACAATTATATGCCTATGTGTAGATTTTTTTTGATCAAGGCTATTTGGAGTCCTATATGCCTCACTTATCTGTATGTCAAGCTCTTTTCCCATGCTTGGGAAGTTTTCTGCCATTATTTCTGTGAAGAGATTTTTTATGTCATCTGCACTATCTCCTGTTTCTTCATTGAGCCCAATCAGTCTTATGTTATTCTTCTTTGCATCATCTAGCAGCTGCTAGATTGATTTCTCATGTTCCCTTATAATTTTGAAGCAATTTTTCTTTTCCTGGTCACTAATTGCAATCTTATCTTCTATATCTGAAATTCTGTCCTCACATTGGCACATTCTGCTGTGTAGACTTTCAATGGAGGTTTTCCTGTCCTGGAAATCTATTTGCATCTGTTTTATGGATTCCATTTGTTTCTTATGTTGGGATTCCATCATGTTCCTGAGCTCCTCTCTAGATTTATTAATCATGTCTTGCTCTAGGGGCACAATTTCTCCTGTTATCTGAGAAATTATTTCTGATTTCATTTTTTCGAGATCTCCTTTTGTTGCCAGTTCAGTGGGTCCAGGTGTTTGAGTATCAGAGTGTTCCATCTCATTTCCCTTGGGGGTTGCTGTAAGTGATCTGGAAGTCTTGTTTTGAGACTTATTTACATGTTTTCTCATTTTGACTGGGGTGGGGGGCTGTTAGCACCTGCATGCATTACCTCCTCTGAGCTGGGAAAGGTGGGACAAGGGCCAGGAGCAGCGGTAGGGATGGTGACCCAAAAGCCCTTTCCTGTGGGCTGGGAGCTGCTGGAGGGACGGTGGCTGGGAAACCCCTTCCTCTGGACCAGGAGCATTGGGATTGTGGCTCAGAAGCCCCTCCCTCTGGGCCAGGAGTGGTGGGAGGGATGGTAGCCCGGAAGCCCCTTCCTCTTGGCCAGGAGCAGTGGGACAGAAGGTGGCCCAAAAGCCCTTTCCTCTCAGCTCGGAGCAGCAGGAGGGATGGTGACTGCGAAGCTCCTTTCTCGGGACCAGGAGCAGTGGGACGATGGCTCAGAAGTCCCTACCTCTGGGCCGGGCACAGTGGGACTCAGTACCTTGGTCTGGTGGTCTGGTGTCCTCTGTGCCTTTGTAGTGTGGAACCAGGTGGCTGCCTGTCTGCAGCAGGGTGATTCGGCATCTTCCACATGACTCGGGACCTCGGTAGGGTGTGCACAGACCTGCCTGTCTGCAGTGGGCTGATTTGGCATGTTCTATGCCACTCGGGACCTTGGTAGGGCATGGGAAGACCTGTCTGTCTGCAGGGGGTGATTCAGCGTCTTCCCCTGAGCTACCTCTTCTTACCAGGATTTCTGAGAAGTGAGATTTAATCCTAGTTGTTCCTCAAGAGGACAGGTGTTTTTCCTTTGTGTTTCAGAAATTTTAAATATTTGATTATCTATATTTTGCATGTGATTAGCCTAGGAATAGCTGGTTTTATTTTGTTTTATTTCATTTCTCCAGCCTCATGATCTTTGAGTTTGTTGGGTCCATAGTTTACTGTCTCACATTACTGGGAGAAATACTCATAATTAATGTTTCAAACTCATTTCCTGTCCCCCTGTATATTACTTCTCTTCCTGGCATTCCCATTATGTGTCAATTATGCTTTTCTTAGTTATCTCATAGTTTTGGAGACTTCTGTTTTTATTTTTCAGTCTTTGTTCTTTCTCTTAAGAAGCATAAAAGTGTTTATTAGGCAGAAATTTAAAACTATTCACTAAAAGTTATAGACTGTGGGGCCTCAAGAGAGACAGAGGCTCATGCGAGTGATATTTATATATTTTGGGTGTGGAATTTTTATTTTATAGGAAATTCTGTCTTGGTCTTGATTGTTGGGAAATACCATGACCTCCACACAGAAAAAGAATGGCTCATTTTACAGGTGACAAGTATTAGCTCCTCTGATTTTTTTGATCGGTGATCCAAGAAGTTTTTGTCAAAAAACCTTTATTAACTCTCTCAATCTGTTCCTTTATCTTAAGATCAGCTTTCTCACTTTTATTTTATCAGCTAACCTAATTTATGAATTTATAGTGTCTTTATGGATTTTGGGTGTGATGGGCCTACAAAGAAAAGTGTTATGACCGACCTAAGTGGGACCCTCTCAGTAAATATGCTGTGCTCCACAAACACCAGGAAACCACTAAAGGGGCACACTGTCCTCAGTAAACAGAACAGATGGCCATAAAGAAAATTTACAACAGGATGTACTATTTCCCCAGTGCCAAGAAGTCCGATATTATCTACACACCTGCACTGACCATCTTGAAGACTTTGACCCCAAGCATTCCATCCCCAGATTCCTTAGGATTACAACTCTCATCCTCAGACCCTATCAAAACTTAACTTCTTCTCAAGCCCGTTGCTGATATCTCTCTCTCTCTTTCTCTCTCTCTCTCTCTCTCTCTCTCTTTCTTCCTTCCTTCCTTTCTGTACCAGGGATTGAACTTGGGACCTTGCACTTGCAAGGCAGGCAGCAGAACCACTGAGCTAAATCCCTGGCCCTGCTGACATCTTTTTTGATCTCAGCCTTTCTGCACCCAGAAAGAATAAAATCAGCCTCTTTGCTCCCACAAAGCCTGTGTCCAGGTAGTCTCTCATGTGCCATTTGTAACAAAAAGATGCATAAACAAACCTAGGGAACACTGATACAGATAATCTTGGGTAATGTTGACTGTGTCCTGGAGTTGCAGTCTTCCTAGTATATAACATTTTAATTTTCCTTGTCTCCTTTCTACCTATCTTTATTTTTTCTATCCTAACTCATTTCAACCTCTGAGATTCTGATCCCTTATTCTTAAGGGGTGAAGAAGAGTTTGTCTCTTTATCATTGCTTAGACTGAGGAGGGGCATTTATTTGGCCTATCCAGAGATCAAAAGTCTCACTCTGGATGACACAAAAGGGACAAAGGAAGGTAGCTTGTGTTGTTTGATGAACCATCTTCTTTTGATGGTCAAAGTTATGGTCTCAATGCTTTCAGTCTTTGTTCTTTTTATTTTCGAGTTTGAGTAACTTCTACTCAAGCTCAGAGACTCTCTTCTCAGCTGAATCATACCTATTAAGGGCACATCATAGTCCTCCTTCATTTCTCTTACAGTGTCTTCTTTTACAAGACAGGGTCTCACTAAGTATCCCAGGCTGGCCTGCAAAGTAAGTGCAATCCTCATGCCTCAACACCCTGAGTACCTGGGATTGAGAGAGGAATTTAAGGGATGGAAAATAAGTGGGTATTCAGGACATGTGCAGAAAACAGTTAAAATTAGAAAGTACTTTTTCAATTTTTCTTGCATGAACTCAAGATGGTTTAGCTCTAATGTCTGTCTGCAGAGTGCTCCCACTCCTCAATACAAAAGATGGCTACCATTGAGTTCTTGTATACTGTGCTCTCTCTCTCACAGTGGTCTGCTCTCACCTTGCAGAGTGGACTTCTTTTCCTACTTTAATTTTATTTTATCTTTGGGGAGGTACCAGGGATCAAACTTGGATGCTTGTGCTTATGCAGTAGGTGGTAAAACCACTGAACTAAATCCCTGGCCCATCCCTTTCCTATTTTTAATTGGCCCACACTCTGCAGAGCATGTTTCTTTTCATACCTTTAATAAATGTAAAACCTCACTAGCTGTTGCACTTTTGTCCACTTCTTTGTTCAGGACATGAAGGACCTAAAAATAATCTCTAAAAGGAGTCCACAGTATCCTAGAACCTGGAAACATATTTTGGGGAAGCTTAGCCAGGAGCAAGTAAGGCCCTTTGGGAAATCACATGGTCTTAAATCTATGGCCAAGAAGGACTGGTTTAGTTTTTCTTCTTTCCCTCACTGTCCCCTAGGAAAGCACCAATCCTCTTCTTGTATCTTCTCTCCAAGATGGGATTGCATCCACTGCAGGGCTTGAATTCTTTTTGATTACTGGGGAAAGGAAGAAAACTAGAAGGTGGTAAAAAAAAAAAGTAAATGGAAGCTGGGCAACTCAGGAAGTTTTCTGACGGCTTTGGGAACATTTTCTTAGTGTGTCCGACATGTGAGGTGGAGGAGGGGAAGCACATGGCCTCAATGTTTTTCACAGCCAGTAAGAGGTCCACCTCATGTTTGACTCCCCTTTTCTTTCTTTGCTTTCCTTTTTCCATTTTCTCATTGACAGTATGAGTCAGTTAAGAATTTCCAAAAAATCTGTTATTAACTCAGTTATAGAACAGATCATTCAGGATCCAAGGGACATAGAGTTTAGTATGCCTTTTTCCCCCTCATATTGCTATACTCTATGACACTTGGCTCAGCTTGCTCATTCTTCTGGGAAAAGTAGCCATTAGTAACTTGGCCTCCTGTTTGAGTAGCTGTCTATCCCAGTTTACTCCTTTTTGTCCTCAAACTCTCATCTGTGCTTTTCCCATAGATAGCCTTTTATCTCTAGGTATCCTTAGTGAGTCACTTTCTCAAGGCCTTGTTTCATCCTAGTAGTCCACCTTTCCACAATGTTTGGTAGCCATTTTAATTCACCATGTTTGTAAGTAGCATGGGTCTGCCATGTTTATCAGTCATTTTGGTTCACCCTGTGGGTCAGCCACATGGATTCATGCCATGTTTTCCAACCATTTTGGTTGGTCATGTTGGTCAGTCAGTGTGGTTCCACCATGTTTGTTCACCAATATTTTTAAACTAACATCATGGACACCACACATCTCATCCTTGTAGAAAAGAGCTGAGCCACTGCTTTAAGGAAACATATGGGCCTCCTTTCTGCTTCTCTTCTGAATTGGGTTAGATTCCTTCTTTATTTCCTCTAACAGAAATTCTGGTAATTTAGAAAGTTGTCCCTGAGGAACTCAGCAAGACCAAGGGAATAGCCAGTAAAAGTCACCCTTTCATGAGCATGAGAAAAATCATAATGGAGAGAAATCCTTTAAGTGTAGAGAATGTTCAAAAGCCTTTAGCCAAAGTTTAGCTGTTATTCAACATCAAAGAACTCATGCTGGAGAGAAGCCCTACATATATAAAGAATGTGGGACATCCTTAAGCCATAGTGCATCCCTTTGTAAGCACCTTAGATCTCATACTGTGGAGAAATCCTATAGATGTAAAGAATGTGGTAAAACCTTTAGCAGAAGATCTTGCCTTTATATAAAACAAAATATCCATGCTTGAGAAAATCCCCATAAATATAATTTATATATAAATTATCACAGGAAGCCATCTACTTGTACCACTTCCCTTCCAGGAGGTCAGAGGCTTCATCTCAGAAAGAAGTCCTACTTATGTAGTGAGTGTGGTAACACATTTAAGTTCAGCTCATCCCTTCAGTATCATCAGAGAATTCATACCAGAGAGAAGCATTTCAGATGCAGTGAATGTGTGAGAGCCTTCAGTCAGAGTGCTTCATTCATTCAACACGAATGCATTCACACTGGAGAAAAGCCCTATAGATGTAATCAATGTGGAAAAGGCTTCACTTCTACTTCACAACTCAATAGAGATCGGTTAATTCATACTGGAGAGAAGTTGTAGAGTTATAATGAACATGGCAAGATCTTAAGTTCCCATTCAACCCTTATTATTCATGAAAGAATTCATACTGGAGAGAACCCATGTAAATGTGGGAAAGCCTTCAGACAAAGTTCAGCTTTTGGTCAACATAAAAGAACACATACATGCAAAAGACCCTATGAATGCAAAGATTATGGGGAAAAATTCAGGTGTAACTCATCCCTAAGAAATCATCAAAGAATTCATACTAGAGAGAAATCTTACCAATGTGTAGAATGTTTGAGGTCATTTGGCCAAAGTGCAGCTCTTGCTCAACATCAGAGGATTCATACAGTAGAAAAACCCTTCAAATATAATACAGGCAGGAAAATATTTAGACAGAGCTCCTACTCTTGTACATCAACAAATTCATACTGCAGAGAAGCCCTGTGAATGTAATTCATGTTGGAAAACTTTCAGCCAGAGGTCATCCCTTACTCATCATTATAAAATTCATATTAAAAAGGACTCCCTGAAAGCAGATTTATATATGCAAAAGCCTTAAACCAGTGCTTATCAGAGAACAGGTTCTTGAGGCTGATTTACTAAATATAATGAGTATGAGGAAACTATTTTTAACTTAGCTCTCATCAGATAATAATTTCTAAAGAATAAACATTATCTATGTAATAATTATGGTGAGAACTATTATACCAGTTAGTCACTTTTTAAAACATTCTACAACAGACACCTCATAGTTGCAGATATTGGTATCAGCCATTTGTGAGATAAAAAGTGAGGCTTTATTCTAGCTTTATCAGTACTTTAGAATATCTGTATTATGTAAACATGAGAAAAACTGAGGTTCAGGGTTGCTACATCTCTCATTAGAAAACAACATATGAGGCAGGAGTGGTGGCTCATGCCTGTAATCCCAGCAGTTGGGAGGCTGAGGCAGGAGAATCACCACAAGTTTGAGGCCAGCCTGGACTACATAGTGAGTTCAAGAACAGCTTGAACTACATAGTGAGGTCCTGCCTCAAACAGAGAAGAGAAAAGACATCTGAGCTACTGGCACATTTATTACAGTTAATAATTAATTGACCTTAAAACTACATGCATTTTTACAGCAAAGGACCAAATTAAAAAAAAAAACTGCAAACTAGCTTAGTGTCAGCAATTTAACTTTTCCTAACCTATTGTCAAACTTTTTGGATGTTTTTCATTAAAAAAGAGGAAGAAAAAACCAGATATACTCCAGGTAAACTTAGCCCAAGAATAACTCCTAAGCCTCCTTGTTGATCATGCGTGATTACAGGGTCATAGCACAGACTCTTAATAACACAACTCTTCCCCTTCAATATGGACTAGACAAGACCAACAGCTGTTGCAACATCCCAGAAATGAGGGACAAAGACAAATGTAACTACAGTATGATGAATCACAAATCCCTTCAGAGAAGCTCTCACAGGATAAGAGAAGAATATAAGGAAAGCAGAAAAGTTGTCAAAATCAAGGTGCAGTCAGTTCTGTGAGGCCTAGCAAAAAGTCAGGGGAGAGGGGCGATTGTAAAGGAAAGGGTTTTCTGTTTAGGTCCTGGTGATAAGTATTGCAATGCACTGTCTCAGAAGCAAAAGTCTGTCCCCAGGCAGCATGAACCTAATCTAACAGAACTGCTACTGGAGAATCCAGATCTCAAGATGGTCACAGATGAAGAGAACCAAGTTTATAGTGGGTGAGGAGCTGTCTCCTCCAAAGAAGCAGAATGTTTATGTTTGCTCCCTAGAAGAGAATACTCTTGGCAGGTGCTGGCTGGGGCATAACCTGCACACCAGACTGGGCGAATTCCATCTGAGCATATAGATAATAAAGGATGCAAAATCAAGCTGGGCCAAATGGGAGCCAGTAAAGCTGCCTGTCCCAAGCACATTTGAAAAATGGTGCAAAACAGAAGGGCTATGGCCACACTGGTTACTGCTTGTGGATGCCCCTGGAGCCACAGTGGAATCACAGGTTGTGTTTCTTTCCCAGAGAATGAGGACAATATAACAGAAACTTCAAAGCACGTACCAGTAGGTATTCGTGACAGATATGGTGTACAAGCCCGTAATCCCAGATGGAGGCAGGATGATTAGATGTTCGAGCCAGCTTGGGCAACACAGTGATTTCAAAGACTCTGTCAAAAACAAAAGATAAAAAGGGGTCAGGGATTTAGCTCAGTGCAAATGCCCTTTGTTCAACTGCAGTGCCAGAAAAAGGACAAAATGAAGGAGCTACTTCGGATGTGTGCGATGTTTATGCATATCAGCTAGGCTCTTTCCTGGTAACTGAAGCCATGTGCTCTTGATGTTTGTGCCATTCTAAAACTAAGTGGCTGCCAATGTGCTAGGTATTGTGCTGTGGCACAGCAGCACCCCCATGCAGCTCTTGATGAAAGCAATAACTTTATAACACCCCCTCCAAAGCTCAGGTATCACCATGGAAGAGGGAGGCAGAAAGAATGTAAGAGCCAGAGGAAGGGGTGGAGCAATGGTCTCCAAGCTTTAGTCAAGGTAAGGGCCACTTGTGGTAGGCTGTGGGGTCTCATCAACTGTGAGTCCTCTCCAGGTGCTGAGGCTCTGTCCCAGAGTGGGGCCAAACAGAGCTATTTGCCTCTTCCTTTGCTGAGAGGAGTGGAATTCTCCATAAGGGTGAGAACCAACTGCACATAAACACACATTTCTAACCAAGGATTCTGGGCCTTCCTTTTGCTATGTAAATTAGAACCCTAGAGAACAGAAGCTTGGTAAGTGGGGGTGGTGGCTTTGATAGGACAGGTACCAGTAAGGTCTCTGCTGTTGTGGAAGTCATTTATTTGCCAAGCTGGACTTGTCCACTCAGTATTCTTCTTCCCCCCTCCCCTCTCTCCCCTCCCTTCCCCCTCCCCCTCCCCTTCCTCCTCCTCCTGTTCTTCTTTTTTTGATTGGCAACTTTGCAATTATGAGCAGCAATTTGTTTTACATCTCCAGGGGAAATTCACAGAACATCACACTATCAATTTCATTTACTTGTGGACATGACTGCACAGTATTTTAAGTAATAGTACATTTTTTCCCTCCAATAGCTATTTACTTACTAAATACTCTAACTGATTTAGTTAAATTTGTAACTTTGAGACATGGTCAATATTTAACTGGATATTACAAACTTTTGGGACCAAATGTCTAGGAAACATGGCCCCAAAGTTTCAGACTCAGCAGGACACGAGACTCTGATTGACATCGTTGTATGCCATGCTCTCTAGAACCTTATACCACAGGCAGGAGGTGAAAGGGGCTCTGCTGGCTAAGGTGTGGGGTGGGAGCCCTGGACAGCAAGGATGAGCTTTAGGCCCTGAAAGGACACTGCAGCACCTGACTCACCTACTGGTGCTCCCAGGGCCACAGGAATATCTGGCGTGGAGGGAGCACCTCCTATTGGAGAAGGCAATGGAATGAATTCACATCTACGTCCTGGGCCTTAGTGGCATTTTCTTGCTGAAGGGAGAGCTGGACTGAGTTAACAGTGCTCCACACAGCTCTCATACAGGCATGCCCGCCAGGAACAGAGAACAAGTGCACACAGGCTCAGGCAGACGCTGTGGGGACGTGCAGGATGAAACCTGGTGGGATGCAGGAGTGGATCCTGGTGAGGAGGCAGACGTTTGGAGGAAATGGAGCTGACACTGCCTGCAGCAGATTTAGGGTGGAAATGTCTAAGAGCCACGCACTGTGCCTGCACCCCCAACGTCCCACCCAGCGTGCCCAGCCATTGGCTCTGCGGTGTGAAACACACCCTCAAAGGTCCTGCCCTAGGGCCACACCCCTGTCACTGGTCAGGCCCACAGGGCCACGCCCACAAGCCCTGTCACACCCAACACCAGGGTTGCCCAGGGGCAGGTGAGGGCCACCTTCCCTCTGAGGGAAATCAAATCCCCATGCCTGTTACCCCTCCCAGGTGGACTCCAGCCCAGCTGTGTGACCACCACCTAGGAAGGGCTGCTCTGAGTCTTTGGTGCCTCAGCAGCTGTGATAAGGCCCTGCTCCTCCTGCTGACCATACCTGCATGGCCACGGCCACAAAGTCCTGGGCACCCATGGAATGCCAGTGGTGCCCGGGGCAGCCCAGGCCCACCCCCTCTTATCAGCTGCCCCTCTGTCCCCTCCGTGACCTGTCTTCTTCTTGTCAGGCCCCTCCTGCTATCCACCCTCTGATCCTGATGCTCAGTATCTCCGGGGCTGGAGGATGCTCCTCTCCCAGATCCACGTGAAAGCTGTACAGAAGTGACAGCCTCATAGGGACAGGGACAAGGCTGTCAGGGGTGGCAGGCAGGCAGCTGTGCCTGAGGGTGGCGGTGGCTGCCTGATTCCACATATGTGACAGATGGCACAGGCTGAACACACATAAGTGGCCAAGTTCTGGGTTCTCAGATTCACTGCAGTTATGGAAAATACAGCACTGGGGGACTGGCTCAGGGGCCGCGGGAGCCTGCTCACTGTTTTCACTTGTTTCTTTTTCCTTCTTTTCTTTTGTACAGTATAAGGGATTGAACCGGGATCTTTGCAGTAAACTACATCCTCAGCACTTTAAAAAAAATTTGTGACAGGTTTTTTTTAAGTTGCCCAGGCTGGGCTCTGACTTGTGATCCTCCTGCCTCAGGCTCCCACAGTGCTGGGATTACAGCCTGCATCACTACACACGACTTAGAGATTCCTCTAACTCTATTATTATTCCACAGTAAAAATTGAAAACTTCAACTGTATTTTTACAAACCAGTAACAGACCATCTGTAAGTGGGATGTTTTCAGCTTTGTTATAACCCACACAACTACCGTTGCACACACTGTCCATCTGAGACAGAAATGACATCAGCAGCACATGACTGTGCTAGGTTAGCAGAAGACGTAAAAGACGAGAGCAATAAAAAGCCACAAGCCACGTGGAGAAGAATATAAAAAGACATCCAGATGGGCAGATATGCCAAGTTTATGGAGGGGTAAGAGCTATAGGATTAAGAAGTTGCTTAGTCCCAAACTGATATATCAATTCCAATAAAATTCAGCAGTGCCATAGGCTGCTATGACAAAATACATTACACTGCATAACTTACAAACAACAAATTTATTGCTATGTGTTCTGGAGTGTAGCCCCGGGAGGCCTGGCATCCAGTGAGGCCCCTTCTTCATAGGCAGGGGCTTCCTGAGCCCCAGCCTGAGGCTAGAGGGGACCAGACTACCCTGTCTATCTGATTGGCACTGAACCCACACATGGGGACCAAATCCACAGGACCAGTCACCTCCAGGACCTGGCTGCAGAGTGAATGTGAGGCCCAAACGTCCAGCCACAGAGCAAGCAGGCTCTTGTTTGGCCCTCAGGAGGTCAGCACGTGCGGTCCAGGCGCTGCTGGAGGGGACGCCCATACTGGCTGACCTGCTGTGCCCTCACTGAGCAGCAGCTTGCCCCTGAGCCCATGTGGCATCACTCGGCAGGGCAGCCAGACACAGGGTGTTGGAGGGCATGAATTCTGGATGTGGCTTTGTCTTCCCTGCCGGCAGGGCCTCCCTCAGAGCCCCCACCCCTCACGAGATGTTCCTACTACCGTGGTGCTCTGGCGAGGGCCTCATACCAGCTGCTGTCACCTAGGTGCCTGGCCTTCTGGGGGTCTCTACTGTGCCCTGAGTATGAGGTATGGTTTGTGCCAAGGGCTTCTCGACTCTGGTCTAGGGCCCTCTGCTCCTGGGGGAACAGCTCCCCTTTGGCCAGTAATGACTAAGTCATCCTGAATTCTCTGATGCCCCCAAGCGGGAGGGGGCCAGTATCCGGTGTGGTCTCTGGGCCTCTCCGTGAGATCTGCGCACATCATTTTGGGCAGCTCAGTGACCATCACACTGGCCGCCTCCAGAAAGGTCTCAACTTCCGGGTCATAGGCCACTGCTGCCTCTTCCAAAGCGTCCGGGGCCTTTCCCCAGTCATGCTACTTCCCCCTCTTGGTGAGCCAGGGGTCAAAGGCTGGCTGCATGTTATACCCTTCCTCTAGGTCATAAGGCCTGTCATCATCCTCCTCCTGGGGGTCACTGTCTGTGAAGTGGCCAAATTGCTGAACAATGGGATCAAGGAGCAGTGCTCCTGATGCCCCTTCCTGGGCCTGGGATTTTTGGTCCCACTGGGGAGTTGGAATTAGGCCTGTGGGGTCCTGGGGAGGGCCCTGGAATGAAGTCCCTTTAAAGAGAGTCTGCAGGATGAAGTATAGTGGTGAGGCTGGGTCTGAAGGCCTCAAAGTGACAGATGAGGCTGTCGGGTTGGGGGGCTGCTTCTGCTGTAGCAGGAGTGGTAACACTGCAAGTGGCAGCTGGGAGGAGGGACTACAGTGTTTTCAACACAGCGGCCTCAGGAAGAGGCAGCAGAGGTGGTGGGGACTGAGGCAGTGGGGAGCCCTCAGATGCAGAGCACAGCTGGTTCTTGAGGGGATTCCTCTTCAGCTGTGGGGGTGCAGGGAGGCTGTGACAGCCTGGCACATCCAGGGGGGTCTGCTTCTCCCACATCTTGTCCAGCTCCCCAGCGTCTGGCCAAAGTTTCTGTTTCTCACTGATGACCAACCCAAGGAAGAAATTTGGACGTGGGGACTCAAGGCCTGAAAAGCAAGGGTTAGTGAAAGTTTTAAATCAAAGTCTAGGTTTCAGCCTTCAAAAATTAATGTTACAGGGGCTGAGGATTTAGCTCAATGGTTACACCACCTGCTGTGCAAGGGCAAGGACCAGAGTTGGATCTCCGGTACCCCCCCCCAAAATTGTTACTAAAGAGTGGGGTGGGGAACTTTTAATAGGGAGAGGAAGAGATTCTGGGGCAAAAGCAAATGAACAGTTGAGCAGCTGATTGCAAAAGACCAGGTAGTTCAGTCCCAGAACCCACCAGCACAGCCCCTGTGCCTGACAGCAGCGGCCTGAAAGGATGGGTGACATGTACTCCCTAGTCAAAGCCACAAGGACTCGATTCTCAGCCTAGCTCACCTCAACATTAGTAAGAATGCTCTATGTTTTAAAAGCTCTGGATAAAGCTCCAGCAGTAGTGCAGAGGCGATGGGCTGAGGCCATGTGGAGACATCTGTCATTGTTGGGGAGGTCATAGGGATGTGAATAAAGGACCCCCTTTTTTCTGTACAGGGGATTAAATCCAGGACCTCACAGAGGCCATGCAAATGCTCATCCTTCATGCCACATCCCCAGCCCTATACTAGGGCATTGTGGGGGGAAAAAGCTTAATTGGGTTCTTCATTTTCTTCTTTCCATGTGGCAAGAAGGAACAGCCACTGTGGCTTTTTGTGTAGGAACTGCAGCATATGAGTTAGGCTGAACATATTAAAGTAAATGTTTAAGGAAGGGCAATTCCAAGTCATTATAGTGACCGAAGAAACACAAGCCATGTAGAAAATTCACTAGTACCTGGTGTCAGAATTACAATAACTGGAGAAAACAGAGCTGTCTGAATGGTGGAATACTTTATGGTTAGGAAAAAGTTCAGATACCTCTAACTTATGAAGAGCTCTACTTGATATTCCAGTCTTTAGAATTACAGTGCTTACCCAAAGCATGGAGACATCAGAAACTGGTGGAAAAGAGCATATCACAGGAGGAGACAGAGAAGGAAGTTTAGCTAAAGGTATTTAAAGATAGTTATTGCTTCAAATAGGATCATTGCAAATATTCTAAGTTGATGTAACATAGACCAGGAACATGTGTATTGCATGAATGGTCCCTGTACCCCTATATTCATAATAAATCAAGGATACCAAAAGAAAGACTAAACCTGAAATGTAAGCAGTGCTTTTCTGGGCATTTCAAAAGCAGGGACCCTGCAAACCTGCCCTCTGCTCCTGTGTGGGAACGTGCCAGACCCCTGGACCAGAGCAAGGCAAGGTCTCCTGAACAGCCTGGCCCAACTTTCTCCATACAGGCTGTAGCAGGAGAATTGAGGCTACATGCAAAAATAATGTCCTGCACAGTAGGAAATAAGCACCCTTTGTAGGCATGAGGAGACACAGTTGCTAGGTGCACTGGTGTTCACAGTAATGCCTGTAGTGGACAGACAGATGGCATAGAGGGATGGAGATGGAGGAAATAAGAAAGAGGGCTGCACACATCTCTTCCTGTGTAGATAGGTCACCTTACCCCAAAGAAATACCTGTCACATACAGCTACAAAGCCTCCAATATATATTCAAAATGAAAACAGTAATGAGCTTGACCTTGTATAATACAGCTGAAGTGTGACTGAGTATGAACCATGAAGGATGCAAAGGGAGTAAAGGCTAAGTGCATACCTATGAAGTGGCCCTGTCCCTTATGCATGATGTGCCAAGGTGTGACTGGGAGATAAAAGCTCCCCTTTAGAAATGGGCTGAGGTAAACACTTAAGTCCACCCATGGTCCTTTAATAGCCTGATCTGGCTGGAGTGGAAGCCTGCAGGAAGTTGGCGTATGCATATGATTATTGGGAATTAAATAAATGACACTAGCATCATTTGTGCTGTGCCTGACACAGTGTATATCTTGAATCAAACTGGAGAGCCTGGTACTCATCATGTTGCAGTAGATTTAATGAATGGGTTTTTTTTTCTTCAGTATCTCTGTTGCTGAAGGAAGTCAGGAGCCATTTGCTTTCCTGGGGAAGGATAATAGACTCTCCATGTTCTCCAGGTGTCTGCACAGACCTACTCTATGCCCCGGGATGGTGCTGGTGGACATGGTGCCATGGACACCAAACCCAGTGTTGAAACTTCACTATGTTCATGATGTAATGTGAACCTCTGAGTGTTTTCCAGACCTAGAGGAGGCATCAGCCATGATAGTAATGCAACTCTGAAGAAAAGGATGAGACACCAATACCTCCAAGTTGCAGGGACCTGGGCTGTTTGTCAGGGGCTTGGGGTTATCTGGTCAAGCAATGCAAAAGAGACTCCCTCTGCTGGTACAGATTGGTCAGGCTTTCCCACCCAACTCCACCAAAACAACTGCAGACTCTTGGCATGGTGGGGACACTGGTGCCCATTTAGGCCACAATTAGCAGAAATACTGAGCCCACTCCATCATTTAATAAAAAGAATAGCACACTGGACTGGGAGTCTGAGCACCTCCAGGCTTTTTCTCAAGCAGAAGTAGCTGCAAAACAATTCCAAGCTTTGGGGACAGAAAAACAAACCTGTGAATCCTGTGTTTCCAGCTAACACAGTGGGTTCGGGTGAGGGCTAGGGCAGCAGCAAGACCACAGAGTCCCTCAGGAGTTTGGTCACAGCTCGGACAAAGAGAAGAAATGTGGCACAGAGCCCTAGCAAAACAACTGTGTGCTGCACACTCAGCCCTGAGCAGGGAGGCCCTCACCAAGAGTACCCCCTGTGCACCCATCTTCTCAGGAGTAGGTGGCTGCATGATGCTCTGAAGACGCTTCCTTCTGGGGCAGGACAAACAGATCCAAGGACCAAAGAGCACGCTTGTTCCCTCAAGGAAGTACCCTGGTTCTGGCCCTCTGAGTGGAGCTCATGCCTCCTAGGAAGCACGAGGGAGTGTCCCACCACCTGCCCCTCTGCACACTATCAGGAAAGGCTCCAGGCCAGAGTGGGGCAGTGTTAGTGGCATGTGGAGTTCTGAGAAGTCTGCCCAACTGCAGCAGGAGCTCTTCTGGGACCTGGTGACAGGGACCAAAGCACTGAGGTGCAGGGTCTAGGTTAGTGGTGGCAAACCTATTGCACGTGTGCCGCAGCAGGCTGTTTGTATCATTGAAAGCTCTAAAAGGTTTGCCATCACTGATCCAGGCTGTACACAAGTGCTCCTGTTAGCCTCCACCTCTAGCAGAGACCACTTTAAAGGTCATTCATCGTGTGAAAACATTGGTTTTGAGGTAAAACCAGTCCTCTGGGGATGTCATGGCCAAGGAGTCACTTCAATTCAGGCCCTAAGTTGGAGTCACTTCTCCGGGGTAAGAACAGCTCCACTCCAAGGGATTGGAACTACCTCAGAATCACCCCAACCCAGGACAAGGTTGGAATGTGCTTTAGGATAATTCATAAATAATGCTTTAAACTGTACTTTCTGCAGGAATGACCATGCACAAGGTAGCTGGCCAAAAATGCAAGATGTTATGCACACCGAGCAGCAAGTTTGAGGCAACCCTTTGAGAGATGCTATTTGATGCCACCACCGTGTTACCTGTCCCCAAGAATCGACCCCTGTGAGAGGATCCCCAGGAGAGGAGCAGGAATGACCCAGGAGCACAATGACCCAGGCTCATCCTGCACTGTCCACCTGGAGAGTAGGGTGGCCCAGACACCAGGTGAATGCACCTTTACCTTCCCTGTGGCTGCTCCTCACCTTCTGGGTAGATCTGAGACTCAGTGAGAGGAGTGTGCCCTATCCTTCTCCTAAAGCTTCTGAGACAGTTTTCCCACTATCAATGTACTCTGGGGGCTATGTCCCCACATCACAGAGGACAGCAAGCCCTGTAATGCTCACTCCCCATGCTTTGGTGGGTGCAGCAGGTCTACCTGTGACATCCCAGAAGGATCTTGCCTCTGTGGGGAGGGCACTGGGGACCAGAGCTGCCTAACAAGCTCCCAGAGATGGGCACTTACCTGGTCCCACCAAGGGCAAGAGACTGTGTGGCACAGGGTCCCCACCACTCAGTGGGATAAAGTAGGAGTTCCTTGACCCACCTGTTAGTGTTCACTACAACCCCAAAGTGGCCGCAGCTGTGAAAGTAGGAGTAAAGAAATGTATAGGCACCCTCTTCCTCCCAGGTTGCAGGGTGGAAGCAAATCAGACAGAGCTCCTGCAAGACACAGCATGGGGCAGAGCCCTCACTGGGGCTGCCAACAACCCTCACAGAGAAAGCTGCTACTCCACATGCAGGGATCACAACAAACATGCCTCAGACCTGTAAGGGCACCCGTGCCCCTCCTGGAGGGGGAATTAGGCAGGAGACCTGGGGATCGTCCCCTTCTGTGAGCCTGACACAAACCCCAGCCCCAGCCCAGCTCAGTCACAGGGGTCCCAGGAAACAAGGCCAGCTGAAGGGCTGAGGGCAGCAGCTGAGCTCAAGCACCTCAGTGTCCCCTCTCCTGCCATCATGAGAAAGGAGATGTGATGCATGTGCTTTTACTAAAGCCACACACACACATTATTATATGAGATCAGAAGCAAACTCCTAGCAGCATAAGATTCAAACACCCCGAGTTCCAGTGTCTCCATCAACTTAATCACAGTGTTTTCTATGTGTAGTGGGTTCTAGGCTGACAATTCAAGTGTTAGCCCATCAAGGATGAGGCCATGCTAGGGCTGCAGATACCTTGGACATGGAAGACTTGAGCTTGCTGACATAATCCCACACTGTCTTTGGAGAAATCTTTCCACTGATGTGAATTGTATATGGCAAGTCCTAAACAGGAAGCACTCAGTAAATGAACAGGGAAGCTGTGATATTTACAGAGGGAATAACAGGGAAATTTAAAGGCACAAACCCTCCCAACTCAAGAAAACCACAACTATTTCCAGGAAAGTGGCAACACCTGTATGTGATGCAGATGGCTAAACACCTCCAAGGGTTAGGAGTTGCCATGCCTGGGGGGCTGTGATGTCCCCTGTGGCCACCAGGGACACCCTCAGGGCCACCATGCCATGTGTGTATCCTGCTTTGTGAGCACAGAATGAAGATTCGCCTTAGCCAGGAGGACTGACCAGTTACTTGGCAGAACTCACCATGGCTAGTGTCATCACGGCAGATATGGGTGTGCACAGTGTCCATGTTTCACTCACCCATGGGGTCTCCTGGGAGACGCATGCACACACAAACACATCCATGGTTCTCACCTCACTGAGATAAACAGCTCCCAGAGACAGGACATGCCTTGGTGACAAATTTGCCTACACTCTGCATGTTAATGAGGCCTTTCTAAACGCTGCTGAGGTGAGACAAAGGCAGGGCCATGCCTCCTATCCAGGGGCACCATGACTCTGAAATGCTATGAAAGAAATCCACAGGAAAGCACTGTCAACCTTTCTGTGCAATGGGAATCATAAAGGAGTGGAGACAACATATTTACAAGCAGAAGTGAATCCCTGTGCTTTTGCTAACTTATCTTGGCCAAGAAACTATTTGAGTCTTAATAATTTAGATACTTGGACAAAGAAAATAAGCAAATCAGCAAATCATGACAGTCACATTACTTCAAATTTCAGTTTTCAAAGTCTGTGCCTTCAATATAATAATTAGGTATCCTAAAAACTGGGCATTTGGATCCCAAGGGTGTGAAGCTGGATTCTGGTGTAAATTTCAGACTTGAAGTACTTCATCACCTCCTTCCCCTTGTTCATCTCAAAGAAACAACAGGATCCCAGCCAGCTCCAAACCCATCTCACGTACCCACCTGACATTTGGGGATGGCACAACTGACAAATGTTTTGGGTCGGGGGACAGGGATGGCTTAGCAATTATGGACTTGGGCAGTGTCACAGAGGGAAGTGCAGGCTTTAGTAGGTCTGGCTTGGCTTCAGGCATGTAGGTGCTGTCCAGGTGGGTATAGGATCCACCCACAGCAGTCCTGGGGTCTCGGTTTGACACTGTGACCGTGGTGACCACTCCAACCCCACAGGAGACTGGGCAGTTGGAGGGGCCTTCTGGTGGGGAGAGCCCTGCACAACTGTGTCTAGAGGCTCAGGGACATACTTTCTCTCTGGTGTTGGACCAGAGGCCCTTTCCAGGTGTGGCTCAGAGGCATCTTTGGGCAGAGTCACTGCAGAGCCTTCCTCAGACAAGTGAGGAACTGGATCAGATGCAGAGCTTCTGGGCTTGGATGCTAAGTCTAATTTCTCTGACCTGAGAAATGCAAAGACAGACTCAATGAGAAACCCAGCACCCTCACAGCTTGTGGTGAGCAGGTAGTGACTTCTTACAGGGATCAGAAGCACAGGAAGAAGGGAGGGCAAACTCCAGAAAACCACACCTGCCTCTTTGTTTCACTGTTTCATCTTGGCCTGTATACAATCATCTTTAGGAGATCAGTGATTTCAAACACAGTCAAATATTCTTTGATTCCCAGAGTTCATCCCAGACTGTGCTCACCTGTACATATTTTACAGTTTAGATCAAAAAGGTGGGCCCAGTGCTGACTTGTCGAATCCTCCAACATGTTGCTAAGGGCATCAGGGAAAGGCACTGTTTTCTTCACTTGGACAGTAGATATTGACTTCTGCTGCGCCTCAAAGGGAAAGAAAAAATGACCGGTCATTTTCTTTCCAAATCATTTCCAAATGACAGCACATAGGACACAGTCTCATGAAATTAAGAACACTGCTAAAGAAGGCACACTGATCGCAGGCACTGGCAAACATCGCAGGTAGATGTCCACATACAACTGTTTTCAGTTCAGTGTTTTGCCTCACAACTGCAGACCCTGGAAGCATTTGGAAAGGGTTGATCTTACTCTCCCTACAATCACTAAAATCTCCAATGCTCACATCCCAATCTTGCAGTGGTGAAGGATAGTCCACATCAGGAATGGTTTCTGGCTTCACAATGCCATCCTTTTTTTTTTTTTTTTGATACCAGTGATCAAACTTGGGACCTTTAACTTGTGAGCCAGGCAGTAGAACCACTGAGCTAAATTCCTGGCCCCACATGATGCCATTCTTGCTGTCATTCAGCCCTTTATGCTGATATCTGATCCCCTAAAATGATAAACACAAAACCAAAGCCTTAAACCCTGAGTTCTAAGCACAACACACATCCCCCTGTAAGGAGCAGGTAGTTCTGAACAATTGAGTCTCCAGGTACTCAAGGGATCATTTGCCCTCTGTACTCACAGATTTTGTCAGCCTGTCTTTCCACATGGAGAGCTCTTTAGACAACAGTTCCTCTGGCTTCATTCTCACAAGTTCCTCCAGAGAGATTTCTTCATGAACTACTTGCTGGAAGAGTCCCTGTAAACAATCACCATTCCATCACTGTTGAAAAGCAGATAATTATGTGCTAATTTGCAATGGTGTGGGTAAGTGAAGCAGCACAAGTTCTGTCAGAGGGCAAGGGCCACAGGCACAGACCCAAGCCCTGCTCAGAGGGCAGCACTGGGTCAACCCTGCGGGGGTCCCACAGCTCCCCAGGAGCCTCAGAAGGAAGAGCCAGCCAAGCCCCACTGAGAGTTGACTTCGATGCTGCAATGCACCAAGTTTGCTAAGCATCCAGTGCCATCTCAGGAAACAAATTCCAGATGCAAGGTGAAAGCCAAGTCAAAGGGACTTAGGGAGAAAGCAAGAAGAGCTCCATCCCTTCCACCAGGCCTTGCTAACCACGAAGGTGTAGCCAGAGCCCTGGATCCTGGTTCTAAACACAACAAGTAGCACTTTCAGCCTTAAAAAAAATTATAGGCAAAGGCTTACAGATAGTTTCAAAAAATACATCATTACAAGCCAGATGACAGTGTTTGGTATGCATTCTGATGTTCGTCATAAGGAACATTAGGACACAGATTCACGTGATGGGGGTTCTGTTCACACCTGTTTGATTCCAAGACTAATGGGTAATTAGGAAGCATAGGGCAGAGGTGCCTAACCTGTGGCATACGTGCCGCAGTGGGCTGTTTACCACTGAAGGCTCTAAAGTGTTTGCCATCACTAGCACAGGGCATGAGAGAAATCGCAGCCATGCTGGTTCAGTATTCCAACATTCATGTGTTGTGTGGCAATGGATTTTTTAAAAATCTACTTTGAGAACAGGTCCAGACTTGAATGTATGCCTTAATGTGTTTGGATCGTGTTTAAATGTACTAAGTAGAATATTATGAGATTAAATCTCCACAGGTTTCATTTTAGTTAGTCTATGGATTTTAAAAACATATAAATAAAACATGGAAGGGTTGAGAGCTGAAGGAGAGAGCCCTAGAAAACAGCCATATGGCAGGAGGTGTGAGGGCCAGGCCAGGCCAGGCCAGGCCAGGGGCTCATCCTCCCCCCCCCCCCACAGGCCGAAGCTGAGAACTGCAGGGCACGGTCCGAAGCATGAGGAAAGAAGCCCTCAGCTGAAGGATGGTGCAAAAAGGGGGCGCAAAGATGGTCTGGAGCTAGAAAAGGGGACACTTGTGTACACTGGGATCAGAGCTCCAACTTCACGGAAAAGCCAGTGAGTGGTGTTCATGGGTTACAGCTATGTTGAGAGCCTCATCCAGTGGAGAGGAGCAGGTGGTGATGAGATCCACACAGGAAACCCAGACAGGCAGGACAGCGATGCACACACACGTCTCACCCTGAGGTGTCTGGTGTATCGTGTGAATCTCAGCTAGCAGAAACCAGGCAGCTCATTACTTCTGCACCAGAATGCTCCCACCTGATGCACACACCTGACTTTCAGGATCCTCGAGGCAGAGCATGATGCTGCAGTATTTACTCCTGTAGCGATGATATGTAATTTGGAACAAGTTAAACATCTTCTCAAGGCAGATGGCAGTTTTTCCTACCTCATTTTCAGTCCTGATTAAATCGCCACTTTCACAAACTCTGAACAGATTGGAAAAAGGGGCCAGATAAATCACTTATATTTGCAGTTTGTAAAGAGCAGGACAATCCTGAGATGACACTGTGACTGGAAGACCTTCCCCTCCACACATTATGAGATACAGGAGAACAGCCCACCTTTTCCATAGAATCTCCTTCAAGGAGCATCTTATAATTTGCTGAATTTGTGACTCTGGCTGTGACAGGGCAGGTCCCACAGGCCTGAGGCTTCCAGGGGCCAGAGAAGCTGTGGGGACCGAAGTCACCACAGGTTTCCTCATGGCTCCCATAGAAGCTGCAGAGCACGGTGATTTTTTGGAATTGCTTGCCAGAGGAACTGGCATTGGTCCTGCCCTCCTGGAAGCCGAGGTGCCTGCTGGGGCCTCCCCAAGCCAGGGCCCCTTGGGGATGCGGCCCCTGAAGCCTGAGGGTGCCTTCTGAATGGCTGGTTTGGCTGCTGCCATGTTAACAAAAGGATGAGGCTTCTTTGGGATGAGATTTCTGCACAAAGGTGGTCTGCCCACTGAGGATCCTGGAAGGGCTGTTTCCTTTGGGCCTGAGGCTGCTCCCACCACTCTGTTCTCCACTCTCCTCTGGTCCTTGGGGGCTGCACACAGAGCACAGGGATGCTGAGTGAAACGAGGGTGGACACATGTGTGATGCAAGCTGATGTCACAACACACTCACCAGAAACCTCAAAAGCACTTCCTGAGCATCACTGAGATGCACTCAGATAAAAGAATTCAAAACTCTTAAAATTCAGAAAAGAAGTGTAAGCCAGGGCTGCCAGCAGCATTTATGATAGTGACTACACTCTCTCCACACAGGAAAGAGCTGCATCATCTACTTCCTTTAAACCTTTTACCTCAACCAGAAAGCTAATTATCTAGGGTTGAATTTCTTCACTAAGCTGTAATACTGAAGGAAAAATTTCAGAAACAAGTAGCTTTGGCATAGCACTTTCTTGAGGAACTCAAAGTTGATTTCTGGTAAAATGTAAATGTTAAAAATTGGTTCAGAGAAGGAAATGGTCAAGTCCTGCTCCTGTCCACACCAGCCCTGAGGGCCCTGGAGGGCATGCCCCATCAGCATGGGTGCACCTCTCTGCCCTGGATAAATCTCTTGGGAGGCAACATTTTCACACCAAGAAGCAGATGCTGAGAGCACAGTGAGGCTGCTCTACAGTCACCTGCACACAACTCTGGAGCTGCAATTCTCTCAGCCTGAGGAGCTGACCACCCGGTGCTTTCAACCAACAAGAGTGGTCTTAATCTCAACAGAAAACAGGTAAAACTCCCAGTTGGAACAAATTCCATCCATGTCGGGACAATCAATTTCATCACAGTGTGGTATGGGAGCACCAGGCTGGCCGGCCACAATCTGGTCCTGCAGGTGGACAGTGCTTGTCCTGCAGGCTGAACCTGGCAAGAGTCCAGGATCAGAGATCAAGGGGGTGCCCAGGAACAGGACATCCACTGAGGTTCTATACTAAGTATTTTTGATATCGTGCTGTTAAACTCTGAAGCTCTGGCCTGAGACTATTCCAGAAAGTCTCAAGCAAACCCCTATACACATGTGCAATATGACCTGAAGCAAATCTTGAGCAACAGTTAACATTTACTCCATTTCTGGTCACAAATACATGTAGGCTTGAAATCCATAATGTTCACCTCTGAAATGGGAAGCTTTATAATCACATGCTCAAATTGTCATGAAGCCTCTATTGGTCTAACTATATTCCCTTCTCATTCAGACAAATTCAAGTCAATAATGTATTTCTATGGCACGTCCATACACATGATGAAGGTCATCAATTACTCCAGAGGGAATGTGTAGCTGAGCAGTGGGGTGTGGCTCACTAACCACCAGGCTCTGGGTTCACAAACCACTGGTTTCTGCTCTTTTGAACACAACCTTGGTGATCTCTTGCTTGGGCTTCAAATAGTAACAGGTATAATTAGGAGAATACACAAATTATTTGTAAAAAGAGTCAAACCTGGGGGTGTCAAGAGATAGCTCCCCCCAACTCATCTGCTCTATGAGACACAACCAACGCTCTTCTATTCGAAGGGAGGAGTTTAAAACACACCAAGACTTATTCTTCTACACAGCAACCACACAGGGGTCTTCACACACCTCTGCCCCTATTTGAGTGAGAGCCACAGTGCTGGTGTGAGGCCTCAATGACAGTGAGAAACACCTTTCCAGTTCTGAGTGGAGCTTCAAATGAATTTGCATAGTGCTCTTCCAGATTCGTTTTTCCCTCATTGCTCTGTGTTGTGGGGGACTGAACCCAGTGACTTGTGCATGGTAGGGAAGGTCTCTCCGACTGAGCCTTAACCTTCAGCCCCATATCAGTTTCACTATTAACTGTATATTCAGGCCTAAACTTAAAGAAACACAGGGAAAATCTGTAACCACCAAAAAAGTTTCAAGAAAAACAGTCTGAGCCTCAGGGCCTGCTGCCAAGCTATCTGCTGGGTGGCTGGTCCCTGCCCTGTCTGAGTGGCACAGTGTACCAGCCTGCACTGTAGACAGAAGGACACTTTCCAGTTCCCACAACCATGAGCCATGAACTTGCAGAGGAGCCACAGTGCCAGCACAGCCTCATTCCACTCCCATTGCCTTGGTGATTGTGGGAAGGAAAAGCGCTGCCCTGAAACTTAGTAGCTACAATGGAAGCCTCACAAGTAGCCTGGGCCATGGCCCCAGAGGAAACTCATGCTGCCAGGTCTGGCCATCTGCCAGGATATCCCATCATCTGGAGTAGAGCCCAATACAGCTGGCTGCTGAGCACAGAATCAGCATCTCAAGTAGTCAGAGGCCTCCTCACAATGGAAGGTTGAGGGTGTAGACTACTATGCCATCACTTGTCATTAGGTGGTATCCACAGGGACAAAAAGTGCAGAAAATCTGCCCTCCCCTGGCAGTCAGGTAGAACCCATGCAATCACTGCGATGTTAACTGGAGGATGCAAATGGGGATGGGACCCAGTGACAGACTTGTCTGTCCCCCACCCCATGCCTAGCATCTTCCCTCCTCCAGGACACCTCACACTCAGTCAAACTGGTGAAAAGCAGTGTAGCCAAACTCTTCCTTCACAATGGCAAGAGAAATTTGCATGACCTTGAAACAAACAAAGTAGCAAACATTCTTATCTCTCTTTTATGTTTGCTTCTCTAACTTTTGGAAGCTAAAACTATAACTACCTGTGTGTAAGTAACAAAGAAAACAAAAACAAGTCCTCAGTATCCTACAACTTTATACAAATATACCTGAAGCTTGGTTATGACACTGAGGAATTACAGCCGGCATCTCCAGAGGGGACCTATGCACTAGGTGACATTGGCAATAGCATCCAGTTTTCCTGGAGAACTGATCTTCAGGGAATAACAGAGCAGACCCACAGCTCCAAAAGTGTACAAGAAAGTCAGTGAGAGCACCCTCTCACCTGCTCCCAGGAGACAGGCGATGCTGCAGGACAGACTGAGCATGTGACAGAGGGGCTTACCAGGCCCGTTCAAGTTCACAGATATGTGACCTAGTTTTCTGAATAGCAAGCTATTTTCTTTAAATGTATGGCAACCCTCAAAAATAACAAAATGACACTGTAGACACCCAAGGGAAATCCAGCAATACAAGTAACATAGAAACACCTGCCAACCTGATCCCTTCAGTACAAATTTTCTTTCCCTCTAATTGGAAATCATTTTGGATGTAAAAATTTAGTTTCTCCTCACTCTGACTATATTTGCTTAGGTAACTCCTGAAGAGACAGAAAAATGGCTCTACCAGTTGGTAAAACACGACCTCCAATCTTGATTCAGATTTCTAGGTTACAGTATTCACATTCCCAGGTTGTAGTTTCCCTGTGAAAGTACTGTACTACAGGGAGCTTGCTCCTCATAAGATTTCAATGACCTGGGCTCCCCATGGACACCTGTGCTCTCTGCACTGCAGTTCCCCACACCAGTGGACCCTCTGTGTGGCCTGTGAGCACTGCGAGCAAATGCTGCACCCTGAGCAAGAGGCACAGCAAACTGCCAGGACCTGGCCCTGAAAGTCTGTACCAGTTTCCCTTTTTACCACCATAGTGACACCAAACGCTTCCCAGTTTTAATGTATCACATCCCCACTTGGGGGATGAGTCTGTAATGGAATTTCACTGGAAAATTCTAATAAACCAGGAATTTTTTCCAAAAACCATGTTTGACCCATTTCATGCTTTCCCAATTGAGGGAAGGGAACCACAGTAGACATAAAAATCTTGGAGGAATCAGGATGTAAGAGCCAAAAAAATGGGTATTGTGAGCTTCAGGAGAAATCAAATGCTGAATGCTTCCATGAGTATAAACCTGTACAGAAACCCTAGTAGACAGGGTTAGAGAAGGGACTCAAGGCACCACTGTGCATGAGTCCCACACCTGTGAGTGGGAAGGAGCAGCAGAGCTTCCTGTGCAGTGAGGTCTATGTGCTCACCTGCATCCACATGGCCCCAGGGACTTTGGTGCAAGACACAGATGAGGCCCCTCCATGAGCAGTTATGGTAGCTGCTCTGCTGCATAGGTCTTCTCATGCAGACATGTGGAGCAGAAGCTGGATCAACTCCCAAGTGAACTGGATGCAGTTAGCTTCCGCTAACCCTCACCACCCCGCCCTGCCCAGTAAAGAGAGCCTTTGGGCAGCTGGGAGGCAGGGACAGGGCTGTGGGTGCTGCCTGAGCCATGCTGCCCATCGAGGTCCTGGGGAACATGCCCTGCTACCCCAAAAGTGAGGAACTGTGTGGGGGGAGCAGAGAGGCAGAGACACGGTACTTCTGCCCTTTGTATCACTTCACCAATCTCCCTACCATCCCCCCAATCATTATTTGGGAAGATGAAACTTCTGGGACAACAGAAAAGCTCCAGAAGCCAACTGCTCCAAGTATGTCCCTTACTCATGCTGTCCTCTGGATGCCTGTAAATTTTAATTTAGAGATGTGTGTGTGTGCTGGGAAAACTGTTCACATGTACATTAGTCCCAGCCTCCTGGAATGGAGACTGTGAGCACCAATGAGGAACCACTGTGCACAAGAGCTAAAAACCTCCCACCTGGGTGCAGAGTGGTAGGCTTTCTCTATGCTGCTGTGAGCTCCTTTTATCCCATGGTTCCCCTTGAAGTGACACAGTGATTGTAGAATGCATCATTCCTACCTTCCTCACCAACCTTCTCTCTCTCCCACATGCAGGGTCTCCTAAAGGACCCCTGAAGTTTCAGCTATGGTTTTGCACACTCAGGCAGCGATGGGGGTGAACCCACCTGAAGCCCATCACTTGGGTATTTTGGCTGTGGTAAAACCCCTGGTGTTTCTTGTAGTGTTATGCACTGATCACCACCTTGAAAACTTTTGGCCCTGGATTAGCAAGCAGCTGCCCTCTATGCACTCTCACACAGCAGCACTCACTCCTCAGTATTCATCCCTGCACAGAAGTGCTATCAGAGAGCTTCTCCATCCTGATGAACCTTTGTGACATGACATCTGTTAGCATGAGATTCACTGGGTAACCCACCTAAGGTATATTAACATCCATCAAAGCTGGCTCATTCAATTTATAGTCCTTGTGACTCCATTTCCAGTCCTGAGCTTTTGGGGATTTTAAGTTGTTAACCATGTGACATCTGGCACCTACCTGCATCAGTCCCTGCCCCCAGGCAACGTGCAACAGGCTGAGAAAAAGGCAAATGTAACATGGCATGTGGTGCTGGAATTCAGGACTACTCAACCTGCTGGCACTTTTTTTTTTTGGTACCTGGGATTGAACTACTTGCTGGCACTTTTTAAAGGGGACAAAATATACTACAGCAGTGATGGCGAACCTTTTAGAGCTGTCCGTGATACAAACAACCCACTTAAGTTTGCCACCATGGCACTAGAGAGAGGGAGCAAGCATTAAAACCTGATCTGAAAACAGATTCACAAGAGAATAAGAAGTGCCCTGTGCATCCTAATACAAATATATAGGATTTGACTTTGGACCCTGAGAGAGAAACAAGGACAGATCCAAGGTGCATGATCTCAGCAGGGGATTCACACACCAACCTGCAGTGTCCTCATTTCACTCAATGGAAACCTGGGCAGGGTCATAGGCTCAACACTGCAGAGGAGCCGGCAGCCCAGTGGCCCTGACACCAGCCCACACCTCTCCCCTCGGCGAGGACACTGCTCTTGTCAAGGGTGCCACGTCACTCACTCTGGTGCCTGGGGGTAGCAGCAAGGGTTACAAGATATTCCTGTCTACATAAGCGGTGTGTAGTGTGTGAATCTGGTGTCAGGTCACAAATTCTGTGCACTTCTAAAAGGTACTGAGGCTATCTGAGGCAAGACTGATTTGCACAGAGATGCCTGCAGCATGGCACAGGAGTGACAATTATTTGGGCAAAGCAGTAACGTGGAAAAGCTCAGGTTCTATGCAGGGCCATGATAAAATGATGTTTGAACAGTGGTGAGTCTGGGTCTGGCTATGGCGCTGGAGAACCCGAGTTTTCTGGACACTCACCAGAGTCCAGCCCTGCATGCAGCTGGACACTAAAGAACAGCACCACTGGGAGCTGTTAGCAGCAAGTCTTGTGCAGCTCATTGGAAAACACTGGGAGGAAGGGCCACAGCCTAGGGAAGGACAGCCAGGCTCGGGAGGACCCCAGGCACAGGCATCTTCTCTGGGCTGATGGTGATCAGTGCCCACTGCACTGAAAGAGCCTCGACTGCCCATCCCGGTCACCCTGGTGGCTATCCAGAGAGTGTGGGTGGTGCCAGAGGCTCACATCAGAGGGACACCTACATTAGCCCCAGTGTGGTGTGAAGAGAGCCCCAGGCTTCTCTGGCATCACTGCACTGGACTTGTGGTCTCGCGCCCAGGAGTGTATGCTGCTCTCTTCGGCCACTGCCTTCCCCATGGAGTCACTCCAAGGAGGAGTCACAGTCACCTTCTTTGCTGGGGGTTCAGCTTCCTCTGAAGCTGGCCTCTTGTGCACAGAGGACATTTTCATCCCGGTCTGGAGAGTCAGTGAGAGCCCAATGATTAAGGTCAGAAATGTCACCTCTGCTCCTAGCACACAGTTACTGTCATGACTCTTCTCCTCAGGTCACCTTGAGACTCCTACCCATCCCTGACTGGTACACAGCTGCTCATGTGGCTAAGTCTGCACACTAAGGGGACCCTCACATCCTCATGGACCCACACATCCTCCCTCATGGGAGGACCTCAGGTTTCTGGGTCTCATGAAGGTCCCGAGATGGAACCAGGTTTGACCTGCAGTGACACAAGTCTGCGGACAGCAGAACAGTGTGAGCCACACAAGTGAGGCAGAGTATCAAGGCATAGTGCAAGGACTGAGTGCAGGTGTCAGGAGGTGCTTGGCCCCAAATGGGAAGGCATGGGACTTGCAAGGAGGAGACAAACGCCATTTCTACTTCTGAACAGAAACTCTGGAGTTTTGGATGCTAAGGAAAGGTCTTTGAACTCTCAGCTCTGCTGTCTCCTTACTGTGTCTACCAGACCTGTTCTTTAGCAGCTGTGGGAGTCAAAATGAGCAGCGTTGAAGTCAAGGTGTCTGAAGGGAAGCAAGCAACAGACAATGAACTAGAGATCATGGGAGCAGTGGGAGGTACGATCTGCATGGTTCACATGCACCGAGCCACTGATGGTCATTTCCAGATGAGCCTCAGGATAATGCATGACTAACCCAAGAGCTTCTCATTGCTAAACATCCCCGATTCTTCCAAATCACACACAGTTGAAAAATGACACAATTTTGAGAGCTGTCTTGAAGCAGAGTCCTGACTAGAACCTACCCTCCCTGGATGCCTGGGATTTGAATTTGCACACAGTAAACAAGGGTGGCTATGATCACCCTGGTGGATCTGTGTGTCCTGGTGTCTTAGTTCCTGTGGGGTGGCCAGTTTCCTGCACTGACTCATAGCACAGCTTTCAGGCTGAGGCCTGAGCCAAGGGCAGAAGACAGAAGTAAAGGAGATACAAGCTGCAAAGCATGGACACCTGCTGTGCCCGTGTTATACTCCTTCAGTAAATAAGCATAGGGACATCAGACACACAGTGTCACACACACTTTTGTGGCAAAGGTTCCCAGGGTCACCTGGGTCAGCTCACCTAAACACTAGGTTTTGGGAGATGGAGCTTTTCTGGCTTCATCCTGACCTTCTTCTTCAGCTTTGGTTTGTGTTCTTTATGTGCACTGAGCAATCTCATAGCAGCTGCTCTGTGCTTGAGAATGCAGTCATTGCAGCAGTAGACTGTGTCAGGCTGTGCCACATTGAAGCACCCAGGGCCCACACAGGGCATGGTTCCAGGAGCCACTGTGACCTGCAGAAGCCAACAGGAGACATCACACGATGGATGCGCTAATGCCTGCAGGAAACACACCTTGTCCAGGCGCTGTGGACAGTATCACAGTCACTGTCTTTGAGAGACTCTAATGGTATTTTAGATGTGAATTTGTTCATGCAAACTGCACAAATCCCTGCTGGCTGTAGGAGTTCCCACCGTGTAACCACCCCTGACAGCTTGTGCCAAGCAGGATCCTAAGGTGGCCCCTAGTGCACACACTCTCATATTCCCTCCCCTTCAGCTTGAGCACTGCTGAGGACATCCAGGGGCCAACAGCTGGGTCCCTGGGACCACACGGGCAGGTTCTGGTGAGATAACGCGGAGTCAAAAATGTTCAGACCGAATCAGGTGAAAGTTCTTTTTATTTTATTTTATTTATTTATTTATTTATTTATTTATTTATTTATTTTTTTAGGGTGAAAGTTCTTAAGGAGGGACTGGACCTTTCCCATCGGGAGACTCTGAGCCAGCCTGGTAAAAGGCATGGCCACCATGGTTAGAATAACCTCCTATATCTGACTGAATTTGCTTCATTTTCTGCAGTGCTCAGATATGGGTGCAGGACCTTCGCACTGAGCCCCAGCCTCAACCCCAGCCCCTCCTCTTTTCTGTTTTGAGACAGGATCTCACTGAGTTGGTTTGCTGCCCTGTCTCTGCCTAAGTTCACACTCTTGTGGGGATCTTGAGAGGCTCAGACAGATTTGAGTGAAGGCTGCTTCCCTTGTGGGCCACCTTGTGCCATGCACAGTGTCCAACCCAGCAAAAGCCAGTCTTACACAAAGGGGGCACAGCTCAGGGTCTGGTGTTTCTGTCCACAGCCAGCAAGGTCACCCTGCATGCTAACTGGGCAGACAAATATTCACAGGCGTGGACATCTTCATGGCCTCCTTGCCCCTGGGGCTTGAGGTTTCCTCACTTTCACTCCTGCTCCCCTGGTTGGCACTGTACTTCAGCTCACTGGCCCTCTGCTCTTGTCCTGTGTGTTGCCAGCACCTCTGGATTTGCATCCAGGCTCCTGGTCATCAGTGGCTTCTGACATCCTCTCCTCCTGTGCTTGCAGGTTGGTGCAGTTCAGGTCAACATGATCAGCCCCATTCCTCTCCAAGAGCCATCCCCGAGCCTCAAAAATCCCCACACAGTCAACATGGAACCACTCCTCACAGCCGTCAGGGCAGATCATCAACCTGAGAGGACAAAGTGATGGAGTCGGGATGGGGGAGCAGCGGCCACCACTTCCCAACATGCTCAGAGGCCATGCTGCCTTTAATGCTCTGTTCTGAGGCAGAGTGGAGCGCACAGGACTGACAGACCCACACTTTCCTCTGCCTGTGCATTCACACCCAACCACATGTGTGCCATCATTTTCTCCACCAGAGAATTCTAACAGTGATCAGTGGCTTCCATGTGCATCTGAACATAACAGCACCAACAGCAGCATCTCCGACCAGGCCCCAGGGTACCCAGCCTGGCCCAGGCCCCCAGTCCTAGCAGGGCCAAGGGCAGTCAGGTCTGCACACTGGAGCCTCTGGGCCCACAGCACCCATCCTAGGGACCTGGGACAGCAGACGCGCTCCTGCTGCCCACACCACAGCCCCGCATGCATGATGAGCTGACCCTGTGGTCTGCTACCCGACCGGCACTGCCAGCAGGGTATGTGGTTGGTGGCAGCAGTGTGGAGAGGGTGGTGGCAGGCAGCCATCTGAACTCCGGCGTCTTCCCTTCATGCAGGGACTGAGCAGCTTTTCCCAATCAACTACTTACCAGTCCGGCCAGCTGGGGAGTCAGTTAGCCTCCAAACAAAGGGAAAATCCTCTTGCCTGCCCATTAGCAGGCTTGGGCTTTTGTGAACATGAGCAGAACCCCCGCTCATGACTTTGACCCACCTGTTGCTATGAGGCTGGTGGCAGATACGGAAGAGGGTTGGAAACCTCACACTCAGGCCAAGGCTTGCCCAGGGCCCAGGGGTCTTTGTCTCCAGGTCCCTGAACCATTGCTGCCTCCAATTCACACACTCAGTCAGATCCTTGAGCAGCCTCGGGGTCCTGCCTGCATGGTGGCTCCTTGAAGCTGGCACTGCCTGCCTGGAGTTCCATGCCTTTGGTGGGCTCCTCCTCCCAAGTTGGTTTCCGCGGGTTACTGCAGCCACCCTTTGGGGCCCTTTCTGCTGGTTCTTGCTCTGGCTTCCTTGGGAGGAGATTCTGAAGTCCCTCCACAGTGAAGCTATCACTGTCACTGTCGGCAGTGTCACCCTGCTCATCCCGGCCTCTAGGTTTCACACACTCAGAGCCAGGTGCTGGTCCACTCTTCCTCTCAGAGCTGCTCTCACTGTGCCCTTCCAGGGCGCTGTGCACAGGAGACCCTGGGCAGGATGCTGGCTCTCGGGAACCCTCCAGGGACACAGCCACATGGTTCCCTCCATGCCACCAGCCTGTGCTCTGGGGCTCTCTGACCTGCTGGGGGTGCTTTGGCCACCTCCTGTGAAGTTGCAGGGAGGGGTTGAGTGGCTGCTGCCAGTCAAGGTCCACCTCGGTGTCCCCAGAGCCCTCCCACTGTGTGATCATGGTCCTTCGGATGCCCCAGGTCCTCCTGAACTCTTTCCTCATGGGACTGAGGGCCTCAGGTGCATCCACATTGCTCTGGTCCCCGGGGTCCTCCATCCCTGTGTAAAAGGCAATCATACTGTGACCACAGACCCCTGAGAGCCTCCTCCAGCACAGGAGCAGGCACCCACTTGAGGGAAATATGAAGGGCACTGAAATAAAACAGGCTCCTTCTCACAAAGGTACAGCTGTCCATAAACTACAGGCTTCTGACCTCCTCTCCTAAGCTGTGGTTGAGATGACTCTAGGGGACTCGGGAACTTCAGTATACAGCAAATGTTCAGCAGAAAACTCTGCAGCCTCCAATGCCATGTACAGTGTCCCGGCTTACATGCTTAGGACCTGCCTGGCCTACTTAAGGGAAGAAGTAACGAAGGAAGCAGCAAGCCAAGCAGGGTGAGGACACGACTGCCACCTTGAGGCTGGCTGACGCCCAGGTGTTGCCTAGAAGCCTGCCTTCAGATGGCACTTGATGTGGAGCAGGGTGTCCAGTGCTGTGCCACCTCTATGCCTGCTGTGAAAAGACTGTCCAGGGCCCCCAGGCTGTGGAGCCGAGCTCAGACACATGCTCTCAGGGTCCATACAACAGACACTGGTGGCCCATTGTAGACATCGCCTCAGGCCATCAAGGGAGGGGACAGCCAATGCTGACTATGCTCTGTGACATGAAAATGGGCCTTGTTTTGGTCCACTGCACTCAGATGTGGCCATGGCTTCAGCCTCTACTCCTGGTCTGTTTCACTTCCTTTCTACAACACTAAAGGGTGCATGCCAAACTTTACTTCTTAGTTAAAATGACAAAACTGGAAGAAAATGGTACATACCTGGACAATTGTTTTGTATGCTACCCAGGTATTAATCACACATTGAGGCTAATTATGTTTCTGATTTTACTCCATGCTCCATCCTAGGGGAAGGACTGTAGAAAATGAAACCCTAAAAATGCAAAATACATAAAGCTAAAAGTTAATAGCATCCATTTTTTTCTCCCGAGTGCATTCCATCCTTCAGTAAGAGATGGAGCAGGAGAGCGACCTCTAAACTGTGTAACCTCGACCCACACTGGGGCCAGTCAGGAGCTATGGGAATCAGGAGGCCACCACTGGGTCACTTCAGGGGACTCCACCACTGGAAGGACACAGCTCAGCTAAGGAGGCATAGTGCAGGCTCTGGGGCTGAGGACCCATGTGCAGCCCTCAGCAGGGTGCACAGCGGGCTCTGTCAGTGACACTGAGCTGCTATCCCCCAGGAGAGCTTGTTCATGTCCACTCTGGGAAAAGCCAAGACTGGGGACTTATACAGAGCACAGCCCACAGAACAGCAGTCACAGTTACTACCTCATCCTCACCAGAAAGTCTTGTGAGGAGAACTTCCTCCACTCATGGAAACCAATGAATTTGTAGCACACTTTTTCCTTTTTAAAAATTGGAAATCGCACCCAGGGCCTGGAGCACACTAACCACATGTTCTACCCAAATCACACCCCACCCCAGAGGGGCCAAATCTGATAGAAGCTGGAAGAGGCTCAAGTCCTGTTCTGCACAGAGCACTGAACTTCTTCTCGAGTGCAGTTAGAGGGGCCGCACCAGACTTCACCAAGATGGCCCGGGGCAGGCGCAGTGCCCACACCCCCACGACATCAGGAAGCTCACTGAGTACCAGCTGCCAATGGAATGGCTTTCTGCAGAAGAATCCTCTTCTACACCATGCCATCACCAGCGAGAGAACGCACAATATACAGTGTGAACACTGATAATACAGCCAGTGGGGGAAACCAGGGAATCGAATTGGGAAGAGAGGATTAGACATTCAAGTAATCACCTTGGGGTAATGTTTATGACATTTCAAATGACCAGGAAGGCTACTTGGGTCTGTTTCTTTACAAAGAATGTGACTCTGGAGGTAGGAAATACAAATAAATCACATTGACACATTGCTGCTATTTCACAGGACTGCACTTTACCTGCCCCAGCACTGAACATGGATAACGGGTCCTGGAACCATGAAAACCACACAAACCAGATGAAGAAGCCACTTGGTGCCTGCAATGGCAAAGCCTCAGCTCTCCACAGTCAGTCACCACTCATGAGCGAGAGAACAGAGGTTTTCCTGTGGAGAGCTCCTGCAGGGACAGAAAGACCTGCTACTGATCTTAGGCAACACCAACAGTGAAAAATAAAAGGGAGGCACCAAACTTTCCAAGTTCTCCATTATTCCAGTGATGGATACACATATCCAGGTCTGGGAATGGCCCACAGGGTCTTTTCAGGACTCGGGACAATGGCAGACACGCCTGGTGCACTTGAGAGGGGACCTGGTCAGCCCAGGGCCAGCGGCAGGCTCGTTAGCCTGGGGGTCCAGGTGGTGGCTCCCATAGGCTGGCCTGAAGGATCAGTAATGGGCAGCAGTTTCTTCCCGGTGATGAGTCTGCTTGTGAGGGGACTCAGCTCAGTGAAGCCCAACATGGGCACTGGACACAGGGTCACATTTAGAAAGCACAGGTGACAAAGTGATGTTCAGAGTGACTTAAAAAGTCTTAATACTGTGGCTATTTCATCACTCAATGAAGATCTGATGAGTTCAGAAAGCCCGTGTTCATGATAACTGACCTATGGTGTACTGGTCACCTCCGTGTATGGAGGGACACTTGTCCTCCCAGGCCCCCTACAACAGCTCTAGTCTGAACACTCACTCAACACCCCTCTTTCCAGCCACTTCCAGAATGTTTCTTTTCCACCACTGGCCCCACAGCCCAAGCTCCTGAGCAGAGCCACCTCTTACCTCTGCCCCTGCCTGGCTCCAACAGACTCCTCCTCTCCTGTGGGTTCCCTAGTGACCCAGGACAAAGGGCAAACATTCTATCTCATCTTAAAGGGACAGGGACCATGCAGACCTCAGCGTCTACATGAAGCCACCACAGTCACCTCAGGACCTCCCTGTGGGTGTGCTCAAAATCCCTTGCTCCCAATCCCTACTTCAAGAGTTCAGCAACCAGCCTACAATGAGAAGAAAATGAAAAGAGAATGCACCAGAACCTGTGGGGTACAGCGAAGACAAATCAAAGTTAGAAATGTATAGCTAGGAGTTCCTACATCAAAAAATCAGAAGCTGGGCATGGTGGGGCATGCCTGTAATCCCAGCACTTGGGAGGCTGTGGCAGGAGGATCACCTTGAGTTCAAGGTGACCCTGAACTACATTAGTGAGACTCTGTCTCAAAATATTAAAACAAAAAGAAAACTCAGAGATCTCAAGTAAGTCGCCTAATGATGTATCTCAAGACCTGAGAAAAACAAGAACAACTGAAAACCAAAACCAATACAAAGAAAGAAATAATAAATATCAGAACTAAAATTAATAAAATACAGACTACCAGAACACTGCAAAGAATCGATAAAACAAAAAATTGCCTCCTATCCAAAAAAACCTGAATAAGAGAGAAAATTCCTAAATCAGTACAATTAGAAAAGAAAAAGGAGGTGAGAAAACATATACCAGAGAAAGCCAGATGATCATTAGTGCCCATTTTCAAAACCTATATTCTAATAAAGTGTAGCACCCAGAAAAAAGGAACTTCTAGACATGTACAAGATACCAACATTAAACAAAACAGACACAAAAAACCCATCACAATCACTGAGACTAAAGCAATAATACAAAGTTTTCTACAAACTAAAACCCCAAGTACACAGGAATTTATGGATAATAGTGATTGAACTAGTAAAGAAGAACTAACAACAGTGCTTTTCACATGATTCTATGAAATGGAAAGGGAAGGAAACGTCCGAATCAATACTATCACTGATACCAAAAGAAAAAAGAATACTATTCACCAATTTCTTCATGAACATAGCTGTAAACCTCCTTAATAAAATACTTGCAAACTGAATTCAACATAATTTTTTTTTTGGGGGGGGAACTGGGCATTGAACTTGGAACCTTGCACTTGGGAGGCAGGCAGTGGCACCACTGAGCTAAATCCCTGGGCCCTCAACAACATATTAAACACATCATACACTATGGTCAAGTTGTTTTCATTCCATGGATGCAAGAATGGTTCAATTTACACCAATCAATAAATTTTACACACCACATAATAGAATCAAGGATAAAAATCACATGATTCTCTGCATTCACCTAGTAAAAATCTATAAATTTTAAATAGCCTCATGATAAAAGCCCCAAAGAAACTATGTATTGAACGATCATACCACATAAAGACTAAAAAGACTAAATACAGTGGACCCTCAAGTTATGACTAACCTAACATACAAACAACTTGGGTTAATTAGGTTAATGGAAGATTCATCTGCCTCTTGTTATCTATAGTATGTACCCAGGTAAACATTCATATTTGAGCTGTATTCACTTGTAACCAACTTGAGTTATAACCAGCCCTTGGGAACTGATCGAGTTCATAAGTCAAGGGTCCACTGTACATAAAAGCCATGGGCAACATCACAACTGATGGAGAAGCACAATGGGGCCAAAAATATTTGTTGAAGAAAAAATAGCTTATATAAGAAAAGGTGTTGGGAAAACAGAACATCCATATGTAAAAAAATAAAACTAGATCCCTATCTCTCGCCTTGTACAAAAACAAATTGACAATAAACCAAATATCTAGGTATAAGACCCAGAACTTTGAAAGTACTAGAAGAAGCACAGACACAGGGAAAGATTTCCTGAATACAACTCCACCAGCTCAGGAAAGCATCAAATTAAAAGTTTCTGCACAAGAAAGGAAAAGAGAATGTAGACATAGCCTACAGACTGCAAGAAAGGTTTTGTCAGCTACTCTTTCAACAGAGAATTAATATTCACAATATACAAAGAACCTTAAAAAATCTTAACACCACAAACCTCTTGTGTTTCAATCAACAAATAGGCAAAGGAATGGAAGAGACACTTCTCAAAAGAATTACAAATGGCCAATACATATATGTTCAACACCTTTAGACAGTAGGGAAAATGCAAATTTACACTGAGATTCAATTGCACTCTACTTAGGATGGCTATCATCAATAATATATAAAGTAATGAATGCTTACACTCCTGAGGGAATGTGAGTTAGTGCAGCCACTATAGAAAACAGTGTAAAACTTCCTCAAAAAAACTAAAAATGCAGCTACCATATGGGCCAGCTCTACCAGTCCCTGGTGTAGACCCACAGGAATTAAATCAGCCACTCTACTGTATACCTGCATAGGGATTATGCAGGGCAGTGATGGTGAACCTACAGCACACGTGCCACAGCAGGCTGTTTGTATCATAGAAAGCTCTAACAGGTTTGCCATCCCTGATATAGGGATTCTTGCATATTGACTTTTAACATAACCATATTATATACATAGTATAGTTATTGTGACACAATTCACAATAGCCACAAATTAAAACAAGACTAGGTGTCCACAGACAGATGAAAGGATAATGTGTGTTGTAAATATGCAATGTAGTATTATTTGGAAATAAAGGAAAAATATTATGTAATTTTAGGAAAAGTGGTGGAACTGTAGATCAACATGTCAAGTGACATATACTAGCCTCAGAAAGAAAGTTATTCCATTGTTTTACCTAACATATGCAATCACAAATAAATGGCAGAAAAGAAGGGAGAGAATTACACAAGATGAAGAAAACCACGGGAGGGAAAGGGAGAAAGAGAAGGGTAATAGTGAGGATAGAAATGATCAAAATAGGTTATGTACATGTAGGGAAATAGTATATTGAAATGCTGTATTATATAAAAATTAATAGGCATCAACGAAACTACATATAAAAAAGAAATATCAGTGTGAATCAAAAACATTAAGTCAAGAGAAGGTGAAGCTGTAGGAGAAATCTGTGTGTATGTACTAGGTCACTGTGTAGCTTAGGTATTTTTAGGTCTCAACTGGTTTGGATAGTGTTGTTAGGTTAGGTTGTGATCACTATGATAAAATACATGAGCAAATCAATGTAAAGGACAAAAGATGTACTGAGGCTCACAGATTCAGAGGTTTCAGTCCATAGCTGTAGGCTTTGTTGTTTCTGGGTGGTGGTGAGGCTGAGCTTCATTGTGGAAAGGATGTGCCACAGGGAAGTGGTTTATCTCACAGCAGATAGGAAACATAAAAAGAGAGAAAGAGACAGAGAGTGAGGAAGGGACTAGGGAAGAGAGAAAACCTATCTTCATGGCCCAGGGACCAGATGTTATCCCCAAGGTCATGCCCCATAATGCACACCCTTCACCTAGGATCCACCTCCTGTTCACATCACCTCCCAACACTGCCAATAACAACATTTAAAAAGGAAAGTTTTAAAATCACTAATGATAAAGCTGGATATTGATAAAATCTTTGAGTAGGAGGATTGTCAAGGTGACAAGAACACAGACCATAACATGCACAGACCCTCCTGGGATTCTTGTTACAAAACAGATTCTAACTGTAGGTGGGACCCCATGATCAAGTCAGTGCCCTTGTGACCCAGTCACCTTCCAAATGTCCCCCTCAGAACACGAGCCTTTTAAGGGACAATTTTAAATCCAAACCATCACTACTCAGAGTAGCAGAACATCCTACTAGCTGCTGAAACCTATGATTTTATAAGAAAATTAGTTGGAACAGGTTGGTGTGCTGATTGGGAAAATGTGAACGCCTGAATCGCCTCTTCTGTCACCATGCACTCTTCCCAAGCACACTGGCAGAATGCCTAACTCCATGTCCTACAGGAAAGAAACCAAGGATCTGGACCATTCCACCACTGGCTACAAGCAAGCCTGCTTTTTAGGGTGCCAGGGAGGAAGGAGTCAGCTTTCGGGAATTCCCACTTGCAACAGTGAGGCAATTTGTTCTGAGAAACAAAATAGATGTGGTTAACTGAGCAGGTTGTGCTTGTGAGACAGTAGGGTCCATACTCACTTAGAGGAGACAAATCAATGTAAGGTCACTGGAACACAGAAACAGTGAATGTAGTAACACAGCTTGAATTTTATGTTGGTCTCTCCTTTTAAGCTTGCATTGATTTAGAAAAACTCTATAATCTCTGTGAAGGCTCACTGAAGGTGCTGTGTCCCCAAAGGAAGAATCAGCCCAAATGAACTGAAACCAAGGTAAATGCATCCGGCAAACACGGGGGTGAAGCCAGGAAGCAAGAAGAAATCCTGCAGATGGCCAGGACCAGAGCCTGATGCATCCCCAGCCACGAACAGACAGATCTGGAGCAGAGCTATCTGAACTGTATCAGTATGGGAGAAGGAAACACAAACTCTCACACCAGCCCCTTAGCTCCTGAGCATTACATTCATTATTAATGACAAGATAACCACTGTCATGCCAGTGTCATATGATCGCAAGAACCAGATTGATTCAGTGCACAGATTCAACAATGGCGGGCGCATGGCCTGTCAAGTAGGGAACCTTAAAATTACACACATGTACATCAAAATAATGCATCACTCCTATAAAACATCAGGCAAGGAAATGAAAACATCAGTGACAAAGGCATGGATGTAAGGTCCCAGAGACATAGGAACAGAAGTCATATGAAATAAAACAGAGGAGAGAGAATAAACAATGCATCTGTGTGCTACTGGACAATGGGGTCCCACTACTTTGCCCTGGCTGGTCTCCAACTGGTGGGTTCAAATGATCATCCTGCCTCAGCCTACCAAATTCAGGTGTATAACACCATAAGCAGCTTGTAGGACTACTCCTCAGAGTGTGGTTGGGAGACCTGGGGTCAAAGTGGGTCAGGAAAAACATTCTAAATAATGAAAAGTTTGGTAATAAGAAATCAACACCAAGTCTCCTAATTAAATCACTGAAAATCAGTGAAAAATCTTAAAAACAGCCAGAGGAAAAAGGATCTCCAATACAAAGGGACTAAGGCTGACTGGAGACAAGTCAGAAGTTACAATGTGAGTCAGAAACAAGGAAGTGAAATATGAAGCTAAAAGGAAAACAATCGTCTCATAATTCTCTGCCCCCCAAAACAAATATGTTTTAGGAGAATAATCCCAAAATAAAGATGTTTTCTAACATGCATAAGCTAAATAGAGGTGGGGTGCAGCTCAGGGTTACACCCTTGGCCTGTATTGATCAGGCCCTGGGTTTGATCTCTAGCACGGAAGAAAAAGGAAAAAAAGAAAAAACAAGAAAAAGAAAAAAACCCGAATAACCTACTGTGGACCTGAACAGCAGGAAATGCTAAGGTAGTCCACAGACAAAAGGGAGAGGGCACTGGTGAGAAATCTGGATCTGCAAATGGAAAGCAAGGGACTGGGCTAAGGTACAGCTGTGTCTTGTATCTCTAAAGTAACCACTAGAGGGTCAAGGGAGGAGGAAATCCAGAATCATGCCCTAAAAGAGGCAGAGGGAGGGAGAAAAGTGAAACATGGAGCATGTGGGACAAGTGAAGAATAAGTAGCCAGATGAAGGGCAAAATCGCATAAAATGCAAGTGGTTTCCCAAGAAAAGGCAGAGATAGCCAGAATACACAAATTCCGCTTAGAGATAAGGAGGAAAAGGATGGAAAGGATAACCCTAATGCCACTGTGAAAGAAAGGTGCCGGAGCAAATAATTCTGGCTAAAATGAGGGTCACCTAATCCAGAGGGGCCGCTTATAAAGGCAGATGTATTATTACGAGGAATACAGGAGAGTACAGGGTCTGAGACAGAGGAGGCGACTCCTGGGGAGCTGTGAGGAGAAGCGCACACCTCTGAGGGCAGTGGGACTTCCCTGCTCCACAGCGGTAGGACAAGCAGGCAGGAACCTGCGAGGGCCTCCCAGGAGAACAGCCCTCACCCCACTTCTGTGGCCTTCTGGGCCGCACCCCACCTCGGACACACAGGCGTCTCAGAGCACAGGGGCCCTTCTCAGGGCGACCCTCAAGGCAGGCCAGAACCTGCGTTTCAGGGAGGCTAAGGAGACTTGAACAACACACAGGTGCCACAGGAGAACTGTCACACGTCCAATGGGGAAATACACGGGCAATCTCGAGCATCTGACAACTAAACAAAACTCTCCCAGATGCCCACAGGCGACACTGTGGGATGTGGGGAGGCGGCGGGCGGGGCCGAGTGGGGGTTGCGCCCCAGTGAGCCCTGAGCCCTCACCTGGCAGCCCCAGCGCCCGCACCCTGGGGCCCTGGAGCCTGCCGCTTTCTTCAGGCCAGGCTAGGGCAGACACCAAGCGGTGGGCACCAAGGACATGAAGAGCTTTAACCGGGCTCCTCATCTCACCACAGAAACCGCCCAGTGCCACCCAGCATGCCTGTGCTGACCACAGGGCCACGCCACGCCATCACTTGACAGCACCGGAGCCCAGGCCTCCACTGAGGCTCTTCACCCTTGCAGGATGGGATTTTGGCCACGCCCCTCCCATTAGACACGCCCACTCATCCCGCCTGCAGTGGAGGCCATGCCCATATGCAGAATTCCCTGCCTTATTGCAGGGAGGCCACGCCCCCATCACAGAAAATTTGAGTCTGAAATTTTGTAAGAAGCCAGTATATTCAAACTTGTGGTAATCTGAAGTCCAGAATATTCAATAAAGTTATCATAGTTATTTCAAAAATTCTTCTTTGATCAGCAGGTTTTATTAACTTCACTTTTTAAAAGGGCCTTTGCCAGCATGAGGCCTCTGCGTGCCTGCCATCCCAGCACTCTGGGAGACTGAAGCAGGAGAATTGGAAGGTCAAGCCCACCCTGGGAAATGTAGAGACTGTGAGACCCTGCCCCAAAAGAGAAAACAGAAAGGGCTCTTGATGGAGCCCAGTATGAAGGAGCTAGGCTCAATTCCCAGCTCTGCAGTAAAAGAACATAGAACCCTTGCCCACTTGAGCTGACCTAAACAAAGCTGGCCAACATGAACTCTTCACACAAACCAGACCCACCCTGTTGGTACTGGAGTTTGAGATCAGCCTCGGGTGAGTGATGCTGAGTTGTGTGATAGTCCTCACTCTTGGATCCTCCCCAAGAAAATCTGCAAGGGAAGTAGAGTCAGAAGTAGATGATTTAGCAAGCACTTCTTGGATAATGAGCAAAGTAGCTCTACCAGAAAGGGTAGCAGGCTAGGGAAAGGTCCAAGGGGCAAGGGCACAGGTGGTGACTGCCCAGTGTTAATGCAGGTGTGCTTTACCAGAATTAGAGTGGTCTGAGACTGGGACTGGGGTGGCCTCTTCTAATCAACTGTGAGACTCCACCCTGGTGGCAAGTGGTGAAGCTTTGAAGTTGTGTGGTCCTACTCTCAAGGAGCCTGCTGGCTAAAGCCCAAGTGGGTGGGGCTCAAAGCTGCAGTATAAACATATGTAAATGTGGGTAACAGTGTCAGGCAGGGGCAACATAGGTCAGATGGCGTTTGGGCACACTGAGCCATGAATCACAGGTCCAGAGCCTTGACAATGGGAAGTTTGGGAACTTGGAAGGGCGTGGTTGCTCTTCTCTGGATTTGAGTCCCAAATTCAGGAACTTAGGTCATTGTCTTTTGGCAGAGTTTCCCTGAGCTCAGGTGCCAGTCACCCAGTTGGGCTCATACCTAGCCACCTGCTGACCCTTGCTGTCAGCACCTGGGCACCTTGACCTCCAGGCCTGAGCAGGAGTGGCTCCATTTCAGAGGTCCTGGTGGTCCTGGCTCTGGCTGTGGTCTTTGCGGTCACAGCCTTGTTTCCAGGTCTGGGTCCTTGTCCCTGCCTTCTCAGTCATGCTCTCTGCTCCGGGACCTGACTCAGCCCTGCCTGCTGTTGGAGCCTTGATTTATGCTTCAATCCCTGGCTGGGTCCCAAAGCTTGGCCTAGTCTGCCTGGCCTTGTCTCTCCCTGCCTCTCCCACTGGCTGTTGCAGTCTTTTGCTCTGGGTCTTGCCCAGTCTCGGCTCCCCTCCCAGTCTCTCTTGACCCCAGTTTCTGCTAAAGTCCCCATCTTACCTCCTGTCTCCTGACTGCTGGCCCTCTCTTCAACTGAGAGTATCAAGTAGGTGCTCACACTGGCCCAGAAACCGGGCCTGAGAAGCCCCTCTCATTGCCCTGCCAGGTGAAAGAGGACGCTGGTCTGGCCAGACTTGGAATCTGACTCTGTCACCTTCTGTAGCAGCAGGTGGCCTATCAGTCCTGCTGTAAGACTGAGGGCCTTACCAAACCCTCCGAGGAACTGACTGCAGCGACGAACACCCAGGAAGGAACACACTGGACAAGTTGAAAAATAAAACAGACCTTTATTAGTCTGGCCAGATGGCACTCCCAAAGCAAAGTAGCTAAGAGAGGCAACTGGCTCAGAGTCCGAGGCTGTTTTATAGGGGGTTGAGGGGGAGGTTAACATGTAGATTTACGAAAAAAGGAACAAAGGTTAGTGGTTGACTGTCACGTACTGATGGTCAGCAGACACAATGATGGATTGTTCTACAGGTAGTGGGCCTGGAAACATTCATTCTCTGGACAAACAAGGGGTTGAGTAATTTTACTTAGGAACTTTGTTTCGTTACAGATTCTATCTATTATCCCAGAACTAACAAGCACATTTTAACCATTAATTTACGGTAGAGGCTAGGGGAATAATTGATTTTGGAATCATGCAGTCCCACATTCCCCTCTGATTTTCTGTAATCTAAGTAATTTTACGCATAAATGTAGGCATCCATTGTATACAACAGCATGATAATAATAAGCATATACATATGATTATAATGGCAATGAATAGTTGTCTTAACCATTGTAAATTGGGCAGCCATTTAGTTAGCCATTTAAACAGATCTCCGCCATCCTCATCATGCACTTTCTGAGCCAGATCTTCTAATTGTTTTATCTCCTCCTTAATCTTTGGACCATTATTGGTTAGATTGAAGCAACACATATTTTTAATTTTCTCACAACCCTGGTGATGGAAGAGCAATAAATAGTTTATTGCTGCTCTATTATCCAAGATCACCTGTCTCTGTTCTTGTAGCTCTTGGTTAATTAATGCCAAGGCTGATGAAGTAGCATTTAATCCTTTGACCACCTTGCATGCTAATTTTTGTACTGCCTTTTCAGCATGGACTCCTATAGAAGGCAAGGCAACAAAAGATGCTATCATAGTTATTACTTCAGCATCTGTTAACAGACCTACATCATCATTGCACCCTGGCGCAGTGTAAGGTGACCATCATCTAGTTCTATTAGGCACAATCAAATCAGTTCTATCTGGCAATACTACAGCTAGATGACTCAAACAGCAATGAGTCTCGGTTAAGTTTTCTGGGATATAGTTGAAGGTTACTCCTTCACAGGTATAGAACCATCCTATTGGCAGGGAGATATGGCAATTGTTATATACAATTTTTTGTTTTACATGGCAGGGCATTTCTTTTAACTGTTTCATTTTCAGACATTTAGTTGTACATCCTTCATATACAGCACATTCAGTCTTATTTGACATAATCACTTTAGGCGTGTATAATTTGACAGCATTTTTAGGCTTATGGCATGTGACAGATCCCCAATTATAACTATCCATATAAGTAAGTTTCTTTCCTGGACTATCCTTAAACAGGGTATAGGGCCGTATTAACTCTAAAGGGGTGCATATCGGGATAAGACAACTTCCCAGTACATAATGGAAATTTACATCAACATTTAAACAGAATTCAGATAGATAGTGAGTTTGCCAATTGAATCTATACATTTTTTGTGTGATCTAGTCCTCTTGAGGGCAATACTGTCAATGTCCCAGAAAATATTATCATGAAGGCGAAACATCTCCAACCCGCTCCAATCTTAGCTTTTGGTGGCCTGGTTGGCTGATAACCTTCCATTTGTCCTTTTTTGACATCCACGGGGAGGTCCTGCTTTTAGATGGTTGCGATGTATCCAGGCAGAATGTCCAGCCACCTTCACTGCCAAAGGAGTTGACAGGACAACAGGAACCGGTCCTTTCCAGCGAGGTTCCAGGGTCTTGGAATCAAACCTGTGAATAAAAACCAAATCTCCTGGCTTATAGGGTAAAGGTTGTAAAGGTTTTTCATTTGGACTAGTCATTCTCTTTTGTAATGTCTCATGTAGCTCTGACTGAAGCTGATGAACTGCTTTTAAGGATTAAAGGAGGTGAAGGTGGGAAAACTTTTCCTTTAATTCTACATCTATTAATGGAATGATTGGGGGAGATTGCCCATAGATAATCTGGAAGGCGGACAGATTGAGGGGAGGCTTGGGAGTACACCTTATTAGGAGGAGGGCAAAAGGGAGAAGTTCTACCCAACCTAGTTCAGTCTCCAAGCATAATTTAGTCAGAATTTCCTTTAAAGTCCTATTTGTTCTTTCTACCTGTCCTGAACTTTGAGGCCTATAGGAACAGTGTAGGTTCCACTTTATTCCAAGAATATTACTAATTAATTTAGATATCTTAGCCGTAAAGGCTGGACCATTGTTGGACCCCAGAGCTAAGGGCAAACCAAAATGGGGAACTATTTCTGTCAGGAGCTTTTTAACTGTTACTTCAGCTGTCTCCCTCTTAGTGGGGTATGCTTCTACCCATCCTGAAAATGTATCCACAAAAACTAGCAGGTATTTGTACCCATACATGTCAGGCTTCATTTCAGTAAAGTCCAATTCCCAATGTTCTCCTGGAGTTAGTCCTCTGTGTCGGACCCCAGGGGGCCCGGTTACTGATTTGCATTTACCTTGAGGCAGGTGGGACATCATCTCACCATGTCCTGGGCCTTTTGGGCTAATCCTTCGCTGACAAAATGAGGTTGCAGGGCAGCCATCATACTTTTCTCACTGAGGTGGGTGGACTCATGTAGTTCTCGCAGCAACTTATTTGCTACATCAGCTGGGAGCACCACCTTTCCATCTTTAGTCATCCACCATCCATGTTCTCCTCAAGTCCAACTTTTCCTGTTCATTTCTTTTATTTCTTTATCTGTGTATTCTGGTTTCTCTGAGAGCACTGACATGGGAAGCAGAACCATTTGTCTCCCCACTGATTTTTGGGCAGCTTGTTTGGCTGCCTGGTCAGCAGCATTATTACCAATTGTTTCGGGGCTAAGCCCCTTCTGGTGCCCACAGCAATGGATGATGGCAACCTCTCTAGGTAACCAGATTGCTTGTAGCAATGCCAATATCTCAGTCTTATTTTTAATTTCCTTCCCTTCAGAGGTTAGCTGCCCTCTGTTTTGATAAATCTCCCCATGTACATGGGTGGTGGCAAAAGCATAACAGCTATCAGTGAATATATTTATCCTTTTCCTTTTCCCAATTCCAGAGCCTTGGTCAAGGCAATCAGTTCAGCTCTCTGAGCTGAAGTCCCTTGAGGTAGCCCCTGTTCCCATTTTACCTGTTGGTCCTGGTTGACTAGTGCCACTCCAGCATATTATACACCATCCCGAACGAAACTGCACCCATCAGTATAGAAAGTTATCTCTGTGTGGGGGAGAGCTTGGTCTGTTAGTTGCTGACATCCTCCCCTCAAATTTTCAAGAGTCTCGAGACAATCATGGATGGGCATTTGTTCATCTGATTCTGGGAGTAGAGTAGCCGGATTGAGGCTAGTGGTGGTGGCAAACTTAATGCGTGGCCGTTCTAATAAGAGTCCTTGATATTGTAACAGCCTGGCATTAGACAGCCATTTGTTAGCTGAGCTATTCAACAAGGGTTCAATGGCATGGGGAGTGATCAAAGTTAAATCCTGTCCAAAGGTCAGTTTGTCAACCTCTTGGGTTAAAACAGCTGCTGCTGCTACTGTCCTCAAACAAGTAGGCCACCCTTGGGCCACTGGGTTGAGCCTTTTTGAGAGGTATGCCACAGGCTGCTTCCATGGCCCCAAAAGCTGAGTAATCACTCCCTTAGCTACCCCATTTTTCTCTGCCACATACAGGGTAAAGGGTTTGTTCAAGTCTGGCAAGGCCAGGGCTGGTGCCAATGCAAGTGCAGTCTTAAGCATTTGAAATGCCTGCTGGCAAACCTCAGTCCATTTGAGGGGTGTATTTCCTCCCGCCGTGGCCTCATGTAGGGGTTTGGCAATCTCAGCAAAGCCAGGAATCCAAATCCTGCAATACCCAACTGCCCCTAGGAACTCTCGCACCTGTTTCTTTGAGCCTGGCTTTGGAATCTGGAGAATTGCAGATACTCTTGATTCTGCCAGCCTCCTCTTTCCCTTTTCAAGAATATAGCCCAAGTAGGTTACCTTGGTCCAGCAGAGCTGAACTTTCTTCCAGGACACCCGATATCCCAGTTCCTGGAGGGCTTCCAGGAGGCCCTCAGTGGCTGCAATGTATTCTTTATCAGTTGAAGTTGCCACCAGGAGGTCATCGATATACTGAAGAATAGTCGCCTGGGGAAACATTTTTCTTACCTCTTGTAGATCTTTGCTGAGAGCTTCCCTGAACAGAGTGGGGGAGTTTTTGAATCCCTGCAGCAACCAAGTCCATGTCAGTTGCCCAGTAGTTCTGGTGTCTGGGTCAGTCCATTCAAAGGCAAAGAGGGGCTGGCTCACAGGTGCTAGAGGCAGACTGAAAAATGCATCCTTGAGGTCTAATACTGAGTACCACACATGATCAGGAGGGATGAGACTCAACAGAGTATAGGGGTTTGGTACCATTGGGTAAACGGTCTCCACCCAGCTGTTTACTTCCCTCAAATCCTGTACCGGTCTGAAGTCTGAGGTGCCAGGCTTCTTCACAGGAAGCAGGGGTGTATTCCATGTTGACTGGCAAAGGACAAGGATGCCGGCTTCCTGGAGTCAGTTGATGTGTTTGGATATCGCCACTTTGGCCTCCAGTCAGAGGGGGTACTGACGTACATGGGCTGGGGTGGCAGAGGCCAGCAATTGAACCACCACAGGGGCATGGTGTTTGGCCAGACTGGGTGGATTTGTTTCAGCCCATACTCGGGGAAACTTTTTCTTAAGATAGTCCCATTTTTGTTCAGGAGGTTCTGAGCCCTCTTTTAACAATTTGAATTCATCTTCAAGGGGAATCATTACCATAATGGCAGAGGGTGGGTTAAATTCGAAAGCCCCTCCCTCAGGCTCAAAGGAAATAACAGCCCCCAATTTTCATAGCAGATCTCTCCCTAGCAGCAGGTATGGGCATTCCAAGATAACTAAAAAAGAATGAGTAACAGTGCCTTTTCCTAGATTTACAGTTCTTTTAGTGGTCCAAGGATAAGAGACCAACTTCCCTGTGGCCCCAGTGATGGATAACTTTAGGGAAGAAAGAGTGCCAAAGGGGGTCTTCAAGACAGAATGGGGCTCACCAGTGTCCACAAGGAATTGGACATCTGTTTCCCCTATTTCTAAAGTTACCTTGGGGTCAAGCAGCCATGAGCCCTGGCCCCGTCAATCCTCTTCTTCCACCAAGAGAATTCCATCTCTTTCCTTTTTGGTCTCCTTCTATCTCTTTCTTTTCAACTTTCACAATCCTTTTTATAATGGCCCTTCTCCCTACAATATGCACATTGGTCCTTTTCTAGTAAGGGCCATGCTTTATTTTTATCTTCCTTTTTGTTTTTTCCTTCCTTCTGGACAAAACCTCCATCTGCCAAGGCAGCAATGTTTGTCTTTCCTATCTTTTGGCCATCCTGTCCTCAAAAGGATATCTGTTAAACACCTTTATTGCCACACTCATCAGTTTTTCTCTATTTTCTCCCTCAAACCCCTCCATTCACTGCAAATTCTTTCTAATATCTGGGGCTGACTGAGTAACAAAAGCCAAATTAATTGCCTGTTGATTAGCAGGGGCATCTGGGTCAATTGGAGTATACGTACGGTATGCTTCCAACAGATGCTCCAGAAAGGCAGAAGGGGATTCCTCAGGTCCTTGAAGGACCTCGCTTAACTTACTCAAATTGGTAGGCTTTCAAGTGGCTCCCCTCAAGCTGTCTAGGAGATGCTGATGGTAGTTGTGGAGAGCTTCTCTCCCGCCCTAGGATTTACCTTGCCACAGGGGATGGGTGGACAGAAGTTGTGCCTCAATACAGGCCCACTGTTGTTCATCGAGTGGGCCCTCTGATCCTCCTAACACTGATTTTATGGCCTGTCCTTGAATTCTTTCTCTTTCTTCGGAGGTAAAAAGGGCTTGGAGAAGTTGCTGGCAATCATCCCAGGTTGGGTCATGGGTATGAAAAACAGATTCTAGGAGGGAGATCAAAGCCTGGAGTTTTTCTGAAAAAGGGGGATTTTGATGTTTCCAATTATACAAATCACTGGTAAAGAAAGGGATATAGACATAATGACCCTGTTCTATTTCCCTAAGAGGCAGAAGAGGAACTGAATTAGTCCCTTCAGTGGGAGCCCTGCTGGGACCATAAGCGGCTCCTGTTTGCATGTGAGAAGGGGAGGTTACAGAATCTGGAGATTTTTCTTCTTCAGGAAGAGGAGGATAGAAGGGGTTTCGAGATCTGGGGCCGATTTTATCAGAGGAGGAGGATGGCTCCACATGTGGTGGAGGTCTTATTTCAAGATCTAAGGAGTCAGGATCTTGTGAGAGCACCAGCTTGGGAGCTCGGGCTTTGGCCTCTCGGGGTATACTTGGGGTCATAACCAAAATGTGAGAGCTTGTTTGTAGGGAACAACGCTGCAACCAAGCCAGAGGCTCCTGACAAGCCTGAACTCAGATATTTATATATGGAAACTGATCAGGATGGCTAGGGTGTCCAGTGACCTTTGTCCATACCACCCACCAGAGGCTCAGATGAAAGGAGCCCTCTGTTGGCCATCCAACTCCAAAGGCCGGCCACTCCAACTGACACAGGGAGAGAAGCTTTCCATGAGAAAATTTAACCCCATATTCGTCCTCCTGCTCGGGGGGAAAAAGCCAATTTAAAATTAGTGAGAAAACAATCCAATGGAGTATTCTTGGAGCTGGATCCTCCCATCTCTGCCCTTGATGGTTTGGAAAAGAAGTGCAAAATTAAACACAAAATGGACAGGACACTAACATATGATGAACAAGACAAACAGGCACCACAATAGAACCACAACTAAATCTTCCCTTGTTCCTCGTCAGGAACCTTGGGGTTAGGGGAGGCTTACCGGCTCATCAGCCACGTCACCCCTAACAAAAAACGGTTGCAACCAGCCAAAAACTTACCTCCAGAGGTTTTCCTGAGGTCTGTGCCTATGAGTCTCCTGCTGGATCCCACCACAGAGTCTTGGCTGAACGGGGGTTCCTTACCCAGGCTCTCACTGGGGCCTCCAAAATGTAACACCAAGGGCCTTACCAAATGCTCTGAGGAGCTGACTGCAGTGATGAACACCCAGGAAGAAACACACCAGACAAGTTGAAAAATAAAACAGACCTTTATTAGTCTGGCCAGATGGCACTCCCAAAGCAAAATAGCTAAGAGAGGCAACTGGCTCAGAGTCCGAGGCTGTTTTACAGGGGGTTGAGGGGGAGGATAACATGTAGATTTACGAAAAAAGGAACAAAGGCTAGTGGTTGATCGTCACGTACTGATGGTCAGCAGACACACACACTAATGGTCACAACCATCACGTACTGATGGTCAGCAGACACATTGATGGATTGTTCTACAGGTAGTGGGCCCGGGAACATTCATTCTCTGGACAAACAAGGGGTTGAGTAATTTTACTTAGGAACTCTGTTTCGTTACAGATTCTATCTATTATCCCAGAACTAACAAGCACATTTTAACCATTAATTTACAAGTACAATAGAGGCTAGGGGAATAATTGATTTTGGAATCATGCAGTCCCACACTGCCCTGCCAGCCCCTCAAGCATTTCCAGGGTCTGACCTAGAGGACTTTCCTGAGAAGGAGATACCAGGACTGACGAAAGCTCTCTTCTTGCAGCAGGATTAAAATTCTACACATGATTTTCCCAAGAACAGCAGCCCTACTTTCCAGAAAGTTCTGGTCCTGACTCACTGTCTAGTATTGAGGCTCTCCACAGCCTCGGGACTCAGATCTGGGGGTCCTTATGCTTCTGGCCATTCTGCTGTGACATCAGTGCAGCCTTCTCACCTGCAGTTTGAGAAACAACCACGGATTGCTCTGATTCCTGGGCTGACACAGTCACCTGGCCCAGTGTCCCAGAGGAAGGCTTGCTCATGGGCAGGACTCCCTATGCATCCTGTGCTCTGCCTGCTGGGGTCTCCTCTTCCAGAGACTTCTCATTTGAGAACTGATTAAACTACTGAAGGATGGGAATGAACCCTGTCCTTACTCTTCATTTTGGAAATCTGCTGTGGAGCCAGAGTTAGGCCAACAGACTCTTTGGCTTTGGCTGAAATGAGTTCCCTTCACATTCTAAGGTTGTGGTCTAGCAACAAAGTCATTTTGGAAGTGCATGAAAGGACAGGTGAAATTGCCACAATGATGGCTTCTGACATGGCTGGGGCAGTAATTCTGCTGGTGGCCATTGGCTTGAGGGGGACAGCGTTTTTCACACCAAGGCTCGGGAGGGGTGAGTTAGGGTGCTGGACACCCAGCTGTGTGTTCCCACAGCTCTGCAGAGTAGAATTAGTTCCTGGGGGACTTCACCTCAGATTTCAGCATGGTTGGATGTTGGGATAGACTGGAGCATCCACATCTTCGTGGTGAAGTCAAGCCACTCCTCTGTCTGTCTAACTCTCCAGCATCTGAAGGATATTTTAGTTTTTGACAGGTGACAAACTCAAGCATTATATTTAGATGAAACTCAAGACCTGAAAAACAAAATACTTGGGCAAATTTTAGAAGCTTTAATTCATCCCAGGTAAATATTTTAAGCTCATTCATGAGAAATGGCTAATAGACGGAAGGAGAGTTTCTGAGGCAGAATAAAAGTGAAGAGTTTTAGAAGATGTGTAATGGACAGCTTTCTCACTGCTGGGACAAAATACTTGATAGCAATAAATAAAGAAGGAGTTTGTTTTGGGTCACAGTTTTAGGGATTTCAGTCCATGGTTAGGCAGCTCCAAGGCAAGAACATGGCAGAGGGTGTGGTAGAGCAGAGCAGCTCCCTTCAAGGGAGTGACGCACCAATGAGAAAAATTCCCTCCAAAGGTCATCCCCAGGGACCCAGCGAATCCAGCTGGGGCCATCTCCCAAAAGTACACCGAGCTACAAACATCAGTGGATGAATCCACAGTGAGTGTACTGACCTATTATCCAACCATGTCTCCCCAGAGTCTCTCCCTCCCTTCCCCCCTGAGACAGAGTCTTGCTATGTGGCTCAGGTTGACCTTGAACTTGCAGCAATTCTCTTGTTTTAGCCTTCAGAGGGTTTTAATTACAGGCATAAACCACCATCCCCAGCCCAAAGTCTCTTAGTCCAGTCAAGCCCACAATTTAAAATGAGCTGGGACAAGCTGATTGTGTTAGAGGAGGTGGTTCTAGTCTTTGACTGCATCAGCAGCCTCAGGGGAGAGTGATGAGCCTCATAGTCACAAAGGACAAGGGCCTGATTCTCAAGAAAATCATCTCACCCTCAGAATTTATGTTCCAGGTTTTTAAAATGTTCTGTGTAAAGCTAACCGGCCATGAGTAGGAGGTGGAAGTGAGAGGGCATGTATGAACTTGTGTCACTGTAAACCTGTGGAGTCACAATGATACATGTACTAATGGAGTAGAATGCTGCTTTTACATACTGTGGGTTTCCTCTTTCAACAGTGGAGGTGGAATCCAGGGCCTCATGGTGCTAGACAAGTGCCCCAGCACTGAACTACATCCCCAAACCTGTACTGGGATACTTTAAACAAAATCTCAACAAGGCTTTTTATATTTGCCCCTTGCCACATGTGAGGAGGGCTCAGTCATTTTTGTCTATAACTTATAAGTGCAACACATAAGTTAAGCTAAATACATTAATAGCAAATATGTGGCTAGACCCCAGTTCAATTTAATTTATAATCACTGAGGGAGCACAACCATTTGGTAAGTTCATCAGTCTCTGATGTCAGAACTACAATTATTGAGGAAATGAAAGTGCTTGCAATAGCCACACACTTTAGGTTTAGAACAAAATTCCATAAGCTTTTATCAAGTACTTCCTGATACTGGTGTTTATAAAGAAAGGATATTGTACTGGGTCAGAGGGCTTTTCTGTGGCTTGGAAATAATACCCACCACTCACAACTTAACAAAGAAAGGTTTCATATGGCTTATGGTTTCAGTGGATTCAGTCCCTGGTCTTCTGGCTCCAAGTCAGCAACATCATGGCAGAAGGTCATGATTAATCAAAGCCCTCAGCTCATGATGGCTGGGAAGCAGAACAGGGAAGAGGCCCAAAGACACATAGACTAGAGCCAGATATAGACCCCCAATGCCACACCTTTGTGACTGACCCAGACATCCCCAGAAGTGAGCTCCACAAATTCTCCAGGCAGACTCCAAAGCCAATGAAGTTGACACTGACTCTAATTGCCACATGTGCTTATAAGAAGCATCAAAGCATTCATAAAGTCATTGCAAAGAGCACAACAGAGGGTGGAGTCACAAGAGAAGGTGTAGAGCAGAGTGTATTTCAAGTTGATTATAGATTAACATCGAGTATTCCAAATGTTTTAAGTGTGGTAACTTAGATCAGAAAGGCTCATCTTGCAATGGAGGCTCCTCAATACCTATACTCATAATATATTACAGGCACAAAAAGATTAACAAGGAGGACAAGTCACAAAACAGTAAGTAGTTTAGGGGAAAGTGAAACATAAAAACCATAGTGTTTATTGCAATAGCATGGACAAGTCTAAAATTGATCAAACTGTATATTCAATATTCAAGAAGGCTAGGGATTTAGCTCAGTGGTTTCGCTGCCTGCTGTGCAACACAAGGACCCAAGTTCGATCCCCGCTACCTACCAAAAAAAAAAAAATTCAAGTAATTCTGCATTACCATGATAAACAAAGATATTCATAGTATTTTTTCCTTACGATTAAAAGCATTACTAAAGATTTTCTTCCTGCTATGATGTTAAAGATGGCCATGAATCCTACCAAATAGTTGTGTGTGTGTTCAATCTTAATCCCAGGAAGATACTTACAATGGATGGACAGCCTGCACACACCATGGGCTTCATCCTCTCTCACCCCTTCAGGGAAGACCTGGCTGCCAGACTGACCTGCCACCCACCCTGTGCACCCAGTGGCTGCTCTCCCTCCATTAAAGCCTCCTAAGGGCCTGTTCCTTCCTGGGCTAGAGTGCAAGAGGTGAGATGAGTCCCTAACTGTCATGTAAGCAAGGACCTTCTCAGCCTCCTTTTACTAGAGAAATGGCATAGTGAATCAGAGGAACAGTATGGCAGAGGAGGGGACACAGACTACTTTTGCATTAGGCCAGGCACACTAAGTTCCATTTCCCATATACATAGGCACTTGGTAAGTGTGGGTAGTGACACAGGTAGTACAGTGGTTTCTAATCTATCTACTACTCCACAAATCACCCTGACTATCCAATCACCAGGCTGGACTTGGCCATGTCATCCTTTGGTCTATCAGAACCTTTCCTATCAGAAGTAGACATTTCCTTCATGTATCCCCAGGAAATTCACAGAACTTTCGGTACCCCAAATGTCCCTGACAGACCCAGAGGAGTGCCTGTGGTGGCTGTCCTCCTTCATGTCACCTCCTTGGTGAGGATGTTCTGGGCCATTAGTATGGGGCACTCCGAACACCTAGCACACTAAGGAATGCACTGCAATCCCATGTGGTAGCACATACGGGACAGGATTGCAGCAGAGCCCTGCTATAGGCAGTAGGACATGCTGCCAGGCTGAGCTGTCTGCTCAGGGGGACACCCTGGGATGGCCATCTACCCGCATGTGGGGATAGTTATAGATATCCGGGGACATCCATGTGTGGGGCTTCCCCATAAGCACCCCAGATTTTAGGGAAAGTGTCATTATTTGTTAATGAACATCATGATTTAAAAGAAAGCTGCATAAAATCACAGCAAACATGAGGGTGGGGAGCTCCTCTTGGTCTCAAAAGCACAGGCTGAGCTGCAAGCCCGAGTCTATGCCAAGCAAATGCAGATGGAATAGAACTGGGACAAACCTGTTGGAGGGTTGGGGCATGGGGTGGCCATGTTCTAGGAGTGGATATGGTGGAGATGGGAGGTACACTCCACTGGACTGGGGTCAGCAGAGTCTAAACCCAAGCCAGTGGGGAGCTGGTGGATGGCAGGGATGTGGGTGACTTTTGCCCCAAGATCCCAAAGGAAGGGAGAAGCTTCACTAGTGGTTAGGAAGAGGTTAATGAAAGACCTTTGAGGTAACATCTTCAATGGCTCTAAATTCACTTGGGAGTTTGCACGTGTAAGTTGATATTCCTGTCTAATTCACATGTGTAAAACAGTATTGAGATACTTCTTAAACAACAACTGGGTCATGACTTTGCTCTTCTGCTACTTTCTGCTTGTGCTAAGATAATTTTGTCACTGAAGGTCATACACAGTTTGCCATCCCTAGTGGGAATGCAACTCTGGGAGACCAAAGGAAATGGTGTGTTCCCGATGTCTTTTTAAAAATCCAAGCATATGCACATCAACACACCAAAAAGAAACTGCATTTGGTTTTCATCCTATTCCCTAACCCATCTTATTGGAAAGAGGACTTTATGTATCTTGCATACACAGAAAAGCCAGCATCTAAATGGCCATTTGGAGTAGACAAGACAGAAAGACCCACAAAGGGGAAGCACAGTGCCATGAACTCCTGCCAGATAGCTGGGGTGTGAACCTGCTCCCTTGCTCACCTCATCCTTTTCCAAGGAAGCTCTCAGTCCATCGCCTTGGCGGGCTGAATGCAGCCTCAGGTGTTAGCTAAGATTTTGGAGTTTAAAAAGCATGCCTTCTCCTAGGACAGTGATGGCAAATTGTTTAGAGCTTTCAATGATACAAAGAGCCTGTGGTGGCACACATGCCATAGCTTCGCCACCCCATCCTACAACATCCATTTTGCTCAGAATTTTAAAAATATGGATTATTTTATATTAACCTAAAACCTAGATTCAGCATCATATAACATTCAAAAGATTTGTGTTTTTAAGAGTTTGTATGGGGCCCCATCGCTGACCAAGGTCTCTCTCGCTACTGCCCGGCTGGCATCCTTCTGTCCTGCCCCCTCCACAAGCCACTGGGGAATCTGCTTCCCACACTTCCCTTCTGTGTGTCAAAGTCTCATGCAATTCTTCCATTTGCTACTAGAAGGAGACGTGGCAGACTTGGAAAGTTGACAGGCACATCAGCTCTGAAACACCTGTCAGGGAGTTTCTCAGGAGCTGCTTGCTCTGAGCTGGACCCTACTTCCAACACACCAGGTTTCCAGGGACCCCAGGTCTGATTCTCAAGATACAGCCTCATATCTGGGAGATGTTTGTGAATGACCCAAAAAAGGTTCATTTTGATCTACCTCTCATGGATTAGTGTTCTTTTGAAGGCCAGGAGACAGCTGAGGGTTCATGGGAGAGAGGTCTAGCATTGATTGGTGATGTCTGTCCTGAGGCAAGGTGGGCACAGGGGTAGCCTGGGCCAGGCGACTGTTGTGCACAAGGTCAGGGCTACTGAGCTTGTAGCCTGGGACACAGGTCTGGGAACACAGGGTGTGCAGCAAGTGACACTCCTCTGAGTAGGGGCAGTAGTGTTCCTGTACCACAGTGAGGTACAGAGTCATGGCAGAGGCATCTGCAGGTTCTAGAACACAGTAGCCATGACCCTATGTCGTGGCCCTCTTTTGCCCCATCAGCCTGCACCTGCTCACCGTGGACAAAGCTCTGCCCTGCTCAGGAAGTCGGAGACCACAAAGAGCTCTTGAAGCCTTCCCTGGCACAGCAGCAGTGGGAGTAACCATGGAAAGTTTAACATGAGCATTGGTTATGCTCTGAGCTTCCCTCTGTAGGTCATGCTGAGCCCCACGGACTTGGGGTTCTGGGTGGAACTCACCATCCATCCTCACCACACCTGGCCACACCCACAGCCCCTTCCTGCAGGAAGGGCTGATTCCCTTCCTGGGCAGGGGATGTGAAGTTGAGCCTGGCCTCTCTCACCATCAGAGGAGTGGGTGCTCCCAGGGACAGTAGGTCCTGCCCTGAGGTTTCAGGGGACAACCTGGGGAGGCTCCTCCTGTCTGGGGAATGGAAGCAGGGAAAGGCTTTAAAATTGCTCAGGCACAAACTCTGTATTTTAAAAACTGATAAAGAAAAAATATAAAGGTATTGGTCTTACCTTTACAATACAAACTATATTCCTTGGTAAACAAATGGTTGATGAGAAAAGGTTCTTGGTGTTCTTATCAATAGACAAATTCCAGCTGTGAATGCTGAAGAGATGGTAGAACTAGAACCCTCCATTTTGGAGTTGCTGGGGGGGCCGGTAATGGATCCAGTAATGTCTCTTTGGGCTGCTCACACCTCACTGTGAAAGGTGGCCAGGGAACTTTAGCACGAAGAACCTGATTTCACTGCCCAGCATCATGGTCTGGAAAGAGACGTGAACAGCACTCCTGCCTCTGATAGGAAGCATCAGAACCCAGCCCTAATCTCAGGGAGCATGGGGCCACCGGAGCAGCACTGGATCCACACCCGGGATGCCCTCCAACACGACAGGTATCCAGTTTCTGCAACAAACACATCATACCAAAAGTAAAACAGAAAGAAACAAAACAGCCAAACTAACCAATAAACAGACCACCAACCATGAGGAAAGGAGGGCGCTCCGTGAGGGAGGAAGCGGCCTGGTAGGAACACCATCAGCGCATGTCTGTGGGTTTTGTTTGGACCAACGAGCTTCCAAGAGGCATTCATGAGGTAATCCAGCCACCACAAAAACTGAACTGGGCAGTAGATGGCATTACAGGGCTGGTGGTGATTTTTAAAAAATGTGGTGGGTGATGGGATGGTGGTCATGACACAGTATTTGAGAAGTGATTTCTGGAAGAAAGACGCGGAATTATTTACAGCAGGAAACATACAATGTGTGACGTTTGCTTTAAATCTTTAATGAAAAGCGGGACCAGCTTACACAGACTGGGGAGACTCTGAACACCTGTGTGTGGACGCGGGTAGCTTCTCTTTCATTCTGCTCAACCTGGCAGGCTTTGGCCTCCCCTGGAGCTGCAGGGCTGTTGGGAGCAGACCCTGAGCCCCAGTAAGGTTCTGGGTCCCTCCAGCCCGGGCTCGCAAAGAAATGCAACAAAGTGGCCAGGAGAGGGCGCAGGGCGAGGCGCATCACAGCTTTAAGCTTTCAAAAGTCTCGGAAATTCTACACACGCTGTGTTTGCTACCCACTGATTCCCAGGTAACTGCTACCATAGGTAGCACTGTTAAAAAAATGAAATTTAAGACATTTCAATGTCCAAGGGAAACAAATGTCCAGCGTTTGTACCCCGGCGTCTAGTCACCTGCAGGGCCACCCAAGGCCCTGTGGTAGGTGGCGATCCTCGGGCTGAGCAGGGAGCTTGGGGCCCACGATGGCCCCCAGGACCAAGGCTCTCCGGGCGGCTCATGCTGCTCCAGCTTGGCGGGGCCGCCTCGTGCTCAGCGCCTGCTTTGCCCCTGCCCCTCCGGGTCTCGGGTTGGTGACCCGCCAGCCGCTTGTGCCCCAGGTCCTCCGGGAAGAGGAGCAGAAGCAGCCCAGGCCCCAGCCGGTGGAGCCAAGCCGGCTGCCAGACTGGGAGACCCGCTGCAGCCCTGGCTCAGCCTGGCTGAGGGCTGGGCTCCACCTGCCTCTCCGCGACCCAGTGCTCTGACCTAGTCAGGGCCGAACCAAGACTCAGTAGCCCCAAGACCGCATTTTCAGGAGGAACAGGGCCCAGGCAGGAGTGCGGAGTGGGAATTTTCATCTTTGCAGGTTGCAGATGAAAATCATCAAACAGCAACAGTGATGACAGAATGCAGCGGCTCACAAACCCGGGCACCTCAGTGCACATGCCCAGTGGAGGGGCTCGCGTAGTCCAGAAGTTTCCAGAAGTTTCTGTCCTCCAGTGGTTGTTGTTCAACCTCCTGACCTCAGACCTGTTCTGAGGTCCTTGGTTTTTTGTTATCTGTAACATGAACTTTGCTCCAATTAAACAAGAAAGAAGTAGTCAGGGGTCCCCTTGTTGGCTGCTAGAGCACAGGCACTCCATTCCTGAATGTTCTCCGTAACAGCAACATTCCCATGCTGTGTTCTTGAGACCCCCTTGTAGTCTTCAAAAATGTTGAGGATCCCAAAGCACTTTGCTTTATGCAGGATATATAGATGGATGGATGGGTAAGTGTACTGCACAGGAAATGAAAGCTTACACTTTAAAAATATTCTGTGTTAATTCTTTAAATATTCATAATCCATTACATTGTTGATGAGAATGCAAAACCATGCAGATGCTTTGGAACAGTGTGGCAGCTTCTTATACAGCCAAGTATATGTTGATCACAGACCCGGCAATTCTGCTCCTAGGTATTTATCCAAAAGAAATGAACATGCACACTTTCATCTGGCATTATTCATAATAGTCCTCAGTGATAAGGACTCAAATCTCCATCAACCAGTGAATAAACAAGTTTTGGCATGTTGAAAGCTACTCAGCAACAAGAACAAAATATTATATGCTTTATGTACCAGAATATGAAAAATATATCTCTAAGATAGAAAGCTTATATCTTAAAAGAATTCAAGCATAAAACAAATTTTAAAACTCAAGCAAAAGATATAAATAGCATTCACAAAAAAATGAAAATGGCTCTTAATCAAATGAAAAATGCTCTACTTCATTTATAATGAAAATTACTAATGAAAATTGCCACTTATCTAATTAAAAAAACTGAACGTTTGATTCCAGCCTCTGTTGACAATACAGAGAGGCAGGCAGGCTCGAGTATTTCTGGTGAGTGGGCAAAGCCCAGGTGAGGGGGACTCGACAGAGGAAAATTCCATGTGCATTTATTCCAACCCATTGATATGACTCTGAGGACTTGTCTCAGAAAACAATGGAAAAATATGGAAAGAGACATGAGAAGTGGAATATATGTCCTTATATCATGAAAATGAAACCATAGGGAAAAAAGCAAACTCTAGTAAACCGGTGACTTGTGCAGAAGAATGGAATAGGATGGAGGAAAGATACAATGCAAGGATTCTCTGAATGTAATCTTCATACAATTCTGACTTTGGAAGCATCTGTATGTTTTTGTGTAATTAAAAATCACAATCAGAGCTGGGTGCAGTGGGACAGACCTGTAATGCCAGCTATTCAGCAGGCTGAGGCAAGGAGGACTGCAAGTGGGAGGCCAGCCTGGGTAGCTTCGGGAGAACCTGTCTCAAAATAAAAATAAAAAGGGCTGGGGATGCACCTCAATGTGAGGTTCTGGGTTCAATCCCTAATACTGCATAAAAACATAAATAAATAGGGAAAAATCCTTATAGTTTGAAAATGAAAGGAAATATATAAGTCTAAGATTTTTCAGACTGCCAGTATTACCAACTGAAGAAAGGCATTGGTTCAATCGACTTTGAAGCACAGTTTATAAGTTGTATATCCCTCATAGGATGTATTCTAAGGATAAACACACCTAAGAAATTTAAAGCTGAATTAGTATGGGCATGGTAATTTTGAAACTGTCATAAACACACTATAAGATACAGCAAATGATTAATAATACTGCTAACTTTCTGTATGTTTTGCTTAATTGTTAGGAGCCAAGATTTTTAGCTTAATAGAAAAAGAAATAATGGTCAGGTGTGATGGTGCACACCTGTAATCCCAGCACTCTAAGAAGCTGAGGCATGGGGATCACAGGTTTGAGTGTAGCCTGGGCAATTTCATGAATTGGTGAGATCCTGTCTCAAAATTTTAATAAAATTATAAAGGACCAAAGATGTAGCTCAGTGTGAAGGCCCTGGGTTTAATTCCCAGTGCTGGGAAGGGAGAAAGGAAGGAAGGAAGGAAGGAAGGAAGGAAGGAAGATAGGAAGGAAGAAGGAGAAATGAAAATGTTAAATCAATGAAGCTAAGTAACACCATATAATCTTAAATTCGAATTGAAAATATCAGGATGAACTCATCCTTTTTCTTTTAAAAATTTTCTCTCTACTATAAAGGCTTAGAAAAATACAATTACATAGTATTTAACAATGAACACACTCCCAGGAACCAGATTGCCCTCTCTAAATATTATTCTCCATCTTATCATTCCAAACAATTGCTAATAAAAGGAAAGAATTAAACACTTATCCAGACTTTTCTATATTTATTAAAATTCACAGTAACCAAACAGGTGATAAGAGATAAATGCCAGGTAATAAATTCAGTGTGCTTGACAGAATTTTTTTTCAAATTACCCTTTTGGTCCCCTAATAAAATAATGGATCCAGGCAAGAGTCGTCAATGGATGCTCAATCCATGCTGTGAAATATTAATGGGTACCGGTATGTGGCTCAGCCCAGCTGAGAATATGGGAACCAACTGTTCAAGTTCAGCATAATTGAAGCTAGGCAGTGATGCACCTGCTGCTGGGTGTGATGCTCACCTGAAAAAGATTCTTGCCTTATAAAGGGAAGTAGAATCTAATGAGCTTCTGGTCTAGATATCTGTTTATATAAATTATAGAATAGATAAGAAAATTTTAATTTATAACACAAAGAAGCAATCAAGCAAATCCGGAGCTAGAGTCCTCACATCTAGCTGGCCCATCTTTCATGAGGGTGGATGAAGCTTGTGATGGGACAAAGGGAGGTTGGAGGTGGACAGCAGAAGGGACTCAGAACCTTGCACCTAAAAGAAGATGCAAATGACCCCAAAGAGACAAAGGGAGGCTTGGCCTTGCTCAGAAGAAGATAAATGCTGATTGAAGACATATGCCAGTCTCTTCTTAGTTTGCTGTATTTCCAAAAGGTGGACTCCATTCTCTGGTGTCAAGGCTGTAAAATGAGCTTTCTCACACATCACTGGTGGGAAACAGAAACACCGCAACCCCTGTGAAGGGAAATTGAATGCTTTTAAAAGAAAAAATGGTGTTATGGTTGTGTCTAGCTGTCTCTCCAATGCCTCATGGGGTCACAGGTGGGGCTTTTCAGAGGTGGCCAGATCTAGAGTGTGTCATGCGGGAATTAAGGGTGGGTATTTACTAAATAAGCCTCCTGATTGATTTGACACTGCCCTAATCCTGGCAACCTAGATAGAGTATAAAAGGGGCAGAAAGAAGCTGCTAAGTTCCCTTGTTTGTGTCCTCTTGCCTGCCTGCTTGCTGTGGACTGTTTCTCTTTTACGATGCCCCTCTGCCATGCTACTCTGGCTTGGAGCCAGCTGACTATGGACTGAACCCTCTGCAAACTGTGAGACAAATAAATCTTTCCTTGTTTAACATTGGGTTTCAGGTATTTTGTCTCAGCAATGAGAAAAGTAACTAAGACAAATGGTATATGAATTTATCTTTTAGCCAAACAATCTCATTTCTAAGAATTTATTCTAAAGATTCATAGGCAGAAAACACAATAAGGTATATTATTAATCACACCAGCTTTTTGTCCCCAATGTCAAACATTTGGAAACAATTTCAATGTCCACAATGAGAGAGTGAGTGCACTATAGCACATCTATATGACAGAAGTTTACTCAGGTGAAAAAGGACTGAGAAGCACTTTTTTATATTGCTATGGAGTGATTCCAGTGTAATGCAATATAAAGAAAAGTACACAGCATGCTACTATCAATTTAAGAAAGGGTGACATGAATATGTGTGTGTATTGCTCTACATTGAATATCTGTAGCTCCCCTCACCAAATTTATGTGGTGAAATCTAATCTTCAATGTGATGACATTTGGAGGGGGATCTTGGGAGCTGACTGAATCATAAGAGTGAAACCTTCAAGAATTGGATTCAAACCCTTATCAAAAATACCCCAAAAGTCTTCTTACCCCCTCTGCTATACAAGAAGACAGCACCTCTAAATCAGGAGTCAGAGCCTTGCCAGACCTCCACTTTGCCAGCACCTGCATGATAGACTTCCAGTCTTTAGAACTGTGAGTGATACATTTCTGTTTATAAGCCACCTGGCCTATGCCATTCTGTGGTAGCAGCCTAAACACGCCAACAGAGAAATATATTTGCTTATATTTTAAAAATGGAAGAGAAAACTCAAAATATTAAAAATATGTCTACTTTCAGGAAGAGAAAGGATCAGGACAGAGGGGACAGGAGGAAGAGGTAGACTTCTCATGGAACATCCAGTTAGTAGACAGGACTGCAGCCATGCAAATATTTTACATAATTATACAATGTTAGTTATAATTATATAAAACTAACAATAAGTAGTAATAAATTGTATAATTATGTATTGAAATCATATAATTATATGTAAAATTTAAAAAGCAATCTCCAATAATTGCAGCCAAATTGAAATAAATAAACCTCTTTGGATACTGAGTTGGCAGAACAGCTAATGGACAGGTTCCCTCGGCTGACTCTAAAAGACAGTTATTTGACTGTACAGGCTAATAACTTACACCAGAGAGAAAAAAACTTGGAAAAAATGTGAAGTGATTTTAGTAACACTAATTTTGTCAAGAGTGGTTTTGTTTTTGTTCTGAGAGTGTTTTGTCCATACTGCAGAACAAAGCAATGAAACAATTACTTTGACATTGGGAGCTGGAATTAGATGGTAGAGAGAAGATGTAGATGCAAACAAGATCAACAGTATTCAGCCTAATGCCTGGAAGTCACAGTAAACTTAGAGTGTATTTTATCTTTAAATATGTGTATTTCCTAGTCCTGTTCAGTGAAAAGACCCTGAAATAATGACTACTGCGGTAGGGATGAATGCCCCTGGAATAGAATGGGTCTCTACATCATTTTCCTCTAAAATGAAACTGAATTCTCTGGAGAAATAACTCACCTCCTGCCTGGGAATAGAAATAGCCCAGATGATGCCAGGACATTTTCTCCTAACAGAAAAGGAGGACATGATCAAAGCTGGCTAAGGTGGTGCACTGCAGACCTGGGGCCCAACATGAATGGACTCCACCCAAAGATGGGCTGGCTTGGGGCGGGGATTTAGCTTAGTGGTTTTGCCTCCTGCTGCACAAGCACAAGGACCCAAGTTCGATCCCCAGTACCAAAACAAAACAAAACAAAAAACAAAAAAACAAGGATGGGCTGGCTTCAGCATCAGCAAGAAGAGTAAGGCAATGGATTAAAACATGCAGTGTTTTAATTTAAAAGTCAAAGTGGTACCAAATGAAACCTAAATTGCTCATGTTTCAAGGATCCTAGGAAATCAGCTTACCATTTTGAAAACTGGCTTAAAATTTCAAAGTTGAACAGATGAATCCCTTAGATCTGGCTGTCACTTTATTGAAAATACAGAGATGGGAAGAATACAGGGCTGTGTTGAAAGACACACAAAGATACAGTTAACAAAATCCAGATTGTGGGAAACTTTTCAGGCAAATGACCTGATGTTGTTAATACTGGGTTGTAACAGACCATTGATCACAGATGAAGAGGCTTTAGAAAGATATCAATCCTTTGGGACAAAAGTTCAACTGACTTAGAGCATCTGACACAGTGTCCTCAGCACTGTGAAGGGAGGCAGAATGGTCTTCGATGTGAAAGGGATGATGCTATGTGAAAAAGACTTGCTGGCCACGGCCAGCTGAGAAGATGCAGGAGGCCAGAGGTCCAAGATGTGGGTGACATTTAGAGGAGGGAAAGCTGTCCCATACAACCTCCTGAGAGGGATGCTGCCCTCCTGATAACTCGATATTAGCGCAGGAAGGTCATTCAGGCTATAACTACTGGAACCAAAGGATAAAAAGGCCATGTGCTATTTAAGGCACTTGCATCTGTGGTGCTGTGTTACAGCAGCTGTGAGGAACTAATGCAAAGGCCAACAGGTACCCACTCAGAGTCCACCTGTAATGCATGAGAATGGCTTCCTAAAGCAGCATGCATAGGTTTGCACAATCTGCTTCTGCTCCTGACTATATCAGTCTTCTATGCTGACAAATTGCCAGAAAATTAGCAGCATGAAATAGCATAGCACATGATCTCAGGATTCCACGGCCAGGAGTCTGCATGTGGTTTTGTGGCATTTCTGCTCAGAGTCTCTCAAGCACACAGCCATGGCCTCCATGGGCCAAGTTCTCCACAGCAGATCCTATGGGGAGGAATCCACTTCTGAGGTTGCCAGCAGGATGCTGGTTGCTCTCCAGTGTGCGTTTGCAGGCCTGCAGGATCCTAGTGCTTCTAGCTGTCAGTTCTCTGGTCCCAGCAGCACCTCCTCTCCTCTGCAGTGCAGTGTGCTGTGGTGACAGCACACTTCATGGCTGCTCCCCTCTCCAGTCTGTGCAGGATTAATTTGATGGGACAAGGGAAGGACATTGCCACCCATGCACATTCTGAGGCCTAGCAGCAAGACTCAGGTTCTCCCAAACAAAGAGGAAGGAGACTGTGAAAGGCATGACACCAAGGGCAGAGACCATGGACCTAGACTGCAGCTCACAGAGTAATCTGCCTGTCACATGGCTGACCAGAGATGTCTGTCTAACAAGAGGGTGGTGAGGTAGTGGCACATGAGCTGCTTATTTTTAAACTTTTTTTATTGGTACATATTTGCAGTCATGACTGTATTCCCAATGAAGAATTGTTTCATGTACAGAACACATCTTAATTCATTTTTCATCCCCTTTCCCTCGCTTCCCTTCCCCCTCCCTCCACCTCCTTCCTGGTCCCTTTGCCTTTTGCAAAAGATATATCTCCTATTTTCCATTATCTATCTTTTATTTTGCTCTTTATATTTTAGTTTCTCATATAAGAGAAGTCATGCAATATTTAAGCTTGTGTGTCTGATCTATTTCAAGTAACATGATGGTCTCAAGGTGCATCTATTTTCCTACAAATGACTCAACTTTATCGTTCTTTATGACAGAGCAGTATTGGGTATAAATGTGACATTTACTTTATCCATTCATCTGTGGGACATATAGGCTGGTTCCAAGATTTAGCTATTACAAATTGTGCTGCTATAAACATGGCTATGCACGTATCACTGTAATAATATATCTTTAGCTCTTTCAGGAAGACACCTAGAAAGGGAATAGCTGGGTCCAATAGAATTTCTATTGACAGTGTTTTTGAGCAATCTTCATACTTATTTCCATAGGAAAGGGATGAGGAGGAGGAGAAAGCACAATAACAGACAGGAAGTGAGGAGAGATTTAGGAGGAAGTGGGAGTTCTGACTCTCTTGTTTCTTCTGTCCTAGGCACTGATCCTCCCAATGAGCATCCATCCATCCAGATCCCATCAGGCTCCTTCAGGTCTGGTGGGACAGAGAAACCTGCCAGGAATTCTTAGAGAGCCACAGGATTAAGGGACATACAAACATTGCATTTCTTAGAATTACTTTTACTGTGCTTCACGTTCCAAGGGTTTTTCACATTGTGCATTATGCTTCTTTTGCTCTAAATAACAACATATATTTGGGTGTGATATTTACTTATTGTGCTGATTAATCTTGCCAACTTAGCTGGATTAAGAGACTCTTGGCATGATAACTGAAGTGTCAGAGCTCTGGTTAAGGCAGACTAGGCTACTAGAAGTGGAACCAATTGGAGGAAGGGGCCACAGAAGAGTGGCCTGGGACTACACCTGGCCCCTCCCCTTGTGCTCTGCTTTATACTCCCAGGAACAGAGCAGCCTCCCCATCCCGTGCCCTTCTGCCTGACATGTTTCTGCCTCGGTGCCCGTGACCAGGGACCAAGCCCTGAAACCATGAAGTTGTCTTCCTTGAAATTGTGTATGTCACAGGGACAGCAAGCTGATTAATACACTTATCCATCAACACAATTTTTAAATTTAAGAGCATTGAGAAAGTAGCTGCATCAGGCAGCTTTTAGGACTTCACAAAAGCCTGGAATACGTCCCAGCATCTGGAGAGTACACACATGCTTGCCCTCCCTTAATGGCCAGCCACTGGCAGGGGCACAGGGCTGTGAGGGACACTCTGTACTCCAGCCTTGCTAGCTCCATCTCTCCTGCCCATCCTTGTTTTCATCCTTTTCACCTCTCCTTCCTCACCCTCTCTATATCTCTGCTGTATTTGTGCATCACTCTGTCCTTCTCAAACCCTCTTTAAGTATAGAAGGACCTTGAATTACACAAAACAAAGGTGATTTGGTTAGCCATGAACTTGCATTTATTCAGGAGCCATTATGCACCAGGGAAGCAGAGTCCTTCTCATGCTCCCTTCCACCCTCCATGATTATTACTCCATAGGCAGGGGTTGCAGAGGCCCAGGAAGGTAAACCTGTCCAAATCACATGCCTGTGTTGTGAACGACCTGTCTGATTGGATCATCTCACTTGGAGGATAAACTGTGGTGTTAATTCAGCACAGAATCCTTTTGAAGTCTAAGCTTTCAATTCTTAAACCAGTGTTATCCAAACTGGAGGCCTCAGGTGTGTTCTAGAATCCCTTGAAGATTTGTTTCCTTAAGGTATGATTGGCATTGGTTTGAGAAACAGGCTTCCTCTGGCAGTGACTCAAAATTTCAGGGCTGTGGTTGTCTACATTTTGTCCTATCCCTTCCTGAAGTCAGAAGAACTTGATGCCACTGGGGAGGCTTAGAGGGAACAAAAGAAGTAACAATAATTGGCAATCAAGAAAATTAAAACCTATGCACATGTACATGTTCATCTGCTCACATTTATTATATATTTGATGGATATAAAGGATATGCAGGAAGCAATCTGCAAATTATAGGTTTATAATACTCTATTGTAAGTTTCATACACCTTAACTTCAATCTAACTTGCTATTTCTCACAAAAATCCATTATCAGCTATTAAAATTCCAAAACCAACAATAGAATCATGTTACCAGGCTATGAATGAATGCTTGCTTGATACCCAATTCAGCAAAGAATGGGGCTCTTGGCACTGACAAACAATTATGCTTCCAACCTAAATGTTGGTTGATATTTTTATTTATGTCAACTATGAGGATGAAAGTAACATCACAAAGACATATCAAAACTTCACTCCTTTGACAATGATGTGAGTTGAGCAACTTCCTTGCTGAAATAGATAATAGTTTATGAACACCAGAAGAACTATTTTCTCAGTTTTTTTTCTTGTGCTATTCACAATACAACAGCCACTACATGACACATATTTATGGTTAATCTGCATTATTATAATTTTCCCCACAGTTTCATTAGTCTAGACAACCAACAAAACAATATATTAAGGGCTGATTCATATAGTGAAAATATTTTTATTGCTGTGGATTTCAAGCTACTAGTGTGACATTATTGAAAACAGAGCAGGGAGGTGACACCATCTCATGGAATTCACCATCCAGACACCACAGATATAAACAACCCCAAGAGCACAGCTAATAACAACATCTAGTTAAGTAACCGAGACATGCTGACTTCTAAGTAATTATTTGCTTTGATTTTAAAATATAATTTAATTCTGTATTTGACATTTTTCACTTAAAATAAATGAAAGCAGCTCACAAAATGTCTGAAAATGTAATCACCAGTTCTGATAAGGAACGACCAGCCAACTCTTAATTAACACCGAAGGAGGGAGACTAATGGGGTTTGCCTGAAGTAGCTTTTTTTGTTTTAAAGAGCTTTACATAGGGAACAGGGAAAGGGGACATTATTAGAACATCTGCAATGAGTCCAAGTCCCCTGCGAGCCATGACAGCACAAGGTGAATTAACTTTTATACAGGATAGGTAGAAAACATGAGACTTGGAGAAGAAGCTGAGCTTTGGGCCTGATCAGTGCTGCCCTGGGCAGCAAAGATAGAAGCCCCTGAACTTGCAGCCACTTTATTCAATACATTGGGAGAAACAGATGTAACAGATGACTGGAGAGCTGCAGAATTCCTAGAGCAAAGAGGAACTATTCAGATGAAGATTCAGTTCCTCCCAGGATGTCTCCTACAGGTGTGGTCTTGCCCTGGAACATCACAGTATCACCAGATCATTGAGGTCTCAGTTGTGACCAGAGGCCAAAATGGAGTTATGTCTGGGAATGCCATAGCTGGCCTGTAGGCAGGAGAACTAGGCCAAATCAAATGACTTTTCCCTAAAATTATGTAGCATTGCTCCTGACAGCTTTGTATTCTCTTAAAATACAGTAGAGATCTACAAATGATCAATGATGGAAAAATTTGTTTTGATAGACATATTGTTTTCAAATCTATAGTGAAGCTGTACTTCTCTAAAGTGTAATGACAGAGTATCTGGTAGAGAATACTATACTTTCCTAAGTTTCTACCTTTAAGAAGATATAAACATTAAAATTAGGGCTGGGGGTTTAGCTCAGTGGTTCCACTACCTGTCTTGCAAGCACAAGGTCCTGAATTCTATCCTCAGTACCAAAAAAAAAAAAAAAAAGAAAAAAGAAAAATTTAAATTAAAACTATCACAAGATATTACTTCACACCCATTAGAGCAGCTACTCTAACAATAATAACAACTAAATAGAAAACAACTGCTGGGGAGGATGTGGAGAAATTGAAACACCTGTACATTTGCTGGTGGGAATGTAAAATGGTACAGCAGCTACAGGAAATATGGCAATTACCTAAAATATCAAAGAGAATTACAAAATGATCTAGCAATTCTGTGTCTGGATATACAGCCCAAAGAAGTGAAAGAAGGGACTTGAGCAGATATTTGTATACCTATGTTGATAGCAGCATTATTCACATTAGCCAAAAAATGGAGCAATCTTATTGTCAATTATGGATAACCAGATAAACAAAATGTGGCCTATGTACATAGGAGTATAGACAGAAAGGAACATCTGACATATGCTACCACCATGAATGACCCTGAAGACATTATGCTGAATAAGTGAGTCATAGAGGGACAGATGCTGCCTTACTCCACTTACTGAAAGTGCAGTAGTCAAACTCATAGAGTGAGACAGTAGAATGCTGGTTGCCAGTGGCTGGGGGCTGGGGGAAACAGGGCCTACTGTCTAAGGGTTTCAGAGTTTCAGCTGGGGAAGATGTAAACATTGTGGATGCAGATTGCGGTAACAATTGCACAGTAATATAAGTGTACATACTTAATGCCATTGAGCTGTATATAAAAATGGTTAACATGAAAAATTCAATGCTGGGCATATTTTGCCACAATAAAAAAAAACCTAAAGTAAGTAGATGGAAGGAAAAACAAGAGCAGAAATTAAGAAAAAATGAAAACTTTAAGAAACAGAAAAATCAAGCTACTAATTTGGAAAAAGCCATTTGTTTGAAAAATAAATGAAGTTTGTAAATTTTTATTGCTCTATCAAGAAAAGGAGATCAACAAATGATAACCATCAGAAATGAGTGAAGAGCCAGTCCTATAGATGTAAGAGACATTAAAAGGATCATATCGATCCCTGGTACAAAAAAAACAACAACAACAACCAAAAAAAAAAAAGGATAATAATTTAAAACAACTTTAGGGCAATAAATTTGATGAAATGAACAAATTCCTTGAAAGACAAAAGATACCAAAATTGATTTAAAAAAAGAACTCAGTGGCTTTATATCAATTAAGCAATTGAGTTGATAGTTAAAAACCACACACCAAGAATAGCATGTGTTGAAAAATCCCAATGAATCAGAAAGCTCTATTTTTAACAGGCTTGAAGCCACCACTACAGACAGAAACCACCACCACAAGTGGAAGCTGCCACTATGGATGTATGCTGCCAATGTGGATAAGAGCTGCATTTGCACTGAGCCAATTCTGTACCTATAGATTCTGCACCCTGGCTGTGGCTGCTCACCAACTCTGAGCCTGCTCTACATTTTATTTCCCCTTTGCAGGGAACACCAAAGGCATCAACCAATCAACCAGCAATCATATCATGGATGAGGTCAACACGTGGGGAAAGAAGGTAAGCAGGTCCAGGGAGAAATAATGGACCATACCAAGATCTCTGGGATCAAGAAATAAAAATGTGAGCAAGGACATGCCTTAGCTTGGATGGTTGCCACAGTCTGGGGTGTGTGGACAGAGAGGTCTTTGGAGCAGGGGAGGGGCACTTCACAAACCCACAGGCTATAAAGTTAGGTGGAGAAAACCATGACATGCTGGGTTTTAAGACTGCAGATCCTGGAAAGAAATGAAAGTGTTAGCACTTTGGAAACTCTTAGAGGTGGATGAAATGCATTTTGGAAAAATGGACGCACATGAGTCTTTTAGGGGGTCAAAGTGGAATGTTGTGGTTTATGTCTAGATATCTCCCCAAAGCCTCATAGGTGATGCTCTTGAGAGGTGATTAGATCATAGGGGCATGATATTCATCAGTGGATTAGTCCTCTGATGAGTTTATAGCTACATGTGATGTTGGGAGGTGAAGCCTTTTAGGAGGAGGTAGGCTACTGGGGGCATGGCCTGGAAGGGTGCTTCTCCCTTCTTCCTCCCTTGATCCCTGTCTGCCTTCTGGCAGCCCTGCCATAGGCTATTTAACCTCCACCATGTCCTTCTGCCATGCTGCCCTGTCTTGGAGTCAGCCAACTGTAGACTGAAACCAGTACAGACTGTGAGCCAAAATAAACCTCTCCTCATTTAACTTTTGGTGTCAGGTATTTTGTCCCAGCAATGAGGAACTAAGACACCACTCATTCAAAAATACAGAGGATTTTTTTTTACTCCTTTTTTCTTTCTCCTTCATTGATTTTGGAGGGTTTAAGATCTTTTCTTCTTTCTTTCTTTTCTTTCTTTTTTCATCTCCTTATAATTTTCTTCTTATTTTTCTCTTTTCCTTTATATTACTGTGCTTTTTTCTCTTTTCTTTTTCTCATTTGTTCTTTTCTATGACTTTCACATACATCTAACAATTTCCCTTTACTCCCTAATAGAATCCTTTAGCTCCCTTTCCTCTTTTCCTTCTCATCATCTGTTGATTAATTTTTCAAATTTACTTTTTGTTCTCCTGTTCCCCACCCCCTCTATCTTTACTACTAAAACCATTAATCTTTATTAATCTTTATTTAGATAGTTAACTCTATGCTATTACTAGTGAATACTTTTCTATTGTTAATGGATGTATGCTTGTTGTATTTAGTAGAAATTAACTGTATGTTAATATTTGGTTTGTCACTTTCCTATGGCTAAGGGTGGTATTATTAGTTCTTAGGGTACATCAATATCCAGTTTTTCTTTGATGCTATTATTGTTGCTGACTTTATTGATATTTCCAGGATGGCATAGTTGTTGCTACTCATTAGTTTTCTCTGCATGACAGTATCTGGATTGCCTTTGTGTCATAAACAATTCTGTGGCCCATTCCTAGAGAACTGGACATTGTGCCAATTACACTGCACCTTCCCCTTCCAAATTAATGGAGGTGGTTGAATTCTGAGACAGAGGCAAAGGCCTGTAGTTAGACATGCCTAGAGTCATCACTAAAAAGCAGACACTAACTAAAGAGCTCTCCATACCAGGCCTTTCAACTCTAAGTGCCTGCAAACAGCATAAAACAAAACAAAAACACAGAAACACAAGAAGAAGGCAATAAATTGCCTCCAAAAACTCCCAACTCCCCCAAAGCTGATCCAAGGGGCATCCAGGGGAGGAAATCAAAAGTCATACAGCTAAACCATTTAAAGTGATAAAAGAGGAGAAAAAAAAAGCCAGATCAATAAAGTGCTGAGTGAGCTCAAAGAAGATATAACTAAACAGATAATGGACTTAACAAACAAAACGATCAGCAAATTTATAGAAGACAATAATAAAAACCTAGCTGAGTTTAAATAATGATACAAAACATGAATGACCAGTTTAGCAAAGAATTTGTGTTAATAAAAAGATAACAGAAATTCAAGAGATTAAAAATCCTATTAAAAGTATGGGCAGCAGAAGCGATCAATGTGAAGACAGAGTGTCAGAGCTAGAATACAGGGCTGGTGTCAGAGATCAATTATTCAGAGATACCTTTAAATCAACAACAGAACATGAAAAATGGATCCAATAGCTGTTACACGATGCAAAAAAGACTAATCTAAGATTAATTGGAATTAATGAAAAATCAGAACAGCACAAATGGCATAAAAAACTATTTATAGAAATAATAGCAGGAAGTTCTCTAAATATGGGGAAGAATTCGACATACAGACAAGTGAGACATATAAAACCCCAAACAGCCATGACCAGAAAAGAACATCTTCATGACAAATCATAATCAGAAGTCCAATACAAGGACAAAATTTAAAAATTTGTTAGAGAAATGGAACAAATCACTTACAAAGGCAAATCCACTAGAATTGCATCAGACTTCTCAACACAAACTTTAAAGGCCAGAAGAACTTGGAATGAAGTATTTCAAGTCCTAAAAGAAAGCAACTGCCAACCCACACTGATGTATCCTACAAAACTATCTTCCAAAATTGATGGAGAAATAGGGTTTTTCCATGACAAAGCATGCCTTAAGAAGTTCATGACCACAAAACCAGCACTCCAGAAAGTTTTCAAGGGCATCCTAGAAAGAGGCAATGAAGAAAACAATGCCAAAAGTCTAATAGAATGAATGTAGCAGGGATGGGGAGTAGAAAGGAGAAGGGAGAAAAGGGAATCAGCAACAGAGAAATAATGCAATGATGGGAATAAGTCAATAGCTTTCACTAATAATTCTCAATGTGAATGGCCTCAATTCCCCAATCAGAAGGTACGGATTGGCAGAATGGATCAATAAACAAAATCTAAGCATGTGCTATATACAAAAACACATTTAATCCAAAAAGAAATCCATAAACTCAAAATCAAATGATGGAAAATGATATTCCAACAAGAACCTGAAAACAAGCAGGAATTGCTATCCTATTTTCAGACAAAGTGGACTTCAAGCCAAACCTAATAAAAGACAAGGAACATCACTACACATTGGGTAAGGGAGCAATTCAACAGGGATAATAATTATATATATATATATATATATATATATATATATATATATATACCCAAACACCGGCACACCCAACTTTATAAAACAAATACTATGTAAAACAAACACTAACATAAAAAAACAGATAAACATTAACACAATTGTAGTGAGAAACCTCAATATCTCAGGCTCAAATAGGTCAATTAGACAGAAAAAAGGGAAATATCAGAGTTGAACCAAACTTTCAAACAAATGGACTTAACAGATATCTGCTGAGTGTTCTATCCAGCAACAGAACACACGTTCTTCTCAGCAGCACATGGAACTAGTACACAGAAAAGGTCTTTGACAAGATCCGACATCCATTCATGAAAAAATCCATAAACTTGTTACAGAAAGGCCTTGACACAATCTGATAAAAGCCACTATGACAAACCTACTGACAACGAAATAATGAATAAAGAAAAACTGAAAGTGTTGCCTCTAAAATCAGGGAGAAGACAGGATGCCCACATCACCATTCCTGTTCAACGAAGTACAGTACTAGAAGAACTAGCAAGATCAACTAGGGAAGAAAAAGAAATGAAAGGAAAATATATAGGAAAGAAAGAAGTCAAATTGTCATTTGCAGATAACAAGATCTTCCACAAAGAAGACTCAAAAATTTCCACCAAAAGATGTCTAGGGTTAAAAATCAAATTCAGAGGGCCAGAGATTTAGCTCAGTGGTTTCGCCACCTGGTGCACAAGTGCAAGGACCCCAGTTCAATCCCCAGTACAAAAAAAAAAAAAAAAAATCAAATTCAGCAATGTAGTAGGATACAAAAATCAAGTTTTCCTATATACAAATAATGAAATAACTGAGAAAGAAATTAGGAAAATAACACCATTCACAATAGCATCAAAAATTTAAATATTTAGGAATTAACTTAATCAAGGAAGTGAAAGATCCTTATGATGGAAACTACAGCACTCTGAAAAAGGAGATCAAAGAGGACATCAGAAAATGGAAAGACATCCCTTGTTCCTGTATAGGAAGAACCAATATAGTCAAAATGGCCACACTCTCAAAACTTAAATACAGATTTAATGGAATCTCAATCAAAATACCAACAGCATTCCTCACAGAACTGGAGAAAGCAATCCTAAAATTCATGTGGAACCAGAAGAGACCCGGTATAGACAAAACATTCCTGGGTAACAAGAGCAAAGCTAAAGGCATCACTATCCAGGACTTGAAGTTATACTACAAAAGTACAGTGATAAAAACAGCACAAACTGGCACCAACTGGCACAAAACAGATATGTGGATCAATAAAATAGAATAGACAATGTAAAAACAATTCCAGGCATATTCAGCTATTTGATCTTTGACAAAGGGACCAAAAACACACACTGAAGGAAAGACAGCCTCTCTAATAAATGGTGCTGGGGAAACTGGCTCTCTGCATGCAAAAGACTGAATCAAGACCTAAATCACCAAGATGATCAAGAGTCTAAATGTTAAAACAGAAACTCTTAATCTGCTGGAAGATAAAATAGGTAAAACTCTTGAAGATACAGGTGTAGGCAAGGACTTTCTGAACCGAACTCTGGCTGTACAATAAGTAGCACCAAGAGTCAACAAGTGAGATCATATCTAATTAAAAGGTGTGCACAGTAAAAGAAACAACCAACAGAGTGAAGACACACTAGAGTGGAATGGCAAAAAAATTTGCCAATGATTCCTTAGACAGAGGACTAACATCTAGAATATATAAAGAACTCAAGCCAATTAGACCCCCAAAATAAAACACTCACTGAAAAACAGGCAATTGAAATGAACATACACTTCTCAGAAGTGCAAATGGCCAATATATGCATGAAAAAATGTTCAACATCTCTGGCTATTTGAGAAACGCAAATTAAAACAACACTGAAATTGCATCTTACTTCAGTAAGAATAGCTATCAGGGATACATGCACACCCATGTTTGTAGCAACACCATTCATAATAGCAAAATTTTGGAAGCAGCCTGTATGTCGATCAACATATGAATTAATTAATGAAAATGGTATTTTATACAATGGAGTACTACACTGCCACAAAGAAGGATAAACTTGAGTCATTTGTAGGAAAATGGATATGCCCTGAGACCATAATATTAAATGAAATAAATCAGGCACACAAGCTTAAATATCACAGTATTTCTTTTATATGAAAAAGATAAAATATAAATAAAGAGCAAAATAAAAGATAGATAAGAGGAAATAGGAAGTTAGATCCTTTGTAAAAGGGAAGGGGATGAAGAGATGGAAGGGGGTGAGGGAAGGGATGGGAAGGGGGTGAAAGGAGAATTAAGATGTGTTCTGTGCATGCACCAACTCCACAGTGAATGTCATCATTATGTACTACAAACGTGGACTAATAAAAAAATAAAAATTAAAAGCTCCACATGGTAGTAGTAACTAATAAATGAATTTATCACAGCAGCTTTTTTTTGCAAAAAATAATGTTGGAATTTTTATTTGGGTTGATTTGAATCAATACACAGAAATTATATTTCTATATACAAATGTGCAATTAGAAAAAGAAATTCTAAAATATTTGCAATACTATCAAAAAGCATGAAATAATGATAAATTTAACAAAATGGGTTTAAGAACAACACACTAAGTACTAAAAACCTTGCTCAGGTAAATTTAAAAGGATCTCCATAAATAGATACAGCTTGTCATGGAGTGGAAGACTGAATACTCATCTGTAGACTCAAAATATGCCCAGTCAAAATTCTCAGCGGCATTTTTAAAAAGTAAAATTGACATGCTGCATATAAAATCTATATAAAAATGCAAAGAATCCAGAATAGCCCAACTTTTTACACAAATTAGGTGACCCGAAATTCCTAGACTTCATGACTTTTCATAAAGCAGTAATCAGGACAATGTGTTGCCACATGAAGATTGACCAACAGATCAGAGGGATAGAATAATGAGTTTAGAAACAGACTCTCACAGATGTAGCCAACTGATTTTCTCTAAGGCGCAAAGAGAATTCCATGCAATAGGACAGTCACTGCAGAAATTGGAGCTGGAAGAAGGGAATATTTATCTGAAGAAAGAGAAGAGCTTCTGTTGGGAGCAATGCTACATAATTCTAGGGAAAAATCATTTGGTTAGCCTAGTTCTCTTGCCTACAGCCAAGCTACAGAATAACTCCAGTTTGGCCTCCGGTCACAACTGAGACTTCAGTGATCCAGTGATGCTGTGATTCTCCAGGACAAGAAACATCCTGGGAGAACAAACATCTGCTCAGTTCCTCATTGTTCTTGGACTGATTAACATCTCGTTTGCCGGAGATGTACTGAACTCTCTGCAAGCCTTCCATTACACCTTGTTTATCCCAATGTGAACTATTGAACTCTCTGCAAGTCATTTGTTACATTTGTTTCTCCCGATGTACTGAATAAAAGGTGTGGTAAACTGGGGGCTTTTGTCTTTGCTGCCCAGAGCAGCACTGATCAGACCCAAAGCTCAGCTTCTTCTCAGTCTCATTTTTCTACCTTTCCTGTAATTCGCCATTTGCTGCCGTGGCTCGCAGGAGACCAGGACTCACTACAGAGGTTCTGGTAACGTCCCTTTCCCCTGTCCCCTACAAGCTTTGACTCTCATTACATACTCTATATAGCTCTTAACTCAGATTAAACCCCAAACCTACAATTAAAACCCATATTACCAGGCTGGGTGCAGCTCAGGGGTAAAGCACTTGCCTACATGCATGAGGCCCTATATTTGCTCCCTAGCATCCCCCAAAGCCAGTATTAGTGGCTGTATAAAGAAGCACAGAGAACATCCCCCACTTTAGCATAACTTTTAGGCCTGATACAAAAATATAGACCTAAGTTAAAAATCGATGCATTCTTAAGCTTGATAAGTCTACTTGTATGACACATAAAAAATGAAGCCTAAGTCAAATACAAAAAGACAAGACCATACATGGCCTGCCAGCTTTATAATAGCTCAACTAAAACAGCCTGGAGCCCACCAGTGGATGAATGGAAAATCATAAAGCCACACACTGAAACCCAGCATAAGAAACAATTACAGATCCGCTCGAAATACGAGTGGATCTCAAAGCAGATCTTCCAGAGTGAGAAAACTAAACTTAGCTATAGTGACAAAAAGCCTCCCAGAGGCCAAGGGGTGCACTGTGGAAGAGATGGAAATGTTCCCCAGCAGAATAGGTGTGGGTATGCAGGTACACTTCCTTAAAACCCACTAAACTGGACATTTTAAATGGCTGGTTTCCATTGCATATAAATTGATGTGGAAAGGGATGGGGGTTGCGGACTTGGAGCAGTTCCAGTGGAAAGAATGTGTGGCCAGATGGAGAATACATACAGCTGGGTGTCCCTCATCTGTAAATCTTAAATCCTAAATGCTCATAAATGAGAAATCTTTGTGTGCTGACTTTGTTGTGCCCAGATCGCGAAGTCCCCAAAGACCATCAAGGAGCCAATTCTGATGTAAACACACGAGGGTCATTTATTCAAGCTCGAGCAGGGGCACTCAATCGTCACTGACGCAGCAGATCAGGATTGAGAGCCCCGAATTCCAAATCAGCAGGGTTTTTATTGTGGCTACTGCAAGGTTTGGGGATGTTTCATTTAGCAGTTACATGATTGGTTGATATTCAGCAAGCATGGGGGGTTGAGGGGTGGCTACATGTAGAGTTTATGGGAAAAAGGAACAATCAGCACATTGACAGAATGTTCTATAGATAATGGGCCCGGGAGCATCTGTTTTCTGGGCAGACAGAGGATTGAGTTAGGAGCTGTGTCTCTTTTTTTATCTGTTGTCCCACAGCAAGGACATTTTATCATTAGTTTATGGGCACAAAGGAGACTAGGGGAATAGTTGACTTCAGTGAAGTGGAATTTATGTCAAGGCCACTTTACTGTCTTATATTTAAGATGGAGTCAAACTTTAGTTAGGTCTCACAACTTAACATCACATGTGGTAAATTCCATACCTGACCTCACGTGATAGGCTGCAGTCAAAACGCAGGCACGTGAAAGATACTGTGTAAATTACCTTTAGGCTTTGTACATAAGGTGTACCTGAAAATAAATGCATTTCATGGTTAGACTTGGGTCTCATTCCCTAGATATCTGATTATGTGCATCCAAATATTAGAAAAGTCTGAAATCTGAAATAGTTCCTGGTGCCAGCATCTTGGACCATGGACTCTTAGCCCATGATTGGAAGGATAATTAGCATGCAAAGACATAAAGAACTCAACAGTGCACTTAGAGGAGAAGACAGGGCACTTTATAGATCCAGGGGGCAGAGAGCCTGCTCCACCCAATGGTGAATGGATGTGCTTGATTTGTGATGCCTGTCCAGCTTGAGGAAGGGGAGAGGGGCTCAGGTGCTGAGCTCACTGCATGCCTGTGAACACCGGTGGCCACATGCCGAGCTAAACCTCATGGAATGTGACAAAGCAAGAAATGATATCTCACCTGAGCACAGCAAGGAGAGGGAAGAGAAAGAACAGGTATGACTGATAATCAGGTGAATCAGGGCTGGTTATACAACCAGACAAGGCTATATTCCTGTCTTGGAAGGGTGCCAGCTTAGAAGTGATTACACATCCCTCACCTGCTGCTGGGAAGACTGTGGTCCAGGCCGCCAAAGCAAGAGGTCACCTACAACCAAGAGGTGAGATGCAATGACCCTGTTACCCTAAATTCTTTTGCTTTGTCTATCACAAAGCAAAAAAAAAAATTGTATTTTTTTTTGCATTAGTTTTATCTTTTATCTTCTAATAGGGATAAATTTTTTTAAAACATAATTGCTTAGGGCTGGGGATTTAGCTCAGTGGTTCCGGTGCCTGCCTTGCAAGTGCAAAGTCCTGAGTTCAATCCCTGGTACCAAAAAAAAAAAAAACATAATTGCTTAAAGTTTTCAACTTAAAATGTGGCCCAAGTTTATCCCAGGGCATCTCAGAGACATATGCAGCCCTCCAGTCTGAGAGGCCCAGGCCTGAGGCCTGCTCTGGGGCCTGCGTGACCCCATCTTGCTTCATCCTTGCCTCGCACCCATTCAGTCTCTGTCCTGCTGTCTTATTCTGTGCCATTGTGAGCCCTGGGGCCCGCTCAGAAGGAGGGGAAGTATGAATCTGCACCTCACAAAAGCAGGCTATTAGAATTGGCTCCCATTATCGGGCTCATTGTGTGCCAAGGCCCTGTGTGCAGGGCTTCACAGCCCTGGGAGCCCGGCCCCTCCCACACCACCCCGGGGAGAGCTGCCTATCGCTCTGAAGTGACAAGGGACACAAAGGCCTCAAAACATTCCGGTTCTGAGGAGGTCACAGCTGCCTGAACTGTGCACTGTCCTGAGCAGATGCCTCTCTGCAGAATCCAGTGTCTCTGGCTTGCACCTCAGCGCCCCCAGCCCCTCTCCTCCTGCAGAGCCTGCGCTCACCTGTGTCTACATCATTTCCTTTCCCTTCTGCCCCTAAACTTCGGAATCTTTCAGGGACTCTTCTCTCCTTCGTGTCCCGTGTTTAGTCATTCTGGAAGTTCTAACCACAACTAGACCTGCATCTTCCCCTACCTGCCACAACCAGCCTGCTCTGAGCCCCAGTCCTCAACCTACACCTGGGGCGCTCAGCCTGCTGCTCAGTCCAGGCTCCTGAAACCATTCTCCACGCGGCCCCCAAGGGGAGACTTTCATAGAGAAAAGGTGCGACAAGATTTCATAAAACTCACAGGGATTCTGCAATATTAGAGGGAGGAGCTCAGCCAGCCATCTTCACAGAGGAGAAAGTACCTGGTGAAAAAGACAAAAACCAATCATAGGCATACTGCAGATAAACATTCCTTCTGCATGGTCACAAAGTTTGGGTAGGAACGGAGAGAGCCAGTGACATCTGAGCCACCACGCTATGAGCCTCTCTGCTCCATGCTCTGCCCAGGTTAGGTGCAGCCTGGTGACAGGGCTCATCTCTCCCTGTACCCCTGTGGCTCACCTCCAGAGGAGCCAGATGTTGTGCTGCAGAAGTCCTGCTCTAGGCAGGTAGGGGAGAGGAGCTGCCCCATATGTGACCTCACCAAGACCTTCTCTGTCACCTCCAGCAGGGACCAGGACTTCAGCCCTATGGGTGAAAGGAACTGAAGCCAGCCTCAAAGGAACAGTCCTGGAAGTGGGTCCTTCCCAGAGCCTCTACCAGGGGCTCAGGTCTGCTAATGGCTACATTTCAGTCCCCCAAGACCCAAAGCTGAAGATGCAGAGCCCACCAGGTCTTCAGATTATAACACGGAAACACTAAAGGTCACACTTTAAGTGGATACACTTGTGGTTTGTTGCTGTGGCAATAGAAAACACAGGTTAGACTACAATACAAAAGAGAAGGAACAAAGAAAGATACTAGAGAGATAAAACACTCAGCAAGAACAGGACCTTCCTGCAAGAGGATGAGCCATGTCTGTGGGTGCTGCCATGGCCAGGTCTCAGCTCTCAATGGGCACCAGAGAGGTGGATTTCACTGGGTTGGGGGTGGCCTCAGCACCAGGCAGTTCAGAAGCTTCCCAGGGGGCCCAAAGCACAGTCAGGTCCAAAGCCCTCTCCCCTAAGAGGTTACCCTGGCTCAGCACCCTGTCTGATGGGGACCCCAAAAGTGAGAAGAAGGTGGCTGGTAGTGAGTTCTGGGGTTAGAGAACTTGGATGTGAATGCTTCCTGTCACTTTCCAGTTGTGCAGCCTTGGACAAGATGCCTTCACTGTCCGCACCTTGGTTTCTTTTTTGGGAGCATCAGAGAGGACCATTTTCTCCAAGTGTGATCCCTGGGAACCTGTTATAGCCATAAGCTCTCAACCTCCTCAATCAGTAGCTCAGGGAGGGCCCATGAGTTGTTTCAGTGGGCCCTGCAGGTGCCTCAGATGCCCACTCACCACTGGTGCAAAGGAGAGGTGTCAAAGGAAGACAGCAGCAGGCAAGGAACTCGAGTCACAACACTGGCAGTCCTGTCCCGGTCCAGGAGAACCCACCTGTGATTCCTGGGAGATCAATGCCTCTCTCATGTGGGCCTCCTAGCTTCTGTCTGTCAGGAACACAACCTGGTGCTGGGGGAGGGCCAGGCTCTCCCCCAGCCCTCAGGGTGAGAACTTCTGGTTTGACTGTACTTGACAGCCACTGGCTTCAATGTTTTCTCAGAATCTGGAATTGGGGACATTTCTGAAGAAATCTTTAATTCTCCTTTCAATCCTCCAAGATCTGTGAGCTTCCTACTGCTTGAAAAACAAAAAACGTAAAGCGATTGCTGATTATAGGCTGGAAGAGAAATAATGTAAATGTTCTTACTTTGACTAAGTTAGAATAGATCTGCACAGGCTGTGGCCTCACGGAAGTCCTTTCTCCACTCACACCGGCTACACAGATTGACTCCTCTCAGCCCCAGTTTCTTCCCACTGAAGACAATAGTAATAATTGCTATTACTGTTATCAGCTTAATAGTCAGATTTTTAAGTCATTAGTCTCACTGCTGTTCTCTAGGGGAAGCAGTACACTGGGCGATTCATTAGAGCCTCTTGGGGAAGGTTTAAAATCCAGATTCCCAGGCCACATGGGGCCTCTGCAGCGCTTCAAACTCCCCTCTGATCCCAAGATGCCAGCAACCAGGAGACCCCACAGCCTACTGGACAGTGGGGCTAGTGCCTGCTGGGCCTATGGTCCCTTTCTTTGGAAATAGCCCCTTGATTTTCCTTTGGGGACCCTCCTCCCAACACCTAACTCAGTTCTGACCCAGGCCAGGATGGGCAGTCAATTCCAGGTGCCTTGGGGACTTGACCCTCAAACTCAGGTTATATAAACTGCTGCAAAGGAATTTAACCAGTCAATATATGGGGCTTTAAAACTCTTAACTTCATCTAAGAAAAAAACAGTTTTTGTGTGTGTTTGTGTTGGAAGCACATTGCAGACCTTCAGAGGGCACCTGCCCTGGGCTTGTGGCTAGGCCTCTTCTCTCGCCTACCCCCACATGGGAGCCCTGCATTCATCCCTCCAGGCTCAGCCTGCATTCGGGGAGAGCCATGGGCACTGGGACCTCTACCTGCCTCTATTTCCTTGTAATCGTGGAGCCTCTGCTGCACTGAACCTGGCCTGCATCCTGGGCCTGGCAGGGCCATTAGTCATGGGCTTATGTGGCAGTGTTGTAGACCTGTCCCCACTCCCTGCTCCAGCTGGTGCAAGGGTCCCAGGGGCCTATCGAGGGGATGGGCAAACATCCAACCCCTTCCTGTCCCTGCATCCCCAGCTCCCAGGGCCCACAGGGAGAGCCAGGGCTCCAGTGGGAGAGGACAGTGGCAGCTCTGACACTGAACTCTGAAGTTTCTTTCTGAGCTCTCTCTGGCGTTTTGTTCCTAGTTTCTTGCTGTTTTCCCACAAGGTCTCTGAAAATGGCTTCTCTTCCCTCCCTAAGGGTGCATGAGAGGCCCAGACAACTTCTTACCCCTAGAGACCAGACTGGATGCCAACAGAGTTTCTGCTTTCCTTGGGGTCCTGGGCCTCACCACCTTGGGATCAGGCCTGGAGCGGGGCCTTGCAGTGCGCGTCTGTGCAGGCCCAGGGGCCAAGCTCACAGGGCCTTGTTCTCCTTCAGTGACCTGCTGTTGAAAGTCCTGATGCTTTCCAAGCAAAGGATCCCATTTCCACGTGGCTCTGGCCCTGCCCTTCTGTAGCTGTCCTGACCCAGAGCAGGGGTTTCGTGCATTGTGCTTGGCCTGGTGAAGCCACTTAAGGAAGCCTGTGGTGCTTCAGCCTTGTGACTGCCCAAAGGCCTGGGTCTTCCAAGCTCCACCCACCGTCAGAGGCCAGAGCGCTCTGATAACCTGATAGGAAAGGTGGGGCAAATGCTCCTTCCTGCTCTTCCTTCTGAAACCACAAGCTCATTGTCTTGCACCCCTTACTGTTGTCCAGAGGTGTCACTCTGAGTGCAATTGCTCAAGCTGGTGAGTTCTGCTCCACTGGAACCCATATCCCACACTGGATCCTCTTTCAAACAAGACATACCCAATACACATATCCGTGTGTTATAAACATATTTACAATGTGGCGAGTCAAGCTTTGAGCACTGGATGTTGGATATTATAGAATCAACATCAGTATTTTGAGTCCCATTAGCAGTGTACATGGCCTCCTTATTTTTAGGATTTCTCCTTAATTTTTAGTTCTGTGTACTGGAACCTATGGATGTGACCTGGAGTGGTTGAGTCACCTCTGCTTAGAGCATCAGCTGTCTTCACCCAAAGCCCCATGAAGCCTGACCTTGCTGTTTCTTTTCTGCTCCTGATCTCCTGAGCTCTTCCACCTCAGGGCCTGTGCACTTGCATTGCCTCCATGTAGGAGGCTGTGCCCTAGACTCTGTCCACGCTGCTCATTCTGTCTAATTTGGGGCTCAGACCTCCCCAGACCACTCCTGCAACTAGTCCTCCCTTCCTGCTTTTTTTTTTTTTTTTTTGGTACCGGGGATTGAATTCAGGTCCTTGCACTTGTGCACCAGGTGGCAAAACCACTGCACTAAATCCCTGGCCCTGCTACTTTTTTAAATGTCACCTGGACTTCCATTATCATTTTTCCAAAGTCTGTAGATGTTTAATCGATTGTTTTTGTACTGGTTATCACCACCCCAAACATGTGTGCCCCAGATCTGATCAGTGACATAGTTGTTCTTATTCCCAGCTGCAGCCCGAGCTTGTCTTGTGGAACCCAGCCTGGAATAGGTAGAAGGCTTGTTCTAACTGCTGTCCAGAAGGACTGGCTCAGCTTCCTGTGACTCCACGTGTCATTCTGTGAAGTGGGGAGACAAGAGTTGCCACCATCTTGGTGCTGTGGGAAAGTAGAGAGATGGCCAAGGAGGAAGTGCGGGACAGAGTCTAGCTCCATGTGTGGGAAGGGACACAGTGTTCCTGGAGATGAGGCCCAGACCTGGGGGACCAGTGACCCAAGTGACCTTAACACTGGCTGGGGCATCACTGCTCCATCTTCTGGCCCTGGCCCAGCCACTGTGTCTACACCACATCATCTCCCTTCAGGAGCTTCCTGCTGAGCTCACCAGTGCTGGGAGATGGAGCTGTCTCTGTGACAAAGATGCTGGTCTTTAGACCTTGCAGTGATAGCAAAGACTGTTTTAAATGTCCAAGAAGCAGTTAGCTGGAAACTGTTCGTGTTCCCAGCCGGGCCAGCCTCTTGCTTCTCAACCACACATGCAAGTGCTAATGTAAAGTTGGGTGGGGGACAGGCTGCAGCTTGGCTTTCAGGGTAAATAGTACCCATGTGAATTTAGAATACTGAGACCCATAAAAAAGTACAAACACTGTATGTCAAAAATATGATCTTTAAAAATCACCTCTCAGCACTGCATTCTTCTATGTTTGCAATAAATTTTAAAAAATAGGAAACAAACAGTGCCAGGGATTTATCTCAGTGGCACCATGCCTGCCTTGTAAGAGCTAGGACTGAGTTCAATCCCTGGCACCAAAAAAAAAGGAAAAAGAAACAAGCAACAAAGAAAAACTACAGCCCACAGCTGGACTGGAAGCCTCAGGGTGCTGTACACACACATTTCATAGATCAGAAATTCAGAAGTGGTTCAAAGGATGGAGATCTCCTGTGAGGATGAAGCCAGGACCTCACTGAGGCTGCCAGGGCCTAAGGGGGGGCTGAGGAATCAGTTTCCAAGAGGGCACAGCCATGGCTGCTGGCAGGAGGCCTCACCTCAGCTCCTTCCCTGGTGGACCTCTCCGTGCAGCTGCCCAAGTGACCTTGGAACATGGTAGCAGGCTCTGCCCAGCAAGAGAGAAGGATCTGGGAGCCTGAGGTGGAGGTGGCAACATCATTGTCATTGACTGAGCTAGCCTGAGCATTGCACCCAGCATTTCTGCAGGCTTCCTAAGGCATGAATCCTAGGATGTGGGTGACCAGGGCTGGTTCCCCAGCCTTGCAGGTTGCAACTCCTGCAGGAAACAGAGAACTTTCTCAGTCAATTTGAGGTAGGAGATTAGGGCATGGCCAGAAGGCTGGACAACAGGAGGTGACCTGGTGATAATGGGGAGCTGTCAAATCACTGGGCAGAACAGCTTCTGAAGGCCCAAATCTGATGTCAGAAGAAAGACTGGCCTCATTGCCACTGTTTTCTTATTCTTCCAGGGCATGTTTTCTCTCTTATTATTTTAACTTCTACTTCTCCTTTAATCTCTTTTTCACTTCTACTTTTCCTTCTTTTACCTTTTGGCATTCATCAGTTTTCCCATCCTGTTCTTTGACTGGAACACCAAGAACTAGAAAGAACCACTGGACATCACAGGGTCTCACAACAGTCACACATCCTCGGCTCTGATTGCTGCGCACCATTAACCAAATGCCTGGGGTTCTGAGCAGCCTGGCTGAATGTGCTCACCTCCAGGCCAAGAGGGAGAAAGGTGACCCCAGTAGAACCACGAGGACAAGAGCTTGATCAGACTCTTCCCCCAGGGGAAAGAAGTTGCTGCTACCAGAAGAAGGAGCCCCGAGGGTAAGCAGACAAGAAACCACATTGGAAGAGCCCTACCCCACAGGGAGGTCTCAGTGGAGGTGCAGGCATGGATACTAGGATCCCCTCAAACTGGAATGAAGCCAATATCAAAAGCTCTCTGTGGTTGTCGTAGCATTCAGTGAGTTGCAGACAAAGCCTGAACATGCAGAGCAAGGGCAGTGTGAATGGCTCTCCGCTGATGCCCAATTCCGGCATCACATGTGCCTCTCAGGTCCTAGGTGGTGGAGTAGAGACTGAACCACCCCCAAGTTCATTCACAAATTCAGGTAATGCTTTAAATAAACTCTATTTGGGATCTACCCTGGGATAATTACCTCATGTGCCACTTAATAGGAATCACTGAAGAACTAATTAATGCAGGCATTCTCTGACAGCCATCATGGCGAGCTGGGAGTGGGGCAGGAGCAAGACTGTCATCCAGATCCTGGAGGTGTCTAAGATGTCTAGCCAGCCTAGGAATGGCCAAGAAGGGCTGCTGAGCATGCATGTTCTTTGACTTACTTCTGCAAGTTTCCTTGGCCTTGGGAAAGTGGAAATGCTATGAGGACTAGGAGTGGTGGGCCTGGGAGGGGTGGAGTGACAGCTTTGCTTTGGGGTGACCCCACTGTCTGGGTCACACTCCCGCTCAGTGGGAAGGGAGCCACATAGGGATGCCATGTGGTCCAATGGTGACACCTGGGCCATGTGAGGATGCTCACAGTGGGAAGGATATGCTCCAGTCGGTGACAGATGTAGCTGAAGAGGGCTTCCCATGACTCCCACAGCAGCCCTCAGAGCAGGAGGCACCGGGCTGCAGAGGACTGACCTGCCTGGCCAGGAGCGTGGAGCTGGGACTCAAGGGGAGGCCACATTGCCCCAGAGTCCCTGCTGTCTACCCACTGAGCACCTAGAGGACCCTGCAAAAGGCCTGCTAGCTGCAAGAGGAAATGCCTCCCCTTCTCTTTTGTTTGGATTTTGCTAAGTAAGCACTGGTGCAGAGAAAGCTGGGGAAGGAGCCCAGGAGGGGATCTGGCTCTCTAAGCCTTGGAGGAGGAAGTGAGAGACTGTGGGCTCCCTCCAGAGAATCCTTCTATCCCCACCACCCCACCATCTGAGATTCAGAGGGAATGACATCTGGCAGGAGAGCTGCAGGGCTAGATGCAATAAGCCCAGATAGGAAGTGACCGAGGCCTACCCGACCCTTGGCCCAATTCACTCACTAACTCAAATTTGCTCTCTGGATGCAGGTGCATGAAATTTTCCAGAGAAAATTCTAGAGGAAATCCTGCTCTTTGACCAGAGAGGGTGCTGTTACCTCACAAATGAGCTGCATGAGGAACCAAGGGATAAATTTTCCACTCTGCAGTCTAAAGACTGGAAGTTTCCATCCATAGACAAAACTTGAAGTCTGGCAAATCCTCATCCTTTCTCCTGCTGGCACTCGATTCCCAGGGAAGGTCCCTTTGTACTTCCACAGCTGGGGTGAGGGGAAAGAACTGTCAGAGTGACACTGACAATATACAATGGCTAGTGTGTCGCAGTGTCACTGCTCATCAAAACCTAGTCTGTGCTAACTGCTTTACCAGTTCTTCTGATGCACACAGTTACCCTGTGGAGCAGGTGTCTCTGAGCTCGTGTAGATCCTGGCCGGCTGGTTGCCTGGCTGAGGTCTCAGGCCTCCTGTCAGGATGGGGGTGGGGTCAGCTTTTTCACTGAGCCGGAAGGCCCCTTAAGTGGCCTTTCTCCTGCTGCATTATTTGGGGGCTGTGTGGTAGGTGGACACTAAACCTCAAAACAGAAATTTCTTTTCTTTTCTTCTTCCTTCCCTCCTTTTCAGTACTGGGCACTGAACCCAAGGCCTTCCAACTGAGCTGCATGCTCAGTGCTCTCTCTCTGTCTCTCTCTCTGTTTCTGTCTCCCCCCCCCCATAGAGTCTCATTAAGTTATGTTGCCCAGGGTGGTCTCAAACTTGGGATCATTCTGTCTCAGCCTCCCCCTGGAGTGCTGGGATTAGAGGGGTGGCCACCATGCCCCTCCAGAATGATATTTCTGCTCCCCAACAGCCCCTCATCCTGTGCAGTGGCACGTCTGTCTGGAGGCCCTCCTGTGTTGGTCCCTCTGGCCAGGGCTGCCTGGGTCTGAGCATCTGAGCCCTGGGGAGACCTGGTGGGCAGAGGCCTGTGGAGAAGGCCACACTACACAGTCATCTGTGCCAGGATGCTCTCAGCTCTTAAGCCACATATTTTATGACCTACAGGAGGACCTTTTCCCTGTTTGGGGAAGGGAGGAACTCACTTGAGGGAGAGATTTTGGCTTAGGCTGTTTCCCATTGTAATGTGCAAGAGGAGACCAAGGTCTGGGGCCCTGCTTCAGCTAAGCCGGAAATCAGTCAGGAAGGAGAGACAGGAGAGGAGAAGTATGTTTCTCTTTCATATTTATGAGAGAGAGAGAGAGAGAGATTGAGAAAAGAGAGGAAGCAAACAAGGCAGCCATTAGCACGACTCCTCCTATGCCTGCATTGATGGAAAAGCATAGGTCAATTCAGTGCTCAGGAAAACAGACTGTTATGCAATTTGGATGGCTCTGCCACCTAATCTAGTCCATTTCTTGGGGGCTACTCTGAGTTTCTATAAATAAAACCAGTGAAGACCACTTGCAAAAATGAGTATTATTAGGCAAAATGTGCTAATTTGATGCTGACAGGAATAATTGGGCATGCTTGAATCACAGGAGGCTTAAAATGACTCCCAGGATGGAGCTTTTCTGAATGATTTGGCATTTGTCCAGCAGTGGTGGTTCAATCCCAGACATGGCTAGGTCTCAGGGCTCTGCGGACAGAATCAGGGACTGGCTCCTGAGACTTTGTCAAGACAGCAGGGTCTCCCAGGTTCCCAGGGCACTGGAAACGTAAGCAGGAAACTGGTGTGTTCTGGGTCCTTCTCCTGCATCTTGTCGGCTTTTCTGCACGGTTCTTGCAGCTGCAGAGCTAGCAACATGGAGGCAAATGGCACACATGGTCCCCATGCTTGGTTTCTGCTGGTGCTTTCCAGGTCTGTGCCCTGCTGGGTCCCCAGACCCAACAAGGGCTGTGAGTTCTTCATGCTGAGCTGCTGACTTCAAGGAAAGGTGCTTCTGTGTTCTGCTTGGGGTTCCTCACCCTTAAACGACTTCTTCCTCCTCTCTTTCTTTGTGGCCATATCATATGACATAGCACACAGGAATCCTAATCCAGTGGTTCACAACTGGGGTGATTCTGCAACATCTGGAAACAGTCAAGGAGTGAGTGCTGGGGCATCAGGTGGACAGAGGCCCCAGATGTGGCAAAATATCTGACAGTGCTCAGGAGAGTCCCCACTGTGGAGAATGACCCATCCTGTGTTGTCATCCTGGGCGGAACATCCCTGTCATAATCTAGTTAGCATGTCTCACGCTGATGAGCATGCCTAGGATTCCTGAACCTTAAGTCCTAATTTTTATATTGCTGAAAAATCCAAAGTTATCCTGCCATAGGTGAATATAACTGATAATGTGCACAGTAAGTATCACTTAAGCAACACAAAAGGAGTAGAATACACACAGCCATATTCTAAGATGCCTCTGCAGGGTGACACCAAAAGCAGACAACTGAGGTGAGCAGCCTCCTTACCCCCTGGCCCTTGAGGTCCTTCCTGATCCAGGGAGGAAGACAGGGCACAGTGAGAAATGGAGCTGAGGGCCCAGGTCTACATCCTGAGGTGCATGAAACTCACTCCAATGACTTAATGCTTAGCTGGGTCCTCAGTCTGAAGAAGGGCTGCCATGGTAACCTGCTCCAGCCCTGCAGGCCCCAGAGGTCTGCCCACACTGGTGCCTCCCTGCAGTGCTCAACTGCTCTTGCCCTGTAGGTGACTCTCATCCTCCCACCCCTCTGCTTTTACCCCCTTGTGCCTTTGAGACCCTGTTGAAACTTTGCTCCCTCGGTTACCTTTCCAGGTGCCTGGAGCAGGCCAGATGCCCTTGTACAGCCTGTCCTGGCCCCAGGCCTCTCTTCCTTACTCACATCAATCTCATCATCTCCTACTTGCTGGGTGCCACTTTGGGTAACAGCCATCACTTTCACTTCAACAGTGAACCTCACGAGCGTGGTGGCCACAGCATCCTTCCTAGGTGTGGTGTTCCCAGTGCCTGGCCAAGTGCCTGGCACAGATGGGTGCTCATGAGATGCCTTTGTGTCATCTGGGTGTTGCTATGGCAGCTGCCCCCACTGGAAGCAGCTGGCCTCAACCTCTCTCTCCTCCCTGGCTCACTTTCCATTGAGCCTCCCTCTACCTTAGGCTCTTCCCAGCACCTGTCCAAGTCTGGATACGCTCTCTCAGCTTCATGTTCAGCATTTCCCAGCCATGTTCCATCTAGAAACAAGAGTTCATCACAGAGGAACACACGAGTGGGCAAGTGAGAGACTGAAGAAGGGAAGGCAGGGATCAGCTAGACGCCATGCAGGGACCTGGCCTGTCCACACTTCCATGTAATCTTCCACTGCAGGCAAGCAGTATAAATTCATTATATAAATAAGGAACCAAGGCCCAGAGACAGCTTAGTTCACCCTCTGAATAATAAGGTCAGTAAACAGTGGAGCCTATTTCCAACTGAGGCCTCTGGCTTCGAATCCCACTGTGTCTTGGAACTTTCTGAAGAAGGGTGAATCTTGACATCTTTTTGAGCAGTCCAATACTAATTGCTCTTGTCCTGCTGCATCACATTTTGTATGAGGCAAAGTCACACATTTACCCCTCCTCTCCCCAGCTGAGTTCCAACTTAGTCTGAGCACAACAGTGTCCTCGGGAGAGAAAGGAGATCCAAATGTCTCTATGCCAAGAACAATCATCATTTCCTATGAAATCTGAAAAATACTCAGCTTCCAGTGTCACTGCATCATCTGGCTTTGTCTATCACGGTGTCACTGATTCCATTCCTCAGCTGCCCCAAGGCCGGGTCTGAGATAAGAATGCTCCAGTGTCCCATCAGTGGGGCTGGTGGGGGCGCTTTGTAACTATTAGCAGCTTTGAGGTTGTTGTTATTTTGGAAAATGTTGATTTGTTTTATATTTTAGATATTGTTGACATTTTGAATCTCAGCAGTGTCAGAAGGCTTTGCTTATTGAAAGAGAGAGGGAGGGAGGGAGGGAGAGAGACAAAGAGACAGAGAGAGACAGGGAGAGGATATCGGAGATATTCTGCTGAGAAGGTGTAGCAATGTTTGAGCTGTCTACAGCCAGAATCTAGAGCAAGCAAGCTAACACCCTCCAAGTGCACTGGGGAAACATCTTTGCTTAGGGTTCAGTTCAGTTTTAAGGGTCCTAATAATAAAGCCCTTATGCTTGACAACTGTGTTATCTACAACCAACTTTTTAATTTCACTTTGCCAGGTTATTTATTCTGGGAATTTGTGTTCTTTGTACACAGGGGAGTATATTCTGTTTTTCCAAACTTCAAGAAAGCCATTGGAATAGAAAAGCAGGGATTTTTGAGTCAGGCCAATAGCTTCTTAAAATGAAAGTAGAAGCAGCAGCGAAGGTGGAGACAGAAGCATTTTCTGGAGGCCTATGGATGTGCTTGAGGCTTAGGACAACTTTGGAGCGCTGAAGATGCATACACAATGTCCACCCATGTTGGTTCCTTGTTTTCAGTAACGCATATCTGTGAGGAACGTATGTATCCCTCCATGAGCCTCTGCATCACTTCATGTATTTGGTGTGAATTGGGGAGTACAGTGTTTATGGCAGGCAGCCACACTATGGGATGATTCTGCTAGGACCTCTGTCTCTATCACCCAGGCTGCTTCCTCCACAGATGCTTCTTTATTGTACATCTCACCATCTGGGAAACTACACTGAGGCTTCTTCACCATTGTCTTCAACCCAGGGGATGGCTGGAAGGGGTGCCATGGCCACTCTGCATTCCTTGGTTTCCTTCCACCGAAATGGCCCTCATGTCTCTTCATGTTGTCTTCTAGTTCCTTGGATTTCCTAGATCAGATAGTCCCAGGAGTGCCAATAGGACAGAAGTCCTCTCCATCCTGTTTTGTTGCTATCGCTCATCAGAGGGTGAGGATGCATGTGGGCATATGTCAAGTCAGGAGATCACGGAGTTTGCTGTGGGTCAAAGACAGCCAGTCCAACCCCATCAGGTTGCTTAAGGCTCACGTGGCTGCCCCTTCTAGGCTGGCTTCCATGGCTCCATGCCACTGGGGTGAGCCTTCTGCCTGGGAGGTGCATTTCCTCCTGCCCTGGTTCCCAGCCTTGATTGCCATGTCTCCAGAGGGAAAATGACCAACAGAGCACAGCTTTCCAGGCCCCTCATGAGTTTGCTCAGCTGCTCACCTACATTTCTGCTCCCATACAGGGTTAGGACCCCTCCCCAGCATTGCCATGGCTCCATGTTCCTTGCTTTGCCCAGATGGGCTGGTACTTTCCCCATCCATCAAAGCTCTTTACTCAGCTCCAAATTTTGCCCAACTGTCATCATTTATACCAAGCAATCACACTAGCTCCTCCTTTGGGCTCCTAGCCCCTTTTATTACTCCCTCAACATAGGCAGCACATTGCTTTATCACCACACTCATCCACAAGTTGTGAGCTCGGTGAAGGCATCTTCCATGTGGATTTGCAGCCAGAAAACCTACGCCAGTGGGATGAAGCATTTGTGCCACCAGGTTGAGGAATCTGTAATGGAGCCAGGAAGTGATGCTCATGGTGAAGATTAGAGCTCCCCTGATGAAAAGGGCAGCCATTCCCAGTGACAGCAAGGCCCTGAGCTCCTCCTCTGATGAAAACAGCCAAATTTGCACCCAGAAAACCATCCACAGCAAGCTTCTCCTAGGAAATCAAGAGCCCATGATCTTCCCCTCCAGGTCTCTCTTTGTGGCTGTTGGTAACAATCCTCAGATGGGTTCTCCACACCCAGACCATGCTGAATGTTCAGCTGGGCATTACAAGTTGACCATTAGTTAGTCCACCACAATAGTTACCATGGGTTTTATATAATTTTAATGACTGTGTCTCAAAGGCAAGGACCAATTTTAGGAAATAGAAGGAGACTATCATTTTATGAAGACAAACTTTGGGGTTTATAATCCAAAGAATCCTTCTTTCCTTGATTTATTTTATAATCCATTATCAGCCATAAATTTTCTTTCCTATTCTAGCACATAGATGATTTGCTTGTCTCTTACAAGGTAGAAATAACACATTTAGTTAATGTTTCTTCTCAATCTGATGGTAAAGGGCTCTGCCTGCTGCTTGCCAGCTTTCCATCCAGCAAGGGCCCGGACAGTAGGTACCCAAAGGGGCACAAGCTTTGGGAAGGTCCCTCTTCTAACAATGAACTATGCTTGATGGAAGATACTGACTTGTCTACAAAACACAGGGTTGTTTGTTGTGTGAATGAACTTCCTGGGCCATAATTTTTAAAGATAACTGTTAGACACATCATAGAGCATGAAAAATATTATGGTTTAAGTTATGGAACTGAATCAAAGAAGCTTCCTCCAGAAATACAGGTCACAGCATGGGCTGCTTGGGGAGGTCACTTACTTTTCTTTCCTGATCGGGGCCTCTTCTGTCCTCTCATTTCTTCCTTTGCTCCATTTCCTTCCAAATAATAACCCCTGAAGATTTCAAAGATATTAAGAATTTTAAGGGTCCACCTTTGGAGGGCATGGGTACCTCATGCTCAGAAGCAAAATGAGAAGACCAGAATCCTTTTCTACTCCTCTCCTTCCGGGCTCAGCCTCAATTCATTCCCTCACTATTCCTTGTTGACAGTGAAAAATCATGACCTATTTTGGCTTTGTTCTTTTTTAGGTACTGGGGATCAAACTTGGGACCTTGTGCTTTCAAGGCAGGCAGCAGAACCACTGAGCTAAATCCCTGGCCCTTGGCTTTGTTCTTATTGACAGGAAAAGGACGGTTCTGCTTAATAGAAAAATAAAACTTACCATGAATATTTCACACTGCTTGAGGATGGGGGAGCTCACAGACCTTTTCCAGTCAACAGAGACTTCTGCTCCTTCCCATCTCCACATATTCATTACCCAAGTGAAAGGAGCATTGTGACTCCCAATCCCAACCACTTGTGTCTCACCAAGCTCTGCTCCAGGAGCCAGCTCCTACTTCTGCAAAACCCTGGCTTCCCAGTGGACTTTCTGAGGGTCTATGTTCGTGATTAAAGCTGGACCTTCAAAGGTGTAGCCAATAGGATTTTCAGTCTTATTTTGTGAGATATTATTGGAAGGAACTCCCTCTCCCAATTTTTGGGCATTTTTTAATCCAGAAACCATATTAAACAGGCAAACAAATGATTTGTGAAGTGCAATGCCCTAGGACCTTCTAAATTAAAGAACACATGATCTAAAGCTCAGTGCAATGAATAAACACACACAGGTGTACCTGTCAAAGAGAGGCAGAGAGATCAGAGCTAGGAAGAAAAGAGCAAGGCCCAGGATCAGGGCCAGGAAAATGGAGAAGAGAATACAGAAGAAAAGAGAAAGAAAATAGAAAACAAGTAAGCAAATGAGGAGCTGCCACTAATACCTGAGTAACTTGAATTTGGGTGTCCTTGTCATGGGAAACCAGGGCCTCACTGAGAACACACGGCAAGACTTGTACTCTTTGCAACCTCAGGATGCAGTGTAGCACCCAGAACATAGTAGGCAACAATTCTTGCTTGAATAATTGGACAAAAGTTGGCAAGAATAAAAATTCTCTTGTGGCTTTAAATGAACTCAAGTTACAGAGACTCCGTTCAGCTCATGTGAGCTCAGAAAAACTCAGCTCCACATAGTTTAGCTCACTTTTGTTCTGCCCATTTTTCTCTCTTCTTATTTTTCCTCCTTATTTTCTTCCCATCTTGAAGAGAAGATACAACATTTTCTTCAGCCCTTCTTGGATTGCAGCACCCTGGGGAACCCCCCCAACAGGGAAATCTTATGTCAGGTGAGAGACCTTGAGCTCAGAATGCAATTGAGCACATTTGTGCAGCTCTTCACCTATGTTTCTTCATTTCCAAGGAAATAAGACAGAAGGTGCATCTGATGGAAAGTTCACCAGTGCTCAGGAAACACTTTCTCCAACACTCGATGTTGTCAGATAACTTTAGCATCAGAGGAAGGCATGGTGTATTCCCAGGATGAGAGGAAGAAGCATCCCTCTGAGCTCCCCTGAGGGCTAGCAGCACGACTGGCACTGGTTTCTTGCAGTTTGGGGAGTTGTTGCTTGTGAAGACCAACCCTCTGCCTTGCACTGCCTGGACTTATCAGAATTCCCAGAAACCCTGTGAGATCCACCAGCTTCCAGAGCTACCAGGGACATCTTCAGGCTCCAACAATCACAAACCCATCTTTCCTTCCTTAGTCGAAGATGAAATTGAGATGAAAAAGGAGATCTCATTTCTCAAGGTTCCCATGGATTTCTGGTGCAAAGCAAGCTCAAGGGCCTCATGTTCAAACAAAAGCGTGAAGGGCTACTATCTCCATTCCCAGCCCAGGTGTGGGTGAGGGCCCACAGCCAGGGCCCAGGTGTGTGTGTGTGGGGGACTCACCACAAGGAGGTCAGTGTGCCCCAGAATTCTACTCCTGTTTCTGTCTCACCTCCTGCAATGCAGTCTCCTAAGCCAGGTCCAACCCAGGTTCCAAGCCCTTGACAAATTAGTATGGAACTGGAACCTCTAAAAATAAACACTGTAGGGCAGATGGAAAATGTCTCCTCCTTGAAAATGAGTCTTGGGGGAAACAAGGGAGAATGACTAACCATTCTGGGCCATCGGGGGTGTGGGGTTGGTGGCTATTGCCTGCATCAGGTTCTTTCCTGTGGATGCGGAAGAGCAGTAATTCAGGGATTCTGCATCTGTGTCAGCAACTCTACAGAACACATTTAGATGATTGCTTTAAATATCACGAGGCAGGCTGTTTCAATATTTTATCTCAGACTTGGTGTGGACCCAGCCCCTCAGCCTCAGGTGTTTCATAAGGAAGCTGAGTTGGAGAAATAGTAGGAATGCCCACAGGAAATGGTTTCTCAGGCCTCTCAGGGAGTGCTGAGTGGGATTCTGAAGGGAAACCCAAAGCAAGAGGTCTTTGAAAGTGATACCGATAAGTGAAAAGCAACAGAGAGGGAAGCTGACTTGACCTGTGGCCATCTGGTCAACTGTCCATGGTTAGATAATATTATGCATTCATTCAGAAAACATTTACTGAGTACGAGTGACATGGCATGTGCTACTCTAGGCAATGGGGATAGAGCAGGCACCTCAAAAGCCTCTCAGGAAAGCTGCTGTAGGTAAGACCTAGTAAGAAATGTTGGGCAAGGGAAAAAGAAGATACTGATCCTCAAGGAAGACAGCAAGACAGGAACCTAGGAGAAGCTCAACACCTCCAATTCAGCAAATAAGTTCTGACTGATTTCTCCCCATGATCATAGAGTGTCCTCACAGTCAATGGAAACCCAATTTGCTTTTCCCAAACTTCTCCAAATTTCAATCCTTTACTTTCTCTTCATGCCTACCACAGAGCAGACTCTGGCTGTTTCCCTGACCACACCTCCTCATACCGTCACAGCCACACACCTGCCCAATCCTGAGCTAAGCTCATTCTCACCCCAGGGCCTTTGCACATGCTATTCTCCGACCTAGAAAAGTCTTCCTGGTCTTCTCTGCATGGCCAGCTCAGGCTTATTATTTAGACAAGCCCCTACCAGGCTCCCCATGAAAAAGAAGCTCACTAGGCCACCATACCACGGCCCCCAGCACCAAGGAGCAGAGCTGCCCCCAGTGCTGAGGAGGTGAGCTGTGCCAGTGCCAGTAGCACACCGCCACCCCCACTGAAATGAAAAGACATGTAAACAAGTCTCAAAACCAGACTTCCAGATCACCTAAAGCAATTCCAAAGGGAAACAAGATGGAACAATCTGATACTCAACCACCTGGACACCCTGAACTGGCAAAAAAAGAGGATCTGAAAAAAAATGAAATAAAAAATAATTTCTCAGATAACAGCAGAGATTGTGCCCATATTGCATGACATGATTAATAAATCTAGGGAGGACACAGGTTAAAAATAGAGGAGCTGAGGAACATGATGGAATCCCAACATAGGAAACAAATGGAATCAATAAAACAGATGCAGTGGGCTTTGTGGGTCACATTCCAGTCCCCCTGACTGATAGGATGTGGTCCATGGGCCCAGGCAGCACTTGGTAGCCAGTGGCCGAACCACATGGCCCTCAGAAATGCACACCCTCCCCAAGATGGGAGAGAGCCATGGTTATGTTGGGTAAGCAGGGGGCTGCTTGATGTGACACACACAGCAAGTGACTCGATGGCTGGCTATGCTAAGAGTTCAACAAATGGAGGCTATTCTTCCCTGGATTGTTATTATGAACTGCAGAAATACAGACCTGCTACACAACAATCATTTCCCCTTTGTTCCATGAATAGAAATCTGATTTTGTGCATCAGTATGCCCAACTCCACAGAAAGTGATGATTGGTTTAAGCTTTTGCAATCTTAATTCCTCTATATCTTGGATATTGGGGCGAAGAGGTGACCTACTCCTCAGCAATGAAATGCAGAAGAAAATTTGCCAGGTAGCTTCTGGAAGAGATCACACCCCCACCCAACACACACATACACACACATACACACACACAATAAAAAGACATTCACAAAGAAAAAGCTCTTTGAATTGTATTGCCCTTTTCACTACATGGAATGTCATGATGCTTGGAGCTATTGCAGCCTTCTTTTGACCATGAGGATGGCAAAGCAGAAAAATGGGGAAGAGTAGGTTAGGTTTATATTTCTGAGTTACTACCCAGCTCCAGGTTGGTTGTTATAACCTCTGATGTTTGAGTCACTTAGAGTTAGTTATTTCATCACCTGCAACCATAGGATTTTGACTGACACACTGTGTGTTAAAGTGACCATTCTGAAAAATTATAGCTAGATGAATCTTTTGAAACAAGAAGCAAGCTGGCAGTGAAATTTGTACCCATGTAAAATTTCTTACACATTCTCCAGGGGAAGGAGGAGTTACCTTGTTATACTGTCTTGTTAATACAGAACAGAAAAGCTACAGATTGACCTGACCTTCCTGGGGTGCACTGTCAGCTCCCAGGGCCTCACTCAGCCATTACTAGAAGAATGCGTGGTCAGGTTCAAGTTCATGTCTCACCAGAGAACTCCAGTCTCAACATGGCCTCTTATGAGTGCCTTTTAAAAAACGAGAAGTCTTTTTCTTTCACTGACAGACAGTGGGGTTTGGAAGTGGTCAGAGGCCATCTATGGATGAAGGAGTCTGCAGTAGGGGCAGTGGGGAGCAGTGGGAGCTTGGCAGAAGAGCACAGGCAGGGGGGAGCCAGAGGGCAGGCTGCACAGGTCATAGTGACCTCGGCTTGAGAGCCCTTTTCACTGCTGCATGCCTAGCACTGCATCTGGATGCATGGCTTTGCACACAAACATCCCTGGAGGACCTGGGTTCATGCTTGAGCAGACTCAGAGGGAGGAGAGCTTACAGTCAGCCTTGGGGTCCCCTTGTCCCCACAAATATGTCTTCCGTGACTTGCAAAGCTTGTGTAACTTGGGATTTGAACACTTTGGGCTGAGGCAGCTGCCCTGCAATATACGGGCTTCTGCCCCAGATTGTGACCTCTCATTCCTACCCAACACAACCCACTATGTGGGGGCCCCTGGGGTAGCCATCCAAGTCACCTTGGTGACCAGAGCAAAGAGGGGAGGCCAGAACCCAGTCTGTCTGTGAGCTTACTGTTGTTCCATTGTGCAAGAAAGAAAAAGGAAAAGCAGAACATTCCATTCAAGTTGAATTTCAAATGAACCATGAATATTTTTAGCATAAGTATATCCTGTACAATATTTGAGCCATACATCTACTACAAGTTATTGTTGTTTTTCAGAAATTATAATTTAATTGTATGCCTTACTTTTCATCCATTTTCCCCACCACACCTGGCACTCCATTCCACTAGAAAATGATGACAAAAAACAGGCTTCCTTGAATTACAGCCCATTTTCTTTAACTTGCATTTCATTTCCCCCTACCCTTTCTTTCTCCATTCAGTTCTCCTACCTGCATCCTTCTTCATGCAGAGTATTTTATTTTCTCCCCTTCACCTCCACAGTTCTGGGCCTGGGGATAGGGCAAGATTTGGTTGCTCCCCAGGGAAAGCTGGCCTTGCCCTTGGCCCCCAGCTGAGCCTGTGGCTTGTCATCCCTTTGTGGTGTGCCAATAGCCATCATGCCCCTGAGGATACTAATGTAGGATACTTGCACATGGACAGAGAGAAGGATGGGCCAGGGGTGGGTGGGTAGTGGGTGGTTGGCTGGCTGGGTGATGTTGGCATGCAAGGAGGGGACATTTCAAGTTGAACTCAGCAAGGTATGGACAAAGCAAGGGCAGTGAGAATTACAAATAAGAGATCAGCTCTTCTGGGCTGTCCAAAGAGAGGGGTCTACATCCCGCTCTTCACCTCTGTCTGGGTGGGCTGGGGCCTACTGTTGTATAAATACTTCCCAGGTAGTGCTGTATCAGAAGGTGCTGATTAAGGGCTTGCAGTGGCCTCCAGCACAGGGTCAGTTCCCCATGGGAGCCAGTATTGAAGCCCCTCTAACCCTGCCATTTGCTGCTCCATGGGGGAAGAACAGCTGAGTTGCTGGGACGGTTTCCAGGAGCCTCACCAAGGCAGAGAGATGTTAATGGACTTTATCGCATTGTCAAGAACTTCAAATCACAGTCATTTATGTGACTCCATTGTAATTGCTGTAATAAATAATTTTTGGTTAATTATGATGCATAAAGTTATATATCATGTATTAACAAAAATAGTTTGGAGTAAAAATGAATGTATTTTGCTGTTGGGCATTCTCTGCAGTCCTCAGAAAGCCTGATGAATAAACAATCACACAAACACCAGAAGGATCTCAACTCGCAGAATACAGTATTTTCAGGTCTACTGTGTGTCTGCCCCTGTGCTGGTGTGGGAGCTATGGACAGAGGAAAGAAAAGAAACTATCAAAATCCCATTTCATGGATCCCAAAGCTTGCTGTGGCTGTGCTGGAGCTTCTCAGCAGCTGTGTGCCTCTGGGCAAGTTACTTCCCCTCTCTGTGCCTCACTTCCTCGTCTGCAGTATGGAATAGTGTTCACCTCTAGAAGATGCTAGGATCTGCATAAAAAAGGCCATGGCAGTGGCTCAGCATCCACATCCCTCTCTTGTGGTAGCAACATCCTGGTGTTACTACTAGAGGAACTAATTCCCCTTCTTGGTTGGTGCTTTGAGTGCAGTGGGGGTGGGGGGGATGCAACTCAGCCCTGAACTAGTCAGTATAGTCCTAACTACCATGGTGATTGGTTGTAGGATGGGCATGTGACCCAGACTGTAAAATCAGAGCCAACTCTGAGATTTTTGTTAGAGACACCTGGGGGAATATATGCTCTTTTGTCCCATGTGACTCTAGAGCTGCTAGGGGCCAGCAGGGGCAGAGTTTTGGCATCAGCACATAGAGGAGCAGAGCCTAGACAGTTCTCAGAATCTCATATATGATGCTGGGGCTACTGGATCCAACCATGCCTGAAGCTAGACTGCCCATTGACCTTTCAGATATATGAGCCAGTAGCATCCAGTTTGGGCTTAAGTCAATAGGATGTTTTCTCTCCATGGACATCAGAAAGACTCTTTACTAACATACAACTGGAACAATGCCAGATTCATGGGGGATGCAGCAATTGCTAATTAACAATAGAAAAATCTAAAGAAGTGAATGTGGCATCTAAAGTAATGTAAGATGTGGCCCCTGAGATCCAGGGAGCTTGTATAAGTTGGTAGCCATGACACAGACGCAAAATAAATGATCAGTCAGAGCCCAGTAAAATCAGTCTCAACCTAAATCATGTGAGTTGTGAGCTGTCTCTGCACAAGAAAGTAGAGGTTAGAGTTAGTCAAAGTAACAGAGGGAAGTTTCCTAAATATCTTGAAGCCAACAAATACTGATCAAGTGTAATGTACTCCCACTGCCTTCTTACTACATCCTCGGAGTACCGTGTGTAAGAACAACTCAGAAAATGGAGCTACTTTTATTCCTATCTTATAGATTCAGAAACTGAGGCTTGGAATCAGTTAAGTAACCGTCTTCACCAGGACTCACAGGGTTGCAAGTGACAGAAACATTACTCAAAGGGGAATCCACTGGGAAAAATCCACAGTGGAGACTGAGCTCCACATGTGGATCTACCTCCTGAACATCCTCAGAACTTTGTCTTTCTCTACCTCTGAACCCCTCTGTCTTCTCTCCAAGATCTCAATCCTAGCCACCTCTGCTCAGGAGGCCTGAGGGTCTTGCATCCCCATCTGAGCAGCCAGAGGAAGGGACAAGCCTACTCCCCAAAGGGTCTGTCCAGGGTCCAAGAACTCCATGGTCAGGGGCCTTGCTGGGCTGGGTGTCAGGCCTAGACCCAATGGCTGACTGGAAGGAGAGTTGGCCCAGTCACTGCCCACAGTAAAATGCAGGGATTCCACCTTCTGGAAGCAGGAAAAGCACCAGAAAGCCACATGCCCATCTCAGGAACTGTCACTGTAAGAGGCCTGGCCACCCCAGCAGGCCCTGAGGAGGATTCCCATCATGGAGGTGACCTCCCAGGTGACACTTCCTACACTTCCAGGGCCTAACACACAGCTTTCTGGAAAACTTGACACCAGAATGTAATTCACTTCCCGTTTTCCTGAGGCCATGCTGCTCCCTCTCAGTGATCCACTATAGGTGAAAGTCCTCTCAGTGGTCTCCTCTTCCTGACCTGACCAAAGCCAAAAGCTGGCTTCATGAATCTCCCTCTGTCAGATGCCTTTTCCCCTTGGGGAGGAAGACAGATCATTCTGTCTGATGCCTGCAAATGTCCTTTGTTTAATGGATGGCTTTGCTTTGACCACTGAGGTGTTTACTCAGCCTGGATTTGTTCTTTCAATAGTTCCACCATGGACTGTTTTCTTCAAGTTAATTCTTCCCTTTGAAGAAGCACAGAAGGGCTTATCTGTGTGTTCCCTGGCCAATCCCAGTACTTCCAGGGACATAAAGGAAAGGAGAGGAGAGGGCCATGACCTCATTTCCATGGAATTAACAATGAATGACTTTGGGGCAATTTATCTTCTCTCATGGACTGCTCCATTTCCTTCCTACTTCTAAGACCCCATAGAAAAACCTAGTTGCTGGTGGAAATGGGAAGCACCCAGTGACTGAGATGGCTTGGTGCTGGTATTTCTTTGGAAGGAAAGCAGGAAACCTCCATGTCTAAGCTGCAGTTCATTACACCCTTAGTCCTCACTCCTCTTTAGCCAGGAGGTGATTCTCATGGTGATTAACACCTCTCCAGGGTTGTCTCTGGCCACCTTTGTCACCAGATGGAGAGGCACAGCATCTTTCTCCATGGTGTCCCAGCTCTCAGGGACGTTCAGAAAGCAGAGGGGAATGAATGGGATGCTGCGATGCCCCCCAAACATGTTTCCCACGGAACTCACAGCCCCCATACCCCCAGCTCCACTGTCCCCAGTGTACTGAGGAATGCCAGGCTGGGATCTCTGTTCTCTGATACCCTGTCCTGCTGGCACATAAAACTTTGCCCAATGTGAGGATGAGCAGGAACAGGGGAAATAAAAAACAAAACTGCCCATCCAACCACAAAGCTAGGCAAGATGATTTGTCAGGCCCAAGGAAATTTACATTCTTGATAGAATCCACCCTGCTGTCCCTATTGCATTCAGTCTGTTTAAACATCCTGTTTGGCATTTGAGAAGAATTGGTAGAATTTGCACATTTGCTTTCCACTGACAGCTGGTACCCAGGCAGAAGATTGCTTTCAGAGGCAGACGTGTGGAAGGAGCCATCCTTGGCCAAAGGAAGGAGACCAGAGGATCCCCACAGCTGGCACAGAGCTATGCATTCTCTGCCACTTTCCCTTCCCTGTGGAGGAGATGGGACAGAGGGAACAGAGGGAACAGAGAAGATGCAATGCTGGTTAGCAGAACCCACTTGAGGGACATGGGTCTTGAGGCTTGTATCAATCAGCTTTACTGTTGCTGGGGTAGAGTACTTGACATCTGCAACTTAAAGGAGAGGGTTATTTGCCTCATGGTCTCAGTGGGTTCAGTCCATGGCTGGCCGGCTCCAAGGCAGAAAAGGCATGATCAGAAATAGAACTGGACCAGTCCCCATCTGTTGACATTTTTCTGTTCAGTGTTCCCTGAAAATGTCCATAAATCCTCTCCTGGTTGGAGACATGAACCTGGTTAAGAGCTCCCTGTTTACAGCCTCAGAAAACCCACTGTACCTTTCCATCTCCCTCCCCATGGAGGGGCAATGATGGCCTCAACCTGGGGACAGTTGGAGAACACATCTTTCCAAGAGCCTGCAAGATTCCTGCAGACAAACTTCCATTTGCAGACACACAAACATACCCAGAGGGCCACCAGAGCTGAGGACACTGCAGCAAGCCCACAGTGAAGTCCCCATACCCTTTAAAAAATGATTTCTGTAGCCAAGTATGTGGCCTATCAGTCGGTGGCCTGTGTGAGCTCTACTTGCAGAAAGGACGGATTCTGAGAAAGTCCTGGCCTCACACCCCCAGCCTCCCTGTGCCACATTCTTCAATGCCAGAGGCAAGCGACTCCATAGAACATTTAACAATTAATTTGGTTCCCAAAATGCTAGTCAATAAATCATGGAAACAGCTTCCCAGAACAGTGTGTTCTTGCCTGCGGGATAGCAGCACAGCTCGAGGTTTGTAAGTGGGATGCCACAGCCCACATCGCTGCTATGCTCCAATTTAACCACCCTCTGAACCTTTACATATGTGACATATATGTATTTTTTCTTCACAAGAACAAATTATTTACCATAGAAAAGGCTGCAGACCTAGCGCCTTAATTGTGGGCTGCACCTGACCCTTGCAGCACCTTCAGGGAAGAGGCTGTCACAGACTGAACCCCCTGCCCTTCCTGATCTTTATGACCAGTGGGGTTACTTTTCCAGGTGAGGTGGGGGGTCTAGGCTGTCAGAACCAGGGTGGAGCAGGGGCGAGACCTCAACCCACTTATTTCCCCAAGGGGAAGCAAAGTCCCTTTCCTGCCCAGTGAGATGTGGAAAACTCTGCCTCCTCTGCACCTGGAACTGCCCGGTGTTCACAGCCCTCACCCTGCTCTGTGGCCTCTGTCCTACCCGGGGCACAAGTACCAGCCCCCTTGGCACTAGGGCTGTACTTCCTTCTCTCAGGCTCTGCCTTCTCCAGGTGGTGTCCAGGGCCCATGGGGTAGCGAGCCCCTCCTCAGAGCTTTGGCCTGTCAACTGTCCCGGGAATGTCTTTCTGGCATGGGACACTGACTTAAACTGAAAGGCTAACAACCTGGGCATTCCCACCTTCCTCATTTGAGTAAAAGAGGGGCTCCCAGATCACCAGCCAGGAGTGATAGCAGCAACAGTGAGGAAGAGACTTAGGTAGGGTCATGTGAACATGGCCCTGTGTCAGGACACAGAGCACGCTCACTCCATGCCTGGTGACTCCTGAGCAGCCCTAAGGAGCAAGGGGGGCTGAAATTACTCCCCTTATTTATAGAGGGGATGCCCAGAGCTCAGGAATGTGGCAAGACTGGTCAGAGACCACCAAGTTAGAGCTAGTCAGGCCTGGTGTTTAACCACAGTCCCATCTTGCCCTCCTCCCTTGCTCCAAGTGCTGTGCATGAACCCAGCATGGTGATGCATGACTGGAGTCCCAGCACTTGGAAGTCTGATCGGGGAGGATTGCGAATTTGAGGGCAACCTGGACTACATAGCAAGTTCAAGGCCAGCCTGCACTATGTAGGGAAACACTGTCTCAAAAAAAGAAAAGAAAAGGAAAACCAAGGAGGGGAAATGTTATGCATGCTTTCTGGAAGTGTGAGCATGTGCTTGCAGGCCCCCTTGTTTCAGATGAGCATCCTGTCTCCAGGGACAGAGAAGCTTGAGGGAGGTGGGGCCATGGAGGCTGAGGCAGGAGGGATGGTCTGGCTGTGGCTTCTTCAGTGAATGCGGTCACCAACATGGTACAGAGGAAGATGTCCTTGTCCTGAGCTCCCAGAGGGCCCAGGAGCCACACACTCTTGCAAAGTGCTCTGTGGCCCAGCTCACCTCCCCCTTCAAGCACAGAGCCTCCATGCAGCTCCAGGAGGGATGTTTAAATTGGCTATGCTTGTGTTATCTGGAGGAGAGCTTGCATGGTCAGGTGTGCGGGGGTCTAGCCAGTCCCTGTCACCACCATAAATTTCACAACGACCCCTTGGCATATCACAAATTCCTCAGCTTGGAGAACAGTGCCTGGGGTATGGAGGGGATTGACAAAGATTAGAAGAAAAAGAGGCCACAGGGAGGGAGGGAGGGAGGCAGGCGGGGAGACTCACAGTGCCCTGGGCCCAGCTGGCACCAGGATCTGGGTCTTCTGGCTTCTAGAGTGCCCTCAGTGTTGGTTGTATAGACTTTGGGGGGTTCTGAGAGGTTCCCCTTGCACTTGGATACTTCAAGTTCCTTCCAGACACTAATATTCTAGAACTCTGTGAAAGGAGCAGTCAGCTATCTGCCTTGGTAATGGATGTTACTAACAGGACCTGGAGTTATTAAGAAAAGACTAAGTTTTGCTGCATGAGTCCAGGTCACAAAGGCAGGAAGCCATGTGAAATATTCCCAAGGATGTCCACCATGTGATAGGGAGTAAGTTTGGGGAATCAGAACATTTGCTGCTTCCTTTACCTAGAAAACTCTTACCCAAAATACTTCACCTCCTGAAAATGCCAGACATGTGGCATTGCTGCTGAGCCATCTAGATGCTTTTGCTGAGTTTTGACATTCTTTAACCATGCTCACTTGGGCTATTGATTACAATCAGCAGTTTCCCTTGCAGTTAACTTTTTTAATAATGCTAATTTTGGTAATTCATTCAGGTAGACCTGACAGTGTGTCTGCTCCTAACATGTGTAATGAGCAAATCAGGGAATTAGATAATGCACAAACTCCAGGGTGAAACAGCTCAATGGACCAAGCATCACCATCACTATGACTTTCGTAGCTACAAGAGTCAGACCTACCACACATGGAGATGATCAAAGACTTCGATATGCACTGCCTCCAAATCATCATCTCAGGGCCAGAGTGAGACTTTTCCCAATAGGAAAAATAGGTCATCTTAGTCACCAAGTTCTCTGCATTAGAAAGATATTCCACTGCAGACTATTGTCAATCATTTCAGAGTTTAATATCCTGAGACACCAAGAAGTTGACCATGGCATCTAAATTAAATTCCTTCTTTTAATACTCAGGTCCATTTCCTTCTGAGAAGGCAGCAAACCTCTAGCCACAACTATTTATGTGATAACCAGACATTTATAGATATTTAGGATCATCTGATCCAAACCCTTCTTTCAGAAGGAAATTTTGCCATTGGCGGTCAAATGCCTTCAACAAGGTCACATGGAGACCTACATGTAAGGCTGGTCTAGAGCCCAAGCTTTCTGCAATCTCTCATGTTTCCCATCCCAACCGCACTCTCCATGGCCCCCATAGAGCCATGAGGAGCAGGATAGGACTACACCAGGCCATGGACAGCTGTGTTCATTGCAAAGGAACTGACAATCAGCTCGGAAAATGTATGAAAAGCTGCCAGCCTCACTTCCAACAAGGACAGAACAAACGAGGCAGCATCAGTGCAAATAAAGCATTGGTCCCGTGGGCAGACCACAAGTTTTCCAACACCCCTCAATCCCTCTGTGTGGAGAAAGGTGCAGCCCTGAGCCCTGCAGATGGCAGATGAGAGCAAGCCCTAGGGAACATCAGCCACATCTACCCCAGTGGAAAAAGGCTGGGACCTGGCAGCTCCATTTCCGGGAATCGGTCCCCAGACTTTCTCACACTTGCCCCAAACACAAGAAAATGACAGTTGCATTAACGACGGGATAGTGGCCCTATGAATTATGGTCTCCCAAAGCAACAAGAAGTAACCAAGACTGAGTCCAACTCATGGGCAGTAACTCAGAATTGTTGCCCAAATGGTCTATAGTGAAGAACAAGGCACAGAAAAATGCATGTTAGCTACAGCTACCTGCATAAAAAGCAAGCACTTATTATACACAAACATGCATGTAATATATGTACAGGTAGAATACCCCTAGAAGGCTGTCTAGGAAATTGTTATTCACTGTTGCCTCTGCAGAGTCGCACTGGGAACCAGGAAGGGCTGGAGACAGATTTTTGTGTGCTCCTTTGGATCCTGCTTGGAGTAGTTTCTGTGTACTTGCGTTTCTCCTGTAATGCCTCTACATAACCTAGCAGAGCACAGCACAACAATCGCAAAATCAAATGGCCAGACTGATGCCCAGCTCTACTATTTCATACCTACTGGTGGCTCAGTCTTCTTCACCTGTCCACATCTCATACGGGTGTCAAGCGTTCTGCATGTACAAGGCTGAGCAGGAGCCAGCACATGGGCAAAGTTGGTCCCTTTGCAAGCTGGCTGTAGTAAAGAACAAGGGGTGATTGTTCTTTGCCTCCACACAAAGGTGCATGGCAAAAACATTCACAGAGTGCTTCCCTGGGCACCTCTGCAAGCCTTGCTCAGTGGGCCTGGCATTGACCTGCCACATATTCACTTGCTCCTGACCTTAAACTCAAGTCTCAGCCAGCCTCTCCTCCTTACGGATTCAGGATTCGGGGCTCCTCCAAACTCATGGAAATACTTCAGAATCTTCTAAATCTTTCTTTCAACCTCTGCAAGACATAGACATGCAGTATAAGATTTGGAGGATTTTATGGATGGAAAGAATCCTAAGGATCATCTGGCGAAGAAGACAGGAATGCTCCAGACCTCACAGAGAGCTAGGGGCTGGCCTCTGAAGCCCACCTGGTGCTCCCCTCTGTCTCTGTGGGTTCCCCTGTGGTAGCATGCACCCCACTGCTTCCTGGGCTGGCTTCTCCCCCACCTTCTGGTGTCAACTCCAGCACTGCTTTCTTTGGGATCCCTTGACCACCACAGTTAACTGCCAGCCTCTTTCCATCATTCCTAGCCATTTCCCACCCCTTTTCATCTTCCACTTGGGTTTAATTATGTCCCAGCTGGGTTCCCACTAGAATATAAACTCTAAAATTCCCAAGAGGACCCAGGATTGCCTGTCACCGTGGACCTTAGCATTCACTGGATGCCTGTATTCCTAAACGGTTACAGACTGTGCTCCAGGGCTACTCTGAGCACTTGCAGTTTCTGGCCTGACCCAGCCCAGATCCCAGTGCCTGGCAGTCTCATTCTCTTCACCAGGCCATGTCTACCTTTGTCCTTTCCCTGTCTTCCTTCTCTCCATCAAATCTGCAGCCTCCCTTAGACAGACAGACACATCACACATGTACTCCATCCCCACCCACACACCCACCCATGGCAAGCTCATCTTGCAAGTCTGGATCCTTCTTCCTGTCATCACTCATACCACAAATGCTTTTCCCCCACCTTACCCCACTTCCTCTCACCTTCAGGGCTGACTCCCTGTCACCTCTCCTTTCCTGATGGCCTTTTTCATCTGTCCAGGTCCTGCCTGAGCCACACACAAAGATGCATAACCAAATTCCTGCACTTCTGACTCCTCACATGCACAGCCTGGGCAAAGCTCAAACCCTATTTCCTATAAAGGAAAATGAACGAAGGCCCTTGGAGGTTCCAATTCTTTGACCAAGCCCCAAATCCTATATATTCTGGGTGGCTGGGTACAAATTCCTCAATGCCAGTCCAGTTTCTCTCACCATAGAGTGGAGGTCTTACTTTGTGTTTGATGATTATAACAATTAAATGAAGTAGTAAGTCTCACATTCCAGTAAGCAATCAAGAAATGGTTGTCATCATCACCATGATGATCCCCACGGTCCTTATTTGCAGACTGATTACTCTTGAGCTAGCTTGGAATGTCCTTTGTGGGAACCTGAGTGAATGAGATGCAGGATGGGAGGGAAACAACAACAACAAAAATATAACAGCCTGATGTGCAGAGCTCTGGAGATGGGCCAGGGAGTAGCCCTGAATGTGGCCAAGTCCAGCATGCTGCCCTTCCCCTGCATCTGGGGATTTTTAAAGTGTGCAATATGAAGGTCCAGCTGGAGGCAGGGGCAGGCCTCAGGTGGTCAGGGGGCTGACTGTCAGCATCAATCTTGCACTCAGCAGCAGAGAACCAAATTGACCCTGCATCAATTACAGTAAACTTTTCCTGTGCCCTGTGGAGGCCCTTCTTGCCAGGCAGCTGCCATCTTGGTCAGTGGTGGCCAGTCTTCCCTCAGCCCACAAGCCACAAGTACATCCACATGATGTGCACATAGAGGAGACTCCAGGGGTGTTAGGAGTTGGCTGTGGGGCCCGGTTCCATGTCCCGTGGGGGTGAGGCCTAGGTGACTCTGACACATGGTTCAACAAAGAGAAAGGAATAAAACTGGAGAAAAGAAGGCCTACAATTACCTCTGCCTGCCTGGCTTGATCCACACCTTGAGAGGGCCTTGAGGAAACAGACTTCACCAAGAGCTATCAGAGTGGCATGTGACCCTATTACTCCTCTCTCCACTACCTGGTAGTACTTTTCTTTCTATAGTAACTTGTGCTGTGTTTACTGAGAGAACTTTGCTCAGGAGCCTCTACTCCCACTCACGAGGCTCCATTGCCTATTTAAGGTTCCACAGTACCCTGGTGAAGACAACTGAGTCTAATGACAAGCTCACCTTTTTCCAAAAAGTTAACCATCATGAGATGCCATGACATTCACATGAGAATGACAAAGGTTAAAAAGGCCATCGGAACCAAACACTGGCAAGGATTTGAAGCATGAGAACTCTCAGAAACCACTGATAGTGGTGAAAAATGGTGCAACCACTGGGGAACTTTTGGAGAGATCAAAATAAAGTTTAATATATAGGAATCCCTCATGGGGATCTTCCCAAGAGAAATGAAAACCCGTGCACAAGAGTATCCTAGCAGCTGCTTTATTTATCAAAGTCCTAAACAGGGAACAACCCCAAATGTCCAACAAGAGAATGATAAATAGATTGAGGGATGTATATACAATAAAATATTAGCAAAACCAAACAAATTGCTGATACCCACATCAATATAGATGTCTCAAAAGCATTATGTTGAGTGGAAGAAGCCATGGGTAAACAAACACATCTGTGTCTTCTAGCTCAGATGAAGTTCAAGAACAGGCTAAATTAATTATGGTGTAGAAATTGGAATACTGGTGGCCTCTGGATGGCCCCAGATGAGGTAGGGTGCAATTACCTAGAGAAGGAGAGGAGAAGGGAACTTTATAGGTGAGGGAATGTTCTACACCTTGATTGGATGGTGGTATGAGGATGTATACATAATAGAATTCACAGAGCTGCAATTTAAATTTGACCACATTGCTGAATATAGAGACCTCAAACAGAAATGGGAGGAGGGCTTCCACACTATTTCCCAGGGCCAGGCTTCAAGCCAGCTTCTTTGTCAGTGTCTTTAACTTTAAATCATGGCAGCATGTGGTGACCCCATTGACAGGGTCTCCTGTATTCCAAATGTCTGCACTTCAATAGTGCCTACCTTACATGGTTTGCTGCAAAAAAGGAAGTCACAAATAATTTAGTTTTGTTGAAGATGCAGTTGACACATATGGAATGGTTCCATATACATTAACACTTCTGGATATTTTATTGCCTAATAAGGAGACAGATAGACATACCATTTCTCAGCCTTGGAATTCCTGTCCAAGCAACACTTCAGGGCCAAGGAAGGTCTGCTATCAGTGAAAGAATTCTGTTTACAGGGGAAGGGGTGCCCTGGAGCCTGCCTGTATTTAGGCTTTTACTGTGACTCAGGTGATTGATGCAATGGTTTTAATGGCTAAGAAGCTGTCTGGGTCCCCACTGGGGCTGAACCTCCAGAACCTGAGCCAAGCACTTCTGTGGCCTGCTGGATTTGGTCTTGACCTTGCTGAGTATTTCCATTTCCCGAATGTTTACCTCTCCTGCCCCCAGCTGACCTCCCTCCATTCTCCACAGCATCCTCTCCCCCAGAACTTATGGAGCTCTCACCTCTTCTGCTCTATCAGACCTCACAAAAGCCCTGGGAGCTGGGTCATGAGCTGGACCACACAAGGGATGAAATCAGGGTGTGGAGGAGTCAGGGAAGAGCCGGAGAAATTCACCCAGACAGTCACACCCTCTGGCCCACCTCCCTAGATGGTGCAAATCCTCACCCACCTTCCCCCAGAGGTCTCTGCTTGTTTTTGCCCAAACTCTCTTCACCTCCCTGTATTCTTACTCTGTCTTCAACTATTTACACTGATGTGTGTCCATCCTCTAATGCCTGGGAGATTCTCAACTCTTTGGAAATCTGCTCCTGCATTTGAGTTCTACACTGTGCATGGTTCAGGGCTGGGCTGATTGGGGGCTGATTTGGGAATTGGCTGATGAGATTGATTGAATGAGTGACTGGTTTGTGCCCTGTTGGCAATCTATTTTACAAGTCTGATGAAGTTTTTTCTCACTCCACCAATCAAGGATGCTGTGTGTGAGCCCACTGTGCAGTTCTAAGTAATGTGAAATGTTTGCTTTGGAAGCAGGCTGGCTGAGCCTAGATCCCCGGTCGGAGAGCCCAGGGTGGAAAATGGTAAACAGCTCCTGTGATGCAAACACATTGGGGATGCCATGTAAAAATCAGTGACAAGTAAGTCATTAGCATTTGGGTGATGGCAACGACATGGGAGGAGGATGAGATAGGAGGAGCATTTTGCTCAACTACAAGGTCATTTTGCTTTCATCAATCTATGGACTGTTTTCATCCCCAGAATTAAACAATAAAATGTGTTTCCCAAGTACAAATATAGCAGTGAAATATCTTTACCACACAAGCACGACTTCCCAGTGGTCAGTGAGGAGAGCCCAACTGATTTCTTTAGTAACTTTGATTGGAATTTGAAATTTGTTCCCTACACTTGTAGATGTCTTAAATTCATAGGGTGTCAGGGACTCAGGCTGGCTTCTGGGACTTTAGGAGTCCTGTCAGCTGCAGGTTTTCTGAGGAACCATTGCTGTGATGACCCCTTGGTCAGTTTGATTAATGGCCAGTTGGGTGGAAGATGAAGAGCTTCAGAAGAGAAGGTGGAGGGGAACCCAGGGAGTGAGCCCTGCCCTGGGAAAGTTGGGGGTGGGTGGTCCCTGGGAAAAGGGGAGGAGGAAGAGGCTCTTGTCCTCAAATGACAACATTGCCGGTGACCTCTGCTCTACTTAGACTGCATGTGTGCAGGGCAGTGGTCACTTCCGGCACACACAGCTCACTGAAGGCACCACACTGGGCACAGCTGTGTGACGAGCCCTAGGTCAGGCTGCCAGGCACCATCCCCTCACAGTGGGCTACTGGGATGTGATTTATCCATTTTGCAAATCTGTTAAATGGAACCATTCAAATCATGCTTTTTTAAAAACACTTTGTGCGCACATGTGTGTGGCTGGACGTGGAACCCAGGGCCTCACACACACTACCAAGTACTCTACCAAGAACTCTACCAAGAAGCTATAGTCCCAGTCCAAAAGGCATGTTTTTATACCTGTGCATCTGGCCATCTGGAGTGGCCAGAACCTTTTAGTTCACATTTCCCAGGAGGACACATGGGGCAGCTGTGCCTGCAGATACACAGAAGTGGCCACCAGTCAGCTACTGCCCCACAAGGGTGTCCCTTTCCACAGAGGAGGTTGTAAACTCCAGGAGCCACCCCAGAATCACTAGACTCATGGTGGTCCAGCCTTTCATCACTGTGTATTCTCATTGTCTAAGAATGTGACTCTGATGGTCTCAGAATAGATACTTACCAACAGGGCTGACAAAGTGGCCATGGTATGGACACAAACCCTGTGGACATCCAGACCTTCAGGAATGGCCACAGAAGCAGCTTCCTGTTCTATGGGAAGGGATCCCAGAGATGAAACAAAGATGGCTTGTTTTGGCCAAACAAACTGGGGAGTGAAGGGCTCAGGATAAAGGATGTCAGGTTTCACAGCTCTGGACACAGATCATCCCAGGTAGCCGAGGAAGTCCTGGCAGAGTTCAGCATTTGGTTGCTCAGCTGTACTCATGCAGAAGGGCCACACTCCACACCCTGGGCTGAGCCGGGAGACTGTGCTATGGTTGGCTCTGCAGCCTTGGGATGGGAAGCAAATGGGAAAAAGATCAGGGAGGGGGGTGAAGTCTCCCTGTTTAGGGAGATGGGCTTTCTCTCCCTCTCCATCCCTCTCACTTTCTCTCAAGAAATAAACCAGGAGGAAGCATTCTTTCTGCTCACCAATGCTCACTGATGTTGTATTGGCTGGAAGAGGCCCAGGAATAAAGTCAGTGAAAGGCTGTGTGGACAGAGCCCACCCTCCGGGCACTGCACACACAGAAAAGCAGTGTGGGCCTTTCTGTACCATACCTGTCCCTGGTGACTGCAACTTCCTCAATGTTGGTCTCATCCTGACTCAGAGCGGGATGGTCTGGCCCCATCCGAGCTCCACACACACTTAGACCTCTCTCCTCTTATCACCCCATCCAGCCACTGGGCCTCCTTTGTCCTCTCAGATACCCTGAAGCACACCCACCTGGAGGCCTCTCCAATCATTCCTCCAGTAACCCTTTTCTGCAGGACCTTTGCAAGGCTCCAGGCTCCTTGGCAGCCACTGCCTGGGGGCAGTAAGAGCAGTAGAGTCCTAGACCCTAGCTGGAAGTCTTTCCTCAGCACCCATCTAAAGGCCCCAGTGTAGCCAGCACCCCTTGGGCACATTATCTTGTTGTCTTCTTTTTTATGGCACTGACACTTCTTGAATTGCCATGTTCATTTATGGGCTTACTCTTTGTTTTCTGCCCCTGCCAGCTCTCCTGACGTGTAGACCACAGGAAGGTGGAAAGTGCATCAGTTTTGCTTACCAGGGTACCCTCCATGTCTGAAGCATCATAATTGTTGAATTCTTTGGTAAATGAAAGGTTCCACTGAGGGTAAAATTTATCCTAGATAACACAGAGTCTGTGTGCTTGTCAATATATATCCCACTAATTATGGTTGTCAGTTGTCCTATTACTGAAGTTACATATTCTATTACTAGGCTTGGTTCTCTCACTGAGGCACACCAGATGCTGGCTCCGTGCCTAAGTTGACCACCCCGACTCCCAAGTCACACTGCTCTTCCAGTAGGGCCACTAGGCCTTCTGGCCTCTGTAGTGCTCCTGCCTTGGGAGGCTCTGGGAGCTGTCTACACTCCCAATCAAATGACACATTCTATGCTGTGATGTGCATACTGAAAGCTCTCAGTGGGGAGTAGATGAGAAGTAGAATGAGTGTTAGAACAGTGCTGTAAGTGTGTGGCTCTTTGGGATGCAGTTTTTACGGTATGGTAGCCATGGATAGCTATATTCTAGCTTGGTCCAATTATCTTTCCCAGTGAGAACCCTGAAGGGGTTTATACATACAAAATAGCACAAAAATCACAAAAGGAGCACTTTATTATTATTGAGTCAGTGTCTAATACTCCTGACCGAGAGCTCTGGGGATGTAAGGGAGGCTGCAGCTTAGGCTCAAGAGGTTGTAGCTCCCTAGAGCCTGATTTCAAATCTTACTATTGGCATTTCCAGGTCCAATGAGTACATGTTATATTAAGCCAGTAGATTGAAGGGTTGCATAGTCATTGATTTGTTGAATGCATTCATCATCACCAAGAAGGAGGAGCAGAAATTTTGCATTCACTTAGTTCAGACAACATTTATGGTCTGACCTCAGCACTGTATTTGTTCTCCTGCCTTCTGTTTTCACATATTCTGAAGAGCCCAGATATTCCACTGGCTCCACTGCACCTGATACATCATGCTGGTTGGACAGTGTGAAAAGGAAGTGGCAAGATGGAGCTCTTGGTGAGACACAGGGAGATGGAGGATGAGAGAACCAGACCCCAAAGTGTCCAGGACCCTGAAACATCAGCAAAGAGCTCCATTCACTTTGGTCTTATGGTATACCCTCTCCAACTATAAAGACAAATTATTGTATCTCCTACTTCCTATGGTAATGATGCCATAGAGTCGAAGTAGAAATATGGAACCTGACAGTGGGCTGTCACGTGACCAGAGTGCCTGTCATGAAATGAGTTCTATTTGCTCCATCTCTCTGAGATCTCTTTTAGGTAGATCTCTTGGATCTACCTTAGGCATAAAGCCAAGAAGGCCCAGCAACATTTTTGTGTAATTTGAAGAGGTCCGTCCAGGATCAAGCACAAGCAGGAGCATGGTTGGGCAGACCTGCAGGAGCAGATGGTCTGGAACACCTGGCTGCCTCCCATCATCACACAGGTGCCCCTCCCTCAATTCCCAACACTGCCAGTAGAGCAGAGGGGGCTCTTTTACAACCAGTTGAAAAGCCGAAGCACAGCTCATGAGTGGGTGTGTTTTATATGTGAGTGAGAACCCAAAGTGGATGCTGGATGCACTACATCACCATTCAGAGGGGACCATGAAGGACAGCAGTGAAATAAATCCTCCCAAAGATAGAGCCGTGGGCAGTGTACCTGGCCATTCATTTTTATTTGGGGAAAAAAAAACATAACTCAGTGTAAGAATATACCTAGACTCATTGGCCAGGGTGAACAGCTTGACTGGTTGGTCAGAGGCCTTGAGAATAGTGACTTGAACATTTGAACTTCCTTGAGCAAATGGCAGTGGGCCCATAGCTATGGACTTCACCAGTTCTGCCACATTGTTGGAGGGACATAATGGCCTATCAAAGGTGCCAGCCTGCGGGTGATATCTTGAGAGGTTGAGCACCCTTCTTCTGCATGGTGTACTGCTAAAGAATGACCATCATGTGGTACAGTGTCCCCAGTAACAGCATACATGGGTCCAGAAATCCAAGGGATGGCTCTAAGTGTGGCCTCATTATCCTCACCAGCAGTGAGTCACTTGTGGGAATTTATGCTCTGTATCTGTCATTCAGGGCTCTGTGGCTTTAGGGGTGCTCAGAGTGGGGATACTTCCACTAAGGATAACAGCAACTGGCCCATTGAACATTCAGCTCTGATTTACTTTGGGCTTTTCATGCTAAAAGACCTCCAGGCAACAAGAAGAGTCACCACCTTGACTGCATGGCAGACCCCGACCATCAAGAAGAACAAAGCTGTTGTGTTTGACCCTCGGGTAGCCCTCGCTGGGGTGCTCCTTGGTCTTCCCTTGCTTGATTTTGACAGGAAGTGAAAAGTATAGTGATGGTGATGTAAGAGGGCCGGGGATTTAGCTCAGTGGTTCTGCTGCCTGCCCTGCAAGTGCAAGGACCTGAGTTTGATCCCTGGTACAAAAAAAAAAAAAAAAAAAAAAACTAAAAGAAAAAAAAATAATGACATAAGAAAAACATGGCAACCATGTGGCTCAAGACATCTCAGAAATGAGTTTCACCTGCTTCCCTGTGTAACCCTCTTACAGGAACAAAGGTGTCACCCAGGGGAAAGGGGACGAGGAATAGGAGACCAAGGAAGGAGGTAATGAGCACCAGCTGTGGTCTGTAGATCAAGTTCAGCAGCAAGGTGCATTGTGTGCTCAGAAAAGTGATGGAGAATCCTGTAGGTGATGGGCAAGCAGATTGGAGTGGTACAAGGGTGAAGTGCAGTCGAGGTTCTGGTGCATTGGCTGGATTCTGCCTGTGGACAGAAACACAGTGTCCCAACTGCTATAAATGCTGGCATCTGGGGACTTGGCTGGGTCCTTTTCTGGGTGCCACCCTCTGATTCTCCCCAGGAACAATCAGACTTTTCCCCAGGGACAGTGTGCATCCAGTGACTGATTAATGGAAGATGTAATTCTAAGAACTTCTGCCTCAAGGCCAGACAACTCAAAGGGCAATCCTAGCTCCAGAGTTTTTCACTCCACAGGATTTACTGGAGCCTGTGCTACAACTGCATTACCATTTGACTCTTCCCCCAGGCAATGTTTCCTTCTTTGCTTTTTATGGGTCTCTATACTTCAGGCACTTCCTATTTTTCTGCATGTAAAACACCAGCCCAGAATCTTTTGTTCCAGGGAAATTGACTTTGATAACAGCTATCTGCTATTCATCTATCAATTCAACATTAAATTATCCACCCACTCATCCCACCCAACCCTCTATCCTAACAACCTCCCATTTGTTCATTCAATCATCCATTCATGTCCATTTATTTTGCAGCTCATCTATTTGGCTTCCAACTATTTATCTATCTAATCATCCAACCCTCTATCCTAATAGCCTACATTTTGTTTAGCCATACATTCAACTATATAAATATTTATCCATTCATCCATTTAACCATCTGACATTCCATTTTTCTTTTTGTCCTTTCCTCCATCCTTCCATCCAGCCAGCCAACCAACAACCAACCATTAGATGTTTAACCTTCCAATCATGCACCCACCCATTCTACGTAATACAAATATGTATTTTGTATCCACTGTGGACTATACACTATTCTGTGGATACAGTGGTAGATACAAGACTCCCAGTCCTCCTGGACCTTTTTCCTGGTGATAAACCCAACAAATATTCAGTGCCTATTTTATCCCCCCCCCCTGCCCCCTGCCATGTGGCTTCAGCCTGAAAAAGTTTCCTAGGCTAGAAGAGGAGACAGTTGCAAAACAAGCAACTGACACATAGCTGGAATTTCTGAGTTTCAGTCTCTGGGAGCATCAAGAAAGCCCCCTGACCTCCATTGGCAAGTTCAGAAAAGGTTTCCTGGGAGAATGATGTCCAGTTTCTGAAGGGTGGGGGAAAGGAGTCATGTAGAAAACATAGACTAACCACAGGCGTATGCACTGATGCTCTGCCTAGAAGCACATGTAACTCACGGCGGAAGAGCCATAAATACTTGTTGGATGACAGAGAAAGACAGAGACCTTAAAGTCTTGTTTGACACCGGGTCAATATCACATTTTTCATGGAGCAAAAGGATAGTAGAAGATACAATAGTGTGTCTATCTGTAAAATGGAGTGGTAGTGTCTGCCTCATAGAGTTGTAATTAGAATTATAGCTCTCGAAACATGAGTGATCTGGCACTTGATGGTACTCTACATTATTATTAATAACTACAATTAAGGCCCGGGGATTTAGCTCAGTGGTTCCGGCTCCTGCCTTGCAAGCGCCAGGTCCCGAGTTTGATCCCCAGGACACACACAAAAAATAAAAATAACTACAATTAATAATCAATCGTTAAAAACAGATAATATAACAATTATCATCATCAATGATATGTCAGTCAATGGCTTTATTATTGTCATAGTTGAAAGTCATTGCACATGATATTTTCCTGCACCCAGCTTTGTAAAAGGAATTTGCTCAGGGAACCATGAGGGGCCACAACAGCTTTTAATTTTTCTTTCCCTGCAGGACAGCATCTGAATGAAGCAAGTGGCACTTGGGCTAAAGGAGTCACGGGCTTCCAGGAGGACCTGCCATGTGCCTGTCTTCATGTTGCTGTGCAAGGTGGCTACAGGGACTGAAGGACAGCAGGGCCACCTGACAGGAAGCAGGGCCCAATGCTGCTTCAGGAGTGGAACATCCTACCCTCCCTTCATAATGCCATTTTGCCCATCACCCATGAATTCTGCTAAAACCTTCTGGGAAATTGTTTATATTTTCAGCTGAATGACCTCTTGGAGTAATGAATTTCCATAACAACTAATGGGTGGCCAGCATGCTTCTGCCCTGGACTGGGTCACCTGCCCTCTGATTCACAACAACAGAGGCTGATGGCCCCTCAAGTGGTTCCTGTGTGCCATCTCTGGCATAATGGGTGCAGGTGGGTGGGAGCACAGGGCATGACCCCAGAGAAACAGCCCCCCATCACATGTCAGCCTACAGCAGGGTAGGGGCACTGCCTGGGCCCTTGGCTTTGCCCCTGTATCCTCTGACAGGAGCCTGTCACTCCCAGGGGTGATGGGGTCAGCCTGAAGCAAGCAGGAAGCTTACAGAAAGGGTTTCAGGACAAAAGGGAAGTGCCCAGCCCCATGGTCACCCCTACAGCCAAATAGAGGGGCCAGTTGAAGCAGAAACCAACAAAATCATGGATCAAATGTGTTTACTCTGCCCAGGTCGCCCCTGTTGATGGGCAAAGAAAAGGGCAGTGACTCCAGGGGACTCCCTACATGGGAGAGGCATGTCAGGACAGAGTAGTGCAGCTTAGCTCTGAGAGGCCTGGCCAGGCCCTGGTGACCAGGGCAATACTCGGGGCAGGAAAGGCGAGTCAGTGTCCAGCATGGAGCCCCCAGGGAGGCCCCTCAGAGGGAAGATTGTATAATATTTTAAATACAGAGATGGGCTGAAGAGCAGCTCTTAAGGAAGGCTCAAAGGAGAGCATTTAAGAGCCTTGGATGTGCCAGGCAGATTTCCATGGCCTCTGTATAATTGCTGTGTCTCTGGCCCTTTCTGACTGCCTGGTGAATGTTCAGAACCTCAGTCGGAAGGGCCCACTCATGGCCCTGGCTCACACCCCACCACAGGGCTACACCACTGGCAAGGCCAGCTGCCTTCTCCCCAAAAGCCCCAGTATGACACAGGGCCCCTGTGGCAGCAGCTACCTTCTTTTCAGATCTGAGGCTACCTGAAGGTGCCCTCAGCAAGAGGGGGGCAGCCAGAGACCCCACTAATAGGTAAGGGAAGGGCACTGCATTATGATCGCCCCACTGAGACCTGGCTGCCCCATGTGTAAGATGAGTATCCCAAGAGAGCAGAACCCAGGCTTGTGAAATGCCATAGCTGAGGCAGGGCCATGAGGAGTGTCAGGCTCCACTTCAGTGCCTTGAGGCTCACTTGGGAAAACTCTGTCTGGGCAGAGGGCCTGAGCAGCCAGCAAACAGAAAGACAACAAAACCCAGACTAGAAAAGGGCTGTGAGGGGACTCACATGGATGGTGCTATGGCGAGGGAGAATGGGACTTGGGGAGGCCCCAGCTGAGCTGAGAACCAGGGACTGGCCATGGGCACATCAGAGCACTGGGCAGAGGAAACAGCAAGGGCAAAGGCCCTGGGGTGGGTGCTAATCTGGAAGGTGCCACTGGCTGGAATATGGCTTAGCAGAGTGGCTCAGGAGGGGCCCTGTGGCCCAAGTCACAACTCTGAGTCCCCAACTGAGTGCAGTGGGAGCCCGTGGGGCATTGTGAGCCAAGTGGGCAACTCAGAGTTCCCTCTGGTAAAGAGCAGGTGTGGAGGCTGAGGGAGAGGACCCCGGGGAGTCTGAACTGGCTGCTCTGGCAGAACTGGGCTCTGTGTGGATCTGGAGAGCCCATGTTCAGCCAAAGACAAGCCTGGAGCCTGGAAATGGAGTGGGCAGGCCACCTCCCAGGACCACACTAGGGCTGCTAAGGACTCACCATTTCCCTTCCATAAAGGCTGAGCTCGGCCAATAAAGGTGAGGGAAAGCAGAAGACTTTCTGTGCCTGTCTTAATTGTGCCTGAGCAGAACAGAGAAAGAGGTGGGCAAGGATGGCAGGAGTTGATGAGCAGCCTAAATTGGGCTTTTAAAAGGAAAATCAATTTGCACTCTTCTCGGGAAGAGGGCTGCATGTGGCCCAAATTAGTTTGCTGGGCTATTTGGTTTTGCCTTCAAATCAGATAATTGTAGTTACTACAGCCCTGGGAATGATTGGCATGGAGGCAGCTTCAGGTCCACACCTTGGCCTTTGTCTGCTAGAAATCTGAATGGAGCAAGGCCACCACCAGGCAGAGGGCAGTGGGCAGGAGAGGCTGGGAGAAAGGGCAGAGGGCCAATCCTGGGAGCAGGGCAATGGACTCATCACAGCTGACATGGCCCCACGTCCTGTGCCCTGTACTACGGCCAGACAGGTGCCCCTGGGGGCTGCTCAGGAGCCCTGCAGCCCCGCCCCCGACACAGACTACAGAAATGCAGGCTGTAATGGCCCACTGATCACCCACAGACTTTGCCCTTAACCCCTAATTCTCAGCAAATAGCCCCTAATTCTCAATCACCAGAGATGTTATTCATTTTTTAAATTTTAACTTGCAGTAACACTCCCACTGCCACCTCCAGGGAAGGGGATGATGTCAACCCTTCCCCAGAGCCTTTAAAACACCACTTCGGCTCCCTCCCTCTAACACACCCTATCTCCGAAGCACAAAATAGGCAACTATTTTCTCCATTATTTACTGTAGTTCCATGGCCTTTTAAATCACCAACAGCTGCAGGAACAAAACAAGTCCCTAATATGCTTTGATTTTGTGATTTGCTAAGTTGAAGTCATGGATGCTAAGAGCCACTGGTGTCACCACACACCTTACCCCCCGCCCTGTACCTGGTACTGAGGTGGGTTTCCATCTGCAGGTGGGTATCCCCTGGCCATGGCCACCATACTGGAAGTGTGCATGATGCTGCCCCTCCCAATGCTCCCCATTTGCCAATTTTATCACGGCCCACCTGAGCAGGGAGTGAATTTGTGAATAGCATGTTTAGAAGAGAAAAAGCAGACATTTTTGCCACTGGCCCTAGTGTGGATTTTCCAAGAACTAAATTCATCCACAAGCAAAGTCTTCCCCATTAGCTCTGTTCCCAGGGAAAGGGGGTCTGGGAAGCATAGAGGGTGGGTGGGGTGTGACAGAGTGTGGCTGGGCATGGTCGCTTATTGGCTGTGTCATCTACAGCAAGTCCCCAGAGCCTTTCTGATTCACTGTCCTTGACTATGAAAAGGGATGGTGGGAGCCAAGCCACAGAGCACTCTGCCCACACAGAGTCATGAGGCATGGGAAGTGGTGACACTTGAATAAACTGCAGACTGGGCTGTGGTCACCTGAGATGTCACCATGAGGGGGAATGGGGTAAAGGATGCAGGACATGCCTGAAGTTAAATGGCTTTTTGAGGGCCTCCTAGCAGCACTAATTTCACAAGGTTTTTGGAAGGGATTTCAGAGGGCGAAGTTGATGTGGAGTGCCAAGCACTGAGTGCCAAGCCTGGCATCAGTGTGCACTTAATAAATGGGGTTTATTTTTGACCCATCCATCTATTTAAACTGCCGGAGCTCCTTTCCTCATTAGGAGCATCCAGAACGTCTGAGTGGGCTTTGTAGAGAGCGTGTCTGTTGGGCTTGGCAAAAGCAAAACTTTTCCTTTCTGTGCCAGTTCATTTATTCCCAAGGTTAATTGTTGCTAATTGCACCGTGTGATTGCTAGCATGAGTGTCAACACCAGCCCAATTAGACACCAGGACTGGTGACTGGTTCCATGAGGTGGGGTGGATGCAGACCCTAAGGCAGAGTATGAACTTCAGGAAAAGGGGCTAATAAAGCCTAAGTGGGGCAGAGCACTGGTGCCGGATGGCACTGAGCTCTCTGCTGTCTTGTTGCCAGCCCCTTAGGAATGCCACCCTTCCACCCCATTCCTTTGCAGATCAGAGGCCTTCTTGGACTCCAGGGAGGCTCTGGCTCTCTTTTGGCACTCAGGGGCATCAGACACCTCCGGTTGCAGAGACCCACAGCTTTGTCCTGAGTTTGTGATCACGTGGCAAGTGTGTGAGCTTCCTCTCACAGCCTGTGGTTGGAAGGTTCTTCACACACACTGGGTGTCATGGACAAAATTCAACCCCCATTCAGCACCAAATCCTGCTGCTGCATGCTGTGTGACCTGGTGCAAGGTTCTTAACCTCACTGAGCCTCAGCTTTCTCTTCTACAGACTGCTGATTAAAACACTTATTTCAGAGGGAAGCTTGGCAAGGGGTCTATGAAAGAATTAAAAAGTGATTTACCTGAGAGAAGCTGAGCTGGTCCCAGAACCTGGAAGGAAGCTCCCCTGCCACCATCCCAAGCTCCTAGGGCAGAGAAGCTGAGCTGGTCCCAGCACCCGGAAGGAAGCTCCCCCACTGCTATCCCAAGTTCCTAGGGCAGAGAAAGTGAGCCATGTGGGCACCAGAAGCACCCCCCCCCCATGGAAATGAGAAGACACATAAACAAGTCTCAAAAACAGACTTCTGGATCACCTACAGCAACCCCAAAGGGAAATGAGATGGAACAATCTGATACTCAACCACCTGGACTCTCTGAACTGGCAACAAAAGAGGATCTCGGAAAAATGAAATCAGAAATAATTACTCAGATAACAGCAAAGATTTTGCTCATGGGGCAAGACATGATTAATAAATCTAGAGAGGGCACAGATAAAAAAATAGAGTATCTGAGGGACATGGTGGAATCCCAACATAGGAAACAAATGGAATCCATAAAACAGATACAAACAGATTTCCAGGAGATTAAAAACTCCATCGAAAGTCTGCACAGCAGAATGAACCAATGTGAGCACAGAATTTCAGATATAGAAGAAAAGATTGCAATTAGTGACCAGGAAAGAAAAATTGCTTTAAAATTGTAAAGGAACATGAGAAATCAATCCAGCAGCTGCTAGACAAGGCAAAGAAGAATAACATAAGACTGATTGGAGTCAATGAAGAAAGAGGAGAGAGTGCAGATGACATAAAAAAAACTGTTCACAGAAGTGATGGCAGAAAACTTCCCAAGGAGGGGAAAAGAACTTGACATACAGACAAGTGAGGCATATAGGACTCCAAAGAGCCTTGATCAAAAAAATCTACACATAGGCATATAATAGTTAGGATTCCAGAAATCCAACAGAAGAACAAAATTCTACAAGCAGTGAGAGAAAAGAAACAAATCACATACAAAGGAAAGCCCATCAGAATCACAGCAGACTTCTCAACACAAAGCCTCAAGGCAAGAAGAGCTTGGAGTGACATATTCCAAGCCCTAAAAGAAAACAGCCTCTAACCCAGATTGATGTGCCCTGCAAAACTATCTTTCAAAATTGATGGAGAAATAAGATACTTTCATGATAAAGAGCACCTCAGGAACTTCATGAATATCAAATGGGCACTCCAAAAAATTTTAGACAATACCCTAGGAAAAGACAATGAGGATCACAACCCCAGGAAACCCAGCAGAATGAATCCATTGGGCGTGACAAATTAAATACAAAGGGGGAGAATCCAACAAAAAAAGAAAAAGTCAAGACAAGGCTTTTAAAACTTTTAACTTCATCTCCCTAATGAATGTATAATACAATCTCGTTATTGTACTGATTAGTATTTTTCTGATTCTAGAGTTGCACACATTTCCTTGTGCTGTACTGGCTATTTATCATCTTCTTATGTCTACTTTTTAATTGGGTTGTCCATCAATGAGCTCTAAGAATACTTTATATATTCTGATCATAGGTTATATGCATTGTAAATATGGTCTGTTTAAGGACTACTTTTCATTTTAATGATGCCATTCAAAGTTCTAAATTTTGATGGAATCTCATTTATCAATTTTTTTCTTTTATACATCATGTCTTTTGTATCCTAGGTAGTTCTTACCTACCCTGAATTCATAAACATTTTCCCTTATAATTTCTTCTTAAAGTTTTGTACTTTCAGGCTTTCATATTTAGGTTCATAGATCCCTTCAAGATCCCTTATTTTCATGTATGGAAATAAAGGGTTGAGGTTAATTTTTTATATACAGATACCAGATGTTCTAGTGCTGTTTGCTGAAAACACTATCTCTTTCTCAGCTCTTGAATTGAGTTTATATACTATAAAATGCTAATGTTAAATAATCTTTCAAAACTCAGTGGACCATATATGTGTGGTTCTATTTCTAGATTCTCTGTTTGATTCCAGTGATCTATATGTCTTTCCTTACACCAAAACTGCCTTGATTATTGTAGCTTTAGAAGAAGTTTTAAAACTAGGTACTAAACGTCTTCCACCACTGTTTTTGTTTGTCTTTTTAAAAACGTTTCTAGGTGCTTTGTACTCCTACATAACTTTAAATTTCAATATCCAATTCTTCATTTGTAGCAAGTATACACAGACCTGAATTTTATATATACCTTGTGTTTTCTAATCCTGCTAAATTCAAATACAAGTTCTAGGGGCTCCTAGAGATTTCTTAGTATTTTCTCTGTAGATAATCATTTCATCTACATATAAAGATTTTGCTTCTACCTTGCCAATCCTATCCTAATTGTGTCATTTTATTGCCAGACTATTTTGGTGGGGACTAGGTTTCAAAGTTTAATGGACAGATAAAGAGTAAGCATATCTGCCCTTGTTCCCCTCCTTAAGGAGAAAGCACTGTATCTTCTCCATTCATATAAAGCATTCTCACTGGAAGTATGGAGTACATGTCTTTAATCTGTTGAGAAGGTTCTGTTCTAGTTCTAGTCTCCTGATAGTTTTTACCATGAACAGCTGTAGAATTTAGTCCAATACTTTTTCTCCAACTAGTGACAGGATCATATGGCTTTTTCCTTTCCTCTGTTAAAATGATGACATTTGGGGGTGGATCTTCCAATGCTGAAACAACACTGCTATCTCTATAACAAAACCACTTTCTACATACTGCCAAATCTGACCTCTAATAGTTTATTTTGTTAAACAAATTTCTATCTCTCTTCATACTTTTTTCTTCTATTATCTTCGTCCAGTTTTAAGATTAGCACAATGTTGAGTTCCTAAAATGAAGGGAGAAGTGTTCCTCCTTTTTTCTGTTCTAATTGTTTCATATAATTTATCAGTTAAATTGTATATGAGCCTGCTGTTGTCATGTAGGTAGGTTTTCAAGCTAGGAATATACTTTCTTTAATAGGTGCTAATCAAATATATTTCCTCCAGAGTTAGTTTCATTAATTTGTCTTCCAAGGTACTTCTTAGTAGATTTTTGAAATATGATTTCTGTATCCTTTTAAATTCTGTAAAATCTGTGGTAATGTCTCCTATATCTTGATATTGTAATTTTAAAAATGTATAATTGATATTGTGTAACAGGAAGTAAAGGTCTAAGGGAGCAGGGGAAGTGGGAGGGGTAGGGGAAAGGAAAAAAGGGAAAAGAAAAAATATGAGAAAGGAAAAAAAATGGAAACAAAATCTTTGCAAATAGGGAAGGGAGGGCAAGGGAAGGGGAAAAAAAAGAACCAAGACACTCATGTAATGGTACAAGATCCCAATGATGAATGTAACTGTATTTTATACCAAAAATGTACCAATAAACTTAATAGGAAAAAAGCACTTTACCTAAACATGTGCTTTCTAAGGACTGGGAATGACAGGTGTGAAGTACCTGGCATGCACTTGGAGGCACTACCTTTTATGCAACAGGGGGACACCACCCAGCTGCTGCATCATCCCTTACTTTTGATTTCTTTTTCTGTGATGCACTTATATCCCAGATTAGGAACACAGATCAACCCAGTGCCACTGGGCTGATAGAAATTGAAGCAAATGATTGCATATGAAAGAATATCCTAGATACTATGGAGAGAAGAGCATTCTATTCCTTGGAATTATAATTACGACCCTAAAAACAATTTCTGGGGATCACCAGAGGAACTTCCTGCTGCAACTCTCTCCCACTGAGGCTGGAGGCCACTCAAAGTGAGAGAAAGTGGGGCTGGCACAGGACACATGCTGGACCAGCAAGAGCACAGACAGCTCAGGACCTCCTCCTGTGGCTGATGCTCTCTGGAAAGCACATCACTTTGTGTCATTGTGACACCCAGGGAAGGTGAAAAAACTGGTGCATCCATTTCAGCCATTAAAGCAGGAGGAGTCCCTGATTGCACTTACAGAGAGAGGTGGCAAGGGAAAGGCAATTCAATTAAACAAAAGGCGAGACCCAGTAGAAGTTTGGAAGGAGGGTCAATGGATAAAATGCTGCTTCCAAAGGCAATTCTGTCCCCCACCTGGAGGCTGCTGAGGTGCCACATCCAGCTTGAGATTTACAGCCCCAGGCAGGGCCTCTGCTGGGTAATAAAGTATCCTCTTTAATCTGTATTGGTGCAGTCCGCCCATCTGGAGCATGGATGCCCATTTAGCAAAACCACTGAGTAATGGAAAACGCAATTGAGTTGCATAAAGAGGCTGGGTAATTGGATGGACTGGGCAGCATGTCCAGCTGAGTATATTCAGCCTGCTGTATTAATTAAAAACCTGACATTTCAAGCACCATCCAAAGTACCCCTTGAATCCAAAGGTCAGATTTATTGGATGAATTCAAGATGATGATAAAACTGCTCAACTCTGGGGCCACTGTGACCAGAGTTTCTTTTGCACTGAGGCCCTGGACTCACCTGACTCTTTGGCGGAGGAGGAACAGCAGACTTTTTCTCCCCTGTGCATTACACCCTGTGCCCCAGGCCACGGCTCGAAATCAAGCATGCACGGAGAATGCATCATGTCTGTGCAGCTCTGCTCTGTGAGATCTACGGACACAGGCAACTCAAGTAGTTTCCCCAAAGTCAGGAAGTAGCAGATGAGAATTCAAACCCAGGCCTTGGGACTTCAAAAGCATAGCAAGTTTCTCACTTTATGTAAGAAGAAACAAAGAAATTTTGTGCTTAAAGTGGAAAGCAGCAGAAGTGACCAAGCCCCTCTGTGTGACCCTGAGCAAGTTCACCTGTCCCTGGGCCCTGTTCACCTGTCTGTAAAGGGACACACCATGGTATTTCTGGGACTTAAAACTTCAGAGAGGAGTGGAATGGTGGGCAGGGGTAGCCTTGCACACTGCAGTCCTGCTCCGCATGGAGAGCAAGGCTTCTCCTCAGGACCCCTCAATGGCACCAAGGGCAGTGTTGACCTGGAAATCGCTGTGAGGCTTCCCGGAGTTCACCTACCTGGCATCCCAAGATGGTGGCATGCTGCCCTGGGCCTCTGTGTGTCTGAGTGTCCATCCTGGTAGCTGGGAGGTGAGCTCAGGAAGTCTCAAGTCAGGCCCCAAAGGAAGTGTTAGCGTCACCTCATTCCACAGATGAGGAGTGAGGTGTAGATCAGTTGCAAGCAAAGAGACTGGATTCTCTACCAACCAGCCAGCCCGTGGCCTTAGTGTCCTCCAGCTCTGTGCTTTCCAGCCTGGGAGACCAGGAGGGAAGTGTGCATAGACTTCAGGGCAAAAAACCTAAGACGGTGCCAAGCATCAAGGGCCAGGTGTCTCCTGGGAAGAGCACATACTGATGGTATCCATCAACATTAGCAATGCTCATACCTTCCCATGGTTAAGGATTCCACTCCCAGGAATTTGCCCTAAGATGCAAAGATTTTAGCAGAGCTTAGCAGAGCAAAATGTTTGCAGCCACACACACCCCCAGCTTCCAAAGCAAGGCTGTGTGCCACACAGCCATGAAGGCGGTGGATGTGCATCATGTTTCCATGCAGCACAACTATCGAGACCCCCACTGGCATGAAGCTAGTGGCCACCTCATGGGAGCTATGGAAAGATGTCAAGCACATCCACCCAAGAAAAAAGCGAATCCACATCGGCATAAGACGTACATACATCACTGTGTGCAGATGGGGAATCTTCTAGAAAAATGTAATGTTGGGGTGAAGAGAGTAGGAAAAACTTTCTTTTTATTGTATTTTTTCAGTCGTTATTAATTTATTTTTGTACTATCATGAGCACATATACTTAATACTAAAAAGTGTTTGGATTTCAAAACTTCCAGGGCCAGCTCTAAAGCTTTTGGATGCGATGAAATTCCTTCTCTCTTCTAGAACAGGCCCTCCAGCCTCACCTCAGGACTCTGAGAAGCACAGGAAGCCAAGTTCCAAAGCTGACAAGTGCCCATCTGTGAGCAGTAAGTCAGCCTGGCTTTCAAGCCCATGACAGCACGATTTTTTATTTAACTGATGGCTGCTATCTTCATTCAAACAATGGTCCCCCTGTTAAAAATGAATACCCATTGACTCTGTCACTGTGACAAAGTGCACCTGTGTTTATCCTTCTGCTGCCAAGGCCCAGGGTTCAATATTTTGCTCATTAATTTACAACACCTTTCTAAAACTGGGGGTTTGGGGGGATGGATAAAGATGCCTTTGCTTTCCCAGGCAGGCAGTCTTCCATCCTCCTCCCTCTCTCAGGGCTGTGCTGGAAGCAGGGTGGCAACAGCCTCTGGGCCTTGCCACTCCAAGGCCATTGGTAGGACATGCTGGTGACTTGCTAAGTGCCAGGCCATCCCTGCTCAGCCCTGCAGCTCTAGAAGGGACAACCCTCTGTCCATAGAAAGGACCTGAAGTTACCTAAGCTTCCAGCCACCTGGTCCCTGTCATTCACCTGCCCCAGTCATCAGGGGCCTTTCAGCTCCAAGCTTTGTTTCTTAACAAATGTCTGTATGGGACTCCATCAATTCTGTCTTCATGAGGATCTTCCATGGCTTTCTTTTGTATAAGCTTGTGCTCTATAGGGCACACTGTGGCCCTGACCTGGCCACTCAATCTTATTCATTCATTCATTCATTCATTCACTCATTTAGCAACATGTGTTAATTGCTGATCAGCCAAAGTTCTCCATCAATGACCTCACCCTGCTGCTCCAGCCGTATCCGGGATGTGGCCTTGGGGAAGTGCCCAGGGGAGGGGTGTTCCCTCCTGAGTCCCAACTCTGTGCCATATATCACCAACTTCATGATTTTCACAGAGCAACTCAAAGCCCACCTCAGGAGCCCGCATGGCACAACCAGCAACCTCCTCTTTGGAGCAAATGCCTGGTATTCTGTGGGCATCTTCAGCTCTGTAGTGTCCCGGCCCACGGGTAAGTCAACAGAGACCCTAGAGGGGGAGTGAGAATGACAAGAGACAAGAGACACGAGAGATGGAGACAAGACAGGTTTCTGATCAAGTCTCGTTTATTGCAGAAGCTGCTACAGCATATATACCATAGGGCTAGAGGGAAGGAGCAAGGGGAGGGTACTGGGGCTACTTCCTTGTTGCCGGGTAGGGTAGACTTGCAGCAGGCCCAGATATGCCCGTAAAAGGCACTCAAGAGTTCTAGCGGGGGGGGCAAGGCCCCCCACAGGTCCTCCCTTTAAAATTATAACTATAGTAGAAAGGCGTCAGGAGAGCCAAGCCTGTGGGGGCTGAGCCTGTCTTGGGTCAGAGTGACATACGTGTCTGCACCGTGTACCTTACCCGTCATCGGTTAACCAGAGAATCAAGGCTCTGGCACCTGTCTTAGGTGGCGCACGAGGGCTCTCTCATTACATGGCATGCTTGCTCAGTTGCCCGTCATTGGCTTGCCAGCCCACTCACCAGGTGGGGCGAGAACACTTCACCACGGCAAGGACCTAATCGACGGTCCAGCATTCGTCCTGGTCAGCCATTGCCAATCTATGATAGTAGACCTGTATGGGTGCTGTTTTTATTGCCTCTATCCGGGCTCTAAGGAAGGCCATGATTTTGTTGTATATTATGGGCCCCAAAGAAATGAGCAGCAGTAGGCCCAATAAGGGTCCCAGCAAAGGGAGAAGATAAGGGAGGAAACCATTGAGGCCAGTCTAGAGGGGATTTTGAGCGAATTCTTGTCGTCATCTGTTTAGATCTTCCTGAAGTTTGTGAATTTTTCTCCTGACGATCCCAGATTTATTGACATAGAAACAGCAATGTTCTTTTAGGGCTATGCAAATCCCCCCTTGTTCCGCCGTGAGGAGGTCCAGGCCCCTTCTATTTTGAAGGACCACCTCAGCCAAGGAATCAATCTGATCTTGTACATCTGTAAGAGTGTTGGAGAGAGCTTGAACATCATTAATCAACTGGTAGGATAATTTGCCATAGGAGTGTAACGCCACTCCAACACCAGCGGAGCCAGTGGCAAGGGCGCTGGACACCCCTAGCCCCACGAGCAAGGCGACCAGTGAGACGGCCCTTTTATGTCACCCAGTGATATAGTCAAAGCTGGGCAAGGGCGCTGGCTCATCTCCAGGAATGAGGGCGATGTCCGGGAGGACAGTCGCCACCACACACAGCCCAGTCCAATTAGTGGGGAGGGAGGTGAATGCCAAGCTCCCTCCACAAAGGAGCACGTGACCCAGGGCAGGGCAAATGGCAGCAGAGCCATTAAGCGTTACAGAGCAGAGAGAGAAATTTTGGATTCTGACAGGTATATCGAAGCTATCGTTGTGGCCCGAACTTAGATAACAAACTGAGGCATTGAACTGTACTGGCTGGACCGTGAAGGGCAGAGAAAAACTGCAATTGTAACTAGAGCTGCTGGCATAGTCAGTTTGGTCGACAACTGGCAAGGCGAGGGCCAGGGGTGTGCTAAGGGTCAAGCATAGCCAACAATCCGCAGCAAAGGCTGGGTTGGATGTATTGATCAATTGATAAGTGGCCTCTAAGACACTCAGGGTTTGGACATCAGGGTCTGGGCCTCGAGGTTTGGGAAGGGCCAGTGGATGATAATTTAGGGAGCGGTTCATCTCTTGGATGATAGTTTCGAGCTGTTTTTGTACTCGCTCTTCCCTGAGCTGATCTGAAGGCCCGCCACCATCAGATATATGAATTGGGGCCTGTGGCGGCCAGCAGACATCTTTGCCGGGACTGCCGCTGCAAGAGGCTTGGCCAAATTTAGGATATCCAGTGGGGCTGGAAAAGTCCCAGTCACCTCTGATGGAGCCCCTGTAAATTTTTTGTAGAACAGCAGTTAGATATATTTTTCCATCGGAATGTGTACATTGTTGGGCTTCAGTGTAACAGGTAGAATGCATCTTTGTGGCCTTGGCACAATTGGCAGGGCATGGCCCCAGTTCGCCATTGACTGTTGGTATGCCTTTAGGCTTAGGGACGCAATCCCATTTTTGGTTATATCCTTCTGCTAGCGCGGCCTCATAAACCAAGTAGGCAATCTTGTTGCTGCAATCAGTACTATGAGTGTAACTTGTGGGTGCAGCCCCACCAGAACCCCCAGCACCGTCACAGGGGTTACCATACAGGGCAATGAGCAGTTGTTCTTTGTTAACTGGTTGAAATCCGCTTTTTGTTAGCAGTGCCAGGAACAGCAACAGACCATGCAACAAATTCAGGGATGTCATCTTTTTAACCTGTAAGCAAAATTTCGTCCTGCAATGTAAGCAAGGCTGGGCTGTAGATAAGAGAGTTAGGCTAACCTGATTAAGTTTTTGAAGATAACCAATGTGGACATATTACAATAACATATTTAAAACTTAACCAATGTAAATATTTTGTAACAACATAATCAGTGCTTAAATATCAAGAATAACCAATGTAATCAATTTATAACATATTTAGATAATATTCGTTGTGATGTGTCTCCCATAAGATTATAATATAAAATTTACTAGGGGGTCCCTTTAATGAATTAAGACCAGAATAATCATTTTCTGGGTGGCCACTTCTATATTCATCAAAGGGAGTCCCGATCTATATTCATTTTGACAAACAATTAAGAATATATATCTTTTTATTTTACAACTGTCAATTGCAATTTGATTATTGCATGTAGGTGACAATGCACATTACTTTCATAAAATAAATCTCAGTGGCACTTTGATCAATTAGCAACCTGGGAAGGAAGGCGTGTCTTTAATTTAATAATATTTATCTGTAAGTCAATTTAACAATAGGCGAATATCCTTTGAAAAGGAAGGAACATATTGAGCTCAACTGTACGAACACAAACAGACAATAGACAAACATATGAGACAGTCTATAAAATTAGGGTGCACTCAAATATAACTGGCCAAATTGAATTATACTATTCTCTTTATGATTATTAGATTATAATTGTAGGCGCCATTGTTAACTGGTTGAACTTGGACAATGTTAGGTCATCGGCATCATTAACACGCTTATCAACTTGTTTTACTAAGCGTTCTAGAAGCCACTTGGCTGACTTCATTTCCTTGGAATAAACACACACTGACCCTTGGCTCCAGATGAGTACGGGGTCAGGCCCATGCCATGAGTGGTCCAGGGGGTCTCTCCACATCACAGAGGCAAATTGTTTTTGTGTCTCTGGTTGCCAGAAATGGTTAGCTGCGGATAATCCCTTAGCATCCAAATTTAAAAAGTTAAGAATAAATAGTGCATGTGATATTAGGTTTCTGGGTGACCCCTTGATAGGGTACCATTCCCCCTGTTTTATTTTATCTAATGTAATTTTGAGTGTGAGGTTGGCTTGTTTTATAATGCCTTGTCCTTGTGGATTATATGGGATTTGAAAACCAGATCTGGTATAGCCTGGACCATTGTCTGTTTTAATTTGCTGTGGACATCCAAGTACTGAGAAGGCAACTAGAAGGTGGGCAATTACATGTTTAGTAGCCTCCCTGGATTGTAGGGTGGCAAATATAAATCCACTATATGTATTGATGTTGACATGTATATATTTAAGATTTCCAAATTCAGGGTAATGTGTGATGTCCATTTGCCATAGGGCATTTGGAATTAAGCCACGAGGATTAACTCCCAGATGAGGTGTGGGAAGATGGAGGGTGCACATAGGGCAGGTTCTAACAATTTGTCTAGCTTGTTCTCTAGTAAGTTTATACATAAGGTGAAGCATGCGAGCATTAAGGTGATGTAATTGGTGTGCCTTCTGTGCCTGGTCAATCTGAATTGAGGCATCAATACTTAGTGAGTAGGCAAAAGCCTGAGGTCTTGTGGCCAGATCTGCTAACCAGTTGCCTTCTGTAAGTGGGCCAGGTAGGTTAGAGTGGGCATGAAGGTGCCCAATAAAAAAAGGCTGGGATCTTTTTCTGATTAGATCTCGTAATTGAATAAAAAGACCACCAGTTTGAGAAGCGTGTTTTATCAATCCACATGTCTCTAATAGGGGAACAGATTGAGCAATGTAAGCACTGTCAGTAAAGAGATTAAAGGCATGTTCAGGGAATGTAGAAAAGACTGCTATGACTGTATGTAGCTCGGTTATTTGGGCTGAAGAACAGCTGGTTTGGAATTGGACAATGTTATTGTCCCACACATAGGCAGCTATTTTGGTAGAAGAACCATCTGTAAAGACTAATAGGGCTTCTGTTAGAGGAGAACAGGAAATGACTTTTGGGAAAATGAACTCATGTCTATTGGCAAAGTCAATAAGTTTGTTTGGAGGATAGTGATTGTCTATTAAGCCTGTATAAGAAGCGAGAGCAACTGGCCAGGAGCCGGTAGTCTGTATAAGCCAATCAATTGGGGTGAGCCAATTTTCTGCTACCAATTCTAAAATGGCCATTGTGTAAGGTGCAGTGGCCCCGTATTGAGCTGCGGCCATTTTAAGTTCTATAATGACCTTAAAATCGAAACCACTGTGGTGTCTCCACGCCTGTCCCTGCGTGTCAGTAGTTTCAGTTATGGGAAAGGCTTCTGCATTTTCAAGTTCTAGGGATACTCCCGACCCGGATGGCACCCTAGGGGCCGCCCCTCTAACGGGGGGTCATGGCTTAAGTTTGTCCTCTCTACGGACATTTTTATGGGTTTTGCCTGTTCTTAAGCCCTCGAGCTGGGTAATAAGTTCCTGGTGTTCCTTTTCTAATCTTATTTGTTCTTTTAGAAATTTTATCTTGTCCCAGAGTTCCTTTTGGGGATCAACAGCAGGGCATGCCAAAGCGGGCACATTGGGAGTGTTGGGTACCAGAACATAAGGAGGCGGACCTTGGACTATGGGCGGCCAGGCAGGATTATGATATCTGGCTGCCTCCTCCCCAAGATTAGCCCAGTCAGCCTCCCCCGGATCGTTCTGTGGCAAGGGGGGGTGTCTGAGGTGGCAGAGGGAAGGGTACAAGGCCGGTTCCTCCTTAACAGGCAGGGCGGGGTCAGAAGCAGGGGCTGAAAGAGCGGAGGCGGAAGCTGAGGAGCACCGAAGCTTTTTTTAAAAGGCTTGGAAGAGGCAGAGCCCACCTGTAAACGCTTATCGGTTGCATTTTTTTTTTTCCTTGTTTGAGTCATCATCACTATCAAAAGACATCAAGTCTTTTTCCTCATTTTTTGAGGAAGTCCTGTCCCACAGGGGCTCGGGCCTTGGTGCCATCTTGGCATCTCAGGGGGTGTTTACAAACTCCTCACTCCGAGGGAGAATGATCGACCCTTCCTCCGATCAGAGAGCTGTCTCCCTGACCTGGATAGCTTGAGCCACCAGCGGATCTTTGGTTTTTTGGGAGATAATTTCATTAATAAGATTCCAATAAGAAAATGCAGTAATTGGGACCTTTTCTGGTCCACAAGTAGCATAATAATCTTTAAGGGCCTCCCCTACTCTTTTCTATCTCCTCTCGTCAATGGTACCCTCGGCGGGAAACCAAGGGCAGAGATCTCTAATATAATCAAAAAATTTTAACAACTGTTTGACTGTAACCTTTACCCCTCGTGTCTGTAAAGTTTCTTTAAGACCTTGTACAAATAACTCATGTTGGCTAATCCCCTGTCCCATAATCGCTGCTCAACTCACCGAGGTGCAGGAAAGACGGCAGGTTCACGTCAAACGCAATCCTCTTTTTTCTATTTTATTTTATTGGTCCCCCGAGCAGCGTTCTTCACTGGATCCCCCGTTCTCTGGCCCCACGTTGGGCGCCACTTGTCCCGGCCCGTGGGTAAGTCAACGGAGACCCTAGAGGGGGGAGTGAGAATGACAAAGGATAGGGGACATGAGAGATGGAGACAAGACAGGTTTCTGATCAAGTCTCATTTATTGCAGAAGCTGCTACAGCATATATACCGTAGGGCTAGAGGAAGGGAGCAAGGGGAGGGTACTGGGGCTACTTCCTTGTTGCCGGGTAGACTTGCAGCAGGCTTAGACATGCCCGTAAAAGGCACTCAAGAGTTCTAGCGGGGGGGGCAAGGCCCCCCCCACAAAACTATTTTTTTTCCTTTTTTTTTTGTATCGGGGATCAAACTCGGGTCCTTGCACTTGCACAACAGGCGGTGAAACCACTAAGCTAAATCCCCAGCCCAAAACAACTATGAATGGACATGAAAAACCAAATAATCACTAATACAATTGAAGTGGGGCACTTCAATACCCCACTACCATAAATAGACAGATCATCTAGACAAAAAATTAACAACAAAATTCTAGAACTGAACCAAACTATTGAACAAATGGACTTAATAGATGCTTACAGAGTGTTCCACCCCACAAAATCAGAATACACATTCTTCTCAGCTGCTCATGGGTCATTCTCCAAAATAGACCACATGCTAGCTCATAGGACATGTCTACATACACGTAAAAGAATTGAAGTTACCCCTAATATATTATCACATCACAGTGCAATAAAATTAGAGGTCAATAACATAAGAAATCACAAAACTCCCAAAACACATGGGAATTGAATAACACCTTCCTGAAGAACCAATAGGTCACAGAGGAAATTAAAGAAGAAATTAGACAGTTTCTACAAGTAAATGACAATGCCAGTACAACATACAGGAATCTATGGGACACAATGAAAGCAGTTCTGTGTGGGAAATTCATGGCAGTGAATAACCATATTAGGAAAACAGAGAGAACTCAGTTAAATAACCTAATGCAGAACCTCAAGCTCCTAGAAAGAGCAGAGAATAACAAACCCAAAGCTCATAAAAGAAAGGAAATAATAAATATGAGAGCAGAAATCAATGCAATAGAGACTAAAAAAATTATACAAAAAGTTAATGAATCAAAGAGTTGATTTTTCAAAAGAATAAATAAAATTGATAAACCTTTAGCCAACCTTATCAAAAAAGGGAACAAAAGGCTCAAATCCATGCAATTAAGAATGAAAAAGTTGAAGTCCCAACAGACCCATGAGAAATCCAGAGGATCATCAATAACTACTTTGAGAACCTGTACTTTAATGAAATGGAAAACAGAAGAAATGGACAGATTCCTAGATACATATGAATTGCCAAAGTTAAACGAAGAGGATGTAGAAATTCTAAACAACCCAATTAAAATGAGTCAAACTGAAAATTGAATAAAAATTTACCAACAAAGAAAAGCCCAGGTTCTGGTGGCTTCACTGCTGAATTCTACAAGACATATAGAGAAGAAATATCACCATTACTTTTTAAACTCATCAATGAAATTGCAAGGGAAGAAATAATTCCAAATTCATTCCTGGAAGCAAGTGTTACTTTGATGTCAAAACCAGGGAAAGACCCAACCATAAAAAGAGAACTACAGGCAAGACTCCCTAATGAACACAGATGCAAAAATGCTCACCAAGTTACTGCCAAACAGAATACAGAGGGTCATCAAGAAGAACATACACCCTGACCAAGTCAGATGTATCCCAGGGATGAAAGGTTGGTTCAACATATGTAAATCAATAAATGTAATACAATATATTAACAGAGCCAAGGACAAAAACCATATGATCATCTCAATAGTTACAGAAAAACATTTGAGAAAATCCAACAACCATCCATGATAAAAACCCTATAGAAAATTGGAATAGAAGCTTTTTCTCTCAACCTGATTAAGACTCTCTCTGAAAAATCAACACCCAACATCATACTAAATGGTCAAAAAATGAAAACTTTCATGCTAAAATCAGGAAAAAGAAAAGTTTGCTCACTCTTACCACTTGTGTTCAATACTCTTCTGGAAACATTAGTCACATCAATTAGAAAAGAGAAAGAAATAAAAGGAATAAATATAGGAAAAGAAGAAGTTAAATTATCATTATTTGCTGTTGACATGATACATTACATAGAATATCCAAAAACTCCACCAAAAGACTTCTATACTTAATTGACAAATTCAATAGAGTAGCTGGATACCAGGTTAACACTCAAAAAACAATAGCTTTCTGGTACACAAATAATGGACTCACTGAGAGAGAAATTAGGGAAACAATTCCTTTTATAATAGCATCCAAAAAATGAAATATCTAGGAATCAATCTAACAAAGGAAACAAAAGACTTCTACACTGAAAACCATAGCACTCTCAAAAAAAAGGGGATCAAAGAGGATATAAGAAAATGGAAAGACATCCCTTGTTCCTGAGTAAGAAGAACCAATACAGTAAAATGGACATACTTCCAAAACTATTATATACATTTAATGGAATGCCAATTGAAATTCCAACAATATATTTCACAGAACTAGAGAAACAATCAAAAAAATTCATTCAGAACCAGAAGAGACCTAGAATACCTAAAGCAATTCCAGGCAACAGAGACATGGCAGGGGGTATCACAACCCCAACTTGAAACTATACTACAAAGCTATGGTGACAAAAACGGCATGGTACTAGAAAACAAACAGACCTGAGAATCAGTGGAATAGATTAGAAGATGCAGAAACAACTCCAGACATACTCTGCCACCTCACCTTCGACAAAGGAGCCAACCTCCTGGAGGAAAGATAGCCTATTTCTTAAATGGTGTTTGAAAAACTGGATTTCAACTTACCAAAGATTCAAACTAGACTGATACCTATCATCATGCACTAAAATAAGATCAAAGTGGATTAAAGATCTAAATATTAAAATAGAATCACTATACTTAATGGGAGACAACTTAGGTAGAATGCTAGAAGACATAGGCATAGGAAAAGACTTTATGAACAAATCCTCAGTAACACAGGAACTAGCACAAAGAATCAACAACTGGGATCTCATTTTATTAGAAACCTTCTCCCCCACAAGAGAAACCACCAACAGAGCTAAGAGACAACATACACTGTGGGGAAAAAAATTTCAGCAGCTGTACCTTAGACAAAGGACAACTATCAAGAATATTTAAAGAATTTTTAAAAAATGAGACCTCCCAAATTTAAAGATCCAATTCAAAAATAGGGATCTGAAATGAACAGACATTTCTCAGACAAAGAAGTAGTAGCAAATAAACCTATGAAAAGATGTTCAACATCACTGGTCATTCGAGATATGCAGATGAAAACAACACTGAGATTCCACCTCACCCCAGAAAGAATGGCTGCTATCAAGAAATCAACCAATAAGAAATGTTGGTGGTGTTGTGGGGAGAAAGGAACCCTTCTGCACTATTGATGGTAGTGCTGACTGGTGCAACCACTGTTGAAATCAGTATGGAGATACCTCAAAGAACTAGGACTAGAAGTCCCATTTGACCCAGCTATTCTCATGCTGGGTATCTTTGCAAAAGAATTAAAAGAATCATGCCACAGTGATATATGTGGACCCATGTTTATAGCTGCACAGTTTGTGATAGCTAAAGATTGGAAACAGCCCAAGTGCCCATCAACTGGAAACTGGACAAAGAAAATATGATTGTTTTATAAAATGGAGTACTACTCAGCCATAAAGAACCAGAAACTAGACACATTTGTAGCTGAACAAAGAAAATATGATTGTTTTATAAAATGGAGTACTATTCAGCCATAAAGAACCAGAAACTACAGACATTTGTAGCTGAATGGATGCATATTGTGGCCATACTGTTAAGTGGAATAAATAGGACACACATGTGTAAGTACTGAATAGTTTCTCTGGTGTGAGAAGCTGAAAGTGTAAATAAGGACTAAAAGTTATAATAGATAATGTGAAGTAGGAAGAAAAGTGGCAAAGGGGAAGAGGAAGTGGAGGCATAGGGGAAAGGAAAAAAGGGAATGGAATTAATATGAGAAAATGTAAAATATAAACAAAGTTTTTATAATTTGGGAGGGATGGAGGGGTTGAAGGGAGGGCAGGGGAAGAGGGAAAAATAAGAACGAAGAGACATTATGTAAAGGTGCAAATTTACAATGATGAATGTCATTATATAGTATATCTAAAATGTACCAATAAAATAAAATTAAAATTTTTTAAAAATGAATAATTGATAATTTGAAAGAGGAAGAAAAGTTCCAAAGGTTTAGGGGAAGTAGGAGGGGAAGGGGAAAGGAAAGAAGGGAAAAGAAAAATTATGAGAGAAGGAAATAATTGAAACAAAGTCTTTGTAAATAGGGAAGGGTGGAGGGGGTGAAGGCATGGCTGGGATTCAGGAAAAAATAAGAACCAAGATACATCATGTACAGGTACAAGTAACAAATGATAAATGTAAATTTTTTGTATACCTAAAATGTATCAATGAAAGAATCTGAGGAAAAAAATCATATTACAATAACAGATGCCTACTCATGTTTATAGCAGTGCAACTCATACAAGTTGAATTTTAGAAGTGGTCTATTTTTCCATCAACAGATGACTGGATAAAGAAAATGTGGTATTTATACCCCCTGGAGTAGTACCCTGCCATAAAGATGGATACAACTGAGTTATTTTTAGGAAAATGAATGCAGTTTAAGACCATAACTTTAAGTGAAGTAAATCAGGTAGACAAGCTTAACTGTTGCATGATTTGTCTTATATAACAAGCACAAATATGAATAAATACAAAAATAAAATGCAAATTATATGAAGTAGGAGACCATTCATTGCAGCTGGAAAGGAGACCCAGACAGAGATGGAGGGAAGGGGATGGGAGGGAAGGGAAAGAGAAGAGAAAAGAAGTAAAATGTGTTCTGTCCATGTACAACTCCCCACAAGGAAAGTAATCATTGTGTTGGGCAAACATATGCTGATGAACACATTTTAAAATTTGAAAAGAAGAAACAGGGGACTTGGGGAATACCTGAAGGAAAAGGTTTCAGCCTTCAGGCCCTCACGTCAATTTCTTGTAACTGGATGACTTCTCCTTCCCTACCCAGAACCATACTAGAAACATACTCCATGGGGATGTGGAAGAGAAATGGCTTTTCAGTTAGAAACAGTGCATGCTGCTGTGCTGCTGTGGGTGGCTGTGGAAATCCCACACTCCATCGCATCCCCGCCACAGTCCCCACGTTGATCCTCAGAAGGCAGCAGCCCACACACCAGCTGCTGTCAGAGCACATGGACCCCACTCCACAACACACAGAGACCCCGGCGTGGGTCGTTTCCCCACCACTGGACTGCATTTCCCTGCACACGGCCCCTGACTAGACCTGCTCTCCTCCACAGACCTGCCCATCAGCAGAAACCCAGGGATGACTGGACTTTTGAAAGTCCAGTCTGACCTTTTCTAAATTCAGAAATCAAAGCAAATAATTAGGAAAAATGAAAGAACAAATGGAACATGGAAAGTCAAAATAACTTTCCAAAGGGAGCTGTGATTAGTCTGTTCAGAGAGATAAAAACAGAGATCAAATCTCAAATTAAACTTATAAAAAGATTGGGAGGGGAAGGGGAATGGGAAGAAAGGAAAGGAAAAATTATGAGAAAGAAAAAAATGGAAACAAAATCTATGTAAATAGGGAAGGGTGGTGGGGGGTGAAGGGCACAAAGGTAATGGGAAAAAAAATAAGAACTAAGATACATCATGTTCAGGTACAAACACCCAACGATAAATGTAAATGTATTGTATACCTAAAATGTACCAATTAGTATAGATAAAAAATATTCTCTAACAGTTAAATTAGGACAATATTGATATTGAATGGAATAAAATATAAATATAGAAGAAAGTGGAAAAGATAATGAAATTGTGGGACTGCAAAACCTTGTAATCTTAGAATTCTTGTAGCCCTGACTGCAATTAAATGTGAGCTAATGATTAAGAAGCTTGTTAGTTCTGGGGAGCTAGATAAAATTTGTAACAGATATAGAGTTTTAAAGGTAAATTACTCAATTCCTTGTTTGCCAGGAGAACGGACGTTCCTGGACCCACTATCTGTAGGACAATCCATCAATGTGTCTGCCGACCATCAGTACGTGACAGTTGTGACCATTAGTGTGTGTGTGTCTGCCGACCATCAGTACATGACAGTTGACCACTAACCCTTGTTTCTTTTCTCTTAAATCTACATGTTAACCTCCCCCTCAACCCCCTATAAAAACAGCCCCAGACTCTGAGCCAGTTGCCTCTCTAAGCTACTTTGCTTTGGGAGTGCTGTCTGGCCAGACTAATAAAGGTCTGCTTTACTTTCCAACTTGTCTGGTGTGTTCCCTCCCAGGTGTTCTTCGCTGCAGTCAGCTCCTTGGAGCATTTGGTAAGGCCCTCGGTCTTACAAAATTAGTGGTTCAGTTTGGGAGTATCAGATTATAAGTAATGGGAATTCACAAGAAAAAAGACATAAAATAGAAGGAAAGGAGGGAAATATTAAGAACAGGGAGCAAAGGATCTGAAAGTGAAAGACTTGCACATCAAGGCTGAAAGATTAGTGTCCTTCTAAACTGGTGATGGGAGCTTCATCAGGACATAATCATGAAATTGCAATGTAATTGTAAATTAACAGTTTAAAAGCCTCAAGTGGTGAAAAATAGTTCACACACTACTTATTACTGAGTTGGCTTGGGACTCTCAGTAGAATGTCTGACTGATAGAAGACTGTGAGGATGTGGGGTTAGCAATGGGGGCAACTATGGCATCCTACAGTCTACACCTTGCCAGCTCTCATCACATGTGGAGATGTGGAAGGAGTTTTTCTCAGACAGACATGGGCTCAACAAGCTTCTGCAACCTCTCTAGAACATGCTGAAGTTCATTCTCCACTAACATATTGAATAAGTCAATCCAGAGGAGGGTATAGGACCCAGCACCATGGGATGTAGCCAGCAGGAGGGCTGGAGAGGAGGCACCCTGGGAAGGGGGAGAATATGCCCCAGAACCCAGGGTCAGGGGTCCAGGTAGAGGCAGGAGGAACATGGAGGAGGGCACATGTTTGAGGGAGAATTGCACTACTGAAGTACTTAGGAGTTGTCTTACTAGTGCAAATTACTCATGTAAAAAACGGGATTAATTTTTGGCATATTAGTACATTGAGAATAGTGGTCACCAGGCAGTGAATGCGTTGGCATAATGATCTTCAATTTCCCACCCTCCAGCCTCAAAGCTATGAAAATGAATGTATCTTCTTAATGAATGACCCAGGCTCAAGTATTTTTTTTCTCTAGCCATGCAAGTGTTCTAGATCATTCTGCACTAAGAATATGGTAACAGTTTAATCCATTTATTCACTCAATCAGATTATTTCTACCTGTTTTTCTGGCTACTGCAAAAAGTAGTTCTATAAATATTTACACAAATGTACTTATTTGAGTACCTTTTTCTAACTTTATTTGTACTTTTGCTAGCCAAGTGACTGAATAAGGGGCTGGGCTTGTAGCTTAGTGGCAGAGCACTTGCTTAGCAAGTGTGAGGACTTGGGTTCGATCTCCAGCACTGGCAAAAGCAAACAAACAAACAAAACACCAACAAAAAAGAACATGCATAAAGTAATCATTAAAAAAAACATTTGATAGTTCTTTTAAAAGTTTCATATAGAGTCACCATAAATTAAGCCCACTTCTTGGTGGATAAGAAAAAATTCATAAAACTATTTTTACAGAAATTTATGTACATGTACATCTCCAGGGTTTTTGTTTTGAGACAGGGTCTTGCTGTATAGTTCAGATTGGCCTTAAACTCATTATGTACCCCAGACTGACCTCTAGCTTGTGGAAATCTTCCTGCCCCAGTGTCCCAGCCTGGATAACCATATATTCATAATCACATTTTTCATTACTGAAATGGTCCCAAAGACAATGTCCATCAATGTATATGAATCAAAGAACAAAACATATTTTATACTATATGAAGGAACATGTGATTAATGAAGTCTGATGCATGTAAGATAGCTATATAGGGAAAACATACTAAGGAAAAGAAACCAGGCACATAACACTAAATACTATTCAATCCCATTGACAAGTATCTAAAGCCCTCAAATATAGGTGGATGGAATGTACATTATCTGTGTAGGATAGAGGATGATGTTAACTAGAAAGCATTTGTTTAGGATGTTATGAAAATGCTGTGAAATCATATTGAATATTGAAACCTCTCAGTGAATTCCAAAAACACATTGAATCTTCTACCACAAATTGATGACTGATATAGCATGAGAACTATGTGCCTTTAAAACTGCTTATTAGCTCAGCAGCACAGCACCTGCCTGATGAAATAGAGGTCCTGAGTTTGATCCCCAGTACCAAAAATGAACAAACAAACAAAACCCTGCTATATTCAATTTAAAAAGTAATCAGAAACATGACAGAAGTATTCATATTAGGGCTTGGATTTTGCAGTATGCACTTAGTGAGTGGTCAAGTCTTCTCTCTGTTTGCTGCAACAATAAGACCTCAGTGTGAGAAAACACCCCATTGGTTATGCCCTAAGCAGGCTGTGAACAGTGCAGGCTGTAAAGTGTTAACCCTTCATTTGGCTTGTTTTCAGAAGTGAGTCTGGCTGAAGCCTACATGCTGAGGTCAGAGTGATGGGGACCCAAATTCTGTTCCCAGAATTAAAAGCTTCTTTAGTAAAAAGACAAGGTTAATTATTAACTACAGCCTATATTTTGTCTGTTCTGTTCCTAATTCAAGAATGCTTTGTCTCTTTCTTTATAAGTCTTGTCTGAATTCATAATCTGTCCATACCAACTACACCTACAAGCCCTCTCATGTAGTCCCTTTACCTCAATCTAATTATGATATCACCAATAAATATCAACAACTAAGTGTGTTCAGGGCCTTTGCTTGTTCAGCCTTGCTTGCATGAGCATTGGACATCCTGGCTCCCCATATCTCTGTCTCTTTAACTCTGTCTTTCTGTCTTTCTTCTCACCATGCACTGTAGCACTGAGCAGAAGGTCAGAAACAATCACGGGAGTCTCTGATACCCCAGGAATCCTGCACCCCTGCTGTCTCTGCAGTCACCTAGGGTAGACAGTATGGGCATGGTTTCTACCTGGATGGAAGTGTGGCTGGCTAATCCTGTACCACTGATGTCCACCACTCATCTGTGTACAGCCTTCTGAACCTGTGACTTCATCTGTGGTACTTACTTCCTTAGTCGGGTCTTTTTTGCATACCTGTGAATTTGTTTACTTATTGATATATTCTCATTGCTGATTCTTCCAGTATCAACTCCAGCCTACCCATTGTTGTTTAATCTTTCAAAAACATTTTGACTCTTAATTCCTTTTATTTCTACATTTCAATTTTATACATGTTTATGCCCAATAAATTTGTAGTACATTTCATAAATATATTTCATGACTTGGATTTTATTTTTCCTTAATTAAATTTATATATTTTCAAAATACTCAATACAACTTTGTATAATTTTTCATTTATAAGTACATGTTTTATTTTATTTTACATTGCTCCTTCTGTGAGGGAACTCTTCTTTTTTATATTACTTTTTTTTTAGTTCTTTTATTGGTACATTTTAGGTATACAATTCATTTGCATTTATCATTTGGTGTTGTACCTGTATATGATATATCTTGGTTCTTATTTTTTTTCCCCTTATCTGTGCACCCTTCACCCCCTCCACCCTTCCCTATTTACATAGATTTCATTTCCTTTTTTTTCTTTTCTCATAATTTTTCCTTTCCCTCTTTCCCTTTCCCCTTCCCCTCCCTTCACTCCTTTGTCTTTGGACCTTTTTTCCTATTTCAAATTATCAATTATTCATGGTAATCATTTTTAACCTTGTTTACACTATCAGTTTCTCACACTACTGAAACTATTTGGTATTTACACATGTGGGTCCTATTTATTACACTTAAGAGTATGGCCTCGATATGCATCCATTTAGCTATAAATGATTCTAGTTTTTCATTCTTTATGGCTGAGTAGTACTCCATTTTATAAAAAAAACCACATTTTCTTTATCCAATTTCCAGTTGATGGGCACTTGGGCTTCTTCCAAACTTTAGCTATTACAAACTCTGCCGGTATGAACATGGGTGCACATATATCACTGTGGTATGATATTTTTAATTCTTTTGGGAAGATATCCAGCAAGGGAATACCTGGGTCAAATAGGACCTCTAGTCTTAGTTCTTTGAGGTATCTCCATACTGACTTCCACAGTGGTTGCACCAGTTTGCATTCCCACCAGCAATGGAGAAGGGTTCCTTTCTCCCCACAACCCTGCCAGCATTTGTTTGTTGATTTCTTGATAGCAGCCATTCTTTCTTGGGTGAGGTGGAATCTCAGTGTTGTGTTCATCTGCATCTCTTGAATGACCAGTGATGTTGATCATTTTTACATGTATTTGTTTGCTGCTTTTACTTCCTTGTCTGAGAAATGTCCATTCATTTCAGATGCCCATTTTTGAATTGGGTCTTTGAATTTGGGGGATCTGATTTTTTTCATTTCTTTATATATTCCAGATAGTAGTCCTTTGTCTGAGGTACAGCTGCTAAAAATTTTTTCCCATATTGTAGGTTGTCTGTTAGCTCTGTTGGTGGTTTCTTTTGCAGTGAAGAAGCTTTTTAATAAGATGAGATCCCAGTTGTTGATTCTTTCTGCTAGTTCCCGTGCTGCTGAGGTTTTGTTCATGAAGTCTTTTCCATGCCAATGTCTTCAAGAGTTCTATCTAACTTATCTTCCAGCAAGTTTAGTGTTTCTGTCTTAATATTTAGATCTTTAATCCACTTCGATCTTATTTTAGTGCATGGTGATAGGTATGGGTCTAGTTTCAATCTTTGGCAGGTTGAAATCCAGTTTTTCCAACACCATTTATTAAATAGGCTATCTTTCCTCCAATGAGGGTGGTTGGTTCCTTTGTCAAAGATGAGGTGGCTGAGCATGTGTGGAGTTGTTTCTGCATCTTCTAATCTATTCCACTGATCCTCAGGTCTGTTCCTTTGCCAGGACCGTGCTGTTTTTATCACAGTAGCTTTGTAGTATAGTTTCAAGTCGGGGATTGTGATACCAACAGCCATGTCTCTGTTGCTTAGAATTGTTTTAGCTATTCTAGGTCTCTTATGGTTCCAAATGAATTTTTGGGTTGTTTGCTCTAGTTCCATGAAGTATATTTTTGGAATTTCAATTGACATTGCATTGAATCTATATAGTAGTTTTTGAAGTATGGCCATTTTTACTATATTGGTTCTTCCTACCCAGGAGCAAGGGATGTCTTTCCATTTTCTTATATTCTCTTTGATCTCCTTTTTTTTTTGAGAGTGCTATAGTTTTCAGTGTAGAAGTCTTTTGTTTCCTCTGTTAGACTGATTCCTAGATATTTCATTTTTTTGGATGCTATTGTAAAAGGAATTTTTTCCCTAATTTCTCTCTCAGTGAGTCTGTTATTTGTGTACAAGAAGCCTATTGTTTTATGAATGTTGACCTTTTATCCAGCTAGTCTTCTGAATCTGACAATTAAGTCTAGAAATCTTTTGGCAGAGTTTTTTGGTTCTTCTATGTAAAGTATCATATTGTCAGCAAATAATGACAGTTTAACTTCTTCTTTTCCTATCTTTTTTCCTTTTATGTCTTTCTCTTTTCTAATTGTTGTGGCTAATGTTTCCAGAACAATATTGAACAGGAGTGGTGATAGTGGGCATCCTTGTCTTGTTCTTGATTTTAGTGTGAAAGTTTTCAGTTTTTGACCATTTAGTATGATGCTGGCTTTTGGTTTTTCATAGTCTTGATCAGGTTAAGATAAAGATCTTCTATTTCAATTTCCTGTAGGGTTTTTATCATGAATGGGTGCCGGATTTTGTAGAATGCTTTTTCTGCATCTGTTGAGATGATCATATGGTTTTTGTCCTTGACTCTGTTAATATGTTGTATTACACTTCTTGATTTATGAATGTTGAACCATCCTTGAATCCCTGGGATAAATCCGACTTGGTCAGGGTGTATGATCTTCTTGATGATCCTCTGTATTCTGTTTGCCAGTATCTTGTTGAGGATTTTCGCATCTATGTTCATTAGGGAAATTGGCCTGTAGTTCTCTTTTTGGGTTGGGTCTTTCCCTGATCCCTTTGGAATCAAAGTAACACTGGGTTCCGGAATGAATTTGGAAGTATTGCTTCCCTTTCAAGTTCCTTGATGAGTTCAAAGAGTAATGGAGTTAGTTCTTCTTTAAATGTCTTGTAAAATTCAGCAGTGAATCCGTCTGGACCTGGGCTTTTGTTTTTTGGTAAATATTTTATTGCATTTTCAATTTCACTCATTGTAATTGGGGTGTTTAGAATTTCTGTATCTTCATTTAACTTTGGCAATTTGTATGTATCTAGGAATCTGCCCATATCTTCTGTGTTTTCCATTTTGTTGGAGTAGAGGTTCTCGAAGTAGGTATTTATCCTCTGGATTTCTGTTGGATCTGTGTGACTTCACCTTTTTCATTCTTAATTGCATGTATTTGTGCCTTTTCTTTCCTTTTTTTGATAAGGTTTGCTAAAGGTTTATCAATTTTATTTATTCTTTCAAAAAACCAACTCTTTGATTCATTGATTTTTTTGTATTTTTCTCTTAGTCTCCATTGCATTGATTTCTGCCCTAATCTTTATAATTTCCTCTGTTGTATGAGCTTTGGATTTGTTATACTCTTCTTTTTCTAGGAGCTTGAGGTTCTGGATTAGGTTATTTATCTGAGTTTTCTCTGTTTTCCTAATATGGGCATTCACTGCTATGAATTTCCCACGTAGAACTGCTTTCATCATATCTCATAGATTCCTGTATGTTGTACTGGCATTTTCATTTACTTGTAGAAACTGTTTCATTACTTATTTGTAACTGACCTCTGGTCCCTCATAGGGGTGACACTTGTTGGGAGCCAGCTCTCTTCAGCTTTCCCCACCCAGGCCCCACTTGTTCCAGGATCTGGACCAGCTACTTTGTTCTCCTTGGCCTGGGGGCAAACCAGGGTGAATGACAAAGAGTCAGTTTAAGGGGGAGAGATCCAGGAGCTCTTGCTTCTTAGTAGATAGAGCCACCCCACCCCATGCCTGGCTCCTCTCATCTTTCTTCACCCAAACATGGGCACAAACAATCAAATAAAACAAGATTCATTTGCTTTCCAATATCATCAGTACCTGCTCTGGTAAACAACTTAAACTCAGGTGTCCTAACTTCCCTAGAACCAAGTATATGCAATTAGCCCTGAGTGAGGCCTTTCTCCTTTGTGCTCTCAGAGGAGGTCAGTTAGGCCTCATTTCTCCTCTGGCTGCCCACACTTATTCATACAAAAATCCAGTAGACTTTCCACACATGATTTATTTATGGTCACTACATTCCTCTCAGTGTTCATTGTTTAAGAGTATTGGATTTATTCATTTCATTTGTACAGACACACAATATATTTTAAACTTTAAACATCTATATATGACCTGTGGTATTCCTGATAATTTTACATTTTAAGTACCATATCAAAATTGTAGGCTATATTGCTTACAACCTTCATTTAGCAACTTCTCAGAAGAAACTGACATTCACACTTGGATGACATTAAGCCATCTGAGGGAGATATTCATCAGTTTGTCTGGATTTAACCAGCAGCCAGGGCTTCCAGAGAACTGGGGAACTCCTGGAGGTCAGAGAAATTCTCCCTCTCTCCTTGAACAAAGTGCCAGTTCATGAAGCTGCAAATAAATCCTTTCAGCACAAAACACTGGCATATAAAAGAGGACCTGAGCTTCACGTGGAACTGCATCCCCAGCCAAGACCTCCAGAGCAAACTTCTGAGAACCTGCACTGAGGACCTAGCTCAACCAGGTCAGGACTGTGACTCATTCAAATCATAGCAACTCACAAATTAGAAGACTACACTCTTGTGGGAGTTATACAGAAAAAGAAAGCTAACACAATAGCTGGAGTTTTAATGGGACAGTTGATATTCATATTCAACTATAGCAATTTTCCTTATAAAAATATAAGTATCATCTTAATTGTATTTAATCTCATGTATATGCCATAACAAAGGAATCTATGGAAATATAAATGAAATTTAGGGAAAATGTACAGATTTCAAAAAACCAACTTCTCAATTAAAAACAGATCACATCACCAATTAAGCAATCAATTTTAAAATGCTTATTTACTGCAGCACAGGCAAAAATTAGAATAACTTTAAATTTACAGTTTGCACTCAGTGCATTCTTATTAATATTTTGGTCTCTTGTGTATAAGATTACTGCCTGGGAGGAAGCAAATAAATGAGAGCTTCTCCTTCAGTGCCTTGAAGGACACTGTATACTATAAAACATCCACGTTGTGCCACAGCCTGAAACATACACTGCTATGCTTTCCATGTGGTGAAGTTACACTCATTTTCATACTGATGTTAAAAGTGCATTTTTGGACTAATAGAATATTAACTTTAACAAAATAAGTTATATTGGACTCAATAAAAATAATTCTTTGTCAAAGTTAAAACTACTATATGGTAAAAACAAAATGTATAAACTATGCAATCAAAAATATGGTACTATGATGGGCAAATTCCTTTCCTAGTTTTAAAAAAGACATGTATTTACTATTGCAACAAAACATTGAATGAGGCACAACAAATATATAACTGAACAGATAAGAATGCAATTGTTCACTTTCTTAATTTTATATGGTTGCTTTAAACCTAGATGAGAAAATGGTGAGTGCTAGAGTTAGTTGATGATTGACAAAAATTGAAGCATAGAATATATTAAAAAATAAAGCCTAAAGACAATAGTTCATCTCACTGGGCAGATTGTGCCTTCCCTAACAGCTTCATGAAGGCTCTGCTGACTTCTCTGTTGCACAGGCTGTAGATGAGGGGATTCAGCATGGGTGTGAGGCTGGTGTAGAAAGCAGACACCATCTTGTCCTGGGTGGGGGAACCACTCAGATGTGGGCCGCATGTAGATGAATATTGCTGCTCCATAGTACATGCCCACCACCATCAGGTGAGAGGAGCAGGTGATAAAAGCTTTGTGGCAACCCTTGGCAGTTCCCATGCAGATGACAGCCAGATTAACATGAGTGTAGGAAACAATGATGGTTGCTAGAGGGAAGAGGAGCATAATCACACAGCAGACAAATATCATCCTTTCAAATGTCTTGGTGTCCATGCACAAGAGAGTGAACAGGGCAGGGACATCACAGAAAAAGTGGGCAATTTTCTGAGATCTACAACAGGAGAAGGTAAGAGCTACTGCAACATCAATTACACCATCAATGCAGCCAAGAATCCAAGAGGAAGTTGCCATGATAGCACAGAGTTTCTGGCTCATGAGCACTGGGTACCTTAAAGGGTGGCAAATGGCCACATAGCAGTCATAGGCCATTGCAGCCAGGAGAAAACACTCAACTCCAAGTATGGACACATGAACAAAGATCTGGGTCCCACAGCCTGCCAGAGAAATTGATTTCCTGCCAGACAGGAAGTTGACCACCATCTTGGTGACAGTGGTACAGACCAGCATGAGGTCCATGAAGGAGAGCTGGCTGAGAAAGAAGTACATGGGTGTGTGCAGCTGGGCATCTAGGTAGATGAGCAGGACCATGGCTGTGTTCCCTATGCAGGCCACTGTGAAGATGGCCAGGACCAGGGTGAAGAGGAAGGTGTGGAAGGGTCTGTGATTGAAGATTCCCAGCAGGATGAAGTCAGTGTTGAAGGTCTGATTCTCCCAGGCCATGGTGAATGTTTTCACTGTGGAGAAACAACTTTTGAGAAATGGCAAGAATATATCATGGAAATATCAAAGGTTTCCCTACTACATATGCATGCCAGCAAAACTAAGAATGCACAGTAACACTGTGACTCTGGCTCATAATTTATTATTTGTAAATGAGAGAGAATATATTTATGATTTACTTGATATGAGCTTAAGGCAAGTTAGAAAGCTAGCAGGAATAGCAGCTTTCATAGTAAAACCTTGTGAGTTTTCTCAAAAGTCAGGTAATGTGGTTTGCATGACAAGTCCACTCATGTGTTGTAGATTTTTTCTGGAGGGTGACAAACAAAACTAACAGTAGAAAATATTTACTGTGACTCAGTTTTCAATGTTTTCAATACTAGGCTTGCCCTAATAGTCGGCTTGCTCTAACATCATGTTAGAAGGACATGGAAGAGAAAAGATGCTCAATCCATGCCAGCAAAGAAGCAGGAAATCTGGCAAACAGAGCCAAGGAAGAGGTGTACCATTTGCAACCATTTGCCTAGTGAACACTTCCTCCATCCAGGAGACACCGCATAACACATCCAGTGGACCAAGCCAGTGATGAGGTGAAGTGCTCCATCATCTCTACACTTTCCTAAGGCCCAGCCTCTGAACAAACCATAACAGATAGGTAACAAGTGGATAATTAGTCCATAATTACACTAATTTTGTGGAAACACTCCTGCATTTCTGGGAATTCAATGACTTTGCTACATTTTCTATGGAACTGGACATATCACACAATAATGATAATAAAATTATATTTCACAGAAGAGTAGAGGAAAGAATGAAATAAAATAAGATCTATTTAGTCAAATGTCAGGTAAACAGAGAAATTGTAATACCAACATAAGAAGTGTATTAACTGATATGTGTTGCTACTAGTTGTGAATCACCACGATGTTTCTTTTCATTCATAACTAAAAATTAAGTGTGTTCATGAGATAACCTATTGTACCACATTTTACTGAAGATTCTGGCTCCAGAGGAACCTAATTTAAGCTTCTATAGATTATTTGTCTGCATGTTCTTAGGAAATTATAAATTTTTCTGAGCCTGACTTTCCACTCTGTCAATTTGGATATGTATATATTCATCATATACAAAGTTATGAAGTCATGAAGTACTTAAAATATTACCTACTTAGTTTGTATAATTTTTAAAAATTAAATTGTGTTAGAGGCAATAAAACCTATCTTTACTTATAGAGCATTATTGTTGATAGAAACATCAATTTCCATTTCAAAGAACTTTGTAAGAGTATTTCAGGGGAACTAAGGCATATCCCACTGCTAGGACATATGCTCAGCGTTTGCCAAACCTAAGTTTTGTTCTCAGCACCAATAACAAAAGTGAATATTTCTTTGATTAAAAGTAGCATATTTTTTATTCTTTTTTCTTTCCTTTTTGTGCCTCTATTTCCATGAGACAAATCATTTACTTCCTTCATTTCTCCTCCACTGCCACATTTTAAAAAAATGTTTCTTTTCTTTGACAATTTATCTGTACAGCCATCGCAAATTCTGTGAACATACCAACATTCCAATTATTACTCATTACATTTTGAGTTCCTAATCAGTTCTAACTGCTGTATAAAAGTTTATTTTTATAGGTCCAATACTTAGCAATAAACTAAGCTCCTATTGTTTAGATAAGTATAACCTGTGCTGCTTAATTTTTCAATATATGTTCATTTTTCACCCCTTTCCAAACATGGCTAAACAGCTAGTTGTATTTTCTCTTTAGTAATTTTACTTCCACATATTCATTTTTAATTGACACATAATAAGGCTGGGGTGTAGTTCAGCAGTAGAGTGATTGCCTTGCTTGTGTCAGGCCTGGGTTAAATACCTCCCCTCACACTCACAAGAATGCCTTCAGCTACAGATATAATAAATGAAGAGGTAGCACAGGCATTAGAGCTCTGCATCTATAATAATGCACATCATTGCTCTCTTCATTTTATATTAATCTAATCACAAGGTTATCCATGTCACGAATTTTATTAAATCTTTTCTAGTATGGGTTAACAGTTTTAATGTGTTGATAACAAACATATTAAAATAGTATGAGTTATTACTTTATCTATATAGCTCTCTTGACTTTGATTAATTAGAGGGCACAATAGTCATCACAGAGATATTCAGAGGAAAAGGGGAATTTGGAGCTAGCAAGGTGGTAGGTTCCTGAAGGACAGTTTGTTTTGAAAGAACAAATGATAGAGCTGTACTGAAGCTGAAAAGAGTAAGGGGTGAGGGACAGGTGAATAAGCTAGAAGCAAAGATATGATGCTGATTTGGATCATGGAATCCATATGTCTGCACAGATGTACAACACTCTTCCATCAACCTCTCACCTTCAAAGATTTAAAAACAAAACAAAACAAAACTCGGCATGATGTTGCAGATAAAAATGGCCTGCAAAACAACCCATGCCAAAACTTTGACATTCCTCAAATGGATGCCTACAAATAAAACATTCAACACAAGTCCACAAGAAAGGTTAATGCCTTTCAGAAAGGCACAAAGGTGCCTCTGAGCAAAAGGCCTTCACATCTGCACCTCTGAGATTATGGGTAATTAATCTCCTGTTCTTCAGTCCACTCACTATATGACTTTTGTGTTTTCCCAAAGCCCAAATGGGTTGCCCACTCCTCCCTGTGGAAGCATGGATGTCTCAGGTTTTCCATCTACTTCTGCCTGGTTGTTTGTTGTTTGTGATGTATTTCAGAAGGTTGTGTAAGTATCTATCTATTTCAAGTCGTTTTCTCTGTTTCCCACTGCAACTATGTGAACTTCTTATGGGTTTTATAGGTTCTCATTCTGATTTCCTCTCTCTCCTCATCTTCTTCTTACTCTCTCTCCCTTCCTCTTCTTCTCCCCTCACCCTCTCTCCAGGGTCTCACTACATACTCCAAAGTGGACTCACACATGCAGATCCCCTGCCTCAGCCTCCACAAGCTGGCATTACAGGCCTGTGCCCTCAGGCCCAATGATCTTAAAGAGCTCCATGACACCTAAGTGTGAGCCATCTCAAGAGGCTTCCTTACTTGAAAAGTTGTTGCTTTTCTACTGTCATTTGATTCCATAAATCATGTCTCATTCCATTTCCTACAGACAGAGCACACACACACACACTCACTCACATACACACACACACTCACACACCTTACTCTGTTTCTTTCTCTGTTCTGTAGACATCAAACTCTGCACACATTGAACTCAGAGAAAATATGTGGCTTTTATCCCTGTTCTACATGAATAACAAATACCAGAAGCCTTCAGACAATGCTGTGCTTCCAGCCTAGTGAGGATGATTCTGCAATTTTGTTTTTAATTTTTCTTCACTGCTCACAGGTTTGTCTTAAAGATGGAATAAATTAATTCTTATAATCCCTCCTCAAATTAAGTGTATCATAGTATAAATTCTCAAAATTAATATTACTCTTACTACTCAAATCTAGTCATCTTACTTTTTGACAATTTTATAATACACTTCACTGTTACTAAGCAGCAAATATTTTGGCTAATTTTCTCTCTTTACTCCTCAGTTGTTGGTTCTTGTGGGTCAGCTATGCACTTTCCTTGCTTGCTCTTAAACAAGGGCAGCTCACACCAGGGAAGTCATCAGGTGGAAAGTGTGAACAAGTAGAACAGGTCCACGGGAGCTTCTCACAGTGGTTCCTGAAAGGCCATGTTCTGTATCACTGTTAGCAATTCAGTTTGTTCAGTTATCATCTTACAGGTATTAATTCATTTAGTCTTTAACATAAGAAACAGAAGAAATTTTCACTCTATTATATTAAATAATATAAAGGGATGTGTTGTAGATCAACATGGAAAAACACATGACTACCTGGAGAAATTTAAAATACCAAAATTTCAACTATGTAACTTTTAAATAAAACATGTCTCCATCTTTTCTGGTTGAACTCCAGAATGCCTACAACATCTAAGTGTTTTAGAAGGCAGTGTCTCCCTCAGCTTCACCTTCCATATGTCTTCAGTGAGACATGCTCCTTACAGTATAGCTGACAATGTTTACATTTCCAATGAAAATCTGCGTGGCACAATGTTACTAAGTCATGTGTGATTTAATTTCTAAATCTTCCAAGGAATTCAGTCCCTTATCTTCAATTACAGCACTGTATGCTGTCATCAACTTTTTCTCCTAGGGCATCATATAATTTACTTTCAAGCTTGAAAATATAACTCAATATTTAAGATCTAAAAGATGTTATTTTATTTTATTTATGAATAATACAAAGTCCCTAGGTTTGCTTTTATCTCCTGCTTTATTCATACATTGGGACTCCATTGTAACTTTTCTTTTTAACATCTCATAATTTTGAACTTTCTATAATACTATAAGCTTACCAAGAAAGATTAACTACACTGTGGCTTACCTAGAGAGACTGATAGAGAGATGATAGTAGATGGATGTTACATATACAGATGATAATAGATGATAGGTAGATAGATGAGAGACAGACATACTTTGTCAAATTTTTTTGGACTAGATTGTGGCAGAGACCATACTCTAAGCTTTACAGGCCAGTCCATTAATGTACTGTGCTTTGTCCATACTTGATTTTGGATATTTCAATCATACTATATAAAAAGTTTACTTGAAGGAAGCTTTGACAATTTGAGGAAAAAAAATTAGCCACATGAATTGACAGGGAGAGAGAGAGAGAGAGAGAGAGAGAGAGAGAGAGAGAGAGAGAGAGAGAGAGAGATAGAGAAATTCCAACTTATTCAGAACATACCTGTTCAAGGATCAGCCAAAATATGCCCACTTGATCTGCTCTGTGCTGAGTCCTCCAAATGAGCTCTTTTCAAATTTAAAATTCTCTGAAAATGTGAGCGCTGGAGGCTCTCAGGCTCTGGTCCAGTCCATATGTAAGATCGTGCGCCTCGCCAACTGCTCCGAGGAGCTGACTACAGGGAGGATCACCCGGGAGGGACACACCGGACAAGTTGTGAGCTTAAAACAGACCTTTATTAGTCTGGCCAGATGGCAGTCCCCAAGCACCAAGCTTAGAGAGGAGAGAGGCTCAGAGCCTGAGGTCTTTTTATAGGAGATGCTAGGAGGAAGTTGGCAAGCAGAAATACAAAAGCAAAATGCTGAAGGAGAGGGATTTTACAGATTGTTAAGATATCATGTTCTGTTATGGAGTTGGGTAAGCATGACGGAACACTGTGCACTCAACAAACCTTCCTGGCACAACAACAAGTACATTCCTGGAACTTGATGTTCCCCGGATGATCCATAACGGAAGCAGACAAGTTGGGGCCCTATTACAAAATGGAGTAACTGTTGTTCAGTCTCACACCATAGAATTGAGCAACTTTTTGAGACCATGTCTCAAACTGAAGTTCAGGGCAGAGGATATGGATCAGAGTAGACCCTGGGTTCAGTCCCCAGTACTACCGAGGGAAAATGGGAGGTGAAAAGATTACCGTATTGATTACAGTTCCGAAGTTTGGGAACAATTCTTTTGCAACAACAGAAAATAGGAGCTGAAGTAGTTAAATATGGACCCCCCGGATGGTTCCTCTATAATATTTTAGTCATGTAATTTATTTACATATGTGGTTATGCCTCATGTTCATGGATCTTGATGGCATTTTGCAGTGGTCTAAATAATGGTGCCCTCTTAGCATCTGTGTTGAAACTTAATTTCCATTGCCACAGCACTCACAGACATGTCCTCTGGATTTCTGGTGGTTAAGTCTTGGGATGTAGCCATCCTGAAGGAAATAAACACCTGTGTGACAGGGCTCCTGGTTGGAAGGAGCCTATTCTTGCCTGTCTGTTCCTGCTGGCCCCTGAGGTATATGTTCCCCTCCTCTAGAGAACACAGCCACAGACAGCACTGTGAAGGCAGAGCCTGAGCCCTCATGGGACACCACAAGGTGGGCATCTGACATGAGCTCCCAGCTACAGAGCCATGAGCACTGGCTTCCTATGGATGATAGATCACTCAGTTTATGGAATTTTGAAAGAGAAGCACAAGCAGAATAAGGATGTATTTGTTAGATATTCGAGAGTGGAAGAAATATTTTTAAAAGTATTTTTATGCAGTATAAGCATCAAAGGTTTTCGATACTTAGAAAATTATTTGGAAATTATTGAATCTTATTATGTATTTACTTAAAATCTGTTAAATGTCTGTACAATATTAATTTAGACATGCCTATAGAAATATGTATTTCTATATCACCTTTTTTCTATATCACCTTTTAAAAATGTTTTATTATAATCAAGTAATTTTAGTACGATACATATAATCATTTTTTACATTTTCAAATACTTTAGAGTCTGTTTTAGTAACTCAAAAATTCTATACAATATTTCACAATTCATTCATAATATCTTTAAGTGTTCTCACACAGTTATTCTTAGGGGTTCTTTTCCAATATACTTTTATTCTCCTCAATATGTTGTCATCTGCATTGACCTAAATATATATTGCTGTCCTTGAATTTTCTTATTGACATATTTGCTGTCATAGTTTTTATCTCCTCTATTATCAGGAACTTTTTTGTTTCTCAGTTTCTCTTAAGGTCTTTGTGTTTTCATTAATCACATTTTATCATTATAATTTCTGTTAAGAATACATTATAAAAATTTAAACAAATAATAATGAAAGATATGAGTGTGAGGCTAGTTTTTGCTATGACAATAGCTAAACAAATGTTTTAAGAAATTTGGAAGTATAGTAATTAAGTGTGCATATTTCCTGGGGAATATGTAAGCAAAACTAGTTTATGAAAGCAATAACTACTTAGAGAAAGTCATAGTGGGGAAGATTTTATGAAAATTGATATTCTGTTACTGTTTCTTGATTGCATGATAAAACATATAGATGATGATATGAAACATATAGATGATTATATAAAATGTATAGGTGATTATATGAAGTAAAAACATTTAATTTTTATGAGTGATTCCTTGCATATATTTGTATTTCCTTTATTGTATCCTTATTTTTTTTCATAATCTTAAAAAATATCTTTAGAAGATGTTGTTTATTAGAAGAGTTTTAGGTTCATAATAATTTATTCATATGACAGACAGTTTTAAAATATCTCCTATATATTGTTTCCTTCACTAACAAAATCTTGCACCAGAGTGACAAATTTATTGCAAATAAAGTGGAATGACATGATTTTATTAGTGTCAGTCCATTTTCTGTTGCCCCAACCAAATATCTTACACTGGATAATGTATGAAGGAAATGGGTGAATTTAGCTGAGAGCTCAGAGGCTGAAAGCCCAAGACTGGGCAGCCCTATCATCTTGGGCTCTGGTCATCCTCAGGTGCTCCACAATTTGACTAGTGGCTTCAGGATGGGCATGCATATAAGGGCAGATACCAGGTGGTGAGATGGGAAGCAGAAAGAGCTCATGCACAGGTCTGCTGTTTTTAACAACTTGTTGCCCTAAGGAACGCCTTTCTCAACAAAAGAGCATTCATTCCTTCTAAGCTCTGAAAAATTCTACCCTCTCCTAATCCTGCCAAATTTCAAGAGATAGCTTCCAACTTGGGCACCTTTGGGGGATGCATTGAAGCCATATCTAAACCACGGCACTGAAGTCCGTAGTTTATATTGTATTTTCTTATTGGTATCCAACAGCCTCTACATATTCAAATGTGTATGATGATACTTATTTGTCATTATATTATCATACAAACATTTTACTTCCCTGAAAATCTTTCAATCTTCACCATATTTGATCTTTTTTCTGCCTCCATACTTTTCTTTTGCAGAATGTCATGTGTTTTGTATCAAGCAGTATATCACTGTTTTGAGATTGATTACTTTCACTTAAAAATAAAAACTTGTGTTTGCACATGTCCATCATGTCTTCATAGATAGCTGTTTTTCTCTTTAGCATTAAGTAATATTGTATGCATGCTCCAGCTTTTATTAATTCACTCACCTGTTGAAGAATGTTGTGTTTGTTTCTGTTTGCTATTATGAATAGTGTCACTACAAAAATCCACTTTAGTCTTTTCATGAGGTTATAAATTTTCACCTCATTTGGGAAAATATCAAGGAAAGCCTTTGCTCTGTTTTATGATGAGTAGGTTATGTTTTGCAAAAAGTTGTAAAGTTGTCAAGTTGTCCTCATGGTAGCGCATTTTGTACTCAACAAAAAAATGAGATTCCCTGTTGCTTAACGTATTTGCCAGAATTTAGCATTTTCAATAATTTTTTATTTAAACCATGATATTTAATTGGCAGTGACAGGTCCTTAATATGTGGATATGCAATTCCTTAGTGGCATATCATGTTGGACATCCTTTCATATACTGAAATATCATCTTGATATGTTCTTTGCTCCTGTGTCTTAAGCTCATGGTTTTTTTTATTCTTAAGTTCTTTTATTGCTACATTTTGGGTATACAATTCATGTACATTTATCATTGGGTGGTTGTACCTGTACATGATGTATCTTGGTTCTTATTTTTTCCTCATTACCTGTGAACCCTTCACCCACTCCACCCTTCCATATTTACATAGACTTCATTTCCATTTTTTTCTTTTCTCATACTTTTTCCTTTCCCTTCTTCCCTTTCCCCTTCCCCTCCCATCACCCCTAACCCTTTGGACTTTTCTTCCTATTTCAAATTATCAATTATTCATTTTAATCATTTAACCCTTATTTACACTTTCAGTTTCTCATACCAGAGTAACTATTCAATATTTACACTTGTGTCCTATTTATTTCACTTAAGAGTATGACATCAATATGCATCCATTTAACTATAAATGACTCTAGTTTCTCATTCTTTATGGTTGAGTAGAACTCCACTTTATTAAAAAAATCATCTTCTTGATCCAGATTCCAGTTGATGGGCACTTGGGCTGTTTCCAAACTTTAGCTATTACAAACTGTGCCGCTATAAACATGGGTGCACATATATCTCTGTGGTATGATTCTTTTAATTCTTTGGGGAAGATACCCAGTAGAGGAATAGCTAAGTCAAATGGGACCTCTAGTCCTAGTTCTTTGAGGTATCTCCATACTGATTTCCAAAGTGGTTGCACCAGCCTGCACTCCCACCAGCAATGGAGAAGGGTTCCTTTTTCCCCACACCCCTATCAGCATTTGTTAATGGTTGATTTCTTGATAGCAGCCACTCTTTCTGGGGTGAGGTGGAATCTCACTGTTGTTTTCATCTGCATCTCTCAAATGACCAGTAATATTGAACATTTTTTCTATGTTTATTTGCTGCTTTTTCTTTTTCTTCTGAGAAATGTCTGTTCATTTCAGATGACCATTTTTGATTTAGGTCTTTGAATTTGGTGGGGTCTGATTTTTTTCAGCTCTTTATATATTCTAGATAGTAGTTCTCTGTCTGAGGTACAGCTGCTAAAAATTTTCCCACTTTGTACATTGTCTCTTAGCTCTGTTTGTGGTTTCTTTTGCAGTGCAGAAGCTTTTTAATAAGATGAGATCCTAGTTGTTGATTCTTTGTGCTAGTTCCTTTGTTACTGAGATTTTGTTCATAAAGACTTTTCCTATGCCGATGTCTTCAAAAATTCTACCTAACTTATCTTCCAGCAAGTTTAGTGTTTCCGTTTTAATATTTAGATCTTTAATCAACTTTGATCGTAGTTTAGTGCCTTGTGATAGGTATGGGTCTAGTTTCAATTTTTGGCAGGTTGAAATCCAGTTTTTCCAACACCATTTATTAAATAGGCTATCTTTCCTCCGGTGATGGTGGTTGGCTACTTTGTTAAAGATGAGGCCCTTGAGTATGTCTAGAGTTGATCCTGCATCTTCTAATCTATTTCCCTGATCCTCAGGTCTGTTCTTTTGCCAGTATTATGCTGTTTTTATGACAATAGCTTTGTGGTATAGTTTCATGTTGGGGATTGTGATACCCCCTGCCATGTCTCTGTTGCCTAGAATTGCTTTTGCTATTCTAGGTCTCTTATGGTTCCAAATGAATTTTTGGATTGTTTTCTCTAGTTCCATGAAGTATATTGTTGGAATTTCAATTGGCATTGCATTGAATCTATATAGAAGTTTTGGAAGTATGGCCATTTTCACTATATTGGTTCTTCTTACCCAGGAGCAAGGGATGTCTTTCCATTTTCTTGTATCCTCTTCAATCTCTTTTTTCAGAGTGCTATAGTTTTCAGTGTAGAAGTCTTTTGTTTCCTCTGTTAGACTGATTCCTAGATATTTCATTTTTTTGGATGCTATTGTAAAAGGAATTTTTCCCCTAATTTCTCTCTCAGTGAGTCTGTTATTTGTGTACAAGAAGCTTATTATTTTTTGAGTGTTGACCTTGTATGTGGCTACTGTACTGAATCTGTCAACTCTAGAAGTCTTTTGGCAGAGTGCTTAGGGTCTTATATGTAAAGTATTATATCATCAACAAATAATGGCAGTTTAACTTCTTCCTTTCCTATCTTTATTCCTTTTTTTCTCTTTTCTAATTGTTGTGGCTAATATTTCCAGAACAATATTGAACAAGACTGGTGATAGTAGGCATACTTGGCTTGTTCCTGATTTTAGCCTGAAAGTTTTCAGTTTTTGACCATTTAGTATGATGCTGACTGTTGTTTTTTTATAGATAGCCTTAATCAGATTGTGATAAAGACCTTCTATTCCAATTTTCTCTAGGGTTTTTATCATGATGGGTGTTGGATTTTGTCAAATGACTTTTCTGCATCTACTGAAATGATCATATGGTTTTCATCCTTGACTCTGTTAATATAGTGTATTACATTTATAATTTTACGAATGTTGAACCATCCTTGCATCCCTGGGATAAATCCTACTTGGTCAGGGTGTATGATCTTCTTGATGACCCTCTACTTCTGTTTGTCAGTATCTTGTTGAGGATTTGTGCATCTATGTTCATTAGGGAGATTGACCTCTATTCTCTTTTTGGGTTGGGTCTTCCCGTGGTTTTGGAACCCATGTATCACTTGCAACCAGGAATGAATTTGGAATTATTTTTTCCCTTTCAACTTCCTTGAAGTGTTTAAAGAGTTATGGTAATAGTTCTTCTTTAAATGTCTTGTAGATTTCAGCCATGAAGGCATCAGGTCCTGGGCTTTTCTTAGTTGGTAAATTTTGTATTACATTTTCAATTTCACTCATATTTGGGGTATTTAGAATTTCTATATCTTCATTTAACTTTGGCAATTCATACATATCCAGGAATCTGTCCATTTCTTCTGTGTTTTCTATTTTATTAGAGTACAGGTTCTCAAAGTAGGGATTGATGATCTCTGGATTTCTGTTGGAACTGATGTGACTTCAACTTTTTCATTCTTCATTGCATGGATTTTCACCTTTCCTTTCCTTTTTTTGATAAGGTTGGCTAATGGTTTATCAATTTTATTTATTCTTTCAAAAAACCAACTCTTTAATTCATTGATTTTTTTATATCATTCCCTTTGTCTCCATTGCATAGATTTCTGCTCTGATTTTTATAATTTCCTCTCTTGTATGAGCTTTGGATTTGTTTTGCTCTTCTTTTTCTAGGAGCTTGAGATTCTGCATTAGGTTATTTATCTGAGTTCTCTCTGTGTTTGTAATATGGGCATTCACTGCTATGAATTTCCCATGTAGAACTGCTTTCATTGTGTCCCATGGATTCCTGTATGTTGTACTGGCATTATCAATTACTTATAGAAACAGTTTAATTTCTTCTTTAATTTCCTTTGTGACCTATTTGTTCTTCAGGAGCATGTTATTCAGTTTCCATGTATTTGTGGGTTTTGGAGGTTTCTTATATTATTGATCTCCAATTTTATTGCACTATGGTCTGATAATATACAATGGGTAACTGCAATTCTTTTATATTTTCTTAGACATGTCCTATGAGCTAGCATTGGGTCTGTTCTGGACAATGACCCGTGTGCAGCCAAAAAGAATGTGTATTCTGATTTTGTGGGGTGCAACACTCTGTAAACATCTAAGTCCATTTCTTTAATAGCTTGGTTCAGTTCTGGAATATTGTTATTAATTTTTGTGTAGTTGATTTGTTTATTTGTGATAGTGAAGTATTGAGGTCCCCCACTTCAATTGTATTAGTGCTTATTTGGTTTTTCATGTCCATTAATATTTGTTGTGTATAGTTGGGGGCATTCGTATTTGGTGGATATATTTTTATGATTGTCATTTCTTCATCTTGGATCATTCCCTTCACAGGGATGTGGTGACCATCTTTGTCCCTCTTAATTAGTTTTGGTTTGAAATCTACGTTGTCTACAAATAAGATTGCTACCCCTGCTTTTTTCTGGGTTCCTGTAGCATGGAAAACTGTTTGCCATTGTTTTACTTTAAGTCTATGAATTTCTTTTTGAGCTAAGTGTGTTTGTCATATACAGCTTTTTGTTGGATTTTGCTTCTTAATCCATTCTGCCAGTCTATTTTTTTGATTAGTGAATTGAGGTCATTAACATTGAGGTTATAATTCATAGATATTGATTCATCCTTGTCATGATGTTTTGCTATTTTTGGCTCTTTTATTTCTTTTACCTCTTTTCCTTTTAGTTTCTTATCTTGTCTGGTGGCTTCCCTCTGTTGGGCCTCGTGGAATTGTGACCTTCATTGTCTTTTACTAGGATATTGTTTAAAATTGCTTTTAGTGCTGGTTTGGTGTTCATGAAATTTCTCAGGCATTCTTGTCATGGAAGTATGTAATTTCCCCATCATTTTTGAAAGATAGTTTTGCAGGATACAACAGACTAGGTTGGAAGTTATTTTCTTTTGGGGCTAGAAATACTTCACTTCAGGCTCTCCTTGACTTGAGGTTTTCTGTTGAGAACCCTGTTCTGATTCCAATGGGCTTTCATTTGTAGGTGATTTGTTTCTTTTCTCTAACTGCTTGTAGGATTTTGTTCTTCTGTTGGGTTTCTGGGATCTTGACTATTATATGTGTAGGTGTAGAACATTTTTGACCATGGCTAGTTGGATTTCTATATGCCTCACTTATCTGTATGTCCAATTCTCTACCTCCGTCTGGGTAGTTTTCCACTATTACTTCTGTAAACAATTTTTTATGTCAATTGTACTTTCTCCTGTTTTTTTGTGGACTCCTATCAGTCTTATGTTATTCTTCTTTGCATCATCTAGCAGCTGCTGTGCTGATTTCTCATGGTCCCTTACTATTTTTAAGACATCTCTGTTTTCATGGTCCTTAACCATGATCCTGTCTTCTATATCTGATATTCTATCTTCAGATTCCCTTAATCTGTTTTGGATACTTTCAATGGAGCTTTAAATCTCCTGAATATCTGCTTGAATCTGTTTCATGGATTCCATTTCTTTCTTATGTTGGGTGATCATGGTTTCCATTTCTTTCTTATGCTGGACATTCATGACTTCCAGGATGGTTCTGAGCTCATTTATTTTTTTTTATCTGTTTCTTTTCTAGAGCCTCTAATCATGTCTTTCACTTTGCTCACCATCTCTGTAGTTATCAGGGAGATTATTTGTGCTTTGAATTTTTCTACAGCCTCATTCATCTGTTTTGTTACTTCCTGTGCTGTCAGTTCAGGGTGTCCAGGTGGTTGATTATCAAACTTTTCCACCTCATTTCCCCCATAGTTTACCCTTTGTGGGGTGGAAGTCTGCATTTGTCCCTTGCTTAAATGTCTTCTCATTTTTGTTTTTAGTAGTGTCCTTGGTTTAATTACTGGATTGATACTTCAAAATTTCGTATTGCAAATATCTTTATTGCATGTATTTAGAACACTTATGGAATGATTGCTTCTCAGAGGTGTCTTGCAGATATAGCTGGTCTTTAGGTTTTGAGCCTCTAATGATCCTAAGGCTGTCTCATTTTCATTATACCAGGTAAGACCACTGACTACATCAATAACAACACCTTAGCCCAAGTGATACAATCAGCAACACCATAGCATCTAGTACATCTTAGAAAATGACATTTTGTGGTAGTTATAAATCTATCACCTTTAACTATGTGAATTAAATAAAAATGGAGGGCCAACCCAACATATGTTTATAGTGAATAAACTCTTCAGTATAGCAACTTTACCCTTCAGGATGGGGGTTAGAAGGAGTTGGGAAGGGAGGGATAGATAGGTAGAAAGATAAGAGAAGGTTAGCAGTGAGGCCAGTGGACAAGAGTGAGAGGAGAAAAAAGAGAAGAAAAGAAAAAGAACTAAGCTGAATGAGGGCCAGAATAGGAACAAAAGGGGAGATGAAAAACAATTTGGGACAGCAAGACAGTGAGTGTGAGAGGGAATGGAAAGAGAAAAGAAAGAAGAGGGGAAAAAAAGAAGAAGAGCAAAACAAAAATTTGCAGAGTAGGAAAAAAATTAAAAATGAGAGAAAGAAAACAAACCAATAATATTAATTTTGGAAATAAAAAATAAAAATGAAAATGAAGGGCCTCCTTTAGTGTATGTCTTTGCTGTCACAATAGACAATGTGGGCAGCAGTATGCAGATATAAGTCAGTGAGTCTCAGCAAGCCAGGTACAGACCCATGTGGTTCAGGCAGATTTCTGGCTGCAAGTCCCAAGTTGAGCTCCCTATCCTCCTGTAGGGTTGAACTCTGCAAGGCTCTACTGCAGGTTTCAGCTGCCCTTCCCCTGAAGATAGTCCAGGTTCTTATGGGAGGTAATGATCCCTCCAACTTAGCCAGTGTGCTGGTCCGGTGTTCTGGTGTCCCCTGTGTCTTTGTAGTACGGAGCTAGGTGGCAGTACAGCCAAAAGGCCAGAGGAGTCGGGGTGGAGGAGTGGGGAGGGGTCCTGCAGACACCTGCGTGGCTAAGTGGATTGCTGCCATGGGTACGAGATGGATGGGGCAGGTTCCCTGTGACCCAGGACCTCTCTCCTCTTAAGCTCATTTTTAAACTGAGTTCTTCATTTTCTCATTGATTAACCTTTAATTATTTATATTTTTATATAAACATAATTTTTAGATTGATATTTTGCTGATATGTATTCCTGGAGTGTGACTGGTATTCCTATTCTTTCAACATAATTTTTAGATAGAAGGTATTAATTTAATGAAGACCAGATGATCAATTATTTCATTCAAAGATAATTTATTTGCTTTCATATGTAAATGCTATCATATCAAATATCATTCAAATTTAGTTTATGATAATTTCCAGAATTTCACATTTTAATTTAGATCCGTGATTCATTTTAAATTAATGCTAATCAATGGCATAAGATCTATATTTGCATTCTTTATTTGGTATTTGCATTTTGTTGCAACATGATTTGTTAAACATAACATTTGCTATATAGGACTAGGGATTTAGCTCAGTGGTGCTATGTCTGCCTGGCAAGTCCAAGGTCCTGAGTTTGATCCCCAGTATGAAAAAAGGAAAAAAATTGCTTTATAATTTTTCTTTTGTAAAAAATGTGTTAACTATATGTATGCAGTTTTATATCCTTTAATCATGTTTGTTTTTCTAGCTCTATTTGTCTGTTCTTTCACTGGTAGTAAAGTGCCCTGAATTCTGTATCTTTGTAGTAAAACTTGAGAGGATATTCAATGCTATTCCTTCTTCTTTGTTCCTTCCTATCAATATTGGGTGTTTTTCTACACCCTTGGTTTTCTTGTATAAACCTTAATAGTATTCAGTTAATACCAGGACCCTTATGTTTCTTTCTTCAACATGTATTAGTTTTGTTTCATTTTTATTTCCTTTTCACATTGGCTAAGACTTTCAGAACAGAGAGATGAGAGCAGATATTTTTGAATTCAATTTATTTTTCTTGAAGTAATTTTTCACCAATAAGCAAGAATTTTAATGCTTTGTATATTATTCTTATCAAGTTGAAATCCCTCTATTCCTTGTTTGCTGAAAGTCCATGTATATTTCTGTATGTGGTCAAGAGCATGACTTGTATTATTTAAATTTTAAAATGCTAATCCATCTTTGGTTGAACAAAGTTCTATGTCCTCATTATATAAAATTCTTCTTTAAACACTGGTGTGCTTTATTTGTTAATATTTCATCCAGTACTTCTATATTAATATTCATGAGATTCTGATTTTACTTTATCTTTTTGTAATACCCAGTATTTTCTTTGGAACTAGAATAATTCTGCTTCAAAAAGTCAGTTAGGATTTATGTCTTCTTCTTCAATTTTCTGTGAGAGACTATAGAGAATTAGAAAAATATTTGGTAGTATATGGAAAAGTATATAGAATATAACTCAAGTGGACCCTTGAGTTATGAACAGCCTGACATATGAATGACTTGCTTTACAATTGGAACTTTAGTTTTTATTTATGGTAAAAATCTTTAGTTACAACCCAAATGCCTGCCACTTGTGTTTCCAGATGGTCTTAGATACAGATTTAACACTTAAAGAGTTCTGGAAGGAACATTACAACATCCTTTCCTGTGTGGGGTTAACTGAGAAATCCTGGGCCAGTGTCTCTCTAAGGACATTGAGATCTGCCTGTTATAGGAGAGAGCCTTTGAAGGCTATGTATAGGAGCCTAAGCATTCAATTGACCAACGTGAGTTATAACCACCCCTTGAGAACAAACTGAGTTCCTAAGTCACTAAACAATACATACATGTGGAAATACATGGAAAATATAAGGTAAAATTCATTTAACTGATTTTTGCTTAGTATCTACTACTTGAAAGGTTATCTAGTGACTTAGTTTCTTTGACAAATATAAGCAATTTCAAGTAGTCTATGACTTCTTTACTACTTCATTTATATTACAGAATAATGATGTTTGTGCAGGGAAATTGGTACGTGCATGAAAAATACCTCATTCACCTTCAATCCCTGTACCCAAAGATATCTTTCTACCCCTTTTCTCCTCTCACTTTCCTGTCTTCAAGATCCTACTTTCTGGTTTGGTTTCATTGCACCTTTATTTTATTAATTTATTAGTATTTTAGGGTTTTGATATATGAGAAAAAGTTAATATGATATAATGATATACGTGGAAAGTTAAGTATTGCCCTGCAGAAAGGCGGGGCTTGGGTAAATGCTTAATATCTAAAGGAGGCAAGCACAGAGCTCCTAGTACAGACTCCAATATACCTAGCATGACAGGTCCTTGAACCCCATTATCCATGACACTGGATTTTATTTATGTTTTTTATTTGGGACCATGGATCAAATTTGGGTCCTTGCACTTGTGAGGCAGGCAGCAGAACCACTGAGCTAAATCCCCAGCCCACACTGGATTTTAATTCTTTGAGCAGCTTATACTGTAAAGGGCTGTGCTCATGAACATTTTGTTGTGGATTGTTAAAGTCAGGATGAATAGTAATTCGAAATGCACATGGCCCAAAAGTTCTCCATTAAGCACAGCCTGTCTAGCCAATCTTTGGTAAGAATGCACTATTTCTGTCTCAACTACAAATGGAGGAAGAAGAGAAGGAAAAGAAGGGGACTAGGGCTCTTCATCCTCATTTTCATCTTCTCTCAAGGATGCACTAGTTTTAGAATATTCCTTGAAGTTAAAGGGCAAAGAACTGCATGGACCAAGCTCCATGTATAGAAAGTTTTAGGGAATATAGCAGAGCCCTGGGTAAAAGCCAGCTCCAAAACTTCTCTTACTCAATCTCATTTCTTGACATTGTGTACCCATTTGAGCAAACCAAGAATTATGTCTGATAACAGCTTGCAACATCTGAGAAATTAACTGGGTACTAATGAGGTAGCCAACTGGACCCCATTTTGAGCCTCAAAGCCAGTTTGCACTTGTGCTTGAACAAAGCACCCAAAACCCCTGCATCCTGCTTGGCAGTAAACTTGCTGCAGTTGCAGGATGTTGTGTAGCTCACCTAGTGTGTCCAAAACTTCCTTGTGTCCCCCACTAACCTGGCATGGTTCTGCTTCTGTAACATTCCACTTGCTCTCCCCTGAGCTCTCCCCAACTGAAAGCATGATTTAAAGGAGAAATCAAACTGCATCCCATTGCCCAGAGGACTTTCTGGCCACTAGCCACACCCCACACTGGCTGCTGGCTTAGTAAATGGCTCAAATCTATCACAGAGTGTGGTGCATCTCCATTGTTCTAACTCCCCTGTCTATAACACTAACTTGAGTGCCAGACTGGTGCAACAGAATTTCCAACAAAGGCATATAAAGCTCTACTTCAGTTGATGCATTCTGCCCCATTACTCTGGTTGATTCCACTGTGTGCACTCACATTCCTTTTCTCTCATTTTCTTCTCTTTTTGTTGTTTTCTTTTTCTGAATGAAACATCTCCACTGCAGCAGTGCTCATCACTGACTCATAAGACTTTTCCCCCTGGGTAGACTTCCTTGAGCTGGGACCTGTTCAGACAGCACCTGTAGGAACCACCTATGAGCTGGAACCTGACCAGGGGATGAGGAGAATGAAAACTAAGAGACACAGAAACAGGTTAAGATCTGGGGGGCCAGGGGGCTTATATTGCCCTTTGACATAGAGCCCCAAATGAAAGGCACACATTAGCTTTATTCACTCAGACATGGGCACAAGCAATTAGAGTTCCATAGTACTCATCTGTCCCCACCCTCCATGGTACTTCTCTGGGTAAACAACTTACCCTCAGGTGTTTTTACTTTTCCCTACAACCTGTTAGCATGCTTGATGCCCTCTTTCCCCTCAGTGCTCACCTAGGAGGCCAACTAGAGTTCATTCTTCCCATCTGATCTTCCATAGTCTATCTCTTGACAGGCATCTAGACTGTTTCAAGAGTTTAAAGGTGTGTGTGTGTGTGTGTGTGTGTGTGTGTGTGTGTGTGTGTGTGTGTGACTATGACTATGACTATGACTATGGTATGATGTCTTTAATCTTTTGTAGATACTGGATAGTACTATAGCTGGTTCCAACTGAATTTCTGTTTTCAGCTTTTTGAGGTATCTGCATGCTTATTGCATTAGTTCAATTTTCACCAGCAGTAAGAGGGTTCTTTTTCATGCATCTTCAATGGGATTTATTAGTTTTTGAATTTTTGATGACAGCCATTCTGAGTCAGATAAAATGGAATCTCAAAACTGTTTTCATTTGTCTTCTCTAATACTAAAGATGTTGAACTTTTTTTCATATACTCATTGGCCATGTGTGCTTCTTTTCAAAGTGTCTATTCAGGTTATTTGATCATTTTCTGATTGGGTTATTTGTTCTGGGAGTGGTCAACTTTTTATTTATTTTTCCCCTTATAGTAGTATATGTCTTCAATTCATACTAACCATGTTAATTTTGGGAAATCAGTGCATGCACATAATGCACACTGATCTTATTGGTTCCCTTCACTTTCCTTGCCTACCTCTCCTTTTTTTCCAGTTCCCTTTTTTCATTTGTTAAATCTCTGCTTTCTTGTTTCCTCCCATCTCTTCTTTATTTTACATATATTTACTTATATTTTAGAATGATCATATAAGAGAAACCAGGAAATATTTAGCTTTCTGTGTCAGGCTTATATCTCCTAAAGTTATAGCTTTTTATTTCTTCATATATTCTAGATATTAACCCTCTCTCAGAGGAGTAGGTAGCAAAAGACAGTCTCCCATACCGTAAATAGTCTTTTCACTTCTGATTGTGCCCTTTGCTGTGCAGAAGATTTCTGTTTGATGTAATTGTATCATTGATCCTCAGTAATATTTTTAGTGCTATTAAAGTTCTGCTCATGAAGACTTTGCCTATACCTATGGCTGCAAGTCTTTCTATTATGTTATCTTTTAACAGTTTCAAAGTTTCTGATTTTTTAATCTAGGATTTTGATCCATACTAATCTGATTTTAGTACAGGGTGAAAATAAGGATCTAATTTCAGTCTTCTGCAAGTGAATATCCAGTTTTCTCACATGTGTAAGGAAATTATTTTTCCTCAATTTGTGTTCGGCCCTTTTGTAAAAATCAGAAAATTGAATGTGTATGCATTTATTCCACATGTCTGTTTTTGGGCTGGAACCATTGTTGTTGTTGCTGTTATTACCTTGCTTTCCAATGTAACTGAAAATCTGGTTTTGTGATGCCTCTGGCATTATTTTCCTTCAGGATGGCTTTAGTTATTCTGGTATTTTTCTGATCCCATATGAATTTTAGAGTTTTTCCTAGTGTTGTGAAAAATGATTTTAGTTTTTTTATTAAGTATTGCATTGAACCTGTAGACAACTTTCTGTAATATGCCAATTTCAACAATATTAAGTTTATCAATCCAAGAACAAAGTATGATCTTCCATGTTCTACTGCTCTCTTCAAATTCTGTCTTTGCAGTTCTGTAATTTCCATTAAAGTGGTTTTTTTCAACCACTTGGTTAAGAATCTTGGTTAGGTTACTTCCCAGGCATTTAATTTTTAAAACTGTGAATGGAATTGTTATTCTGATTTATTTTTTGGTAGATTATTATGTAGGCCATTACTGATGTTTTTGTATTGATTTTTATATTCTTCCAATGTACTGAAATTGTTTCTAGATTCTAAAATTATTCTGGTGGAATTTTTGTTTATTCTATGCAAAGAATTATGATTTTCATAGAAGAATAATTTGATTTCTTTTCTGCTTTGTACCATCTTTACTTCTTTTTCTTGCCTGACTGCACTGGCTAAAGTTTGTGGTAGAGAGATTGTACAACCTTGTTTCATTCCTGATTTTTGATGAAATGCCTTCAATTTTTCACCATCCAATGTGATATTTGCTGTGAGTTTACCATGTATAGGTTTTATCAGTCTGAAGTAGGGTCTTTTATTTTCTTTCCTTAGCCTTTTATCCTGTTTGGATGTTGTATTTTGTTAAAGGCATTTCAGTATCTATTATGATGATCATGTGATTTTAACTTGGTTTCTAGTTGCATGCCACATTACATCTATTGATTTATGTGTATCACCCATCCTTGTATCTGTAAAATGAACTTGGTCATGATGATTGATTTTGGCAATGTGTTCTTGAATTCCATTTCAAGGAATTTTGTTGAGGATTTCGTTGTTTATGCTTAGCAAGAATATAGATATTGCTTATCTGTATGTCAAGTTCTTTTTCCCTGCTTGGGAATTTTTCTGCCATTACTTCTGTGAACAGTTTTTTTATGTCATCTGCACTCTCTCCTGTTTCTTTGTTGACTCCAATCAGCCTTATGTTATTCTTCTTTGCATCATCTAGCAGCTGCTGGATTGATTTCTCATGGTTCCTTACAATTTTGAAGGACTTTTTCTTTTCCTGGTCATTAATTGAAATCTTATCTTGTATATCTGAAATTCAGTCCTCACATTGGCTCATTCTGCTGTGTAGACATTCACTGGAATTTTTAATCTCCTGGAAATCAGTTTGTATCTGTTCTACGGATTCCATTTGTTACCTATGTTGGGATTCCATCATGTTCCTCAGCTCCTCTATTTTTTTATCTGTGTCCTTTCTAGATTTATTAATTATGTCTTGCACTATAGACACAATTTCTGCTGTTATCTGAGAAATTATTTCTGATTACATTTTTTCCAGATCCTCTTTTGTTGCCAGTTCATGGAGTCCAGGTTATTGAGTATCAGAGTGTTCCATCTCATTTCCCTTTGGGGTTGCTGTAGGTGATCTGGAAGTCTGCTTTTGAGACTTGTTTACATGTCTTCTCATTTCAATGAGGGAGGTGGGAGCTGCTGTTGACACCTGCACAGCTCACCTTCTCTGCACTGGAAGCAGTGGAAGGATGGCCCAGAAACCCCTTCCTCTGTGCTAGGAGTGGTGGGATGGTGTCCTGGAAGCCCCTTCCTCTGGTCTGGGAGCAGTGGTACAGCAGCCCAGAAACCCCTGTGAATTGTTTGACTTCTTGTCCTCAATGGTTTTACAAAGGAGGATAATTTGTGATGGCTTCATAGAATACATTTATAAGCATTCACCCCATTTCAATTACATGGAAATTCTTGAGGACCATTGAATCATTACTTTTGAAATATTCTGTCAAAATTCAGGAGTAAAACCATTGGATCCAAGAATTTTCTCTATTGTAGATTTTTGTGCTACTTCTACTATTTTATTGCTTCTTATTGGTTTAGGATTATTTGTAACATCTTTTTACATCAATTTGAATAAGCCATGAATCTGGGAAATTATCACTGTCTTCTAGGTTCTCCAATTTATTGGAGTATAATTTTTTGAAGACTTGGTAATAGTCCTTTGGATTTCAGTGGTGTTGTAATCTAGTCTTTTTCATTTCTAATTTTATTAATGTGTGTCTTTTCTCACATCCTAATGGGAAGTTTGGCTAATAGTTTATTAATGTTGTTTATCCCTCACTTCCTTAAATCCAGTTCCTGATCATGATATCTCATATTGTTAGAATGGATGTATTTCAAAAATAAGCCTATAATTAAGTCCAATTAAAAATTAAACAACATTTACTATCTTGAAACAGCTTGTTACTTTACTTGCATTTTTACCTATATATCATATAAAATTGACTTTTAGTTGCCATTGTTTTTCCCCAATGTGAATATTCAAGAAATAATTTGAGCATATTTTACGTTTAAGGGATCATAGAAATGAACTCATACTCAGTGATTCTGAATGATTCATAATTTATATAAGATATTATATAAAGTATTCAAATATATTCACATTCAAATATAAACATAAAATTAGTAGAGCAACTGGACGTTACAACATGAAGAGATGTTTGTTTCGGTTTTAGATGGAATGAGAATTGAACCCAAGGCCTTAGGCATGCTATACAAGCACTCTACCAACAGACCTACCTCCCCATGCAGGACAATGATTTTAACAGTGGTAATTTTAAAACATAAAAATATTGTTAATGTATTTATACTGTACAGTGTTATATTTTTTCACATTGTATCTGTCAAGTACATAGGAGATGGTTCAATGATTGCAAATACTCAGATATGCAAACTAAAAGATACATAATGTTAATGGCTTATACAAGATGAAGTTTTATAACTCCCAATTTAGTAGCATTGAACAAATTTTAAATAAAATATTTAAATTCTACATGTAGTCTTTTTAAAATTTTTAAGCTGCTTTATGTGGATTTCTCTTTCTGTATACTATTTCCAATCTATAGACTATTGAGGCAGCTGTGAATATATGTATACATATTATATATATATATAATATATACATATCTTTCATATAATGTTGACCTTCAGTTGTGTAAAAAAGGGAATGTTTTTTAATCTCTAAACTCCTTCAGTATTTTTATCTCATTAGTGTTTCTGTGTGTGTATCACCTTATTGGGGATGGTATTTAAATTTCAATATCTGACGTTTGGTTTTATTTGCAATTTATCATTCTCATTTTGTTTTCACAAACCCTAAGCACAACTGGTGCTAAATTGAATCCATTCCCTCTTCAACCCTGTTTAGAGCCCAGAGATAATTCTCCACCTGCTTGTTCTTTGCCCATCTGCCCCTTTGTCTTTTTCCTTTCAAAATCAATGTTACTAATCTCTTTATCATCATATATGAGATACAGCAGAATCACAGGACTGTTTTCATTCATAAAATGCCTCATCTGTTATTATCTACCTTTAAAAGCATCACTAGGTTCTATAAACCAATTACATCTATGTGTCATTGTCTTACACAAAACTTCTAATAAATACTTAAATGTGAACTGTTAGACTACATTTCATGATATTTTACCATTTAGCCATTAACCAGTAGTTTTTACCCACATGTTTTCCAAAAGACAATCCATTTGGCAACATGAACAGAGATGTAATGTAAAAATGTCAAAAGTGTTTCAAGAATGTGTAGTAGTCAGTGCAAAACTGAAAATGACACTGAGCTCCACATGAAACTCTCAGACAGTATCTGATTTGCGACCTTGTAAGACCTTGAACAGAAGATTAGGTTTTCATGCTTGGAATTATGACCCATATACGCTGTGGCATAAAAATAATTGCTCTGAAGAGTGCCAAGTCTGTGGCATTTTTAATGCAACAAATTAAAATGAATATAGTGGGTGGGTTAGAACAGAATTTGAAGAGAGCAGTTGAAATGTATGTTATAGGAAAACTTCTGGATTTCAGAAAATTTTGATTTCTCTAAAATGATCACATTCTCGTGCAATTTGAGTGTATGACTCAAACAAGGATTGGAATATCTGAGGATGGAAACCTAGATTGAGAACATTTATATTCACATGCTTGTATGTATGTGCATAATAACCAGTGTTTACTGGAGAAACAGATATAACAAAAGATATACAAATATATAAAAATGTACAGATTTCCTTATGATGGCTGCCCACAGATTTGGCTATGGAAGAGAACAAAAGGGCTGTCTGCCCACTGGTGATCAGAAGGATCTAGTGGAAGGCCTGGAGCTCTATGTAGTGTCCCATGTGAGTCTACATCAGGAGGCCCAAGGGTCTGTGATGGAAGACTGCAGAGTTTGAGACAGAAGGCTGAAGAGTCTGCACTGGAAGCCAGGAGATGACATCCAAGGTGAAAGCAAAGACTGGAGCTCCTCCAAAGAAGGCAGAAGAGAGTTTTCCTTCTTTGTTTCCCTTCTATACCATTCAGGCGATAATCCTCCTTGGGTCGGTCTTCCACATCGGAATGTAGTTGGGCATTAGTTATTCAAGTTGACACAATCAATCAATTATCACAATGTGTAAAACCAATGGGTGTGTCAAAATGGAACTATATGGAAACAAATGCACAGCACTATGAGTAACTCAGTGTTTATTAGAGGAAAATCTGTTTCACAGCAATAATTTTATGTTTCAGTAATGTTATGAGCTTATTCGAATTTATATAACATTCCATATAATTAAATTCATTATTTGTTCTAAAAAATTTCTTTTTCTTTTTCTTTTTTAAATATATAGATTTATTGGTACATTTTAGGTATAAAATACATTTACATTTATCATTGGGTGTTTGTACCAGAACATGATGCATCTTAGTTTTTATTTTTTCTCCCATTACCTGTGCACCCTTCACCCCTTCCACCCATCCCTATCTACACAGAGTTTGAGTCTACTTTTTTCTCATAATTTTTTTCTTTCCCTTCTTCCCTTTCCCCTTTCCTTTCCACCATCCTCAATCCCTTGGACCTTTTCTTATTTCAAAGTATCAATTATTGATATGAATCATTTTCATTCTTATTTACACTTTCAATTTCTCACACTAGAGAAACTATTTGGTATTTACACATGTGGGTCCTATTTATTTCACTTAAGAGTATGGCCTCAATATGCATCAATTTAGCTATAAATGTCTCTAGTTTCTCATTCTTTATGGCTGAGTAGTAATCCATTTTATAAAAAAAACCACATCTTCTTTATCCAGTTTCCAGTCAATGGGCACTTGGGCTGTTTCCAAGCTTTAGCTATTACAAATTTTGCCACTATAAACATAGGTGCACATATATCGCTGTGGTATGATACTTTTAATTCTTTGGGGAAGATGCTCAGTAGGGGAATAGCTGGGTCAAATGGGACCTGTAGTTCTAGTTCTTTGAGGTATCTCCATACTGATTTCCACAGTGGTTGCACCAATCTACATTCCCACCAACAATGGAGAAGGGTTCCTTTCTCTGCACACCCCTGCCAGCATTTGTTATTGGTTGATTTCTTGATAGCAGCCATTCTTTGTGGGGTGAGGTGGAATCTCAGTGTTGTTTTCATCTGCATCTCTCGAATGACCAATGATGTTGAACATTTTTTCATATATTTACTTGCTGTTTTTACTTCTTTGTCTGAGAAATGTCTGTTCATTTCAGATGCCCATTTTTGAATTTGGTCTTTGAATTTGGGAGGTCTGATTTTTTTCAGTTCTTTATATATTCTTGACAGTAGACCTTTGTCTGAGCTACAGCTGCTAAATATTTCTTCCAACATTGTAGGTTGTCTCTTAGCTCTGTTGGTAGTTTCTTTTGCAGTGCAGAAGCGTTTTAATATGATGAGATCCCAGTTGTTGATTCTTTGTGCTAGCTCCCATGCTACTGAAGATGTGTTCATAAAGTCTTTTCCTATGCCAATGTCATCAAGAGTTCTACCTAATGTATCATCCAGCAAGTTTAGTGTTTTGGACTTAATATTTAGATCTTTAATCCACTTTGATCTTAGTTTAGTGCACGGTAATAGGTATGGGTCTAGTTTTAATTTCTGATGGGTTTAAATCCAGTTTTTCAAACACCATTTATTAAATAGCCTATCTTTCCTCCAATGAGGGTGGTTGGCTCCTTTGTCAAAGATTAGTTGACTGAGTATGTCTGGAGTTGTTTCTGCATCTTCCAATCTATTCCACTGATCTTTGGGTCTGTTTCTTTGCCAGTACTATGCTGTTTTTATCACAGTAGCTTTGTAATATAGTTTCAAGTTGGGGATTATGATGTCCCCAGCCATGTCTCTGTTGCCTAGAACTGCTTTTGCTATTCTAGGTTTCTCCTGTTTCCAAATGAATTTTTGGATTGTTTTCTCTAGTTCTGTGAAGTATATTGTTGGAATTTCAATTGGCATTGCATTGAATCTATATAGTAGTTTTGGAAGTATGCCCATTTTCACTGTATTGGTTCTTCTTACCCAGGAACAAGGGATATCTTTCCATTTTCTTACATCCTCTTCAATCTCCTTCTTCAGAGTGCTGTAGTTTTCAATGTAGAGGTCTTTTGGTTCCTTTGTTAGGTTGATTCCTAGATATTTCATTTTTTTTTAGATGCTATTGTAAAAGGAATTCTTTCCCGAATTTCTTTCTCAATGGGTCTGCTACTTGCATATAAAAAGGCTATTGGTTTTTTAGTATTAACCTTGTATCCAGCTGCTCTACTGAATCTGTCAATTAGGTCTAGAAGACTTTTGACTGAGTTTTTTGGCTATTCTATGTAAAGTATCATATCATCAGCAAATAATGACAGTTTCACTTCTTCCTTTCCTATCTTTATTCCTTTTATTTCTTTCTCTTGTCTAATTACTATGGCTAATGTTTCCAGAACAATATTGAACAGGAGTGGTGATAGTGGGCATCCTTGTCTTGTTCCTGATTTTAGCATGAAAGTTTTAAGTTTTTGACCATTTAGTATGATGTTGGCTGTTGGTTTTTCATAGATAGCCTTAATCAGGTTGAGATAAAGACCTCCTATTCAAATTTTATGTAGTATTTTTATCATGAATGCATGTTAGATTTTGTCAAATGCTTTTTCTGCATCTATTGAGATGATCCTGTGGTTTTTGTCCTTGACTCTGTTAATATAGTGTATTACATTTATTGATTTACATATGTTGAACCATCCTTGCATCCCTGGGATAAATCTGACTTAGTCAGGGTGTATGATGTTCTTGCTGACCCTCTGTATTCTGTTCGCCAGTATCTTGTTGAGGATTTCTGCATCTATGTTCATTAGGGAGATTGGTCTGTAGTTCTCTTTTTGGGTTGGGTCTTTCCGGTTTTGAAATCAAAGTAACACTTGCTTCCAAGAATGAATTTGGAAGCCTTACTTCCCTTTCAATTTCCTTGATGAGTTTAAATAGTAATGGTGATAGTTCTTCTTTAAATGTCTTGTAGAATTCAACAGTGAATCCATCAGGACCTGGGCTTTTTATGTTGGTAAGTTTTTTATTACATTTTCAATTTCACTCATTGTAATTGGGGTGTTTAGAATTTCTATATAGCCTTCATTTAATTTTGGCAATTCATATGTATCTAGGAATCTGTCCATTTTTTCTGTGTTTTCCATTTTATTAGAGTACAGGTTCTAAAAGTAGGCATTGATAATTCTCTAAATTTCTGCTGGATTTGTTATGCCTTAGCATTTTTCATTCTTAATTGCATGTATTTGAGCCTTTTCTTTCCTTTTTTTGATAAGGTTTGTTAAAGGTTTATCAATTTTATTCTTTCAAAAAACCAACTCTTTGATTCATTGATTTTTTTGTATCATTCTCTTAGTCTCCATTGCATTGATTTCTGCTCATATCTTTATCATTTCCTTTCTTGTACGAGCTTTGGACTTGTTATGCTCTTCTTTTTCTAGGAGCTTGAGGTTCTGCATTAAATTATCTACCTGAGTTCTCTCTGTTGTCCTAATATGGGCATTCATTGCTATGAATTTCCCGTGTAGAACTGCTTTCATTGTGTCCCACAGATTCCTGTATGTTGTACTGGCATTTTCATTTACTTGTAGAAACTAATTTCTTCTTTAATTACTTCTCTAACCTATTGTTTGTTCAAGAGGGTGTTATTTAGTTTCCATGCGTTTGTTGGGGTTTTGTGGTTTCTTATGTTATTGATCTCCAATTTTATTGCACTATGGTCTGATAATATACAGGGGGTAATTTCAATTTTTTATATTTACTTAGACATGTCCTATGAGCTAGCATGTGTCCTATTCTGGAGAATGACCCATGTGCAGCCAAAAAGAATGTGTATTCTGATTTTGTGGGGTGGAACACTCTGTAAACAACTATTAAGTCCATTTGTTCAATAGCTTGGCTCAGTTCTAGAATTTCCTTGTTAACTTTCTGTCTAGATGATCTGTCTATTTGTGATAGTGGGGTATTGAGGTCCCCCACTACAATTGTGTTAGTGTTTCTTTGGTTTTTCATGTCTATTAATATTTGTTTTGTATAGTTGGGGGCATTCGTATTTGGTGCATATATATTTAGGATTGTCATCTCTTCCTCTGGGATTGTTCCCTTCACAAGGATGTAGTGACCATGTTTGTCTCTCTTAATTAGTTTTGGTTTGAAATCTACTTCATCTACAAATAAAATTACTACCCCTGCTTTCTTCTGGGTTCCTGTGGCATGGAGAACTGCTTTCCATCCTTTTACTTTCGGTCTGTGAGTTTCTTTTTGAGTTAGGTGTGTTTCTTGTATACAGCATATTGTTGCATTTTCCTTTTTAATCCATTCTGCCAGTCTATTCCTTTTAATTGGTGAATTGAGGCCATTAACATTGATGGTTATAATTGATAGATATTGATTTATCTTTGTCGTGATGTTTTACTTTTGTTGGCTCTTTTATTTCTTGTTTTTTCCCCCTTTCCCTTTAGTGTCTTACCTTGCCTGGTGGCTTGCCTCTGTTGGGCCTCATGGAGTTGTGACCTTCATTCCTTTTTTCTAGGATATTGCTTAGAATTGTTTTGAGTGCTGGTTTGGTGTTCATGAAATTTCTCAGGTGTTCTTTGTTGTGGAAGTATCTAATTTCCCCAATGATTTTGAAAGATAATTTTGCAGGATGCATCAGTTTAGGTTGGAAGTTATTTTCTTTTAGGGCTTGAAATACTTCATTCCAGGCTCTCCTTGATTTGAGGATTTGTGTTGAGAAGTCTGCTGTGATTCTGATGGGCTTTCCTTTATAGGTGATCTGTTTCTTTTTTCTAACTCCTCATAGGTTTTTGTTTTCCTGTTGGGTTTCTGGGATCTTGACTATTATATGTCTAGATGTAGATTTTTTTTTGATCATGGCTAGTTGGAGTTCTATATGCTTCACTTATCTGTATGTCCAATTCTCTACCTCTGTCTGGGAAGTTTTCCACTATTACTTCTGTCAACAGTTTTTCTTTTTTATGTCAATTGTGCTTTCTCCTGTTCTTTCATGGACTCCTATCAGTCTTACATTATTCTTTGCATCGTCTAGCAGTTGTTGGATTGATTTCTCATGGTCCCTTACTATTTTTAAGAAATCTCTATTTTCATGGTCTCTAACCATGATCCTGTCTTCTATATCTGTTATTCTATCTTCAGATTCCCTTAATCTGCTGTGGATACTTTCAATGGAATTTTTGATCTACTGAATATCTGTTTGAATCTGTTTCATGGATTCCATTTCTTTCTTATGTTGGGTGATCATGGTTTCCATTTCTTTCTTATGCTGGGTATTCATGGCTTCCAGCATGTTTCTGAGCTCATCTATTTTTTTTTTCTGTTTCTGTTCTAGTTCCTCTAATCATGTCTTTCACTCTGCTCACCAGCTCTGCGGATATCTGGGAGATTATTTCTGCTTTGTATTTTTCTAGTGCCTCATTCATCTGTTTTGTTATTTCCTGTGCTATCAGTTCAGGGTATCCAGGTGGTTGGTTATGAGACTTTTCCATCTCATTTCCCCCAGGATTTACCCTTGGTGGGGTGGAAGTCTGAGTTTGTGCCTTGCTTAAATGCCTTCTCATTTTTGTTTTTGGTTCTGTCCTTGGTTTAACTCCTGGGTTGATAGTTTGAAATTGCTTTCTGTAGGTATCTTTGTTGCTTGTAATTAGAACCCTTATGGAATGATTGCTCTCAGAGGTGTCTTCCAGATATAGCTGGTCTTTAAGTTTTGAGTCTCTAATGACTCTAAGGCTATCTCATTTTCCTTATACTAGGAAGGCTCTTTACTAGATCAATACCAACAACTTAGCCCAATGATACAATCAGCAACACCATTGCATCAAGTACATCTTTGAAAATGATATTTTATGGTAGTTATTAATCTATCACTTTTAGATGTGTGAATTAAATCAAGATCAAGGACCAACCCAACATATAGTGAATAAACTTCAATATAACAACTTTGCCTTTGGGATGGGGAGTTAGAAGGAGTCAGGGAGGGAGGGATAGATGGAAAGAAAGATAGCAGAAGGTTAGTAGTGTGGTTAGAGGACACAGGTGAGAAGGATAAAGAGAATAATAGGAAAATAAAAATGACCTCCAAATGAGGACCAAAACAGGGACAAAAAGGGAAGATAAACAATGTCAGAGAGCAAGAGAGTGAGTGTAAGGGAGAGAGAGAAAGAAAAGAGAAAAGAAGAAAGAAAAGAAAAGAAAAGAAAAAAAGGAGAGAAAAGCAAATATTTTCAGAGAGTAGGGAAAAAAATTAAAGATAAGAGGAGCAAAGGAAAAGAAAAGAGAAAAAAACCAAATAATAAAACTAATTTTGGGAATAAAAAATAACCATGAAGATGAATGGCCTCTTTCAGGGTATGTCTCTGCTGTCACAATAGACAACGTGGGTTGCAGTGTGCAGCTATAAGTCAATGAGTCTCAGCAAGCTAGTCACAGATCCTTGAAATTCAGGCAGATTTCTGGCTGCAAGTCCCAGGTTGAGCTCCCTGTCCTCCTGTAGGGTTGAACTCTGCAGAGTTGTATTGCAGGTTCCAGCTGCCCATCCCCTGAAGATAGTCCCAGTCCTGATGGGAGGTGAAGATGACTCCAACTTACCCAGCATAGTGGTCTGGTAGTCCAGTGTCCTCTGCATCTTTGTAGTGTGGAACCAGGTAGCTGTACAGAGAAGCCATGGAGGCAGGGGGGTCCAGTGGATTGCTGTGGGGGTGCAGGCTGATTCAGTGCATTCCAAGTGACTTGAGACATTGCTAAGGCATCCGCAGACCTGCCTGTCTGCAGCAGGCTCAATATTCTCTTTTTGTTTTGGCTGAATTTCTGGGTTATTAACTATTATATGACTTTGTGTATATTTATTTTTTATCACAGTTAATTGGAGTTCTATTTGCCTCATTTATCTTTATGTCAAATTCCTTTTCCATGCTTGAGAAGTTTCCTCCCATTAGTTCTGTAAATATTTTTTATGTCATTTATGCTGTCTCCTGCTTTTTCATTGACTAATCAATCTTGTGGGGTTTTTTGCATCATGTAGCAGCTGTTGGATTGATTTTTTTGTGGTCTTTTACTATTTGTGAGTACATTTTCTTTTTCTTTTGTACTGGGGATAGAACTCAATACCTTCAGCTTGTGAGACAGGTAGGGGCAGCACTGAGCTAAATTCCCGGCCTGAGTACTCTTTCTTTTCATGATTGGTAACCACAATCCTGTCTTCTCTATCTGATATTCTGTTCTCATGTTTGCTCATTCTCCTGCACATACTTTCAATGGAATTTTTAATCTCCTGGACACCTTTTTGAATCTGTTTCATGGATTCCACTGCTTTTCTATGTTGAGTGTTTATGATTTCCATCATTTCCCCAAGCTCCTCTATTTTTTTTTTTTCTCTGTCTGCTCTAGAGTCACTAGCCATGTCCTTTATTATGGTCACCATCTCTGTAGTTATCTGACAAATTGTTTCAGATTTGATTTTTTTCTATAGCCTCCTCCATTTGTTTTGTTACTTCAGCTATTACCACTTCAGACAGTGCAGGTGGATGGCTTCCAAATTCTTTCATCTCATTGCTCCCAAGTTTGCACTTGCAAACTGGAAGTCTGGGGTTGCATCTTGCATCCATGTCTTCTCATTCTCTACTTTTTTATAGTTTAATTCCTGGGTTGATGCTTGTAAATTTCTCATCCAGGTAGCTTTATTTCTAGTGTTGAGAACACACAGGAAGCAACTACTTCTCAGAGATGTCTTCCAGATGTAGCTGCCGTTTGCATTTTAAACCTGTTGCAAGATCCTACCCCTTCAATTTATTGGGGATGAGAAGTTGCTGCCTATTGGAACTAGCCCCTGCTTCTTTGGCACCCGCCTATGGGATTGTTTATGACCCTCAGGTAATCTCTGTCTGGTATACCAAGAAGAACAACAGATTATAACAATTATATCACCTCAGCTTAAGTTGTATAATCAGTAATAACAGTAGCCTCAAACACAGCTTAAAAATTGACAAACTGTGGCAACTATTAATTCCCCATCTTTAGCCATATGAACTAGATTTGTGGTTATATAACAAAGTCTAAAACAAATACAAGAATTGTATACAGTAAATATGCCCCCAATATCATGATTTACTCTTAGGGGAGATAACTTAAAAGAGATTAGGGGGACAAGTAGAAAATTAGATGAAGGAGAGATCAGAAGCAAGGCTGGAGGACAAAGGAAGATAACGTGAACTTTGGGAAACTGGTGAAGAAGTCAGGAGGGAAAGAGAGAAGAAATAAATAAAAACAAGACTAGAACCAAACAACAACAGCAACAAACTAGAAACCGTATTCACACTCATATAAAAACAAGAACAAATAATCAAAAAAGAAAGAAAGAAAACAAAACAAAGAAGAAAAGAAGGAAAAATATGTACACATCAGGGCTTGTCTCTCCTATTGCTGGTATACACTTTGGACAGACATGGCTCAGGTCTGTGTTGATTAATCCCAGGAAGCCAGCTGTAGATTTATGGTGGGGCAGTGGATAATCTCAGCAAGACTTCACCTTTAGTTCCACTGATGTTCAGGCTGGTTTCTGGCTGAGAGGCTGGAAACATGTGTTCAGGTTGCAACCCTCTATGTGCTACCTGTTCCCTTAAACTTGGTCCCTTGATGGCTATCCCACACCCAGCACCCACAGTGTATAGAAGGAAAGGTTTATTTTGACTCACATTTTCAGTTCATGGTTTGCTGCCTCTCAAGGCAGAAAGGTCAGAAGTAGGGCCAGGTCAGGGCAGCTGCTCATGTCATGGCAGCCAAGAAAGAGAGAGCAAAAGGAGGGGTCAGAGAGGGAGACACAACCTTCCAAGTCACAAGCAATGACCCATCTGTTCTCCTCTGGCCCTTTCTCTTGACATAAGTTGAGCTCTAGTGCCTCCGTAATGCAATCACAGTGCCAAAGCTCCAACTCTGAACACTTGAAGCTTTAGGGGAACATTCTAGATCTCAACAGTAGCATTTTGTCCCTGGATCCCAAATTATTCATGTCCATTTCATTATGCAATATGCATACTCCAACTCTGCAAGTTGCAATGGTTTTAACATTTTCATCAGTGTTGAAAAGTCTACATTCAAAGCAAATTCTGACACTCAAGGAAATCTCATATTTCTGAGACCCTGTAATATTAAAAACAATGTTAAAACCTTCCAACATACAATGTCAAGAAGTAAATATGGCCATTCCAAAAGGGCAGAAATAGGAGAACAGAATAAATTAGATCAAAGCAAGACAAAAACCCAGCAGGGCAAGCATTTAGTTCTGTATTTCTATGTCTGGTACCTGGGACACCCTGTAGTGAGGTGTGAGGCCTGAAGTGCTCAGAAAGCCCACCTCCTACGGCACTGATGGCTGTAGTTATCCAGTCCTCTCTCTGAGGCTGGCTCTGCTTACAGCCCATGGCTTCTCACCGATGCTCTACATTCTAAATTTCTCCATCCCCTTGGAGTCTCTACAGCTCCTTTGAGTTGATTCACAGACATTCACACTTTTCCCTCTCAGAGGTGCACTTCCTGCTATCTCAGGCCTTCTGAAATCTAAGTGGGCTCTATGAGCCAAGTAAAACCAGCACCACATGGATGATGCTGAGATGGGCCACCAGCTACAGTATTAGGAAGGCCTCTCTCTTTGGATTAGGCTTGTGCTGATCTCTGAGTTTCTGGATGGTTGAGCACTATGAACCACAACCTGTGGAAATCAATTCTGTGAGCACTCAACGCCAGTAGGATACCCTCTGGTTCTCATCTCAAAGCAAAATCTTCTCAGTAGTTTAATATTATCTTTTTACACTTGTCAGTCAGTGGAGGGTGGGGTCTTCCTGATTGCTGAGATGCCCTCAGCCTTCTTTACTAATTACTCTGGTGCAATGTATTTGTTTCCTTTTTAATGCTAATCTATTTAGCATTCACACTTCCCATGGCCTTAACTTTCCAGGTTTCTCCTTTATGGTGAAACTGAAAACTTTTCAAATGGGGTTTTTCCTTTTAACTTTCACTGTAATTCTAGCTGAATTTAGTCAGAAGTACCCATGCCACTGACCAAACTTTGAGCTGCCTTCAAATTTCCTCTGTCAGATTCACTGTTTGCTGCCCTTTGTCTTACTCTCAAGCAAACTGTCAGGTTAAGAGAGAGATACTCAGTAAGTTTTCAATTGGATCAGAATCCAGCTGTTCCAGGGCCACCCCCTAACTGACCATGTTTTGGTCAGCTTTCTTATTGCTGACACAAAATTCCTGACACCTGATAAGTAAAGGGAGAAAGTGTTTACATGACTCACAGTTTCAGAGAATATGAAGCATAATTGACTAACTTCAAGGCAGAAAGTTAAGTTTCTGTAGAGAAAATACATTTCTCATATAAAAGGTGATGCATTTAAGTTTCTGTGTTTGACTTATTTCACCTAACATTTTAGTTTCCAAGTGCTTCCATTTTCCTACAAACAATTCAAGTTTATGCTTCTTTATGGCATAGTAGTGCTTCACTGTGTGTAAATACCACATTTTTCTATACTCACTCATCTGTTGATGGGCACACTGGAAACCTCTGTAATATAACCATTTGGAATTGTGCTGTCATAAACCTGAGTACACAGAGTTCACTGTAATATGAGATGAGGAGGGAGGGTAGAGGAAGGTAGAGGGTAGAGATGGAGTAAATATAATCAGCATGCTTCCTATGTATATCCTAATTTCCATAATGAATGCAGCTACTACATATCACATGTACTAGTAACACAAAAGTAATTGAGTATTTTCTCTTAGAAACTTCATGACATTCTCATTAAGTGATTATGTCAACTTGAGTAAGAAACTGCCAACTGAACTGAACTATGTATCAGCATAGTTCTGGTATGTGTGAGGGGATATATTGAAAAGAGAAGACCCACCCATGGGTTGGTCTGTTGCCTATGTGCTATAAAAAAGAAACAAAGAAGGAAAGGTCACTCCTGTTTATTCAGGAGAGCTCCAATCTTCACCTTCACCTTGGATGTCATCTTCTAGTTTCCATTGCAGACCCTTCAGCATTCTGATACTGACTCACACAGGACACTACAATGACCTCCAGGCCTTTGACTAGACCCTTCAGATCTCCAGCATGCAGACAGCCCTTTTGTTCTCTTCTGCACCTGACTCTTATAAGCCAATCTTGTAAATTTTTATATAACTTGCATTAAGTCTGTTTCAATAGTGAACAATGACTGACACACATGAATAACAAAATTCTCTTTATTTTCTAATATTTTGTCACATTCCAATAAAAAATGTAACATTTAGCACTTTTAAAACTTTATTGCAATTTGGCAAAAGCCAATTATTTCTAAAAGAGTTTCCTGTATTAAATGTCTCTTTGTCCACTCTCACAATATTGATTAGGAGGTTTCCGAGATTAATATTTAGAATTTGTGGATATCTACAGAAATTAACTTTCACATATACAGAGAAACACTGCAATGGTTTAATTGCTTTAGGATCATGATATATGTACATCAACATCATGTATTTTTATACATTTTTGTGTTAGTGCTGGCAACACAATCATTCTAAAGTTTTGTGGCATGAAAGGTTTTCACTATGCTCTTTTGAAAGAAAGATATTTCTGTTATATCTTTTTCTATAGTCTATCTTATGTATTGCTGTGTCTCATCTTTTACTCAAAACACTTGGGAAGATAAGAAGCACTGAGATACAGGGAATAATGTGGATCGATATGTGTGTGACACTGGATTTGATGGTCTGCAGCTGAGCGTGGGATGGAGGACCCCAGGATAATGGATCGGCTCTGAGATGTGATGTCTGAGCTGGTCTCCCTCTGCAGACAGCATTCACTCCCAGCACATGTCAGGTCCCAGTCTCTAAATGCTACTACCCAGTGCTGTAACCTCTGAGTGCATGTAATTCTATCTTTAGTCATGTTAATATAATTACAATTCTATTATGTAATACATTATTTATGGGACATAATATATAAACATTTGGTGAATGTTTAGAATTTGCATTTCAATGTGAATGAATATTACATCATATTGTCATCATGGTATACATGCACGAATATATGCACATTTAAACATGACTATTGTGCACTGTAAAGTGCAATCAATATTTTGCTTTTTCTAAAGAAGGAAATTGGGGGTCCAGAGGTTTAGCTCAGTGGCACCAGCACCTGCCTGGCAAGCACAACATCCTGTGTTCAATCCCCGGTTCCACAAAAAAAAAAAAAAAAAAGAAGAAGAAGAAAATTTGGAGCACACCAAACTTTGGTTTCTTCAACATCTACCAATTGGTCCTTTGTGCTCCACATCTGTACACTAGAGATGATTACTGTGGGTCAATGATTTAATATACAAATACAAAGTTGGATTCATGGTAGAATTCATAGCAAAATTTCCCCAATCTCCTTGTTCTCCAAAAAGAACTCTTCAGATCTGGGGAAATTCTGATGCTGTTTTCAGTGTCTTTATTATATTAATGATTGTGAAACAAAGCAGAGTAGCATCACAATAAGGTGAGGCCAGAAGGTCTCACTCTTCTCCATGTTATTTGGAGTATGAGGGGAGCAGGTGGCCTGAGCATTTGTTCCATACAGTAACTACACTTCCACTTGAAACATACATATCAAATAAGCATGATGAACAGCAAGGGCATAGAAAAACAGTAGAGGTTAATAGATGAAGATTTTTAAAGCAATTAATAACCACGAGCATCCAAATTGTGCCTATTTCCAACTGAATACTGAAACCTTTTGACAAACTTGGATGTTTCTAAACTCAAACACTCAACTGTTAATAGAGGAAACATTCTCAGTGACATGAAATTATTAGTGTTGCTAAAATAATGACTTTAAAGAACTTTGCAAAATTTGTATCAAATTCTGTCTTGATATGATTTATACAACACATGCACATTTTATCAGGTGCTGATAATATTTGAATGAGCTATGGGCTTCAGAATCTGATATTTTACCCTCAGAGTCAGGACATATTGATCATCCTTCATGTCCACTGATATGATTGTCTTCCCTTTCCTACACATCTGTGGAGTTGCCTACACCACTCCTCTGACAACCAGTGGGAATGGTGCAGGTGTGTTTCACACACAGTGAGCAGAAAGTAGTGGAGGAGCATACAGATCAAGTGTGCACTGTTCTATGTCTCTCTCTGTGCAGCGCACCCTCAGCACTTGAACTCTACTTTTACACCCTCAAAACAGCCTCCTCTCAAGTTTTCAAACTGCTAAATTCTGTTATGACTCCCTTTGCTTTCTATTTTACATCAAAGATTTTGCATGAGTGACCTATCCTTTTATTGTGATTCTCCTTGATATTATAAAGTATATTTTAAATCCTTTTAGAGATATATTTTACATTACTTCCCATTACATTAATTATTGTTATTTACTATTATTTTTGAAATACTTGAATTCCTTTAAAACCATGGACAACTGTGTGTTTGCTTGTGTTTTGGATGCTCTTTTCCCCTCAAGATGTCAGCATGCTCTGGAAAAGCAGCTAGGGCTGCCTAGGTCGTGTCCACATCCATGAGAGGATGTGGGTCAGATTCTTTCAGCTCTGAGGTGCAGTAGTCACTGAGCTTCACATTGGTGGGTGCTCTTACCATCTCCAACTTGCTTTTTTTGGGTAAATGTTTAAATGCTGTATTTCAGCAGGACTGTTATTCCACAATGTCTCTGTCCAGGGTATACTCTGCAGACAGCTCCATTCTCAACCTGCATTTAATAGTGTGAACCAGAAATAACATTTTTCCTTCCAATTATAAAATGTTACATTTGCTACTACTGCAGTTTAATACTATTTTGATACTATTTTATTTTGTTGTTTGTTTTAAGTGAGTGCTCACTATGTAATCCCTGCTGCACTGAGCTCATGCTGTTCCTGTCTCAGCCTCACTAGTGCTGTGACTGCAGACGTGGGCTATCTTGCACAGGCAGCTGATGATATTCTCAAACAAAAACATTGTTGCAGGATTGGGAATTGATTCCAGGCTTTTGTGCAAGCCAGGCAGAGTTCTGCCATGGAGCTATACTGTCAGCCCTCAGAATAAATCTTTCATGTACACGGTATCACCAAAATCAAAATGACATCATTTTAACTCTCAAAAGGCCTCACGTATGAAATTTAATGTGGTTATAAGTGGAAAGCAAAAATACATATTCTTATAATTACCATGCAAACAGTGTTTAAAACATATAAGTAAACATATCCTCAAAGTAGAGAGTGAATTTTTAAGCAAAATTTTCTGTGATGAGAGGAATAGTGTATAACATTTTTCTCTTCCAAGAAAAGGGAAATTCTGCACTGATTCTAATCGCCTAAGCCATGGCCTCTAATCCCATCAAATATTTTCCCAGCATATATTTTGTTCATATTTTATTCTCAAAAACACATATTTTTCATTTTTAGTTTATAGATGACTGAATGTTTCCATTTCTTCTATAATATTAAATTTGAATTTTGAAACTTCACTGAGAACATTTTAATTCTAGGTTTATTGATACTTGAAGAGTGTATAAATACAGAAAAATCTTTTAAAATGAAACATTTCTAAAGGTGACATTTTTAGACTTTAAAAAATTAATTAAGTTTTTTGGTATATTTTAGATATACAAAATAATCACATTCATCATAAGGAATTTGTATCTGTAGATGATATATATTCATTATTCTTTATTCCTATTCCCCTACACTCCCTTCAAACCCTCTTGCCCTCTTTATTACAAAAGCTTTGTTTCATTTTTTCCTTCTTTTCTCATTTTTTTCTTTCTTTTCCTTCCATTCCACTCCAGCATCCCTAGTACCCATTCTGATTTAAATATTTCCTTCAGTACCACATTAATAGTTTCCAGAGTTTGGAAGTTTCTAGGCCTCACTTGATTCTATTGTTATTGTTAATTGTACTATGTTATCAAGGGTGTTGTACCTATTGTAGTCAGTTATTCTACCTTGTATCACAACACTGTGGTTGTCTGGAGTCACTATCATTACCACAGTCCCGTGCCAAAAGACAGGGTACTGAGCCAAATAAATAGCAACTTATTATTAATAATTTAGAAATGTGGTATCTAAGGACAGAGAAAAGGCCAGGAGCCAGCAAGAAGCCGTCTCTGTGGAATAGACATTTCCAAGGGAAGCCTTGATACTAGTGATAAAGCTTCCTACAGTAAGCACTTTACACTCATAAACACAGAAAACAAATAAAAATAAATAAAAAATGTGAAAAAAACAGAAGCAAATGCAACACCTGACCTCCAGCCAATCCATGACATGTATAGGGAAAAATAAGATAGGGGAAATCAGAGACTACCAACCTGAATTTTCTGAAATGGTAGCAATAGAATTAAAAAACAAAACAAAAAAATGAATGAGGTTATAGAGAAAATGAGATAAGAAATAATCTCTCAGTTTAAAAGAAAGAGATGATGATCACAGTGAAGGATTTGCTCAGCCAATCTAATGCAGACACAGATAAAAAATAGAAGAGGTTAGAAAAATGATGAAAACCATGAATGCCTAAGATAGGAAAGAAATGGAATCGATGAAACAGATTCAAACCAAAATCCATGTGATTAAAAATTACATTGAAACTATATGCAGCGGAATGAACCCAAGTGAGGACAGAATATCAGATCTGATATTTGCCAGGATTACAGATAAAGATCATGAAAAGAAGAATTTCTCAAAAACAGCAGGGAACCATGAAAAATCATTGTAACAGCTGCTAGACGATGAATACATAAAAATAACATAATATTGATCAGAGTTAATGAAAAAGCTGGAATAGCAAAAATGACCAAAAAAAGTTTACAAAAGTAATGACAGAAAACTTTGCAAGCATGGAAAAAGAATTTGACATACAGATAACTGAGGCAAGTAGAACTCCAATTAGCCATGACACAAATAAATCTAGACCAAGGGATATAATAATAAAGATTCCAGCAATTCAGCACAATAATAGAATATTAATAGCTGTTAAAGAAAAGAAACAAAAAACCTATAAATGAAAGCCGATCAGAATCACAGCAGATGTCTCAACACAAACTTTCAAGAAAAGGAGAGCCTGGAGTGAAATATTCCAAGCCATAAATTAAAACATCCTCTAGCCCACATTGAGATTTCCTGCAAAATTATCTTTCAAAATTAATGAAAAAATGAGATACTATCATGACAAAGAACAACTGAGGAAATTAATGACCACCAAACCAGCTCTCTACAAAATTGTGAATGATATTTTAGAAAGTGATAGCAAAGACTCCAATTCCAAGAAGAGTAATGAAATGAATCTACCAAGCAATGTGACCAATTAAATAGGAAAGACAGGGCGTTAGCAACAGGAAAACAATATAACAATGAGAAATCAATGCATATCAGTTATAACCATCAATGTAAATGGTCTCAATTCATCCTTTTAGGCCTTTTAGGCTGATATCTTTCAGTTCTCTGAATGAATCCCAGAGTCTTGCATGGGATCAGCAAGGAATCTAGCACTGAACTACTTCACATAGCCCACAGGACTACTGATTTTGATGAGAATTTTAGTTGGAAACCTTGTATTATTATTATTGCACTAGTCAGGTTCTGTTGGCTGGGAGAGACACCCAGAACACAAAAGAGGGGAGGGTTCATATTTTCCAGTGAATTCAATCCAAACTCAGAAGGCTGCAAACATGACAGTCCTGATGGAAAGGCCGGGTGGACTGTGCTGACCTTATGGCAGCAGAAAAGTAAGGATGAAAGTGAGGAGCAGGACACACAAAGACCCCATCCAGGGATTGCCCCAGTGATGCACTTGCTCTGACCAGGGTCAACTCCTAACAGCACATTCAGCGCTGAAGTTGTCAATGGGTGAATCCACTGATGAGTGGAATGCACCATTATCTCATCACTTACCACACAATTGACACTTTGGGAAAAATTTTAACTGAAATTCATAGCCATTGTTTACTTTTTCCTCATAATATCAAATATTTTGTAGAATATTAAAACTGTACAAGACAACAGAGCAAAGTAATCTTGATATATGATATGCTCAATCATGTTGGACAATAAATTTGCATAAAGGATACATAATAACTCTAATAAGTTATATCTATATATTGCCAAAACCATGGCTATGACTAAGTTGGATAGGGAAAACCTCCTTAGTCCTCAATGCATTTCCTGAATAGCGTCTTCTTGTGATGAGTTTCCTGATGGCACACTTTATCTGTTCATTTCTGAGACTGTAAATAATAGGGTTGTAAAGGAGGGGAACTACAGAGTAGAACATAGACAGGACCATGTCCCTGATGCTGGCAGACATTGTAGAGGGTCTCAGGTAGACATAAATCCCTGAGCTGATGAAAATCAACACAATGAGAATGTGAGGGACACAGGTTGAAAAAGCCTTTTCCCTATCTGCTCCCACTGGAAACCTGAACACAGTAGAAAAGATGTGAATATAAGACTTGATAATGTAAATGAAACAGCCACCACATATCACTACACTTGACACAAAAATTGTGATCTGGTTGCTGAAGATGTCAGAGCAAGACAGCTTCAGCAGAGAGGGGATGTCACAGAAGAGCTGCTGGACAGCATGGGAGTGGCAGAAGGGCAGCCTGAAGGTATTGATGGTGTGCAGGGCTGCATAGATGAGACCACTGAGCAGAGAGGCCAGTGTGCTGTGGACACACAGGTGAGGGTTCATGATCACAGGGTAATGGAGGGGCCTGAAGATGGCTGCAAAGTGGTCATGAGCCATGATGGTGAGAAACAGTGCCACTACAAATGCAAAGAAAATCACAAGAAAAACCTGAGCTACACATCCTGCCTTTGAAATGGAGCTTGTTTCCAGCATGGAGTTCATGCAGGAGTTAGGGACTATGACAGAAATGTAGCAGGAGTCCAGGATGGACAGGTTTCTCAGGAAGAAGTACATGGGTGTGTGAAGGCTCTTGTCAAGAGTGGTGACAGCAGCAATGACAAGGTTTCCCATTATGGTCACCAGATAAACCAAAGAGAAGAACATGGCATAGAAAACCTGTAGATCCCACATGCCAGAAATCTCCATGAGGAGAAAGCCCATCATCATGGTGGAGTTGGTCATCTGTGGGTGATGTGGATTGTGCCTGAGAGGAGAAGACAGATGTGCTGAACCCAGGAAGAATCACAGTGTGGAAAATGTCTTCATAACTATTAAACTCCAGTCCCAGGGATCACAGGGATGTTCGGTGCCTTGGTCTCCTCATATTTTATGATGATTTTCACTTAATCTGAATGATATTCTCCTTCAACCTGAGAAGATGTTTATTGTCAGTGTTGCTCTGTTTATGATGTCCTCCTGAATTGATATTTATGCAACCTGTGGTCTTCCAAAGGTTAGTAAAGTTCTTGGCATGTATGTGATATACACATATCTTAATACTAATTAAGTTGGGATATCATTAAAACATTGCTCCAATTGATTTTTGCTGTCTAACGTGGAAAGGTTCCAAACAGTTCTCAGTTTATAAAAATGCATCACTTGATATGGTTAAGATAAAAACTATGTTCTAGTTTTTTAATAGAAATGAAAGTACAATAATTTCTAATGTTAAGAAAATAGCTCATCTCATTCAAAATCCTAGCTGTATGCTAGAGTGAAATAAGGTTATTTTCTGTTTTTCTTTTTCTCTCTCTATTCCTTTCTCTTCCTTCCTTCCTTCCTTCCTTCCTTCCTTTCTTTCTTTCTTCTTTACTTCCTTCCTTCTTCCTTCATTTCTTTCTTCTTTCTGAGGATCTACCCCGTGACCCAGAACACTTTCTATGCTGAGGACATGCTCTACCACTGAGATAGTATTCCCTTGGCATAAAAGTGACACAGATTGTTCTGTGTCTGCTACTTTCTTGAGTTAGGTACAATATTTATTTATCTCTGCTCCTGTCTCTCTGTCTCCCTCTCTCTTTGTCTTTCAAAATTGGAACAGTAATAGCTGAAATGCTATGAGAACTGGAGGAGTTACTCAGAATATCAAAAACATTCCTGAAATATCCCAGGTTATCATTGTCTGAAAAGTTGATATTATGCTTGCAGTTTTCCTCCATTTTCAGAGCATAAACCATGTCACACACAATATAGGAAAAATTTCTTTATCACTCGATGTGTCTAAAGGTCTGGAGAGTTAGCACTGCCTCTCTGTTCTCAGTTCAGTCTCCTGTTTGAGCTCTGTCCTAACCTGGCATTGCTCCTGTGTTTCTCAGGCATCTGCTGCCCTCTGCCCAAATCAATGTCTCTGTTTTTAGTGGAATGTGCTCATGTTTTGCCTTTGTTGAGTGAGTTAGAATTTCCTTCCCTCATATTTTTATGCTTCTAATCTAATTTGAATTTCACTCTATACAGATTTCATGTGCTGTTATGCCAGAAACATATAGCATGTGTCTTGAATATTTTTAAGCAAGAAAAATTTACCAATGAGAGCCTCCCCAAGGCCTCCTCTGAAGAATAAAGTAGGTAATCAGGAGTCACAAGACCTGCTATTTCCAGTCAGGACTTTAAATTTGTGACTTTCTTCACTCAAAATAAATGTCCTTGTCTAAAAATGAATAAAATTTATATTTTCGTGGTCTGTGTGCTCTTTGAATTTATCCTATGATTTTTTTTATTACAACAAATATTTACCTCATGCTATTACAGAAATTTTGAATCATAAAGGAAGTAAACATCTCTGAATCTCATGAAAGTTTAATTCTACTACAATGGAGCAACACTGTAGAGTTAAATGTCTGATTAAAACTGTTACACCCAAGGGAGAGAGAACCAACCAGAGACTGATATTAAATCCACACAGGAGTTTATTACCAGCCAGGACCAAGCCGAGCATCAGACTCGAACCTCAACTGGGGGTTGACAAACATGTTTTATACACCTTTGAGGACAACAGTTTCTAGGCCCCCCTATGGGATAGAACTAGCAAAGCAAGCAAAAGGTACAGAAGTGGAATGTCCTGCTGTTAGAACATTTGTAAAACAATAGTTGATTATTTGTTGTTTCTAAGGGACTCTCTAAGGGGAGGAGGTTTCTAAGCTTCCTCCTTATGAGTTCATCTAAAGGGCAGGCAGGTGGGTCAAGCAGCAATATGGAATCTGTCCTGCTAACAAGGGTCCTTCAAAAACATCATCATAAACTTAAATGATTCTAACATATGTAAGAAATTGTATTAGACAGGAAAAGGAAATGAAATTTGGTCAACTGAGTATTGATTTTTGCAAGATAGAAACTGGCCATGAAAATGAAAACACATATTTTACAGTGGATCTTGAGTTGTGACTAGCCAGACATATGAATAATGGGTTAAGACAAGAATTTTAGTTTTAAATTATGACTAAAGTCTTCAATTTTTACCCAAATGTCATCTGCTTGTGCTTCCACATGGTCTCAGGTACAGATTTAACCAATAAAGAGTTCTGGAATGAACATGACAGCATTCTTTCCTCTGTGAGGCTAATTGAGAAACCCTGGGCCAATATCTCAAAGGAAACAGATCTACCAGGAAGAAAGTGTGGCCTAAAATTAAACAAGAGAGAGACTTTGAAGGCAATTGACCTACTTGAGTTACAACCAGCCTTGCCAAACACATTGAGTTCCTAATTCAAGACCCCATAGTGTCTCTCTGCTCTAAAACTGGTGATTTGTTTTTGTACTTTGTACACAACCCTGGTATTTATCATTGAACAGCTTTCAGGAATCAGATTAATATTCATTATTTCCACACTTTCAGGAATCAGATTAATGCTCATTATTTTCACACTTTGGCTAGAGTGGGAGATTATACTGTGAAGCCTAAATTCTACTCCTAGAAACAATGTACACCAATATTTAATGATTTTCTTATCTTAGGACAACTAAAATCATGACAAACCATAATCTTTCAAAAGGATTCAGCTGATATAAATGTTAAGACTTTTCAATTTGAAATATATTCTTCCTGGGGAAAACATCTGAACTGGGTGATCTGAAGATTTATGTACAGATACATATATATTTATGGAATTACAAGAAATCTCTCTTGTTCTACCAATTAGTATATCTCAAATATTATACATGCTGGGAATCTTTTCTTAAACTTTAATTGTAACACATTCTAATACATTTGAAGTGTATTTAACTGAAACACATTGCTATTAGCATTGTTGTGCTCAGGCCTCTATGTGAAATCTATAACCTTACTATCTTTGGTTAAAGATTGAAATTTTCAAATTTTCTGTGAGGTTACTATGACTTACCCCAAATAAGAAACTAATGTGCACTAACCATATGCAGTTTTTGCAAAATATAATGAGGAACAGAAGCCTGGATATCTAGAGTTAGACTAGGTGTCATTAATATTTGGATACAATTTACAAATACACAAATATTTAGCATTCTGTTGTGAATGAATAATAATTTTATGGGATATAAATAATTCCATTATACCTGATTAAAGCAGCACATTTGCTTTTCTCTTGAAGAATAAAATACTTTGGTAACTTGTCAAAATATAGATGTTGAAAGTTTACATTTCCACAAACAAAGCACATAAAAGTATTTTCTGAATTAAATAGTCACTCAGTATCAATAAACAATCTGCTTCTACACAATTTATTTAAACCAATTACATAGATAGTTTTGTCAAAATGCATCACTCCAGCTTTAAAGGAAAGTGCTACCTGCATTTCTCCTTGGTTATATTTAGATATTTTAAATCTTTCCAAAATGAATTGCTGCTTTCTGGAAGAGTATCACTTCAAATTGTTGGACATATATTAAACTGGTAAAAAGCTTCAGACTTCTTCAAGTTGCTGTCAGTGAACCTTTGAGCCATTTGTTTCTTTCTTCGATTTGTTAATTTTAAAAATTTACTCTTGGGAAAGCATGACTTTATATGTGACAAAATAACCTACTTCCTAGAGCACATGGTTTGGGATTTGAAATGATTTCTATTTCTTTTGGCAAACCTGCTCACTACTGTGAAACCTTAGGCTCAAGTGTGTGGACTGATCCAACAATACTGATGTTTCAGATATACATTGAGTGCAAACATTTCTAAAACTGTTAGACAATTAAAATGATAGAAACCATACATGAAACTGTATTTAATTTATAATATGTTAATATTATGGGTAATAATGTGGCTGTTGTATTAGAAAGGGTAAGGGTACATTGGAAATACCTAATCCTTATATGAGCTAACTGTTACTTAAATAATGTAGGTAATTTAATTGGTTCCTCTAGATAATAACTTAATCTCTTTCTTTTGTTGAAATGAATTAATAACCATTTTTCTCATGTCAAACTCATTAAATTAATATTCTGGAGTGGTCTCAAATGGTACTACATACTCTTTTATATAAAATAATTATAAAATACAAGCCTTTTGCAACAAAATGAAATGTTTTATTTGTTTTACTGTGTACAGTTTTAAAAAGAAAATGAATTAGATAAAATTTTAATTAAATCACTCATGGCATCAATCGTTTATATAATGATTCATTTCTTAGTTATTCTGGGAATTATGATTGAGTATCTAACACTCCTCAGCTCAGGCCCAGCTGAAAGGGATGGACTAATGAGGAAGAGACTGCAACCAGATCATCTAATCAAAATCCAGCACCTTTAAAAGAGATTCTTGGAATATTTTAAATTATAAAGTATTCCAGTTTATGTACATTTATTATATTTATATCCCCTCATTTTTCTCTTAAACAGTGGCTTTCCTTCTCAGGGAAACTCATAGATGCAGCCTCCTGATTAAACTTCTCGGACCTTTCTCTACAATGCTTAGGAGTTTTCTGGATTTTAAATTTCTCAGTTGACAGTAACAACAAACAGTTGTTCAGTTTTGAATCCCTTGGCCCACTTGAGCTTCCAGTCTTTGAAATGATGGAGCTTTTGGCAGCTCTTGACCCACTCATTTGTTTACATATTTGATTCCTGGTGAGAAAGTGACATGTTTCCTTACATCTAATAAACTATTCAGTTTCATGCAATAATTAATGAGAGATGATTTACAGAAATATGCAATAGATGAATTTACAGTGAAAAACTGACTTCTGAACTGTTTGTATATGAGAGATGATTGTAACTCAAGTTGGTCAATTGAAGGCATGGGCTCCTCTACACAGTGTTCAAAGTTTGTCTCCTGTATAATTTTAGGCCAAACTTTGTTCTACACAGAACTCAGTGTCCTGAGGGAGACACTGGCCCAGGATTTTTCAAGTAACCCCACACAGGATAGGATGTGGTAATGTTCCTTGCAGAACTCTTTAAATGTTAAATCTGCATCTCAGACCATCTGAAAACACAATTGGCAAATATTCAGGTTGCAACTCAAGACTTAGGGCTTAAGTTAAAACTAGAATTCCAGTCACAACCCCAGTTGTTCCTATGTCAAGCCAGCTGTATCTCAAGGGTCCACTGTATATCAGCATATGCAGATATTCTTACATTTGATGCAATTCATTCTGTTTTGTCAAACAAGTTATTAATTCATTCCAAGTGAATGAATGTTCAGCATAGAAGGAAAGACAGAGATAGTTATCAAGATATTCATAATAATACCCCATACTCACCACAAACACACTTGGAATAGCCAGTTCCTCAAATAGCTCTTTTCTCCATGTAAGATGTCCAAATGCACATGAAACAATTTTTCCATGATGAAACCTCATCAGTGGCTCTTCATCTAAAGACTTCAATAGGAATTTTATCATAAAGCTACAGTCAGCAGGGACAGGTTCATCTGAATATGTGACAATTGTTACATCATTCCAAGTATGTAGTTTAGGGAAACAATTTTAAACGTTAGCAGGGTCCCTAGAGACTCATCAAGAAATCCAGAGAACACTGTAGCTCAATGGAATGGGATTTGGCCAAATCAGTGCACATTTTAGGACCTCACCATGATTTTCATATCAACAAATATTGATGTTCATTTCCTTCTTGCATGATCTGGTAGATTAATGACTTTCAGCACTCATAGCAAGAAATGATGGAAATCCTCATATGCAGGTACTTGAGAAATCTAGTTGCTATAGAAACTGTTCAAACTGGAATTAAGTCTTCATTAAAACTCAGCAAAACTGCTTTAGGTACAAACTTGGTAATTAAGTAATCTCTCAAGATGTTTCCTAGAATCATCATTTGTACAGAAATGAGGCACTGAGATATATGCTTTCCTGAGTAAGCATGCATTTGTAAAACTAGTAGGGGTTTATCAATTCAGGGAATGATTTGTGAAAATTTAAAAAAAAATCTGTGCTTCTGGAAATCCACATTATATTGATTTTTACACATTCTGTCTGTCACTCATGTGAGTTTTAATGTGTACAGCACAAGAGTAATTTTTTCTGCCAGATATGGGAGATTTTCTGGTTAAAATTGCTTAAGTTTGATTTTTTCACAAAATGATTCCACATGTAATTAAAAAGTATTAATACACACTCATAATTGTCTTTTATTATATATGTGGAATCCTGAGGCATTTTCAAAGATCAACTTTAAGAATGTGCCTAAGGATACAAGCTCTCATACTTATTCATCAACAGTACACTTTGTCACTGTAATGGCTTTTGGACAAGGGGCAGGAGATATACCAGATGCTCCTCCAGCATGGCGTTTTACCAGATGGACAGCAAGAAAGCTCTCTGAGATAACTTGAGCCTTGACAGAGACAGGACAAAAAACTATGAAGTTCATGGCAGACTAAAATCAGGCCATTTAAGCATCAATGTATAAAAACTCTGTTAATGAATTTATATCCTTCCATACATAATGATGCTAAAATTAAAACACATTACTGATCAATTTATCATTGGTAAGTAACCAGTTCATCATTTTAAACCTCAGAACAAATTAGGAAACATGGAAGGATTTCTCCTGCTCACTACAACCTAAGCAGTAACTCAAGTAGCTACATGAGCTCTGTAATCCTCATAAATGAGCCCACCACAAATGAGAATATGAGTGTTAATTAGAGTTCATTTCAGTTTTTAATATTTAAACTTAAATAGTCACATGTACCTGAATTTTTGGCCTATGGTTAACTTGAAATCCAGGAAATTTATTTCTATTCTAATTTTAAAACAATAATTTATGTGACATTAAAAATGAATTACAAAATTTAATCCATTTTTATAAAATTAAAACTGAAAATAAATTAAGAATTATATTTATAAAGTCTCTGACAGAAATATAAATATATATGTATATATATTGTTAAAATATATTATTTGGAATTTACATTAAAAAGTGACAAATGATAGAGAAAGTAATTAAGTAGATGAAAATGATTAAATGTATGATAATGGTTAATAAACATGAGTGATGAGCTAAGCCAGGTTCACTACATATTTTTTCATTTTTAAATTTTATTTCATTAGTACATTTTTGGAGTGCATGAAATTTACCTTAGGGAGAAGGTGCATTTATTTAACACATTTGATTCATTTTTATTCCCCTTCCCCTTTCTACTCACCTGCACCTCTAGAACCCCATGTACTATTTTCATTAGTATGTTTACTATTATTACTTTTAGTTCATGTTTACGACATAAAATGTTTATATTCATTGTGAGTATTTGGTACATGTACATGACACATCTTGAATAATTTTACATTCCCTCTCCTTCCAGTCTCCATTCATTTGGTGTCTCTTGACCTCATCCTATTTGCAAAATATCTATCACTCTGTTTCCTTTTATTGAACTTCCACTTTACTCTTTAATTTCAGTTTCTTGTGCAAGAGAAACCATTAGATATTTAACCTTGCATTTCTGGTTTATTGAATTAAACATTATGGTCTCAAAATGTATCTTTGTCATTTTTTCATTGCTGAGACCAAATACTCAACACTCAAAGTTAAAGGGGAAAAGGCTCATTTTACCTCACAGTTTATACAGGTTTCAACACACAGTCAGCAGGCTTCAAGGCAGTGCTTCATAGAAGAGGGGCAGTGCAGAGGAGAAACAGTTTATGGCATAGCAGGCAGGAGGAAGCAGCAACATCCAGCCTCCCTTTCCCTTTTATCCCATCCAGGTTACAAGCCTACAGGTTGGTGCCACTTGTACCCAGCATGGGTCTTTGCATTTCAATATATCCATCCAGCCAAATCCAGAATCATGCTAATCCAATGAGTGAACTTATCCAGTTATCTTATCCATAAACCATATTCATATATCATAAATATAGGTACCTGTGAAAAGCTTCATCTATGAGGGCTTGATGCTTTTGGAGGACAACTAAATAAAATCCATAATAAGTTTTTCAATTTATCCTCAAATCACTCAATGTTATCTTTCTTTATGGCAGAGTAGTACTCCAATGTGTGTAAATATCACGTTTTCTCTATCCAGTTTTCTGTTATTGGAATCATACCATGCTTCCAGGATTTAGCTATCAAGAATTTTGCTGCATAGACATGCATGTATGACTATAACATGATGTCTTTAACACTTTGGGAAAGATATAAAAAATTTGCACACCTTGTTCAAATGGAATTTTTATGTTTTATTTTTGATAAATTTCCATACTTATTTTCACAATGGCTGTACAAATTTATATTTCAATAAACAATGTAGATGTGTCCCCTTTTCATTATAGCCATACTGGCATTATTTAACATTTAATTTCTTGATGATTGCCTTTCTTTCTGTTGTAAGAGGAAATCATATGGTTGTTTCAATTAATTTTTATCTATTAGCCAGAGCTATTGAATATTTTTTCATATGTACTTGCCATTTTTACTTCTGAGAAGTATCTATTCATTTTACATGCCCATTTTTGATTGGGCCCTTTATTTTTGGAGATGTAATTATTTGTGATATACACACATAATTAGATATTATTCCTTTGTCTGAGGAATAGTTTGCAACAATGTTCCCATCCTGTAAGTTGTGTCTTTACTTAGTTGTTTTCTTTGCTACTCACAAGCTTTTCAATTTGATATGATCCCATTTATTGATTATTGCTGTTGTTTTTGTAATGTACTTTCCTTCAGAAAAACTTCCCTTCACCAATGACTTCAAGAATTTTACCAACTTATCATTCAGCAGAATAATTGTATTCTAATCTTTAGTTTTTTATTCATTTAGTATTTCATTCAGTATGTGGTGAGAGACATGGGTCAAGCTTCCATCTTCTTCATGGTGAATGCCACTTTTAAAAGACTATTTTCTAAAGATGTTGTCTTTCTTCCAAGGTATACTTTGGGCACTTTGTCAGAGTTCATACAGCTGAATGGCTCTAGGGATGTTTCTGAACCCTCTCTTCTAGTTCTTTGGCACCTATGACAGTTTTAGTGTCAGTACAATATCATTTTAATCACCATAACCTTGAACTATAACTTGAAGTCAGGTGTTGTGATATTTCTTGCTTTACTCTTGTTTCCCAGGATTGCTTATTTTAATGAGTCTCTTCATGTTCCATATTAATTTTGGAATTTTTTTCTCATTTTCTGTAAGCTATGCCCTTGGCATTTTGATTGGAAATCCTTTAAATATATCAGTTTTGAAAGTATGACCATTTTGACAATATTGATTCCGTTAAAAGCAAATGTGAGCTTTGCGCAGTGGCAGTATGAGGTTTATCTGAGGTGCGATTGTTGCTTATTAAAAGAAACTGTGAATATAATTCTTAATTTTGTCACTAGTTAAGTTTCAATAAGATGGGATCCCAATGGTTGATTGGTTGTGCTAGTTTCCACATGACTGAGGTTTTGTTTTAAAGTATTTTCATAAATTATTTTCTTTAAAAGTTCTACCTAACCTATCATCCAGCAGGTGTAATGTTTCTGTTTAAAAATTTAGGTCTTTGATCCATTTTCATTTTAGTTTAGTTCAGGTTGAAAGATCTGGATCTAGTTTTAATCTCTGGCAAGTTGAAACTCAGTTTTTCCAGCATTATGCATGAATGATGCTATCTTTCATCCAATGAGATTTTTTTCCTCCTTTGTCAATGATGCAGTGGCTGAGTGTGCTTGGAGTTGTTTTTGCGTCTTCTAATCATTTCCACTGATCCGTGGGTCTTTTTCTTTGCCAGTACCGTGTTGTTTTTATCACAGTAGCTTCGTATTACAGTCTCAAGTTGGGGATTGTGATACCCCCTAACTTGACTTTATTGCACTGAATTACTTTTGTTATTCTAGGTCCCCTCTGGTTCCAAATGAATTTTTGGATTGTTTTTGCAATCTCTGTGAATTATACCATTGGAATTTCAATAGGTATTGCATTGAATCTATACAGCAGTTTTTATAAGTATGGCCATTTTCACTATATTGGTACTGCCTACCCAGGAGCAAGGGATGTCTTTCCATTCTCTGATATCCTTTTTTAAAATTTTTTTTTCTGATATCCTTTTTTATCTCTTTTTTCAGAGTGCTCCACTTTTCAAAGTAGACATCTTAGATTTCTTTCTTTAGGTTAATTTATAGGTATTTCATTTTTTAGATGCTATTGTGAAAGGAATTATTTCTCCAGTTTCTCTGTCAGTGAGTCTGTTGTTCATGTACAGGAAGGCTATTGATCTTTTTGTGTTGACCTTGTATCCAGCTACTGTACTGAATTTGGTTATTAAGTCTAAAAGACTTTCAAGGCAGTTCTTGTAGTCTTCTACATTGAGTATCATGTCATCTGCAAATAATGACAATTTAACTTCTTCATTTTCTATCTTTATTCGTTTTTTTTTCTTTCTCCTGTCTAAATGCTGTTGCTAATGTTTCCAGAACTATATTGAAGAAAAGTGGTGATAGTGAACATCCTTATATTATTCCATTAGGGAAATTGGTCTATAATTCTCCTTTTTTGCTTAGGTTTTCCTTTGCTTTGCGGATCAAGGTGATGCTTATTTTCAGGAATCAATTTTGGAGTATTCCTTCCCCTTCAATTTCATTGAAGGGTTAAACAGGAGAGACAATAGTTTTTCTCTAAATGTCTTATAGAATTGAGCAGTGAAGCCTTCAAGGCCTGGGCTTTTCTTAGTTGGTAAGTTTTTAATTATGTTTTCAATTTCATTGATTTATACTGTTTAGAATTTTTAGGTCTTCTTGAATCCACTTTGGTAATTCATATGTATCTATAAATCTGTCCATTTCTTTTCTGTTTTCCATCTTATTGGCATTGAGTTTCCCAAAGGAGGTATTGATGATCCTCTGGATTTCTGCTATATACATCATAATTTCACCCTTTTCATTCTTTATTACATAGATTTGAGCCTTTTCTTTCTTTTTTAATAAATTTGGCTAAGGATTTGGCAATTTTGTTTATGCTTTTGAAGAACCAGCCCTTTGCTTCATTGATTTTTTGGTATCATTCTCTTTGTTTCCATTGCATTGATTTCTGCTCTGATTTTTATAATTTCCTCCTTGTATGAGCTTTAGGTTTGTCCTGCTCTTCATTTTCTAGAAGATTGAGGTTCAGAATCAGGTTGTTTATTTGAGTTCATTAGGTTTTCCTAATATGAGTATTCACTGCTACAAATATCTCTAAATATCTCTCTTACTTCTTTCATTGTGTCCCATAAATTCTGATATGTTCTAATGATATTGTCATTTAATTGTAGAAACTTTATTTCTTCTTTAATTTCCTCTGTGATCCATTGGTTGTTCAGGACTGTGTTGTTCAATTTCCATGTGTTTATGCAATTCTTCTGGCTTCTTTTGATATTGATCTCCACTTTCATCACGTTATGATATGATAATATATAGGCAATAACTTCAATTCTTTTGCATTTATTTAGCCATGTTCTATGAGCAAGTATGTGGCCTGTTTTAAAGAACAACCTGTGTGCAGCTTTGAAAGAATGTATATTCTAATTTTGTGGGGTGGAACATTTTGCAACCATCTGTTAAATTCATTTGTTCAAGAGTTTGGTTAAGTTCCAGTATTTCATTGTTTATTTTTTGACTAGTTGATCTATATGTGACAGTGCAGTATTGAGGTCCCCCACTCCTATTTTATTATTTATTTGATTTTTCATGTCTCATAGTATTTTTTTCTATAGTTGGGTGGACTAGTATTCAGTGCATATATATTTATGATTGTCATCTCTACCTCTTGGATAGTTCTCTTTACAAGGATGTAGTGGCCTTCTTTGCCTCTCTTCATTAGTGTTGGTTTGAAATGCATTTTATCTGCAAATTGGATAGCTACTTCTGCTTTTTATTTGGGTTCCTGTCACATGGAGTACTGTTTTGACCCTTTAACTTTCAGTCAATGAGTTTATTTTGGATTAAATTTGTTTCTTTATGCAGCATTTTGTTGGATCTGCTTCTTGATCAAGTCTGCCAATCTGTTTTGATTGATGAATTGAGAACATTGACATGGATGGATATAAATCATATGTATTGACTTATCCTTGTCATGGCCTTTTCCTGTTGTTGGGTTCTTCCCCTTTGCATTTAATTTTTTGTCTTGCCTCATGGATTTATTTTTCTGGGCTTCATAGTGTTGTGACCATCACTATCTTTGCTTAGGATATTGTTTAAAATATTTTGATGTGCTGGTTTGGTATTCATAAAGTTTCTCAGGTGTTCTTTGTCTTGAAATTATCTTATTTCTCCATTGATTTTGAGAGATATATTTGCCAGATACATCGGTCTGGGTTGGAGGCTTTGGTTTTAGGGCTTGAAATACTTCACTCCGGGCTCTTTGTGACTTAAGGGTTTGTGTTGAGAAGTCTGCTGTGATTCTGATTGTCTTTCCTTGGTATGTGATTTGTTTCCTGTCTCTAACTGCTTGTAGTATTTTGTTCTTCTGTTGGGTTTCTGGAATCTTGACTATTATAGCCTAGGTTTAGATTTTTGATCACTGCTATTTGGAGTCCTTTATGTCACACTTATCTGTGGGTCAAGTGCTTTTTCCCTGCTTGTGAAGTTTTCTGACACTACTTCTATGAACAAATTATTTTCTTTGTACTATCTCCTGTTTGTTCATTGACTCCCATCAGTCTTCTTTTATTGTTCTTTGCATCATCTATCAGCTGCTGGATTGATTTCTTGTGGTCCCTTGCTATTTTTAATAATTTTTTTTCTTTTCCTGGTCACTAATTGCAATCCTGTCTTCTATATATGACATTCTGTCCTCACAATGGCTCATTCTGCTGTGTAAATTTTCAATGGAGTGTTTATATTCCTGGATATCAGTTTTCGTCTGTTTTATGGATTTCATTTGTTTCCTATGCTGGGATTCCATCATGTTCCCCAGCTCACTATGTTTTTTTTAATCTGTGTTGTTTCTGGAGTTATTAGTCATGTCTTTCACTGTAGACAGAATTTCTGCTGTTATCTAAGAAATTATTTCTGATTTAATTTTTTTCCAGATCCTCTTTCATTGCCAATTCAGTAAGTCCAGATGGTTGAGTTTTAGGTTGTTCCATCTCTTTGCCCCTTGGGGTTGCCTTTGGTGATTTGGAAGTCTGGTTTTGAGTCTGTTTTCCATCTCTTCTCATTAAAACCAATGCAGTCTGCTGCACCTTTATTGAGGTGCCTCTTTGCTCTCTCAGTGGGTTTCAGTTATCAAGCCTCAGAGAGGCCTTTTCTCTGATGCGCACCACTGCACCAATTTCTGGGTAAAGAATGATTGCCTTCTTCATACCCATGCTGGACTTTTTTCAGGGTGAGATACTTGCTGGGGCCTGTGTGCACTTAGCCATGGTATCTGGGTGAGCCACTGGCTGGGGCCTGTGCACCTGAGCAGCTCTTGTCAGGGTGAGTTTCTGCCTGTTGCCTGGACACCCATGCTGCTGATGACCATCATGCTTCTGGCTGGGTGCTTTGAGCACTAATTGATGGTATCTGGTGGCTATTGCTTTTTCACCTTGTGCCCAGCACCTCTATTGAATTTGTTTCTTAAGTATAGAAGTCTTCTGCTGGAATTTTTGGGGTCTTCTTTATATAGTACCATGTCATCTGCAAATAATGATTTAACTTCTTCATTTCCTATACCAAATTGTATCTCTGGTACAAGACATGGAATGTATAAAATATGATCAAATTTGTATAATTTTGTGAAATAGGAAAAATGTAAAAGGGAAAGAGGAACTAAGGAGGGGGACAGAGGAATGGAAAGAGGGGAATGAAAAAAGTGTGAAAAGAAGGAAAATCTGAAAACAATGTTCATGTGAGTAGGGAGGGGTAGAGGGGTTGAAGGATGAGAAGGGGAATAGGAAAATATAATAATCAAGATATATCATGTACAGGTACAAATTCCCAATAATTGATGTGATTGTAGTGTATGCCTGAAATGTACCAATAAGCTTAAAGAATAAAAAAACCTTTCCACTATATTCTTTGTCTCAATGATTATTTATACATGATAGGTTAAAGAAAATTCCTGCATTTGAATGTAACAACTTCAATGAAAAAAGCTATATATAATGTAGTCTGACACAAATTATTCTTTAATTATGATTTAACATTTTTAAAAATTCGGTAATATTTTTCAAAGATGCATTTCATTCTCACATTTGTATTTATTTTTATTCATATTAAGAATGATAAATATTTTAGTGCATGTTTTAACAGTCATAGATTTTTAAATTTCTGACCAGGTGAGAGCCCCAGCTTGAACATCCCCACAGCCAGGCTTGGGCTCCAAGCCCCAAACGTCCCTCTAGGAGATATGCAGTGGTGAGGGGAGGTAAAGAGTTGTGTTCAAGCAATAATAGCAGGAAGGATAGACACAAGCTCGTGGTCACCTGAAAAGGGCCACCAGACACTGAGGATTTCTGGATAAGGAGAGGAAGGTAAGGTTGTGGCTTTCCATGGCCTGGTGGTTTGCATCACTGGCTGAGTAGGCATCTGGCTTGGTCTTACAGGGCCTTTTTCTTGGGTTGGATCTGTGAGGGTGCTGAGAGGACTCCTCCAGGACTGAGGGTGCAATCCTGCTCCCAGGGGATCTTGGTTCATGCTTAAGGGTGTGGCCTTGGCTCCTCAGTGAGGCTCACTGCTCTTTCTGGGGTGACCTCTCTTTTAGGGACTCCTGATCATGGAATCCAAGATGACTTCAGGGTTATGGCAATGACTGGATCTTCATGGCCTGTTCTGGGGTTGTGGAAAATAATGTGGGAAAAGCTGTCCCGGAAGGTCTAGGAAGTACCTGGGTATGCTCCAACTTTCAGGGGGAAGTTATCTAGGTAAATGTAGGTAATAATCTTGTAGTGACAGTTCCTAGACAGAAACTCCATATGTAAACACCATGCCTATATGGCAGGCAGCCACCACAAACTTGAATGCAATGAAACAAATGGATGTAAAATGAGACTAAGATATTGGGGTTTGTCCTGAATTTAGTACCCATAGCACATTTTTAGGCTGAGCACCTATAGCCTTATTAACCTATTACTTTTAATTTTGGGTTATCTCTTTATACTTTGTTGCCAGGGAGCTTAGTCAAAGCCTGAATCCAGGGCCTATCTACTGTATTATTTGCCCATTTACCACTGAAAATATAAGAAAACAAAAATACAAGTTTATTTACAATTGGATCAAAGGGTGAAGGCAACTCTTTAGCACCTTGGAGCACACAGAACAATGATATGTAGAAATGGGGGAGAAAAACATGAAATAGGCACTCACACTTGGGATCAGGTTTGGCTTTCCAGGGGCACAGGGAAAGTGGAACCTTCCTTGCTTTCAGGATGGCTGGTGCTGGTGAGGCTGTGATTCTACTCTTAGCATGAAGAAGCTGGACTTTTTCATCTTTAAAATATTTTTATCCTTGAAGATCCATTTTTTTCCTCCAGGTTACAGTTTCTCTTGTGTGCAATACTACTCTGTGATTTTTGTAAACAAATTTTGTACAATCTATGCAACTCTCCCTTGGAAGAGGAAAATTAATTCATTCTTTGATCTTGCCATAGTGTTATAAATATGTGTGTAAATACAGCTCCATAATGGTGGCATTTGTATTAACCTGATTTCAATTATTAAAAAATATGTGACTATGGGTGCTGTATAAAGACAGTAGGTTCCTTCAGATCACAATCAGAAGGCTGCAAATCCTGGATCACACAATCCCCTCAGCTCAGCCCCTGTGGGGAAGGCCATGGCAGTGACCTCACAGTGAGAGGGCACTGAGAGGAAGCGCATGGTGACACAGGAAGCAGAGACAGAGCAGAGGTCAGGTTCTCTCAGAGCAGCTCCCTCTGGTGTGGACTAACTCACAGGAGCAGCACCCAAATTCCTCACCATGTCCCACTAAAGCCTCAGGTCTCGGAGAATACACAGGTCCACATCACCTCCATGAGCTATGGTGCACATCACCACCATGAGCTATGGTTCATCACGTGACTGTGGGAAAACCACACCCAAAACATGAAGAATCCATCTCTTCCATTTCCATCTGTGGAAAATGTATCCTCCGAGAAATTTAGTGTGTTATAGTAGAAGTTGATGTCCTGTTATTTTTATAATTCCACAGCAACAAAGGTTTTCTTTTCAATTTAGAAATCATTATACATTTTACCTTTTATATAATATGACATTTTGTCACTTTTAATGGTGATTTAATATTGATTTGTGTGTTATCTAGAGTGCAAATGTTGTTCTTAATACATGTAAAACTTCTTAGAACTTATTACCATTTCAACCTTTTATTCTCAAGCTTTAATAGGCATTTCTTTTTCAATGGGTGATGTTGTTTCTATTTACTTTTATATTAATTTTGGGCAATATTGCCTTAATAAGCCATTTAATACATCAAACATTTGTCAAAATAAGGACAACTATTTTGATTTTATCTTAAACTCACATTTTCTGATGTTTACATTTCATCTTCAATTTTTGGTTGTATATAAAGACTATTTTAACATAATTTCTTCCATTTTCTTTAAAGTATTGTAAACACTTACAATTTTTCCACCAATGCCTATGATATTGGTAACCTAGTTTCAAACTATTAAATTGGAGGAAATTTAACATTTTGGAAGTTGATCTATATTCTTCAAGAGTAATAGTCAATAAATTTCCATGTTTTCATATAAATCTTCCTGTAGCTCGAAACCCTTTGTATTTTTCAACAGACAGTAATAACAAACAGTAATAATTGTGTACCAAAAACAACATAAATTGAATAGATACCATTATTGTCAATGTTATAAAGGAATATATATATATATGTATATATATATATGTATATATATATAATGCCTGTCCAGCTCACACTCTAATGACAGAAATGAGTGAACTAAAAAAGTAAAAATAAGGACAATAATTTTAACCTAATGTAATAAATTACCTTACATGGTAAATTATTTCCTTCTGGTTTTTATATGATAACAGCTCAAATGAGTGAGAATCTGAGACAAAGTAAAAAGAGCCAATTTGGGTCAGGGTGAGTCTTCCCAGGAACTCACACCTTTGAGGAAAAAGCAGAGTTGGGGGAATCCTTATACCTGTGGTTCAGGCTCTCCAAGGCTGTGAGGGGCTCCAGTGAACATAGAGAGGAGGCTTTGGGCAGAGCATCCATAGCTCTGAGGTAAGCTATGGAGAAATAACCTACCTGTAGCTTTACTTGAGTTTATTATCTCCACTACCAAATTTTCACAACATTTTCCTGGAAATACATGCACAATTCAATACAATATTTTGTACACAGTGAATGTATACAATTTTGTCAGTTAAAATGGAGAAATAAGCAAAACTAAAGGGCTAAATTTTTCTATACCACTTTTGCTGAATTTTCTCCTAGTATTTCATAATGTGCATCTTAGATTTTTTATTATGTTACATTCCATCTTTCTTATTTTTCTCTCATTTACTCTCTGATTAATTAAGAGACAGCTTCATTTATATACTTTGTGAGGATTTTAGCAACATGTTTCAAATTCCACAGTGTCTGTACATTGTAAAATGCTGGTTAGTGTAGTTATCTACATTATCTTCTCACTTTCTGAAAGCAGCAGTTTTGAACACAGGAGACTTTGGAGGGGAATTTGAGATGTCAAAAAATTTGACTTCTGCATTAACCAGCTCTTTTGCCTATTTCTTGCCTATATAAAACTTATTCAAATGCTTTACAAATGACTGATATTGATATGTGATATATTTAAAAGACCTAAGAATTAAATTCACACAAATGATATGGAATAAATTTAACCACTTACTGCATTTATTGCTAAAAGCATGAGTATGACTAAGCTGTGGTAGAAAAGCCTCTCAGTACATCTCCTGAATAGAACATGCTTGTCAAGAGTTTCCTAACGGTGCACTTTATGTGTTCATTTCTGATACTAGAGATAATAGGGTTGGGGGGTATTATGGAGTAGAACACAGAACCATATCCATGATGCCAGAAGACATTCCAGAGGGTCTCAATTAGACATAAAAGGATGAGCTGAGGAGACAAACACCACAAGAATGTGGGGGACACAGGTGGAAAAGGCCTTTTTCCTATCTGGTCCCACTGGAAACCTAAGCACAGTAAAAACGATGTGAATGTAAGACTTAATGATATAAATGAAAGAGCTGCCACCAAACACCAGACCAGTGACAAGAATGGTAATCTGGTTGCTGAAGGTATCAGAGCAAGACAGTTTCATCAGAGAGGAGACATCACAAAAGAGCTGCTGGAGTGAATGGGAGTGGCAGAAGTGCAGCCTAAAGGTGTTAATTGTGTGCATGGCTGCAAAGATGAGGCCCGTGTGCTGTGGACACACAAGTGAGAGTTCGTAACAGAGTAATGGAGGGGCCTGCAGATGGCCGCAAAGTGGTCTTGAGCCATGATGGTGAGAAACAGTAACTCCAAAAATGCAAAGAAAATCACAAGGAAAACCTGAGCTACACATCCTGCCTTTGAAATGGAGCTTGTGCGCAGCAAGGAGTTCATGCAGGAGTTAGGGACTGTGACAGCAATGTAGCAGGAGTCCAGGATGGACAGGTTTCTCAGGAAGAAGTACATGGGTGTGTGAAGGCTCTTGTCAAGGCTGGTGACAGCAGCAATGACAAGGTTTCCCCTTATGGTCACCAGATAAACCAAAGAGAAGAACATGGCATAGAAAACCTGCAGATCCCACATGCCGGAAATCTCCATGAGGAGAAAGTCCATCATTGTGGTGGAGTTGGTCACCTGTGGGTGATGTGGCTTGTGCCTGAGAGAAGACAGAAGTGCTGAACCCAGGAAGAACCACAGTGTGGAAAATTCCTTCAAAACTATTAAACTTCAGCCCCTGGGATCACAGGGATATTTGTTGTCTGGCTCTCCTAATGTTTTAGGATGATTCTGCATTATTCTGAATGATATTCTCCTTCAACCCAACCTGAGTAGATATTCATTTTCATTGCTGCTCTGCTTATAATTTTCTCCTGCATTGAAATTTATGCAATTTATAGTTTTCCAAAGGTTATTAAAGTTCTTGACATGTTTGTAACATACATATATTTATCTTGGTACTAAGTTTCAATATCATTAAAACATTTTTACAATTAGATTTTTATTGTTTCATGTGCAAAGTTTCTAAAATGTTCCAAGTCAATTAAAATATATCACTTCATAAGACTAAGTAAAAAATCCTATGTTCTAGTTTTTTAAAAGAAATAAAAAACACAATAATTTCCAATGTTAAGACCATAGCTTATTACATTCAATATCCTAATTTGCATCTTGGAGTGAAACAAGCTTGCTTTCTATTTTTCTCTTTCTCTCTTCCTATGTCCTCCACTCTCTTTCTCTCCTTTTCTTTCTTTCTTTCTTTCTTTCTTTCTTTCTTTCTTTCTTTCTTTCTTTCATTCTTTCTTTCTTTTCTTTCTCTCTTTTTCTTTCTTTCTTTCTTTTGATCTAACACAGGACCCAGAACACTTTCTATGCTAAGGAGCTGCTCTACCAATGAGAGTCCCTAGGCATAAAAGTTGCAGAGATTGTTCTATGTTTGCTACTTTGAGTTAAGTTCAGTAATTCGTTATCTCTGCTTCTCTCTCTCTCTCTCTCTCTCTCTCTCTCTGCTTGTCTCTCAGAATCAGGACAGCATTAGTTGAAATTATATGAGAATTAGAGGAGTTACTCAGAATATCAAAAACATTCCTGAAATGTTCCCAATTATCATTGTCAGGATCTTTGGTATGATGCTTTCTGTTTCCCTGCAATTTCGGAGCCTATACTACTGTCATACACTATTTAGGCAAAATGCATTTATTAACCATACCTCCATGTTTCAGAGAAGTCTCCTCTTGGAGCTCAGACCTAACCAGCCTCCTTTCCTGTGGTTCTCAGGCATCTGCTACCCTCTGCCTAACTCAATGGCTCTGTTTTCAAAAGAATGTCCTCACATTTTGACTTTGATGAGTGAGTTAGAATTTCCTTCTCTTCTGATTTTTACTACTGATCTAATTTGAATATTACTATATACAATTTTAATGTGTTTTTTTGCCAGGCACAAACAGCATATGTCCATAATATTTATACACAAGAGAAATTTACCAATGAGAGACTCCCAAGGGCCTCCTCTGATGAATAAGGTAGGGAGATAGGATTCTCAGACCTGCTATTTCCAATCAGCACTTCAAACTTGTGACTTTCTTCACTCAAGATAAATGTCCCTGTCTAAAAATGAGTAAAGATTTTCATTGCTGTGGTCTTTGAATTTATCCTATGACTTTTTATTACAATGAATATTTATCTCATGCTATAACAGAAGTTTAGAGAGTACTAAAGGAAGCAAATGTCTCTGAATCACATGAAAGCTTAATTGTACTACAAGAAAGCAACCAACACTGTAGAAATAATTGTGTGATGTAAAATACTGTAATAAGCTTAAATCATTGTATGATAAGTCAGAAATGGTACATAGAGTGGAAAAGGAAACAGATCTTGGTTAACTGAGTGATGATTTTTGGAAGATAGACACTTTCCAGGGAAGTAAATCAACATATTTTATAGTGGATGCTTGATTTATGACCAACCTGACATATGAACAACTTGGGTTAAGCCCACAATTTTGTTTTAATGTATGACCACAATCTTGAGTTTTGATCAAAACGCTGGCTACTTATGCTTTCAGATGGTCTCAAATGCAGAGTTAATCCTTAAAGTGTTCTGGAAGAAACATTACAAAATCCTTTACTATGTGGGATTAACAGTTTCTCTTGAAGGACACTGAGATCTGCCTGGAAGAAAATATGCAGTAAAATAATACAAAAGAGAGAGTTTGAAGGCAATTGACCAACTTCTGTTAAAACCAGCCCTCACAAATGAATTGAGTTGGAAAGTCAAGTGCCCATTGTGTCTCTTTCCTACAAAACTAGTAATTTGTTTTAGTACTTTGTAGACACCACCAGTATTTACATGTTGATTAGCTTTAATGAATTAGATTAATACTAACTTTGTCCATACTTAGGTTAGATGAGAGACTGCACTGTGAAGCCTACCTTCTAATCTTATATAGAATGAAGACCAGTATTTAATGATTTTCTTAACCTAAGAGAACTAAAATCCTGAGAAAACATAACCTTTCAAAAGGATTCAGCTGATTTATAGGTTAAGATTTTATGATTTGAAATATATTCTTCCTGTGGAATAAGTCTAAACCGGGTGATCTGAAGATTTATGTAGAGATACATATATCTTTATGAAATTACAAGAAATCTGTTGCTTTACCAATTAGTATATGTCAAAGACTATACATGCTGGGAATCTTTTCTTAAACTTTATTTGTAACACATTCTAATATAGTTGAAAACTGTTTCACTGAGACAGAATTGCCATTAGCATTGTTGTGCTCATGCCTCTCTTCATGTACAGCCTATGATCTTACTGTCTTTAATTTAGGACTGAAATTTCCAAATTTTCTGTGAAGTTACTATGACTCACTCCAAATAAGAAACTAGTATGCACTAACCACAGAAAGTTTGTGCAAAACATAATGAAGAACAGAAGCCTCAATATCTAGAGTTAGATCAGGTGTCATTAATATTTGAATATAATTTAAAGTACAAAAACATTTAGCATTCTGTTGTGAATGAAGAATGATTTTATAGCATATAAATAATTCCAATATACCTGATTAAAGCAGGCTAATTGCTTTTCTCTGGAAAAGTAAAATACTTTGATAATTTGTCAAAATATAGACATTGATAGTATACATTTCCACAAGCAAAGCACGTAAAAGTATTTTGTGAATCAATAGTCACTCAGTATCAATAAGTAATCTGCTTCTACACAATTTATTTAGACAAATTTCATGGATAGTTTTGGCAAAATGCATCACTCCATCTGTAAAGTGCTAACTGCATTTCTCCTCTGTTATATTTAGATATTTGAAGTCTTCCCAAAATAAACTCCTGCTTTCTACAAGAGCATCACCCCAAATCTTTGTACATATATTGAATTGGTAAAAAGTTTCAGATTTCCTCAGATTGCTTTTAGTGAACATTTGAGACATTTTTCTTTCTGCCATTTTAAAATTTTTGAAATGTATTATTGTGAAAGCATGACTTTGCATGTGACACAATAACCTACTTCCTAGACTACATGGTTTGGGATTTTAAGTGTTTCTTTTTCCTTTTCCCAAACCTGCTCACTACTATGACACCTTATGCTCAAGTGTGTGGACTGATCCAATGATACTACGATATGTTTCAGATATCTATTGTGTGCAAACATTTCCAAAATTGTTGGACAATTAAAAGGATAGAAAATATACATTAAACCTTAATTAACTGATTATGTGGAAATATTATGGGTAATAATATAGCTGTTGTATCAGAATGTATATTGAAAATATTTAATCCTTATATGTGTTAAATGTAACAAATAATATAGATAATTAAATGTTTCCCGCTAGATAATAATTTAATTTGTTTCTTTCACTGAAATGAAATAATAACCATTTTTCTTATGCAAAATCATTAAATTAATATTCTTCTATGGTGTCAAATGGGACTACATCTCCTATAAAAATAATTATAAAATACAGTCTTTTTGCAACAAAATAAAATGTTTTCCTCATTGTACTGTGGAGAGTTTTATAAAAAGGCATTAAATAAAATTTCAATGAATTCACTCATGATATCATTGGTTTACATAATGATTTGATTCTTAGCTATTCTGGAAATATTCCAAATGAATGAATGTTCAGCATAGAAGGAAGGACAGAGACAGTTATAATGATATTCATAATAATACTTTATAATCACCAGGTCCACACTATGAATAGCCAGTTCCGCCAGTAGGTCTTTTCTCCATATAAGATGTCCAAATGTACATGAACCAACTTTTCATTGGTGAAACCTCCTCAGTGTTTCTTCATTTAAAGACATCAATAGGAACTTTATGGTCCAGCTATAGTCAACAGGGACAGGTTCACGTGATTGTGTGACAATTACATCATTCCAAGTATATAGTTCAAGGAAACAATTTTAAATGTTGGCAAGGCCCTTAGAGACTCACCAGGAAATCCAGAGAACACTGTTGCTTCTTGGCAAAGGAATTTGGCCTAGTCAGTGCACATTTCTGGACCTCAGAATGGTTTGTTCATCTGGATATATTGATGTTCATTTGCTTCCTGCGGTATCTGGTAGATTAATGACTTTCAGCACTCATAGTAAGAAATGACGGAAACCCTCATTGGCAGGCACTTGAGAAATCTCTTTGCTGTTGAGACTGTTCAAACTGCAATGAACTCTGCATAAAAACTTAGCAAAACAACTTTAGCTGCAAATTGTATAATTAAGATATCTCTCAAGAATTTTACCTAGAATCCCTATTTATAAAGAAAAGATGCACTAAGATATATGCTTGCCCTAGTAAGCATGCATTTGTGAAACTAGTTGGGGTTTATCAAATCACTGAATGATTTGTAAAAATAGAAGAATCATCCATGCCTCTAGCAATGCACATTGAATGGATATTTACACACTCTATGCATCACTCACATGACTTTTAATATGTACAGCATAGGAGTAATTTTTTCTGACAAATGAGAGAGATTTTTCTAGTAAAAATTGCTTTGGTTTGATTTTTTCAAAAAATGATTGCAAATTAATTAAAAGTGTTAATATGTTGGGAGCAATGCTACATAATTCTAGGGAAAAATCATTTGAGTAGGCCTAGTTCCCCTGCCTACAGGCCAGTTATGAGATTCCAGACATAATTGCATTTTGGCCTCCGGTCACAACTGAGACCTCAGTGATCCTGCAATGCTGTAATGCTCCAGGACAAGACCACACCTGTGGGAGATGCCAGGGAGGAACCAAATCTTCATCTGCATAGTTCTTCATTGTTCTTAGATTTCCACTGACCCCCAGTCTTTTGTTACACCTTGTTTATCCCAATGTGAAGTACTGAACTCTGCATTTCACTTGTTACATTTGTTTTCCCATGTACTGAATAAAAGGTGCTGCAAGCTAGGGGGTCTTTGTCTTTGCTGCCCAGAGCAGCACTGATCAGACCCAAAGCTCAGCTTATTCTCAGTCTCATTTTTCTACCTTTCCTGTAATTTGCCATGTGCTGCCGTGGCTCACAGGAGACTAGGACTTACTGCAGAAGTTCTAGTAGTGTCCCCTTCCCCTGTTCCCTACATTAATACACACTCATAATTGTCTTTTTTCATATTTATAGAATCCTAAGCCATTTTCATTGATCAAGTTCAGAAATAGGCCTAAGGAAACAAACTCTCATATATATTGATCAGCAGTACCATTTGTCACTGTACTGGCACTTGGACAAGTATCTGAATCCAGATGGGGGTCAGGAGGTATACCAGATCCTCCTCCAGCAAGGCATTTTACCAGGTGGACAGCAAGGTAGCTCTCTGAGGTAACTTGGACCATGACAGAGAAAGGAGTAAAACTAAGAAGTTCATGGTGGACTAAAATAAGAACATTTAAACATCAATGAATAAAAACATTTTTAATGAATTTAGATACATTCATGCATAATGATGCTAAAACTAAAAATATTTCTGATAAATTTCACAGTTAGTAATACACCAGTTCATCATTTTAAGTCTCAGAACAAATTAGGAAATGTGGAAGGATTTATCCTGCTCACTACAATCTAAACAAACCCTCAAGTAACTAGCTACCTGAGGTCTGTAAGCCCAATGAATGAATGCAGCATGGATGAGAATGTGAGTGTTAATTAGAGTTTATTTCAGTTTTATAATATTTAAACTTACATAGTCACATGTGCCCACATTTTTGACATATTCTTAACTTGAAACACAGGAAATTTATTTCTATTCTAATTTCAAAAATGGAATTCATGTTACATTAAATAGTGGGAGATTTACAAAATTTAATCCATTTTAATGAAATTTAAACAGGTAATAATAAAAGAATTATGTTTATAAAGGCTCTTACAGAAATATGAACACATTTATACATAAACTGTTAAAATATATTATTTGATATTTAGATCTTGAATCTACTTCAATTTTAGTTTAGTGCATGGTGAATGATATGGGTCTAGTTTTAGTCTATAGCAGGTTGAGGTCCAGTTTTTCCAATGCCACATTCCCCACTGATTTTTTTGGAACTTAAGTAATCTTATGCACAAATGTAGGCATCCATTGTATACAACAACATGACAATAATAAGCATGTACACACAACTATGATGACAAGAAAAAGTTGTTTTAACCATTGTAGGTTGGACAACCACGAAGTTAACCATTTGAACAAGTCCCTGCCATCCTCATCATATATTCTTTGAGCCAGATCTTCTAATTGTTTTACCTTTTTTTCGATCTTTGGACCATTATCGGTAAGATTGAAACAACACATATTTTTTACTCTTTCACAACCTTGGTGGTGGAGGAGCAACAAATAGTCTATTGCTGCTCTATTATCTAAGATTGCCTGTCTCTGTTCCTGTAACACTTGGTTAATTAATGCCAAGGCTGATGAGGTAGCATTTAACCCTTTGACCACCTTGTAAGCTAATTTTCGTACTGCCTTTTCAGCATGGACTCCTATAGAAGGCAGGGCAACAAAAGATGCTATCATGGTTATTACTTTAGCATCTGTTAACAGACCTACATCATCATCACATCCTGGTGCAGTGTAAGGTGACCAACATTTAATTCTGTTAGGCACAATCAAATCAGTTCTGTCTGGCAACACTACAGCTAGACGACTCAAACAGCAACGGGTCTTGGTTAAATTTGCTGGAATACAATTAAAGGTTATTCCTTCACAGGTATAAAACCATCCTAAGGGCAGGGAGATATGGCAATTGTTATACACAATTTTTTTTTATATGGCAGGACATCCCTTCTGACCGTTTTATCCTTAGACATTTGGTTGTACAATTTTCATACACAGCACATTCAGTTTTGTTTGACATAATTACCTTGGGTGTATATAATTTGACAGCATTTTTAGGTTTACAGCTGGTGTCATGCCCCCAATTATAACTATCCATGTAAGTAAGATTTTTTTTCTGGGATGTCCCTAAATAGGGTATAGGGTCATATTAATTTTAAAGAGGTGTATACTGGAATAAGACAGCTTTCCAGCACATAATGGAAATTTACATCAACATTTAAGCAGAATTTAGACAAGCGAGTTTGTCAATTGAATCCATACATTTTTTGTGTGATCTAGCCCTCTTGGGGGCAATACTGCTAGTGTCCCAGAGAATATTATCATTAAGGTGAAACATTTTTAACCTGTTCCAGTCTTAGCTTTTGGTCGCCTGCTTGGCTGATAACCTTCCATTTGTTCTTTTTGACATCCCCAGGGGGTCCTGCTTTTAGATGGTTGCAATGTATCCAGGCAGAATGTTCAGACACCTTTACCTCCAAGGGAGTTGACAGGACAACAGGAACTGGTCCCTTTCAATGAGGTTCCAGGGTCTTGGAATCAAACCTGTGAATAAAAACCAAATCTTCCCACTTATAGGGTAAAAGTTGTAAAGATTTTTCATTTGGACTAGTCATTTTCTTTTGTAATGTCTCATGTAGCTCTGACTGAAGCTGATGAACTGTTTTTAAGGATTTAAGGAGTCAAAGGTGGGAAAATTTTTCCTTTAATTCTACATCTATTAATGGAATGACTCGGGGAGATCGCCCATAAACAATCTGGAAGGGGGACAGATTGAGGGGAGGCTTGGGAGTGTACCTCGTTTGGAGGAGGGCAAAAGGGAGAAGCTCTACCCAACCTAGTTCAGTCTCCAAGCATAATTTAGTCAGAACCTCCTTTAAAGTTCGATTTCTTCTTTCTGCCTGTCTTGAACTTTGAGGCCTATAGGCACAGTGTAGATTCCACTTTATTCTAAGGATATTACTAATTAACTTAGATATCTTAGCCATAAATGCTGGACCATTGTCGGACCCCAGAGCTAAGGGCAAACCAAAATGGGGAACTATTTCTGTCAGGGGCTTTTTAACTGTTACTTCTGCTATCTCCCTCTTAGTGGGGTATGCTTTTATCCATCCTGAAAATGTATCCACAAAAACTAGCAGGTATTTGTACCCATATGTGCCAGGCTTCATTTCAGTAAAGTCCAATTCCCAATGTTCTCCTGGAGTTAGTCCTCTGTGTCGGACCCCAGGAGGCCCAGTTACCTGATTAGCATTTACCTTGAGGCAGGTGGGGCATTGTCTCACCATGTTCTGGGCCTTTTGGGCTGATCCTTGGCTGATGAAATGGGGTTGTAAGGCAGCCATCATCCTTTTCTCACCAAGGTGGGTGGACTCATGTAGTTCTCGCAACAATGTGTCTGTTACAGTGGCTGGGAGCACCACCTTTCCCTCCTTAGTCGTCCACCACCCATGTCTTCCTCAAGTCCAGTGTCTCCTGTTCATTTTCGTTACCTCCTTGTCTGTATATTCAGGTTTTTCTGGGAGTACCGGTGTGGGAAGCAGAAGCATTTGTTTCCCCACTGATTTTTGGGCTGCTTGTCTTGCTGCCTGATCAGCAGCATTATTACCAATCACCTTGGCGCTTGACCCCTTTTGGTGCCCATGGCAATGGATGATGGCAACCTCTTGGGCCAACCAGATGGCTTGTAGCAGTGCCAATATCTCAGTCTTATTTTTAATTTCCTTCCCTTTGGAGGTTAGCAGCCCTCTGTTTTGATAAATCTCCCCACGTACATGGGCGGTGGCAAAAGCATAATGGCTATCAGTGAATATATTTATCCTTTTTTTCCCCCCAATTTCAGAGCCTTAGTTAAAGCAATCAGGTCAGCCCTCTGTGCTGATGTCCCTTGAGGCAGCCCCTGCTCCCATTCCACCTGTTGGTCCTGGTTGACCACTACCGCTCCAGCATATTGTACACCATCATGAACGAAACTGCACCCATCAGTATAGAAAGTTATCTCTGCACAGGGGAGGGCCTGGTCCATCAAGTCCAGACGTCCTCCCCTCGAGTTTTCAAGAGTATTGAGGCAATCATGGATGGGCATTTGTTCATCAGATTCTGGGAGTAGGGTAGCCGGATTGAGGCCAGTGGTGGTGGCAAACTTAATGCATGACTGTTCTAATAAGAGTCCTTGATATTGTAATAGTCTGGCATTAGAGAGTCATTTGCTAGGTGAGCTATTCAACAAGGGCTTAATGGCATGGGAAGTGATCAAAGTTAAATCCTGTCCAAAGGTCAATTTGTCAGCTTCTCGGGTTAAAGCAGCTGCTGCTGCTATTGTCCTCAAACAAGTAGCCCACCCTCGGGCCACTGGGTAGAGCTTCTTTGAGAGGTATGCCACAGGCCACTTCCATGGCCCCACATGCTGAGTAATCACTCCCTTAGCCACCCCATTTTTCTCTGTCACATACAAGGTAAAGGGCTTGTTAAAGTCTGACAATGCCAGGGCTGGTGCCGATGCAAGTGCAATCTTAAGCAATTGAAATGCCTGCTGGCAAGCCTCAGTCCTTTCGAGGGGGGTATTTCCTCCTGCAGTGGCCTCATGTAGGGGTTTGGCAATCTCAGCAAAGCCAGGAATCCAAATCCTGCAATAGCCAACTGCCCCTAGGAACTCTCACACCTGTTTCTTTGAACCTGGCTTTGGAATCTGGAGAATTGCAGATACTCTCGATTCTGCCAGCCTCCTCTATCCCTTTTCAAGAATATAGCCCAAGTAGGTTACCTTGGTCCAACATAGTTGAGCTTTCTTCCAGGACACCCGATATCCCAGTTCCCGGAGGGCTTTCAGGAGGTCCTTGGTGGCTGCAGTGCATTCCTTATTGGTTGAAGTCACCACCAGGAGGTCATCGACATACTGAAGAATAGTCGCCTGGGGAGACACTTTTTTTTTTTTTACCTCTTGTAGATCTTTGTTGATAGCTTCCCCGAACAGAGTGGGGGAGTTTTTGAATCCCTGCGGCAGTCAGGTCCATGTCAGCTGTCTAGTTGTTCTGGTGTCTGGGTCAGTCCATTCAAAGGCAAAGAGGGGCTGGCTCACAGGTGCTAGAGGCAGGCTGAAAAACACATCTTTAAGGTCTAATACTGAGTACCACACATGACCAGGAGGAATGAGACTCAACAGAGTATAGGGGTTTGGTACCGTTGGGTGAATGGTCTCCACCCGGCTGTTTACTTCCCGAAAATCCTGTACCAGTCTGAAGTTCGAGGTGCTGAGCTTCCTTACAGGAAGCAGGGGTGTATTCCAGGTGGATTGGCAAGGGACCAAGATGCTGGCTTCCTGGAGTTGGTGGATGTGTTTGGAGATCCCCACCTTGGTCTTGTCAATCTTTCTCATCTGCCAAGAGAACTCCATCTCCTTTTTTCTTAGTCTCTTTCTCTCTCTTTTCAACTTTTCATAATCCTTCTTGTAATGGCCCTTCTCTTTGCAATATGCACACTGATCCTTTTCTAACAAAGGCCATACTTTACTTTTATCCTCTTTTTTAGTTTCTCTGTATTCCTTTTGGATAATACCTCCATCTGCCAAGGCTGCAATGTTCACCTTTTTAAAATCTTTTTAGCCATTCTATCCTCAAAAGGATCCCTATTGTTAAACACCTTCATTGCCACATTCATCAACTTTTTCCTATTTTTTCCTCAAATCCTTCCATCCACTGCAGTTTTTTCTAATATCTGGGGCCGACTGAGTAACAAAAGCCAAATTAATTGCCTGTCGTTTTGCAGGGGCGTCTGGGTCAATTGGAGTATATGTATGGTATGCTTCCAACAGACGCTCCAGAAAGGCAGAAGGGGATTCCTCAGGTCCTTGAAGAACCTCGCTTACCTTGCTCAAATTTGTAGGCTTTCAAGCGGCTCCCCTTAAGTTGGCTAGGAGATGCTGACGGTAGCTGTGGAGAGCTTCTCTCCTGCCCGAGGAATTAGCTTGCCATGGGGGATGGGTGGATGGAAGTTGTGCCTCAATACGGGCCCTCTGTTGTTCATCGAGGGGGCCCTCTGTTCCCCCTAACACCAACTTTATGGCTTGCCCTCGGATCCTTTCTCTTTCCTCGGAGGTAAAAAGAGCTTGGAGAAGTTGTTGACAATCATCCCAGGTTGGGTCATGGGTATGAAAAACAGATTCTAGGAGGGAGATCAAAGCCTGGGGTTTTTCTGAAAAAGGGGGATTTTGATGTTTCCAATTATACAGATCACTGGTAGAGAAAGGGATATAGACATAATGACCCTGTTCTATTTCTCTAAGAGGCAGAAGAGGAACTGAACTAGTCCCTTCAGTGAGCGCTCCATGGGGACCATAAGCTTCCCCTGTTAGTGTGGGAGGGGGAGGTTATAGAATCTGGAGATTTTCCTTCTTCAGGAAAAGGAGGAGAGAGAGAGTTTCGAGATCTGGGACCAGCTTTATCAGAGGAGGAGGATGGCTCCACATAGGGTGGAGGTCTTATAACAAGATCTAAGGGGTCAGGATCTTGTGAGAGCACTGGCTTGGTAGCCTGGGTTTTGGCCTCTTGGCGTTCCCTTGGGGCCATAACCAGAATGTGAGAGTTTGTTTGCAGGGAACAATGCTGCAACCATGCCAGAGGCTCTTGACAAGCCTGGACCCAGATATTTATATATGGAAACTGATCAGGATGGCTAGGGTGCCTGGTGACCCTTCTCCATACCACCCTGCAGAGACTTGGGTCAAAAGAGCCCTCAGCTGGCCATCCAACTCCAAAGGCCGGCCATTCCAATTGACACAGGGAGCGAAGTTTTCGGCGAGAAAATTTAACTCCATATTCGTTCTCCTGTTCAGGGGGAAAAAGCCAATTTAAAATTAGTGAGAAAACAATCCAATGGGGTATTTCTGGAGCAGGATCCTCCCATCTCTGCCCTGATGGTTTGGAAAGAAATACAAAATTAAACACACAACAGACAGGACAATAACATACGAATGACAAGACAAACAGGCGCCACAATAAAAGCAAAACTAAATCTTCCCTTATTCCTCGTCAGGAACCTTGGGGTCAGGGGAGGCTTACTGGCCCCTCAGCCACCTCACTCCTGACAACAAACGGTTGCAACTGGCCAAAAACTTACCTCTGGAGGTTTTCTGAGGTCTGTGCCTGAGACTCTCCTGCTGGATCCTGCCACAGAGTCTCGGCTGAACCGGGGTTCCTTACTGGGGGATCTCGCTGGGGCCTCCAAAATGTAAGACTGAGGGCCTTACCAAATGCTCCGAGGAGCTGACTGCAGTGAAGAACACCCAGGAAGGAACACAACAGACAAGTTGGAAAATAAAACAGACCTTTATTAGTCTGGCCAGATGGCACTCCCAAAGCAAAATAGCTTAGAGAGGCAACTGGCTCAGAGTCTGAGGCTGTTCTTATAGGGGGTTGAGGGGGAAGTTAACATATAGAATTAAAGAAAAGGGGACAAAGGTTAATGGTCGACTGTCATGTATTGATGGTCAGCAGACATTTGCAGCTTGTTCTATAGATTGTGGTGTCCAGAACATCAGTTCCAGGCAAACAAGGAGTTGAGTAGTTTACTTTGGGACTTTAGGTCTGTTACAGATTTTTATCTAGTGTCCCAAAACTAACAAGTATCTTTATCCATTAACTCACATTTAATCACAATGGGGCTGGAGAAAAGGAACAAAGGTTATGCAGTCCCACAAAGGGGCTATCTTTCCTACAGTGAGGATGGTTGTCTCCAAAACAGAAACACTAAACTTGCTGGAAGATAAGTTAGGTAGAACTCTTGAAGACATTGGCATAGGGAAAGACTTTAAGAACAAAACCTCAGTAGCACGGAAAGTAGCACAAAGATTAAGAACTGGGATTTTATTTTATTAAGAAGCTCCTGCACTGCAAGAGAAAACACAAACAGAGCTAAGAGACAACCTACACTGTGGGGAAAAAATTTTATCAGCTGTTCCTCAAACAAAGAACTACTATCTAGAATATATAAAGAACTTTAAAAAATCAGACTTCTCAAATATAAAAACTCAATTCAAAAATGGACAGATATTACTCAAAGAAGTAAAAGCAGCAAATAAACATATGAAAAAATGTTCAACATTACTGGTCATTCAGGAGATGCACATGACAACACTGAGATTCCACCTCACCCCAGGAAGAATTGCTGCCATCAAGAAATCAACCAATAACTAATGCTGGTGGGGTTGTGGGGAGAAAGAAAAACTTCCCTATTATTGATGAGAGTCAAAATTGGTGCAACCACTAGAAATCAGTATGGAGATACCTCAAAAACTTGGATTAGAGGTCCCATTTGATCCAGCTATTCCCCTCCTGGCTATCTTCCCAAAAGAGTTAAAAGAATCATAGCACATCAGTATATGTGCACCCATGTCTGTATCAGCACAGTTTGTAATAGCTGAAATTTGAAAACAGCCCTTTTGTCCATCAACTGGAGACTGGATAAAGAAAATTTTTTTATGTAAAAAATTGAGTACTACTCAGGCATCAAGAATGAGAAACTTGGTCCAGGGATTTAGCTCAGTTGTTTCACCACCTGCTGCACAAGCACAAGGACCTGAGTTTGATCCCCAGTACCAAAAAGAATGAGAAACTAGAGACATTTATAGGTGAATGGTGCACATTGAGGCTATACTCTTAAGTGAAATAAATAGGACGCACATGTAAATACTGAATAGTTTTCCTGGTGTGAGAAACTAAATGTATAAATAAGGATCAAAATGTATAATTGATAATGTGAAATGAAAAAAAAAAGGTCTAAAAGGGGTAGGGCAAGTGGGAGGGTTTAGGGAAATGGAAAGAAGGGAAAGGAAAAATGTGAGAAAAGGAAACAATGGAAACAAAGTCATTCTAAATACAGCAGTGGATGGTTTGAAGGGAGGACAGGGAAATGGGGAAAAAATAAGAACAAAGATACATTATGTAAAGGTACAAGTTCCCAATGATGAATGTAACTGTATTGTATACCTAAAACATACAAATAAACTAAATGAAAAAATATATATTATTTGAAATTTACACAAAATGTGACTAGTGGTAAAGGAAGAAATTAGGTAGATAAAAACCATTAAATATATTCTAATGGTTAATAAGCATGGGTGATGAACTCAGACAGGTTCATTGCACATTCTTTCATTTTTAAATTTTATTTCATCAGTACATGTTGGAGTGCATGAAGTTTGCCTTAGGCAGGAGGTGCAAGAATTTAACACATTTGCTTCATTTTGATTCCTCTTCCTCTTCCCTCCCATCTGCAACTCTAGATCCTCATGTTCTCTTTTCATTACTATGTTTAATATTATTACTTTTAGTTCATGTTTGCAACTTATAATGTTTATATTCATTGTGAGTATTTGATACATGTTACATGACACATTGTATATTTTTACAATTCCCCTCATCCAGCCTCCCTTCATTCAGGGTCTCTTTGAACCCTTCCTGTTTTCAAAAGATCTGTCACTGTTTCCTTTTATCAAACTTTTATTTTGCTCTTGAATTTCAGTTTCTCATGCTAGAGAATCCATTAGCTATTTAACCCTGTGTTTATGATTTATTGAACTTAACTTTATGGTGTCAAAATGTTTCTTTGTCCTTTTCTCATGGTTGAGACAAAATGCCAGATGCTCACAAAGTTGAGGGAGGAACAGTTTATTTTACCTCACAATTTATAGAGGTTTTGTTACATAATCAGCAAGCTTCAAGGCAGGGTTGCATAGAAGAGCAGAGAGGCAGTGCAGAGGAGAAACAGTTTATGGCATAGCAGCAACATCCAGCCTCCCATTTCCTTTTATCCCATCCAGGCTATAAGCCTATGTATTGGTGCCACTTGTACCCAAGGTGGGTCTTCACTTTTCAGTATATCCATTCATCTACATGCAAAATCATGCTAATCCATTCAGTGAACTAGTCTAGTTATCTCACCAGTAAACCATATTCATATATTTTAGATCTAGCTACCTCTGAAAAGCTCCATCTATCAGGGCATGAGGCTTTGGAAGGATAATTAAATAAAATCCATGATATGGTAAATCCATTTTTCCACAAACGACTCAAGTTATCCTTCTTTATGGAAGAGTATTACTTCATTGTGTGTAAATACATTTTCTCTATCCAGCTTTTTGTTATTGGACACATAGGCTGCTTCCAGGATTTAGTTATAGTGAATTTAGCTGCTATAATCATAGACCTGCACATATCACTGTAACATAATGTATTTAACACTTTGGGGAAGATATCAAGGGTTTGGATACCTGGGTCAAATGGAAATTCTATGTTTAGTTCTTTGAGAAATTTCAGTACTGATTTTTACAATGGCTGTACTAATTTATATTCCAATAAACAATGTAGAAGGGATCCCTTTTCACTAAAGTGATACTGGAATTTGTTATTATTTAATTTCTAGATGATTGCTTTTATTTCTTGTGTTAGAGGAAATCATAGGGTGCTTTTAATTTATTTTTATCGAGTGGCCAGAGATGTTGAATATTTTTTCATGTTTACTTGCCATTTGTACTTCTGAGAAGTGTCTATTCATTTCACTTGTCCATTTTTTGATTCAGTCTTTTATTTTTGGAGGTATAATTTTTGTGATATGCACATATATTAGATATTACTTCATGTCTTAGGAAGTTTGTAATGATTTTTCCCATCCTGTAGGTTATCTTTACTTGGTTGCTATTTTTCTTTGTTATTGAAAAGCTTTTTAATTTGATATGAGCCCATTTATTGATTTTGCTGTTTTTCTTTTGTACTTTTGTTCAAAAAGTCTTGCCTACACCTATGACTTCAAGCATTTTACTGACTTTAACTTTTAGCAGGATATTTGGATTCTAATCCTTAGATTTGGTCCATTTTGTTTTTCATTAAGTATATGATGAGATATATGGGTCCAGCTTGTGTTTTCATGGTAGAGATTGCCAGTTTTCCCAGACCATTTTCTAAAGAGGCTGTCTTTTCTGTAAGTTATGATTTGGCCCCTTTGCTAGAGGTCGTACAGCTGAATGTGTCTGAATCCTCACCCTTAGTTAGTTCTTTGGGGCATATGACAGTTTTAGTGTCAGTACTGTGTCATTTTTATCATTCTACCCTTGGACTATAACTTGAAGTCAGGTATTGTGATGCTTCCTGCTTTATTCTTGTTGTCCAGATTTGTTTTTTCTATTCTGAGTCTCTTCCTGATTCCATATCAAATTTGGAAATTTTCTCTACTTCTGTAGTCAATGCCATTGGTATTTTGATTGGAAATCCTTTAAGGCTATCAGTTTTGAAAGTATCACCATTTTGACAATATTCATTCTGCCTATTCAGTAAGAGGGGATATCTTTCCTCTTTCTGATGAGCTTTTCAATCTCCTTTTTTTAGAGGACTGTAGTTTTCACGAGAGGTTTTTAAATTCCTTGGCTAGGTTAATTGTAAGGTATTTGATTTTTTTTGGTAGTATTTTGAATGTTTTTTAAAATTTCTCTTTGAGTTCACTATAGGTGTGCACAAATGCTACACATTTCTGTGTGTTGATTTTGTATCTTGCTAACATGTTTAAATTTGTTATAAATTCTAAAAGGTTTTTATGCAATTTTTGGGGTCAGCTACATAAAATATCATGTTATTTGCATATTATAATAATTTTATTCCTTTCCTATATTTATCCCCTTTATTCATTTCTCTTGGGTAATTTTTTCTGGTTAATTATTGGAATATAATGCTGATCACAATAGATGATAGTGGGAATCTTTGTCTTGTTCCTGATTTGAGAGGTGAACCTTTCAGTTTTTTCCCCATTTAATAAAATGTTTGCCTCTGGTTTGTCATAAGTACCTTGTATTACATTCAGTGGGGTCCTTCTAAACCTATTTTCTTCAGAGTTGAGTCCTTATCTGTCTGTCTTTCTGTATTTCTAGTTTCTCTATATTTTGGAAATTCCCATAAAACAAAATGTTAATATAAGTCAACATTTTATTACTAGTTATGTTTCTTCTCTATTCTTTTTCTCAATATAATTATTTATAATTTGAATCAATTGAATTATTTGAATGTAACAACTTCATTGATACAATCCATGTATAATGCAGTCTGACATAAATTATTCCTGAAATATCATATAACATTTTTGAAAATTCAGTAATATTTTCCAGAGATGTGTTCAATTATCACATTTGTATTTATTTGTCCTCAGATTAAGAATTACAGATCATTTAATGCATGTTTTAGCAGTGAGAGACTTTTTAATTTGTGACCAGGTGAGAGCCACAGCTGAGCTTTCCCACAGCCAGGCTTGGGCTTCAGCCCCAAATGTCCCTCAAGGGGCAGCAGTGAGGGGAGAGAAAGCATTTTGGTTGGTGACCATGGCAGGAAAGACAGGCACAAGATCAAGTTCACTTATAAGAGACCAAAAGACACTCTGAGGATTTCTGATTAAGGGGGGGGAAGCAAGGATGGGCTTCCATGGCTGGGTGGTTTACTCTGCTGGCAGGGTAGGTACTTGGCTGGGTCTGGCAGGGCCTCATCTTGGCTTGAGTAGTGAGGGGGCTAAGAGGAGTCCTCCAGGGCTGATGGTGCAACCCAACTCCCAGGGTAACATGGCTCCTGCTTAGGGGAGAGGCTTTGCTCTGCAGCAGGGCACACTGCTCTCTTTGGGGTGACCTCCCATTGAGGTATGCCTGATCTTGGAATCCAAGATGACTGCCAATTTAGGGCAATGACTGAAACTTCATGATGCAGTTCCAGGAATGTGTAACAGAATGTTTCAAAAGCTGGCACTTGCTTGTCCCAGCACATTACAGAAGTATCTCAGTGTGCTCAGTCTTTGAGAAGGACATTGTCTAGGTAAATATAGACTCCTAGACAGAAACTCCCTAAGTGACTATCATGCCTATATACAGAGCTCAACAGGCACCCATCCCAAAATTTAATGCAATAAAAGAGATGGATATAAAATGAGACAAATATTTTAGGCTTTATCCTGATTTTAGTTGCCTATAGCACATCCTTAGGCCCAGCACCTATAGCCTTGTTAAACTTTTAATTTTTATTTTTTGTTACCTCTTTATAATTTGTTGCCAGGTAGTATGGTAAAAGGTCAGAATCTAGGGCCAAGCTACTGGATTATTTCAGAACTTGCTATCTAAAATATGAGAAAATGGAAACACCAGTTTCATCACATTTTTATCAAGGGTTGAGGGCACCTATTCAGTACCTTGAAGAACACAGAATCTTGATATGTAGAAAAGGATGAGAAAAAGCATGAAACAGGTGCTCACACATGGGTTCACAGTTGGTTTTCCAGAGGGCACAGGGAAGGTTCAACCTTTCTTACTTTCATGACTCCTAGGGGTGGGGTCTCCATGCTTAGAATGAAGAAGTTGAATTTTTTTACCTATAAAACAATTTTATCATTAAAGATCCATTTTGCCTCCAGGTTACAGTTTCATTTCTGGGCAGTACCAGGTGGTCAATGTTGTGAACATGTATAGTCTATGCAACTCTACCTTGGAAGGGGAAATCTAAATTCACTCTTTGATCTGGCCATGGTGCTTTGAATATTTGTGCAAATACAACTCCATAATGGTGACATTTGTGTTAATATGTTTTGTATTATCTAATAATATGTGAGTCTAGGGGCTGTATAAGGACAGTAGATTCCTTTAGGCAACAATCAGAAAACTCCAAATCCTAGATCACACAGTCCCTTCAGCTCAGCCCCTGTGGGGGATGCAATCAGAGTGATTCACAATGACAGGGCATTAGGAAGAAGCTCATGGTGATACAGGAAGCAGAGACAGAGTAGAGGTCAGGCTTTCTCAGAACATGGCCCTCTGGTGGGGACTAACTGGGGCTCACAGTTAGGAGCAGCACCCAAAGATGGCACCATCTCCCACTAAGGCCTCGGGTCTCAGAGATTCCCCAACTCCATACCACCACTCTGAGCTGCAGTCCAACACATGACTGCAGGGTAAAACACATCCAAAACATGATGAACTTCATGACCCTCTTTTACATTTTCATCTTTGGAAAATGTATCCTCCTAGAAATTCAGTGTAAATCTGTAAGAGTGTGGAGATCCCAGTGGGAAGCTTGCATGGACCAGAACTGCATGATATCAGGGAGGTCCAAGCCACAGCCCTGCCTAGACCCCAGCAACTGGGGCTCACATGTCCCACCCAAAAGCCTGACTGAAAAATGAGCTCCACATGTGCATAAGCAACAGCCAGAGGCCCAACCAGATGCCACTGGTAAGTGTATGCAGGAACCAGACAGAAGCATGATCAGACACAAGCGACTCAGGTGGAAAGCCCCCAGCCAAAGACACTGTCAGACAATCACTACACAGGGGGCAGGCCACAGTCCAGAGGCATGCCCACATATCATCCCAAGTGTGGACAGGCCCTAGCAGAACTCTTCCTGGACAAAATGTCCAGAAGACCACTGTTCTGAACCCAGGAATTGGCACAAAAGTGAAGAGCAGAGAAAATGACTCTTGGTGGCTTGCTGAGAATTGATGAGAACTGGGTTAGAAAAAAGTCACCTCAAAGGTACAGCAGGTGACATCTGTTGAAATGAGAAGACACATAAACAAGTCTCAAAGTCAGAATTCCAGATCACCTAAGGCAACCCTAAAGGCCAGGGAGATGGAAAAAACAGATATTCAAAAACCTGGACTCCCTGAACTGGCAATGAAAAGAGCATCAGGAAAAAATAAACTCAGAAATAATATCTCAGATAACAACAGAGATTGTGTCCATAGTGAAAGTCATAATTAATAACTCTAGAATAGACACAGATTAAAAAATAAAAGAGCAGAGAAACATGATAAAATCCCAGCACAGGAACCAAACAGAATCCACAGAACAGATGCACACAGATATTCAGGAGATTAAAAACTTCATTCAAAGTTTATGAATCAGAGTGAGCCTATGTGAGGGCAAAATATCAGATGTAGAAAGCAGGATTCCAAGTAGTGACCAGGAAAAGAAAAATTTCTTTTAAAAATTAGGGATCATGAGAAATCAATCCAGTACGTGCTAGACAATTCAAAGAAGAATAACATAAGACTGATTGGAGTCAAAGAAGAAACAGGAGAGCTTTCAAATGTCATAAAAAAATCTGTTCACAGAAGTAATGGCAGAAAACTTCCCAAGCAAGGAAATAGAATTTGACATACACATAATTGAGACATCTAGGACTCCAACTAGCCATGATCAAAAAAAAAAAATCTACACCAAGAAATATAATAGTTAAGTTTCCAGAAACCTGACAGGAGAACAAAATTCTATAAGCAGTTATAGAAAAGAAACAAATCACATACAAAGGAAAGCCCATAAGAATCACAGCAGACTTCTCAACACAAAGCCTCAAGGCAAGAAGAACCTGGAGTGAAGTGTTTCACACCCTGAATGGAAACAACCTCCAACCCAGACTGATGTACCGTGCAAAATTATCTTCAAAAGTCCATGGAGAAATGTTACTTTAATGAAAAGGAAGACCTGAGGAATTTCATGAATATGAAACCAGCACTCCAAAAGATTTTAAACAATATACTAGGAAAAGACAAGGAGGATGACATCCTCAGGAATCTCAGGGAAATGTATCCATCAGGCACAACAATAAATTAAATTCAAAGAGGGAGAATACAACCAAAAGGAAAAGGCATCATAAAGTTAAGTTAATACATATCAGTTAAAACCATCAATGTAAATGATCCAACTCACCAATCAAAAGAAATAGACTGGCAGAATGGGTCAAGAAGCAAGACACAAAAATATGCAAGACACAAAAATATGCAAGACACAAAAATATGTATGTAAGAAACACACTTAATTCAAAAAGAAACTCATGAACTGAAAGTTAAAGGGTTGACAACAATGCTCCATGCAACAAGAACAAGAAAATAAGCAAGAGTAGCTATCCTCTTTTCAGATCAAATGTATTTCAAACCAACACTAATTAAGAAAGACAAAGAAGAACACTACATCCTTGTAAAGGGGAAAATCCAAGAGGATGAGACACCAATCATAACTATATATGCACCAAATACTAGTGCACAGAACTATATAAAACAAATATTAATGGACATGAAAAATAAAATAACCACTAATACAATAGTAGTGAGAGATTTCAATCCCCCACTTTCACAAATAGATAGATCAACTAGACAAAAATAAACAATGCAATAATACAACTAATTCAAACTCTTGAATGAATGAACTTAACAGATGTTTACAGAGTGTTCCATCCCACAAAATCAGAATACACATTCTTTTCAGCTGGACATGGTTCTTTCTTCAAAATAGGCCACATACTTATTCATAGAACATATTTAAGTAAATGGAAAGGAATTGAGGTTATCCCCTATATATAATCAGACCATAGAATGATGAAATCAGAGATCAATAACAAAAGAAACCAAGAATTTCATAAATACTTGAAAATTGAACACTATACTCTTCAATAAGCAATTTGTCACAAAGGAAATTAAAGGAGAAATAAGAAAGTTTCTATAATTAAATGACAATATCATTACAACATATCAGAATTTATGGGACACAATGAAAGCAGTATTGAGAGAAATTCATAGCAATGAATACTCATATTAGTAAAACACAGAGAGCTCAAATTAACAACCTGATGCTGAACGTCAAGCCGCTAGGAAAAGAAGAGCAGGACAAACCAAAAGCTCATAAGGGGGAGGAAATTGTGAAGATCAGAGCAGAAATCAATGCAATGGAGACTAAGAATGATACAAAAAAAATCAATGAAGCAAAAAGTTGGATCTTCAAATGAATAAAAAAATTGACAAAATCTTAGCCAACTTTGTCAGAAAAAGGAAAGATCCAAATCCAGGCAATTAGGAGCAAAAAGCATGAATTTACAATGTACCCAGCAGAAATCCAGAGGATAATCCATGTCTACTTTGAGAACCTATACACCAATAAGATGGAAAACATAGAAGAAATGGAGAGTATTCTAGATAGATATAAATTACCAAGGTTGAATGAAGAAGTCCTAAAAATTCTAAACAACTCAATAGCAATCAATTAAATTGAAAACATAGTTAAAACTTACCAGTGAAGAAAATCCTGTGTCCTGATGGCTTCACTGCTGAATTCTGCAAATCATTTAGTGAGGAACTATCACCACTACTGTTTAAACTCTTCAGTGAAATTGTAAAAGAAGCAATCCTCCCAAATTCTTTCCTGGAAGCAAGCATCACTTTAATCCCAAAAACAGAGAAACCCAAGCAAAAAAGAGAACTATAGGCCAATCCACTAATGACCATAGATGCAAAAATGCTCAATAAGATACTGGAAAACAGAATGCAGAAAATTGTCACAAAGACCATACACCCTGACCAGGTGGGATTCATCCCAAGAATGGAGGGATGTTTCAATGTCTGCAAATCAATAAAAGTATTATGCTATATTAATAGAGCCAAGGGAAAAAATCATATGATAATCTCAATAGATGCACAGCAAGTGTTTGACAAAAGCCAACATACATTCATGATAAAAAAAAAAACTACAGAAAATTGGAATAGACCTTCTCTTTCTCAATCTAATAAAAGTCATCTATGAAAAACCAACAGCCAACATCATATTAAATGGTCAAAAACTGCAATCTTTCATGATAAGATCAGGAGCAAGGTATAGATATCACTATCACCACTCTTATTCATTATAGTTTTGAAAACATTAGCCACAGAAATTAGACAAGAGAAAATAATGTTATAAAGAAAATAAACAAAGAAGTTAAACTGTCATTATTTGAAGATGACATGATACTTTATAAGACCACAAGAACTCCATCAAAAGACTTCTAGACTTAATAACCCAATTAAGTAGAGTAGCTGGATCCAAAGCCAACATACAAAATTCAATAGCTTTCCTTTCCATGAACAACAGATGCACTGAATGAGGAACTGGAAAAACAACTCCTTTTGCAACAGCATACAAAAAACTAAAATAAAATAAAATACATAGGAATCAAGCTAACAAAAGGAAACAAAGACCTCTACTCTGAAAACTACAGCACTCTGAAAAAAGAGATCAAAGAGGATATTAGAAAATTGAAAGACATCTCTTTTTCCTTGGTAGGAAGAACCAATATAGTGAATATGGCCATACTTCCAAAACTTCTATATAGATTCAATGCAATCCCAATTGAAATTCCAACAGCATATTTCACAGAACTTTAAAAAACAGTCCAACAATTAATTTGGAACAAGAAGAGATCTAGACTAGGAAAAGCAATTCTAGGCAACAAAGACAAGGTAGGGGGTATCACAATCCCGAACTTGAAACTCTATTTCAAAGCTACTGTGGTAAAAACAGCAGGGTACTGGCAAAGAAACAGACCTGAGGACCAGTGGAACAGATTAGAAGATGCAGAAACAACTCCAGACACACTCACCTACCTCATCTCAACAAAGGAGCCAAACAACCTCACTGAAGGAAATGCAGCCTATTTTTCAATTGTTGCTGGAAAAATTTGGGTTCAATTTGCCAGAGATTGAAACTAGACCTATATGTCTCACCGTGCACTAAACTAATATCAAAATGAATTAAAGATTTATATTTCAAAACAGAAACACTAAACCAGCCAGAAGAGAGTTTAGGTAGACTTCTTGAATACATCGGTACATGAAAAGTTTTCATAAACAAAATCTCAGTTGCACATGAACTAGCACAAAGAATCAACAATTGAGATTTCATCTTATTAAAAAGCTTCTGCACAGCAAGAAAATCCACCAATAGTGTGAAGAGACAACAAAGAATATGGGAAAAAAATTTTCACCAGCTGTACCTCCGACAAAGGTCTGCTATCTAGAATATATAACTTTAAAAAATCAGAACTTCCAAATCTAAAGACCCAATACAAAAATGGGCATATGAAATGAACAGACATTTCTCAGACAAAGAAAAAGAAACAGCAAATAAACATGAAAAAATGTTCAACATCACTGGTCATTGGAGAGAAGCAAATGAAAACAATGCTGAGATTCCACCTCACCCCAGAAAGAATGGCTGCTATCAATCAACCAATAACAAATGCTGGCAGGATTGTAGGGAAAAAGGAACCCTTCTCCATTGTTGGTGGGAGTGCAAACTGATGCAGCCACTGTGGAAATCAGTATGGAGATGCCTCATAGAACTAGGATTAGTCCTATTTGTCACAGCTGTTCCCCTACTGGGTATCTTCCCAAAAGAATTAAAAGTTATACCACATGCACCCATGTTTATATCAGCACAGTTTGTAATAGCTAAAACTTGGTAACAACCCAATTGCCCATCAACTGGAGACTGGATAAAGAAAATGTGTTTCTTTATAAAATAGAGTACTACTCAGCCATAGACGATGAGAAATTGGACATTTATAGCTAAATTGATGCACACTGAGGCAATTCTCTTAAGTGAAATAAGTAGGACAGAAGTGTAAATCCTGAATAGTTTCTCTGGTGTGAGACAGTGAAGTGTAAATAAGGATCATGCTGTATAATAAGTAATGTGAAATGATAAGAAAAGTTCCAAAAGGGAAGGGGAAGGAGGAGGGGTAGGAGAAATAAAAGAAGGGAACAAAATAAATATGAGAAAAGGAAAAAACAGAAACAAAGTCTTTGTAAATAGGGAGGGGTGGAGGTGTTTAAGGGAGGGCAGTGAAATGGGGAAAAAATAAGAACCAAGATATATCATGTAAAGGCACATGATATTTCCAATAGCAAATGTCACTATATTACATATCTAAAATGTACCAATATAAATATTTTTAAAAAATAAATTTAGTCTGTTACAGTAGAAGTTGTTATCCCATCATTTTCATAATTCCTCAGCAAAAAAGGTTTTCTTTTCAATTTAGAAATCATTGTAGATTTAAGCTTTCATGTAGTAAGACATTTTGCTACATTTAAAAATAATTTAAACATTGCTTTGCTTGACATTTAGAGTGCAAATCTGTTTTCTTAATACATGTAAAAATTCTTAGAAATCATTGCCATTTTAACTTTTTATCCTCAATTTCTAATAGAAATTTCTTTTTAAATTGTTAATATTTTTTCTTTTCGCTTCTCTTTAACTTTGAGCAATATTCCCATAATATGCTATTTAACACATCAAATATTTCTTAAAATAAGAAAAACTATTTTACTTTCATCTTAAACTCATACTTTCTGTTTCCATGTTTTCTGACAATTATTTTTAATCTTGCTTGTTGTGTACACAGACTGTTACACACAAATTGTTAGCATAATTTCTTCCACTTTGTTTAAAGTACTGTTGTAACCACCTTCTCTTCTTCCATCAATGCCTATGATGTTGATAATCTAGTTTCAAACTATTTAATTAGAGGAACTATAACATTTTCAAGGGTGCTCTCTATTCTTCATGATCTGTCATTAAATTTCCATGTTTTCATATAAATCTTTCTGTAGGCTGAAACCCTTTTTATTTTTCAACAGGCAATAATAACCATTAGTAATTGTGCTCCATACAACCCCATAAATTGAATAAGTACCATTGCTGTCAAGGTTATAAAGGAAAACAGATATATAATCCCTGTCCAGCTCACACTCTGATGAAGAAAATGAGTGAAATAAAAATAAGGATTCTACTTATACCCTAATACAATAAATTTCCTTATTAGTAAATTGCTTCTCTTTTTTTTTGATAACCATACAAATGAGTGAAAATCTGAGACAGGATGCAAAAGCCAGTTTGGGTCAGTGTGAGGCTTCCCAGGAACACACACCTCTAAAGAGAGAGCAGAGTTGTGGGACCCGCATACCTGTGGCCCAGGCTCCCCAAGGCTGTGAGGGGCTCTAGTGAACAGAGAGAGGAGGTTTTGGGGAAAGCAACCATAGCTCCTATGTAACCTAAGAAGAATTAATATGCCTGCTTCTTTAGTGGAGTTTATTAGCTCCACTACCAATTTTTCACAACATCTTCCTTGAAGTACATGCACATTTCAATACAATATATAGTACATGATGAATTTATACAATTTTATCACTTAAAATGAGTAAATAAGCAAGACAAAAGGAATGAATTTCTCCCTATCACTTCAGCTATAATTTCTCCTAGTATTTCATAATGTGCATCTTTGAATTTTTAATGTGTTACATTCCATCCCTCTTATTTTTCTCTCATTCAATCTCTGCTTTATTAAGAGATGGCTTGATCCACATACTCTGTGAAGACTTTAGCAACATGTTTCATATTCCACATTTTCTATACATTTTTATATACATTTTTCCATACTTTGCTCCATGGCAAAGGAATTTGGCCTAATCAGCGCACATTTCTGGACCTCGGAATGGTTTGTTCATCTGCAAATATTAATGTTCATTTCCTTCCAGCAGTATCTGGTAGATTAATGACTTTCAGCACTCATAGTAAGAAATAATGGAAACCCTCATTGGCAGGCACTTGAGAAATCCATTTGTTGTTGAGACTGTTCAAACTGGAATGAACTCCACATTAAAACTCAGCAAAACTACTTTAGCTGCAAATTGTGTAATTAAGATATCTCCCAAGATTTTTACCTAGAATCCCTACTTACCTAGGTTACACTGTGAAGCCTAAATTCTACTCCTAGAAAGAATGTACATCAATATTTAATGATTTTCTTAGCTTAAGACAACTAAAATCATGACAAAACATAACCTTTCAAAAGGATTCACCTGATATAAAGGTTAAAACTTTTGAATTTGAAATATATTCTTCCTGGGGAAAACATCTGAACTGGGTGATCTGAAGATTTATGTACAGATACATATATATTTATGGAATTACAAGTAATCTCTCTTGTTCTACCAATTAGTATATCTCAAAGATTATACATGGTGGGAATCTTTTTGTAAACTTTAATTGTAACACTTTCTGATACAGTTGAAATGTGTTTAACTGAAACATATTGCCAGTAGCAGTGTTGTCCTCATGCCTCTCTTTATGTGAAATCCATAACCTTACTGTTTTTGGTTTAGGACTGAAATTTTCAAATTTTCTGTGAGGTTACTATGACTTACCCCAAATAAGAAACTAATGTGCACTAACCATATGCAGTTTTTCCAAAACATGAGAAACAGAAGCCTGAATATCTAGAGTTAGATTAGGTGTCATTAATATTTGGATATAAATTGCAAATAAACAAACATTTAGAATTCTATTATGAATTAATAATAATTTTATGGCATATAGATAAGTCCAATATACCCATTTAAAGCAGGATATTTGCTTTTCTCTTGAAGAAGAAAATACCTTAGTAATTTGTCAAAATATAGATTTTGAAAGTTTACATTTCCACAATCAAAGCAAATCAAATATTTTCTGAATTAAATACTTACTCAGTATCAATAAATAATCTGTTGCCGGGGATTTAGCTCAGTGGTCTCACTGCCTGCTGTGCAGGTGCAAGGACCTGAGTTCACTCCCCGGTAACCAAAGACAAACAAACAAACAAACAAATAAATAAATAATCTGCTTCTACACAATTTATTTAAACAAATTACATGATTTTTTTTGTCAAAATGCATGACTCCAGCTGTAAATGAAAGTGCTAAATGCATTTGTGTTCCCTTATAGTTAGATATGTGAACCCCTCCCAAAATAAATTGCTGCTTTCTGCAAGAGTATCTTCTCAAATCTTTGTATATATTGAATTGATAAACAGCTTCAAATTTGTTCAAGTTGCTGTCAGTAAATATTTGAGACATTTGTTTTTTCTTCCATTTTTTAATTTTGGAAATTTACTCTTCTGAAAGCAACTTTGTATGTGATACAATAACTTACTTGCTGGACAACATGGTTTGGGATTTTAAATGTTTCCTTTTCCTTTTGCCAAAGCTGCTTACTACTGTGGAAGCTTATGTTCAAGTGTTTGAAATGAACCGATGATGCTGAGATATGTTGCATATATTCACTGTGTGCCAACATTTTCACAACTGTTTGACAATTAAAATGATAGACATTATACAAGATACCTTAGTTAATTGATATTGTGGTGATATTATAGGTAATAACATGGGTGTTGTCTTAAAAAGCATAAGGCTATGTTGAAAATATCCAATCCTTACATGTACTAATTGCAACTCAAGTCATTTACATAATTAAATTGGCCCCTCTAGATAATAATTTAATCTCTTTTGTTGAAATGAATTATAATCATCTTATGTAAAATAAATTAATATTTTGTCATGGTCACAAATGTGACTACATGTTCTTTAATAAAAAAAAATAAGTATAAATACAGGCCTTTTGCAATAAAATGAAATTTTTCCTTATTTTACAGTGTAGATTTTTAAAACAAAAATGCATTAATCAAAATTTCAAATAAATGACTCATGGCATCACTGGTTTACCTACTAATTTAATTCTTACTTATTCTGGACATTACAATTGAGTATCTAACACTCCTCAGCTCATTCCCAGCTAAAAGGGGTGGACTAATGAGGAAAAAACTGCAACCAGATCATCCAATCAAAATGCAGCACCCTTAAAAACAGATTCTTGGAAGATTTAAATTATAAAAGGTTCCATTTTATGTGCTTTTTATCATATTTATTTATTCTATTTACACTTTATTTTTCTTTTAAATAGTGGATTTCCTTCTCAGGAAATCTCATAGATGCAGCCTCCTGATTAAACTTCTCTGACCTTTGTATACAATACTTAGGAGTGTTCTGGATTTTAAATTTCTCAGCTGATAGTCACCACAAAGAGCTGCCCAGTTTTGAATCCCTTTACACACTTGTGTTGCCAGTGTTTGAAATGATGGATTTTTTGGCAACTTTTGACCCATTCATTGCTCTTCATTTTTAATTCATAGTGAGAAGTTGCCATGTTTCTTTACCTCTAGTGAACCATTCAGATTCATGAAATAATTTCTCTGAGTGATAATTTACTGAAATAGGCAATAGATGAATTTACAGTGGACCCTTGACTTACTGACATATGCAATAGATGAATTTACAGTGAAAAATTGACTTCTGAACTCAGTTTGTTTATGAGGGTGAGCTGTAACTCAAGTTGGTCAATTGAAGGCTCAGGCTCCCCTACACAGCCTTCAAAGTTTGTCTCCTATATAATTTTAGGATACACTTTCTTCCAGGCAAAACTCACTGTCCTTAGAGACATTGCCCCAGGATTTCTCAATTAACCAATCACAGGAGAAGATGTTTTAATGTTCTTTGCAAAAACATTTTAAGTGTTCAATCTGCATCTGAGACCATCTGGAAGCACAAGCAGACAACATTCAGGTTATAACTTAAGACTTAGGACTTAAGTTAAAACTAAAATTTCAGTCATAGTGCAAGTTGTACCTATGTCAATCCAGTTGTAATTCGAGGGTCACTGTATATCAGCACATACAGATAGTTTTGTGCTTGATTAAATCCCTTCTATGTACTCAAATAAGTTATTAATTCATTCCAAATGAATGTGTTCAGCACAGAAGGAAGAACAGAGACACTTATCAAAATATTCATAATAATATCTCACACTCACCAGACCTGCACTGTGAATATCCAGTTCCTCCAGTACCTCTTTTATCCATGTAAGATGTCCAAATGTAGGTGAACCAATTTTTCAGTGAAGAAACCTCATCAGTGCTTCTTTTTTTAAAGACTTCATAGGGGCCAGGGATTTAGCTCAGTGGTGCCGCCACCTGCCTTGCAAGCACAAGGTCCAGAGCTCAATCCCTGGTAACAACAACAACAAAAAGGACTTCATAGGCATTTTATGGTCCAGCTAGTCACCAGAGACAGGTTCATGTGATTGTGTGACAGTTGTTACATCATTCCAAGCATGTATTTCAGGGAAACAATTTCAAACACTGGCAGAGCCCTTACAGACTCACCAGGAAATCCACAGAACACTATTGCTCCATGGCAAAGGGATTTGGCGTAATCAGTGCACACTTTAGGCCCTCAATATGGCTTGTACATCTAGAAATATTGATGTTCATTTCCTTCTTGCACTATTGCATAGATTAATGACTTTCAGCACCCATAGTAAGAAATTATGGAAACCTCAGAGGCAGGCATTTAAAGTGAGAAATCTATCTCCTACTGAGACTTCTCAAACAGCAATAACCTTTTCACTAAAACTCAGCAAGACTACTTTAGCTGAAAACTGGGTAATTAAGTAATCTCTCAGTCTTTTTATCTAGAATCCTGAGATATATAGAAATGATGCACTAAGATATATGCTTGCCTGAGTTAGCATGCATTTGTAAAAATATTTGGGGTTTATCTAATCACTGAATGATTTGTGAAAATAGAAAAAAGCCTCCATTGTTCTAGAAATGCACATTAAAATGATTTTTATACATTCTATATGTCACTCATGTGAGTTATAATGTGCACAGAACAGGAGTAAATTTTTTCTGACAGATGAGAGGGATTTTCCAGTTAAAATTGCTTAGGTTTGATTTTTTCACAAAATGATCCCAAATGTAATTTAAAAGTATTAATACACACTCATACTTGTGTTTTATTTTACATGTAGAGTCCTGAGGCATTTTAAATGATCAAGTTCAGGAATGTGCCTAAGGATACAAGCTCTCATGCTTATTCATTAATAGTACCATTTATCACTGTAATGGGGGGCAGGAGGTATACCAGATGCTCCTCCAGCATGGCATTGTACCAGATGGAGAGCAAGAAAGCTCTCTGAGATAACTTGGGCCTTGACAGAGACAGGAGGAAAACTAATAATTTCATGGCAGACTAAAATCAGGCCATTTAAACATCAATGAATAAAAAAAATTTTGTTAATGCATTTAGATCCTTCCATACATAATTATGCTAAAATTAAAACATGTTACTGGTCACTTTAGCCGTTGGTAAGAATCCAGTTCATCATTTTAAGCCTCAGAAAAAGTAGGAAACATGTAAGGAATTCTCTTGCTAACTCTAAACTAAAAGCCCTCAAGTAGCTATGTGAGGTCTGTGAGTCCAGTGAATGAGCCCACCATGGATGAGAATATAACTTTTTAAAAGATATCATTTCAGTTGGTTTGTATTCAAACTGAAATAGTCACATGACCCACATTTTAGACAGATGGTTAACTTGAAATACAGGAAATTTATTTCTACTCTAATTTCAAAACTGTAATACTATACATTACAAATGAGAGAATTACAAAATTTAATCCATTTTAATAACATTTAAACAGATAATAACATAAGAATTATGTTTACAAAGGCTCTTTTATAGAAATATAAACATAAATATATACAAATTTTCAAAAATATATTATTTGGAATTCACATTCAAAAGTGACAAGAAGTAGAGGAAGAAATTACTTAGATGAAAATAATTAACAGTACAATAATGACTAATAACCCTGAGTGATAAACTCAGAAAGGTTTACTGAACATATATTCATTTTAAAATTTTATTTCATAAGTACATATTTGGAGTGTACAAAGTTTGCCATACGGAGGAGTTGCATGCACTTAACACACTTGATTCATCTTTATTCCCCTTCCCCTTGCAGCTACCTGAACTTCCAGAACCACATATGCCATTTTCATGAGCATGTTTACTATTATTACTTTTCGTTCATGTTTGCAAGGTATAATGTTTCTATTCATTGTGAGTATTTGGTACATGTGCATGCCACATCTTGAATGTTTTTACATTTCCTCTCCTTCTAGCATCCCTTAATTAAGGGTCTCTTTGACCCCTTCCTGTTTGAAAAAGATCAATCACTCTGTTTCCTTTCATCAAGCTTTTATTTGTCTCTTCAATGTCAGTTTCTCATGCAAGAGAAACTGTTAGACATTGGACTTTGTGTTTCTGCTTTATTGAGCTTAATATTATGGTGTCAAAAGGTTCTTTGTCATTTTCTCATTGCTGAGACAAAATACCCAATACTCACAAGTTAAGGGAGGAAAGGTTTATTTTACCTCACAATTTTTAGAGGTTTCAGTTCATAGTCACAAGGCTTCAGACAGGGCTGCATAGCAGAGAGGCAGTGCAGAGGATAAACAGTTTATGGCATAGCAGGTAGAAGGAAGCAGCAGCATCCAGTCTCCTTTTCCCTTTTATCCTATCCAAGCTATAAGCCTATGGGTTGGTGACACTCCAACACAGATTGGGTTTTCTCTTTTCAGTATATCCATTCACCACATCCAGAATCATCCTTATCCAGTCAGTGAACTAACCTAGTTATCTCACCCATAAAACATATTCATATATCCTAGATCTAGTGACCACTGAAAAGCCCAGTCTATGAGGGCATGAAGCTTTGGGAGGACAACTAAATAAAAACCATGATAAGGTGGATCCATTTTCCTACACATCACTCAAGTTTATCTTTCTTTACAGCAGAGTAGTCCTCCACTGTGTGTAAATACCATGCTTTCTCTACCCAGTTTTCTGTTATTGGAGTCATACCATGCTTCCAGCATTTAGTTATGAATTTTGCTGCTATAAACTTAGACATGCATGTATCACTGAAACATAATGTCTTGAACTCTTTGGGGAAGATATCAAGAATTTGGATACCTGGGTCAAATGGAATTCCTATCTTTAGTTCTTTGGGAAACTTCTATATAGATTTTTACAATTGCTGTACTAATTTATAGGCCCATAAACAATGTAGAAGTCTTCCTTTTTCACTACAGCCATACAGGCATTTATTACTATTTAATTTCTTGATGATTGCCTTTCTTTGTGGTGTAAGAGGAAATCATAAAATTGTTTTAATTCATTTTTATCTAGTGGCCGGAGATGTTGAATATTTTTTCATGTTTACATGCCACTGTACTTCTGAGAAATGTCTATTCATTTCACTTGCCCATTTTTTGATTGGGTCTTTTATTTTGCAGGTATAATTATTTGTGATATACACATATGTTAGATATTACTCCTGTGTCTGAGCAATAGTTTGCAATGATTTTCCCATCTTGTAGTTTGAGTCTTTACTTACTTGATTATTTTCTTTGCTAGTCAGTAGCTTTTAAATTTACACATGATCCCATTTGTTGATTTTTGGTGGTGTTGTTTTCTTATGTACTTTTGTTCAGAAAGTCTTGCCTACACCTATGGCTTCAAGAGTTTTACTGACTTTATCTTCCAGCAGGTTAATTGTTTGGATTTCTTTCCTTAGATCTTAGATCCATTTTGTTTTTCATTCAGTATGTGGTAAGAGATAAGGGTCCAGCTTCAGTCTTCACAATAGAGATTTTCAGTTTTCCCAGACCATATTATGAAGAGATTGTCCTTCCTTCAAGTTATGCTTTGGTCACTTTGTCAGAAGTCATACAGCTGAATGAGTCTAGGGATGTTTCTGAAACCTGTCTTCTAGATTTTTAGCACATATTATGACAGCCAACCCAACTCCATCTTCTGCCTCAGTGACGTTTTGCACCTGTGCTAGAACAAAGTGTTTGTGCTTGAAAAAAGCACCCAAAACCCTCACATCCTTCTTGGCAGTAAACTTGCTGCAGTTGCAGGTTGTTTCATAGCTCATCTAGTGTGTGAAACCTCCTTGTTCCCCTCACTAACTTGGCATGGTTCTGCTTCTGAAATGGTCACACTGGGTGGACTAGCCTCGCTGTGATCCCTCCCATCTGTGGCAGCAAACTATAGGGCAGGCACCCCCTGAGAGGGTCCAGGGGCCTGTAGTCTCACTGCTGACAGGGAAGAGACTGCAGAGACACCTGAGACACCCTCCAAATTTTCTGGAGTGCACCTGGTCTGCTAAGATACTTCTGGTTCTTGTGGGAAACAGTAGTGCTTGACCAAAGCATTCCTTGGGCCCCTCCATAAGGCCAGGACACTGACTGAGGTGGCCCTGTTGTCTTGTCTGGTCTGGTCTGGCTGTAAGCCAGTCAATCTGGTAAATCCTGTGATAGGGTTAGAATGTCTTTAACCTCTGAATGAATGAATAAATGAATGAATGACTGGCAATGGGCAGTGCAAACAATAGACGGTTCTGTCTATGTCCCATGACAAAGAGGGAGAATTCCCCCCTCAGAGTTATGGGACTTGATTGAGGTTGTACTGTGGTTCCATGGACACATCTAAGAAAGGCCAAGTGGTGCTCTTTCGATGAGATAAATACATCTTAAAGCCTGGGTGGTCCTTAAAGTGACTGAGAGGCCTGAGCCCAGTCAACAGACTGAGTGGTTCCTCCCACAGAGAAAACCTCTCTCCCTTTGTCTGTTGCAAGGTCATTTAAGTGGGCACCACATAAAAACTAAGGCTTTTATTTATATCTGAACATCTTCTCTTTTTATTTGTTCTTGCAGCTCGTATTCTTGGGCATTTCCTACCTGTCCTAAGTCTCTCTACCATGGAGTCATCATCTTCCCAACCTGTTGCACCCCTTGTCTGCATGCTTAGAAATTTTTCCTCAGGATTTTCTGATGATTATGGAGTGAAATTGTCGAAGGACAAACTCCACACTTTTTGTGAGCTTGACTGGCCCTCTTTTGGTGTGGGATGGCTCTCTGAGGGCTCCCTAGACCCTGCCTTGTCTCAAGAAGTTTGGAAGGTTGTTACTAGGTCTCCAGGACACCCTGATAAGTTCCCTTACATTGATTCCTGGTTTACTCTACCATGGCTAAAGGCTTGTGTTACAAAAGCCTATTCAAAGCTGCTTGTTTCCAAAGCTGTTCTCCCCTTCATAGGTGAACTCTGGAGAGACAGAAACTGGTTCTGCAGCAGTCAAATGCTGTGGAAGTCCTCCCCCATCCACTTCCATATAACCCTAGTTCACCCCCCTCTCTTATCTGTCCTGAGCCATCTGCCCCCAAATCCCTTGTTTCTTCCTTTACTTCTTCTGCTATCTCTCCCCCATATGAGTGTCTCTAATCCCAGCAGGAGGTCCCCACCTCAAGAAGATGCAGTCCAGAGTTTCCCTTGCCTTTGAGGGAGGCCCCTCCTCCAGATGGGGCAGGTCTAGGAACCCACTTGTTCCTGGTATGTTCCCTTTTCCACTTCTGACCTCTACAACAGGAAAAGCCAGAATCCACCATTCTCTGAGAAGCCCCAGGTTTTGATTTCCCTGATAGGCTTGATACGTAGGACGCATCTACCAACCTGGGATGACTGTCAGAAGTTGTTATTGACCCTGTTCACCTGCTGAGGAATAGGACAGGATTAGGTTTGAAGTTAGAAAGCTCTTATCAGGGGATGCTCAGAAGAGGAGGCCCATGAATTGCTGAAGCAAGGGTTCCCCTGAGAGCAGCCTGAATGGGATCCAAATTCTTGGGGGGAGGGGAGGCTTTACTCACTTTACATCAAAAGTTGTTAAACAGGATTCATGCAGCTGCTCAGGAAACCCATGAATATGTCCATAAACCACTGAAGTGACCCAGGGACCAGAGTAGTCCCCTGTTGTATTCCTGAAGAGACTCAGAGAGGCCTTCTGGATTTATACCCCATTCAACCCCTCTGCTCCAGAAAACAATAGATCTATAAATTTGGCTTATGTTACTCAGTCTGCACCTGATATTAGGAGAAAATTACAAAAATCGGAGGGATGTTCAGGAATGAACCCATCTCAGCTGTTAGAAGTAGCTCAAAAGGTGTGTGACAAAATGGATTCAGAAAGACAAAAATTGGCCACAGCCATGGCTGAGCAATTGGCAAAGAAACAAGAAAAGATCTTGGCAGCAGCCATCAGAGGGGACCCCGTGGGACTCAACCCTGGGAAGCCCAAAGGGCAGATGCCTTGGAAGCCAGGAGGACACTCACCATTGGGCAGAAATCAATGAGCCTATTGCAAAGAGGAAGGGCACTGGAAAAATGAATGCCCCCACAGGCCCTCTTCCAATGTACCATCTCTCCCCATGTCCAGGGAAAGGAAGATTCAGACTGAGCGGACTAGGGCTTCTTCTCTCTTGGTCTCCAGAAGCCCATGATAAATTTGAAGTAGGGGGCCAATGAGTCCTTTTCCTGGTGGACATTGGTGCTGAGAGGTCAGTATTAAAAAAAATCCTCTGGGGAAGCTTTCATCACAAACTGTTCCCATCCAGGGGGCCATAGTAGCAGTCCAAAACTGCCTGCTCACGAGTGAGTGACTGATGAGCCTGGGATCAAAATAAGCTACACACCATTTTCTGGTAATACAAGACTGCCCATTCCCCTTTCAGGGATGAGACCTTGACAATACCCCGACTCTCAAAAGGCCAGACAAGGGATAGCCCCTCACATTAAGAGATTGATGGACTCTGGGATATTAACTTCCTGCAAGTCTCCATGGAACACCCTGTTCCTACTAGTACAGAAACCAGTGACATTAGATTAAAAACAGGTTCAGGACTTGAGAGAAGTTTAACCAGCAAGTGGTAACTCTACATCCTACTGTCCCCAACCCATATACCCTCTTGAGTTTGCTTCCTCCTGAGCACCAAGTGTATACTGTGCTAGATTTAAAGGATACTTTTTTAGTGTACCCCTTGCCTCATCCAGCCACCCTATCTTATCTTTTGAATGGACTGATCCAGTTTCCGGAGATGCCTGCCAGCTCACTTGGGCCTGGCTGTCTCAAGGATTCACAAATGCACCCATACTGTTCAGTGAGGCCCTCCAGAAGGACTTGGTGAGCTTTTGATCCCACCACCCTAACCTCACCCTGCTTCAATATGTGGATGATTTGTATTAGCTGCTACTAGCTATTCAGAATGCTTGCAGGGAATGCAAGAGCTTCTTCAGCTACTAGAGGAGTTGGGCTAATGCAACTCAGGAAAGAAGGCACAACTCTGTGCCCCTAAAGTACCATACCTAGGGTACAAAATCTCAGAAGCAAGAAGAGCCTTGTCTCAGGCCAGGGAATGGGGCATCCTCTAGATACCCACACCAGCTACCAAGAAGCAGGTACAAGAATTCCTCAGTGCAGCTGGAAACTGCTGCCCATGGATACCTTGGTTTTCTGAGATAGTGTGGCCCCTCCATTCTGGCTTGGGAATAAATCAACGCCTAGAATGGGGAATAGATGAAGAAGAAGCCTTCCAGAATCTGAAAAGAGCTTTTGTATCAGCTCTGGCTCTGGAACTACTCAATGTTACTAAGCCTTTTCATCTAAACATCCATGAGGTTAGAGGGACTGCTAAGGGAGTCCTAACATCCTCCTTGGGACCCTGGAAGCACCCTGTGGCCTATCTCTCTAAAAGATTAGATTCTTTAGTCTCAGGATGGCCTTCATATCTTTGGTCAGTAGCTGACACAGCTTTATTGGTCAAGTAGGCTAAGTTGGACAAGACCAAGTCCTAACTGCCCCTCATTCAGTAGAGACTCTAAAAAGGGGGGCTATTAACAAATAGATCTCAAATGCCCACCTCACTCAGTATCAAAGCCTCTTGCTTGACCAGCCTCACATAGTCTTCTCAGCAGGACAGGTTCTCAGTCCAACTACACTGATGCCAGTTGATGATCACCAAAATCCCAATTCATGACTGTGAGGACATACTGGGTGCATCTAACTCCTTCTTATGATATGAGTAACTCCCCTTTCCATGCTGGGTGTAGCAAAACTGTGACTCAGGAGACCTTGAAGGCTTAGTTTGCCCCTAATGGCACTTGGCTAGCTTGTACCTCGGGTCACTAGGTGTGTCAGCATTCCTGAGAGAGATACTAGACTTGAAGCCTTGTGCATCCTGGCGCGAGTTATTCCTTAAGTTTATGTGTACAGAGGACCACAGGGATGGGATTTCATAGCACCACCAGGACTACCATACAGACAAGTGAGCAACCCCCAGAGTTATTCCAATTTTGTTGGGATTGGGGGTAACTGGCTCGGTGGCACTTGGAAATGCTGATTGGATAGAGGAGAACTTGGACTCTAAGCCTTGGCAGAACGGGTAGACACTGACCTAGGAAGCCTACAATATGACATTGAGACTCTTCAGTCCCAAGTAGAATCACTAACTGAGATGCTCCTCCAGGATCGAAGGGGGCTTGATCTAGTGATCTTGTCACTAGGAGGATTATGTGCTGCTCTAGGGGAGGCATACTGTTTATAGGCCAACAAGTCTGGTGTAATCCACAATATGCTTCAAAGGGTCAAGGAAAATCTAGATAGATGTCAGAAGGAGAAGGAAAGTAAAAACTCATAGTGTCATAACCTGTTCAATTGGAGCCCTTGGGTAACTACCCTTATCACTGGTTTGGCTGGTCCCCTCATTCTTCTTTTTCTTGGGCTCTTGATTGGTCTTTGTGTTCTTAATTGGATAATCAACTTTGTAAAATAGCACATAGCCTCTGTTAAACTGATATATACGAAATCCTACTACAATCCCTTGCATAACCCCCTGCCCAATCAAGAGGCTCTCATTGAGTCAATGCTTTGGCATCATACTAAGAGGAGTTGGGAATGTGATAGCCAATCCGACTCCATCTTGTGTCTTAATGCCATTTTGTACCTATACTTGAACAAAGTGCTTGTGCTTGAACAAAGTACCCAAAACCCCCACATCCTGCTTGGCAGCAAACTTGCTGTAGTTGAAGTATGTTTTCTAGCTCACCTAGTGTGTGAAAATTACTTGTATCCCCCATTGACCTAGCATAGTTCTGCTTCTGTAAGATTCCAATTGCTCTCCCCTGAGCCCCCAACAACTGAAAGCATGATTTAAAAGGAGAAATAAAACTGCTTCCCATTGTTGTGGAAACTTTCTGGGCACTAGCCCCTCTTTGCTGCCAGCTATAATAAAGAGGCTCAAATCTGGCACTGAGGGCAGTGCATCTCTATTGTTCAAACTCGCTCATCCATAACAATATGACTGTTTTAGTGTCAGTACTGTTACAGCTGTCTCAGAAAAAAAAATCACGCCATAAAAATGTCTAAATTAAAGGAGTTTTTTAATAGACAGTGACCAAGGATGAAGTCATGCTCCCATCTTCCTTGGTAAATTTCAAGCAGGGAAGCTCAGGTTTTAAAGGGAAAAAACACACAATAGAATGTCATGATCTCATTGTTGAACAAGCACTGGGGTATAGAAGCAAATCATAAGTTAGATTAAAATCCAATTTGGGGATCTGGCAAGAAATTCCTATCTTTATGGTTAGGGCTGCAGTATACCATGTCCTGTCCTTTGTTCTTAATAACACAGTCAGAGAGGTGTTGGTTAACTTATCACTTTGATTAAGCAATCCGGGCAAGGAAAAGGGTAAAATTCAGGTGCAGGCTTTGGGGGGGGGGTGTTTCTGGTTAACTTGCTTACTTCAAGTACCAGGTCTTTTTTATCACTCTAACCTTGGACTATAACTTCAAGCCAGGTATTCTGATGCCCGCTGCTTTACTCTTGTTGCCCAGAATTGCTTTTTCTATTCAGAATCTCTTTAGTTCCATATTAATTTTTGAATTTTTTCTCTACTTCTGTAGGCAATGCCATTGGTATTTTGATTGGCCATCCCTTAAATCTATCAGTTTTGAAAGTATGGCCATTTTAACAATATTGATTCTCCCTATTCAGGAAGAGAAGATATCTCTCCATTCTCTGATATACTTTTCCATCTCCTTTTTTTAGAGAACTATAGTTTTCACATCAGAGGTTTTAACTTCCTTGGTTAGGTTAATTGTAAGATATTTGATATTTCTTCATAGTATCTTGAATTTTTTTTTTATTTCTTTCTCCTTGAGTTCACCATAGGTGTGCACAAATGCTATAGATTTCTCTGTGTTGATTTTGTATCTTGCTAAATTGTTTAATTTTTTATGAATTCTAAGAGGTTTTTGGTGCAATTCTTTGGGTCATCTATGTAAAATATTGTCATGTGCATAACAATTTGACTCCTTGACTATATTTGTCCATTTTACTTATTTCTCCTGCCTAATTTTTATGGATAATCTTTTAAGTATAATGCTGAGCAGAATTGGTGATAGTGAGCATCTTTTCCTTGCTCCTGATTTCAGAGGTGAAGCTGTCAGTTTTTTCCCATTTAATAAAATATTTGCCTCTGGTTTGTCATAAGTAGCTTGTATTAGCTTCAGTAAGGTCCTTCTTTACCTACTTCCTTCAGGGTTGTGTCTTTATCTTTCTATACATCTCTCTTTTTCTAGTTTCTCTATATATTTGAAAATTCCCATAAAACAAAATGTTAACATAGTTTTAAATTTTAGCAGTAGTTGTTACTTCTCCATTCGTTTTCACAATGTAATTATTTATAACTTGAATAATTTGAATTATTTGAATTTAACAACTTCATTGATATAAGCTATGTATAACATAGTTTCACACAAATTATTCCTCAAATATTATCTAATATTTAAAAAGAATTAGTAATATTTTCCAGAAAAGTGTTTACATCTCACATTTGTATTTATTTTTCCTCTGATTTAGAATGATAAATATATTAATTCATTTTTTAACAATCAGAGACTTTTAAATGTGTGACCAGGTGAGAGCCCCAGCTGAGAATTCCCACAGCCAGGCTTGGACTCCAGCCCCAAATGTCCATTGAGGAGATGAGCGGCTGTGAGGGGAGAGAAAAACCTTTGATCAGGTGACCATGACAGGACAGACAGACACAAGCTCAAGGTCACCTGTAAGGGGCCAACAGACACTCTAAGGATTTCTGGATAAGGAGAGGAAAGCAAGGATGGGGGCCTCCATGCCCTGGGGGTTTGCTCCTCTGGCAGGGTAGGCACCTGGCTGGGTCTGGCAGGGCCTGAGCTCAGCCTGAATCTGTGAGGGGGCTGAGAGTCATCCTCCAGGCCTTAGGGTATGACCACCCTGTCAGGGGAACATGGCTCCTACTTAGGGGAGCAGCCTTGGCTTCACAGTGGGGCTCACTGCTCTCTCTGGGTGACTTCTCTTTGAGGATCTAATGATCCTGGAATCCAAGGTGACTGCCAGGTTAGAACAATGTTGTGGCAAAACCGGGCACTTACATGTCCCAGCACATTTTGGAAGTACTTTGGTGTGCTCAGTCTTTGGGGAGGATGTCATCTAGGTAAAGGCAGACTCCTAGAGAGAAGCACCCTAACTGAGGACCATGCCTATGTGCAGAACTGAGCAGGCAGCCATTCCAAATTTTAATGCAATAAAAGAGATGGGTATAAAATGAGACACACATAATGGGCTTTATCCTGATTTTAGTTACCCATAGCATATTTTTAGGCCCAGCACTTATAGCCTTGCTAAACTTATTAATTTTTATTTTGTGTTACCTCTTTTCATTTTGTTGTGAAGTAGCCCTTTCGAAAGCCAGAATCTAGGGACTAGCTCCTGGATTATTTGCCAACTTGTCATTGAAAATATGAGAAAGACCCTTGTAGCTTTTGCTACCATGTGTGCACCATACACTCTGCTTTGGAGACAGCTGATTATGGACTGAAACCTCTACAAACTGCTTCAACATACATGGGGAAAGGATGTATTTATGGAATGTGCCTTTGAACCTTCATTCAAAAGAACTCAGGCAGAGAGGCTTGCAGTGAATGTTACCACGTTAGATGTCCGATTAATGTTGGCAGAAGAAATGAGTGAATTTTCAAATATCCAACAAAACCTGGACTAGGTCTCAGGATCTAAAACCACTTCTTGGGCTATTAATGGTTGTAGTTGGATTTGTGGTTCTGTCCCACTGCTCTGAGCCCAGAAGTAGGGGCTTCAGAGCCACCATCTGTCCTACTGCTCCCAGCCCAGAGGAAGGGGCTTCCAGGCCACTGTCTGTCCCACTGCTCCTGGTGCACAGAAAGGGGCTTCTGGGCCACCATCCTTCCCACCACTCCCAGACCAGAGGAAGGGACTTCCAGGTGGCCATCCATCCCGCTGCACCTGGCCCAGAGGAAGGGGCATCTGAGCTGCTATCCCACCACTCCCAGCTCAGAGAAGGTGAGCCACAGGGCTGCCAACAGCAGCCTCTTCCTGGTAGAAATGAGAAGACACATAAACAAGTCTCAAAACCAGACTATGAGATCATCTGAGGCACCCCAAAGGGAAATGAGGTGGAACACGCTGATGCTCAATCACCTGGACTCCCTGAACTGACAACAAAAGAGGATCTGGAAAAAAAGAAAAAAGAAATAATTTCTCAGATAACAGCAGAGATTGTGCTCATAGTGCAAGACATGATTAATAAATCTAGAGATGAGCTCGGGAGCATGACGGAATCCCAACATAGGAAACAAATGGCATCTGTAAAACATGCAAATAGATTTCCAGGAGATCAAAAACTCCATGGAAAGTCCACACAACAGAATGAGCCAATGTGAGGACAGAATTTCATATGTAGAAGATAAGAGTGCAATTAGTGATGAGGAAAAGAAAAATTGCTTCAAAATTGTAAGGGACCATGAGAAATCAATCCAGCAGCTGCTGGACGATGCAAAGAAGAATAACATAAGACTGATTGGAGCCAAAGAAGAAACAGGAGAGAGTGCAGATGACATAAAAAATCTTTTCACAGAAGTAATGGCAGAAAACTCCCCAAGCAGGGGAAAAGAACTTGACATACAGATAAGTGAGGCATATAGGACTCCAAATAGCCTTGATCAAAAAAAATCTACACATAGGCCTATAATTGCTAAGATTCCAGAAACTCAACAGAAGAACAAACTTTTACAAGCAGTTAGAGAAAAGAAACAAATCACATACAAAGGAAAGCCCATCAGAATCACAGCAGACTTCTCAATGCAAACCCTCAAGGCAAGAAGAGCTTGTAGTGATGTATTTCAAGCCCTAAAGGAAAACAGCCTCCGACCCAGATTGATGTACCCTGCAAAACTCTCTTTCAAAATTGATGGAGAAGTAAGATACTTTCATGACAAAGAGCACCTGAGGAACTTCATGAATACCAACCCAGCACTCCAAAAAATTTTAGACAATATCCTAGGAAAAGACAATGATGATCCCAACCCCAGGAAGCACAGCAGAATGAACCCATCAGGCATAACAAGAAATTAAATGTAAAGGGGGAGAATCAAACAAAAAGAAAAGGTAATGACAATGATAAACCACCAGTCATAACCATCAATGTTAATGGTCTAAATTCAATAATCAAAAGAAATAGACTGGCAGAATGGGTCAAGAAGCAAAATCCAAAAATATGCTGCATACAAGAAACACACTTAATTCAAGATGAAACTCACAAACTGAAATTTAAATGGTGAAAACAATACTCCATGTGATGAGAACCTGAAAAAAAGCAGGGGTAGCTATCCTTTTTGCAGATCAAGTAGATTTCAAACCAGCACTGATTAAGAGAGACAAAGAAGGACACTGCAACCTTGTAAATGGAACAATCCAAGAGGAAGAGATGACAATCATAAATATCTCTGCACCAAACACTAGTGCGCCCAACTATATAAAACAAATACTAATGGACATGAAAAGTCATATATGCACTAATACAATTGTAGTGGGGGACCTCACTACAACACTATCACAAATAGATGAACTAGACAAAAATAAGTAATGAAATACTAGAACTCAATCGACCTCTTGAAAAAATGAACTTAACAGATGTTTCCAGAGTGTCCCACCCCACATAATCAGAATTCACATTCTTCTCAGCTGCACAGGGGTTTTTATCCAAAATAGACCACATGCTCGTCCATAGAACATGTTTAAGAAAGGACAAAGGAATTGAAGTTATCCCCTGTATGATATCAGACCACAGTGTGATGAAATTGGAGATCCATAGCAAAAGAAACTGGAAAAACCTCATAAACATGTGGAAATTGAACAACACACTTCTGAAGAACCAATGCGTCACAGAGGAAATTAAAGAAAAAATCAGGCAGTTCCTTCAATTAAATGACAATGACAATACAACATATCAGAATCTACAGGACATAATGAAAGCAGTCTTATGAGGGAAATTCATAGCAGTGAATACACATATTAGGAAAACAGAGCAAGCCCAATTAAACAACCTGATGCTGAACCTCAAGCTTCTAGAAAAAGAAGAGCAGGACAAACCAAAGCTCATACAAGGGAGGAAATTATAAAGACCAGAGGAGAAATCAATGCAACGGAGACTAAGAGAGTGATACAAAAAATCAATGAAGCCAAGAGTTGGTTTTTTGACAGAATAAACAAAATTGACAAACCTTTAGTCAACCTTATCAGAAAAAGGAAAGAAAAGGCCGAAATACATGCAATTAGGAATGAAAGGGGTGAAATTACAACAGACCCAGCAGAAATCCAGAGGATCATCAATACTTACTTCAAGAACCTATACACCAATAAGATGGAAAACACAGAAGAATTGGACAGATTCCTAGATACATATGAATAACCAAAGTTGAACGAAGGAGGCCTAAAAATTCTAAACAACCCAATATCAGAAAATGAAATTGAAAACATAATTAAATCTTACCAAGAAAATCCCGGGTCCTGATGGCTTCACTGCTGAGTTCTACAAGACATTTAGAGAGGAACTGCTGCCACTACTGTTTAAACTCTTCAATGAAATTGAAAGGGAAACAATAGTCTCAAATTTATTCCGGGAAGCAAACATCACCTTGATCCCCAAAGCAGAGAAAGACCCAACCAAAAAAGAGAACTATAGGCCAATCTCACTAATGAACACTGATGCAAAAATCCTTAATAAGATACTGGCAAATGGAATGTAGAAGATCATCAAGAAGATCATACTTCCTGATCAAGTGGGATTCATCCCAGGGATGCAGGGATGGTTCAACATACACAAACCAATCAATGTAATACACTATATCAATAGAGCCAAGGACAAAAACCATATGATTATCTCCATAGATGCAGAAAAAGCATTTGATAAAATTCAACATGCAATTATGATAAAAACCCTACAAAAATTGGAATAGATGGTCTCTACCTCAAATTGATAAGAGCCATCTATGAAAAACCAACAGCTAGTGTCATACTAAATGGTCAAAAACTGAAATCCTTCACACTAAAATCAGGAACAAAACAAGGATGTCCACTATCTCCACTCTTGTTCAATATTGTTTTATGCACATTAGCCATGGCAATTAGACAAGAGAAAGAATTAAAAGGAATACAGATAGGAAATGAAGAAGTCAAATTGTCATTATTTGCAGATGACGTGATACTCTATACAGAAGACGCCAAGAACTTCACCAAAAGTCTTCTAGACTTAATAACCAAATTCAGTAAAGGAGCTGGATACAATGTCAGCACACAAAAATCAATAACTTTCCTCTACATGAACAACAGACTCACTGAGAGAGAAATAGGGCAAATAATTCCTTTCACAATAGCATCCAAAAACCTGAAATACCTAGGAATCAACCTAACAAAAGAAATCAAAAACCTCTTCTCTGAAAACTATAGCACTCTGAAAAGAGAGATTCAAGATGATATCAGAAAATGGACAGAGATCCCTTGCTCCTGGGTAGGAAGGATTAATATAGTGAAAATGGCCATATTTCCAAAACTGCTATATAGATTTGATGCAATTCCAATTGAGATCCCAGCAGCATACTTCATGGACCTTGAGAAAACAATCCAAAAATTCATTTGGAACAAGAAGAGACCCAGAATAACCAAAACAATTCTAGGTAACAGAGACATGGCAGTGGGTATCACAATGCCCAACCTGCAGCTATACTACAAAGCTACTGTGATTAAAACAGCATGGTACTGGCAAAGAAACAGACCCGAGGACCAGTGGAACAGATTAGAAGATGCAGAAACAACACCAGACACACTCACCCATCTCATCTTTGACAAAGGAGCCATACGCCCTCACTGGAGGAAAGAGAGCCTCTTTAATAAATGGTACTAGAGAAATTGGGCTTCAATTTGCCAAAGATTAAAACTAGACCTATATCTCTCACCATGCACTAAACTAAAATCAAAATGGATTAAAGATCTAAATATTAAAATAGAAACTCTGAAACAGCTGGAACAGAGGTTAGGTAGAATTCTGGAAGATACTGGTGTAGGAAAAGATTTTATGAACAAAACCTCAGCTGCCTGTGAACTAGCACAAACAATCAACAAGTGGGATCTCTTCTTATTAAAAGGCTTCTGCACAGCAAGAGAAACCACCAGCAGTGTGAAGAGACAACCCACAATGTGGGAAAATATCTTCACCTGCTCTTCCTCAGACAAAGGTCTACTATCTTGAATCTATAAAGAAGTTAAAAAGATCAGACCTCCCAAATTTAAAGACCCAATCTGAAAATTGGCATCTGAAATGAACAGACATTTCTCACACAAAGAAGTAGAAATAACAAATAAATACATGAAAACATGTTCAACTTCACTGGTCATTTGAGAGATGCAAATGAAAACAATGCTGAGATTCCACTTCACTCCAGAAAGAATGGCTGCTATCATGAAATCAACCAATAACAAATGCTGGCAGGGCTGTGGGGAAAGAGGAACCCTCCTCCACTCCTGGTGGGAGTGTATACTGGTGCAACCACTATGGAAATCAGTATGGAGATACCTCAAAGAACTAGGACTGGAAGTCTCATTTGACCCCACTCTTCCACTGCTGGGGATCTTGACCACAGAATTAAAAGTATCATACCAGAGTGATAGATGTGCACCCATGTTCATAGCAGCTCAGTTTGTGATAGCTAAAACTTGGAAACAGCCCAAATGCCCATCAACTGGAGACTGGATAAAGAAAATGTGGGTTTTTTATAAAATGGAGTACTACTCAGCCATAAAAAATGAGAAATTAGAGATATTTATAGCTAAGTGGATGCACATTGAGGCAATACTCTTAAGTGAAATAAATAGGACACACATGTGTAAATACCGAATAGTTTCTTTGGTGTGAGAAACTGAAAGTGTAAATAAGGACTAAATGTATAATAAGTAATGTGAAATAGGAAGAAAAGTGGCAAAGTCTTCTAGACCTAATTGACAGATTCAATAGAGTAGCTGGATACAAGGTCAACACTCAAAAAACAATAGCTTTCTTATACACAAATAGCAGATCCATTGAGAGAGAAACTTGGGAAATAAATCCTTTTAAAATAGCATCTAAAAAAATGAAATATCTAGGAATCAGTCTAACAAAGGAAGGAAAGACCTCTACACTGAAAACTACAGCACTCTGAAGAAGGAGATTGAAGAGGATTTAAGAAAATGGAAATATATCTCTTGTTCCTGGGTAGGAAGAACCAATATAGTGAAAATGGCCATACTTTCAAAACTACTGTATAGATTCAATGCAATGCCAATTGAAATTCCAACAATATACTTCACAGAACTACAGAAAACAATCCAAAAATTAATTTGGAAGCAAAAGAAACCTAGAATAGCAAAAACAGTTCTAAGCAACAGAGACATGGCTGGGGGTATCGCAATCCCCGATTTGAAACTATACTACAAAGCTACTGTGATAAAACCAGCATGGTACTGGCAAAGAAATAGATCCGAAGATCAGTGGAATAGATTAGAAGATGCAGAAACAACTCCAGACATACTCAGCCAACTCATCTTTGACAAAGGAGCCAACTACCCTCATTGGAGGGAAAATAGCCTATTTAATCAATGGTGTTCAAAAAAGTGGATTTCAACCTGTCAGAGATTAAAACTAGACCCATACCTATCACTGCGCACTAAACTAAGATTGAAGTGGATTAAAGATCTAAATATTAAGTCAGAAACACTAAATTTCCTGGAATATATGTTAGGTAGAACTCTTCATGATATTGGCATAGGAAAAGACTTTATGAACAAATCTTCAGTAGCACAGGAGGTAGCACAAAAAATCAACAACTGGGATCTCATCATATTAAAAAGCTTCTGCACTGCAAGAGAAACTACCAACAGAGCTAAGAGACAACCTACAATGTTGGAAGAAATATTTAGCAGCTGTAGCTCAGACAAAGGTCTACTGTCAAGAATATACAAAGAATTGAAAAAAATCAGACATCCCAAATTTGAAGACCCAATTCGAAAACGGGCAACCAAAATGAACAGATATTTCTCAGACAAAGAAGTAAAAACAACAAATGAATATATGAAAAAATGTTCAACACCACTGGTCATTCGAGAGATGCAGATGAAAACAACACTGAGATTCCACCTCACCCCACAAAGAATGGCTGCTATCAAGAACTCAACCAATATCAAATGCTGGCAGGGGTGTGCAGAGAAAGGAACTCCTCTCCATTGTTGGTGGGAATGTAGATTGGTGCAACCATTGTGGAAATCAGTATGGAGATACCTCAGAGAACTAGGACTGTAGGTCCCATTTGACCCAGCTATTCCCCTACTGGGAATCTTCCCAAAAGAATTAAAAGAATCATACCTCAGCGATATACGTGCACCTATGTTTATAGCAGCAGAGTTTGTAGTAGCTAAAGCTTGGAAACACCCCAAGTGCCCATCGACTGGAAACTGGATAAAGAAGATGTGGGGTTCTTTTTATAAAATGGAGCACTACTCAGCCATAAAGAATGAGAAACTTGAGACATTTATATCTAAGTGGATGCAAACTGAGGCCATACTCTTAAGTGAAATAAATAGGACACACATGTGTAAATGCCAAATAGATTCTCTAGTATGAGAAATTGAAGTGTAGATGAGTATGAAAATGATTAAAATGAATAATTGATAATTTGAAATAAGAAAAGGTCCAAGGGTTTGGGGATGGTGGGAGAGGAAGGGGAAAGAGAAGGGAAAGGAAAAACTATGAAAAAAAATGGAATTAAACTCTGTGTAAATAGGGAAAGTTGGAGGGGTGGAAGGGTGCACAGGTAATGGGAGAAAAAACAAGAACTAAGATACATCATGTTCTGGTACAAACACCCAATGATAAATGTAAATGTATTTTATACCTAAAATGTACCAATAAATATATATATATAAATAAAAAATGTGTCTAAATATATTTAAAATATGGGACATATTTACCAGCACTTAGAGATGCTTAATAAATAAAATATTTTTATAATCATTGTATAATATCAGAAAATTAAACCTCTTTCTTTCATGTACTTTTGTCACATTTATTGAACTCAATGGTTATCAAGTAGTAGAGTTCCAGTTTATCCTTTTCACAATTCACTGCATTTGCTATGCCTAATGGGGCTACAATTTTCAAATTCTGATTCACAGACTTTTTGCTTTAGCAGAACCAGGGTGCTATATTATTTTATTGGATTCATTTATCCATATAAAACATTTATATCTGTGTTCCTTTGCCAAAGGTATTTCATCTTTAAAGTGGTATTTTTCCAGAAAAGTAATTTTTAGATATAGAAAACTTTCAGTGGTCATGTAGGACTTTTTTACTGAATATGGCAGGAAGCCAAAATTACAGAGGTGAATCCATGGCATTCATCAAAGCAAGCATTTACAATCAATCTATGGGAGAGAACTACTGCCATACATATGTAGATCTCATTGATGACAATTCTCTCCTACAAAAGTGAGTCTAATTTGGTGGAGATTTATTTTGGTGGAAGCCATGTGAATTTTGAACTGCAAATATCTTTGTAAAATTGTGTCTGACAAATGTTAGAGAATTAAAGACTCCCTGTTGTCCATATGAAGTTTTGAACGTATAAGAATTTATGTACTTACAGAAACATAAGGTCAAATACTTTTCTTTAAAAGCAATTCAGTCAAATGATTGTGCTCATAGTGATGGACTTTTTAAAAAAGTAAATCCTGTGGCTACTTTGTGATATTCACTATATTATATCAATACCTTGAGGACATAGAAATTTTTTTTGAGGAAGGCAAGAGGCAAAAGGAGGGCAAAAGGAGATTGTTGAATGAAACTCTGGTACCTCTAAACTACAGTCAGCAAAATTAAAACAAGTCTTTCTTTATGTAATGGATGATCTGTATAGAACTAGAAAAGTATTCCTTGTCCCTGGCAGGGAAAAATTTCTGCTGTTTGGTTCAAAAGAGACATCTCCATTACTTGTAAACATGTACTGATAAAAATAAATTAATAAAATTTAAAAAGAAAACAGGAAAAAAAGAGAAAGGTAACAATACAACCCCCCATCCCATGTCTTTTCTTGTCCATTTAAGGCCACTTATCTTGAACAGATTTGAGGATTTTTACCTCTACGTATCTCAAAATCTTCTTCTTTCTGTTGAAGGTAGGTAAATTAATAACTGTCTTCTCTATATATGCATACTTGAAAACACAGGTCATTTTTCATTTTTCAAGTTTCAATAGTTTTACTATTTGGGTACCAGAATTTTCAAAAATGTTTTATTCACATAACTTAATGGCTTAAATCTTCACACTCCAAATTAACTTTAAAAAATTACCCATATTCATCTGTCCAATTTTTTCATAATGTTCAGAGTGAACATTTTAATTTAGAAATGCTTCAAATATCAAACAAATAGAGTTATTTGTTCATAATGAGATATCTTTTATTTTAAAAATGATTTTGGGTGACTTAGCAAAGATTATGAACCTGTAGTAGTTTTATACCTGAACAATGATAAAGTAATGTATGCCAATTGATTTCCTATTAAATTAGGTGAAAGCTATTGAGTTCTACAAAGTAAAATTTATTAAATATTATTTATAGTAATTCTCAAAACTACAGATTATTTATTTATTTAGTTGCTGCATTTTCAGAATCATGGCTCCAAATTAAAGTACTATTTTATTTATACTCAGATTTGTGTGTATCAATATTATAGATTTGTTTCTGTGTTTTACACTTTTGTCTCTCTCTTACATACAAATCCTTTATGACTACCACTATTTCTACCTCTAGACTAAAAACAATAATTCTGAAAATTATAACCTTTAGAATGTGGAGTTTGTTCTTTACAAATAAAAGAATTGAAGTTCATATCACCATATCCCTTGGTCAGATCCACAAATTAACACATTCTGCTTTATCTTTCAAGCTTCTATAGAAAAAAATAGCAACATATAATCTAGACTAAAAAGTTAAATTAAAAAATTTAAAAATTGTTCAAATGTATAGCATAACATGAAAAATATTTTAAACCCTTTCGTATGTAAAAGTTAATTGAGTTCAATAAAAAACACTAACAAGGTTAAATAACTTGCTCCTCATCTTATAGATAGAAAAATGATAACAATGACTATTTTGTACCTGTGATATAATTTTCAACTTTTAGAATGTACAAAAATTCATATGCAACTGTGCAGGTAGGAAATAATGTTATCTGTACTTCCTAAACCTGTGCATGTATCAACAGTGGAGCACTAGGGCCAGGGATTTAGCTCAATGGTTTTGCCGCCTGTTGTGGAAGCTCAAGGACCCAAGTTCAATCCCTGGTACCAAACAAAACAAAACAAAACAAAACAAAAGTGGTGTGGTGCACTTCCTGTAATTACTCTAATTTGGAAAAGCTGACTACAGAGCAATGCTTCTACCCCAGGATCCCACATCCCTCAGCCAGAGTTCTTCCCTCAGCACATTCTGTCTGGACAAGCAGGTGCGGTGATTCACCATAATAAATAGGGGCAGTGGAGCCTACAGGCCAAGGCGCAGGAGGCCACAGCATCCATACAGGACATACTTCAAATAAGGCACAGGACAAGATGCTACAGTTACTGAACAGAAGGCAGTGCTGGAGTAGAATGGCACACACATGATCTGATACAGTCTTTGGTGTTTGGCTGATCACTGACTAAAATCTATTCCATGCTGATGTCCAGTGCTGGACCAGCTGTCACAATGGTGCTTGCATACAATGCACTGCTGTGTCTGCTCCCCTCGACTGCTTATGTGGCTACCACAGCCATGCACTGTGCCATTGGCACTGCCTTTCTGCATGGTTCTGACATGAAACAGCTCTGCAGGAAGTGAGCTTTGCTGCACCCTAATCTGTGTAGTACCAGAGGACTCACGGAGTCACCTTTCAGATTAGAAGGAACCAGAACCACTTCTGTGCCTTGAGGAATCAAAGGCCAGGCATGTTCCATGGAATGGCCTAAAGATCTTGATATGGTTAAAGCATCAAATGAAATCAGTCTGAACTGTCCTTCCAGAAAGAAGTCTTCTGCCCTGCACATGACATAAGAGGTGCCTTCCTGTGTGCATTTTCCTTCTAGAAGAAGAAGGGAATTGGATCCTGGCAGCTGTGTCCCCTTTTGGTCTTCATGAGTTTACATATTTGTTATTAGTGTAGAATACAAAAAATGGTAAGGACTAAAACATCACCTCATATATTTAATGTGTAACAGATTTCAACCTGTAAAACTTTCCAAATAAGGCTGTACTCCTTTTGGTGGACTTAGTCAATTTGACCATGTCTCCTAGGAGAATCAATTTTATTAAATATTAAAATAAGACATCATGATGCCTACAGCTTTGTTCTTTGTGCTCATTTTGCTTTTGATATTCAGACTATTTTGTTCTTCTTTATAAATTTTAGGATTGATTTATTCCTAACATTGTGGAAAATGACATTTGATCTTTGATGGGGATCTGTAGATCACTTTGAATCTGTAGATCATGTGGAATAAGATGGACAGTTGAACAACATTAACTCCTCCAATCCCAGAACATGGGGAATCCTTCCTTTTGTTTTTGTTTTGTCTTCCATTTCTTTCCTTGGTGTTTTGTAATTTACACTGCAGATATCTTTCACTTTCTCAAGTAAGTTTATTTCTAGGTAAATTTTTAATGCTTATAGTGAATGTGACTGCTTTGATGGCACCTTCCTCCAATTTGATATTGATATATAGAAAAGTTACTGATTTTTTATATTATGTTGCATTGGCTACTTTATTAATTTATCACTTAATAAACAAGTAGCAATTATATTATCTAAAATATGTGTTTTTCAGTTCAAGTCTCTTTCATTCCTTCTAAGTAATGATGATGCTTCACAGAGATGAAACCATTGACATTATTTTCACTCTTTAACCTCCTTTCTCACTGAAGCTCCTGCTGGTCAGTGCAGCATTTATCAGCATGAAAGTCCTTTCCTGCCTCCCTTTCACATTCATTTGCTTCTGTAGGTAACCATGGCAGTAGAGTCAGGCTAACATGCTAGACATGTCTAAAGCCCAAGTCCAATTTCGGAAAGAACTATTTTATTTCAGGGGAGTGAGCCAATGATGAAAGTTTTAAGCAGACAAAAACGAACAAAAATGTTTGCATTTATAAAATCAGGGAGCAATCAGGATTGCCTTTTGAAAACCAGGGGAATAAAAATTTATTTAATGAGAGAAAGAATAAAGAAACTTCAATTCATTCTTTGGGATATTGTTATTATTGATGGAAGGAAGAAAGTCTTTTCATTTGTCCTTCTATCCAGTTTTTCATTTTTTGGAAATCATAGTGAAATAAATTTAACTCCTATTCATTTTTTTGAGGAAATTATTTTTAAAAAATTAAGGTTCTATAAAGTAAAAAATAAATCATCTGAGATACAAACAAATCTAAATCACAAAATTCTAAGTTAGCATTTCTTCCCGATTGTTTTTGGTTCTAGAAAACATAACAAAAACACAATACTGGTACAACAAGTAATTTCAAAAGAGTAAAATTAACCCTATCAGTGGGTAAAACTGAAAGTTAAAAAAATATTTTTATCCATAATTTTCTACCAATATATTCCTGTGTCGAGTATGTGCTAGCTTGGTTAGGAGGAAGGATTTTGAATAATACATTCAATTTCATATACAGTAAATACAGATAAATTGGGAAATAAGAATTTAGAGGATGTAATCCACCTTGTTGTCTGCTTTTCCATTTGCAGAATCCAACCAGTTGGAGGCATGGAGAAGAGCAGAAACACGACAGACTTCATTCTCCTGGGACTCTTAGGCACATGAGAATCCACCTCTTTCTCTTTGCCCTGGGGCTGGCAGCAGCCATTGCTTCCCTCTTGGGCAACACCCTCTTGGCTCTCCTGATTCACCAGGACCCCTGGCTGCACACACCCATGTTCTTCCTGCTGAGTCAGCTCTCCCTCATGGACCTCATGCTGTTCTTCACTACTGTGCCCAAGATGGCTGATGGCTTTCTTGCTGGGAAGATATCCATCTCCCCAGCTGGCTGTGGACTGCAAATCTTGTCTCCCTCACCCTAGTGGTGGGGAGAGTTTCCTCCTGGCAGCCATGTGCTATGATCACTATGTGGTTGTCTGCCACCCTCTGTGATACACTAGCATCATGACCTGGCAGTTGTGCTTGCAAATGACCACGGGCTCTTGGTTCCTTGGGGCAGCTGATGGGCTCATGCAGGCTGCTGCTACCCTGAGCTTCAACTATTGCAGTACTCATGTTATTGATCATTTCTTCTGTGAGGCCCCTATGCTGGTGCACTTGGCCTGCAGTGACATCTCAGTCTTTGAAAATGTCATGTACATCTGCTGCATCCTGATGCTACTGATTCCCTTGTCCCTCATTCTGACTTTCTACAGCCTCATCCGCACTGCTGTCCTACACATGCACTCCACAGAAGCCCACAAAAAGTCTTTGCCACCTGCTCCTCCCATTTGGCCATTGGTGGGAGTCTTATGGCTCTATCATCTTCATGTCCATGAGACCCAAATCCTACAGGTCAGCTGACCATGATAAGGAGGTATTATCCTTCCACACCATCTTCACCACTGTGCTGAACCCCATGATCTACTCCCTGAGGAACAGTGAGGGCAAGGGAGCCCTGAAAATATGGTTGGGAAAGCAAGTCAACCTAAAACACCAGCAAACTTAATTCCACTCCTCATTGTGAATCTAAATTCCTTTTAACTTTTTCAAGATATTGTAATTTTCCTACTTTAGTATCATATAAAAAGAAAGTTAAGCTTATATGTCAATTTCCTAAGAAGTATTTAAGAATTAAGTGAGCAATTGCATTTTTTTTTTGGTACCATGGATCAAACTCAGGTCCTTGTGCTTGTGAGGTAGGTGGTGGAACCACTAAGCTAAATCCCTGGCCTGCAATTAGATTCTTGATACAACACTTTTTGAGAATGTATTATTTATTATGATTCTATTTAGGCATTTTTTTATATATCATAAAAACATGAAATTGTAAATGTTATTAATGTCATCACCTTCTTTCTAGGTTAAAAAATAAAGGCATGCTAAGTATATGAAAAATTTTCAACATCACATCATTTGAGAGATGTAAATTAGAACAACTCAGATTCTACCTTATCTATATAGAGAGGGGAGGGGATTGAGGAGAGGAGGGAAAGGGAAAAAAGGAAGGGCAGGACACATCATATACAGGTGCAAATTCCCTATGATGAATGTCATCATTATGTGTAGGGGACAGGGGAAGGGGACGTTACCAGAACCTCTGCAGTTAGTCCTGGTCTCCTGCGAGCCACGGCAGCAAATGGCGAATTACAGGAAAGGTAGAAAAATGAGACCGAGAAGAAGCTGAGCTTTGGGTCTGATCAGTGCTGCTCTGGGCAGCAAAGACAAAGCCCCCAGCTTACCACACCTTTTATTCAGTACATCGGGAGAAACAAATGTAACAAATGACTTGCAGAGAGTTCAATAGTTCACATTGGGATAAACAAGGTGTAATGGAAGGCTTGAAGAGAGTTCAGTACATCTCCGGCAAACAAGATGTTAATCAGTCCAAGAACAATGAGGAACTGAGCAGATGTTTTTTCTCCCAGGATGTTTCTTGTCCTGGAGAATCACAGCATCACTGGATCACTGAAGTCTCAGTTGTGACCGGAGGCCAAACTGGAGTTATTCTGTAGCTGGGCTGTAGGCAAGAGAACTAGGCTAACCAAATGATTTATCCCTAGAATTATGTAGCATTGCTCCCAACAATTATGTGTATGTAAAATGTACTAATAAAAGTTTTGCTGATGTATATATATATATACATTTTCAAAAGGGCATGAAAAAAGTATTGTTCTCAATGTTACACAGGAGGAAAATATTAATATGTGACCTCAGAACTTTTTCTCTAACTTAGCATATATTATTTATGTCATGTCATTTGCTTTTAATGTTGCTTCCTATATGTACAGTGTATGAACTTCTAAGACATATACCAACTCCAATGAAGACAAACAAGGCTGCTCTTTTGCTCCAATTTAAGACCCTGACAGTGGACATCAGTAAGATAGAGGAATAAAATTATGTACTCTTATCTCTACACATCAAAACTTCTCTACTCTTGCATTGACAAAATCTTTGTTCCCTTGGGTGTCTGTTAGGAGATTATGAAAGTGTGGTGCCCAAGTCCTAGGAGGGCAGTTTTGAGAATGAAGACTGACAGCAACATAATGAGAAGGTGTGCTGCTGGGTTCAGGTGTGGAGCCGGTCCTGCTGATATTCACCAAAGTGTGTGGCTGCAGCCCCTTTGGACAGGAGATGCACGTGTACCTGAACCACTGAGATGGGCTCAGTGGCCTCCACCCACCATAGCTCTTGGGGGAAATGGTCAGTCTTGGCTCCAGCACAATTCCCTCCAGCCAAGAAACCACCCTATGCAGGGACCTGCTGAGAGGTGTGCATGTGGCTTCCTGGCAATGAGAGCCCCAGCACACTCTGTGACACAGGGGTCCTCAGCAGGTCCTGTGTAGTCTCTCTGTCCTCTGACTTCAGCAGGGAAACTACCTTGCTCATGCAGGGAATGTGGAGACTTCCCTGTCTGGGTCAGTAGGACAGGAATTGAGCTTGGGTTCTGCACAGCCTGGGAACACTCTTTGAGCTTCCCTCAGGTGCATCCAGGGTGGGATTTCAGCCAACATAGAAGACACCCCAGGAATGGTGGTGAACTTTGGCTTAGCGCACACTAGTGCTGAAGTGAATGCAGTGGCCAGAGTGGAGGTGATGCAAGCAGCAGTGTGTTCAAAGTCCCTGGAAGGCACACTGAGGAAAATCACTCACACAGTCAGTTTATAAAGAATGGAATGAATGTCTAATTATTTATTATGCTTATACACTGCATCAAGAATATTCAGGAAATTATGATATTATAGAATTAAAAAATAAGTGACTAAGACTGACAACAAAGTGACTGCTGTTTTCTCTCAGACAAATAAATTAAACAGTTGTCTGAGGGGACTTCCAGAGAACTCAAGAAAGCAGAGAAACAATGCAGAAATTTACCAGATACAGTTAACACAGGGATTACAATAAGAAAAACAAACCAAAACAGAAATTTCTCACCAGAAAAATGCAATGTAGGAAACAAAAACTGTGTGGGGGAGCTTCAAATGCATAATTGATCAAGGAGAAGAGTTTAGGGAGCATGAAGGTGCCTATTTGAAAATAAACAGAGTGTAAACAAAAAGCATATCCAAGAAATATATGGTTTTCAAAAGTAAAAGAAATTTAAGCTGTGTGGGTTAAAAAGAAGTCACTTGACTCAGTTTTACATAATTTCACTTAGTTTTGATAGAGTTCTCTGCTAAATAAAATGGCCCTGACAACTCTGCACCCTAAAATGGCCCCTGCCTACAGGAAATGAGTCACTCCAGAGAGAACAAAGGCCTGCTTTTTCCCACCTTACCCCAAGTCATAGCCAATCATCTGCTTCCATCATACTCCCCCCAGCCCTTATAAACCTCACCCAGCCAGCCCCTTGTTGCTGCTCTCCCCAGTGTTTGTGACAGCCTGGCAGTTCTGTACCTTAATAAAATCCTTGCCTAGAGCATTCATGTTTTGGCTCATTTTACTTCTCTCAGCTTTCACTTAGCTTTACATAATTATCAGAGACTTTTTGGTGAAGTTTGTTGGATGCCAGAAACCAAAGTACACTGATTTTTCTTATGGCAGATATGAAATGTATGCAATTGTAGCAGGGCCATTATATTGTTTTGCTTTTTTATGACCCTGTGAGAGAAATAGTACAATTTGCCACCCTCTGCCAGACAGGATTTAGGAAAGCTTTTATTAATGATATGTCAGTTCCATGTCATGTTTGGAGTTCTTGCTGAACCAGTGACATGGCAACCTTGTGTCACTGTCCTGCATCAGAGTTCACTGAGTAATCCCTTCTATTCTTATATAGTGACACGTTGGACATTTCCTTCACTCACCTAATACAATTCATAAGTGGGGTACCACGAACTGATGTTGTTGTTTCTTTTTAAGAAACAGTATATAAACAGAGTAGTGACTATTTCCAAAATTGATAACCAGTGTTTTTAAGCATAGTTTCATGCCATCCCAAACCCTGTGCCTTCTACCTGGAGATAGTTTTCAAAAAATAATTTTTTATTGTATTATATCTTTAGCTTTTTACAATATTGTTATAGTTCCATTTCCTCCTTTCAGGGAAAATCACCTAACAGCACTGTGACAAGTACCCAGAATTCCTAAGCATCTCATCTGTAAGGCAAAGTAGTGTAAAGGCAATGCTAACACAATTGTTGAGGAGGTATTTCAAGGTTGAGGCAGAAGTAATTCTCCACAGACTAATATTGGTATCAATTTTCCATTGAGGAACCCATATGTGATTTTTTTGCCCTCAATTAGTATACTATTAGAAAGAAGGCTATCCTGCATTGAACTAATTTTAGATAGTTTTGTCCTCTAAAAGATTTGAATCCTCTTTTTTAAAAATGATAAGGGACAAAGCTCACAGGATCTATGAGGAAACCTCAAAGAACAATATGGAGATCACAGGGATTTCAGATAAAATAGAAAAAGACAAAAGGGTACATAAATAATTCAAAGAATAATAACAAAAATGTTTCAAATCTGAAAACAAATAAATACTAAGGTACACTAAAGTCAAAGCCACCATTCAGCTCAAAGAAGGTTAATTCAAGACTTGCTACAATCATATGCTCAAGGGAAAAAAGCAAAGAATGGAATCTGAAAATGTGAAGAGATAAAAATACTTCTGTTTTGATAAAAAGAGAGAAAAAGTAAAACAAAAACTGTACATTTGTTTTGCCTTGTACCTAGATGTCCCTCAGAGCCCCATGCACTCATAGGTGAGGGATTTCAGAGCTGGCTGGATCTAGGATGTGTGGTACCATAAAGGTCCACTGATTGGACTTAGCATAGTTCTAGGTGGCACCACCCAAAATGCTGGCATCCTGTAGGGAATGAAGCAGAAACCTGGAAGGTGTCTGCTTTCCCTGCTTCTGCTGCTGCTGCTCACTGCCTTCTGCCTTCTGCCATAGACTGTCACTCCTCTGTGATGCTCCTCAGCCATGCCAACCTGACATAGAGCCAGTAGACTATAGCCTGAAACCTCCATAAACTGTGAGCTCTGATAAATCTTTCCTTCTCTAACTTTGGCTATCAGGTATTTTTTTTCAGTAATGCAGAAAGTAACTAAGATGACTTTACTTCCATTATTGACATTTTGAATTTTTATGTCCAGTTGTTTTTTAGGTCTATCCCTTTACTGATTATTGTGAGGTCCTTGAGGCATTATGTCCATAAGGTTCTTCACATGCAAAACCTCAGTAGTTCTGGTGTAACCACTGGAATTCTTATGAGAGGGTTGTGTTTGACCTTGTGCACACTCTGTCTGTTAGCTTCTGGTTGAAGAAGTAGCCATGTTCCAGCCTGTTCCAATAAACTGCTGTTCAATACATTGTGATATAGCCCTCACCAAAACTACAAGGATGGAGACATGGTGACCTAGAAACTCCAAAACTGTAAACTAAATAAATACTTTCTCTTTACAAAGTTAAATGCTTCAGGTATTCCACTGTGGTAACAGGAAGCTGCCCACAAGTCTTGGCCTAGCATATACAAATCAATAAACATGATACATCATATTAATAGAATTAAGCAAAATATGATCATTTTAATAGATGCCAAAATTTTTGAGAAAATGTGTTATTCTTTCAGGTTAGAAACTCTTAAATTAGGTTTAAAAGTCACATCCTTTGTCACAAGAAAGACCATGTATGATGAATCCACAGCTAGCATCGTATTAACAAAGGAAACGTTAAAGGTTTTTACTTTTAGAACTGGGAAAAGAGAATAATGCTTACTCTAACCATTTTTATTATATTATTATATTTATATATAATATCATCTATATCTATCATATATGTGTTTATAATTTAGTTACATTATTTGTCATTTAGTTACCATCCAATATCATATATATGTATATATATCCAAATATAAGATATTATATAGAATACCATAAATTTGTCAAGTCTGCTTTTGCTGATACAAGGAGACCTATCCTTGCTTGCTTTTCTATTCATTTGCATGGACTAAAATTTTTCATTGTTCATTATCAGGTTTATTGTACTAGTAATGTGTATAGGTTATATGTGTTTCTTGCAGGAAACATAGTTGACATTTTATTTTTATCCAAACTGTCAGTCTGGCAGTTTGGTGTCTTTAATTGCTAAATTAAGACCACTGATATTCAGGCTCATTATATAAATGTGTGTACTGATTCTTGCCATTTCTTTCTAGTATTTAATTCATTTCTATTTTCCTTGTTCATCTACTATATTGATGAAATGTATTCTTTCTCATATGTTTTTGATTATATTTATATTTCCCCTGCTGAGTGTATGAGTCTTTCAAGTATCTCATGCAAAGCTGGTTGGGTAGGCATGAGTTTCTTTAGTTTATGCTTAGGATAGTCTTTATTTCATTTTTGAATCTGAATGATAGTTTTGCAGGATATTTTAATAAAGTTTGGCAGTAATTTTCTTTCTGTGCTTGAAATACATTGTTCCTTGCCCTCACATCATTTAGAATTTCTTCCGAAAAATCTATTGTTTTTCTGATGAGCTTGTCATTATAATTGACTTCGAATTTCTCTCTTCAAACTTCTAATATTCCATAAACAGTTTCTTTTCTGGTAATCTCTGGACTGTACTACATTGTTCATAACTTCAGTACTTAAATAACAAACCTAACTCCCCAATTTTAAAAATTTTCTGATATAATATCATCAAACAGGTTTTTCATCATTAAACCATATTTATTCTGCTTCTTCATTGAGTTCTATTTGTTTTATATTTTGTTTTCTTATGATGTCCAACAAATCTTGTATGCTGTATTTATTAGTATTATTGCTTGTGTTTAAGCTTGGTACCTTAAGCATTATACCTTGTGTTTAAGCTTGATTATTCTTGCTTCTGCTTGATCTAGTCTGTTGCTAACTTTTAACTGAATTTTTTATTTAACTGACTGAGCTTTTCATTTTTTTTTTCAACACTGGAGATGGAACACAGGATTTTTAAACTGACTTATATCTCTAGGCTTTTCAAAAGATTTTCAGACAGAGTCTCAATAAGTTGCCAAATTACACAAGCTGGTATCAAACTTGCAATCTTTCTGCCTCTGCATTCCAAACACTGGGACCATAGACATGTAGCACCACACCCACTTTGTTGACCTTTTCATTTCCAAAACTTTGGTTTGGTTCTTCCTGAGAACCTCTACTTTATTGAAACCTTCATATCCTGTATTTCTTCCTCAATTAATTCAGTTTTCTATTTTATCTTCATTGAATTTGCTGTTTTTAGAATTTTTTTAAATTTCATGTACAAAATTTCATCCATTTCAACAGTTATTGATTCACTTATGAAGGCATTTTGTATTTTGTTTTCTTATATTCTTGTGTTTCTATGTTGAGATTTTCACATTGATAGGGATGAGAATCTCTTCCACATTTATGAAGGAGCTTTGTGAGGAAATCTTATTTTCTAGACAGTGTGTGCTGGGGATCACTTCTTTTTTCCAGTACCAAGGATTGAACTCAGGACCTTCCACTTTCAAGGAAGTTGTGGCCCCACTGAACTAAATCCCTGCCCTGGGTATCACTTTTTGAGATGTATTAGTGTTAATTATACAGACTCAGTTACTTTTATTATTATTGAGGCAAAATACACTACACTAACAAGTTGAGATGAAAGGCTTATTTAGCTCACAGTTTGTAAAGGTTTCAGTCCCTAATGGGCTGGCTCCAAGGCCAGCCACATTTTAGAGGGGTAAGAGTTCATGGCAGACAGAAGACAGCAAAAGCAACAAGGGATGATCACAGCTCTTTCTATCCCTTATATCTTATGCAGACTACTTAGGGTGGTAGTGCTCACACCCTTAATCCTAGTGCCCTTGGTCCTAGCACTGCACCAGTAATCAAACCCAGTATCACACACTGGATCCAACCACCTCTGGAAAAAGCCCCACCTATGACTGCATGAGGCTTTGTGGGGACATCCACACATAAGCCATAACATTCTACCCTTGGTTTCCTAAAGACTCATGCACATTATTTTATGCAAAAGGTATTTAGTCCATCTCTAAGTGGTGCCAAAGTCCTAACAGTTTCAGCATTGCTGAAAAGTCCAAGAACAAAGTATCTTCTGAGATTTAAGGCTAACTTTTTTTGGTGTGAGGCCCTGTAAAATTGAAAAAAAAGTTAAACACTTCCAACACTTAAAGGCACAAGAAAGATATTTCCATTCCAAAAGTTGCAAATGAGGATAACAAGGAATGGGAACAAAGCAAAACCAAAATCCAGAAGGGCAAACATTAATCCCACAGTTCCACTTCCAGCATTCCTGGCTATCTGTGGCAAGTTGCGAACTCCAAAGGGTTAGGGTGGATTCACCTCTAAGGACATTTTGGTGATTGTAGCTCCCATGGTTGCTCTCTGGGGGCAGCTCTGCTCCTTCCTTGGAGTTTTCCTTAGATGATCCACATTTCTGGTTTCTCCAAACTTCTGGGGTTTCCACTACACCTTTGGCTTCACAATCACAGCTTGACACACTGCTCTCTCAGCGACCACACTTGCTGGCCTCTCAGGCCTTCTTCTGAAATCTGGGGCCTTCCTGATCCTACAAATCTTGCATTCTGCTTGCACCTAAAACCAGTGCCATGTGGATGATGGCAAGATCTGCTGCCAGTTGGAACAGTGCCAGATAGAGTCCTGCTTTTTCTGGTGATGGCCTCAGGCCAACTTTTCTATTCTCCTGTTCCTTCTCAGTAATCAAGATCTCTTCTGCTCTATCTTTGCAGTCCACAGCTTTACTGAAGCTTTCCAGCCAAACTCAAACTTCAGTTCTGGCCAAACTCAAAACATTTTGAATCATTCTACTGGCCTCTTTGCTCTTGATTTTCAACACAGATCTGACTAAAAGCCCCCAACAGTATCCATGCCACTCCCTCAACATTAAACTGCCTTGAAATTACTTCTACAAGATTAATGAGTCCACTGCCCTTAATCTTAGTCTCAGGCAAAGTCTCTGGACATGATGCAGATAAACTTTCTGCAAAGGTATAACACATATCCTCTGGAGTTCAAAAGCCAATGGGGTCCTTCTTCCCAGCAGAAACTTCCTGGGCCTCACCTTTGCCAGCAGGATTTCTATCAGCCTCTGGTCTTTTGACCTCTGACCAGAATCTCCCAACAAGGACAACCGAAGATGTTCCAGCTCTACTTCTTCAGCCAGCATCTCTAAACCTTTCCTAACTTTTCCCACAAGCCAGTCCAAAAGGCTCCTGAACACATGGTCATGTACAGTCATAGCAATGATTTCACTTCCCTAGTATCAAATTCTCTTAGTTACTTTTCTTGTTGTGGAGACAAAATACCTGACACCCACAAGTTAAGGGAGGAAAAGTTTATTTAGTTCACAGTTTGCAGAGGTTTCAGTCTATAATCAGCTAGCTCCAAGGTATGGTAGCACATGGCAGCAGGTCAACAGTTCATGACAGACAGAGGTAGCAAAGTAACAAGGGACATTAGCAATGTCTTTCTGGATCTTTTGTCTTATTCAGACTACTTAGGACAGGCAGAACTCACACCCTTAATCTTAGTGCCCTCAATCCTACCATTGCACCATGAATCACTCCCAGCCCCGCAAACTCCAGATCTAGCCACCTCTGTAAAAGTCCCACCTATGATTTCACGAGGCTTTGGAGAGAAATCTACACAGAGGTCATAACATATATATTAACTTAGCACTTTGATTTCCCTATGTCCCATCTTTCTGTGGTGCTGAGCTTTGATGTGCTGTGCACTCTGTTGAAGCCAAAGGGGACAAACTCCTTTTGAAGATCTAACAAGTGTGAGGTCCCCCTGATACATCATGCAAGTGTACTGTAGAGAACAGGCTATGTGGAATGTTTCCTTTGTGGCCAGACCTCTGGTGCCCAATAACATGCTCACTGGCACATATTATCTATGCCTAAGTCACTTCTAGGCACAGAGTCCACAACACTTGTGCTGATAGGGTGAATGCCCATGAGTGGGGGTCACAGGCCTTCCATAGCCATGATTACCTGGAGAGGTATTGGCAGGGACATTGATCTCCTCTCTTTCTCAGGTGCTGAGGTTTGCAGGAGATGAGGCTGTGCCTGGGAGGAGGTCTGGCTTTTGTCCTGGACTGGGGTGAGGCTCAATGGCCATGCACCCACCACTGTGTTCCCTATTCCTGCTGGGTCTCCTGCTCCACTCAGGAGGAACAAAACAAATAACAGCAGTAACTACAATATAAAGACAAACCAATTGCAGAGCACAGCAACAAAGCTGTAAAATGTACAGCAATCGAGTCAAAAGTAACAAGAGTACAAAATATCATAGAATGAACTATAAGGTAAAAAATTGATGAAAGTAAGATTGTTTCCAAATACAGGAATCATGAGGCACTACAAGTTGTGGGAGAGAGGGAAAAATTTCCTAATAAAGTATAATATATTTAAGTTAAAAATATAAATAAAGCAATAAAAATAACGAAGTTAAAAACAATGGGAAAGATGGATAAATTGAGAAGATAAAATATTCTAAACTCTTCCTGGACAGGTGAGTGGCTCAGCCTCTTCTTGCTTGTACAATCACTACCTCTCAGAGCTCTCAGTGTGTGCTTTGGGGCATGGCAGGTGTCTGACCCACAGCAGGCCTCTCACTGGCAGAGCTGCAGCACCCCATTGTCCATAGCTGGCAGCCCACTTGTATGTGCCTGAAGTTGGGCAGATCCCCAAGCCTCAGCAATCCCTCTCACAGGCCATGCCAGGAAGCAGCACATATAGGCCTGCTGACCTCAGTCTGTGCACCATGGACTGGACAGGGGTCCAGAGTGAATGTACATGTCCTTGCCCAGCCCTCATCCAAGCAGAGGCTCAGTGTTACAGGGCCACACTGAGGCAACAGGCTGTACTCAGCCCTTGATCCTCAGCCCATGGGCCTGCCTGCCTGGCAGCTCTCCACACCACAGTGAGTGGCACTCTGTTGGCTGATAGGTCCTGGCCTGTCCACTTTGAGGATGACAAACATCCATGTCATGAGCCCTTCATCAGCATAGCTGCATGGGTCAAACACAGAGGTGGTGCATACCCAGCACCATGGGTTCCAGAACATCAGTCTGTGTGCCTTGGAGAGTCATGGACATCTAAGCTACTCTTTGTACTCATAATGCTCAGAGTGTGAGGAAGGAGCAGTCAGACCTCAGAGTTGTGCACTTAGGCATGAGGCACAGGCACTGAGTCCTTTGCCTCCCAGAGTTTTGGAGCTGTCTGCCCTGGCTCTCTGGTGACATCTCACAATCTAGGATTCCTACTCACATGCAGTGTGAGCACCAACCATGGTGCCTTCAATTCTGCCACAGCCAATGCTCCAGTGTCACCATGTCAGACCCTTTCCCTAGCTGCCTCCACCTTGTCTGCCATGTAGCACCCATCTTTGGTACTATATCTATTTCCCGGATAGTCCTAATATGTCAGTGTGATAATTATTAACAAGTAACAATTAATATCAATACTTTATTATTTCAAGATCCTCGCTTAAATTGTAGCTTTTAATACTTCATTATGAAAACAATAGTAGAGATATTCAAGGAATAGTATGATAATGTGGAATGTAGGTACATAAATATTCTATAATGGTATCATTTAATGCTTTCATTCAATATAGTTTCATTTATCATATTTAATTCATGCTTCCTCTATTTTGAAGCATTTGCCAATAATTTACAGAAACAATTTATTCCTAAATACTTCAACAGATGCTTCATGAGAAGAAATAAAAAATCTATATACAATTGTAATATTATTACATTTCTGAACTACTATAAAATCTCCATGGCTGCATTTGAAAATAAGGATTTTTCAAATTTCTCTTACTTGTATTAAAAATTGGATGCATATTTTATGTATTAAAAGCTTGTCATGTTATGTGAATTCTATTTGTAAGTTATGACATTTTAGTTTCAATTAATTAATTAAATGATTCATCGTTACTTTCTGAAAACTAAACTCTGGATGCAAGAACACAAACTTCTTTCCCAGTTTTTCTACACCTTCAAAACAAAACCCCAAAATTTGCAAAATATTTTTCCCTTCAATGTCCTACTTGAAAGGCATTCAGTTCTGCCTTCAAAATATATGCTTTAAATATTTCTTCATTCTTAGTAGAAATTGACCTTGTGTGAAATTTTATTGAATTGCTTATGGTATGTAACCATTGTCATTTGACTATTGATTTCATATAAGCTAATCAATAAAATATATAATTCCAACATTACATTTATAAGAACATTTTGCACCCTTATTTTGTCACATAAGATTTAGGTGACTTAAACTTTAAAATTCATATGTTAGGTAAAGCAATCAAAATATGCACAAAAGAACATCAAAAATTCAATACCAAATTTAGATTAATAGTAAACTTTCAAATTGAATGTTAAGTGGACATATTCAAAATTGACATGAAATAGGATATGAAAATTTAGTGGTAATTTTATTTTTATTGAGTAACTTCTGCACATGCTACATTAATATTATGATCCTATGCTTATGAATCATACTGATAAACCCATTACTACATTAGATTTCTTAGGTTTGGTATCAGGCACTCACTTTGTATTTGTCAGTGTCTTTTATTATTCATTATCAAGACCTATTTGAAATTTCAATTTTCTCCACAAAAATCAGAAAGCAATGTAGCACTAAGAGCACAACATCCACTTGAATACGAAAGAGCTATAAAACTTACCACACAAAAATCATTATTGGTGATCAAATATTAAATAAGTCAGAGGACTAAAATGTCATTTAAATGTATACAGTCAGAAGTCAAAGAAAAGAAAAAATGAAGAGACTCTATACTATTCACAGGAGAGCACCAAGAGACCAAATGTACACAAGAAACATAATATAAGGCAAAGAAAGAAAAAAAAAGTCCAGAAATCATATTTAAATAATCAATGGATAAAACTTCCTTAATCTAAGAAAAGATGCCAACAGCTAAGCACAGAGCTGTAGGACTATCACATAGATTTCTATACAGACATCTTCCAGTACACCAAACCCTAAGAGGAATTTGTTAAAACATTATATTCCGTGTATCAAAAATCAAAGAAAATCATGAGAGCACAACAATCATGAAGCAAAACACATATAAAAGAGTCTCAGCAGAATTTCTGGTGGATTCCCTGACAATAATATGATAATCTAAAACAGAGTGGGATAATGTGCATTGTGTTGAAGAAAAAAACACATATTACTCAGCAAAGCTGCCTTTCAGAAATGAGCAATAATGAAACTTTATCAGGTTAGGAAAGGCTCAGAGAATTCATCTCCTGCCTTTCAACACAAGGTAAAGCAGTTCTTTAAGCTTAAACTGAAGATGCTAATTAATAACATAAAACTTACAAAAGCCAGAACTCTGTGTCATAACATGGAGCTGGATGCAGAATAATAAGGATAATTTTGATGGTGTACAAAGCACTTTTATCAGTACAGTACAGATTGAGAAAAAATGATTGAAAATAACTATAGTTAAAATAAATAACTGAAAAAACATAATAAAATGTGAAATGTGACATCAAAGTAGTCCAGCGTGGAATGAGGTTAAGATGAATCAGAATGCAGGCCACCAAAAGGAGAGGAAATTATTTTGAAAAAAAAAAAAAAAGAATGAATCGCATCTTAGAAGAATAGAAGATAGTTCATGGGAAAGTTAGTGTGTAGTGCAGAGTACTATTTTTTCAGTGATTGAAAATAATTCATTTTTCTTGGTGTGGGAAGTTCTGTGGAGAAGATTTATAAAAAATATATTTTGTTTAGAAAATCTGCCTTTAGGTAAACAAGAGAAGTTTAGAAATATAATTTTGTACATTTGTAGTTTATCACATACCTCAATAGCAGAGTAAGGAATACACAAACATGATATATTTTAGGATAGAATTTCATGAACTACTTGAAAATTTATTATTGTTTAATGTTTCATGAAGTTTGTCCTGATCAATTCAAACACAATATTTAAGAATAAGTGCAAAGAATTAAGTGAATACAAAGGAAATAAAAGTCTATAAGTAAAATTTTTCAAAAGAGTCATTCTGTAAAATTTATCTACTGAAAAGTAGTTTGAAAAATATTTTGGCAATTTGAAACCTTATAATTATCCTAAATTACATTTCAGTAACAGGTAGTTATTGCATGTTGAGTACTATCAATGTTAAAGTCCAGAAATTTATTAGAGAACATAAGTTTCACATGACTTGTAATTATGAATTCATATAATTAGGAACTAATTATGTTTGTATATTTTAATAAGTTTGGTATATTATAATATATAAAATGTATTTTTCTAGAACTTTTCCAGTGTGATTGATATAGGAATTGCTGATACAAAGCAGTTCATAATGCCTGGCAAGATTTTGTAGAAAAAAAAAAAATATATATATATTATAAGTTAAAGTTTCTGTTAATATGAGAAAAATGAAAGTAAAATTGTAGAGAAATGACTCTCTCTGAGGAAAGACATGCTTTTTGCCAAGGAATATATTACAAAGGACAATGTGTTTTGATTGAGTTGCAAAAAGAGTAATTTGTGCCCTAACTTAGAATGATGGGCTATTCTACAGTGGGACAAAGGAAGATTAACAAAAAATATTACAAATTTGTAGAAGGCAGTGAAAGAGTAATTTCTTAAAATAAATTTTATGTGTCATCTCTTTAGACTTACTAAAATTGCACGGAATGGTGTAAAAACTATGTTAAAGTTAACCTTGGAATTAATATTGCAATATTGAAAAGCAAGAACTCAGTCTTTCCTATTTAAATGATGAAGGTTTCTTGGATCTGTTGGCAATATGAAGGTTAATTTTTACACTTTAAATCTTCATAGTGGAACAAAATCCTGAAAAGAATAACAGTAGAAGGACTTTTGCCATTCATGACAAACCCATAGCCAATATACTAAATGAGCAAAAACAAAAGCATTTGTTCTAAATCAGGAACAAGACAAAGCTGCCAATCTCACCACTCCTCTTTAATATCATATGCAATGCCTTGGCCAGAGAAAGTAGGAAAATGAAATGAAAGAAGCACAAATATAAAAGGGGAATTTGCACTCTCTATGTGCAGAGGACATGATTGTTTAATGGAAAGACATCCACTGTTCCTGGATAAGCAGGGTTAATATAGTTCAAATGGCTATATTATCAAAAACAAAAGATAAATTTAATGACATTCCTAGTAAAATACCAAAATTATTCTTCAAAGAACTAAAACATGCATTTATAGGGGACCAGAAGAAACTCAGAACAGCCAAAACAATCCTGAGCAAAAAAAATTAAAGTAGGATGTATTAAAATTCCAGATATGAAACTGTACTATGAAGCTATTGTAACAAAATTACATAATACTACCACAGAAATAGACAGTAGCCCAATGCTATAGAAGGGACAGGAACAATCCCATGTAATTTTAGGAATCTGATCTTTGATATGGATGCAAAAATAAAACTTTGGTAAAAAGCTTCCTTAAGAAATGGTCCTCAGAATAACAAAAAAATGAATAAAAATAGTTATCTCTCATCTTTCACTAAAATAAAATCAAAGCCCTAGATATAAAATGAGAAACCCTGATTCTTCTGGAAGATAAATTAAGTAGAATATTTAAAGTCATAAGCACAGGAAAGGACTTTTTGAACAGGAAACTAATGGCATGAGAAATAATACCAAGAATCAACAAAAGAGATTATAGCAAATTAAAAAGCTACTTCACAGCATAGGAAACAATGAAGAGAGTGAAGATTCAACCTACAGAATAAGAAAAATCATTTCAGGTACTCTTCAGAAAGAAAATTAATATCTAAAGTTTATAACAATTTTTAAAACAACTAGCCCCAAAGTAAATCATACAATCAAAAAAAGGGCAATTAAAATAAATAGACACTTCTCCAAAGAAGTAGAAGTGACCAAGAAATACATAAAGATCAGCATTTTGGGACATTGGGAAAATGCAAATCAAAAGGTCAGATTCTGTTCTACTCCAGTAAAAGTGTCAATTATCAAGAATTAAAAATGAAGAACATATTGGAAGAATGTGGGAAGATATGTACCCTTCTGCATTATTGGTGGTAATGTATACTAATAAAACCAGTATGAAGATAAGAATGGAGATTCTTTAAAAAACTAAAGACAGAAATTCCATTTGCCACATCTATACCTCTCCTGGGTACCTTTCTGAAAAGCGTTAAAAGTCATCATATTACAGTTATGCGTGCATAGCCATATTTTAGCAGTACAATTCACAAGACATAAATTTTTGAAAGAGCCTAAATTTTGGATAAAGTAAAGATGATTGAAAAAAGAAACTGTGATACATATAAACAATAGAGTAATAGAGAATGATAAACTTGAGTCTTTTGTAGCAAAACAGAAGACTCATGAAAACATAAAGTTAAAAGATATAAATCAAACACAGAACGTAAAATACCACATGGCTTATGTTATATGAGAAACTCAAAATATAAAATAGTAGAGTACACAATAGAGAAAATACAGTAGAAAAATGTAGATGTTTTGGAGATTAGAAAGTGGGATGGGAATAGGAAAGGAATGATGTGGTGGGAAAGGGAATCAAGAAGGTCAATGTACAATGCATATGTATCAGCCCCTTAAACTAAATGTAATTATTATGTGTCACAAACATATACCAATAAAGAATGTAAGCTAGCAGAATGGATTAAAAGATGAGACCCAATTATTTGCTGACCACAAGAAATTCACTTCATCAGGGAAGGCATTGCTCCCTTAGGAATGGGAAGCTGTACTTTGTAGTATTTAATCTCTGGAGTATGAATCTCTTTGTTTTGTTTTTACATGGTTTCACAGATAAAAGTTCTCTTTGAGTCTTAGAGTAGACTTTGAACTTGGACTTTTGAGTAATGCTAGAATTTGTTATGGCTTCTGGGCTAATGGAGAATATTTGGCTGTAGATCTAAGATGTCTCCCAAAGCCAAGCTGATTGGCTTTTGGAGGATGACTGAATCATGAGGGTTCTAACCTCATCAAGTGGGTTCATCCATTGATTAGGCCATGATTTTATGGTAGGCATTATTGAAGTTAATAGAAACAGGAAATGGGACTAGTCCAAGGCAGTGGATCATGGAGAAGGAACCGGGGTGACTCTGCCTTATCCCACCCAGCCCCTTTCCCTGTTTCTTCTCTCACTCTCCTTCTGTACTGGCTGCAATGAGGTTAGCAGCTTTTGTCCATCATGCCATTATACCAGTATTTTTTTCTTACCAAAAGCTTAGAAGCAATGGAAATAAGTGGCCATGGGTGAAACCTATAAAACTATGATGCCTTTCTTGAAGTTGTTTATGTCTGGTATTATGTTACAACAACAAAACCCTGACTAACATAGAGGGTATGAATATGCATCTGATGCTGTGAATACAAGAAACTAGGAAAAATGTGTGGCATTCCTCAAACTGAAACTTTAAGAAATGTTTCTTTTATATTCTTAGTCCAGACATCAAAAGGTGTGCTCACCATTAAAATCCAGAGAAGTGTGTTCACCAGTGCTGTCTCTGAAACCACTTATTTAATTCTGCACATTGGGCAGGGAGAAATAGTTAGGAAAACTGTATATTTTCAAAAATATTAGATTCTGAGTTTTATACAAAAAAGAAGACCAACTCATGATATAAAACAACAAATCAAAAATGAAAAAAAAATCTAAGAGAGAAGGAGGAGATAGGATGACAGATAGATAGATAGATAGATAGATAGACAGACAGACAGATAGGACATGTTCCCTGACCTTCAGCTTAGAATGAATATCCCAAAGCAGTTAAACAATGCTATTTTAAGGTCTCCAAATTCAGCAGCCTCTAGTGTTCCCATGGACAGGGTGTTGTGTTGGAGCTACTCCCTCTAGTGAGTCTCAGATTTGAGCTCCCAGGCCACATCCCTGCCACAACCTTCCCCTTCTTCCTTCTCTCACCACTAGGTTGTTCCATTCTTGTTGTGCTGCAATTCTCATGGCTTCCCTCCAGCATGCAATTTCAGCATGCAATTTCCTGGGATTTGGGAAGGGGACAACCTCAGCCTACACGGATTTGGTGCCCTCTACACTCCTGATGATCCAGTGACACAGCCCCTATGGTTCTCCCTATGGTTCTCTTGCTCTTCCCCCATACCTGAGCTGGGGGATAAAAAAGCCAGAGCCAGGACCATTCACATGGTGCCTCATCACCCCCTGCACTCACCAGTTGTTTTAAAGCCTCAGTCGCAAGTCTCTCTTTGGCTTGCAGTGACCTTTGTGCGCAATTCTAGGGAGAATGAAGCCTGGCATTAAGCAGCCTGGATCAGGGATTGCCTCCTAGCTCTCTCACAGTCCACTGTATTTCTCTTAGGCTTACAAGTTCCACAATTCCTGGCATCATAGAGACCCATCCCTGCAGAAGATCTGAGTCTCTGGGTTCCCACTATCAAATGGAATTTTCAGTAGTCTTGGCTGGCACTGAGGCTGATGGTGGCCAGGTTACACACCAAGTATTATCCGCCTCCACAAGCTTCTTCCACTGGAGGATACCATGTGCTTCAAAAAAACCTGCTCAGTCTCCAAACCTGTGCTTTGAGCAATGTTGAGATAGAGTGGTGGTTTCATTTCTTATCCTAACTTTTCCTATTTCTATAATTCACCCATTGGTTATCATGCTTGGGTTGCATTCTTAAGTTTTGTTTTCTATGTTTTGCTTTGTTTTTTGGTGCCTTCCACCCTTTACAGTTCACTCACTAATCTGGGTGAAATTCTCAGTGCTCACTTGAACATGGCTTTCTCCATTGCCATAAAACCATTCATTGATTTCTTGACAAAACTTCACAGGAACACTAGTAAAAAAACACCCTCCTCAATAAATAGAGCTGGACAAACTGGATCTCCACATGTGGAAGAATGAAATCAGCCCATTATTTCATGTTATATTATACAACAATATTTAGAGTAAAAAAAGTGCCTAAACAGAAAATGTAAAATTGTAAAAACACTAGTGGGGTACAGATGGAAATTTGTGCATTTGCTTGGGCAATATTTTATTATCCTAAAAGTACATGAAAAAGATAAACATAGATAGTGGGATTGCACCAAAATTTTAAAAAAATTCACAGCAGAGAAATGATTAATCATGTGAAAAAATAGCTAGGAAGAAATTACTTTGAGATCAAACATATAGGTATGTATTCAAAATATATGATATATGTATCCAAAATATATGAATAATTAAATGATCTCAGTAGTATGCAAACAAAAAATTAGAAAAATGACAAGGGACATGAATTCACATTACTTGAAAAAATATATAAAATGGCTAACATGAAAATACTCAATATCAGTAGTCTATAGAAAAATTGAAATTAAAATGAATATGAAATGTCATTTCTCACTTGTCAGAATGGTTAGTATAAAAAAATGGAAGCAAGTAATAGGATACAGAGGAAAGAAAAGCCTTTGCATAGTATTAATATAAAGATAAATTAGGGCAACCATTACAGAAAATATTGTAGGTAAAAAAAACATTGTAAAAAACATTACAGAAAACATTGTAGATAAAAGCAGAATTACCATATGGTTCAGCTATCCCTGTAGTAGCTACATACCCATAGGAAACTCTACAAGGATGTACAGCTGATGAAATTCCTTCTGTGTTCACTCCAATATTATTCACAATAGCCAAGATTTGAAATCAGCCCAAATGTCTGTCCAGGAATGAATGTTTGAAGAATTTGTGATATATAAACTATCCATCTCTGAAAATAAGGAAATTGTATCATTTCCGTCAATATAGATAAATTTACAGTTAATAACTCTAAGTGAAAAAAGACAGACACAGACAAAAATAGCACTTATTTTTCACTTGTATTTGAAATAAAAATATTGGTGTCACTGAAGAAGACAGTGGCTGAGGAGTGGGGAGAAAGGAGAGATGGTGAAAGGATACAGATTTTGGTGAGACAACACGAGCAATGTTTGTAAAATGTTACACAGTCTCATGACTATCGATATTCATAGTATAGTGCATGTACTATTTTATAATCAATAACAGTAACTTTCAAATATTCTTACCAGAAAAATGACTAGTATTTTCTGTGAAGTCTAGTCTGATTATCTTGTTGTGGGCAGTATTTGTATTATTATGTCATAATACTGCTTAGTGCTTCATAAATGCATCTAAGAATAATCTGTCAATCTATAATTTTAAAAGATCCACAGAATTACAGCTGTAAATGACTCTATAAGAAGAAATATCTTATATCAATTATGTAAACATACAACTTAAAAAAAACTGGAAAAGGATTATCAAGCTGAAGGAAGCAAAAGAATGAAAATAATACCATGAACTCAATAGAGAGAAATAAAACAATAGTATTGTTTAAAATATCAGGAAAATTTCCCCTCTTCCTATATTAAAGAGAAAGACAGATAAACAGAAAAAAAATGCAGGCTCAATTGCTAGAATCACAAATGTAAAAGGACATATCACTACATATTTTGTACACATAAAAGTAACTATAAATGGATATTATAAATAATTGAATCCCAAGACATTAGAAAGGTAAATTAAATACAGACAGTAACAAAGAATCATGAATTACCAAAACTATTTGAAGTCAATACCATTGGTTTGAATAGACATGTACCAAATAAATTTATTTAAATTAATGCACACAAATAAACAATAAGTTATAAAATATTGTTCAACACCACTAATCATTGAGAAAAAAAATTAAATTGACAATAAGATCTAATTTTCCAACACAGTGACTATTGTCAAAAAGATGAAAGATAATAATGTTTAGAAAAGAGAACCATTCTACAATGTAGGTGAGGATGGTGAAATTAGCATATTCATTGTGGTAAATGGTCTCACAGTACCTTAGAAAATAGGATTATCATATCATACAGCAATCACAATTCTGGATCTATATTTAAGAAAATGAAATCAAGAGCTTGAGGGGACATCTGCAGCACTCTTTGACTGCAGCATTATACACAATGTATGACATATGGAAAGTGGAATATGAGGTCTGTTTCATACATTTAGATGTTTAATGTTTGGTGCACACGTATTTATGCTTACATCATTTTGATGAATAGAACTTTCTTGGTTTTTTTTATTACTTAAATTCTTTTATTGGTACATTTTAGGAATACAACACATTTACATTTCTCATTGGGAACTTGTACCTTTACATGATACATCTTGGTTCTTATTTTTTCTCCATTCCTAGCCCTCCCTTCATGCCCCTACCCTTCCCTATTTACAAAGGCTTTTTTCCCATTTTTTCCATTTCTCATCATTTTTCTTTTCCCTTCTTTCCTTTCCCCTGCCCCTCCCACTACCCCTATCCCTTTGGACCTTTTCTTCCTATTTTGCATTATAGATTATTCATTCTAAATATTGGTACATTTTAGGTATACAATGTAATGACATTCATCATTGGAAATTTGCACCTTTACATAAGCTCTCTTGGTTCTTAATTTTCACCCTTGCCCAGCCCTCCCTTCAACCCCTCCATCCCTCCCTATTTACAAATATTTTATTTCCATTTATTCATTTTCTCATATTAATTCTATTCCCTTCTTTCCTTTCCCTGACCCCTCCCACATACCTCTCCCCTTTTCCCCTTAATATTTCACATTATCTATTAAAAGTTTTAGTCCTTATTTACACTTTCAGTTTCTCACACTAGAGAAACTACTCTGTATTTATACATGTGTGTCCTATTTATTTCCCTTAAGAGTATTGCCTCAATGTGCATTCATTTAGCTATAAATGTCTCTCATTTCTCATTTTTTAGGCTGAGTAGTATGCCATTTTATTAAAAAAAACAAAACAAAACATTTTCTTTATCCAGTCTCCAGTTGATGGGCATTTGGGCCATTACCAAGTTTTCGCTATTACAAATTGTGTGCCTATGAACATGGGTGTACATGTATCACTGTGGTATGATTCTTTTAATTCTTTGGGGAAGATATCCAGCAGGTGTATAGTGGGGTCAAATGGGACTTCCAGTCCTAGTTCTTTGAAGTATATCCATACTGCTTTCCACAGTGGTTGCACCAGTCTACACTCCCACCAGCAGTGGAGCAGGGTTCTCCTTTCCCCACAGCCCTGCCAGCATTTGTTATTTGTTGATTTCAGGATAGCAGTCATTCTTCCTGGAGTGAGGTGGAATCTCAGTGTTGTTTTCATTTGCATCTCTCCAATGACCAGTGAGGTTGAACATTTATTTTTTCATGTATTTATTTGCTATTTCTACTTCTTGGTCTGAGAAAAGTCTGTTCATTTCAGATGGCCATTTTCAGATTGGGTCTTTAAATTTGGGAAGTCTGATCTTTTTAAGTTCTTTATAGATTCGAGATAGTAGAACTTTTTCTGAGGAACAGCAGGTGAAGATTTTTTTCCCACATTGTGGGTTGTCTCTTCACACTCCTGGTGGTTTCTTTTGTTATGCAGAAGCTTTTTAATAAGAAGATATCCCACTTGTTGATTGTTGTGCTAGTTGATGGGCAACTGAGGTTTTGTTCATAAAATCTTTTCCTACACCAATGTCTTCGAGAGTTCTACCTAACTTCTGTTCCAACTGGTTCAGCATTTCTATTTTAATATTTAGATCTTTAATCCATTCCGCTTTTAGTTTAGTGCATGGTGAGAGATATAGGTCTAGTTTTAATCTTTGGCAAGTTGAAACCCAATTTTTCGGGCACCATTTATTAAAGAGGCTATTTTTCCTCCAGTGAGGGTGTTTGGTTCCTTTATCAAAGATGAGGTGGTCGAGTGTGTTTGGCATTGTTTCTGCATCTTCTAATCTATTCCACTGGTACTCAGGTCTGTTTCTTTGCCAGTAACATGCTGTTTTTATCACAGTGGCTTTGTAGTATAGTTTCAAGTTGGGGATTGTGATACCCCCTGCTAGGTTTCTATTACTTATAGTTTCTTTTGCTATTCTGGGTCTCTTCTTGTTCCAAATGAATTTTTGGATTATTTTCTCAAGGTCCATGAAGTATGCTGCTGGGATCTCAATTGGAATTCCATTGAATCTATAACAGTTTTGGGAGTATGACCATTTTCACTGTATTGGTCCTTTCTACCCAGGAGTAGGGGATGTCTTTGTATTTTCTGATATCATCTTCAATCTCTCTTTTCAGAGTGCTATAGTTTTCAGAGAAGAGGTCTTTGATTTCTTTCATTAGGTTGATTCCTAGGTATGTCAGATTTTTGGATGCTATTGTGAAAGGAAATTTTTGCAACATTTCTCTCTCAGAGAGTCTGTTATTCATGTAGAGGAAAGCTATTGATTTTTGTGTGTTGACCTTGTAACCAGCTACTTGACTGAATTTGGTTATTAAGTCTAAAAGACTTTTGGTGGAGTTCTTGGGGTCTTCTATATACAGTATCATGTCATCTGCCAATAATGACAATTTGACTTCTTCATTTCCTGTCTTTATTTCTTTTATTTCTTTCTCTTGTCTAATTGCTGTGGCTAACATTTATAAAACTATATTGAACAAGAGTGGTGATAGTGGACTTCCTTGTTTTGTTCTTGATTTTAGTGTGAAGGATTTCAGTTTTTGACCATTTAATATGGTACTGCCTATTGGTTTTTCATAGTTGGCTTTTATCAGTTTGCGGTAGAGACAATCTGATGAATAGAACTCTTAATCGTTATATATTCATAATTTTCACATGAGAATTTTTTAAGTAAATTATATTTATCAGATATGTGCACAGATATTTCTACCCTCTTTGGATGAAATATTTTTCTCCTCCATTTTCAGTCTATTTATGGATTAATGCTGAAATGAGTCTGTTATGGTAGCATTTTTCTGTCTTTTTTTTTAAGCCATTAATATATTCAGTCCCTCTATGGTTTCTAACTGGATAATTTAGTATTTTTTAATATTTAGAGTAATTAAGGATAGGCAGACTTCATATTACCATTTTGATTGCATTGTGGCTAATTTGTACACTATTTTTCTTTCAGTTTTGTTCTCTTTCCTTTTCATTTGATGATTTTCTTTGGTGATATGTTTTATTTTTCTTTCCCTCTGTATCTATCTGTCTTAAGGCCTACATCAAATATCTAGTCTATTCAAGATGAAGAACTTCAATCACACATAAAAACTGCATATTTTAGTGCTCCCCCAAGTTTTTTGTTTAATGTCATAATTTATATATTTTATGTTTTGTATGTCTCTTAATATAACATTGCAGCTAGCATCTAAATAGTTTTAACATTTTGTTGGAGATGTGTTTTTCATAACATCATTACAACATTAAAATATTCTGAATTTTGCCCAATGTTTCTTTGTTCAGTGACTTTCAATTCATTTATCTTCATGTTTTTCATAAAGATTCTTTAATTTTGGCTTAAATAAAGATTACCCTTTTCTGCTTCTTTTAAAGAAAATATAATAAGAAAATTTTTTCTCAACTTTTGTTTATCTGAAGAAGTCCTTATTTCTCACTTAATTTTTGAGATCAGTTTTGTCAAAGTAATTATTCTTGTTTTCAAGAACTTTTTCTTTTTTTATCAATCTTTTCAGTATAGCATTCAATCTCTTGATCTGTAAAGTTTCCACTAAGAAATCTGCTGTTAGCCTAATGACTTTTCCCTTGTATGTTAGGAGTTCCTTCCACACCTGGCAGCTTTTGAGATTTTTTTTCTTAGTTTTGACAATTAGATTTGCATGTGTATTAGAAAGTTTCCTTTGGACTATACCTGGTTGAAGACACTTGAGCTTCCTGTCCTTGCTCTTTATATCTTTTCTCAGAATTAGGATCCTTTCAGTAGTTGTTTCTTAAAACAAACTTTCTGTCCCATCTTTTCTTCTTTCAAGCAGCTATAATAAATTGATCATTATGCTTTTGGTCATGTCCCCCAAAATACATTGGCTTTAGAATTTTTTCTATTCTTTCTTTCTTAACTCTTCTGTCTAGATATTTCCAAAAGGCTTTTTCTGAATTTTGTTTTTTCCTATTAAATTCATTATTTACAAGTATCACATTTTTTCCACTTTATTCATCACATTCTCTACTCCAGAATTTCTGGGGTTTTTTTTTTCTTTATTTCTTGAGCTTCTCATGGGTTTGGGGTGTATTTTTCTGGAGCCATTGACTTTGTTCTCTCTGTTCTCTTTTAGCTTGCTTTCCTTTAAAATATTTTTCTTAAATTTATTTTTATGCAATTCTATTATCATTTCTTCTGTGATAGTTGCTGAAATTTTTGTATTCATTTGATGTGTTCTTTTTTATGTTTCTCTTTTCTTCATGTAAATATCTGTCCATGTGTTGGAGCACCCACCTGTTTCAGATGTATGGACTGGATTTTATGAGCAAGACCTTCAGCTATGGCTGGGTACAAGCGTGGTGCCTGGGAGTGATGTGGTGGTTTCAGATAGAAGAGGAAACAGTGGCATTTTTCTCTGTATCTCTGGTGGCTGAGGTCAGCATCCACAAAGATCTTGGGGTCTCAGCAGATAAGGCTGCAAGTGTCATTCACAGCAGTGAGGGCTGTCATAGTCTTTAGTGGTGGAGGTTGCTGAGGTCCTTCTGAATTTTTCTCTTTGGAAGGGGAAATGTGATCAAAGGTATCAGGCTTGTTCCCAAATCTGTTTGTGATTAAGCTCACAGTGTAAGTAGAACCACTGCCTGGATTGTAACTCCCGTGGAGCATTGATGAACCTGAGGTCTGAAGCAGACACAAGTGTGGAGAAAACATGGCTCCTTTATCTGGAAATAAGTAGTGCTGCTGTCCAGGATGCAGGTTCTCCACTGCTGCTTTTGAAAATTTGAGCACAGCACAGGAACTTGCAGAATAGACACCTGGGGTCTAGAGAGCAGAAAGGTTACAGTTCTGCCACTGCTCTGGAAAGCAGGGTGTGGTTGTGGCTGGCTCCAGTGTCTGTGTCACTGGCAATCTGGTCTCAGCTGTGGTACCAGATTCTGGAAGTGACTGTGCATCGGACAGCTGTAGCTCCACATCTAGGGTATAGGGCAGCTCACTGTGGTCCATGGCTCCAAAGTCCCAGGTATTGGCACTTTATATCAGCACATCAGGTGAGGTCTATCACACTGACATCAGGTAGTGTCTACAGGTACTGGCCCCAAGGTACTCTATTCTGGATGCTGAAAACCTTCCCAAATCCCTTGTGTCACTGGCCTGGGCAATATGGTGGCAACATTGGTAAGTGGTGGAAACTTGAAAGTTGGGCCTGGGTGAACAATTCTTGTCTTTGGGGGCTGGGCCTTTGAAAGATGCTGTGAAACCATGGTACTTCCCTTTTCTCTATATTCTTTTCAAGCTTATGTTAGTGGTTTTGCTCTGCCTATGCTCCTGCCACAATGCACAGGCTTTCTATGGGTCCATTGTGATGGGGTAATGCAGTCATTGGCTGGAACCTTCCAAACTGTGAGAACATTAAATTTTTTCTCCTATATGTTAACTACATCTTATGTTTCTTTATAATGAAGGCAAACTGGCTGACCTGCTGGGTAAAGCCAGACTGCAGTGGCTACAGCCATGGATTCTTGAGAACAGCCACATGCGGCTCTGCTGCAGTCAGGATGTGGAGGCTGGATGTGTGCACAGTGGCCATAGTGCAAGTTTCAGGGTGCATGTGGAGACTGAAGGAGTGGTGGGTCCATCTTGGAAGTCAATAAGTGGCTCTTCCTGGAGGGGAGGGCACAACAGTTCTTCCCTCCACAAGGAGTTCACTGCAGGCATGTATGGTGGTTACTCAGTGGGTAGATTTGCTGAGGTATTCTGCAGACCAAGCAGCTGAAGCCAGTGTTACCTCTGTGTGTGGGTGAGGGTGACAGTCCCAGAACTTCCTTCTCCCTGGCTTTTCCTGGATATCTCAGGTTGGCCTGTTTGAATCTTTTTATTCTCTATTTTATACTCCCTTGCATTACTACACATTCTTAGTTGTGCAGTTCATTCCTCCAAAGACTCTTTCTAAGCATTAACTACTGTCTACTTGGCATTTTATGGAAAGATAAGAGATCAAAATTCTTACTCTACCATCTTGCTGATGCTTTCTATAGTAGGCATTTAAAATCCTATTATGTTGTTGTTTACATTATTATGTTATAAAAATCATCTTTAAGATTGCTAAAGCAATACACTCTACTAGGAAATTTTGGCAGTTTGTGAACAGAATGCACACAGAAAATGAAGATTCAAACACACACACATTCTTCACTTCAATAATGATGACTTATATGCAAATTATTGTAACAGTTTTGCATTTAGAGATTTGAATGAGAATCATTTTTACATGGCATTGCTGTATTGCTCATCTAAAAACATGTTCCCATGTTTTGGGGAACAAAAACGCTCATCTCTAACACTGTAATTCATAAACATGATTTATACAGTGAAATGCAATGCAGCCTTTCACATTAATGATTCACAAATGCACCATCTAATCTAGACCCACAGCATTGAAATTTGTTGTGAAAAATTTCAAATTCACAATAATATACATATGTCTAAATATTAAACTCTGTGAAATAACATTAAGATAACTTTAGAGATATATATGCATTTTGGATAAATTATAGTCCCATGCAGATTCACTACAATCAATTATACAAACATAACATATTGAAGTGAAAATTGGTTTAAATTTAAAACCGCAAAATCAATGTAATTTTTTTTGCATTGGCGAGTTTAAATTATCCCATTTTGGCAACAGGCCTTTATATTAGGACAGGAGGAGAGCATGCTTTAATGTAAAAACTCTGCCATCCAACTGGTGATTATTGAATACTAAGGAGAAGCTGGAAGCAATTAGTTTGGCATATTTCAGAGAACAGTAACTTCACTGAGTTGAGACTCATTCTCCACTGACTCTCACCATAGAAACCACAATTTTTGTTTCCCTTTGAGTTTGTGAATAAAGGTTTCTTATTAGTCTCTGATAATTTCCCTCAATTCTTCTAATATATTAAGGCTTCAACTAACCACTAGTTGTAAGACGACAAATGAAGTTTGAGCTCCTGCTAATTAACCAGGGAAGCTATTTAACTAGACTCTATGGATGATTAACTTCAATAAATTCATTAAAAGTTTTTAACTACATTTCCAGAAGTATGATTTAATGGGCCTCTGAACAATACTCTTCCAATTAAGGCCTCTCCCTCCCATAATTCACATAGGAACACATATTTTTCATGAGTGAGTGCCATTGTCTTTATTAATCAACCCCTCCATCCCCATTTAACTGAAGGAAAATAATGATAATAATAATAACAATCAAAGTATCTGCATACCTAGATTATAGGCACTCAGATATGTCCTTCAGCTTATGTCTTTCAATTTTATTAATGACCTCTTGTGCAATAGGCTTCATGACTTTCTTCAAATATTTAGAATGCATAGAAATATACATATGTGAAGGATATCATAGATCAGAAACAAACAACATTGGTTGCGAGGGATTGGATTACCAACCTAATTCTCAAGCCTAGAGAGTTGGTGAGATGTTATTGTTTCTAGTCTTTCTTTACATCCTACTATTTAAGATGCAAGAATTTAATGACACTATGTAATAATCCATCAGATAGTCTCTACCAATAGTTTACAGTTGTATTAAGTTTTACAAAACAGGAATGAGAGATTGAAGTATTTTATTTCTGAGATCACTTTCTTCTCTTATAGTTGCAACATTACTGATTCTTTGCTTTCAGTGTGAGATAGACATCAGAGTGCTAAGACATTCCATATGAGTTTAAATCATGATATGGCTCCAACTTCCTCTTTCATTCCCTTCTTCAAATTCCTTTGATTCTCCTTAGCCACTCAATTAGATGACACTCATGAAAAACACAACACTTAGTGCTCAATGCCAGGAGCCCAAAGATCCTTTACAAATCCTTTACTATGTTTTTCACCACCCCTCAATTTGAATGAGCCTAAAGCAGAGGAGCAGCCTGCTCTCCCTCTCTACACTTCATTCATAAATTCCCAGCAAGCTCAGTTCTTTACAGGTGCCCCACAGGGCAGGGCAGGGAGGGGGTGATGAGGACTCAGCCAGGCTCACACAGTAAGGGACAGTTCTCCAGGAAAACTAAAAACCTGGTTTACATTGAAACTTGGATCTCAAACACTGTTTGAACCATTCAATTTATTGAATGATAGAGGTGAATTTATTGAACTCTTGTAATAGAACACAATGAGGGAATAGCTATCCATGTAAACTTTTATGACCCCTTTCTCAGGTGTAGAAGTGTGAGCTTTCTGCATGAACCTTATGGCCCTGCTCCCTGTCCATCCTAATGTGTTCTTTCTAACTTACTAGGCCTACTACTGAATCTAACCTTAGGCCTTGGTGAGCATGAAAACAATCTCACTCATAAGGAGCTATGGCTGTGTCTTCACTGAATCTCACACATTCAGGGTTCCTGCGTCTACAGAGACCCATCTCACAGTGAGGTTTGTTTTATGAAAGGGATAACAGTTTTCACTGTGTATGACATGTTTGTACCCTGGAATTCTGGTCACTTCATTTCAGGTGTGCAATAAATGACACATGACATCAACCTCAATGATAATAGCATCTTGTAATATCCAAGATTCTACCAAATCTTTGGTCCAAATTCCAGCATTTTGTTTTTCTTCTTTTGGCTACTGATTAAAGTTCAATAACCTGTCCTTTATTTGGGAAATCCCATCACCCTTAGAATAGCATAGCCTATGGTTTTTAATATCTATTTTTGTGGTAAAGCTCAGAATTTTATAAGACTCATCTTCTACCATTTGGGGTAACTGTGTTTCACAAGGCTTCCACTACATTGGCCATTTTTTATTTGCCAAATCCACACAGCAAATTTTCAATATTTTGGTGTTTGATTTGTTTTTTCTATGGTATAACAAGGTAGATTAGATTTCTCTAACCTATATAGATATAATGCAGTAAAATAGTTAATTAAAAAATATTCTAGTGATGACTGTTTAAAAATAAAATGAAGTGTAAAATTAATTACATTTATTCAAGCTAATATATCCAAAATGTTATTGTTTCAATTGATGAACAATATCAAAATTAATAAGGAAATATATTACATTATGATGCCTTTACAAGCAATCCATGTATTTTACATTTCCAGTTTATATCAATACAGACAGTAAATTTTTATTGAAAATATTTAATCTCTACTTAAATTTACTAAAATTTGATGTTGAAAAATTATATATATATATTTATATATTATGTATATATCCACAATATTTAAAACTTATTGAAAAGGGTGTTTTCGTTGAATTGAGCAAGTAAAAGTCACTTCAATACTTATATTACACATTTACAAAATTGATTTGTGTTTTTAAAGATTATTTTGATTATTTAATTTGAAAAAATCATATCTATTTTAACACTTGGCTTTTCCAAGTCATTATTGTTAAATTTTAAAAATTTAATAGATACATGAAAGTAACTCTAAATGATGAATGATGATTATTAACAGTGTTTTTCAAGTGTTTAGTAGATTCTACATAGAATTCATGTACTTGTATATTAAAACTAAACTTTCTGTCATGTGAAACACCATAAAAGATATAAAACTATAACTATTGAATATCATAAATATTTCAGTTTCAGCATAAACTCTTACACTTCTCCAGGCCACAAATAAGTTTTTGTGGCTGTTATTTTTTCTGATGACTTCAGGTTTGGGTCACAAACAATGTGATGCAGCTGACTACATATAAAGCACATGGCCACATGTAAGTTATTGAAGTGTTTGTTGTATATCATGTTTTACAAAGATGAATTGTAGTAAAAGTACACAATCATTACAAAATTGTTCCTTAACACAATCAGTCCATATTGTCATGGAAAAAAAAATCACTAAATTCACTATATTCAGTTATAAAATTTAATTAATTTAATTAATAAAATTGATTACTTGGTTAATTATTATAGCAATAAGAAGCTTAACAAATTTATCAACTATACCCATGATATATTCTCCTGGAAATTGAGCATAAATATTTCTGGTGTGTAGCACATGTGTGATGAAACAAATAGGGAGTAATATTTGTTACAATAAAAACTTTTTATATGCACCAAAATTACTTTTGAAACATAAAATAACCTTTTAAAATAGTTCCACATATTTAACCGGATTTGATTTTCCTGCAATCAAAAATAAGTATGTAAACTTAATTCGCAGTTTCCCAGGATCTGACCCAACCTGCATTCTACCCCCTCCTACTGGTGACTGCACAATAGTTCTTTGGAGTACAGTTCCTTTTCACCCCTTTGGGCTCACTTATGCTGTCAGCACCAGGTTATACTCTAACATAACCCTACTGAAGGCCTGATGTCCAGGAGTGCAAGGGGGTGTATCCTAAAGCAGTATGTGCTGTCCTGTGGGATGCAACCTTCTGCATAGTTGTGCTTGAAAGGTGTGGCTAGATTTCAGTCAGGAGGCCTGGGCCACTTCAGTCCTTCAGAAGAACACAGAAAATTCAGAGTTGGGAATCCAGAGGTGGAAATCCAGAGAGGGAAATCCAGAGACTGAAATCTGATGCCCAAGGTGTCGCAGACCTCCTTTCACTGTTACTTTAACTTTTTGCAGAGAAATATAATTTCTAACTGCTTGGTTTTTACTCAGCTTTCTGTGCCCTTCAGTGAAGGAGCCCAGAGATTCTTGAAGAGCCCCTCTTGTTTTCCATGTTTAACATTCAAATGATAACCACTCACATCTTTTATTTTTCACAGCATCAAGAGATTTATATCAGTTACAGGTGTTGCTACTATCCCATTTCTTAAAGCCATGAGATCTTGCACCAGATAATGCATTTACTTTCCTGTGTTATCTTAATTCTCTACTGTGTACTATTATAAAATTAGGAGCAAGACATGGTGCCACACACCAGTAATCCTAGCACTCTGGGAAGCTGTGCCAGGAGGATTGCAAATTTCACCCTCGCCTGGGTATCTTAGCAGCTTAGCAAAATCCTGTCTCAAAATAAAAATAAAAGTAAAAAAGTCCTGGGAGTGTAACTCAATGCAAAGGCCCTAGCTTCAGTTGCCAGCTGCAATATAATAAAGTAAATTATAATAATAAACTAAATAGCCCTCTGGTTTGTTTCAGGGACATTGTAGGGTTCACATGTGGCACAGGATGAGCTCCTGACTAGCATATGGCGCCTGGTGTTGAAGTTCTTCAACAATGTGGCTCCATCCACAGGTGCCATGCAGTTGTGATGGGGCTCTCAAGTATTCCCGAGTTGATCACAGTCCCACACTGAGCAGCATGCTTGGCCTCCCATGTGAGTCAGCCCTGCAGCTGAAGTAGGCTCAGAGGTACAAAGTTGAAAACTGAATTTTGGCCTCATTCCTAGAAGCTGAGAAACAAATCTTTCAGGAACAGGAAAGGTAGACTGCATGTGAATAGTTAAAGATGCTGGAGTTATATGAGTCCTTGCTCTGACCAACACTGCCAGGTCTGCAGCATTGTGCATACACATCACACTTCAGATTTCCCTGGACATTCTCTCCAAATATGTTCCTCTCTATGTAAAAGTGAAATCAGGCAGGACAAATCTGCAGGGAAGTGAGGATTTTCCTGGGTGTAATGCACACACCATGAGGCTTGGGACAGAGAAGAGCAATTGGGAACTCATCAAGGATGCTGGTGCTGCTTGTCTCTTCATGCCGCCATGAAGGACACATTTCCTGGTCCACCCCACTGTTAAGCAACAGTTTTACCTGTCAACTCCACCTCAGCATTCCCATTTCCCTGGGCCATTGAGTATTCTCAATAGTAAACTAAGGAATATCCAGCATTCCCAACTCATTCCCAGTGGGCCATCTTTTGATCCATAGAGCAGCCAGAAAACAAAATAGACTATGAGCATCTTTTCTAAACAACATACACTGTGATCCTAAACTAGAATCCTTGCTTAATGGGCCCATATCAAAAATTTCATCCTGTTCCATATTTATGCTCCTTCCATCATTACCTATTCCCATGTCTGTCTCCTGGCTCTCTGCTTATATGGATGAGAAAACTCAAGCTCCTTGTGAGTGTAGAAGCCTCCTCCTAGGTCTCCTTGTGTGCCTCACCTTTAGGAGCCTTTGGAGATTTGAGCCTGGTTTTAGGCCTCAAGGCAAAAGTGGATGGTGAAGATGAGTTCCAGGAACCTCAGCACTGTCTTGCTGACTGCACAGGGGCAGTCACTCCTCTTTCATAGCAACACAGTGTTAGTTTGCTCAGGCAGAGGTAGAGAGCCCAATGCCATAGGAGTTCAGGATGGGATTGCCTCTGTCACTGACGGTGGAAAATCTCTTCCTCTGAAAAATAATCCCCATCAGGATTTAGGAGCTCAGTATCCCCAGCCTCATCTGGCTTATCTGAAAAATCCCTATTCCAGTTTATGGGATCCCATTATTTTCCAATCAGTGCCTGACTTTAGCTGCAGATACCTTTGAGGCTGAAGATTAAATTTACGCTGTTATTCAGCCAATCACATTAGTTATGAGGGCCAGAAGTGAGTCTCCTTGGAAGACTGAAGAAACAGAAAACCTCACGACTGATGTCCAGAGTGACAGAGAGCCAGGAGCACCTCCAAAATGGGTGCTTTTACTTCTTCCCCTTTTTATTCCACCCAGACCTCAGGCCTGCAGGTTGATGCCTCCTCCACATCCAGTGTCTTCCCTCTCCATGTACTGAGAGTCAGCCTCACTGCTTGTCTGTCATTCGCACACACACATGGGCCTGCTTTGCTAACCTGCTGGGCATTTCTTAGTTAATTCAAGGGACCCCCTTAGAAAGCCTGTCCAGTAACTTAGAAGACAGACACAGACAGAAAAATATAAATTGGGAAGTAAATAATGATGAGTCAATAGTTAATTGTATAATCACTGATTTTTTTCTGTAAATAAGATTTCTATAAATACAGAAAGGGTGTAGAAAGGACAAGGGAAAATCAAACATGGGACAGAAATATCAGCAAATGTAGCATTACCCTCATGTCAAAAAACTATACACCTTGTGATGAATAATCAGAAAATAGAATTAGGACAATAAATTTATTATAATAGCATCATAAATAATAAAATATTAGCAAATACTTAAAAATAAAATAATAAAAGATTTGGGCACAGCAAGCTACAAAATGTTCAAAGAAATTTGCAAAAATGATACCCTGCATTTATGAATTAGAAAATCTATTGATAAAATAAAAATTACCTTAAAATTAATCTCTTGATGCACTACCACTTTTCTAAAAATTCCAGCGGTTACTTTTATAAGAAATTTAAAAAATTATTCTAACATTTGTAGAGAAGTTTAAGAGATTTATAGTAACTGAGACAGCCAGAAATTACAAAGTTGGGAGACTCACAGTTCCTAACTTCAAACTTTCTATCAGACTTTTATACTCAAGGCATCCATTATCATGAGGTAGAGGTACAGATCCATGAAATGGAAATAGATGTCCAGAAATAAGTGGGTAAATCTATAGTCAAATATCTTTTGATGACTTATATAAGAGAAAAAGCATGAGATCTTTAATAGATGGTGTTGGTAACAGCTGGGTGTCCAAATGGAAAGAATGCAACTGGACATGTACCTCATGCTTTATAAAATAATGACCTCAAAATGCCTCAGCAACATAAATATGAGTTAAAACTTTTAAAGGAAAAGAGCCTAAATCTAAGATTAATATTTCTCAAGATATATCAAAAATGAAATCACTTAAAATGAATCTGTCAGATTCAGTTAAATCATACATTTTTATAATTTGAAGGACATGGTCAATAAGTGAAAAAATGTCTCACTGTATGGAAGAAGATGTATTCATATTATACATCTGAGAAAGATTTAGTGTCCAGAAGATATGAAGAAATTTAAACAACAAGAAAAGGACAAATGACCCAGCTTAGCCTCACTAGTCACTCAGGAAATACACAAAATCACAGTGAGATACAACTCCCTAACAAAGAGAATGGTGTAACAAAAGAGTGGAAAATACCAAAATGGTGAGGACCTGGAAATGCTGAAAGTATGCAAGATTTGCTTGTGGAAATCTAAACTTTTGCAGCCAATATGGAGAACAGTTGGGCAGCATTCTAAAAGTGAGAGGCTGTTACTATGTGACTGAAAACTTCCATTTCAACATACACACCCAAGGGAACTGAAAACATGTTCGCGTGAAAACTTGTACACAAATGTCTGTTGGAACACTAATCATAATAGCAAAAATGTGGAAATACTCCAAATGTCCATCACTTATTAGGCAAACAAATCTAATGTAGTAAAATAACATAAAGTAATATTATTAACTTGTAAAAAGAATGAGTTACTGATCCATGCTTCCACCCGACATTCCCCACCGGAGAGAAGCCACTCCCAAAAGACCACATACTGTGTATTTCCACTTGTGTAGTGTACAAAATATGCAAATCTGTAGAGGTGAAATACATTGGCTTCCCAGTGGAGGATGAGCCCAAAGCCTTCCATAGCCAGACAGAGAATAAGGTTGTTACAGGGAAGGGTGATCAGCCCAGTGGTGCTGCTGTATCTGTGGAAGCCTTGGTCTTTCATCCTCCTCTGGGAGATTTGTGAGGAGGGTCACAGAATGGGGCTCAGGGTCAGAAAGGAGTGGATTTTAGCATCCACGTTCATTGAGGTTCATGCACAGGCTGCTCCAGATGGAATGTCTTTACAAGTAAGGAGGGACATGGAGAGCTCCAAGGGGGTGCAGCCAGAGCTACACTCTTAGTGACCAAAGTACACCCCGTGCCAAGACAGCCACTGCAGTGAGATCTGGGCTCGTTTTTCTTTTGCTTTCCTAGAATTTGGGTCATGGTCAGTGGTAGCAACTAACTGGGCTCCTTTCCAGTCCATTGTGTATCTCTACCCTCCCACTCTGGGAGGAGGAGATTTGAATGGTCACACAGTCAACTAGTATGGCAAGCAATGAGTCATGGGACATGTGCCAAGCCATTCAAAAGAAAGTAAATGGGGCTTCACTGGGAACAGGGTCACCAGATTTAACTTGAGGTTTGTGTCCCAAAGTGGGACTGAGTGGGATTAAAAGGTGTAAGTCTAGGTAAGAGGAGAGTTCACCAGCAGGTTTATGCACCCTTCTCAGGAAGCCATGGAGTTTTATCTTGATTTTCTGCTGTCAGTTTCCCTGCCCCAGCTCATTTCTGTATATAGACTTTATCAAATCCATGTACTTTCAGGAAAAAATGATGGGAGCTAGAGAGCATCATGCTAAGGGTAATAAACTGGACATAATACTTTAAATATTACAAGTCTTCTATGAGTAATCTGATGTAGAGAGACAGAGAGAGATAGGGAGAGAGAGAAAGAGAGGACAATAAAGTAGAAAGTAGACCACTTGCTTTAAGGAAGGGAATGGGGGAAGGGGAAGCATGGACGGCGTAGTGGGGACAAATTAATAAAAATATATCGTGTGCACCTACCACTATTCCAAAACGAATCTCACTATTCTGTATTGTTAATATGACACAATAAGATAAACTTGGAAACTAGAAAAAGAAATAGCAATTACCAAGAATAAGGGCAAGAGGGAATGGGAAAAAGTACTAATAACTATGAGTTTACTTTTCAGAGTAATAAAACTGCTCACAAATAGATCATTGTTAATGCTTGCACAAAGCTATGAATATGTTCAAAACTACTGAATAGTGCACTTAAATGCTGCATTTTGATCCATGAATTTCACTAAAAACAAAAAATATTGAGAATATTCTACTAGGCAAAAAGTATTTTGTAATTGCCTAACCAATTCAATCAATTATATCCCATGATCATGTCATTAAACCATAAAATCTAAGTTTAGTAAGAACATGAATTTAAAATGATAGAATATTATCAAATAAAGGTTGGATTATAAGAGGAAAATCAAGGCAATTCCTATGAGATAGGCAATGACTGTTTTGAATTCTCAAGGATAAAGGGATTTAGATAGACGACAATCACCTGATAACAGATTGGAAAAATAAATGTTTCATCAAAGTGCAACCCACTTCTAGACAATAAAGAGCAGAAAAAACCCAAAGCTTATAGAAGGGAGGAAATTCTAAAGAGCAGTAATCATTGCAATGGTGACTAAGAGAATGATACAAAATCTCAATGAAACAAAGAGTTGGTTATTCAAATGAACAAACAAAATTGACAGACCCTTCGCCAACCTTATCAAAAAAAAAAAGGAAAGAAAAGACCAAAATCCATGCAATTAAGAATGGAGAGGGTGAATTGCAATGGACACAGCAGAAATCCAAAGGATCATCAATACCTACTTTGAGAACCTATATGCCAATAAGATGGAAAACACATAAGAAATGGACAGATTCCTAGATACATATGAATTACCAAAGTTGAATGAAGAAGACCTAAAAATTCTAAATGACCCAATATCAATCAATGAAATAGAAAAGTTAATTAAAAATTTCCCAGCTAAGAAAACCTGGGACGTGTTGGCTTCACTGCTGAATTCTCCAAGACATTTAGAGAAAATCTATTGCTACTACTCTTTAAACTCTTTAATGTAATCAAAAGGGAAGAAATACTTCCAAATTCATTCCTGAAAGCAAGTGTTACTTTGATTCCAATACCAGGGAAAGACCCAACCAAAAAAGAGAACTGGAGGGCAATCTCCCTAATAAAAATAGATGCAAAAATCCTCAATAAGATAATGGGAAACAGAATACAGAGGGTGATCAAGAATATCATACACCCTGACCAAGGGATGCAAGGATGGTTCAACAAATGTAAATCAATAAATGTAATACACTATATTGACAGGGCCAAGGACCAAAACCATATGATCATCTCAATAGATGCAAAGAAAGCATTTGATAAAATCCAACATGCATTTATGATTAAAAAAAACCCTACAAAAAATTGGAATAGACAGTCTCTACCTCAAACTGATGAAAGCCATCTATGAAAGAGTAATAGCCAATATCATACTAAATGGTCAAAAACTGAAAGCCTTCACACTAAAATGAAGAACAAGACAAGGATATCCACTTTAACCACTCCTGTTCAATGCCATTTGGAAACATTAGCCACAGTCATTACACAAGAGAAAAAAATAAAAGGAATATAGATAGCAAATGAAGAAGCCAAATTATTATTTGCAGATGACATGATACTCTATGTAAAAGACCCCAAGAAGCCCACCAAAAGTCTTCTAGACTTAATAACCAAATTCAGTAGAGTAGCTGGATACAAGGTCAACACATAAAAATCAATAGCCTTCCTGTACACAAACAACAGATTCACTAAGAGAGAAATAAGGCAAACAATTCCTTTCACAGTAGCATCCAAAAAAACTGAAATACCTAGGAATCATCCTAACAAAAGAAATAAAAAGTCTCTTCCCTGAAAACTATAGCACTTTGGAAAGAGAGATTGAAGACAAAATCAGAAAATGGAAAGACACCCTTTGCTCCTGGGTAGAAAGAATCAACTGTGGAACTGGCCATACTTCCAAAACTGCTATACAGATTCAATGCAATCCCAATTGAAATTCCAGCAGCATACTTCATAGACCTTGAGAAAACAATCCAAAAATTCATTTGGAACAAGAAGGGACCTAGAATAGCAAAAGCAGCTCTAGGTGATGCAGACATGGCAGGGGTATCACAACCTCCAACTTGAAACTATACTACAAACCTTCTGTGATAAAAACAGCATAAAATAAATAGGAGACACATGTATAAGTACCAAATAGTTTCTCTAGTATGAGAAACTGAAAGTGTAAATAAGGGTTAAAATGATTAGAACAAATAATTGATAATTTGAAATAGGAAGAAAAGTCCAACAGGATAGGGGTTGTAGGAGGGGAAGGGGAAAGGTAAGAAGGGAAAGGAAAAATTATGAGAAAAGAAAAAAATGGAAATGAAGTGTATGTAAATAGGGAAGTGTGGAGGGGTTGAAGTGTGCACAGGTAACAGAGAAAAAATAAGAACCAAGATACATCTTGTACAGGTACGAGCACCCAATGACAAATGTAAATGTATTCTATACCTAAAATGTACCAATAAAAAAAAATTTAAGAAAAAAAAATCATGGTACTGTCAAAGAAACAAACTGGAGGACCAGGGAAACAGATAAGAAGTTGCAAAAAAAACCTCCAGACATACTCAGCCATCTCATCTTTGATAAAGGAGCTGGAATATGAGGACATTAACAATAAATAATAGTGATAATAATAATATATATTTGTAATATTTCTTATTGATGGGTGGAGACAGTTCATAACCTCTTTGACCTCGAGAACATTACCCATAAAGCAAGAGTCACACCACCTTTCTCAATTCAATAGTGTAGAGACAAAATTTTTAGCAAAACGTCACCTAAGAAATGAAGTCATTCATCAGCACGTTCAGCACATGGATTGGCATTGCCTTGCATACACTCTCCCAGCTAACCTCACCTCTGCAGCATGCTCTGAATAGTGTTTATTTCCAATGGGATTGCCTTCCTGGCAAGGCAGAATGTGTATCTTTCATGTTTTATATTTCCATCATAAAATCCCAGGTTCTACAGAATTGTAATCTATATCATCATTGGGAAATTAATAGAAAAAGAAAAAAATAAAATTTTAGCCCTCAGGGAATCCACTCCCCTATCTTTAATCATAAGTTTGCATTCTCTCTCATCTCCTCTCCTAAGAGGAGAGATGAAATTAGCTTTCTTCTCTTGAAAACAATTCAAGATGGTTATTAAGTCTCCTTCTTTTATACAGTACCAACTCCCTAAAACTTTCTCTTCTCTTTCATTCACATAATAACAACAGGAAGACCAAAGAAGGATTTCTTTGTAATTGGCACAGTGGTAAGCAATTTCACAAACTCACACACTTGCAAACACTGCCATATGTTGTTACTCTCTGGCTCACCAGGGTTTCTTACATGATGAAACTGAGGACAGAGCTGGAGAGGAGCCACAGTCAGAAATCTGGGAGAGCTGGGTGGGCCAGTGCTTGTAAACTTTGGACCATTTCTCCTCCCCCTGTCCCATTTTCCCTTATGAAAGCCAAAAATGCCCATTTCAGTTGATCAGTATTGTCATTTTTAATATCTTGAGGTTCGCTGCATAATGTTCTTCCTATTCATGCATTCTCAAATATGTTTCATAGCTCTTAAAATTATAGTGTATTTTTTGCCATGCATAATGTCACATTCATGTAATTCAGCTTCTTGGGAGGCATAGGCAGGTGGATTGCGAGTTCAAGGCCAGCCTGGCGACTGAGTAAGACCTTGACTTGAAATAAGATACAAAGGGCTGGGGATGGGTCTCACAGTATAGGTGTCCTGCATATAGCATGGATGAGATTCAACATTCAATCACAAGTACTACAAAAACAAACAAACAAAACAATTGTACCCTTTTGTGTATTTTTTCTGTTTAAGTTATTTGTATCACACATAGAAATGTTCCTGGTTATTTCCTGTGTTGTTGGTTTAAGGTGTAATATTTTAGGCATGAAATATTTTTTTCTATTACAATTTGTACTTTTTCTGCTGATATACAGAAAACTATAATTGTTTTAGTATATCAAAATCAAGAATGCTCTTTTTCATTCTTGTATTATTTATTACAAACAAAAACTATTAAATACAATTTAGTGAAAAACTTTTTTCCCATGTAAATATATTCTCTTTTTCATTTGACAGAAATAGATATAATTGAAACTGAGGTGGGGAGGTGCATCTTAATTTTGAAGTGTGTGCCTCAGATACTGAGGACCCCAGTGGGATCCCCATCTTCACACACAAGACACACACATGAGATGTGGTGTGTGGTCAGCAGAAACAGTCCTGAGGCCCAGTTGTTCCATGGCCACAATAGCCTCTGAGTTCCTGGATTACTGAGCTCAGTGGGAGGAACCAATGTCCTAGGATGCCATTCTCAAAGAGGGGTTTGGGGGACTGTCTTCTCATGTGAAAGTTTTGCAAATTTGCATGCTTCAGCTTTGAATGAGTGGAGACCTGCTGATCCCTAAGATGCCCTCATTTTGTCCTAGTACAAAGCATCGGTTTCTTTTCAAGAACACTAGCCTCTTTAGTAGTCATATTTCTTTTGGCCCCAACTTTACAGATGTTTTTTTCTACACCAAAATTAAAAGATTTTTCAAATTTTTCTTTTCTGTCTTCAATCTACCCTTAAATTGAATAATAGCAGCAGTAGAACCTATGCCACAGCCTGAATGTAGGGCTGCTGTGAAATTTCCTCCACCAGATTGATTAGTCCACTCTCCTAGTCCCAATATCCTGTATAGAGTCAGGACATAGGCACAGTATAGACACATTTTCTGCGAACCATAGCACACATGTTCTTGCATGCATATGGTACTGGACTCTGTTCGAAAATTAAATTTCCTGAGCCTGTTTTATAGTCAGCATTTCTAAAAGCATTCTGTTCTTCTGATTGTTCATCAGAACTATCCCTATGCCTCTGCTTACAGCATTCTTTAGGGGCTCTTGCCAGTATTTGCCAACCTTTCTACATTCCTCCAGCAAGACAATGTGAAGCGCTTGAGAGTCAGTTAGTCAAGGCCCCAGTTTTCTTTTACCAAATTTTGTACCAGTTATTTTTCTCATCACTGAGGCCCAATATTTGACATCCACAGTTTAAAGGAGGAATGATTTCATTTATCTCACTGATAGGGGAAATTTATTCCATAGTTTCCTGGGAAGCAGGGGCACAGAAATAGTGAGGGGCCGCATATTGATGCCAAGGCCACATGTCCATAACCCACCAAGATATACCCATATGTGGGCTCCACCAGTTCCTGTGCAGCTCCCAAGGCCAATCCAGTTGTCATTCTGTCCTAACTTCCTCAGCTAGCCACAGCCCAGCAATTTTTGGAATCCAGCTGAGGGGATGGGTGGCTTTGATCAGTTTGAGCCAGGCAAGGCTTTCTCTAAATTTCCCACATGAAAAAGAGTAGCTTAACATTTTTATTGTTCATCAGAAGAGTTGTAGATAGTAAAGACAACCAGAGTCCCTTGTTTTCATTCTATGAAATATAAAAACCAAATAATATACCATATAAGGAAATTCATGAAATTATGATATTATTATTATCTGCATTATTATTTACTCACCCCCTTCCTCACAGTGGGAGGTGGACAGGAATTGTGTATGTTTAATTTGTTTAAAATGTCTGCAGAGTAAGTAATTGATAAACATGATTTTATATAAAATATAATTACTAATTATGGCTTTCATAGGTAGTTTAAAATTATAGAGTCTCAAGCTACAAAAGGATGAATATAAAAAGTTAGAAATTAAATGACTGATAGAATAGAAAATAAAGAACATAGGTTATTTCTCCAAATTTTAAAATTTGCTCTAAATAGGTAGGTTGAAACTAGATCATCAACATCATAGGCATTAATGGAAGAAGAGAAGGTATTTAAAACAGTTCTTTAAACAAAGTGGAAGAAATTATGTTAAAATAGTTTTTTCATAGAGTAAACAGCTGAACATGAAAATGAATTGCAAGAAAGAACAAAAACAGAAAATATGAGTTTAAAAAAAAGTAAAATAGTAGTACTTGTTTTGCCAAGATTTTTGGTGTGACAATTAGCTTATTAAAAGGCAACATTTCCACAAAATAAGATAAAATGGAGAACTCATAAATGTAAATTAGTTTAATCTGAAATTCATATTAGAAATTAGGAATAAAAGTTTAAAAATTTATGTTTTAACCCATTTTACTTGTATTGAGACAGAAGCATTTACACTTGATATAAAAAATACAACTTTTAAGAAAATCACCATTAAATTTGATTAAATGTCATATGTAAAGGGAAAAATCTATGATGACATCTATGGTGAGTTCATCTATGATGAATTGCAATAAAAACTCTTTTCTGAGTTACTGTAAAAATAATAGGACATCAAATTCTACTGGGACACACTAAATTTCTTGGAGGATACATTTTCCAAAGATGGAAATGGAAGAGGATCATGAAGGGCCTCATGTTTCAGGTGTGGTTTATCTGGAGTCACATGATGGACTGCAGCCACAGTGGTGTGGAACTGTGAAATCTCTGAGACCTGAGGCCTTAATGGGACAAGGTGAGGTCTTTGGGTGCTGCTCCTAACTCTGAGCACCAGTTCGTCTCTACCAAAGGGCACTTTTCTGAGAGAGCTTGACCTCTGCTCTGTCTCTGCTTCCTGTGTCACCACAAACTTCCTCCCAGTGCCTGCTCACAATGAGGTCACCATCATTGCCTTCCCCATAGGGGCTGAGCTGAGGAGAATGTGTGATCTTGGACTTACAGCCTACTGATTGTGACCTGAAGAAACCTACTGTGTTTATACAGGTCTCAGACTCACATATTTTGCTATAGTTTAAAAAATACATACCACAATCATGGAGCTGTATTAGCATAAGTGCATAGCCCTGTAGCCAGATTAGAGAGTGAATATAATTTTCCACTTCCACAATAGAATTGCATAGATTATACATGTTGAAAACAGTGTCAGCATGGTATTGCACACAAGAGAAAGTGTGGTTTGGAGGTTAAAATGTATCTATAAACACAAGAATTGTTTTAAGTTAAACTGTTTTTCTGTTCAAGAGTTTTTATTTACTGCTTACAGCATTTCAGATTTCAAAGATGAAACTGTTGAAAATCTATTACAAAACAATGTGAATATACTTAATACAACTGAATGCGGCACTTTAAAATTTTATATTTCTCCTTTGTTCTTTTTATTAGTTATCACCTCCAAAAATTATGGCAGCATGTCTGATTATTTAATTTAAATCTCATTCCTTCTCCTACATTCACCTTAGCACCAGCAGCCTTTATGATTTATAATAGTAGAATTTGATTTTTTGTTTTATTCCTTGGTTTATTTAGACATTTTGAAAAATGCATATCAAATACTGACCATTAATGACCAAGGAACATCACTGGCATAGCACCATGACTCCCTACTGAGTAATAAAAAACTCAGGTGGTGAAAAGACTGACTACTGTTTTTACACAGTGCCACCTGCTGTCACAGCACCTGAAGGAAACTGCCAAGGGTAGCCCTGTGGTCAGCTCAGTGCATGCCCTCCAGAGACACACCCCCTGCCTTGCTAAAGGAGGTTCCATCTTATTTGCTATAACATATATTCCTTATCATACTATGCAAATGCTTTCTAGTGCTAGTACATATCTCCCTGCAACATTGCTGCATAACTAGAATAGCTATAAAATCTTTAAGAGAGGAAGTAGTTGCTCAATTTGTAGCCAAGTTTAACCACAATGCTCCTTCTAACCAATACTTCAGAGTGATGCTTTGCATGATTTCTCACTACTATGAAAAGCCAATAACCTGATAGATTAAGAAAGTCATTGAAGTGAGAATTTCCAGATTTACAAATCCCTCTGATCCCCACATCTGTAGTTTAGGCCTATTTCATTACCATTGAGAAACAATTTTTGCTTGAGTTCTGCTGAGACTCTGGGGACTTGCAGATGTTTGAACTTATTTTCCAAAAGCACTTACTTGGAATGATGTCAGAATTTTGTCACGTACTTTTATAAATCTGTCCCTGTTGACTATATTTAGACCATAAAATTCCTTCTGAAGTGTTTATATGAAGAAAGTGATTATGTGAAAATTGGTTCCAATACATTTGCACATTACATGGCAGAAAGTGGTAGAAGACCTAACTCTACTGCAGTGTGGAGTGAGTAGTTTATTATTACTCATATCATGATGACTATTTCCTTTCTTTTATTTGATGCTTTGTGTTCACTCCTTTGGACTTCCTTCCTTATTTGTGAAGACAGAATGGATTAAGTTAAAATAAAACCGTCTGTAACTGCTGATATAAGTTCATCTAATTTAATATTTCTGGAAAAATTCATGAAATATTTCATAGAACTCAGTGGATCATTAAATGTAAAAGATGAAAGCTTGGCACTATGAATTAGAAGCAAGAAAGCAATGAAAGAGTGGATCAGGAGCTGGCACCAACCCCACCATTCAGACTGTGGCAGAGCAGGTGGCTGAAGGCACTCAGAACAGTTTTTGTATCACCGAGAAATTTACTAACCAAAAATAACTTACCCATTCTACAAATCTTTTAGCAGTGCAATAAGAGACTGCATCTAAAACTCCTGAGAAGGAAAATGATATCTTAAGAGAAAAATATAGGAACATAAATATAATGAAATGCACACAAAACACAATATCTTAACTGTTCTAAAATATTCTTAAAGGGGCTGTATTGTGTCAAGATAACAGGCGACAGTGTATTGTTTCTTAGCCAATCATTTTTATCTGGGTCTAGGTTGAGAAACGTTATATAATCAGTCATAATTTCTTGAGTGCCTAAAAACTGAACATGTAAATGTCTGATTTCATGAGGAAAGTAATTGAGACTTTAATCAATAGATTTTTGAAAAAATTCTGTAAAGTCCAAAAAATAACCTTTTATCTTGTTACACAAAACCTATATATTATAATTATTTTCTATTAAAGAAACTTAAGTCCCATTAGTGAACACAGAATGATATGAATTTAATGATTGTATTTGGAAGAAATGGATACTACTTCATTTCAAAAAATAGATTAATTTATTATCAAGATGGATGAATTTACTAACAGCAAAATTTAAATTGCAAGGGGTACAAAAAAGGATTAAAAATTTTAATATAAAATATGATCATTTTGATGTGTGACATGAGCCCTCTACATTCTGTGACAACACCTACATACTATATTATCAATGAATTAAAGTTTTTAAAGTCTACCATTTTAATTGTATAATAATTTTGAAAATTTTTTATATAATAAATACCTGAAACATAGATTGATGCCTTCCTAGTCAGTTTGATAACAGAGGATAAGCTGGAACACTAGTAATCAGCTTGGCAAAGGAAAAACCAAATTTTTTTTGTACCAGGGACTGAACTCAGGACCTTGTGCTTGTGAGACAGGTGCTGGAACCACTGAGCTAAATCTCTGGCCCAAACCAAATTTTTAAATCCAAAACCATGTGTGGTTTACAAAGTTTATTATTCTGTCACTTAGAAAGCTGCCTTTTCACCTAAGATTATTTCACAAATTAATAAAAGTGAAGAAATTGATGTCTTCACTGACTTCATCTTGAAGTAATCTAAAGATTTATACCAATTGTAATACATCAAAAGGTATGAGGTGGTCCTCCTGAAGAAAGCAGCAGTCTGTTTGGGGAAACCCTGAGTGCAGAAATAGAAGAGAAACAGGTGGCATTTATTTTACAGGCAAGTAACACATTCTGAAAAAGACTAATCATGAAACTTAAACTGTAAGGAAGTGGACTACTTACTGATAGGGAAAAGTTATTTAATTCAGCAAATACATTGATATGTCTTGCTTGTAGAAATGTAAAATTTTACATCTATACTTTTACCATCAAGAAGTTTTACTCTTCAAGAGAAAAAACTGTTAATTAAATCCAGTAGATTAGACTTATTTATATCAATAAAATTATTCCTCACCCAAAATTGAAAATTACATTTGTATATTTGCAAGTTATAGCAAAATATTAATGAAAACATTAAACACTGTGTATTTCAGACATTTCCTTTCTAGACTTGAGTTGCACACACTGGGTGCATTTAGTCAAATTCTTTCATTTGGGATAAATAATAAATTTTGCAGTCATGGAAACTTCAACTTCTAAACCAGAGGAGATTAATATTATAGTCATTAAATACAAGAATGCATGAGCACAGCAATTTTAATGGAAAAACTGGATCTATGAAACAGATGTTTAATATAGGGTGCGATGTCATATTTAGAGATTGAGAAAATGCTCTCAGGACATCAGATCATTAAATTGTACTAATTTTTTATTTATATTTATTTTTTGTGGTACCAGGGATCAAACTCAGGACCTTCTGCTTTGAGACAAGCTTAGCAGCACTGAGCTAAATCCTGGGCCCTAAGGTGTACTGACTGACACAGCAACAGAAGTCTTTCTTGTAATTCCTCAAATACATATGCATCCTATATGCGAATCTCCAAATTAGTCAATTCCCACTTTTCTACAAGAAAGAAATATTCCATATAATAAACTTTTAGCCTACCAATCAACAAAATCCTTTAGCAAGGATATATTTTGCCATGTTCTTAGATCCCTTAGTGTAAAATTATTATTCTAATATTGGCTTTACATTTTATCAGATGAGGGTTTAAGCTCCACAGTTCAGTCTCTCCCTGTAACCAAAGTATGAACATACTGGGCAATAACATAATCCATTAAATCTGATCAACAGATAAATACTGGTGTTCTCTGTACATAGAAACACACACAAAAAAATCAAAAAATCCACCAGTTTTGGAGGAATAAATTACAATCTGTGAGTTTATTCTGATGGCATCATTCTGTCTTCCAAAAATCATTACAATGTTCAAGTTACCTTTCTTCTTCCAGTAGTACATATCTTAGTAACTTTTCATAGAACCATTCAAAATTATTGGAAATATTGTGCTTTTCATGAAATATTTAATAGTACAGCATTACTCTCTTCTAAAACAATGTAAATTCCATGAAATTCAGGGGCTTCTGTTATATTTACTACTCACAAAACTGTGATAGCAGCAGTAGGTATATAATTAGTGAAATATTAAATCATTGATGAATCTCTATTATATATATTATATAATATATATTATATATGTATGTATCCATTATAAACTAAAGCATAAATGTAAATTAGACAAAGGAACAGCTCTGCAATATAACAGGAAAGAAGCATCTTTCACAGTCTGCATCTTCCTGGGTTCAGCACTTCTGTCTTCTCTTCTCAGGCACAAGCCATATTGGCCACAGATGACCAACTCCACCATGATGTTGGACTTTCTCCTCATGGAGATTCCTGGTATGCAGCATCTACAGGTTTTCTATGCCATGTTCTTCTCTCTAGTTTATCTGGTGACCATAATGGGAAACCTTGTCATTGCTGCTGTAACCACGCTTGACAAGAGCCTTCACACACCCATGTACTTCTTCTTGAGAAACCTGTCCATCTTGGACTCCTGCTACATTTCTGTCACAGTCCCTAACACCTGCATGAACTCCCTACTGGGCACAAGGTCCATTTCAAAGCCAGGATGTGTAGCTCAGGTCTTCTTTGTGCTATTCTTTGCATTTGTAGAGGTACTGTTTCTCACCATCATGGCTCATGACCGCTTTGCAGCCATCTGCAGGCCGCTCCATTACCCTGTGATCATGAACCCTCACCTGTGTGTCCACAGCACACTGGCCTCTCTGCTCAGTGGCATCATCTATGCAGCCCTGCACACCATCAACACCTTCAGGCTGCCCTTCTGCCACTCCCATGCTGTACATCAGCTCTTCTGTGACATCCCCTCTCTGCTGAAGCTCTCTTGCTCTGACACCTTCAGTAACCAGATTGCAATTCTTGTCTCTGCTCTAGTGATTGGTGGTGGATGCTTCATTTATATCATCAAGTCTTATATTCACATCTTTTCTACTGTGCTTAGGTTTCCAGTAGGAGCAGAGAAGAAAAAGGCCTTTTCTACTTGTGTCCCCCACATTCTTGTGGTGTCTGTCTTCCTTAGCTCAGGCTTTTCTGTCTACCTGAGACCCTCTGCAATGTCTGCTGGCATCATGGCCATGGTTCTGTCTATATTCTACTCTGTACTTCCCCCCCTATTCAATCCTATTATCTACAGTCTCAGAAATGAACATATAAAGTGTGCCATCAGGAAGCTTATGGCAAAAGTGCTCCATTTGAGAGATGTCTGGTGAATTAAGAAGGCATTTCTTATCCAATTTAGTCATAGTCGTGTTTTGGAAATAAGTGCCTCTAATTGATTAAAGTTATTCCATACCATTTGTGTAAATTTAATACCTAGGACTTTTAAACACATCATATATCAATGCCAACCTTTCTAAAATGTTTGGATGAGTTTACTATAAGCAAGGAACTGGAAAAAGATCTGGTTACTGCAGAAGTCCAAATTGTTTTAACATCTGAAAGTTCCCCCAAAGGTCTCTTGTTTTCAGAAAGGGAGTTTCAGAAAGTGAGAAGATCTTGAGGACACTACACTAACCAGCATATTAAAAAATGTATAGCAAATGTGGAATATGAAACATGTTGCCCAAGTCCTCACAGAGTATATGGATGAGGCCATCCCTTAATGCAGCAGTGAGTGAATGAGAGAAAAATAAGAAAATATCATGTAATAATAAAATATCTATGATGCACATAATGAAATACTAGGAGGAAATAGAGTAGAAGTGCTATGGAAAAATTATACCTTTATTCTTGCTTATTTCCTCATTCTAATTGACAACATTGTATATATTCATCATGTACAACATAGTATATTGAAATATTCATGCATTTCTAGGATGATATTGCTGTAAAAAATTGGTAGTGGAGCCAATAACTCAAATAAAGAAACAGGCATATTAATGCTGGATAGGGTACAGAGGATCTATGGCTAATGTACCCAAAGCCTCCTCTCTGTGTTTACACTAAATTTCTTGGAGGATACATTTTCCACAGATGGAAATGGAAGAGGATCATGGATGTCTTCATGTCTCACATGTGGTTTACCACAGTTACGTGGTGGACCACAGCTCAGGATGATTTGGAGCTATGGAATCTCTGAGACCTGATGCCTTAGTGGGGCAGGGTGAGTTCTTTGGGTGCTGTTCCTGTGAGCCCCAGTTAGTCCCCACCAGAGCGTGGTGTTCTGAGAGAGCTTGACCTCTGCTCTGTCCCTGCTTCCTGTGTCACCATGAGCTTCCTCCCAATGACCTCTCACTTTGAGGTCACTGCCATGGCTTCCCCTACAGGGGCTGAGCTGAGGGAATTGTGTGATCTTGGACTTGTAGCCTCCTGATTTTGACCTGAAGGAACCTACTGTCTTTATACAACACCCAGACTCACATATTTTTTAATAATAGAAAACAGGTTAATACAAATGCCACCATCATGGAGCTGTATTTTATAAATTTTCACAGCATTGTGGCCATTTCAAAGAGTGAATTTAGTTTTCCCCTTCCAAGGGCAAGTTGGATAGATTATATGTGTTCACAACAATGACAGGCTGGTACTGCACAGAAAAGAAACTGTAACATGGAGCCAAAATGGATCTTTAATGATAAACATTTTTAAAGATAAAAAAATCCAGCTTCTTCATTCTAAGAGTGGAGACCCTTCCCCTATCAGCCCTGGAAGTAAGGAAAGTATAAACTTCCCTGTCCCCTCTGGAAAACCAAGCCTTCATCCATGGGTGAGTGCCTGTTTCCTGTCTTTTCTCTCCATTTTCTACATATTGGGGCTGTGTGTCCTCCAATGTGCCGAATAACTCCCTTTATCCTTTGATCAAATTGTGAATAAATTCCTGTGTTTTTTTCTAATATTTTCAGTGCCAAGTGGGCAAATCATCCAGTAGCTATTCCCTAGATCAGGCCTTTGACTGAACTACCTGGTGATAAATTAAAAAGAAGTAACAAAAAAAAATTAAAAAGTTTAACAAGGCCAAAATTACTGGGTCTAAAAATATCCTATGGGTTACCAAACTCAGGATAAAGCCCAATACCTATGTCTCATTTTATATCAATCTCTTTTCTTGTATTAAAGTTTGGAAGAGCTGCCTGCTGAGCTCTGCACATGGGCACAGTCTTCACTTAGGGAGTTTCTGTCTAGGACCTGTCAGCACAAGATCATTACCTACATTTACCTAGTTCATATCCTCCCCAAAGATGGAGCACATTGAGGGCCTTCCAAAATATGCTGGGATAAGCAAGCGCCAGCTTTTGCCACATTCTGTTCCACATTCCCACAACTGCACTGTGAAGTTCCAGTCATTGCCCTAACCCTCCAGTCATCTTGGATTCCAGGGTTAAGAGTGCATCAAAGGGACTTCACCCCAGAGAGAGCAGTGAGCCCTGCTGAGGTGCCAAGGCCTCTCCCCTGATCAGGAGCCATGTTCCTCTGGCAGCATGATAGCATCGTCTGGCTTGGAGGACTATTTACAGCCCTTCACAGATCCAGCCAGAGCTGAGTCCCTGCCAGACCCAGTCAGGTGGGTCTGAGAAGCAACACCCCTCTGCCATGGAATCCCCCATCATTGCTTTCCTCCCCTTATCCATTAATCCACAGAGTGTCTGTTGGCCCCTTCCAGGTGACCTTGAGCTGTGTCTGTCCTTCCTGTCATGGTCACCTGACCAAGGCTTTTTCTCTCACCTCACTGCTGCTCATTAATCCATTTATCATTCTGAATCAGAGGAAAATAAATACAAATGTGAGAAACACATCTCTGGAAAATATTACTGAATTTTTACAAAAGTTAAATGACATTGTTACATTCAAGTCATTCAAATGCAGAAGATCCTGTTTACCTACCATTTATAAATAATTATGTTGAGAAAAAAATGGAGAAGAAAGTAATTTAACTAGTGATAAAATTAAGAATCATATTAATATTTACTTTTATGGGAATTAAAAAAATATAGAGAAGCTAGAAAAACAGAGAGATATATAGGAAGATAAAAACCAACCCCAAAGAAAATAGACACAGAAGGACCTCACTGAATCTAATAAAAGCCACTTATGACAAACCAGAGGCGAATAACTGGAAACTTTCTCTCTAAATCAGGAACAAGACAAGGATCCCCACTATCACCAATTCTGCTCAGCACTGTACTCAAAAGATTACTCAGAAAAAATCTGGCATGAGAAATAAAATTGATTAATGTAGGAAAGGAAGTTGTCAAATTAATATGATATGCAGATGGCATGATTCTTTACATAGATGACCAAAAATTTGCACCAAAAACCTTGTAAAATTCATAGCCACATACAATGTAGCAGGATACAAAATCAGCACACAAAAATCAATAGGATTTGTGCACACCTATAATAAACTCAAGAGAAAGAAATTAAACACAAAACAATTCCCAAGAGCATGTAGAAAAATCAAATACCTTACAATTTATCTAAACAGGAAAGTTAAAGAACTCTTTTATGAAAACTACTAAAAAAGGAGATTGAAAAGCATATCAGAAAATGGAAAGATATCACCTCTACCTGAATAAGCAGAATTAATATTTTCAAAATAACCACACTTTCAAAAATGATAGATTTAAAGTATTCCCAATCAAAATACCAATGGCATTACCTACAGAAGTAGAGAAAAAATTCCAAACTTAATATGGAACCAGAAGAGTCTCAGAATAGAAAAAAACAATTCTGGGCAACAATAGTAAAGCAGGAGATATCACAATACCTGACTTCATGTTATAGTCCAAGGTGAGAGTGATAAAAATGACACAGTACTAACATTAAAACAGTCATATGTGCCAAAGAACTAGAAGAGAGTATTCAGAAACATCCCAAGAATGATTCAGCTGTCTGACCTTTTACAAAGTGGCCAAAATGTACCTTAGAGGAAAGACAGCCACTTTAGAAAATGGTCTGGGAAACTGGCAATCTCCATGGAGAAGATGGAAACTGGATCCATGTCTCTCACCATTCACTGAATGAAAAACAAAATGGGTCAAAGATTAGGGTTTAGAATCCAAACAGTTAATCTGCTGAAAGATAAAGTTGGTGAAATTCTTCAAGACATAGGTGTAGGTAAGACTTTCTAAACAAAAATACATAAAAACAAGAGCAAAATCTATAAACGTGATCACATCAAATTAAGAAGTGAGTGAATAGCAAAGGAAATAAATCAACCAAGTAAAGACACAACCTACAGGATGGAAAATCATTGCAAAGTATTCCTCAGACAAAGGGTTAATATTTAATATATGTGTATATAAAAAATTATACCTCCAAAAATTAAAGGCCCAATCAAAAAATGGTCAAGTGAAAAGAATAGGCACTTCTCAGATGTACAAATGGAAAGTAAACATGAAAAAATGATCAAAATCTCCAACCATTAGATAAAAATAAAAGCAACAAATGATTTCCTCTAACACAAGAAATAAAGGCAATTTTCACGAAATTAAATAACAACAGAGATACGAAGGCTGAGAGGTCCCTGGCTGTCTGGATCCCTGCTCCAACTGGCACACCATGCCCACCTGAGAACAGTGAGAGGTGTGGACCCTTTGATACACCCACCAGCAAGCAGCTTAGGTGCATAGGCACCTGCAACCCCCACCCCCATTACCAACTCTGGCCTCCTGGATGTGCTGCTAGTTGGTTCCACACTACAGAGGCACAGGAGTTCATAAAGGCCATTGCCCTGAGCTGCAGAAGTGAACAACAGATAAAGGGACTCTCATGTTCCTTGATGAAAACTGAAGCCTACAGGAAAAGTGAAGAGAATCTATGCAATAAAGGCACACCAGACCATTGTACTTGGCAAGTTGGAGGAATCATCACCTCCCATTGGAACCTGGACTGTCTTCAGGGGAAGACCTGCTGGAACCTGCAGTAGAGGCTTGCAGAGTTCAATCCTGCAGGAGGACAGGGTGTGCAACTTGGGACTTGCAGCCAGGAATCTGTATGAATTTCACTGGTCTGTGACTGGCTTGCTGAGACTCATTGACTTATACCTACACAGTGGTCCCCACGTTGTCTATAGTGACAGCAGAGACATACCCTGAAGGAGGCCCTTCATTTTCATTTTCTATTTGTTATTTTCAAAATTATTATTAATATTTTTTGCTCTTATTTTTAATTTTTCTTTTTCTCTTGTTCTATTTTCAAATTTTTATTTTTCTCTTTTCTCTTTCTTTTCTCATTGCTTTCTCTCTCTCACTTGCTCCCTTGGTGTTCCACATTGCTATTCATCTCCTGTTGTGTTCATGTTCTGGCTCTAATTCATATTTCTTCTTTATTTTTTTTAATTCCCTTTTTCCTTCTCTCACCTGTGTTCTCTGGCCTCACTGCTAACCTTCCCCTATCTTTATATCTATCCCTCCCTTCCCAACTCCTTCTAACTCCTGAACCTGAAGGGTAAAGTTGCTGTATTAAAGAGTTTATTCACTATAAACATATGTTGGGTTGGTCCTAGATTTTTCTTTAATTGACACAGTTAAAGGTGATAGTTTAATAACTACCACAAATTGTAATTTTCTAACATGTACTTAATGCTATGGTGTTGCTGATTGTATCACCTGGGCTAAGGTATTGTGATTGATCTAATCAGTTGTCCTTCCTGGTTTAAAGAAAATGAGATAGCCTCAGAGACATTAGAGACTCAAAATCTAAAGACCAGTTATATCTGGAAGACACCTATGAGAAGTAATCATTCCATAAGGGTTCTAACTACAAGCAACAAAGATACTTACAACAAGCAACTTTGAAGTATCAAATGAAGAATTAAACCAACAATACTAAAGATGAAAATGAGAAGACATTTAAGCAAGGCACAATCTCAGACTTCTACCCCACAAAAGGCAAATTCTGGGGGAAGCAAGGTGGAAAAGTCTGATAATCAAACACCTGAAAACCCTGAAATGATAGAACAGGAAGCAACAAAACAGCTGAATGAGGCTCTAGAAAAATTCAAAGCAGAAATAATCTCCCATATAACAACAGAGATTGTGAGCAGAGTGAAAGACATGATTAGAGTATCTAGAATAGAAATGGTTAAAAAAATAGATGAGCTCAGAAACATGCTGGAAGCCATGAATAGCCAGCAAAAGAAAGAAATGGAAACCATGATTCCCCAGCATAAGAAAGAAATGGAATCCATGAAACTGATTCAAACAGATATTCAGGAGATCAAAAACTCCATTGAAAGTATGAGGAGCAGATTAATGTTATGTGAAGATATAATATCAGATATAGAAAACAGGATTGAGGTTAAGGACCATAAAAACACAGATTTCTTAAAAATAGTAAGGGACCACAAGAAATCAATCCAGCTGCTAGATGATGTAAAGAAGAAAAACATAAGAGAGATAGGAGTCCAGGAAAAAACAGGAGAAAGTACAATTCACATGAAAAAAAACTGTTCACAGAAGTAATAGTAGAAAATTTCCCAGACAGAGGTAGTGAATTGGACATACAAATACAAGAGACATATAAAACTCCAACTAGCCATGCGCAAAAATTCTACACCTAGACATATAATAGTCAAGATCCCAGAAACCCAACAAAAGAACAAAATCCTACAAGCAGTTAGAGAAAAGGGACAAATCACATACAAAGGAAAGCCCATCAGAATCACAGCAGACTTTTCAACACAAAACCTCGAGTCAAGGGAAAACTGGAGTGAAGTATTTTAAGCCCTAAAAGAAAATAACTTCCAACCTAGACTGCTGTATCCTGCAAAACTGTCTTTCAAAATTGATGGAAAATAAGATACTTCCATTACAAAGTACACCTGAGAAATTTCATGAACACCAAACCAGCATGCCAAAAAATTCTAAACAATATCCTAGAAAAAGACAATGAAAATCATAACTCCGTGAGGCTCAACAGAGGGAAGCAACCAGCCAAGGTAATAAACTAAAGGGAAAGGGGGAAAAATAAGAAATAAAAAAAATGACAGTAAAAATGATGACAAGGATGTGTCAATATCCTTCAATTATAACCATCAATGTTAATGGCCCCAATTCACCAATCAAAATAAATAGACTGGAAGAATGGATTAAGAAGCAAAATCCAGCAATATGCTATATAGAAGAAACACATCTAACTCAAAAAGAAATTCATAGACTGAAACTAAAAGGATGGAAAACAGTTCTCCATGTGACAAGAACCCAGAAAAAAGCAGGGATATCAATCTTATTTGCAGACAAAGTAGATTTCAATCCAAAACTGAGTAAGAGAGACAAAGATGGTCACTACATCCTTGTGAAGGGAACAATCCAAGACGAAGAGATGACAATCATAAATATATATGCACCAAATATGAATGACCCCAACTGTACAAACAAATATTAATGGACATGAAAAAACAAATAAGGACTAATACAATTGTAGTAGGGGAAATCAATTCCCCACTATCACAAATAGACAGATCATCTAGACAAAAAATCAGCAACAAAATAATAGAACTGAACCAAGCTTTTGAAGAAATGGACTTAATAGATGTCTACATAGTGTTCCACCCTACAAAATCAGAATGCACATTCTTTTTCTCTGCACATGTGTCATTCTCCAAAATAGATCACATGTTAGCTCATAAGACATATCTAAGTAAATGTAAAAGAATTGAAGTTACCTCCTGTATATTATCAGACCATAGTGCAATAAAATTGGAGATCAAAAACATAAGAAACCTCAAAACCCTCACAAAAACATGGAAAGTGAATAACACCCTCCTGAAAAACCAATGAGTCACAGAGGAAATTAAAGAAGAAATTAGACAGTTTCAACAAGTAAATGATAATGCCAGTACAACATACAGGAATGTATGAGACAAAATGAAAGCAGTTCTATGTTGGAAATTCATAGCAGTGAATGGGCATATTAGGAAAACAGAGAGAACTCAGATAAATAACCTAATTCAGAACCTCAAGCTCCTAGAAAAAGAAGAGTATAACAAACGCAAAGCTCATACAAGAGAGGAAATTATAAAGATCAGAACAGAAATAAATGCAATGGAGACTAAGAAAACAATACAAAAAAATCAATGAATTGAAGAGTTGGTTTCTCAAAAGAATAAATAAAATTGTTAAACCTTTATCCAACCTCATCAAGAAAGGAAAAAAATGGCTCAAATCCATGCAATTGAGAATGAAAAAGGTGAAGTCACAACAAATCCAGAAGAAATCCATAGGATCATCAATACCTACTTCAAGAACCTGTACTCTAATAAAATGGAAAACACAGAAGAAATGGACAGACTCCTAGATACATACAAGTTGCCAAAGTTAAATAAAGAAGATATAGAAATTCTGGACAGTCCATTTACAATAAGTGAAATTGAAAATGTAATAATAAATTCACCAACAAAGAAAAGCCTAGGTCCTGATGGTTTCACTGCTGAATTCTACAAGAGATTTACAGGAGAACTATCACCATTACTGTTTAAACTCATCAAGGAAATTGAAAGGAAAGCAATACTTCCAAATGCTTTCCTGGAAGCAAGTGTTACTTTGATTTGAAAACCAGGGAAATACCCAACCCAAAAAGAGAACACAGGCCAATCTCCCTAATTAATATAGATGCAAAAATCTTCAATAAGATACTGGCAAACAGAATACAAAGGGTCATCAAGATGATCATATACCCTGACCAAGTTGGATTTATCCCAGGGATAAAAGTATGATTCAACATACATAAATCAATAAATGCAATACACTATATTAACAGAGTCAAGGACAAAAACCATGTGATCATCTCGATAGGTTCAGAGAAAACATTTGATAAAATCCAATCCCCATTCATGATAAAAACCGTACAGAAAATTAAAATAGAAATTCTTTATCTCAACATGATTAAGGCTATCTATGAAAAATCAACAGCCAATATCCTACTAAATGGTCAAAACCAGAAAGCCTTCATGCTAAAATCAGGAACAAGACAAGTATGTGCATTATAACCACTACTGTTCAATATAGGTCTGGAAACATTAGCCACAGTGATTAGAAAAGAGAAAAAAATAAAAGGAATAAATTTAGGCAAGGAAGATGTTAAATGGTCATTTTTTGCTGATGATATTATACTTTACATAGAAGACCCAAAAAACTCTGCCAAAAGATTTCTACAATTAATTGACAGATTCAGTAGAGTAGCTGGATACAAGGTCAACACTCAAAAAACAATAGCCTTCTTATACTCAAATAACTGACTCATTGAGAGAGAAATTATGGAAACAATTCCTTTTACAATAGCATGAAAAAAAAGAAATATGTAGGAATCAGTCTAACAAAGGAAAAAAAGACCTCTACAGTGAAAACCACAGCACTTTGAAAAAAGAGATTGAAGAAGATATTAAAAAAAAGGAAAGACATCCCTTACTCCTGGCTAAGAAAAACCAATATAGTGAAAATGGCCATACTTCCAAAAGTACTGTATAGATTTAATGCAATGCCAATTGAAATTCCAACAATATCCTTTACAGAACTAGAGAAATCAATCAAAAATTCATTTGGAATTAGAAGAGACCTAGAATAGCAAAAGCAACTCTAAGCAACAGAGTCATGGCAAGGGGTATCACAACCCCCAACTTGAAACTATACTACAAAGCTACTGTGATAAAAACAGCATGGCACTGGCAAAAAAATGGACCCAAGGATCAGTGGAATTGATTAGAAGATAAAAAATAACTCCAGACATACTCAGGCACCTCATCTTTAACAAAATAGCCAACCACCCTCATTGGAGGAAAGAGAGCCTATTTCATAAATGTTGGAAAAACTGGATTTCAACCTGTCAAATATTAAAACTAGACCCATACCTATCACCGTGCACTAAACTAAGATCAAGGTGGATTAAAGATCTAAATATTAAGACAGAAACACTAAACTTTCTGGAAGATAAATTGGGTAGAACTCTTGAAGATATTGGCATAGGAAAAGGCTGAACAAAACCTCAGTAGCACAGGAACTATCAGAAAGAATCAACAACTGGGATCTCATCTTATTAAAAAACTTCTGTGCTGCAAGAGTAACCACTAAAAGAGCTAAGAGACAACCTGCGATGTGTGAAAGAATTTTAACCACTGTACCTCAGACAAAGGACTACTATCTGGAATATATAAAGAACTGAAAAAAAATCAGACCCCCAAATTCAAAGACCCAATTAAAAAGTGCATATCTGAAATGAACAGACATTTCTCAGACAAAGAAGTAAAAGCACCAAATAAACATATGAAAAAATGTTCAACATCACTGGTCATTCAAGAGATGCAGATGAAAACAACACTGAGATTCCACCTCACCCCACAATGAATGGCTACTATCAAGAAATTGACCAGTAACAAATGCTGATGGTGGTGTGGAGAGAAAGCAACCCTTCTCCATTGTTGGTGGGAATGTAGATTGGTGCAACCACTGTGGAAATCAGTATGGAGATACCTCAAAGAACTAGGACTGAAAGTCCCATTTCACCCCACTATTCTCCTGCTGGGTATCTTCCCAAAAGAATTAAAAGAATCATACCACAGCAACATATGTGCACCCACATTTGTAGCAGCACTGTTCATAATAGCTAAAGCTTGGAAACAGCCCAAGTGCCCCTCAACTGGAAAATGGAGAAAGAAGATGTGGATTTTTTATAAATGGAGTACTATTCAGCCATAAAGAAATAGAAACTAAAGATATTTTTAGCCAAGTGGATGCATATTGAGGCCATACTCTTAACTGAAGTATATATGACACATGTGTGTAAATACCAAATTGTTTTTCTGGTGTGAGAAACTTAAAGTGTAAATAAGGATTAAAATGATTAAAAATAATAATTGATAATTTGAAATAAGAAGAAAAGATCCTAAGTGGTAGGGGAAGTAGGAGGGGAAGGGAAAATGAAAGAAGGGAAAGGTAAAATTATGAGAAAAGAAAAAAATGGAAACAAAGTCTATGTAAATAGGGGTGGGTGGAGGGGCTGAAAGGTGCACAGGTAATGGGGAATAAATAAGAACCAAGATACATCATGTACATTTACAAGCACCCAATGATAAGTGTAAACACATTGTATACCTAAAATGTACCAGTAAAAGAATAACAACAAATGCCAGTATGGCTGTAGTGAAAAAGGAATCCTTCTACATTTTTATGGGAATATAAATTAGTACAGCCATTGTGAATGTCAGTATGGAAATTTCTCAAAGAACTAAACATAGAAATTCCACTTGAACCAGGTATCCAAATTCTTGAGATCTTTCCCAAAGGGTTAAAGACATCAAGTTACAGTGATATATACATGTCTATTTTTATAGCAGCAAAATTTATGATAAGTAAGTCCTGGAAGCATTTTATGAGTCCAATAAAAGAAAACTGGATAGAGAAAATGTGTTCTATATACTGAGTACTACTTTGCCAGAAAGAAAGATAAATGAGTCATTTGTAGGAAAATGGATGCACCTTATTAAGGCTTTTATTTAGTTGTCCTTCCAAAGCCCTCATAAATTAGGCTTTTAATAGATAGCTAGATCTAGGATATATGAATTTGGTTTATGGTTGAGATAACTAGATTAGCTCACTGATTGGATTAGCATGATTCTGGATGTGGCTGAATGGATATACTGAAAAGAGAAGACCCAAACTGGGTATGAGTGGCACCAACCCATAGGCTTGTAGGCTGGGTTGGATAATAGGGAAAGGGAGGCTGGATGTTGCTGCTTCCTCCTGTCTGCTATGCCATAAACTGTTCCTCTTCTGCAATGCTCCTCTGCTATGCAGCAGTGCCTTGAAGGCTGCTGACTTTGGACTAAAACTTCTACAAACTGTGAGGTAAAATAAGCTTTTCCTTCCTTAACATGTGAGTGTCAAATATTTTTTCTCAGCAATAAGAAAATGACAAAGATACATTTTGAGAGCATAATTTTAAATTCAATAAATCAGTAACACAAGGTTAAAATCTAATGGTTTCTCTTTTGTGAGAAACAAAAATTAAAGAACAAAAAGAAGTTTGATAAAAGGAAACAGTTAGTTATTTGCAAACAGAAAGATGTGAAGAAGACCCTGAATGAAGTGAGGCTGGAAGGAGAGGAAATGTTAAAATATTCAAGATGTGTCTTGTACATGTACCAAATACAATGGATATAAAAGTTATAAATTGCAAACATGAACTAAAAGTAATAATAGTAAACATAATAATAAAAATAGAAAATTGAGATCTAGAAGTGCAGGTGGGTGGGAAGGGGAAGGGGAAAAATTAATCAAGTGTGTGAAATGCATGCACCTCCTCCCTAGGGCAAACCACATGCACTCCAAACATGTACTAATGAAATAAAATTTAAAAATGAAAAAATGTGCTGTGAACCTGCCTGAGTTCATCAGTCAAGGTTATTGATCATGATAGTGCTATTAATAGTTTTCATCTACCTAATTTCTTTCTCTACCTCTTGTTACTTTTTTATGTAAATTCAAATAATATATTTGTAATTATTTATGTATTTCTAATTTTCTGTTAAAGAGACTTTATACACATAATTCTTATATTATTATCTTTTTAAATTTTAATGAAATGGGTTGAATTTTTTTAATCCTCTCATTTTTAAAATTTTAACATGAATTACAATTTTGGAATTAGAATAGAAAACAAATTCCTGTTTTTCTATTTAAGAATATGTCAACAATCTGGCTACATGTGACTATTTAAGTTGAAATATAAACCAACTGAAATGAACTCTAATTAACCATCATATTCTCCATGTTTCCTACCTTTTTCTGATGCTTATGTCATGAAGAACTGGTTTATTAACATCTGTTAAAGTGATGAGTAACATTTTAATTTTTGTGTGTTTATTCATGGATGGATCTAAGTTCATTTAAAGAGTTTTTTATTCATTGATGTTCAAAAGTGCTTACTTTAGTTCACCATGAACTTCTTAGTTTTACTCCTGTCTCTGTCAAGGCCCAAGTTATCTCAGAGAGCTTCCTTGCTGTGTACCTGGTAAAAGTCCATGCTGGAGGAGCATCTGGTATACTTCCTGACCTCCCATCTGGATTCAGATACTTGTCCAAGAGCCAGTGCACTGAAAAATGGTACTGTTGATAAATACATATGAGAGCTTGTTTCCTTAGGCACATTCCTAATCAATAAAAATGGCTCAGGATTCTATATATATGAAAAAAGACAATTATGAGTGTGTAGTAATACTTTTAATTACATTTGGGAACAGTTTTGAAAAAATCAAACTCATGTAATTTCAACTAGAACTCTCTCTCATCTGTTAGAAAAAATTACTCCTGTGCACATTAAAACTCACATGTGCAACACATAGAATGTAAATATCCATTCAATGGGCACTTCTAGAGGCATGGGTATTTCTTCTATATTCACAAAACATTCAGTGATTTGATAACCCCCAACTAGTTTTACAAATGCATGTTTGCTAGGGCAAGCATATATCTTAGTGCATCATTTCTGTATAAATAGGGAATCTAGATAAAAATCTTGAGAGATTACTGAATTACCAAGTTTGCTGCTAAAGTAGTTTTGCTGAATTTTAACGTAGAGTTCCTTCCAGTTTTTACAGTCTCAGCAGGAGCTGGATTTCTCACCTTAAATGCCTGCCAATGAGGGTTGCCATAATTTCTTGCTATGAGTGCTGAAAGTCAGTAAGCTATGAGATAGTACAAGAAGGAAATGAGCATCAATATTTCCAGATGTGCAGACCATTCTGCAGCCCAGAAATATGCACTGATAAGGCCAAATTCATTTGCCATGGAGCAACAGTGTTCTTTGGATTTCCTGGAGAGCCTCTAAGGGCCCTGTCAATGTTTGAAATTGTTCCTCTGAACTACATACTTGGAATTATGTAAGAATTGTCACATAATCACATGAACCTGTCCCTGGTGACTGTTGTTGAACCCTAAAATTCCTATTGAAGTCTTTAAATAAAGAAACACTGATGGGGTTTCATCATTGAAAAATTGGTTCATCTATGTTTGGACATCTTATATGGGAAAAAGAGTTACTGAAGGAACTGGCTATTCACAGTGTAGACCTGGTAAGTGTGGGGGTGTTATTATGAATATCAGGATAACTGTGTCTTTCCTTCCTTCGATGCTGAAAGCTCATTCCTTTGGAATGCATTCATAACTTATTTGAAAAGACAGAATTAAATGAATCAAATACAAAATTATCTGCATATGCTGATATACAGTAACTCATGAGTTGCAACTGGCTTGACATAGGAATAATTTGCATTATGACTGCAATTTTAGTTTTAATTTATGACCAAAGTCTTGAGTTACTACCTGAATGCTGGCTACGTGTGGTTCCAGATGGTCTCAAATGCAGATTTTACACTTAGAGAGTCTGAAAGGAACATTACTACATCCTTTGCTGTGAAAAATTAATTGAGAAATCCTGGGCCAATGTTTCGCTACGGACATTAAGATATGCCTGGAAGAAAGTGTGGCCTAAAGTTATACAAGAGAAAATCCTTGAAGGCTGTGTAAATGAGCTTAGGTCTTCAATTGAGTTACAAATGGCCCTCAGGAACAAACTGAGTTCGTTAGTCAAGTTTCCACTGTAAATTCATCTATTTCATATTTCAGAAAATCATAGCTCATAGAAATTATTTCACAAAACTGAATGGTTCATTAAATGTAAAGAAACATGTCAACTTCTTGCCATGAATTAAAAATGTAAAGCAATGAATGAATGGGTCAAGAGCTGCCAAAAGCCCCATCATTTCAAAGACTGGCAGCACAAGTGAGTGAAGGGATTTAAGCTGAACAGATCTGTGTAGGCACTGTCAATTGAGAAATTTAAAATGCAGAACACTCTTACTCATTCTATACAAATGTCAGAGAAGTTTAATCAGGAGGCTGCATCTATGAGTTTCCCTGAAAAGGAAAGCCACTGTTTAAGAGAAAAATTAAGGAATACAAATATAATGAAAAACACATAAAATGGAATATTTTATAAATTAAATCTTCCAAGAAACTTTTACTAAAGGTGCTGGATATTGATTAGATCATCTGGTTGCAGTTTCTTCTTCATTAATCCATCCATTTTTAGCTGGGCCTGAGCTGAGGAGTGTTAGATACTCAGTCGTAATTTCCAGAATAACTAAGAATCAAATCATTATGTAAAGCAGTGATACCATGAATGATTTATTTGAAATTTTATTTAATGCATTTTCTTTTAAAAACTCTACACACTAAAATAATAAAAACATTTCATTTTGTTGACAAGAGGCCTGCATATTTTTTTTATGAAAGAAGACTTAGTCCCATTTGAGACCATCACAGAATATTAATTTAATGATGTTATATGAGAAAAATGGTTGTTAATATAGTTCAACAAAAGAAACAGATTAAATTATTATCTGGGTGGATCAATTTAGTTACATACATTATTTAAGTTGCAATTAGCACATGTGAGGATTAGATATTTTAAGCATAGCCTTACTAAGATAATACCTATATTATACCCATAATGTCACCACATTATCAATTAATTAAAGTTTCATGTACAGTGTCAATCATTTTAATTTGTCTAATAGTTTTGGAAATGTTTGCACACAATAAATATCTGAAACATATCTTAGTATTGTTAGATCAGTCCACACACTTGAGCATAAGGTTTCACAGTAGTAAATAGGTTTGGGAAAAGGAAAAAGAAACATTTAAAATCCCAAACCATGAGCTCTAGAAAGTAGGTTATTGCATCACATAAAAATTCAGGCTTTCACAAGAGTAATTTTCAAAAATGAAAAAAATGCAACAAAGAGGGCTGTAGATTTAGCTTAGTGGTTCTGGCACCTGCCTTGCAAGCTCAAGGTCCCAAGTTTGATCCTTAGTACCCCCCCCCAAAAAAAAGGAAGAAAGAAACAAATGTCTCAATATTCACTGATGGCAATTTGAAAAAAACCTGAAGCTTTTTACCAATTTGATATATATGCAAAGATTTGAGGTGATGCTCTTGCAGAAAGCAGCAGTTTATTTTGGTAAGGGTTCAAATATCTAAATATAAGAGAAGAGAAATGCAGGTAGCACTTTCCTTTACAGCTGGAGTGATGCATTTTGACAAAACAATCCATGTAATTCATTTAAATAAATTGTGTAGAAGCAGACTTTTTATTGATACTGTGTTTATTTAATTCAGAAAATACTTTTATATGTTTTGCTTGTGGAAATGTATACTTTCAACATCTATATTTTGATAAATTACCAAGGTATTTTACTCTTTCAGAGAAAAGCAACAACCTGATTAATCAAGTATGTTGGAATTATTTATATGCCATAAAATCATTGTTCATTCACAACATAATGCTAAAAGTTTGTGTATTTGTAAATTATATCCAAATATTAATGACATCTGGTCTAACTCCAGATAGCCAGTCTTCTGTTCCATATTATGTTTTGCATAAACTGTATGAGGTTAGTGCATACTGGTTTCCTATTTGGGGTAAGTCATAGTAATTTCACAAAAATTTGGAAATTTCAGTCCTAAACCAAAGAAAATATGGTCTTTGACTTTCATGAAAAGAGGTATGAGCACAACAATGTTAATGGCAGTATGTTTCCAAGAAACAGATTCAACTGTATTAAAAAGTGTTACAATTCAGAGATTTCTTATAATTCCATAAATATATATGCACCTTTACACAAATCTTCAGCTCACTTAGTTCAGACTTTTTCCATAGAATGAATATATTTCAAATCATAAAGTCTTAACTTTTAAATCAGCTGAACCCTTTTGAAAGGTTAGATTTTTTCATGATTTTAGTTCTCTTAGGATAGAAAATCATTGGTCTTAACTCTTTGTAAGATTAGAAGTTAGGCTTCACAGTTCAGTTTCTCATCTAATCAAAGTATGGACATATTTAGTATTAATCTAATTCAGTACAGCTGCTCAAGAGATAAATATGGGTGTTGTCCACAAAGTACAAAAACAAATTACTAGTTTTGGAGAAAGGACACAGAGTGAACACTTGATTTACTAACCCAATTCTTTTTTTTTTTTTTTTTTTTGGTACCAGGCATTGAACTCAGAACCTTGCACTTGCAAGGGACGTGGCAACACTAATGCAATTCTTTAGTGTGGGTTGGTTGTGACACAAGTTGGTCAACTGCCTTCAAAGTCTCTCTCTTGCATAATTTTGGGCCACATTTTATGGCAGTCAGATCTCCGTGTACTTAGAGCAACATTTTCCCAGGATTGCTCAATGAACCCTACACAAGAAAGGATGTTGTAATGCTCCTTCCAGGACTTTTAAGCATTAAATCCATATCTGAAACCATCTGGAAGCACAAGCAGCCAGCACTTGGTTAAAATTCAAGACGTTGGGCATAAGTCAAAAATAAAATTCAGATCTTAACCCAAGTTTCTTCATATGTCATGCTGGTTGTACCTCAAGGATCAATTGTAAAATATGAGGCTTTATTTCCATGGCCAGTTTCTATCTTCCAAAAATAGTCACTCAGTTGACCAAGTTCTGTTTCCTTGTCCTAACTATAAACCATTTCTTACTTATAATAGAATCATTTAAATTTATGACACTCTTTTTAATCAGACATTTAGCTCTGCAGTGTTAATGTCTTTCAGTAGAATTAAAATTTCATGAAATTCAGAAATGCTTGCTTCCTTTACTACTCTCAAAACTTCTGTAATAGCATGAGGTAAATATTTGTTGTAGTAAAAATATCATAGAATACATTCAAAGACCACAACATAGAAAATCCTTGTTCTTTTTTAGAGAAGGGCATTTATCTTGAGTGAAGAAAGTCACAAGTTTAAAGTGCTGAGTGGAAATAGCAGGTCCTGTGACTCCTGTCTCCCCACCTTATTCTTCAGAGGAGGCCTTGAGGAGTCTCTCATTGGTAAATTTCTCTTGCTTAAAAATATTATAGACAAATGCTATATGTTCCTGTTATAACAACACATGAAAGTTGTATATAGTAAAATTCAAATTAGAATACAAGTATAAAAATATAAGGGAAGGAAATTCTAACTGACTCAATTAAGGGAAAACATGAGGACATTCTGTTGAAATTCTGTTCAGATCCATTGAATTGGGCAGAGGACAGCAGTTGCCTGAGAACCACAGGAGGGGCGGCTGGTTAAGACAGAGCTCCAAGAGGAGACTGCTCTGAGAACAGGGAGGCAGTGCTAACTCTCAGGATCTTTAGAGGGGTACAGTTGATAAACACATTTTACCTAAATGGTGTGTGACAGTAGTATATGCCCTGAAATTGGAGGAAAATAACAAGCATGATATCAACTTTTCTAACAATGATAACCAAGGACATTTTGGGATGTTTTTGATATTCTGAGTAATTCCCTTATTTCTCATACTGTCTCAGCTAATACTGTCCTGATTCTGAGAGACAAAGAAAGAGACAGAGAGAGGGAGATGTGACAGAGTGACAGAGAGATAAAAGCAGAGACAAAGGAATATTCTCCCTAACTCAATAGAATATCAGACACAGAACAATTGCTGCCACCTTTCTGGCAAGGGAATACTATCTCAGTCATAGAGTAAGTCCTTCAGATAGAAAACATTCTGAATCCTGCATTAGATCCTAAGGAAGAAGAAAGAAAAAAGAAAGAAAGAAAGAAAGAAAGAAAGAAAGAAAGAAAGAAAGAAAGAAAGAAAGAGAGGAAGAGAGAGAAAAATAAAAATAAAACATAAGCTCTCAGATGCAAACTAGAATTTTAAATAAGATAATCTATGGGCTTAACATTTCAAATTATTATAATTTTTATTCCTATTTAAAAACAAGAGTATACAATTTTTCCTCTCTTAATCATATCAAATGATATATATGAAAGAATGAGAGCAATTTAGAACCTTTACATATTAGAGAATAAAAAACTAATTAGAATATTTTAATGTTATCCCAACTTACTTAGTATTAATATATGTATATATCACAGACATGTCAAGAACTTTACTAATCTTTAAAACACAATAGGTCTTATCAATTTCAGTGCAGGAAGAAATTACTAACATAACAATAATGACAATAGACATGTACTCAAGTTGAAGAAGAGTATTATTCAGACTAATGAATTATCATCCTAAAATACTAAGAGAGCCAAGCACCAAATACCCCTATGATACCTTGGTGCACAATTTAATAGTTATGAATGAAATTTCCACACTGTGATTCTTCCTGGATTCCACACTTCTGTCTTCTCTTCTCAGGCACAAGCCACATCTCCCACAGATGTCCAACTCCACCATGATGATGCACTTTCTCCTCATGGAGATTTCTGGCATGCAGGATCTACAGGTTTTCTATGCCATGTTCTTCTCTCTGATTTATCTAGTGACCATAATGGCAAACCTTGTCATTGCTGCTGTCACCTCTGTTGTCAAGAGTCTTAACATTTCCATGTACTTCTTGCTGAGGAACCTGTCCATCCTGGACTCCTGCTACATTTCGGTCACAGTCCCTAACTCCTGCATGAACTCTGTGCTGGAAACAAGCTCCACTTCAAAGGCAGGATTGCAGCTCAGGTTTTTCTTGTGATTTTCTTTGCATTTGTAGTGGTACTGTTTCTCACCATCATGGCTCATGACCACTTTGCAGCCATCTGCAGTCCCCTCCATTACCCTGTGATCATGAGCCCTCACCTGTGTGTCCACAGCACACTGGCTGCTATGCTCAGTGGCCTCATCTATGCAGCCCTGCACACCATAAACACCTTCAGGTTGCCCTTCTGCTACTCGCATGCTCTCTTGCAACTTTCCTGTGACATCCCCTCTCTCCTGAATCTGTCTTGCTCTGACACCTTCAACAACCAGATCATGATTCTTGTCTCTGCTCTGCTGATTGGTGGTGGATGCTTCATTTATATCATCAAGTCTTATATGCACATCTTTTCTGCTCAGTTTTCCAGTAGCAGGAGAGAAGAGAAAGGCCATTTCCACCTGTGTCCCCACATTCTCATGGTGTCTGTCTTCCTCAGCTCATCCTTTAATGTCTACCTGAGAACCTCTGCAATGTCTGCTGGCATTATAGACGTGGTCCTGTCTGTGTTCTACTCCATAATCCACCCCCCTTAACACTACTATCTCCAGTATCAGAAATGAACACATAAAGTGTGCCATCAGGAAACTCATGACAAGCATGTTCTATTCAGAAGATGTATTGAGAATTAAGGAGGCTTTTCCAACCCAGCTTAGTCATACTCATGCTTTTATCAATAAATGCAGTAAGTGGTTAAAGTTATTCCATATCATTTGTGTGAATTTATAAGCATATCATGTAACAACATCAATGGTTTCTAAATTGTTCAGATAAGTTTAGTATAGGCAAGCATTTAGGCAAAAGATCTGGTTAGTGCAGAAGTCCAAATTTTTTGACATCTCAAATTTCTGCCCAAAGTCTCCTGTGTTCAGAGATGAGACTTTTGGAAAGTGAGAAGATCATGGGGACACTACACTAATCAGCAATTTAAAAATGTATAGAAAATGTGGAATATGTAACTTATTGCTAAAGTTCTCACAGAGTATATGGATGAGGCCATCCCTTAATTAAGCAGAGACTGAATGAGAGAAAAATAAGAAGGATGGCATGTAACATATTAAAACTTCTATGATACACATTGTGAAATACTAGGAGAAAATATAGCCAAAGTAGTATGGAAAAAATTATCCCTGTAATCTCGCTTATTTCCTCATTCTAATTGATGAAATTATATACATTCATAGTTTATAATATATTGTACTGAAATATGTATGCATTTGGAGGAAGATGTGAAAATTTGATAGAGCAGTTAATAAACTCAAGTAAAGAAAGAGGCATATTAATGTTCCATTGGCTACTTAGGAGCTATGGTTGCTCTCCCCAAAGCCACCTCTCTGTGTTCACTGGAGCCCCTCACAGCATTGGGGAGTCTGGGCCACAGGTACGATGGGTTCCCCATTTCTGCTTTCTTGTCAGAGTTGAGAGTCCCTGGGAAGCCTCACCATGATCCAAATTGACTCTTGTCACTTTGTCTCAACTCTCATGATTTTGTAAATTTCTCTTATAAAAAAAGAGAAGCAAATTATTTACTAGATAAAGTAATTTATTAAATGAAGGGGTAATTGTTATTATTATTTCACTCATTTTCCTGATCAGTGTTTGAGCTGGAGGGGGATTATATATATCTGTGCATTTATAACTTTGACAGCAACGGTATTTATTCAATTTGTGATGTTTTATGGAACATAATTACTAATGTTGGTTACTATTGCCAGTTGAAAACTAAAAAGGGTTTCAGTCTACAGAAAGATTTATATGAAAATATGGAAATTTAATCACAGATCCCGAAGAATATAGATGACCCTCCAAAATGTTTAATTTCCTCTTATTAAATAGTTTGAAATTAGATTATTAACATCATAGGTATTGATGGAAGAAGAGAAGGTGTTTACAACAGTACTTCAAAGTGGAAGAAATTATGTTAAAATACTCTGTATAAAACAAGCAACTGAAGATGAAAAATAATTTTCAGAAAATATGAAAAGAGAAAATGTTTGTTTAAGATAAAAGTAAAATAGATGTCCTAATTTTGACAATGTTTGATATGTTAAATAGCTTGAGGTAATATTGCCCCAAATTAATTGAAAAGTAAAAAGAAAATAAATCACCAATGTAAAAAGAAATTCCTGTTAGAAATTGAGGAGAAAAAGTTAAAGTAATAATGATTTTAAGAATTTTTACATGTATTAAGAAAACCCATTTGCCCTCTAGGTAGCAAACCAAGCAATGTTTAACTAAATCACCATTAAATGTGACAAAATATCATACTATACACAAGGTAAAATGTATAATGATTTCTAAATTGAAAAATAAAACTTTGTTGCTGAGGAATTATAAGAATAATAGGACATCAACTTCTACTGTAGCACACTAATTTTCTTGGAGAATACATTTTCCAAAGATGGAAGTGTAAGAGGATCACGGAGGTCATCAGGTTTCTGGTGTGGTTTATCCCATGGTCACGTGATGGAGTTTAGCACAGAGTGGTGGTATGGACCTGGTGGAATCTATGAGACCTGAGGCCTTAGTGAGACAGGGTGAGGTCTTTGGGTGCTGCTAGGAAATATGAGCCCCAGTTAGTCCCCACCAGTGGGCACTGCTCTGAGGGAGCCTGACCTCTGCTCTGTATCTGTCTCCTGTCTCATCATGAATTTCCTCCCAATGCCCTGTCATTGTCAAGTCACTGCCATCACCTCCCCCACAGAGTTGAGCTGATGGGACTCAATGATCTAGGATTTGCAGCCTTCTGATTATGACCTGAAGGAACCTACTGCCTTTATATAGCACCTAGACTCACATATTTTTTAATAATAGAAAACAGGTTAATACAAATGCTATCATCATGGAGCTGTATTTGCACAAATATTTATAACACTGTGAGAAGATCAAAGAGTGAATTAATTTTCCCCTTTCAAGGGGGAGTCGCATAGGTTATACAACATATTTTTTAAACTATTATGTAGTGGTATTGCACACAAGACACTCTGTAACCTGGAGGCAAAAACTGATCTTTAATGATAAAATTTTTTTTTTTGGTTTTTACTTCAAATTTCTCTATTTTCACACAAGAACAAGAAAACCAGGAAAAAAAATCTTGTCCCATTATATAACATCAAAAATTGAGGAGATAAATACATAAAATATCTAATTTGAGACTATCTTCTTACTACTTTGCATTATTTTTATTAACTACATGAAATCATTACTCTAAAACTGTAAATAAGCTATTTAGAAAATGGTCAATAGTTAGCAGTCTATTATCACAGATTTTGAGTTGTATAATTATCCTATGTGATAGTCACTTTCTCCCCACATTAGAAAATATTCAGCCCATTCAAGGCTAACGTAAAACTCAGCCAGCCTTTTTTTTTCAAATAGAAGCAATTTATCATTAACAATAAAATCCAAGCATTGTAAGTATAGGCATAATTATATATTATATATAGACAAACAATAAGGAAAACATTTTTCCCAGAGATAAACAATCCACAATTAAACTCCAAATGAAAAATATATAATGAATGAGTTCATATAAGCTGAGAAATGGACTTTGTTTTAAAGTTCAAATATAGGAACACAAATTAACTTGTGGGGAATATTAAATATAGAAAAGAGTTCATAAAGAATGAACCAGTTTTAAAGTAGTTTAATTTCCTTTTATACTCAAATGAGTAAGAAGTCAATAGTTTATTTAAATGCTACTAATTAATATAATTTCCTCATATTAGCAGTACCTTCACTATGACAAGGCACTGAAAGAAGATGATGATTTTCTTGTATTTTGCAGTTGTTAAAATACCTACATAATTTTATATTATAATTCTGTACCATTAAGAAGACTATGTTAGACATGTCACTACTAGAAAGTTTGGTAATTTAGGTTAATTCTTTTAATTATATTCCCAGATAGAAATCATTCAGTCTAGAGCCGGCAATTTAGCTCAGTGGTTCCACTGCCTGCCTCGCAAGTGGAAGGTCCAGAGTTTGATCCCCAATATCAAAAAAAAAAAGATAGAAATCATTCAGTCTTAAAAAGGCTTCTATTTTCTAGATTTGTTCTTTATCATTATTCTTTTAGTTTTTAAGTTTTTATTAGTACATATTCTCAGTACACAGTGATTACATTCATTGTGAGAAGGTAGAAAATAACACATTTTAATTATTTTTTTTTATGGTTTCCTACCTTAACATTCTTTACCATTATGAAGCCCCACTTTAAAACAAAGAGACTTAAATAAACTTCTGTAAATAATATTAGAAAATTTAAGATACAATAATTCTTCTATGTTTGATACATTTTAGAAAATGAACCTATAAGTTTTTTCTAAATATGTGATGCTATTTAAGGAGTAATTTATATTCAATAAAATGGATTCTATTCCACCAAATATTTTTAAAATTGTAGTTTAATATAAACTGGTTCAATATTTGCTAAATTTTCAATAGTTTATTTTAAATTCAGCAAGAAGATGTTTATATCCTTGTTTTCTAATATTTCTCTACTTTATTGATGATATAGTGGTTAGGAAAAAATTAAAAGTAGATGAAGTTTTCACCAGTTAAAGTTTATGCTAACAAGCACCTATGATTAAAAAAATGATAAAAGTGAACACACAATTAAACACACTCTCTTTGAAACTCATGGAAACAAAAACTTTTGAGGATTATTTATTGATGCTTAAGTATGCCTATTCCTCAGGTGAAATACCTATGGGAACACAGGCATGCAGTATAAATTATATCAGGGATGTCAAGTGTCTAAGTTTTGGATTACAAATTCTTACTTCAGAACTTATTTTTAAAAATAAGCTGAACATTTCTGATTTATAATAAACTGACATACCCTGATTAGCAATTTCTCTTCTCGCTATGAGATTTTTTTGTTGTTTCTTTCCTACTTTCTTAACTCAGCATAAAATTGGACAATAGTAATAGTAATTGCATTTTTATTTTTACATGCCTTAATAGCAACTCAGAATATAATGCCAAATTAAGAAGAAATTATTTCATATGTGTGATACAAAAAGGACACTAAGTATTAATATGTTTAGAGTGGTCTGAATGTGGGTTTAACTTACCCTTGCCAGAGAAGTTCATCATTAGCAAGGTCCTGTCAAACACATGAAGCCAAGCAGAGGTCAGGTGCATTCACACAGGACAAGATGGTAAAGCTCAGTTCAGGAGGCAATATTACCAAATCAATGAATCCTTCTTGTTCTTTAGATTTCCTTGCTTTCAAAAGATGATATATATCAATGCCTCCTTGGATGTGCTTGCAATGATCAGTGTTAGAAATGTTGCTTACAGCCATTCTTCTGCTCTGCTCTCTGGTGAGGTAGTCTTGCTCACTATAGCTTTCCTGTTGTAGCTGCTGGTTTCTAGCCACTCTCCACAGCCCTTGACCCATCTGCAAGCCTGAGCGACCTGCGATCTCCACTAGCACTGCAATGAATCAGCCTCTGGGCAGGGGCTTTTCGCCAAAAATAAAGTGACTTAGCTGGGAACTGGTGCCCAGGCCACGGAGAAGCCTGTCCAAACTTCATGTATTCACACCGGTGAAGATGATGGTGTTGAAGTTGCCAGAAACAGCACTAGAACTCAGAGCAACTCAAGCTGCTGGAGTCAGTATTGTGGACTGTTGAAGTTGAAATTTCCTAATGTTGTTCAATGATAAAAATCTTTAAAAATAAAAAAAATCCAACTTCTTCATTCTAAGAGCAGAACCACACCCTCACCACCACAAGACATCCTGAAAGTAAGGAAGTTGGATCATTCCCTGTGCCCTCCGGAAAGCCAACACTAATTCCATGTGTGAATGACTGTTTCCTACCTTTTCCTCCCTTTCAACATATCAGAGTTCTGTGTGATCCAAGGTGCTGAAATAAAGGCTCTCACCCTTTGATCAAATTTGAATAAACTCCTGTTTCTGTTTTTGTATATTTTCAATGGTAAGTGGACAAATAATCCTGTAAATAGGCCCTAGAATCAGGCCTTTGATCAAGCTCAATGGCAACAAAATAAAAAGAGGTAACACAAAATAAAAATTCAAAGTTTCACAAGGCTAAAGGTGCTGGGCCTAGAAATGTGCTAAGGGTAACTAAAATCAGGATAAAGCCCAACATCTGAGTCTCATTTTATATCCATCTCTTTTATTGCTTTAAAGTTTGGGATGGCTTCCCACTAGGGTCTGATTATAGGCCTGGTCACCTCTTACATATTTTCTATCTAGGACCTGTCAGCCTATATTTATGTAGACAAAGTCATCCCCTAAGATTGAGCACACCAAGGTGAGTCAAAGATGTGCTGGGACAAGGGAGTACCAGCCTTTTCCACATTCTGTTCTACATCCCCAGCACTGCACTGGGAATTTCCAGCCATTTCCCTAGTCCTGCAGTCATCTTGGATTCCAGGATCAGGAGCACTTCAAAGGGAGATCACCCCTGAGAGAACAGTGAGCCCTGCTGAGGACTCAAGGCCACTCACCTAAGCAGGGCCCATATTCCCCTGGGAGCATGATTGTGCCTGAAAGACCTGAGAACTCCTCACAACCCCTCAGAGTTCCAGCATGAAATGAGGCCCTTCCAGACCCAGCCAGGTGTATATGCTGCCAGCTAAGCAAACCACCCAGCCATGTTAGCCCCATCCTTGTGTTCCTCCATTTATTCAGAAATCCTTAGAGTGTCTGTTAGCTCTTTCCAGGTGACCTTGAGCTTGTGTTTATCCTTCCTGCCATGGTCACCTGACCAAAGCTCTTTCTCTCCTCTCACTGCTGCTCATCTCATGAGGGACATTTGAGGCTTGGAGCCCAAGCCTGACTGTGGGGACACTCAGCTGGTGCAGTCACCTGGTCACAAATTAAAAAACTTGAACTATTAAAAGATGCATTAAAAGATTTATCATTCTTAATCAGAGGAAAAATAAATGCAAATGTAAGAATTGAACATATTTTTGGAAAATATTACTCATTATTTTGGACCATGGATTGGAATCAGGACCTTGCAAGGCAAATGGTGGAACCACTGAGCTAAATCTCCAGCCCTATTACTGAATTTTTAAAAGTATTAAATGACATTTGAATAATAATTTCTGTCAGACTATATTGTACATAGATTGTATCATTGAAGTTGTTGCACTCAAATGCAGGAGTTTCATTTAATATACAACTTATAAATAATGTAGAACAAACATTTTATTTATTCATTAAGTTTATTGGTACATTTTGGGTATACATTATCATCACATTCATTATTGGGAATTTGTAAGTGTACGTGATTTATCTTGATTCTTATTTTTTTCATTCCCCTTCCCACCCATCAACCCCTTCACCCCTCCATATTGAAATAAGCTTTGTTTCCTTTTTTTCTTGTTTTTACAATTTTTTCTTTCCACTCTTTCCTTTCACCCCTCCATGTCCATAGTTTCACATCCCCTTTTATCTTTTTTTCCTATTTCATAATATGTATAATACCTTTTGGTCTGTGTTTATACTTTCAATGCCTTACATGAGAGAAACAATTTAGTATAGGAAATGAAGAAGTTAAATTGTCATTATTTGCAGATGACATGGTACTATATATAGAAGACACTAAAAACTTCACCAGAAAGTTTCTATATTTAAGAAACAAATTCAGTAGAGTTGCTGGATACAAGGTTAACACTGAAAAAACAATAGCCACCAGATATCATCAATAAGTGCTTGAAGGACCCAGCCAGAAGCATGATGTTCATGAACAGCATAGGTATCCAGGCAACAGCCAGAAGACCCCCCAAACAAGAGCTGCTCAGGTACACAGGCCTTAGCCAGAGGGTTGCCCAGATAACATCACTAAGTGCACAAGACACCAGCCAGAATACCAGTCTGCAAACAGCCCAGCACAGGGATCTGAACGGCAATCAATAATTCTGAACCCAGAATTTGGCACAGTGCTGAGCAGCAGAGAGGCCTCTCTGGGGCTTGTTGATAATTGCAGACCACTAGGAGAGTGAAGAATCACCAAAGTAAAGGAGCAGCAGACTGCATTGGTTGAAATGAGAAGACACATAAACCAGGCTCAATACCAGACATCCAAATCACCAAATTCAGCACCAAAGGGCAAAGTGATGGAACAAGCTGATACCTAAGCACTTGGACTCCCTGAATGGGCAACAAAAGAAGATCTGAAAAAAAATGAAATCAGAAATAATTTCTCAGATAACAGCAGAGATTGTGTCCATAGTGAAAGACATGATTAGTAACTGCAGAACTGACAGAGATAACAAAAAAATAGAGGAGCTGAAGAATGTGATGCAATCCCAGCATAGGAACCAAATGGAATCCATAAAAAAGATGTACACAGGTATACAGGAGGTTAAAAACTCCATTGAAAATTTATGCAGCAGAATGATCCATTGTGAGGACAGAATATCAGATATAGAACACAGGATTGCAATTAGTGATCAGGAAAAGAAAGATTTCTTAAAAATAGCAAGGGACCACAATAAATCAATACAGCAGCTGCTAGATGATACAAAGAAGAATAAAAAAAGACTGATAGGAGTCAATGAAGAAACAGAAAAGAGTGCAAATGACATAAAAAAAACTGTTCACAGAAGTAATGGCAGAAAACTGCCTAAGCAGAGGAAAAGCATTTGACATTCAGATAAGTGAGACATAAAGGACTCCAACTAGTCATGATAAAAAAAATCTTAACCTAGGTATATAATAGTCAAGATTCCAGAAACCAAACAGAACAAAATACTAAAAGTGATTAGAGAAAAGAAGCAAATAACATAACAAGGAAAGCCCATCAGAATCACAGCAGACTTCTCAACACAAGCCCTCAAGGCAAGAAGAGTATGAGTGAAGTATTTCAAGCCCTAAAACCAAAACCTGCAGCCCAGGTTGATGAACCCTGCAAAATTATCTTTCAAAATCAATGGAGAAATAAGATACTTTCATGGCAAAGAACACCTGAGGAAATTTATGAATACTAAACCAGCACTCCAAAAAATTTTAAACACCGTCCTAGGAAAGAAAATGATGGTCACAATCCCATGAAGCTCAGCAGAATGAATCCATCATGCAAAACAATAAATTAAATGCAAAGGGGGGAATCCAAAAAACAGGAAAATATCATGACAAGTATAAGACAATACGTGTGTGTTATGACCATCATTGTCAATGGTCTCAGTTCACCAATCAAAAGAAAGAATGGGTCAAGAAGCATGATCCAATAATATGCTGCATAAATGAAATACACAATTCAAAAAGAAACTCATAGACAGAAAATTAAAGGGTAGAAAACAATACTCCATGTGACAGGAACCTGAAAGAAAGCAGAAGTGGCTATCTGATTTACAGATGAAATGGATTTCAAACCAACACTATTTGAGGGAGACAAAAAAGGCCATTACATCTTTGTAAAGAGAACAATCCAGGAGGTAGAGATGACAATCATAAATATATATGCACTGAATACTACTACACACAACTACATAAAACAAATACTAAGGGAATGAAAAACCAAATAAGCACTAATACAATAGTAGTGGCGAAACTCAATACTTGACTGTCACAAATAGGTAGAATAACTAAACAGAAAATAATGCAATACTACAACTCAATCAAACTCTTGAACAAATGCACTTAACAGATGTTTACAGGTTGTTCCACCCCAAAATATCAGAATACACATTCTTCTCAGCTTCACATGGGTGATTCTCAAATCACACCACATATTCACTCATACAACATGTTTAATTAAATGTGATAGAATTGAAGTTTTCCCCTGTATACTATCAGATCATAGTGTAATGAAATTGGAAATCAATAACAAAGGAAACTTCAAGAAAGTCATAAACACATGAAAATTGAACACAATATTCTTGAACAACCAATGGGTCACAGACGAAATTAAAGAAGAAATCAGTTTCTACAATTAAATAACAATATCATTACAGCATATCAGAATTTATGTGACACAATGAATGCATTGTTAAGAGAGAAATTCATAGCAGTGAATATTCATATTAGGAAAACAGAGTGAGCTCAAATAAACAACCTGATGCTGAACATCAAGCTTCTAGAAAAAGAAGAGCAGGACAAATGAATAGCACATAAGAGGGAGGAAATTGTGAAGATCAGAGCAGAAATCAATGCAATAGAGACTAAGAGAATGATACAAAAAATCCAATGAAGAAGGCAAACAGTTGGATCTTTGAGAAAATAACCAAAATTGACAGATCCTTAGCCAACCTTATCCAAAAAAAGCAAAAAAGAGACCGAAATCCATATAATTAAGAGTAAAAGGAATGAAAATACAATAGACCCAGCAAAAATCTAGAGTATCATCAATATTTACTTTGAGAACAAACATATACACCAATAAATGCAAAATTCAGAAGAAATTGACATATTTCTTGATACATATGAATAACTAAACTTGAACGAAGAAGACCTAAAAATTCTAAACAATCCAATACCAATCAACAAAATAGAAAACATAATTATAAACTTACCAATGAAGAAAATCCCAAGTCCCAATGGCTTCACTGCTGAGGTCTTTAGACCTTTAGACTTTTAGAGGAGAACTATTGACATCACTGTTCAGAATGTTCAATGAAATGAATAGGGAAGCAATACTCCCAAATGCATTCCAGGAAACAAGCATCACCTTATTACCTCATCTCTTCTTATTTCAAATGACTTTTTGGATTGTTTTCTCAAGGTCTGTGAAATATGTTGTTGGAATTTCAATTTGTATTGCACTGAATCTATATAGCACGTTTGGAAGTATGGCTATTTTCACTATATTGGTTCTTCCTACCATGGAGCAAGTGATGCCTTTCCATTTTCTGATATCCTATTTGATCTCTTTATTCAGAGAACTAAAGTTTTAAGAGTAGAGGTTTTTGGTTTTTTATTAGATTGATTCCTTGGTATTTCTTTTTTCTTTTTTTTTTTTTTTTGGATGCTATTTTAAAGGGAGTTATTTTCCTAGTTCCTTTTTCAGTGAGTTTGTTATTTGTGTAGAGGAAAACTATTGATTTCTGTGTGTTCACCTTGTATCCAGCTACTCTACTGAATTTGGATATTAAGTCTAGAACACTTTTGGTGGATTTCTTGGGGTGATCTATATAGAGCATCAAGTCTACAAATAATGACAATTTAAGTTCTTCATTTCCTATCTTTAGTCCTTTTATTTCTTTCTCTTGTCTAATTGCTGTGGCTAATGTTTCCAAAACTATACTGAACAGGAGTGGTGATAGTGGACATCCTGTCTTGTTCTTGATTTCAGAGGTAAGAATTTCAGTTTTTTTAGCAGTTAGTATGATGTTGGCAGTTGGTTTTTCATAGACGGCTTTTATCAGGTTGAGGTAAAGACTATCTATTGCGATTTTTTTTAGAGTTTTTGTCATGAATGGGTGTTGTATTTTGTAGAATGCTTTTTCTGCATCTATTGAGATGATTATAGGGTTTTTGTTCTTGGCTCTATTAATATAGTATATTACATTTATTGATTTTCAGATGTTGAGACATTCCTGCATCCCTGGCATAAGTCCCACTTTGTCAGAATGTATGATCTTTGCGACAATTTTCTGCATTCTGTTTGCCAGTATCTTATTGAGCATTTTTGCATCTATGTTCATTAGTGAGATTGGCCTATAGTTCTCATTTTGGTTGAGTCTTTCTCTGTTTTTGGGATCAAGGTGATGCTTGCTTCCAGGAAAGAATTTGGGAGGATTGCTTCTCTTTCCATTTCACTGAAGACCTTAAACAAGAGTGGTGATAGTTCCTCTGTAAATGTCTTGTAGAATTCAGCAATGAAGCCATCAAGACCCAGGATTTTCTTCACTGGTAAGTTTTTAATTATGTTTTCAATTTCATTGATTTGTATTGAGTTGTGTAGAATTTTTAGGTCTTCTTCATTAAACTTTGGTATTTCATATGTATCTAGAATACTGTCCATTTCCTCTGTGTTTTAGATCTTATTGGTATATAGGTTCTCAAAGTAGGCATGGATTATCCTCTGGATTTCTTCTGGGTACATTGTAATTTCATGCTTTTTGCTCCTAATTGGGTGGATTTGGGTCTTTTCTTTCCTTTTTATGATAAAGTTGGCTAAAGGCTGGTCAATTTTTTTTATTCTTTCAAATAACCAATTCTTTGCTTCATTAATTTCTTGTATCATTCTCTTAGTCTCCATTGCATTGATTTCTGCTCTGATCTTTATAACTTTCTTCCTCTTATGAGCTTTTGGTTTGTCTTGCTCTGTTTTTTCTAGAAGCTTGATGTTCAGCATCAGGTTGTTTATTTGAGATCACTCTGCTTTCCTCATATGAGTATTCACAGCTATGAATTTCCCTTTTACCACTGCTTTCATTGTGTCCCATATATTCTCATATATACTATTGGAATTATCTTTTAATTGTAGAAACTGTCTGATTTCTTCTATAATTTCCTTAGTGATGCATTGGTTAATCAACAGTATTTTGTTCAATTTTCATGTGTTTATGAATTTTCTGTTGGTTTTTTTGTTATTGACCTCCAATTTCATCGCACTATGGTCTGATAATATGCAGGGATGATTTCAATTCCTGTACACCTAAATATGTTCTATAAGTAAATATGTGGTCTATTTTGGAGAATGACCTGTGTGCAGCCAAAATAAAATGTGTATTCTGATTTTTTTTTGTGGAACACTCTGTAAACCTCTGTTCAGTGCATTTGTTCAAGAGTTTGAGTTCCAGTTTTTAGTCATTCACTTTGTCTACTTGATCTGTCTATTTGTGACAGTGGGGTTTTGAGTTCCCCCACTATTATTGTATTAGTGCTTATTTGAATTTTCATGTCCATTAGAATTTGTTTAATATAGTTGGGTGCACTGATATTTATGTATTTATTCATCACTTCCTCTTGGATTTACCCCTTTGCAAGGATGTAATGTCCTTCTTTGTCTCTCTTAATTAGTGTTGATTTGAAGTCCATTTGATCTGAAAAGAGGATAGCTACTTCTGCTATGTTTCTTGTTTCTGTCACATGGAATATTGTTCTCCATGCTTTAACTTTCAGTCTATGAGTTTCTTTTTGAAATAAATCTGTTTCTTGTGTGCAGCATATTATTGGATCTTGATTTTTAATCTATTCTTTCTGTCTATTTTTTTTTGGTTGGTGAATTGAAACCATTAACATTGATGGTTATAATTGACTTATCTTTGTGTATTGACTTATGTGTATTGACTTATCTTTGTGATGCCTTTTTCTTTTGGTTGTTATCTCCCCCTTTGCATTTAATTTCTTTTAATGCCTCATAGATTCACCCTACTGGGCTTCCTGGGGTTGTGATCTTCCTTCTCTTTTCCTAGGATATTGTTTAAAATCTTTTGGAGTTCTGGTTTTGTATTCATGAAGTTCCTCAGGTCTTCTTTTGCATTAAAGTAACTTATTTCTCCATGTATTTTGAAAGATAATTTTGCAATGTACATCAGTGTGGGTTGGGGTTTATTTACCTTTTGGGCTTGAAATATTTCATTCCAGGCTCTATTTGCCTTGAAGCTTTGTGTTGAGAAGTCTGCTGTTCTTCTAATGGACTTTCCTTTGTATGTGATTTGTTTCTTTTCCCTAAGTGCTTGTAGAATTTTGTCCCTCTGTTGGGTTTCTGAAATCTTAACTGTTATATTCCTTGGTGTAAATATTTTGTGATCAGGGCTAATTAGAGTCCTATATGCCTCACTTATCTGTATGTCAAATTCTATTCCCCTGCTTGGATAGTTTTCTGCCATTACTTTTGTGAACACTATTTTTCTATGTTGATTACACTCTCTCTTGTTTCTTCATTGACTCCAATCACTCTTATGTTATTCTTCTTTGCATCATCTAGCAGCTACTGGATTGATTTTTCATAGACCCTTATTATTTTCTATAATTTTTTCTTTTCCTGGTCTCTAATTGGAATCCTGTCTTCTATATCTGATATTCTGCCCTCACATTGGGAAATTCTCCGGCATAAACTTTGAATGAAGTTTTTAGTCTCCTGGATATCTGTGTGCATCCTTTTTATGGATTCCTTTTATTTCCAATGCTGGGATTTTATCATGTTCCTCAGCTCTTCTATTTTTTAAATCTGTGTCTTCTCTATAGTTATTAATCATGACTTGCACTATGGACACAATCTCTGTTTTTATCTGAGAAATTATTTTTAATTTCATTTTTTTCTAGATACTCTTAGTTTCCAGTTTGGAGAGTCCAGGTGTTTGAGTATCATATTGTTCCATCTTGTTGCCCTTAGTGGTTGCCTTATGCAATCTGCAAGTCTGGTTTGAAACTTATTTGTGTGTCTTCTCATTTCAACAGATGCAGCCTGGTTCCCTTGGTGAGGGAACTTTTTGTTCAACCAGTGGTCTTCACTTTTTAGCAAGGCACCCTTTTCTCTGCAGCTCACCACTGTATCAATTCCTGTGTTCAGGTGACCTTCTGGATCCCTGCACTGTCTTGTTGTGTGAAAGGAGTTCTGGCTGGAGTTTCTGCAAACTTAGGATGGTATCTGGGCATGCCTCTGGCTGTGGCCAGCCCTACTGTGTAATTGTTGTCTGGCAATGCCTTTGGCAGGGGGCTGTGCACCTGAGTCGTATGTGTCTGAACTGGCTTCTCCATGGGTTGTGCATGCACTTACCAATGATATCTTGCCAGGCATCTGGCTGTTGCTTATGTACCTGGGTAGCACTTTTCCAGGAGGGCTTCTGGGCCCAAGTTGCTGAGATCTGGTTAGGGCCCTACCTGGGATCTGCCTGCACCCAGAAAGCTCTGGTTCTTGTGGGCTTGTAAGTGTGACCTGTGAGGCCTTACAGATGGAATCTGGGTGCGCCTTGGGCTGTTGCATGTGCATCTGTGAAGCTCTTTGCCATGTGGGCTTTTGGTGGGGTCCTGCAGGCCAAAGTTGCTGGGGTCTGGGCAGGAGCATGGCTTGGACCTGTGTGAACCTGTGCAGCTCTTGTCCATGCAGCCTTCTCACTGGACTCTACTAGCACTTATGGATTCACACTAAATTTCCTAGAGGATACATTTTCAAAAGATGAAAATGAAGAGGATCATGAAGCTCATCATGATTCAGGTGTGGTTTATCCCACATTCATGTGTTGGAGGGTAGTTTAGAGTGGGGCTATGGGGTTAGGGAATCTTGGAGAGTTGAGGTCTTAGTAGGGCATGGTGAGATCTTTGGGTGCTTCTCCTAACTATGAACCTCAGTCCACACCAGGTTGTGCAGCTCTGAGAGGGCGCAATTTCTGTCTCTGTCTCTGCTTCCTATATCACCATGAGTTTCCTCCCTGTGCCCTCTCACTGTGAAGTCACTGCCTTCACCTCCTGCACAGGGGTTGAGCTGAGGGGACTGTGTGATCTAGGGCTTGCACCCTCCTGATTGTGGCCTGAAGGAACCTATTGTCTTTATGCAGGCCCCTGAATCACACATTGTTTAATAATAGAAAATGTGTTAATACAAGTGTAACCATAATGGAGATTTATTTGCACAAATTTTCATAGCACTGTGGCCAGATCAAAGAGTGAATTTAGTTTTCCCCTACCATGGAAGAGTTGCATAGATAATACATGTTCACCACAACAGACTGGTATTGCACACAAGAGAAGTTGCAAGCTGGAGGCAAAATGGATCTTTAAAGATAAAAACTTTTAAAGATAAGAAATTCCAGCTTCTTCATTCTAAGACTGGATTCACATCCCCAAGCATTCCTGAAAGTAAGGAAGGTTGAACCTTCCCTGTGCCTAATGAAAGCTAACATTGAATCCATGTGTGAGTGCCTGTTTCCTGCTTTTTCTCCTCCCATTCTACATATCAAGATACTGTGTCCTCCAAGGTATTGAATAGCTACCCTTAACCTTTGATCAAATTATGATTAAACTGGTGCTTCCATATTCTCATATTTTCTATTTTTTTAATTCTTTAATTTGTACATTTTAGGTGTACAACACATTTACATTTCTCATTGGGAACTTGTACCTTTACATGGTGTATCTTGGCTCTTATTTTTTCCCCATCCCTAGCCCTCCCTTCACCCCCTCCACCCTTCCCTATTTACAAAGACATTTTTTCCATTTTTTTTCCATTTCTCACAATTTTTCCTTTCCCTTCTTTCCTTTCCCCTGTCCCTCCCACTTCCACTACAACTTTCGATCTTTTCTTCCTATTTCACATTATCAATTATTCTTTCTAATTATTGGGACATTTTAGGCATACAATATAGTGACACTGATCATTAGAAATTTGCACCTTTACATAATCTCCCTTGGTTCATATTTTTCCCTCTTCCCCTACCTTCTATTCAACACCACTATCCTTCCCTATTTACAAAGACTTGGCTTCCATTTTCCATTTTCTCATATTAATTCCATTCCATTCTTTCCTTTCCCCCACTCCTCCTACTTCCCATTCCCCTTTTCCCCTTTTCTTCCCATTTCACGTTATCTATTATACATTTTAGTTCTTATTTCCACTTTCAGATTCTCTCACTAGAGAATCTATTCTGCATTTACATATGTGTGTCCTATTTATTTCACTTAAGAGTATCACCTCAATCTGTATCCATTTAGCTATGAATGTCTCTAATTTCTCATTTTTTATGGATGAGTATTACACCATTTCATAAAAACCTCATATTTTCTTTATCCAGTTTCCAGTTGATGGGAATTTGGGCTGCTTCCAAGTTTTAGCTATTACAAATTGTGCTGCAATGAACAAGGGTGCACATATATCACTGTGGTATGATTCCTTTTAATTCTTTAGGGAAGATTCTGAGCAGGGGAATAGCTGGGTCAAATGGGACTTCCAGTCCTAGTTTTTGAGGTATCTCCATACTGATTTCCACATTGGTTGCACCAGTCTATACTCCCACCAGCAGTGGAGCAGGGTTCACCTTTCCCCACAGCCCCACCAGAATTTGTTATTGGTTGATTTCACGATAGCAGCCATTCTTTCTGGAGTGAGGTGGAATCTCAGCATTGTTTTCATTTGCATCTCTCAAATGACCAGTGAAGTTGAACATGTTTTCATGTATTTATTTGTTATTTCTACTTCTTTGTGTGAGAAATGTCTGTTCATTTCAGATGCCAGTTTTCAGATTGGGTCTTTAAATTTGGGAGGTCTGATCTTTTTAACTTCTTTATAGATTCAAGATAGTAGACCTTTGTCTGAGGAAGAGCAGGTGAAGATATTTTCCCACATTGTGGGTTGTCTCTTCACACTGCTGGTGGTTTCTCTTGCTGTGCAGAAGCCTTTTAATAAGAAGAGATCCCACTTGTTGATTGTTTGTGCTAATTCACAGGCAGCTGAGGTTTTGTTCATAAAATCTTTTCCTACACCAGTATCTTCCAGAATTCTACCTAACCTCTGTTCCAGCTGTTTCAGAGTTTCTATTTTAATATTTAGATCTTTAATCCATTTTGATTTTAGTTTAGTGCATGGTGAGAGATATAGGTCTAGTTTTAATCTTTGGCAAATTGAAGCCCAATTTCTCTAGTACCATTTATTAAAGAGGCTCTCTTTCCTCCAGTGAGGGCGTATGGCTCCTTTGTCAAAGATGAGATGGGTGAGTGTGTCTGGTGTTGTTTCTCCATCTTCTAATCTGTTCCACTGGCCCTCGGGTCTGTTTCTTTGCCAGTACCATGCTGTTTTAATCACAGTAGCTTTGTAGTATAGCTGCAGGTTGGGCATTGTGATACCCACTGCCATGTCTCTGTTACCTAGAATTGTTTTGGTTATTCTGGGTCTCTTCTTGTTCCAAATGAATTTTTGGATTGTTTTCTCAAGGTCCATGAAGTATGCTGCTGGGATCTCAATTGGAATTGCATCAAATCTATATAGCAGTTTTGGAAATATGGCCATTTTCACTATATTAATCCTTCCTACCCAGGAGCAAGGGATCTCTGTCCATTTTCTGATATCATCTTGAATCTCTCTTTTCAGAGTGCTATAGTTTTCAGAGAAGAGGTTTTTGATTTCTTTTGTTAGGTTGATTCCTAGGTATTTCAGGTTTTTGGATGCTATTGTGAAAGGAATTATTTGCCCTATTTCTCTCTCAGTGAGTCTGTTGTTCATGTAGAGGAAAGTTATTGATTTTTGTGTGCTGACATTGTATCCAGCTCCTTTACTGAATTTGGTTATTAAGTCTAGAAGACTTTTGGTGAAGTTCTTGGCGTCTTCTGTATAGAGTATCACGTCATCTGCAAATAATGACAATTTGACTTCTTCATTTCCTATCTGTATTCCTTTTAATTCTTTCTCTTGTCTAATTGCCATGGCTAATGTGCATAAAACAATATTGAACAAGAGTGGAGATAGTGGACATCCTTGTTTTGTTCCTGATTTTAGTGTGAAGGATTTCAGTTTTTGACCATTTAGTATGACACTAGCTGTTGGTTTTTCATAGATGGCTCTTATCAATTTGAGGTAGAGACCATCTATTCCAATTTTTGTAGGGTTTTTATCATAATTGCATGTTGAATTTTATCAAATGCTTTTTCTGCATCTATGGAGATAATCATATGGTTTTTGTCCTTGGCTCTATTGATATAGTGTATTACATTGATTGGTTTGTGTATGTTGAACCATCCCTGCATCCCTGGGATGAATCCCACTTGATCAGGAAGTATGATCTTCTTGATGATCTTCTACATTCCATTTGCCAGTATCTTATTAAGGATTTTTGCATCAGTGTTCATTAGTGAGATTGGCCTATAGTTCTCTTTTTTGGTTGGGTCTTTCTCTGCTTTGGGGATCAAGGTGATGTTTGCTTCCCGGAATAAATTTGAGACTATTGTTTCCCTTTCAATTTCATTGAAGAGTTTAAACAGTAGTGGCAGCAGTTCCTCTCTAAATGTCTTGTAGAACTCAGCAGTGAAGCCATCAGGACCCGGGATTTTCTTGGTAAGATTTAATTATGTTTTCAATTTCATTTTCTGATATTGGGTTGTTTAGAATTTTTAGGCCTCCTTCGTTCAACTTTGGTTATTCATATGTATCTAGGAATCTGTCCAATTCTTCTGTGTTTTCCATCTTATTGGTGTATAGGTTCTTGAAGTAAGTATTGATGATCCTCTGGATTTCTGCTGGGTCTGTTGTAATTTCACCCCTTTCATTCCTAATTGCATGTATTTCGGCCTTTTCTTTCCTTTTTCTGATAAGGTTGACTAAAGGTTTGTCAATTTTGTTTATTCTGTCAAAAAACCAACTCTTGGCTTCATTGATTTTTTGTATCACTCTCTTAGTCTCCGTTGCATTGATTTCTCCTCTGGTCTTTATAATTTCCTCCCTTGTATGAGCTTTGGTTTGTCCTGCTCTTCTTTTTCTAGAAGCTTGAGGTTCAGCATCAGGTTGTTTAATTGGGCTTGCTCTGTTTTCCTAATATGTGTATTCACTGCTATGAATTTCCCTCATAAGACTGCTTTCATTATGTCCTGTAGATTCTGATATGTTGTATTGTCATTGTCATTTAATTGAAGGAACTGCCTGATTTTTTCTTTAATTTCCTCTGTGACGCATTGGTTCTTCAGAAGTGTGTTGTTCAATTTCCACATGTTTATGAGGTTTTTCCAGTTTCTTTTGCTATGGATCTCCAATTTCATCACACTGTGGTCTGATATCATACAGGGGATAACTTCAATTCCTTTGTCCTTTCTTAAACATGTTCTATGGACGAGCATGTGGTCTATTTTGGATAAAAACCCCTGTGCAGCTGAGAAGAATGTGAATTCTGATTATGTGGGGTGGGACACTCTGGAAACATCTGTTAAGTTCATTTTTTCAAGAGGTCGATTGAGTTCTAGTATTTCATTACTTATTTTTGTCTAGTTCATCTATTTGTGATAGTGTTGTAGTGAGGTCCCCCACTACAATTGTATTAGTGCATATATGACTTTTCATGTCCATTAGTATTTGTTTTATATAGTTGGGCGCACTAGTGTTTGGTGCAGAGATATTTATGATTGTCATCTCTTCCTCTTGGATTGTTCCATTTACAAGGTTGCAGTGTCCTTCTTTGTCTCTCTTAATCAGTGCTGGTTTGAAATCTACTTGATCTGCAAAAAGGATAGCTACCCCTGCTTTTTTTCAGGTTCTCATCACATGGAGTATTGTTTTCACCATTTAAATTTCAGTTTGTGAGTTTCATCTTGAATTAAGTGTGTTTCTTGTATGCAGCATATTTTTGGATTTTGCTTCTTGACCCATTCTGCCAGTCTATTTCTTTTGATTATTGAATTTAGACCATTAACATTGATGGTTATGACTGGTGGTTTATCATTGTCATTACCTTTTCTTTTTGTTTGATTCTCCCCCTTTACATTTAATTTCTTGTTATGCCTGATGGGTTCATTCTGCTGTGCTTCCTGGGGTTGGGATCATCATTGTCTTTTCCTAGGATATTGTCTAAAATTTTTTGGAGTGCTGGGTTGGTATTCATGAAGTTCCTCAGGTGCTCTTTGTCATGAAAGTATCTTACTTCTCCATCAATTTTGAAAGAGAGTTTTGCAGGGTACATCAATCTGGGTCGGAGGCTGTTTTCCTTTAGGGCTTGAAATACATCACTACAAGCTCTTCTTGCCTTGAGGGTTTGCATTGAGAAGTCTGCTGTGATTCTGATGGGCTTTCCTTTGTATGTGATTTGTTTCTTTTCTCTAACTGCTTGTAAAAGTTTGTTCTTCTGTTGAGTTTCTGGAATCTTAGCAATTATAGGCCTATGTGTAGATTTTTTTTGATCAAGGCTATTTGGAGTCCTATATGCCTCACTTATCTGTATGTCAAGTTCTTTTCCCCTGCTTGGGGAGTTTTCTGCCATTACTTCTGTGAAAAGATTTTTTATGTCATCTGCACTCTCTCCTGTTTCTTCTTTGGCTCCAATCAGTCTTATGTTATTCTTCTTTGCATCGTCCAACAGCTGCTGGATTGATTTCTCATGGTCCCTTACAATTTTGAAGCAATTTTTCTTTTCCTCATCACTAATTGCACTCTTATCTTCTACATATGAAATTCTGTCCTCACATTGGCTCATTCTGTTGTGTGGACTTTCCATGGAGTTTTTGATCTCCTGGAAATCTATTTGCATGTTTTACAGATGCCATTTGTTTCCTATGTTGGGATTCCGTCATGCTCCCGAGCTCATCTCTAGATTTATTAATCATGTCTTGCACTATGAGCACAATCTCTGCTGTTATCTGAGAAATTATTTCTTTTTTCTTTTTTTCCAGATCCTCTTTTGTTGTCAGTTCAGGGAGTCCAGGTGATTGAGCATCAGCGTGTTCCACCTCATTTCCCTTTGGGGTGCCTCAGATGATCTCATAGTCTGGTTTTGAGACTTGTTTATGTGTCTTCTCATTTCTACCAGGAAGAGGCTGCTGTTGGCAGCCCTGTGGCTCACCTTCTCTGAGCTGGGAGTGGTGGGATAGCAGCTCAGATGCCCCTTCCTCTGGGCCAGGTGCAGCGGGATGGATGGCCACCTGGAAGTCCCTTCCTCTGGTCTGGGAGTGGTGGGAAGGATGGTGGCCCAGAAGCCCCTTTCTGTGCACCAGGAGCAGTGGGACAGACAGTGGCCTGGAAGCCCCTTCCTCTGGGCTGGGAGCAGTAGGACAGATGGTGGCTCTGAAGCCCCTACTTCTGGGCTCAGAGCAGTGGGACAGAACCACAAATCCAACTACAACCATTAATAGCCCAAGAAGTGGTTTTAGATCCTGAGACCTAGTCCAGGTTTTGTTGGATATTTGAAAATTCACTCATTTCTTCTGCCAACATTAATCGGACATCTAACGTGGTAACATTCACTGCAAGCCTCTCTGCCTGAGTTCTTTTGAATGAAGGTTCAAAGGCACATTCCATAAATACATCCTTTCCCCATGTATGTTGAAGCAGTTTGTAGAGGTTTCAGTCCATAATCAGCTGTCTCCAAAGCAGAGTGTATGGTGCACACATGGTAGCAAAAGCTACAAGGGTCTTTCTCATATTTTCAATGACAAGTTGGCAAGTAATCCAGGAGCTAGTCCCTAGATTCTGGCTTTCGAAAGGGCTACTTCACAACAAAATGAAAAGAGGTAACACAAAATAAAAATTAATAAGTTTAGCAAGGCTATAAGTGCTGGGCCTAAAAATATGCTATGGGTAACTAAAATCAGGATAAAGCCCATTATGTGTGTCTCATTTTATACCCATCTCTTTTATTGCATTAAAATTTGGAATGGCTGCCTGCTCAGTTCTGCACATAGGCATGGTCCTCAGTTAGGGTGCTTCTCTCTAGGAGTCTGCCTTTACCTAGATGACATCCTCCCCAAAGACTGAGCACACCAAAGTACTTCCAAAATGTGCTGGGACATGTAAGTGCCCAGTTTTGCCACAACATTGTTCTAACCTGGCAGTCACCTTGGATTCCAGGATCATTAGATCCTCAAAGAGAAGTCACCCAGAGAGAGCAGTGAGCCCCACTGTGAAGCCAAGGCTGCTCCCCTAAGTAGGAGCCATGTTCCCCTGACAGGGTGGTCATACCCTAAGGCCTGGAGGATGACTCTCAGCCCCCTCACAGATTCAGGCTGAGCTCAGGCCCTGCCAGACCCAGCCAGGTGCCTACCCTGCCAGAGGAGCAAACCCCCAGGGCATGGAGGCCCCCATCCTTGCTTTCCTCTCCTTATCCAGAAATCCTTAGAGTGTCTGTTGGCCCCTTACAGGTGACCTTGAGCTTGTGTCTGTCTGTCCTGTCATGGTCACCTGATCAAAGGTTTTTCTCTCCCCTCACAGCCGCTCATCTCCTCAATGGACATTTGGGGCTGGAGTCCAAGCCTGGCTGTGGGAATTCTCAGCTGGGGCTCTCACCTGGTCACACATTTAAAAGTCTCTGATTGTTAAAAAATGAATTAATATATTTATCATTCTAAATCAGAGGAAAAATAAATACAAATGTGAGATGTAAACACTTTTCTGGAAAATATTACTAATTCTTTTTAAATATTAGATAATATTTGAGGAATAATTTGTGTGAAACTATGTTATACATAGCTTATATCAATGAAGTTGTTAAATTCAAATAATTCAAATTATTCAAGTTATAAATAATTACATTGTGAAAACGAATGGAGAAGTAACAACTACTGCTAAAATTTAAAACTATGTTAACATTTTGTTTTATGGGAATTTTCAAATATATAGAGAAACTAGAAAAAGAGAGATGTATAGAAAGATAAAGACACAACCCTGAAGGAAGTAGGTAAAGAAGGACCTTACTGAAGCTAATACAAGCTACTTATGACAAACCAGAGGCAAATATTTTATTAAATGGGAAAAAACTGACAGCTTCACCTCTGAAATCAGGAGCAAGGAAAAGATGCTCACTATCACCAATTCTGCTCAGCATTATACTTAAAAGATTATCCATAAAAATTAGGCAGGAGAAATAAGTAAAATGGACAAATATAGTCAAGGAGTCAAATTGTTATGCACATGACAATATTTTACATAGATGACCCAAAGAATTGCACCAAAAACCTCTTAGAATTCATAAAAAATTAAACAATTTAGCAAGATACAAAATCAACACAGAGAAATCTATAGCATTTGTGCACACCTATGGTGAACTCAAGGAGAAAGAAATAAAAAAAAAATTCAAGATACTATGAAGAAATATCAAATATCTTACAATTAACCTAACCAAGGAAGTTAAAACCTCTGATGTGAAAACTATAGTTCTCTAAAAAAAGGAGATGGAAAAGTATATCAGAGAATGGAGAGATATCTTCTCTTCCTGAATAGGGAGAATCAATATTGTTAAAATGGCCATACTTTCAAAACTGATAGATTTAAGGGATGGCCAATCAAAATACCAATGGCATTGCCTACAGAAGTAGAGAAAAAATTCAAAAATTAATATGGAACTAAAGAGATTCTGAATAGAAAAAGCAATTCTGGGCAACAAGAGTAAAGCAGCGGGCATCAGAATACCTGGCTTGAAGTTATAGTCCAAGGTTAGAGTGATAAAAAAGACCTGGTACTTGAAGTAAGCAAGTTAACCAGAAACACCCCCCCCCCAAAGCCTGCACCTGAATTTTACCCTTTTCCTTGCCCGGATTGCTTAATCAAAGTGATAAGTTAACCAACACCTCTCTGACTGTGTTATTAAGAACAAAGGACAGGACATGGTATACTGCAGCCCTAACCATAAAGATAGGAATTTCTTGCCAGATCCCCAAATTGGATTTTAATCTAACTTATGATTTGCTTCTATACCCCAGTGCTTGTTCAACAATGAGATCATGACATTCTATTGTGTGTTTTTTCCCTTTAAAACCTGAGCTTCCCTGCTTGAAATTTACCAAGGAAGATGGGAGCATGACTTCATCCTTGGTCACTGTCTATTAAAAAACTCCTTTAATTTAGACATTTTTATGGCGTGATTTTTTTTTTCTGAGACAGCTGTAACAGTACTGACACTAAAACAGTCATATTGTTATGGATGAGCGAGTTTGAACAATAGAGATGCACTGCCCTCAGTGCCAGATTTGAGCCTCTTTATTATAGCTGGCAGCAAAGAGGGGCTAGTGCCCAGAAAGTTTCCACAACAATGGGAAGCAGTTTTATTTCTCCTTTTAAATCATGCTTTCAGTTGTTGGGGGCTCAGGGGAGAGCAATTGGAATCTTACAGAAGCAGAACTATGCTAGGTCAATGGGGGATACAAGTAATTTTCACACACTAGGTGAGCTAGAAAACATACTTCAACTACAGCAAGTTTGCTGCCAAGCAGGATGTGGGGGTTTTGGGTACTTTGTTCAAGCACAAGCACTTTGTTCAAGTATAGGTACAAAATGGCATTAAGACACAAGATGGAGTCGGGTTGGCTATCACATTCCCAACTCCTCTTAGTATGATGCCAAAGCATTGACTCAATGAGAGCCTCTTGATTGGGCAGGGGGTTATGCAAGGGATTGTAGTAGGATTTCGTATATATCAGTTTAACAGAGGCTATGTGCTATTTTACAAAGTTGATTATCCAATTAAGAACACAAAGACCAATCAAGAGCCCAAGAAAAAGAAGAATGAGGGGACCAGCCAAACCAGTGATAAGGGTAGTTACCCAAGGGCTCCAATTGAACAGGTTATGACACTATGAGTTTTTACTTTCCTTCTCCTTCTGACATCTATCTAGATTTTCCTTGACCCTTTGAAGCATATTGTGGATTACACCAGACTTGTTGGCCTATAAACAGTATGCCTCCCCTAGAGCAGCACATAATCCTCCTAGTGACAAGATCACTAGATCAAGCCCCCTTCGATCCTGGAGGAGCATCTCAGTTAGTGATTCTACTTGGGACTGAAGAGTCTCAATGTCATATTGTAGGCTTCCTAGGTCAGTGTCTACCCGTTCTGCCAAGGCTTAGAGTCCAAGTTCTCCTCTATCCAATCAGCATTTCCAAGTGCCACCGAGCCAGTTACCCCCAATCCCAACAAAATTGGAATAACTCTGGGGGTTGCTCACTTGTCTGTATGGTAGTCCTGGTGGTGCTATGAAATCCCATCCCTGTGGTCCTCTGTACACATAAACTTAAGGAATAACTCGCGCCAGGATGCACAAGGCTTCAAGTCTAGTATCTCTCTCAGGAATGCTGACACACCTAGTGACCCGAGGTACAAGCTAGCCAAGTGCCATTAGGGGCAAACTAAGCCTTCAAGGTCTCCTGAGTCACAGTTTTGCTACACCCAGCATGGAAAGGGGAGTTACTCATATCATAAGAAGGAGTTAGATGCACCCAGTATGTCCTCACAGTCATGAATTGGGATTTTGGTGATCATCAACTGGCATCAGTGTAGTTGGACTGAGAACCTGTCCTGCTGAGAAGACTATGTGAGGCTGGTCAAGCAAGAGGCTTTGATACTGAGTGAGGTGGGCATTTGAGATCTATTTGTTAATAGCCCCCCTTTTTAGAGTCTCTACTGAATGAGGGGCAGTTAGGACTTGGTCTTGTCCAACTTAGCCTACTTGACCAATAAAGCTGTGTCAGCTACTGACCAAAGATATGAAGGCCATCCTGAGACTAAAGAATCTAATCTTTTAGAGAGATAGGCCACAGGGTGCTTCCAGGGTCCCAAGGAGGATGTTAGGACTCCCTTAGCAGTCCCTCTAACCTCATGGATGTTTAGATGAAAAGGCTTAGTAACATTGAGTAGTTCCAGAGCCAGAGCTGATACAAAAGCTCTTTTCAGATTCTGGAAGGCTTCTTCTTCATCTATTCCCCATTCTAGGCGTTGATTTATTCCCAAGCCAGAATGGAGGGGCCACACTATCTCAGAAAACCAAGGTATCCATGGGCAGCAGTTTCCAGCTGCACTGAGGAATTCTTGTACCTGCTTCTTGGTAGCTGGTGTGGGTATCTAGAGGATGCCCCATTCCCTGGCCTGAGACAAGGCTCTTCTTGCTTCTGAGATTTTGTACCCTAGGTATGGTACTTTAGGGGCACAGAGTTGTGCCTTCTTTCCTGAGTTGCATTAGCCCAACTCCTCTAGTAGCTGAAGAAGCTCTTGCATTCCCTGCAAGCATTCTGAATAGCTAGTAGCAGCTAATACAAATCATCCACATATTGAAGCAGGGTGAGGTTAGGGTGGTGGGATCAAAAGCTCACCAAGTCCTTCTGGAGGGCCTCACTGAACAGTATGGGTGCATTTGTGAATCCTTGAGACAGCCAGGCCCAAGTGAGCTGGCAGGCATCTCCGGAAACTGGATCAGTCCATTCAAAAGATAAGATAGGGTGGCTGGATGAGGCAAGGGGTACACTAAAAAAGTATCCTTTAAATCTAGCACAGTATACACTTGGTGCTCAGGAGGAAGCAAACTCAAGAGGGTATATGGGTTGGGGACAGTAGGATGTAGAGTTACCACTTGCTGGTTAAACTTCTCTCAAGTCCTGAACCTGTTTTTAATCTAATGTCACTGGTTTCTGTACTAGTAGGAACAGGGTGTTCCATGGAGACTTGCAGGAAGTTAATATCCCAGAGTCCATCAATCTCTTAATGTGAGGGGCTATCCCTTGTCTGGCCTTTTGAGAGTCGGGGTATTGTCAAGGTCTCATCCCTGAAAGGGGAATGGGCAGTCTTGTATTACCAGAAAATGGTGTGTAGCTTATTTTGATCCCAGGCTCATCAGTCACTCACTCGTGAGCAGGCAGTTTTGGACTGCTACTATGGCCCCCTGGATGGGAACAGTTTGTGATGAAAGCTTCCCCAGAGGATTTTTTTTAATACTGACCTCTCAGCACCAATGTCCACCAGGAAAAGGACTCATTGGCCCCCTACTTCAAATTTATCATGGGCTTCTGGAGACCAAGAGAGAAGAAGCCCTAGTCCGCTCAGTCTGAATCTTCCTTTCCCTGGACATGGGGAGAGATGGTACATTGGAAGAGGGCCTGTGGGGGCATTCATTTTTCCAGTGCCCTTCCTCTTTGCAATAGGCTCATTGATTTCTGCCCAATGGTGAGTGTCCTCCTGGCTTCCAAGGCATCTGCCCTTTGGGCTTCCCAGGGTTGAGTCCCACGGGGTCCCCTCTGATGGCTGCTGCCAAGATCTTTTCTTGTTTCTTTGCCAATTGCTCAGCCATGGCTGTGGCCAATTTTTGTCTTTCTGAATCCATTTTGTCACACACCTTTTGAGCTACTTCTAACAGCTGAGATGGGTTCATTCCTGAACATCCCTCCGATTTTTGTAATTTTCTCCTAATATCAGGTGCAGACTGAGTAACATAAGCCAAATTTATAGATCTATTGTTTTCTGGAGCAGAGGGGTTGAATGGGGTATAAATCCAGAAGGCCTCTCTGAGTCTCTTCAGGAATACAACAGGGGACTACTCTGGTCCCTGGGTCACTTCAGTGGTTTATGGACATATTCATGGGTTTCCTGAGCAGCTGCATGAATCCTGTTTAACAACTTTTGATGTAAAGTGAGTAAAGCCTCCCCTCCCCCCAAGAATTTGGATCCCATTCAGGCTGCTCTCAGGGGAACCCTTGCTTCAGCAATTCATGGGCCTCCTCTTCTGAGCATCCCCTGATAAGAGCTTTCTAACTTCAAACCTAATCCTGTCCTATTCCTCAGCAGGTGAACAGGGTCAATAACAACTTCTGACAGTCATCCCAGGTTGGTAGATGCGTCCTACGTATCAAGCCTATCAGGGAAATCAAAACCTGGGGCTTCTCAGAGAATGGTGGATTCTGGCTTTTCCTGTTGTAGAGGTCAGAAGTGGAAAAGGGAACATACCAGGAACAAGTGGGTTCCTAGACCTGCCCCATCTGGAGGAGGGGCCTCCCTCAAAGGCAAGGGAAACTCTGGACTGCATCTTCTTGAGGTGGGGACCTCCTGCTGGGATTAGAGACACTCATATGGGGGAGAGATAGCAGAAGAAGTAAAGGAAGAAACAAGGGATTTGGGGGCAGATGGCTCAGGACAGATAAGAGAGGGGGGTGAACTAGGGTTATATGGAAGTGGATGGGGGAGGACTTCCACAGCATTTGACTGCTGCAGAACCAGTTTCTGTCTCTCCAGAGTTCACCTATGAAGGGGAGAACAGCTTTGGAAACAAGCAGCTTTGAATAGGCTTTTGTAACACAAGCCTTTAGCCATGGTAGAGTAAACCAGGAATCAATGTAAGGGAACTTATCAGGGTGTCCTGGAGACCTAGTAACAACCTTCCAAACTTCTTGAGACAAGGCAGGGTCTAGGGAGCCCTCAGAGAGCCATCCCACACCAAAAGAGGGCCAGTCAAGCTCACAAAAAGTGTGGAGTTTGTCCTTCGACAATTTCACTCCATAATCATCAGAAAATCCTGAGGAAAAATTTCTAAGCATGCAGACAAGGGGTGCAACAGGTTGGGAAGATGATGACTCCATGGTAGAGAGACTTAGGACAGGTAGGAAATGCCCAAGAATACGAGCTGCAAGAACAAATAAAAAGAGAAGATGTTCAGATATAAATAAAAGCCTTAGTTTTTATGTGGTGCCCACTTAAATGACCTTGCAACAGACAAAGGGAGAGAGGTTTTCTCTGTGGGAGGAACCACTCAGTCTGTTGACTGGGCTCAGGCCTCTCAGTCACTTTAAGGACCACCCAGGCTTTAAGATGTATTTATCTCATCGAAAGAGCACCACTTGGCCTTTCTTAGATGTGTCCATGGAACCACAGTACAACCTCAATCAAGTCCCATAACTCTGAGGGGGGAATTCTCCCTCTTTGTCATGGGACATAGACAGAACCGTCTATTGTTTGCACTGCCCATTGCCAGTCATTCATTCATTTATTCATTCATTCAGAGGTTAAAGACATTCTAACCCTATCACAGGATTTACCAGATTGACTGGCTTACAGCCAGACCAGACCAGACAAGACAACAGGGCCACCTCAGTCAGTGTCCTGGCCTTATGGAGGGGCCCAAGGAATGCTTTGGTCAAGCACTACTGTTTCCCACAAGAACCAGAAGTATCTTAGCAGACCAGGTGCACTCCAGAAAATTTGGAGGGTGTCTCAGGTGTCTCTGCAGTCTCTTCCCTGTCAGCAGTGAGACTACAGGCCCCTGGACCCTCTCAGGGGGTGCCTGCCCTATAGTTTGCTGCCACAGATGGGAGGGATCACAGCGAGGCTAGTCCACCCAGTGTGACCATTTCAGAAGCAGAACCATGCCAAGTTAGTGAGGGGAACAAGGAGGTTTCACACACTAGATGAGCTATGAAACAACCTGCAACTGCAGCAAGTTTACTGCCAAGAAGGATGTGAGGGTTTTGGGTGCTTTTTTCAAGCACAAACACTTTGTTCTAGCACAGGTGCAAAACGTCACTGAGGCAGAAGATGGAGTTGGGTTGGCTGTCATAATATGTGCTAAAAATCTAGAAGACAGGTTTCAGAAACATCCCTAGACTCATTCAGCTGTATGACTTCTGACAAAGTGACCAAAGCATAACTTGAAGGAAGGACAATCTCTTCATAATATGGTCTGGGAAAACTGAAAATCTCTATTGTGAAGACTGAAGCTGGACCCTTATCTCTTACCACATACTGAATGAAAAACAAAATGGATCTAAGATCTAAGGAAAGAAATCCAAACAATTAACCTGCTGGAAGATAAAGTCAGTAAAACTCTTGAAGCCATAGGTGTAGGCAAGACTTTCTGAACAAAAGTACATAAGAAAACAACACCACCAAAAATCAACAAATGGGATCATGTGTAAATTTAAAAGCTACTGACTAGCAAAGAAAATAATCAAGTAAGTAAAGACTCAAACTACAAGATGGGAAAATCATTGCAAACTATTGCTCAGACACAGGAGTAATATCTAACATATGTGTATATCACAAATAATTATACCTGCAAAATAAAAGACCCAATCAAAAAATGGGCAAGTGAAATGAATAGACATTTCTCAGAAGTACAGTGGCATGTAAACATGAAAAAATATTCAACATCTCCGGCCACTAGATAAAAATGAATTAAAACAATTTTATGATTTCCTCTTACACCACAAAGAAAGGCAATCATCAAGAAATTAAATAGTAATAAATGCCTGTATGGCTGTAGTGAAAAAGGAAGACTTCTACATTGTTTATGGGCCTATAAATTAGTACAGCAATTGTAAAAATCTATATAGAAGTTTCCCAAAGAACTAAAGATAGGAATTCCATTTGACCCAGGTATCCAAATTCTTGATATCTTCCCCAAAGAGTTCAAGACATTATGTTTCAGTGATACATGCATGTCTAAGTTTATAGCAGCAAAATTCATAACTAAATGCTGGAAGCATGGTATGACTCCAATAACAGAAAACTGGGTAGAGAAAGCATGGTATTTACACACAGTGGAGGACTACTCTGCTGTAAAGAAAGATAAACTTGAGTGATGTGTAGGAAAATGGATCCACCTTATCATGGTTTTTATTTAGTTGTCCTCCCAAAGCTTCATGCCCTCATAGACTGGGCTTTTCAGTGGTCACTAGATCTAGGATATATGAATATGTTTTATGGGTGAGATAACTAGGTTAGTTCACTGACTGGATAAGGATGATTCTGGATGTGGTGAATGGATATACTGAAAAGAGAAAACCCAATCTGTGTTGGAGTGTCACCAACCCATAGGCTTATAGCTTGGATAGGATAAAAGGGAAAAGGAGACTGGATGCTGCTGCTTCCTTCTACCTGCTATGCCATAAACTGTTTATCCTCTGCACTGCCTCTCTGCTATGCAGCCCTGTCTGAAGCCTTGTGACTATGAACTGAAACCTCTAAAAATTGTGAGGTAAAATAAACCTTTCCTCCCTTAACTTGTGAGTATTGGGTATTTTGTCTCAGCAATGAGAAAATGACAAAGAACCTTTTGACACCATAATATTAAGCTCAATAAAGCAGAAACACAAAGTCCAATGTCTAACAGTTTCTCTTGCATGAGAAACTGACATTGAAGAGACAAATAAAAGCTTGATGAAAGGAAACAGAGTGATTGATCTTTTTCAAACAGGAAGGGGTCAAAGAGATGCTAGAAGGAGAGGAAATGTAAAAACATTCAAGATGTGGCATGCACATGTACCAAATACTCACAATGAATAGAAACATTATACCTTGCAAACATGAACGAAAAGTAATAATAGTAAACATGCTCATGAAAATGGCATATGTGGTTCTGGAAGTTCAGGTAGCTGCAAGGGGAAGGGGAATAAAGATGAATCAAGTGTGTTAAATGCATGCAACTCCTCCGTATGGCAAACTTTGTACACTCCAAATATGTACTTATGAAATAAAATTTTAAAATGAATATATGTTCAGTAAACCTTTCTGAGTTTATCACTCAGGGTTATTAGTCATTATTGTACTGTTAATTATTTTCATCTAAGTAATTTCTTCCTCTACTTCTTGTCACTTTTGAATGTGAATTCCAAATAATATATTTTTGAAAATTTGTATATATTTATGTTTATATTTCTATAAAAGAGCCTTTGTAAACATAATTCTTATGTTATTATCTGTTTAAATGTTATTAAAATGGATTAAATTTTGTAATTCTCTCATTTGTAATGTATAGTATTACAGTTTTGAAATTAGAGTAGAAATAAATTTCCTGTATTTCAAGTTAACCATCTGTCTAAAATGTGGGTCATGTGACTATTTCAGTTTGAATACAAACCAACTGAAATGATATCTTTTAAAAAGTTATATTCTCATCCATGGTGGGCTCATTCACTGGACTCACAGACCTCACATAGCTACTTGAGGGCTTTTAGTTTAGAGTTAGCAAGAGAATTCCTTACATGTTTCCTACTTTTTCTGAGGCTTAAAATGATGAACTGGATTCTTACCAACGGCTAAAGTGACCAGTAACATGTTTTAATTTTAGCATAATTATGTATGGAAGGATCTAAATGCATTAACAAAATTTTTTTTATTCATTGATGTTTAAATGGCCTGATTTTAGTCTGCCATGAAATTATTAGTTTTCCTCCTGTCTCTGTCAAGGCCCAAGTTATCTCAGAGAGCTTTCTTGCTCTCCATCTGGTACAATGCCATGCTGGAGGAGCATCTGGTATACCTCCTGCCCCCCATTACAGTGATAAATGGTACTATTAATGAATAAGCATGAGAGCTTGTATCCTTAGGCACATTCCTGAACTTGATCATTTAAAATGCCTCAGGACTCTACATGTAAAATAAAACACAAGTATGAGTGTGTATTAATACTTTTAAATTACATTTGGGATCATTTTGTGAAAAAATCAAACCTAAGCAATTTTAACTGGAAAATCCCTCTCATCTGTCAGAAAAAATTTACTCCTGTTCTGTGCACATTATAACTCACATGAGTGACATATAGAATGTATAAAAATCATTTTAATGTGCATTTCTAGAACAATGGAGGCTTTTTTCTATTTTCACAAATCATTCAGTGATTAGATAAACCCCAAATATTTTTACAAATGCATGCTAACTCAGGCAAGCATATATCTTAGTGCATCATTTCTATATATCTCAGGATTCTAGATAAAAAGACTGAGAGATTACTTAATTACCCAGTTTTCAGCTAAAGTAGTCTTGCTGAGTTTTAGTGAAAAGGTTATTGCTGTTTGAGAAGTCTCAGTAGGAGATAGATTTCTCACTTTAAATGCCTGCCTCTGAGGTTTCCATAATTTCTTACTATGGGTGCTGAAAGTCATTAATCTATGCAATAGTGCAAGAAGGAAATGAACATCAATATTTCTAGATGTACAAGCCATATTGAGGGCCTAAAGTGTGCACTGATTACGCCAAATCCCTTTGCCATGGAGCAATAGTGTTCTGTGGATTTCCTGGTGAGTCTGTAAGGGCTCTGCCAGTGTTTGAAATTGTTTCCCTGAAATACATGCTTGGAATGATGTAACAACTGTCACACAATCACATGAACCTGTCTCTGGTGACTAGCTGGACCATAAAATGCCTATGAAGTCCTTTTTGTTGTTGTTGTTACCAGGGATTGAGCTCTGGACCTTGTGCTTGCAAGGCAGGTGGCGGCACCACTGAGCTAAATCCCTGGCCCCTATGAAGTCTTTAAAAAAAGAAGCACTGATGAGGTTTCTTCACTGAAAAATTGGTTCACCTACATTTGGACATCTTACATGGATAAAAGAGGTACTGGAGGAACTGGATATTCACAGTGCAGGTCTGGTGAGTGTGAGATATTATTATGAATATTTTGATAAGTGTCTCTGTTCTTCCTTCTGTGCTGAACACATTCATTTGGAATGAATTAATAACTTATTTGAGTACATAGAAGGGATTTAATCAAGCACAAAACTATCTGTATGTGCTGATATACAGTGACCCTCGAATTACAACTGGATTGACATAGGTACAACTTGCACTATGACTGAAATTTTAGTTTTAACTTAAGTCCTAAGTCTTAAGTTATAACCTGAATGTTGTCTGCTTGTGCTTCCAGATGGTCTCAGATGCAGATTGAACACTTAAAATGTTTTTGCAAAGAACATTAAAACATCTTCTCCTGTGATTGGTTAATTGAGAAATCCTGGGGCAATGTCTCTAAGGACAGTGAGTTTTGCCTGGAAGAAAGTGTATCCTAAAATTATATAGGAGACAAACTTTGAAGGCTGTGTAGGGGAGCCTGAGCCTTCAATTGACCAACTTGAGTTACAGCTCACCCTCATAAACAAACTGAGTTCAGAAGTCAATTTTTCACTGTAAATTCATCTATTGCATATGTCAGTAAGTCAAGGGTCCACTGTAAATTCATCTATTGCCTATTTCAGTAAATTATCACTCAGAGAAATTATTTCATGAATCTGAATGGTTCACTAGAGGTAAAGAAACATGGCAACTTCTCACTATGAATTAAAAATGAAGAGCAATGAATGGGTCAAAAGTTGCCAAAAAATCCATCATTTCAAACACTGGCAACACAAGTGTGTAAAGGGATTCAAAACTGGGCAGCTCTTTGTGGTGACTATCAGCTGAGAAATTTAAAATCCAGAACACTCCTAAGTATTGTATACAAAGGTCAGAGAAGTTTAATCAGGAGGCTGCATCTATGAGATTTCCTGAGAAGGAAATCCACTATTTAAAAGAAAAATAAAGTGTAAATAGAATAAATAAATATGATAAAAAGCACATAAAATGGAACCTTTTATAATTTAAATCTTCCAAGAATCTGTTTTTAAGGGTGCTGCATTTTGATTGGATGATCTGGTTGCAGTTTTTTCCTCATTAGTCCACCCCTTTTAGCTGGGAATGAGCTGAGGAGTGTTAGATACTCAATTGTAATGTCCAGAATAAGTAAGAATTAAATTAGTAGGTAAACCAGTGATGCCATGAGTCATTTATTTGAAATTTTGATTAATGCATTTTTGTTTTAAAAATCTACACTGTAAAATAAGGAAAAATTTCATTTTATTGCAAAAGGCCTGTATTTATACTTATTTTTTTTTATTAAAGAACATGTAGTCACATTTGTGACCATGACAAAATATTAATTTATTTTACATAAGATGATTATAATTCATTTCAACAAAAGAGATTAAATTATTATCTAGAGGGGCCAATTTAATTATGTAAATGACTTGAGTTGCAATTAGTACATGTAAGGATTGGATATTTTCAACATAGCCTTATGCTTTTTAAGACAACACCCATGTTATTACCTATAATATCACCACAATATCAATTAACTAAGGTATCTTGTATAATGTCTATCATTTTAATTGTCAAACAGTTGTGAAAATGTTGGCACACAGTGAATATATGCAACATATCTCAGCATCATCGGTTCATTTCAAACACTTGAACATAAGCTTCCACAGTAGTAAGCAGCTTTGGCAAAAGGAAAAGGAAACATTTAAAATCCCAAACCATGTTGTCCAGCAAGTAAGTTATTGTATCACATACAAAGTTGCTTTCAGAAGAGTAAATTTCCAAAATTAAAAAATGGAAGAAAAAACAAATGTCTCAAATATTTACTGACAGCAACTTGAACAAATTTGAAGCTGTTTATCAATTCAATATATACAAAGATTTGAGAAGATACTCTTGCAGAAAGCAGCAATTTATTTTGGGAGGGGTTCACATATCTAACTATAAGGGAACACAAATGCATTTAGCACTTTCATTTACAGCTGGAGTCATGCATTTTGACAAAAAAAATCATGTAATTTGTTTAAATAAATTGTGTAGAAGCAGATTATTTATTTATTTGTTTGTTTGTTTGTTTGTCTTTGGTTACCGGGGAGTGAACTCAGGTCCTTGCACCTGCACAGCAGGCAGTGAGACCACTGAGCTAAATCCCCGGCAACAGATTATTTATTGATACTGAGTAAGTATTTAATTCAGAAAATATTTGATTTGCTTTGATTGTGGAAATGTAAACTTTCAAAATCTATATTTTGACAAATTACTAAGGTATTTTCTTCTTCAAGAGAAAAGCAAATATCCTGCTTTAAATGGGTATATTGGACTTATCTATATGCCATAAAATTATTATTAATTCATAATAGAATTCTAAATGTTTGTTTATTTGCAATTTATATCCAAATATTAATGACACCTAATCTAACTCTAGATATTCAGGCTTCTGTTTCTCATGTTTTGGAAAAACTGCATATGGTTAGTGCACATTAGTTTCTTATTTGGGGTAAGTCATAGTAACCTCACAGAAAATTTGAAAATTTCAGTCCTAAACCAAAAACAGTAAGGTTATGGATTTCACATAAAGAGAGGCATGAGGACAACACTGCTACTGGCAATATGTTTCAGTTAAACACATTTCAACTGTATCAGAAAGTGTTACAATTAAAGTTTACAAAAAGATTCCCACCATGTATAATCTTTGAGATATACTAATTGGTAGAACAAGAGAGATTACTTGTAATTCCATAAATATATATGTATCTGTACATAAATCTTCAGATCACCCAGTTCAGATGTTTTCCCCAGGAAGAATATATTTCAAATTCAAAAGTTTTAACCTTTATATCAGGTGAATCCTTTTGAAAGGTTATGTTTTGTCATGATTTTAGTTGTCTTAAGCTAAGAAAATCATTAAATATTGATGTACATTCTTTCTAGGAGTAGAATTTAGGCTTCACAGTGTAACCTAGGTAAGTAGGGATTCTAGGTAAAAATCTTGGGAGATATCTTAATTACACAATTTGCAGCTAAAGTAGTTTTGCTGAGTTTTAATGTGGAGTTCATTCCAGTTTGAACAGTCTCAACAACAAATGGATTTCTCAAGTGCCTGCCAATGAGGGTTTCCATTATTTCTTACTATGAGTGCTGAAAGTCATTAATCTACCAGATACTGCTGGAAGGAAATGAACATTAATATTTGCAGATGAACAAACCATTCCGAGGTCCAGAAATGTGCGCTGATTAGGCCAAATTCCTTTGCCATGGAGCAAAGTATGGAAAATGTATATAAAAATGTATAGAAAATGTGGAATATGAAACATGTTGCTAAAGTCTTCACAGAGTATGTGGATCAAGCCATCTCTTAATAAAGCAGAGATTGAATGAGAGAAAAATAAGAGGGATGGAATGTAACACATTAAAAATTCAAAGATGCACATTATGAAATACTAGGAGAAATTATAGCTGAAGTGATAGGGAGAAATTCATTCCTTTTGTCTTGCTTATTTACTCATTTTAAGTGATAAAATTGTATAAATTCATCATGTACTATATATTGTATTGAAATGTGCATGTACTTCAAGGAAGATGTTGTGAAAAATTGGTAGTGGAGCTAATAAACTCCACTAAAGAAGCAGGCATATTAATTCTTCTTAGGTTACATAGGAGCTATGGTTGCTTTCCCCAAAACCTCCTCTCTCTGTTCACTAGAGCCCCTCACAGCCTTGGGGAGCCTGGGCCACAGGTATGCGGGTCCCACAACTCTGCTCTCTCTTTAGAGGTGTGTGTTCCTGGGAAGCCTCACACTGACCCAAACTGGCTTTTGCATCCTGTCTCAGATTTTCACTCATTTGTATGGTTATCAAAAAAAAAGAGAAGCAATTTACTAATAAGGAAATTTATTGTATTAGGGTATAAGTAGAATCCTTATTTTTATTTCACTCATTTTCTTCATCAGAGTGTGAGCTGGACAGGGATTATATATCTGTTTTCCTTTATAACCTTGACAGCAATGGTACTTATTCAATTTATGGGGTTGTATGGAGCACAATTACTAATGGTTATTATTGCCTGTTGAAAAATAAAAAGGGTTTCAGCCTACAGAAAGATTTATATGAAAACATGGAAATTTAATGACAGATCATGAAGAATAGAGAGCACCCTTGAAAATGTTATAGTTCCTCTAATTAAATAGTTTGAAACTAGATTATCAACATCATAGGCATTGATGGAAGAAGAGAAGGTGGTTACAACAGTACTTTAAACAAAGTGGAAGAAATTATGCTAACAATTTGTGTGTAACAGTCTGTGTACACAACAAGCAAGATTAAAAATAATTGTCAGAAAACATGGAAACAGAAAGTATGAGTTTAAGATGAAAGTAAAATAGTTTTTCTTATTTTAAGAAATATTTGATGTGTTAAATAGCATATTATGGGAATATTGCTCAAAGTTAAAGAGAAGCGAAAAGAAAAAATATTAACAATTTAAAAAGAAATTTCTATTAGAAATTGAGGATAAAAAGTTAAAATGGCAATGATTTCTAAGAATTTTTACATGTATTAAGAAAACAGATTTGCACTCTAAATGTCAAGTAAAGCAATGTTTAACTAAGTCATCTTTAAATGCAAAGAGGATAGCTACTCCCGCTTTTTTTCGGTTTCCTGTAGTATTGTTTTCCACCCTTGAACTTTCAGTCTATGAGTTTCCTTTTGAATTAAGTGTGTTTCTTGTATGCAGCATATTGTTGGATTTTGCTTCTTGACCCATTCTGCCAGTCTATTTCTTTTGATTGATGAATTGAGACCATCAACATTGATGGTTATAACTGAAATGTATTGACTTGTCATTGCCATGACTTTTTCTTTATGTTGGGTTTTCCCCCTTTACATTTAATTTCTCGCCATACCAGATGGGTACATTCTGCTTTGCTTCCTGGGGTTGTGATCCTCAATGTCTGTTCCTAGGGTATTGTGTAAAATTCTTTGGAGTGCTGGTTTGGTATTCACCAAGTTCCTAAGTGCTCTTTGTTGTGAAAGTATCTTATTTCTCCATCAATTTTGAAAGATAGTTTTGCAGGGTACATCAATCTGGGTTGGATGCTGTTTTCTTTTAGGGCTTGCAATATGTCACTCCAAGCTCTTCTTGCCTTGAGGGTTTGTGTTGAAAAGTTTGCTGTGACTCTGTTGGGCTTTCCTTTGTATGTGATTCGTTTCTTTTCCCTGACTGCTTGTAGAACTTTGTTCTTCTGTTGAGTTTCTGGAATCTTAACAATAATATGCCTATGTGTAGATTTTTTTTTGATCAAGGCTATTTGGAGTCCTATATGCCTCACTTGTCTGTATGTCAACTTCTTTTCCCCTGCTTGGGAAGTTTTCTGCCATTATTTCTGTGGAAAGATTTTTTTATGTCATCTGCACTTTCTCTTGTCTCTTCATTGACACCAATCAGCCTTACATTATTCTTCTTTGCATCATCTAGCAGTTGCTGCATTGATTTCTCATGTTCCATTATAATTTTGAAGCAATTTTTCTTTTCCTGGTCACTAATTGCAATCTTATCTTCTATATCTGAAATTCTGTCCTCACATTGGCTCATTCTGCTGTGTAGACTTTCAATGGAGTTTTTCATTTCCTGGAAATCTATTTGCAACTGTTTTAAGGATTCCATTTGTTTCTTCTGTTGGGATTCCATCATGTTCCTGAGCTCCCCTCTAGATTTATTAATCACTAGGGGTGCAATTTGTCCTGTTATCTGAGAAATTATTTCTGATTTCATTTTTTCCAGATCCCCTTTTGTTGCCAGTTCACTGGGTCCAGGTGTTTGAGTATCAGGATATTCCATCTCATTTCCTTTTGGGGTTGCTGTAGGTGATCTGGAAGTCTGGTTTTGAGATTTATTTATGTGTTTTCTCATTTTGACTTGGGAGGGGCTGCTGGTGCCTGCATGGATTACCTCCTTTGAGCTGGGTGAGGTGGGACAGGGGCTGGGAGCAGTGGTAGGGATGGTGGCCCAAAAGCCATTTCCTGTGGGCTGGGAGCAGTGGGAGGGATGGTGGCCCAGAAGCCCCTTCCTCTGGACCAGGAGCAGTGGGACGGTGGCTCAGAAACCCCTACCTCTGGGCCAGGAGCAGTGGGATGCAGTACCATGGTCTGGTGGTCCGGTGTCCTCTGTGTCTTTGTAGTGTGGAACCAGGTGGATATACAGAGGAGTGGGGTGGTCCAGTGGATTGTTGCTGGGGCGTGGGCTGATTCTGCATGCTCCCCAAGATTTGGGACCCAGGTAGGGCATGCACAAACCTGCCAGTCTGCAGCGGGCTTGATTCGTGTGTTCCCTGAGACTTGGGACCTAGGTAGGGCATGCACAGACCTGCCTGCCTACAGCGGGCTGCTTTGGCATGCTCTGTACAACTCAGAACCTTGGTAGGGTGTGTGCAGACCTGCCTGTCTGCATCGGACTGATTTGGTGTCCCACTGAAACTTTTCTATATATAACTGTCATAAAGACCTAAAGATATGGACTTCCCAATCAGGGAAAAGTAAATAATAAAAGTTGACATTCAAAAACTGTTTTGAATATTTTAAAATTTCACATTCAAGTGCACTGTGTTGAGATCAGTAATCCTAAATATTATTTCTGAATGTGTTTTCATTTTTGCAGAAATTTAGCCAAAACTTTGGGAGGCAAGTGACTCAGTGCCTGTGCCTCACACCTAAGTGCACAGCTCAGAATTCTGACTGATCCCTCCACTCATTGTGAGTACCAGGAGGGGCTTAGATATTTGCAATTACCAGTGGAGCACAGACTGATGCTGTGGAATCCATGGTGCTGGGTGTGCAAAACCTCTGAGCGTGACCCATGAAGCTATGCATGTGAGAGGCTCCACATGGCATGGACCTTTGTCACCCTCATGGTTTACAGGCCAGGGCTTATTGGCCAACTAAGTATTACTCACTGTGGTGTGGAGAGCTGTCATGTCTGCAGGCCCGAGGACTGAATACTATGGTCTGAGTGCACCTTGTCCCCTCAGTGTGGCCCTGTGGTACTGAGTATCTGCTTGGAAGAGGGCTGGGCAGGCACATGGATGTTCACTCTGGACCCCTGTCCAGCCCTCAGTGCACAGACTGAGGCCAGCAGGCCAATATTTGCTGCCTCCTGTCAAGGCCTGTGAGAGGAATTGCTTAGGTTGAGCATTTTCCCCATACCCAGGCACACAGTCAAGTGTGCATGCACACAAGTGGGTAGGCAGCTCTGCCCAATGGGGAGTTGCAGCTGTGCCAGTGAGAGGCCTTTATGGAGCCTCAGGATTTTCCCTATCCTGGAGAGCAGCTGCCACAGGCTCCTGGAATGAGTGATTGTACAGCCAAGAACAAGCTCTTATCCACTCACCTCTACAGGAAGAATTTAGAATATTTTATCTCCTCCTTTTACCCATCTATTACATTATTTTTAACTTTGTTGTGCTTCATTTTTTGTATTATAATTAGTGAGATATTGTCTCACACATCTAAGTGTTTCATTATTCTAATTTTTATGCTAAAATTGACTTTAAGAATTTTTAACCTTTCAAGTTATTCTATAATATTTTATCACCTTCTCTTTTGATCTGGTTAACATTATTATAGTTTTTACAGTTTTTATCCTGTGGGTTTATAGTTAGTTTGTCTCTGCATTGTGGTTGCTACTCTTTGTTTCCTTCCTCTCCAGTGGAGAAGATCAAGCTTGGAGCAGTGGACCGAGTAGTGGTTTCTTTGTAGTTGGCCCTCACCCCTTACACTTAAGAAAAATCATACCTAACCCAACCACAACTAGTCACATGTCTACCTATTAGCTACTTTAATTTAAAAGAGCAGAGAAGAGCCCTCATATGATACCACATCTACATGTCATCATGGCTAAGGAGGATGTACACATTCACTCTCTTTGCAACAAGAGAGAAATAGTTCAATGGTTTCAGATGCCACACCTCAAAGGACTTTATGTACAATGCAAAACAGAGAACATTATAGTCAAGAATAAAGGACCAGCAAGGTAGCACCTCACATAATCTGTTCTCTACAATACCCTTGAATGAATCATAAGGGGGACTCTGATTTTTCATGATTTATGCAAACACTGTGTCCTTCATCCTCTAAAAGAGTATGAACCATATCAAAACCCACCATTACAAGGAGAGAACAATGGGGTTACTACACTACCAAGTTCATTTATAATTAATTTTAATACTTCTTAACTAAACAATAGTCCAGCACACATTGTTAAGAGAAGAAAATTTTCCAAATGCTACTGAGTAAATGTGGAAGAGATTCCCAACTCAACAGATGGAAATCTCAACATAGAAACACACAACAACCATGAGAACACAATGTAAGAAATGGTTCCATACCTAAATCCATTGATACAACAGTCGATGGAATGTTGGAAAATGAATTAAAAAATTGATTCTTAAAATAATGAATTGCAAAAGATAAAATTTTAAAAAGTGGAAAGAATTGAGGAGAAAAATACAAACTATGAAAAGGCATTTCTATACAGAAATTTTTGAGAAAAAACACAGAAGTTTTAGAAATGAGAAGCTCAAAGTTGGTCAGTGCATAACTATAATCTGATCACTCATAAAGCTGATCAGAGAGATTGTGAGCTTGATCCCCGGCTTGTAATTTTGCAACTTAATGAAACTCTGTCTCAAAATCTTTTTGAAAGTGCTAGCAATTCTGTGTGAGGTCCTTATGTTCTAGCCCTTGTGTTGAAATAACATTCATTAAGTTAAATAAACAATTCAGTTGAAAGTCTCATGACTAGACCAAACAGAGGAAAGGATATGAGTACTTGAACATAAGGTACAATAATACAGAAAAAAAGACCATATGAGAATCTATAAAATGACTATACGAGATCCTAGTACAAAATTTAAAAAAATAAGACAATTAGGAGTTGATAGTAAGGAGAAGACATACTTGTTAATGAAACATAAAAGTTATCCAATGAAATGGGATCAGAAAATTTCCAAAATCTCAGAATTGTGATGAACATTCAGGTAGCAAAGACATTTATAACCCAAAAAAAAGACAGGCAGAAAAGGAACTGTCCACTGTGGATTATATTCAAAATGCATTGAAGGTTTCAATAGAGAAATGTCAACTCAGTTACAATAGCAAACTCTGCAGAAATACAGCAGATTTCTCAGTAGAAACACTTAAATTCAAGAAGGAGAATAATGATGTAGTTCAAGAACAAGTGTAAAATAACTGTGAACTTTGATTACTGTATCCTACAAAAGTATCCTTCAGAATTAAAAGACAAAGAAAGGTCTTCTATGATAAGTATAAATTAAAGGAATTCATGACTACTCATGTAAATTTTCATGATATATTTAAAGGAATAATATTCTCAGAATAATAATATACACACAATGAGTGTTCACAGAAAAGAATAAATACTATTACAAGGGTAAAAAAAACCAAAAAATATTTCAAACAATTAAAATGTACAGGAAATTAGACATACTTTTCTCCCCCCCCATTAAATTTATTGGTACATTTTAGGTATAAAATACAGTTACATTCATCATTGGGAACTTGTACCATTACATGAGTATCTGGGTTCTTATTGTTTTCCCCTTCCCCTGCCCTCCTTTCACACCCTCCACCATTCCCTATTTGCAAAGACTTTGTTTCCATTTTTTTCCTTTTCTCATATTTTTTCCTTTCCTTTTTTTCCCTTCCCCTACCCCTCCCAATTCCTCTGCTCTTTTAGACCTTTTCTTCCTGTTGCACAATATCAGTTATACATTTTTAAATTAAAATATTAAGATCGAGGAGACATTACCACAGATTTTATAGAATTTAAAAGGATATAGAAATCATATTATAAAAATTTTTTTTTGAAATAAATTTGACAACTTCTAAGAAGTAACTTAGAAGACAAATTAATGAAACTAACTCTGGAGGAAATATAAACTTTGAATAACACCTATTAAAGAAAGTATATTCCTAGCTTGAAAACCTACCTATATGAAAACAGCAGGCTCATATACAATTTAACTGATAAATTATATCACACAAAGCAGAAAGAAGAAGGAACACTTCTCCCTTCATTTTAGGAACTCAACATTGTACTAATCCTAAAACTGGATAAAGATAATAGAAGAAAAAAGTATGAACATAGATAGATATTTGTTTAACAAAACAAACTATTGGAAGTCAGATCTGGCAGGATGTATAAAGTAGTTCTGTTATAGGGATGGCAGTGTTGGTTCAGCATTGGAAGATGCACCCCCAAAAGTCATCATTTTAACAGAGGAAAGGAAAAAGCCATATGATGCTGTCACTAGTTGGAGAAAAAGTATTGGACTAAATTCTACAGCTGTTCATGGTAAAAGCTATCAGGAGACTGGAGGTAGAACAGAAACTTCTCAACAGATTAAAGACATGCACTCCATATTCCAGCGAGAATGCCTTATATGAATGGAGAAGACACAATGCTTTGTCCTTAAGGTGGGGAACAAGGGCAGATATGCTTACTCTTTATCTGTCCATTAAACTTGGAAAACTAGTCCCCACCAAAATAGTCTGGTAATAAAATGACACAACTAGGATAGGATTGGAATGGCAGAAGCAAAATCTTTATATGTAGATGAAATGACCATCTACATAGAAAATACTAAGAAATCCCTAGCAGCCCCTAGAACTTGTACTTGAGGTTAGCAGGATTAGAAAACACAAGGTACATATAAAAATTCAGGTCTGTGTGTACTTGCTCTAAATGAAGAATTGGATATTGAAATTTAAAAGTTATGTAGGAGTACAAAGGAACTAGAAAAGTTGAAAAGTTAAAAACAAAAACAGTGTTGGAAGACGTTTAGTACCTAATTTTAAAACTTCTTCTAAAGCTACAGTAATCAAGGCAGTGTTGGTGTAAGGAAAGTCATATAGATCATTGAAATAAAACAGAGAATCTAGAAATAGAACCACACATATATGGTCCACTGAGTTTTGAAAGATTATTTAACATTAGAATTTTATACAATATAAACTCAATTCAAGAGCTGAGGTAGAGATAGTGTTTTCAGCAAATGGCACTAGAACACCTGGTATCTGTATATAAAAAATTAACCTCAACCCTTTCTTTCATACATGAAAATAACTTGAAGGCATCTAAGAATCTAAATAAGAAAGTCTAAAAGTATAAAACTTTAAGAAGAATTTATAAGGGAATATATTTATCAATTGAAGGTAGGCAAGAATTACCTAGGATACAAAAAACGGGAAGTATAAAAGAAAAAAAATTGATAAATGAGATTCCATCAAAATTTAGAACTTTAAATGACATCATTGAAATGAAAAGTATTCCTTTAACAGACCATATTTACAATGCATATAACCTATGACCAGAATATATAAAGAACTCTTACAGCTCATTAATAGACAACCCAATTAAAATGTAGACATAAGAAGATGATACATAGCCAGTATAGCACAAGGAATGGTGCGTAACTCTAGAGTTAGAAAAATACTAATTAGTAAAATAATAAGATTGAATTATACACTCATTAGGGAGATGAAGTTAAAAGCTTTAAAACCCTTGTCATGGCTTTTTCTTTTTGTTGGATTCTCCCCCTTTGCATTTAATTTGTCACCTCCAATGAATTCATTCCACTGGGTTTCCTGGGGCTGTGATCCTCATTGTCTTTTCATAGGGTATTGTCTAAAATTTTTTGGAGTGCTGGGTTGGTATTCATGAAGTTCCTGAAGTGCTCTTTATCATGAAAGCATCTTATTTCTCCATCAATTTTAAAAGGTAATTCTGCAGGGTACATCAATCTGGGTTGGAGGCTTTTTTTCTTTAGGGCTTGAAATACATCACTCCAAGCTTTTCTTGCCTTGAGTGTTTGCATTGAGAAGTCTGCTGTGATTCTGATGGGGTTTCCTTTGTATGTGATTTACTTCTATTCTCTCACTGCTTGTAGAATTTTGTTCTTCTGTTGGATTTCTGGAATCCTAACTATTATATGCCTATGTGTAGATTTTTTTTGATTAAGTCTAGCTGGAGTCCTATATGCCTCACTTATCTGTATGTCAAGCCCTTTTCCCCTCCTTGGGAAGTTTTCTGCCATCACTTCTCTGAACAGGTTTTTTTTTTTTTATGTCATCTGCTCTATCTTCTCTTTCTTCATTGACTACAATCAGTCTTATGTTATTCTTCTTTGCATCATCTAGCAGCTGCTGGATTGATTTCTCAAGTTCCCTTACAATTTTATAGCAATTTTTCTTTTCCTGCTCACTAATTCCAATCTTATCTTCTATATGTGACATTCTATCCTCACATTGGTTCATTCTGCTGTGCAGACTTTCGATGGAGTTTTTAATCTCTTGGAAATCTGTTTGTATCTGTTTTATGGATTCCATTTGATTCCTATGTTGGGATTCCATCATGTTCCTCAGATCCTTATTTTTTTATCTTTGTCCTCTCTAGATTTATTTATCATGTCTTGCACTATGAGCAAAATCTTTGCTGTTATCTGAGTAATTATTTCTGATTTCCTTTTTCCCAGATCCTCTTTTGTTGCCAGTTCAGAGAGTCCAAGCGGTTGAGTATCAGACTGTTCCATCTCGTTTCCCCTTGGGGTTGCTGTAGGTGATCTGGAAGTCTGTTTTTGAGGCTTGTTTATGTGTCTTCTCATTTCCACGGGGGAGGGGGGTGCTTCTGGTGCCCACACAGCTCACCTTCTCTGCCCTAGGACCTTGGGATGGCAGCAGGGGAGCTTTCTTCCAGGTGCTGGGACCAGCTGGGTTTCTCTGCCCTAGGAGCCTGGAATAGAGGTAGGGAGCTTCTTTCAGGGTGCTGGGACTGGCTGAGCTTCTTTGCCCTAGGAGCCTGGGATGGAGGGGGAGGGTCTTCCTTCTGGGTGCTGGGAATGGCTGGGCTTCTCTCTAGACACACTTTTCTATAATGACCCTATATTTAAATGGCTTTAACTTTTATTTAAGGCACATTGATAAATTGGATTATTTACTTACATATTTATCACTTATATCCAACTGTATCTTGCCTGCAAGAAACACATCACCATCCCAAATACACACATCCTGAAAATGAAAGGATTGAAAATGATATTCCATGCAAATGAACTCTGAAAGCAAGCCAGAATATTTAGATAAACACCTCAACCCAAATTTAATAAGAAAAGTTTAAAAATACAACTTATTTGGACAGGACCATCTAATACAAATCTTTAATGATGATAAATACATATGCAATGAAGTTTGATGCATTCAGTTTTGTAAAACAATCATCAGTGAACAGAAAGAAAAGATAAGCTCCAAAATAGAACTTATGATTAAATTCAATACTCTACTCTCATATATAGATGAATCATACAAACCAAAAAATAATGCACAAGAAATAATGAAATTAAACTACAGTATAACTCAATTGTACTTAACAGACATTTTGAGAATTTTCTTTCCAACAAAACCAGTTCATCAAACTATTTCCAAATAGGTTAAATCGTGTTTAGGCCTTAATTTAGCAGCTAAAAATTAATATAGCTCATTGTATATCAAATAATGATGAAAGGATAAGATATATCAATAATATTAGAAATTACAAGAATACAGCAATATTTGGAGATTAAAATATTCACTTTTGAATGACCAGTGTGTCTTTGAAGGTATCAAAGGGAAGACTAAAAATTCATAGAGTCAAATAAAAATGAAAATAAAACACCCTAGAAACTATGTAAAACCCTGAAGATATTGTGAAGATATTTACTGGTATTAGTGTCTGTGTTAGAAAATTAGAGAAATATCAAAGAGACAACCTAATGATACATTTTAAAGTAATAAAATAACGAGATCTCAAACTCCAAATCAATGAAGAATATAAGCAATATGTATCAGAGCTGAAATTAATAAAATAAAAACTAAAATACAATACAAATGATCAATGAAACAAAGAATAGGTTTTTTGAAAAGATAAACAGATTGATAAACCTTTAGTCAAACCCTTTATTGTCCTTTTTACCACTTAAAACACTTTTTTGTGATTTAGTAATTATTGTCAATATGTGAAAACTTTGATAATAAATAGTACTTATGGCAAATTAAATATTAATCTTCAAATACCAAATATTTCAAGAATTGCTTCTAGTTTGTTAATGTTAAATTTATCATATTAAACTATAATGTGGCAAATTTGTTGAACAGTGAAATCAAAACTGGCAAACCCATGGAGATGCATTCTAGGGATGTGCTGGATGGATAAAGAATATTTCATCACAGGTCCCATCAGACTGAGATACAGTGACCTTTGGAGAATCTGATTAGAATACCAGGATCTCCCCAGGCTCTGTCTCTCAGCATCAAAGGAAGCACTGAGGACCCCCAGGGCCCTTCCAGGCCTTGGGCCAGGCACAGTCTGTGAACAGCATGTGGCCTGTGTAGTCCTTGTCCCCGAGGACTTTTCTGGGGAGCACATGGGCCACAAAGCACCCACATCAGGAAGGCTGGATTCAGGGCTCGGGGTTCACTGCAGAGGTGCCAGGCAGAGGTTCATGCAGGCTGCAGGGACTAGGGAGCACCAGGAAGGCTCTGCTCATGAGGAGTCAGGGCTCAAGCACCCTTGGTCTAGGGGAGGATGGGGCTGGGGTCTGGGTGTGCATTAGGGTGCAGTTCTCAGGGGGTTCAGACTCTTGAGGAAGCCCTTAATATAATAAAATATGGGGATAAGTCATTTTTTAAATTAGACTTTTTTAACAAGACAAGTTTAAAAGAAATTTTATTTGGCTAACTGACTTTAAAAGATAGATATATAAATAGAAGCTAGATGATTGATGGGTTTTTCCTTAAAACATATAAAATGAATGTGCTCTTTAAATAACAAAGTAGTTTTTAAATAAGTAGTTGGTTTATATATAAAACATAAATTATCACAAAATGTAGAAAAAGATGAGAGTGATTCTGAATATGTAATGTGAATTGATAGTGAAACTGATTGACAAATACAGAGAATGGTGATACTGTCTATAAATTACCTTTCTTGAATTTTAAATATAGTAAGACTGTGGTATACATTAAATTATCCTCTGTTCTTGAAAGGATGGCTGCTTTAAATAATAACAACACTATGTGGTACAATATGTATTGAATTTTATATAAACTCAGGTATTTCAAAATGTGAGATTTCATTGAGCATTAAATGAACTAAGATATTTATAAGAAAATCCATATTTCAGAATACATACTCTTCAAGTAGCAAGAGCAGGTGTATCATGTATAGACCTGTGTTGCAACTTCTGGGCATGGAAAACATTGGGGACAATTTGAAAATTCTTGAATTTGGACTTGGTAAGGTGAATTATTTTCTCCAGGAGTAGGAGTATTTCATGCAGGTCCATGAGGTTTTGAAACAGATGGTATGAATCCCGTTGGTCCTGTGGATTACTGTCTACATTGGAAAGATTCCTCATTTAATCTACCATTCCATATTGAATTCCATATTTCATTTAATTTAGAAAATGAGTGCAGGAAACTATAAAAATGATGAATTTCAAAGATGAAGCTGATGTAGAGTTTCAGGCACAGCTGCTGCAAGTTTACAGTTGAAAGTGCTTTTTGTACTAACTTATGAATAAGGCCTTGGGTTCAATGGGAGCACAGGATGTTTGTGACAATGACACTGGGGCACGTGTGGCCAGGCTCAGGCTGCTCCTGTGAAATCTGAAGGAAGAAGCAGCATTGAGAGTCCTGCTTCTCCTTAAGAGTTACAGAACATAGGTTTCTTTTTTACTTCAGTTCACTGTTTTTGTTTATTTATTTATTTATTGCCTATGAGTAAAATAAGATCTCAAAGGAAATACATTTTTATTTCCACAGTATTTTATCTGATAGGAATCTATTGATTATAAAAGCTTTTTCATGTACGTTTTATAAAATACTATATGATGAAACTTTCCACTAAAGCTTCTTTTACAAGTTATTAATTTCTAAAGACCACATTTAGATGAAATAATAATGGGGGGAGACTGTGTTTTTTAAATTTTAAAATATCTATTGTAAATAAATGAGATTTTCCTAGGAATCATGGATGTGTCCCAGTCATCTGTCTTTCTCCACTGACTGCTTCCTGATTGTGCTTCTTCACAAGTCACATTAGCAGTTCGTGGCTGTCACTGATGCACAATCATCTCAGTTGTCAGGAAACCATAGCAGCACTTGCACAGACACCTTAGGCCCATGAGCTGAGTTAGAAAGAGATGCGAGTGGTAGCTCTCTCAGAGAGGCCATGGGGAGCCAGGTGCTTGGGAGCCGACAGGGCTGCTGAGAGCTTGAGGCCAGCCTTGGGCATCCAGCCCCTCTCAGGACATGCAGACTGTCCCCCACGGACTGGCCCAAAGTGGGCTCATTCTCTGTGCGGGCTGGGGATTGACCCACAGGTCCTGTCCACCAGGGCAGTGCACATCCCTGCTGAGTGAGAGAAGGGGAATTGTGTCAGACTCTGTGCCCAGATTGTGCAGTCAGCAGTGTGAATTCACCCCAGCCTGACCCGCATTTGCAGGAGGAAACCCTCTGATTTTCTCACTCCTCTCTCAGGACACTTGGCTGCCTGCTTACCTTCCATCTATGGCTGATGCTGCTCCATCCTCCTGGTGTTTCCTGTTGTTTATGACTTAGAAGGTCACAGTAACATGCATCCTTACTGTGCACTCCAAATCCCTTAAATCCTAAAAACATTCTGTCTTGTTTCTGTATCTTTCTACATGGCTGAAAACAAAAACTCCTTTGATACATCTGAAGATACTATCATGATATATAATAAAACCATACATGAAATTACATTCTTTTCTCTTTTTTACTAGAATCTAGTATAAAAGCCCTTGAAGGATGGAGGCATCTCATGAAGGACTCAGTTCCAGGACACCACAGAAAAATGCTTGTTGATCCTGCAGAGGACATTTTTCTGGGTCACTTGGCTTCAATTTGATATGGCTGCAAGCTCACAGACCTGCTGCCAATTTGACTTCATTCTCATAAGTGGGCATGCAGAAACAGGCATGGTCTGATTTTGAGAGCTGAGACACATGTACTGGGAGCTATGGGTTCCATGTCCTGGGAAGGCTGATCTGGTCCCAGGGTTATAAAATTACTGTCTGCAGGTGATTAGGAAGGGCCCCTCTGCAAAGCTCGGGGTCAGTAGGATAACCTACCAGGCAGTAAAACAGAGGATGTGAGCTGTTGGCAAAACACTGTGGAGAATTTTCTTGATTATTTTATTCTGTTTTCTTTTTTGATATTTCTATTCTTTTAAAAGTCTAACTTTCACCTCCTTGTCAAATTTGTAGTGAACCAAACTTAAAAATTCCAAATTACAAAAAAATAATGTAAATGATAACAATTTATAAAAATCTGTTCTCACATAAGAAGTAAAAGCATCACTAGTTGTCATGAACATGTATGAAAATATGGGTCTATAATTAAGACACTTCCATTCATTTACATATGTGCACCTTTAATGTAAGTTTTCTTCTGGATGACATCTGATTTTGTCAGTGAACAAACTATCTGAGTTTGAATAAAGACATTAGAGAAATATGTTATTTTGATAAATTTACAGATTTATTACATTTTGTTAAAATGTGTTTGCCATCTTCAGGCAAATATGTGAGGCAGGAAATGGAAGTCTTTTTTCAGAAATTTGTTCTTTATTAAAGAGCTAAAATATTTGAATATGTCAGCCTTAGTAAAGCAATGCATCGAAATAACTTCTTATTTATATGTACCATGCCATTGCAGGCACTCTCAGGAAAAGCTGAACAAATGCCAGGTGGAAAATTCCAATAAGACCTCTACTGACTTCATCCTCTCTAGGCCTGCTTCTCCCATCAGCACTTGGCCTTTTCCTCTTTACTCTCACCATGCCCATCTTCCTGGTGGGCTCTGGCTGGCAACCTGTGGATGGTTCTGCTCATCCTCCTGGATGCCCGGCTCCACACATCCATGTACTTCCTGCTCAGCCGGCTCTCCCTCATGGATCTCATTTACATCTGCACCACTGTGCTAAAGATGGCTTCTGGTTCCCTATTTGGAAACAAGTCCATCTCCTTCATCGGGTGTGGGGTTCAATGTTTCTTCTTCATGAGCTTAACAGGGGCAGAAGCACTGCTCTTGATGTCTCTGTCCTATGATCATTATGTGGCTATTTGCTTCCCTCTTCACTACCCCATCCACATGAACAGAAGAGTGTGTGTGCTGATGATCCTGGGATCCTGGGCAATGGGTGTTGTCAACTTCTTTCCTCACACAGTCTACTTCCACCATATCCCTTAGTGGATGTCCAGGGCCATCAATCATTTCTTCTGCAATATCCCTGCCATGCTGACTCTGGCTTGTGGGGACGCCCAGGTCTATGAGTACACTGTGCTCTTCACCACTATCTTCTTTCTCCTGTTCCCTTTCCTGGTCATCCTAGGTTCCTACAGGAAAGTGCTCCTCGCTGTCTACTGCATGCACTTACAGGAAGGCTAGAAGAAGGCCTATTCCACCTGCAGTGCCCACCTAACTGTGGTGACTTTCTACATTGCACCCTTTGCTTACACTTATCTCCATCCAAAGTCCTTCCAGTCTCCAGCAGAGGACAAGGTGGTGGCTGTCTTCTACATCATCCTCACCCCAGTGTTCAACCCTGTGATCTACAGTCTGAGGAACAAGGAGGTGCTGGGGGCCCTAGGAAAAGTGGCAGGGATGTTCCATTCTACAACAATGTAGGTAAATTTCTGCCTCAGTCTATTCAGTATTACATAGTCACTAGAAACATATTTATTTCTGATGCCTCAGAAACTAGAATTTGGGGGTTACGATGCAATAATTCTGAGATATGACATGATAAAAAATATGTGTGCATGTATATACATTTCTGCTTTCTTTGTCTCACCTTTGCATTAAAAATATTGGTCCTGAAGATTTCATCATTTTGAGGACAGTATTGTTTTACTATGGAAATTTTGAAATGGAAAATGAAGAAAACCTTGCAGTCCTTTTAAATATGTTGTGTGATCAAAATCTTTGTGGAATATTTTAATTTTTTAAAATTACAGTAAAAAGAACATTGCTGTGAATCCCTCTCAAACTACTCACACTCTTTTGAGCACACTTATTCCATTTTCCTTGCTACATCTCTTATTCTGACCACTCAAATATTTATGTGATTGGATAAGTCATGATATTGAATTTTCTGCTGTGTAGTAGGAATATATAAAGAAAAACTATCTGAATTCACATCTTCACCTACACATGCCGATTACTACTGTACATCTGGCACTCTCACTAACACAGTGTGAAGGCACAGAGCAATGGTGGCAACATGCTGGAGCCAAGTGCTAAGATGTCTTGCTTCATGGGGTGGAAGGTCGTTCACAAAGATGGCAATGCCAATGAAATCACACTGCTTGAAGCTTAGGACTGCATCCTGCCACAGTCGCTGATCTGACAGACCTCTGCAGCTGCCCCTCCAGGAGATCCACAACATGGGTGGTATCAGTACATCCCTGTGGGCTGAGTGGAGACTGGTGTTTTCAAACCAGGCATGATGTCACCTCTGCTCCAGTGTCACAGCTGTCATACAGTCTGTTGAAATGAACCGTGAGGATTTAGGTGAAGCTCTTCATGGGGACAGTGAGGGCTCCAATGTGAAGAATGTGTCTGCCAAAGATGTTTGTGGCAGCAACACTGCTGGTGACAGAAAAAATGACCCAGCCATGGAAGCAGCTTGTTTTCCTGCTGGGGGATTTTCCTGAGCCATCCAGGCCAAGTTGATGCTGGCTGTGCCTGTGCTGGATTCCTACACAGCTCACATTGCTTGCAAGTTTGCTGAGCTGAGCGAAAAGATTGATCACAAGTCTGGTAAGAAGATGGAAGAAGGGCTCAAATTCTTAAAATCTCCTGATGCTGCTGTCATTGACAGGGTTCCAGGCCAGCCTGTGTGTGTCCAGAGGTTATCTCCTGCTCTGGGTCATTTCACTGTTCACGAGAGAGTTACTGTGGTGTCATCAAAGCAGTGGACAAGAAGCCTGGGGGAGCTGGCCTGGTCAGTATGCCCGGAGAGCTCAGAAGGCTAAAGGAATATTATCCCTGCCCTGCCACCCCAGGCTTCATCAGGCTAAACAGTGGCCTCAGAGCTGCATCTCCAATTGGCTATTTAACTTTAATAATGAAAGACATTAATGATGACACTGAATCCTAAAACCTTCATAAAGAAAGGAGAATGCTTTGTGGTCCATTTAAGTTTGTATGTGTTTGTGTGGTAGTTTAAAATTATTAGTTTTTAAAATCAACACTTTTTAACAGAAACAACTTGACCAAAAATCTGTCACAGAATTTTTAGACCTATTAAAACAAAGTTTAATAAAAACAAAAGGAGGAAGAGGAGGAGGAGAACATGAGGCAGAAGTGTATAGGGATGTAACTTTATTTATTTATCTATGTCCCAGACAACAGATGCTTGATTTTCTCTGATAAAGTATGACTGATGTTTCAAATTGCATACACAGGCTAAGCTAAGTTGTGTTATTCTACTACTTATTCATATTGCCACTGAGGAAGCTTGCAAATAATTATTTCTCCAGACCAGGTCAACATTTTAGAGACCATTTTGTGGGACTTTATGATGTTCATACAAAACAGTGACCTTTGATGGACTTTTCTCAAATGAGTGGATCAATAGCTTGTGTTTCATGCAGCCAGTGAGAATGACTGGCTGATCTCCTGTCCAGCCCCAAACCCTAAGCCATCACATGAGTTGTGTTAACTATTAAACTTGGACTTGTACTATTTTGTAAATGATATAGTAATAAATTAAAATATAATAGGGGAATCTTGTTGCTTATTTATGGCACACATTCCATATCTTGTACTGTTTTTACTGTGACTCAAGTCAGTCAAATTATTGGATGTGCCTAGAAACACAGCTGATGTGGATGATATCATCAATGTGAAATATGTGGAGATGGAGAAGAAACTTTAGGAAGAAATCAGCTGCCTGATGTTGAAACATTTCCCTCACATCACAGAATTAACTCATTTGATGGAAAAACAGACATTTACTGAATAAGGTTAATGACCAAATACTGCATGGAGCATCTCTGTCTCCTACCAAGTTTATAACTGAATCAAAATAGAATCAGGAACAGAATCACTGTGCATCTTGGCTGAAATCACATAAATAAACTCATCTACTGTGAACAGAAAGTATAACATCAATGGCAAATGATGGCCAGGCTCAGGGGCACATGCCTCTTTCTAGAGACACAGGTGGCTGAAGGAGGAGGCTTGTAAGAGCTAAGCCACTTTGCAAAACTTAAACAGATCCTGTCTCAAAATTTAGAAATAATAAAAATAGTAATATAGAAAGCAAGCATGCAGCACAGGGTAGAGTGCTTTCCTAACTTGTGCAAGGTCCTGGTTTCCAACCCCAGGACTGCAGTGACAGTAGTAGAAGGAAGGATGGCAGGATCTCCCTGGAGTATGGAGAATCCCATCGGAAACTCCACAAGCACACAAAATGCCCAGTATGTGCCTGAGATCTGTCCTGCAAAGGTGCCACTGGTGCCCCACTGGGTGTCACAGGAGGGCCAGAGGGACACTCGGTGACCTTGGCCCTATGGCATCCATTAATCTTGGATGGATGTACCTTTCTCAAGTGAAAGTCTCCCATCAAAGTCTCTGCTCATGCACTTAGGCTGTGGCTGAGACAGATAAGAGTTTATTTGAGTCCTAGCATGGATACTAGAACTTCTACAGTTTAAGATGTGGCTAAAGAGAGAGGAAATACAAAATAAAGTTTAATGTTCTCTATTCCCTCTGCTGAATCAGGTCTATGTACTTTATTTGGGGCTATTATGAGTAAAATTTGGGAATCTATGATGTGTCATTTTCAGCATAGATGCTGATCATTAAAGGACATGTGTGATTTAGTGAACAATGTAGGTTGACTGAAGAAAAAATTTTACACAGCTGTAAACACAAACACACACACACATATATATATATACACAGGCACTCACACTCACACACATTGTCATTGTATTTATTAGGTCCCATTCGCTTCTCTCTTCCCTTAGGATGAACTAAGCCCCAAGCACCAGGGCCCAGTCCATTGTCTTGTGGGGCCTGTGGGGCAGGTGTGAGTCCCTCACCCCCAGGCTCATGCACAGCACCATGGCCTGGCTTTGGTTCCTCAGCTGCCACCTTGGGAGCTGTGAGCATGGGATCAGGACTGCTCAGAGCAGAGCAAGGCACTTACTTGGGCTTCAGTCTTCATTGGGTCAGGTGGGGTCATGGGGGGCCCTCAGAGGTAGAGGGATCCCTGGGACTGGGACCCCAGCCCCTCAGTGTCACCAACACATGGCTTTGTGACTTCCTATCTGGGCTCCTGAGCAATGAATGTGACTCGAATGGACATTGACATGGTTGACTCTGATGTCTTCTTCCCCATAGAAATCCTCTGTGATGCAGCCGCACCCCACACCATATTAAAGGACCTCAAACCCGTTGTGGTCCAAAGTGTCCTGTGCTTTGGGGAAAAACTGAACCCAGCACTCTGAGTGCACTGGGTCGTGTTCTGGGACAGGGGTCAAAGGCAGGGACCCCAAGCATGAAAGCAACCTTTAGAGTGCCCAGCGTGGGACAAATTAGACTTTCTGACTTTCAAATCACCTGTGAAGTGACAGTCATGAAGAGTGAGGAAGTGACAAAAAGGTACAAGGACCAATTGAAGAGCACGTGGAACCCAGAAAAAAGAATCACATAAATGATTGTATTATTTCCCACAAATGTGCTTAAACTATTCAATGAGAAAAGTATACTGTTTTCAATAAATATACTAGACAAACTTGGTATTACCATGAAACCATTCTATTTCAAGCATTCTAAATATATATATATATATATATATATATATATATATATATATATAAATTTTTCTGTGTGTGGGTTAGGCCTTGAATGTAATAATGAAAGATATGTAACTCATGAGAAATACAGTCTTCATATAAAATCTTATTTACATAGATTTTAGCAAAGACCTCATGAGTATGACAACAAAAGTGCAGATATAAAAGCAGATACATAATACTTTGTCAATTTTAAAATTAAACTCCCTAAAGAACACTTTCAATGGAGGGAAAGGACACTCTATGGACTTGGAGAAGTATTTGTATAAATTATAGGCATAAACATCAGCAGTATCTACATAACTTCCTACTGAAGAGCAACAGTGACTAGAGAAGCAAGTACACAATCTTTATAAACAGAGCAAAGGCCTGGTGTAGCTCAGTGGTAGGGCACTGGAGCAGCAGGTGTGAGGCTCTAGGTTCACCACCCTGCATTGTCCAAAACTAGGCATTTGATTTGAAGGCACATACTTCTGAGGAAAATGTGCACATGACCAGTAAGTACATGGGAACATGGTCAACTTTTCCAGAAAACTGAAAATGGGAACTTCAGTAAGAAAAACCTTCACATCCAGTTGGAAACCTACCATTAAAAAGGAAAAGAAGAAAGAATAAAAGAAGAGGAAATACCAGGTGCTGGATTGGGTGACAAGAGTGTTGGCGAGTTGGAAGAATCTTGGTGCATTTCCGAGGGGAATTTAAAGTGTGAGCCACTGTGAAAATGGTGCAGTAGTTCCTTACCATGTTATGCATAGAAGTATCATATTTTAAAGCAATTCTAGGTCATTCAAGAATTGGCTCTCAAAGTAGTGTTGCTGCACCAATGTTTATAACAACATCATTCACAAGAGCCAGAAGTTGGAATTCAAACCAATGTCTGAAGGAGATGAATGAAAAGTACATAAGCTATGTACATCCAGTGGGGAATTATTTGGCCTTCAACAGGAATAAAACTGTGACACATGCTCTAAGGATGAACCTCGGGAATATTATTCTAAGTACAATAAGTCAGACTAAGAAAGGCAAATACTGCATGATTCAATCTTTGTAAGAAACAGAAGCAGTAACTCGTAAACTCAGAGCAACTGAGTTAACAGGACTACAGAGAGGGAGAATGAGCAGCTCCTTTTCTATGTTGTGAATTTGAACTATGTAAGATGGAGGTTTGGGAGCTTCAAGGTGTCGATGGTTGCACAAAAATGAGAATCTGCTGAATGGAATTGAATAGCAGCACCACAAATAATCAAATCAAATTTTATTTAACATAGGGTTTATGACAATAACAAATTTAGAAAAAATAAACCTATACTAAGCCAGTAGGATCACTTCCCATTAGTTCAGTTATTAGAGATCATGAAAAAGACATCACAAAACTTTAATGTTTTATCTGCAATGAAATGTAATGTGGATATTTCCTATAAAGCATCCCACCAAAGTGAGAAATGTTAACTCTTTGTCATCCATTTTAATACTTAGTATGTTTTCTATGATATAAAAATTATTACCAATATGAGACCAATTTGATCATAAATACTACATAAAGCAAATTAAAGGTTACTCCTCAAATGTCAAGTATTTCAAGAATTTCTTCTAGTGTGCTAATGTCAAATTTATCATATTAAATTATAATATGGTAAGTTTGTTGAGCAGTGAAATCAAAACTGGTAAACCCAAGGAGACATATTCTAGGATGTGCAGGATGGATGAGGAATATTTCATCACAGGCCCAATCAGACTGAGAAGCAGTGACCCTGGGAGAGTGTGAGTAGAATACCAGGATCTCCCTGGACTATGACCCTCAGCACCCGAGGAAGCACTGGGGACCCACGGGCTCCTTCCAGGCCTTGGCCCAGAGGCAGCCTTTGAGCAGGATGTGGCCTCTGCAGTCCTGTCCCTGAGGACTTTCCCCAGAGCACGTGGGCTGCAAAGCACCCTCGTCAGGATGGCTGGATTCAGGCCTGGCTCACTGTGGAGAAGCCTGGAAGAGGTGGGTGTGGGCTGCGGGAATCAGGAGGCCCAGAGAGGTTCTGCTCAGGTGGGGTCAGGGTTGGGCACCCTGGGTCTAGGGAGGATGGGGCTGGGCTCTGAGAATGCATTTGTGTGCAGTTCTCCGGAGATTCAGGCTCTGGAGGAAGCACTTGAAATAATAAAATACTAGAATGAGCAATTTGTAATTTTAGAGAGGTTTTCTACAAGAGACCTTGAGAAGGAATTTTTGTTTGATTAAAATGAGTTTAAAAGAGAGGTGAATGGTAGATCATCAGTTTTTCTCCTTAAAAAAAAGTGTGAGTGTGGCTTCAAATTATTGCAAAGTATTTTTTAAAAACATGAAGGTGTGAGCGCCCCCCCCCCCCCCCGCAGGCAGGCGGCTGTTCTTCACCCCCACTGCATGAGGCAGCCTCAGGATGTGCCCCCCCATGCCGCCGGCGCCATCATGTTGTCTGAGGAGGAGCTGGAAGGGTATGAGCTGTAGCCTCTTAGGAAGTGGCCAGCCATGGTGCCCCTGCTGGAGCTGGTTGGGGAGGCCAGGAAGAGCCCCAGCGCCAATAGTTACCGCCCTTGACGCCACCCTGGGCAGAAGGGGAGGAGGAGGAGCTGTATAGGCAGTCGCTGAAGATCACCTTGTGCTGCCTGCAGGAGCAGGCCACAGGATCCAAGGACTCCAAGCTGCTGGGCGGGGCCAGGGGCAGGGGAGGGGTGCATGAACGCACTGCAGAAGCTGAGGAGGGTCAGGGACTGCGTGCAGTGCAACCACTATGCAGCCTTCCAAAGAGTGCTTTGAAAACTGGACATCAAAAACTAAGACGATGTCAAATCCTTGTCACAAGTGATGGTCCATGTTTTCAGTGATGGCATAACAGACTGTGGCAGGATTATGACTCAATTCTTTCGGTGCCTCTGTGGCCAAACATTTGAAGAGCATAAACCAAGAAAGCTGCATCTAACTGTTAGCAGAAAGTACCTCAAAAGTTCGAGTACAAACACAAAGGGACGGGCTAATCAAACAAAGAGGCTGGGATGGATTTGTGGAGTTCTTCCACATAGAGGATCTGGAAGGCTGCATCAGAAATGTGCTGCTGGCTTTTGCAGGTGTTGCTGGAGTAGGAGCTGGTTTGGCATATCAAATAAAATAGGCTTGTCAGTTCAATAGTTGACTGTTAACCCCAGGAACCAAAACAATATACTTCTGTGAAATCACAGTATTTACTTATTTTTCCCCATTAAGTTTATTGGTACATTTTAGGCATAAAATACATTTACATACATCATTGGGATCTTGTTCTATTACATGAGTAGCTTGGTTCTTATTTTTTCCCCATTCCTAGCCCTCCCTTCACCCCCTCCACCCTTCCCTATTTGCAAAGACTTTGTTTACAATTTTTCCTTCTCTCATATTATTTCTTTTCCCTTCTTTCCTTTCCCCTACCCCTCCCACTTCCCCTGCTCCTTTAGACCTTTACTTCCTATTACACAATATCAATTATACATTTTTAAAATTAAAATATCAAGACCTAAGAGATATTACCACAGATTTTACTGAATTTAAAAGGATGTAGAAAGCATATTTCAAAAATCTGTTTTGAAATAAATTTGACAACTTCTAAGAAGTACCTTGGAAGACAAATTAATGAAACTAACTCTGGAGGAAATATATTTGAATAGCATCTATTAAAGAAAGTATATTCCTAGCTTGAAAACCTACCTATATGATGACAACAACAGGCTTGTATATGTTTTAACTGATAAATTATACCAAACATTTAAAGCAGAAAAAAAAGGAACACTTCTCCCCTCATTTTAGGAAATCAACATTGTGCTAATCCTAAAACTGGATAAAGATAATAGAAGAAAAAGTATGAACAGAGATAGAAATTTGTTTAACAAAACAAACTATTAGAAGCCAGATCTGGCAGGATGTAGAACGTGGTTTTGTTATAGGGATGGCAGTGTTGGTTCAGCATTGGAAGGAAGATCCACCCCCAAAAGTCATCATTTTAACAGAGGAAAGGAAAAAGCCATATGATCCTGTCACTAGTTGGAGAAAAATTATTGGACTAAATTCCACAGCTATTCATGCTAAAAGCTATCAGGAGGATAGAAGTAGAACAGAACCTTCTCAACAGATTAAAGACAGGTACTCCATACTTCCAGGGAAAAAGCCTTATATGAATGGAGAAGATCCAATGCTTTCTCAATAAGGTGGGGAAAAAGGGCAGATTTGCTTACTCTTCATCTGTCCATTAAACTTGGAAACATAGGCTCAAACCAAAATAGTCTGGCAATAAAATTACACAATTAGGATAGGATTGGTAAGGTAGAAGCAAAATCTTTATATGTAGATGAAATGATCATCTACAGAGAAAATACTAGGAAATCTCTAGGAGCCCCTAGAACTTGTATTTGAAATTAGCAGGATTAGAAAACACAAGGTATATATAAAAATTCGGGTCTATGCATACTTGCTATAAATGAAGAATTGGATATTGAAATTTAAAAGTTATGTAGGAGTACAAAGGACCTAGAAAAGTAAAAAGAAAAAAATGGTGTTGGAAGAAGTTTACTACCTAATTTTAAGACTTCTTCTAAAGCTATAGTAATCAAGGCAGTATCGGGGTAAGGAAGGACATATAGATCATTGGAATAAAACAGAGAATCTAGAAATAGAACCACACATATATAGTCTACTGAATTTTGAAAGTTTATTTAACATTAACATTTTATAGAATATAAACTCAATTCAAGAGCCAAGGAAAAGATGTTTTCAGCAAATGGCACTAGAACACCTGGTATCCTTATATAAAAAATTAACCTCAACCCTTTATTTCCTTACATAAAAATAACTTGAAGGGATCTATAAACCTTAATATGAAAGCCTAAAAGTATACAACTTTAAGAAGAAATTATAAGCAAAAAGTTTTTATATGAATTTAGGGTAGGCAAGAACTGCCTAGGATACAAAAGACATGATATATAGAAGGAAAAAAATGATAAATGAGATTCCATCAAAATTTAGAATTTTAAGTGACATCATTAGAATGAAAAGTAGTCCTTAGACCATATTTACAATGCATATAACCTATGACCAGAATATATGAAAGACTCTTACAGCTCATTAATAGACAACCCAATTAAAAAGTAGACATAAGAAGATAAATAGCCAGTATGGCAGAAGGAAAGGTGTGCAAATCTACAACCAGAAAAATACTAATCAGTACAATAACAAGATTGAATTATACACTCATTAGGGAGATGAAGTTAAAAGTTTTAAAAGCCTTGTCATGACTTTTTCTTTTTGTTGGATTCTCCACCTTTGCATTTAATTTGTTGCACTCAATGGATTCATTCTGCTGGGCTTTCTGGGGTTGTGATCCTCATTGTCTTTTCCTAGGATATCAGGATATCTTCTAAAATGTTTTGGAGTGCTGGTTTGGTATTCATGAAGTTCCTCAGGTGCTCTTTATTATGAAAGTATCTTATTTCTCCATCAATTTTGAAAGACAGTTTTGCATGGTACATCAATCTGGGTTGGAGGCTGCTTTCCTTTAGGGCTTGAAATACATCACTCCAAGCTCTTCTTGCCTTGAGTGATTGCATAGAAAGTCTTCTGTGACTCAAATGGGCTTTCCTTTGTGTGTGATTTGATTCTTTTCTCTTACTGCTTGTAGAAATTTGTTCTTCTGTTGGATTTCTGGAATCCTAACTACTATATGCCTATGTGTAGATTTTTTTTTGATCAAGGCTAGCTGGAGTCCCATATGCCTCACTTATCTGTATGTCAAGTTCTTTTCCCCTCCTTGGGAAGTTTTCTGCCGTCACTTCTCTGAACAATTTTTTATGTCATCTGCACTCTCTCCTGTGTCTTCATTGACTCCAATCAGTCTTATGTTATTCTTCTTTGCATTGTCTAGCAGCTGCTGGATTTATTTCTCATGTCTCTTTACAATTTTGAAGCAATTTTTCTTGGTCACTAATTGCAATCTTATCTTCAATATCTGAAATTCTATCCTCACATTGGTTCATTCTGCTGTGCAGGCTTTTGATGGAGTTTTTAATCTCCTGGAAATCTCTTTGCATCTGTTTTATGGATTTCACTTGTTTCCTATGATGGGAGTCCATCATTTTCCTCAGATCCTGTATTTTTTCATCTGTGTCCTCTCTAGATTTATTAATCATGTCTTGCACTATGAGCACAATCTTTGCTGTTATCTGAGAAATTATTTCTGATTTCATTTCTCCTAGATCCTCTTTTGTTGCCAGTTTGGAGAGTCCAGGTGGTTGAGTATCAGATTGTTCCATCTTGTTTCCCTCTGGGGTTGCTGTAGGTAATCTAGAAGCCTGTTTTTGAGGTTTATTCACATGTCTTCTCATTTCCCCCTGGGGGTGGGTGGGTGTGTGCTTCTGGCACCCACAGCAGCTCACCTTCTCTGCCCTAGGAGTGTGGAATGGTGGTGGTGGAGCCTCCTTCCAGGTGCTCAGACTGGCTCACCTTCTCTGCCCTAGGAACATGGATTGGTGGTGGTGGAGCCTCCTTGGTGCTGGGAATGGCTCACTTTCTCTGCCCTGGGAGCATGGAATGGCAGCGGGAGAGTCTCCTTCTGGGTCAAAATCACAGTATTTATGAAGCTTGGCTTGAAGCTGTCCAAGCAGCAACTTCAAAGATGGCAGAAACCTAGAAAATTATGGCTACCAGTAATGGGAAAAGTCATCCCCTTCCAGAGTCATAGTGTGAAAGAAGCAAAGTGTAGTTTCAGCAACAAGCAAACTGCCAGACCATGAAACACTCCAGATTTAGTGAAGACGATAGGGTGGAGCTGTATTTCTTACAGTTTTCTACTCAGAACTTTGTCCTGGTCAGTTCTAGATTGTATAAAGAACTAACTATAGTTACTTGTATGCAACCGGGTTGTGCTGGAACAAATCTGATTCATAGCCATGCAGGGCTTTTTCTGTCTGGTTTTGGTAAATATTCCTTAAATAGGTTTCAGGGGCAGGTGGGCTGATGTCACACAAATAGTGGGCTCTGATTAGACAACTTCCTTTGAGTTCTCAAATTTGACCAAATTTAACTGGCACAACTTAAAACTGAGTTCATGAGCTCATCTTTAAAGTTTTCACTGAAAAATTTTCAGCTGTTCCAAGTGAGCATTGTGTGTGAGAGATATTTGATTCCTTATTTATTTAGTTTGTAAAATGATGGCTTACAAAAACAGGCCAGAATCTAGTGGTGCTAGTACTGGGCTTGCTTGTTAAACACAGGTTTAAGCCTCCTATGTAAATAAAAGAAATACTTCACAGTTTCTTTTCCATCAATGATTCCCAAGCTTTGTTTTGAATTTTTGCATTGGCATCTCTGGTCTCTAATCTGATCTACCAAATTTACTGTATTTTCTGTCTTTGAAATATATGCTGCTAGTCCTGCTCCCTGTACAGATATTTACATCCATTTCTACATGCATTTCTCCATCATTACCCTGCCATCTTTGAACTCTTACTTGCCCTTTTAGTTTTCAGCACTATGAAGTCCTACCAGGAGCCTAATTAACCCACCCCACCCAGCTCCAGCTCACAGACCTTCACCTATCATGGACTTTATCCCTTGGGAGTTAGGAGCACCATGGGTGTTGTGAAGGTAACAGTCATAGGTGTGGGAGGGACTTCCTGTTCTTGGTATCCTTGCAGTCCTTTCATCCTACCTTTGGGAAGAAGGTTTCAAAAATCCTCTTGGGAATTTTCAGAAGAGATAACATTTCTTCCTTTAACATATTTGCATTTGAATATGCTTATTGAAATTTTAGAAGGAGGGTGCTGTGTCAAACCCCAGAGTTACATAAGAGCTGCTGGTCAACTAAAGAAAGCTTCTTGTGCAGCTAGAGTTATTTGAAAGCTTCAGTCTCAGGGCCACCTTCAGTCTGCACTCCAGATAAAAATAGATGTGAATAAAATGACAGAGAATGTAAGAGAAGGATTGCCCTGCCTGTCCTTCTTGGAGCCATAACGTCATCTTCCTAGAGCTATCTTTACCTATGTATTTACCATTCTTGATCACAAACCACTTATTTATATCTGTCTCTCTCAATCTAAAAGTACTTTATGTAGTTTTTAATTAATCTTAATTAATCTTACAATCTGGTTAAGGTGACTGAAAAACTTCTCTTCCCATATCCAATTGTGAAGACAAGTGGACAGGTGTGAATGGTGTACAGGAGCCTCATTTCCCAGTTGATGGTTATCAAGGCTGAAATAGAGGAGGGATCTCAGTTGGTGCTTTGGGTCCAGGACATTGAGGCTTACCGAGTCCACATGATTGAGGAAAGGGACTTGTGGGGGGAGGTTGGGGGAACTGTAGTTGATTTATAGGAAGAAGAGGTACATGGTCTTACAAAGTGCTGACTGGCTGCTTAGCTCAGGCAAAATCATTCAAAATGGAAATGGAGAGGCTGCTTGGATAGTGCTCAGTGACTTCTGTTAGTCTTATGCTTCTCTCAGGGAAAAAACACTCAGTCCTCTAGAATTAGTGGTATACCTTCTGTTGGGGGAGGGGCAGGCACCTCGTTTTATGTTAAAGCACTGTTTTTGACAGCTGTGCCAGGAAAGATTAGGACCAACTACATATTAATGAGCTGTAAAATGTGTCTTTCCCTAACTTGTTGTTCTACCTGAGAAAAATAAATGAATCTTTGCAAATTAAAAAAAAAACTTGAAGGTGTTTTAAATATCTAAAATATAAAATATCATGCAATTCTGGAGGGGATAAATGTGGTTGTTGCCTAATGTGGGTTGATCATGAAATTGATAATCCACACAATGGCTGACATCATCTAAAATTACTTTTAAAATATTTATTAGTGCATTTTAGGTATATAATATAATGACATTCATCACTGGAAATTTGTACCATTACATAATATATCTTGGTTCTTATTTTTTTCCCCATTCCCCTGCCCTCGCTTTAAAATTAATTTTACTTGATATATAGTATGACTCTGGTACACTTTAAATGATTCTCTATTCTTGAAATTATGGTTAGTTTAATATTAGTGATGACATATAATAAATTTTCCATAAAAAGTTGCATAAACTCAAATAATATTTCAAAATCTGAGATGGTATTTGATCTTAAATTATCCAAGATATTTACAGAAAAATTCACATTTGAAAGATACATATTTACTTAGAAAAGGCACATGTGTCATGGCTAGACCTATGAGAAGCTACCTGAGCATGGAAAATATTGGAATCCATTTGTACATTCTTTTATATGGACATAGTAATGTGAATTATATTATACAGGAGAAGGAATATATTCATGCCAATGCATAATGTGTTCAAAATGATGCTGATTCCTAGGCATGAGCCCTTTTGTCATGTAGATTACCATCTAGGTTGAAATAATTCTGTGTTTAATTTGATAATTTTAGCAAACGTTTGCAGTAATTAGTATAAGAATGGTGAATTTGAAACTGAATTTGAAGTAGAGTTTTGGGGGCAGTGGCTGCAATTTTACACCCAGAAGTGCTTTACACAGTAATTCAGGAATATGCCTCTGGGTGTGAAGGGAACCCAGGACATTTGTAAACCCTGGGGATGAGTCACAGGAGGGGAGTATCAGATGGGCTCCTGTGGAATGAAAGGAAGAAGCAACATCTGAGAATCCAATTCCTCATGAACTGTGCAACATAGATTTTCTTATGTCCTCCTTTCCCTTCTGTTTTGAGAACATTTATTTATTTTTGGAAATGAGTGCAATTACATGACAAGATCTCAAAGTACATTTTTTTTTAGATAAACACTATTTTAACTCATATGAATCTGTTGATTATAAAAGTCTTTTAAAAATGTACAAAATATGTAATCAATGTTTTACACTAATGCATTTTGGAAAATGAATTTCTTTTAAATTTAAATATACTATATTTAAACTAAAGCAGTAATGAGTAAAATTACCTGTCTTGGGGGCAATACTTTACTCTAAAGAATAATGATTGTAAATAATTGAGGTTTTCCTAGGAATCATGGATGCATCCCAGTCATGCATCTTTCTCCACCCACCACTGCCTGATTGGGCTGCTTCACAGGTCACATTAGCAGTTCATGGCCATCACTGGTGCACAATCATCTCAGTTGTCAGGGAAACCATGGCAGCACCTGCATGGAAACCTTTATGCATGGAGAGCTGAAGTAGGCCACTGTAAGCCTGGGTGTCTGGACCCACTTGGGACATGCTGACTCTCCCCCCATGGACCAGCCCAGTGCAAGCTCATCCTTGGTGCAGGCTGAGGAGGGACCCACAGGTCTTGTCCACCATGGCAGTGCATTTCCCTGAGGAGTGGGAGAAGGGGAATTGTGTCAGACTCTGTGCCCAGATTGGGCAGACAGCAGCATGAATCCACCCCAGCCTGATCCACATTTGCAGGAGGAAACCCTGTGATTCTCTCACTCCTCTCTCAGAACACCTGGCTGCCTGCTTAGGTTCCACCTCTGGCTGATGCTGATCCATACTCATGGGGCTTCCTGGAGATATAAGATTTAGGATACAGTAATATGAATACCAAATACACACTGTGCATTCCAAATCTCTTCAAATCCTAAAAATGTTTCTTGCTTTTATATCTTTTTAAATGACTGAAAATAAAGTTGCCCCTATAGCACAGAAGTAATAATAATATAATAATATATGATATATTAAAACAGCATGAGGAATTGCATTAACTTTGTACTTTACTAGAAACTTGTATGGAACCACTTGAAGGAAGGCATTGTCTCCTGAAAGATTCAGTGCCAGGACGGGGCGGGGGGGGCGGGGGGCGAGCAGTGCTTGTCTGTACTATGGAGGACAGGTTCCTGGGGAGATGGTTTGCATTTTATACTGCCCTGAATTCACTTCTAATTTTAAATTTTCAGGTCGGTCCTTTATGCTTTATCTTTTAAAAATGTATTTTATGTTCATGAGCACATTCAATATGTCTTCTAACTCCATGCCTGGCATCTAGGGAAAATAGTTATAACATGTGAGTTCCAGACGGTTTGGGCAGCCCCTATGCCTGGTCCCTATAACCTAAGTTGGTCAGGTTTCTCATCTATGCCAGCAAATATCTCCCAACAACTTAAAAGAGTAGAGGTTAAATTTTGCTCTTGGATTCAAAGAATTCAGTCCTTGGTCTCCTAGCTCTAAGACAGGGATATCAAAAGACATGGAAAAAAAACAAAAACAGGAAACAGCAAGAAAACAGCACAAGAGAGGAAAGCATCACAGTCTCAATATAGACCTTCAGGTCATGTCTCCATGAACCTCACACACCCATAAATGTACTTTACTAATCCTCTAGGTGGCTTCTGATGTAGTCAGTATCACACTTCAAAGAATGGGAAAATCCTTGAACATGGATGCCACTATTTGATACCATGATAATTTATGTATTTGGTCCAAGTATGGAAGTTACAATTGATAATTACCAGTTAGTTGGGTGATTCTTTACATTCTTATTTTGTTCACTATTCTAACCTTGGTGAGAACACCTACATGTACCAGATATATGAGCATGCAACACCTAGAGAAACAGGGCAAAAGAGGAGACAATTAGAATGCCTAGTGGGAGGGAGTAGCTAAGTGACTGAGCACACTCAGCAAGAGCATTCATGAATCCACCAAGCACATGGAAACACACACTGAATGAGCCAGAAGAAGGATTTGCAATGTTGACATTAAGTATCTGGGGTGTTGGTTTCTTTCAGCAGAGATTCTACCACACTGGATGTATGTATCCAGCTACAGCAGGAGGTGTTGGGTGCCACCCCATTGTGTCTAGTTCACATAAGGAATAATGAAAAAAATTCATGTTATCTAAAACAAATTTAGCAGGAGAATTGGAGTTCTCAGGGCAACTGTGGTCTTTGCAATAGATTTAGTGATAGTATCCAATGTTTGAAATAATAAGATATCTATCTTATGTTAATTTTATTTACTTTTACTCAAAACCAGTGTAGGAGCATTTTTTAAAAAGATGCCCCCTTATATGTGCTAAATTATTCTTCATGCAAATTAAGAGTTATAGAAAAATAATCAATTTCATTTAGCCATGGAGTGAAAATGGTACTAATCAAGTCTCTTCCCAGTCATTGCCCCATGAACTTTCCCACATGAACAGTGGGTAATTACATCTCTCAGATGAAATGGATCCTGGGGAGGCAGAAGGGAGCTCCCTGTGGGATGCCTTGGGCATTCATTTCCACCTTTAGGGAAGCACTAGTAATATCAATTTCTCAGGCTCCATTATCAGAGTCTAAGATACACTTGAATGCTACTGAAGATTATCAGATTAGGGATGTGAATTTTTTCTAAACTATTGCATTATCTTCCATTTGGTTTTCTTAGTCAATTTCTGGTGTAATTTACTCATAAAGCCATCAATGTAGAATCTCCCTGTTGCTAAACTAAAGTTAGCAATTTGAGTGTGTAAACATAAAAACCGAACCATAAAGGATGAAACATTTTGGTTTCTACATCAATGAAACTCATTAGACATAAACCAGAGAATCTTTAAGATCAGGAAAATGCTTCCTTCTAACTTGATGCTGAGGCTTGTATGCAGTCCATGCTCCAAAATTTGTGTGCCCTGCTCCCCAGTGTAAGGGTAACAGGAGATGACAGAACCTATGGATGTGGGGCCTGGTGAGAGTTAAATAATTTATGGGTAAAATCCTCCAAAAAGACTAACAAAGAAGCAAATGTTTATCCAAAGAGAGTGTTGTTTAAATAGACCAAGCTGAGGTCTTCACCAGTTCTCTTCTCTTTTCTCCTTTCCTCTCCACTCCCTTTCCCTTGCTTCCCCTCCCCTCCTCTCCCCTCCTCTCCCCTCCTCTCCCCTCCTCTCCTCGCCCCTCCCCTCCCCTCCCCTCCTCTCCTCTCCTCTCTTCTCTTCTTCCCATTACTTTTTCTCCCATGGGCCACTCACCAGCATTAATGCCCCAGCCATGGACTTTGACCTCCAGAACTGTTTGCTAAAATACATTTGAAAATGAAGCACTCCCCACAGGTACTGTGCTATGCTGAGCACAAAAGAGACCAAGACACAGGACAGCTAAGCTTTCTGAAGAACCTATGAATTAAAAATTCCTACTGAACCTTATCTTTTCCTGTATAAAGAAAGGACCAGGAGACTTTCATGGTTACAGAGGACATTATTCTCCATCTCTGAGCTTGGGAAAGCTGTTCTTTGTGATTCATTTGGGAGTAATAACAGGGAATCTTGTGACTGTCACTGTCATCTTGACAGACACACATCTGTACTCTTCCAGGCACTTTTTTTATAAGCAATGTGGCTCTCATGGACCTCAGCAGGATCTAAGTTATTGTTCCCAAAGCTGTAGTGAATTCTATGATTGGCAGTAAGATGATCTCCCAGACAGAGTGTACTTCACAGATTTTCCTGTTCACACTGTGTGTGGCTGTGGAATTTGCCTTCCTGGTGGTCATGTCCTATGACCACTATGTGGCCATTTGTCACCCTCTGCACTATGAGCTCATCAGTAGCCTGAGTCTATGCTCTCAGGGCACAGCTGGCTCCTGGGGCTCTGATCTGATTTACTCTGCTATCCACACAGGTGCTTTGTTCAGGCTTTCCTTCACCATGACCACTGTGATCCAGCAATATTTCTGTGATATTCCTCAAATTCTGAGGATCTTATTACCAGATGTCCAGTATTCTGAATTTGTAATCATTGCTGTGTGTTTGCTTTGCCTTACTGTGTTTTGCATTTATGTTTGTGTCCTATATTATATTTTAAGGTGTTTTTAAGACCAATTTAGTGAAATCCCCTAACAAAGCCATGTCCACCTGTACCATGCAGCTGGCCATTTGGTTTTTGTTTGTCATTTGGGGAGCAATAGGTCTCTTAGGTCCCATTGCAAAGAAATCATCCCTTAAGAATCCTCTGACTGCCATGTTCTACACCATGGTGCTCCCATTTCTGAACCCCATCATCTATGGTGTACACCCCAGGGAGATCAGTGGTTGTCAGAGAAGAATGTTCAACAGATATTCTCTGTTCACAGTCAAGAATTATCTTGACTAAAACAAAATATTAACTATCATTTGGAGTATTTTATTTTATACTTGATACGTATTCTTAAATTGGGATCTATACCTTTGAATTATCTAATTTTATTTGACTGAGTACATTTTTGATTTCTGCATGAATTATAAATCCATGTCTAAATTTTCTTTTTCAGTACTTGTATGTTATATACACATTTCCCAAAACAGTAGAAGTCTGGTGTGCATTGGCAAATTGTCTCAAAAATGTTTGGGATGATTTTGAGGTAAAAACAAAGATAGGTACCATAGAGAGCAGTGTGTGAGTTATGTGTGCCACCTTAACAGACGCCTGTGCTGCTGAGATAACCTCAGTTGTTGGATCTGTCCAACCTGGAGAAGCACACTGTGTGTGGTCCTGTGAGAAGACCCTGCTCTCTGCACTGTGCTCTTTTGCACTCACTTTTCCACTCAGGATGGGATAAATGACAAGGAGATTAGACAGGGGATCAACTCAGGCCTGAGAACAAGATGGGTGATCAACACTAAGAAACTGCACAGGACCCTTTGCTGCATCCTCTAAAACCCTTTTGATTCACTCAGTGAAAATTAGGACACAAAACAACTGGAAACAAAGTCTTTGTAAGTAGAGAGAGGTGAACTTCTCAAAATTTTTATTTTGGAAGTTTTGTTTTCTCCCTGTGCTCTGAATGAATAGATGAACCTCGTGCTTTATTTACTAAAATTTGTTCATGAAGGAAAATAGTTATCAGATTGTAGCACAGAGACAGATGAAAATATAATTACTCCTGGGATTTACCTGGGGAGTAACAGGTAATGCTTCCATGTGTGGTACATTTTACTCATAAAATAGTGCATACAAGTGCATTGATTGAAAATGGAGATGTTTTTATTTTTCTGATACCCAAGAGCTGATCCTGCAACCTAGAGATTAAAATAAGTACAGTATTGGAAATTTGGTGTCTCAACGGAATCCAAAATTTTCTAGAGTTTTGTCCAGATGCCCTGTCTAGAAAAACCTCAGCATCAAGACTCTGGTGCACATTTAGCCCTAGTCTAGCATTGGAACAACAGGCACATCAGGCTCCCTGTGTCTCCATACTTATTGTTCCAGACAGAAGCAAGGGGTGTTTGGCCCCATGGACCTCCTGCCATCCAGAGTTCATATCCTTGTGAATGTCTGGATGTGGCTCACCCTCCTCTGATGTCTGAGATGGAACTTTCAATGTTTCATCACTGAGGAGGCTACATCTGTTCTCCAGCTTTATTTAGGTATAGGTGACAATTATGTATTTATATAAGGTGCAAATCTGTTTTACTTTCTGTATTTGTCATCAAATATTTACTCCAACCAAGCTTGCTAACATATCTACATTTCTTTTTAAAATATAATAGTATCAGGGTCATCTTCATAGCTACTTTCAAGGAAATAAGATCTCTTTCAAATTTATATTTAAATGACACAGTTGCAAAAGTAGAATGTCAACAATTCTGAATGAATATGAATTTCTTTTGTCCTATTTTATCTCTTTACTTAGAATTATTTAGATTTTTCTGTCAAGATTTATTTTCCTCCAGATATTTGAATGAATAAGAAGATTGTTTTGTAATTTCCATACTCATTTTATAAATTACTCCAGTTCTTTGTTTTAACTCTCTACCTAGAACATATGATTTCTATTAATGGATTTATGAAATTTCACATCAGTATATTTTAGAATTTTAAATGAAAATACTATTATGAGAAGTTTTAAAATATAATACCCAAGTCCTTTACACTAAGAAATTTTTATTTCTAGTTTTTGATTTGAATAATTTTATGCATGTATTTATTTACACATAATAATCATACACATATAAAAGATGCTTTCTCAATCCTCAATGTTTTCAAAGAGGAATGTTGAAATGAGAGTAATTATCAAATCCATTGTCAGTTCTACTTAACATTTTTAAGTGTGAACGTTCAGAGTCTACTTTGTTCAGCTACTGAAAATATATCATGAGACTGTATGTTCACCATTCTGTGCAATAGATCACTAAAGCCTAATCTTTCTGTGTAGTTGAAATTTTGGACACTTTGATCAATATTTCCCTGTTACCCACTGAACTTCCTCTGCCAGGATCTGGTAACAATTGTTTTACTCTCTAGATGTATGAATTCAACTCTGTGAGATTCCAGATAGAAGTGATTATGCCTGGCATGTTTCACCTGGAATAAAGCCCTCAGGGTTCAGCCATGTTGGTGCAAATGCCAGGACTTCCCTGTGATTAACCCTGTATAGTTCCATTCCATTAGTGTATGTGCTGGATTTTTTTTCCTCTATCAGATGAGGGACATCTAGGTTGCTTCCATGTCAACAAAGCTGCAGCTAATAAGAGATGAAGATATTTCTCCAGTGGAATGATTTCAGTATCTTGGATATACCAGTGATGGGATTGCTCTATGATATGTGCTTTGGCTTGTATCTAGTTGTCCCCATAAAGCCTCATGCCTCATACATGGGGGGCTTTTTGGAGGTGTCTGAAACTAGGATGTGTGAATATATATGGATTATAGGTTTGTGACAACTGGATTACTCTTTGTGGATAATTTTGAACATGAAAGATTGTTGAATTTTGTCTAATGATTTTCTGCATCTATTGAGGTGATCTATAAATCTGTCTTTCATCCCGTCAATCTATTCTATCATTTATATTTATTTGCATGCATTCAACCAAATTTGCTTCCCAAGAGTAAATCCCAAGTGGTCATGCTAAACTTACCATTAATGTGCTGTTGAATTGAGTTTGCCTGGATTTTCTTGGGGATATTAGATGTATGTTCATGAGGAATACTGGCTGGCAATTTATTTTCTTGTACTGTCTTTTTTTAACTTTGGTATGAGGATAGTGCTGGATACATAACTTGAATTTGAAAGAATTCCCTCCAGAAGCTGATCCAGCAGGCACAACATAAGCTCTGAAAGAACCTGTAGTCCCATTGAGAAAACACAGACAAGCACTTGTAGCACCAAGAAAAACAATGCTTATTGCAAGATGCAAAGCAGAGTAGATTTTACTCTGAAAGTGACACTTTCAGCATGGTAGACTAGCTTTGAAGAAGAAATCCACTGCAGTGGAACCATATTTAGAAGTGGTCTGATCAGAAACCAATTTGAGAAGAGGTTTATTGGATAAGACTGAGTTCCTATGGGAATCAAAAGTCACAAAACACATGTTCTGGCTCTTGAGTGGGATGCTGAGCTGAGCCCTTCTTCAGGCCACAGGGTGTTATTGCACTGTGGGTTGCTCAGTGCACTTGCTCCCAGGCTGCTGAAAGCCAGGAGCTCCATGTCTTAGCCTGCTCCCACTGCTGGCAGCACTCGCCTGATTCTAAAGGCCTGCTGCAGCCAATGGGATCCATCAGATGAGACCCAGGCAGAGATCATCCAGCTGCTAAAAAGAGAGAAGGTGAGCATCATGAAAGATGACCCAGAAGAGGCTGAGTTAATTTTGCATGATGCTCTCACCTTGCCTATCAGAATGATAACAATAAGGCTACCCCTTACACTTATGATGTGATGGCCAACTGAGGATTTATAGGAGGTCAGCTTGAAGATGCTGAACAACTTTTTAAGCAAAAATGAGTTACCTGCTTGGAGGGGGTATGAAGCAGGAAGACAACATAATAATTGAAATATCGCAGAAGCTGGCCAGTATCTATGCTGCTCAGAAGAGACAAGAATTTGTTCTTGCTGGATATGAATTCTACATTTCAACACTAGTGGAAAAAATTGAAGGAGAAACAGAGTTAGCAGAAGATGTTATGTCAGTGGAAATAAAAGCTAATATCTACCTCCTCCTGGGCATGTGCCTAGATGCCTATGCATGATAACGTCTGTTTTCCAAACAGCCATCACTGGCACAGAGGATGTCTGAAAATGCTCTGCAGATTTCTGAAGAAATATAAGGAGAAAGACCCCACAGACAATTGTGCTGATGAGTGACCTGGCCACTACCTTGGATGCACAGGGCCACTTTGATGAGGCCAATGTTTATATGAAAATAGCATCAGAACTGGCAGACCAGATAAATCATCCTGAGCTGCACATTACTGTACTCAGTAATCTAGTTGCAATTTTGATACACCAAGAATGATACACACAAGTAAAAGAGATCCACCAGGAAGCACTGAAGCAAGTAGATCTGAAAAGAGATGGGGATTCTACACAGCACATCAAGGAAGAATTGGCCGAGCTATTGAGAAAAAAGATCTTTGACTTAAAATTATCGAACTCTAAATCTATTTTTGTTGTGGGGAGAATAATTTCTGGTAACCAACAGGGATAGTTATTTCAATGTCTGTGGCACCCAAATCAATCATGTAAATCCTTTGTTCTTGATATTCAGGTTTCCTCCACATAGCCTTAGCGAAGGACAAGTTGTATGCACTGCCAATTTTGCTTTTAAAGGAAAAATAATTTTGACACAAGTAATTGTGACTTCTAAGGACTGATGTTAAGTGAAGGTTTCTGTTGCACTGTGATTAAGTGGTGTTCATGCTAGTCTAATTACAGATTGAGATGGGCTAGTTTTCCTTTGGGTATGGTAATTATACCTGGTTATCTCTACCATAAGGTATTGCTTCATTGATTTACTGCCCTTTCTTCTCTTTATTAAGATCTGGCTGACCAAGCTATTCATCTCATGGCAGAGGGGGGTTATGGTGAGTTAATTCTGTTACAAACTATTTCACAAAGCACAGTGTGGGATTTAATGTATAAAGGAACATTGCCACCAAGACTCCACATGAAGTTTTGAAGTGAACATTGGGTACCTGTGAATATAATACCCACATGATTATTGTTAATAAAAGTGAGCTATTTGCCTGGTTTTATGTAGCTATTAAAAATGGTGGTGTGGGTGAGGAATGATGCAGCCTCTTGCTTGTCAGTACTGAGCATTCAATATTCTTTACATCTGGGTACAAGGAATCATCTTTAAAGATACACCTGGTCTATACTTAGACCTCACTCAAATTAGAGTTTTATGAATGTGGATTTAATAACCAGTAATTCTGATGTATGTTGCTGGTATAGTAGAACCACTGACTTGGATAGTAGTTAGTCCTGGCTTTCTGATTTTGGAATCTCAGTATCCTCACCTACAAGTGAGGAATAAACAAGATTCTTTCTTAGCCGTGGGAGAAGGAATCTGGTCAGATGACTTTTAAATTAACAGGCTACTATGTTGAAAGAGATTTATTACACCGCTTAAAAATATGTAAAATCAAGATACATAGATGAATGCTCTTATTTCAGCAATCTTGCAGCTAGCCAGTTGTCTGGGGCTGTGGGATACAGTTTCTCTAGGAACTGTGAAGGAACACTGATATTGTTGATATGCCTGTATGTGTGTGTGTGTGTGTGTGTGTGTGTATGTGTGTGTGTGTTGGGAAGGTGAAATTGGTAAACTGATACTTTGGGTTCTTATGTATATACTGAAGAATCTTTTCATAATAAACTAGACACTCTAAGAATAAAAAATCACAGAACAAGAACTTCAGTGTCTCTGGTTCACCCTACACCAGTGACATGGCAGGAGATGCTCACAAGAAGTGGTTGTGCAAAGGTGTGCTATTTACAGACTGCCTGAGAAGCTCAGGATGCAGAGAACTCAGGTTGTGCAGGATTCAGTGGTCACAGCAGCAGAGTCTTCTGTAGTGAGGACCCAGGCCTGTTACATGGGGTTTTCTGAGGGAGCTGAGTCACAGTGCTGGGCTGATGTTCTCAGTCACAGAAAAGCCCTGTACCACCAGAGGCTGCTTTCCCTCCCTGGATGCTGGTTTCTAGAACTGAATCCAGTGATCTGTTGAATAGTTGGTCTGAAGTTTTTCCTCTTTGGTTCTACAGAATAAAAATAGTCTCTAAGAAATCTGCATTTAAATGAACTCTCTTTCAAGCTCTTTCCCTGATTCAATGATTGAAAAATGCTAAGTGAAATTTTACATAAAACAATGAGATTTGTAAGTATACCTGAGACAATCAAGATGCACAAGTGTGACCTTCAATGACAGACACACACAAACAAACACATGCACTATGCATTAAATGCCATGTTGGCCATACTTCTAGTGGCCCCTATTCACACTTTTATGACCACATCAAAAACCCTTTTGCAGTTTAGAACTAAATTTTGCCTCTTGAGACTCATATGTTTGGATCTTGACTGGATCATGCCTGTTCTCCTCATCAGTCTGTTCATCTTGGGGAGTTCAGTAGCTGACTGTCCTGCAGGGAGTTGGGACTGGGTTGGAGGTGGTCACTGAAGAAAAATGCTTCTCCCAGAACCTCCTCTCTGTATCTGTTTCCTGGCTGCCACAGGGTGAGCACCTCTCCTCTGAGATCACTTCTGCATTACCATTTTTGCTTGGAGCCAGTGAACCATGGACTGAATCACCTAAAATCTAAGGGTAAAGTAAAGTCCTCCTCTGTGCTGTGTGTGTTGAGTATTTTGTTCCAGCAAAGGGAAAGTTAACTATTTCCACCACTCTAGAATTTGTTCTCCCTCCTCACTAGGTTTCTACTAGAAATAAAATTATTACACATGAACACTGTATACAGAAAACTGTGGTCTGGTTGGTCTTGGGAGACAGGAAGGGAATGGAGAGCCTGGTATTGCAGAGATGAAGAACAATGAAGGGTCTCCTAGGCAATTGTTTTAGTGAATTCATTGCCAACATGAAATTCAAATTTTTGTATAAAATTCTTATTCTGTCTAGTTTGGCAAAAAAGGCTGTCTCTAAGCTATTGAGATATTGTTTAATAATATGACCAACAAATTTACAGTACACACAGCACAGGAGCAGTTGTCTCCAACCTTTGTATGATGCCATGATCTACAGTATTTGCTATAAATTAACAAATGAAATGAGTTTGCAATATCTTATAACATAGGGAAATTGTTTTACTGTACAGTCACTTTCCTTCAGGAAACTGAGCTCAACATTGTGTGTGTCCTGTGTCTTGGTCTGCTTTGCCCTCAGAATAACAAAATTCCTGTGGTGATGAATTTACCCTTTCAGTCTATTTATTTATCAAAAAGTTCTGGATTTCCAAAAGCATGTCATGGACACTGATGCTGGTGAGTACTGAGGGCAGGTTGCTCAATTGAAGCAAACTTTTGGTAATCAGGCCACTTTTGGAGGCACTCTATGAATCTCTTATGATGACTCTAACAAAAAATGTATTTGCCTCTCTGTAGGGAACCTCTTTAACCGTCCATCATCTCTCATGCTCCTCACATTGGGGAATGTGTTTTAGGGGATGGACCATAGAGAGCCACAGCATCGTACTAAACAGGAGTTTTTTTACTGTAATGTACAGAAATTAATTTTATAATAAGTTGTACACTGGAAAATTCACTGAATCTCCAGTGACATGCAAATCATACCTGAATTATTCCTCTTTATTAAGTGTTACACATATAAACTACTTCTTGACAAAATCTGTCGGAAATTTAATTAGTCTCAATGATGTGGTCAAAGCATTCCTGACCCATTGGAGCCTGGAGGAAATGTGGGCATTTTGAGGCTGGGATCATCAGGTCCCCAAGCTCCTCAAAACTGTGACCCCATAGGTCCTTGATGAACATTCACCAGGCTCAAATATATTTCAGAAGCAGCACTGCAAGCACGGTCCACACTGGGAGTCTCACTGAGAAGTGAGCTTGAATTTACTCATGGAGAAAAAAGCAGGAGCAAAGATCTCAGCAAGTCTCTTAGTATTGAGCAAAAGCAACATTCACATTAGTGAGATTAGACTCAGTGCTTCATTGCTCAGGTAACTTTGTACATGTGAATTTCTACATGTCTAGTAACATTTGTAATGCATAGCGCACATACTTGTACCTGTGAAATTCAGAGTTTAAAATTTTAAGGTAAGGTAATTATTTCAGTTCCATATGATGTATGTGTACTTGTAGAATACATAGACTTTATCAAATTCTGGTGTTTATTTTATGTAATTAATTCTTCCAATATTTTCTTAGGTGCTGTGTTTCATATGTGGCTGAGGTCTAAAGCCAGAAATCATAGTGAGGGAAATTTACCCTGAAATAGAGCATCAGCACATGCAAATTTAATTTTTCCTTGAACTGGATCTGAAAGGGTAACTAAGAAATCTATAAGGTAATGAAATTTATGAGGGCATTTCATAAAAATAAAACCATGTAAGCAAACATAGCCTTTACATTAACAACAAATGTTCAGATGTTAGTATAACCATTATTATGATCAATTTTTATAGTAACTGGATTTCATATTGTATAAAAATCATAATACTGATTTTAGATATGTTACTATATTTCACCCATTTCACAATGTATGCAGAATTTCTCTTTTTTTGGCAGTATGTAGAAAGTGTTTTTATTACAGGGGTGGCAGTGTTGGTTCACCATTGGAAGATCCACTCCCATAAGTCATTATTTTAACAGAGGAAAGGAAAAGCCATATGATCCTGTCAGTAGTTGGAGAAAAAGTATTGGACTAAATTCTACAGTTGTTCATGGTAAAAGCTATCAGGAGACTAGAAGTAGAACAGAAACTTCTCAACAGATTAAAGACATGTACTCCATACTTCAGCAAAAATGCCTTATATGAAAGGAAGAGATACAGTGCTTTCTGCCCAAGGTGGGGAACAAGGGCAGATATGTGTACTCTTTGTCTGTCCATTAAACTTTGAAACATAGGCCCCAAACAAAATATTCTTGGAATAAAAAGAAATAATTAGCTTAGAATTGGCAAGGTGGAAGTAAAATCTTTATATCTACATGAACTGATCATTTAAAGAGAAAATACTAAGAAATCTCTAGAAGCCCCTAGAACTTGTATTAGAATTAAGCAGGATTAGAAAGCACAAGGTTTATATAAAGTCAGGTCTATTTATACATGTCATAAATGAAGAATTAGATATTGAAATTTAAAAGTTATGTAGGAGTACAAAGGACCTAGAAAAGTAAAACGAAAAAAAAAACAGTGTTGGAAGTCATTTATTATCTATTTGTTTTTTGGTACTGGGGATTGAATTCATGACCTTGTGCTTGTGAGGCAGGCATCAGAACCACTGAGCTAAATCCTGGGCCCTCATTACTTCATTTTTAGACTTCCTCTGAAGCTACAGTAATCAAGGCAGTGTTGGCATAAGGAAAGACATATAGATCATTGGAATTAACCAGAAGATCTGGAAATAGAACCACACATATATGGTCCACTAAGTTTTGAAAGATTATTTAACATTAACATTTTATAGAACATAAACTCAAGAGCAGAGGAAAAGATAGTGTTTTCATCAAATGGTGCTAGAACACCTGTTATCTGTATGTAAAAGATTAACCTCAACCCTTTATTTCCATATATAAAGATAACTTGAAAGGATCTATGAACCTAAATATGAAAGACTAAAACTATAAATCTTTAAGAAGACATTTTAAGGGAAAGTGTGCATGAATTTAGGGTAGGCAAGAATTTCCTAGGATACAAAAAACATGATATATAAAAGAAAAAATTGATAAATGATATTCCATCAAAATTTAGAAATTTAAATGACATCATTAAGAAAATTAAAAGTAGTCTTTAAACAGACCATATTTATAATATATATAACCTATGGCCAGAATGTATAAAGAACTCTTACAGCTCATTAATAGACAACCAAATTAAAAAGTATACACAAGAAGATGATACATAGCCAGTACAGCAGAAGGAAAGGTATGCAACACTAGAATCAAAAAAATACTAATCAGTACAATAAAATATCTTATTATATACTCATTAGGGAGATGAAACTAAAAGTTTTAAAAGAACAGATGTCAGCTTAGGTGTGAACCAGTTAGAACTTTCAAATGCTGCTACTGTGAATGGAAAATGATAAAAACATTTTGGAAAACAATATAGAAATTACATATATTAATGTTAACAACCAACATTTCTGTTTCTAAGAGGAATGAAAACACATGTTCACAATAGATTCATACATACAAGTTGACTGTCCCATATCTGAAATTCTTGGGACCAGAAGCATTTCAGATTTTGGTTTGAAATCCACTTGATCTGGAAAAAACATAACTACTCCTGCATTTTTTCAGGTTCCTGTCACATGGAGTATTGTTTTCCACCCTTTAACTTTCATTCAATGAGTTTCTTTCTGAATTAAGTGTGTTTCTTGTATGCAACATATTGTTGGATCTTGCTTCTTGACACATTCTGACAGTCTATTTCTTTTGATTGGTAAAATGAGACCATTAACCTTGATGGTTATAACTGATAGGTATTGACTTATCATTGCCATGACTTTTTCTATTTGTTGGATTCCCCCCCTTTGCATTTAATTTCTTGTCACACCAAATAGATTCATTCTGCTGGTCCTCCTGGGGTGTGATCATCAATGTCTTTTCCTAAGATATTGTCTAAATGTTTTGGAGTGTTGATTTGGTATTCGTGAAGTTCCTAAGGTGCTCTTTTCCATGAAAATATCTTATTTCTCCATCAATTTTGAAAGAAACTTTTGCAGGGTACATCAGTCTGGGTTGGAGGCTATTTTCCTTTAGAGCTTGAAGTATGCCACTCCAAGCTCTTCTTGCCTTGTCTGCTATGATTCTGATGGGCTCCCCTTTGTATGTGATTTGTTTCTTTTCTGTAACTGCTTGTAGAATTTTGTTCTTCTGTTAGGTTTCTGGAATCCTAAGTACTATATGCCTATGTGCAGATTTTTTTTTTTATCAAGGCTATTTGGAGTCCTATTTGTCTCACTAATTTGTATGTCAACTTCTTTTCCCCTGCTTGGGAAGTTTGCTGTGATCACTTCTTTGAATAATTGTTTTTATGTCATCTGCATTCGCTCCTGTTTCTTCATTGACTCTGATCAATCTTATATTATTCTTCTTTGCACCGTCTAGGAGCTGCTGGATTAATTTCTTATGGTTCATTAAAATTTTAAAGAAATTTTTCCTTTTCTTGCAATCTTCTCTTCTATATCTGAAATTCTGTCCTCAAATTGGCTCATTCTGATGCATAAGCTTTCAATGGAGTTTTTAATCTCCTGGAAATCTGTTTGCATCTGTTTCATGGATTCCATTTGTTTCCTATGTTGGGATTCCATCATGTTTCTCAGCTCCTCTTTTTTTTAACCTGTGTCCTCTCTAGATTTATTAATCATGTTTTGCACTATGGGCACAATCTCTGCTGTTATCTGAGAAATTATTTCTGATTTCCTTTTTTCCAGATCCTCTTCTCTTGCCAGTTTAGGCAGTCCAGGTGGTTGAGTATCACATTGTTTCATCTCATATCCCCTTAGGGTTGCTGTAGGTGATCGGAAAGTCTGATTTTGAGACTTGTTTATGTGCCTTCTCATTTCAATGCAGGGTGGTGCTCCTGGTGTTCATGCAGCTTACCTTCTCTGTGCTGGGAGTGGTGGAATCATGGCCCAGGAGCCTCCTCCTGGGCATTGGAATCAGCTCACCTCCTCTGCACTGGGAGTGGTTGAATGGCTGCCTTGGAGCCTCCTCCTGGATGCTGGGAGTGGTTCAACTCCTCTGCACTGGGAGTGGTGGAATGGTGGCCCGGGAACCTCCTCCTGGGCACTGGTATTGTCTCATCTCCTCTGTGCTGGGAGCAGTGGCTGTACGCAGAATTTCTAATCACCCTCATTCTGTTGTCCACATTTTACAATTGTGGGCCAAATAATTCCAAAGTATCACTGAGGTCATAGACAACAAGGAATAATCTTTGGATTTCCTCTTCTCCACAGGATCAAGATGCACTGTGTAGAATCAATATGTAAGGTGAATTCATCTCAAGGAAACTTGAGAATTTGCACTGAGAAGGAAGGAGATGTAATAAGAACAGGTGGACAAAGTAAACCAGGTTTTGAATTACCTGATCTGTTATTTTAATGAAGAAAATTAAAAGTCACCTTGGTGTGGTTTTCAGTGATCTATACCATGTTACCCCCATCTAGTAGCATTGGTTTTAAGACTAACATTCTATGCTCAAACAATTTTCCCTTTAACAGAGAAATAAGGCTGAGAAAAAAATTCATGTAATTCAAAGAATTGTCAGACAAAAAATCCTATAAAATATTTTTTGTAAAATGTTGAAAAGGCATATGTATATACTACAGTAAGTACACCATTTTTATGCACACACAAAGCAGAATTCTGAATCTTGTTGTAATGGCAAAGTAATTACTTATGTAGTATTAAAGTGCACATGACAATATTTTCAATATTATAATCTCTCAGTTCTATTTTTTACCAATGAAAATAAAATAATACTGAGATTAAACACCTATGTGTAACTAATGTTAATACTGAAAAGACAATTTGTAAACAAATCATTTATTATTTGAAAGCTTCAAAACAAGTACAGGTAAATAAATTAAATTTAAAATAATGATTTAAAACTAATGAGATTTTAGCAAAAGATATGAAAATTAGCAGAAGGGAAGACTGAGTACAAAGTGGGCAACTAATTGAATATATATTCCTGGAAGAAGGCTGGATTTAGGAAGACTATTTCAAATAGTCTTTCTTTCTTTTTCCTTTCTGTCTTCTTTTTGTAAAATACACAGAGAAGGCCATAAAAAATAGGAACACCTTGTACACTGCCAATAAGAAAACAGAATTTTTACTTCCTACATGAAATAATGTCTTGCTTAGAAAACAGTGAAAAGGGGAAAAGAAAGGGCTCATACAAAGGTCTGGAAGAGCACCTTAAGTGAGAGAATGAGGTCACGTGGCTGGCCTGGTGTGCTTTTGTGCAAAATCATTCTCAAAGGAAACTCAGGTTCATGAATCAGATCTGTTAGGGAAAACTGAGGAAAGCATCAGCCACAGAAGGATCACATCAGAGTCATTTTCCAGCTCAGGACCTAGAAAATGAGGAGTAGATGTGGGATTTCAGGTACCTGAGGTTGTAACAAAAGCTCTCATACAGTAGGTCAAGAAAAGTGATGGAAAACTGAAACGAATGGGGAAAATACTCGAGGTATGGATTAGGAGTGTAAAAAAAGGAATTATGCTGAAAAAGTAAATGATTGCTGAGATTTCATTGCACTATAAATACTATATTGTTTAATTCTCTCATTATAGGATTGCAGAATGTAATAGAATATCCATCAGGATTTTGGGGACAGAAATAAAAATGGAAAAATGTGCATTCACTGGATGTCAAAATAATTATATCCATTTACTCTATCCTAAGTTCCTGATTAGAAGCCATGCTGTGGTTCTAATGAGTGTTCTACACTCTTCTTTAAACATCACCTTCTCACTTTAACCTCTGACTCTGTAGAGACCATGGCATGTTTGCAGACATGGACAACCTCAGTCTTCACAGAATTCCTTCTCATGGATATTGCAATCTCCCAGAAGTTCCAGATTTTGCAAGGTGTGCTGTTCTTAGTGATTTATCTGGGAGCACTAACATGGAATCTTGTGACTGTCACTGTCATCATGACAGACACAGGTCTGCACTCTCCTATGTAATATTTTTTTAAGGAATGTTGCCCTCCTAGACCTGGGCAGCATCTCAGTTATTGAGAACAGTAGTTCCCAAAGTCATAGTGAATTCCATGACAAGCTGTAAGACCATATCCCTGACAGAGTGTGCTGCACAGATTTTCCTCTTTGTCCTTTCTGTAACTGTGGAGATGCTATGTGACCATTTGCCACCCTCTGCACTATGGGTTCATCATCACTCTGAGTCTGCTCCCAGGCCACAGCTGGCTCCTGGACCCCTGACCTGGTCTTCTCTGCTATTCCAGACAGGTGCTCTGTTCAGGCTTCCCTTCACCAGGACTAATGTGATCCAGCAATATTTCTGTGATATTCCTCAAATAATGAGGATATCATCACCAGATGTACAGTATTTTGAATTTGTAAACATTGTTGTATGTATTAGCCTTGTCTTTTCATGTAATGTTCTTATATTTATTTCATACATTAATATATTTTCAACTGTACTTAAAATTACTTTACTGGAAGCCTGAAACAAAGCTATATTCACCTGTACCCCACAGTTGGTGATTCTCCTTGTGTTTTTCATTTCTGTATCACTGGCTGTCTTAGGTACCATGCCAAAGTAACTATCCCTTAAGAATCTGCTGACTGCTGTGTTCTACACCATGGTGCCCCCATTCATGAACCCCATCATCTACTGTCTATGCAACAGAGAGATTAATGCTGCTCTGTGAAGAATGTTTAGTAGATAATCCGAGTTCCTGCTCAAGGGTTCTCGACTAAAACAAAATGTCAGTTATCTTTTGCAAGTAGTTTTATTCATATTGGAGATTTGTTTTTAAGTTAGTATCTACCTGTGTGGGTCATCTATGCTTACTTCTCTATTTTACACTGTCTGGACTTTATATGGTGAAGTATAAATTTTCCTGTCAAATATCTTGCTCAATTGTTTATATATTTTATCAATGTTTCCTAAAACTCTAGACATCTAGTGTACATTGACAGAAGGTTGGGAAAATATTTGGAAGGGTGTTGAGCTAGAAATAAGACAGACATCATAAGGAGCACCACATGAATGTGTTCCACCTTAACAGACACCTGCGCTGTTAAGAGAACCTCAGGTGCTGGATCTGACCAACTTGGAGAAGTGCACTGAGTGGACCTGTGAGAAGACCCTGATGGCTGCACTGTGCCCTTTGCACTCCCTCTTCCACTCAGGGTGTGATAAGTGACAAGGAGATTACATAGGGGAAAACTCAGGCCTCAGGACAGGATGGGGCAATGAACACTGAGACTGTGCTTCCCCTTCTTCTGCATCTGCTAAAACCCTTTTACTTCACTTTATGAAAATTAGTACACAAATAAACTAACCTTGAAAGACTTTTAGCTTAGAAGTTGGTGTTTTCTTTTTGTGGTCGTGATGCAAAGATGCAGGGCAAGGTTGATGCATTCAAATTTGCAGATAAGGAACAAAAACAACTCAGAGTGTAGCATGGAGACAAATGAGATGATAACTTCTACTGGAATCTCCTTGGAGATTAGCAGATAAAGCTTGCAGTGTTTGGTGCAATTTTGTATCAAATAGGACATACAGATGGATTCACACAAAACCAGGAGTTTTATTTTTCTGATTCCAAGAAGTGAACTAGCAACATTGTGGTTTACACACATATGCTATTGTGTCTCAGAACTGAATCCAAAATCTCCCTTTTCATCTATAAGCCCTGTCTGGAAAAACCTCAGGATTGAGGTGTTGGTATCTATTTAACCCCAGTATAGCACTGGAATAACAAGAGCATCAGGCTCCATGCATCTCTGTACTTATTGTTCCTAGCAGAAGAAAGTGATATTTGGCCCCATTGATCTCCTGTCATCCAGAAGTTATGCCCTGTTGCAGGTCTGGATGAGGCTCACCCTACTTTGATGACTGAGGTACCTCAACTACTCTGCCATGATAATGAATAAACTTCAGTCATTGTGGCAAAATGGATACACTCTGAGATAATATTTTTAAATTAGATAAAAATGACATATGGCTTAAATATTGCATAGTATCTCTTTTGTAAGAAACTCAAAAATAAATACAAAGCAAAATAAAAGATTAAAGATAAACAATAACAAATAACTAGATAGACCTTTTGCAAGTATGAAGAGTCCCAGTAGGCATGGGGGTGGTATCAAACAAGAATTAAGATGTGTTGTGTACCTGTGCCATCTCCCCACGATTAATGTGACCACTATGTACTCCATACGGGGACTAAGAAAAATTAAAGTAAAAAAAAAAAAATTCTGTGACCAGAAGTCATTTTCTTAAATAGTGATAACTGAAAGACTTCAAATGAAAATACAGAAAGTTATGCAATCGTAGAAAAGTCTTGACTCTTTTAACTGAGAAGACTCAGATTTTGTAGGTGACCAGCAACTTTGTAAGGATGATATGAAACACAGGAAATTTTCTTGGTAAAACCAAGAGTCACTGTTGCATAAGTCAATTACCTAAAAGTGCAAGAAGACAACTGTAAAAGTTTTTGATTGGCACCACATTAATTCTCCAAAAATATTCATATTTCACATCAAGGTATTTTTGCACTAATGCTCAATTTTCAGTATATACAAATTTTTCTTTCTCTCCTCATTCATTTCAATCACATCTAAAATTCTTTTCACAACTTTCATATTCTACTATTTCCACCACCTTCTTATACTAATTTTCCCTACAGGTCCTTATTTTGAAAAAAATATTCTATTTACAACAGTCACTCTATTTCCCAAACAAAGAAAGCTTGAATATCAATTATCAGTTATAGTTCACTGAGCAACCATTTATACATATATGGTAGAAAGGAGTCACAATGTAGGCTTACAGTGCCACCTGCACAGTCACTGGTGTAATTATACAAAATGGTCTTCAGCACCCTGCAGAGCTTGAGGATCAAGATAGGCAAAGGCCTTGAGCTCCCTGCAGTGTCCTGGATGAGTCCATGCTCAGAACCCACTAGAAGGAAGAAGAGTCTGCAGTGGAAGCTGGAGAGTAACATCCAAATGTGATGGCCAGGACTGGAGCTCCTGCATAGGAGCAAATGGGAGAATTCCCTTTTCTTTACCTTCTTATTCCTTCCAGGCTACAAGTTGACACCAGGAGGGGTTTCCTTCTTCAGTAAGTTCCATCCAGACACACACAGACCTGTGCTGAACTCATCACCTTGGCAAATATTATACAGCCTGACACCACAGTTAGCTATTTCATGTTCACACACTGTTCTTTTTCCTTGAGAAAGCTGTGTCTTACCTTGCTTGTATACTTATATAGAGAGCTATTTCCTTCACTGTTTGGAGTAATTTTATATACACACATCAGTCACAGAGCTTACTCTTGATCACTAGTGACGTTCATTTCCAGTGATCACTAGAAGGCAGGCAGAAGCCAACCATGTAACCCCTGCAACCTGAAATTCATAATTTTTTCTGACATCTTCTCAGGAATGCTGGGCATTCTTGTGGTACACTTTGTTCTCACTGGGACAGAACATGTTTCCTAACAGTGCCTATATCATTAATCTCACTGTCCTGTGAAAGGATAGAATGGTCAGAATTGTACTTTTGTCCTCTTATGTTTTTTCATTAGTTCCTAGAATTAAACTGCTTGTACAAATTTTGCTCAGATTCACCATTGTACCATTTTCAAAAGAAAAACAAAACTTTTCCATATTTGGAGGATATCTTTCAGGTGTAAATATATTGCGCTTATTTCCTTGTAACTCACTTAACTTTAAGTTAGGATTGGGTTATGTATCCAGATGACACATTACACAACTCCATACTATGTTAGTTTTTCTACTGACAACTTTGTAAGTTTGAAATATCATAAGTATATTTTATTATTAAAACTAAGTGTGGTAAGTTATACATTTCTATTTCATGTACCATTCAAAATACTGAAGATGTGCCATGTTTAACATATCAGAGCAATATTGGAAAAAAGTTTTGCAAGCAGTAATCACATGTGATGGTGAATTTTATTCATCAGTTTTACAGGACTCATGAAGGCCCAGATATCAAGTAAAACTTTTTGGTACTGGGGATTGAACTGAGGTCCTTGAGCTTGTGGAGCACACAGTGGAACCACTGAGCTAAATCCCCAGGCCTCAAGTAGAACATTTTTAACAGAAGTTCACTGAGGGAGTTTCTGGGAAAAATGAACATTTGAAACAACAGAATAGATAAAGAACATTGGCCTCACTAATGCAGGCCAGTGTCTTTGAACACAGTGAGGGCTGGGATAAACAAACCTAGGGGTGAAAGGAGTGGGTTCCCTGTGAGATTGAACACCCATCTGTTCCTGCCCTAAGACATGGAAGCTTCAGGCTCATGGCCTCGGACTTAGATTTATACTTCTCTCCTTGAATCTCCTCCTCACAGGCATTCATGAGGAGAATAAATTATTCACTGATATGATAGCTTCTCCACCTTGAATATGGAAGTGAAACATCTTTGATCCATAATTGAATAAATATTCTTTTAATATATTTTTGGCTTTTAAGACTCAGTACTTGTAGTGAATCTCCGCCGGTCCCAGCACCTAGAAGGAAGTTCCTTGCCTCCATCCCAGACTCCTAGGGCAGTGAAGCTCAGCCAGTCACAGCACCTGGAAGGAAGATCCCCCACCTCCATCCCAGGCTCCTAGGGCTGTGAAGCTCAGCTGGTCCCAGCACCCAGAAGGAAGCACCCTTGCTGCCATCCCAGGCTCCTAGGGTACAGAAGGTGAGCTGCATGGGTGCCAGAAGCACACCCCTCCCCCCATGGAAATGAGAAGACACATAAAAAAGTCTCAAAAACAGACTTCTGGATCACCTATAGCAACCCCAAAGGGAAATGAGATGGAACAATCTGATACGCAACCACCTGGACTCTCTGAACTGGCAACGAAAGAGGATCTGGGAAAAAGGAAATCAGAAATAATTACTCAGATATTAGCAAAAATTTTGCTCATGGTGCAAGACATGATTAATAAATCTAGAGAGAACACAGATTAAAAAAATAGAAGATCTGAGGAACATGATGGAATCCCAACATAGGAAACAAATGGAATCCATAAAACAGATACAAACAGATTTCCAAGAGATTAAAAACTCCATCAAAAGTCTGCACAGAAGAATGAATCAATGTGAGGATAGAATTTCACATATAGAAGAGAAGATTGCAATTAGTGAGGAGGAAAAGAAAAATTGCTTTAAAATTGTAAGGGAACTTGAGAAATCAATCCAGCAGTTGCTAGATGATGCAAAGAAGAATAACATAAGACTGATTGGAGTCAATGAAGAAAGAGAAGAGAGAGCAGATGACATAAAAAACAAAGTTCAGAGAAGTGATGGCAGAAAACTTCCCAAGGAGGGGAAAAGAGTTTGACATACAGATAAGTGAGGCATATAGGACTCCAGCTAGACTTGATAAAAAAAAATCTACATATAGGCAAATAATAGGATTCCAGAAATCCAACAGAACAAAATTCTACAAGCAGTGAGAGAAAAGAAGCAAACCACATACAAAGGAAACCCCATCAGAATCCCAGCAGACTTCTCAATGCAAACCCTCAAGGCAAGAAGAGCTTGGAGTGATGTATTTCATGCCCTAAAGGAAAACAACCTCCAACCCAGATTGATGTACACTGCAAGACTATCTTTCAAAATTGATGGAGAAATAAGATACTTTCATGATAAAGAGCACCTCAGGAACTTCATGAATACCAAACTGGCACTCCAAAATATTTTAGACAATACCCTAGGAAAAGACAATGAGGATCACAACCCCGGGAAACCCAGCAGAATGAATCCATTGGGAGTGACAAATTAAATGCAAAGGGGGAGAATCCAACAAAAAGAAAAAGTCATGACAAGGCTTTTAAAACTTTTGACTTCATCTCCCTAATGAGTGTATAACTCAATCTTATTATTGTACTGATTAGTATTTTTCTGATTCTAGAATTGGACACCATTCCTTGTGCTATACTGGTTATTTAACATCTTCTTATGTCTACATTTTAATTGGGTTGTCTATTAATGAGCTCTAAGAATTCTTTATATATTCTGGTCATAGGTTATATGCATTGTAAATATGGTCTGTTTAAGGACTACTTTTCATTTTAATGATGTCATTTAAAGTTCTAAATTTTGATGGAATCTCATCAATTTTTTTTCTTTTATACATCATGTCTTTTGTATCCTAGGTAGTTCTTGCCTACCCTGAATTCATAAATATTTTCCCTTATAATTTCCTTTTTAAAGTTGTATGCTTTTAGGCTTTCTTATTTAGGTTCATAGATCCCTTCAAGTTATTTTCATGTATGGAAATAAAGGATTGAGGTTAATTTTTTATATAAGGATATCAGGTGTTCTAGTGCCATTTGCTGAAGACACTCTCTCTTCCTCAGCTCTTGAATTGAGTTTATATTGTATAAAATGCTAATGTTAAATAATCTTGCAAAACTCAGTGGACCATATATGTGTGGTTCTATTTCTAGATTCTCTGTTTTATTCCAATGATCTATATGTCTTTCCTTACACCAACACTGCCTTGATTACTGTAGTTTTAGAAGAAGTCTTAAAATTGGGTGCTAAACATCTTCCAACACTATTTTTGTTTTTGTTTTTGGCTTTTCTGGGTCCTTTGTACTCCTACACACCTTTTAAATTTCAATATCCAGTTCTTCATTTATAGCAACTATACACAGACCTGAATTTTTATATATACCTTGTGCTTTCTAATCCTGCTAAATTCAAGTACAAGTTCTAGGGACTCCTAGAGATTTCTTAGTATTTTCTCTGTAGATGATCATTTCATCGACATATAAAGAATTTGCTTCTGCCGTGCCAATCCTATTTTAGTTGTGTCATTTTATTTCCAGACTATTTTGGTTTAGACCTACGTTTCAAAGTCTAATGGATAGATGAAGAGTAGGCTTGTATGCCCTTGTTCCCCACTTTAGGGAGAAAGCATTGTATCCTCTCCATTCATAGAAGGAGTTTTTGTTGGAAGTATGGAGTACATGTCTTTGATCTGTTGAGAAGTTCCTATTCTACTCCTAGTCTCCTGATAGCTTTTACCATGAACAGCTGTAGAATTTAGTCTAATACTCTTTCTCCAACTAGTGACAGAATCATGTGGCTTTTTCCTTTCCTCTGTTAAAATGATTACTTTGGGGGGTGGATCTTCCAATGCTGAAGCAACACTGCTATCCCTATAACAAAAGCACTTTCTCCATCCTGTCAGATCCGACTTCTAAGAGTTTGTTTTGTTAAATAAATTTCTATCTATGTTCATACATTTTTCTTCTATTATCTTTATCCAGTTTTAGGATTAGTGCAATGTTAAGTTCCTAAAATGAGGGGAGAAGTGTTCCTTCTTTTCTCTGCTTTAATTGTTTGATATAATTTATCAGTTAAAATGTTTATGAGCCTGCTGTTTTCATATAGGTAGGTTTTCAAGCTAGGAATATACTTTCTTTAATAGGTGCTATTCAAATTTTATATTTCCTCCAGAGTTAGTTTCATTAATTTGTCTTCTAAATTACTTCTTAGAAGTTGTCAAATTTATTTCAAAAATGAGTTTTGTAATATGCTTTCTATATCCTTTTAAATTATGTAAAATCTGTGGTAATGTCTCCTAGATCTTAATATTGTAATTTTAAAAATGTATAACTGATATTGTGTAAGAGGAAGAAAAGGTCTAAAAGAACAGGGGAATTGGGAGGGGTAGGGGAAGGGAAAAAAGGGAAAGGAAAATATATGAGAAGAGGAAAAAAATGGAAACAAGGTCTTTGCAAATAGGGAAGGGTGGAGGGGGTGAAGGGAGGTCAAGGGAAAGGGAAACAAAATAAGAACCAAGATACTCATGTAATGGTACAAGATCCCAAAGATGAATGTAACTGTACTGTATGCCTAAAATGTACCAATAAAGTTAATGGGGGGGGGGAGACTCAGTCCTTGTGTTTTTCTACAGGTTCTGTAGAAAAATCTGTTTTGTTCACATGTGTGTTTCTTGCTTTTATTTGGTTGGAAATTTCTTGTGTTTTGTAGCTCATTGAGCTCTTTCAGATTTTTCTTTGCTCTTCAGACATTGCATTTGTGAGGCAGGTGGCACCACCACTGAGATAAATCCCCAGCCAAGCTGGTGTCTTACTTGAAAAAGTCCCCTACTCCAGGTTTGGGCAGAGCATACCTCCAGCAGACACTCTCCTAGAGATTTAGGGGACATTCAGAACTTTTCTATGAATACACATGGCCCAATCCTCTTGCTTTCTCTTGGGGCCTGGGCTGGATCATAGGATGTGGGTCTTAGCCCAATCCCAGAGTTATGGTGAATAAACTTGCCTTTTATTTTTTTAAATTTTTTTCATTAATTGATTCATTATATTTTTTATTCTTAAATTTTTCATTGGTACATTTTAGGTATACAATATGTTTACATATATCATTGGGTGCTTGTACCTGTACACGATATATCTTGGTTCTTATTTTCCCCCATTACCTGTGCACTCTTCACCTCCTCCACCCTTCCCTATTTACATAGTCTTCACTTCCATTTTTTTCTTTTCTCATAATATTTCCTTTCCCTTCTTTAATTTCTGCATCACTTCCAGCCACTCCTAACCCTTTGGACATTTTCTTCCTATTTCAAATTTTCAATTATTCATTTTAATCATTTTAACACTTATTTACACTTTCAGTTTCCTACACTAGAGAAAATATTCAGTATTTATACATGTGTATCCTATTTATTTCACTTAAGAGTATGGCCTTGATATGCATCAATTTAGCTATAAATGACTCTAGTTTCTCATGCTTTATGGCTGAGTAGTACTCCATTTTATAAAAACACCGTATCTTTTTTATCCAGTTTCCAGTTGATGGGCACTTGGGCTGTTTCCAAGTTTTAGCTATTAAAAACTGTGCCACTATAAACATGGGTGCACATATATCGCTGTGGTATGATTCTTTTAATTTTGGGAGGAAGATACCCAGCAGGGGAAAACTGGGTCAAATGGGACCTCTAGTCCTAGTTTTTTGAGGTATCTCCATACTGATTTCCACAGTGGTTGCACCAGCCTACACTCCCACCAACAATGGAGAAGGGTTCCTTTCTCCACATACCCAAGCCAGCATTTGTTATTGGTTGATTTCATGATAACAGCCATTCTTTCTGGGGTGAGGTGGAATCTCAGTGTTGTTTTCATCCACATCTCTCCAATGACCAGTGATTTTACACATTTTTTCATATGTTTATTTGATGCTTTTACTTCTATGATGAATAGACTAATGAAATGTCTATTCATTTCAGATGCCCATTTTTGAATTGGTCTTTTAATTTGGGGGGTCTGACTTTTTTCAGTTCTTTATATATTCTGGGGTACAGACAGCTGCTAAAATTTTTTCCCACATTGTAGGTTGTCTCTTAGCTCTGTTGGTGGTTACTTTTGCATAGCATAAGCTTTTTAATAAGAAGATATCCCAGTTGTTGATTCTTTGTGCTAGTTCCTGTGCTACTGAGGTTTTGTTCATAAAGTCTTTTCCTATGCCAATGTCTTCAAGAGTTCTACCTAACTTATCTTCCAGTAAGTTTAGTGTTTCTGTTTTAATATTTAGATCTTTAATACATTTCAATCTTAATTTAGTGTATGATGATAGGTATGGGTCCAAAGTTAATCTTTAGAAGGTTGAAATCAAGTTTTCCCAACACCATTTATTAAATAGGCTATTTTTCTTCCAGTGATGGTGGTTGACTCTTTTGTCAAAGATGAGGTAGGTGAGTATGTCTGGAGTTGTTTCTGAATCTTCTAATCTATTCCACTGATCCTTAGGTCTGTTCTTTTGCCAGTACCATGCTGTTTTATTACAGTAGCTTTGTAGTATAGTTTCATGTTGGAGATTGTGATACCCCCTGCCATGTCTGTGTTGCTTAGAATTGTTTTTGCTATTCTACGTCTCTTCCAGTTCCAAATGAATTTCTGGATTGTTTTCTCTAGTTCTGTCAAGTATATTGCTGGAATTTCAATTAGCATTGCATAAATCTATATAGTAGTTTTGGAAGTATGGCCATTTTCACTATATTGCTTCTTCCCACCCAGGAGCAAGTGATTTCTCTCCATGTTCTTATATCCCCTTGGATGTCTTTTTTCGGAGTGCTGTAGTTTTTAGTGCAGAGGTCTTTTGCTTCCTTTGTTAGATTGATTCCTAGATATTTCATTTTTTGGATGCTATTGTAAAAGGAATTGTTTCCCTAATTTCTCTCTGAGTGAGTCTGCTATTTGTGCATAAGAAGGCTGTTTTTTGATTGTTGACCTTGTATCCAGCTACTCTACTGAATCTGTCAATTAAGTCCAGAAGTCTTTTGGTGGAGTTATTTTGGGTCTTCTATGTAAAATATCATATCATCAGCAAATAATGACAGTTTAACTTCTTCCTCTCCTATCTTTATTCCTTTTATTTCTTTCTCTTTTCTAATTGCTGTGGTTAATGTTTCCAGAACTATATTGAACAGGAGTGGTGATAGTGGGCATCCTTATCTTGTTTCTGATTTTAGAGTGAAAGTTTTCAGTTTTTGACCATTTAGTATGATGTTGGCTGTTGATTTTTCATAGATAGCCTTAATCAGGTTGAGATAAAGACCTTCTATTCCAATTTTCTATAGGGTTTTTATCATGAATGGGTATTGGATTTTGTCAAATGCTTTTTCTGCATCTATTGAGATGATCATATGGTTTTGGATCTTGACTCAGTTAATATAGTGTATTACATTTATTGATTTATGAATGTTGAGCCATTCTTGCATTGCTGGAATAAATCTGACTTGGTCAGGGTGTATGATCTTCTTGATGACTCTCTGTACTCTGTTTGCCAGTATCTTGTCGAGGATTTTTGCATCTATGTTCATTAGGGAGATTGGCCTGTCGTTCTCTTTTTGGTTTGGGTCTTTCCCTGGTTTTGGAATCAAAGTAACACTTGCTTCCAGGAATGAATTCAGAAGCCGTGCTTCAATTTTAATTTCCTGGATGAGTTTAAAGAGTAATGGTGATAGTTCTTCTTTAAATGTCTTGTAGAATTTAGCAGTGGAGCCTTCAGGACCTGAGCTTTTCTTTGTTCATAAACTTTTTATTACAATTTCAATTTCACTCATTGTAATTGGGGTGTTTAGAATTTCTATATTTTTTTCATTTAACTTTGGCAGTTCTTATATATCTAAGAATCTGTCTCTTCCTTCTGTGTTTTCCATTTAATTAGAGTACAGGTTCTTGATGTAGGTATTGATGATCCTCTGGATTTTTGCTGGATCCGTTGTGACTTCACCTTTTTCATTCTTAATTGCATATACTTCAGCCTTTTCTTTCCTTTCTTTGAAAAGGTTGACTAAAGCTTTATCAATTTTTTTTATCCTTTTGAAAAGCCTACTCTTTGATTCATTGATTTTTTGTATCATTCTATTAGCCTCCATGGCATAGATTTCTCCTCTGATCTTTATAATTTCCTCTCTTGTATGAGCTTTGGGTTTCTTATGCTCTTCTTTTTCTCAGAGCTTGAGGTTCTGCATTAGGTATTTTATTTGAGTTCTCTCTGTTTTCCTAATATGTGCATTCATTTCTATGAATTTCCCCCATAGAACTGCTTTCATTGTGGCCCATAGACTCCTGTATGTTGTACTGGCATTATCATTTACTTGTAGAAACTGTTTAATTTCTTTGTTAATTTTGTCTGTGACCCATTGGTTGTTCATGAGTGTATTATTCAGTTTCCATGTTTTTGTGGTGGTCTTGTGGTTTCTTATGTTATTGATCTCCAATTTTATTGCACTATGATCTGACAATATACAGAAGGTAACTTAAATTGTTTTACATTTAGTTAGATATGCCCTATGAGCTAACATGTGTTCTATTTTGGAGAATGACCCATGTGCAGCTGAAAAGAATGTGTATTCTGATTTTGTGGGGTGGAATACTCTGTAAACATCTATTAAGTCCATTTGTTCAATAGCTTGGTTCTGTTCCAGAATTTTGAGGTTAATTTTTTGTCTATATGATCTGTCTATTTGTGATAGTAGGGTTTTGAGTTGTCCCACTGTAATTGTGTTAGTGCTTATTTGATTTTTCATGTTCATTAATATATCTTTTATTTAGTTGGGGGGATTCATATTTGGTGTGTGTATGTTTAGGATTGTCATCTCTTCCTCTTGGATTGTTCCCTTCACAAGGGTGTAGTGACCAATGTTGTCTCTTTTAATTAGTTTTGGTTTGAAATTTACTTTCTCTGCAAATAAGATTCCTACCCCTGCTTTTTTCTGGGTTCCTGTCATGTGGAGAACTGTTTTCCATCCTTTTACGTTCAGTATATGATTTTTTTTTTGATTTAGGTGTGTTTCTTGTATACAGCATATTGTTGGATATTGCTTCTTAATCCATTCTGCCAGCCTATTTCTTTTGATTGGTGAATTGAGCCCATTAGCATTGCTGGTTATAATTGATGGATATTGATGTTTTATATAATTGATGTTATGATGTTTACTTTTGTTGGCTCTGTTCTTATTTTCCTCCCTTTATGCATAGTTTCTTACCTTGCCTGGTGGCTTCCCTCTCTTGAGCCTCATGGTGTTGTGATCTTCATTGTTTCTTTCTAGGATATTGTTAAGAATTGCCTGGACTGCTGGTTTCATGTTCATGAAATTTCTCAGGTGTTCTTTGATGTGGAAGAATCTAATTTCCCCATCAGTTTTGAATCATAATTTTGCAGGATACAACAGTCTAGGTTTGAAGTTATTTTCTTGTAGGTCTTGAAATACTTCACTCCAGGCTCTTTTTGACTTGAGGGTTTGTGTTGAGAAGTCTACTGTGATTCTGTTGGGCTTTCCTTTCTGGGTGATTTGTTTCTTTTCTCTAACTGCTTGTAGGATTTTGTTCTTCTGTTGGGTTTCTAGGATCTTGACTATGATATGTTTAGGTTTAGTTTTTTTATCATAGCTAGTTGCAGTTCTATATGATTCACTTATCTGTATGTCCAGTTCTCTACCTCTGTCTGGGATGTTTTCAGCTATTACTTCTGTGAACAGTTTTTTTTTATCAATTATATTTTCTCCTGCTTTTTTTGTAGACTTCTATCCATCTTTTGTTATACTTCTTTGCATCCTCTAGCATCTGCTGATTGGTTTCTCATGGTCCCTTACTATTTTTAAGAAATCTCTGTTTTCATCATCCTTAACCACAATCCTGTATTCTATATCTGATATTCTATCTTCAGATTCCCTTAATCTGCTGTGCATACTTTCAATGGAGTTTTTAATCTCCTGAATATCTGTTTGAATCTATTTGAATCTGTTTCATGGATTTCATTTCTTTCTTATGTTGGGTGATCATGGTTTCCATTTCTTTCTTATTCTGGGCATTCATGGCTTCCAGCATGTATTTGAGCTCATGTATTTTTTTTATCTGTTTCTGTTCTAGAGCCTCTAATAATGTCTTTGACTCTACTCACCATCTCTGTAGTTATCTGGGAGATTATTTCTGCTTTGAGTTTTTCTAGAGCCACATTCATCTGTTTTGTTACTTTCTGTGCTGTCAGTTCAGGGTGCCCAGGTTGATTGTCAGACTTTTCCAACTCGTTTCCCCCAGAATTTACCCTTGGTGGGGTGGAAGTCTAAGGCTATGCCTTGCTTAAATGTCTTCTTATTTTTGTTTTTGGTACTCTCCTTGGTTTAATTCCTGGATTGATACTTCAAAATTGCTTACTATAAGTATCTTTGTTGCTTGTATTTTGAACCCTTATGGAATAAATGCTTCTCAGAGGTGTCTTGTAAATATAGCTGGTCTTTAGGTTTTGAGCCTCTAATGACACTGAGGCTGTCTCATTTTCATTATACCAGTAAGGACCACTGACTAGATTAATAACAACACCTCAGCCAAAATGATACAATCAGCAACACCATAGCATCAAGTACATCTTAGAAAGTGTCAGTTTGCAATAGTTATTAATCTATCACCTTTAACTGTGTGAATTAAATCAAAATTGAGGACCAACCCAACATATGGTTATAGCGAATAAACTCTTCAATATAGCAACTTTACCCTTTGTGATGGGGAGTTAGAAGAAGTTGTTGGGGAGGGAGGGATAGATAGTAAAAGGATAGGGTAAAGTTAGCAGTGGGACCAGAGGACACAGGCAAAAGAAGTAAAAAGAGAGTAAAAGAAAAATGAAGATGAAATCTGAATTAGGGCTAGAAAAGGAATAAAAAGGGAGATGAAGAACAATGTGGGACAGCAAGAGAGTGAGTGTGAGAGAGAGAGAAAAGAAAAAGAAAAGAAAGAAAAAAGAAGAGAAAAATAAAAACTTGAAATGATAGGAAAAAATAAAAAAACAATAATATTAATTTTGGAAATAAAATGTAAAAATGAAAATGAAGGGCCTCCTTCAGGGTATGTCTCTGCTGTCAAAATGGTCAATGTGTGCAGCAGTATGCGGATATAAGTCAAATAGTCTCAGGAAGCCAGTCACAGACCCATGAGATTCAGACAGATTTCTGTCTCCAAGTCCCACATTGAGTTCCCTGTCCTCCTGTAGGTTTGAAATGTGCAATATTGTACTCTATGTTCCAGCTGCCCTTCCCTGAAGATAGTCCAGGTTCCAATAGGAGGTGTTGATCCCACCAACTTGCCCAGTATGGTGGTCTAGTGTTCTGGTGTCCTCTGTGTCTCTGTAGTGTGGGAACAGGTACCAGTACAGCCAAGAGGCCAGAGAAGGGGGGGTTCCTGCAGGCACCTGTGTGACTAAGTGGATCACTGCTGAGGGCATGGTCAGTGGTGAGGGGTCCTCACCTTCTGGCTGGTCCCCACCAGTGTGCTTGGCATGGGCTCTTGTCTTTTATTTTTGCTAGGGCCAAAACTTTCCATATCATGGGAAGGATGTAGACATGAAGATTCAGGAAGTGCCAAAACTCCAACCATGACAAAAACAAAAACAAAAAAAATCATCGTACTACAAAATATATTATAAATTGTCAAAAGAAAAAAGAATGTGCAAACCAGTGAAGAGAAAAGAGAGCCATACAGGTAAAACAATCTCCCGAAAGTGGAGTAGACTTCTGATTAGAAACCTTTCAAGCCCAGTGAAAATGGGGCAATGGCTTCAAAATGCTGAAGGGGAAAAGAATCTCCATCATGACTATTTTACAGTGCAATTCTCACCTTTAGAAATGAAGAAGGGATAAATACATAAGACCACCAAAGCTGAGGGAGGTCACTGACCTGAGGCAGGACTGAGAAGACAGCCTCAAAGAGTTTTATATTGAAACAAAACTATTGGGAAGTAACAATAGGACAGCAGCAGTGGGGATGAACCAAGGTAGCTTCTTAGAGAAAAAAAGGAAAAGGCCTTGCCAGCTGCGGGAGCACTGGGGCAGGCAGCTGCACAGGTGACAAGCTCAGGGCTTTCTATGCAGACTTCAGTGGGCTGTGTTGCTGGGCACATGAAAGTGGAACCCTGTCATTGCCCTTTTCAGCCAGGCCTCTGATGTCAGGAGAACAGACTCTGTGCTTGCTAATGTCTGGAGCAGACATCCATGAGGTTCTATCCCATGAGTTCCTGCTTTCTCAGGGCTTGTCTTGGTTTCCTCAGGTCCTTGTCCTCCCCATCCAGTGTTTCTCCATCTCCTGTTCTCAGTTCCATCCAACAGACACAGAACACATTGGTCTCAGTCTCTCATGGAAGATTCTCAAAGATGATCATATTTTACTCTTCAAAAATGTTCACAGTTTTTGGAATACTAATATCATGTAAGATATTTTTTCTTGATATAATAGAGTGAAAACACACTTCAAAAACCAGATGAATTTTGGATACCCACAAATACTTGGAATTTAAACTCTATGTTCCTGAATGCCCAAAATTTCAAGGAAGAAATTAAAAGAGAAATTATAAAATATCATTAAATCAGTGAAAATAGAAGTAAGCCACATAAAATAGAGGATGCAGCAAAGATAATCTATATTAGAATTTCATAACACCTATATCCAAAAAGAAATATCTCAAATTAATATACATTTTAACAAGAAAGATTAAATAAACTATGCCCAAAATTAAAAGATATAGGTATATGAAAGGATAAACCATAAATACATGAAATAGAGAATATGAAGATAATAGAAAAAGGAATAGAGTTATGAATTGATTTTTTTGAAAAAAATAAACAAAAGTCATCAAACTTATACAAAATGATTTTCAAAGAAGGAAAAAAGTGAAAAGAATAAAATCAGAAATGAAAGAGAAGATACTGCCCTTGATGGAACAGAAATACAAAAAATGTAGTACAATGAACCATTATATTCCAATGTTTTGGATAAGCTAGAATAAATGGACATATTCTTACCAACGTATAGTCTACTGAGATTCAGATAAAGAAGAAATGGAAAATCTGAACAGACAAATAATAAGAGACTTAATCAGCAATACCAAGTATCCCATCAAATAAAAGCCAAAGACCAGGTAGGTTCAAGCCACAACTCTACTGAACATTTAATGAACTAATGCCAAGTCTTCTCAAACAATGCTCAGTTTAACAAATGTGAGCATCCTGTTACATAATCCCAGAGATAGATTTTTTTGAAAATCCATTGCATTCCAAAACTAACATTAAATTAATGCGAAGGGGAAAACTTTGATTCTTTTCAAAATATGCTTGGTTTCTGGGTCTGTAGATGGCAATTGAATTCACATATTTCTTCATTCATTCTGTTGCACTGTGTGGGCTTGTTTGAACACACATATACACACACACACATACACACAAAGACCTACCTCACATTGTTTTACACTTAGAGGAAGAGGCATTGTGATTGTACTTTCATATAAGTGGTGGTATTCTTCAGTTATTCTTTTTTCTTAAATTCTTTTATTGGTACATTTTAGGTATACAATTCATTTACATGTATCATTGTGTGCTTGTACCTATACATGATGTATCTTGATTCTTATTTTTCCCCATTACCTGTGCACCCTTCACCCCCTCCACCCTTCCCTATTTACATAGACATCATTTCCATTTTTTTTCTTTTCTCATAATTTTCCTTTCCCTTCCCCTCCCTTCACCCCTACATCTTTGGACCGTTTTTTCCTATTTCAAATGATCAATTATTCATTTTAATCATTTTAACCCTTATTTACACTATCAGTCTCTCACACTAGAAAAACTATTCAGTATTTACACACGTGTGTCCTATTTATTTCACTTAAGAGTATGGCCTCAATATGCATCCATTTAGCTATAAATTACTCCAGTTTTTCATTCCTTATGGCTGAGTAGTACTCCATTTTATAAAACATATCTTCTTTATTCAGTTTCCAGTTGATGGGCGTTTGGGCTTCTTCATTTATTCTATACCAACTCAGAACAAGAACAACTTATAATAAATTAATGAATAATCAAAGATTGGGAACTGAGTGCTATTGATGAATATTTCAAACTCTGACATGAATTTTTTAGTGTGCAGCAAGGTACATGACTTTCTGCAAGATGTACTGGTTCTCTGAAACATAGCAAACCACAGACCAAAGCCAGTCTCCCCAAGCATGGTATATTGGGCTATGTGATGCAAAAGGGATTTACTATAGTGTAAGTAAATTCCTTCATGAACAGACATGAACTTGAAAATTCATGGAATCCAGTGATTTATGAAATATTTTTGAATGCGTCCTTGTTACTAAATGCCACACCTTCAAACTACCTCTTCAGAACTCTGTTGGAAATTTAATTGGTCTCAATGGTGTGGCCAAAGCATCTTCCCAATTAGAGGCTGGAGGAAATGTGGACTACTTGGAGGCTGGGATCACCAGGTCCCTGGAGCTCATCAGATGTGTGACCCCCACTCATCTTTGGTGAAGACTCACTGGGCTCACAACTAGTTTAGAAGCAGAGCTGAGTGTGGGCTGTACTGGGAGTCTCACTGAGAAGAGGAGCTTGTGTTTTACTCACTGAAGAAGGAAGCAGGAGCAAGGATTCTACCAAGTTTCTTAACATTGTGCAAAACGGTATTCATGTCAGGGAGGTTAGACTCATTACTCCACTGTTAAGGCAAGTTTTTACATAGTAACTAATGTGTTTTCCTTAACATTAGTAATGAATAAATCATACACAAATACCTGTGAAATACTTCGAATTCTTAAGCCAATTTAACTATTTCAGCCACATAGGATGTATGTGTTCTCTTAGAATAGAGAGATTGTTCTTGATTCTAATGTTTGTTTTAGGAAATCAGTTCCTCAAATCCTCTTCAAAGATCTGCATTTCACATATGTCCCAGTTCACAGGACAGAAATTCAACTGGTTGGAAATTACCTTGGTTTAAGCAGCAGGTCCCATAAACTATTTTCTTGATTTAGATTTAAAAGAGTAATGAAAAAAATCTATAAGCAGATAAAATTTATGGGGCATTTCATGGAGACTATGTCACATGAGCCAAAACAGTCTTTGAATTGGCAAAAAAAGTTGAAGTGTCTAGGATGGTCATTATTATGGGCCATTTTTCTAACTGTTCAATCTTTTAAAGTATTAAATCATAATGTTGATCTTTTAGATATTATATGTCATCATTTAATAATTTGTGGGAAATTATGCATCATACTCCTCCCTCAGCCCACAAGTTAAAATTGTGAGCCAAATAATTTCAAAATATCACTGGGATAATGAAGAAGGAGGCAAGATTCTGGGATATTTTCTCTTCTGTGGAGGATTGTCATGCACTGTGTTAAGTAGAAATGTTGAGTGAATTTATCAAAAGGAACCTAAGGCTTTGTTTGGACTGCAGAGAAAGGACAGGTGATAAGGAGAGATTGAGATGGAAAGGAGACTACTAATGAACCATATCTAATCTCTTATTATGATAAAGAAAATGAAAAATAGCCTGAAGTGTGGTTTGCATCTGTGACCTTCACCAGGTAAGGACTATTAACTTAGTCAATCAGCATTGGTTTCCATAGTAATTTCATGTCCTCAGAGGATGTTCTCTTCATGTAGAGCAATAAGGCTAAGAGAAGAAACTGCTGGTAACTCAGAGGATGAGCAGAGAAAGCAGTTCATGGAAAATACTTAGGTAAAACCACACAAAGATGTAAGAGATCACTGTAAGCTAACCATTACTATTATGCACATAAAAGACAGAGAAATGAGAATGGTTTTGCAATGGAAGTTAATTAAATTTCAAGTATTAACAAAAATGCTGATGATAATATTTTCAATATTATAATTCCTCAATTTTGGGTTTTACCAAAGAAAATAAAATAATAGCGGTATTCAACTCTCAGTACAACCATTTTTAGTATTGCAAAACTAATGTTTAAATGGAATGTTTATGATTTAAAATGTTTCAAACAAGCCCACATAAGCAAATTTTATCATATTAATTATTCCAGCACAAAGAGATTTTATCAAAACCTACGAAAGCAAGTAGAGAAAAGGTCTGCATAGAATGTTGGAACCTCATTACATATTAGAATCCATTCCTAAATTAAGCTTGGACTTACAGCTCTATTTCAAACAGCTTTATGTTGTTTGGGAATTTTTAAAATTAAAATATGCAATCCAGAATGTACAGGAGGGGAACTGACCATAAGTTGCCAATAGGAAAATAGAATTTTACATCTCCACTGAGATCACATCTTTCACAGATAGTGGTGCAAAGAGGGAAAGAAAGGGCTCAAAGAGTCCTGAAGAGCTCCTGAAGCAAGAGAATAGGGAGGCATGACCAGCCTGGTGTCCTTTAGATCAAAAGTCCTTGGCAAAGGAATCTCAGGTTCCTGCCTTAGATCTGTTAGAAGAGCATAGAGGACAGCATCAGCCACAGAAGGACCACATCACAGTCATTCACCTGCCCTTGCAGCTAGAGAACAAGTAGGAGATGTGAAATTCCCCAGCCCCAGGGCTAATACGGAAGCTTGCATAGAGGAACTAGGGGATGGTCATGGGAAGATTAAATGACTGAGAAAATTGCTTGAGGAGTCCAGAGAGGATTAGAAAGACATTTATACATACTGAATAAATGAAACATTGCTGGGGCTTTAGTTCATTTTAACCACCACAGTGCTTAAGTATTTCATCCTATGAATTTGCCATCTAATTGGATATCAGACATTTAGAAAAAGAAAATCAAAACAGAAAGATGTAAATTCACTAGATTTCAGGACACATTTCTTAATTTATTCTATGCTGAATTCACAATTAGAGTCCATACACTGGTACCAATGTGAGCATTTTACTATAGTTCTAATGGGTGCTCTGCATTGTGCTCATAGCATCCTCTGCTCACTTTAACCTCTGACTCTGCAGAGATCAAAGCAGGTGGGCAGATGTGGATAACCTCACCATCTACACAGAATTCCTCCTCATGGATGTCACAGGTTCCCGGGAGCTCGAGGTTCTGCAAGGTGTGCTGTTCTTAGAGATTTATCTGGGAACACTAACAGGGAATCTTGTGACTGTCACTGTCATCAGGACAGACAAACATCTCCACTCACCCATGTACTTTTTTATAAGCAATGTGGCCCTGCTAGACCATGGCAGCATCTAGGTTGTTGTTCCCAAGTCTGTAGTGAATTCCATGACAGGCAGTAAGACCATATCCCTGACAGAGTGTGCTGCACAGATTTTTTGTTTACATTTTTTGCAGCTGTGGAGATTGCCCTCCTGGTGGTCATGTCCTATGACTGCTACATGGCCATTTGTCACCCTCTGCACTATGGGCTCACCATCACCCCGAGTCTGTGCTCCCAGGCCACAGCTGGCTTCTGGGGCTCTGGTCTGGTCTACTCTGCTATCCACACAGGTGCTCTGTTCAGGCTTCCCTTCACCAAGACCAATGTGATCCAGCAATATTTCTGTGATGTTCCTCAAATTCTGAGGATATCATCACCAGATGTCCAGTATTCTGAATTTGTAACCATTGTTCTATGTGTTTGCATTGTCTTATTATGTTTAACATTTATATTCATATCATATGTTAGTATATTTTCAACAGTTCTTAACATGCATTCCATGGAAGCCCGTAAGAAAGCCATATCCACCTGTATCCCACAGCTGGCCATTCTTTTTTTGGTTCTCATTTCTGAGTCAGTGGCTGTCTTATGGCCCACTGCAAAGAAACCATCCCTTACAAATCTACTGACTGCCATGTTCTACACCGTGGTGCCCCCTTTTGTGAAACCCATCATATACTGTCTCTGCAAGAGGGAGATCAATGCTGCTTTGCAAAGAATATTCAACAGATATTCTCATTTCCCAGTCAAAGTCTTTCTCAATTAAAACACAAATAGAAATGTATCAGTTGAAAGTAGCTTAATTCATATTTGATGTATGTTTTTAAGAATGAAGTCTAACCTATAAATTATCTCCTTTTAGTTGTCTGTATATTTTTCTCTGCATTTGTTATGGTGAAGTAGAAATCATGGTTTTACTTTTCATGATGAGTTTGTTGTATATTTCTTGCTTTCTGAGACACAAGAAGTCTGGTCTATACTAACAGAATGTTTGAAAATATTTAGGACGATTTTTATCTAAAAGCAAAGGCATTTTAGGGAGCAGTGTATGTGTTATGTATCCCCCTTTAATAGACACCTCTGCTGTTGAGAGAAAAATCTCAGGTGCTGGATCTGCCCAACCTAGAGAACCATAGTGAGTGGTCCTCTGAGAAGACCCTATTGTGTGCACTGTGCCCTTTGCACTTGGTCTTCCACTCAGGCTGGGATCAGTAACAAGGAGATTAGACAGGGGGACAACTCTGACCTGAGGACATGATGGGACAATCAACACTCAGACCCTCACAGGTCACTTTGCTGGATCTGCTGAATTTATTTTGCTTCCTTAAATGCAAATTAAGACACATAATAACTGACCTTTAAAAAATTGTAGTTTGGAAGTGTTTGGCTTCTCTCTGTGCTCTGGATGAAAAGATGCAGCTATGCCAATTCACTCAAGCTATCTGCATAAGGAAGTGAATGAGTCAGATCACAGGATGGAGACAGATGGAATGGTGACTGCCTTTGTGATTTGCCTGTGATGCTTGCACTGTGTGGAACACTTTTCTCATCAAATGGATTAACTCAAAATGAAAAATGTTTTATTTTTTGACTCTCAAGAGCTGAACCTGCATTCTCCTAACTGAAGTACATATTAGCAATTTTCTATTTGACAACTGAATCCAAATTTTCCTCCTTTTTGATCTAGAAGCCTTGTCTGGGAAAATCTCAGCATCGAGGCTCTGGTGCCCATTTAGACCTAGTCCAGCACTGGAACAACAGGTGCATCAGGCTCCCTGCATCTCTGTACTTACTGCTCCTCACAGAAGCAAGTGGTGTTTGCCACCATGGACCTCCTGTCATCCAGAGCTCTTTTTCAGGTGAGGATCTCACTCTCCTTTGATGCCTGAGATACCTCAACTTTCAGTTTTTCAACACTGAGGAGGCTACATCTGTTCTCCTGCTTTACCTAGGTATAGGTGACATTGAAAATTATGTGAGTGTAAGGTGCAAATATTGATTTAATTTCTGCATTTTTTCTAAAATATTTTCCCCAAGCAAGCTAACCAACATATTCACATTTCTTTTCAAAATGTGTCTGTACCTAGGTCATGTTCATAGCTGCTTTGAAGGGAAAAAATTACTTTGAAATTTATATTTAAATAACATTCTTACAAAAGTTGGGAGTTAACAATTCTGAATCTTTAAATGTTTTATGTGAATTTATTTTGCCTATTTCTTTATTTCTATATAAATTTATAGGTAAACTTTCTGTCCAGGATTTTATTCCAAATATTTGAATGAACAAGTAGATTCATTTCTAATTTCCAGTGTTAATTTACAAACCTATTTCACTCAAGTTCTTCTTTGGGTTCACTTTCTAAATAGAACTTATTTTTTATTAAGGCATTTAAAATATTCCATATTAAATATGTGTTTTTATATTTTCAGGTAATATAGTATTATGATTTAATCTCTCTCCCTGGATCACTTTATTTATATATTTTTTCATTTTTTGTAAATTTATTTGTTCATTTTGTCATTGACAAATAACAGTTGTATGTACTTATATTATGCATTGATATAAGTTTTGCAAAGTGGAATGTTTAAATGAGACAAATTAAAAAATCTTTCATCCATTATATTTACCACTTTGGAGTGTGAAACTTTTAAAATCTACTTACTTCAGGAAATGAAAACTATATAATGCATGACTCTTATAGTGGTATTTCCCTAAGAAGAAAACTAAAACTAGTTCTTTCTGTTTAACTGAAATTTTATGTATGTTGCTCAATATTTCCCCATTGCAATCAAACACTGTGCAAGGATACGGTAAAATGAATTTTACTCTGTAGATCAGTGAATTCAACATTATTATATTTCATATACACATGAGTTCATTGAGTGTTTATCTTCCTGTGCCTGGCTTATGTCTCATAGCAGAATGTCCTCCAGGTGCAGCCATGTTGGTGCAAATGAAAAGATTTCTCCCATTCTTAAGACTGTATACTATTCCACCCAGTATATATGGGACATTTTCTTTACCACTTACCTGATGAGGAAATTGGGCTGCTTCCATATCTTAGCTATGTTAAAATGCATCCAGAAAGAGAGGGCAGATATTCCTTCAGTAGATTGATTACAGTCCATAGATACAAGGCTGGAGTTTCCTCTACCATATGGTAACTCTGTAGTTAGTGTTTTGAGGAACCTCCATGCTGTTTCCATGGCTGTGTTAATGTGCAAACCCACCAAAGGGGCCCAGGGTCGATTTTACTCTACACCTCACCCACACTATCACCTTTTGTCTTTGTGACAATAGCCATCTTAATACATGTCAGGTGATGCCTCCTTGCAGGTTTAGTTTACATTTCCTGATGACTGGTAGTGAGGAGATGTTTTCCATGTATCTATTGCCACTTTACATCTTCTTCTGAGAACTATGTAGGTGATATCTTCTTGGACTTGATTATTTGTGTTCTTCATATTGAGTTGCTTCATTTGCTTATACATTTCCATATTAGTCACATATTAGTGTATGGATTGCAAACACTTCTTCCCAGTCTGCAAATTGTTTCTTCACTTTCTACATTTTTGTCTTTGTTATTAAAAAAAACAATTAGTGTAGCGTACTCTCATGTGTATTTTTGCTTGGTTGTGTTGTTGTCTGAGATTAGGAGTCAAATCCAGGTGGTTTTGGCCCAGCTGAAGGAGGGGATCAATGCCCCTACATTCTCTTCTAACAGGCAGAACAAGGTCTTAAGGGATGAAGTTGTTAAGTTGAATTTGTCATAAATTTTTTGACTTAAACTTCCCATTTCCTTCTTTAAATTCTAAATATAAAGACTTTCAGTACCATACTCTGTTCTGTATTCATATTTTGTCATAGTTCAGTTGATTTTGATTAAGGGCTTATGTCTGGGCTCTCTCTCTTGAATTATGAGTCAATGTGAGGCAGAGGATTACACCATGGTAAAGCAGCTGGGCATTTGGGCATGACCTGTCTTATGGCTCCTGTTCAGGTGTACTCCCACAGGATCAAGCAGCCATAGGTGAGACTTTCAGATGTGACCAGATTTAGAGTGTGTCATGCTCGGTTTAAGTGTGTGATGCTGGATTCTCTAAACAGCACCATAGACAGATTAGAGGAGAGGGACCCTGGAGTGTGATGGAGACCAGATAGGAAGCGAGGGTGACAAACAGATTCAGAACAAACCAGTGGCTTTACTGTAGATAGAAAACAGATATTGTTCCACTTTAGGAATGTTATGCTGATATTCCCAGGAATGCAATATGTGCATGTGGAAATCAGGGAAAGAAGTCCATGCAGAAAATGAAGGCTCAAAGAATCGGGTGTGGGGAAGCCAGAAATAAAGATGAGCTCAGCATGGAGCTGCATGGGATCTGAGAAGAGCCTCCAGAAGGACAGTGCTGACCAGCATTCAGGAGTTGATAAAGGAGGAGCTGAAAATGAGGACACAAGGGTAACCTGGGCTAGAAGAATGTGACAGGGAAGGGAACCAAGCAGCTTTCAGAAGTGGTGAGAGTGCTAGGTGTCAGAGAAACTGGATAAAAATTAAAATTTCACCATTGACTTAGGCAATTAACAGGTCATTAGAGAGGAATTTTTAAAGGGAGGGGAACTGGAAGTGCCCGATGAATGCAGGCATCATCAATGACAGCCCTGAGCTTGCTTAGCTCCACTTGAAGGAGCCATCAGGTGACCTTGGAGGTGTGGACAACAGCACAGAAGGGTATTTGGATGCTCAGTGGGAACAGACATCATGACCTGTCAGGGCCCTACAGCCCAAGATGACAGACAGGGTTTCTGCACTTCTCACACACCGAACACACTGGTCTGTCAGGGGTACAAGTTATAATTACATGTTTAACATTCACATGCATGAGTGTGTATGTTTCTATCTACAGTAACTAGATATAGATGAATATGATAGAGATGGAGACAAAGAGAGGATTCAGCTCATGCCAAGACCACAGAGAAATTTATAACATTAAATACATATATTAGAAAAGAAGTGGCTGGGGATTTAGCTCAGTGGTTTTGCCACCTCCTTTGTAAGTGCAAGGACCTGAGTTCAATCCCCAGTACCCCCCCCCAAAAAAAGAAAAGAAAAATGAAACAATGTATAAGCACCTATCTCAAGAAGTTCAAAGAAAAACAGCATGTTAAATTTAAAAAAAAATAAAAGGAAGGCAATAATATAGAGACAAATTTATTTTGTAAATCATATAAAGAAAGACCAAAGCCAAAACCACAGTTTTTATAGATCTTGTAAACATGAGGACACTGTAAACAACTTTACAGAGATAAATGGAAATCTAAACATGAAACTGATTAGTTGCTACAAAAATGGAATCTCAATTTAAAACCATCCTACAGAGAAAAGTCTAGGCTCAGATTATATATCTGCAGAATTATATCAACATTTAAGGAAGAAATAGCAGTGATCTGGAAATGAAATCTTCTAGAGAACCTGAAAGAGCAGGACTACTTCCCAATTATCTTCTTCACTACCACCTAATAGTGACACAAATTTGGTGAAAAACAACACAAAGAAGGAAAATAATGAGCCAGTCATTGTCATGAACAACAAGTAGAGAATCCTGAAGAAATATCAAACTACTCCAGAATATATAAAAGAAAGATACGGCATGATCAAGTCTGGTGAATGCAGGAAAGCAAGGCTGTTTCCTGGTTTTAAATCACTCCTGCACTGTTCCACAATAACAAAGAGAATAAAAAAGAGAATAATGGACTTACTTCTACAAATGTGAATGTAATTAAAATTAACAAAATTAATGTAAATTCATAGTGTTTTTAAAAGCATTTAACTCCTGAGAAATTCTGAGGAACTTTCTAGACCTTGTATAAGATAACTAGAGAAAATCTGCAGGAAGCACATTAGGTGATCATAAAATTTTTAAAGATTCTTTCTGTGATGGAAAACAAACACAACACCTTCTGTTCTCCTTTCCCTGCATCTCTAGCTGGGGAGTAAGGCAATAAAAAGGAATAAGAAGTATAAGACTGGAAGAGAAGAAATGAATCTGTGACAGGCAACATAACCAGCTATGTAGAAAATTCAAAGTTAGCTATTAACATTAATAGTTGCAGGAATATTGTGAGAAATAAGTCACTATGTTTAAGGCACTTTTACATTACATTAATAAACAGAAAAATTCTATTTAAGAGGTGTAGCTGGGTGAAGAGGGGGCTGAAGACAGGGCTGACAGAGTCAGGGTGATGCCCCGGAAGGCAGCCAGTGTTCAGGAGACTGGGGTCTCATGGGGAAAGGAGGAGCAGCAAGCACTGCAAATCACAGGAGCCAGGTCTCTCCAGCACAGGGCTCTGTGGCTCACCAAGAGAAAGGCTCTAAATCTCTCCAACTGACCAAGCACATGAACGTTTTAGTATCTATTTTTTTATGATTCCATTTCAATTTGACTTTATTCTAATGATTTCAATTTTTGGAACTACTGAGAAAGATTAAGGAACATAGCCAAGGCTTAGTAATATGACTTTTACATTTAATTTCAACATTGTAAAACCTTGTCTTGGCCTGTTTTGAAAACCTCTCATGTTAAAATGTTTTAATATTTATATAATGAGTTGAAATGATGTCTCTGATATGGAAGCATAAAAGTAATATTCCAATGCATCCTGCCCTGGAAGCCCATAGCTATAGTAACCTTTATAAATTGAGATATCACATTTTTAAAGGGACATTGCAAAGATAATCCCATGGAAATACATGAAACTGGAGCATTTTTATAGAATTCATAGAGGAATATACATGAGATTTGGAAAGGAAAGCCTGGCACACAAAAGGATGAAGGAAAGCAGTAGCCATCTTCATAGTATGATGGGTTTAGTGTTAAAAAGGGAGAAAACTGCTTCACAGAGATGGGAAGGGCTAGGAGAAGGAGTACAGGGTAGGTTTGATCCAAGGCAGCACAAAAGTTCCCAGCAGCAGGACTCAGTAATGCAGGAACATGGGTCCTGCCCTTTCACTTGGCAGAAGCCTCACCAGTGTTAATCTAGCAGTGCCAAATTGTAAGCAGAGTTGACTGTCACTCAATATGAGTGATGGGTATTGTGATCATCACAGACCTGCTCTGGGTTTCCAGCCTGCCTTCAAACTGAAGCCATGAGGGAGAGAGAATTTGGTAACTGTGGATGCTCAACCAGCCATGAGAATACTTGCAAATGTCAGCACGGAATGAATGCATGGCCTTCTGTGACTGTGTGATGTTATGTAATAAACAGTAGCCTAGTGAAGCCTGAAAGACTATTTTATTCAATAGTCATGTCATGTTATCTGATAACTTTTGTTTCTTGGTTATAATTTGCCAGCCAAATATATCAATGCCCCTCAGAGACAGGTGGATTTCCTGCAGGATTAGTTACACTGCATCTATGTTTTCCTGAAAATTTCCACTAATGCCATTACCTTCAAGTCAAGGGATGCTCAAGCAAAAAGAAACAGATTCCAAGTGCTGACATGAGCTTGGATCCCCTGGTTCTATGGACCTGTCAATCAGGAGGGATTTACCACTCAAATTTAGTTTTTAAATGAGTATCTGGATTGATCAAAAGAGAGACTGTTAATTCTCACATATTTATCAATAGTGTTGAAAAATTACAATATGTGTATATCACTGGCATTCTGGTTTGTATTGTATAAAATGTTTTCACCTATAAATATAAATTTCTTATTTAATACTTGAAGTAGTCCTGTGTGTTTATTATCCCAACTGAATATACAGATAGTGAGGCTCTGGAAACTCGAGGACATCCCAGGGTGACAGAATTAGTTCATGTGGTTAGCAGGAGAGGAGCTCAGGTCATCCAACCCTGCACTTTGTCTCACTGTGTGTCTACCCCATTGCTGCAGGGAAAAGTTCCTGTATGGAGACACAGAATCAATGTGGATGCTTCCTTATCATTTATTTCATACCACATCATAGCACAGTGACAGTCTGTACCCAGCAACATGTATAGGTCCATCTCGTTATTCTCATAGTGAGAGCAGATAACACACTGCACCAGATATTTCATTTAGAATTGTAGTTCACAGTGGGGGCCGGGGGGGCGCTTCCTGTCTGGCAAATTTGACCTTTTATGAGCAAAAAGACAAAGCTAGTAACCTGCAAAACAGAAGTAGCCATCCTATTAAATAGCTGGAGAAGAAAGTAGACAGCCTGAGATAATAAAATATATGGACAAATAAGGAACAAAGTAGAAGATAGATATACAGGAAGTAAGGAGAAGTTCAAATAATCCCCTAAATTACCTACTGTACTGACTCAAAAGCATTTTAATGTGTATGCTAATTTGTTTTAATTACAGTACTAGATTCTCTTTCTTCATTGAAAAGAAAGCTTTGTGCTTTATCTGCATGTTTCCTTTGTGTGAGAGAGAATCTTTTAGGTCTATGTACTTTGAGTAATTGCTTTGAAGATGATGATGCACAGTATAACAACTACTGTTCTCATAATTTTGTTTTGAAATTTTGTTTTCCTTTCACATATTTTTTTAAATTGTATAAACCATAAGGTGTGAGTATGGACAGAGAGCCTAGAAAAGTATTTAACAACGCAAGAGTGAACATCCATTCTCCTTGTTATTGATGACTTAGGATAGGATAAAAGTTAAACCTGAAATGCAGACAGTGTTGAAGGACTGATACTTAGGCCATTCCTCTAACTGCGCTGTAGTTTTCCTTCTAACGCATGGTTTACTAGAGTACATGCATAGCAGACACAAGGTCTTGAGTTTGATCCTCAACATTGCAAATAATAATAGTCATAAGGGAGAAGATACCGATTGTAAATGAGATGAAATTACACATAGCATTAGGAAACTTTATGAAATGTGACACCTAAGATTCTGAAATTGGCAGAATGAAATAAAAAAGTAAACATTACACTCTTAAAAATGAAAATGCAGATTATAATAAGTTGTGTGAGTTCTCAATTATGAACATTTTTCACTAATTGAATTAATCATTATACCCAGGTACAGTTTTCAGAGATTCACAGGGTTCGCACATGTTATGTGGTAGATGCAGTCGAGGTGTAGCTGTTGTTCTGGGCATGGGTAGAACACAGAGTTAGCTGACACTGCCGGTCCAGACACTGGCCCACTAACAGCCTGACCCCAAGACGACCCTCCAATTTCTGCACCAAAAAAGGATTTCCTAGCTCTCTGCTTCCTGAGTTTATCCTGAGTGGGGACCAGAGGTCAACAGATACAAACCACTCTTAGCACACCTCTGGCACAGAGTAAACTCTTTACAGTACCTTCACCATTGTGTTCAATAGTATTACTTTTTCTGTGCAATTGACTCAAGTGCCCACAACTTTAGAATATTTAGAGGAGTTTCAGATTAGTGTGGTCAATTTAGCCCACAGTTTGGCAAAATACCTTGTGCATATTTAGCTTTAAGACATGAAAAATCATCCTTTACCCTCATATAGTGTTTGCATTTTTATTCTTTATCATAAGCTAAAATTAAATGAGCACCGTCATTTGAATTTTTCTTAATAAGTACTATAAAATAAATTCTAATTCCCAAAAATAATAGGTGGAATAAAGCTCAATATGTATATCTCTGCACTATTTCCTCTAAATTCTAAAGGCTAGTAATGATTGTTAATGATTATGCTAATTACAATTTAAAGGATAATTCCTAATCATCCTAAAATTAAATTTTTTCATAAAAATAAACAAAAATCATCTTATACTATAATTTCTTCTTTATTGGATGATTCAGCCTGAATTTACAAGAATACTTCGTATTCCCCAATTCATTTCATCCTTCAGAATCTGGATGGTCTGAGAGAAAGTGTCTGCTCAGGATCTAGCCAAGGACTTTGGGCCCAAGTCCTAGACTGCTCACACTACTGACTGAGTGACAACATAGACAAGTCACCAGAATCAAAGGTGTTTTAAAGATGGAGGTGATAGTGACACTGGCCATAATGAAGGTGCATTTAATAATGACAACAATTTAAATCCACCTAAGGCAATGTGTTCACAAATACTCACACTTTTACATGGTATGTTCAGCAGCTGTACGGCACACTATATACCCTAAGCTGTTGTTATCAGTATTGTAGTACAGTAACATCTTCTGACAACTTGTCCAAAATATTTTTAAAATTTTTGATTATTCACTTTTTATTTAAAATTGGTAAAAATTAACATTCTGATAAAAATATTACATATAAATACTAGAACATACAGATGTTTCAATACTTTCTTCCACCTTTCAGACTCTTTATGCTTAACAACAAATTTGTATTGTCATTTTATTTCCTGGGAACATCACCCATCATCTCATTTGGAAGATCTGAGGCTGCTTCAGTTACATGGCAGGGGCAATGGAAGGGCACAACACATCCCCTATAGACTTCATCTTCCTAAGACTGTTCACCAGAGATGAAACCTCAAGTTTCCTGTTTCCCATCATCTCTGCCATCTTCCTCACTGCACTGCTGGCCAGTGGGATGATGATCTTTCTATTCCACACTGACTCACACTTCCACACGCCCATGTACTTCCTGCTCAGACATCTTTCCTTGATCAACATGATGTACATCTCTACCATTGTGCCCAAGATGCTGGTTGACTATGTGCTGGGCCAGAGAACAATTTCTTTTGTGGTGTGTGCAGCTCAGCACTTCCTCTACCTCACCCAGGTGGGGGCTGAGTTCTTCTTTCTGGGGCACATGGCCTATGACCACTATGTGGCCATCTGCCACCCCCTGTAGTAGCTGGTGCTCATGAGCCACTGGGTATGCTGGATGATCATAGCAGGCTCCTGGTTTTGGGGGCTCTCTGAACAGCTTCCTCCTCATGGCCATCACCATGAGCTTCCACTTCTGTGGCTCCCATGAGATTTGCCATTTTTCTGTGAGGTGCCCACCTTGCTAAGCCTGGGGTGTGCAAACACAACCCTGTACGAGACGGTGATGTACCTGTGCTGGGTGCTGATGCTGCTCATCTCATTCTCTGTGTTGATCACTTCCTATGCCTGAATCTTGAACACTGTCTACAACATGAGCTCGTGGAGGGGAGGAAGAAGGCCTTTGTCCCCTTCTTATCTCAAATACTCATGGTGACCCTGTTCTATGGGGGTTCCATGTACACCTAAATGCTGCCACACTGGTACCACACACCAGCCCAGAACAAAGTTGTCCCTGTGTTCTACATCATCCTCACACCCATGTTGAACCCCCTCATCTACAGCCTGAGGAACAAGGATGTGGCTGTGGCACTGAGGAGGGTGCTGGGAAGGCTCTGGTCTTCCCTGAAATTGCCTGGAGAGGCATTCTGAGGGTTGCCTCAGTCTCATGGCCATAGAAATGGGGACACTGAGTCAGGGTGGCCATGTTGCACTTTAGGACAAACTGGAAGGACTGGTTGGGGTGGACAGGAAAGGAAACATTGGCAAACCCATCTTCTTAACCCCTCTTCTTTCATCTCTTCCTTTCTTTCTTATATCTTCCCTTTTCCTACCCTGTTCACATGTTTGACTACATGTGATTAATATCCACTGTCTTCCACAAACACAAATGAGAAAAATTTCCCCAGGACTTTAAACTCTTTTAAATATAAGAAGTCACTCAAAACTTCAAATGTCATGGACAATATCAAGAGCTGCAGGAAGGAAGACAGGACTTATGGTGCTGGTGTATAAACCCAGCTCACCATATAAAGAGATGCAGAAGGATATCTTCCCTGATAGCCTCTCAGTAGAGTTGGTGAGCTGGTTTTGTGCTCTCATCCCCTGGGGTTTGGAAGGGTCAGTGAAGAGAGTTTGCTCAAATGGTGATCATCCTCACTGAAGTCAGACATTGTCATTATTTGAGTAAAACATCAGTACTTAACTTCTGTTTCTTTGCAATGCATGAGTGAAGACTCTGTGTGTGATAAGTTACAACCAATGGATGAAAAACAAACAAGACCAGAGCAGAGGTCTAAAGAACACACTCTGAGGAGCTTCCTTAAGCACTGGGGAAATATGCAACTCTGTGGGTTAAGAAGATATGGAAACACTTTTCAGAAGTGTTAAATTATCCTCGAGGTGAACTGTGACCCATGGCATTAATACAGGTTAGCTCATGTTTATCAACATATTCCCAGTCATCATGGACTTAAGGACAGAAATCAGATGGCCAATCATGTACAACCACTGCCCTGGTTATATAAGGAATTCCTGCAGGATGGAAGTGGTGGCTTCAATGAAAATTTTAGGAGCCATGCGGAAATGCCATTATAGAAACTGCCTCATGGCATGGCCAACAGCACATGGGTCAATCTTTCTATAAAATTAATCATTGATGTGCCCTGTCTGGTTCCTTATCCTCTAACCATCTCAGGATAAATGAGGCTCATTGAGCTCTATTTTGCAGGTAGGGACAGTGGACCTCAAGTACAGACTTCAGGGTTTTTGTGTGCAGTAGATGCCAAGACTTCTAGAAATGTTCCCAGTAAAACATTCTATACTACAGACATAGCTTTCTCATTCATTCAGTGAATGAGACAAAGCCCCTACCCAAAGAAATGCACATTCCAGTGGAGGAAAGACTGTGCAAAGAGACAAAAAGCAAATCAAATTAAATTTATATCCCCATCATGTTGTCTGTGGTAGAAGTGGCAAAGCTGAGCACATTCACATTCTGTACCCAGTACATCCATCTTAGGTCGTCTCCTGATAGATATATCCATAATGTCCACCAAGAGACTACAGCAACAGGTAAACTCTACAGGTTTCCAGAAGCTCACTGGTGGTGAAATGAATAAATACATCACGACATACTCATACTGATAGACCAATAGTAAACAATAAGACAGACCCTTGTCTTGCCCTTGCCTTGCCTCCATGTTTTTTCCACAAAATGTTTTGTTCCAGAAATGTAACAGTTTGTGCTGCAGTGCTCCTTCCCAATGTAATAAAATATTTTGCAAGTTTTTGAAGTACATGACCTTTCAACAATGTTCTCTTAGAGTGGTGCCTTTCTGGAATGTTCTGTTAACTCTGCCCCTCTCAGTAATTATCTCTTCACATTGCCCCTCTACTTCTGTGAGGATGCTCAACCAGTATGTGTTTCAGGAATGTTCTGTAACTCTGCAAACCTGCTTCAGTGAAAATGCTCACATACCCAGTAGATCCCTATATAAGGAGCCTCCCATTTCTGGTGAAGTGCTCAGACTTCAGAGTATGAACTCCTCTGACCAAGCCAGGAGAATAAAAGCATTTTCTCCACCTCTTCCCATGACCTTTGTATTCACAAGTCTTCAAATTGAGATAGCTGCCACCCAGAACTGTAACACTGGGATGTAACACTCACCTGTGCCTCAGAGCTCTGGCACTTGGCTGTGACACTGAGCTATAACACTTGGCTATAGTAATGAGCTGTTCTACTTTGTCACAACAATACCATAAAAGTAGATGTTCTAATACTACTTACAGCCACATAGATTAATCCCATAAACAATATGTCCTGCTCAAGAAGTACATTTATACAAAGTGCAAATCCAGTAAAACTAGTCTGTGCTTTTGGAAGACCTATCACTGGACAGGTATGTGGGCAGGCTTCTGCATCTGGCTATTTTTCTGTTTCTTCCCAAGCACACTGATTAATGAGCTAGAGTTCTGTTTGATATAATTAAGCAGGTTCAAAATTTTGGTATGTTTAATATTTTGAACTTATACTTCAAAGAAAGGTTAAAGGTACAACAGTTGGTGTAGTGCACACAGGAAATACAATGACAAAGTGGGGAGGAGGAGACAGGTGGAGGGCTGCCTAGCTGTGGTGTTCAGGAAGGTCCTCAGGAGATGGCATTTGAGCAAAAGAGAGAAAAGGAAGAACAGGTACACAGCCCCCTGGACAGGAAATACAGCTGGTGCCCATGTAGTGGAACCAGGATGGATGGTGTGTCCGGATGGTGGGACAGAGTTGCTGATCTAACATAAATAAAGAGTGGAAATGAGTCTGAGAACATACATGGAGCAGACCAGAGAGGGCCTGGAGTGCTGTGGTATAGAAGTGGGAAGTTTCAACTGTTAAAAATGCCATTGCAGAAAGCCATGTGAAGAGAAGAAATGGAAGTTTTCTCTGAGTAACAGGAGAGACCAAGTTATACCAGATAGACACATGAAATTAATCTATACTTTCTCCTGTACATGATGCCATGCTTATTCAGGTTTGGCATGAATGGTCTGGTGCTAGGGGAGAAATCAGTGACTCAGGAGAGAACATGAGGAGAATCTGGGATGAAACCATGTGAGTGTGTGGGAAAGGTTGTAATATGGATTCCACATAGGTTTGGCTCTGGTTAGAAAGAGAAAAGCAAGAGTAGATGCAATGAAAGGAGAGCAATGAAAGGTGGAGTATCTTCATGTCTGAGCCTTCATTTTCAGCATTTCAGTCCTGTGACTATTTCTTGATTCTTTTAGCACAATCCTATAACAGCTGTGAGGTAGGATAGAAGACAAGAATAGGAAGAAAAGAGACAGAAAAAATGGCAATGATTGAATTGTACTTTAAGAAAACAGCAGTTTCAAGACATAAATTTACTCAAGGTTACCATGCCTATTTTCCCTTCCAGGATATACACAACTCAAAAAAGGAAAAAAAATATTAAGAATTTTAAGGTACAATAAGCTTTTAAACTGGGGCTGTGCTGTTCTCCTATAAATTGGGCCACTGTTTTTCTAATACTACAGGTTCACAAATTCCACAGACTTCCACCCCCTCTAATACAGTACTATATACGCACTGTGTATGAACTTCAAACACATGCAAATGTTTTGCATTCTGAACCAGCCCACTAATGGGTAGCCTGAGAGATACTAGGAAAACACATCCAAAGTCCCAGACAACCCCACGCACATGTAAGTACCCCAACCTGGCCTGCAGCTCACTCTGTTAGCATGCACACTGCCTTCTCAGTGTGGACTTGTTTACTCCTGCCTACAACATCTGCCTTTGCCTCTTTTTTTCAAGTCCAGAAACACTTTTCTGTAACAGGAAGCTCTTCCATGGGCAGAGTGACTTGAGGCTCCCATCTCCTCTCTTTGTATTTATTTTATTAGGAGTACTTTCTCCACTGGGATTCTGTTCCTGTACATATCTCATCTTCATACTTTTTACTTCCCTTTTGCACCCCTTTGCCTGCCATTCCTAGACCACTTCCCATCTCCCCAGTTGCTCTCCTGTCACAGGCCCACCCAGTGACAGGTAAGCTGCTATGGCTGTTCAGACACTGACTTATAAGGACACTTTTGTTTGACAGAGTTGATTATGTCATTTAAATGCTTCAACTAGTTTAGTCTATGATGAATATGTACATGAGCATGAAAGTTTTGAAATCCAATTCTCAGAGCTCAGAATGTGACACCCCTGAATATTGGACTGTGGTGAACTGAATATTTTTCCTGTATGTTTTAAGCTGAAAGAAATTGAGAAAACCACAGAAGCAGAAAAGGCATCCCTTACCTTCTTCCTCTTTCCTCCTTGATAGTTGCCATGGAAGATTTCCCTACCCTCCCTCTGACAGGAGGTCCTAAGACCCTCATTCTAGAAGGGCCCTGCCCTGCTAACAAAGGGAAGAGATGTCACAAACAGGCCAGGACAGACACAGCCTTGCCCAGTTCCCCTCCCCTATGTCATTACCATGAGATTACACTCCAGGATCTTCCAATCAGACTCCTGCATGACCATTATGAAAACACAAAGATCCCCTGGATCTTAGGAGTTTCTTTCTGAAGCCTCCAGTGCCACAAAAACTACATTAATGAATTTGTTATGCTTTTGTTGATCCCTCTTTTTTTTCATGAAGCTGTCTAGGTGAGGAAAAGATGCTCATTTTTCTCACCTGCAGCACAAGTTATCAGCCCCACAAACCCAGACACCATCCCCTTCTCTTTTGCCCCTGGATTACAGGGAGGCTGCAGCACAGTTCAGGCTCTGCAGCCCCCTGCAAGGCAGCACTGATGGTTCCTGTACCCCAGCCTCTGGAGACCAGCAGCACTCAGGGCTCTGTGGGGTGATGCCCAGTCCCAGGGCACATGGCTGCCACCATCCAGGCCTAAATGGATGGAAAGGCATGATGAGAGCCACTACAGACTGGTCTCCTCTGTCTTTTTTCATAGTCCTACCATATATGTATATATTACAGCATAGGTAATTTTTTTTTCTTTTTATACCTTTTAAATTGGACTTCCCTTGTACTTGATGTCTTTACATTTTCTGGAGGACAGGTATTAGTAAAAACTTGTTCAAATGGAAGAAGAGCAAGAAATGGGCTTGGGGAAGGAAAGGAAGAGAAAAGGGATTTAAAGAACAAAAGAAATGAAGCAAAAAGAAATGGAGCTAGAGATTTTGTAGATGGGGAGTAGAAGAAGGATTGGAGGGAGTGGAGAAAAAAGGGACCAAAAAAGAAGTAAGATGTGTCATGTACAGGTGGAGATTCCCATGATGAATGTGATCACTGTATACTGCAAACATGTACTAATAAAAAAACTAAAGAAAAACATGCAAGATAAAAGAAAACAAAATTTTGGCATTTGCTTCTTTAGCTAAATATTACAGTTGTAGTACCTATCACACTATCTCATATAGAAATAGTTTGTACATTATCCTTAGTATATGACACTCCACTGGATGCATACACTAGTACTGGCAAACCCATTTGTTGACTTTTATGTATGTTTGCTGTTTCCAGGTTAGGGCTGTTGTGAATGATTCTGTATCTATGTCCTTATTCTTAAATGCAAAAATTAGGGTCTATGCCAAAAGGTAGAATTTATGAACCAATAAGGATGCAAACTTTAAAATACACCAGAATTTATATTTCAAAATAGCTATACCACTGTAGAGTCCTTCCCATAGTGAAGCTTCAGATTTACACAAAATTTAGTGTTTTGGATTTTTAATATTTGCAAATCCATTGACTATCTACTTCTCCTAAGAATGATTTTAATATGTATTCTTGTGATTTCTATTCGGATTGATGAGCTTTTCTTTGATCTACCCATCATTTCAAGTTTCTCTTTTGTGAAGAGCCTATGAAGTCTATTGCCCTTTTTTCATAACTTACATGATTTTGTTCATGCATGAGAATATTTTAATATGTGTGAAAGAATTTATTCAAGGTTTTTATATGATCTGCTAGTTTCTCCCCTATCTTTGTATATAGTTTGTTTTTATATAAAATAAATTATCAATATTTTCAAGTTTCACTTCAGAGTGGCCTTTACCCTTGCTCACTCAGTCCAATCTGCATAATGTCACCGATGTAATAGACCAGTGCGCTCCTTTGTGAAAGAGAAAGATGGTCAAGCTCCCTGTGAACTAAGTGTGACACAGGTCCAGAGAGTGGATATACCTCTGAGGCACAGTAGTGAAGGTGTATTGCTGGCTTTGCCAGATGAAAGAAAGTTGCTTCTGGTGGGCTCTGTGGACAGGTCTGGAGAAAAAGGCTTTACCAAATTAATAGCTGCATACCAAGTACCCTCAGATGTGTTAATCTGCTCAACTAAGGAAACCACATCTGGTAGAGCAGCTGCAGTTTAAATCAGCCTTTAATTAATCTTATAAACCCACCATCATCTTCTGAGATCACCTGTCTTCTACACAGGTCAAATAGGAGAGTGAAGTGAGGATGTGATGACAATTACCAGCCATGGAGCTTTCAAGTCTTTCTGGTGACATTAATCCACAGTTGTTCCAGGGGTTGCAACTTTTTTTCTATTTTCCCAGGTAGAGACAACACTAATGGCTTCTACTTGGCCTTTCCCATCATAATAGACCAAACTACACCTGGATGGTGCTACCCACACTCAGAGGGGGCCTTTCCATTATCCACACCCAGAACCATTCTTTACCAATCAGTGGACAAATTAAGTGATGACCTGCCCTTAATTTTACCATCACACAATGTTGTCAAGCATCACATACCCTAGATCTAGCCACCCTGGAAAAGCCCTACCTCTGAGTGCATGAGGATTTGGGAGGACATCTAGATAGAAGCCATAAGACTGATCAGTTGCAAAGAATGGGGACTATAATAGTAATGCATTGCATATTGCTCATGTGCTGAAAAAAGTAGATTTTAATTGTTTCACACCCAGAACTGGTAAGAATAGTGAATGATAGATTTTTAATTTGCCTCATTCAATATTCTATTTTGTGAAACATAATCACACTGCATCCCAGAATAAGACATGAACGTTATTTGTCAATGAATGATTTAATACATTAAATTATTAAAAACAAAAAAATTAGAAATAAAAAATTTCCCAGAAAACATACTTAAGTTTTATGATTAAAACAGTCTAACTCATGACAATACATTATTTCAAAATGCACAAAGAGAAATGCTAATATGGAATTTTATGAAGGCACTAATAAAAATAATATGTTCTAGGTTGAAAGGGAAAAAGCAGAACAAGTGTGACATAATCTATAATTTAAATCTGGAAATTAAACGTCAATCTACTTCATTCAATAATCTGGAGGATAATAAACCTGGACAGAAAATCTGAGTAGAATTTTATGTAGAAATTATTAGGGAAAAAGAAATTTATGTTCCAACATTCATAGATTCAGAAGTGTTAACACCGTGCCTTTAAAACAGTGCAACTTAAATTGAAGTAGAGAGTGTTTTTTTCCTTATAAATAGCTATGGAAATAACATAGACACAGACATATTTTGAAAAGAAACGTGAGTATGTTTATTAGCTTAGATGGGGCTTACATTTCTACAAAAACAGAAATCACATTAAGATTTGCAACTTACATAAATATAATTTTAACTGTAACCTATACCTAAATAATGATGGAGAAGAACAGTTGTAGCCTCCACAGTAATGAAATATTGAAAGTTGAGGTATCTCAGGTCTCAGAGGAGGGTGAGCCATGTCCAGACCTTCACCAGGACATGAGGTCTGGATGACAGGAGGTCCATGGGGCCAAACACTACTTGCTTCTTCCAGGAGCAATAAGTATGGAAATGATGGGAGCCTGATGCTCCTGTTATTCCAGGGCTGGAATGGGGCTAAATGGGCACTAGCACCTTAGTGCTGAGCTTTACCTAGACAGGGCTTCTGGATGAAGTGGCTTTAGCATTTAGGATTCTGTTCTGTATTTGAATCACCAGATGCAGATACAGATCTTCATAGTCAGAAAAATAAAATACTTTCTATTATGAGTAAATCCATTTGTACACACTAAATGATGAGAAAAACTTAGGTCACATGAAGCATCATCTGCTGTTTTTCAGGTAAATCCCAATAGCAGCCATTGTCCCATCTGTCTCCATGTTACACTCTGATTCCTGTTCTTCATTACAGCCAAGGTTAGAGTGGATCAACATGATGCATCTTTTCATCCAGAGCAAATGGAGAACCCAAAAGCTTCCTAACTACATTATTTTGAGGGTCAATTGTTTTGTATCTGAATTTTCATTGAATGTATCAAAAGCATTTTAGATGAAGCAAAAAGGCTTGGCAATGGTCTCACTGTTGATCAACCCATTGTGTCCTCAGACCTGTGTTGTCCCCCTGTCTAATCTCCTTGTTACTTATCCTGGCCAGAGTGGAAGACCAAGTGCAAAGAGCACAGTGAAGATAGCAGGGTCTTCTCACAGGACCACTCAGTGTGCTTCTCCAAGTTGGTCAGATCCAGCACCTGAGGTTCTCTCAGCAGCACAGGTGACTGTTAAAGTGGAACATATAACTGTTAAGAGTAACTCTTGGAGGGCTGGGTATTTAGCTTAGTGGTTTCACCACCTGCTGCACAAGAACAAGGACCCGAGTTCAATCCCCGGTGGGAAAAAAAAGAGTAATGCTTGCCCTTCTCCTTATGGTGCCTGGCTTTGTTCTTCATTCAAAGTGATCACAAAGATTTTCAAAACATATGTGGGCCAGACATCTAGTGTTTCAGGAAATTGTCATAAAATATACAACATATAAAAAATACCCAGAAAGGAAAGTAAGTACTTCACCATAACAAGAACAGACAAGAAAATATATAAAGAAAACTAAAGTAGATAATTCACAGGTATAGATTCTAATGTATGAAAATGAAGTAAACAAATTAAATCACTGTCAGCTGACAATTTTGTATTCATGTTTTAGTCAAGTAAACCCTTGAATGTGAACGGAGAATATTTGTTGAACATTCTTCACAGAGCAGCATTGATCTCCCTGTTGCTTAGAAAGTAGATGATGGGGTTCATGAATGGGCGCACCATGGTGTAGAACATGGCAGTCAGCAGATTCTTTTTTTTTGAAACACCAAGCAATGTTTATTGTGCATTTCCAATAATTATTTGTGGAATCTTGGTTTAAGAATCAAATTTCATAGCTGTTCCAACTGCCTAGTTTAAACAAAAAATAAGTACCTAATTATCTACCCATAAATTTCATATTTTTCAAACATTGAAGTACTAAAAGCACTGTTGATTCATGTTACAAATTAAAATATTTTAAAACTACACATTTTATATATCACTTTTATAATAATCAAAATAACTTGTTATCTAGAAGAAAAATACAGAAAGAGAGCCCTTTCAATGTATCTACAATGTCTGTAAAACTTCAAACCAACAGCAGAATAGATGATGAAATATGATTTTGCAATTGCCAAGAGTGTTTGAAATTTATGATGAGATGAACTCAGGTTTTGTGTTTTCCATAAACTCAGAGCTTACTGGTGGCATTAGGACTCAGATCTCTGGGATTTCTTTACCTGGCTTTCACTTTCATTTGTTTCATTTTCATTTGTTTCTTCTCCAGCTTCTTTTGCTCACACCTCAAAGCAGCTTCCTCCAGCCTGTGTTGTTTCTCAGGATCTTCTTCATTTGTGATTTGCTCCTTCTCTCCTCTTTTCCTCTCCTCATGATGAGATTGTACAGCTTCCTGTCTCTGCACATATGTCAGTTTCAAGTTCTCCTCTAGTCAGCAGATTCTTAATGGATGGTTTCTTTGCAGTGAGATCTAAGACAGCCACAGCTCCAGAGATGAGGAACAGCAGGAGAATGGCCAGCTGCAGGATTCAGGTTGGCATGGTTTTGTTATAGGCTTCCAGGGAATGCATCTTATGCACAGTGGAAAAGATATCAATGTATGACATAAATATAAAGGCTACACATACTATGACAAAGCAAATATACACAATAACCAATGTAAATTCATAATACTGGACATCTGATGATGATATTCTCAGCATTTCAGAAGTATCACAGAAATACTGCTGGATCACATTGGTCTTGGTGAAGGGAAGCCTAAACAGAGCACCTGTGTGGCTAGCAAAGTAGACCAGACCAGAGGCCTAGGACCCACCTGCAGCCTGGGAGCACAGACTCAGGGTGATGGTGAGCCAGTAGTGCAGAGGGTGGTAAATGGCCATGTAGGGGTCATTGGACATGATGACCTCTAGGAATCCAAATGCCACAGCTCCAAAAAGTATAAATAAGAACATCTGTGCAGCACACTCTTCTAGGGATATGGTCTTACAGCCTGTCATGAAATTCACTATGGCTCTGGGAACAATAACTGAGATGCTGCTGTGGTCTAGGAGGGCCATTTTGCTTATGAAAATGTGTATGGGAGAGTGCAGACATGCATCTGTCATGATGACAGTGACTGTCATACGATTCCATTAATGCTCCCAGACAAATCACTAAGAACAGCACACCTTGCAGAACCTGGAGCTCCCAAGAGCACATAACATCCACGAGGAGAAATTCTGTGAAGATGATGAGGTTGTCCATGTCTGCCCACCTGCCTTGGTCTCTGCAGAGTCAGGGATTAAAATGATCAGTGGATGAACCAAACAAATGCTGAGCACCAATTAGGCCTGTAGTGTGGCTTCTCATCAGGAACTCAGGAGACAATAAATGGATAAAATAAAGCATATTGAAATCTAGTGAATTTACATATTTCTGTTTTGATTTTTTCCCCAAACTGGTGACATGCTTTTAGTTTCTATACTCATATCAGGAGAGAATTAACCAATTCAGTATTTAAAATGAAATCAAATTTGATCTCTCATTTTTTGCATTTGTTTAAAATGACTTTTCTAATTTTACTTGGAGACCTGAAATATTTTTCCCATTTGCTGAAGTTTTGTGTGGTGATCTCACACCTACTCTATGAGAGCTTCTCTGTCAGCCCTTGGGTTAGGAAATCCCTCATCTGTTCTGCATTCTGTCGGTCCTAGGCTGGAGAATGACTGTAATGTGGCCCTTCTGTTTCTGATGTTCTCCTCAGTTCTCCCCTAACAGATCTAATGAATGAAACTAAACCTCCTTTGACAATGACTTTGATACAAAGGACACCAGGATGGTCATGGTGCACCTTTCTCTTGCTTCAGATGCTCTTCAAGACCAGTGTGTGAGCCCTTTCCTTCCCTCTTTGCACTGTTAACTATGCAAGTGTGATATCATTTAGGATGTAGAAGTTCTATTTTCCTATTGGCAGTGCATTTCCTATTTTATTCTGATACCTCCTTGCCTGCATATTTTATTTAAAAACTTTGAAATACTCCTCCAAGATGCAAACATCAGCTGGACATGGATTCTAATATTTAATGGAGTGACAACTTTCTCTGCAGATGTCCCTTGTGTTGATTTCGGGGTTTTTCTAAAATTTCATTATTCTAAAATTATTTTAAAGTTAATTAATTTTCCTTTGCTTGTTTTGAAGAATTCTGATATTAAAAAACTGCTTACTAATTTTCTTTTCAGTATTTCAATTAATCACATCGAGAGTTCTACTCTTGTTTTCTCTAATTTTCATTGGTAAAAAAAAAACAGAATTGAGGTATTATAATATTGAAAATATTTTCATTGGCATTTGTAATACTTTGTAGATAATTACTATGTCATTAAAAAATTTGCCATTTTCCTGCTTTTTATGTGTATAAAAATTATTATTTGCTTACAGTGGTACATTAACATGGCTTTGAGTATTTTACAAAAACATCTAATAGTAATTGTTTTGTCTGGTAATTCTTTGACTTACATGTGGTTTCTTCTTTTAGACTTATTTGTTATAAAAAGACAATCATTTGAGCACAGAATGTCACTATCAAAACCAAATTAATGGATGAAACTGCTACTCATGACATGGTGTGGATCACAGATGCAGACCACACTATGATGATTTTATTTCCTTTGTCAAATTGACAGATAGGGGTCCTCAGACCTCTTAGTCTCATTCTCCATCTCTTCTTATTACATGTACTTCCTCTCAGTGCAAATTCTCAAGCTTCCTTGAGATCAATTCACCTTACAATTTAATTTTGCACAGCACATCCTGGCCCTGTGCAGAAGAGGAAACACAGATTGCTCCTCCTTTTCATTTTTTCAGTGATGTGTTGAATTTAGCAAGGATCTCATTTAGTGTCTTAACACTGAACACAAACAACACGCAGGATTGTGAGGTTGGACTCATTACTCTATTGCTCAGGTAATTTTCTATGGGTTAATTTCTGTATTTCTGTTAACATTAGTAATGTGTAAGACACGTAGAAGTATCTATGAAATACTTCAAAATTTTAAGCTAATATAATTATTTCAGCTACATATGATATATGTGTACTATAAAATAGCTTGTTCCAGATTCTACAGTTTATCTTTTTTTGTATATCCTTTCATTGATACATTTTAGGTGTACAATATAATGACATTCATCATTGGAGATATGCACCTTTAGATATTTTCTTGGTTCTTATTTTTCTCCCTTTCCCTGCCCTCCCTTCAACCCCTCCATCCCTCCACATTTACAAAGACTTTGTTTTCTGTTTTTAATTTTCTCATATTAATTCTATTCCCTTCTTTCCTTTCCCCTACCCCTCCCACTTCCCCCTCCCCTTTGCCCTTTTTCTCCCTATTGCACATTATCTGTTATACCCTTTAGTCATTATTTACACTCTTAGTTTCTCACACTAGAGAAACTATTTGGTATTTACACGTGTGTCCTGTTTTTTTTTTTCACTTAAGAGTATCTCTATACTTTATCTTGAGCAATTAGTTTTTCAAATGGTCCAGGAGGAGCCATGTTTCATTTAAGGTCCAAGTCAGAAGATGGGAATTATAGTGGTTGGAAATTGCCATGGAACAGGGAAACAGGCCATTTTAATAATGACTTGACATGGAATTAAAAGGGTAATGAACAAATCAACAAATCTATAAGCAGATGAAATTTATGACAGCATTTCATGGAAATCAAACCAGTTTTTAAACATAGCCTTTTAATTAGCAAAATAATAAAGGTTGAGAGATCTAGTGTGGTCACTATTATGCTCAATTTGATGATAACTGGAATTTATACAGTATCAAAATGATAATGCTGCTTATTTAGATAAAGTGTGGTATTTCACCCATTTAATAATTTGTGGCAAATAAACTGTCTCACTCACACTGTTGTTCACATTTTAAAATTGTGGCCAAATAAATTCAATGCATGACTGAGAAAATGAAAAGAGGGTCAATCTGTGTTACCTCTTCTACTGGTGGAAACCAATAGTGTAAGCATCCCCAGGATACATTTGAAATATGAAGGATTTAACGATCCACCATACATGTGGGAAAGTTCATATTGCAATGAGTGGAAAGAGATTTGATTAGTCCTATTTTCACTCTATAACTAATTGAAATTAAACATTAGTCTATAACACTTAAATTGCACTAGAGCATGAAGAAGAATTTGTCCTCAGATATAAACCCATCAAAATGGGCAACTTAATGCAAAACGCTCCTAAGCTGGCTTTGCATAAATATAAATGAACTTATAATAAGAAATCTATCTCAAATATTGGCTCTTACAGCCTAACAACTTATTGCAGACCCTAAAGTTGACCAGAAAACTTCAATTCTCTTGCTAAATTTGTTTTAGAGAACAGGATTTTGGGGGGGCTGTTGGACGAACAGGGCAGAATAAAGTGGTAGTGAACACCTTCTACTGTAGTTGGATGAATACATCTAGTGTGGTTGAATCCCTGCTGAAAGAAATCAATACCTTAGCTACTTTTGTCAACAATACAACTCCTTTTTTCTGGCTCATTTAGGGTGTATTTCCATTTGCTTGGTTGATTCATGATGCTCTTGCTGAGTTCGCTGAGTTATCTAATTATGACCTTCACTCTAGACATTCTAATTGTCTACTTTGTCTGCTGTGTCACCCTAGTGTGCTGCATCTTCATATACAGCCATCTGTTACATGTCAGGTGGTCTCACTATGTCTATAATAAAAATGAAAATAAGAATATGAAGAATTATCCAACTAATTTGACATTGTCAATTGTAAATTCCAAACTAGGACAAAATATGTAAATTTTAATGGGGATAGAAAGTGGTACCAATGCTCACATACTTGGACAATCTTTCCAACGTGAGAAACTGAGTGTCATTAAGCTTAAGTGTGAATTTGACTTGGATGAGAGCCACCTGTGTGATTAGTTAATCTCACTTTTGTGTATCTGGCTGGGTCTTAGCCACGTGCCCTTACAGTTCATATATGGTCCTTGGTTCCTTCCTCCCTGAAGCTATTTCCGTGCTATATATTCTGGCTTTGTCGCAGTCATTTGCTATGATGTTCCTTCCCTAAAACCAGCTGATCAAGGAATGAATCCTCTAAAACCAACAGCCAAATTAAACCTCTGTTCTTTTAAATTATGGGTGTCATAGCTTTTGTCCCAGAGACAGGACTTTACAAGAAACAGTGACTGTGAGTGGAGTCCTTTCTGTGACTATGCCTGACCATAAAGTTTAGAATTGGATTGATGGAGTTTAGAAAGATTTGAAGATGCAGGCTAGGGAAACCCTAGAAGGCTGTAAACAGAGCTCGATAGTGATTCTTGTCAAAGTTCAGAGGATCAGAATGCTGGTGAGAATGTGGACAGTAAAGACCAGGTTTAGGAGGTTTCACTGGGAATTAGGATAATATGAGGAAGTAGACTACAGGACATGAATATTGCACACTGTCATGTTCTTATAAGCTTGCATTTTTACTGGATGACACTTGGGAACAGCAGTCACCATATTTTGGGAAGACCTCATAAAGACACTCTGGAAAGGGGAGTTCCAGAACTGATTCATGATAAAACTCCATTTCTAGTCAACATAATTCTGGAAATTCTACCAGAACAATTAGGCAAAAGGAATAAAGGCATACAAATAAAATTAAGAAAAATAGTGTGTGAGAGAGAGGGCAGAAGAATGGGGAAAAGTAAGAACCAAGATATATCTTGTAAAGGTACAAATTCACAATGATGAATGTCCTCATATTGCATACCTAACATGTACTGATAAACTTAATAAAAGTGTGTGATAGTTAACTGATTGTGTCAACTTGAGTAAGAAAGTCCTAACTAATTGGATCAGCCTATTTCTGCATGTAGCTAAAATTATTTACTGGATACAGAAGACCCACCCTGGGTGTAGAGGTACCAGGCAATAAGGCTTGATGTCTGAATGAAATAAAAGGGAATTCAATCTTCAACTTCACCTTAGATATCATCTCTGCCTTCCAGCACACACATTTCACCCTCCTGATAGGGACTTGCACTGGACACTACAGTGACCTCCAGGCCTTTGACTGGATCCTTTGGATCTCCATTATGCAGACAGCAGCCCTTTTACACTCTTCCACACTTGACTGTGGGAGGAAATTGTGAGCCAATCCTGTAAATTCTTATGTATTTTTATATCTTGCATTAAATATACTTCTCTAGTAAGCATCGACTGATAAAAAGTAAAACTCTCTTTGCTTTCTGATTACATGGTCTTACAATTATGTAAAGAAAACCTGAAAATTTTATCTGTTAGAAGTGATAAATTTTGTATTACAGAGAGAGTAATCACAGCATGGTGCTGACACAGAGACACATGCACCAACAGAGGAAAAGTCCCAAGAAGAAAGAATGTACTTAGATCAACTGATGCTCATGAAAGAACCAAGAATACATAATGAAGAACAGTCTCATCAGGAAATGGAATTGGGAAACCTATACTATCAAAGAGAAAAAGGATGTGTATCATCAAGACTGTAGAGAAAGGAAAGCTCCTGTGTACTACTGATGACAACATAAATTAACAGACATAGCAGAAGACAATATGAAAACTCCCCAGGAAACCAAACTCAGACTTATCCAGTGACCCAGTAACCCCACTTCTGGGTGTTAGTATAGTGAGCTGGAATCAGCACACTGAATGCAGTGCACTGCTGCATTCTTTGCCATGTTGCTAACAACAGCCAAGACATGATGCGCATCAAGTTCTGTGTCCACCATTGATGAAGAAAGACAGTGTAGTGTGAACACAGCACAGAATGTTATTCAGCCCAGAGAAGAAGGAAATCCTGTCTTGTGACACTGTGGATAAACTGGAGGATATCATGCAAAGTGCATAGCCCAGGCACAGGAAGAAAATCCACGTGATTTCATTTGAATGTGGGTCTAAAAAAGATCAAACCCTTTTTTTCATGTGTTTATTTGCTGTTTGTACTTCTTTATCTCAGAATTATATATTCATCTCAGATGCCCATTTTTGAATAGAGTCTTTAAATTGAGGGGGGTGTCTAATGTTTTGAGTTCTTTATATGTTCTAGATATTTATCCTTTATTTCAGGGACAACTGGCTAAAAATTTTTCCCACATTGTGGATTGTCTCTTCACTCTGTTGATGATTTATTTTGCTGTGTAAAGCATATTAATAAGAGGAGATTCCAGTTGTTGAGTTTTTGCATTTTCCATGTGATAAGATTTTTGTTAAGTCTTTGTCTATACCCATGCATTCAAGATTTCTACCTATTCTCTATTCCAGCAGATTTCATGTTTCTGTTTGAATATTTAGATGTTTGATCCATTTTTATTTTAATTCATGGTGAGAGACATGGATCTAGTTTTGGTCTTCAGCATGGGGAAAGTCAACTTTTCCATTTATTAAAGAGGTGCCTTTATTCCAGTGAAAGTGTTTGGCCACTTTGTGAATGATAAAGGGGGTGAATGTGTTTGGGATTATTTATGAATCTTCTAATCTGTTCTATTGATCCTCACCATCAATGAGAGATCCAAATTAAAACAAGGCTGAGATTCCATCTCATTCCAGAAAGAATGGCTGCTATCAAGAAGTCAACCAAAAAAAAAAAAGATATCAACCAATAACAAATGCTGGAGTGGATGTGGGGAAAAAGAAATCTTTCTTCATTGTTGGTCAGAGTGCAGACTGGTGCAACCACTATGCAAATAAGTGTGGAGATCCATAAAAAAACTAAGATTAGAGGTCTGAGTATCTTTCCAAAGGAGTTAAAAGCATCATACAACAGATGTGCACCTATGTGCACAGTATTAATAGCTGAATCGTGGAAACAATGCAAATACCCATCAATAGATCAATGGATAAAAAAGATGTGGTTCTTTTATACAGTGGAGTATTACTCAGCCATAAAGATAAACTTGAGACATTTCTAGGTAAATGGATGGGCCTTGAGATCATACTCTCAAGTGAAATAAATTGGACACACATGTATTGCACTGTCTGTGGTGTGAGCAACTGAAAGTATAAATAAGGACCAAACTGTATAATAGATATTATAAAATGGAGAGAAACTGTTCAAAAGGTAAGAGGAACTAGGAAGGGGAAGGGGAAAAGAGGGAGGGGAACGGGAAAGGAAGGAAGGGAAAAGAAAAAAAATGAAAACAGAAAGATAAAATGGAAACAAAGCTTTGTAAATAAGGCAGGGAAGAGAAGTTTTAGAAGGGGAGTGGAATGGAAAAAAAGGAATCAATATATATATCATTTACAAGTAAAAATTCCCTATGATGAATGTGATTATTATGTATATCAAATATTACCAATAAAATTAAGAAAAAGACCAAAGGCATAGGAGAGAGTAGGAACAATAACAGAAAGTTATTATTAGAGCAGGGTTTTTTCAGGCAACATTTGCACACATTTAAATGAACAAAACTTAAATGTATCCAATGACATTTAACAAATATAAGAAATTTTATAACATAATCCAGCAGCCAGATTTTTATGGAAAATGCATTGTATGTCAAAACTAAAATTAGTGAGAAGGGAAAAACATTTATATATTTGAAATTATATTGGTTGTCTGGCTCAGGAAAGGCAAGTGAAATCCCATATCTCTTTATTTATCCTGTTGCAGTATTGTGTTTGGTTGACTAAAAAGAAAAATATTGTCTTGCATTGATGTATGATTAGAAAGGGAGGAGTATTTCAATCACACTTTCATATAATACTGATATTTGTCATTTATTACATAGTAACACAAAAATGCTTGTGATTTCTAGGGAACAGGGAAAGGGGACTTTACTAGAACCTCTGCAGTAAGTTCTAGTCTCCTGCAAGCTATGGCAGCACAAGGTGAATTAACTTATTATACAATAAAGGTGGAAAAAACTGAGACTTGGAGAAGAAGCTGAGCTTTGGGTCTGATCAGTGCTGCTCTGGGCACCAAAGGCAAAAGCCCCCAGTTTACTGCACCTTTTATTCAGTACATCAGAGAAACAAATGTAACAAATGACTTGCAGAGAGTTCAGTACATCATCATAAACAAAGTGTAACAATCCAAGAACAATGAGGAACTGAGTAGTTGAAGATTTTGTTCCTCCCAGGATGTCTTCAGCTGCTGTAATCCCGTCCTGGAGCATCACTGCATCACCCAGATCATTGAGGTCTCAGTTGTGACTGGGAGGCAAAATGGAATTATGTCTCTGAATGCCATAGCTGGCCTGTAGGCAGGAGAACTAGGCCTAATCAAATGATTTTTCCCTAAAATTATGTAGCATTGCTCCTGACATGGATTTATTGAAGAATAAATGAAATGTGGAATCTAAGTCAAATTAATGAATTTTCAAGGTGCAATTTAAATTTTTTTAGACTTCCTTATGATTCATGCATGATTTTGTAACATCAAGTATTGGTCATCTGAAAAATACCAACTCACACAGAGATGCCTCTCTCCCAAATGTAGCACACTTATCAATGGATATTCTGTAGTAAATCCAAATAATCAATTTTATAATCAGATATGAACTTGAAAATACATTGACTGTCCAGCAATGTATGAACTATTTTAATGGTTCCATATTTAATAATTCTGTATCACACAAAATTTAGTCCTTAAGAACTCTCTGTTGGAAATTTAATTAGTCTCAATGTAGTGGCCAAGAATGCACTCCTATTAGATGCTGGAAGAAATGGGCTCCTTGGAGCTGGGATCACCAGGTCTGCAGAGCTCATCAGAAGTGTGACCCCCACATGTGCTTGGTGAAGACTCACCAGGCTCACAGGTATTTCAGAAGCAGGGCTGCAAGTACAGTCCACACTGAGAGTCTCACTGAGAAGTCAGTTTGCATTTACTCACTGAAGAGAGAAACAGGAGCAAAAATCTCATCAAGTTCCCTAATGTGGAAAAGTGATATTCCTGTAGTGAAGTCTGACTCATTACTTCATGGCTCAGGTAAGTTTTTACATATTAATACATGAATTTCTACTAACATTAGAACTGCATATATCATATACAAGAACCTATTAAATAATTTAAAGTCTTAAGCCAGTGATGGTTTCTTATTATCTTTGCGTGCTTATAGAATAGACAAAGTGTTTCAAATTGTAGAGTTAATTTTAGGCAATTAGTTCTCAAATGCTCTCCAAAGATCTTTTTTTATGTTTGCTCCAGGTCAAAGACAGAAATGGTTATTAACTTGGAAGCCAGCATTAGTCCATGCAAATTCACTATTTTCTTGCCCTAGAGTTAGTAGGCTAACAAAGAAATATATAAGCAGATGAAATTTATAGGGTATTTCATCCAAATCAAACCACAAATAGTCTTTAAATTAGCAAACAATGTTGAAATGTATACTATTGTAATTATGGGCAGTTTTTAACAATAGCTGTATTTTTAAAGTATATAATAATGTTAATTATTTAGATATATTAATATCCTCCCTTGTATGAGTTTTGGGTTTGTCCTGCTCTTCTTTTTCTAGAAGCTTGAGGTTCAACATCAGGTTGTTTAATTGGGCTTGCTCTGTTTTCCTAATATGTGTATTCACTGCTATGAATTTCTCTCATAAGACTGCTTCCACTGTGTCCCATAGACTCTGATATGTAGTATTGTCATTGTCATTTAATTGAAGGAAATGTCTGATTTCTTCTTTAACTTCCTCTGTGACCCATTGGTTATATCAGAAGTGTGTTGTTCAGTTTCCACATGTTTATGAGGTTTTTCCAGTTTCTTTTGCTATGGATCTCCAATTTCATCACACTGTGGTCTGATATCATACAGGGGATAACTTCAATTCCTTTGTATTTTCTTAAACATGTTCTATGGACGAGCATGTGGTCTATTTTGGATAAAAACCCCTGTGCAGCTGAGAAGAATGTGAATTCTGATTATGTGGGGTGGGACACTCTGGAAACATCTGTTAAGTTCATTTTTTCAGGAGTTCGATTGAGTTCTAATATTTCATTACTTATTTTTAGTCTAGTTGATCTATCTATTTGTGACAGTGGGGTGTTGAGGTTCCCCACTACAATTGTATTAGTGCATATATGACTTTTCAAGTCTGTTAGTATTCGTTTTATATAGTTGGGTGCACTAGTGTTTGGTGTATAGATATTTATGATTGTCATCTCTTCCTCTTGGATTCTTCCCTTTACAAGGATGTAGTGTCCTTCTTTGTCTCTCTTAATGAGTGTTGGTTTGAAATCCACTTGATATGCAAAGAGGATAGCTACTCCTGCTTTTTGGGGGGTTCCTGTCACATGGAGTATTGTTTTCCACCCTTTAACTTTCAGTCTATGAGTTTCTACCACTCATTTAGTAATTTCTGGAGAATTTGTATTTACAATAATTCTGTTGTCCACATTTTAAATTGTGAGCTCAATAATATCAAAATACTACTGAGAAAATGAAGAAGATTTAGATGGAACAATTCTTGGATTTCCTCTGCTCCGCTGGATCACAATGATTGTGAAGAGAGACTAGAGATTTAGCTCAATGATTCCATTGCATGCCTCACAAGCACAAGGACTCAAGTTCAATCCCTGGTACAAAACTAAAACAAAAAAATGACTGTGAAGAATAGAAATGAATGTAGCATTTATTATACGTAAGAAGAAAAGATGGACAATGGGAGAAAGACTTTTGTGGCTCATATCTGTTATTTTGATAAAGGAAAGTAAAAATAAGTAGAAGTGTGGTTTGCAGGAGTAATCTACTGGATGTTAATAGTAACAACTTGATCAGTTAGTGCTAAATTTGAGAGTAAATTTCTGTGCTCAAAAGATTTGCTCCTCATTTAGAGAAATGAAACAAATAAAAGTAAGCATATGTTATTCAGATAAATCAATTCATATAAAATATTCTGTAATAACTGGAAATCCACATAAATGTATGACTAAGCAAATAATTATTATCATGCATGGAAAGCAAAGAAAATTATAAATATTTCTGTAATTTCAAATTACATATATAGTATTAAAATATATGGATGCTAATCATTTATATATCATATTTCAATTTTGTTTCTCAGCAATGAAAATAAATAATACTGAGATTAAATCTCTACATAGCTAATTTTAGTACCGAAAAGATAATCTCTAAATAGTTGCTTATGATTTGGAATGCTTCAATACAATCATGAATAAGTAAATTAAATTTATAATACTGATTATAGAAGGAGGAGATTTTAGTCAAATTTTGAAAGCAGGTAGAGGGAAGGTCAGGAGAAACAATTGACATGTAAATGCATATTAGAATCCATGCATAGCAGAAGGTTGCATTTCAGAGGCATACTATAATAAGTTTATTTGCTTGTTCTAAGTTAAAAAATGCAGACAAGAAAGCACAAGAAGAGAACACTCTACACACTGCTAACAGGAAAAGAGAATTTCTATGACCTGAATCAAATGTCATAAATGATGCAAAGAGGGAACGAAAATCCTCACACACAAACACACCTCTTGGAAGTACATGAAGGGGGAGACTGGTGTCACGTGACCAGGTTGGTGTCATTCTCAGACAATGCATGTAGAAGCAATCTAACAGGATATCTATCAGCACTTTGGCAAAGGAAAGAGAAATACAAACATCCCTTGGATTTCAGGGTACTTTATTTTATCCATTTACTGTATCCTGATTTCCTGATTAGAAGGCATGCTGTAGTTTTAATGGGTCCTCAACAATTTGCCTGTAGCATCATCAGCTCACCTTAACCCCTGACTCCGCAGAGATGATGGCAGGTGGGCAGACATGGACAATATCACCATCTTCACAGAATTTCTCCTCATGTATGTCACAGGCTCCCAGGAACTCCAGGTTCTGCAAGGTGTGCTGTTCTTAGTGATTTATCTGGGAGCACTAACAGGGAATCTGTGACTGTCACTGTCATCATGACAGACACACACCTGCACTCTCCCATGTACTATTTTATAAGCAGTGTGGCCCTTCTAGACCTTGGGAGCATCACAGTTGTTCCCAGAGCTGTAGTGAATTCCCTGACAGGCAGAAAAACCATATCCCTGGCAGAGTGTGCCATACAGATTTTCCTCTATGTCCTTTTTGCAGGGGTAGAATTTGCCCTCCTGGTGGTCATGTCCTATGACCACTATGTGGCCATTTGCCACCCTCTGCACTATAGACTCATCATCACCCCAAGTCTGTGCTCCCAGGCCACATCTGGCTCCTGGGCCTCTGGTCTGCTGTACTCTATTATCCACACAGGGGCTCTGTTCAGGCTTCCCTTCACCAAGGCCAATGTGATCCAGCAATATTTCTGTGATGTACCTCAAATTCAGAGGATTTCATCTTCAGATGTCCAGTTTTCAGAATTTGTAATCATTGCTCTAAACATTTGTTTTATGTTACTGCTTTTCTTTTATGTGTATGTCATACACTAACATTTTCAAATGTTCTTAAGATGCATTCTGTGGAAGCCCAAAACAAAGCCATATTCATCTGTATCCCAGAACTGCCCATTATCCTATTCTTGATCATTTCAGTAGCAATAGCTTACTTAGGTCTCATTGCAAATGAACCATCCCTTCATAATCTGCTCACTGTTATTTTCTATAGCATGATGCCCCCATTCATGAACCCCATCATCTACTGTCTATGCAACAGAGAGATAAATGCTGCTCTGCAAAGAATGTCCAACAGATTTTCTGAGTTCTCAGTCAAGGATTTTTTTGACTGAAACATGAATATTAACATACAGCTGAAAGTGATTTAACTTACTTGCTGTATGTTCTTACATTATGATCTAAACATGGGAATTATGTATTTTCTTTGTTTTTATATATTTTCATGTCTGTACTTGTTATGATGAAATAAAAATTTACATATTATTTTCCTTGCTGGTTATTTTGTATATATCGTATATTCTATATCCATTTCTGAAACACTAGATGTCTGGCCCATACCTGTTTTGAATATATTTGGGATCACTTTGAGCTGACAACAAAGTCAGGCAGCATGGGAGCTAGTTCTGAGCAACTTGGGGAAGTGCAATGAGTGGACCTGTGAGAAGACCCTGCTCTCTGCACTGTGTTCTTTGCACTCACTCTTTCACTCAGACTGGGATAAGTGACAAGGAGATTAGACAGGGGGACAACTCAGGCCTGAGAACACAATGGGGTGATCAACACTGTGAACCTTGCCAACCCCTTCTGCTTCATCTTCTAAAATGCTTTTGATACATTAAATGAAAACCAGGACACAAAAAAACTGGCCTACAAAATACTGTAGTTTGGAAGTTTTGGGTTCTGGATGAAAAGATGCATCATGTTGATCCTCTCAAACCTTGGCTGTAATGAAGAACAAGGATCAGAGTGTAACACAGAGACAGATGGAACAATGACTGCTATTGGGATTTACCTGGAAGGCAGAAGATGCTGCTTCCATGTGAGCTAGATTTTTCTCATTAAGTAACCTGTATTAATGGATTCACTCATAATGGTAAGCATTTTATTTTTCTGACTCTGAAGATCTGAATCTGCATCCTAGTAATTAAAATACATATTATTTTTGTGTCTCAGAACCAAATTGAGTTCCAAATTCTGCACCTGTTTCACATAGAAGCCTTTTCTGGGAAAAACTCAGCATCAAGTCTCTGGTGCCCATTTATGCCCCATCCATCACTGGAACAGCAGGTGCATCAGGCTCCCTGCATTTCTGTACTTATTCCTCCTGCCAGAAGGAAGTGGTGTTTGGGACCATGGACCTCCTGTCATCCAGATCATGTCTGGTGAAGGTCTGGATGTGCCTCACCCTCCTCTGATACCTGAGATACCTCAAATTTCAGTGTTTCATTGCTGAGCAGGGTATATCTATTCTTCTCCAGCTTTACCTAGGTTTAGGTGACAATCACAACTGTATGTAAGGTACAAAGTTAGTGTGATTTCTGCATTTGTAGAAATATTTGCTCCAACCAAGCTAACATGGGCACATTTCTTTTTAAAATATGTCTGTATCTAGCTCATTTGCCTAGCTGTTTTCAACATAAAAATCAATCTCTAATTCGTTTTTAAATGTCACTCTTACAAAGATAGTGTGTTAATAATTATGAATCTTTGAATGTTGAAACATAAATTTATTTTGTCCTAATCATTTCAATTTAAATTTGTATTCAGATTTTCTGTCCAGGTATATTTTCCTCCAGAATTTTGAATGAACAAGTAGATTGACTTTTATTTTCCAGAGTTAAATTATAAAATTAGGTCACCCCGGTTCCTTTTGTCTTTCTACTTAGATGGTATTTTTCTTGATGGCTTCGTAAAATTTCATGTTACTATTTGTTTTTGTGTATTATGAACTAATGTATCATCATAAGTTAGAGTATTTCAACCATAAAACTCAAATATTTTCTTATGGGAAACTTTATTTCTAGAATTTTTTGTTTTAATAATTTCATTTATTAATTAATTCAATTGTTCATTGACAAATAATTGTATCTAATTATGTGATGGAGTGTGATTACTTATGTTTTACCAAACAAAATACTTAAATGTGGCAATTTAAGAACTCTATCATTTGATATTTTTATCAGTTTTATCAGTTTGAAGCACTTAAAATCTACTTTTTTAGCATACATTTAATATGCATTACATTGCTATTAATCTCAGCATTCTGTGCAACTGATCACTCTTATAACTTGTATCTAGATGTCCCCCAACAGACTCACGCACTCATAGGTACAGCTTTTCTGAGATGGCTGGATCTAGGGTATGTGGTTAAATTGTTATACTACGATTATGAGTGTGTGATCATTAAATTGGTCCACTGATATGTTAAGCATGGTTCTGGGTGTGGATAATGGGAAGCTCACCCTGGTTGAGGGTGGCACTATCCAAAAGCCTGGAAGTGATAAAAGGGAGTGGCTTCTGCCTCACTGCTTGCTGTCTTCTGCCTGCCATGGAGTGTTTCTCCTCTGTGGTGCCCCTCTGCCATGCCATTCTGCCTTGGAGTCAGCCAACTATGGATGGAAACCACTACAAACTGTGAGCTAAAATAAACCTATCCTTTTAATTGTGGGGGTTGAGTATTTTGTCTCAGCAATGAGAAAAGTAATTAAGACAATCACTTAAGCTTATTCTTTCTGTTTAATTGAAATTTGTACACTTCATCAATATTTTCCATCTCCCCATCTAATTCCCTCTACTAATCTGGTAACATTAATTTTTCTTTGTAGGTTTATGAAGTCAACTTTGTGAAAATCACATATAAGTGAATCATGGCATGTTTGTCTTCCTGTGCCCTGTTTATTTCACATAGCAGAGTGTCCTCTAGGCGCAGTCATACTTATACACATGAAAGAAATTCCTCCATTTTTGGGTGGAATAGTTTTCCTTGAAGTGTAAATGGCTCATTTTCTTAGCACTCACCAACTCTGTTACTTTCATTAGAACAGTTTTATTGGTACACTGTAGATGTGCATAATGATCACATTCATCATCATAGGGAAGTTTTACCTGCACATGATATATCTTGATTCTTCTTTTTCCCCCAATTCCTGCCCCTCCCTTCAACCAGTCTTTCTTTCTTTATTTACAAAAGCTTTGTTTCCAATTTTTCCTTCTATTGCCTTTTTTCTTTCCCCTTCTTTCATTTCCCCTACCCCTTCCCTTTTTCCCCTTCCCAGTTGAACCCTTTCTTCCTATTTCCCAATATGTATAATACATTTTGGTCTTTATTTATGCTTTTGGTTTCTCACACCAGAGAAACATTGGAATATATAGACATGTATGTCCACTTTTTTCACTTAAGAGTATGGCCTCAAGGTACATCCATTACCTAAAAATGTGTCAATTTTATCTTTCTCATGGCAGAGTAGTAGTCCATTGTATTAAAAAAAAACACATCTTCGTTATCCATTCATCCGATGATGGGCATCTTGGCTGTTTCTATGATTTAGCTATAACAAATTGTGCTACTTTAAACTTGGCTGTGTGTGTGTGTGTGTGTGTGTGTGTGTATATATATATATATATATATATATATATATATATATATATCATTATGTTGTGTTGCTTTTAACTCTTTGGGGAATATGCCAAGAAGAGGAATAGCGGGGTCAAGTGGAACTGTGTACAAATGGAGGAGAGTACTTTGACGGGATTAATGAGAATATGTATTTTACTGTTATAATCACTTTTGAAATTCCAACATTCAGCATGTTTTGATCCCACCTCATAGACCTCATAGTAAGTGCTGGTGAAAATTAGGAGGAAAATGAACACTTGTACTTTGTTGTTGAGATAATCAGTGGGTTTAGAAAATATGAAACGTATCTCAGAGATTCCTTATAAAGTAAACAAAGAAGTCTTTTAGGATTCTGAAATTCTGCTAAGCACATAGTTAAAAGAAAAAAATGAGTATTTTTGATTGCTATCTGCACTCATCTACTATAGTATCATTCAGAGCATCCAAGAGAGGTGATAATTTCTGTGTCCAAATGAACAAACAAATGTGATTCACAGACACTGCAAAATTATTTGGAATAAACCCCCCAAAAATCCTACTTGTATAACAGCCCGGGTGAACCTTGGAAACCTTATGCTCAGTGAAAGAAGCTGGGCACAGACAGGCAATTGCTGCATGATCCAACATGTCCAAGGGCCTAATGTGGTGGAAGTCACATGGAAGGAGAAGAGCAATGAAGAGAGGTGGAGGGAAGGAGAGGTGGAGATGCCAGTAGGAGGTGCACAAGTGCCCTCACTCAGGATGAGTGCATCCTGGTGATGAGTGTGTGATGGTGTGGGTGTCATAACCTAAGTGTAACGTGTGCTTGAGGCCTGTGGAGTGAGTAGACTGAGACTTCTCACTACACCTATCAGCAAAGTGATAGCTCTCTGAGGTCATGGACAAAGAAAGGAGTAAAAATGCCCTATTCACAGACATCATGATTTTCATTGTTTTCCTTGTTTTAATTACTTATGTATTTTATTAGTACATGTTTGAAATACATAATGATTGCATTTCTCATGGGGATTTGGTGCATGTCCATAACCCATCTTCATCTCTTTTGTCCCTTTCCCTCCCAACCCTTCATGCTCCCTCCAACTTTTGTTCCCCTTCCCATTGGAAAAAGCTCTAATTACATTTTTGTTCAGTTCTCTCTTTTTACAAATCATTTTCCCCTTTCTTCTCTTCTGCTCCATCTCTTCTCCTTTCAATTGAAAAAGTTATCCCTACATAACATCTTGCACAGATGATGATGAAAGGGCAGAAGGGCTCACACACAGGTCCAGAAGAGCTCTTAAAGTGAGAGGATAGGGTGGGATGACCAGCCTGGTGTACTTTAGATCAAAGCCATTGTCAATGGCAGCTCAGGTCCACACATTAGATCTGTTAGGGAAAACTGAGCAGAGCACCAGCCACGGAAGGGCCACACCACAGTCATTCTGCAGCCCAGGACCTACAGAGTGAGGAGCAGATGGGGGATTCCCAAACCCAGTGCCATTACAGAAGCTCTCAGAGACAATGTCCCAGAGAGCCACAGAAACCTAAAGCAGAGTCTAAGAGTCAACATGACTGAAAGGAGGAGGAGCCACACTGGACAAACTCAGAGAAAAATCAACTAAAACACAGGTAACTGGAAGGAAGGAGGGACACACTTCCTGATGCCCAAATCAATTTGAAATGATAGACCAGTAGATCAAATCAAGCACAGCCCTGGACATGATAAAACAATGTATCAGCCCACAGGGCTGAGAGTGAATCACTACACTGGGAAGTTCCCCGGAAATTGATGGGCTGAAAAGAAGCAGCTCTCTCAAACCACAAAGGATACATTTGGGAGAAGCCTCTGGTCCCTTTAGCCTCCTCCTCACAAAGGGCACTGCTACTGTCTCTGGCAAACACTGAGGCAGGGCCTCCAGCCCAGGCCCTTGCTTTCTTTACTTTTTCAGTCATTTTCTTCAATGTTGGGACCCCAGTGCAGCTAAAAAAATGTGATTTGTGACCAACAGCTTGAGAGGAAGACACAGAAGCATGTGGGATTTTAGCAAGGGCAATTCACCCCCTGGAGTGAATTGGTCCAGCAGCACAGGCCCAACCAAGTGGGTCAGGACAGGATAGAGAAGTGTCAGTGGGGGTGAAACAGGAGGCTGTGCAAAGACCACATGACCCAGAACAGCCAAGTGTGCTTGGGACAGAGAGCAGCCATGGGCACCACAGCAGTGGGGAGGAGGCTTGTGTGGACCAGAGAGGGGCACTCAAAGCTGCTGGCTTAGACCAGCCCAGCTCCCACAGATCAAACTCTACCAGTCCGGGTGGGGAGGCACAGCCTGGTTCTGGGACACTACCTGCCTTGGACACTCCCAGAGAGGACTAAGGACTCCTGAGGAATTTTACTTTGTTCTTTTAATTGTATTTCTTTCTTTGTTGGTTTTGTTTCCTCATTCTTTGTTTTGTTTGTTTGTTTGTACAGTTATGTTTACCTTGTTCTGCTCATCCTCATTCTTTCCTCAACTATCTCTCTGGAGTTGACTGTAATTTAATGTGAGTGTAAATCCTTTCTTGTCTTTCTGGTTCATGCAGATATTCTTTTGCTTTATTCTTCACGCTTTTTCTCTTGCCCTCTTCTCCAGTTTCCCAAACCTTGGCTGATCATCTGCTGTCCTCCAGTATTGCCTCTACTACATCTCTGTTCATCTCCCTCCCTGTGTTGCCCCCTATCCCTCTTAAATTTCCCCCACTAGTGGATAAACTCACCCCACTAAAAGGAAATTCATTGCATCCAAGCTCCTATTTTATGCTGGATTGCATTATATAACTGCACATCTTGCTCCTGTGATTAAAGTTACCAAGTCAATAGTTACCAAAGTTTTTCAGTTTCTAGGCTGTACTTGGTACCAATATTGATAATTGTACTACTTTTGCCAGGATGTCCTACCTGTTGTAATGAGTTGTTCTCTCCTGTATCACAACACTGAGATTGTATGGTGCCATAACCACCACCATATCCCAGTATCTAAAGACTAGGTGCTGAGCCAAATAAATACCAACTTCTGATCCTTAATAAATTGGGAAGTTAGGAGCTTGGGACAGAAACAAGAATCACATGTGCCCAAATGACCTCTCTGAGAAATAGACATTTCCTAGAGAAGGCTTGATACTAGTGATAAAGCTGTCTGCCATGAGAAATTCACAAGCGTGAACACAGAAAACCAAATTTTAAAAAATGTTAAAACTGATGTGAAGGAGAAAATAATTAGGTGTCCAGGTAGATCTAGAAAATGTACTCTTAAAAGTAGCCAGTAAATGAAACATTGTGGGAAGTGATTGCACTTTAAATACTGTAATGCTTAATTCTGTCATCCTTTGAATGCAAAAAATAAAAGGTTATCAGCATTTTGGGGAAAAAAGAAAAATAGAAATATGTATGTTCAATATACTTTATTTTATCCATTAACTATACTCTGATGATCCTGGATAGAAACTACTCTGTAGTTTTACCAGGTTCTTTGCATTCAGCTTGGAGCAGAATCCTCTGTTCACTTTAACCTCTTACTCTGCAGAGACCACAACAGATGGACATGGACAACCTCAGCATCTTCAAAGAATTTCTCCTCATGAATGTCACAGGTTCCCAGGAACTCCAGGTTCTGCAAGGTGTGCTGTTCTTAGTGATTTATCTGGGAGCATTAACAGGGAATCTTGTGACTGTCACTGCCATAGTGACAGACACACATCTGCCTCTCCCATGTACTTTTTTTATAAGCAGTGTGGCCCTCCTGGACCTCTGCAGCATGTCAGTTGTTGTTCCCAAAGCTGTAGTGAATTGCATGACAGGCAGTAAGACCATATCCCTGGCAAAGTGTGTTGCACAGATTTTTCTGTATCCACTGTTTGCATCAGTAGAGATTGCCCTCCTGGTGGTCATGTCCTATGACCACTACATGGCTATTTGCCACCCTCTGAACTATGGGTTCATCATTACCCAAAGTCTCTGTTCCCAGGATGCAGCTGGCTCCTGGGCCTCTGTTCTGGTCTACTCTGAATAGAAAGCACAAGCTCTCTATTCAGGCTTCCCTTCACCAAGACCAATGTGATCCCACAATATTTCTGTGATGTACCTCAAATTCTGAGGATTTCATCTTCAGATATCCAGTACTCTGAATTTATAATGCTGGCTTTAAGTTTTTGCATTGTCTTGGTATGTTTTGCCTTCATGTTTGTTTCATATGTTAATATATTTTTGACTGTGCTTAAGACTCATTCAGGGGAAGCCCATAACAAAGCCATATCCACCTGTACACCACAGTTGTCTGTTCTCTTTTTGTTTCTCATTTCTGTGTCAGTGGCTGCAATAGGTCCTATTCCACGCAAACCATCCCTTGAGAATCTGTTCTACACCATGGTGCTCCCATTCGTGAACCACATCGTCTACTGTCTACACAACAGGGAGCTCAATGCTGCCTTGCAAAGAATGTTCAACAGATTCTCTGAGTTGATGTCAAATATTTTTATCACTAAAACTTAAATATTAGTCCATCGAATGAAGATAGATTAGTTGATATTTGATGTTCTTCCATACATTGAAATATACACCTGTGAATCATCTAGTTTTAGTTGCTTATACATTATTTTGTTGCATACAGTTTTTTGGTGAAGTACAAATCTACATCTTCATGTTCTTGCTTGGCATACTGTATATGTCATACATTTTATTCCTCATTCCTAAAACTGGAAGTTTGGTTCACATTGCAAAAATGTTTTGAATATATTTGGAATGATTTTGAGCTAGAAAGAAAATAGGCACTATATGGATCAGGGTATGCTTTTTATGTTCCACCTTAACAGACACCTGTGCTGTTGAGAGAACCTCAGGTGCTGGATCTGACCAACCTGGAGAAGTGCACTGAGTGGTCATGTGAGAAGACCCTGCTGTCTGCACTATGCTCTCTGCACTTGCTCTTCCACTCAGGCTGGGATGGGTCACATGGTGATTAAAAGGGGACAACTGAGAACTGAGGACATAGTGGGGCTTTGGAATCTGAGACCTTCACCTGCCTCTTCTGCTGCATCTTCTAAAATCCTTTTGTTCAGTCAATGAAAATTCAAGACACACAAATAAATGACCTTCCAAAAAACTGTAATTTGGAAATGTTTTGTTTCTGTGTGTAATTCAGATGAAAACATGCAGGCTGGCCTTGATCCATGCAAACTTGGTGAGCAATGAGGAAAATGAATCAGATGCCCTGTGTGGTGCACCATTTTCTTCCAATAGCACACAAAATAGCACATAAAAACAACTTCACTCCAAATGAGAAGTGTTTTGTTTCTCTGACTTCCAATTGGTGAATCTGCAAACTGGTGGCTAAAATGCATATTGGCTATTTTGTTTTTGAGAACTTAATCTCAAATATGCTTCCTGTTTCATCTAGAAGCCCTATCTGGGAAAACCTCAGCACGGAGGGTCTGGTGCCCATTGAGCCCCAGTTCAGCCCTAGAACAATAGGCTCCCTACATTTCAGTACTTATTGATAGAAGTAAGTGGTGTTTGGTTCCATGGACCTCCTGTCCACCAGACCTCATGTCCTGGTGGAGGTCTGAACATGGCTCACCCTCCTCTGATGCATGGGATACCTCAACTTTCAATGTTTCATCACTGAGAAGGTACATCTCTTAAAAGTTAAAATTTGTGTGAATGTAAGACACAGAACTTGATTTGATCCCTGTAAATTTGTGAAATATTTGCTCCAATCAGGGCAACTAACACATCCACATTTTAAACAAAATATATCTGCATCCAAGTCATTTTTGAATCTATTTTTAAGGTAAAAATACTGTAATTTAAATTTGGATAATATTTACAAAGGTGGGATGTTAACATTCCTGAAAACTTTTGAATGAATTCCTTTTGCTCTATCACTACATCTATCTAAATTGATACATAGACTTCCTCCACATACTTTCATCCACATATTGGAATGAACAAGTAGCTTGATTTCTAATTTTCAGGGTTAATTTATAAAATTATTTCAACCCAGTTCCTCATTTTATCTTTCTGATTCCTTATTGATATTTCTGCTTGTGCATTTCCAACGATTCTACCATTATGAGTTAGACTTTTTCAATAATGAGGTCAGGGCTTTTTTCCTTGGAAATTTTTTACTTTTACAGTTTTTCCATTGGAAATTATATGTATTCATTCTTTGAAAAGTAACAATTGCAAGTATTTGTGACACACAGCATGATATGTTTACAAATTTCAATGCTTCAAAGAGGCTAATTGACTAATCTATCCCCGGTACACTTACCACTTCGGGGTGTGAAACATTGAAAATATACTTTTATCAGGAGGTGAAAAATATTTCATGCATTGCTATTATAGTTACTATTCAGTGCAAACATATCTGTAAAGCTTGATCTTTCTGTTTAATTAAAATTTTGTGCATTTTGATCTATATTTACCCACTACCCATCAAACATCCACTTCCAGGATCTGGAAACATTCACTTTGCTCTATAGATCTGAATTCAACATTGTTAGGTTCCACATGTAATTTATATCATGTGTATTTGTCTTTCTGTGCCTCCCTTACAGCAAAATGTTGTCCAGATGCAGATATATTGGTGCAAATAAAACTACTTTCCCCATTTTTAAGACTGTATAATATTCCACTGTGTGCATATGCCACAGTTTCTTCATCTTCTTATCTGATGAGGGAACCTAGGTTGCTGCTGAATGTTAGCTATGTGAACAATACTGCATTGAAGGGGAGTGAGCAGATATTCCTTCACTAGATTGAATTCAGGTCCTTAGATTCATACCCAGGGATGGAATTCCTCTATCCTATGCTAACTCTGAGTTTTGGAGAAACCTCCATGTTGTGCTCATGTGCAAATCCACCAAAGGGGACCAAACAGTGATTTTTACCCTACATTGTCTCAAATACAGCCACCATTTATCTTTTTGGCAATAGGCACTGAAACAATTGTGAGGTAATGTCTCCTTGTAGTTTGCATTTCCATTCCTGATGACTAATGAAGATGATCAATTTTTCATGCATCTATTGATTACTTTGTGTCTTCTTTTGAGAAATGTCAATGTAAGTATTTTGCCTTTTCTTTTATTCGGTTATTACATTACTTCATATTGAGTAGTTTCACTTCTTTATATAGTTTAGGTATCAGTCACATGTCACTACATGGCTTGCAAATATTTTCTCCCAATGTGTTAGTTGTCTCATTCTCTATTAAATTTTTTTCTTTCCTATGAAAGACTTTTAGATAAATGCAATCTCATATAAAATGCATTTTGTTTGTTTTATTTGCTTTTGTACTCTGTACTTTCACAGTCATACCTAGGAGACTTCTGCCCATTTCAACATTTGGCAAAAGTTCCCCTACGGTTTCTTCTAGAACTTACAAAGCACAAAACTTTAAATAAAGTTCTTAACTTGATTTTTGTATGTGGGATGAGATAAGGGTCCGGTCTCATTCTTCTCCATGTGAATATAAACTTTCCCCATATCATTTATTGAAGAAATTTTGCTTTCTATTGCTCACTTTGTCAAAGCTCAACCCATTTTAAGTGAAATTCATCAAAAAATGATGGTGTGTCCTTTCATCCACCTTATTCACAGAATCTTGCATGGAGTGAGCTTTGAGTCTCCCCCAAAGTACAAAACACTACAAAAGAGAAAGGTTTTTGTGCAGATTCTAGATTTCAAGGCTGGAACAACATAGCAACTAAAGACACCCACAGAAGTCTCCAGAACCCCTGAAAAAAGTCACAAGAACAATGGGATAAGTATGTATATATGGAGGGAAGCACTTTGAAAAAGATTTATGATAATTTGTCATTTATTCCATTTTTGTTTAATTTAAATACTCATTGGCCTTATGATCACACCTCCTAGTGTTTGACAATATTTCGAGAAGTGTGAACTCTTGTACTTGGTTGGTGAGAATGTCAGCAAATATAAAAAATATGTGAAACAAGTGAACTTTGTCAAAAATTAACATAGAATTCCTTTAGGATTCGGCAATCCTCCTGTGGGGTATATATTTAAAGAGAGGAAAGAAGGATCTTGAAATGGTATCTGCATGCCTATGGTCACTACAGCACCATTCCTAACATCAGACTCAGGTGAATTAACTTAGTGTCCAATGGCACAGGAATGGATTGATAAAAGGTTGTTCACACACACTGGACTGTTATTTGTTCCAAAAAAAGGAAATCTTTCCACATATAAGAAGCTGGAAGAACACTGGTCATCTTATGTTCAGTAAAAGAAGAGGATACAGAGAGGCAGTTACATACTGCATGACCCCACTCTTCTGATTGACCTGAAGTGGTGGAGTCCTGTAGAGAAGGAGCACAGTGATGATGAACTGCAGCTGCAGGGAAGAGAAGGTGGAGATGCACATTTCTGTCCTGAAAGGTGAGCACTTTCTGGCGACTTTAACTGTAACACTATGAGTGTAAATAATAGCATTTTTACATGTTCTTGAGGCCTGCAAAGAAAGCAGGGTGAAAATGTTTTCACTACCAAAATAAATAAATCAATAAAGTGGTAGGTATCTGTGATGATGGATAAAGAATGAAGTAAAGCCGGGGATTTAGCTCAGTGGTTCCACTGCCTGCCTCACAAGGGCAAGGACCCGAGTTCAATCCCCGGTACCAAAAAAAAAAAAAAAAAAATCAAAGAATGAAGTAAAAATGCCCAATTTAAGAAATCATGATTTTTAATTGAGAAATTACTACAAATCTGCAGAAGAAAGAAAATGACTTGAAATTAATAAACAATATGATCAAGGGCACAGAATAGAACACCAAAATGCAAAAATGTGTCATATTTCTATATATCAGCAAAGAAAATCTTGAGAGGAAAACTAAAAACAGGTAATACCTTCAATTAATAAGAACAAAGAGAATGTAGTATTTAAATAAACTCTTAAATACAATATACACTTTATTTCCTGTGTACCATAAAAATCTGATAAAATATATTAAATTTCCAAGTGGGAACATATACCATACTGAGTGTGCAAGTGATAACACAATAAAGTTTCTCTTTTGTAGAATACTGATGCTGTATATTCAGCATAATTTTATGCAGAACACCAGTGTCATCCTGTACATCTATACAAATGATTCAGGAAAATTAAATGCACAATATAATGTTCTTAATAACAAACCAATAATGTTTTAGAAAGTTCATCTTGGAGGAATCATTCCTTTTATAGAATTTTAATTAGATTAAGTAGATTTAATGTTAATGAAAGTTCCAATGCTTAATATTGCTTATCATTAGTGTTTTTACATCTTGTGACATAAATCCATTCTTTTGGTTATCTAGGGATTATTGTGAGAAATAAATGTAGCACACTTACAGAATCAGGTAGCAATGTTGCCTTGCTGAGAAAGATGAGTCCTGATCCTACACCCAGCCTTGTGGCTCAGTGGTCCCCTACAGAGATTTCTCTTCTCCAGAACCTCAGACTTTCCTCCTACATGGCTCTGCACTTTTCCATCTTTGCCTGTGAACACGCAGGTGATGGCACAAGCACACTGAAAAGACTGATCCACTCCTGCTACTATGAAAAGGAAGGCACAAAACAACCCCTTTCATTTTTATAAAGACACACCAGAGTAACAACTTCACACCTGCTGTTATCTTATTGATCTGAGTACACTGTCTCCTCCCACTGGATAATGCCAGGCTGAAAATTGTAGCAACAGACTGAAAGGTATGTTTGATGATGCCACTTAGATGATGAGCACTTTCTGCATGCTATTAATCCCATCAAAAATAAATATGAAAAAGGAGAGAATAAATGTTAGTGATAAATTAGAAATCACAAAAAATGAGTAAACATAGAGATACAAAAGAGTGGAGAGTGTTCTATAAGATTGATGGTTTTCAAATATTTGAATCTGACATTCAACACACACAGTTTAAAAATTCATTTTATGTAAATATATCAAATCCCTGAGATGAATGTTATTATATATGGTAAACCCATACTAATAAAAATAAAAATTAAAAAATATTTTACAGAGTTTTATATGTGGATATTCTATACAGAGAGAATAACTTAGCTTATGTGGAGTATCTAATAGTAATCACTGCTTTTTTGTAAACTATTTTATTTAAAATGCATTATACCCAGAATTGCACCCTTGCATCTGATGAGGGTCTGATAGCACTGTCACATATACAGTAACTGGAGGGTTTTTTAGACTTATTCTTTATTACTGCATGTCTGCAGTACATAATGGTCACATTCATTGTGGGGGGTTTGCACATGCACAAAACACATCTAATTCCTTTTTTCTTCTTTTATCCCTCTCCCCTATTCCCTCTCCACCCCCTTCCCTGTCCATGTACAGCACCTCTACTGGACCTGACCTCAGGAGCCTTCTCCAAGGCCTCCCTGTGCTGACCTCTCCTGCTCCTGGTGGGGCTGGTGCAGCTGCAGGCTGAGTGTGCTGCACAGAGCTCACACACGTGTCCCGGAGGGCAAGTGTGGGCAGCATGGTCACCAGGGTGGACAGAGAGGAACTTGGCTGGAGGAGACCTTCACCTCCCCTGGCCCAGGGTGTCCTGAGCAGACCCCGCAACCCAGGACTTCTGACCAACGCTCTGGTCTCCTTTGGGTCTCCTTGCCTGCGTCCACTGTGGTGTCTGGACCTCAAGGCCACAGAGAGCCGCACTGAACTGCTGTAGACTGGGCCTCTCAGAGAAAGGGTCTGAGCAGTCCTGTCCTGTGTAAAGCACCCCCGAGCAGTGCGAAGTTACAGGAGTGGGAGACAGATGGGCAGACCACGGGCCTCTGTTGCCCTTTGTGAGGAGGAGCTGGGAGCCAGGGCACTCTCCCTGCTGTGTCTAGGCATAGGAGCAGGAGGACCCTGAAGAGAACCAAGCATGGGTGGGTTCTGGGCTGGTCAGGTCTCCAGGTTCAGATGGGAGAGGGGCAAAGCCCTGAGTGTGGGAGAGCATGGGTTCTGAGATAAGGTTTTGAAGTAAAGGTATTGGGATCTTCAAAACACAATTTAACTGAATTCCAAGAAAAAGAGGAGGATTTGAAAGGAAATACATAATGCATACTTAGTATTTTAATGGAGTATCAATATCCTTTCTCCTAAGCCCTAAACAGTTAAAATCATACATCGAGGATAAAGTCGATTTTATAAAGTAGAAGGAGTAAAATATAAAACCGACAGTGAAATTATGAAATTCAGATTCATCAGTCAAGGACAGTTTTCCCATTGTGCTGCTCAATTTGAACTCTGGTCCTCATTTTCCTGACCAGTGCTGCACATCTGAGCCCAGGGCTGTTTATCAAACAAAAATAAACACACAAAGCTCACATACCCACAGTCTCATCACTAAGACAGAATAAAATTCTCCCAAACAGAGAAGTGCTGAGAAGCCAAGCTGCTGTTGCCCTTTCTACAGCAGCAGAAAGCCGAGGGGGGCTGTGCTTGTGAGGGAGAAGTATGAGATACATTCATCTCTGTGTCATCTTACATTCCTCCTTGAACTTGTTCATTTTGTGTTGAAACACTGTGGGCCTGTACACACAATGGAATAGCACTGTGACTGCAGGGGATAGCACCAAAGATGAAGGGGAACTCTCTGGGGAGGACCTCGTGTGAGATGGAGCCTTCAGCTTGGGTAGGGAGAGAGAAAGTGCTGCTCCACACCCAGTTTCTCAGTTCCTTAAGTATGGAGTTCAGATAAAGGTGATTGGGTGCCAAAGCCCTGTGCAGCTGGAGGGGGCCATTCTCAAGTGTGACTGGGGTTTGGGAGTGATGAGTCCCTCATGTGTGAATGATTGATGGATACCCTCTGGATGGCCTCCCTGCAGACAGGCACACAGCCAAGTCCACTTCCATGAACATGCACATTCTGGATGACTTTTCTAACTTAATCCTTATGGGCACCACTAGTATGCTAACAGAAGGATAAATCTGAGTCATTTGTAGGAAAATGAATGCACCTTGAAAGCTAAATGTTAAGTGAAATAATTCAGATATACAAGCTTAAATACTGGTACACAAGCTTAAATACCCATATGGTAATTCAAAGTATAAATAAAGAGCAAAAAAGAGGCAAGAGAAAACAGGAAGATAGATCTTTTGCAAATAGGAAGAAGACCAAGAGATGGAGTGAAAGGGCAAGGGCAGGAGGAGGAGGGGATGTAAAAAAGATCTAGGATGTGCCATGCACATGTTCTAACCCACACAAGGAAAGCAGGGATATGTATTATGAACCTGTACTAATAAGTTAAAAAATATAAACAGGAGGGCCAGTTATTTAGTTCAATGGTTTCCCCACCTGCCTCAAAAGCAGAAGTTCCCGAGTTCAATCCCTGGTACAAAAAAAATGTAAACAGGATAGATCTGACATATATTCTCTCACCTTGATGTTGTGACTACAAGTATGTAGCTAGCTATCAACAAAGATTATTTTATCATTGAATCAATTTATTAATAGAAGCTCAGTTAGTTATAGGTGACAGATTCAATGGGTTTGCTTTTCCACCCACTCTCCGTCTAAACTATTTTCCTTTCAGTTCTTCAGGTGGATGGCACAAAGCTGTACAAACTAAAAGTATGCAGTCAGGGATGAAACTGTTGTGGTTTGTCAATCTGCCATGGAAATGCTTGTCTATAAAAAGATGATATAGCTCTATGTTGAAAGACTGATTACTGTGATTACTGAAAATTTAGCATATATAAACTTATCCTTTACCTGTTTTGGTCATGCATTTACTACAACACCTTTCTTTACCCTTCCTGTAGGCCATTACAGGAAACAAAATATCACTCCTATGATTTAGCACTATATTTGAACTTACATTATATTTATATTTACATTCATATTTATTCCGATTAATACAGAAGTAATTAGGGTTTTTGAACAAGAAGAATATTCCCCCTAGACACCTCACTATAATGATTCCTTAGAGAAAGTAGGTCTGATATAAATGATAGACTCACCCTTAATATGGGTCCTAAATTTAAGTGATGAATTTACTGTTGTTGACTGCTCCCATCATTTGACATGATCATACTGTGTTCTTCTTGCTGAATAGTTTTGTTGGTAAAATAATCTGTGTTATTCATAGTAATATGTTCTTGATATAGAAATAGTAAATATAACATAACTTTAATTTTGTTCAGGTTTAAGGTCCATGTATGATATCTTTGGTTAGTTGGCTACTATTGTTTTCTTTATATAGAAAAAACTTAAAGTAACTATGTACTGAACAGAAAAAAAAACTGTATAATACATTTAGCACTGACCATACACAAATGAGTAGATTATAAATAATACTAAAGTTTGATTTCTGGACAATTTCCAGTGGAAAGAAAATGTTAGATATGCATCCCTTATGCTGGTTCTCATTACATTTGAGTGCTTATAATTCCACATTTTTACCAAATAGTCACAAAAATCATGTGCAGAGATTACATTTCATAGGACCTTCTCAGAATCCCTAGTAAAAGAACTACTGCTCCTTCAGAGTAATGAGAAGTGCTGTAAAAATTTTACTTATAAAAATTATTGACAAAATGTCATTTTAATTTTTCTAATTAAATTAGATTATATATGATATAGTATTTTTTTTTTGGTACTGGAGATCGAACTCGGGTCCTTGCGCTTGCGCAGCAGGCTCTGAAACCACTGAGCTAAATCTCCCGTCTGATATAGTATTTTTAATAGGAGTAGTTTGTTGATATAAGTTCCCTCACCATATGAACAGATGCTTCATTTTACAGATAAAGACAATAAACTCAATGGGACAAATATGAATAATCAAGTGCAAAATTTAGGAGAAATATGATACAATGTTTGACTGATTATTAATATTTAATTGTTGATTATCCAAATTAGGAAAAAAACACATTATCCTTATTATAATGTTATTAGATATAATGTCTGATTTAAAACATCAGGTTTATAAGAATGAGTAAAGAGAAAAATGAGAATTATTTGCAAATTAATAGTAAGACAAGATATTACTTTGCCACAGACCAGCTGCAGTCGATGCAGGGTAGGAAGGGGAGAGGTCTCGGGCCGGCGAGTAAGAAAAGAACCTTCTCAAGCAATGTGCAGGTTCCCTCTGAGAAGTCTCAGGGTCTGATTTATTTTTATATCTTTAAGCAATGGCTAGGAGGCATTGGGCAGAACATATTTACATTTTAGGTTGCCTTAGCAATTTCTATAGAAATAAAAGTTATTTTTTACTAAACAAAGTATATTTTTCCTAAGCTGATTCATTTCATTGAACATCATGAATACATTTTTAAAATTACAATTGTCCCCTTATTTACCCACACCTAAGCAGAACAGAAGGTAACTTAATCAAAATCTCTATATCAGTGGGGATACAAGCAAGATTTAGTTAATTAAATGTCAAACTTCTGGTCATCAGCTGGCCCTTGAGAAACTGCATAATGGTTAATATAGTTTGCTATTAGCTCTCTACTTTTTCTATACCTCTATTCATCTTGCTTAAATGTTATTTGGGTTCATGGTCCATGAGCAGGAGATGTTTACAGTACTTTGAGAAAAACTGAGTAACTTGCCTCCTTAGTGTATTTATCTGTCTTAACTTTCTTTCTATTTCCCATTTCCCACTGTGTCTTACATCTAAAATCTGTCCTTTCAATCTCTTTATAAGACCCCTTTAGTAAGAAGAAAGTCATCAATAGAAGAAAGGAGTTACAGTAGCAGGAAAACAGAGGGAGTTTTAGGAGAGGTTTCTTTAGAAGTGGGTGTGACAATAGAACTGAGAGAAACAGGAATTTGGGACTTGTGAGCCAGATCAGATTTCAATACAACATTGCCAATTTGCCTCATGGAGAATATGTTGTTATCCACAAATACAATGATTCCTGTGACCAGAGTAACAATTGTAAACATTAGGGCAAGAAAAAATAAAACATGAGGGTACGATGTGTTCCACCCTCCTTTTCCCCCAGCTGGAACTTTGTCAAGCAGCATTGCAGGTCGGTCGGGCTTCGCCATTACTTGTAATATTTACATATATTTACTATTATATTTTCTAACTAATAATATGCAGATGCAGACAAAATTTAATAGATCTGTTTAATCATGAACATCTAAAAATCTAAGAACTGACATTACAACTGCTATTTGCTTGAATTGTTTTCACTGATTGAATATCCTGCATCAATTGCATGGCATAGAAGCATTTTGAAATTACTGTAATTTGCTTTCCTATATTTCACGATTTGAAAATATTTCCAATGAAAGATTATTTTCTCCACAGTATGGCACAAAGCAAGTGCTGATGTAGGAAATAAATATAACATATCCTTGGGACTGTAGCAATTCTCATTTACATCTTAAAAGAAAAAAATGGTAGCAGAAAGCAAGGTCATAGCATCCGTATTAATAAATCATTATGTGTCATTTGTATTAGCTTTTAATTGAAAAAGGAAAACACTGCAAGTTTTCTCCAAGCAGAATGTACTAGAAGGGGTGCATGGAAAGTAAATTTTCACTTTATTTTGTGACTAATTTTATCTATGAATTTACTATGACATATATGTGATATTGAAGGGAAATTGTTTTTAAAGTGATGGAAAAATTCCTCAGGGTACATGTACACAGACTTTCAGTCAGCTTATTAAACACTGTGGTTGTGTGGATGGCTATGGTACATGCTAATGTTTTCACTCAGTAATATGATGTTGAGCTTCCAAAGATTCCCCTGCTGTGTCTTCCCAGTAGAGATACTCTGAAATGATAAACACCATGTATGGAACCCTTCAGCCAGTACTTAGTTAGGTTTTCCCATTGGTCTAATTCCTAGTTTTTAAAATGTTTTTATAAAAACATACACACATAATCCATAATAAAAACCAGTAAAATATACAAATATATGATATATAACAAATTTATAAAGCATACAACACAACGATACTCAAGAGACTGTTTCTACTTCAAATATTTTAGAAATGGGATAGAATATAAAACTTCAATCATTGAGATAAGATAAGAAATGATTGGTTCTGGTGCCTGCCTCACAAGTACAAGGTCCTAAGTTCTATCCCTGGTCACCCCTCAAAAAAACAAGATAAGAAATGATGAAGAAAGATCACACATCATATTTCACTGAATTATAAATTCCCTGAAAATGTGGAAGATGCAAAGTGATGACAAAGGAGAGGAACTGTCAGGAGTCTAAAGAGTACTCACAGCGCTTCCTCCTGATGAAGACACAGGATAAATATGTCAAAGAATACCATGAATATAGTACTTAAAAAAACTGAAATCTCTTACTAAATTAAAACTGACATAATTCATCACTAACCACACCTCAACTGTTTTCTAAGAGTTTCTCAGCACTAAGCTCTTTGGTTGCAAGCTTCACGTGTGTTTGTTGATTTCTTCCCTCCAGAGATATACACATGGAGAGGAGGTGGACATCTACAATGTCACCACAGTGACTCAGTTCATCCTCATGGGGCTCTCTGACCTCCCCAAAGTGCACTACCCTCTCTTTGGGGCCTTTCTCAGCATCTACCAGGTCACCTTGGTGGGAAATGGGGCCATCCTCTTGGCCTTTGGGACTGAGGCAAAGCTGCACACTCCCATGTACTTCTTCCTGACAAATGTCCCTCTTAGACGTATTCTGCCCATCAACAACTGTACCCAAGATGCTGCACAGCCTCTTGACTGAGGACCACAGCATTTCCTTTGTTGGGTGTGCTCTGCAGCTGTATTTCTTGGTGGCCCAAGTTGGAGTTGAAGTCTTCCTGCTGGCTGTCATGGCTTATGACCAGTACGTGGTCATCTGCTTCCCCCTTTGCTACTCTGTCATCATAACCAAGGTTCACTGTGCTCAGTGTCTGGGACCTGGGCAGCTGGGTTCCTCAATTCCACCATCCACACAATGTCCACCTTCAGCCTGTCCTTCTGCAAGTCCAACCTGGTCAACCAGTACTACTGTGATATCCCACCAGTAGTGGCCCTGTCTTGCTCATCCACTTATGTGACTGAAATGTTTGTTTTAGTGGTAGGGAGTATCAGTGTGTTCATTTCCTTCCTGACTACCTTGATCTCCTATGTCTATATTATCTCCAGCATTCTGAAGATCCAGTCTGCAGAATGGAAGCGCAAAGCCTTCTCCACTTGTGCCTCCACCTCCGGGTGGTCTGTTCTATGGCACAGCCATCTTCACCTACATCCAGCCCTCCTCCAGCAGACACTCCCCTGCCAGGGACAGAGTCATCTCCATGCTCTATGGGATCATCAACCTATGCTCAACCTGGTCATCTACAGCCTGAGGAACATGGAGGTGAAAAAGACACTCAGTAGAGCTGTGTGTGGTGGAATGTGCTCACAGTAAGTGCAATATCAAAACAGAATTACTTAGTACTTTGGAATAAATTCTTAGGGAAAAACAAACCATTCTCTTGACAAGCAATAAGTACCTGAACATGTTAGAAATGTATAGACACAAGTAGATATTATGTTTGACCTAAGTATGTGTCTCTAACTCCATCTTCTGGAACCTTCAATTTTGCTATTCAAAATAATTATCTCTCTGATTTATCAAACATAATTGTTTTAAGCATGCTTATGTTTTAGTATCTTACCTATATCCATGTCTATATCATACCTATTCCTATACATACATAGAAAAATACACATATGTGTGTGATCTATATTTATGTACTTTCACAACTATTTCTCAATGTACATTTAACCATCTATCTATAAATTACTTTATACTGTATTTTTATTTTAAGTGTAACTTGACAAATTATAGTTGTAAATAATTCTGGGGTAAAATATGATGTCATGGTTTATAAATACAAAGTGTGATAATTAAATTGATATGATTAACATACCCCTCCTCCACCACCTATCATTTTGTGTATGCAGTGGGGAAAATTGAGGTTTATTGATTTTGCAAGTTTGAAATGTAAAGTACTTTATGTAATACATTTATTGTGCTGTGCAATACATCTTGTAGGAAGGAAAAGGAACTCACTTGTCACAGTTCAAGCTTTGTACTTTGATCATCATCTCCCCATTGCCTCCACCCACGTGGCTCTGGTACCAACAGTCAGCTCTGTCTCGTGGCTCAATTCCTTTATGATCCTGATACAAATGAGAAAAGGCAGCCACTTATCTTTCTGTGCTCAGTTTATCTCACTTAGCATAATGATTCTCAGATCCATACATTTTGTTAGAAATGATAAAATTTCAGTTTCAGTGCTAAATGTATTCAATTCTGTATTTATAGCAAATTACTTTATCCATTCATTTGTTGAAGAACATGTAGTTTGATTCCATTACTTTACTTGTGTGTACAGGGCACAAATGAGTATGGGGGAGCAGATATTTTTAACATATTGACTTCAGATTCTTTAATTAATACCTAGGTGTGGGATTCAGGATCATATGATATTTCAATTTTTGAATGTGGAAGAAACTTCATACATATTTGTATAAAGGCTATGCTAGCTTGCAGTCTCACAAGTGATCTACAAATATTCCTTTTTCTTCATTTCCTTGACCAGAGTTGCTTTTATATTTTTATTTATTTATGCATACTTATTTCTCATTGACCAGTAATTGTTGAATATTTGGATAACTCCTTTGGATAACTGCCAGTAGAGAAAGTGAGGGGATTACTCATTGTAGTTTTAATTTCACTTCCCTAATGATTACTCATGTTGAGCATATTTCAAATCTATTTGGTAGATCTATGGGTTTTTTAGAATATTTTAGATGTATGAATGTAAAATAGATTTGTTCTAATCTGTAGATTGTCTCTTGACACTTTGATAGGAATTGTTTAGAATCTGTAGTTTGTTCTGGTGTCATGAAAAATTTATCTATTTTAATTTGTCCAAAACATGAAAACAGAATACCTTCCCATTCATTTGTGTATTTTTCAGATTTGTTCATTGCTTTTGTAATTTGCTATATGTAAATATTTTTGTTTCATGATGAAGTTAATTCTTCTATTTTTTAATATTTACTATACATGCAATTGGTTTCTTATTTCCTTTACAAATTTTTGATAGCTAAAAATAATATCTTGTATGTTTTGCAATTATAATAAAATGAAATCGGAATTGCACAGCAAGAGCAATGTTAGAAATTATATAAATGGATATAGGTTGTTCAACACACTTTTGAATAAACAGTGCCCATTGAGGAATTCATAGAAAAATTGCGAAATTTTTGAAGTAAATGAAAATAGAAACACAGCATACTAAAACCGGTGAGGTATAGCAAAAGCAGTACTAAGAAAGAAAATTATAGCAATGTTTGCCTACAGAAAAAAATTGAAAGGTTTAAAATAAACAACCTAATGATGCATTTCAAGGTCATGGAAAAGCAAAAACAAACTATACTCAAATTGAGGAGAAAGTAAATAACCCCATAAAACCATAGGAAAAATAATTGAAATAGAGTTTAAAATAAAAATGCAAAGAATCTATAAAAAAGATTGGCTTCTTTGAAAAGTTGAAATTGGTGAAACTTTAGTTTGAGGTGAAACAGAGAGAAAAAGAGAGAGAGAGGGAGAGAGAGAGAGAGAAAAGAGACAGAGAACCTAAATAAGTAAAAGTAGAATTGCAAAAGGAAATGAAACTGATAACAGACAATTCAAAGGATAATTATTAATAATAAGAAAACCATTAGTTTATCAAATCATAAAATAGAAAGTAAACTGATAAATTTCTGAACATATATCACTTAACAAAACTAACCCAAGAGGATATGGAAAATCTAAATAGACCAATAAGAATTAATGAGATTGAATCAGTAATAAAATGTCTCCCAACAATGATTTACTTCTATATTTTACCAAATAGTTAAATAATTAACCCCAATGTTTCATACACTGTTCTATAAAATGAAAATGTAGGGAACACTTCCAAATTCATTTTATAAGATCAACATTACCCCGCTGCCAAACATGCGAAGGAAACAACAAAAATAACCTATATAGACCAATGGCCCTGATGACCATAGATGAAAAATCCTCAATAAATTACTTACAAATCCAGGTAACCAAGACATTAAAAAGATCCCACAACATGATCAAACAGTTTAATTCCAGGGAGGCAAGGAAGGCTCACTATAAGAAGAGCAATAAATTCTATCATATGCATTAAATATGCCTAAATATATTACTTTATAGATTTTAAGAAGCTAAGACTACTTGAAATTATACTTAGCATATGTTATAAATATTCTAATTTAATTAGAAACAACATAGATATTTTACTTTTATCACATAATTTATTTATAACTATCTCATTCTTATGCACCCAATTTATTTCTAATAATTATCCACAAAATCGGAGACATCAGATTAATACAAATCAATGTCTGTACCCAATTCTTTTACAAAAAGAAAAAATCTAAAAATTGCTGCAGTTAAGCTATGAAAAGCAATTATATTGAATCTCAAACACCTAAAATACAATCGTGATTGACTAGCAACTCAAACATATGGTGAGTCTGGATGAAACATTTATTTTACTTTTTAAAGAAATGCAAATTCAATTGTTTGTCCAGGATTTGCCTTGTTATTATGCAGCTAGTTAGCCATTGGTGGGCCTGAGGCATAATGAGAGTCCATAATAGTGGTCCTGTCCAATACAACACTCAGTTCAGAATAAACCACAGACTCAGCCAATATGAAAGGAGGGCCAAGCCACAACAGCTCATCAACATTCACCCTAAGAGGCTGTGTGGCTGTGAGCTAGGCAATTGGGGCTGGGCAAAGTCATCAAACCAACTAGGTGGAATGTGTCAAAGTCATAACAACCCAGAAAATGTGCAGAACACAAGATCCAAATGATTCTATTGGTCCCGAGCACTGTACACAAAGCCACTCTGAAAAGTGTTACTTTCAGCCCTTCATTTACACCTGGCAGGAAGCCTAGTAAGCCTTTCCTCAGGGCAGTTTAAAACTGGTGCCAGGCCAAGTAAGCTTTGGATAGAACAGCTATCCTTATCTGCAAAGGAGAAAGCAGTCCAAGAATTTCAGACACCAGTGACCCTTTTCTTTTATCCTAGGGGCTGCTATGAGTCCAGCCCTGGCCTGCTCTCACACTTCTCTGCCTCCAGTGAATGTGCAGCTTCGCTACGTTTTCTGTGAAAAGGGTCAGGGCTGGCAGTGGAAGTTTCCCTCTTAGCATGAAGAAGATGGAGAAATGACTTCAGCATTCCTTATTTTCAAAGGTTCATTTTAACCTCTCAGTATTAAAGCAGTATGGGAGCAAAAAGGAAAATAAAACTAAGAAAAGGCTTTAAATCATGAAATAAGATTACAGAATCAATTCCAAATATTTTATAAAATCATTCAGAATAAATAGAAGACTGTGAGAATTCAATTTGAACCCCAAATTTAAAAGAAAAACATCAAGAGAAAAAGTGCAAAGTTTGGAGGTAGATGAGAAAGGACTGATCAAATGTAGCCACCAGGTTCCCTCCATGGAACTGGGTCCTAGAGAGCACAGAAAGGAGAAATTATGGGATTCAGTTCTGTGGCAGGTATTTAATATCCACCTTTCAGTGGCAAATCAGGAAGTGTTTTCTGGCAGAGACAGATTTTCCAATATGTGCTTCTCAGTAAGTGATATGTCAACCTTCCATGCCCCCACCTTACTTCTGGTTCAATACTAGAGTTAGGTTAAGAGTTTTCCTGTAAGAGTAGCAGAAAGTGAAAGGGAGATTTAAAAAGGAAGTACCTGGCCTTCCAGTTTTCTTGAAAGTAGAAACATTTTGATATGTCAGTAAAATTCCCAGAAATGTCCACAACTCATTCATTTTTGAGGACCACATATCTAAGAAGAACAACCCCACAATCCCTGGACCTGAATGTCTCAGCCTAGGAACTTTCCTGAGGGTATAATATTTAGCATTCTCCTGGAGATTACTGGCTTTTTAAAATTATCTGTTTATTTTATTAAATTAAATTTTTACAGTAAAAAGAATAATTTAACATTATTTTTAACATAACAACATTCACTTTTATTCATTCATGTTAAGCCTCTTAAAGTAATACCCATTGCATTTATGTGCATGTTAATATAAATGACGAAATTAATCTATTTTAGTGCATACTGAATATTCTGGAGTGTTTAAGCATGTCAACACAGCCTCCTGATAATTTTAATAGAATACTTTGAAATTTTTGACCCATTACTATTCCAATGTCATACTTTTAGCTGTCAAGTGTGCAAGATGAAGAGGAATTTTATTTAGACAGGGACTGAAATGGGAAGACAAATATAGTACATATACACTGCAAATATACTGGGTTCTGAGTTGGCTGTGACCTCCAAGGCTATCATCATGTGTGGTATATTAAACTGCATTATTACAATAAATAGCTAATTAATTCTGCATCAATGGGTCATGTAGTGTGTCAGCCTGTAAGAGACTGTACATTTTAACTGAAGTTGCCAAAATAATATGGACAGTACAGTTGGGGCCACAAGACTGTTCCTCTCCACTTGCTGCTGGACTACTCTCCTCCATTCTCCTAAGCATGGGCAATGCCCCAGGAAAAAAACCCAGCCTTTGTCCTAAGGCTAACTACCGGGAGGCAGAGGTTAGTAAAAGGAGCCCCAAGCCTGCCCTAAAAAATTCCAACATCCCAAGCCAGAATGCATGTGTACCAGATACTCCTGCATGACCTAAAATAACCTTTCTTCACCTGGAGCTCATTGAAGGTTCAAGATTATGGGCTGCATGTCACACATACAGGTAACATAACTCAGTGCCCTATCAATCACATTGTCAATCATGCTTTGGAACACCCAATGGGAGGGCCCCTAGGTGTGGTGCAACTTTTAAATTCCTAAACCCAGGATCCTTGGTAATTGTGCCCTTTTCCTTTTGCTGACATGAGCTGGCTCACTCTGAGCATACTGTCACCTAATTAAACTTTGCTGTTTCTTTACCATCACATGAAACATCCAGTTCTTTGTTGTGCACAATAAACTAGGAATAGACCTGGGATGCCATTACCCATGGTAATATCTTGGTGAGCCAGGAGGTGAGATCACTTTTGGGGATATTTAGTATTTATTCTCTTCTCTTTCCTAATTTTAGATGCTGCCACAGTCAAAATACCTTGCATACATCACTCAAGTTTATGTTTGTGCAAACTCTTTACTGCTATGAACCCCTGCAGCTTGGGGATTTCTTTTCAGTAGCTACAGTGTCCTAAGATGCTGAAACAAGTAAGTGCCTGAGCAAAGTTTCTGACACAACCAGCATGGTAAACCCCAGACCTGAAACACAGTGGAGAGAAGCCAGTCTCCAGATCACACCAGAGAAAACAATCTGCAAACTCCATATACACTTGTGGATCCTAGACACTTTAGCCTGAGGGAGGTTCTCTACACTGCTCTTTTGATCTCTCTCTCTGTCTCTCTCTCTCCCTCTCTCCCTCCCTCCCTCTCTCTATCTGGCCATCACTCAAAACTGAAAGACATATGCTAGTCATGGTGGCACACACCTATAATCCCAGCACTTGGGAGGCTGAGGCAGAAGGATCACTGCAAGCTTGAGGCCAGCTTGGGATGCATAGTGAGTTCAGGGCCAGTCTGAGCTACAAAGGGAGACCTTGCCAAAAATAAAATAACCCTGAAGGGCACAAGGTCAGTTTGTCTGATGCCTTATTTGCCCTTTTTGGGTGGCTAGGTGTCTTAACCTGTGTAGACTCAGGGGTCATTCAGGTGATAACTGACCTTATCCATGGGACCTGGTGAAGTCTATGGACTCAAACTGAGAAGAAGCCCATGGATTTACTTTTCTCCCTCCTCTCTCCCCTAAGAAAGTCCTAATCCCTTTCTTGTCCCTTCTCTCTTAGTCTTCCATCTCTCAGAAACCTCAAATCCTTTATTTTTTTATATTAATTATCAGGGAGAGTCATGAAGCTGGAAGCTGAGAGCTGGGGGGAGTTTTCTTATGACCCCATGAATTTTTCTTCATGTGTCCCACCATGTGGGAGGGAGGATGGAAAGCACATGGCTGCTGTTTTCAGTGGGTAAGAAAGACCCACAGGCCTGGGAAGGGGAAGTTGTTTTCACCTGTCTGACATGACTTTCTTTGGTCCTACAGTCACCTGTCAAACCCTGCAGATATTGTTTTCTCTAGAGTATCCTGGGGTTGCTTCTCTAATGCTAGCTGTATTCCTTCCTCTAACATATTTGGTTCTAGTGTTCTTATGATAATTTTGGCCTCAAATGTATCTCCATATATAAACTGAAATCTCCATATGTAAACTGGAATATTATGGACCCCTACAGAGAGTCCCAATCTTCTGCTCAGTGCAACAATGCATGGCAAGAAGAAAGACTTAGAAATAGAATTAAAGAGATAGACGGGGTACTAGGAAGGCCAATGCTTGAGCAAGCAAAGGCCCTGAAAACCATAACCACTGTCATTTATTGGAGACACAATCATTGTTAGGTTAGGGTAAAGGGACAACATGTAGTTGCTAGGGATAAATTACTTATGCAGGCAAAGTTTATAAGAGAAGAGACAAAGCATTATTGGGTTCAGAACAGATCAGATATAGGTTGTGGTTAGAAATTGACCTTGTCTTCTCAGTTAAGAAGGTTTTAATTTTGGAAATGGAATTTGGGTGCAAGTTACCCTGACCTGAGCAGCCATGTGAATACCCAAAGCTTCTTGGACCATTTCTCTGGCCTCTTCTATGGCCCTTGGTAGTGTAAGGGGTTGGTACTGACCCTTTCACCATCTGCAATGCTCCTATGAATCACATAGGCCTTGGCCAGATTCACTACTTAAAACAAGCCAATTGTGGGGTTAACTCTTTACAGTCTGCACATTTCACACCCTGCTTTGGGCCTAATCAACAGAGTGGCCTCCCATACTGGAATTTGATCTGTAGCTGCTCAGTGAAATCTCCCTGTGAAGTTTTATCTGCCAGAAAACTCCTATCCTTTTACGATATGGGTTAGCAGGGATGCAAGGTAGTTGCTTGGGCCTCTGGGTTAGGTTACTAAATCAGAACTGCCTGCTGGAGGCAATGGTCTGGATACAAGCTAGCATCTTCCCCTGAGGTTGTCTACCCACAGAGGACTCTGCTGGGCTCTGTCAGTGAGTAACTTTGGCAACAGATTTTCCCAGTAATTGGGATACAAAGCCTGCTGCTTTGTTCTGGTGGACACCCTTCTCCAGACGTTTCCTGAGGTGGCTTGGTTTCTCCACATGCTGTAACTCACCAAACACCTGGCATCCTAGTGAGACATTTTATTAAGACCACTGCATGAGCAGAGGGTCTCTTGCAGAAGCAGAAGATCTGACAAGAGCTTTATGTTATTTACTATGCAGCTTCCCAGAACCCAGATGCCAGTGGGTTAAGCCTCCACTTTGGATGCCCCAGAGACTTGTTAGTGATAATGGTGCCACAATTAAAATCTTGGCATTAAGTAAAGTCAATTACAGGCACTCCTCTTTGGCTAGGCCCTCAGGAAGAGAACTTGTGAAAGCCCTGGGGCTTCTAACTCATTTCTCCCAGGGAATGTGGACTGCCATGAAACCCCCAGCTCCTCAAAGGGCAAGTTGGCAATGGTGAGGTAAAGGAGAAACTTTGACAAAATGTTTCAGTTTTCTCCCGAGATGACAGTCAGGCAGCTCTCCTACACTATGCTGGAATCCTTCCCTTATTATTGAGCACTTTTTGTCTGTGTCCGGGAGCTGGGAGACAATGCTCAGTATTCTGAAGTAGAAAAGCATAATGAGGCCCCCATGGGCATGAATGAGTTCATTTAACTCTCAGCTTTCAGCTGAGCTTCTCAGGTGCACTGAGCACTAAGGTAGGTGCTGACCATCTCAGAGTAGCTTATTCGCCTGATGTGAATGCTGGCTCTGGTGTCTGAAAGGCGTAGCTCCAGATTCTCAATTCACCTACTCTCCAGTATTTTGATTATATTACAGCATTTATAGCAAAATTATCACTGCACCAAAAAAAATTGAGTATTTGATTGGGTGTGAAAACACACGTAGTTCAATTCTTTTAATTCACAAGAATTTATATAATTACTTAAAATTTGTAATAAGTTGTTTGTTTAAAAACCCTGATAACTAAGATCAGAATATCCCCATGCACAAAAATCAATACACGGTAACAATTTGGTAAAACACTATGTAGATTCCATGAAAACGCAGAAATCCCTGCATTGATGCAACTGATTTCTTTCAGTTAAGGGATTTACATGGCAGCTTTCATGGAAGGAAAATATTGATTATCATGGAGAATTTCTAGGATAAGACAAGTTTTATCAGCCATCTCTCTTTCCTGATTCTTCAACAAATGTACTGGGCCTAATTACTTTTACTAGTTTTTATTTAGTACCCCACCTTCCCAACTGCTTGAACATATTTCTTGTTATTTTTTTACTGACATGTAAAATTATGTCAAACAACACAGCAAAAAGAGAAAGGATCCCTGAAGATTAAGTTAATTTTTGAGGAGCAAAGGTCTGGAATGGAAATATGTGTGCAAGAAGGCTGCAGTTTGTATTCAAGGAGGTTGAAACAGGGGACTGTTAGCCCAAAGGAGAGAATCTTCACTGAAGCCACTGGGTACCAGGCTCATTGTGTTGAAGTCCCAGGCAGGGCTGGCCTCAGCTGCCTGGTGAGGTCCCCTTGGTGGCCCAGGGCACCTCGGCTCAATTGGCCCTGCCTTAAGCAATGTCCCAGATGGACTTTGTGGTGGGCATGGCACAGCCCTGTGAGGCAGGCAGAGCACAGGTTGCAGGAACAAGAAGAAACTCCCTGTGGGGCTCATGCCCTGCAAAGTTAGTTTTTGAGAAAGTACCAGCTTCAGTGCCAGGGCATAAATTACTCTCTTTGCTTTGTTCAGGTCCTGAGAATTGAGTCCAAACCCTTTCATGGAACTCCACCCATAGAGCTTTTTCATTCTTTAAATTTTTGAGACAGGGTCACACTAAGCTGCTCAGTTGTGCAGTTTGGACTCAACCTTGAAATTTTCTGCCTCAGCCTCCCCGTTACAAGTGTGCACTACCATGCCTGCCTGATTTCTCCCTTTTTAACCTCCCAGCTATAATTTTGTCTGGGATGAAAAAGAAAGATTTTTATTTTGATATTGGCCTCTTTCACAACTGTATCACTCTATTATGTATGACAAAATATTCTAAGCATAAATCTATTGTATGCATCTTCAACCAATGAAAAGCTCTTAAATTATTTTACATAGAAAATAATGGAAATTGGATTTATAATTTTTTAAGGTAAATATCAATTGGCCAAATAACCTGTCAACTTTAAAGACAGCTTACTTTTATCTTATCATCAAACTTAAATTAATTCACTCTTAAGCCTTGTGAATTAAAAAAATTATATTTGGGCTAATAACATGAGTGTCCAATTAGCTATAAACCAACTTAGTAGAACTTTTAGAGGAAAATATATTCCTAAACGTTAACACAGAGAATCATACATATCAATGTAAATTTATGCTACCAAACTTTAAGGTTTCATTTACAAGTGTTTTTTTGCTTTGTTTTTTTGTTTTTTGTACCGGGGATCAAACTTCAGTCCTTGAGCTTGTGCAGCAGGTGGCAAAACCACTGAGCTAAATCTCCAACCTTCATTTACAAGTTTTATGTAAGCACTGAGCCTGGTGATTTTTACCACCTAATGCTTCAAGTTTGGTTACCTTTGAGTATTTGTATAACTGCTTTTTTAACTGAAAGCCCTGATCGAGCTAGAAGTCTATAAGAACAAAAAATAAAAATAAGAAATAAAATTGATGTGAGCTCATTTTCAAAAATGAAGGAGCTGCAGGTACTTGAACCCATTGTGAAAACAGATCAACAGGCAGACAGATAAAATATAAAGAATCCATAAAACAATTACATTAAATCAGAGTGCAATTTTAGATGAATTGGCCAGGTTGAGTCATAATCCTTAGTTTTAGGTTTATAACTATAGACTGCTCCATTAGAATTTTCCCTAGAGGTATCAATTAGCCCTCTTTTTCCATAAGTCATGACAGTATTTCCTTTAATACTTTAAGGTACTCTGACTATTTTGTTGTTGTTGGTTAACATTATAGACAACCAATTAGAATCAGAAGGGGGGAAGAGTGAAGGGATGTAGAATACTAGATGGGGTATTTCTTCACTATTCTCCCTTACTCTAAAAACAATTCTGAGACCATGTCTCCTTCTTTACTCTTCTATACTTTATGCTTGGAGAAAAATCATCCTTTAGAAATCCTCCATTTAAATTGTCCCAAGTGTGTAAAATATAACCTGTAGGTGATGTTTTTGGGACATGGAGTTACTCATAATCATTTAGGATGTACTGCATGGCATTAAGATCTCTCTTGTGTACTTTTGGAAAAAATGAGGAGAGAATCAAATAAAAAACAGAGAGCAAAGATGAGATCCTATTTAGATGCTGAAGGCTGATTACCCATGCCCCACGCCTGGTCCTGGGGTTTCACCTCATGTGCAACCTGTTCTGCCTCCCAGAGCCAGAACTGCCTGGGTTTAGTGTGCTGCTCTTCCATGTCACCCCAGGGTCCAAGCCACCTGCACTGGATAGCTCTGCCCTGATTTGTCAGGACACCCCACTAGTCGTGCAGATATTTAAATCAACTGGTTTTTAACAAAAAATATTTTCTTCGTATTTTCTTTAAACATCAATCCACCCTTCCATGGCTTGGAAGTCACAGTTCCGTCTAGGAATAAAAAGAGCCTAGATGCCTGAGTTTTCAGTTCAAAAGGTCCAAGAACATGGGGGGAAAATGTGATGCTCTCATAATGCTACAAACCCTCCACAAACTTTTCTAGCACGTCTCCCATGGTGTCACCAACCAGGGACAGTTCACTGGACAGTGTGCTCCTGTTGGGGATGTTCACCTGGGGAAGCATTGCATTCTGTTCAGGGTTGCCCAGGTGTCCCTGATCCATGGAGCTGGCCATGGTGACTGCAAGTCTGGGTGGGGGGAACCAGTCTGGGGCAAGACATGCTGTGGTGAAGGCTGGAGCTGTATCCATGGTGATGGGCTGGAATGTGGAGGTTGGAATTGGGGACACAGAGACTGGACAGGGGCTGGATACCGCACCTGGTTACTAAGGGATGTGGTGATCTGCTGACCAGGGAAATTCAAGTCCTGAGGCTGTCCTGAGAGTGTGTGCTGCTGGGGGCTCATGGGGTTTGGCTGGCTTGGGAACCTGTTCTGCTGCTTAATCTGTTGCTACTGCAGAATCTGCTGCTGCAGGGCCTGCTGGATGTTGGAAGTACTATCTGCCTCCAGCCCAGGCCACCCCATTTGGCCAAGCTGTCCCATCTGAGCAGCCATCTGGCCCATGGAGCTGCCCTCGATGGGAAGGTGCTGTTGCATGTGCTGTTGCTGCATGGCTGGGTCATAGCCCCCAGGTCCTTGTGGCTGTTGAAATGGGCTGTGCCTAGCCATGGCCCCAGCCTTGCTAGTGCTGCCTTGGTGCAGCTGCTGCTGCTGATGGAGCAACTGTCTCCTCAGCATCTCTCAGTACTGGGGATTCATACTTGCCATGTTGGGGTTGTGTCCTAGTTTCATGATGTTCAGGGCTTGGTCCTGGGAGTTTAGGCCTCCCATTGCCTGCTGCTGTGGAGGCACATTAGGCCTCAGCAAGCCAACCTGCATCATAGTCAGTTTCTGCAGGCTGGGGTTCTGGTGCAGGCTGGGCTGGGACTGCCTGCCAGGCTGGGACTGGATGCCAAGCTGGGGCTGCATCCCAGGCTGCTTGGCCACATACTTGGCATGCACTCTTTGATGAAAGCGGCCATTAGCTGTGGATTTGACTTGAGGATATTCAGCACCTGCTGTTGCTACTGAGAGGAGCTGGGTGACTTCAGGGTCTGCAGCAGGTCCTGCAGGGCACTGGGTGAGATGCTCCTGGGAGTCTCCACACAGGCCATCCACGAGCTGGCCACTGCAGCTTGTGCCCAGATGGAAAATAGCAGGGCATGCCTGCTATTGTCTGTTGCTGGAGGATTTGTGCCTGCTGCCACTGTCCAGGTTGCATGCAGGGCATGACAGGTCTACTGACCTAGCTGACTCAGGGCACATTCAGGCACACAGGGGCCATCTGATTTCCTGGGGTCCTCATGCTTGTGCACCTAGGGGGCATGCCATTGTTGATATTCACTTGGTACAGGTGCTGCTGCTGCTGCTGGGCTTCACACTCAATCTGCTGGGCTGCTTCCACTGCTGAAGGTGGAGGCTGGGCAGGGGGTTGGGGGGCCTGCACCTGGTTGGTGGGCTTTGCAGCAGACACTGTCATGGGAAGCTGACTCTGGGTCACACTGTGAAGCCAGCTGATGACATGCTCATGGGTGAGTGCTGGGGCTGGGCAAGAGGCTGTGGCATCTGGGGTGTGCTGGGCTGCTGTGTGGGGGTCCCGGGCAGTGTTGAGGTAGGAGAAGGCAAACTCTGTTGAGGCACATTGCAGGTGTTCATGGCAGCCATCTGCCGGTGCATGAGCTAGGCCTACTGCAGATGGTGCTGGATCTGCTGCTGGCAGAGCTTATGTTTGCTGTTGAGGCAGAAGGGCACTGGGCATTTGTTTTCTTGGCAGTTTTAGGCATGGTAGCAGCAAAGAGCAATAAGCTGCTTGCACACTGAGCAGCCTCCATTGGTCTTGTGTTTGCAGCACTTGGTGTGCTGCACAATCCACTTCATCTTCTGGCAGGATGGCAGTGAGCAACTGGCATTGCAGCACTAGCAGGCATGTACCAAGGACTGGATATAGCAATGGATGCTCGAACACTGGGACTCCTGGGGGCTCTTGGACTGTGGCTCACCCTGGCTGCTCCCCTCATCATCCAGCCCCAGCTCACACTTCACCATCTTATGGGTGTGGCTCTTTGTGTTGAGGCAGTAGATGCAAAGGTCATAGTCCTCACATAGAGAGCAGTGACAGAGCATTTCCACATGGTGTTTGTATTCATTACAGGTATAGACGGAGTGATCCTGGCCCTGGGTATGCAGTTCAACCAGCATGCACAGTGCAGACCACTTGGAGTGGTGCAAGAAAACTCCCAGTGCTTGTCTCTGGCCAGGGTGAGGAAAGCATCATGCCCATGCATGAAATCACAGCTCAGCAGTGGGTCAGGGTCCACAATTGGGGGCAGAGTGTTGATGACAGGCCCAGCATACAGGTGAATCACAAAGAAGCCTCTTTGTGTTTCTTCATAGTGGCATAAAGCTTCTGGGACAGGTCATTGGACACACTGGGCATGCTGGGCTTCTTATTGGTAAGGCTAATACTGCTTTTATTCTTGTTGGTCTTCTTATTGTTCTTTTTCTTGGCATTCTTGCTGTCACTCTGACTGCCCTCAGGTGTCTTGCTAGCTGCAGTGCTCTCTTCTTTTTTCCTCTCTTCTTCCTCTTGTTCTAGTTCCTTAATGCTCTCTTCCAACACATTGGGCCAGAAGTCTCTTTCAAAATATGGAAACTCCTTGGCACTTGTGAGCCTGTCTTCAGTTGCTTGTTTGAAGATGTCCTTGTAATCATGAATGATCTGCTCTGCAAATGCTTTGTCCAGCATCTTCTTGTACCACTCTTGTAGTCACTTTGGTTTGGGGATTTTTTGATCAGAAGGGTGCCAATGAAATATATAGTCATCTCCTTCACTTGGGGGACAGGCCTAGATATGCCCTGTTACATGCCCCAATTTCTTCTCATATTCTAGATATCCAATAAGGATCTCATGGTAAGCAGCTGTCTGGAGACAATGGGGCCAGAAGAAACGAATACTGTCCAGATAAGATATATACACATGTTTTGTGTTTGGCAGGGGACAATCAGAGCCATATTCTTGGACATGCATTCCAAAAAAGCACAGATATACTCCATCAATTTCCTCAAAAGCAAAAAGTGCTCTATTCTATATGAGAAAGACTCAAACATTTCCCCAGAATCCACAAACCATGACTTCACCCCAGGCTTGACCTCCAGTCTTGTTGGAACTGGCCAAGTCTGACAGGGTGATCCTGGTGCTGTAAAAACTTGTTCACTCAGTCTTCCAAGTGGTTTCCCAACATAGAGGTCTTCAGTCTCCTAGCACTGAATTTGGTTTTTTTTTTGAGGTCTGCCAGTTTTCTTCAAGCAGTTGTCACACACAGAGCCTGAAGGCCAATGATGTTATAGTGCAGAACACAAATCTGTTGCATCTTCCAGCCACACTCTTTGCAATTGACAAAAGGCTCAGAATATAAAGTATCATTTTTCTTTTTTTCAAATTGATCATTGGAAATTGTTGTCTGAGATTGTGAAGGGTCATCACCCAAGGTTATATTCTCACCCTGGAACTCTGTGAAACACTTCTCACAGAAATGATACCTAGTCTAATAGCTGTAGTAAGCTGCATCTCAAGTAATTGTGCACAGCTGCTTCCCATAGCAGCACAAAGTTTGGGGGGAAAACTCATACTTGCATCCAGAGCAATATTCAAGGGACTGCATAACAAGGTCAATTTCTTGCTCAAAGACTTCTGTGAGTTTACTGCAAAACTTATAGATCTGAGATGTCTTGCGATTATAAAGCCAGGCATTGTTGAACATAATCCAGACATCATCTACATATTGTCAAGGTTCTTGATACTGCCCTGTATCCAGCTTCCATTTGATGGTAGAAATGTCCATGGGATTCTTCACAGTGTCAAAATAATCTGGAATTCCCAGAAGCTGAGGATCTACAGGCCACCGAAAATGTAAGGATTCTGGGTCCTGTCATTAGAGTACTTCTAAGGTTGGTATAAATACCTGGCATAGCTCCTTGGGTTTAAAGATTTGTTTTGCATGGCTGCAAAGGGGATGTTGACTGAGAAGCTGTACCATTAGCACTACTCTCTTCTTCCTCTTTAGCTTCCACTTTTATTTCAGATTTCTTTTCATCCACTTCCATTGGTTTTGACTTCTGCTGTACTGTGTCTGTTTCTTCTGTACCTTGGGAAGATCCTTGCAAATCTTCCTCCTTCATCTCAGATAGAGACTCCTGCTTGGATTCACCAGGATCGGGCTCAGTGTCCTCAGTCTGCACCTCTGGCTTCATTTCCAGCACAGGTGCATAAAGTACTGGCTGCTGGGAATTGGTTTCAGCACTGGCTACTGAGGCGGGGGGGGGGGACCCTGTTATCAATGCTGGCTGCTGCCTGGAAAAGCAGTGTGCCAGGAGGCTGGGTGTGCACAGGTGTCAGTTGCTGCTACTGTGATGACTGAGGGGTGGCCACAGATGGCAGCTGGACTGGGATTTGAGGCTGTGGGGTCATCTGGGCTGCTGTCTGCATTGTAGGGGTGCTCTGGGCTTGGGTAGCACTGGGCACTGAGCCAGGAGTTAGGGTAGGAATCTGCCCAGAAGATGAAATGGGAGTGGATGGCTGAGTGGGAGCTGCTGGCTGGGGAGACATCATCCCAGGGGGCGTTGGGTGCTGGAGAGATGGCATGCCAGTGGCTGTGGAACTAGGAGATGGCGTCAGGTGCAAGGTTGACTGGGTCACTGTTGGGTAATGGAGCTGGCTGGCTTGGGGCCCCAGCATGTTCATAGGATTAGCAAGAGCAGCACTGGTTACCTGGCCCTGTGACACATCTGTCTAGGCTTCCAGCTGTCCCATTCTCACACTGTTCACACTCATCACCCCACTAGATGATGGGAACTCACTCTGTGGCAGAAACTCATTCTGAGAAGGTGCCTGGGCCATCATGTTGTTGGCGTGTGTGACCATCATGTTTGAAGGCTGAGGCATCTGGGAAGGAGAAATGGCCATCCCTAGAATGGAGGCCATGCTGTTCATCTAGACAGAGTGGTTCACTGGGGAGGCTGCATGTGGTCCCATGGGTGCTTGCAGTAACTGCACTTTCCACAAGGACATTGGATTAAATGAATTCATCCCTTGACAAACCTGCATTTGGTTCACTGACAGTGGCAGGGGCCCACTTGGAGGTCTCACAGACTGTGCAGGTGGGATCACAGGGGCCTGCACCCCAGGGGCTTGTAAAGTTGGCTGGTTACCCAGGATGCCTTACTTATGTAAATGTGACCTCTGCTTTTCTTCTAGTTTTTTCTGTATCTTATGGACTTTCTTTTCTCTGCTAATAAGTGACAGTATTCATCCCTGCTGTTGGCAGACTCATACCTGTCTCCCTCAATTTTCTTAAGATAGGCAACCAAGTTCTCCATGAGGTGATCTTTCAGAACAGCAGGGTCTGGTGTTGGGAAGATGGCTTGAATGAGTTTATGCACTAGATGGTTCCAAAGGTCCTGAGTAACATGTTCATGCCAGCCTTTCTGAACCCCAGTGCTAGAAGGAGGTGCTGTTGTAGGTATTGTGCTGGGGCTTCCAATGTTACCAGAGTTTGACCCATCATTCATCATGATTGGTGGCCCCCAGGGAAGTTGGAAGAGCTGATTCTGAAATCAAGTTTGCTGGTTCCTGATCTGTTGTTGTTCCTCCTGTTGGAAAGTTCATTGGATTACTTTCCAGGGGGGTGACAGTTCTCATCTGTTGGTGAGCTGGAGGCTGTGCTGGTTGCTGGCCAGAAACCTGAGGCTCCAGCTACATCTGGGGCTGGTTCATGTAGGGGAGTCCAAGAGCAGCATAGCCCCACTACATGGAGCTTGGGTCTATGGGATTTGGGTTACTTAAAGAAGAGGCATTGTGTTGCCCTGTGCCAACAGAACCAATTGTTTTGAATTCCACTAGCTGGAGACCTCAAGATGGTTTGTTGGTTTTGCTTGTCACTGGCATTTTTCAAAAGGAGGCAAACAGGATGGTCATGTCATGTGCAGTTCTTCCAATTGTGAGACCAAAGCGACTTTATTTTGCTAAAATCCACCATTCCCCTAGCCTCTCACAAATTAATGGTTAAAGTGTGCATGCTCTGGGACAAAAGACAATCTATACTGAAGCAAAGTTCCTAAGTTAATTACTCAGCCATCTGTTTGCCCAGGAAATGAACATTCTGGGCCCACTATCCATAGAACAATCTGTAGATCTGCTGACCATCAGTACATGACAGTCGACCACTAACCTTTGTCCCTCTTTTCCCCCATAAAACCTACATGTAGCCACCCCTCAACCCCCGATGTACCTAGCCAATCAGAAATGTACACTTCATGCTTGCTAAATGTTAACCAATCATCTAACTGCTAAATGGAAAATCTCCAAACCTTGCTGTAACCTCTATAAAAACCCTGCCAATTTGAAATTCAGGGCTCTCAATTCTGATCCGCTGCGTCAGTGACAGTTGAGAGTCCCTGCTCGAGCTTGAATAAATGACCCTCATGTGCTTGCATCAGGAACAGCTTCCTGGTGGTCTTTGGGACTTTGCAATCTGGGCACAACATTTGGGGGCTCGTCTGGGATCCCCAAGACCCTCAGGATCCCCGTACCAGAGGGTCAATGCTGGCTGGTGAGTGTTTTTGTGTCTGCAAGGTGTCTGTAAGGTCTGGGGCCCATTTTCTGGGAAGGTCGGCAAATGGTCTAGGCGGACACACTGTGAGAGCCATCGACCCAGGATCCTAGAAGACGTTCCAGATCCTTCTGGAGGGGACAGAGTGCCCCGCAGGGACAGAGTGCCCTGTGAGTATGAGTCTGTGAGACTCCTACGGGGACGGTGAGGGTCACTCCTGCGGTACGGTGTGAGGCCATCGTCCCATTTTCAGTACTGCCTCCGATCGGGTGGAGGACTGTTTTGTCTTGCTTTTTGTTTTTCTGTTGTGTTTGTCTGTTTATTGTGGTGACTTGGACTGAGACGATGGGACAGACTGTGACTACCCCTCTTTCCGTCATGAAGGACCATTTCAAAAAAAGTTAGGGAGCGCGCTCATAACCTAAGTTTAGAAATTAAAAGGACTAAATTCATCACCCTCTGTAGCTTGGAGTGGCCCACATTTGGGGTAGGATGGCCACCCGAGGGGACCTTTGATCTAGGGACCACAAAGAGAGTCCGGGAGGTCATCTTCCTTTCTCATATGGGACACCCTGATCAAGTTCCCCACATTGTCATTTGGGATAGCCTAATCTGCGACCCACCCCCATGGGTCAAAGCCCTTTTTGCCTCCACAGAAAGAGCAGCCATTGGTAATGCTGACAGCCTGTGAAAAGACTCCCAGAGGGCGTGACAGAAAAAGGCAAACTGAAACCAAGCCGACTGCGCCGCTTTACCCAGTCCTCCAAAGAGAGACTGAAGAAGATCTCATCCCCCCTCTTACTCTCTCTCTTCTCCCCCATGACAACAGGCAGAAAGAGAAGACCTGGGCCCAGCCAGAATTGGGGAGGGAGGGCCGGCTCCAGGTGCTGACAACTGTGATGGCCCCGACCAAAACACTCACCACTGGCGTGCTGCCTTGCCAGCAGGCCCGACAAACTCTACTGTTTGTCCACTGAGAGCGATAGGGCCCTCTGATGAGCATGGTAACCAGCCTCATTATTACTGGTCCTTCGCCACCAGTGACCTTTATAACTGGCGTACTCAGCACGCCAAATTCTCTGATAACCCTAGGGATTTGATTAACCTGTTAGAAACTGTCTTGTTCACTCATCAGCCCACCTGGGATGATTGTCAACAACTTCTCCAAGCCCTTTTTTTTACCTCTGAAGAAAGAGAAAGGATCAGAGGGCAAGCCATAAAGTCGGTGTTAGGGGGAACAGAGGGCTCCCTCGATGAACAACAGTGGGCCCGTGTTGAGGCACACCTTCTGTCCACCAGTCCCCCATGGCAAGCTAATTCCTCGGGCAGGAGAGAAGCTCTCCAAAACTACCTTCAGCATCTCCTAGCTGGCTTGAGGGGAGCCACTCAAAAGCCTACCAATTTAAACAAGGTAAGCGAGGTCCTTCAAGGACCTGAGGAATCGCCTTCTGCCTTTGTGGAGTGTCTGTTGGAAGCATACCATACATATACTCCAATTGACCCAGATGCCCCTGCAAATCCACAGGCAATTAATTTGGCTTTTGTCACTCAGTTGGCCCCAGATATTAGAAAGAAACTGCAGCGGATGGAACGATTTGAGGGAGAGAATAGGAAAAAGTTGATGAGTGTGGCAATGAAGGTGTTTAACAATAGGGATCCTTTTGAGGATAGAATGGCTAAAAAGATAGGAAAGGTGAACATTACAGCCTTGGCAGATGGAGGTTTTATCTGAAAGGAATGCAGAGAAAATAAAAAAGAAGATAAAAGTAAAGTATGGCCCTTATTAGAGAAGGATCAATGTGCATATTACAAAGAGAAGGGTCATTACAAGAGGGATTATAAAAAGTTAAAAAGAAAGAGAGAGAAGGAGACTAAGAAAGAGATGGGGTTCTTCTAGTAGATAAAAAAGATTGACGAGGCCAAGGTGGGGATCTCCAAACACATCTACTGACTCCAGAAAGCCGGCATCTTGATCCCTTGCCAGACAGCCTGGAATACACCACTGCTTCCCCTGAAAAAGCCTGATACCTCAGACTTCAGACCGGTACAGTATTTATGGGAAATAAACAGCTAGGTGGAGACCATTCACCGAACAGTAGCAAACCCCTATACTCTGTTGAGTCTCATCCCTCCCGGTCATGTGTGGTACTCAGTATTAGACCTTAAAGATGTGTTTTTCAGCCTGCCTCTAGCACCTGTGAGCCAGCCCCTCTTTGTCTTCAAATGGACTGACTCAGACACCGGAAAAACCGGACAGCTGACATGGATCCGGCTGCCACAGGGATTCAAAAACTCCCCCACTCTGTTCGGGGAAGCTCTCAGCAAAGATCTGCAAGAGGTAAGAAAAGTGTTTCCCCATGCGACTATTCTTCAGTATGTCGATGACCTCCTGGTGGCGACTTCACCCGAAAAAGAATGCATTGCAGCCAACAAGGGCCTCCTGAAAGCCCTCCAGGAACTGGGATATTGGGTGATCTGGAAGAAAGCTCAACTCTGCCAGACCAAGGTAACCTACTTGGGCTATATTCTTGAAAAGGGAAAGAGGAGGCTGGCAGAATCGAGAGTGTCCGCAATTCTCCAGATTCCGAAGCCAGGCTCAAAGAAACAGGTGCGAGAGTTCCTAGAGGCATTTGGCTATTGCAGGATTTGGATTCTTGGCTTTGCTGAGATTGCCAAACCCCTGTATGAGGCCACGGTGGGAGGAAATACACCCCTCAAATGGACTGAGGCTTGCCAGCAGGCATTTCAATTGCTTAAGACTGTACTTGCATCAGCACCAGCCCTGGCATTGTCAGACTTAAACAAGCCCTTTACCTTGTATGTGACAGAGAAAAATGGGGTGGCTAAAGGAGTGATTACTCAGCTTTTGGGGCCATGGAAGCAGCCTGTGGCATACCTCTCAAAGAAGCTCGACCCAGTGGCCCAAGGGTGGCCTAATTGTTTGAGGACAATAGCAGCAGCAGCTGCTTTAACCAGAGAGGCTGACAAATTGACCTTTGGACAGGATTTAACTCTGATCACTCCCCATGCCATTGAGCCCTTGTTGAATAGCTCACCTAGCAAATGGCTGTCTAATGCCAGACTGTTACAATATCAAGAACTCTTATTAGAACAGCAACGCATTAAGTTTGCCACCATAGCTGGCCTCAATCCAGCTACTCTACTCCCAGAATCTGATGAACAAATGCCCATCCATGATTGTCTCAAGACTCTTGAAAACTCAAGGGGAGGACATCTGGACTTGACAGACCAGGCCCTCCCCTGTACAGAGATAACTTTCTATACTGATGGGTGCAGTTTCATTCATGATGGTGTATGGTATGCTGGAGTGGCAGTGGTCAACCAGGACCAACAGGTGGAATGGGAGCAGGGGCTACCTCAAGGGACATCAGCACAGAGGGCTGAGCTGATTGCTTTAACTAAGGCTCTGAAATTGGGAAAAAAAAAAGGATAAATATATTCACTGATAGCCATTATGCTTTTGCCACCGCCCATGTACATGGGGAGATTTATCAAAACAGAGGGCTGCTAACCTCTGAAGGGAAGGAAATTAAAAATAAGACTGAGATATTGGCACTGCTACAAGCCATCTGGTTGGCCCAAGAGGTTGGCATCATCCATTGCCGTGGGCACCAAAAGGGGTCAAGCCCCGAGGTGATTGGTAATAATGCTGCTGATCAGGCAGCAAGACAAGCAGCCCAAAAATCAGTGGGGAAGCAAATGCTTCTGCTTCCCACACCGGTACTCCCAGAAAAACCTGAATATACAGACAAGGAGATAACAAAAATGAACAGGAGATGCTGGACTCGAGGAAGACATGGGTGGTAGATGACTAAGGAGGGAAAGGTGGTGCTCCCAGCCACTGTAACAGACACATTGCTGCAAGAACTACATGAGTCCACCCACCTCAGTGAGAAAAGGATGATGTTTGCCTTACAACCCCATTTCGTCAGCCAGGGATTAGCCCAAAAGGCCCAGGACATGGTGAGACAATGCCCCACCTGCCTCAAGGTAAATGCTAATCGGGTAACCAGGCCCCCTGGGGTCCGACACAGAGGACTAACTCCAGGAGAACATGGGGAGTTGGATTTTACTGAAATAAAGCCTGGCATGTATGGGTACAAATACCTGCTAGTTTTTGTGGATACATTTTCAGGATGGGTAGAAGCATACCCCACCAAGAGGGAGACAGCAGAAGTAACAGTTAAAAAGCTCCTGACAGAAATAGTTCCCCATTTTGGTTTGCTCTTAGCTCTGGGGTCCGACAATGGTCCAGCCTTTATGGCTAAGATATCTAAGTTAATTAGTAATATCCTTAGAATAAAGTGGAGTCTACACTGTGCCTATAGGCCTCAAAGTTCAAGACAGGCAGAAAGAACAAATTGAACTTTAAAGGAGATTCTGACTAAATTATGCTTGGAGACTGAACTAGGTTGGGTAGAGCTTCTCCCTTTTGCCCTCCTCTGAATGAGGTGCACTCCCAAGCCTCCCCTCAATCTGTCCCCATTCTAGATTGCTTATGGGCAACCTCACCCAATTATTTCATTAATAGATGTAGAATTGAAGGAAAAATTTTCCCACCTTTGACTCCTTAGATCCTTAAAAGCAGTTCATCAGCTTCAGTCAGAGCTACATGAGACATTACGAAAGAAAATGACTAATCCAAATGAAAAACCTTTACAACATTTACCCTATAAGCTGGGAGATTTGGTGTTAATTCGCAGGTTTGATTCCACGACCCTGGAACCTCATTGGAAGGGACTGGTTTCTGCTGTCCTGTCAACTCCCTTGATGGTGAAGGTGGCTGGACATTCTGCCTGGATACATCGAAACCATCTGAAAGCAGGACTCCCCCGTGGATGTCAAAAAGGACAAATGGAAGGTTATCAGCCAACCAGGCAACCAAAAGGTAAGACTGGAACAGGTTGGAAATGTTTCACCTTAAGGATAATATTCTCTGGGACACTGGCATTAATGCCCCCAAGAGGACTAGATCACACAAAAAAATGTATGGATTCAACTGGCAAACTCGCTTAACTTGTCTGAATTCTGCTTAAATGTTGATGTAAATTTTCATTATGTGCTGGGAAGCTGTCTCATTCTGGTATGCACCTCTTGAGAATTAATATGACCCTATACCCTATTTAAGGACATCCCAGGAAAAAATCTTACTTACGTGGATAGTTATAATTGGGGGCATGACACCTGCTGTAAACCTAAAAATGCTGTCAAATTATATACACCCAAGGTAATTATGTCAAACAAAACTGAATGTGCTATGTATGAAAATTGTACAACCAAATGTCTGAGGATAAAACGGTCAGAAGGGATGTTCTGCCATATAAAACAAAAATTGTGTGTAACAATTGCCATATCTCCCTGCCCACAGGATGGTTTTATACCTGTGAAAGAATAACCTTTAATTATATTTCACCAAATTTAACCAAGACCCATTGCTGTTTGAGTCATCTAGCTGTAGTGTTGCCAGAGTCTCGTTCATCAGAGAACACATTAACACTGTACACCTGATGGTACTCAGGTCCCAATACCAGCCAGTCTCTACAGACCTAATAAAATTAACCCCCAGAGGCCCACAATTGGTCCTTATAGAATCACGAGAAGGGGGGAATGTGAGACCAAAGCAACTCCATTTTGCTAAAATACACCACTCCCCTAGTCTCTCACAAATTAATGGTTAAAATGTGCATGCTCTGGGACAAAAGACAATCTGTACCGAAGCAAAGTTCCTAAGTTAATTACTCAGCCATCTGTTTGCCCAGGAAATGAACATTCTGGGCCCACTATCCATAGAACAATCTGTAGATCTGCTGACCATCAGTACATGACAGTCGACCACTAACCTTTGTCCCTCTTTTCCCCCATAAAACCTACATGTAGCCACCCCTCAACCCCCGATGTACCTAGCCAATCAGAAATGTACATTTCATGCTTGCTAAATGTTAACCAATCATGTAACTGCTAAATGGAAAATCTCCAAACCTTGCTGTAACCTCTATAAAAACCCTGCCAATTTGAAATTCAGGGCTCTCAATTCTGATCCGCTGTGTCGGTGATGGTTGAGAACCCCTGCTCGAGTTTGAATAAATGACCCTCATGTGCTTGCATCGGGAACGGCTTCCTGGTGGTCTTTGGGACTTCGCAATCTGGGCACAACACAATGAGAGATGATTTGTCCTGAAGATGCACAATGGGCAACTTGGCAGGCTTTCCCAGCCGGACAATGTGTCATATAATTCAAAACATTTTTCATGGTTCCACAATGTGGTAGAGGGCAGGCCCTAACCTCTCCATTGGCTTGTTCTCGTTGCTGACATTTATGAGCATGAAGCAGTAGAACCAGCTGCTGCTGTATCAGTTTGTGTTTTTTTAGGATCTGCAGTGGGGCCTGTTGCAATTGCTTGAGTGGGACCAATTCCCACCAGTGCTTGCATTTGTGACATATTTGGCACATTGATGACTGAAGTATTCTTGATGTCATTAGGGCAGGTAGGCAAACTGTTGACCATGCTCTGCTGGATAACTGAGGGTTTACCCCAGTGGCTCCCATTTGCGACCTTCCAGTTTGATTAAAGGGCAGCTGTCCAAATGGACTTGTGTTACCAGTCATTCCCATCTTGGTCATGCCTCCTGCCTGTGCCCTGTTCAGTCCTGTGTGGCCAGCCATTTGCAGGGAAACCTGGGTTAGGGTCTCTGTCAGGACGCTGCTTGTGGCTCCCTGCATGGCTGGAGCAGGGTACAGCATTCCAGCTCCCCTTCCTCTACCAGCAGCCCCAAGAGATCCATTCATGACTTGTGCTTGCCCTTGTTGAGCCTGATTCATTAAACTATGGCCAGAGTTACTATTGAGGAGGCCAGGGTGGGTCTGGTTAAAGGTGGCATTAGTGCAGACCCCAGGTCCAGTCTGAGATGTGGCAGGGCTGCTGGTTACCAGCCCCACTTGCTTTTGTGCTTGTGGATTCAGTGCTTGGGAAGGAGGGGGTGTGGGTCCAGAGGTGCTGCCTGTCTGGGCAGGCTGTTGGCTGATGAATCTCCCTGGTTCAAGGGGCTTTTGCCCATGGCACCCAGGCTGGCCATGTTCTTACTGTGTGGCTGCCCTTCTGCATGGCCACCAAGGCCCTACTGCACAGAGCTGCTGGTGCTCACATTTCCTATTCTTAGGTTGATACTAGAGCCATTGCTTTCTTGAAGAAGCTCCAACAATTGTTTATGTTTGGAAGCAGCAACTGAGACAAGGTTCTCACTGTTTAAAAGGCCTAATTCTCCATTGGGGATCAGCTCATCAGGAAGATCATTTTCCAAGTCAAACAAAGATCGAAAATCTGTGCTGTCATTCGCAGAGAAGCCAGGCTAGCTGAGTTTGGTTCCTTTGGGGTTGGGCAGTTCCTCCTGCAAGTTCTGGGTCATCTCCATCTGCTCACCAAAATAGCCTGGGGCACGGGTTGGGGCCTGGCCAGCAGCAGTGAGCAAGTGAGCGACCACAGGATGAGCAAGATTGTGGGCACAGCCGAGGCGCTGGCCTGGTGGGGGAAGCAGTGGCCAAATTTCAGCTTCAGCAACAGCCCCCCGAAGCACTCACCACCCAACTCTGGCCACCCTTGCCACAGCCGGCCGCCTCTGTCCCCTCATCCCTTGCTTGCCTAGCCAGTGTGACACTCCTCGGCTGGGGCACCCAGTGGCTAGGCCACGCCCAGGGACCGCTGGCAGTGACCGGGCTGCCTTGTGCCCCCCCCGCCATGCCCCACTTAATGAATTCGCCCGCAACCCGAAGAGCAGGGGGCTCCAGGCTCCACCGAATCCCCGTGGCCCGAGGCCGCCCTAAGGAAAAACAGTGAGCTGAGTGGGGCTGCAGCCCCAGGGCTCCAGGAGGCCAAGCAGAGGCCAGTGGGGCCTGCAGGGAGGGTGCAGAGGAGTGGGCAGAGCAGGGTGTGTGGGTGGTTGTGGGGCCTGGGACTGGCGGGGCTGTCTTTGGCTTATATTTTAATCAGGTTATTTTTTAAACTATTGGCTCACATTTTATAGGTATTAATCCCTTTTCAGGTTTTTCAGCTTGCAAATGTTGTCTCCCATTGTGCAGGTATCTCTTCGCTCTGTTGCCTGTTGCCTCCACCATGTAATACCATGTCAGTCTTATGAAATTCTATCCATCTGTCTTTACTTTTGCAACAGTGGTTTGGAAGTCCTGTCCAAAATGTTCTCAGATTAAAGTTATGGAGTTCACTCTTGTGCCTTCTAGTATTTTTGAACTTTTTGATTTTATAAAGTCACACCTTTCCTCCGTTTTGAGTTGGTCTTTGTATATTCTGAGAAACAGGGGCCTCTTTTCATTCTTCTTTGTGGACATGTCAGTTTCCCTAGTACCATTTATTGAAGAGACTTCCCTTTCTAAATCTGTGTTCTTGGCTCCTTATAAAAATCAGTTGGCTGTAAATGTGGAGATTTATATCTGGGTTCTCTAATCTGTTTTACTGGTGTTTGTCAGGTAAAAGGGTGGAAGACCAAGACCAGACCAGGCCACAACAACCCTTTATTAGGGGAATAGATCTGCCGGGCTGTCTCTGAACAAAGTAGAGAAAAAAGCAATGTGGCCGGGGCAGGGAGAGTCTTTTATAGAGACTGGGGTGGGGTTTGTAGGGGCAGAGGTGGGATTGAGTGAGGTAGTGACTAGGGAATGGAGGAGCCCATAATGTCACTAGGTGGTAGGAGGTGAGCGAGTATTAGGTTACTTTCTAGGCGGGAACAGGGCATACTGGGAAGAAGGGTTTATTCTTTGGTGGGAGCAACCATCTTGGCATGATGTCACACAGGGGAGGGGGCAAGGCACCATAGGAAGAGGACAGCTACTATACATAATAGCTGCTGAGGTGGTGGGAGACCTATCAGTGTTCATGAGTGACTGTATGTCAATACAATGCTCTCTTATTTATTATATCTTCGTAATTTTGGAAGTCAGGTATTGTTATGTTTCCATGAACATGGGATGATGTCTCTTACTTTATTTTGTCTTATTAAATGTATCATAGTTTTCATTATAGAAAGCTTCAATATAGGCAACCCTTTTTAGTTACTATAAAGGAGATTGTTTTCTGGACATTTTTTTTTGGAAGTTCACAATCTTTATATAGAAACAGTACTGTTTTGTGTTCATAGAGTTTTTATTCTGTGTTTTTACTGAATTCGAGGCAGCATTTTTTTTTTTTCTGCAGTCTTTAGAATTATTTTAAACATCAGGTAAAGGTATTTGAAAGTAGGGAAGATTTGAAATTTTTCTTCTTGTAAATGCATTGTATTTGTCATCCTGCCATATTTGTCTGGCCAGGACATCCAGTGGTATGTTGAATAGAGCTGGTGGACACAAACATCTTTGTCCTGTTTCAGATATTAAAGAACAAACTTTCCAGTACTCCCTATAATATGTTACCTGTGCTATGGTCATAGGATACCTTTATTACATTGAGATATATTCCTTTTATACTAACTTTTTTTGGAATTTTTACAACAAAATGATGTGGAAGTTTGTCAAATATGTCTGTATCTGTTGAAGTGAGGGCTTTAAAAACATTCTGTCAATATTCTGTATCATGTTTGCTAAAATCCTTCTGTTGAAGAATCCTGGCCTCCTTCTGATCTGTTTTTGCAGTCTTTTGGTGTAAACCTGGTTTATTAAATCTGGTATATGGATTGGTATTCTGGGTTCCTTTTGGTGTTCATGTCCATGGAATGCACTTTTCCCTTCCTTCACTTGAAGTCTGTGTTAATCTTTATACATAAAAGGAGTATTTTGTGAGCAGTGTAAAATTGAGTCTTTTTTTGAAAATACGTTTAGCAATCTATGCCTTTTTATGAGGATTTAATATACTTATATTAAAGATAATTATCAATAAGAAATCACTACAGACATTTTATTCTCTAGTTGTTTTGTAGATGTGTACACTGTTTGAAATCTTTTCTGCTTGTTATTTTCTCTAATAGAATGACTTGCTTTTTTGCTTTTTATTTTTTGTGCATCTAATGTATATTTTGCTTTGTTGATTCATTCATATTATAAATATACCTTATAACAAATTATTTTAATCTAGTAGTAACTTACCAAAAAAGTCTACTGCTACTTGACTTCACCCACATTTTCATTTTATAATACAATTTATATTTTTGTATTAAATATTCATTGATAAGTTATTTAATTATTATTTTGATAATTTTATCTTTCCACATTTCTACTAAAGATATAACAAATTTACATAGCATCACTCCAAAATTTGAATGTTCTTTATTTAAATGTGTACTTCCTTTTACTTGTATGCAATATATTTTCAAATGTCTCTGGATTTTGAGAACTTTCTGCTGTTTTTTCTTTAGATATGCCTTGCTCTTCCTTTATAGTAGCTTTCTTTCTTTTCATTAGAATGACTCAAATATTTTCTCTTTCATATTTTTCTACAAATCCTTTAAGACTTTTTCCTTTTATCTCTGTTAAAAATTCTTCCTGTTTATTTTGCATTTCATGCAGAGTAACTTTATTTTGTGATCAGTTGCTGGTGATACATTTCATTGGATTTTAATTTTGTTAACTTAAACAGTTTCAAGATTTATTTTTGCAATGTTTCAAACTTTCTGTTTAATTACTTATACATCTAATATTTGCTGCATTTCCAAGATTGTTCTTCTGTGATATGTTGAAATGTGCTAAGCTTCATTACCAGTTACTTTGCATTTTTATGTAACGTAGCCATGCAACTCCATCTCAGTAGCATCAATGCACTTTGTACTGTCTGTTTGCTGAAGCCTTGTTTCCCTAGTTATCCTTGGTCCTTATGGTGGTGTGTACCTTGTGTATACATGGAAGAAGATAACTTATTGCAGTCTTTGTAGTCAAGCTTTATCTGACAATGTCTGTGAAGAGTAAGCCTGTCCCAGATCCTGGGCAGAACTCATGATGAGGATCCTAAAATTATAACTGCAGCCATATAGTGAAAGGGGTTACCTCAGCTAAGGAGCACCATGCCTAGTACAGCACAAAGCTAGCATTCTTTGTCTGTCAAGGCTTCTGTGATGCTGGGGTGATCCAAGTCCACCATCTTTGAGACTAGTGCAATGCTTAGGAAGGCATGCATGCTGCCCATGGCCACTGAGGCCAGCCTTCCAGGGAGATTGTCTCTAGCCCAAGGACACTGTAGTCAGTCACAGGTGATTCAGACTGTCCTTTTACACTGGAGATGTTGAGGATTTTGTTTCAGGAGTGGGAAAGCTGACTAATGCACCATCAGAGAGTTACACCAAGGAGAGGTTGAAAGAGCAGTACCAGCTCCACTTCCCCAGCTGGAAAGATTCACACACAAAAATACATTGGTGAAAACTCCTAAATGTGGAAATAATCTGAATCACCTGTATTTTACCTGGAATTGGCTAACCATCTGCATTGAAAGTGTAGGACAAATGGTATCAGTTTAACTGTGCTGTTCCTCTTCTAAGATGGCAAACTTAAGATGGCAACAGCGCCAGGACTCCACCTGGAAAAGGAAAGCCACTATCTTGCTTCCATAGCAACACAAGTATGCTTCCCAGGAATCCAAACTTGTTTTCACCTGATAGGGAAGAGGAAGAGGGAAGAAGAGCTGAGTGCTAGAACAGCTGGCATCGGGTACAAATAAGAAGGCAATCCCAACCAGGTAATCTTGAAAACATGCAGGGATGAGCAGCTCTTCCACTCCTGAGAGTTTAATCAGAATTCTCTAGAGCCTCAAAACCCCAAATATCAACCATTTATTCACACAGAGCATGGCAATTCTTCAGTCCAGATCTCCAGACTTCAGGGCACTAACTGCATACTTGTCTAACTGCTGAACTCAAATAGCTGCACCTTCTCTCCAGAGAATCCACGCTGTGGAGAAGCTAAACCCTAGGTGACTTTGGGACCAGCCCAACAGCTCAGTCTGTTCCCCTGATGACCAGCAGAGCCTCAAAGGCATCATCAGCTTAGCCATCTGAAGAAACTGAAACAAGGGGTGCTTGCCCATGGCCATTACCAGCGGGCCCTTCCAGAGTCACTGTTTGGTTACACAATGGAGACCTATTATGTCAAGGAATGACTAGGAAATCAAGAAATGTAGCTGCTGCTGTGAGTGCATAGTGCCAGGGTATACAGATTATAAAGAAATCATGCACCTCCAAAAGAAAGCTACAACAATGGGCTTTAAAGAAAAGGAGGTCTATAAAACAGGAAGATAATTTAAAAAGTCCTCTGAAAAATTTTCAAGGGGGCCCAAGTTTACTTCTTATCAATAGAGTTAATTTGTCAGGAAAGACAATACACAATTCATTCATTTTTTCTCTCTGATATCACCTATACTTTGGTTCATGAACTTAATTTTTTCTACAATTCTGGTTGCAAATTCAATTGGATGAGAACTGAGTCAAATTTCCCCATAAGGTCAACATTGAACCTAACCTTTGAATTTGATTCATCTCTCATCCAATTTGGTTTGTGACCAGAAATGTGGAAAAACATTTTGTGAACCAAGGTACCACTGTACCAAATGTGCATATCAGTAAATAGACAGCTTCTACCTTCAAGGCATTTTGCATTGAGGTAGTGCATGAGACTTCTCACCATGTGATAACACAAGGAAAAAGAAAGTAAGTACACAGGCATGTGTGAGAAATGGACCACCATTGCACACTGAAATGTGAAGTCCCAAACACTACTCTTGGCTCAAGAATATGTCCAGGTAAATGTCCCCCAAGGCCCAAGTGTTAAAGAACACCCACCTACAGTGCTCTGGGGGGATATTTAGGATTTGGGGCCTCAAGGAAGGAAGCTGAGCTATTGGAGGGCACAGCAGGAGCCTGAAGTGTCCTCTTTTCTTTTGATTCCTGCCTGCCATGAATGAGCAGCCTTCTCTGTCCCATGTTCCCTTGCATGATGAATGGGCTTAACATGGGTGTGAAAGCAACAGAGACAACTGTGATGAAAACCCAGGGTCCCAAGAGCCCAACTCATCTAAGTGTACCACCTCAAGTATTTTGGTACAGTGACAAAAATTGGCACTTCTAAGTAGGGTCATTACTATGACTCTAGTTGATGATGGGGTTCAGAAGCCCATGGAATTGAATTTGGAGAAGGGTTAGAAAGGTTTGGAGGACAAGTCTAGAAAAAACCTAGAGGGTGAGCAATTCTGTTGAGAAAATCAGAATGCTGACAAAATGTTGACTGTAAATTTTAAGCTCATGAAATGTCCAATGGAAAGAGGATGCTATTGGGTCTGGATTAAAAGTCACCTGGGTGGGTTATGTCATATCAAAGCTTTTGGCTTCTTTGATCCATGACCTAAGACTTGGAGGGAGCCGAAGCTTACCAAGGTCAGACTAGTTTTGCAGATGAAAAAAATTCAAGGTGGCACAGATTTCATGCAGTGGCATGCATTTGGGGAGGGGTTTGGAAAGATATGGAGGACTAGACTAGAAAAAGCATAGAGGGTGCATACTAAGTGTGGTGGCTAATTCTGGTGAGAAGATCAGAAAGCTGATGAAATGTGGGCTATACAGTTATGTTCATGAAGTGTCTAATGGAAAGACAATTCTATTAGGTTTGGACTACAGGTCACCTGGGTTACATCACATCAAAGCATTTGGCTTCCTTTGCTCCATGACCTGAGACTTGGAGGGAGGCAAAGCTTAACAAGGTCAGACTAGTTTCTCAGATGGAAGAAATTTAAGGGAGTACAACTTTCAGACAGTGGAATGGATGTTTCTAGCTATATCTAACTCACTCTACTGTGACAGTGAGAAGCAAAGGGGAGCAGAGGAAAACTTGGAAAGTGCAGTTTCCCCAGGAAAGGAGCATGGTTAAAAGTATTGGCAAATAAGTTACAGTTTCACAAGAGATTAACTCCATTAAAATGACATACACATACTTTGCACTAGGACAATACAAAAAAAAAGCCTTGAGGGCATCTCAGGAACTCATTACAATATCCAAGATGTAAAGGTGCAATCTTCCTTCATCTTCCTTTGAGGAGAGAGCTCGAGGGGACCCTGCTCACATAGAGCCACCTAGAGGATTTTTACCCTGGGATTCATTTTCTTGTGTCTATCTACAAAAGAGTCAGAAAGCACTACAGCCATGGTTCAGGTGGGCTCAGGTAGGGTCGATAGCAGCAGTGGACCTTGGCCTTGTGGACATGTTGCTGGTTTTGAAGGCCCAAAAAATGGAGCCGCTAAGGAGTCATGGAAATTTCCACCAAAATTTCAATGAAAAACCTGTGACCAGGGGGTGTGGCAGGGTTTGATCTATGAAAATATCTCTGAAGGAGTGATTTTTGAAGCTGTGAGAGTGAAGGTGAAGATCCTAGAAAGTTGGAGTTGCAAGGAATGTGGAACAAAAGGCAGTGGGTAAACCAGCCCCAAAGAGAGGCCATGTTGGGTGTAATCAGCAAGACCACAGCATTGGAGCCACTCACAGCCTTGGGAGCTCACATCTCTGTGCCAGGAGTGTAAGACAGAGCTACAAGATTTATTGTTTTCTATGGTGGCTCCAGTATTGCATTGGTCTGATTCCTCCTTGCCATTTTCCTCGTCTTCCCTTTTGGAACTGGAATAAACTCCAGAATTTATTGTGCATATATGTCACCTAATAATAATTTTCGATTATTACAAGGGCTTTCAGCTCAAAGTTTTTCTTATATCTCAGAGCAAAGTGGACACTTAGACTTTTGAGAAATATGGGAAAAATTAGCACCTTAGGGAATACTGGAGGTAGGCAGCCTGAATGCATTTGGACAATAAGTTGGACATGGACCTTCAGGAGCTAAAGATGGCATACTATGTTAGGTAAGTGTTCCTGAAAGGCCCCTCTAGTGCATCTGGATTTCTAGGCTTTGGTGCCACTGGGAAGTGGTAAAAATATTTAGGAGGTGGGTGAGGCCTAGTGAAAGAAAGATGGGTCATTTGGGTCATGCCCTTGAAGGACCCATTAGGACAACTCTCCCTAATTTCTCCTTTACTTTCTGACCACCATGAGGTGGCCCTTATGTGCCCTCTCTTGTGTCTTATCACATGATGCCAGTTTGTAGGCATGAACATGCTGCATCATGTGCTCCCTACCATAATCCATCACCATGCTACAGGACCTAATAATCATGCCAGCTGACTATGCACTCAGCCTCTGAAGCTGGGAGCTAGGACAAAACCTTTCTCTTTTAGGATTTTTAAACTCAGGTATTTTGTCACAGTTATCAAAAGCTAACTAACACAATCAATAAGGGTTCTAGAGAGAAAATCACTCTGAGGGGTTCTCCTTGATATGAATCTAAGAGTGATATTTCAAGAAATGTCATGCATATGAATGATTTTAAAAATTGTCATAACAATGGAAATATACAATCCAAATAATGCTAACACAATTTGTCATCAACCAGATACCAACTATTAAGGGAAATTCTTAGCATTAATCTCCTTGATTTTGTAACACATCCTATGTTTATTGGATTCAATATTTATATAAATACCACTGTGAGGAGAAAAACAGTGATCTAAATTCTCAACATAGTGACTCATTTCATCATCAGAGGGCTCTACCATTTCTCCAAAGACCTGTGCATTTTTAAAAGAGATGTGTCATTTATTCATTCATTCATTCATTCATTCATTTATATGAGTTTTGAGACAGCATCTCACTATGTAGTTAAGCCTGGTCTTGAACTCACTATATAGCCTGGCCTGGCCTTGAACTTCCAGGGATCCTTTTGTTCCAGCCTTGTGAATGTTGGGATTATAGGTGTGTGTGTGCCATCACATCCAGTAAAATGTGGCTTTTAGATACCACAGTCTCTGGGCTGGATGTGCTTGATGTTATGGTATTGATCATTATTTCTAATTCTTTACTGGATTTAGAACATGTGCATGTTTTGGTGGTGAAATAGATCAAGGGTCCTTGTATTTCTATTGCTTTTATACATTTGTTGTTTTTAAAGTAACTGAATGTTTTGTGTGAAAGATTTCATTTATTTTAACTTATATTTACATACATCTTGTTACAGAAATCAGATTAATTTTTTGAAGTGCTTTGTATTTAGATTATATAACTTTAATAATAAACACATTATTTCAAAGTCATTTGGAATAGTTCTAATATAAGTTAATTTTCTTTAATAAAAATCCCAAAATATGAACTGCTTATTGATATTTACCTAACTCAAAGTTGTTTTAAAAATTTTATTTTAATAAAATTAATATGTGCATATATTTGTGTTCTGCCATGAGATGATGTTTTGATAATGTTTACAATGTGAAATCACTAAATCAGACTAATTTTGAAAAATCTACCATATCACATACTTATCTTTTTACAATAAAGTTATTTAAAATCAACTCTTTTAGGAATTTTGAATCATGCAACCCATTGGTTTTTATTACAGTACCATTTTGTGCAATGCATGACTACAGCCTGTTCCTCTTGATACAGTGTGGTGGATTCAACAGATAGATTCCAGTTTCCTGGGAGCAATAAGCAAAGATTTGCAAGTGTACTTCCAGTTGTACAAGAAAAAAAATCAGTGTATTCATTGCAGGTGACAGGAAGGCATGCTTAGGGCAGCCGGTCCCAGCAGAAACGAAAAAGTCTGGTATGAACACAAAAGTGGTTTCATGGTGGGAGGGAAATATAAAACGCACAGGTAAATCAGTTTCCAGTTTTAAGAGATGTGGACTCCAGCCTGGGTGCCTCTCACTGGGTTTCTACATATGCCTGACAGTGTGCTGAGTCATCTCAGGTGGCCTCAGAACCAGGTCTATTCTAGAGGTCACTCTGACTAAAGCACACAGGTGCAATGCAGCCCATGTGTGTGAACCTTTCATGAGGTGTGGGTGGGGAAAAGGTGAGGCCCTGAGGTCCAACATGCAAGTGCTCTGGCCTGGAGCTTTAGAGATTTCTTGGGTTATAATTACCTTATTTCTGCTTCTCTTAGAACAATGGAAGAGGATTAGTACTTGGATGTTGCCCAAATTCAAGTGGATAGAGTGGAGTGACTTCCAGCCCTGATTGTGCTACCTGTCCTAATCCTGTCTAACTGAAACTGTATCTTTTGAGTGAAATCCCTTTTCCCATCACCCCCCAGCCATGAGTATCCAACTTTCTATTCTCTACTTCTCTGAGTTGCACTTTATTAGGTTCCATATAGAAATGAGAACACACAACATTTGCATTGCTATGCCTAGGTTGTTTTACTTATCATAATTTCTTCTTCCAGGTGAACCTATCTTGTCACAAATGAGGGGAGCTCCCTTTTCATGACTGAATAGTATTCTACTGTGTATGTTTTCCAAACACCAAAGGTTGTTTATTGTTTCATCTGATTTGGATGTTTCACAGGCTTCTGATCTTAGCTATTGTGCATAATGCTGCAATGGACACAGGTGGGTGGTATCATAGTTAAATTTCCTTTGTTGAATACACAGATGTTGAATTAGAGGACCATGTATTTCTATATTTGATTTTCTGAGTAATTTCCACACGTTTGAACATAATGGCTGTGTTTTAAAAATAATTGTGAGAGGCCAGGGATTTAGCTCAGTGGTGCTGTGCCTGCCTTGCAAGCACAAGGTCCTAAGTTTGATCCCTGATACCAAAAATAAAGAATGTGAAAGTTAATTTCTTTTTGAAGAAACTAATAATATAGGAAAAATTAAGAATGTATATTTGAAAGAAACAAAAAATAATATATATTTGAAGATATATCTACTGTTCTGTTATTTTGCTGGTAAAATTGATGTGAACATGATAACTAAAAATTCATGTATGCATACTTTTATTTAAAATATTCTATTCTTTAATTAGTGGAAGAAGCTTGACTATATTAATTATTCATTCCAAATAAAACAACTGCTTCAGATTTATTGGTAAGAATAAATTCTGACAAGACATTTGGATAATTATGGAAATATATTATAAAATATTATGATCAAATAAAAACAACAAATACTGTATTTGTTGCATTTTGGTATAAGAGGTGTTATAGATGTACAGTAAGTCCCTGTCTTATGAATGTGTTCCTGTGGAAGATATGAGAAGTTCTTAGGCCTTCGGGCACCCTTGGGAAGACAGATTGTCCTGATGTCTGTGGCAGGCCCAGATAGAGAAGTTAAAGTTAACTTCAGAAGGCTGTTTGTCCATCCCACAGTGTTTGTTCCACTGTGGTCCCTTGAGACTCTCAAATATTTGCTTGCAATAAGAGTAGCTAATCTTTTAGAAGCTTTAACTAACCAAGATGATTTAGATAAGATGCACTAAGATTAAAGGAACATAGATGGTTCTTTAGATGCTTTATGTACTCACAGATATAATTGGTGCTTAGTTGACTAGCATTGTAAATTGTTAATGATTGATGTATCCTACAGAAAAATGTATAAAAGAAGAATATTACCAATAAACCTGGGCCTAACTCCTAACAGAGCTCTGGTCCCCCATGCCCTTAATTTTATAAGTTTCGTTGGATACTGTCTTCAGGTTCCAGTATCTCACTGAGAAGACACCAACAAGTGGCACCAGAACAGGGAATTGAACATAAGCAGCTGAGGTGGTATCGATGGTAAGATAAATTAATAACACGGTTATGGGGCAAACACAGGGATGTGGTGCTGTTTTTAATACTTTAGTTCGTCATTTGTTGAAGACACAAGGTGCTCACGTGTCCTGAGTACATATTGAAGCTTGTTTACAAGTAGTAACAGAATGTAATCCTTGGTTTCCTGATACTGGAACATTGGAAGATGAGACTTAGGTAAGGGTTAAACAAAATGTGGAAAAAGCTTTGCAACAGGGAGAGAACATCCCCATTGTCTGTCTTTTGGCCTATTTGGGCTCTGATTCATGCAGTAATTAACCCACTTTCATCTGAAAAGATGTTAAAGAGGGAGGAAGTTTATGATTTGGCAAAACAGTCTTTGCATGAATATGAAATACCTGATGCAGAAAACGACAAAGTTAAAAGTGAATGTAAAAATCTGTTTCCCTCTCTGGGACTGGTCATTCTGAAGGCTCCTCCGGAGGATTTGATTTCATTCCATGATTCCCTGAAACCTTTAAAATCGGGATTGAAATGTTCAGAGAGGCACTCTTCTAGCTCATCAGATTCTGAAAATTCTGATTCTGATCTAGTTCCTGATCCTGATTATCCTTCTGATATTACTGACCTTATGGCTCAAAAAGGGTCTGGGGCTAAACCAAAAGTAAAAAGAGTTGCTTGTGTTCACCATCACATTTCTGATTTGTTTGCTAAAATTGCTCAGATAGAAGGTTCAGACAATGATAAGCCTTCTCTTTCTCCTGTAATTATACAACCTGGAGCTCAAGGAGGTATTGTGCTTAGATATGAAGGGTTTGATATTCAATTATTACAATCAGTTAAAAAGGCTGTTATGATGTATGGACCTCATTCTCAATTCTCTAAAGAAATGTTAAATGGATATGCGAGATCAGTTGGAAATTTTATTCCTTATGATTGGATTACAGTAATTCAAAGTTTATTAAAACCAGGTGAATATATGCAATGGCGTATGTGGTATGGAGAAGTAGTTATGCAAAAGGCCCAAGAAAATGCGGCTTGTAATATTGGAATATATTAATGAAATGTTAACAGGAACAGGACTAATCAAATTACATTACCAGCTATAATTCATGATCACTTACAGGAAATTGCTTTGGAAGCTTGAAATCATATTTCCCCAGAGGGAGAACCAAAACAAAGTTATGTTGAAATATATCAAGGGGCTAATGAACCTTATTGTTAGTTCCTTGACAGATTAGAAATGGCCATATCCAGGGGAGTGGTTGGAGAACAGGCTCACAGACAGTTAGAAAGATTGCTGGCTGCCACATTACAAAGATGCAGAGGACACCAGACCACCAGACCAAGGTACGGAGTCCTGCTGCTCCCAGCCCAGAGGAAGGGGCTTTGTGGTCACCATCCCTCCCGCTGCTCCCAGCCCAGAGGAAAGGACTTTTGAGCCACCTACTGTCCTGCTGCCCCTGGCCCAGAGAGTGGGGCTTCCAGGCCACCAACCCTCTCACTGCTCCTGGTCCAGAGGAAGGGGCTTCCCAGCCACCATCCCTCCCACTGCACCCAGCCCACAGGAAAGGGCTTTTGGGTCACCATCCCTACCACAGCTCCCAGCCCCTGTTCCACCTCTCCCAGCTCAGAGGAGGTAATGCATGCAGGTGCTAACAGCCCCCCACCCAAGTTGGAATGAGAAAACACGTAAATAAGTCTCAAAACCAGACTTCCAGATCACCTAAAGCAACCCCAAAGGGAAATGAGATGGAACACTCTGATGCTCAACCACCTGGACCCACTGAACTGGCAACAAAAGGAGATCTGGAAAAAATGAAATCAGAAATAATTTCTCAGATAACAGGAGAAATTGTGCCCCTAGTGCAAGACATGATTAATAAATCCAGAGAGGAACTCAGGAACATGATGGAATCCCAACATAAGAAACAAATGAAATCCATAAAACAGATGCAAATAGATTTCCAGGACATGAAAAACTCCATTAAAAGTCTACACAGCAGAATGAGCCAATGTGAGGACATAATTTCAGATATAGATAATAAGATTGCAAATAATGACCATGAAAAGAAAAATTGCTTCAAAATTATAAGGGAACATGAGAAATCAATCCAGCAGGTGCTAGATGATGCAAAGAAGAATAACATAAGACTGATTGGGCTCAATGAAGAAATAGGAGAGAGTGCAGATGACATAAAAAATCTCTTCATAGAAATAATGGCAGAAAACTTCCCAAGCAGGGCAAAAGAGCTTGACACACAGGTAAGTGAGGCATATAGGACTCCAAATAGCCTTGATCAAAAAAATCTACACATAGGCATATAATTGTTCAGATTCCAGAAACACAACAGAAGAACAAAGTTCTCCAAGCAGTCAGAGAAAAGAAACAAATCACATACAAAGGAAAGCCCATCAGAATCACAGCAGATTTCTCAACACAAACCATCAAAGCAAGAAGAACTTGGAGTGACATATTCCAAGCCCTAAAATAAAACAGCCTGCAACTCAGATTGATGAACCCTGAAAAACCATCTTTCCAAATTGATGGAGAAATAAGATACTTTCATGATAAAGAGCATCTTAGGAACTTCGTGAATACCAAACCAGCACTCCAAAGAATTTTACACACTATCCTAGGAACAGACATTGAGGATCACAACCCCAGGATGTAAAGCAGAATGAACCCTTCTGGCATGTTAAGAAATTAAATGTAAAGGGGAAGAACCCAACAAAAAGAAAAAGTCATAGCAATGCCAAGTCAATACGTTTCAGTTATAACCATCAATGTTAATGGTCTCAATTCACCAATCAAAAGAAATAGACTGGCAGAATGGGTCAAGAAGCAAAATTCAACAATATGCTGCACACAAGAAATACACTTAATTTAAAAGGAAACTCATAGACTGAAAGTTAAAGGGTGGAAAACTATACTCTATGTGACAGGAACCTGAAAAAAAGCAGGAGTAGCTATCCTCTTTGGAGATCAAGTGGATTTCAAATCAACACTGATTAAGAGAGATGAAGAAGGACACTACATCCTTGTAAAGGGAAGAATCCAAGAGGAAGAGATGACAATCATAAATATCTATACACCAAACACTAGTGCACCCAACTATATAAAACAAATACTAACAGACTTGAAAAGTCATATAAGCGCTAATACAATTGTAGTGGGGAACCTCAACACCCCACTGTCACAAATAGATAGATCAACTAGACTAAAAATAGGTAATGAAATATTAGAACTCAATCGAACTCTTGAAAAAATGAACTTAACAGATGTTTACAGAGTCTTCCACCACACAAAATCAGAATACACATTCGTCTCAGCTGCACATGGGTCTTTCTCCAATATAGACCACATACTCACACATAGAACATGTTTAAGTAAGCGCAAAAGAATTGAAGTTATCCCCTGTATATTATCAGACCATAGTGCGATGAAATTGGAGATCCATAGCAAAAGAAACTCAGAAAATTTCATAAACATGTGGAAATTGAACAACACATTTCTGAATAACTAACAGGTCTCAGAGGAAATTAAAGAAGAAATCAGACAGTTCCTTCAATTAAATGACAATCACAATACAACATATCGGAATGTATGAGACACAATGAAAGCAGTCTTAGGAGGGAAATTCATAGCAGTGAATACGCATATTAGGAAAACAGAATGAGCCCAATTAAACAACCTGATGCTGAACCTCAAGCTTCTAGAAAAAGAAGAGCAGGACAACCCCAAAGCTCATATAAGGGAGGAAATTATATAGATCAGAGGAGAAATCAATGCAATGGAGACTAAGAGAAATGATACAAAAAAATCAGTGAAGCCAAGAGTTGGTCCTTCAAAAGAATCAACAAAATTGACAAACTTTTAGCCAACCTTGTCAGAAAAAGGAAAGAAAAGGCCCAAATCCATGCAACTAGGAATGAAAAGGGTGAAATTACAGCAGACCCAGCAAAAATCCAGAGGATCATCAATACCTACTTCCAGAACCTATATGCCAATAAGATGGACAACACAGAAGAAATGGACAGATTCCTAGATACATATGAATTACCAAAGTTGAACAAAGAAGACCTAAAAATTCTGAACAACCCAATATCAATCAATGAAATTGAAAATGTAATTAAAAACTTATCAACTAAGAAAACCCTGATGGCATCACTGCTGAATTCTACAAGACATTGAGAGAGGAACTGCAGCCACTACTGCTTAAACTCTTCAATTAAATTGAAAGGGAAGCAATACTTCCAAATTCATTCCTGGAAGCAAGCATCTCCTTGATCCCCAAAACAGAGAAAGACCCAACTGAAAAGGAGAACTATAGGCCAATCTCACTAATGAACATAGATGCAAAAATCCTTAATAAGATACTGGCAAACAGAATGCAGAAGATCATCAAGATGATCATACACCCTGATTAAGTGGGATTCATCCCAGGGATGTAGGGATGGTTCAATATGCACAAATCAATCCATGTAATACACTATATCAATAAAGCCAAGGACAAAAGCCATATGATTATCTCTATAGATGCAGAAAAAGCGTTTGACAAAATCCAACATGCATTTATGATAAAAACCCTACCAAAAATTGGAATAGATGGTCTCTACCTCAAACTGATAGAAGCCATCTATGAAAAACCAACAGCCAATATCATACCAAATGGTCAAAAACTGAAATCCTTCACACTAAAATCAGGAACAAGACAAGGATGTCCACTATCATCACTCTTGTTTAATATAGTTCTGGAAACATTAGCCACAAGAATTAGACAAGAGAAAGAAATAAAAGAATAAAGATAGGTAATAAAGAAGTCAAATTGTCATTCTTTGCAGATGACATGATACTCTATATAGAAGACCCCAAGAATTCCACCAAAATTCTTCTAGACTTAATATCCAAATTCAGTCAAGTAGCTGGTTACAAGGTCAAAACACAAAAATCAATACCTTTCCTCTACACCAATGACAGACTCACTGAGAGAGAAATAGGGCAAACAATTCTTTTCACAATAGCATCCAAAAAACTGAATTACCTAGGAATCAACCTAACAAAAGAAATCAAAGACTTCTTCTCTGAAAACTATGGCACTCTGAAAAGAGAGATTGAAGATAATATCAGAAAATGAACAGACATCCCCTGCTCCTGGGTAGGAAGGATTAATATAGTGAAAATGGCCATACTTCCACAACTGCTATATAGATTTAATGCAATTCCAATTGAGATCCCAGCATTATACTTTATAGACCTCGAGAAAACAATTCAAAAATTCATTTTGAACAAAAGAGACCCACAATAGCTAAAGCAATTCTAGGTAACAGGGACATGGCAGGGGGTATCACAATCCCCAACTTGGAACTATACTACAAAGCTACTGTGATAAAAACAGCATGGTACTGGCAAAGAAACAGACTTGAATACTAGTGGAACAGATTAGAAGATGGAGAAACAACGCCAGACACACTCAGCCATCTCATCTTCAATAAAGGAGCCAAACACCCTCACTGGAGGAAAGATAGCCTCTTTAATAAATGGTGCTGGAAAAATTGGGGTTCAACTTGCCAAAGATTAAAACTAGACCTATATCTCTCACCATGCACTAAACTAAAATCAAAATGGATTAAAGATCTAAATATTAAAATAGAAACTCTGAACCAGTTGGAACAGAGGTTAGGTAGAACCCTTGAAGACATCGGTGTAGGAAAAGATTTTATGAACAAAACCTCAGTTGCCTGTGAACTAGCACAAACAATCAACAAGTGGGATCTCTTCTTATTGAAAAGCTTCTGCACAGCAAGAGGAACCACCAGCAGTGAGAAGAGACAACCCATAATGTGGGAAAAAAATCTTCACCTGCTGTTCCTCAGAAAAGGGTCTACTATCTTGAATCTATAAAGAAGTTAAAAAGATCAGACCTCGCAAATTTAAAGACCCAATTGAAAAATGAGCATCTGAAATGAACAGACATTTCTCAGACAAAGAAGTAGAAATAGCAAATAAATACATGAAAAAATATTCAACATCACTGGTCATTCAAGAGATGCAAATGAAAACAATGCTGAGATTCCACTTCACTCCAGAAAGAATTGCTGCTATCATGAAATCAAGCAATAAGAAATGCTGGTGGGGCTGTGGGAAAAGAAGAACCCCGCTCCACTCCTGGTGGGTGTATAGACTGGTGCAACCACTGTGGAAATCAGTATGAACACACCTCAAAGAACTATGACTGGAAGTCCCATTTGACCCTCCTATTCCACTGCTGTGGATAGTCCCCAAAGAATTAAAAGAATCATAGCACAGTGATATATGTGCACCCATTTTCATAGCAGCACAGTTTGTAGTAGCTAAAACTTGGAAACAGCCCAAATGCCCATCAACTGGAGACTGGATAAAGAAAATGTGTTTTTTTCATAAAATGGAGTTCTACTCAGTCATAAAAAATGGGAAATTAGAGACGTTTATAGCTAAGTGGATGCACATTGAAGCGATACTCTTAAGTGAAATAAATAGGACACACATGTATAAATACTGAATAGTTTCTCTGGTGTGAGAAACTGAAAGTGTAAATAAGGACTAAATGTATAATAGGTAATGTGAAATAGGAAGAAAAGGGGCAAAGGGGAAGGAAGTGGGAGGGCTAGGGGAAAGGATAGAAGGGAATGGGATTAATATGAGAAAATGGAAAAATAGGAACAAAATCTTTGTAAATAGGGAAGAATAGAGGGGTTGAAGGGAGGGCTGGGCAAGGGTGAAAAATAAGAACCAAGAGAGACTATGTAAAGGTGCAAATTTCCAATGATGAATGTCATTATATTGTATACCTAAAATGTGCCAATATTTAGAATGAATAATTGATAATGTAAAATAGGAAGAAGAGGTCCAAAGGGGTAGGAGTAGTGGGAGGGGCAGGAGAAATGAAAGAAAGGAAAGGAAAAATGATGAGAAATGGAAAAAAAGTCTTTGTAAATAGTGAAGGGTGGAGGGCGTGAAGGGAGGGCTAGGAATGGGGAAAAAGTAAGAACCAAGAAAAAAGAAAGAAAGATTACTGGCTTTTGAAAATGCTAATGAGGATTGTCAAAAGGCTATATTACCCATTAAAGAGACAAGGAGGGTTTGATATTATTTAAAAGCTTGTGGAAACATTGGTTCACAATCTCACAGTCAAAGATGCTTGGTACTGCACTTACTGAGATGACCTTATAAAATGGTTGTTTTAATTCTGGTCAAGTTGGTCATCAGAAATAACAATGCCCCTTGTGAAAAGGCATGAAAAGTAATAAAAATGAACAGGAGGATAAACATATTCCTGGTTTATGTCCCTGATGCAAAAGAGGAAAACATTGGGTGAGGGAGTGCAGATCTAAAACAGATGTGGAAGGTAAATTATTGCCAGGAAACTTCAAAAAGGCGGTGTTCTGGTTCCCTGAGAACAATCAAAACCAGCCACACATTTATTTTCAGAAGGCCCAGAAGCCTCGAAATCTGTCTCTTCCCTCTGACCTGCCACCTCTGGTAGTGCTGCTGCAGACATATTAGCACCTAATGATTTTATTTTTTATCCTAATGCTGTCCCCCAGAGGATAGCCAGAGGGATGTTCGGCTCCCTACCCTCACCAACTTTTGGCCTTATTTTAGGAAGATCCAGTTTAAGTTCCAAAGGAATATCTGTGATTCCCGGAGTTATAGATTCTGATTATATGGGAGACATACAAGTCATGATGAATAGTAATATTTTTGGGAGTTTAAAAAAGGAGATAAAATTGCCCAGGTCCCTTCTTTTACCATATATTTGAATTGCTGAATCCAATGAAAAGTGTGTGGGAGGATTTGGAAGCACGGACAAAAAAGATATTTTGGTCTGCCTCTTTAAAAGAGCAGGAGCACCCAGAAATGATTTTAAAAATAAACTCAAAAGCTTTTAAGGGGCTTGTGGATTCTGGAGCTGATATAACTATTTTGCAAAAAAATATTGGCCCAAAACATGGCCTTTACAGGTGGTTTCTTGTGACATCTCTGGCATCCGTCAATTGGCTGAATGAAATGTTTATAAAAGTGCTCTTATCTATCAGTGTAAAGGGCCCAAAGGACAAATAGCTACTGTTCAACCTTATGTTCTTGACATCCCTATGAATTTGTGGGGGTGAGATTTATTAGGACAACAGGGAGCTTATAAAAACATCCCAAAATCTTATTCCCAACAAAGTATTGGCATGATGCAAAGGATGGGATATCAGCCAGGAAAAGGTCTAGGAAAGAATTTACAAGACATTTCATAGCCCTTACAGATTCAACAAAAAAACAATAGAAATGGAGTTGGATGTTTTTAAAAGGGGCCACTGTTGAGCCTCCCATGTTACCTTTAAATTGGAAAGATGACAACCCTATTTGGGTAGAACAGTGGCCCCTGAAAACAGAAAAATTTGAGGCTGCCCATCAATTAGTTCAGGTACAATTAAAATTAGGACATATTGTGGTGTCTACCTCCCTTTGGAATTCTTCTATTTTTGTGATAAAAAAGAAATCAGGCAAATGGAGACTTTTGACTGATTTATGGTGAGTCAATGCCTCCATGATTCCCATGGAAGCATTGCAGCTGGGGCTTTTTAATCCTGCTCTTATTCCTCAAAATTGGCCAATTATAATTATTTATTTACAAGATTGTTTTTATAGTATAAGGTTACATCCAAAAGATAGAAAAAGATTTGCCTTTACTATTCCATCTTTTCATAATGAAGCCCCAACTAGGGGATATCAATGGATTGTTCTCACTCAGAGAATGATGAATTATCCCACAATGTGCCAATACTTTGTTGCAAATGCACTTTTTCCAGCTAGACAATGGTTTTCTATGGCAAAAATATATCATTGTATGGATGATATTCTTTCAGCAACAAAAGATCAAAAAATGTTGCAAGAACTCTTTCAAATGGTTGAGGTGGATTTGCAGCACTATGGGTTGATTATAGCTCCTGATAAAATTCAAATAAAATCCCCTTATCAATATCTTGGATACATCATAAATCAAAAACAAATTATGCCACAGCTTATGAAATTGGATTTATCTCATTTAAAAACACTAAATGATTTTCAAAAATTATTAGGTCATATTAATTGGATTCACTCATCCTTAGGAATTTCTACTATGGAGTTACATAATCTTTTTAAGATATTACAAGGAGATTCAGATCTAAACAGCCCTTGAAAAGTTAACACCAGAAGCACAAAAGGAACTTGAATTGGTACAAAAGAAAATAAAGGAACAATTTATAGTTAGGATAGATTTCTCTAAGCCTTACGATTTAATAATTTTGCCTTCTGAAGGTACACCCAGTGCATTAATTGCCCAAGAGGATCAACCTGTGGAATGAATCCACACAAAGCATACACAAAAAAGAAGTGTTGTTCCTTATTATGATTTAATATCTCTTCTTGTTTTTCAAGGTAGATCCCGAATCCATCCACTCACTGGACATGAGACAGCAGTAATAATTTTTCCTTCTAATTCTGAACATTTTACTAATATATTAAATTTATCCACAGCATTTCAATTAGCACTCTATGCATATTTTGGTTAAATCGGATACCACTACCCTTCTGCTAAGATATGGCAATTCTTTAAACATACTCAGTGGATTGTTGATTCAGTTGTTTCACCACACCCTCTTTCTGAAGCTCCTAATATCTTTATTGATGGTGCTAAACAGAGTTGTGCCGCTATATGGTGGGAAAAACATATAAGATATTTCCTACTCAATATTCTTCTGCCCAACAAAATTAATTGTATGATCTTATTCAAGTTCTAAAGTTGTTTCCTTTAGCTGTTAATGTTATTACAGATTCTAATTATGTGGTGTATGTGACCAAAAATGTATCGACTACTTTCTTAACAGTAAAACATCTTATACTTTCTGAGCTCTTTTCTCTCCTTCAGGAACTTTTATGAGCTCGTTCTTTTCCAATATATAATACTTATGTAAGAGCTCATACAGGACTGGCTGGGCCATTAACACATGGTAATGAACAAGCTGATAAACTCACCAGAACTATGGTATTTTTTTATCAGCTGAAGATGAACATATTCATTTACATACTAATGCAGGAGGACTACATCAAAAATATAAGATCCCTTATTCTCAGGCAAAACAAATCATTCTTCATTGTCCTATCTGTCACCCTTTACATATCCGTCCTTTCCCAATGGGTAGTAACCCTAAAGGAAAACAACCTAATGATCTTTGACAGATGGATGTCACCCACTTTCCTTCCTTTGGTAAAATGACTTATATTCATGTTACTATAGATATTCTTCTTTTATGTAGGCTTTTGCTATGTCCAGTGAATCTTCTGGCCATGTTGTTAAATATTCAATGGCTTGTTTTGCTGTTATGGGCATTCCTCAAATTCTAAAAACTGATAATGCTCCTGCTTACACTTCAAAAATATTTCAACAATTTTGTGAACAGTGGAAGATCCAACACTTTACAGGAATTCCATACAATCCTTAAGGTCAAGCTATAGTAGAAAGAGCCCATAGAACTCTTAAATTACAATTACATAAATTGGAGAAAGGGGAATATGGGGCATACACAGAAAAGGTAGAGGATTTGATAGCAAATACACATTATATTAATCAAAAAGAATATAGAAGAAAGTTATTTAAAATGGTACAATCACTGCAAGAATTGTTAAATATGGCTCTGTTTATTTTAAATTTTTGAACTTACCACAAGGGGAAATATTAACTAAAGCAAAATTACATTTTCAGGAGACCATGCTTCCTCTGGAGACTCTCTGACCAGTTTGGGTCCAAACTTTTGAAAAAAATGTGTGGGAACCTGCTCAATTATTAATTCAGGGTTGAGGTTATGCTTGTGTTTCTTTAGAGAATGGATCCAATCAAGAAATATGGTTGCCTCTTGGGAAAGTCAGGCCCAGGGAAGCCGGCAGTGTTCAAATTCCTGGAGCCCAGCCCCAAAGGAATCAAAACAGCCTTGAAGGGAGAAACACCCCAACCTCTGGTTCAGGAAATGGCAGCTCTAAAGATCAAAGGAAGCCAAAAATGCCGGGCTCTTCACTATCAGGTTGATCCTTCCACTTGGAACCAGATTAAACATTTGACTCATTATGCTGGGCAAGTATTGACCCATACTTCTTCTTCTCAAACACCTGAGAACCTGTTTTTGACTATGATGGCTATCATAGCATGTGCATCGACTGGGATGAGTGCTTATGATCATCATTATTGGGCTTATGTTGGCCCCTTAGTTTATACTAATGAATCTACTTATTTACCTCCTCTTTGGGGAATAGGGGTTCCCACCTTTCCCTCTGAGGAGGGAACTCCTTTCAATATTTTTCTGGGCTATGAGTCACTGGCTCTTTGTTTAGGGGAGGATCCTGCTTGTTTTAAAACTCAAGAGCAGTGGTGGGCTTACATCCTCCCTGCTGTTCCGGGTTCCCGTATGATTATGGAAATGTTCACAGCAATATCATTGGCCAGATCCTATAAATATACATATAATTCAAAAGGAGTGTCATATCCAATGTGTAAAGGATTTTCTTATCAAAACTGTGTATATAAGCATAAGCCTAGGTGGTCTCAAAGTCAATCTCCCCATGGCAAATCATATTCATTAATTATTCTATAATAGATTGGGGTCCAAAAGGAATGTTTTTAAATAATTGTAGGGATGATGATAAAACTTTGTCATGTGATTTTGTTACACAAGTTAGTTGGAATCAAACCATGGACTCTTTGGATAGAAATCATCCTAAAGGTCTTATGGCATGGCATGATGTTGGACTTTCTCCCCCTTGACCCAGAATTGTTTTGAATAATGCTTCTTTGGGACCAGAACAATGGGAACTGTGGAAATTGGCTGCAGCTACACAACCTCTTGAATTATGGACTGGGAGTTTTCTGGAAATAAACAAAGCTCCTCACAATATCAATTCCAATTCCGTAAAGAAAAGGACATTCCAATTGCTGCCTGTGTTCAATTACCTTATTATTAGCTTCAAGAAAATTGAAAATCAATGAAACCTTGAAAGCTGTTATCTGCTTTAATTGTGCTTTACATACTTGTGTTCACCCTAATATTGATATTAATCTCTGTAATGTGTCATTGTTGATTTTGAAATTGCACATGGGGGTGTGGGTCCTTGTAAATTTAGAAAGGCAATGGGAGGAGGGACCTATGGCAGGGCTTGCTCACCACTTGATAAAACATCTAATACATTGATCCAAGCATTTCATAGAATGGTTAATTTTAGGAATATTAGGACTTATTGCTATTTGTGCTACTGCAGCAGTAGCAGGAGTTGCATTACAACAGAGTATCAAAAATACTGAACTTATACAAAATTGACAAAAAGATTCACACCAACTCTAGGCCATGCAAACTTCTATAGACAAAGACATACATGAACAAATTGGTGAATTATGATATGGGTTAAAATGGCTTGGAGATCAGGTGATGGATATGCAGCATCAATTGATGGTAAAATGCAATTGGAATTCCACTCAATTTTGCATATCTCCTGCAAAATTTAATGGCAGTAAATATACATGGGACCAAATTACATTTCATTTACAAAATTTAAAAGGGAATTTTACCCTAGATGTAAAGGAGCTCCAGCGAGAAATATTTGATACTTCCAGTAAACAACTCCTTGAAACTCCTGTAGCTACTTTAGCAGATTATATGGCTGATCAATTAAATAGTTTGGACCCATGAGGAATGATTCAAAGTTTAACCCATAGAATGGGGAGGGGGCTAATGGTTTTATTGATTGTTATTTGCATTTTTGTCATAGGATACTGTGTCCTCAGAAGACAAATAATTCAATCTCAGTTACATGCTACTGCTACTGCAATGCTTCCTATTTGGAAAAGAACGTGTCCTATAGCTACAATAATTTAAAAACAGGGGAATTGTGGAGGATATGGGAGGTTCTTGGGCTCTCAGATGGCCTTGGGAAGACAGATTGTCCTGATGTCTGTGGCAGGCCCAGATAGAGAAGTTAAAGTTAACTTCAGAAGGCTGTTTGTCCATCCCACAGTGTTCCTTTCACTGTGGTCCCTTGAGACTCTCAAATATTTGCTTGGAACAAGAGTAGCTAATCTTTTAGAAGATTTAACTAACCAAGATGATTTAGATAAGATGCACTAAGTTTAAAGAAGCATAGATGGTTCTTTAGATGCTTTATGTACTCACAGATATAACTGGTTAGTTAACTAGCATTGTAAATTGTTAATGATTGATGTATCCTACAGAAAAATGTATAAACGAAGAATATTACCAATAAACATGCCCTTAACTTCTAATGGAGCTCTGGTCCCCCAGGCTCTTCATTTTATAACTTTTGTCAGATAGTGTCTTCAGGTTCCAGTCTCCCACCAAGGAGGCCCCAACATGTTCCAATCTGGGTGAACTGCTTTTAAGTTGGATTTGTTCATAAGATGACAAAGTGAGTCTTATAAAATGTACCTATGAAAGCTCACAACTCTAGTGTTCATAAGTTGAGGACTTACTGTATATTATGGGGGTCTATATAATATAATATAATATAATATAATATAATATAATATTATATAATATAATATATATCCACAACTAGCACCCTTGGTTGTTATAAAAATGAGGAGAAATGGCCTTCCCTTGAGGAGAAGGACCTTCCTTTTGGGCCTGGCTGATCTCTGCTGATGTCTTCCTATGTCGCCCAGCTGGGCTATCCAAATGATGCTGAGTGTTGGATCTTCATCCAGACTGTTGGGTAGGATGAGTGAAGAATTGTGAGTATACAGCTGAAAGTAAAAGAAAAAGCAGCCACAGTATTGAAGATATTGGGAACCTGTGCTCAGGGCAGGCATGAACAGAAATGAAGCATCTGGCAACAGGGAAATGAAAAGCACAGCACATCATACAGATGAATCAGGCTTTTGAATTTTTAAATGACATACACCCTAGTCTGGGTGCTGCTCATTGGGTCTCTAGGTAAGGTTGACAGGAATGATTGACAGTTTTCTGAGTCATGTCACATGCTTTCAAACAGCATGCATGTCCCAGAACTCATTCTGATTCAATTACATGTATGAGATGCAGTTCATATTTATGAAACTTTAATAAGATTTGTGTGGTGAAAATGTTACTGAAGGTCAGCATTTGAAGAGAAAGGAAATGAAGCAGGGGTACAAGCTCAACAGGACAGGTTTATTTCATTACAGACCTGAGAGGGGCCATGCTGGCACTAGAGACAAAACCAGCAACTCTCATACAGGCTAGGAGGTATCTATAGGGTTATGGGCATAAAAAATGGGGGCTGTGGAAGGGAAATATCACAATGGGGCTTTCAGAGGAGACAGTTCAGTACAAAGGAGTTGCAGCCATCCACTTAAGGACATATAAGGAGTGATGTGTTGTCTGTCAAGAGCAGGTTGAACAATGATTGTCAATTATAGGGTGTAGCTGCTCTTATTGGGCCTTATCAGCCCATGAGGATTCATCTGTAGCAGGTATACAAGCACAGCAAGGGAAGGGATTTAAAGTGGTCTCTGCTCAGACTAGGATGGCAGTGTTTAGATCCCTTTGTTCCATACTTTATTTTTAGATATGGAAAATGGGTGGCACATTTCTTTCTTAACTGCTTCCTGCTGGTTAGAGGTGATAGTTTTCATGAGGGTTTTGTTTGGACTGAAGAAGGAGGACCAAACTGATGTGGTATTTAGCAAATGTCCATGAAATGGCTGCCATCCTATTGGTGAGAAATCTTTGCAATAAATTGATTAGGAATGGAATTAATAAACAGGCAGAAAGAGCAGAATAGGCACTGCAAAAGAAAGGAGGGTGGACTTCTATGAATTCCATGAACATTGTAGGGGTCCTAAGTCATTTCCTGTACTGTTCTTTGACCTCCATGTCTACCTCCTTCAGAGCTGTGGTTACATTAGTATGATGATCTGGAATAAAAGTAAAGTACGTTGTATGAAGCATGGCACAAGTGTCCCCTTGAGGAGACTGCATGGGGGCAATGGATCCCAGGGATGTTTATCATTGTTTTCATTGATTTATCACTGGGAATTTGGCAGTCTCTAGGGAAGAATAAACAAACTTTACTAAGATATTAAAGCACATATGGCAAAAGCATGAACATCTGAATGAAAAGGAAGGTTGGGAAAGGAGTCACATCCACACACTGTTCTTGAGGGATTGGAAAAGCAATGGTAACCAGTTGGCTTCTAGACCTGTGTGTAGCTGGAAACTGTCAGCAGAGCTCAGTGATTGGAGTTCCTTTTCACTTTGAGCCTACATTATTATTATTTTAATATTGTTTTGGTTGTACTTTTATAAGTGTTCAAGACAGTTAAAGTGAGACTTGTGTTAATCAAAATTATACTCTCGGTGTCTATCATGGTAAGTCAAGGCTCCTCGGGCATCAATTTTGTTACCACTTGAAGAGCCTCTCATTTCCTTTGTCAGTGTCAGCTGCCAGGATGTTGCTTGACCATGTAGCTTTCTGTGCTAGCATGGGTGGTGATCCTGCCTTTAGCATACTGTACATTGGTTGACTATTCTCTGGGGTCCAGTAATCTCCCTATTCAAGAATCTGTGAGGCTTACCAAAGTTATAAGATCCCATAGAAAAGGACCTAGGTCCTTCTTGATCTTAGAAGGTCAGGTCCAATATATTGGTTGTCCTACTAGTCTAGGTGCTTTACTAGTTTGGTTCTTCAAACTTTAGTTGTTGAATATCCAGGATATGAGTTAAACCAGTATTGAAGTGGGAGCAATAGGTTTACTCTTATGATGTTGATATTAACGACCTTGAAATATATTAACATGCCCTGTTAATAGTTATAACATGACCTTTTAACTGTTATTTCCTTACTAATCATGGTTGTCTTAGAAATTGAATTCCTGCATAATATTAACAGTTGACAATTATACAGATTCATTGAGAAAATCATAGGGGACATTTAAGCATAACAATCATTATGACATCATTGAATTAGATGAAGAAAGTTTAAATTAAATTTGTCATTTTCAATAGAGCGCCATCTAAGAAGAATGTATCTTATATGACTTTGCCTCAACTGCACAGCATTTGAGCATCTATCATTAAGGGTTGGAGCACATACATGACATACACAAAATAATGCTGGCTATTTCTCATGCTGGATTGGCATGCACACCTTATCACAAGTAGCTGGAAGATAAGTAATGGGAAGGCTGATGCTTGAGCTTAAATTTTACCACCAGAATTAACTGTAGCCTAGAAATCACTGTTTATTTTAGTTTTGCATCTTTGAAGACCTGTATACTTGGGAAATAATTATATTTAATTCACCATGAAGTCTGCAATAATGAATGTCACAGACCTGTTCAGAACTGTCCAAGAAGACAGCTCTGTCCTGCTTCTTGTCACTCACCAGTCTATGTGTCTCAGTTAGTTATGCAGAAAATCTCATGCCCACTATCAATTCTTAAAATGAAATTTAAAGCCTTTGCCTGGAAGCACCAATTAGACCAGAGAGGAGAGACGGGGCCTAGGGAGGGTGTTCTTGAATTGTCACATAGTTAAATTTGACTGGTCAGGAAATGAACCTCCAAGTAAACTTGAATGACAAAAGTATATTACAACCAGCAGAAAGAAGCAAAAGTTAATGCTGCAATTGTAGTCTGAGAATTTAAAATGTACAAGAAATGTCTTAAGTATATCAATTAAACAAAATATCCACTTAAAAGCCAAAAAGAAATTTATAAATTTTTATTTCCCTAGGCCTAAAATTTTTATTTCTCCATTTCAGCTGGTCCCTGTCAATGAGTTTTTAATTGTTATAAATGAATTTGACTGTTTAGACTCAAATGGAATTAAAGTGGCATTGAAAGGATGACTAATATGTTTGGTCATTCTGAAAATTTATGTAAACAGTTTTTAATGGAAATCTCAAAAAGAGAAAAAAAATAAAGTTGGACTTAAACAAAGCAGTTCCTTGCACCTTTAAAGAAATACTCATGAAGGTTTTTTTCTGATTAATATGTTCCAGTATGACATAATTTGGTGGCTTGACTTTTGCTGCCATTAGCTATTCATTTTTACAAATTAGACTCAGATTGTATATAGTATTGTAATTTAGAACAGCCTCATAGGGCCTTATCTCAGGGGTGCCATCCCTATTTATTTGGAATGGTTTGACTTTTACTGTGTTATGTGTATCAGTTTCAAGGTGATATTGAGAGAGAGAGAGAGAGAGAAGCAGAGAGAGAGAAGCAGAGAGAGAGAAGCAGAGAGATGCAAAGAGATCAGAGAGCAAAGAAATCTTGAGCATAAGGGACCTCCTGTCACTTCCCACTTCTCTGAATGTAGTTATCAATAGTATAAAAATTTTGGAAGTCAAATGTGACAATTCAGACCATAAATAATATATGAGTTATTTTGGCAGAATATCACCTTTTAAACCAAAAAATGGGTGAAAGAATTTTTATACCATAACCTAAAGGAGTATCTGAATAATTTGAGAAATGTGGGCACCCATAGTAACTGATAAGAGAGTGTCCAGGAGTCCTCGACTTGTGTTGGGGTGTCCCCCCAAAATGATGAATGTCCCAGAGATTCTCTTATGGACTTGGCCTGGCCAGGTCAGAGAAGTTGTTTCTGAGAGTGTGGGCAACTGACTCTTCTCCAAATGTCTGCAGAAGTCCACAACAGAACCAAGCCTTCTGGGACCCATAGGGGTCTGGGATGAACCTCCACTTCCCAGGTTCACCTGGGGTAAGGTAGGGGTGAAACTTAGCAGTGTTGTGTTGGATAATGAAGTGTCCAGTGTTGAGTAAAAGGTTAGTAAGAAATGGGATATAACTGTATGAGATTATAAGGAAGAGGGGGAGAAAGAGAGGGAAGAAAGGGGGGTGGGTAGTTCCCAAAAAGAAGAGGTGAGGGATATTGGGGTCACCCTCTTGAACCCTGCCCCACATTAGGCCCCAGATTTTAGGACAAAAAGGAAAAGAAGCAGGGGTACAAGCTCAAGAGGACTGGCTTATTTCATTACAAACATGAGAGGGACCGCTCTGGCACTCAAGACCAGACCAACAACTCTCATATTGTTTATAAGGTCTGTATAGGCTCATGAGCAAAACCTGGGCTCTGTTAAAGGGCATTTCAAGTCAGGGAAAACATTTTCCCCAGTGGTTTGTCAGAAAAAAGACTAACATCTAGAGCACATAAAGAATTTTAAAAATCAGCCTACCCAAATTTAAAGATCCAATTGAAAAATGAGCATCTGAGATGATACACACTTCTCAGATGAAGAAGTAGAAACTGCAAAGAAAGGCATGAAAAAAGGTTCAACATCACTGGTCATTCAAGAGATGCAAATTAAAACAACCTGGAGATTCCACCTTGCTCCACAAAGAATGGCCATTATCAAAAAATCAACCAATAACAAATACAGGTGGGGCTGTAGAGAAAAAGATACCCTTCTCCAATGTTGGTTGGACTGTAGACTGGTTCAACCATTGTGGAAATTAGTGTGGAGATACCAAAAAAACTAGGATTAGAGATCCAGCTATTCCCCTTCTGGGGATATTCCCAAAATAATTAGGAGCATCATACCACAGCAATATATGCACACCCATGTTTATAATGGCACAGTTTGTAATAGGTAAAACTTGGGGAAAAAACACAAATGCCCACCAACTGATCAACAGATAAAAAAGATATTTTTTATAGAATAGACTACTATTCAGCTATAAATAAGGATAACGTTGAGGCATTTCTAGATAAATGGATGCATACTCTTAAATGAAATAAATCTAACACACATGTGTAACTATCACATTGTCGGTCTGCTGTGAAAAACTGAAAATGTAAATAAGGACTAAAAAGAATAATATTTGGAAAAGAAAAGAAACTTCAAAATTATACTGTTTCAGATATTTTATTAATTATTAAAATGTTTTATGCCAAAAAGTATAGTATTATTAGAAAATAAGCTAGAGGTAGATTAGTAATTAAAAATATAGTCTCTTAAGATCATGATACAAAGTGTATTTACCATTTTTACTCTAATAATTTTTGTTATGTAGACTTATTTTTCATAGAATAGTTTTTTATTAATATCTACTTGTATTACAATAAATAAAAAGAATTAAAATAAAATCTAATTGGTCACAGAGGGGGAAAAAGAGAAAGAGTAAGGCTATATTTGACATAAAAAACCCCAAAGTTTAAAGAAGGATAAAAAGGCAATGGACACAAGACAAAAAGAAATGGAATATAAAACAGAGGTTAAGAACACCTTGGGAACTGTGGGTTTTGAATTCCTCACATGGTAGGAAAAGCCTTGCAGTTGAGACCTCTTTGAATCTGGACTTAGGCCTGAGCACCATCATGGCTGCCTCTGGACCTCACAGTTCTCAGGCCTCTGAGGGTTGTTCCAAGCCCCACCAGAAGTCATTAGCGTGAATAGCAAGAGCCTTTAAACCCAAGTAATGAGATCTATGTGACTGCACTGTAACTACAGATGCTTTGAATATGAAGTGTATTTCCCAGAATGAGAATAAAATACATTGTTGTTGTGATTTCCCTAAAAATATTGTGAGTTTTCAGTATGCTATAAAATGTTGTTGAACAACATAAATCATCCAGAATTTTATGTAAAATCCTATGATACAAAGTCAATAGTGGAAAGAGAGCTACTGAATTGAAAATTTCCACAGGGAAGAGTAAACATTGACCTAGTACTTTGTTATACACCAAATTAGAGAATTTGTGGAGTAGCAAAAGGGAATAGAAGTACTATCAGCAGTGAAATCACTAACTTAATTAAACTTTACATCTTTAAATTAAAATGAAAATCCTAGACCATTCCCCAGCTATCACATTCCTCAAGGTGCCCTGCAGCTCCCAGTTTCTCAGGCTGTAGATAACAGGGTTCACCTTGGGGGGAAGCACTGTATAAAACAGCAATGTTAATGCTTTCAGCAAAGATGAAGTTATAAATTTTTCAGCTACATATGCAACAGACCCAGAACATATGAACAATATCACTACAGTGATGTGAGGTAGACAGGTGGAAAGTGTTTTCACTCTGCCTTTTGAAGATGGCATTTTTAAGTACAGTAGAAAAAATGTGAACATAAGACACAAGCATTGCAATAAAACACATGTAAACAGCCACACAGCTAGCAATGATCAACCCATGCTCCAGCACAGGCTCTCTGGAACAGGCAAGTTTGAGAAGTGATGGGGTCACACAGAAGAACTGACTCACGTGGTTGGCCTTACAGAAACCAACAGAGAATGTACCTGTCATGTGCAGGGCTCCATAGATGCATCCTCCAAGCCAGGAGGCAGTCACCATCTGCACACAAGTGTCCCTGTTCATGAGAGCCTCATAATGCAGTGGGTGGCAGATGGCAGCATAGCGGCCACAGGACATCACTAGAAGGAGGGCATACTCTGTGCCACCAAGGACAAAAAGAAAGAATACCTTCAAGGCACTGCCCAGGAAGGAGATAGAATAGATGCTGGTCAGAGAGTTCATGATGGACTTAGGGAAAGTGACTGAGATGTAGCAGATATCAATAAAGGACAAGTTCTTCAGAAAGAAGTACAAAGGAGATTGGAGATGATGGTCAGCAGTGGTGAGGGCAATGATGAGGAGGTTCCCTGTCAGGGCTGCCAGGTAAATCAGGGAGAAGAGCATGGCATACACTTTCTGGAGCATGGGGTCATTATAGAATCCTGTCAACAAGAACTCTGTGAAGTTCCTCATGTTGGCTAATTTCTTAGCCTTGCTGCTTTTTTTTCTGTAGGAATAGATAGTACTGGTTACTCATTCAAAGAAAGCCTCCAATTTAGATATTCTTGTCATACTTAACTCAGCTTGATTCCATTTAAGTTAGAGGTCATTGGAATACTATTGAAAAATCATGACATAGCTCTCCATCTTATGATACTTACACAGAAAAAACAGAACTACGCTTGATATGAAAGATAATTACGAGTGGACAAAAATGAAATGAAATGAAGTGCATTGGTTACAGAGGAGCAGAAAGTGTTCTGGAATCTTTCTTGCCTTAGATTATCTAGCTGGCAGCTGTAAGGCTCTGGGATGGAACTTGTATCTTAGCTAACATTTCATAGGAGTAGCATGTTCAAATAGCAAAAATATCTCTGTTTTGTCAGGTCTTTCTGGAAGTCATTGAAAACTATTTTGAAAAATAACAATGGGTAGTGTGGTTTTGTCGAGTGAGGTTGAAGATATGAAACCCCAGGTGGAAAGTCTAAGGAGATGCAAGAACGAAGTTCTCATGAAGATGCTAAATGTCCTGCCTGGCATTAGGTGGAAATGTTTGAGCAGGATGTAATAGGGTGTCCCAATTCTGCTTCCCTGGCTAGTTCACTGGAGGTGTGGTGCACACCTAGTCTTCTAGCAGGATGACAGCTCACACCTTCTACAAATAAAATTATCACCCAATAATGACTGGAGCCTCCTGCCTCAATCTCACATTTTTAGCTTCTTTATCCCTGTGCTTTACCTCTTATTTTAAAATAATCGTGGGTGGTCTAGACTCACAGTAATACCCACGAGCACCAGATCATCCTCTAGCCCTCTTTCTTCTTGCAACAAATTAACTGCAGCAAATTTCACCAGTTCTCTCAGCTGATGCATAGGACATCATTATAATTCCTTCTCTCTGAGGTATCAGCAAAGACCTTAACATAATTTACCCATTTAAGTCACCCAAATACTCAGGGAATTTTTCCTCACAATTTGTTAAACATGGCAGTCAAGACAAAATGAGATTGTAACATCCAGATAAGCATGAAGGGTCTGACACATTTTCCTCTTATGTCCCTGAACAGACTGTGTCCATAGAAATAGATAAGGAAAAGCTCTTCAGAATCTATCCTCAAAGGTGAAGTCCATTCTAAACTAGCTTTGTATTCCACAGTCAATGTTACTTTATTCCTTGTACAATTCCTGTGTGATTTGAGTTGCAGACTTCCCTAGTAGCCTTGGCACTGGTCCAAAGCTAATGTATATTTACCACTGCATAACTGAGGTGCAATTAAGTTGGAGGAATGGTCAAGGGAGCTGTTGAAACCATGTCCTCTGAGAGTGCAGCAGGTAACCTTAAACCTCTAAATGCAAGATGATTCAGAATGGTGATATATATCATAAAAATTTAGGAATATTTATGTTTTAAAATATTCATTGCTGTGCTTTTAGAATAGCTTTTTAAATAGTAGGTAAAATATTTGCACTCAAATAGAATTCAGTGCCATACATTAACTAACACATGTTATATTTTTTGTATTCCATTACCTCTGCTATTTTTAAATTTTTGTCACTAGTATCTATAGAAATGTTATCCAAGGAAAATACCAAACTATACAGGACACTTAAACTTAAGTGAATCTTACCTGTGGAAACTTACTCAAGTATTTCTTCTCAGGTGTACAATACATTCTGGTATTCTTTAGAAATATTTTGCTTATTCCTTCCCATATTGATGGACATTGAGAATGAGCCCACATTTTAGTTATTGTGAACAGTGTTGCATTTGAAAAATCAACCCAAATATCTCATTGTGTTCTTGCATTCTGTACTTGTATTTACACACACAGGAGTGGGGAGGCAGGAAGTAGATTGGAGAAATTTTTGAAGGAGGGATCCTAAATGCCAGAGGGAAAAGGAGGAAGCTGGATCTCCAAAAGCCATGGAGTGCCTGCTTTTGACAACTGACCACAGCTGAGAAAAATAAGAGAGCACCTGTGCTATAGGCTTCCAGGCAGCCCATGATAAGTTCTTTAGAAAGCACAGAACCTCCACCTCTAAAGACTAAGCCATGCCAGGGACTGATGAGCTATGGAATACAGTGGCACCTAGGTTCATGAACTTAATTAGGTCTACAATTCAGATTGCTTACTGTATTGGTCATGAACTGAAACAAATTTTCCCATAAGGTTAAACATAAATAGTTAATCCATTCTGAACCATATGTATTTTTAACCATAAAAATATGAAACAAATTACAACACAGTATGAAGAGAGGGAACACAATCCTTGTTTGTGGAAGCTTCTGGCATGGAGGGCCAGAAGATGGTTGGGAAGGAGGGTATTATTTGGAGAGAGAGTTCTCCTTCTTAAGGACATTGGGGAGATATCCTTCAGGAGTTTCCTTTCTTCTTTGTCTCTTACCTTCAGGGTCAATTTTGAAAATAAATCTTTCTAATGTCACTTTTTTTCTGTGCTGCATAATTTTCTTGAAATAAGATACCTCATTATCATTTATCAGATTTAATACTGCTTATTACAGTTATGTTGTTCTGGTGCTTCTCAAAGAAACCTTCAGACTCATTCCATTTTGCCATAATGGATTTTATCAAATAGCTACAAACCTCCTCCCTGTCTTCCTCTTCCTCACTGGAATGTTGCTCAACAAAGATCTTCTGCTGCTCATTCTGGAGTTCAGCAAGTTTTTTTTATCATGAGCTCCTCCTTATGGTCTGCAACAAGCTCCTCTATATCTGCACCATTGACATCCAGACCCAATCTCCTGCCCATGGCCACAGACATCCAGACCCAAACTCCTGCCCAGGGCCACAATCACCTTCACTATCACTACTTCAGACCCTTCAAAATCACATTTGGTGACACATTCTGACCAGTTTTCTTCCAGTGTCAGCTTAAGGTCCAGTAGGTGACATCTTCTCAGACTTTGTCAATGAAGTTCATGCAGTGGAGGACATTGAAGTGCTTCTTCCAGAACACTTTCAGAGTCAAGGATGTCTCTTCAGTGACATTAAGACACCTGGTGAAGAGCATCTTCGTGTATGGCTCCTTGAAGTTGCAGATGGCTTGCTGGTCCATGGGCTACAGAAGAGGTGTTGTGTTGGAAGTGAGGAGCCTGACCTTAATGAAGTTATACTCAGCACCCATGTCATTCACCAAGGCTGGAGTTGTTCTGGGGCATTGTCCATCAGAAGAGGGCACTTGCAGGCAGTTAGTTGTCAGAAAGGTATTTCTTAATGTTTGGTGTGAACACCTCCTGCAGCCATTCCATAAACAACAGCCTTGTGACCCAAGCTTTCCAATTGCCCTCTACAAGACAGGCAGTCTGGTCTTGTTCACATACTATACCTTGAATACTGAGGGGTCTGGAAATGGGACATTAGCAATGGCTTAATCTCCAGATCACTGCTTGTGATCACACAAAGCAAAAGGCTCAATCTGTCCTTTGTTGGGGTGGGCTTGTGTCAGGCAGGGCCTCTCTCTGCTGCATGATAAAGGTTCTGTTTAGCATCTTCTTTCAGAAAAGCCCTGTTTCATTGCAGTTGAGCACTTGTTAACTGACATATCCTTCTGCCTTCAGGAATTCTGTGAATCCTTGTAGGCTTCTGCAGTGGCCTTGTCAGAACAGGAAGCCGTACTTTTGGGCAGCCATACCACTTACCCCAGCACAAAGGAGGAGGTTTCCAGGCCAGTATACCACCAGCCCCAGCACAGAGGAGGTGAGCTAACCTCAATATAGAGGAAGAGGCTTCTTGGCTGCCATACCACTGCCCCCAGTGCAGAGGAGGAGGATTATGGAATGCTGTACCACTAGCCCCAGTAAAGAGGAGGTGAGCTGCCCCAAGTACTAAAGAGGCAAAGCCACACAGGTGCCAGCAGCACACAACCCTCCCCCCTTTCGAAATGAGAAGACACATAAACAAGTTTCAAAACCAGACTTCCAGATCACCTAAAACAACCCGAAATGGAAATGAGATGGAACACTCTGATACTCTATCACCTGGACTCCCTGAAGTGGCAACAAAAGAAGATCTGGAAAAAGTGAAATCAGAAATAATTTCTCAGATAACAGCAGAAATTGTGCTCATAGTCCAAGACACGATGAATAAATCTAGAGTGGACACACATAAAAAACTACAGGAGCTGAGAAACATGATGGAATACCAACATAGGAAACAAATGAAATCCATAAAACAGATGCAAAGAGATTTCCAAGAGATTAAAAACTTCTTTGAAAGTTTATGCGGCAGAATGAGCCAACGTGAGGATAGAATTTCAGATATAAAAGATAAGATTGCAATTAGTGACCAAGAAAAGAAAAATTTCTTTAAAATTTTAAGGGATCATGAGAAACATATCAAGCACCTGTTAGACGATGCAAAAGAGAATAACATAAGACTGATCAGAGGCAATGAAGAAACAGGAGAGAGTGCAGATGACATAAAAAACTGTTCGGAGAAGAGATGACAGAAAACTTTCCAAGCAAGCCAAAAGTACTTGACATACAGACAAATGAGGCATATTGGACTCCAACTAGCCTTGATCAAAAAATATCTACACATAGGCATATAATAGTTAAGATTCCAGAAACCCAACAGAAGAACAGAATTATACAAGCAGTTAGAGAAAAGAAATAAATCACATACAAAGGAAAGCCCATTAGAGTCACAGCAGACTTCTCAATGCAAACCCTCAAAGCAAGAAGAGTGTGGAGTGATGTATTTCAAGCCCTAAATAAAAACAGCCTCCAACCTAGATTGATATACTCAACAAAATTGTCTTTCAAAATTGATGGAGAAATAAGATACCTTCATGACAAAGAGCCCTTGAGGAACTTCATGAAACCAAATCTAGCATTGCCAAAATTTTTAGACAATATCCTAGGAAAAGACTGAGGATCACAAACCCAGGAAGCCCAGCTGAATGAAGCCATCTTGTACAAGAAATTATATGCAAAGGGGGAGAATCCAACAAAGTGAAAATGTCATGACAATGATAAGTCAATACATATCAGTTATAAGCATCAATGATAATGGTCTCAATTCACCAATCAAAAGAAATAGACTGGCAGAATGTGTGAAGAAGCTTGATTCAACAACATGCTGCATACAAGAAACACACTTAATTCAAAAAGAAACTTGTGGATTGAAAGTTAAAGGGTGGAAAACAATACCCTATGTGAAAGGAACCACCAAAAAAAGCAGGAATAACTATCCTGTTGCAGATCAAGTGGATTTTAAACCAACACTGATTAAGAGACAATGAATGACACCATATCCTTGTAAAAGGAACAATAAAGAGGAAGCGATGACAATCGTAAATATATATGAACCAAACATGAGTGCACCCAACTATATAAAACTAATACTAATGGACATGAGAAATCATATAAGCACTAATACAATAGTCATGCAGGACCTCAATACCCCACTGTCACAAATAGATAGATCAAGTAGACAAAAAGTAAGCAATGAAATACTAGAACTCAATCAAACTCTTGAAAAGATGAATTTAACATATGTTTAGAGAGTGTGCTATCCCACAAAATCAGAATACACATTTTCTTCAGCTGCACACCAGTCATTCTCCAACATTGACTGCATACTCGCTCAGAGAACATGTTTAAGTAAGTTCAAGGGAATTGAAGATATTCCCTGCATATTATCAGACCATAGTGTGATGAAATTGGAGATCAATACCAAAATAAACCACAAAAATTTCATAAGCACATGGAAATTAAACAACATACTCCTGACTAACCAATGGGTCACAGAGGAAAGTAAAGAAGTCTCACAGTTCCTACAATTAAATGACAATGTCAATACAATATATCAGAATCTATGGGACACAATGAAAGCAGTCTTATATGGTAAATTCATAGCAGTGAATACCAATATTAGGAAAACAGAGCAAACCCAATTAAACAGCCTGATGCTGAACTTCAAGCTTCTAGAAAAAGAAGAACAGAAAAATGCAAAGCTCATACAAGGAAGAAAAATATAAAGATCAGGATAGAAATCAAATCAATGGAGCCTATGAGAATGAAAAAAAATCAACAAAGCCAAGAGTCTATTCTTCAAAAGAATAAAAATATTGACAAACACTTATCCAAACTTTTCAGAAAAAGGAAAGAGAAGGCCAAAATCCATGCAATTAGAAATGAAAAGGATGAAATTACAACAGACAGAGCAGACAACCAGAGGATCATCAGTACCTGCTTTGTGAACCTATATGCCAATAAGATGGAAAATACAGAAGAACTGGACTGACTCCTAGATATGTACAAATTACAAAAGCTGAATGAAGAACTAAAACTTCTAAACAACCAAATATCAATCAATGAAATTGAAAATGTAATTAAAAACATAGCAAGTAAGAAAAGCCTGGGTCCTGATGGCTTCACTATAGAATTCTACAACCTATTTAAAGAGGAACCAGTGTCACTACTGTTTCAAATCTTCAATGAAATTGGAAGGGAAGCAATATTCCCAACTTCATTCATGGAAGCAAGCATCACCTTGATCCCCAAAGCAGAGAAAGACTAAAATGAAAAAGAGAATTATAGGCTAATCTCACTAATGAATGTAAATGCAAAAATCCTTAAGAAGATAGTGGCAAATAGAATCCAGAAAATAATCAAGAAGATCATAAACCCTAACCAAGTGGGATTCATCTGAGGGATGCAGGGGATGGTTTAACATATGCAAATCAGTAAATGTAATACACTGTATTAAGAGGGCCAAGGACAAAATCCATATGATCATCACAATAGTTACAGAAAAAGCATTTGACAAAATCCAACATGCGTTTTGATAAAAACCCTACAAAACATTGGAATAGACAGTCTCTACCTCAATCTGATAAAAACCATCTATGAAAAACCAACAGCCAGTATCATACCAAATGGTCAGAAATTGAAATCCTTCACACTAAAATCAGGAACAAGACAAGGATTTCCACTATCACCACACTTGTTCAATATACATTTGGAAACATTAGCCACAGCAATTAGACAGGAGAAAGAAATAAAAGGAATAAAGATAGGAAACAAAGCCAAATTTAGATTATTTGCAGATGACATGATACTCTTTATAGAAGATCCCAAAAACTTAAGCAAAAGTCTTCTAGACTTAATAACCAAATTCTGTAGAGTACCTGGATACAAGGTCAACACAGAAAAATCAATAGCTCTCCTCTATACAAACAACAGAAACACTGAGAGAGAAATAAGGCAAGCAATTCCTTTCACAATAGCATGCACATAACTGAAATATACAGAGATCAACCTAAGAAAAGAAATAAAAATCTCTTCTCTGCAAACTATAGCACTCTGAAAAGAGAGATTGAAGAGGATATCAGAAAATGGAAAGACATCCTTTGCTCCTAGGTAGGAAGAATCAAGATAGTGAAAATGGTCATTCTTCCAAAACTGCTCTTTAGATTCAATGCAATCCCAAATGAAATCCCAGGAGCGTACATCCCAAACTTTGAGAAAACAATGCAAAAATTAATCTTGAATAAGAAGAGACCCAGAATAGCAACAGCAATTCTAGGTAACAGAGACATGGCAGGGGGTATCATAGCCCCCAACTTGAAACTATACTACAAAGCTACTGTGATAAAACAGCATGGTACCAACAAAGAAACATATTTGAGGAACAGTGGTACAGATTAGAAGATGCAGAAATAACTCCAGACACACTTAGCCACCTAATCTTTGACAAAGGAGACAAACACCCTCACTGGAGGAAAGATAGCCTCTTTTATAAATGGTTCTGGAAAAACTGGGTTTCAACTTGCCAAAGATTAAATCTAGACCTATATCTCCCTACATGCACTAAACTAAAGTTGAGATGGATTAAAGATCTAAATATTAAATCAGACATTCTGAACAGGCTGGAGCTGACATTAGGTAGAACTTTTGAACCATTGGTGTTGGAAAATATTTTATGAACAAAACCTCAGTTGCACTTCAACTAGAACAAACAATCAACAAGTAGATTATTTTCTTATTAAAAAGCTTCTGCATAGCAAGAGAAACCACCAACAGTGAGAAGAGACAAACCACAATTTGTGAAATAATTTTCACCTGCTGTTCCTCAGACAAAAGTGACCTATCTAGAATCTATAAAGAACTTTAAAAAAATCAGACCTCCCATATTTAAAGACCAAATCCAAAAATGGGCATCTGAAATGAACAGATATTTCTCAGACAAAGAAGTAGAAATAGCAAAGAAAACATATGAAAAAATGTTCAATGTCACTGATCATTTAAGAGATGCAAATGAAAACAACACTGAGATTCCACATCATCCCAGAAAGAATGGCTGCTTTCCTTAAATCAAACAATAAACAAATGCTGGTGGGGCTCTAGGAAAGAAGAACACTACTCTACTGCTGGTGGGAGTGTAGAATGGTGCAACCACTGTATGGAGGTATGGAGATACCTCAAATAACTAGGACTGGAAGTCCCATTTGACCCAGATATTTCCTGTGCTGAGTATCTTCCCCAAAGAATTAAAAGACATACCACAGTGATATATGTACACCCGTGTTCATAGCAGCAGAGTTTGTAATAGGTAAAACCTAGAAGAAGCCCCTTTGCCCATGAACTCAAGACTGGATCAAGAGAATGTGGGTTTTTTAAAATAAAAGTGAATACTATTCAGCCATAAAATATAAGAAATTAGAGACATTTATAGCTAAATGGATGCACATTGAGGCGATACTCCTAAGTGAAATAAATAGGACACACATGTGTAAATACCAAATAGTTTCTCTAGTGTGAGAAACTGAAAGTGTAAATAAGGACTAAAAGGTATAATAGATAATGTGTAATAAGAAGAAAAGGGGCAAAGGGAAAGGGCAACTTGGAGGGGTAGGGGAAAGAAAGAACTGAATCAAATTAGTATGAGAAAATGAAAAAATGGAAATAAAGTCTTGCAAATAGTAAGGGATGGAGGGGTTGAAGGGAAGGCAGGGGAATGGGGAAAAATAAGAACCAAGATATATTATGTAAAGGTACAAATTTACAATGATGAATATCATTATATTATATACCTAAAATGTACCAATAAAATTTAATTTAAAAAAAAGTCCTGGAAGCCTCACCATGTCTTATCACAACCTGGGTGCCACTTCTCTTGTTGAATATATTAAACCATCTTCTACTTGCTTAAATTCATCACTTATTGCACTGGTAGAGGGTTTTCTTGCAGTAAATCACTGTGTATTCTCCTGTTTTGTTCACAGATGATAGGTCCACTAACACTATCACCTGCAAGCTGTTTTTCATTTAGCCACACTAACATGTTTTTCCACCTCTTCCAGCATTTGTATCCTCTGCTTGGTTGATATCTTCACCTTTTGCCATACCAGCTCCTTTTGTGGCATCTTTATTCTACAAAATAATGGAGATGTTGATTTTCCAATCGTACTCTAAGGCCAGACTAGTCACAGGATACCATGTTCATGTTTTCCTACTATTTCCTTCTTTGATTCTATAGTTATTTTCTTCAAAACCTTCATACCTTTCTTTCTTTGTGCATTCTTGTCACCTTCATTACTGCTCTGCACTTTCTTTTTATTACCAATTGCTCTGCAATTTCTTTGGAGCCATGCTGGACTGAATAATACTGTACAGTACACTACATGCTAAAAAGTGCCCCCAAAATCTTCACACCAAGTGATCACAGGTCTAGCTGTGACCACAATCTTGAGTACAGGAAGCCACAACCACGTGCCTGAAAGGAAAGATGCTGGAACAAAATTTTTCATACATAGAAATGTTTATGAACCAAGGTATTACTGCATCCCAAAGAGCCAAAAGTGACTTGATTCCATTATAACTAATCATAATCACATTCACATTGTGGTTTTGACCCTCTGATGGGCTTTGGGCACCATGACAGTTCCACAAAGATCCATATAGTAACAAAAACTCCCTTTCAACAAAAAGTGTTCTCCTTGATTGGAATGAATTGCTATTCCATTTCAAAGAGTTTCTCCCTCCATTTACAAACCATACATCACCTCTGGCACCTGGATTTTTCTGGGCTGTGTGTTGCTCTAAGTCAAAGATCTAGACAGTCACACTGCCCAACAATAGTGGAATTGCTGGATCATGTGTTAGGTCAGTCTTCAACTATGTATTTCAGTAAGTGAACACTGCTCTCTACCATGGCTACACTATTTTCCATCCCAACCAACAAAAAAGGAATAACTTTTTCATACCTCACAAGTATTTGGTCTTTTTTCATTATTTTTCTTTTTTAATGAGAAATTTCCAATCTAATATATGTAGGGCATATCTCATGTCTTTTTTTAGTGAATAAATATATGAGTATCCTTCCATGTGCGTTTTTTCCCGTGGTATATTTCCTTTAGAGAAATGCCCATGCATGTCCTCAGCCTATTTTTAATCAGGTATCTATGTTCTTTTTTATTGTATCTTATAATGCAGTAAATCAAAACTTATTACATAAGTGACTTGTTATTCTTACCTCTAATTCCATGAGTTGCCTTTTCACTAGGTATATAGCATCTTGATATGCATATATATATATATATATATATTTAAATTATTTTTTTCCTCTAGTGCCTGGGCTCCTCTTGGTGTTGTAGTCAAAAATCTATTGACATGTCCAGTCATGTGTGGCAGATACCTCTCCCCAGTATTAATAGGCTGTAGAGGCACAAGTTTCTTGCCCTTCACAATTCGGCTGTGTTACATTGGAAGTAGTCCAATCAGCTAAGTTCACTCCCAGCCAATGTCAATTTGGCTCAACTAAATTCTTCCCTTCTGAATTAAACATTTGTTCTCTTCAGCAAAGACATGCTTATGCTTTCATTCTGCAGTCAGGCCTGCTAGACACTAGTTATCAGCAGGTGCCCTAAGGCCTGCTGAGTTTAACCCCTTCCCATGATTGTAACAAATAAACAGTGAATATTCTAGGAGTCCTTTGTCTTTGCTGCCCAGAGTAGCTTAGATCAGCCAAAGACTCAGTTTCTCTCAACTCTCTGTCTCTGTGTCTTTATTTCCCACTTTGCAATCTCATGGACATCGTACTGGCTCACAGCAGATCAGTACCCACTGCAAAGGTCTCTGGTAATGTCCCCCTTTCCATTCCCTACAGTCATGATGTTTTTCCACTCTGTTCTTCAAAGGGATTTATAGTTTCTGGTCTTTCATTTTGGCCTTTGGTTCATTTTGAATAATTATTGTGCATGGTGTAAGACTAGAACTGAATTACTTTCTTTTTCAATACACTTTGCTGATATGGCTAACCAAAGATGTTATCCTTTGCTTTCTGGCAGCAAGTATCTCATAATTAGATGGCACTTGTCTAAATTACATACATGACATGCATTGCATGAACTCCATTAAAATCTCCACCTTTTGCTTTTATTATTTTCTATTTACTTCTAATTTTTACTTGCTAGATAATATCTGTACTTATTCAGGGAGGGTAACATTATATATTGTACAAGAATACATTTTATAATGACATGTCTGATGATTATTATATTCATTAAGTTAAACTTTTATTTTCTTTTGTGTTGACACCATCCAAAATCTCTACTGTAGATATTTTGAAATATGCAATGCATTATTTTAACTACACTAACCCTGCTGAGCAATAAAGCACTTATTACTATCTCTATGCAACATGTTTGCACTAAGAAACACCACCCTACTGTCCCTACTGACTACCCCAGCCTTGGGTTCTACTCTCAACTTCTGTGAGATTTAATATTTTAGGTTTCACCTATACCTTAGTTACTTTTCTCATTACTGAGACAAATACTCAATCCCTAAAGTTAAAGGAGGAAAGGTTTATTTTGTCTCACACTTTGTAGAGGTATCAGTCCATAATTGGCTGGCTCCAGAACAGGGTGGCATGGCCGACTGCAGAGCAAGAAGACATAGTTCATGGTATGACAGGCAGAAAGCAGCAAGCCTACCTTTACCTTTTATCCCATACAGGTTACAAGCCTGTTGGGTGGTACCACCCACATCAAGGGTGTGGGTTCTATTTTTAGTAAATCCATTCAGCCACACCCAGAACTATTCTAATTCCAATCAGTGGAATAACTTAGTACCACACACCCTCAATCCCAGCATCACACACTTAATCCACACTCACACATCTTACCTCCAGCCACAATTGAAAAGCCCCAAACATCATCACATCAGATTTAAAAAAAAAAAGAATGAGATCATTAAATATTTCTTTTTCTGCAAATAGTGTTCTGGTGGTGAAAGATGCAGTCAATATTTAAATTTACTATGAAACATTATAGTAAAAGACACATTGCTAAAAATAATGAAATAAGTGTCCTCAAAGTGAGAGTGAGTAGTAGGGATTTTTTGTAGTTTGAGGGGTGATTCATGGGAATGTGTATTTCACTGTAATAAAATTTTAAAATTTATATGTTTACCATATTTTATGATTACCCTCTCATTGATCAAAGGCCAATGGTAATTTCTGTCAAATAAAAACTTTGCAGAGTGTTCTAAACCACCCTATTCACTAACTCTGGCATGATGACACTTTTCTGTCTCCCAAGGTCAAAATGATCATGAAAGGTAAATATTTTAATTGACTTAGGACAATAAGGAAGCCATGACAGCATAACTAAAGACACTCAGGAAAGAGAACTTCCATAACTGCTACTGAAAGAGGCAAGAATCCTAGTATAATTGTCCAAAGTAAGAAGGAGTATTTTGAAGGGTATCCATGGCAATGTATCTTTCCTGTAATTTTTAAAATTTAATCACTCGCTACATTTTGCTATCACATCTCATATATCATTTCACTTTTTTCTTTTCTATTTCTCAATTGATGAACAACTAGGTTAATTCTATGTCTTTCTATTGTGAATAGTACAGTAGTAAAAATGGAAATGTAGACATATTTTGACATGCTAATTTTATTTACATTAACACTCAGTAATGCAATTGCTGGATCACAGGATAGTTATACACTTTTAAGAAACTTATATACTCTTTACCATAATTCCTATAGGAATTTACATTTTCACCTGCATTGCCTAAGAGTTCTACTGTCTCCACAGCCCCATCAGCATTTAAATTTGACTTTTCTATAATAGCTATTACATCTGAAGTGAGGTGAGAGTTCATTGTGATTTTTACTAGTATTTCTTTGATAAATAATTATTTTGAACATTGTTGCATACTTTTTAGCCATTTTGCTTATTTTGAGAAATGTACACTCACTTGTTTAGCCTGTGCTATGATTATTTGTTCTTTTGCTATTGAATTGTTTGAGTCCCTTCAAAATTCTAGATATTACTCTCTCCTCAAACTTATAGTTCACAAATAATGTCTCCTATACTGTAAACTGTCTCTTGAATGTGTCCATTTTCATTATTTTTGCTTTTGTTGTCTGGTTTTTGATATTGTATCTAAAAAGTCATTGGCCAGACCAATAGCATAAAGCATTTGCCCTGTTTTTTTATGATAGTTACATGTTTTTCAGTCTTAAACATAAATATTTAGTCCAATTTGAGTTGATTTTTGTGTATGATGAGCAGCAATGCACTACTTTCACTCTTTTGCATGTGGACACCCAGGTTCCTTATTTTTTTGCAAGAAGTGTCTTCTCTCTATTGTTCTTGGCATTTCTATTATAATCAGCTGTTTGTGGTGTTGGTTGCTTTGCTCTCATTCCTGAGACAAAACACCTGATACAAAAAGTTAAAGGAGAAAGGGATCAGTTGCTTACAGTTTGTAGAGATTTTAGTTCGTAATAGACTGGATCCAAGGCACTGATGGCAAACAGGTATCACGGAGGAGAAAGAGCATGGTGCACACAAGGCAGAAAAAGTGAAAAAGGACCTTAACAGCAACTTTCTTCTACTTTTATATTATTCAGACTACTTAGAGTGGGTAGCACTCACACTCTTAATCCTAGTTGCCTCAGGACTATGCTCACCATGGATTAATCACACACTCTAGATTTAGCCACCTAGAAAAAGCATGAGGCTTGGGGCAACACCTAAATACAAACCATAACATGTGGATTTATTTCCAAGTTGTCTGAACTGCTCTACTTTTCTGTGTGTCTGTTTTCATGCCAATACTATGCTGTATTAATTAACATGGACTTGGCATATAATTTGAAATCATATGGTCTTTTGTATTAAATCTCACTCTTTTTGCTCCATATTGCTTTGTCTATTAGGGTCTTTTGTAGACCTTAGTGTATTTCTGTCCTGTACTATGTGTTTCTGTGAGGAGTAACATTAGAATGTTTAAGAGACTGTATTGAATCTGCAATTGCATGGCATGCATGTTTTAACACTAGTGATTCTACTGATTTCCTCTAATGTCAGGTCCCAGCCACCCACATGGATCCCAGACAACACTCAGGGTGGGGAGTGGAGGGAGACTGAGCAGTGCTGCACTTTCCACATCTGAATAAGAACAGCAAAGTACTCTGTCCCTGAAACCTTAGAGCACAACACAGTAACCCAGTACAATGAGTCTAAGCAAAAAGGGAGATATGAGGGATTTAGTTTTGTTTTTTCAGCAAATGTGTCATTTTTTAAAGAATAAGGTCTGCATTTACTTGTATGTAATCCAATTATTTAATCTCTGTAATTCATTTCACTGATTAAACAGTCTAATACTATATTAACTAGTAATGGTGATGATGTTAGAGAAAATTATCAGTTATCTATTATGTGTGAGATATTTGTATCATATACAAACTAGCATAAAATCTTAGTTCTAGAAAAACTATTTGTAACTGCTAATATTAACTATGCATGTAATACATACCCATATAAATGTCTATTTGTATCATATGAGTACATGTAAATCATAGAGTATGAGCATATATGCTTATGCATATATTTCTACAAGTTAATGAGAATAAATTAATATTAAATAGAAAAATTAACATGAAATAATTTTTAAAAGAACATTTAATCATATTCAATCATATATTTTATTGGCTTTTGCCAGCTCTAAACGATATTTTTGTTGGCTTGTTTTTAGACAGGTCTTGCTATGCAGTTCAGGATGGCCTTGAACTCACTAAGTACCCCAGGCTGGCCTCAAACTCACAGTGGTCCTGCTGTCTACCCACTACAAGTGCTAAGATTATAACAAAGCACCCATGTTGTACCTTTTTAAAACAAATTTTTCTTTCTGTTTCCCCTACAAGGAAGCACTATGCTGGTACTCTACTATTTAGTTCTCTATTTCACTTGATGAGCACTAAAAAGCCAAAGAACTTGTGTTCTCTGAAAAACTGATGGGGGTGTGGATAGGTAGAGGCCCAAAGCTCACTCCTTCAACAGCAAGGGGGAGAAAGAAGCATCAGGAGGGCACCCTCTCAGTGTGAGCCTATGAGCTCTACTGGCTCCCACAAAGTTCTGTGGCCATTATCCAAGTGACAAAATCTGCATGGTCCAGCACATGCTGCCCACTGCACCCTCCACTGAAAATCAGCAGCCTCAAGTGGACCAGGTCCATGTGAATCAACAAGGAACCTGCCTGGAGGACTCTGTCCAGAAAAAAGTGTTCCAATTCCAATGTAGTCCACCACAGCTGCTCATTGTTGACAGCTTTGCCAAAGCTGTGGAAATCAGTCATGGCATCCTTTCTGCTCTGCTCAGTTTCATTCTCCAATGGTTTAGGAAACCATGGCTAATGGAGGGGCTTTCCATATTGAAAAGATCAACAGCAAAATGCAACCCAAACAAATTGGTAGAACCCCTCCTGCTCCCTGCGAACTTGGAGGCTTTTATATCCACAGCCTGGTCATCTTCCATGCCTGTATCCAGAACAAGCACCCTTGGTTGTTGTAAAAATGAGGAGAGAAGGCCTTCCCATGAGGAGAAAGACCTTCCTTTGTGGCCAGGTTGATGTCTGCTGATGTCATCCAAAATCTCCCTGCTGGGCTTTCCAAATGATGCTGTGTGTTGAATCTGATGGGTAGATTCCAGGCTCTTGTATATGATGAGTAAAGAATTTCAAGTGTACAGCTGAAGGTAAAAGAAAAAACAGCCACAGTATTGAAGACAATGGAAGATGTGCTCAGGTCAGGTGTGAACAGAAATGTAGTATTGGGCAACAGGGAAAAGAAAAGCACAGTACTGCATGCAGATGAATCAGGCTTTTGAATTTTTAAAGGACACACATACTAGTTTGGGTGCTACTCATTGTCTCTCTAGATAAGGTTGATAGGAATGAATGACAGGTTATCTAAAGTGCTTTCAATCATCATGCATGTGCCAGAATTCACTGCTTAAATTACATGTGTGAGATGCAGTCCATATCTATAAATCTTTAATAATATTTGTGTGGGGAATATGTTTCTGAAGACCAGTGTTAGAAAAAAATGAAAAGAACCAGCGGTGCAAGCTCTCAACAGGACAGGCTTATTTCATTACGGACCTGAGAGGGACCACACTGGCACTAGAGACCAGGCTAGCAACTCTCATACAGGTTAGGAGGTCTCTATAGGGTCCCGAGCATAAAAAAAATGGGGCCTGTGGAAGGGACACATCATAATGGGGCTTTCAGAGGAGATGGTTCAGTACAAAGGAGTTGCGGCTATCCACTTGAGGACATACAAGGAGTTGCATGTTGTCTGTCAAGAGCAGGGCTGAACAATGATTGGGAATTATAGGGTGTAGCTGTGCTTACTGGCCCTTACCAGCCCATGATGATTCATCTGCAGCAGTTGTACAAGTGCAGCAAGGGAAGGGATTTAAAGTGGTCTCTGCTCAGTCCAGGATGGCAGTGGTCCAATTCTTTCATTCCATACTGCATGGTTAGATAAAGAAAATGGGCAGTGCATTTCTTTCTTAAGGATTTCTTGAGAAATCCTGCTGATTAGGGGTGATGGTGATCACGAAGGTTTTGGTTGCATTGAATAAATAAAAACATACTGATGTGGTCTTTAGCAAATGTCCATAAAATTGCTGCCATCCTATTGGTGAGAAATATTTGAAATAAATTGATTAGCAATGGCAATAATAAATAGGAAGAAAGAGGAGAATAGAAACTACAAAATAAGGATCCAACATAGGGCAGTGGATTTCTATGAATCTGATGAACATTGCAGTCTGAGCTAAGACATTTCCTGTACTTCCAGGACCTCTGTGTCTATCCCCTGTACAGCTGTGTTTACATTAGTATGATGATCTGGAATAAAAGTAAAGTATGTTGTAAGAAGCGTGGCTCAAGTGCTCCCTTGAGTAGAATTCATGGTGGCAATGGATCCCAGGCATATTTATCATCAGTTTCACTGCATCATTACTGGGAGTTTGGCAGGCTCTAGGTGAGAATAAACAAACATTACCAAGAGACTAAAGCACATATGACCAAACCATGAACATCTGAATGAAGAGGAAGATTGGGTAAGGAGTCACATCCACACAGTGTTCTTCAGGGATTGGAATAGCAACTGTAACCAGCTGGTTTCTAGACCTGTCTGCAGCTGAAGACTCAGCAAGGGTCAGTGACTAGAGTGCCCTTTTATGTTGAGCCTATATTACTCTTATTTTAATATGATTTTGGTTTTACTTTTGAAGGGGTTTGTTCAAGACCAAGTTAAAGTGAACCCATGTTAATCAAAATTAACCTCTCACTATCTATCACAGTCAGTCAAGTCTCCTTGGACATTAATTTTATAACCATGTGGAGATCTATCCTGATCCTCTGCCACCTTCCAGAATGGGTCACAGTCTTTCTTGACCATGTGGCTTTCTGTCTAAGCATGGGTGGTGATCCTCCCTTTAGCACACTGTACATTGGTTGACAAGTCTCTGGGTTCCAGTAATCTCCCCATTCAAGAAGTTGTGAGGCTTAGAAAGTTATAGTATCCTATAGAAAGGGTCCTGGGGCCTTGTTGACATTGGCAGGTCAGGGCCAAAATACTGGCTGTCCTCCTAGTCTAGGTGCTTTCCTAGCTTTGGTCTCCAAACCTTAGTAGTTGAAGATCCGGGACATGAGTTACACTAGTATTATAGTGGGATAAATAGGTATAATCTTATGATTTTTTTTTATATCACCCACCTTGAAATATACAATATGACCAGGGAACTGTTATTTCTTTACTAATCATGATTGTTTTAGAAATTGAATCCCTGCATAATATTAACAGTTGACAGTTATAAGGCTATAATGAGAATATTTTAGGTCACATTTCAGCATAACAATCCCGATGACATCATTAAATGAGATGAAGAAATTTTTACTTAAATTTGTCATTTTCAATATTGTGCCATCTAAGAATAATATATCTTATATGACTTTGCCTGGACTGCACGGTATTTGAGCATCATAAAGTGTTGGAGCACATACACAATATACAACTAATAATGCTGGCTGTTTTTCTTATTGGATTGGTGTGCACATCTTATCACAAGTAGCTGGAAGATAAGTAAGGGGAAGCCTGATGCTTGAGCCTAAAAATTTAACACCATAAATAACTTTATCCTGGAAATCACTGATATTTAAATTTTGTATCTCTGAAGACCTGTATGCTTGGGTAACAAATATATTTAATTCAAGATGAAGTCAGCAATGAGTGTCACAGATCAAGTCATAACTGTCCAAGGAGGCACCTCTGTCCTGTTTCTTGTCAAGGACCAGTCTATGTGTTCCAGTTAGCCATGCAGGAAACTCATGTCCACTATCAATTTTAGAAATGAGAGTTACAGCCTTTGCCTGGAAGCACAAGTTAGACAAGAGAGGAAAGATGGGGCCTAGGAAGGGTATTCTTGAATTTTCACATGGTTAAATTTCACTGGTTGGGAAATTAGTCTCCAAGTAACATTGAATGGCAAAAATATATTACTACCAGCAGAAAGCAGGAATAAAAGCAAGTTAATTCTCTAACTGTACTCTGAGAATTTACAATGTACAAGAAATGACTTAAGTATATCAATGAAACAAAAATACCCACTCAAATTGAAAGCTAAAAGAAAATTAATTAATTTTTGTTTCCCTAGGCCTAAAATGTTTATTTCTCCTGTTCAGCTAGTCCCTGTCAATGAGGGGGTTTTTGGGGGGGTTTTTTAATGAGTTTTTAATTGTTAGAAATGAATTTGTCTGTTTAGACTCAAATGGGATTCAAGAGGCATTGAAAGGATGATGAATAGTTTTGGTCATTCTAAAAACATATAAACAGCTTTTTCATGGATATCTCAAAAAGAATGAAAAATAAAGTTGGGCTCAAACAAAGCAGATGCTTGAACCTTTGAAAAAATACTAATGAAGGGGATTTTTCCTCAAAAATTTGTCCCAGTATGGCATAATTTACTGGCTTTACTAGTGCTGCCTTTAGCCCTTCATTTTTATGAAATAGACTCAATTGATATACAGTATTATAATTCAGAGCTCTCTTGTAGGGCCTTATCTCAGGGGGAGCATCCCTATTTATTTGGAATGGTTTGAGTTTTACTGTGTTATGTGTATCAGCTTCAAGGTGATATTGAAGGAGAGAGAGAGAGAAGCAAAGAGATCAGAGAGCAAAGAAATCTTGAGCATAAGAGACCTCCTGTCACTTCCCACTTCCCTGAAGGGAGTTATCAATAGTATAAAAATTTGGAAGTCAAATCTGCCAATTCATACCATTGGCTGCATAATATATGAGTTATTTTGGCAGAATATCCCATTTTAAACCAAACAAGGTGCGAAAGAATTTTTAAACCACAATGTATCTTCATAATTTGAGAAATTTGGGCTCCCATAGTAACTGATAAGAGAGTATGCCAGTATTCTTAGCCTTGTGATGTCCTCCCAAAAGGACGAGGGTCCCAGAGATCCTCTTGTGGACATGGCCTGGCCAGATCAGAGAAGTTGTTTCTGAGAGTTTGGGCAAGTGGCTATGCTCCAAATATCTGCAGAAGTCCACAACAGAACCTAGTCCTGCAGGATGCACAGGGGTCTAGGATGAACCTCCACTTCCCAGGTTCACCTGAGGTAAGGTGGGACAAATCTTAGCAGTGCTATGTTGGATAATTAAGTGTCCAGTGTTGAGTAAAGGGTTAGCAAGAAATGGCATATAACCATATGAGATCATAAGGAAGAGGGGGAGAAAGAGAGGGAAGAATGGGGGTGTGTAGCTCACAAAAGGAAGAAGTGAGGGATATTGAGGTCATCCTCTTGAACTCTGACCCATGTTAGGCACCAGATTTTAGGACAAAAAGGAAAAGAATCGGGGTAGAAGCTCAACAGGACAGGCTTATTTCATTGCAAACATGAGAGGGATCACTATGGCAATCAAGAAGAGACCAACAATTCTCATACTGTTTACAAGGTCTCTATAGGGTCATGAGCATAAAAAATGGGCACTGTTAAAGGGAATTTCAAGTCAGGGAAAACATTTTCCCCAGTGGTTCCTCAGAAAAAGGGACTAACATCTAGAGCACATAAAGAAGATTTAAAAATCAGCCCACCCAAATTTAAAGACCCAATCCAAAAATGGCCATCTGAGATGATACACACATCTCAGATGAAGAAGTAGAAACTGCAAAGAAAGGCATGAAAAAATGTTCAACATTACTGGTCATTCAATTGATGCAAATTTAAAAATCCCTGAGATTCCACCTTGCTCCATAAAGAATGGCCATTTTCAAGAAATCAACCAATAACAAATACATATTGGGATGTGGAGAAAAAGAAAGCTTTCTCCAGTGTTGGTGGGAGTGTAGACTGGTGCAACCACTGTGGAAATCAGTGTGGAGATACCACAGAAAACTAGGATTAGAGATCCCATTATATCCAGCTATTCCACTTCTGCGGATATTCCCAAAATAATTAAAAGCATCCTACCACAGCAATATATGCACACCCATGTTTATAGTGGCACAGTTGTAATAGCTAAAACATGGGGGAAAATGCAATTGCCCATCAACTGATCAATGGACACAAAAGATTTTTTTTATATAATGGAGAATTATTCAGCTATAAATAAGGATAACATTGAGGCATTTCTAGATAAATGGATGCATACTATTAAATAAAATAAATTGAACACACATGTAATTATCACATTGTCTTTCTGCTGTGAGAAACTGAAAATGTAAATAAGGACTGAAAATGTAAATAAAGACTAAAAAGAATAATATTGGGAAATAGAAATTGTTCAAAATTATACTGTGAGATACTTTATTAATAATTAAAATGCTTTTTGACAAAATGTAGTATTATTAGAAAATAAGCTAGAGATAGATTAGCAATTCAAAATATATTCTCTTAGGGCCAGGGATTTATCTCAGTGTTTCTGCTGCCTGCTTGCAAGCACAAGGACCCAAGTTCAATCCCTGGTACCAAAAAAAAAAATATATATATATATATATATATATATATATATATTCTCTTAAGATCATGATGCAAAATGTATTTACCATTGTAATTTTTAATAAATTTCTAATAATTTTTGTTATGTAGAATAATTTTTTCATAGAATGGCTTATTATTAATATCTACTTGTATTACATTAAAATAAAATGTATTACAATAAAATCTACTTGATCCCCAAGGGCGAAAAAGAGAAAGATTATGGCTACATTTGACATAAAAAACCCTCAAATTTTAAGAGGGATAGAAAGACAATGGAGACAAGACAAAAAGAAATAGAGTATAAAAAAGAGGTTAAGAACCCTTTTGGAAAAAATTTTAAAGGAACCCTTTTCGAATTGTGGGTTTTGAGTTCCTCATATGGAAGGAAAAGCCTTGTGGCTGAGATCTCTTCATATCTGGACTTCAGCCTGAGCATCATCATGGCTGCCTCCAGACCTTGCCATTCTCAGGCCTCTGAGGGCTGTTCCAAGCCCCACCTGAAGTAAGTCATTAGCATGGATGACAGTAGTCTTTGAACCCATGTATTGACATCTATGCTCCTGCACTGTAAAAAATAGATACTTTGAATATGAAGTGTATTTCCCACATTGACAATAAAATGTTGTTGTTGTGACTGCCTGAAAATATTGTGACTTCACAGTATATTTTCAAATGTTGTTGGAGAACATAAATCATCCAGAATTTGATGTAAATTCCCATGATACAAAGTCAATAGTGAAAAGAGAGCCACTGAATTGAAAATTTCCAACAGGGAAGATTAAACATTGACCTAGTACTTCTTTATACATTGAATTACAGAACTTTTTGGAGTAGCCAAAGGGAGTAGAACTATTTTCAGCAACCAAGTCACTAACATAATTAAATTTTACATCTTTTAATTAAAATGAAAATCCTAGACACTTCCACAGCTCTCACATTCCTCAAGGCAGCCTGCAGCTCCCGGTTTCTCAGGCTGTAGAAAACAGGGTTCACTGTGGGGGAAAGCACCACGTAAAGCAGCAATGTCAATGATTTCAGTAAAGATGAGGTTATAAAACTTTCAGCTACATATGTAACAGACCCAGAACAGAGGAATAATGTCACCACAGTGACATGAGGCAGGCAGGTGTAAAGAGTTTTCACTCTGCACTTTGAAAATTGGATTTTCAGTACAGTAGAAAAAATGTGAACATAAGACACAAGCATCACAATAAAACACATGAAAACACCCACACAGCTAGCAATGATCAACCCACGCTCCAGCACAGGCTCTCTGGAACAGGCAAGTTTGAGAAGTGACGGGGGCTCACATAAGAACTGAATCACTTTGTTGGCCTCACAGAAACCAACAGAGAATGTACCTGCCATGTGCAGGGCTCCATAGATGCACCCCCCAAGCCAGGAGGCCATCAACATCTGCACACAGGTGTCCCTGTTCATGAGAACCTCATAATGCAGTGGGTGGCAGATGGCAGCATAACAGTCATAGGGCATCACTAGAAGGAGGGCATACTCTGTGCCAGCAAGGACAATCAGGAAGAAAACCTGCAAGGCACAACCCAGGAAGGGTATAGAATAAATGCTGGTCAGAGAGTTCTTGATGGATTTAGGGACAGTGATTGAGATGTAGCAGATATCTATGAAGGACAAGTTCTTCAGGAAGAAGTACAAGGGAGATTGGAGATGCTGGTCAGCAGTGGTGAGGGCAATGATGAGGAGGTTCCCTGTCAGGGCTGTCAGGTAAATCAGGGAGAAGGGCATGGCATGCACCTTTTGGAGCACAGGGTCATCAGAGAATCCCGTCAGCAAGAACTCTGTTAAGTTCATGTTGGCTAATTTCTTAGCCCTGCTGCTTCTTCCCTGTGGGAATAGATAGCACTGGTTTCTTATTCACAGCATGTGGAGAGTGAAAGGTTGAAATAACCTTCAGAGACCTCTGAGTCTCTTGAGAACATAATGAATCCTGGATATGCAGCTGGCACAAAAACAAGGATGGTTACTTGTAACGAGAGTGGTTAAATAGAAAGAGTTCGAATGTCTGTAATGCAAGGGAACGTTATTTCCGGAGTTGTAAAGATACATTTGACCTTTTCCCTGGAAAATAATTAGTCGCCCGAATTATGTGCTGAGGAGGGGTTGGGGGTTGTGGAAAAGGTATATAAAGGGCAATAAAGTGGGAAGAGGGGTCTCTCCTCCGCCTCTCTCTCTCCTTTTTCTTTTCCTCAGAGGTTTTGTTTTTCTTTCATCCTCTCCCCTCCTCTCAGGTACTGTTCCACTGGTGATGGCTGGCACCGTCAACAGCAAGCCTCCAATTCAGGTTTTCTAGTCATATGAACTTTACTCAACTTAATTCTGTTTAAGTTGGAATTCATCAGCATACTATTGAATAATCACAACATAGCTCTCTATCTTATGATAAAAAGGAACCATGCACGCTGTGAAAGACAATTTAGAGTGTACAAAAGTGTAATGAAATGAAGTGTCTTGGTTTCCCAGGAGCAGAAATTGTTCTGGTATCTTTCTTGCCTTAGAATATCTAGCTGGCAGCTTGGGGAAGGCTTGGGGATGGAACTGGTAAATTAGTTAACATATTTAATAGGAGTAGCAGGTACATATAGCAAAAATATCCCTATTTTGTTGGCTCTTTCTAGAAGTTATTGAACAAATATTTTGAAAAATAACAATGAGTAGTATGGTTTTGTCAAGTGAGGTTGTAGATGTGAAACCACAGGCGGAAAGTCTAAGGAGATGCAAGAATGAGTGTCTCATGTGTATGCTAAATGTCCTGCCTGGTGTTAGATGGAAATGTTTGGGCAGGATGTAATATAGTGTCCCAATTGTGCCTTCCTTGCTAGTTAACTGGAGGTGTGGTGCACACCTACTCTTCTAGCAGCATGACAGCTTGCTCATTCTATGATCACAAATATAATTATCACCCAATAATGACTGGAGGCTCCTGCTTCAATCTCAGATTTATCAATGTTCAAAATATTTTTAGTTTTTTTATCCTTCTGCTCTACCTCTAATTTTAAAATAAGCATGGGTGGTCTAGACACACAGAAATACCTAGGAGCACTGGAGCATCCTCTCGTTCTCTTACCTCTTGCAACAAATTAATTACAAAATATGTCACCAGTTCTCCCAGCTGATGCATGGGACAACATTCTAATTCCTTCTCCTTGAGGTATCAGATCAAAGACATTTACATAATTGACCCATTAAAGTCACCCAAACTTGCAGAGAATTTTTCCTCACAATTTGTTAAGCATGGTAGTCAGGACAAAATGAGATTTTAATATCCTGATAAGCATGCAGGGTCTGCCACATTTTCCTCCTATGCCCCTCAACTGACTGTGTCCATAGAAATGGATAAGCAAAAGCTCTTCAGAATCTATTCTCAAAGCTCAAGTTCATCCCAGAATAGCTTTGTATTCCACAGTCAATGCTACTTTATTCCTTGTACAATTCCTGTGTGATTTGAGTTGCAGACTTCCCTAGTAGCTTTGGCACTGGTCCAAAGCTAATGTATATTTACCACTGTGTAACTGAAGTGCAATTAAGTGGGAGAAATGGTCAAGGATGCTGTTGAAACCATGTCCTCTGACAGTGCAGCAGGAAACCTGGACCTTCTTGATGCAAGATGACTCAGAAGGGTGATAAGTATCACAAAAATTCAGGAATACTTTAAAATTTAAAATATTCATCACTGTGTTTTTACATTAGATTTTCAACTAGTAACTAAAATATTTATATTCAAATAGAAATCAGCAACCCATATTAAGCCACACATGTTATGTTGTTTTCTTTCCCATTACTTCTGATGTTTTTAAATTTTTGGTCACTAGTATCTATAGAAATGTTACCCAAGGAAAATACCAAATTCTACAAGACACTTAAATTTAAGGGAATCTTACCTGTAGAAACTTACTCAAATATTTCTTCTCAGAACTATAATACATTTTGGCATTATATAAAATATGTTTTTTATTCATTCACATATTGATGCACATTTAGAATGATTCCACATCTTAGTTATTGTGAACAGTGCTGCATTTGAAAATCAACCCAAATATCTCATTGTGTTCTTCATTCTCCACCTTTGTGTACATGGTCAGGAGTGGGGAGGCAGGAAGTAGATTGGAGAAATTTTTGAAGGAGGGATCCTAAATGCCAGAGGGAAAAGGAGGAAGCTGGATCTCCAAAAGCCATGGAGTGCCTGCTTTCGACAATTTACCACGATTGAGAAAAATAAGAGAGCACAAGTGCTATAGGCTTCCAGGCAGCCCAAGATAAGTTCTTCAGAAAGCACAGAGCACCCACCTCTAAAGACTAATCCATGCCAGGGACTGATGAGCTATGGAATATAGTGGCATCTCAGTTCATGAACTTAATTTGCTCTATAATTCTGATCATTCACTGAGTTGGTCATGAACTGAAAAAAATTTTCCCATAAGGCTAAATGTAAATAAAGTTACTCCAGTCTGAGCCATATGTATTTTTAACCATAAAAATATGAAACAAAGTACAACACAGTATGAAGAGAAGGAACACTACCCTTGCTTAAGGTGACTCCTGGCACAGAGTACAGGAATGTGTTTGGGAAGGTTATTATTTGGAGGGAGAGTCCCCCTCCATAAGGACACGGGAGATTTCCTTCAGGGGTTTTCTTTCTTCTTTGTCTCTTAGCTGCAGGTTCAATTTTCGTGAAAAATCTGTCTAAAGTCACCTATTTTTTCCAGCACTACATAACCTTCCAGAAATGAGAAACCATGTTATCATTCAGTAGATTCAACACTGTTACATTTACATTGGGGTGGTTCTTCTCAAGGAAATCCTGGCACTCATTCCATTCTTCCATAATGGATTTTATCAAATAGCTGCAAACTTCCTCCCTGTCTTCCTCTTCCTCAGTGGAAGGCTCCTCAACAAGCATCTTCTGCTACTCATTCTGAAGTTCAGCAAGTTTTTCCACCCTCAGCTCCTCCTTATGGAACTCAACAAGCTCCTCTATGTCTTTTCCATGGATGTCCAGAACCATACTACTGCCCAGGGACACAATCCCCTCAACTATCTGTGCATCACAGCCTTCAAAGTCACATTCAGTGACATCTCCCAAGGCTTTGTCAGTGAGTTTGATGTAATGGAGGGCATTGAAGTGTTTCTTCCAGAATTCGTTCAGAGTCAAAGACATCTCTTCAATGACATCTCTTCAATGACATTAAAACACCTGGTGAAGAGCACCTTTGTGTAAAGCTCCTTGAAGTTGCAGATGACTTGCTGGTCCATGGGCTGCAGAAGAGGTGCTGTGTTGGGAGGAGGAATCTGGTCTTTATGAAGTCATACTCACCATCCATGTCACCAATCAAGGCTGGACTGTGTGCTGGGCCATTGTCCATCAAAGGAAGGAATGTTTTAGGTAGTTGGCTGTTAGAAATATATTTCTTAATAGTACATGTGAACACCTCCTGCAAGCATTCCATGAAAAATTACATAGTGACCCAAGCTTTCACACTGTCCTCCATGAAACAGGCACTCTGGCCTTGTTCACATTCTGTACCTTGAATGCACCAGGGGTCTGTAAATGGGACATTAGTAATGGCTTAATCTCCAGATCATCCCTTTTGCTCACACAAAGGAAAAGGCTCAATCTGTCCTTCATGGGCTTGTGCCTGGCAGTGCCTTTTGCCTTCTGCATGATATAGGTTGTTTGGCATCTTCTGCCAGAAGATCCCTCTTTCATCATAGTTGAGCACTTGTTAAGCAATGTATCGAGACTGCCTTCATGAATTCTGTGAATCCTTTCTTGTAGGCTTCTGCAGTGGCCTTGTCAGAATTGGAATTCTTACCATGTCTTATCACACTGTGGATGCCACTTCTCTTGTATGATTCATCCAACCACCCTCTACTTGCTTAAATTCATCACTTGTTGCACTTGTAGAGGGGTTTCTTGCAGTAAATCACTGTGCATTTTCCTGGCTTTTTCACAGATCATAGTTTCAATAATGCTATCACCAGCTAGCTATTTTTCATTCAGCCACACTACCACATTTTTCCATCTCTTCCTCCCCTTGCATCCTCTGCTTGATTAACATCATGACTCCTTTGGCCACATCAGCTCCTTTGGTGGAATCTTTATTTGATGATTTTTTATTGATATCTGAGATTGATATTTTGATTTTGCTTTGATTTTGATGATTTATTTGATTGATATTTGAGATTGTCAACACTGCCTTCTTGTACTCCAAGGCCAGAAAAATCACAAGAATACTGTGCTCATGTTTTTCTACAATTTCATTCTTTGATTTTATGGTTAGTTCCTTCAAAATCTTCATACAATTCTTTCTTTGCACATTCTTGTCACCTTCATTACTGCTCTGCACTTTCTTTTTATCACCATAGTTGCTTTGCACTTTATTTGGAGCCATGCTAGATTGAATAATACTGTACAGTACTCTTTGTGCTAAAAAGCACCCAAAATGCTTCACAACAAGTGTGCATGGGTCTGTTTATGATCAAAATTTCAACTAGAGGAACCCACAACCACATGTCCAAGAGGGGAAGATGGTCAAACAAAATTGTTTGTGAATAGAAGTGTATATGAATCAAGGTATTATTGTATCCAAAAGAGCCAAAAGTGACTTGATTCCATTAAAATTAATTATAATCTCATTCACATTGTGGTTTTCATCCCCTGATGGGCTTTGGGCACTGTGACACTTCCTCCAAGGTCCATATAGTAACAAAAACTCACCCTTCAAGAAAAAGGAGACTTGGCCCTGATTAGACTGCATTGCCATTCCATTTCAGAGTTCCTCCATTTAAAAACCATGCATAGGCTCTGGCACCTGGATTCTTATGGGGGATGAGCTCTCATGAGCTCTTCTCATTGGCCTGCTCCTACCCTGAGGTGCTTTTCCTGGTTAATAAATATATGCTTTCACTTCTACTTCTGTATGTTCTTCTCAAGTCAAAGATCTAGTACAGTCACACTGCTCAACCATAGAAGAATTGCTGGATCATGTGGTACATCAATGTTCAATGATGTATTTCAGTAAATGAACACTGCTCTCTACCATGGCTACACAATTTTGCATTCCAATCAGCAAATACAAAAGGGATAATTTCTTCATATGTCACCATCAGTTGATCTTTTTTTTCCTTCTTTTTTCTTTTTTAATGAACAATTCCCAATCTATATATGTAGGACATATTTCAACATTTAATTTTTAGTGATTAGAGATATGAGTATCTTTCCATTTGCTTCTTGCCCAATGGTATGTTTCCTTAACAGAAATTCCCATGCATCCCCTGAGCCTTTTTTTAACCAGATATTTATTTTCTTTTTGATTATATCTTGTAATCTATGATATCAAATCTTATTACACATGTGCTTTTGAATTTTATCTCTAATTCCATGAGTTACCTTTTCACTAGGTTAATAGCATCTCAGTATGCATATATTTTTAAAAGTCAATGAAGCTCAAATTGTCTATTTTTTCCTCTAGTGTCTGAGCTTTTGAAATTATAATCAAAACCAATTGACAAATCCAGTCATGATGTCTTACCACTCTGTTCTTCAAAGTGTTTTATAGTTTCTGGTCTTTCCTTTGGCCTTTGCTTCACTTTGAATTAATTATTTTGCATGGTGTAAGACAAGGACTGAATTACTGTCTTTTGCAACAGGTTATACACTTTGCAGATCTGGCTAACCAAAGATGGTACCCTTTGCCTTCATGCAGCTAGAATTTCATAATTAGATGACACATGTCTAAGGTACATACAAGATAGGCATTGTATGAACTCCATTTAGATCCATACCTCCTGCTTTTATTATTTTCTATTTACTTTCTTTTTTACTTGCTACATAATATCTATACTTATTCAGGGAGGGTAACCTTATATATTATACAAAAATGTGTTTTATAATTACATGCCTGATAATTATTATATTCATTAAGTTAAACTTTTATCTTCTTTTGTGTTGACACCATCCAAAATCTGTACTGTAGATATTTTGAAATACACAATGCATTATTTTAACTACATTAACCCTGCTGAGCAATAGAACAAAAGCACTTATTACTGCCTCAGTGCAACATGTTCCCACTGAGAAACACCACCCTACTGACCCTACTGACTACCCCAGCCACTAGCTATACTCTCAACTTCTTTGAGATTGAATTTTTTAGGTTTCACATATACCTTAGTTACTTTTCTCATTACTGAAACAAAATACTCAATCCCTAAAGTTAAAGGAGTAAAGGTTTATTTTGGCTTAAGCTTTGTAGAGGTTTCAGTCAATAATTGGCTGGCTCCAAGCCAGGATGCCATGGCAGACTGGCAGAGTGAAAAGTCACAGTTCATGGTGTGACAGGCAGAAAGCAACAGCAGCAGCAAGCAGCAAGCATAACTTTCCCTTTTGTCTCATCCAGGTTATAAGCCTTTGGAGTGGTTGCAACCTCATCTAGGTTGGGACTTCTATTTTCAGTAAATCCATTTAGCTACACACAAAGCTATGCTAATTCCAGTCAGTGGGCTAATTTAGCACCACACAACCTTAATCCCAGTATCATACCCTTAATCCACATTCACACACCATACCTCCAGACCCCCCAAAAAAGCCCCACCTATCATCGCATCAGGTTTTGGGGGGAATCTAGATACAAGCCAGAAAAACATGAATGAGATCATTCAATATTTGTTTTTCTGTGAATAGTGTTCTAGTGGTAAGAGATGGGATGAATATTTAAATTAACAAAGAAACATTACAGTAAAAGACACATGGCCTAAGAATAATGAGATAAGTATGTTCAAAGTGAGAGAGAGCAGGAGTGATTTTTTTAGTATTTTGAGGTATGATTCATGACAATGTGTATGCTACTGTAATAAAATTTTAAAATTTAAATGTTTCCTGCATTTTTTTGTGTTGGGGATCGAACTCTGGGCCTTGTGCTTTAGAGGAAGGTGGCAGAACTAATGAGCTAAATCCCCAGCCCCTAAAATTTAAATGTTTACCATATTTTATGATCAACTCCTCATTGATTAAGGGTTGAGGGAAATTTCTGTCAAATGAAAATATTCCAGTTTGGTTCTAAACTGACCTACTCACAACCTCTGGCATGATGAGATTTTTGATTCTCTCCCAAAGTCAAAATGATCTTGAAAGGTAAACATTTTAATTGACTTGGGACAATGAAGCAGGCATGATAATAGAACTAAAGACATTCAGGAAAGAGCACTTCCAGAACTGCTACCAAAACAGGCCAGAAAGTTGGAATAAGTGTCCAAAGCAAAAGGGAGCATGTTGAGTGGGACCCATGGCAATGAATCTTTCCTCTAAATTTTTTAGTTAAAATACTCACTGTATTTTGTTATCACAAGTCATATATCACTCCACTTTCTATTTTGCCATTTATCATTTTATGAACATTTGGGTTAAGTCCATGTCTTTCTATTTTGAATAGTAGAGTAGTAAAAATGGAAATGTAGATATATTTTGAAATGCTAATTTTGCTTACAGTAATACCCAGTAATACAATTGCTGGATCCCAGGATAGTTCTACTTTTATTTTTTAAGAAACTTATATACTGTTTTCCATAACTCATAGTAATTTACATTTTCATCTTCAGTAAGTGTTCTATTGTCTCCAGACCATAATCATTTAATTTTACCTTTTTTATAATATCCATTATATCTGAAGTAAGTTGATACTTTATTGTGATTTCTACTAGCACTTCTTTGATTCTTAGGGATTTTGAACTTCTTTTTACATATTTTTGGCCATTTTATTATTTTAATTAATTTTATTGGTACATTTTTGGTATATGATGTAATGACATTCATCATTGGACATTTGTACCTTTACATAATATAAATGATTCTTATTGTTTTGCATTTACCTGCCCTTCCTTCAACCCCTCCACCCCTCTCTATTTACAAAGACTTTGTTTCCATTTTTTTCATATTAATTTCATTTTCTTCTTTCCCTTATTCTACCTGTGAGACTTCCCCTTCCCCTTTGCAACTTTTCTTCCTATTTCACACGATTATACATTTAGATCCTTATTTTCACTTTCAGTTTCTCACACAAGAGAAACTATTCAGTATTTATACATGTGTATCTTATTTATTTCACTTAAGAGTATCACCTCAATGTGCATTCATTTAGCTACAAATATCTCTAATTTATTATTGTTTATGGCTGAGTGGTACTCTATTTTATTTTAAAAAAATATGTTCTTCATCCAGTCTTCAGTTTATGAGCAACTGGACTTTTCCAAGTTTTAACTATTACAAACTGTGCCACTATAAACATGGGTGTACATATATCACTGTGGTATGATTCTTTGAATTCTTTTGGGAAGGTGCCCAGCAGCTGACTAGCTGAGCCAAACAGGACCTCTACACCTAGTTCTTTGAGGTGTCTCCATACTGATTTCCACAGTGGTTGCACTCCCACCAACAGTGGAGAAGTGTTCCTTTTTCCCCACTGTCCTACCTGCATTTGTTACTGGTTGATTTCAGGATAGCAGCCATTCTTTCAGGGGTGAGGTGTAATCTCCACGTTGTTTTCATTTACATCTGGCCAGTGATTTTGAACATTTTTTTCCTGTGTTTATGTGCTATTACTACATATTTGTCTGTGAGTTGTTGGTTCAATTCAGATGCCTATTTATGGATTGGGTCTTTAAATTTCAGAGGTATGATTTTTTAAAGATCTTTATATATTCTATATAGTAGACCTTCGTCTGAGAAATAGATGGTAAAATTTTTCTACTGAATTTTGGGTTGTCTCTTCACATTGTTGGTAGTTTCTCTTCCAGTGCAGAAGCTTTTTAATAAGATGTTATCCCACTTGTTGATTCTTTTGGCTAGTTCACATACAACTGAGGTTTTCTTCATGAAATCTTTTCCTATGCCAATGTCTTCAAGAGTTATACCTATGCCCACTTTGAGCCAGGTTAGTGTTTCTGTTTTAATATTTACATCTTTAATCCATTTTGATTTTAGTTTAGTGCATGGTAAGAGATATAGGCCTAGTTTTAATCTTTGGGAAGTTAAAATTCAGTTTATACAGAACTCTTTATTAGAGGCTATCTTTCCTCCATTGACAAAAGATGTTTGGCTCCTTCATCAAATAAGCGGTGTCTGTGTGTCTAGACTAGTTTCTCTGTATTCTACTGTGTTCCACTGGTCCTCAGGTCTGTTTCATAGTCAGTACTGTGCTGTTTTTCTCACAGTAGTTTTGTAGTATAGTTTCATGTTGTAGATTGTGACACACCCTACCTTGTCTTTGTTGGCTAGAATTGCTTTTGCCATTCTAGGTCTCTTCTTTTTCCAAATGCATTTTTGGATTGTTTTTTCAAGGTCTGTGGAATATACTGTTCTGTTGGAATTTCAATTGGTATTGCATTGAATTTATATAGCAATTTTTGAAATATGACCATTTTCATTATATTGGTTCTTTGTACCCAGGAGCAAGGAATGGTTTTCTATTTTCTGATATCCTTTTCAATATCTCTTTTCAGAGTGCTATACTTTTCAAAGAAGAGGTCTTGATTTCTTTGCTTAGGTTGATTCCTAGGCATTTTATTTTTTTGGATGGTATTATGAAGGGAGTTGCTTCTCCAGTTCCTTTTTAAGAGTCTGTTTGTGTTTGGTACAGGAAAGCTATTGATTTTTGTGTTGATCCTGTATCCAGCTCCTGTACTGAATTTAGTTGTTAAGTCTAGAATTTTGTTGGAATTCTTGGAGTCGTCTACATAAAGTACCATGTCATCTGCAAATAATGACAATTTGACTTCTTTCTTATCTTTATTCCTTTTCTTTCTCTTGTCTAATTGCTGTGGCTAATGTTTGCAAAACTATATTGAACAGAGTGTTGATAGTGGACATCCTTGTTTTGTTCCTGACTTTGGTGTGAAGGATTTCAGGTTTTGACCATTTAGTATGATATTGGCTGTTGGTTTTTCATAAATAGCTTTAATCAGGTTAAGGTAGAGAATGTCTATTCCAATTTTTTGTAGGGTTTTATCATGAATGCATGTTGGATTTTGTCAAAAACCTCTGCATCTATTGAGATGATCATATGATTTTTGTCTTTGGTTCTATTAATTTAGTGTATTACTTTTATTGATTTGTGTATGTTGAACCATCCCTTCATTCCCTGGGATGAATCTCAATTGGTCAGGGTGTATGATCTTGATGATCTTCTGCATTCTATTTTTCTCTATCTTATTAAGGATTTTTATGTCTATGTTCAGTAGTCAGATTGGCCTATAGTTCTCTTTTTCATTTGGGTCTTTCTCTGCTTTTGGGATCAAGGTGATGCTTGCTCCAGAAATGAATTTGGGAGTATTGCTTTCCTTTCCTTTTCATTGAAGAGTTTAAGCAGTAGTGGCTGCAGCTCCTCTCTAAATGTCTTGTAGAATTCAGCAGTGATGCCATCTGGACCCAGGCTTTTCTTGGTAAGTTTTTAATTATATTTTCTATTTTGTTGATTGATATTGGGTTATTTAGAATTTTTAGGTCTTCTTCATTCAACTTTGGTAATTCAAACATATCTAGGAATCTGTACATTTTGTCTGTGTTTTCCATCTTACTGGCATATAAGTTCTTGATAAAGGTATTGCCATTGAACTAGGTATCTGGATTTCTGCTGTGCCCATTGTAATTTCACCCTTTTCATTCCAAATTGCATGGATTTGAGTATTTTCTTTCCCTTTCTTGATAAGGTTGGTTAAGAGTTTGTCAATTTTGTTTATTCTTTTGGAGAAGCAATTCTTTGCTTTGTTGATTTTTTGTGCCATTCTCTTAGACTCCATGCATTGCTTTCTGCTATGATTTTTATAATCTCCTCACTTGTAGGAGATTTGGGTGTGTCCTGCTCTTCTTTTTCTTTGAGCTTGAGGTTCAGCATCAGGTTGTTTATTTGAGATCATTCTGTTTTCTTAATATGAGTATTCACTGAGTTTTCCTCATAAGACTGTTTCATTGTGTCCCATAGATTCTGAAATATTGTTTTGATATTTTCATGGAATAGTAGAGACTCTCACTTCTCCTTTAAATTCCTCTGTGACCCATTGTTTACTCAGAAGTGTATTGTTCAATTTCCACGTGTTTATGAAATTCTTGCAGTTTCATCTGCTATTGATCACCAATTTCTTTTCTTTTTCTTTTTTTTGTATTAAATTATTTTATTGGTACATTGTAGGTATACAACACAATTACATTTCTCATTGGGAATTGTACCTTTATATAATGCATCTTGGTTCTTATTTTTTCCCCATTCCTAGCCCTCCCTTCATGCCCTCCACCCTTCTCTATTTACAAAGACTTTATTTCCATTCTTTCCATTTCTCATCATTTTTTCCTTTCCCTTCTTTCCTTTCCCCTGTGCCTCCCACTACCTCTACCCCTTTGGACCTTTTATTCCTATTTTACATTATCGATTGTTCATTCTAATAATTGGTACATTGGTGCAAATTTCCAATGATGATAACCAATTTCTTTGCAGTATTGTTGATAATATAGAGGTGATAACTTCAATTCCTTTGCACTTACTTTAAAATGTTCTTATAAGCTAGTATGTGGTCTGTTTTGGAGAATGAACTGTGTGCAGCCAAAAATTATGTGTACTCTGATATTGAGGGGTGGAAAACTCTGTAGACATCTGTTAAGTTCATTTGTTCAAGAGTATGATTGAGTTCTAGTATTTAATATTTTTTTCTGTCTAGTTGATCTATTTGTTACAGTGCAGTATTGAATTCCCCCAGTATTATTGTATTAGTGCATATTTGATGTTTTCATAAATGTTAGGTTTTTTTGTATCTTTGCGTGCACTAGTATTTGATGCATATACATATATATATTTATTTATATATATTTATTTATTTTTATTTATTTATTTTTTTTGGTACCAGGGATCAAACTCAGGACCTTATGCTTGTGAGGCAGGTGACAGCACCGAGCTAAATCCTTGGCCCTGATGCATATATATTTATGATTGTCATCTCTTGCTCTTGGATTGTTCCCTTTACAAGCATATAGTGTCCTTCTTTGTCCCTCTTAATCCGTGTTGGTTTGAAATCCATTTGATCTCCAAAGAGGATAGCTACTCCTGTTTTTTTTTTTTTTTCAGCTTCCTGCTGTATGGATTATTATTTTCCACTCTTTAACTTTCAGTCTAGGAGTTTCTTTTTTAATTAAGTGTGATTCTTCTATGTAGCATATTGTTGCATCTTGATTTTTGACACATTCTTCCAATTTATTTATTTTGATTGGTGAATTGAGACCATTAACATTGATGGTAATAACTGATATGTATTTACTTATCCATGTCATGTCTTTTTTTGTTGTTGTTGGATTCTCCTACATTTCATTTAATTTCTTGTCATGCTGGATGGATTTATTCTGCTGGGCTTCCTTGGGTTGTGAACCTCAGTGTCTTTTCCTAGGATATTTAAAAAAATGTTTTAGTGTGCTGTTTTGGTATTCATGAATATCCACAGGTGCTCTTTGTCATGAAAGTATCTTATTTTTCCATCAATTTTCCAAGTTAGTTTTGCAGAGTATATCAAGCTGAATTGGAAGTTGTTTTCCTTTAGGGGTTGAAATATGTCACTCCAAGCTCATCTTGCCTTGAGGGTTTGTTTTGAGAAGTCTGCTGTGATTCTGATGGGATTTCTTTGTAAATGATTTGCTTCTTTTCTCTAACTGCTTGTAGAATTTTGTTCTGTTGGGTTTCTGGAATATTAACTGTTATATGCCTAGGTATAGATTTTTCTTTTATCATGGCTAGTTGGAGTGCTTTATGCTTCAATTATGTATGTCTAGTTCTTTTCCCCTGCTTGGGAAGTTTTTTCCCATTACTTTTGTGAATAATTTTTTTAATGTCATTTGCACTTTCACCTGTTTCTTCATTGACTCAGATCAGTCTTATGTTATTTTTCTTTGCATCATATTGAAGCTGTTGGATTGATTTAACATGGTGCCTTACTATTTTTAAGAAATCCTGGTCACTCATTGCAATCCTATCTTTGATATCTTTAATTCTGTCCTCACACTGGCTCATTCTGCTGTATAAACTTTCGGTGCAGTTTTTAATCTCCTAGAAATCTGTTTGCATGTGTTTTATGAATTTCATTTGTTTCCTGTGTTGGGATTCCATCATGTTCCTCAACTCTTCTATTTTTTTATCTATGTCTGCTCTAGATTTATTAAGCATATCATGGGCTATGGACATAATCTCTGTTGGTATCTGAGAAATTATTTCTGATTTCCTTTTTTCCAGATCGTCTTCCATTGCCAGTTGAGGGAATCCAGTTGGTTGAGCACTAGATGGCTACATCTCTTTGCTCTTTGGTGTTGCCTTAGGTGATCTGGAAGACTGGTTTTGAGACTTGTTTTCATATTTTCTAATTTCAACATATGAATCATGCTGCCCCTATGTTGAGACAAACTTTTGCTCACTAGTGGTCTTCAATTCTCAGCAAGCCACCAAATGGCCTTTTCCTTGCTGCTCACCACTGCACCAATTCCTGGGTTCAGAGTTGTGGCCTTCTGAATCCCTGTGCTGTATTGTTGTTTAGGTGGGGTTCTGGCTGGGGCCTTTGCAGACTTAGAGATTGTATGTAGGCATGCCTCTGGCTTGGGCCTGCCCTCCTATGTAGCTGTTGTCTGGGACAGCCTTTTGCTGGGGTCTATTCACCCCAGTTGGTGGTGTCTGTGAGGGCTTCTGGCTAGGGTCTCTGTGCATTTACCAATGGTATCAGGGTGGGCCTCTCGCTGTTGCTTGTGCAGCTGTGCAGGTCTTTTCTAGCTTTATGTTTTGCTGGGGCATGGGGGTCAAAGGGGCTGGGGTCAAGGCAGGGCCCTTGCTGGACCTTCCTACATCTGTGCCACTGTGGTCCACACTGGCTTCTTACTGGGACCTGTGTGCACTTACCTATGGTATTGGGGCAAGCTTCATTTTATTTGTTTGGAGAAATTGGATGTTCACTTGTTCAGCCCATGTTATGATTATTTGTTGTTTTGCTAATGGGTTGTTTGAGTCCCTTCAAAATTGTAGATATTACTCTCTCTTCAAATTCATAGTTCACAAATAATTTCTCCCTATCTGTAAATTGTCTCTCCAATGTGTCAATTTTCATTATTTTTGCATTTTTTTGGTCTGGCTTTTGATGTCTTATCCAAAAACTCATTGGTCAGACCAACAGCATAAAGCATTTGCCCTGTTTTCTTCTACTAGTTATGTAATTTTGAATCTTAGAAGTAAATGCTTAGTTTACTTTAAGTTGAGTTTTGTGTATGGTGAGCAGAAAAGCCCTACTTTTACTCTTTTGCATGTGGACACTTAGTTTCACTTCTTTTGTAAGAAAAGTTTTTTCTGTATGGTTCTTGACATTAATGTCAAAATAAATTGGCTGCTTGGGTGGTGTGTTTGTTACAGTTCTCTGGCTGCTAGACAAAATACCCAACATCCAAATTGAAGGAGAAAAAATTTATTTGCTCACAGTATGTATAGTTTTCAATCTTTAATCAGCTGGCTCTAAGGCAGTGATGGCAAGCAGGCATCATAGAGGAGAAGTAATAATGCATGCATAAGACAGCAAAATAACAAGGGACCTTACAGAATCTTTCTGCCCCTTTTATCATATTCAGATTACTTAGGGTGGGTAGCACACACAACCTTAATCCTAGTGCCTTCAGAACTACACTCACCATGAATCAATCACACACTCTAGATTCAGCATCCTAGAAAAAAACATGTCTTCAGAAGACACTTAAACACAAGCCATAAAATGTGGATTTATATCTGAGCTGTCTGCCCTGTTACATTTTTCTGTGTGTCTGTTTTCTTGCCAATATTTATCCCATATTTGTTAACATGGACTTGCAGTATAATTTGAAATCAGATGTTGTTTTATATTAAATCTTACTCTGTGCTAGAGATAATATTTGCTATTTAGAATCTTTTGTAGACATTTATGTATTCCTGAACTGTACTGTGTGCTTCTGTGTAGAGTAACATTAGAATGTTAAAGGGACCGAATTGAATCTGTAGTTGTGTGACATGCACATATTACCACTATTGATTCTACAGATTTACTCTAATATCAGGTCTCAGATACCCACATGGACCCCAGATGACCCTCAGGGTGGGGAGTGGAGGAAGCCTGAGCAGTGCTGTACTTTCCACATCTGGATAATCACAGGAAAGTACTCTGCCCCTGAAAATTTGAAAGTACAGCACAGTAACTGAGTACAGTGAGTCTAAGCAAAAAAAAGGAGATATGAGGGATTTAGAGTTTTGTTTTTTCAATAAATGTGTCATTTCTTTAAATAATGAGTTCTGCATTTCCTTGTCCCTAATCCAATTACTTAATCTCCTTTCTGTAATTCATTCCAGTGATTAAAACATCTAATACCATATTAAATTAATAATGGTGATAGTTTTAGAGAAAATTGTCACTTATGGATTATGTTGTCTGAGATATTTATATCATATACAAACTAGCATAAACTGTCAGGTTTAGAAAAAATATTTGTAACATTGTAAATATCAAATATGCATATAATACCATATAAATGTGTATTTTTATCAAATGAGTATATATATAAAATAGTGTAAGAGGGCAGGGGATTTAGCTCAGTGGTTCCACCACTTGCCTCACAAGTGTAAGGACCAGAGTTCAATCCCTGGTACCAAAAATAAAAGACTAGGGTCTGAACATACAAAGTAGCAAAAAAATTCAGGTCTAGAAAAAATATCTGTAACATTGTAAATATTAACTATGCATATAATACCCATATAAATGTGTATCTGTATCATATGAGTATACATAAAAAGAGTATGAACTTCATATAAACATATGTATATATCTCTACAAATAAATGAGAATAAATGAATATCAAATAGAAGAATCAACATGACATAATTTTGAAAAGAATTTTTAATTACATATTCTTAATTACATACTCTTTAATTATATATTTTATTGACTTATGCCAGCTCTAAATTGTATCTTTTTTTGCTTGCTTGCTTGTTTTTAGACAGGTTCTCTATGTAGTTCAGGCTGGCCTTGAAATCACTATGTATCCCAGACTGGCTGCAGACTCACAATGATCCTGCTGCCTCAGCCTCCCAAGTGCTGGGATTATAGCAACACACCCTACTTTTACCTTTTTTATAACAAGCTTTTCTATTCCAAATTGATGAAGCACTAGGCTAGTACTCTACTTTTTAACTCTATTTTGATAGACAAGCACTAAAATCCAAAGAACTTGTTTTCTCTGAAAGACTGACAGGGGGTAGGGATAAGTAGAGGACCAGAGCTCGCTCCTTCAAGGGCAAGAGGAGAAAGGAAAACAAGACTCAGTAGGGGACCCCTCAGTTTGAGTCTATGGGCTCTGCTGGCTCCCATGAACATTTCTGGCTATTACCCAAGTGAACATTCAAGTCTCCATGGTCCAGAGCATGCTGCCCACTGCACCCCTAGAAGGAAAATCAGTAGCCTCAGGTGTACCAGGCCTGCCTGTGCAAAACAACAAGGAACCTGCCTGGAGGTCTCTGAACAGAAAAAAAGTGTTCCAATCCCAGTGTGGGCCACCACAGCTGCTCATTGTTGACAGCTTTGCCAAAGCTGTGGCTCTCACTCATGGCTGCCTTGTTTTCTTCTCTGCTCAGTTTCATTCCCCAAAAATTTAGGAAACCATGGCTACTGGAGTGTCTTTCCATACCAAAAAGATCAACAGCAAAATAAAACCCAAACCATTAGGTGGAGGCCTCCTACTCCATGAAAAGTTAGAGCCTTTTATCTCCACAGCCTGGTCATCTCCTATACCTGTGTCCACAAGAAACACCCATGGTTGTTGTAAAAATGAGGAGAAAGGGCCTTCCCAACAGGAGAAGGACCTTCCTTTTAGGTCGGGCTGATGTCTGCTAATGTCTTCCACAATCTACCAACTGGGCTATCAAAATGATAAGGATCTGATAGGTAGATTCCAGGCTGTTGTGGATGATGAGTGAAGAACTGCAAGTGTACAGCTGAATGTAAAAGAAAAAGCAGCCACAGTATTGAAGATAATGGGACAATGTGTTCAGTGCAGGTATGAACATAAAAGTAGTGTAGGACAACCAAGAAATAAACACAGAACTGCATAAAGATGAATCAGGATTTTGAATTTTTTTTAATTTTTAAAATAACTTTATTATCAAACACACACATACAAAAATTAATACACTTCAAAGAAGAACAATGCAAGGGGAAAAAACTACAATAATATTCAAATAGAATAGAACTCAACAAAAACAAAACCAAAAAGAACTTAAATATTTTTCCATATAACTTAAAAAAGTATCTCAAGAACCAACAATACACCAGAGGACGTGATTTGTTTCAGAAAGATCCCCAAAACCAACATTGAACAAATAATGATCTCGAATAAACTCCAGTTAGTTAACAGACTCCACATTAGCCAAACCTCTCCCTAATTTAAATTTCAATACAGTCATATGACACACGATGGAAACACAATTCAAGAAAAATGTTGTTAGGCCATTTCATCTGTGTGTATCCTTAATTACACTTTCACTTTCTCACACTAGAGGAACTATTTGGTAATTACACATGTGTCCTATTTATTTCACTTAAGAGGATGGCCTAAATATGCATCCATTTAGCTATAAGTGTCTCTAGGTTCTCATTCTTTATGGTTGAATAGTACTCCATTTTATTAAAAAACCACATCTTCTTTATCCAGTTTCCAGTTGACGGGCACTTGGGCTGTTTCCAAGCTTTCACTATTACAAGCTCTGCCACTATAAACCTGGGTGCACATATATCACTGTGATATGATTCTTTTAAATCTTTCGGGAAGATACCCAGCAGAGGGATAGCTGGGTAAAAAGGGACCTCTAAGCCTAGTTCTTTAAGGTATCTCTATACTGATTTTCACAGTGGGTACACCAGTATGCACTCCCAACGAAATAGGAGAAGGGTCCCTTTCTCCCCACATCCCCACCAGCATTTGTTATTAGATGATTTCTTAATACCAACCATTCTTGCTGGGGTAAGGTGGAATCTCAGTGTTGTTTTCATCTGCATCTCTCGAATAACCAGTGGTGTGGAACATTTTTTCATATATATACTTGCTGTTTTTACTTCTTTGTCTGAGAAATGTCTATTCATTTCAGATGCCCATTTTTGAATTGGGTCTTTGAATTTGAGGGATCTGATTTTTTTTCAGGTCTTTATATATTCTAGATAGTAGTCTTTTGTCTAAAGTACAGTTGCCGAAAAATTTTTCCCACATTGTAGGTTGTCTCTTAGCTCTGTTGATGGTTTCTCTTGCTGTCCAGAAGCTTTTTTAGTAAGATAAGAGTCCAGTTGTTGATTCTTTGTGCAAGTTCCCATGCCACTGAGGTTTTGTTCATAAAATCTTTTCCTATACCAATGTCTTCAAGAGTTCTACCTAAATTATCTTCCAGCAAATTTAGTGTTTCTGTTTTAATATTTAAATCTATAATCCACTTTGATCTTAATTTAGTGCACGGTGATAGGTATGGATCTAGTTTTAATCTTTGGCAGGTTGAAATCCAGTTTTTCCAACACTATTAATTAAATAGGCTCTATTTCCTCCAATGAGAATGGTTGTCAAAGATGAGTTGACTGAGTATATCTGCAGTTGTTTCTGCATCTTCTAATCTATTCCACTGATCTCGGGTCTGTTTCTTTGCAATACTATGCTGTTATATCACAGTAGCTTTGTAGTGTAGTTTCAAGATGGGGATTGTAATACCCCCAGCCAAATCTCTGTTGCCTAAAATTGCTTTTGCTGTTCTAGGTCTCCTCCAGTTCCAAATGAATTTTTGGATTGTTTTCTCTAGTTTGGTGAAATATATTGTTGGAATTTCAATTGGCATTGCGTTACACCTATATAATAGTTTTGGAAATGCAGCCATTTTCAATATATAGGTTCTTCCTATCCAGGAATAAGGGATGTTTTTCCATTTTCTTATATCCACCTCAATCTCCTTTTTCAAAGTACTATAGTTTTCAGTGTAGAGGTCTTTTGCTTCCTTTATTAGATTGACTCCTAAATATTTCACTTTTGGATGCTATTGTAAAAAGGAACAGTTTCCCTAATTTCTCTCTCAGTGTGTCTAATATTTGTATATAAAAAGCTATAGTTTTTTGAGTATTGACCTTATATCCTGCTACTCAACTGAATTTGTTGATTAAGTCTAGAAGTCTTTAGGCAGAGTATTTTGGGTATTCTATGTAAAGTATCATATCATCAACAAATAATGAAAGTTTAAATTCTTCCTTTCCTATTTTTATTCCTTTTATTTCTTTCTCTTTTCTAATTGCTGTGGCTAATATTTCCAGAACTATATTGAAGAGGAGTGGTGATAGTGCGCATCCTTGTCTTGTTCCCGATTTTAGCATGAAAATTTTCAGTTTTTTACCATTTAATATGATGTTGTCTGTTGGTTTTTCATAGATAGCCTTAAACAATTTGAGATAAAGACTTTCTATTCCAATTTTGTGTAGCATTTTTATCATGGATGGGTGTTGGATTTTGTCAAATGCATTTTCTGCATCTATTGAGATGATCATATGTTTTTTGTCTTCTATTCTGTTAATACAGTGTATTACATTTACTGATTTATGAATGGTGAACCATCCTTGTAACGCTGGGATTAATCCAACTTGGTCAGGGTGTATGATCTTCTTGATGACCCTTTGTATTCTGTTTGCCAGTATCTTGTTGAGGATTTTTGCATCAATATTCATTAGGATGATTGGCCTGTAGTTCTCCTTTTGGGTTGTGCCTTTCCCTGGTTTTGGAATCAAAGAAATATTTGCTTCCAGGAATGAATTTGGAAGCTTTGCTTCCTTATCAATTTCCTTCAAGAGTTTAAAGGGTAATGGTGAGAGTTCTTGTTTAAATGTCTTGTAGAATTCAGCAGTGAAGCCATCAGGACATGGGCTTTTCTTTGATGGTAAATTTTTTATTACATTTTCAATTTCACTCATTGTAATTGGGGTGTTTAGAATTTCGGTATCTTCTTCATTTAACTTTGGCAATTTGTACCTATCTAGGAATCTGTCTATTTCTTCTGTGTTTTCCATTTTATTAGAGTACTGGTTCTCGAAGAAGGTATTGATGATGCTGTGGAATTCTCCTGGATCCATTGTGACTTCACCTTTTTCATTCTTGATTGCATGGATTTGAGTCTCTTCTTTCCTTCTTTTGATAAGTTTGGCTAAGGGTTTATTGATTTTATTTATTCTTTCAAAAAATCAACTCTTTGATTCATTAATTTTTTGGAACATACTCTTAGTGTCAATTGCATTGATTTCTGCTCTGATCTTTACAATTTCCTCTCTTATACAAGATTTTGGTTTGTTATGCTCTTTTCTAGGAGCTTGAGGTTCTGCAGTAGGTTATTTATTTGAGTTCTCTCTGTTTTGCTAATATGGGCAGTGACTGCTCTGAATATCCCAGGTAGAACTGCTTTCATTGTATCCCATAGATTCCTGTATGTTGTACTGGCATTATCATTTACTTGGAGAAACTGTCTAATTTCTTCTTTAATTTCTTCTGTGACCCATTGGTTGTTCAGGAGGATGTTATTTAATTTCCATGTGTTTGTGGGACTTTTGCAGTTTCTTATGTCACTGATCTCCAATTTTATGGCACTATGGTCTGATAATATACAGGGGGTTACTTTGATTCTTTTACATTTACTTAGACATGTCCTACAAGTTAGAATGTGGTCTATTTTAGAGAATTATCCATGTGCAGCTTAAAAGAATGTGTATTCTGATTTTGTGGGGTGGAATACTCTGGAAACATCTATTAAGTCAATTTGTTCAATAGCTTGGTTCTAGAATGTTTTTGGTAATGTTTTGTCTAGATGATCTGTCTAATTGTGATAAAGGTGTATTGAGATGCCCCACTACAATTGTATTAGAACTTATTTGGCTTTTCATGTCCATTAATATTTGTTTTGTATAGTTGGGGGCATTCATATTTGGTGCATATATATTTATGATTGTCATGTCTTCCTCTTGTACTGTTCCCTTCATAAGGATATAGTGATCATCTTTGTCTCTCTTAATTACTTTCAGTTTTGAAATCTAGCTTGTCTGCAAATAGAATTGCTACCCCTGCTTTTTTCTGGGTTCCTGTGGTATGAACTGTTTTCCATCCTTTTACTTTCAGTCTATGTATTTCTTTTTGAATTAGATGTGTTTCTTGTATACAGCATATTGTTGGATTTTGCTTCTTAATCCATTCTGTAAGTCTGTTTCTTTTGATTGGTTAATTGAGACCATTAACATTGATAGTTATAATTCATAGATATTGACTCATCCTTCTCATGATGTTTTACTATTGGTGGTTCCACAATTTCTTGGGTTTTTTTTCCTTTCACTTTAGTTTCTTACCTTGCCTGGTAGCTTCCCTCTGTTGGTCTTCATGGAGTTGTGATCTTCATTGTCTTTTTCTAGGATATTGCTTAGGATTGTTTGGAGTGCTGGTTTGGTATTCATGAAATTTCTCAGGAGTTCTTGGTCATGAAAGTATCTAATTTCCCCATTGATTTTGAAAGATAATTTTGCAGGATACAACAGTCTAGGTTGGAAGTTATTTTCTTTTAGGGCTTGAAATACTTGACCCAGGCTCTTCTTGACTTGAGGGTTTGTGTTGAAAAATCTGCTGTGATTCTGATAGGCTTTCCTTTATAGGTGATTTGTTTCTTTTCTCTAACTGCCTGTAGGATTTTGTTCTTCTGTTGGATTTCTTGGATCTTGATTATTATGTGTCTAGGCATAGATGTTTTTTATCATGGTTAATTGGAGTTTTATATGCCTCACTTGTCTGTATATCCAATTCTCCTCCTCTGTCTGGGAAGTTTTCTACTATTACTTCTGTGAACAAATTTTTATGTCAATTGTAATTTCTCCTGTTTTTTCGTGGACTCCTATCAGTTTTATGTTATTCTTAATTGCATCATATAGCAGCTGCTGGATTAATTTCTCATGATCTCTTTCTATTTTTAAGAAATCTCTGTTTTCATGCACCTTAACTGCAATCCTGTCTTCTCTATCTGATATTCTATCTTCAGATTCCCTCAATCTGCTATGCATGCTTTCAGTGGAGTTTTTAATCTCCTGAATATATGTTTGAAACTGTTTCATGGATTCCATTTCTTTTTTATGTTGGGAAATCATGGTTTCCATTTCTTTCTTATGCTCAGCATTCATGGCTTCCAGCATGTTTCTGAGCTCCTCTACTTTTTTTTTATCTGTTTCTGTCCTAGAGCTTCTAATCATGTCTTTCACTCTGCTCACCATCTCTGTAGTTATCTGGGAGATTATTTCTGCTTTGAATTTGTCTAGAGCCTCATTCATCTGTTTTGTTACTTCCTGTGCTATCAGTTCAGGATGTCCAGGTGTTTGATTATGAGACTTTTCCACCTAGTTTTTCCCAGAAGTTCCCTTTTGTGGGGTGGAAACCTGAGTTTGTGACTTGCTTAAATGTCTTCTCATTTTTGTTATTGGTCCTGTCAGTTATAAGTCAATGAGTTCCAGTAAGACAGTCACAGAGCCATGAGATTTAGACAGACTTCTGGATCCAAGTCCCAAACTGAACTCCCCACACTCCTGCAGGCCTGAACTCCACAAGGCTCTACTACAGGCTCCAGCTGTTTTCCTCCTGAAAATAGTCTAGGATCAAATGGGAGGTAATGATCTCTTCAACTTACCAAGTATGGCAGTCTGGTGTGCCTATATTGCAGAGATTATCTTCACTTTTCCAGTGGGCTTCAGTTTTCATCAGGGAGGCTGAGAGAGGCCCTCTCTCTGCTGTTCACCTCTGCAACTCAGGACAATGTCCTTTATGCCCCCCTGTGACTTTGTAGTTTGGAACCGGGCACAGCCAAGAGGCCAGAGGCAGTGGGGTGGGCTGACTGTTGTTACAGGCACCCATGTGGCCAAGCCAGAAGCTGGTGGGATGCAAGTGGGCAAGGAAATCCATATGGAGCAGGGCACATCTACCCATGTCTGACCACAAGACCAACCTGGCAGCTGGTGTGCCTCAGGCTTTTGAATTTTTAAAGGACATACATCCTAGTCTGGGTGCTGCTCACTAGGTCTCTAGGTAAGATTGACAGGAATGATTGACAGGTTGTAGAGTCATCTGAGATGCTTTTATTCAGCATGCATGTCCCAGAATTCACCAATTAAATTACATAGATGAGATGCAGTCCATATCTATGAACTTTTAATTAAATTTGTGTGTGGAAAGGGTTACTGAAAGTCAGTGTTAGGACAAAAGGGAAAGGAAGCTGGGGTAAAAGCTCAACAGGACAGGCTTATTTCAGAAAAATTCTGAGAGGGACTACTCTGACATTACAGACAAGACCAGCAACTGTCATGTGGCATATAAGGTTTCTATGGGGTCATGGGCATAAAAATGGGGGCTCTTAAAGTACATTATCACAAAGGGACATTTAGAGGAGAGATTTCAGTACCAAGGAGTTGTGGCTATCCTCTTAAGGGCATACAAGGAGTTGTGTGTTGGTTGTTAAGAGCAGGGCTGAACAATGTTTGGGAATCATAGGGTGTAGCTGCTCTTACTGGGCCTTATCAGCCCATAAAGATACATCTTCAGCAGGTATAAAAGAATAGCAGGGGCAAATAATTTAAAGTGGTTCCCACCCAGACTGGGATGCCTCTGGTCAGATTCATTCATTCTAGATGCTATGATAAGATAAGGGAAATTGGTTGTGCATTTCTTTATTAACTGCCTCCTACTGATTAGGGCTAATGGTGGCTGTGAAGGTTTTGTTTGGGCTGAAGAAGGAAGACTGTACTCATGTGGTCTTTAGAAAATGTCCACAAAATGACTGCCATTCTATTGGTGAGAAATCTTTGAAATAGATTGATTAGGAATGATAATAATAAACAGTCAGGTACAAAGAGATAGGCACTAAAGAAGGAAGAATCCATGACAGGATAATAAACTTCCATGAATCACTTTAACTCTGTAGGTAGTCTGGAAACATTTCCTGTACTGCCTGAACCTCTGTGTCTATCTTCTGCAAAGCTGCAGTCACATCATGATGACCTGAAATAAAAGTATAGCACGGTGTATGAAACAAGTCAAAAATTTGCCCTTAGGGCAGCCTGCATGGGCACAATGGATGGCAGGCACATTTATTATTGGTATCATTGCAACATCACTGGGAGTTTAGCAGTCTGAAGGTGAGGATAAACACACTTCATCAAGAGAGTAATGCAAGTATGACCACAGCATAAGCATCAGAATGGAAAGGCAGATTGGAGAAAGAGTCACATTCACACATTGTTCTTGAGAAATTGGAATAGCAATTGTAACCAACTGGTTTCTGGACCTGTCTGTATCTGGAAACTGTCAGCAGGGGTCAGTTACTAGAGTCCCTTTTTATGTTGAGCCTATATTAATATTATTTTAATATGGTTCTTGTTGTAATTTTTTAGGTTTTCAAGACCAAGTGAAAGTGAGACCTGTGTTAATAAAAATTATCCCCTGACAATCATGGTCAGTTAAGGCTCCTCAGGCATCAATTTTGTAACCATTTGCAGAGCCTCACCACTTCTCTCAGTGTCAGCTGCCAGGATGGGTCACAGTCTTGCTTGATCATGTGGCTTTCTGTCTAAGCATGGGTGGTGACCCTCCCTTTAGCACATGGTATATTAGTTGACTCTATGGGATCCAATAATATCCCTATTCAAGAAGCTGCAAGGCTTACCAAATTTATAAGATCCTATAGAAAAGGTCAGGGGTCCTTGTTGACCTTGGAAAGTGAGGACCAAAATATTGGCTGTCCTCTTAGTCCAGTTGCTTTTCTAGCTTTTCTCTCCAAACCTTAGTTGTTGAACATCCAGGACATGAGTTAAACTAGTATTGGAGTAAGAACAATATGTATAATCTTAAGATTTTTATATCACCCACCTTGAAATATACAACATGACCAGGGAACTGTTATTTCCTTAGTAATCATGGTTGCTTTAGAAATTGCATAATATTAACAGTTGACAATTATAAGCCTTCATTGAGAATATTTTAGGTCACATTTCAGTCTAACAATCCTGAAGACATCATTAAGTGAGATCAAGAAATTTTTACTTAAATTTGTCATTTTCAATAGAGTGCCACCTAAGAAGAATGTATCTTATATGACTTTTCCTGGACTGCACAGGATTTGAGCATCATTAAGTGTTGGAGCACATACACAAAATACACATAATAATGCTGGCTGTTTCTCATGCTGGATTGGCATGCACATCTTATCACAAGTAGCTGGAAGATAAGTAAGGGAAAGCCTGATTCTTGAGCCTAAAAATTCTCCACCAGAACTAACTGTAGCCTGGAACTCACTGGTTTTTTAGTTTCCATGTTTGAAGACCTGTATACTTGGGAAATAAATATATTTAATTCACCTTGAAATCAACAGTAATGAGTGCCACAGATCAGGTCTTAACTGTCCAGGGGGGCAGCTCTGTCCTGCTTATTATTACTGACCAGTCTTAGTGTCCCAGTTAGTTATGCAGAAAACTCATGTCTACTCTCCATTAACAGTCTTTGAAATGAGAGTTCAAGCTTTTAGCTATACTGGAAAGGAGACATGGGGCCTTGGAAGGATGTTTTTAAATTTTCACATGATTACATTTGACTGACTGGGAAATGACACTTCATGTATCCTTGTATTGCAAAATTATATTACTACCAGCAAAATGCAGAAAGAAAAGTAAGTTAATGTTGTAATTGGAGTCTGAGAATTTATAATGTGCAAGAAATGTCTTAGGTATATCAATTAAATAAAAATACCCACTCAGAAGGCCAAACATAAATTTATCTATTTTTGTTTCTCTGGGCTTAAAATTTTTATTCCCCCTTTTCATCTGGTCCCTGTTACTATGTTTTTAACTGTTAGATATGAATTTGCTTGTTTAGACTCAAATGGGGTTTTAGAGGTAATGAAAGCAAGGCTGTAATAGGTTTGGTTATTCTGAAAACCTACATAAACAGCTTGTCATGGAAATCTCAAAAAGAGTAAAAAAATTGTTGTGCTTAAACAAAGTAGTTCTTTGCACCTTTGTAAAAATACTAATGAAGACTTTTTTTTATCCTGATTAATTTTTCCTAGTAATGTATCATTTACTGGCTTGACTTTTGCTGCTTTACCCTTTGTTTTTGCAAAATAGGCCCAATTTGCATATAGTATTGTAATTTAGAGCCCCTTTTAGGGCCTTATCTCTGGGGTGACATCCCTATTTATTTTGAGATGGTTTGATTTTTGCTGTTTTATGTGTACAAGATTCAATGTGATATTGAGGGAGGAAGGGAGGGAGGTAAGGAGGGAGGGAGGGAAGGAGAGAGAGAGAGAGAGGCAGAGAGAAACAGAGAGATCATAGAGTAAAGAAATGTTGAGCATAAGGGACCTCCTGTCACTTCACATTTCCCTGAATGTAGTTATCAAGACTACAAAGAATTTGCAAATCAAATCTGCAAATTCAGGCCATTGGCTGAATAAAACACAAGTTATTTTGGCTCAATATCCCCTTTTAAATCAAATAAGTAATGAAAGAATTTTTAGAAGGCAACCTAAAGGAGTATCTGGCATAATTTAAGAAATTTGGGGACCCATAGTGCCTGATAAGAGAGTGTGCAGGAGTCCCTAGCCTTGTGTTGTGATGTCCCCAAAAAAGTAGTAGGGTCCCAGAGATTCTGTTGTGGACATGGCCTGGAAAAGTCAGAGAATTTTTTTTGGAGAGTTTGGGCAGGTGACCATGCTCCAATTTCTGCAGAAGTCCACCACAGAATACAGCCATGTGGGAACCCCAAAGTTCTGGAATGAACCTACACTTCACAGGTTCACCTGGGAGAAGGTTGGGGTGAATCTTAGCAGTGCTGGGTTGGATAATGAAGTATGCAGTGTTGAGCTGAGGGTTAGGAATAAATGGCATATGACCTTCTGATCTCATAAGGAAGAGGGGGAGAACTAGAAAAAGGGAGACAGGTAGATCACAAAAGGAAGAAGTGAGGGATACTGGGGTTATCCCTTTGACCTCTGACACACACTGGACACCAAATTTTTGGACAAAAAGGAAAAGAACCAGGGGTACATGCTCAACTGGACAAACTTATTTCATAACACACCTGTGAGGGACCACTCTGGCACTACAGACCAGAGCCGCCATTCTCATTTAGTTTGTAAGGTCCTTGTAATGTCATGAGCATAAAAAGATGGGGACTTTGGAAGGGGAAAGTCACAATGGGACTTTCAGGGGTAAGAATTCAGTACAAAGGCATTGTGCTGAGGACAACCCTTGAGGACATACAAGGAGTTGTGTATTGTTTGTTAAGAGTAGGATGAACAATGATTAAGAGTTATAGGGCGGCGTAGCTGTGTTTACTGGGCCTTATTACCCCATGACAATACATCTGTAGCAGATGTACAAGCACAGAAGTGGGAGGGGATTTAAAGTGATCTCTGCTCAGATCAGGGTGGTAGTGGTTGGATCCCTTCAGTCAGCCCACAGGACATATGTTGCATATTCTCAGGCCTAGACTTTAGGGATTTCTTGGGGTTTTGTTATTTGAATTTCTGCTCTTCTCAGAGCAGTGGAAGTAGGACCGACCCTGGGTGTTGGTTCAACTCCAGGGGGTGGAGGGGAGTGGTCTTTCAAACATTATTGTGCTACTTGTACTAATACTATACACTTGAGATTTTATATTCAGGCATTGAATTTGTGATTTTTCCCATGGACATTCAGAATGCTACTGACTTAATATAGTGGGCATGAAGAGTCTTTGCTTTTTATTGTTTTCATTTCTTTCCATAATTAACTCAAAGACTATTAGGAGAGGGAGCTGGACCATTGGGAGTTTGTGTATTTAAAAAGAAAGCTGAATTCTAACTCATTGTAAAAGGGAAAATGATACTTAACTAGTCAGTAACCACCACTCAACTAGAAATTTGAAACTGAAGTGGTCCAAACAAGCCTATGTCTCCCCTTTAACTCAATCAGGTGTTTTCTGTGCTTGCTTCTACATGTGCCTATGAAGGCTCCTCCCTTCCTCTTAGGGGAACCTCGGCAGCTTGCTGTCAGGAGCTGTCTGATGCAGGATTTGCTGTCCACCAAATAGACTCTAACATAGTAACAGCTCTCAGTTCATTCTTAATAGCTCCTTTAACTTCCCTAGCAGTATCATTCTACTTTCTCTCCTTCGTCCAACTTTTCTCCAGACTGGAATTTAAAATCTAAGAGTTAGGAAGGAGTATCAGTAAGAGTTACAAAAGTCTGTGAGTTTGCTACAAGTACAGCAATGGGTGGAATAATCAGACAGGAACTTAAAAAATTTATTGATCTCCTGTGAGTCTAGAACCATTTTTCAGTGTTTTTATTCACACACATATCAGTTTTTTTTATTTCAATCCTATTAAACAATATCATAAATTAATTAATCTCTAATGGTCTTACTGAAGAGTCCTTACCAATTAGGAGCCTAACAAAAGTGACACCTCTGGAGGCTACAGTGACATGGGCTTCCTAAAGAATGGCCACACTTATAAATAACTCAGAAGTAGAACTGCTGATATGCTCCCTAATAATAGTAACACTCCTGCAAGAGTGACTCCTTGGTTTTACCTTCTAAAGAAAAAGACAAGATCTTAAACATTGTAAAGACTCCTTAAATTTCATAAGTGTAACATTCATATTGAGGAAATGCATGTGTTACCTCATCTCTCAGGTATTTTTGATGCTTTAGTCATGTTATTTTTTCAAAATCAAGCTAATTAAATATTATTATTATTAAGATATTATTGAATAAAATTCCTTGTCTTACTGCAAGATTATTAACATAGCTACTTCTGCACCATATGACAAATGTATTCTATGAGTACACTGAATGTTCTGAATCTTTATTTCTTTTAATTGATCAGTATTAATTTTTATAAATGCTATCTAAACATGTGTCATACACAAATTTGGGGGAAAGAAAATTATCATTGTTTCTGTGTGTACCAGGCTCATAGTTCTGCTAACTTTGATCTCTTTTTTTTTTTTTGGTACCAGGGATCGAACTCTGGACCTTGTTCTGCTAACTTTGAATAATGAAGCTGTGAATCAAAGGAAGCTAGGCGAGTTTTCACTGGCAATAAGAAAAAAGGAGAACAGCTCCTAGATTTGCAGAAAGGGTCCTGAATGGGTTGCTAGTGAGACCCTTTAATCTAGAGTTGCTGATAGGTAAACAAGGCATAGGAATTGCTTAATTTTTAATTTTTAATCACAAGTAGTTTGGAGAAATTAACAAAAAAAATTACCAATTGGAACTCAGACTCACTGACCCAGTTCTTTTACATAGTGTTCATAGGAGACTGGGATCTTAGAAAGAAACTGGTTATTTTGCATTATAGTTTAATTTCAACTCAAGTGCTTAGTAGGGATTGGCTGCACCTCTCTTTAGGAGGAAGTGGCTGCATTGCATGTTGCCTAAGGAAAGGAAGGGAAGGAAAAGAATGGAAAGGAAAGAAAAGGGAAGGGAATGGAAGCAAAGAGAAGGGAAGGTAGTTCTTTCAAAGCCCTAGTTCACTATGCTTATTTAAATTTCCATTCATACTGCTGACTACCCAAGTCTATCTCATCCCTCTTCTAACTAGCTGTCTTACATTTAAGCTAGCTAATTAAATAGTTTTCTACATACTGATGCAAAAATGTCTCAGAAAATGAATGATCTCAGACAACATGGCTGAAAGATTCTTCAGCTGTATTGTAAAAGATAACACAGAAGTCTGCATGTAGGAAGAGATTTACCATGAAATGTAATGGCAACAAAGTGGCATAATTGAAAATTATCTTGGAAATTATGGCATTAGCATTTGAAGCATCCTTTGCAGTTATATCCTTCTAAACAATCTCAAAATTATCCAATAACTCTGGAAACTATGGAGCAGCATGCAAGTTAATCAGAGAAGTCAAAAATCATTGGAGTCCCCAGGAGAATGAGAAGGAGTAGCAGACATGAAATACTTGACCCTGTCAGTGACTCCAAGGCTCTCTGAATCACATGAAAGATAACACCACCTCATATTGAAATAAATAGAAAATGCCACTGGATGTTTCCAGCCAGTTTGAAGAGATATTTTGAAGAAATTATTTAAATGTGTCTCAATTAGTCTAGAATCTTGTCATTTACTGAAAATCTTTAAATCAGTAGAACTTTGAGCATGTTGGTACTAATACATTTCACTAGAGTTCAGAAGTAAACATAGACAGAACTTATGGGCCTTTGCAATAGTTTAGTTGAGTTATTATATGTAGGCAGTCAGACAAGAATGTGATAAGGTCCCGTGGAAGAATTAAGCATGTAGCCAATCATCCTTTAAGCTTAGAAATGTAAAAAAATAAATACCCCACCCAGGTTAAGAACTAATTCAAGTAACTAAGCCAATTTAGAGATGCAAAGGTAAAGTATTAAAGCATTAATACTTATTAATACATTTAAAGTATTAATACACTTAAAGTATTAAAGTTGAACAAATTATTGAATTTAGGGTGGGAATAGAGAGATAAGGAAGAAGTCTTTGATCCAGGATGTGCTGTCACAGTCCTTCCCATCTCCAGACCTCTAGATAAGCAGTTCTCTTATTGAACTCATCCTCTGTGAAGCAACCCAAAGCATGACTGGGCTTCTTTCCCCTCTGGTTATCCAAGAGATTTTCTCATCTTATTAATCCTAATAAACACTCTACTACATTCCTCCTTTTGTCCTTCAATTTTTAGAGACAGAGATCTCTGGTTTAATACTAAATTAACTATCATGCTCCATTTCACCTTCACTTATTGAAATGCTTGTTTTGCCATTTCTTTTCTCCAGAGTTCCAAGTTAGAAGCTGTAAATTTATATCAATGGATGCATCTTCTTTTGGTCCACAGCATGATCTTACACTTTAGTTTGTGATCCCAAGGAGACTGGAAAATATAACAGAATGGACAACTGCACCATGATCAGAGAATTCATTCTGATGGACATCTCAAGTTCTAGAGAGCTCCAAATATTGCAAGGACTGTTTTTCTTAGTGATTTATCTGGGATCTCTAGTTGGAAACATTGTGACTATTGCAGTCATAAGGACAAACCGGTGTCTTCACTCTCCAATGTACTTTTTTGTAAGTAATTTGTCCCTCACAGACCTCTGCAGCATCTCAGTTATTGTTCCCAAATCAATTATTAATTCCTTTACAGGAAGAAACTCCATTTCACTCAAAGAATGTACTGCTCAAGTTTTCCTGTATATTTTCTTTGCATTTACAGAACTTGCTCTCCTGGTGGTCATGTCCTATGACCGCTATGTGGCCATTTGTCACCCTCTGCACTACGGGCTCATCCTCACCCCAAGTCTGAGCATACAGGCAGTGGGGGGCTCTTGGGCCAGTGGCCTGGTCTATTCTGCTGTCCACACAGTGACCATGTTCAGGGTTCCCTTCACAAAGTCCAATATGATCCATCAATATTTCTGTGAAATATCTCAAATTCTGAGGATTTCATCTTCAGATGTCCAGTTTTCTGAATCCGTTGTGCTTGTATTAAGTGTTTGTGTCATCACTGTATGTTTTGGCTTTTTGTTTATGACTTATGTTAATATATTTTCAACAGTGCTTAAGATTCATTTGGTAGAAGGCCGTCACAAAGCCATGTCCACCTGTATCCCACAGTTGGCAGTACTTCTTCTATTTTTAATTTCTGGGTTGGTAGCTGCCCTAGATCCCATTGCAAATAAAGGATCTTTAAAAAGTCTTCTAACAGCCATGTTCTATACAATGGTCCCTCCATTCATAAACCCCATCATTTACAGTCTTCGGAACACAGAGATTAATTGTGCTTTAGGAGAAATGTTCAAACATTTTCAATTGTGAGCAGGGAAGTTCTTGATAAAACATACTTTATGGCAGGGATTTAGCTCAGTGATTCTACTGCCTGCCTCACAAGTGCAAGGACTGGAGTTTGACTCCCAGTACCTAAACTGTTTGATGGCAAGATAACTTGCTATAATTGTAAGTTATATTGGATGTGAGTTTTAAATTTTAATGGACCCCTGTAAGTTATTTGGTGTTTATGGTCTGTATATTTGTTGTCTGCCTATGTGAGTGTGAGCTGCAGATCTTACTGCCTTTACTTCTTTAAAACTATAGTGGTGTATTTCATACCTGCACCTTGAAAATATAAGACTGGCTCTTATTCACAAAATATTTTGGAAAATGTTTGAATGCTGTGAGTTAAACACAAAGAAAGGCATCATAAGAAGGCTGTGCCTTATGTATCAGAACCTTACCAAGTGCCCATACAACTGAGAGAATGTCAGGATTCTGGGTGCTACTGAGCTTGAAGAGAATGTTGAGTAGTTTAGGATGTAAAGAACTACTGGTTACCTTGCTCTCTTTGTACCCAGTCTCATCTCAAAGTAATGCAATGATGTGGGCTGGGAGGGAACTGAAGAACTGAGTGTACCTTGAGAGTGAAACAATGAGACTCTTGCAACATCCCCCAAACAGTCTTTGCTCAGGTCCCTGGGATGGTGAAGATGGCTCACTCAGTGGAATGGAGCACTATGTGGTGACTGGAGTTCCTAGAACATGGCTGATACTCTGGTTCTCCCTAAGTACTGGAGGCAAAGACAGAAAGCTCTGCTGAGGCACAAACCATTCAACACAGCTAAGGAAATTGAATATGTAGCCACAGAGTGCAGCGTGAAATCCAGTGCAGGTGTTGGGTTTACCCATATATTTCCACTTTTCTGCTGCTGTGTGATCCCCTGTTTGTTATTGCTATGGCTGGGACCTTGGAGGAGCACAAATGACCATATGCTACAGGTCTGATGGCTGCAGTCTGCAGTGCTGCTGCTTCTACTTATGGCAGGTGTTGTACTTACTGATACATTTTAAAATTCATGTTAATATTTCTGAGTGTTTTCTTTTCTTTTAATAAGTGTTGCTGTCTGAAATGAGCTTTTTCAAGAATGAGAATAAAATCTGGGGAGAATACTTTTCTGAGGAATATTTTTGATAATCTCCAATTTCATTTTTATCTCAGGATTACTGTGATAGATGATTTCTTTTATATTTTTAATCTATTGTATTTTAAATCTGTTTTATTGGAAATTATCCTTTCAAATACCACAAATGATATATTTACTCCTTAAAAATATGTATACTCACCCAGATATATTTACACTATATAAGTGTTATATATATATAAAGACACTAGCTTTTTTTACTTTCCAATTTATATTAATGATAGGAAAATAAGGACACAAAATTAGTTTATCCCTTTGAACATACTCACCTGAAGTATTCAGATGCCCTACCCTCCTCACTACCTCACAGTATATATGGGATAATTTTAAAAACACTTGCCTTACTTTTAAATACTTACCTATAATCTGAAATCTCTTCCAAAGATAAATAATGCCTTGATATTTCTTTTCATGAAATGTTAAAGATGTATTGAATTAGCGTAAAAAATGAATTTATGTGCATTAGATTTCTATTCCACAACATGATCAAGCTTTATTTCTTAATAAAGTTCAAAGCAAAATTACAAACTGAAACCAGACTTCTGACTGCACATTTTTGCATTTCCATTGCATGACCCTCTGAAATCTTCTAGTCCTTCCTACTGAGCTCACCAAAGAACTCTTGATTATCCTTCTTTAGATGCCAGGACTTTAGAATTGTGGTATAACCCTACTATAACACTTCTGTATATCTGCCACGTTTCATTTGCAGCTGCTGAGATAAACATCTCTTAAGTGCATTACTTGTATTTTTCCTATGAAGCAGAGCACTGATTTCCAGTGAAATGCAATGCAGACCAAATTATGTTGCTAAAATTCACACAACAAGGAAATAATAGTCAGGAAACTCCTCCATTTACTTTCTTTCCAGAGTTAGAGGATTTATTATCATTAGCATTTAGGATAAAGAACTTCCTTAAAATTAGTTTTTGAATCCTTCTAAGTACAGGTTTTTATGGATTTTCCAGCACAAGTTGAAGAGTACATGAGAGATTAAAGTTGAATAATTACACCAAAATGTGGACTTTACAGATGTAGACCTAGTAGGGTAGAAGGTTGAATGAGTTCCCAGAGGCTGAGTTAATTTCACTGTCTGAGGAAAGCAACTGTCCCCAGACACTCAGAACTCCTGAGTTAAGGTGGATAAAGTATTTCCAGGGGTCCCATGAATCATCAATATTATCATAGGGCTTTGCAGAAATATGTGAGAAGGCAACAAAGATGTGACCAGGACATTGAGGATTCTCTGCCAATCACTGTGTCATAGCCTCAGCTGACAAATGTCACAAGGTTGTGAAAAAAAAATCCCATACACAAGGTGGCAGACCTGCAAGATGACAAGGAAGCATTCTCCACACAGCCCAGCAGAGGTAACATAGCCCATCTGTGACTCTGCAGGGCTTGAGGATCCCAGCCAGTGGCACTTCTCTTGACCTTGAATTTAAACATTAAAAAGTCATCTCAATTCTCCTTCATCAGACAACCAATCATCTTATTTTCCCATTTAAAATATTAGTTGTATTTGTAATTGATGTGTATGTGTGAATTATCAGTTACTAATGACTGCTGGTAAAGATTTAGTCATTCCCCAATGCCTTCATTTTCAAATGACTTTTTTTTCATATTTCCATTCAGTGATTTAATAAAAAGGAGTCAACTAAAAATTGATATGTTCATTTAATACAAAATTTTTTTCTTCAAAGACATGATTACTTTTATGGTGCATTTGAAATAAGATGAATTAGCATCAAGTCTTGTTAAAGGAGAAGTAGCAACAAAACTGACATACTCAGAATTATGAATTTCATAGTAGAATAAATCAATGAGTTCGTGCTTCACCTTTCTATGCAGGCATACATACTTCAGTTCTTGTGTGATATCGATTTACTTACCCAAATATTTACATTACTTTAATTGATGTATATGTTTCATTAAATGATATATTTAAATTACTTGCTTACTTTCACATGTAAATGTTTAGAGATTGAAAATGTGAAACCAAGTGCTTTTTACTTCTTCATAGTCACATTGTACTTAAACTACACTTTGAAATTTGAGTAGAATTTGTACACATAGGGAAGTTCATGAGACAAATCACAGGAGCAAATTGCAAATGTATTCAGTGAGCATACAGTGTCTGAAGGTATTGCTCATGGCCACAGCATTTTCTACATCCTCTTTTTTGTGCTGGGTGCCAAAGGCTACACTGTACCTTCCTGGGCCTCAGTTGCCCCAACTGCTCCATGTGAGGCTTCGCCTGCCCTGGGGAAGGAATAGCTGTGTCAAAGTGTGTGCTACCAAGATGGAGGTCAAGAAACATGAATTCCCTCTCCTGAAGGCAGCAATAAGAAGACTGACCAGGGAGACAGAACTGGGCTCTGTAGCCAGAACAGGACATGATTTTACAGACTAAGGATACAGGAAATGGCACTTGATACTGAGAGTTTGGAAGAGTCATTCATAATTCCATGTTCATAGATTCCACGTATAATTGGAAAATGGCAGGAATACACATATTAGAGACAAACAGCTTTCAATAAAGACAAAGACCTCTGCATCCAGAAAGATAATTTATTTCAGAATAAACAAAGATATGAAAGATTAAATGTTTTATTATATAAAATACATCAAATAAGTATTCAAAAATAAAACCTATGATAATTTAAGGACATTTTAAAAATTGCACAAATATGTTTAAATCATAAATTCAAAGTAATTTTTACTGAAGAGTGATAATTGGAAGTAATATTGAGACCTAATTATCAAAAACCTATGAAACACAATGAAAAATGTAGAAAAATAGAACATTGACAAAATACAAAGAAAGCCAGGAAAGATGAGTGCTTAAGAGGAATGAGAACATCACACAATTATCCTGTATGTGGAATGTCAGGACAGGAACAAAACTCATTGAAGTCACAATAGAAAAACCTTCATAATTTCTGTAACACATAAGCTGCAAAGTGAAGGAGTGTAAGAAATGACTTACTTTCTACTGAAACTGACAACCTGAGATCACCAAAGGAAGACCCCAGGACCTAATGACCTGTAGAGAGAAATCTCCCTAAAGAGCTAGTTAGGGGAAGAATGGTAGCTGGAATGTTGCTGCCTCCTTCAACTTAGTATCTTATTTTTCCATTGTTTATTGCTCCATTTTAGGTATAAAATATAGTTACATTCATTGGGATATTGTACATTTACATGAGAAATCTTGATTCTTATTTTTTCTCAATTCCCCTGCCCTCCCTTCAACCCCTCCAGTCTTCCCTATTTATAGAGATTTTGTTTCCATCTTTTTTCTTTTCTCATATTTTTTCTTTTTCTTTATTTCCTTTCCCCTACCCCTCCTGCTTCCCCTACTCATTTAAACATTTTCTTCCTATTTCAAATATCAATTATACATTTGATCATTATTTACACTTCTAATTTTTCAAACCAGAGAAACTATTCAGTATTTACACATGTGTGTCCTATTTATTTCACTTAAGAGTATGGCCTCAATGTGCATCCACTTAGCTATGAATGTCTCTTGTATCTTATTCTTTATGGCTGAGTAGTGCTCCATTTTATATAAAAGAAAACACATCTCTTTTATTCAGTCTTCAGTTGATGGGCAATTGGGCTGTTTTCAAGTTTTAGCTATTACAACCTGAGCCATTATAAACATGGGTGAGCATATATCTCTGTGGTATGATGATTCTTTTAATTCTTTTTGGAAGATACCCAACAGAGGAATAGATGGGTCAAATGGGACCTCAAATCCTAGTTAAGTTATCTCCATATTTATTTCCACAGTGGTTGCACCAGTCGGCACTCCCACAAACAATGAAGAAGGCTTGCTTTGGCCGCACAACCCCACCAGAATTTGTTATTGGTTAATTTCATGATAGGAGCCATTCTTTCTGGGGTAAAGTGGAATCTCAGTGTTGTTTTCATCTGCACATCTCAAATGACCAGTGATATTGAACATTTTTTCATAGGTTTATTTGCTGCTTTTACTTCTTTGTCTGAGAAATGTCTATTCATTTCAGATGCCCGTTTTTGAATTGGATCTTTATATACATCTGTTAAGTGCATTTGTGCAAAAGCTTGGTTCAGTTCTAGTATTTTTCTAGATTTTGTCTAGATGATTTGTCTATTTGTGACAATGGGGTATTGAAATCACCCCACTACAATTGTGTTAGTGCTTATTTGGTTTTTCATGTCCCTAAATATTTGTTTTGTATAGTTGGGATCATTAGTATTTGGTACATATATATTTATGATTATCAACTCTTCCCCATGGCTTGTTCCCTCTACAAGGTTATAGTGACCTTCTTTGTCTCTCTTAGTTAGTTGTGGTTTGAAATTTACTTTGTCTGCAAATAAGATAGCTATTTTTTTTCTGGGCTCCTGTTGCATCAAGAACTATTTTCCATCCTTTTACTTTCAGTGTGAGTTTCTTTTTGAACTAGGAGCATTTCTTTTATACAGAATATTGTTGGATTTTGCTTCTTAATCTAATCTGACAGTCTCTTTTGATTGTTGAATTGAGGTCATTAAATTGATGGTTATAAATGATATGTATTGACTTATCGTTGTCATGTTGTTTTCCTGTTATTGGTTCTTTTTTATTTTTTCCCCTCTCCTTTTACTTTCTTGCCTTGCCTGATGAATTTGCTCTCTGGGTCTTCATGGAGTTGTGACCTTCATTATCTTTTCTAGGGTATTGTTTAGAATTGTTTGGCATGCTGGTTCATGAAGTTTCTCAGGTGTTCTTTGTCATGGAAGTATCTCATTTCTTCTTCAAATTTCAAAGAGAGTTTTCCAGGATACATCAGTCTAGGTTAAAGGTTGTTTTCTTTTAGGGCTGGAAACACCTCACTCCAGGCTCTCCTTTGACTTGAGGTTTTTTGTTGAGAAATCTGCTGAGATTCTGATGGGCTTTACTTTGCATGTGATTTTTTTCTTTTCTCTAACTGCTTGTAGTATTTTTTTCTCCTGTTGGGTTTCTGGGATCTTGAGTATTGTATGTCTAGGTGTAGATTTTTTTTGATCATGGCTAGTTGGAGTCCTATATGCCTCACTTATCTGTATGTCAAATTATTTTGTTCTGTTTGGGAAATTTTCTGTTATTAACTCTGTGAACAGTTTTTTTGTGTCATTTGTACTTTCTTCTGCTTTTTCATGGACTCCTATCAGTCTTACATTATTCTTCTTTGCATAATCTAGGAGCTCTTGGACTGATTTCTCGTGCTCCCTTACTATTTTTTTTTTTTGTCTGTTTTTGGTACCGGGGATAGAATTTGGGACATTATGATTTTGAGGCAGGTTGTGGAACCACTGAGCTAAATCCCCGGCCCCATCCCTACTATTTTTAAGAGATCTCTCTTTTCTTGGTCACTGAGCATGATCCTGTCTTCTATATTTGATATCTTGTCTTCATATTGGCCCAGTCTGCTATGTATTCTTTCAATAGAGTTTTTAACCTTTGGGATATCTGTTTCAAATTCTTTCATGAATTCCATTTCTTTCCTATGTTGGGCATTCATGGCTTCCATTTCTTTCCTATGCTGGATAATCATGGTTTCCATCATGGTCTCGAGCTCATCTATTGTTTTAGCTGTTTCTGTTCTAGAGTCTCTAATCATGTCTTTCATTCTGCTCACCATTTCTATAGTCATCTGGGAAATTATTTCTCTTTTAAATTTTTCTAGACCCTCAGATATATATTTTCTGTTTAGCTGTGCAGGGAAATGTTGGATGAAATAAGAATGTGGCTTCAGTGCTGAAGAGTTTGGATTGTTTCATAAGCAAGAGATCCCAGGAAGTTTTTTATATGAGAGCAGGACATGCTCAGAGAGCCTTTAGCTAGACAGAGACTGGCAGTCCTTCCAAGAATGCTCCCTTGGCCCTGAACAACAGCTGCCTTGATTACTTTATCATCTATCCCTAACCAGGGATAAGTCAACTCCATGTGAATTAAGAGGGTTGGTGCATGTCCCAAACTATCATTTCTCCAATAAGATGAGATCATAGCTCCTCCCTTATAAGGTGTTGCACTTGGGAAGCTGGAGGAACTCATCATCTTCATTGTGTGTTGCCAGTACCCTCTAGGCTGGAAGCATATGTCCAATGTGGAAAGAATGTTGGCCAAACTGCTAATTAGGAACACATCTCACCATTGCTTATCTAGTGGTCCATGGATCCAAATAAAATGGGGAGTAAATCCAGGGCAATGCCAATTTAAGAGATGCTGAATCTCAGGAGAGTATCCTGACTTGATGAAGTCCTGAGACTTTAGTTAACCTGAGTTAATCAGGAAGAAAAATAAACACATGGTCCTTGTGGACACACTGTTCTCTGGTCTGGACAAGCTGGAGCAGCAAGAGCTGGACCTGGGGCTCTTCTGCATTCTTCACTCTCAGCAATAGTGCAGAGCTCCTGGGCCTGGATCCCTGGGACTTCCATTGACAGGAGCCTGGCTTGTCTGTACCCATGGCTTCTCTCTTTCCTCAGGGAAAATTTAATCATTGTCAAGTCTCAGATAAGGAATAGTTCTTCTGGCAGACTGGCCTAAACTCCCATATGAGGCTACCTGCCTGTCATCATTGCTTTTCCTAGGAAATTACACCTACAACATCACACTTCAGCACTGGCAAAATGATCTGTGTATGTATTCATATCACCCACCACAGGAAACTGCCAGATCCATGGGTTATGTAGGTTTTCCTTCTTTGAAATTGAGAAAACTATATACCCTGTCTGGAGCTCTTTAGATTTCCTTAGGTACTATGCTCAAGAATCTCCAGTGCAGTGTTGTGAAAGTTACCTTGAGACCAGGATTTTCTCTACTCTAGCCAGGTGATTGGATGGCATTTTTTTAAAAAGCCCAGGTGGGTTTATTTTAGGCTGACTTCAGATTTGTGCTCCTACAGTTGATGCACATAGGCAAGGAGCACCATGCTTTGCCATCAGTGAGCAAAGGGGGAAATCATGAGGCTAAAACTACCTTGGCTTCAGCTTCTGTAGGAGTAATGATGGCAACCCAAGCTCTTTCCTTGAATGGGAAGGGAAGCAAGCAGGGGTGTAATAATCATACCTTAAGAATATGTGACAAAACTATAGGATGGGAGGAGGAATATTTAAATCATAAAAAGTGCCCAAAAGATCAAGTCTACATAATATGCTCCCACCAAAAACGAACAAACAAAAAACAAAAACAAAAACAAAAACAAAAAAACAGAAATGAAGGAATTGAACCCAACTGGGTCAAGAGTGACCTAATTCTTGTACTCAGCAAGGAGTGGTAGAAGTGGGAATGCTGCTTTCCTAATTGTTCACTTCAGAGGTGGCAATTTCAGTCATCTGCAGAGTAGTTTGTGTCTGAATGAGATCTCAGTTATATTAGACCTGGAGAAGTTTCCTCTTCAAAGAAATTCATGTCCAAGAAAAGAGCTGCTTTCCAATTTAACTTACCCTTCCTCTCTCACACTTCTTTTTTTTTAAAAAAATATTTTATTGGTACATTGTAGGTATACAACACAATTACATTTCTCATTGGGAATTGTACCTTTACATGATGCATCTTGGTTCTTATATTTTCCCCTTTCCTAGCCCTCCCTTCACCCCTTCCACCCTTCCCTATTTAAAAAGACTTTATTTCCATTTTTTCCATTTCTCATCATTTTTTCTTTCCCTTCTTTCTTTTCCACTGCCCCTCTCACTACCCCTTTGCACATGTTCTTCCTATTTTGCATTATTGATTATTTATTCTAATCATTGGTACATTTTAGGTATACAATATAATGGCATTCATCATTGGAAATTTGCACCTTTACATAGTCTCTCTTGGTTCTTATTTTTCACCCTTGCCTAGCCCTCCCTTCAACCCCTCCATTCCTCCCTATTTACAAACATTTTGTTCCTATTTTTCCATTTTCTCATATTAATCCCATTCCCTTCTATCCTTTCCCATAGCCCTCCCACTTCCTTCCCCTTTGCCCCTTTTCTTTCTATTTCACATTACCTATTATACATTATAGTCCTTATTTACACTTTCAGTTTCTCACACGAGAGAAAGTATTCGGTATTTATTCATGTGTGTCCTATTTATTTCACTTAAGAGTATTGCCTCAATGTGCATCCACTTAGTTAAAAAATGTCTCTAATTTCTCATTTTTTATGGCTGAGTAGTACTCCATTTTATTAAAAACCCACATTTTCTTTATCCAGTCTCCAGTTGATGGGCATTTGGGCTGTTTTCAAGTTTTAGCTATTACAAACTGTGCTGCTATGAACATGGGCACACATATATCATTGTGGTATGATTCTTTTAATTCTTTGGGGAAGATACCCAGCAGTGGAATAGTGGGGTCAAATGGGACTTCCAGTCCTAGTTCTTGGAGGTATCTCCATACTGATTTCCACAGTGGCTGCACCAGTCTACACTCCCACCAGCAGTGGAGCAGGGTTCCTCTTTCCCCACAGCCCTGCCAGCATTTGTTATTGGTTGATTTCATGATAGCAGCCATTCTTTCTGGAGTGAGGTGGAATCTCAGTGTTGTTTTCATTTGCCTCTCTCAAATGACCAGTGATGTTGAACATTTCTTCATGTATTTCCTATTTCTACTTCTTTGTCTGAGAAATGTCTGTTCATTTCAGATGCCCATTTTTGGATTTAGTCTTAAAATTTGGGAGGTCTGATCTTTTAAAATTCTTTATAGATTTGAGATAGTAGACCTTTGTCTGAGGAAGAGCAGGTGAAGATTTTTTCCCACATTGTGGGTTGTCTCTTTACACTGCTGATGGTTTCTCTTGCTGTGCAGAAGCCTTTTAATGAGAAGAGATCCCACTTGTTGATTGTTTGTGCTAGTTCACGGGCAACTGAGGTTTTGTTCATAAAATCTTTTCCTACACCGATGTCTTCATGGGTTCTACCTAACCTCTGTTCCAACTGGTTCAGAGTTTCTATTTTAATATTTAGATTTTTAATCCAATTTGGTTTTTGGTTTAGTGCATGGTGAGAGACATAGGTCTAGTTTTAGTCTTTGGCAAGTTGAAGCCCAATTTTTCCAACACCATTTATTAAAGAGGCTATCTTTCTTCCAGTGAGGGTGCTCGGCTCCTTTATTGAAGATGAGATGGCCGAGTGTGTCTGGCGTTGTTTCTCCATCTTCTAATCTGTTCCACTGGTCCTTGGGTCTGTTTCTTTGCCAGTACCATGCTGTTTTTATCACAGTAGCTTTGTAGTAGAGTTGCAGGTTGGGAATTGTGTTACCCCCTGCCATATCTCTGTTACCTAGAATTGCTTTTGCTATTCTGGGTCTCTTCCTCATCCAAATGAATTTTTGCATTGTTTTCTCAAGATCCATGAAGTATGCTGCTGGGATCTCAATTGGAATTGCATTAAATCTATATAGCAGTTTTGGAAGTATGGCCATTTTCACTATATTAATCTTTCCTACCCAGGAGCAGGGGATGTCTGTCCATTTTCTGATATCATGTTCAGTCTCTCTTTGCAGAGTGCCATAGTTTTCAGAGAAGAGGTCTTTGATTTCTTTTGTTAGGTTGATTCCTAGGCATTTCAGTTTTTTGGATGCTTTTGTGAAAGGAATTATTTGCCCTATTTCTCTGTCAGTGATTCTGTCATTGGTGTAGAGGAAAGCTATTGATTTTTGTGTGTTGACCTTGTAACCAGCTACTTTACTTAATTTGTTCTTTAAGTCTAGAAGACTTTTGGTGGAGTCCTTGGGGTCTTCTATATAGAGTATCATGTCATTTGCCAATAATGACAATTTGACTTCTTCATTTCCTATCTTTATTCCTTTTATTTATTTCTCTTGTTGAATTGTTGTGGCTAATGTTTCCAGAACTATATTGAACAAGAGTGGTGATAGTGGACATCCTTGTCTTAGTCCTGATTTTAGTGTGAAGGATTTCAGTTTTTGGCCATTTAGCATGATATTGGCTGTTGGTTTTTCATAGATGGCTTTTATCAGTTTGAGGTAGAGACCATCTATTCCAATTTTTGGTAGGGTTTTTATCATAAATGCATGTTGGATTTTGTTAAATGCTTTTTCTGCATCTATGGAGATAATCATATGGTTTTTGTCCTTGGCTCTATTGATATAGTGTATTACATTGATTGATTTGTATATATTGAACCATCCCTGCATCTCTGGGATGAATCCCACTTGACCAGGGTGTATGGTCTTCTTGATGATCTTCTGCATTCTGTTTGCCAGTATCTTATTAAGGATTTTTGCATCTTTGTTCATTAGTGAGATTGGCCTATAGTTCTCTTTTTCAGTTGGGTCTTTCTCTGCTTTGGGAATCAAGGTGATGCTTGCTTCCAGGAATGAATTTGAGAGTATTGCTTCCCTTTCAATTTCATTGAAGAGTTTAAACAGTAGTCGCAGTAGTTGCTCTCTAAATGTCTTGTAGAATTCAGCAGTGAAGCCATCAGGGCCCAGGCTTTTCTTAGTTGATAAGTTTTTAATTACGTTTTCAATTTCATTAGTTGTTATTGGGTTGTTCAGAATTTTTAGGTCTTCTTCGTTCAACTTTGGTAATTCATATGTATCTAGAAATCTGTCCATTTCTTCTGTGTTGTCCATCTTATTGGCATATAGGTTCTGGAAGTAGATATTGATGATCCTCTGGATTTCTGCTGGGTCTGTTGTAATTTCACCCTTTTCATTCCTAATTGCATGGATTTGGGCCTTTTCTTTCCTTTTTCTGATAAGGTTGGCTAAGGACTTGTCAATTTTGTTGATTCTTTCAAAGAACCAACTCTTGGCTTCATTGATTTTTTGTATCATTCTCTTAGTCTCCTTTGCATTGATTTCTCCTCTGATCTTTATAATTTTCTCCCTCGTATGAGCTCTGGTTTTGTCCTGTTCTCCTTTTTCTAGAAGCTTGAGGTGCAGCATCAGGTTGTTCAATTGGGCTCATTCTGTTTTCCTAATATGCGTATTCACTGCTATGTATTTCCCTTGTAAGACAGCTTTCATTGTGTTCCATATATTCCGATATGTTGTATTGTTATTGTCATTTAATTGAAGCAACTGTCTGATTTCTCCTTTAATTTCCTCTGTTACCCATTGGTTATTCAGAAGTGTGTTGTTCAATTTCCACGTGCTTATGAAATTTTTCCAGTTTCTTTTGCTATGGATCTCCAATTTCATCGCACTATGGTCTGATAATATACAGGGGATAACTTCAATTCCTTTGCACTTACTTGAACATGTTCTATGTGTGAATATGTGGTCTATTTTGGAGAATGACCCATGTACATCTCTCACAGTTCTTAATGCCTTTTATTTTTCTTGTATCTTTTGAAGATCTCACCTGTTTTGAGAACATTAGGGAATGATTTTGCACTAAGAGCTCCATATTCTTATCTTACACATATCTGGGAGATGATTTCCAATTAAATGAGAAAGAAGGGATCTCTCTCAAATGATGGTGGTCTCCATGGAGCAAAATCTTGACACCCTTTCTTCACCTATCTGCTGAGTTTAGTTGGTTAAGAATCCTGTTCTCCAGAATCCTGCTTAGGAGTTTGTGTCCGGCAACAGTGAAGGAGTGCAGGAGTTACATCTGGTGATTTTCATTCCTAAACTTTCTCTTTTGTTATCATAAAACAAGCCAATCTGTTATAGCTTTCTTCCATTTGTGCTGAGGTGATGAGGGTACTCATACAATTCTGTTTGTGGGATGCTATTAGACTTTCAGAGCAAGTGAGACATCAAGTCTCCTTCAGGTGGATTCCTCCTGCTCCCTCCACTGTGAAGATGGCTCTTCCACAGTGCTTGTGGGGATGGGTCACAGCACTCTGCCTGGTTAATGAGATAGTAGGAGCAGTGGTAGGCCTTCCCCCAACTATTCTACCACTTCCCTGTCATACATGGAAGCAGAAGGTCAGCCTGGTTCTTCAAGGATATTTGTTTCAACCTGTTGGTTGGGGACTTAAAAACTTTCCCAACTTCTTTAATTAAGGAAAAAATGATTGTATTAGAAATACAATTGATGTGCAAAAAATCTGCTTTATTCCAGAACTAGATATGGTCAAATCTGACAGCTGATACCTGAGCAGATTCTTATGTGGAAAATCATATGTCTTTGTATTTATTTACTCAGTCACTTGCAAAAACACTTGTGGTGGGGCTGGGTGTTTAGCTCAGTGGCACCAGACCTGCCTTACAAGCAAAAGGTCTTGAGTTCCCTGGTACCAGAAAAACAAAAACAAAAACTCCCATGGTTTCTACTCCTACCCCAACAATCTCTGTTACCCACTTTGGCACATACATTACTTCCTTGCAAAGATAATTTACATTAATCCAGTCTAAGAAGAATAGAGTGCTCCTTATCCATTTGTAGATAAAAATACTTTTTCCATACAAATCCTCAGCAACAACATTTAGGTTTAAATATAATCATCTTTTTCTTTTCTCTGAGGATTAGGAGATGATTTATGGATATCTCTTCTAATTTAGAGCATTTTTTATTTTTAGCTGAGGCATATTACTTCTTTGCATTTTCTCTTTTGCTTTTAAAATGATTGCCTAAGTAATTTTCTGTGCTTCTAGTTCAGCTATACAACACAAACTAAGCTGTGATGGATATACTAATGAATTATTAAATTCTTCAGGTTCAGTTGCAGCCCATTTATACTCATACTAGCAGCTGTTAATGCAATAATATTTCAAATCTAGTAATTTTCCACTTCAATTATCTCCTGTTGAAATGTAAATATTGATTCCCATAGTGGCAGAAATGGGATAGAAAAGTAAAAAATGTTCAAATTTCATTGCAGTGATGAAAATATGCAGATAAGCATTCTTATGAAGTCCAATATAATTACATATATAAATATAAAAATCAATTTAGAAAATGAAGAGTTGAGACTAGAATGTCTTAATATATACAGTATTTGGTAATAAAACTCAAAGTAAAAATTTAAGTAGAATAGTATTTAAGAGTAAGTAATTTATGCTTGGGGGTAATAAATACCTTACAGAATCCAATATAGACACTCATTGTATTTATTTTTTTTAATTTTATTTTTTTAACTTGTTTATATTATTTTGAAATTTATTGTAATAAAAAGGAAAAATAAACACATTAAAAGAAACATTTATCACATTCATAAAAATGAAAAGGAAGGATAATTAAATTGTATCCCAAAATAAACCAACAAAATAAATAAAGCAATAGTAATGGAGAATCCACATGCCATAAAACATTAGAGAACAAAAAAGAAAGAAAGAAAGAAAGAAAGAAAGAAAGAAAGAAAGAAAGGGCAAATGCCAATCGTACAGTATCTGCAATTACTTTTTCTTTTATTCTTAGCACCTAATATTTTTACAAAATATTGGTTTCAATACTGTATTTATGGTTCATATGCATGTGAAAAAACACTTGAACATCTTTCGCACTTAGAGAAATGCAAATAAAAACTACATTGAGAATTCATCTTGCCCTAGTCAGAATGGCTATCATCAAAAACATTAAACATAATAAATGCTATCAAGGATTCAGGGGAAAAGAAATCCTTCTACACTACTTGTGGTCATGTAATTTAGTATAGCCACTATAGAAACCTGTATGGAGTTTCCTTCAATAAATAAAAGTAGAACTATCATTTGATTGAGGCACACCACTCATTGGTATATATTTTAAGAATTTAAAGTGAACATATTATAGGGATACCTGTATGATCATGTTCACTGTGGCACAATTCACTATAGCAAAAATATGAACCTAGCCTAGGTAACCATCAACAGATGAATGGATAAAGAAAATGTACACATATACACAATTATTCTGTAATGAAGAACACAATTTTGCCATTTGCAGGAAAATGCACAAATCTACAGATTGTCATTTGACCAAAATAAGCCAGACTCGGTAAGACAAATATCACATTCCAAATATGTGGAATACAGGAAGATAATATCTAAATAGAAATGAAACTATGATTAGACAAAGGAAGAGTGTATGGGAAGAGTCATAGGGTAAGGAAGGATAATGGGGGGAAGGATGAGATCAAATATTTATTTATTTCTTTATACCGGGGATTGAACTCAGGACCTTGCATTTGTGAGGTAGGCATGTGCCACTGAGCTAAAGCCCTGGTAACTCATTTTAAATATTGAAAACTGAAAGCTCTTCAGTTTTCAGTTAACCTTGGAAGATATTTTGGATGTTGAATAAGTTCTATACTTTCATTGGTGGTTGGCCTCTTTCAAGCACTAGGCTTGATACACATCTCCATGAATATAGTGTCATTACTTTAACTCCTTTTAATGGAGAAATTTCATCATCACTTACACCACCACTTCTATCATCTCTGGAATGCCTAATTTTGCTAGCTCATGGTCCATGTGTTTGACCCTGTTGTCTTTGGGATGTATAAACATAGTTAAACATGTATTACCAGTTTTACATATACATGATCTGAATCCATACAGCCAGTCATTCCATTGTGATTTTAAGTATTGAAAGACCAGACTTCTAAGCAGGGCTGATTAAACTTAAATAGAGCTAGTGATGAGTCTCTGTCCTACTCTTGTGGTTCAACTTGAGATTAGGCAATATCCCAAGACCTTTTTCAGAGCACACACCACTTCTTTGTTTCTTAGACTGTAAATAGGAGGGTTCATCATAGGGCTGAGGATGAGACCAAGCACAAAGAGGACCTGATCCAGTATGGGTCTGTGGTAGGAAGTAAGCCTCATGTATACCAGCATGACTGGGCCAAAATAGAGGCTCAACACTGTCAGGTGGGAGGAACAGGTAGCCAGGGCTTTGTTTCTACCCTCAGTTGAACTTATTAGGTAGACAGAAAGGGAGATGAGAGCATAAGAGGTCAGGATGAAGGACCGCAGAATGAGGAGTACCACAATGCTCATCACTACCAGAGCCTTCTAATAGGCAGAGTTGTCTTCACAGACCAGCTTTAGGATGGCCATAATCTCACAGAGAAAGTGCAAAATCTCTCTGGAACCACAGATGGGGAAGTGCATGCCATAGGCTGTATGTGCGAGGGAGTTAAGGGCACCTCCAGCCCATAAGATGGCAGCCATCTGCAGGCAGACCCTCTGGCTCATGATGAGGGCATATCTCAGAGGGTTGCAGATGGCTATGTACCAGTCATAGGCCATGAGGGTGATGAGGATATACTCAGTGAGTCCTAGAGTCAGAAAGAAGATCTGTGTCCCACAAGCCACCTAGGAGATGTTCCTCTTCCCTGAAAAGAAGCCAGTTGCCATCTTGGGTATGGTACTAGAGATTAAAGTCAGGTCCATGAGAGCCAGCTGGCCAAGCAGGAAACACATGGGCATGTGGAGATGATAGTACACCCAGATGAGAAGGATGAGCATGGAGTTTGCAGTGAGAGCCACTCCATAGATCAGCAGGGTGGTAGACACCAGGAAGTTGATATGTTTCATCCCAGGTAAGAGCCCCAGGAGGAGGAGATCTGCATTTGAAGACTCATTCCCTGCATCCATGCCTCTGCCTTGTTAGATGCAACTCATCAACCCTGAAAAGAAGCAAGAGTTGGAGACTCATGAAAATTTATTGGATTCTCTTTCTCAGAGGGTCCTTTCTTATCCTTTAGCAGCACCAGCAAGCTGTGGAATTTTTGCAAATGATAGCACTTTAGCTAATTTCATGGCTAAGAAAGAACTGAACCTGAATCAGTGGCTCTTTTTACAAGGAGGTGTGTTTCCAATTCAGTCCTCACTTGTCCTCTTTACATGCAGAAATAAGTGCCACAAGTCAGGCCAGTGAATGCCCATTCTCTATCCAGTACTGGCAGCCCAGAGTCAACAACACCTTCCCCTCTTGTATCCCTCACTGCACGGAGACTTCTCCTCTACTATGTCCCTGCAGTTGGCCCCACTCACACATCCACATATTTTATGTATCATCCAGTGTTCGAGGTGTAGGATACATAAAGTTGAAAGAAATATACTTTCTGATCTCGGTTTGGAGTAATAGTTTTCTACTATAATTTTTATAAAACTAATTTGTCTTGCAAATTTACTTGATTTGCTAATGTATATTAAATATTTAAAAGTTAAAAGCAATCCATTTTTATGGAAATACATTTTTAAAAGTATAACTTTATTATCATTCACTAAACACATGCATATAAAAAAGTAAAATTATTCAAAGAAAAGAAATGCAAGGGAAAAAAACTATAGTAATATTCAAATATAATAGAACTCAACCAAAACAAAACTGAAAAGTACTTAAGCATTTTTTCATATAATTTAAAAAAACATCTCAAGCATTAACAAGACATCAAAGGATGTGATTTGTTTTAGAAAGATTTTCGAAGCTAATTTTGAACAAATAGTGGTCTGGAAAAAATTTCTAATTAGTAGATGCCATAGAGGCCAACTTTTTTTAAATTTAAATTTCAATAAAGTCATGAGACTCATGATGGAAATATAATCTGAGAAAAATGTTGTTAGGCAATTTCATCCATGTGTATCGCAAAGTACCACACAGAGTGCCAACCTCTAAGTGAAAATTGAGAAGGTATACATCAATCATCTGTGATGGGCCCTTGATATTATACAAATATGCAGTTAAACATGAGATATATGAGGCTACCACTGGCATAGCAGCACACTGTTTTACAGTAACCTCTTTTATATAAGTTGAATTATGCTCTAAAGGATGAAAAGCACAGCATGGTATCATAAGTACCTAAAATAGCAACAGTCATTTATCACACTATCGAGTTCTGTGTACTGTACATAGTTGTATGTGCTTCTTTGGGAAACACACCCTTCTCTCCTTTGACCTCAGTGACTGTTCCTTCCCAACCCACTGATGAGCTCCAACCTAGTCTCTATCTGCATCTCTACCTATAGTTTTAAACACAGTCTATATATGGATTCTTTCCAGATGCCAGCCTGTAACTCTGATCTCTCCCCTTCCCCTCCTGGCACCCCTACCCCTTTGAACATTTCCTTCCTATTTCAAATTATCAATTATTCATATTAATCATTTTAATCCTTAATTACACTTTCAGTTTCTGACACTAGAGAAACTATTCAGTATTTACATGTGTGTCCTATTTATTTCACTTAAGATGATGTCCTCCATGTGCATCCACTTAGCTATACATGTCTCTAGTTTCTCATTTTTTATTGCTGAGTAGTACTCCATTTTATATTAAAAAAAATACCCACATCTTCTTTATACAGTCTGCAGTTGATGTGCACTTGGGCTGTTTCCAAGGTTTAGCTATTACAACCTGTGCCACTATAAACATGGGTGCACATATACCATTGTGGTATGATTCTTTTAATTCTTTGGGGAAGATAGCCAGCAGGGGTATAGCTGGGTCGAATGGGACCTCTGGTCCTAGTTCTTTGAGGTATCTCCATACTGATTTCCACAGTGGTTGCACCAGTCTGTACTCCCACTAACAATAGAGAAGGGTTGGTTCCTTCCCACACCCCCACCAGCATTTGTTACTGGATGATTTCTTGATAACAGCCATTCTATCTGGGGTGAGGTGCAATCTCAGTGTTGTTTTCATCTGCATCTCTAAAATAATAATGTTGAACATTGTTTATATATTTATTTGCTGGTTTTACTTCTTTGTTTGAGAAATATCTGTTCATGTCAGATGACCATTTTTTAATTGGGCCTTTGAATTTGGGGGGGTCTGATTTTTTCAGTTCTTAATAAATTCTAGATAGTAGGCCTTTGTCTAAGGTACAGCTGCTGAAAATTTTTTCCCACATTGTAGGTTGTCTCTTAGCTCTGGTGGTGATTTATCTTGCAGTGCAGAAGCTTTCTAATAAGATGAGATCCCAGTTGTTGATTCTTTGTGCTAGTTCCCATGCTACTGAGATTTTGTTCATAAAGTATTTTCCTATAGCAATATCTTCAAGAGTTCTACCTAACTTATCTTCCAGCAACTTTAGTGTTTCTGTCTTAATATTTAGATCTTTAATCCACTTTAATCTTAGTTTAGTGCATGGTGATATGCATGGGTCTAGTTTTAATCTTTGGAAGGTTGAAATCCAGTTTTTCCAACACCATTTATTAAATAGGCTATCTTTCCTCCAATGAGGGTGGTTGGGTCTTTTGTCAGAGATGAGGAGGCTGAGTGTGTGTGAAGTAGTTTGTGGATCTTTTCATCTATTCCAGTGATCCAGACCTGTTTCTTTGCCTGTAACATGCTGTTTTTATCATAGTAGTTTTGTAGTATAGTTTCAAGTTGGAGAATGTAATACTCCCAGACATGACTCTGTTGCTTAGAATTCTTTTGCTATTCTAAGTCTCTTCTGGTTCCAAATGAATTTTTGGATTGCTTTCTCTAATTCTGTGAAATATATGGTTGGAATTTCAGTTGGCATTGCAATAAATCTATATAGTAATTTTGGAAGTATGGCCATTTTCATTATATTGGTTCTTCCTATCCAGGAAAAATGCATGACTTTCCAGTTCTTATATCCTCTTTGATCTCCTTTTTCATAGTGCTGTAGTATTCATTGTAGAGGCCTTTTGCTTCCTTTTTTAGATTGATTCCTAGATATTTCATTTTTTTGGATGCTATTGTAAAAGGAATTATTTCCCTAGTTTCTCTCTCAGTGAGTCTATTATTTGTGTATAAAAAGGCTATTGTTTTTTGAGTGTTGATCTTGTATCCAGCTACTCTACTGAATCTGTCAGTTAAGTCTAGAAGTCTTTTGGCAGAGGGTTTGGGTCTTCTATGTAAAGTATCATACCATCATCAAATAATGACCATTTAACTTCTTCCTTTCTGATCTTTAATCCTTTTATTTCTTTCTCTTTTCTAATTGCTGTGGCTAATGTTTCCAGAACTACATTGAACAGAAGTGGTGATAGGGGCATCCTTGTCTTGTTCCTGATTTTAGTGTGAAAGTTTTCAGTTTTTTACCATTTAGTGTGATATTGGCTGTTGGTTTTTAGTAGATAGCCTTAGTCAAGTTGAGATAAAGACCTTCTATTCCGATTTTCTGTAAGGTTTTTATCATGATTGGGTGTTAGATTTTGTCAAATGCCTTTTCTGCATCTTTTGAGATGATTATATAGTTTTTGTCTTGACTCTGTTAATATAATGTATTACATTTATTGATTTATGAAAGTTGAACAATCCTTCCATTCCTGGGATAAATCTGACTTGGTGAGGGTGTATGATCTTCTTGATAAGCCTTTGTGCTCTGTTTGCCAGTATCTTTTTGAGGATTTTTTGCATCTATGTTCATTAAGGAGATTGGCCTGTAGTTCTCTTTTGGGTTGTGTCTTTCCCTGGTTTTGGAATCAAAGTAATACTTGCTTCCAGGAATGAATTTGGAAGTTTTGCTTCCTTTTCAATTTTCTTGATAAGTTTGAAAAGTAATGGTTATAGTTCTTCTTTAAATGTCTTGTAGAATTCAGTAGTGAAGCCATCAGGACCTGGGGTTTTCTTTGTTAGTAAAATTTTTATTACATTTTCAATTTCACTCATTGTAATTGGGGTATTTAGAATTTCTGTATCTTCTTTATTTAACTTTGGTGATCCATATCTATCGAGGAATCTGTCCATTTCTTCTGTGTTTTCCATTTTATTAGAGTACAGGTTCTCAAAGTAGGTATTGATGATACTCTGGATTTCTGCTGGGTCTGTTGTGATGTCATCTTTTTCATTCTTAATTGCATGGATTTGAGCCCTTTCCTTTTTTTGATAAAGTTGGCTAGTACTTGATCGATTTTAATTATTCTTTTGAAAAACAAACTCTTTGATTCATTGATTTTTTGTCTTATTCTCTTAGTGTCCATTGCATTGATTTCTTCTCTGATCTTTATACTTTCCTCTCTTGTATGAGCTTTGGGTTTGATATGTTCTTCTTCTAGAAGCTTGAGGTTTTTCATTAGGTTATTTATTTGAATTCTCTCTGTTTTCCTAATATGGGCATTGACTTCCATGAATTTCCCATGTGGAACCTCTTTCATTGTGTCCCATAGATTCCTGTATGTTGTACTGGCATTATCATTTACTTGGAGAAACTGTCTAATTTCTTCTTTAATTTCCTCTGTGACCCATTGGTTTTTTAGGAGGCTATTATTTAATTTCCATGTGTTTGTGGATGTTTTGCAGTTTCTTATGTCATTGATCTCCAATTTTATTGCACTATGGTCTGACAATATACAGGGGATTACTTCAATTCTTTTACATTTACTTAGACATGTCCTATGAGCTAGCACTTGGCCTATTTTAAGAATGTCCCATGTGGAGCTGAAAAGAATGTGTTTTCTGATTTTGTGGGATGGAACACTCTGTAAACATCTATTAAGTCAATTTGTTCAATAGCTTGATTAAATTCTAGAATTTTGTTGTTAATTTTTGTCTAGATGATCTAATTGTGATAAAGGTATATTGAGATGACCCACTAAAATTGTACTAGAACTGAATTGGTTTTTCATGTCCATTAATATTTGGCTTGTACAGTTGGGGGTATTCATATTTGGTGCACATATATTTTTGATTGTCATCTCTTCCTCTTGGACTGTTCCCTTCACAGGGATGTAGTGACCATCTTTGTCTGTCTTAATTACTTCTGGTTTTGAAATCTAGTTTGTCTGTAAATAGAATTGCTACCCCTGCTGTTTTCTGGGTTCCTGTGGTGTGGATAACTCTTTTCCATCTTTTCACTTTCAGTCTATGTATTTCTTGTATACAGCATACTGTTGGATTTTTGCCTCTTAATCCATTCTGTCAGCCTATTTATTTTGATTGGTGAATTAAGACTATTAACATTGATAGTTATAATTGATAGATATTGACTCAGCCTTGTCCTGATGTTTTACTGTTGTTGGGTCTTTTATTTCTTATTTTCCCCCCTTTTCCTTTAGTTTCTTACCTTCCCTGGTGGCTTTCCTCTTTTGAGCCTCATGGAGTTGGGACCTTTGTTGTCTTTTTTCTAGGGTATTGCTTAGAATTGTTTGGTGTGCTAGTTTGGTGTTTATGAAATTTCTCAGCTGTCCTTTGTCATGGAAGTACCTAAATTCCCCATCGATTTTGAAAGATAAATTTGCATGATACATCAGTCTGCATTGGAAGGTTTTTTCTTTTAGAACATGAAATAATTCATTCCAGGCTCTCCTTGATTTGAGGGTTTGTATTGAGAAATCTGCCATGATTCTGATGGGCTATGCTTTGTAGGTGATATGTTCTGTACTCTAACTGCCTGTAGGATTTTGTTCTGTTGAGTTTCTGGGATCTTGACTATAATATATGTAGGTGTAGATATTTTGATTATGGCTAGTTGGAGTTCTATATGCTGCATTTATCTGTATGTCCAATTCTCCACCTCTCTCTGGGAAGTTTTCTACTATTACTTCTGTGAACAGTTTTTTATGTCAATTGTACTTACTCCCATTTGTGTGTGGGGGGGGACTCCTATCAGTCTTATGTTATTCTTCTTTGCATCATCTAGCAGCTGGGTTGATTTCTCATGGTTCCTTACTATTTTTAAGAAATCTCTGCTTTCATGGACCTTAACTCCAATTCTGTCTTCTACATCTGATATTCCATCTTCAGATTCCCTTAATCTGCTATTCATGCTTTCAATGGAGTTTTTAATCCCCTAAATATCTATTTGAAACTATTTCATGGATTCCATTTCTTTTTTATGTTGGGCAATCATGGTTTCTATTTCTTTCTTATGCTGGGTATTCATGCCTTCCAGGATGTTTCTGAGATCATCTATTTTTTTATCTGTTTCTGTTCTAGATCCTCTAATCATGTGTTTCACTCTGCTCACCATCTCTGTAGTTATCTGGGAGATTATTTCTGCTTTGAATTTGTCTAGAGTCTCTTTCATCTATTTTGTTACTTCCTGTGCTATCAGTTCAGGGTTTCCAGGTGGTTATCAGACGTTTCCACCTTGTTTTCCCTAGAATTTGCTTTTGTAGGGTGGAAGTCTGAGTTTGTGACTTTTTAAAATAACTTCTCATTTTTGTTTTTGGCACTGTCCTTGGTTTAGTTCCTGGATTGATACTTTGTAGTTGCTTATTGTAAGTATCTTTGTTGATGTATTTGGAAACCTTACGGCATGATTGCTACTCAGAGGTGTCTTCCAGGTGGTTTTGAGTCTCTAATGGCTCTGAGGCTCTCTCATTTTCATTATACCAGGAAGGACCACTGATTAGATCAATCACAACACCTTAGCCCAAGTGGTACAATCAGCAACACATAGCATCAAGTACCTTTTAGAAAATGACAATTTTGTGATGGTTAATAACCTATCACGTTTAACTGTGTGAATTAATTCAAGATCAATGACCAATCCAACATATGTTTATAGTGAATAAACTCTTCAATATAGCAATTTTACCCTTAGGGATGGGGAGTCAAAAGGAGTTGTGGAGGGAGGAATAGGTAAGTAGAGGGATAGGGGAAGTTTAGCAGTGAGGCCAGAGGGCACTGGTGAGAGAAGGAAAGAGAAGAAATGAAAAAAAAAAAAGAATAAATAAGAATTAGGGCCAAAACAGGAACGCAGAGGGAGATGATGAACAATGTGGGATAGCAAGGGAGTGAGGGAGAGTGAAAGAGAGAAAGAAAAGAGAAAAAGAAAAAAGAGAAAATGAAAAGTTTTAAAAGAGTAGAAAAAAGAAAAACATTAAAAGAGAAAAAATAGTGGTAATTTTGAAAATAACAAATAAAGATAAAAATGAAGGGCCTCCTTCAGGGTATGTCTCTGCTGTCACAAGAAACCATGTGGGCAACAGTGTCCAGTTATAAGTCAGTGAAAGTCTCAGTAAGCCAGTCACAGAACCATGAGATTCAGGCAGATTTCTGGAGGCAAGTCCCAAGTGGAGTGGTTTGAACTCTGCAAGGTTCTACTGCAGGTTCCAGCTACCTTTCCCCTGAAGAGAGTCTGGGTTCAAATGGGAGGTGATGATCCCCCCAACTTACTAAGTACAGTGGTCTGGTGTGCCTTTATTGTAGAGATTCTCTTCATTTTTCCAGTGGGCTTCAGTTTTCATCAGGGAGCCTGAGAGAGGCCCTCTCTCTATTCTTCACTTCTGTAGCTCAGGACAATGGCCTTTATGTCCCCCTGTGCCTCTGTAGTTTGGAACCAGGTAGCTGCTCAGCCAAGAGGCCAGAGGATGGGGGACCCTGTTGTTGCAGGCACCTGCCATGCCAAGTTGGTGGCTGGTGGGCATGCCCACGGGGTCTCACAGCCTCCCAGTTGCAAGTGGGCAGGGAGAGTCCATTGGAGCAGGGCACAGTCACCCACTACCATACTGTCAAGCTGGGAAAAAGTGTTTTTTGTTTGTTTGTTTGGCACCAAGGATCTAACTCAGGACCTCATGCCTGCCAGGCAGGCTCTATACTGTTAAGCTGGATATACTTTTTAATCTCCAGGAGACATATTATGTTGAATGCCACTTCATAGTGTACCACTGCATAACATGATCCTCCTGTTTACAACTCCAAGGTGTGACTAAGATTGTCTGTCTACTGCTTACTCTATTGTGTGTGTTAGAAGTGAGGAAAAATGTAGAAAAGTACAGCATAAGTAGACTGAAATTGTTACATCCACGAAAGGCATTTAGTATTATCACCCAACTAATGAAGTGTTCTTAATATTCTTAACTGAGTATTCCTGGGAAGAATGAAGAAAAGACTTATGAAAAATTTTCATGTTATCAACACTGAGGCACATTTACAAGATTCCTGCCATCTATGCCCATAAGTGAGTTTGTATGTCTAATTATTCTTCTACCTAAAACAAAATTTATTGTGACATTTCCAAAAAGTTAAGAGACAGATTAGATGGTGGACATCATTCAAATATTAATGACATTTACCCAATGAAAAATAGTTTTCCATTACTGTATAATAATTATTACAAGACTTAATGACTTTTAAAACAACATGTGTGTTCTTTTATAGTTTCTTCCCATCTGGGATCTGAGAAAAACTTAGCTTTTTCTCTTTGCCTAAAAATCTTTGACAGGATTGTAATTAAAATCTTGGCTGGCATTACATTTCATCTGAATGCTCAGCTGGGTGAGGATCTGCTTCCACACTTTATTGTTGGCAGAGGTCAGTTCCATTCTTGTGGACTCTCAGATTGCGAGGCTCAGTTTTTTGTTCAGTTGGATGGGGGTTTCATTCAGTTTATTGCTTTCCATGCAGGCAGATTACTGCATTAGAGCTGCCTTCCTTGGAGAAAAGAGGGAGAAAGGGAGAGAAATAGAGGAGAGAAAGGGAGAACAAGCTGGGAGTCACAGACTTTTTGAAACCTAATATCAGAAGTAACAAGTGATAGCCCGGGGATTTAGCTCAGAGATTTCGCCACCTGATGAGCAGGTGCAAGGACTCGAGTTTGATCCCCAGTACCAAAGAAAAAGAAAGTAACAAGTGATAAAAATCCAGCTTGTGTTTAGGGGAGAAAATTAAATTGCAAAGGCTATGAACATAGGCTGACAAAGACCACTGGGGTCGTATTTGCAGTTGCCTATCACAAATATTCTCTAAATTTGTTATATATTTTAGTACTTTTGGATTTTAAACTCAGAGAATGCCTTTAAAAATTAATGTGTTGTTATCTCATTATTTGTTTATTGCTATTATTTTAGTGATAAAGTTTAGAAAATATTTGCTCAGCACCAGATCACCAGCTGCATTAACAGTGAAGGAACCATGTACATGTCTATTATCACAGTGATTGTATTATTTACTTCCAGGGATTTGCTATTTTCAACCTATTCATATTGGTTCTTTTACATTAGATCACATAGGGAAGAAAAATATGCTTAAAGTCAGTGTAAAATCATTCAATTTCATGAATAAGGACTGTAAGGAGATGCTTAGAAATTCATGAATATAACTAATTTTGTTTTAAATTATTAGTTATATTTTATATGTGGAGTTTTAATTATCTAGGATGCACAAAATGTTAATGCATTTCAATGTTACATATTTATGTTTCATTTATTAAAGTCTGCTAATCTGAAAGTACTCCCATTTAACCAGGTCTGTACACTCTGTACTCAGTTTGCAGCAGGTTGGTTTATTGGCAGAGTAGTGATTTTAGAGTCACCCTCTCGGGAATGCTGGACAAATGAATTGTTTCAATTTGGTTGCAAAATTTTGTTACTAAGAAAGCAAAATTAGAAAAATCAGCAAAGGTGATTGCATTTTGTTATGGATTCTGCTACCAAGTCATTACACATTGTGGCCTTGGTCTCCACCCTTTCTGCAGCTTTCCTCTTTTGGGTTCAGAACCTTGTACAGGATCAGCACATGCAGACTTAGACTCCTGTGTCCCAAGGCTTGCAGCCCAAACAAAACTGTGAACAGGTTTCCCCCAAGCACCAGTGTGCTTACTCTACATCTGCTGGCAAGTCTACATGTCCTTGAATTCTTTGGATGGTGATGTGACAGAAGAGTCATTTCGAGGTGTCCCATGGACAGCAGAGTCTTCTGGGTGGATGAGACTGTGTCCTCTCATCCTACCATCCTTTGTGTGATCAGATTCCATGAGTGGTAGGTCTTTGAGGGGCCCTGTCTCTGTGGGAGGACTGTCTTTTGTGGATCATCTCTGTCCCTGGGCTCCTGGATGAAGGATGCCAGGAGTGGTGGTGTGGGCTTCTGACAGTGGGGGTTCTAGCCTCAGCACTGACTTGGGGGGGCAGAGTGTGGGGGTTCTCAGCACTCCCTCCACATGCAACAGAGTCACAGCTTTTCCTTCACCCTGGCTCTGTCTTCTGTTCTCCTTCAGCGCCACAGGTACTGAGCCCTGGCCCATGTGCCACTAAAGTCCCACATTTACCTTCAGATGGCACCTCACTCATCCATGACTTTCTCTCATTTACACTTTACTCTTCTGTTCACCACTCCTTTTCTGCTTTTCCTTCCCAGTTAGCACTGACTGTGTGCATCTGTGCTTTCTAATTCCATAGAGGAACCCTCCCCAGTTTCCTTACATACAGTCTATATCCTTTTCCACCTTGCCTTTAACAGGAAATAAATCCTAATTTTTCTGATCCTTGGCAGGAGAGGAAACTATGTTTGGACAGAAAATGTCAGTGGTATACAAGGAAATGGGCCTCGTTATTTCCTGATTAGCAACTGACTAACCAATCATGATGGATGGAATATTCTTTCATTTCCATATTATTATTTGATTAGAGAGACCCAGAATTCTAGGAGGTTTTATTAATTTTTAAGGTAAAAATTTAGAATTTATAACTTTTTTAAAGAATTTATAACTTTTATAAAATTTCTTAATGTATTTCTTTCAAATACTTTCATCAATAAAATGGGAAGACACAAAGGCTGTCATGTCAGCAGGGAACTCACGAGATACAAAAGCAGCTGGTAGAACCTCACCTGCAACTTTGGCTCCTAGGTAAAATCTTTTTCTCTCTCCCTTTTTTAAAATCTCTTTCATCTTAGTCAAAGAAATAGGTTTCTGACTTCACTGAGATAAAACTGCTAATGACATGTTACACTCTATCAAAGTAAATTTTATATTTTAAAGGAGAACAATCTTGCCTCTCATCTTAACTCAATTTTCTAGCTTATTTTACAACTATGTAGCTTGAACAGCATATGTGTTTTTTTACTCTTGTCCATTTTCTTAGAGATAATCCTTCTGAGTAGACACAAGTGACAGTTTCTTGTTGCCTTCTGTACAAGAAAATCCAGAAATTGTTACCCAGGTGGGTTTTTTATGTGCTTGGGTCCCTCTCTGGTTCTGGAGTTCAATCCACTGTTTTCTCTGTGCATGGTTGTCTTCAGTGACAAGAACTTCCACCTGATATTTCTGTGGTGTCATCCCAAGGGGTGATGGAATGCAGATGGAGATGAGAACCCTGAAGGTCACTTGGTTATCCTGGGTCCCACTCTGGCTCTGTGGTGAACTGGGTACCCATGGGAACCATGGTTTAGCAATTGAGATTCTTGTGGCTCTGCTTGAGGGTGAAACAAAACTGTATTTTTCTGAAGTTTAGATTTTATAAAAATTGTTCAACTTACTTTCTGTCACATAATCTCTAGAGCACAATGTCAGATGGAGAATAGGAGTTACCATTTTGATATAACAGGCACTTAGAATGATACTGGAAGATCACACAGCTACTTAGATTCTGGGTTGTAGGCCACATGCTCTCCTGATTCCCAGTGACCCTGGCTTTACCTCCAAGGAGTGCTGCTGGGTTTGTGGTACTTCCAAAACAATCAATAGCAAAAGGAAAACTTCCATCTGTCTTCCTTGTCTTCCACTCACCTCTTTTCATCTCAGGTGGAGCTTAGGTTGGAAAATATTACTTCTTAGGAAATGGTTCATTTTGTTGTCCTTATTTTCCTTGTTGGACAGACTCTGTGTGTGTGTGTGTGTGCGTGCGTGCGTGCGTGCGTGCATGTGCATGTGTGCTGTCCCCACTCGATGGAGGAGTTCAGGACATACCTGGGCCTTCTGCCCATCCTGCTGTCACCTGCACTGGGAGCCATGTTTCCTTGAGAGTTTTCCAGGCCTGGTGCCTTTGACCTGTGTGTTCTCTGTTAGGAATTCTGTTTTCTGAGCCTGTTTTTCCTTCTGTGTTCAGATAACGCCATGGTGGAGGGCCAGGAGGACAGCATTGAGGAGTGGATGGGCCTCTTGGGCTTCCTTTCCAGAATTTCCATTTGGAAAAAGAAGAAAGGTGAGCTATTGGTGGCACTTGGGCTTCGGGTCTGGGGCCCAGTGGGCAGGTGTGGGAGCAGAACAGCTGCAACTGGGCCTTCCACCTGCTTCCCATCCAGGATGCAAGGACTGGCCATCAGAGAGGTGGATCCTGGGAGGCCCAGAGTAAGGGCACGTGTTGAGGGAAGGGCTGTAAACAGAAGTGGGCAGCTAAGGGAGGGCCTCCCTCTGGAGCTGCAATTGCAGCATTGGCCTGTGCTCAAGGAAGATCAGACCATTCACAAACAGGCAATGGACAGAAGAGGCCCCCTCTGTCCCTCTGTCCTGATTGCCACTGCCTCTGGCACCATTTTGTTGCCTTGTTTGTAGGAGAGCAGACTGCTCTGATATGAATTTGTTTGTGTGACACCTGGACACACAGGCAATGTGCATGCACACAGGAAGGTGTTTTCTCTCAATGTGGGCCACACACATGTGCGCTAATGCTCCTTGATCATCCCCATCCTGACACCTGCAGAGAGCCAGCCCTGTTCCAGCCCAGCCAGGTATGATTCTGTGTGGGTGCATATTTTAGCAGGATGTATAGATGGCATGTGAGGAGCAGGTTCCACTGTTTTGAGGACTGGAATGCATGTCTGTGGGAGAGTGTGAACCTCAACAAGCAATACAGATGCCTCCAGCTGGCCCAGGAGCACCTCTGCCAGCAGGAGCAGGAGTGGGAACTGCTGACCATGGGTTTGATCAGGTTATGGGATGACCCTCTGACACCCCTGAGGCTGGAGTCACTGTTTGATGCTGACCCTGAGGATAAGTCCCCAGAGCTCATGCACAGCATCTTGGTGCAATGTGCAACCAGGTCTGGGAAAACCATCCTGACCTGGAAGATCATGAACATGATTTCGCTTGGATCCCATCCTTCACCCTTGCCCAGCCCTCCCTTCAACCCCTCCATTCCTCCCTATTTACAAAGATTTGGTTTCCATTTTTCCATTTTCTCATATTAATCCAATTCCCTTCTTTCTTTTCCCCTACCCCTCCCACCTCCTTCACCTTTGCCCCTTTTCTTCCAATTTCACATTACCTATCATACATTTTAGACCCCATTTACACTTTCAGTTTCTCACACCAGAGAAACTATTAAGTATTTATATGTGTGTCCTACTTATTTCACTTAAGAGTATCACATCAATGTGCATCCATTTAGCTATAAATGTCTCCAATTTCTCATTTTTATGGCTGAGTAGTACTCCATTTTATTAAAACCCCCCACATTTTCTTTTTTTTTTTTTGGTACCAGGGATCGAACTCAGGTCCTTGCGTGTGCACAGCAGGCAGCAAAACAACTGAGGTAAATCCCCAGCCCAACGTTTTCTTTATCCAGTCTCCAGTTGATGGGCATTTGGGCTGTTTCCAAGTTTTAGCTATCACAAACTGTGCTGCTATGAACATGGGTGCACATATATCACTGTGGTATGATTCTTTTAATTCTTTGGGGAAGATCCCCAGCAGTGGAATAGCAGAGTCAAATGGGACTTCCAGTCCTAGTTATTTGAGTTATCTCCATACTGATTTCCATAGTGGTTGCACCAGTCTACACTCCCACCAGCAGTGGAGCAGGGTTCCTCTTTCCCCACAGCCCTGCCAGCATTTGTTATTGGTTGATTACATGATAGCAGCCATTCTTTCTGGAGTGAGATGGAATCTCAGCATTGTTTTCATTTGCCTCTCTCAAATGACCAGTGATGTTGAACATTTCTTCATGTATTTCCTATTTCTACTTCTTTGTCTGAGAAATGTCTGTTCATTTCAGATGCCCATTTTTGGATTGGGTCTTTAAATTTGGAAGGTCTGGTCTTTTAAAATTCTTTATAGATTTGAGATAGTAGATCTTTGTCTGAGGAAGAGCAGGTGAAGATTTTTTCCCACATTGTGGGTTGTCTCTTCACACTGCTGGTGGTTTCTCTTGCTGTGCAGAAGCCTTTTAATGAGAAGAGATCCCACTTGTTGATTGTTTGTGCTAGTTCACGGGCAACTGAGGTTTTGTTCATAAAATCTTTTCCTACACTGATGTCTTCACGGGTTCTACCTAACCTCTGTTCCAACTGGTTCAGAGTTTCTATTTTAATATTTAGATTTTTAATCCATTTTGATTTTGGTTTAGTGCATGGTGAGAGACATACGTCTAGTTTTAATCTTTGGCAAGTTGAAGCCCAATTTTTCCAACACCATTTATTAAAGAGGCTATCTTTCTTCCAGTGAGGGTGTTTGGCTTCTTTATTGAAGATGAGATGGCTGAGTGTGTCTGGCGTTGTTTCTTCATCTTCTAATCTGTTCCACTGGTCCTCAGGTCTGTTTCTTTGCCAGTACCATGCTGTTTTTAATCACAGTAGTTTTTCAGTATAGTTTCAGGTTGGGGATTGTGATACCCCCTGCCAAGTCTCTGTTACCTAGAATTGTTTTTGCTATTCTGGGTCTCTTCTTCATCAAAATGAATTTTTGCATTGTTTTCTCAAGGTCCATGAAGTATGCTGCTGGGATCTCAAATGGAATTGCATTAAATCTATATAGCAGTTTTGGAAGTATGGCCATTTTCACTATATTAATCCTTTCTACCCAGGAGCAGGGGATGTCTGTCCATTTTCTGATATCATCTTCAACCTCTCTTTCCAGAGTGTCATAGTTTTCAGAGAAGAGGTCTTTGATTACTTTCGTTAGGTTGATTCCTAGGTATTTCAGTTTTTTGGATGCTTTTCTGAAAGGAATTATTTGCCCTATTTCTCTGTCAGTGAGTCTGTCATTGGTGTAGAGGAAAGCTATTGATTTTTGTGTGTTGACCTTGTAACCAGCTACTTGACTAAATTTGGTTATTAAGTCTAGAAGACTTTTGGTGGAGTCCTTGGGGTCTTCTATATAGAGTATCATGTCATCTGCCAATAATGACAATTTGACTTCTTCAATTCCTATCTTTATTCCTTTTATTTCTTTCTCTTGTCAAATTGTTGTGGCTAATGTTTCCAGAACTATATTGAACAAGAGTGGTGATAGTGGACATGCTTGACTTGTTTCTGATTTTAGTGTGAAGGATTTCAGTTTTTGGCCATTTAGTATGATATTGGCTGTTGGTTTTTCATAGATGGCTTTCATCAGTTTGAAGTAGAGACCATCTATTCCAATTTTTGGTAGGGTTTTTATCATAAATGCATGTTGGATTTTGTCAACTGCTTTTTCTCCATCTATGGAGATAATCATATGGTTTTTGTCCTTGGCTCTATTGATATAGTGTATTGCATTGATTGATTTGCGTATGTTGAACCATCCCTGCATCCCTGGGATGAATCCCACTTAATCTTCTTGATGATCTTCTGCATTCTATTTGCCAGTATCTTATTAAGGATTTTTGCATCTATGTTCATTAGTGAGATTGGCCTATAGTTCTCTTTTTCAGTTGGGTCTTTCTCTGCTTTGGGGATCAAGGTGATGCTTGCTTCCAGGAGTGAATTTGGAAGTATTGCTTCCCTTTCCTTTTCATTGAAGAGCTTAAACAGTAGTTGCAGTAATTCCTCTCTAAATGTCTTGTAAAATTCAGCAGTGAAGCCATCAGGGCCCAGTCTTTTTTTAGTTGACAAGTTTTTAATTACATTTTCAATTTCATTGGTTGACATTGGGTTGTTCAGAATTTTTAAGTCTTCTTCGTTCAACTTTGGTAATTCATATGTATCTATGTATCTGTCCATTTCTTCTGTGTTGTCCATCTTATTGGCAAATAGATTCTGGAAGTAGGTATTGATGATCCTCTGGATTTCTGCTGGGTCTGTTGTAATTTCACCCTTTTCATTCCTAATTGCATGGATTTAGGCCTTTTCTTTCGTTTTTCTAATGAGGTTGGATAAGGATTTGTCAATTTTTTTGATTCTTTCAAAGAACCAATTCTTTGCTTCAATGATTTTTTGTATCATTCTCTTAGTCTCCATTGCATTGATTTCTCCTCTGATCTTTATAATTTCCTCCCTTGTATGAGCTTTGGGGTTGTCCTGCTCTTCTTTTTCTAGAAGCTTGAGGTTCAGCATCAGGTTGTTTAATTCGGCTCATTCTGTTTTCCTAATATGCATATTCACTGCTATTAATTTCCCTTGTAAGACTGTTTTCATTGTGTTTCATAGATTCCAATATGTTGTATTGTTATTGTCATTTAATTGAAGGAACTGTCTGATTTCTTCCTTAATTTCCTGTTACTCATTGGTTATTCAGAAGTGTGTTGTTCAATTTCCACATGTTTATGAAATTTTTTGAGTTTCTTTTGCTATGGATCTCCAATTTCATCCCACTATAGTCTGATAATATACAGGGGAGAATTTCAATTCTTTTGCACTTACTTAAACATGTTCTATGTGTGAGTATGTGGTCTATTTAGGAGAATGACCCATGTGCAGCTGAGAAGAATGTGTATTCTGATTTTGTGGGTTGGAAGAGGATGTAAACATCTGTTAAGATCATTTTTTCAAGAGTTCGATTTAATTCTAGTATTTCATTACTTAATTTTTTTCTAGTTGATCTCTCTATTTGTGACAGTGGGATGTTGAGGTCCCCCACTATAATTGTATTAGTGCATATATGACTTTTCATGTCTGTTAGTATTTGTTTTATACAGTTGGGTGCACTAGTGTTTGGTGCATAGATATTTATGATTGTCATCTCTTTCTCTTGGATTCTTCCCTGTACAAGGATGTAGTGTCCTTCTTCATCTCTCTTAATCAGTGTTGGTTTGAAATCTACTTGATGTGCCAAGAGGATAGCTACTCCTGCTTTTTTTGGGGTTCCTGTCACATGGAGTATTGTTTTCCACCCTTTAACTTTCAGCCTATGAATTTCCTTTTGAATTAAGTGTGTTTCTTGTATGCAGCATATTTTTGGATTTTGCTTCTTGACCCATTCTGCCATTCTGTTTCTTTTGATTGGTGAATTGAGACCATTAATGTTGATGGTTATAACTGAAACATATTGACTTGGCCTTGCTATGACTTTTTCTTTTTGTTGGGTTCTCCCCCTTTACATTTAATTTCTTATCATGCCAGAAGGGTTCATTCTGCTTTGCTTCCTGGGATTGTGATCCTCAATGTCTGTTCCTAGGATATTGTGCAAAATTCTTTGGAGTGCTGGTTTGGTATTCACGAAGTTCCTAAGGTTCTCTTTGTCATGAAAGTATCTTATTTTTCCATCAATTTGGAAAGATAGTTTTGCAGGGCACATCAATCTGGGTTGCAGGCTGTTTTCTTTTAGGACTTGGAATATGTCATTCCAAGCTCTTCTTGCCTTGATGGTTTGTGTTGAGAAGTCTGTTGTGATTCTGATGGGCTTTCCTTTGTATGTGATTTGTTTCTTTTCTCTAACTGCGTGTAGAACTTTGTTCTTCTGTTGAGTTTCTGGAATCTTAACAATTATATGCCTATGTGTAGATTTTTGTGATCAAGGCTATTTGGACTCCTATATGCCTCAGTTATCTGTATGTCAAGTTCTTTTCCTCTGGTTGGGAAGTTTTCTGCCATTACTTTTGCAAAGAGTTTTTTCATGTCATCTGCACTCTCTCCTGTTCCTTCATTGACTCAAATCAGTCTTATATTATTTTTCTTTGCATTGTCTAACAGCTGCTGGATTGATTTCTCGTGTTCCCCTATAATTTTGAAACAATTTTTCTTTTCCTCGTCATTATTTGCAATCTTATCATCTATATCTGAAATTCTCTCCTCACACTGGCTCATTCTACTGTGTAGGCTTTCAATGGAGATTTTTATCTCCTGGAAATCTATTTGCGTCTGTTTAATGGATTCCATTTGTTTCCTATGTTGGGATTCCATCATGTTCCTCAGTTCCTCTCTAGATTTATTAATCATGTCTTGCACTAGGAGCTCAATTTTTCCTGTTATCTAAGAAATTATTCCTGATTTCATTTTTTCCAGATCCCCTTTTTTCCAGTTCAGTGGGTCTAGGTGGTTGAGTATCAGAATATTCCATCTCATTTCCCTTTGGGGTTGCTGTAGGTGATCTGGAAGTCTGGTTTTGAGACTTATTTATGTGTTTTCTCATTTTGACTGGGGGGTAGGGGGTTGTTGTTGGGGTCCGCATGGCTCACCTCCTCTGAGATGGGAGAGGTGGGCCAGGGGCCAAGAGCTGTATTAGGGATGGTGGCCTGGAAGCCCCTTCCTCTGCACCAGGAGCAGGTGGACAGTGGTTCAGAAGCCCCTAACTCTGGGTAGGAATTATTTAAATGCTGAGAACTGGATTACCTCCAGTACTGTGGTCTGGTGGTCTGGTGTCCTCTGCATCTTTGTAGTGTGGAACCAGATGGCTGTACAGAGAAGAGGCCAAAGGAGCTGGGGGTGGGGTCCAGTGGATTGCTGGTTGGGTGTGGGCTGATTCGGTGTTTTCAGCATGACTGGCAACCTCCAGACTGCATCAGCAGACCTGCTCCTCTGCAGTGGGCTGATTTGGTGTTTTCAGTGTGACTCAGAGGTGGGCTTTTTAAGGAGGTGTGAAAAGCAAACTGCTTTCCCCCATCTTCTCATAGCACAACCATGAGAGGAAGGAAAAGAAAAAGCCAAGATACTGCAAGAAAGGATTTGTAAAGCATACTAATTTTTGACAACAAAAAGATACAATTAACAGTGAAGACACATGCACAGCATGGAAGAAAAGCATACATCCGATGAGGAATTAACATCCAAAATGCATAAAGAACACTACAAGTCAACAACCACAAAAACTAATTACGAAGGGGAAAGGGGTTCAGTAGATATTTCTCTGAAGAAGCTGCCCAAATGATCAAGAAACCCACAAAATGATTTCCACTGCACCAATCATCAGGGAAATTCAGAGCAGAGCGAGTGAGCCACCACCCCCTACTTATTAGGATGATTGCTTTGAAAAAACAGAAAATACCAGTTGCTCATGAGGACATGAAGAAGTCAGAAATCTTGCACACCGTGAGTGGGAAAAGAAAATTGTGCAGCTGCTATAAAATGATTACCTGGCAGGTCCTCAAAATTTTTGAATTGAGGATTGCAACACAATCCTTAATTTCACATCCAGGCATAAAGTCCAAAGACTCCAAGTCGGGGTGTGCACAGAACATTTGCATGCTGAGGCTCGTACCATCACTATTCACAGCAGCAAAAGGCGAGTGTTGCAAAAGTTTCTGCTCATGTGCGGACACAGAAGCTGCATGTGGCATTTGCACAGGGAATAGCACTCAGACTCACACAGGAGGAGACATCAATACAGTGCCTGTGCATGCATGAACCTGGGGACCTGCCACATGAAACAGTCTTGCCACACAAAGCCTCTTGGTGCCCTCCAAGAGGAAGCCAAGTAGCAGCAAGCACAGGGGGAGCAGAATTCAGACCTCTGGCTCCTTTCTAGGGAGACCAGGTCACAGGGGCTCTGGCAGGACTACTAAGAGGTTTCCATTTTGCAAGACACAGAGAACTCTCAAGATGGCTTGTGCAATGTGTGGATCTGCTTTCCACTGTACTGCCCACTTGCACAGTAGGGAGATGTGTCCAGCCTGCCTGCCCACTCACCCCACTGCAGCTTGTCCTGCTTCACTTTCTCATGCAGGTCTCTCCTCTTGATGCCTGCAAAGATCCACACAGCCATGGCCCACTATTGCTCCTCCCCATTGAAGTTGATCTTGGCAGTGGCCAGGTCCATTTGGTCCATCTGCTCCATCTGGCCCCTGGGGAGTGGGGTGCAGCCATTCTGGAGGGATAGTCCTCCAGGTACAAGTTGAACTTCTTAAAGTCTGAGCAGTCCAGGTTCTCCAGATAGCTGGCTAGCCTACAATGGGTGCTGGCCATGTTCCTTGGCAGCATTAAGGAGATCCAGCACTCAGAGTCATACTGGGGTCCCACACATTTGGGTGAGATGTCTGCACTCAGCCAGGCATTGGGCCACAGGCCTGGATCCAGAAGTCAGGGGGCCAAGGCAGGAGGATGACAAGTTTGAGGCCAGCCTGGGCAACTTAGTAATTTAGCAAGACCCTGTCTGATAAAAGTAATTTAAAAGGGCTGGAGATATATGTCAGTGCAAAGACCCTGGCTTCAAGCCCCAGTATCACAAAAATGTCTCCAGTCAGGCAGAACTGAGTTATCAAAGTCAGCAAATTCTACACATGTGTGGAAACATCACAGGGTGCACTATTAATATGCACAATTTCAATTAACAGTTAAAAAGATTTTTTGAAACAGGGTTCCCCTATGTAGTTCTGACTGGCCTTGAACTCATTATAGAGCCCAAGCTGGCCTTGAACTCAAAGTGATCCTCTGCCTCAGGCTCCTGAGTTCTGGGATTACAGCTGGGTGCCACCACACCCAGTGAAATTAACAAATTTTTAAACTCAGAAAACTCAAAGGAAAATGTATCAGTTGAGCATCATGAACCACCATTCCATTCTGAAAAGCTAGCTTACTGCTTACAAAGAATGAGCCCTCCCCAGAGTGTCCCAAGCCATGGAGGAAGAGTGGGCCTGAGGAGAGAACAAGCAGCATAACCATGTACATGGTGGCTCTGTGCCCATCAGAGCGGACCATGCAGTGCCTACCACAGACCCCCATACCTTCACTGTCTTGTAGGGACTGATATGTGGAAGAGCCACCTTTGACCCTTCCAGCCCACACTGTCCTGACCCGAGAGGACTGTACAACAGAGAGGCCAGAGAGGAGCCCTGTGGATGGGGCAGAGAGTGCAGCATGAGGAGGCCAGGTCCTCTGGAGCACAGAGTTCTAAGTGCATATGGCTGGCTGCCTCCCAGGAGGCCTACAGTCCCCAGTCTGCCCACTGTCCCCAGTGCTTCTCATGGGCAGTAGCACTCTGGGCAGAGCCTGAGCCTTAGACAGACAGATTCCTGGACACTTTTCTCTTTCATACTGCTTCTTGTCCACCATGAGGTGAGGAGCTTTCTTCCCCCACATGTTCTCTGCCATGATGTTCTGCCTCACTGAGGTCCCACAGTATTGGAACAGGCAGATTGTGTGCTGAAACCTCTGATTCCATGAGCCACAATAAACACTTCCTCCTCTTCAGTTGTTTTTCTCAAGAATTTTGTGACAGCAATGGAAAATTGACAAACTTTGGATAAACACCAGTGGTAGTTTCCTTAGGTCACATTCAAGATCTATTTTTAATTTCTTGAGCAACCTCCATAGTGTTCTATGTGCAGTAGCTGCTGCACTAATTCACATTGCTACTAACACTGCACAAGATTTCCCATTTGTCTACATCTTTCTAGAATTTGCAATTTTTGTCTTTTTGATAAGAATAATTTTATCTGGGTTGAGACATCTTGTGGATCCCCAAGACATGACCTCATTTTCTTGGCAACATCTACAAACAGATCTTGGGACCCTTGCTAACAAGCATCATGATCTAGTAACAGTTGTCTCCCCCGCTCACTTGGCTGGAGACAGTCAACAGTGAACATGCTGAGCTGCTTCTCCACTTTAAGAGGCAGCAGCCTCAGGACCCCAGGCAGAGAAAGTATCCATGTAAGATTGAGAAGATGGCTGACTCCATCCAGACACAACAGCCTCACTGCAGCAGCCACATGAGTGTGAGAGTCACCCCAGTGAAGGTCTCTCTGGCAATGACCACCAGTGCCCTACCAAAATAAAGGTACCCCAGTGAAGTCTCCCTAAGCCCAAATACCAATGGCACAGAAACTGGAAAGAGCACAGGGCAAGTGTCACCAGGCCCAGAAACATCTAGTAGCTCTGGACAGGTCACTCCAGAGATGGGCACAAAAATCCTAGAGATTCAAAGTTCATGGGGGGACACCAAAGTCACAGCCACCAGCCCCCAAGAGACACTGAGAAGCCTGGTGTACATCCACCCAGACCTGGCCACTGCTATTGGAAACAACTTCACAGAGAGTCTTGCAGAATTCTGGCTAGTTTGGTCCCTGCAGGCAGTCAGGCCACACTCATTCTCCAAGCCCTTCCTCCCCATTTTCCTGGGCAGTCAACCCATCTAGGGTCCCTTCTTCCTGGACACCTCCACCACCCACACCTCTACCTTATCAGCCATGATTTTGGGAAGAAACATCGTGGCAAGGTCTCTTGAGAATTCCATCTCCTTTGAGGGCCTGTCTGATATTGAGATCCATGGTGTTTGAACAATAAAGAGCTTTTTACCACACTATGGGTAGATGAGGAAGGGGACTCGTATACTGCATCACCTCAGTTGGAGTTAAAAGAAGCCATTAGGCTTTCTGAGCTGAAGAAGGATTCTGAGCTCTTAATTCATTCATCACCTTGTATAGCAGAACATCCTAAAGTGCCTTGTCCAGGAGAAGTGAAATCCATCCACCACAGAGCTGCAGGCTACTGGAAAAAGCTGTGTTATGTGAATGGCCATGCTTTTCAAGCCAAACGCTTCAGCAAGTGAGCTCTCTGTGCTGTCTGCACAGATCTTGTAGGGGGATTTGGCCACCAGGTATAGAAGTGCACCAACTGTAAACTCTCAGTTAACAAGAAGTGTCACAAACTTGTCACAATTGAATGTGGGCAGCATTCCTTACCATCAGAGACCATGGTGACAGTGGATCCATCATCCATGGCTTCAGACCCTTCACAGACAGTGATCCCACACAACCTTTCAACTCATGAGTCTTTACAACAAGTTGACGAAGAGAATGAGGCAGGGAACACTGGGGTAGGTGGCAAAGATTCACCTGGTTTAGGTTTTGAGGACTTTGATTTGCTCCACGTGATTGGCAGAGTAAGTTATTGGAAAGTACTGTTAGTCCAACTGAAAAAATAAGATCATATGTATGCCATGAAAGCAGTGAAGAAGAACTTGTCAACATTGATTGGGTGCAGAGAGAGAAGCAGGTTTTACACTAGGTGTCTAATCATCCTTTTCTTATAGGACTGTATTCTTGCTTCCAGACAGAAAGCAGAATGTTCCTTGTTCTAGACTATGTAAAGGGGGAGATCTATTGTTTCATATGCAGCAACAAAAAATGCTTCCTGAAGAACATGCCAGGTTTTACTCTGCAAAAATCAGTTTAGCATTCAAATATCTTCATCAGCGAGGGATACTTTACAGAAATTTGAAATTTGAAAATGTATTTCTAGGTTCAGAAGCACATTATACTCACTGACTATTGTATGTGTAAGGAAATTTACAGCCAGGAGATAGGACCAGAAGTTTCTGTGGCACTCTTAATTTCCTGACTCCAGAAATTATAAGAGGAGAAGATTATAGTTTCAGTGTGGACTGGTGGAATCTTGGAGTACTGATGTATCAGATGATGACTGGACAGTCTCCATTTTATCTTTGTCACAGCTTTGATAACCCTTATGGAAACTCAGTCGATTATCTCTTGCAAGTAATTTTGGAAGAGAAATTTTCATACCTCATTGTCTGTCTGAAGAAGAATCAAGTGTCCTTGAGAGATTTCTGAACAGGGACCCAAAGGAACGATTGGGTTGTCATCCTTGAAGTGGCTTCACTGATGTTCAGGAGCATCCATTCTTTTGAAATGTTGACTGGGATATGATGGAGTGAAAGCAGGTGGTGCCTCCCTTTAAAGCAAGTATTTCTGAGGGATTTGGTTTGGACAACTTTGATCCTCAATTTACTAATGAGCCAGTCCAACTCACCCCAGACGATAATGACATCGTGAGGGAGACTGATGGATATGAATTTATAGGTTTTGAGTATTTCAGTCATCTTATGATGTATGAAGAATGGGTCTGAGCTTCATTTTTCAGCTATGCATTTTGCTTATATTGCCATTTAATGCTTTGAAAAACTTGTTACCAGCCTGGGTAGAATTAACCATTTCAGAATTATCTCGAAGCTAATTTTAATTTATTGGTTTGAAGTTATATTTAGATGTAATAGTTGATCCTTATAGTCTATAGAAGAGAATATAGAATTTTTTGTTCATAAATTTGATTTTTACGAACTGATTTAAATAACAAGGCAATTGCTTGTTAACCACACTTCTATTCAGATTCCATTTGTTGAGGGAGACATAATGCCTAATAATTTTTCTTTTTACTTATTATACAAGAAAACAACTTGTCTTTTAAGTAGAATGTCTTACCTATGCTAGTTTCTCTCCAACCACATAACCTGTATGTACTTTTGGGGATCAGGGAAATAAAAAAATTAAAAAAAAATTTGAATAAAAACACATATACTTGTATCTTTTTAGTTAAGATTTTTCAGAAAACATATAGTTCTAGCTACTTAGTTAATTTTTTCTATTTAGTAGGATAATACATGAAATACACAGATGCATTTATTTCAGGTGTAGAGTTCTTCAACAGTTTTTATTAAAATTAGTGCTTAGAAAATTTTTTCCTTTCTTTTTTTTAGAAATTAACTTTATTGGTACCTTTTGGGTGATTGTTCTGCATTCTGATAGGCCCTAAAATGGAGAGCACTACTTGGAGGCAAGATCATGCACATGTTTCTGACATGTTGTAATTCTCTAAAGTTTGTATTGTGAATGCTACTTTTTGTTTTAAAACAAGTTCCAGGTTGGGCTGGGGATTTAGTTCAGTGGTTTTGCCGCCTGCTGCGCAAATGCAAGGACCCGAGTTCAATGCCCGGTACCAAAAAGAAAACAAGTTCCAGGCATTAACAGAGGCATACACACCTCATGAATATGTGCATGTCTGTAAACATTTTCCTTTGATGTTTTCATTGGTTTTAGGCTGCATTGTATGAAGAAGGGTCAATATATGCCTGCAAGCTTTGGAAAAGTAATAGTTTGCATGAAATGGGGCATTTGAAAAAGATTAAAAGATAATTTATTAGATGTTTACAAATTTTGAATTGTTCTAAATTTAAAACTGGATTGTTAACTAAAGTTAAATGAAACTATGATTGTACTATTATAACTTATTTACAGTTAGATGATGATGGTTACCTTTCAAATCCTTGGCATAAAAGTGGTACTAAAACAGAAGAATGCAATATAGCATTCTAATTTTGGTTAATGATCTAGTTTTAAATTTAGAATGATTTAAAATTTGTAAACATTAAGTGGATTATCTTTTGGTCTTTTTCAGATGCCCCATTTCATGAGAAATGTTGCTTTTCCAAGGCTTGTAGTCATATATTGTCTTCCCTTCATATAATTTGGTTTGAAACTAATGAAAACATCAGAAAAAGGTGTTTGTAGACATTCACATGTTCATTTCTGAGGCATGTATGTTTCTCTTAATTCCTGGAACTTGTTTTAAAACAAAAAGCAGTGTTCACAACATGAACTCGTGAAGAGTTCTGGCATGTCAGAGGTGTGTTTATGATCTTGCTTTTGAGTGTTGCTCTTTGCTGTAGGACATTTCAGAGTGTAGAATAATCACCCAGAGTGTGGGTTTGACATGTTTATTACTGAGCCCATATAGAAATCTTTGGGGCTTTTGAACCTCACTTTGAGAAACACTTTCTTCAAGATATTCTTTTGTCCTCCAGTTAAATAGTAGAAAGTGTGTTCGTGGTATAATATTTTAAAATGGTACAAGGAGAAATTTATAACTTTATGAATATTTTTGAACAAATTTTAAATGAATGACTCCATTAGATATCTTCCTTGTTCTCCTCAACAAAATCCTATCAGTTTTCTGCCAATGATATCCAAATGATGAGCATTTTTCTTTGATGAGGTTTTAACCATTATTCAGGGTGGTCTTTTGCTTTTAAACTTTTTAAGTAATAAGATTAACTATATTTTATACAGAATTGCATTACAAATATGATTTCAACTATTTTTGTAGTATTTAAGTGCTATGTCAGTTCTTTTCGTGTCATAGAAATTGTCTCAAAATACCCTGTAGGGGAATAAGTCAGTTTATAGTCAGAATGGTTGGCATTCTGGTGTTCTAAAAAAATTTATTTTGCATAACCCTGTGGTCAGATCATTTTATGTATATGTAGCTTGGATTAAATTTCAAGTACTGTGTTCAGCACTGGTATATTTACTGAATAAATTTGTTTTGTTTTGATTTTGTCAGGTAGAACATTGCCTTGGTCATCATAATGTAATCTGTGTATGTTCTTCTTTTTTCATGTTTATAGCCTTTAAATAAAACATGTAATATAAATTTTTTAAAATTAGCTGTGTGAAAGAAACATGTACTTATAATATTAGGAAAAATTTGATAAGAGCATACATTCCTGTTCTATGTAACCATCCTGTATGCTCTGTGTTCTCATGATAAACAGCTAAATCAGGGACTAAAATCACATGTGTGTATTCTCTTCCAAGAAAACTGTGGTGATGAAGCTCATGATGTGGGTTTACAGGAGCCTTGGGAGGGTCTGAAGATGTGTAGAGTAAGATGAGGGTAACAGGGGGGGCAGATACAGAACTTCCAAATATTTCAAAAGAATGTGCTTTCATATCCTAAAGAAATACCTGCAATCTTATCTAAATGCAGTACAGTAAAAATTCTTTTTCTCCAATTCAACAAAACTTTCAACATTTTCCATCATTCCACCACAGTTGTTTTCATGAGTCTTCTGCCATATGAAATCATATCTTTTGGTCTTTGCTTCAGTTTCTGACAGCCACTAGAAAAGTTCTACCTTCACAGAGCACACATCTTTCCAAACAGTCTCCACCCAGCTGTTTTTATCTCCTTATTTCTAAGGCTGTAGACGATTGGATTCAGAAAGGGAGCCAGAACTGTGTAAGCCAGAGTGATCACCAGGTCTTGAGTGAAGGAGGTTTTTGCAATCAGTCACAAGGCAGTGAAGAGCCCCAAGGTGAGGAAGAGCAGGATGATGATAAGCTGTGGGGAGCAGGTGGAAAAGGCTTTGGGTTGGCTCTCAACTGATGGGATCCTGAGCACAGTGAAGATGTGGAAGTAGGAGATGATCATGAGAATGAAGCAAACCAGCACCAAGCACGAGCTCAGAGCCAGAGACATGAATTCAATGAAGAAAACCTCATGGGAAACCAGGGCCAGTATGTGAGGGAAGTCGCAGAAGAACTGGTGGATGGTGTTGAGTTTTGAAATGGGCTTCCAAAACATGTTGCCAGTGTGGACTGAGGCATAGGCGAAGCAGCTCAGCCAGGTGAGGACTGCCATCTGGTGTTATTTTTCTGGTGTCATCACAGTGCCATACTCGAGTGGGTTGTAGATGGCCAGGTAGTGGTTGTAAGACATGACAGTGAGGAAGGCCAGCTCAGCAGAGGCAAAAGCAAAGAAAAAGTAGACTTGGGCCACACAGCCAAGGTAAGAGATGGAGGTGCTGCAGGCCAGGGAACTGTGGATCGACTCAGGCACCATGATGGACATAAAGCACAAGTCTAGAAAGGAGAAGTTCTTCAGGAAGAAGTACATGGATGAATGAAGATACTGATCCAGAGTGATGACTGCCACAATGAGCAGGTTCTCCGCCAGCACTGTCAGGTAAACCAGGAGAAACGACCATACATGCAGCAGCTACAGCTCCCAGATGTCAGAAAACCCCATGAGCAGGAACTCAGTCACTGCTGTGAGGTTGTTCATATGGCAAGGAATTCTGTGTCCTGAATGTGAGTAGAAAATGTTCAACAATTGAAAATGAGGTGATGAAATATGAACAGAAGTTTGCAGAAATGACTTTCTCCTACCTTAAATGAAGGCCCTGGTGTCCTCCACACTGCTTCAGCAAATGGGGTGGTGGTTGGTGACTTTTTTTGCATGAGAAAATTCTGAGCTATGCCCAAGACAAAAATTGAGTAGCACATTTCCAAAACCTTTTCATTAGTACTCTTCACCTATCATGCAGTACTTCTACATCATGAGATTAAGACTTTTCCTATTAGGCTGGCATTATGGTCCACACCTGTGATTCCAGCACTCTAGGAGGCTCACAAGTTTGAGCCTAGTCTGGGCAACTTAGAGACTTAACAAGGCTCCCCTGTCTCTAAATGAAAAACAAACAATGTCTGGGGATGTAGCTCCATGTGAAGGGGCTAGGCTCAATCTCCAGTTCTGCAAAAACTGAAAAACCAAAAAGAATTTGTCCGTCAAATAAATTTGGATGCTTATTAAAATTATAAATTCTCAGTTCTGAGGCAAATACTCCAAATAAGAATTTATGGTATAAAATCAACAGTTTCCTTCAGCTGTGTGTCTCCAGCTGATTTTTGAGCACTAAGGTTTGTAGCTGTAACTGGCTGCACATCCTCAGTGGGCTCAGGCTTGGTCCTCTCTAGCTAGCTGCCCAATGCCTTTGCCAGAAGGAGACATCTGAGTACTTACTACTTCTGCATGGAAGTGTAACATGACCTTAAAACACATTATGACTGGTTCTACTTTGAAGAGAGGAGAGCTCATCTTGTTTGAATAAACAAGGCACAACAAGAGTATTAACAAAACAGCCAAAACTATTGTGCAGCACCTTGTCTGGAGTAGATGCTCTTTTCCTGAACATCACCAATTAATATTCATAATGTCCTAATGAATGTAATGTTACAATGAATGAAAAAGGAACTGACAGAGAGTGAGTTCAGTGATCTTGGCCAATGTCACTCAAAGAGCCAGAGTCAAGTTTATTAAACCAAGTTTATTTGGTCACCTCGTTCAATTAATGACTGACTCTAGGAAGCACATAACTGCTTTGCTTTACAGCTAGGAAAATGGCAAATGTCATCATTGTTTATAAGACATGTGGAAACCTATGGTTCATGACAAATTTTGAAGGTAGTCTTTCTGAAGTTTATAAATTGGATAGTCTGAAACATTTCATTCTATTCTTAAGCAATTGCAAAGAATCACACTGTCAGAGTCAGATGCTGAGTAATAAATACTTTCAATGTAAATAATGCAGGACCACTACATTTCATAAAGAAAAACTATAAAAACATAATGTAAAAGATAAATATGAGTAAAACATATGGACAAGCATTTCATCAAACCAAAAACTAATGATTAATTACCAATTCAAAAACATATCCAATCTTACTTATAGAAATGCATATGAAAATTAAATTAGGTGCTGTTTTGTGTTCACTGATTTATAGAATATATGTGATATGAATGTACATGGAGTTGTATATTTTAATGACAATAAGGTGAAAAATCATTAATTATATCTGCAACATTTAAATATTTAAAATCATTAAAAGCTGCACAAAATAGGAATAAGCAGTGAAAATTCATACTGGTTACTAACAATCATTGGTTTGCTCAAAGTTTCTTGATTTGGGATATTTCATATTTTTAATATTATGCAAATTGATGTCAAAGAAGCATTTGAAATACTTTTGTGTGTTGTACATTAGACTTTGCTTTATTTTTTTTTTTTTGGTATCAGGGATTGAACTCAGGTCCTTGCAGTTGCAAGGCAGGCGTGGTGCCACTGAGCTAAATACCTGGCCAAAGACTTTATTTTTAAACTACTCATAAAATTTAGTGAAAAGATGTGAAACTGTTTCCTTTGGTATTATGGATATAATATACTGTCTCACGGTGAAAATCATAACCATAGAAAATATTATGGAGCATTTGTTAAAAGAAGTGATGAGGGATACAAGTGTTTTTGTAATATTTTATTAAATTTTCATATTTCATATGCACTGTATGATTTAACAATGCATAGTTACTTGAAGTTTAATTTTGTTGTCTTTTTTCTTATGAATATAACTTACTGAAGGTAGTAGCAAAATGATTATTTAATAGTTTGAATTCAAGCCATATGTGTAGCTCCTTGTTGATGCAAAGCAAAAGTTTGTCCCCTCTCCCAGACTGAATCGACTAGTGGATATTTTCAACTAGTGGTTAGGTTGCCAGGATAGGTGTTAAATGATACACAACTGCCACATGGAAAACTCCCTATATGCCATTATCTACAGGGTCAGAAATCATCCTGTTTCTTAGTCACGTTTTCATGCTTTTTAAAGGAAAAAAATCCTATAAAACATATATTTTGCATATTTCTATTTATTGAAAAGTCACTGTTAAATCAGCATTCTCTTTGAACCACAGAACCATTTAAAATCAAGGCTATGAAAGATAAATTATAGAGATATAATATAAACATATTATCCTTATGATACATAAATATACAAACTCACAACATATCCATTCACAATATTGGGTAGCTGGGTGAGGTGGTGCATGCCTGTAATCCCAGCACTCAGGGAGACTGAGGCAGAAGGATTGCAAATTCAAGCCCAGCCTTGACAATTTAACAACTTAGCAAGACCGTGTCTCAAAATAAAATATTTCAAAAATTACTGGTTGTATAGCTCAGTGCGAAAGCCCTGTAATACCATATAAACAAAAAACAAAATAAAGAAAGGGAGGAAGTAAACAGAAGAGAAAGAAAGGAAACAAACAAAGAATATTAGGAAAATTTGTCATTATTATTAAAGTATTAACAAATACTAGGAAGTTATCACTCGTATTAAAAAGGTACAAAACTCTTCCACACATATACATACCTCATTGTGAAATATAACTTCTGAATTTTGAACATATTATTTCTAACTTCAAAATACCTTGAATTTAATATTCATGAAGGTTTTAAATCTGTTTTTATTTTTTTATTTTTTGGTACTGGGATCTAACTTGGGTCCTTGTGCTTGTGCAGCAGGTGGCAAAACAACTGAGCTAAATCCCCAGGCCTTAAGTCTGTTTTTAAATTCACACTTGAATGAATGAGTGCAAATGGATGGCACTGTGGAAGTGTCTTCAGTTAGGAACAAAAGGAATGGGCAAAAATATGATTGTGTGGTTGCACCAGCCCTTCTGCCAGTGCCAGTGTGCAGGTCAAGAAAGGACAGCTGCATGGACCTGAAGCCCCCAGAATATGGCAGTGAGGGCCCAGTTCGACTTGGCACTGGCCCTGCTCTTTTCTGAGATGGTCCAAAGTCAAAGGGACAGGAATGCAATGACTGTTTTGGAACAACTTTAAATTCTAGAGCAATTACAAAGCCCTCCCCCACTGTATTCAGGAATAGAGTGATGTCTGAAAAGATAAAATCTAACCAGGGTGCAGCTGATACATACTCAGGACTTTCCTATGCATGTGGGGTAATTTTCATCTTCTGGCTACATTATCTGCAATTTGACTACTTAAGAGTCCCCTAATTACCAACTCTCCTTCTCCCTATGCCTCAACACTTCACAGAGGTGTTGTAAAAATCAAGTTCATCAAGCTAAAACAAAGTGTATCTTGTGGAAAGGGCAATGGGATTGGAGGAGACCTGAGTTCTGGTTTGAGCTGTTTTAACTGGGGGAAGCTACAAATACATTTTAATTTCAGTTATGCTAAATGTAAAGTAGCATTAAATAAGATGGGCTCTGAAACCACTTATACATGGTCTGTGTAATGAGACAGTTTGGCCCTTGTCCTAGCAGACCAACCTGCTCAGAAGTGCCCCTCATTCCTCTCATACCTAGGAACAGACAGAAAAGCTGGGGACAAAAGCAATTCATCTTGCACTCTGAGCTGTTTCCTCCTTGGTTCCATGGTAAAACTAGATCTTTATAAAACTGACTAAAAGGACAAGAACACAAACTATTTGCTAAATTTGCATGTATCATTGAAAAATGAAACACAGTTGTTGAGAATACCATCCAATTGCCTTACTCAAATATCAGTCTTAATTTTTTCTCATAAAGAGTTTGAAATTATTGCTAACATAAGCTAAGTGCATATAAGATCAGCTTCCTTATTGCAGAAAAGACTGACACATACAAGAGCAACAACACCTTGGTGAAAGAGCATGTAGCTTCTCAATGTATCCTCAATTTCTGAAATGATGATGCAGAAGGAACTAGGCTGCCTTCCTGTGTTCACCCCTGGAACTCACAGCCTAACTCAGTGTGTTAACTCAGCAATGGAGAAGCCTGCTGTGCACTATTTCAAGGAGGGACTACTCTGCTGGCTTCCCAAGGAGATGTGCCCTGGAGTCAGGAGTGGATTGGCTTCCAGAGAGAAGCCTGGGAGACATTGGTCTCAAGTGGATGCAAATCTTGTCCAGGTCAAATGTTATATCACCTGCTGAGACAGAAATTGGGATAAGAGGTGGATGGTAATTGAATTCAAAGTCCATGAGGAACCAGTGAGCATGAGGACATAGATTGTAATTTAGACAGCAAAAAGTCCACAGTGAAAATGAAAGAGTTGAGGATTTACATTTTCATGTTTAATAAGGCATCTTTGATGAAATAGAAGCCCAGACCTTAAATGCACTTAAAAATAATAGTTGCTTTACTTATTTATTATGCCTCACCATGTCCAATTTACTCCATAGTTAAACAGCCCGTTTCCACACTGCATGCAAACTTTTGGAAAATTTTTATCCTTTTTTTTGTACCAGGGATCAAACTCAGGACCTTGCACTTGTTAGGCAGGCAGTGGCACCGCTGAGGTAAATCCCTGGCAGAAAAGTTTTATCTTTTTTTATTTTTTATACATTTTTGTATTAAAAAGTAAAGCATAATTACCACAAATTACAAAGGAATTACAAAGGAATAAAGTAGGACTATAATAATAAATGAATCACTTCAGCCTGGGAAACAGATACTCTCAATAATATTGTTATAATACAAGCTCATTCAAGTATTTTACATTTTTTTGTCCTTTTAAGTGTGATATCCTAGCACATGGTAGAGGTAATGTATTAAGAGTGTAAGGTGGAACCTTCTCTGCAAAGCTAGATGACGAGTGTTCCTCTCCAATGAGAAATGGGCTGTAAGTTCTGTCTTCTCTGTCACTGCCATCAACACAGCTGAAGGAGGAAGGGTGGTGTGGGGGAGAATCTAGGGCCCCTTCTGTACAAGAGATACTTCGAGGTTCCCATTCAAGAGGGCGCCAGATAATGCAGACCACTCTACCCAAGCTTTTGGCAAAACCTCACCCATCCTAATTACTCATCTTCTTGCCCCTCCTCCCCACTTCAGGGCCTTCTGAGCAGCTTACTTTCTCTGTAAATCAATCATCAGGAAAGGGGGAAGCTACAGTGGAAAGAAACAGAAACACTGAACAACTTTGAAGGAGGCTCAGAGCCTCTATCTGATCCCCAGGGGTCCAGGCTGGGGCAGGGTTGGGAGGCTTTCTCTACTGGTAGTACATCTGCTCCCAGGGGCAGCAGAGGGCAGGCAAGATTCTGCCCTTTATGAGAGCTGAGTCAGCCCTTCTGTGTGATGCCCACGCATCACGCTGGCGCAGGCCAGACTTGGAAGGGTGGAGGGTGCACAGGAGTTTGGGCAGGCTGTTGCTTTGTGTCTCAGGTCTCCGATTGCCCACAGAAAGATGGATAGCGGGTGTGAAGTGGCTAGCCCCAATGGACCAGCCACTACTGGCATGCTTGTCACACATCCATCCATCCTAAATTCAAGTGTCTTCAAAAAGTGATGATGTGAACTACTCTTTGCAACATTAACTCCTAACATGTTACAAAAAAGAAAAAGAAAAAAAAATAACCTCCCTCCTCACCTTAGGTTGAGATGAAACCCTCACCTTCCTACCCCAAAGGGGCTTCCTCCTTCAAGGCTGTCCGAGTGGAGCAGGGAGGGGAGAGCAGCCCTGGTCTAGGAGTAAACTAAAAGAGAACAGCCTTTGCCCCACCTCTAAGGCTTCCATGTGCCCCCAAGCCCAGCAGAGACCAAACACTGAGGTTTCTGAGGTGCTAGATACAGTATGGGGCTGAGCAACTCAAAGCAAAGCAAGAAGAAGAAATGAAGGGCAGGAAAAGGGGTTGCAGGAGTCCAGGGTCTGGTACCGTGTAAGGCAGACACTGACCAGACCCATCAGGGAAAGGCATTAAATGCCACCTTCACAGCAGAAACCAGACACTCCTCCTTGGTCTGAGAGGACTGGGTCACAGGAACTGAGATGGGCTTCCCATATACTAAACACTAGGAATGACAGGCCAAAAGCAATGAGGTACCTGATACAGAGGGAAAGCCCTGTATGCCTGAGACACTGTCTCCTACTCCTGACCTCTTGGCCAGCAGAGGAGGCCACTCAACAGGAGGGTCAAAGATACTTCAATAACTGAGCAGCAAGACCACAAACTTCTCCCACTGGAAGCAAACATGAAGTCACTCCCATACCAAACACATGTCCCAGTCTGTATGGATCAGTCCTTAATCACCCTCCCTAGCTTCTGAGGACAGTAGAATCCAGCCATTCCATTGTTATTCACAGCCCAACTCAGGCAGTCAGTGGCCAGAGAAGAGAAGTCAGGTATACTCTATGTCCACATATACCTTCCTGCCACTGAACTTCACCAATTTGTAGGATTCTCCTCAGCCCCCAGTTCCTCCTCATCCCTAATTCCCAGGCAGTCAATTAGAGGACAGATAGAAATGGTTTTCAGAGGGGGATGCAAGATGGGAAGACCCCACCAGACCAGTGGAGGACAAAGACACCTTTTGTCACCTTTTATGAGACAAAGCCTCCTTGAGGTCTCAGAGATCTTTCAGGATATCACGAGAAATACAGTCAGGCCTCAGCTGCCAGGTGTTCACCTGTCCCCTCTGGCACGGAGGAATATGCTCAGGCTGAGGACAAGCGTGTTCCAGATCCAGGCCAACTCTGTTTTCCAACAGCCTGAAGCAAACTTGGCCTTGGGGTTCCAAGAGTAGGATGAAGGGTATCATGGCAGGATGGGGCCTGATGTGAGGCAACAGCAAGCAGAGTGAGGACATGACAGTGGCAGCAGTATACAGACACGGGACATTAGCTTCCGATGATGCAACAGCAGGGACATTCCAGGCACAGCTCAGATACAAGTCACCCCAACTCTCTCAACTCCAGGCAGGAGTACATGCAGCTAGGTCCAGAGGAAGATTCTAGCCAGCTCAATGCCAGGCACATCCAGAGAAGGTGGGGCTCTTCAGGTTGGCTCCCCAAGGAAAACAGGCATTTTGGTGTTATTTCAGATTCCTGACCAACAATAAGGCAACTTTAAAAAAATATTATTTTCAAGAACAAAACAAAAGAAAACAAAATTCTAAGGAGAGGGGAAGGACATTACTTTCTATGGATCAGGAAGGGGCTTTCTGATTTTTTTTTTTTTTTTTTTTTTTTTTTTTTTGGTTTTACTAATGGTCAATTTTGTCTTAATTTTTTTTTTAACTTTCCCAAGGATGGAAAGTTCAGAGAAAAATAAAATAAATCATCTTTCAATAGTCTTTTCTGGTATGAGCAGCATTTCTCTGGACTGGGGAGTAAGGAAAGTGGGGAGAGGAAGTGCAGAAAATCCTTTGGTTTCCTTCTCCCAGAAGGTGGCAGAAGGGCATGATGGGGGCAGCAGGGAGAAAACGTGTCAATGGCAAACCCCAGGTGGTCAAGGGGCTGCTGCTCCTGGGGCCTAGGGTGCTATCTGCCTTCCACCGGGCTCAGGGCCTGCTGGTGGGCTGCATAGTTGGCTTCAAGGGGAGCAGGAGGAAGGAGGAAGGAGCAGGAGCAGGAAGGACCAGGGCTGTGGCCTACTAGCCATGGTCAGGGCTGAAGTGTGATTTTGGTAATCCAGACAAACAATCAATTACTTAAAACTATATGTGTGTGTGTGTGTGTGTGTGTGTGTGTGTGTGTGTGTATACACATGTTCTCCCCCCTCTCCCTTCCCCCATAGAACAAGCCAGGATGGAAGAGTCATGGAGAGAAAGTGGAAGGGGATGTGGAGGCTCCTGCCCAGGGTACCTCTAACAGCCCAAATGGTATGTACCCTGCTGCTCAGCATAGAGGCCCATCCTGTGAACTCCAGGCTTGTCCCTTCTCTGTTCCCTCTCTTGGGACTAGACACCCCCATGGACCCCTACCCACCCCACCCCTTCCCCCAGTGGCTAAGGGTATTTCACTTTCCCAAAGTTTGTGTGTCCGAGCGCTGGCTTGTCCATTTAGCATCTTCCTGGATGGGCTGGCCAGTCGGTGGTGTAGGGGGCTGGCTGACCACGGTGGCAGGCCTGCTGGAAGACTGGGAGGGGCACCAATTCCTGCCCTCACCACTACCACCACTTGCTACAACTGGATGTGGCTTATGGTTGGCCTCCTCACCTATGGGGGGATCCACAGGAAGTCTTCTAGATGTCAGAATTTTGTTGAGGTATTCTTGTAGTTTGGGGTCAATGTCCAAATTTTTGGCTTTGGAATATTTCAAGAAGGCCCAGAACTTCTCCAACCCAAAGAACTGGCCATCTTCATAATCCTTCACAGTTTCCTCCTAGAAATCCTTGAATATGTCCAGCCGGAACTTCTTTTCCTGACTATAACTATAGTATTGAAAAAGGCATTCCAAACCATACCTGTAACCCACTTTGGCATCCTCCAAAGCCAGCTGCTTGAACTCCTCATACATCTTCTTGTTGAAGTGATCTCAGAAGAAGAAGGACCAGAAGCAGAACAGAGTGTTCATCTCCTGAGACAGGCCAATGCCCAAGAGATTCTGCTCATTAAGGCAGTGCCTCCGATACTTGTGATAGACTTGTGTGAATCCATTCTCCTTGAGCAGCTCATGGGAAGGATGCTGGAACTTGGGCAGGGACAGAGGAGTACAGCCATAGCTGCCAAAGGCAGGTGTCCTTTCTGAAGGACTAGAGCTAATGGATGCAGTCCGGGGCCTGTACTTGTGGGAGTCCATCACCCAGCCCACATGGATCTCTAAGGGCAGGTTTTAGCTGTGCCTAGTCTTCCTTTTTTGAGGCATCCTGGCGTCTAGCGTCCATCCTTCTTTTACCACTAGGTAAAACCGTGACATCCGGCTGGAGTCTTTGAGCTGTGGGGTCTGGGGTGTGTGGAGGTTCTGGCTTGTGGTAGTTTGGCGACTCTGGGACAGTGATCTGGAGATAGCTAGTGTATGATGGTGAAGGGCTCAGGAGCACCAAACAGCTTGTTGGCCCGGGCATCAGTGGGAACCTGCTGGAAATTTGGTGGCCCAGGAGGAACTTCCTGGTTGGGATCCACAGGGGGTTCTGGGGTCAGTGTGTCAAACTGCTCCCAGCTGATCATGTTGACTTTCTTGAAGTTCTCAACTTCTTGCTTGATCTGAGAATATTCAGGTTCAAATTTCTTAGTCCATAGGTCCTGCTCATAGTAGAAGAGCCCATCATTAATGACCTCGGCCAGCTCGGCACTCATCTTGGCATGGGAGGTATGGTTGCCCATGAGATCCCCTCCAGTGTGCCGATGCATGTAAGGTGGCATCTGGGTAACAATGAGGATCTTGTTGACATCCCAATTATTGATCTCATACTCAGAGTCCTCATCAGGCCAGACAGTGAAGATGTTCTTCTGCCCATCTATCTATTCCATTTTCCCATCAAACAGGAAGTCTAGTTCCTCTAGCTCCTCCTGATCCTTAGACATCAGCTGCTGGGAGGGAAGGTGCTGAGGTAGAGAGGTCGGGTGGGCAAACCTGGACTCCTCTGATTTCTTGGGCTGTGCTGGGGAGGGCTGAGGTCTCTACTTGACTTCAATCCAGTTCTCAGAATCCAGTTCAGGTGGGCTGGCAGACAGTCCCTTGGCCAGAGTCTTTAAGTTGCTGACCACCTCTGTCTTAGTTGGCACTGGGGTAACTGCACAAGGAAACCCAGGTGCCGACTCCATCTCCTTCTGGTAGTGCTGGTGGGGAATAAACTCAAGGCAGTTGAGAAGCTGGGAAAAATCAGTCTGTGAATAATTCCATATGGGGAGGGGGGCAGGAAGAGGCCACTTCTCAGGCTCTTCCCTCCTTTGTACTTTCTCATCAACGATCTCCACCAACCTGCTGTCCTTTAGGGCCACAAGGATAAGTGGAATGTCAGTGGTGAGGGCCTGGACTCAGTGCAAGGAAGCAATAAGAGTGATGGGAAGGAAATCATCGGCACCCATTTTCTGTCTCAGGAAGAAGTCTTGCTCTAAATTGTCCACCCTGAAGTAGTATTCAATCTGATGCTTGACGTAGTCTTTGAGCAGCTCCTAGTTCACACTGTAAACTTCAATGCTGCTGACATTGTCAAAGTAGTAGGTGATACTGTTCATGTACTTGGGGGTGTAAGGCCCCTTCATGCCATCAAACTTTCTATAGCCAAATTGGTAGTCAAAATTGGTTCAAGTGCCACCCCGGCCCTGTGTCCCCTGGTCACAATTACACCCCCATCCACAGCCAAGGAAGGAAGTCTGCGCCCCACCAGCCCCAGCACTCTTCACACTGGATGTTCTCATCCTGGTCGTGGCAGGCAGGCTCCAGTTTGGTGTCTGGTTGCCAGGCTGGGGGCGGGGGCACAGACACAGGCATGTAGGTGGCAGGCTCAGACCTTTTGACCTCCCCACGGTTCGCAGGTATATGCCTCGGCTCCTGAGGCCCAGGGGCATTGGGGCCAGTTTTTCTCTGGGTACTTTGGGCGTCATGTCTATTTGCAGTGGAACCCATTGTGTTCGTTCCCTTTCTTTATCTGCCCACCACGCTGACAGTCTTCATCCCCATTCTTCTCTTCTCCTGACACATCTGATTTGGCTTTGGGGCTCTCTTTACTATCGCTCCCCTCTCCTTTCTCCTGCTCCTTCACGTCCTTCTTGGGTGGCAGCTTAGGGCAGGTTGAGGCTTATGAGACTGGGGCTGTACACTCTGGTGGGCTATCTCTCCAGGGGTTGGCCAATTGACTGCATCTCCAAAGTCATCAACCTTGCTGCCCTTGCGCTGTTTAGGAGGTGTGGCCCTCACCACCTTGGCTGGAGCAGAATGTTCTGGAGGGGACTATCTGTTCACCTTGGCCAGGGCTGGCAGCAGCACGTTCTTAGTCCACGAGTTCACCTTGGGCGGGGGCAAAAGCAGGGAGGGTGCTTCCACGAAGTCTTGGGGCCAGGCACCTGCTCTGGCAGCTCCTCCACCTGCTCCCGGCTCGCCACCGCCCTCCTGCATCGCTGCCAGCCTGGCCGTTGGTGAGGGGCAGTTGCAGCGGCCACAGGCTCTCCAGCTCCAGTGGCCCGGTGCCCTCCAGGAGTGGCCTGCCAAGGTTTCCCGGCTCCGCCATCTGTCTTCCCCCAAGCTGATGTCCTTTGTCCTTTGCCCCAGGCTTGCCCTTGCCTTCCGGCACTGGCAGCAGCTTCTTCCTCACCAGGCCCCGCTCACACCGTGCTCTTTGGCCTGCAAAAGCAGAGCGCCCCCCAGGCAGCAGCGGCTCCACCTGAGTGGCCATTTGCGCCCCCCCTCCCCCCGCCAGAAGCCGGGCGCGCCCGAGGCGGCCTCCCCACCTGGAACTTGGCTAGCAGAGCGCGGCCGTCCAAAGCCTTGCTCCGGGGCTCTAGGCCCCAGTCCCCACAGAGAAAGGTCTGGACTCCCGCTAAGTGCTGCCCCCTGGCCGGTCGCAGGCAGCCGCGGTAACTCTGAGACCCAGTGCCTGGGCGCGGGGGTCGTGCAGCGCCCCCACCCTGAGTGGGCTACCAGGCTTCTCATCAGAGCCCTGCCTCCATCCGCCTTAAGGGCGGCCCGCGCTTCCTGTTCTGGGCTGCAACAATATGGAGGGAAGCGGGAGAGGCGCGGTGGGCGGAGCTGACCAAGCCATTCAAGGCAGGAGGTTGGCAGGCGTGTGCCTCTGGACCTGGAGGGGAGGGAAGGGGATCAGAAAAGTTTTATCTTATAAAGTCATCAAAATGTTTCTTATCATGTCCCAACCCCATTTTTCTCAAAACAGATGTATCTTTCATGATAATAAATCAAGATGATGCTTGAATAATGCGTCTCAGCAAATGTGATAATTTGAAAAGTCTGTAGAGCAATCTATCAGTTTATGAGACACATCTTTTATTCCTTTCCTTAGGTGATGAAAGCAAGTGTTAAAAGGAAAACATTAGACGAACTAAACTTTTGAGACTTATTTAATGAAAGGATGATTTATGAGATGCACGCACTCAGAACCAGAAGAGGTTTGGAATCTCTGACTCCCAGTCTGAACCATGGGGCTTTGTAGCTGGTAGAGAAATCACTGACTGTCCACAGCGTGGGATCCGCATAACACAGGCATGATCTGACAGGTGATTTGCTTCATAGGGCTGCTTGTGATCACTTTTATCTGTGGCTCCCTATTGCCTGAAACTGGGCTCCTTTTAAGTTAGATTTTTAATTTGTTTACATTCTAAGTTAGATGGCAATGTGCCCCTGGGGTACTGAAAGGTGATCTAGGGCAAAAATTAAATTAACTTCCCAATTCCCCCTTTTGTCACCTCTCAGTTTAGAGAAATTGTTCAAAATCTTGGGCCTTGGTGTCACTTTCTGTCACTGTCATGATGTACTTATTTGGACTCACTATAGAGTTCACCAGCAGTGCATCAAATCAGTTGAGCAGCTCTTTATGTCCTTGTTGATCTAGTCTAAGTGAAACAGTTCCACATGTGATGGTTATCTGCATGCAAATACTTAGGACCCGAATTATGTGGTGCACCAAGGGATACTTAGAGATGACTCACAGAGGCTAAGGGATTGCAATGGACTCCCTAATATCAGTGTTTGATCTACACTTGGCAATGTGTGCTTGCAATTAATGTAAGTCTGCATCAAAATGATAGTATATAGCTTCATCTGTAGTTCAGGTTGTATCTCCAACTCCTCCCTCCATCCCTCCCTCCCCATGTGATTTTTCTGACATTCATTTCACATGTCTGTGAGCTAGACTCACTCAATACTTTGATGCTATTACTTAGCGGATTATGTGAAAATTTAAAATTAAAATGTATTTTGTATTCATTTATTCCTTTGGGAATTTTTTATGTAATTCTGTATCTTGGATATATGTTATTTATGCTTTACTTACTTGATTTTTGAAGAGACGTATGGTATCTTTCTTATTCTTGCTTCTTTATTGGTAAGTTGCTTTTCTTCTATCTGACTTCTCCCACTACTTCTCTTTGTCTCTAATTTTCTGGAGATAGAAGACAATATGACATGGTATAGATTATTACTGCATTTATAATTTCCATTCTACTATTGTTTTGTTTAGAAAAATTTTGACCATCGTCGTAGCTAAATCTTAGTTCCAGAACCTTTTACATATACCATAACCCACAGATGCTTGGGTCTCTTATGTAAATAATGCAGTATTTTCATGTGGTATGCTCACACTGCCACACACATTGTACATCACCATAGCTCACTTACAGAAGCAACACTAGCAAGACCATGGAATAATGAGGTCACTTGTTACCCCCTACAAAAAACTTAAATTTTCAACCAAAAGGAATGTGGTATAAATTTGGAATTAAGAAGGTATGATTTTTAAAGACATTAGCACCATTTAAAAGAATTCAAGTATTTTGTATAAGGACAACAAGAAAGATGCTTTCAGGTGATCTCAGAAAGCAGCAAGAACCCACCCATCACAGTCTCAAGGTTGCAAAAGTGTCAGCCCTTTGAGAGGATCCCTGGGATTCCTGCTCGGGAAGCACTGTCCATAGCATTGGTTCCTCAGGAGTCGTTTCCTCTCAACCAGCCATTCAGGCACACAGAGGCTGCTGCAGCCATGGCCCAGTGTGATCTGGGTACTGCCTGCCCTGGTGAAAGACCCTGGCATCATCCACATGAGGTTCATTTTACTGGCATGCAGAATACAAGAGTTTTGGGGTCAGGAAATCTCCCACTCTGATTTCAAAGGAAGGCCTGGAAGGCCAGGCAAGAAGCCCCTGAGATGGCAGTGTGTAAAGCTGTGGGAATGAAGCCAAAAGTGGGGAGTGTCCCCAGGAAGAGGGAGATGCCAGAAACGTGGAGCATCTGCTGAGGAAAGCTGCAGGCTGTGAGTGGAACCAGCCCAAGAGAAGAAAGAGCCTTGTGCCTGTGACCCACAAAGTCATGGGTTGGGGCCTCCTGAACCCTCTGGAACTTGTGTCTCTAAAATAAGACAAAAATTAAAACCAAGGTGAAATCTTCCTGCTCTTCCTATCTATCTCCTAAAGGTTCATTCCATCTCTTGCTGATTTTGAATAGTGCTGCATTAAACATGGGAATAAAGGTATCTCTGTGACATTTTGAGAAAATGGGGTGATCTTTACCCTGAAAATTATAAAATATTGATGAATGAAGCTAAACAAATGGATGAGAAGGTGCTCTGTTTTCGTGGACTGGGAGAACTAACATAGTTAAAATGTCCATACTACCCAAAACAATCTAGAGATTCACTGTAATTTCCACAAAATTTCTAATGAAATTCTTTATAGTAAATGAAAAGGAAGCCCTATGATTTTTATATAATCCTAAAATTTGCCTCCAAATACTTTGAGTAGCCAAAGCAATCTTGAGCAAAAAATATAAAACTTGAGCCATCACACTGCTTGATTTCAAAATATATATGAAGCCATGGTAACAAAAATATTATGGTATTGTCATAAAAACAGACTCATACACCATAAGAAAATAATAAAAGACACAAAATATATCCATGAATCTCCAGCTAATTGATTTTCCAGAAATGTGCCAAGACATGTCTCTTTCACATATTGTTAGGATAACAGGATATCCACATTTAGAAGAGTGAAATTGTTACATATTCCTCATGAGATACAAAAGTCATCCAAGACTTCAATGTAAGAATCAAGACTATGAAACTAGTATAAGATAACACAGGGCAAAATCTTCCTGTCATCATTATATGCAATCATTTTTCAGAAAGAACCTCAAAAACACAGGCAAGCAAAGAAAAACAACAAATAGGATTATATCAGAGTGAATAGTTTTGGACCACAAATGAAACCAACAAAGAGATTGAAAAGGGATTCTAAATAATAAGAGGAAAAACTTGCCAATTACACATTTAATAATTTATTATTCAAAATATATAAAGAACTCGACTTGTACTAAGAAAACAAGTTAGCTAAAAATATACAAAACATTTAAAGAGATATTTCTCAAAGGAAGAGTATATGTGACCAACAAATACATAATGAAATGCTCAGGATTGGAAATCATGAGGGAAACACAAATGCAAACCGCAAGGTAATATCACTTCACTCCCATTAGAATTGTCATGAAAAAGACAACGGATATAAAGAGTGGCAAGGAACCCCAGAAACGACAGTCCTCATCTGCTGTTGTGTGGAATGTTAATTCATACAGAGATTATGAAAACAGGATGGGGGGGCTTCAAAAAATTAAAAATAGAACCACTCTGTGACCCAACAATCTCAATGCTGGATATGCATACAAAGAAACAGAAGTTAGTGCATTGAAAAGATATATGCTGTCTCTTGTATAATTTTTATAGCTAGTTTTTATCATGGATAGTTTCATGAATTCTGAATATCAGAACCTGCAGCCTAGTCTAAAAATCATAAAGTTTGTAGTAAAAAGATGCACATTGTGTTTATCTGCAATCACTAGGGAGTTAAGGGGTATTTCTCTCCAGGAGTGGTGATGAGAGTAGTTTCTTTTCCATCATTATAATACAGCTAAAAGTTGTTGTCTCTAGTCTTCTGTTCACCACTAATTGCAGACACTGCTGGAAGAAGTCACTGCACACTAGTTTATTTTGGGTGCCACTTCACTCCTCAGTCGATTTCAGATAGTTCTCATATGCTTCTTTACTCATGAGCTCATCTAGTTCTGAAGGGTCACTCACTGTCATCTTGGTCAGCCAGCCATCTTCACAACAAGACTTGTCGACAAGCCTTGGATTTTCTGCAAGTACTTCATTAATTTCAGCTACTTCTCCTGAGAGAGAACAGAGCTCACTGGCAGCTTCCATGCTTTCCCAAGCACCAAACTCATCTTGCTTTTACAATTTTGTCCCAACTTCAGGCAGACTACAATAAACGTCTCCCAAAGCTTCCTGTGCAAAGTTGCTGATTCCTACTGTTCCGATACCAATTTCTGTTGTTATTCATTCGTGTTTCTCTGTGAATTTACGCACTTTGAGCACAGCCGTCCCGGTGCACAGGGACCTCGTGCCGCCCGCCTACAGCCACCAGGGCCCAATCAGGCAAGGTGAGGAGGGCACCGAGGATGCGTGCAGGCTGCAGGCTGTGACACATGCTGCCGGCAACTCACACCATCATGTTCGCAGGGGTACCGAGGCCAGTTTACTTTCCTTCAATTAAAAAAGATGATTTTTTTAAGCTTAAGGAAATACTTTGTGCTCTTATTCTGAGGGAAATAGTACAAGAAAAAGAGAGAAAAATATTGATGCAAAATAGAGACAGCAGAGGTGTGAAAAAAATCCCTGATAATGTGGACTGTGAGAGAAATCTGCGGTGTAAGGTAAAGGTAAGGTTCAGCCTTTTCTTGCAGCCTGTAAAATCCTTCACACTGACAGGAGTTAATCAGGAAGATATGTGGGAATTTAGTAGTCACTCAATAGAAATAGTACAGACAGATATTTTCTTCTGAATATTTCAATATCTTCAATGAAATAGTAACCAGTTCATCATCTGTGTGTATTGAGGAAAGAGAAGCCATTTGAGGGGATTTAAGATCCAAAAAAGTGTACAATGCTCATATAGAAAGAGCAAATAGAGCTAAGTGTTGTGCATGCTGGCTCGAGAGCTCCCTGGGGGTATCAGTCTTACATGCACACTTACAGCAAGGCTTATGATCCACTTTTGATTCCCTCCAGTTGCAGCAGCCTGTGGTCAGCCACCAAGGAGCCAGGACATAAATCAATGTGTTTCTGCTGGTAACTGTAGACAGGGAGGGACAGGTGGACATGAGTTCATGCAGACATCACCAGAAAAAGGGAACATGTGTTTTAAGATGAATAAAGAGTGTTTAAAGAAGAAAGAAAAATAGAAGTCACTCATGCAATTAAAGATTTGGGATTCTTAAAAAATAAGCATAGAAAGTCTTTAAAATCAACTAATATTTAAAAACATACCAGTAAGCTTCAGGTTAGTTGTTACTATTCAGCAATGCATTCTGTGTACATAAAGTGGCATTCTTGTACTTTGTTAACAGGAACATAAAAAATCAGTTAGACATCCAGTGTGCAGATGTTTTCATCAAGCACTTCCATACCTTAGTCCTGAAGGTAAACTCCCATATGGGTACCCTGAGATACACGTAATGTTACCTGTCTGTAAGAAGACCAAACATTCATCAGCAACACAGGTAAATATTACTGATTATAGTTTTGTTGGCCTCATCAGATATGAAAATAATTAGCAAGATCTCTGGATAACGATATCCTAAGATATTACACAAAATCAATATTTACGGTAAAGTATGCAAATCTTATGCATACAAAAACTATAAATAATGAACTAGATGAATTTTGAAGTGAACATACATTAGAAATCTCTTCAGTAGTTTCAATATATGAGACTCGTGTGATATCAATGATGCTGTTTCTCTCTGTTGTGGCTCGAACTTGGCACACGGCTGTTTGTGAAGCTCCATTTTTATAGTTCATTTAGCGTAGATCATAATATATTTTATTCAGGGGGATGCTGTATGTGTTCCACAGTCCCAGTCATTCCTTGGTATAATGTGTATTAACTGTCACCATGCTTTGAAATACGGGACCCAGTGAGCATGGTTGTTTAGGCTCTGCTTCTTTGCATTCCTTCTGCAATACCAAAAGTGTCATCTAAACTTTCTTGATGATTATGGTAACACTTCCTCTACTGCATCTCCAACACAGCTCAATACCTCTGTCATAGCATTTAAGAAATAATATGAATATTGTGCATTCTCAACATAATCTTTTTGGGATTTGAGATTTTTCGTCTTTTGGGACATGATTTTTGCACCTGTTAACTGTGGTTATTTTTTTTTTTTTGACACCACTTATGGCCAGATATTTCATGTTCCTGAAGTCTCCAGAGAACTATTACCAGCATCCTGGGAAATTCTTCTTCCTGTTAGTGGAATTCTTACACAGAAAATAAATCTTTTCTTGTATGTCTTGAAAGACAAATACATAATTGGGACAATGTTTTAAGAGATGCAGATAGAGAGCAGAGAAAATTGGAGACAATGTAGCTCTCTCTAAATTAAAAGGTTCACATCCTTATGGAAAAATGGCTAAATAAATTTTAATCAGTGTGACTCCATTGATATATATCTCAAACATTAAGTAGCATGGTTATTTTTAAAAATGAAATTAATATTATAGGATGGCTTAGTTTCAAAACAACAAATAATTCTCTTGCTATCTGTTGTAGAAACACAAATACACACATACACATACAAACACCAAACACATACCTACATACACACAAGTGGCAAGGACAACACTTCTTATCATAATTGTGCTACAGATATTTCTCACATTCCATATAGAAGCTTTGGACTGCTATTCTATTTACTGGGTGTGGTATGTATTATTGTTCAAATTTTTGATACTTATCCCTATGGAACTCCAGATTATGGGAGAATTATATCCGTTATACTCCACTATCATTAGAATTGGTCATACAATTTTGCCTAATATATGGAAAGAATTAACATCATTTGTATACCTGTATAGTAACTTTAAAAGCCATTATGTGTTTCAGAGCTCGGTGTGTTTTCCCTTTATCATGAGCCTAGAAAATGCCCAGAGAATAACTATATATTTTTTGTAGAGTGTGTTCTGAAATGAAGAAGAAACAGCGCAGAATCTTGTGGAGCCACGATGTAGTGTGAGGAGAAAATTAAAGACAAATATTCTTAAAGGAAAGATGTAAAAATCCTCATAAAGTTCTATAAAATAAAATTTGACAGAACACTAAAGGATTATACACTGTAAGGGAGTTTATACGTAAGATGCAAGGATGTTTTGACATGCACAATTCAATAATTGTAATACACTACTTAAAAAGGATAAAGCATAAAAATCATATAACCAAATCAATAGATGCAGAGAAAACACTCTGGCAAAATTTAACATAATTTCTTGATATTAACTCTCCACAAATTATGTATGGAAGGAATGAACTTTACTAAAATTAAGGTCATATATGTCAAAGGTACAAGTGACATCATATCAAGTCCTAAAATGTTAAAAATTTCCCTCCAAGTTCAGAGACAGGAAAAGGATATTCACTTTGTCACTTATGTCAAATAGTTCTGGAACCCTAGGCTGAGCAATCTGTCACAAAACAGAAATTAAATGCATCTACATTGTAAAAAAAGTAGTAAAATCATCCAGCATATCATATCATTTTATGTACTGAAAATGCCAAGGACTTTAGCAATAAAACAATTAGCTCTAGTCCAGAGTTCAGTAAGTTGCAGCTTATAAAGCAATATATAAAAATCAGTTGACTTTTCACATAGCAACAACGAGCTTTCCAAAAATAAATAATCCCACTTATTAGCATCAGAAATAGTAAAATACTTAGAAATAACCAAGTAGGTGGAAGTTCTGTGCATTAAAACTACCAAAATTAATTAGACCAAAGGAAGCACGCTACCCCCCAGGTCCTGCCATTCTCTGCTCCCCTCACCCTAACCATGCGGCCATATGGAGACCAGGAAGTTGACCCTTCTGGAGGCCAGCTCCTAAAGGACAGTGGCTGAGTAGAGACAGTCGTCAGGAATGTGGGACCATAATGATGGAGCTGATATCTAGGCTGCTGCCCTGGGTGCTGAGCTCCTGTGGCTCTCAGGTCTCTCTGAATAAGGCACTTCCTGGCTCACAGGAAAGTGTAGGTCAGTGTCCTTGAACACAATAGCTGCCTTAAAGCCTCTAAACTGTAAATGTTCATTGTATTTGTTCAAACCCTTTGTAAATTGTAAAAGATGTGGACCTCAAAGCATGTTTTAAAGTGTTATTTCTAAACAAGTCTGAATTATAAAGTAGGAGCTAATTTGTTCAGGGTTTGTAATGTTTAAAGAATGAGGCAGAGGATTATTTTCTAGTTATATATGAGAGTACTTTTCTGATTCATATTTTGATACAATTGCTTTTCAGGTCAAATAGCTACAGTGCCCAATTATATTCAACTTAAATTATTAAAGTACAAAAGTTCCACCAAAAATTAAAGAATATATAAATAATGTGATGTTTTGATGTGTGTTTATAATGTGGTATGATTTAGATCAACTTAATGTATTTGTCGTGTCACCTATCACATTTCTTAGGATGAGACACTTAAAACTTATTCACTTATTTTTAAATGTATAGTGCTTTAGTACTGGCTATAGTCACCCTGTTATATAATAAGATCTCAAATTTATTGTTTCTATCTGAACATTTTACCACTTACTCAACAATCTACCCTTTATATGTATATAATTTGTCAGTCAAAAATAATATTAATAAATTTAAAAAGATATAAACAAATGCAAAGGTGTCACTTTTTCAAGGAAAGAACAACTATTGTTAAAACATCCACAGGACTCAAAGTGGTCTACAGATTCTGGGCAATTTCAATCAATTCCTGACCTCTGTTCTGCTCACTCATTCCTTGAGCTTGGCTGTTTTTCAGAGTTCACACATGGGCAGAGTCCTGTGGTTTTTGCTTTTCTATGTCTGGCTATCTCACCTAAAATTTTGATTTCTATCTCCATCCATGTCAACACAAACGGTAGGGTTTGTCTCTTTCTTACAGCAGAATTCTACTGGATTGCAGATGTGTGCCTTGTTTCCTTTACTCAGTAAGCCCCTAAAGAGTCTTGGGTGACTCCCTATTTTGGCCATTGTGACTGGCGCTCAGTAGACACAGGGCAGGTGTCTCCTCATACACCCACTGAATTGCCTTCAAATAAGTATCCAGTATGGAATTTCTGGCTCACATGGTAACTCTATTTTTATTTTCTTGAGCAAGTCCTGTACTGATCTCCAAAGTGCGTGTCCTAATTTACATTCTCACCAACACTCTTTAAGACTTTCTCTTTCTCCACATCCTCACCAGCATCTGTCGCTTGTCTTTCTAGTCAGACTATTATAATCAGAATGAGTTTGTGTCTCATTTTGGCTTTGATTTTCATTTCCTTGTTTGGTAACGTTATTGAGCGTTTTTCACATAGAAGTTGGCCATTTGTACATTTTATTTTAAAAATTATATATTCAGATGATTGACTTAATTTAATTGGTTGATTTTATTTTGTTGGGATATTTTAGTTCCTTGTATAGTCTACATATTAATACATTGTGCAGTAAGCGGTCACAAATCTATTCTCCCTTTCCGTCCATTGTGTCTTTACCATTCATTTCATCCTCTACTGAACAGGCGCTCTGAAGTTCGGTATACACCAGCTGTCTATTTCCACTTGCCGCCTGTGTCTCAACGTTCTCCTCTGGAAACTCCCTGCTCAGACCCAGGCCAGTTTCTTGTTTTCCTCTAATTGGGGGACAATGCAGACTCCTAGCACTAGGTGGCGAGCTAAGCCCACGTTTACCAGGGATCTTCAGCGAGTGTCCGGCTCTGACGTCGCCTGTAAACTCTTCAGCGTCCGCGGAGTGGGGAGCCCCGGAGCGCCCCCTGTAGGCAGCACCACTCAGAGCCGTGGCCCAGAGTCAGAGCTACCTGCAGACCTCAGCTGCTTCCAGGCCGGGCTGCCCGCAGGAACCCACTTTCTCCAGGTCAAAGGTCGTGACCCGGGAGCAGGAGTCACCGTCCTGGCCGCGGAGGCCCAGAGAGCAGGAGCCCGGCCCGCCCGCGTGGACCCGGATCGCAGCTTCGGGGGAGCTGAAGCGGAGAAGGGATTCTCCAGACGCCTCCATGAGAGGCAGGAAGGGATTTGTTAGGAGGAATAGAAAGAGCGCTCAGAGACCGCGGAGAGAGGCTCCTTGGGAGCCAGCGCAGTGGGTGCGTTTGCTGGGCCTGGTGACCCCGAGTCCGTCTTCTCCTGAGGTCAGATCCGCAGCCCGACATCAAGGCTTCTTCCGGGAGGGAGGGGAGCAGTTCACTGGGACAGGCCTATGTGCCTTTAAGACCTTAGGGAAGAGACTTTTGAGTGTGCTTCCTGGAAGGACAAAAGCCTTGAGTAGCTGCAGCTTGTCTTAAAAGTACATTTTAAAAAATCCTGATATCCTTGTCTCCTTCCTGCCAATTTTTTAAAAAAATTCTGACCTACCTCACCAGGGACTGCACAGCTGCTGTGTTAAACTAGGAGGCCCTTGGGCCTGGGATTTAGCTCAGTGATTTTGCTGCCTGCTGTGCAAGCACAAGGACCCGAGGTTGATCCCTGGTACAAAAAAAAAAAAAAACACGAAAAAAACCGGGAGGCTCCAGGCGGAAAGTTTGCCTCTGGAGAGTTGTAATTGACTTGGGGGGGGGGGGGGGGGTGAATGCCACTGCTTTTGTTCTGGTTATTTTTAGTTGTTTGGATGTGCAAGAGGTTCATTTAAGCTATAGGTTTTAGAATAAACCAATGGCTTGCTGTGTTAATTAGGAGTCAACTGAAAACAGGTGAAAATAGATAAAGTGATAGCTTCATTCATTCAGTAAAACTAAGGGCAGTCTCTTTTCCTCCTCTGTGCTTTGGAACATTTTGGGCCTGGCAGCTAATTTTCTGCGAGGAGGGAAGTTTCTGGGAACTGCTGAGATGCCAGCCACCTCTGTGATCTTTATGCTCTTCTGCTCAGTGCAAATAAATGTGGTTTGGCTCTTCCTGCATCTGATGATGCCTGCACAGGGCCTTGTATTTAACCAGGGAGTCACTGGAGTGAGGACTTGAGATGACTAACTAATATCTCAATAGACTCCAACAACTGAGGGGCTCCTCAAGGTGTATCTGGTGAGCCTGTCTTGTGGTGGTTACCCACATGTCCTAACCCAAGAATTCCTGGAAATGAATGTTCCCCTTCTCTAAATAAATGCCAGTAGAACTGTGTTACAGTATCTTGATTTCTATTCCTTCTAAACCTAAGTGGCAAAGTAAAAATGGGCAAATTTGAGGGAGACTCTAGGAATTATGTAGGAGGAGGTACTCCAAATGTTTACAACATGTCTGTTGGACACTGAATTTGTAAACATTAAGAACTCTAAGGTTGCCATTTGATGCAGACTGATAAAGCTATTTTGGATACTTATCTGTGACCTGTGGTCTTTTCTAATAGGTATAAATGTCAGAATATTAGAATATTAATTAGTGAATTTTTAGTCAAGGATCTAAGAAACCTTTGATGGGACTATGATGAAGTACAAATTTTAACAAATGGACTCCATCACTTTAAAGTCAGGAATGAACATTCTGTAGATACATACTGATTTTTATTGTGTTTTTTATTTTTATTTTTTTTTGGTGCTGGGGATCAAACTCGGTCCTTGAACTTGCAAGGCAGGTGGTAGAACCACTGAGCTAAATCCCTGGTCCTTTATTTTTTGTTCTTTACAGGTAACTTTTGTGTCCCCTGTTGTGCAGAATGAAACCTACTGCATTGTCCTGCAAGACTCCAGCTCCACTCGGGACAACCCTCCTCCAGTCACCCTCACTCTGTGTGACTCACTCTGAGCCTGCAGCAGGGCTCTAGTCCCAACCACAGTGCCAGACTGCAAAGGTAGGGACACAGCTACGTGTGATGTAGTCTAAAAAGTTAAACTAAAATTAAATATAAAAATTTCTTTTAATGGACAAGATGACCTCAAAAATACTTTTAAACTCTTTTAAATGTAAAGCTTCATTTCATTTATTAATAAGTTATGATTTATAATTTTAAACAAATAAATAAATGCAGAAAAGGTTAAGTAAACCTTCACCCCCTCTCATGGATAGAAAATGACAATGATTCTTTTCTCTCTGTGATTTAGTGCTCACACTTTAGCAAAAATTAAAATTCATATTCAGCTTGCAGGTGGAAAATACTATGACCTACACTTCCTAAACCCATGGCATATGTCACCAGCAGGGCACTTCCTGTAATTACTGTAATTTGGAAAATCTAACTGCAGAGCAGTGCTTCTACCCCAGGATCCCATGTCCCAATGCCTGTCTTCTTCCAAAACTGATGTAGGAAATGAAAGCTGAATTGAAGAGCTTCAAATGTATAATTAATCAAGAAGAAAGAATTAGAAGAAAGTCAGGCAAATTGAAAATAAACAGAATTGAAGAAAAAAAGGATGGCTAAGGAAATGTATGGTTTTCAAAAGTAAAATAAGTTTAAGCTGGGTGTGTTACACAGGAGTCCCTTTACTTGTAAGTAGATAATTATCAGAGACTTTATGGTGAACTTTAAAGGGAACCCAGGCCATTCAGAGTGCACCAGCTTTCCTCTTGTATGAGAAATCCAAAGTTTAAATAAAGAGAAAAATAAAAGACAGGTAATAGGAAACAAAGAAATACAGTTCTCTTGAAAATGAGGAGTAAACCAAGTGATGGGGGGAAGGGAAGAGGGTGAGGGGGAGAGCGGTCAAAGGGAAATAAAAAGCATTAAGTTATATTATGTACATGTAACAACATGCCAGCATGGAATCATTCCTACAAACATGTAATCAAAAGTTAAAGCATACACATTCAAATATACTAGTTTTCATGTAGAGATAAAAATAATAACAACCAAAACAAGGCCACTGTAGTTGTATGACAATGGTGTCCTTATGGACAAAACTCAGTTCTTCTTGCCGTCTTCTGTAGCACAGAACCCAGGAAAACATCAATGATATGTTGAAGCTGCTTGGGTTTGATGTTTTTGTTGAACCAATGACATGACAACACCGGCATCAAAAGAGCTTTGTCTCCATCTCAATGAGTAATCAGAATGGTTACTATATAGTGACATGTCAGAAACTTCTACCAAGGAATTCACAGAACGCTCAGCCACACCCTCTGTTGTTGTCCTTACTTTTTAAGAAACATTATTTTTTCCAAATTTGATACTCAGTGGTTTCAAGCATAATTTTTTATTGTTGTTGTTGTTGTTGTTGCTTTGGTACCAGGGATCAAACTCAGGAGCTTGCACTTCTGAGGCAGGCAGTGGAACCACTGAGCTAAATCCCTCAAGCATAATTTTTATTCCATACCAAACACTCTTCCCATTATATGGGTATATTTTTAAATGTAAAGTCATTTCTCATGTATGATACTTTTAGCACTGCACGACATTGTTATAGCTGCATTTGCTTACATAAGGGCAGATCACTTAATAGCAGTGGCATCAGGATGAGTCTGGAGAATTTCTGTGCCTCCCAGAATGTCCTCTCCTCCCTAAGGATAGCGGCACTGTGAAGAGAGCAGCAAACCAGTTGTTTGGGGAGGTATTTCAGAGTAATAAGGTGGACATTATTTTCTACAGACTAGTATTAGTATCAAACTTATATCAGGCAATCCAGGTGTTATTTTTGTCCCAAATTTCTACAGTAGTTGAAAGATGCCTGTCTTGCATTGAAGTCATTTCACATAACTATATCCTCTGGAATACTTTAATCCCATTTTTAAAAATGAGGAGAAACAAAGAAAACTCACAGGATCTATGAGGAAATGTCAAAGGAGCAAAGTACAAATACTTGGGATTCAAGGTAAAGTAGAAAGAGGGAAAAAGATACTTAAGTTTTCCAAAAAATGTAACAAAATATTTGAAACTTGGAGAAAGATAAGTGCGATAGTACAAGAGAATCAAAGCTACTAATCCTTCAACTCAGAAAGGTCATGTGAAGATATGTTCCAAGCACTCTCTCAAGGGGCAGAGAATGGTATCTGAAAGCAAGAGAGGAAAAACATCTTAGCTTTTACCACAAAGAAAGAAAACAAACACAAATACTTTACACTTCAACTTCATTACTCTACATTTGCAATATTTTATGTTTAGGATTTTTTTAATGGACACACTTGTCTTTCCAGACTTTAGAACAAAATCTTTCAGCTTTTTTCAATTTGATATAGTTTCAAATAAAAGTATCGAATTGTGATGAGGTCCATCTATTCCTTGTTTTTCAGGTTTTTTATGATGAACAGCCATTGGAGTTCATCAAAGACTTTTTCTGTATCTATTGAGATGCTCATGTGGTTTTTGTCCTTGCTTCTGTTTGTATGATGCATTACATTTATTGATTTGCAAATGCTGAACCATCCTTGCATTCATGGGATGAAGCCTACTCAGTCATAATGTATGATTTTTAAAATGACTTGTATGCTGTTTGCCAATAGCTTGTTGGTCTTATCACCTATGTTCATTAATAAGATTGGCCTGTAGTTTTCTTTTTCAGTTGAATCCTTGTCCAGCTGTTCAATCAAGGTAATGCTACCTTCCAGGAATGTGTTTGAAAGTACTGTTTTCTTTTTTGCAATTTCATGAAAGAGATTGGAGAGTATTTGCACAAGGTCTTCCCTAAAGTTCTTGTATAATCAGTGGTGATTATATGTGAATCCCACACATCTTGGGTTACCTTAGCAGGTAGCTTTTTATTAGTGCCTCAAGTTTTTTCCTGTTATTGAGGTATTCAGAGATATTATATCTTCTCGGTTCCCTTTTGTAATTTATACATATCTCAAAATCTATCCTTTTCTTCTGGATTCTCCAATTTGTTGAAATACAATATTTTAAATAATTACTAAGGATTTTCTCAATTTTCATGGTGTTCATCTTGATTTCACTTTTCTCATATTTTATTACCTTGATATGGTCTTTTCTTTTACTTTATTTATTGAGATTAGTTAAGCATTTGTTCATTCATTCTTTTGAAGATCCAGCTCTTTGATTCTTTGTATTGTGTTTTCTGTCTTAATTTGTCTAATTTTTGCTTTGCTCTTAATAATTTCATTCTTTGTACTAGATCTGGATTTTGATTGTTCTTATTTTTCTAGAAACTTGAAGTTCATTAAATTATATATTTGGTCTTGCTCTGTTGTTTTGATGTGGACATTCACAGCTACAAGTGTTCCTCCTAAGATGTTTTTCCTCATCTACCATAAAATCTGGTACATTGTATTGACCTTATTGTTTGATTATAGGAATTGATTTGTCCCTTGATTTCTTCTGTGAGCCATTGATTTTTCAGGAATATATTGTTTGATTTCCATGTGTTTGCATAATTTAAGATTTTGATTTCTACTTTCTTTTCACTGTGATCTGATAATATCCATGTGATCAATTTCAAGTATTTGTATTTACTTAAGTAAGCTTTATGGACTAGTACTGGATTATTTGGAGAAGCTCCATGTGCTGCTGAGAAAAATGTCCTTTTTCTTTTTTAGTTGAACTATCTATTATAGCCATTTGTTCAACAGTTTGGTTCAATTTTGATAATTTCATTGTTGTTTTTTGTCTAGTTAAACTGTTCATAACAATAACATATTGATGTTGCCCCACCATAATCATAAGTTTATGTGAGCTCCTTGTCCTGCAGTGTCTGTTCTGTGAAGTATAATTGTTGTCTTTTCTTATTCAATTATTCCTTTAACCAATAAGCAATGATCTTCTTTCTCTCTTTTGATCATTTTTGAGTTGAAATTGATTTGTTTGAAAATTGGATAGCTACTCCTGCTTATTTTGGTGCTCATGTTGCATAGAATATTATTTTCCATCCTTTGAAATCTTACTCTGTAAATTTCATTTGGATTAGATTTTTCTGGTATATGTCATACTACTTGGTTTTGTTTTTTCATCCAATCTGTAATCTGTGTCTTTATTTGGAAATTGAGGCCATTCACATTGCAAGTTATTACTGAAATGCACCGATTTGGTCTTATCATTGTATTTTAATCTTGTTGCTGATTTTTTCCCCTCTTTGGCTTAAATTGTCAGCATGCCTGGTGTATGCATTCCATTAGACCCTTTGACATTGTTGACTTTATTGTCTCATTTTGGGATATTTTTCAAAAAATTTTGGAGTGCTGCTTTATTGCTTGTATTGTAACAATGAATTTTACAATGAAAAACTGCCCATGAATAAAACAAGTGCCCTGTCTAATCAGTCAGTCAAGGCCATGTTTATACATCTTCCTTAGGAGACAGAACATATTTTGTGGAGGTAAGAGGTAAGAATGGTTGTTTTATGTGGGAAAAAGCCTTGAACAAGAGTTCCATAAACTAGATGATGTCTCCCAGCTACGCAATAAGGGCCGATCCATAGTTGTGGGGGATGTGAGACATACACACAGATGGACTTGAGTATGTGAAATTAGGAATGTGATCATCTGAACCTCAGCACACTGTCTTCTCCCAGGGCCCCCTGTGCTATGTGTTGGTGGCCACAAGGAGGCACAAGGATGGCTCTGTGCTCACACAGAGGAGTAGAGAGGATGAACTTTCCCAGGACACAGAGGGAAGGTGGGGCTGAAATGCCCTGTTATCCTGAGAGAGCTGCCCAGGGAGGGAGGGACTAAGCACTTCTACTTTCCTCACTTGTGATCACAAAACAGCAGGGAGTGGTTCCCTTGTCAATTACGTACTGAAAGAAGGCCTGGGAGTAAAATGTAAATAATACTTGGCTGTTATTCTAATTTCTTGTTTGATGTCTTAAGAATTATTCATTAAGTCACACAGTTCTTTAAATGAATAGTCGTTTTCACTCACTTTGAAAAAGAATTCATATTCCATGTCCCATGGATGCAAGGTCAGGTGGCAAACATTTATTTATTGCTGAGGTAGGAGCCAGCAGTAGCAAGAACTGAGCAGGCTGAGGCTGGGTAACTGCTTGGATCCAGCAGTTCAAGGCCTGCCTGGGCCATGCCTTTTATCAAAACATTGTGGGAGTCTGTGAAGTAATGTGTAAAACAGGAAAGGAAATGCATTTCCACACATATTACACAGAATATAGATGAGTTTCTGCTCTATGTAAATGAGCATATCGATGGTGATATGATTTATTGCAGAATCAAGAGGTGAGAGAAAGTAATTCATTTATTATATATTTTATTCCATTGAATGCAATGCCATAACACAACATGTTTTATGGTGGACATTTTACAAGCTGACAGTAATTATTATTGGAAAGTGCAGTGGACTGAGAAAAGCCAACACAGGCTTTGACATGGAAACAGTTTTAATGCAGATCAGATAATCAGTAAACAACATCCAGTGACAAAAATAGAAAGTCAGTAATTCATGAGGGGAAAAAGTAAATGGGTCCATGAGATGATAGTAAAAGGGAAGATTACAAGGCTTTGCAATATCATAAGTTATTACTGTGAAATCTGAGATGCATATGAAAAGGTGCAGTTCAAGATGTGAACTCATAGGTGCATTTTTATAAATCTAATGATATTGACAATGGAGAAAACATGATTTTTCCAGTCATATAACTTTTCAGAGTCTAGAGTGCCAGGTACTGAGGATGTAAGCAATTACATACTTGATGCATGAAGTTTTGACACCTGAGGACTCCCTCAGGGAACTGCCCTCCATTTAGCATAAATATACAGAAAGTGTCAGGTGGAGAACTGTAGGAAACCACAGATGTAGTGTTGGATCAGCTATGAGAATTGCATGTCACATTGAGAGAAGTGATGTCATCACCATGGTTTATGTTAGATAACTCCAGACATAATTTCAAGCTAGCTGGGTTTCTTTAATATTTTTTATTGTGTATGTAAGATGAAAACATGTTTAGATATATGCAGAGAATTGAATATTATAGTAACAAATTCTTCTATATAGCACCTTCCATAGTTCCTGCTTCTGTGTGAGCATAATAAGCAACCAAAACTAACTCTTTCCAAAACTTAATATGCAATACAATATTATAACCTATCATTTTTGACTATGCTTTAGATCACTAAACTGATGTATCCTACCTAACTGCAAAGTTGTGTCATTTAACACATTTCTCTCCATTCCCTCCCAATCAGGAATCCTGGTGACCACCATGTTACATCTGTTTTGATGTCATTCACTTCATTTTACATCAAAAATATGAGTGATATCATGTAGTATTTACTTTTCTTTTTACAATGTTGAGCACTGAACCCAGAACCTTGCATACATTAGGTGAGCAAGCTCCAGCTGAGGTACATCTCCAGGCCTTATAAAATTTTATATTGACTCAGTCTCCTCAAATTGCCTAGCTAGCCTGGAATTTGTGGAAGACATGCCTCGGTTTATCCAGGATTTGGGATTAGGGGCACATGCCACCAAGCCTGGCTAACATTTTAGTTTTTCATCTGAAAGTGATTCAGTTCACATTAGAAGAAGACAAAGAGAGCTGCACTCATATTAATATAATAATTTCCGGACTCTACCAGTGAGAGAACAGATGAAAATTGCCATTGGAATCCTCTCTAGGAAGTCCTTGTACCAGCATGTGTGAGAGATATCGGGCATTTGAGGTGAGAGAGAGGGAAAGGCTGCCCCTAGACAGTGATGAGAGCCCCTCTCCTTCTGCCTGGTGGGGACCACATTCCTGAAGGACAGGTCCCCTTGGTCACAGACTTCTTCATGACTGCTCTCTGTCATGCTGCCTGCTCTCTCATGTTTATTTCTCCATGCCTGTCAGAATGCGTATGTCATAATTTTTGCCCCCACTGGGAAATAGAGATAATATCACTTCACATTTTTCCACCTGCTGTGTTTATTTCCTCAATCACCATACCTACGCCAAACTTGTCACACATCCCCTGTCTTGTTCATGCACAGAGAAAAGAGTGCTCATGGGACTCCTTTGTCAGCACAACTTCTGTAACATGGTCACTACCAGTTATGTGTCTGAACTCTCTGGTGCAATGTCTCAGAGAGAAAATATGGCTGAATTGACCACACATCTTCCATCTTATGCACCCTGCCTTCCTCAGGGGTCCGTGCATTTGGCTCTGACCCACACAGAGCACCATCGTAGGGACAATGAATGCAGTGGAGGTAAACATCACCAGTGCTCTGCGGCCCTCAGCTCTTAGTCCTGGGCCTCCATCTCACACCCATGTGGGGAAGGACATTGCCTTTCATGGAGTCAGTTTCAGATTTGCACTGGAAATTGCCTACAGTAGCATCTTCAGACCAGATTCCCCTCCATCCTCGTGATTCTTCATGGCTTTAAAGCATCAGAGATTTGGGTCTCATTTTAGTCTTCAGCTTGAGGAAAGCCAGTTTTTTCAGCACCATTTATGAAAGAAGCTACCTTTCTTCCAGTGAAGGTGTTTATCCCCTTTGTCAAAGATAATGTGGTTGAGTGTGTTATGGATTCTTTCTGCATCTTCTAATCTGGTCCATTGATCCTCAGGTCTGTTTTTGTTTTTTATTTTTATTTTTAGATTTTTGGCCAGTACCATGCTGTTTTTAACATGGCACCTCTGTAATATAATTTCAAATCAGGGGATGTGATGCCCCCTGCCTTCTTTCGTAGCCCAGAATTGTTTTTACTGTTCTAGGCCTCTCTCCTCTTGTTCCAAATAAATTCTAGGAATGATTTCTCTAGTTCTGTGAGGCATGCTAATGGTATTTTGATTAGGATTGCAGTAAACATGTGTAACAATTTTGTCAACATAGGCATTTTCACTATGTTTGTTCTCCCTACCCTAGAGCAAGGGATGTCTTTCCATTTTATGATATCCTCTTCAATCTCCTATTTTAGAGTACTGTAATTTTCAATGTGAAGATCTTTTACTGCCTTTTTGAGATTGATTCCTAAAAGTCTTTCATTTTTTTCACTATTCCCCTTCTTAGTACCTTCCCCAAAGAATTAAAAGCATCAAACCACAATGATATACATGCGCCCATGTTTATAGTGGCAAAATTTATAATAGCTAAAACTTGGAAACAGCCCAAATGTCTTTCAACTGATGAATGGATAAAAAAGATGTGGTTATTTTAAATAGTGGAGTGCTATTCAGTCATAAAGAAGGATAAACTTGAGGCATTTCTGGGCACATGGATCCACCTTGAGAACATATTCTTAAGTGAAATAAATTGAACACACAAGTGTAAATATTGCATTGTCTCTCTGGTATGAGAAACCAAAAGTGTTAGTAAGGGCTAAATAAAATAATAGATGTGGCGAAATAGGGGATGCTTTATTAATAATTAAATGATTTATGTGAAAAAAATTATAATATTATTAGGAAATGAGCTGAGAGATAGATTGGCAAATGAAAATTATTCTTTTAAAATCATAATATACAGCATTTACTATTTTTATTCTTTAATCATTTTTGTTATAAAAATTATTTTTTCATAAAATGGTTTTTGTATTTTATTTATTAATATCTACTTGTATTTCATTACAATAAAAACAATAAAAAGCATTGACAGCCTTCAGTTTCCTGTTTGAATTGGAATGAACTTATTTTTCCATTTTTAGTTAAGAACTGAAGTTGATAATACTGGATTCCAAATTGCATTTTCATTATTTGCTAGAAATAAAGTGTGAAAGGAGAATGTAGATTTAGAGGAAGGCAGGGAGTGCCTTTAGAAATTGAGAAAAATGGGTCTTCAAAATTTTACATTTGGTCATAATGAAAAAATTTTAGAACTGACTCTTTGCAGTGAAAGGGAATAAGAATGAAGTTGCCCTAAAACCATCAAACTGTCTCTCCAGTTTGAGTGTAAAGGAAGCATTTATGTATCCCACAGTACACTGAGTGCTTAGGAAGTGCCTGGAGAAGAGTGGTAAGCAGCAGCTCTCTGATTTTACTTTTTCTTCTCCTGCAAATTTGCTCAGTACATGAAGGAGATGACACCTCATTTTCAAAAATAAGAAACGGCTTTTTCCATATTATTATGGTATTAGCCTACAATTCCTTGTGATAAGAAATTTCCAAATCACAAGAATTTGAAATAAATGTAAGTAATCTATATGAAGCCCATTTTAAACATGTCCACTTACATTTCTTTTCTTATGAAGAGCTGTGCAGTGTAGATGTGAGCATTACTGATATTTGTACAAGGGAATGCACACAGCAAGCCTTGGAGCATGGAGTCAGGCAGCAAAGCAGCAAAGACTTTGGGTCGGGACTCTGTGCTCTCTGAGAGGAGAGATGGAGGCAGAGACTTTACTGACTAGCCTCACATGCTGTCTCCAGGAATGTGACAGGGTCTGTCCAGGACCGAGGTGGATTTAACCCTAACAATAGTCCCTTCAGGTTGACACATCCTATGACATTTTACAGATGAGAAAACTGAGATGCAGACATTATAAGTGAACTGTCCTAGCATGCCAGCCATGAAGGCACCCACACATGTACCCCAATGTGTATAAAGTATATATGTAAGTGTGATCGCATGTACACATAACTGTCTACACGTGTAAAGAGCATCTACATATGTTATACATATTTATATAATATAAATGCATGTAAACCTTTTTAAATATGTGTTTATTTTTAAATATCTTTGTGTGATAATCCTGAAAGAAGGGTGGTTCACATTGCAATAATAAAAAAAGAAAAAGAAAAATATATTTGAATCAAAACTTTCTACAGGAGATAAATTATTCAGAAAATATGTGAAAATCTTTCTGAACAAGATGATTACTTTAGTGTTTTAAAGTTACTCACTTTGGCATTTTCCTGTGTTATCTTTTATCACCTTGTTTTGCTGTTTTTCCAATGGATGCTGTCACAAATGTAAATATTGCAAAAAATGTTTTTAGAGTATCTAAATAAGACCTTATTTCTTAATTCTAATGATAAACTGTCCCTGCTAGGAGAATTAGATGGTAGAGCAGCACCCTTGTGACCTCTAGTGTAAATCAGGTACATACTCAGCATCATAAACAAAATCCTGCAAGTGCTGCCCATGAAAGAAAATGAATTCTGCATTATCATCATTTGTAGTCACTCTGCATCATTTTGTTCCACAGACCTCTTTTTCTTACAGTTCTATTTAGAGTAGAAAATAAGATGCTGAAAATACCTCTTTTTTGATTCCTGTATTAATAAAATACATAGACTTTCCCAGTATAGCTTCCTCTTTGTAGCAGGAATAAGAGAAGGACAGACATTTATATTTGACAGCGAAGAACCCAGGGACTAAGTGAAAGAGCTGGGAACCAAGGAGTGGCACCCCCAGCATCAGCACCGTGCAGTTTCCACTGCAGAACAGGATCCCCTACTCTGCTCCCTGTTAATCAGAGGGTTCTCAGAGAGGGATCTTACACAGCAATGAGGCTTTCACTGCATCTGTTCTAATCATTTATGGATGTGGAGCAAGACTGAATTAACTGAAAAGGCCTCCAGTCGTTTTGTAGAAAGTTTTCAAAGAACCATCAGGTTAGAGTTTTTAAAGCTTTTAAATGAAATGATTTGTCAAGGATTTAAATAGAAATTGCATAAATAAATGATTATTTCTCACACCCAGGACACCATCGACCTGTTTTGCAGTAATCTGAGTCACTTCTCTCTCCTCAGGACACTTGACCTGTCCTATGGTCTTGATCTCTCAGAAAGTGACCCTCCTGGATTACAGGTCAACCTGAGGATGGGGTCAGGAGTGGGGAGGGCCTTGAAGTTTCTGACTCTGGAAAGCCAGCCATAGCTCCATGCACAACACTGTTCCTGCCGGAGTCTCCCTACCTACACTGAGACATATTCTGCATTCACCTTGGTGAACTAGAATTCACCACACTGGAAAATGACTGTTGTAGAATCTCAGAAGTCAGGGAGGCATTCTCTCAGTGTGTGTACAAACCCAGTATGATTCCCCTTCTCTACAGTTCCCTGCCAGATTCCACTGGAGAAGGCATGGTGAGTGCACAGTGTTCTATGTCATTTTACTGACTAATGTTAAGTGATCATACTTGACATTTGCTTCCTTGTTTTTAATTGTCTTGAATGGGAATAAAGAACCATTTTTAATGTATTAAGAAGATTACAGTACCTGGTAATTATTGTTTGTGTGTACTTGGACATTTTTAAATTATGTACTTCTAGGAAGTTCCACAAGGATGCATTAGTATTTTTTTAAAGATGGAAATAGGTAGAAAAACATTTTTTGATACACAGAAATCAATTGCATTAGTATGCCTTTGAACTTTGTTCTATATTGTGAATGACTTTTGTTTTATTCTACATGTTCACAGCAGAAAGATGAGCTCTAAATCTGCATCTAATCCAGGCCTTGACCTTTAAAAAGGTAAACTCAGGCTGCCCAGGTCTCTCTGAGTGGGCAGAGACACAAAGGTGGATGCCTACAGGCTGCCCACGGGAACACACAGTGTGCACACTCAGGGTGTGACTTGGCTGAGGACAGCACTGGACAGTGGTGTGGGTTTAGAGCCTCCACCACTAATGCTGCCATCACCATCACCAAATTATCAGCATCCATGTAATGTGGTTGTTTTCAGCTAGGACTGCACAGTGACATGGAGTTCAGATGGTCTCTGTGAACCATGCCCATTTGGTTCTCCAAAAAGCGTTGTCTGTTAAATAAGATAGATATTATTATTTTTCTGAAACTTTGTGTACTGTACAGGAGCTAAAACAATAGGTAAGTTAAAAATTAAAAGTATAAGCACTACAATTTGACACAAATTGAATTTGCATAAAACCTAGGGAAAACTATCATACAACTACTATGCCTATAGCTGACAGCATCACTTTGAAGGCCTTTTAAATTTTAAAACCTAAGTTATTACTTTACAGTTTGGTCATTTTAACCAGTACTGTTTTGCTTTTACCTTAAGTTTCATTACATATTTTCATATTGAAATAATTATACTTTTCAGGTAGTTGACTACCATATAATGGATTTATGGAAGGTAAAATAGAAAGCAGAAAACATTATCAAGATTGATTATAAGCGTGCAGGTAATCACCCATTGCCCAAAGCAAACAAGTGTAAACAAAACAGAAGAAAATCTGAGAAGGAAAAAGAAATGCACTAGTATCCTTACTGCAACTCTAAGTGCTAATTTTATTCTTCCATTGTCACTTGAGTCCATGGACAGCATGTGGAGTAGAACAAGCTCTCAGCACTTCCACTGACACCATCTGCCACCCCATCCAGAGAACACGCTCATGATTAGCTCTTAAATCAGCTTCTGTTATTTGTCCCTCATGACCCAGAATTCCTGCTGCACAATGGTATGAGAAGTATAGTGATTCATTTTCAATTTCAACTTCCAATCTCTTTCTGAATCTAAGTTCTCTTAAGCACATAACAGAATGCCCATCACATATTCTAAATAAAATACAAATAAAATTAGGATTTGTCCCATAATTCCTCCCCACTTTGAACCACTCCCTCAGTTAGCCGTTGCACTGATCAGCTATCAACTTGCTGGACAATGAACTCGACACCCACATCATAGAGAAGAGAGGTTTAGTTTGGCTCACAATTGCATTTGATAGGCAGCCATCTTCAAGTCAGGAAACTCATAGCAGCGGGGCTAGGAGAAACAGAGCTGCTCAGGTCAAGGTGGCTGGGAAGCTGAGTGGGTCAGAAAGAACATCAGCAAGAGAATTAAGCTACTTCATTGTCATCTCCAATAGACCCTCCCTCTGCCAGCACTCAGCTGGACATCAGTGGGCCAGTCCACCCTGCACTCTCTCACCCCATGCCCTGACCACTTCTCCCAGATCTCCTGATCCATTCACCTGACAATGAGCCCACAGTCACAGGAGAACAAAGTCCTGTTTCTGAATGGACCTTTTGAGTTCTGCCCTGACAAATGTACCTATAAACCTCTCACTCCCCACCTGACATTTCAGAGTCCTGTAGGACACTGAGCAGTAACCAGGATTCTGTCCTCCTGCAGCTGCAGACTGATTCTAAGGACTGCTGTGTCCCTGGGGAATGTCCACTGAGACCAACAGGAGGGGGTCAGTCACGGAGGACACTGCCTGGCCTGAGGCCAAGGTGAGAACAGAGTCCTGGGAACTGAAATGCTCTGGAAGAAAGCAAGTGACAGTGGAATGAGTTTAAAAAAAACTCAACTAGAAGTATTGAGAGTATCACAAAAAGTGTACTGTATACTATTATATTGTTTTCTTTCTTTTGGAAATTTCATTTATATACGGAACACTTTTCTCTTATTAAAATAAATAATAAAATGATATTACAGATGTGTGAGTAAATTATTCACACAATATTCACAAATTTAATTTTTACTGTGTATAATAACTTACATGTTCACAAAGTCTTATAGTTTCTGGGTAATAAATTAATCATACCTTCTCTTAGAAAATTATATTATTACTCTATTTTCTTTTGAAGGGTATAAAAATATTTCTATTATTTATATTCTTGAAAAAAATTTCACGATGTCAAGAGGCACAGATTTTCCAATATTTTTAGACTTGAAAAGCTGATGAATTTTTATTTTTATCAGTATATGCTTGTACTACATGCTTACATTACTAGTGGAAAGCTGATACATGTACATAACAAATTGTAATCCTTTTATGTCCCCTTCTGCTTCCATTTCCATCTCTTGATTTTCTTTCCATCTACAAAAGATCTAACTCTCTTTTAAAAATATCTTTACTTTTGCTATTTTATTCATTACATTAGATTTCTAATAGGAGAGAAACTGCAATATTTAAGCCCATGTGTCTGACTTACTTCATTAATATTAGAATCTCAAGGTGTTTCCACTGTCTTACCAATGATTCAAATTTCTTCTTCTTTATCATAGTGTAGAACTCCATTGTGTATAAATACACCATTTTCTTTCTCCATTCACTTGTTCATTGTGGTGCTCAACCCATGGCATGCATGTTATTGAGTTTTTCTGTTAAGCAAAATATGTTAATGCATGAGTTGCTTTTTTTCTAAATGAAAACTTCAATATTAAGGTTGAATGGCAGTGTTGGCACTTTGCCATAAATGAGTGGGTTTGGGGTTGCAGTTTGGGCACTCAGTCTTTAAAGGCTTTGCCATCACTGGGCAAGAGCATCAGCGGTTTCATACCAGATACTATGTAGTGTGGATCCTGACAGCTCACTCAGGGAACTCCTTGCATTTAGCATAAAGAGAACAGGAAGTGTGAGGTGGAGAGACTAAACCACAGTGGGAAACCACAGATGTAGTGCTTGGTCAGCTCAGAGAAATGCATATCACATCAAGGGAAGTGATAGCACCACTATGTTTTACGTAAAAAGCTGCAAACGAAATTTCAACCTGGCATCAATAGATTTATTTATTCTTTATTTTTATTTAAGATGTAAACTTATGATGTTTAGCTATATGCAAAGAATTGATTATTGTAGTAAGCAGATCTATTACAGAGCATCTTCCATATTCCTCTTTCTGGATGTACAATATGAGCAACTAAAATTTACTTTTTCTAAAATGTAGTATGCAATACAAAGGTGCTCATTTTAATTTTACAAGTGTGCATTAGGTTTCTCAGCTTCTGTTCTCTTTGTAATGAAAAGTTGTAGGACTTGGCATACTTCTCTCCACTTCCTCCAAATCAGAAATCCCGATAATCACCATGTTACTTGTTTTGATGTAATTAATTTTATATCAAAAATATGAGTGATAGCATGTAGTATTTATTTTTCTTTTTACAATACTGAGCACCTAACCCAGAACCTTGCATGCATTAGGTGAGCAAGCTCCAGCTGAAGTACATCTCCAGGACTTTTTAAATTTTGTGGATGTAGTTTCTTTAAATAGCCCAGGTAGCCTGGAATTTGTGCAAGTCCTGCCTCAGTTTATCCAGGATGTGCGGCTACAGGCCTGTGTTGCCAAGGCTGGCTAGTGTTTTTCCTTTTCTGAAAATGAGTCCTTTTAAAAATTGGAAGAAGAGAATGCTACCTGGATTTGGGGTACTGCAGCCTCCTTTCAGAGGTGTTTTCTAGGTCCTTCCTGTCCTGACACAGAATTGGTCAAGAGAAATGAGAAGGTAATGAGGGTTCACACTTGCTAAAGGTAGAGGCAGACATGCTCCACAGAGTGAGCTCAGGCTCCGCAGAGTGAGCGTGACCTGCAGCGCAGGAGGACGCAGGCCAGGTTCCACCAGAGGGTCTTCATTTTTCCTGCTCCACGGGCTGAAGTTAGGCCCAGGTCTTCCAGTCAGAAATGGTTTCCAGCTCCCACCAGAATCTTGTGCTCCAGGTCGCCTGCCATCAGCCAGCTGTGCCACCTCCAAGCTCCTGTCTCAGAAGTGACTGACACTATTCCATCAACATAGCTTTTTCCAGATCCCTGGGTGCTGCAGATGGAGCTGGCACTGGGGCCTGCGCACTCCTGTAGAATCACATGGCCCAAGCAATGCTGCCCATGGTGCCCACTGGCTTCCCAGACTCCTGCTCACAGGAGTTCTTTTGCTCCACTCTGCTGGTGCAGGTTTTGGTTCCCAGTGTCTTTAAAACATGGATTTAGGATTTTTTTTTGCCTCAGCTGGGGAATAGACATCCTATCAGTTCACTTTTTCCATCTTCTGTGTTTATTTACCCAGCCATCACACCTAAACCAAACTTCTAGCCATCTTGTATTCCCTGCATACTGATTCACAGAAACAGAAAACAGGGGCCTGCCCTCACACCAGGAAGTCTGCAGCCTGCTCTCTGCCTTTGGGTCTGGAGGCCCTGTTGGCCTGCCAGCCTCTGGGGTGCACAGCAGAGCACAGTGTCGGGCTCTGCACCTGGCTGCAATGCAGACAGGCAGCTCCAGGTCAGCATCTGGGCACCCAGCTGCCTGTCTGAGGACCCATCTCAAGGTCATGGCCCACAGGCAGCCCAATCTGGGAAGAGCAGTGCCTTTCATACCCTTTCTCTGATGCATGTTGGAAATTGCCCAAAGGATAAAAGTCCAGAGTTGCATGCTCCTCCCTCCTGGTGATTCCCATGGCATTTTCCAGCATTCCTTCTTCTGCTTAAAGTGTAATGGAATTATTTTTTCAGGTTTCAGTTAACTACTCTAGCTGACAATATCAGATTCCTAACTCTAATTGCCTCCCATTGCTAAAAAGAGAAATATAAAAGAAAGAATGAATGTTTGGAGGAGGTCAGTGATAGAAATTGGGAATGTAAATGTTAAAAGATGCCCAAAAGGAAAAGCTTTAGGATCTGACTGTATTTATTGCAATGAAAGCACACATGATAAAGTTAACTTAAAGCTATCAAATTGTTTCTGCATTTGAGTGAAAGTCCCCTATGTGAGTGTCTTTGTAAGGGACTATAAAAAATACAGTGACTTTTGCCCAGTACCAGGCAATGCTCATAAAACATGACAGTGAGCTTTCCATCCAGATCTGGTACCATGCACACTCAGGCTCTTCTCCAAAGTGTAAATAACCAGGAAAGGTAAGCAGTTTTAATCCACTCAAGACATAATGGGGCCAGGATAGCCCAACTTATGACAAGAAAGGGCACTTCCAGGACTGCTTCAGAAAGCAGCAAAAAAGATAGGTTAAATGTGTTCAAATCAGGGGAAGATTTTAAGGGGGATTAATGCCAAGATGTCTTTTATTGTAACTTTTTTCATTTAAACATTCAACAGAGTTTTTGATTATACCTCATATTCTTAAGTCTGGAAAGTTTCCTGCATATTCCCTTTTCATTTCTTCATGTTAACAAAATATTCTTTTTACATTCATGAAAGATACAGCCTCATTATATTGATAGAGAAGAAGCAATAAACAAAGACAAAAATTATGACTTAAAATATATAATTACTGTACCTAATCTTAAAAGTTTTAAAACATACAGATTAATGACACTTTGTGAGACACAGGCATTCAATATATTTCTAGTGCTGACACAAAGATGAACCCTTCAGGGCACAAGTTTGCCTAGCTTTTTCCAGAGCAGATTCTGAGTCACTCTTCCCAGGGCCCCCAGCACCTTCTTGTTCCTCAGGCTGTAGATAACAGGGTTGAGCACTGGGGTGAGGATGGTGTAGAAGACAGCCACCACCTTGTCCTCTGCTGGAGACCAGAAGGGCTTTGGACAGAGACAAGTGTAAGCAAAGGGTGCATAGTACAAAGTCTCCACAGTGAGGTGGGTGCTGCAGGTGGCATAAGCCTTCTTCCTGCCTTCCTGAGAGTGCATTTGGTAGACAGTGAGGAGCACTTTCTCATAGGAACCCAGGATGAACAGGAAAGGGAACAGGAGAAAGAGGAAGGCACTCACAAATGCAGGGTACTCATAGACCTGAGTGTCCCCACAGGCCAGAGTCACCATGGCTGGGATATCACAGAAGAAATGATTGATGTCCCTGGACCTGCAGTAGGGGATATGGAGAACATAGACTCTGTGACCACAGGGGTTGACAGCACCCATTGCCCAGGATCCCAGGATCATCAGCAACACACACTCTTCCGTTCAAGTGGATGGGGTAGTGCAGAGGGAAGCAAATAGCCACATAATGGTCATAGGACACAGACATCAGGATCAGTCCTTCTGAACCTGCTAAAGTCCTGAAAAAGAAACACTGCACTGAACACACAATGAAGGAGATGGACTTGTTTCCAAAGAGGAAACTGGAAGCCATCTTGGGCACAGTGGTGTAGATATAAGTGAGGTCCATGAGGGAGAGCTGGCTGAGCAGGAAGTACATGGGTGTGTGGAGCTGGGCATCCAGGATGATGAGCAGGACCCTGCTCAGGTTGCCAGCCAGGACCATCAGGAAGATGGGGATGGTGAGAGTGAAGAGAAAAAGCCAAGCCTTGATGTGGGGAACAGGCCCAGAAGGATGATGTCCATAGAGGTCTCACTGTAGTTTTCCATCAGGCATTTACTTAGCTTTTCCTGAGAGTGCCTGCAGTGCCGTGGTACATATAAATAAGAAGTTATTTCAATTCATTATTTCAGTAGTTAAACTATTCAACTATCATAGCTTTTGAAGAAAGTACAGTTCTTTTTAAAATGACTTGCATTTTCTATCTCACGCATTTGCCTGAAGATGGCAAACACATTTTAACGAAATATAATAAATCTGTAAATTTATCAAAATAAAGTATTTCTCTAATGCATTTATTCAAACTCATTTTGTTCACTTACAAAATCAGATGTCATCAAGAAGAAAACTTACATGAAAGGTGCACATATGTAAATTAATGGAAGTATCTCAATTATAGACCCATATTTTAATACATATTCATGACCCTCAGTGTTGCTTTTACTTGATGTTTAAGAACAGATTATTTTTATAAACTTTTAACATTTACATAGTAATTTTTATGTTTGGTTCACTAGAAATATTATAAAGAATTAGATGATTGACTTTTAAAAGAATGTAAATATTAAAGAAAACTTAATAAGAAACCAAGAAATTTCTCCACTATGTTTTATTTATTTTTGGTACCAGGGGTGGAACTCAGGTCCTTGCACTTGTGGGACAGGTGGCAGAACCACTTAGCTAAACCCATGGTCCTCTCCACTGTGTTTTGGCAACAGCTCACTTCCTCTGTTTTCATCCCTGGCAAGTTATCCTAATTAATTGGAGCTTTGCAGAGGGACCTTTTCTAATTCCCTAAAGGCAGAAACCTTATAACCCCAGGACCAGATCAGCCTTCTCAGGACATGGAACCCACTGGCTCCCAGCACGTGTGTCTCAGCTCTGACCATGTCTGTGTCTGCATGCCCACTTATGAGAATGAAGTCAAATTGTCAGCAGGTATGTGAGCTTACAGTCTTATAAAATTGAAACCAAGCGGCAACCAAAATTGTCCTCTGCAGGATAAACAAGCATTGTTCTGCAGTGTCCTGGAACATAGTCCTTCATGAGATGCCTCCTACCTTCAATGGCTTTTATACTAGATTCTAGTAAACAAAGAGAAAAGAATATAATTTCTTGTATGGTTTTATTATATATCATGATAGTCTCTTCAAATGGATAAGCAGTTTTTGTTTTCAACTATGTAGAAAGACATAGAAACAAGACAGGGAACATTGTTAGGATTTGAAGGGATTTGGACTGCACAGTGAGGATGCATGTTACTGTGTCCTTCAAATCTTAAACACCGAGGAAACCCCACAAGGACAGATCAGCATCAGCCAGAGGTGGAACGTAAATAGGCAGGCAGGTGTCCCGAGAGAGGAGTGAGTAAATCACAGGGTTCCACCCTTGAATGTGAGTCAGGCTGGGGTGGATTCACACGGCCATCTGCACAATCTGAGCACAGAGTCTGATACAATTCCCCTTCTCCCACTCAGCAGGGAAGTGCACTGTCCTGGTGGACAGGACCTGTGGATCCCTCCCCAGCCTGCACCAAGGATGAGCCAGGGCTGGGCTGGCCCATGGGGGTAGTCCATGTGTCCTGAGTGGGGCCAAATGCCAAGGACTGGCCTTGGGCTGGCAGTGGTCCTGTGGGCTCCGACGTGCCTTGCTCCCCACAGCCTTGCTGACTGAGATACCTAGCACATCTCTGTTTCTAACTCAGCTCACAGGTGTAAGGTGTCTATGCTGGTGCTGCTATGGTTTCCCTGACAACTGAGATGATTGTGCAGCAGTGAAAGCCACAAATTGATAATGTGACCTGTGAAGCAGCACAATCAGGCACTAGTGGGTAGAGAAAGAGGGATGACTGGGACACATCCACGATTCCTAGGAAAATCTCAATTATTTACAATAAGTATTTTTAAAGATAAAAAACACACTTTCACCCCATTACTATTTCATCTAAATGCTGTGTTTAGAAATTGATAACTTGTAAAAGAAGCTTTAGTGGAAAGTTTCATCATATAGTGTTTTATAAACATAGATGAAAAAGCTTTCATAATTAACAGATCCATATCAGTTAAAATAGTGTGGAGATGAAAATGCATTTCCTTTGAGATTTTGTTTTACTCATAGGCAATAAATAAATAAATAAATAAATAAATAAATAAATAAATAAAGTGAACAGGAGAAATAAAGAAACCTATGTTTTGTAATACTTAATGAAAAGCAGGACTCTCAAATGCTGCTTCTTCCTTCAGATTTCAGAGGAGCACCCCAAGCCCACCTGGATGTGTCCCAGTGTCATTGTCACAAACATCCTGTGCTCCCATTAAACCAGGGCCTTATTCATAAGTTAGTATAAAAACCACTTCCGACTGTAAACTTGCAGCAACTGTGCCTGAAACTCTACATCAGTTTCATCTTTGAAATTCATCATTTTTATACAGTTTCCTGCACTCATTTTCTAAATTAAATGAAACATAGAATTAAATATGGAATGGTAGATTAAATATAGGATGTTTCCAGTGTAGACAGTACTCACAGGACCAACGGCATTCATGCCAAGCTATCGGTATCTGTTTCCACACCTCATGGACCTGCATGAAAATACTCCTACTTCTGGAGAAAATAATTCACCTTACCAAGTCAAATTCAAGAATTTTCAAATGTTCCCAATGTTTCCCATGGCCATAAGGTGCAGCACAGGTCTAAACATGATACATCTGCTCTTGCTACTTGAAAAGTATGTATTCTGAAACATGGATTTTCCTGTAAATATCTTAGTTCATTTAATAGTCAATGAAATCTCACATTTTAAAATACCATTTGTTTATATAAAATTTCAATATGTACTGTATTATATAGTGTTATTATTTAAAGCAGCCATCTTTTCAAGAACAGAGGATAATTGAATGTATATCACAGTCTAACTATGTATATATTTCAAGAAAGGTAATTTATAGACAATATCAGCCATTCTCTGGATTTATAAATCAGTTACATTATCAATTCATATTACATATTCAGAATCACTCTCATCTTTTTCTATATTTTGTGATAATTTATGTTTTATATATAAACCATCTTCACATTTAAAAAATATTTTAACTTGTTTAATAAGCACATTCACTTTATTTTAAGGAAAATCCCATCAATCATCTACATCTGTCTATTTATGTATCTATCTTTTAAAGTCACGTTGGCCAAATAAAATTTCTTTTAAAGTTGTCTTGTTAAAATAGTCTAGTTTAAAAATGATTTACCCCCATATTTTGTCATTTTAAGCACTTCCTTGAAAGTCTGGACTCCCCTGAAAGCTGCACACGAATGCACACTCAGAACCTAGCCCCGTGCTCCCCTAGACAAAGGGTGCTGAGCCCTGATCCCACTTGAGCAGAGCCCGAAGGCCCTAATGTGTCCCCACAGCCCTCATGCACCTCTGCTCAGCTCCTCTGCAGTGAGCCCGGAGCCCAGAATCCAGCCTTCCTGACATGGGTGCTTTGAAGCCTGACTGCTCCCAGGGAAAGTCCTCGGGGAGGAGGACGGCAGAGGCCATGGCCTGCTTGAAGGCTGGGCCTGGGACAAGGTGGAGAAGGAGCCCGAGGGTCCTCAGTGCTTCCTTGGGTCCTGAAGGCCAGTGCCTGGGAAGATCCCGGTATTCTACTCAGGCTCTCCCATGGTCACTGCATCTCAGTCAGATGTGACCTGTCATTAAATATTCCTTATCCATCCTGTGCATCCAAAGAATGTGTCTCAATTGGTTTTCCAGTTTTGATTTTACTGGTCAACAAATTTACCACATTATAATTTAATGTGATAAATTTAACGTTAGCACACTAGAAGAAATTCTTGAAATATTCGGCATTTGAAATTAATATTCTGGAAGGGAACATATGCTCTTTGTGACTTGGTCTCTGATAATATTTCCTGAAGCTTCTAAATATAAAATGTAAAGGCCAAGTATAATTTGCATAGGGCCAAACTAAGTAAAGTCATTGAATTCAGATGTAGGTACCTAGCCTTGATTCAGAAATAATTTACTGAGGACATACTCAATATTGGCACTGGCTAATAATTACCATTTAGGAAAACAAGCACCACACATGGCCTGATTAGCATCTGTCTTCACAGGAATAATCTACCCAGAGGCTGTCTCATGCCAGTGGTCACAAGAAAGGTCATGCTCTCAGAGATTTCCATAGCTGCAACCATACTCATCCCCATCGAATATAGAGAAGCACACCTAGGTTATCCAGGAGCAAATACTGTCCAGAGGAGAGATAGTATCTCTCATTTCCCCTCTAAATGCTCCACTTTGATGACTGTGGAAAGCAGTAGTCACAGACAACTGGGAGAGTGATTGACTGGAAAGTTCCACCATGAAATTGGCCTGATTCTCAAAAGCCAAGTAATAGACACTGATGGTGAATGTTAGGCACCTGACCCCAAGAAAAGAGGGAGGGAGAGCTGAAAATAAGGATTGGAATAAAACCTAAAACCTAGAGACAGGATTAAATAGAGATCTCCAAGATGCTTAGCAGGTACCAGACCCCTTCCAGTCTGCCCTCACCAAGCTTAAAATCTAGGGACACACTGGGGCAGGAGGGTAGCAAGAGACATTAGATGTCTTCAACACGTAAAACATGTAGATTAGATAAGTGCCAAGAACAGAAATTGAAAAAAAAGTAAGAACGGACAGTATGTTTGTTAGAAAATTTTTGTTAAGGTGGACAGGGAAGAAGACTTCACTGAACATGAAAATGTAGAGTAAACATGCATAGGAAAGTGCAGGAGCAACATGTGGCTATCTAGGGACAGGAAAAGCTGTCTTGGCAAAGCAAACAACAAGGGAAAAGCCTGGAAAGAGCAACTCAGGCCAGAGATGCCAGAGAAGAGCAAGGGAAGGGTGGAAAGAGAGACACAAGGAGAACAGCAGAAAGGTTACTGTACAAATCTTGACAAAACATGATGGTGGTGCTTTGGTAGCAGTAAATGCTGTTAAAAATTATCAAATTCAGGACATTTCCATGTACAGCCAGTAGTATCTAATACACTGGATGTAAAGCAAAACAAGCCAAGGATGAATCAGGAAATTTTTTTCCCAATCAACAAGTTAGAAGTGCAAATAATTTAAAATTGTGAATACAAGAGTGAGGGACTGAAGACATAACTTTGGATGCCATCAACTGTAGAGAGTACTTTTTTTTCCTACAAAGTACCAAGTAGACACATATTTCTCAAAAGCAACACAAGTACCCCTAAGAGATAAGTTAGCTAGAGGTCCTCAGAATAAGCACAGTGCATTTTGAAGAAGCATATTATTTGATGATGAGTAATATTTAAAATAACTTTTGTGATAAAACAAACATTCCGAATAAGAAGCAGAACTGAGAACATGTATGAGCTTTTAGATGAAACATCAAGCTTCAAAGAGGTGCTGTGACAGATGCAAGCTCCAGTCTGGTCCCCTGGGGCTGTGGATCTCTCTCTTCTGCCAATATAAGTTCTTCCATGTTTGTCCAACTTCTGAGGACCTCGGTATGCTTTAAGTTTATTCAACATCAGTCATCTGGAAACATTTACTGAGTGTCAAGCACTGGACTAGCAGTCAAGATATGGTTGTTAGCAAAACACCCTCCTGGCTCTTCTGAAGTTTGCAGTACATGTTGATGACACTAAGTTCATCTGTGTTTGTTTTTGTATTAAAGGGGGGGGGGTTCAATGTCATCTCTATAGTTTGAGGTTCAAGTATTTATGACTGCAGAAACTATTTAGGGATTAAAAACAGATACACAGGTGAATTGAGTAGACACTGCTTTTACAACAGGGCTTGAGGCAGACAAAGTGACAACGATTGCAAGATCTTTAATGATGAATCAGAGAAGAGTCTGGATGGATCCCTGCCTCTGAGGAAGGCAATTTCTAGATCTGGGAACTGAGTTGGGCTCCTTAAGTATTCTAACATTTAAAACACACATTTTAAAAACAATTTTCTGGCAAACAAATAAATCTGAAAATTCTTTAACAAAGAAATTATTTTCCCCAGAATCAGAGTTCTGTTTCCCCAATCAGAGTTCACATGGGTCTTCATGTAAACCATGATGGACAAAAGAGTGGGCAACACTTCTAGTTTTGATTTTAGAAAAAGGACAGGAGCTCTGTTCAAACTGAAGCTTACTGTGCTGATGAGCTATAAACTCTGCCTCATGGGGAGTTATTTGATTATAAAATCCTTGCAAGGATCATTACTCTATATTGGGATTTCACACAGAAATGCATATATTTCTTTTACAATAATAAAATATTCATCACATGACATAGTTACAAATAGCTTCAAGGAAAGTGATTTCAAGGAAAGTAAGAGGATATGCTTTCTATTTTCATTATATATATATATATATATATATATATATATATATATATATATATCTCCTGTATGTAACATGATAATGTAAACCATTCAGCCATATGTTATAATACCTATTTTTTGAAAGCCTTCCTTCAAACAATCTTAAATATGTGACCTTGAATACCACAGGGGGAAATGATATCAATTTGTGGAATACATATTTGCCTTGTAAAATACATAAAGTATACAAAAATTATTCTTTATTTAAAAACTTCCTTTGAAATATTTCTCATGGCATTTAGATTGATTTCTCATTACCAGAGGTGAAAAAATCTATTGAATTCAAAAGCTATAACAATTAAGTATCCTTCTAAAATTACTAACATATTCATGCTTTAACTGTCAACATGCACCTTTCCCAGAAGACTCCAGACAGAGGGGGTCAGCTACAACTCCCAGAGATTCCCTGAGTTGGGTTCTCTCACTTTCTTCCTACAGCAACACTCTTCACCTCTGTCTACACTTCTTGTCCAATCATCACCACCCTTTCCCCAGTGGCTAAAGAGAGAGGTTTGTTATCCTCCTAGTTAACTCCACTCTTTCCTGGTATTATTTTTTTTTTACAAACAAATACTGGAATAACAAGACCTTTTCTTCTTACTGAACAACTACCAAGACATTAAAAGCCACCAATGATTCTGTTGCAACCAGTATGTTCAGCAGAAGCCAAAATTAGGAAGAAAATATAAGAGATGCAACTAAACAGATTGTTTCCAGTCCTACAAGCAGAGGACACTAGAACTCTCTTGCCCCTTCAGCAGTTCCTTTGATCCTATTATCTACTCCATGATCCTGGCAAGAAATCCTGCATTTTGCTTAAGTAATTCCTTCCAACTTATGAAAAGAAATGATATATGAAATTGTCATCCTCCAAGTCAAAAATTGCTTAATTTGTCAATTATTGGCCATATCAATATGGTTCTACCTAATAGAATATGTCAAGTTTATGTCACTTGGATCCTGAAGATACTTCAGTGACTGCAACTGTCAATCAGTCAAGGTGGGATCCAAAAATATGGTGAATCTTCAACTAAAAATTCAAAAAAAATTGCAATAAAAGACATACTGCCATTCACCCCTCTCAAAGTACCCTCTCTTGCTTCAAATCCATCATTCTTGCCACTTTCTGAACCATTCTGGAAGTCCTCATCCATGAATACCTTTAGGAAGTATGATAAAAAATATGGTGAATGCTGCTTCTGCATACCATTCAGTGAAAAGGCAGGCTCATAAAAACATGATCTGGCCCTTGCCACCTCTGGCTCTTTCCTAAAGTCAAAATGACCACAAAAGGTAAACACTTTAAATAGATGCAGGACATTGAGGCAGCCCATATAGCACATCTAAAGACACTTATAAAAGAAGACTTTCAGAACTGTTTCAGAAAGTGGCAAGAAAAATGGGATAAGTGTGTTAGAAAAAGAGTATTTTGAGGGGGACTAATAGCAACATGTCTTTTACTATAATAATTTTTAAAAATCTAAACATTCACCATATTTTTAAATACATTTCATACTTGTTGGAACTTTCAAATTAGAAAACAAACCAAAATTGGAAAATAAAACAAAAACCTGAAACTGTGAAGATAAAGAGAAAAAATTTCTCCCTTTATCATTTTCACTAGAAGTTTATCGATTTATTGACACTTTTCAAAGAACCACCTTTTGTTTCATGGATTTTTTTCTACTGTTCTATTTTCAATTTCATTGACTTCTAATTTTTATTATTTCCTTCCTTCTTTCTTTGGGATTATTTTGTTCTTTTTTCCCCTTATTTCTTGAGATAGCAATTTAGATTATTGATTTGAGATCTTTCTTCATTTTTAATGTAAGCATTTAATGCTATAAATGTCACTTTCAGAATTGCTTTACCTACATCCCACATATTTGGGTATGTGCAGTTTTATTTTTATTAAGTTCTATGTATTTTTTATTTCCCTTAAGATCTCTTCATTGACACATATATTAGAAGTATGTAGTTTAATTTTCACCTCTTTGGAAACGTCTGTGTTGTCTTTCTGTTATGGATACCCAGTTTGACTCCATGTGGTCAGAGTGTACACTCTGCATGAATTCATTGTTTTTAATGCACTGAGTTCTGCTCTGTAGCTCAAGATGTGCTTGTTTTGGCAGATGATCCCTGACCTCTTCTGGAGACTGCATTCTATTATTGCATGGAATGTTCTAGGAATGTCAATTAGGCCCTGTTGGATAATTGTGTTGTTCTTCTGTATTCTCATTGATTTTCTGTCTGGGTAGCCACCTGTTTGACATTAGCATGCAGTTTTTGGACTATTTTTGTGTGCCATGGTTCCAGAGACAGCTTAATTTTCAGAGCCTTTGCTACGTTGTTTTGGTCAGATTCATTTATCTGGTGCATACAGGGCTCCCACTGATCAGTTGTAGTGCTGCCTGAGAGTCTGGCTCCCAATGTCTCCCAGTAGAGAAGGTGGTTGTGCTCCCATTCACAAATGAAAGAGGCTCCCTGGCCCGCCTCTATGTCCTGGGGTAGAGGAGGAGAATCTCTTGTCCACGGGCCTAAAGGGCTATTTCCCTACAACACTGGGGATGCTTTCCAGAAGCCCCGGTGTCTTTCACTGGAAACAGGCTTCTCCTATCCCATAATATTGCAGGGCTTCCTATTGGCCCTCCTTGTAGGTGGTGCCAGGCTGCTCCTATTTGATCCAAGGAAGGACAGAGCCTGTCCAGCTTGCCTTGGTTACTAGTTTAGGGGTCAGGAAATGCCAAGTCTGCTTGTTCTGCTGGATAAGGGAACATGAGATGCCCCACCACTGTACTGGTCCTATACTTCTGAGATCTGAGACCAGTGGGATTTCTTCCTACCACTTTTGAAAACATTGTTTCTTCATTTCTTGCATTATTTCTAGGGCATATTATTGTTATAAGGAAGCAGAGGAAGAAACAAGTTTCTGACATCTTGTCCAGACTGAAAATTCCAAATTTCTAATATTTTGAGGTTGAGCAAGCTCTAAGTCTGATTCATCAGTAGATTAATAGCTGTCTCATAGATTACTGTGAACATTAAGCAAATGATAACACATGCAAAGCTCTTAGTTCATCACTTCTTTCTATAAAGTGAACACTCAGAAAATGTCAGCTATAGTTGCCCAATGTAAAGCCAAATTAAATTTTATGAAAGAGTATGTGAAAAGGTCAAAGGCAAATCCATCAAATAATTGTACTTCTAGACCGTAAGACCTAGGTTACTTTATATTTTCTTACTTTATATTTCCTGTATTGTCCAAATGTTCTATAATGGGGTTTACTTTAATGGTAAAAAAATCTTTAATGATCAAAACAGAACTATATACCTTAACACTCCTTAAATTACTTGAATATCCTCTATACAATCTTCAGAGAAAGTGAAGAAGATGATGAAGGTAATAATAAGATCCTAACCTATCTTCCACCTCTTCCATAAGACATCAGAATACAACAACTACACAACAGCATTTGCTGATGCTGTTTTGTTCTGAGAATGTAATTATTTCAAAATCTTTCATATCCCTTAACCACTAGAATGACCTAATTAGCAAATTACATGAAGATTGAAATAAATGGCTCAATACAATTCACATCCACGAATAAGGTAAGATCCTATTCTGTGAACATCAAGTCCATTTCTAAAACATTGCTTAGAATCAAATTGACAGAAGGCAGCTCTTTAAAATGTTGTCCACTAAAATAAAAATAACTTTCGAAGCAAAAAAACATGCACTATGAATATATTATATTAGCAAATTTTGCCTTGCATTCAGAATATGTCAGCCTAGAGGAGTGAAGAAAAGAGGTAAATAAAAATTTGTTCACCACTAGCAAATGGTATAGCTGAGTGAGAGCATCACACACAAACCTTTACTGAGGACTTGGGACCTGAACTTCCTGCAACTACAGGGACACCAGGATGTGATCTGGCCCTTAGGAGCAGTGCCATGCTTAGGAGTTACACCTCAATCAAACCTGAGTGACTCAGCCCATAAGATTAGTACTGTATTTTCACAAATCAAGAGTTTTTAAAAGTTGAAAACATGACTCAGCTTATAAGTCTACTTTCCTTAAGAAAAGCTTTCATTAAAAAACTTCAATGTTCTCTGTTGTATGAAACTAAATTTAGGGGGAAAGTGAGGTCACCAAAATGGATGTTTTGGTGTTATTTTTGCTAGTTTTGATTCAAAAACAACAACATAAAACCTGAAGACAAATGTAAGCAAGCTGGAAGCTTTACTGTCACAAAAATTAACAATTTATGTTATACACATATAGCCAGATTTAAAGATTGTGTCCAAATCTAGGTTTCCACGACTTAGGCAATAAGGGGAAAACACTACTGCTAACTGATTCCTCATTTGGATTTGAAAACTTTACTAGGATAATCTTGGCATATCATATTACACATGAACATTAAAAATTCATTTTATTTCAAATACCATAAAATAGTACCCAGATGCTCATTTTAAATAATTCACGTACCCACCAGGTAGTGCTATATTAAAGTAATGTGAACTATATTAATAGATACTGCATTACAAACACAGATGTGTCATCACCCCTCCACACCCTTAACTTTTGGCCAGATTGTAACTCCTGAAACACATCTATTCCTGGCAAGCAACTATTACAATAAAAAAATACAAAATAACAAAAAGGAGAAAGATTTTAAAAATCAGTTTGCATGATTTGAAAGTAGGTTAGGTCCTTTAATAGGTTAGTTTTTAACTATACTGCTAAAAATTATCAAAAGCTCAGCACAATTATATGATCTATTTTAATGTTCCTTTAACAATTAAGAATGAAAAAATGTTTAAACTAAGCTAACACTGACGTTAAGAATCCCAAACAATACTACAAAAAATTATAAATCTTTTTCTTTTTTGGTACTGAGGATCGAACTCAGGTCCTTGCACTTGCACAACAGGTGGTGAAACCATTGAGCTAAATCCCCGGTCCCTCAAAATTATAAATCTTAAGAGAGTAACATATTTCCTAGAAATATAAAACATGAAAATAGGAGGAAATATGATGAGTTCTTATAAGAAATATGTTATTTTTCAAATCACCACTTGTCACAGTAGTAATAATATTAATATCAAATTTCACTTCCTATGTTAATGATTACAAGAAAATATCTGACTACATCTGTCAAGTGTAGATAATTAGCACAAAAGATTTCCTGGCATGTTCTACACGTTGAAAAGTTCGATTTTAATAAACATCCAACAAGTAGTAGTAGGGATAGAGAAGAATTAAAGTAATGATAGATAAAGGAGTATTTCAATGAACAATATTCCAATACAACCAGAGAAGAAATAACAAATATGTATTCACCAATAACCAAGATGTTGAAGGGAAAGGGAACATGAGGTAGAAGCTTTGGCCAAGGAGTCATTAGAACTGCTCTGATGAAATCTTGGATGATTTGTGCAATACCTATAATTCTTACTTCTGCCAAAATATGCTGATTTTAAGCATATTAATTCACCTGAAGACTACCTTTAGAAAACAGAAGAAAATGTAAATTATAGCACAAAGCTTAATTTATTACCCAGACATACTCTTTTCCCAACATAAGAATCTCAGGTTTTTTTGAGCAAAAATAATTTCTATTTACCACATAACTTATGCAATTCATATTTGTATCCAAGTCAATTATAATTATGACTTAAATCATAATTTTATCTAATCTTTAAGAGTTGGCTATAACAGCACTTAGAGTAAAAATGTTAATATTTTGCATTTAATATTAATTTCTAAACCTATTAAGCATAATTTTGAACATTAGAGTCAAGCCATAATAAAAATTATTTAAAATGCTAAGAACAGACAAGGTCAAACACACTGTAAGTAAAAGGCTAGTGTTAGTTAACGATGTATGAACTACATTTATAGCCTCAAGATTAACAAAATCTTTAAGATTTTCAGATATTTTCCTCTCCTCTCCAAATTGTTTAAATCAAAGAGCATATGGTTAGATGACTTCAAATATCTTTCTATTATTTATATTAAGTATTATCCAACTGCTGAGAAAATGAGTTTTAAATGCCAATAAAATGGGTAATATCATACTGTTCACTTTACAATCTTTTAAGGTAGGTAAACTGAGACTGAGTCCAGAAAAAGATAAATACTACTGAAAATGCACTAACATTTCAGATTTCTAGATTTCTCTGCCTGTGTGCATCATGAAAGACTCAGATCTTCCTGCGAGTTGGCCCTTTCATGGGTAAGTCTGGGGGAAGTCAGTCCTGAGCAGCCCCTACAGCCTTCCCTTCTCTGAATTCCTCACAGTCTTCTTTAGTGTATGGTTCTTCTGTGTCCTGCCTTCCACTACTTAGTATGGTGCCATGTATACTTTGAATGAAAAAAACCTCTTTATATTTTATAATCTATAGGCTATGTATCTTACAGAGCCTTACACTATTTTTTTTTTTAAAATGGCACTAATTACAAGACCTGTGGGGTCAACCATGCCCTTCATTTGCCATAAGGACACAGAGGATTACAGGGGCTAAGCAACTTAAATAGCAAAGGCATCAAATGGTTTTTAAGTAGCATCACAGAGATTCAGACCCATAATTGATTACTCTGTTTTCATGGCCTTTTCTTCTACATCAATGTTTGTCGAAGTGTGGTCTTCCTCCCAGTTGTATGATCATCTCATAGAACTCTTCTGAAGTACAAATTCTCAAGCTCCAGCCTAGACCTAGTGAAAAGGAAACTCTAGGAAGGGGCTCCTCCAGATAGCTAGGCTGCACCTCAAGTTTGAGAACTACTTTTGTACATTATGAAAATTAAAAGTTAACATTATTTGTCAAATTGCGTTCAGTGATTTCATAACAAAAATGTCAAGATAAAAATATCAGTGGGTTATTAAAGTCTTTAACTACCTAATACTAATAATAGGTATTCTTCATTTTATACACTCAATCTGCAGTAATTTCAAAGAATGAAACTAAAACATACAGAAAAATACATGTTGCATACAAATTGACTTTTCCCTTTTCTGATCTTAGTACTATTTTAAGATATTGCCTACTCACCACTCCCCCAATAGTGTATCAGCCCGAAGTCTCAGAAATGCCATCTTGTTTTATATTCTCCAACCAGCATGAGTCCCCAGTACCCACTACAGCTTCATGAACCAATGAAAAAAATAAAACAAAACAAAAAAAAACTGGCATGCTTTTCTTTTTCTCAAATTCTCATTACCATCTTGGTCCAAAATTGGCCATTATCATGAGGCCATTTGATAGTCTGTCAAAGTGTTTTGTTTGATACATTTGTCCCTATTTTTTTAACCCTTAATGAATGTCATAACAATTTACGTTTTCTGTTTTTCTGCCCACCCTTAACAGCTATGATGTCAGCTACCATTATCATTCTAGATGATTTGGAGGTGGATCAACCAAATCTGTTAAATATCAATGAAAACTCTCCTAAAGTTGGCATCAGTCAGAAGATGCCTTCTCAATTTTGCTGTGTATCAAGAACTCCAGTTACCCTCATGGACCTGGCAGGACCAAACTCCCCTGCTCCAGAATCAGGTGTGCTATTTGCTGTACCAATGAAACACAGGCATAAGCTCTAGAAACCAGGAAGATAAAGGTATGTCCACTACACTTCTCTTACTCTGACAGCTGTCAGCAACATTTGAGACTGGCTGTCCCATCAGCTTTGGTCCTTGAGTAACTCAAATGAATAGCAATCTTCTGCCCAAGACATACTAGCTAGTCTACCCTGATCGTGAAGCTTGTTTTAAGCCACTGAGATTTTGTGGTTGATAACTTCTATATAGTGTATCCTAGTTTCTCTGAATTTTTTAGAATACAGTCCATAAATCTACTTTGATACAAAGAGGAATAATAAGACCAGATGAGTTGTCAGTGTTGAACTTTGAAAAGTGAGAAACTATAAAGCCACTGTGGGGTATCATTTTCCAAGTGAGGAAACTGAGGGCAAGAACCAGAATGTTCAGGACTCAGGCCACATCATCAGACTCCCAGGGCAGGGCTCTGTCCATGTTCCATGCTGTCACTGGGGGTTCTGGAAGCCTACAGCTGCTTGATACACACCACTTCGTAAACTGCATTGTCTGACAAAATGTGTTCTTCTCTAAATTAAGTTGTTCAGGAAAAATGCCTTTTAAATTATTTTGGCAGCTATAAAGTGTTGAGAACCAAGACGAATACATATAGTCTTTGAAAAGTGAAGAATTCTTTCAGAACTATACTAGAAAATTTAAAAGCAGCCAAGCATGTCTCAGTAGGCATTTAAAAATGAAATTGATGCTATACAGGCCAGATAGTCAAAAGCATCTACTAAAGAGAAAGGCTTTATCCAAGGATAACACAATTTATGAGGAAAATAATTCAAATACAAAATCTATCCAATTGGTATGGTCAAGGAAAGAATGAAGGAAGTTAAACTGTAGCACAGACAGCTAGTGATAACAATGAGTAAAGAAATGATAGCTTTTAAAAATTGAAATAAAGCCCATTTTAATGTGAAAAACAAAAAGTTATAAAGTTGCTGTTGATATTTTTAATACCAGGTAACCAACAAATAAACATTTTAAAGTAATTCAGAAGTTACTGTTCATTAAATGCTTTCAAATGATCATCTGTTTGTACAAAAATTTGTACCAAAAGTGAAGTCCATAGAACTTGTTCCATGTCCACATATACAATACAATTGCACCCAACTTAGTGCTCTGTTTACATGGATGCACACTGAAGACAATTCCAAACTTCCTTCTCAGGAATAAGCAAAGGGCAATGTATGTCTCCAGCACTGCCTACAGGTGGCTGTATCACCTTCATTATCTATTATGTTTCCCCTGAAAGGATATTTCTAGCCACGAATAGACCAAGAGAAAGCAAGTCACATCTCCCACCAGAGACCCATTCAGCCAACTTGTCAGTTCTGAAAGTCATTTCTGGAGCAGTAATCACACCACTATGAGGCAGGGTCTATCCCGCGACTTTATTCTCACAATTCCAACAGATAATGATCATATTCATGGAAGGAAGTTAAATATATGAAGAAAAACAGGGAAGTCAAGGAGAATGGGATCTGTGTTTTCAAAAGGTCAAACCCTATGTAAGTGCCATTTCAATGACAATTCTATGATAACACCTGAGTTTTCTTACTAATTTGTCAAGTTCCAAAACTAAAATAAAAATGAAGCATAACTTCACTTAGTTTGGATATATACTTCAACATATCTTGGCAGCAAACTAAACACAAATAAGAATTACTTCTGAGCTTGTCCCACCACAGAGAGGAGAACTCCTACCATGGCCTTGTCATAAAAGTAACCTTGTGAAGAGGCTACCAGCTTCAGGGAGTGACATGGTTGAATGAGGGACATGAGTTGCTGGAGGACTTCAACAAGGTCTGATCTCCTACTGTTTTCTGGTCTTCCTTTTGTGCAAGCTTTTGAAGTTAGAGTAAATCAATTTGTAACTTCCTTCTTAGAAGTCTTTTTCTTTGATGTTTTTGTTTCTCATTTCTCCACTCAGGTTTGAAAAGAAGCCTCTTTTAGAGCTCCATGTCTTCTCTGAAGGTTCTAGTAATCTAAGAATAAAACAAACATTACCACAGATCCTGAGACAGGCTCTGAGGAACAATGGCATGAGAAGGTATGGCCAATATCCAAGGTAAGATATTTTCATAAATTGAAACATCTTATATTTTAAATATGATCAAGTGATTTTTAAATGATAATATCAGTGCTGCTTTAATCAAACAATATTGCATAAACACTAAATGCTGGCCTACTACATGGCAGGAACAGCAATATGCTCTGCGCATACAAAGGCATCTCACACTCAGGTTCCTGTTCAGTGGGTCCTTTGTGAGACAGTGAAACCCTCTGCAAAGACCTGGGAGAAGAGTCCATGCAGGCTGAACTGGCCTATATACAGCCAGGGGGTCATGCTCAAAATCTCTACAATGCATTGGTGGAAAAGGATCTTTAACACTAGTGTTGCTGAGAATAGTCACGTCCTAAATTGTAGTATGTACCTAAGTCATGCACTGGAATGATGCCTGTATTATTGAATGGATTTAACCTAATTCAAAAAACATTTGTTGAAAAGCTTCCCCATGTCAGATACATGCCTACATGCAGAAACTCATGATACAGACTTTAGGAAGTTCAATCTTCTGAAAGAGGAAAATAAATACCAAAAATATGATAACTGCTGGGATATCAATAAAATGACTGACATTTTAAACTTTCCCTGATACAAAAGGCATTTATTAGAAAGGCCAGAAGAAGAGGTTGGGAATGGATGGGCCATTCCAGGTAAAGGCAAATATATGAGAAAAGGCCAGAAGACACAGAAGTACACAGAATGATCAGTGTATGGTTTACATTATTCTCTCCTTAGTGTATGACTTACATTATTCCCCCTTTAGCAAAGCAATAATAATGTCATCTGTAAAGCTTCAAGCATATAAAGTACATGGAAGGAATTTAGTAAATATATTTTGTTTGTTCTACTAAATTTTTAACTTCCACAAAGTACTATTATTAGACTAATTTACAATTAATTACATACAAACTTTCAACAATTAACATAAAAATGAAAACAAACTGTTAGTCCAATCCCTTAGATCTAGTTATGCTCAAGGATATACTTTGATTAATTCTAACTTACAGTGCACATATCACCTAAAAAAGAAAGTGCAAGGGCCAGGGATTTAGCTCAGTGGTTCAGGCACCTGCCATGCAAGCACAAGGTCCTGAGTTTGATCTCCAGTATCAAAAAAAAAAAAAAAAAGAAAAGAAAGTGCAGCAAATGTAAATGATTGTGTCACATGTTTGAGAGACTTATGAAGTCTGTTCTTTAGCCATGACCATGACAGGAATTAACAGTAGGACTGCAAATGGGTTTCAATCCAATAAAATAAGTCTCCTGGAACAAGATCCACTGTCATGACTTCCACCTGACAGACAAGACAAAGATCTGTCCTATCATGGTGAAGACGTAAGAACAGGATTCCTTTATAGATTCATGTAAATGCTTTGGAAAAATGGATAAATAACCCTATATTTTATTATAGATGCATGAATGATGATTTTCAAAAGAATGAATTATATGAACCTTGCCAGAGTTTCAAGATAACTAATTTTAAAAACAAGTTCAATCCAAACGACATTTAAATTACAGTAGAGACCATATCCATGCCAGACCAAAAATAATTGCATGATGTTAATGTGCATTCTCCCAACTTTCACGGAAGCTTCACTGTGCTCTTCTATTTCTTGACTTCTAATCTTAGCTGTTATCAACCTTGCCCAGTATCCTTGAAAATATTCTCTTGTAGATTCAGATTCACTGGTCTTTTCTAGCTCCCAAATTCTTCACCCCATATTGTTGGAGGATTCCTTTTTCTTCTATCTGCCCCAGGCCTGCATCCCAGGTCTATTCTTATTTGGACAGCTAAAGAAGCCAGTGTGAAGGCACACTGACCTAATGTGAGCCATACATATGCTTTATTTGTATCTCAAAGTATTATAAATCTAAATTTTAAAATAAAGGTATTTCATTGTTCATTGTTTTGCTTAAATCTAAAAATGTGGAAGCCTTGTCATCACACCTACTGTTTGCAGTTGAGCAGCAACTTCCCCCAGGAGACAATACATGTGCCTTCCAGTCTATGTCCTCTACCCTTCATCTGAGACCATATTTTAGCCATCATTCATCATCCCAGAATGGGCATTCTTCATCCACTTATTTGGATCTTGTGTGTAATGAGGAGGTGAGCCCTGAAACATATGCAATAACTCTTCCTACTCTCACACATTCCCACAACTCACCTTGATATGGATGATAACCATAGTGATTACTGCCTTAGTCATTCATTCTACAATCCTTTATTGAGCACCTATTAAATGCTGTGAATTACATCAGGTGACAAGAGTGCAAACACAAACGAGATGTGCCCCTGATCTAAGTGAGTCAGGAAAGTCCATCAGTCTCTGCTGAGACCCTGACCAGAGTCTTTGAGCTACTTCCCTGTGGGTGTGCAAAGCTGGTATGAAATCTGCTGGGCCAGTCAGCACTTCTGCAGAAACCCCCTTCTGACACTCCAGAAGTGGATGCAAGAGCCAAACAGCTCTCCTCTCATTTTCCCACAAAAATTCCACAGAAAAATTCAAGTAATTATTTTAAACCAGATGTACACACACATACACACACTCTTTAACTTGAAGGAACTCCTAAAACCTAAGCCCCAAGTAGATAAAGTATTAAGTAATGTTCCCTCTTCTTGGTAAATACAGATGGGAGGATATTCTACACTACATCAAAGGTGCTACTAGAAAACCTCTCCTTGGGGTTTTCATGTCTGCATAATGGTGATAGGAAGTATTCAACAAAGGAAGCATAAAACCAGAACCCATTTCTTGTTAGCTGAGCTGAGTCAAACCAGTGAGTGACTATGCTGAAGTAGCTTACAGCAGTGGATACTAATTTGGGAGATGGACAAGAACACTAAAAAGAACCCAGCAAAAGCCTCTTAAGTTGATCATTCTGTCTTTTGTGGCTACAACCATAAAGTCATGTGACAGTGTACATGTGCTTCTTTGTGTCTATTTTTCTACTCCTTAAAAGCACCAGTAATCCCTCTTGATCTGTACTGAGTAGACATTTTGCTTTAGCTCCTAACATAAGGCCTTCTGGGTAAGGTAAAGAATGTCTTAAACACCTATGTCCTAAGTCTTGGAAGAAGACATGTCAAGGAGACAGATGCGAGGAGGCCATGTGGACTTCACCAATTGCCACATTTCAAGGAGTAAACTGCAAATCCCTCAGCATGACATCCAAAGTACTTCACAGTTTGACAGAACAACCTTTCCAAGTAAGGGCAGACTTGTGTGAAATTAAGAAGGATAATTTGTGGACAGGGTGACAGCAAAATGCTTGGAGTCAAAATGACAATGATACAAATAAATGAGAATACAGAAAATATAGTCGTCTACTATTTCTGAACCTGCCTCAGAATTAACAAAGGAAGCTAATGAATGAAAAGGCAAAATTAAAGAAAAGAGGTCCATACCAAGAATGATTTTTTTAAAGTGTGTGTGTGTGTGGGGGGGCATTTAAAGGTAAAGGGGATGCAAGAGAACAAAAATGACTGTGACACAGTCTAGTGACTTAGCCAAGCTAAGAAGCTGAATTCCAAATTCAGCAGTGAAGGAAACCACCAATATGGTTCACCTTGCAGAATCCCCTTAGGGGAAAGCAGAGCCTGACACCCTGAATTATCCCAGAAAGAAAGGAACAAAGGGAGTAAGAAAAAGGAGGACTGGGTAAAAGCAGTTCAACAATTATTGTCTGGCTTGCTTCTCTGCAGGAACAAGCAGGAGGATCCTGGCCTCTCCAGCTGGATGAGCTCCAGGCTGATTCTGAGGCAGGAGGAGTCCAAGCCAGCTGTGGCTAGGACTCTGCACCAGAAACACTGCAGTGATAATGGGGATTCAGGCATATATGCCCCAACTCAGCACCCACCTGCTGGCAGCCAGGCCATCAGCCTGGAGGCAGGAGAACAACAGACTTTTCTCCAGGGAACCTAACCTTCAGAGGAAACTCCTCAAAATATCAATTTCTAAAGTTAAGTTGGCCCACAGACTCTCCCACATTCAGGCTCAGAGTTGACCAGCTTCTTAGAAGAGTGTCTGATTCATGGTAGCTGCCTGGTGAATATCCACCAGAGGAAAACGGGATGGGGGGGTTGGAATTTCCCAAAGTATCATTGTACTCTAGTGGAAAATGTACATGCAGTGGTACTATGTTCCATGACTTAACTTGTTTTAGGATTGGGGGAAGATAGCCATGTTCCTGTTTGTGTAAGGAAGACAGCCACTGTTGAGTTTGTCACTCGATGTGGAGTTTGTGAACAGAAGCAAAATTTTATTGAACACTTTTGCTTGAGAACAGATTTGTGAACAGAACCATTCATGAAGCAAGGTATTAGTGTATGAAAAATAAAGTAAAAATTCATTGGGATAAGGTTCAACATGCTTCCACAGTCTGGCATCCTCCTGACAATTTCTCTGACAAGTCTGAAAAGCATCATGTACAAGATTCGGGTTAAGAGGGTCTCACAAACCTGAGGCCCAGGTTCTCACCTTAGAAGCTGTGGGATTTGGGGGCACTTAAATATTAAGGAAAACAAGAGTAAAGGGGATGTTAAGTTAGCAAAAAGATACATAAATAATGACAGTCTATATAAGGAAGTAGTCAGAAACAAGAGTCCACAGGATGGGATGCCACATGCATGATGTTCCAAACAGAAGAAACTACTCCATGGTGATAGATGTCAGATCAGAGGCTGCTTGAGTAAGAGGGAGAAACTGATTTAAAATAGACTTCAGGAATTTTATAAGATTAGTGGAATGTTTTATATTTTAACTGCAGTGGGTAAAAACTAATCAAATGATGTACTTAAAATCTGTGCATTTTATTATACATAAATTATACTTCAATTAAAATTTGAACAGATTGACAAAAACAATATTTTAATGAGGTATGACTTAATAGTCAACAAAGCCTATGGTTTTATAATTCAATTAAATAAGTGACTAATAGTTACTTCATAATAGTATGTTTTTTTATTAAAATGGATTTTTCCCAATAAAACATCAAGTGTTAGAAATATGAAATATGTAGAAAAGCACAAAGAAAAAAAATCACTTCAAATTTACCAGTGAATGGGAACACTGATGAGTCACTTTTTTACTTTAAAATATTTTTCTATGCATAAGTTTTTAAAAATAATTTTCCTAATTGAAATAAGGAGAGAGAAAAATTAAGATTTAAGAAAAAGTATGAAAAAGAATCATACTAAAATGATATATGTGCACCCATGTTCATAGCAGCACAGTTTGTAATAGCTAAATCTTGGAAGCAGCCCAATTGCCCATCAACTGGAGACTGGATAAAGAAAATGTGTTTTTTTAATAAAATGGAGTACTACTCAGCCATAAAAAATGAGAAATTAGAGACATTTATAGCTAAATGGATACAGGTGATATTCCTAAGTGAAATAAAGAGGACACACGTGTAAATACCTAATAGTTTCTCTAGTGTGAGAAACTGAAAGTGTAAATAAGGACTAAAAGTTATACTAGATAATGTGAAATAGAAAGAAAAGGGACAAAAGAGGAAAGGGAAGTGGGAGGGGTAGGGGAAAGGAATGAAGGAATAGAATATGAAAATATGAAAAAATGGAAACAAAGTCTTTGTAAATAGGGAGTGATGGAGGGGTTGAAAGGAGGGCAGGGGTATGGGGAAAAAATAAGAACCAAGAGAGATTATGTAAAGGTGCAAATTTCAGTGATGAATGTCATTTTGCTATATAGTTTTCAGAGAAGAGGTCTTTGATTTCTTTTGTTAGGTTGATTCCTAGGTGTTTCAGTTTTCTCGATGCTGTTGTGAAAGGAATTGTTTGCCCTATTTCTCTTTCAGTGAGTCTGTTGTTTGTGTAGAGGAAAGCTACAGACTTTTGTGTGTTGACTTTGTATCCAGCTACTTTACTGAATTTGGTTATTAAGTCTAGGAGACTTTTGGTGGAGTTCTTGGGGTCTTGTATATAGAGTATCATGTTATCTCCAAATAATGACAATTTGACTTCTTCATTTCCTATCTTTATTCCTTTTATTTCTTTCTCTTGTATAATTGCTGTGGCTAATGTTTCCAAAACGATATTGAACAGGAGTGGTGATAGTGGATATCCTTGTCTTGTTCCTTATTTTAGTGTGAAGGATTTCAGTTTTTAACCATTTAGTATGATACTGTCTTTTAGTTTTTTCATAGATGGCTTTTATCAGATTGAGGTAGAGACCATCTATTCCGATTTTTGTAGGGTTTTTATTATAAATACATGTTGGATTTTTTCAAATGCTTTTTCTGCATCTATGGAGATAATCATATGTTTTTGTCCCTGGCTGTATTGATATAGTGTATTACATTGATTGATTTGTGTATGTTGAACCATCCCTGCATCCCTGGGATAAATCCCACTTGATCAGGGTGTATGATCTTCTTGATGATCTTCTGCATTCTGTTTGCCAGTATCTCATTAAGGATTTTTGCATCTATGTTCATTAGTGACATTGCCCTATAGTTCTCTTTTTCATTTGGGTCTTTCTTTGCTTTGAGCATCAAGGTGATGCTTCCTTCCAGGAATGAATTTGGGGGTATTGCTTTCCTTTCAATTTCATTGAAGAGTTTAAACAGTAGTGGCAATAGTTCCTCTTTAAATGTCATAGAATTCAGCAGTGAAGCCATCAGGACCCGGGCTTTTCTTGGTTGGTAAGTTTTTAATTACATTTTCAATTTCATTGATTGATATTGAGTTGTTTAGAATTTTTAGGTCTTCTTCATTCAACTTTAGTAATTCATACATGTCTAGGAATCTGTCCATTTCTTCTGTATTTTCCATCTTATTGTCATATAGGTTCTTGAAGTAGGTATTGATCCTCTGGATTTCTGCTGGATCTGTTGTAATTTCATCCTTTTCATTCCTAATTGCATGGATTTGCGGCTTTTCTTTCCTTTTTCTGATAAGGTTGGCTAACGGCTTGTCAATTTTGTTTATTCTTTCAAGAACCAACTCGTGACTTCATTTTTTTTTGTATTGTTCTCTTAGTCTCCCTTGCATTGATTTCTGCTCTGATCTTAATAATTTCCTCCCTTGTATGAGCTTTGGGGTTTTCCTGCTCTTCTTTTTCTAGAAGCTTGAGGTTCAGCATCAGGTTGTTTAATTGGGCTCACTCTGTTTTCCTACTATGAGTATTCACTGCTATGAATTTCCCTTATAAGACTGCTTTCATTGTGTACCATTGATTCTGATGTGTTATATTGTCATTGTGATTTAATTGGAGGTACTGTCTGATTTCTTCTTTAATTTCCTCAGTGACACATTGGTTATTCAGAATTGTGCTGGTCAATTTCATTGTGTTTATGAAATTTTTGCTGTTTCTTTTGCTGTTGATCTCTGATTTCATTGCACTATGGTCTGATAATATACAGGGGATAACTTCAATTCCTTTGCACTTACCTAAGTATGTTCTGTGAGTGAGTATGTGGTCTATTTTGGAGAATGACCCATGTGCAGCTGAAAAGAATGTGTCTGATTTTGTGTGGTGAAACACTCTGTAAATATCTGTTAAGATCATTTGTACAAGAATTTTATTGAGTTCGAGTATTTCATTGCTTGATTTTTGTCTAGTTGATCTATTTGTGACAATGGGATATTGAGGTTCTCCACCACTATTGTACTAGTGCTTATATGGTTTTTCATGTCCATTAGTATTTGTTTTATATTCCATGTACATTTTAGGGTCAGTTTGTTACTTTCTCCAAAAAAGCCAGGATTTTAAAAGGGATTGCAATGAATCTATAATACTTTAGGGAGACTGACATCTTAATAACATTAAATCTAACTCATTAATGTTAATTGTTACAACACTATTTTCTTTATATTTATTTGTATTTTCTTTAATTTCTCTCAGCAATGTGTTATAGTTTTATCCCAGTATCAGGAATTGATCCTAGGGCCTTCACACTGAGTTACATCCTTAGCCCTTTAAATTTTTTTTTTTTTAATTTTGAGACAGGGTCTCACTAAGTTTCCAAGTTGTCCAGGCTGAGCTTAAACTCAGATCCTCCTGCCCCAGCCTCTCAGAGTGCTGGGATTACAGGTGTGTCACCATGCCCAGTGCTGGTTTACAGTTTTCAGTGGACAAATCTTACATTTTTTTCTTACTAAATTCATTACAGAATGTTTTATTCATTCTGTTAAAAACTATAGTCACAATCTTTTGCTAAGATGACATATTGTGAATGAACATTTAAAAAAGTTTTATTGTTAAATTCTTCATTACTAGTATAGAAATTTTTGAGAGGTTTTAAAATATTGATCCTGTGTCCTGAAAACTTACTAATTATATCATTTCTAAGGGTGTGTGTGTAGGATTTTCTACATACAAGAAGTTGCCATCTGTGATTAAAAACAGTTTACCACTTTCCTTCCAATCTGGATGTGTTTGCTTTGCTTTGCTTTACTTTGTGCCTTATTCCCCTGGGTGGAAGTGGAGAGAAAGGTTTTCTTTGAGTGGATTCCAAGAGCTGGGGAAGAGGTCAGTCTCACTATGTCAGCTGCTGTCAACTGTGTGTTGTTGTGTCTTTCTCAGGAGGGGCAAGCTCCCTCACATCTTAGTGTGTTGATGGCTTCTCATGAATGGATGCTGGATTTTGTCAAATGCATTTTGTGTGTCTGCAGAGAGGATTTGCCATCTGAGTGTGCTTCTGGTGCCTGCAGGATCTTTACTGACAAAAACCCTCTCTGCAGAAGTGCAGGTCTGTACACGTCCTCCTCAGCAAAGGATGGCACTGACTTGGCACTTGCTCTCCCAGCTTTAAAACCAAACCCACCATTATGTGACACTCCTTCCTCCCAAAGTAGAGCTCAGTCTCCCCTTTTTGAATGTGGGCTGGCCTTTGAGACTCTTTCCCAACATATAGAATGCAGCATAAATGATGGTAGAGGGGCAGAGAAGCTCAGCTGGTCCCAGAACCTGGAAGGAAGCTCCCCGCCTCCATCCCAGGCTCCTAGGGCAGAGGAGGTGAGCCAGTCCCAGCACCCAGAAGGAAGCTCCCCCATTGCCATCCCAAGCTCCTAGGGCAGAGAAGCTGAGTCGGCCCCAGAACCTGGAAGGTATCTCCCCACCTCCATCCCAGGCTCCTAGGGTACAGAAGGTGAGATGTGTGGGCACCAGAACCACCTCCCCCACCATGGAAATGAGAAAATATATAAACAAACGTCAAAAACAGAGTTCGAGATCACCTACAGCAACTACAAAGGGAAATAAAATGGAACAATCTGATACTCAACCACCTGGACTCTCTGAACTGGCAACAAAAGAGGATCTGGGAAAAGGGAAATCAGAAATAATTACTCAGATAACAGCAAAGATTTTGCTTATGGTACAAGACAAGATTAACAAATCTAGAGAGGACACAGATAAAAAAAATAGAGAATCTGAGGAACATGATGGAATCCCAACATAGGAATCGAATGGAATCCATAAAACAGATACAAACAGATTTCCAAGAGATTAAAAACTCCATCTAAAGTCTGCACAGCAGAATGAATCAATGATAGGATAGAATTTCACATATAGAAGATAAGATTGGAATTAGTGAGAAGGAAAAGAAAAATTGCTTTCAAATTGTAAGGGACCAGGAGAAATCAATCCAGCAGCTGCTAGACAATACAAAGAAGAATAACATAAGACTGATTGGAGCCAATGAAGAAAGAGGAGAGAGTGCAGATGACATAAAAAAACTCTTCACAGAAGTGATGGCAGAAAACTTCCCAAGCAGGGGAAAAGAACTTGACATACAGATAAGTAAGGCATATAGGACTCCAGCTAGCCTTAATCAAAAAAAATCTACACATAGGCATATAATAGTTAGGATTCCAGAAATCCAACAGAAGAACAAAATTCTACAAGCAGTGAGAGAATAGAAGTAAATCACATACAAAGGAAAGCCCATCAGAGTCACAGCAGACTTCTCAATGCAAACCCTCAAGGCAAGAAGAGCTTGGAGTGATGTATTTCAAGCCCTAAAGGAAAACAGCCTCCAACCCAGATTGATATACCCTGCAAAACTATCTTTTAAAATTGATGGAGAAATAAGATAATTTCATGATAAAGAGTACCTCAGGAACTTCATGAATATCAAATGGGCACTCCAAAAATTTTAGACAATACCCTAGGAAAAGACAATGAGGATCACAGCCCCAGGAAACCCAGCAGAATGAATCCATTGGGAGTGACAAATTAAATGCAAAGGGGGAGAATCCAACAAAAAGAAAAAGTCATGACAAGGCTTTTTAAAACTTTTAACTTCATCTCCCTAATGAGTGTATAATTCAATCTTATTATTGTACTGATTAGTATTTTTCTGATTCTAGAGTTGCACACCATTCCTTGTGCTATACTGGCTATTTACTCATCTTCTTATGTCTACATTTTAATTGGGTTGTCTATTATTGAGCTCTAAGAATTCTTTATATATTCTGGTCATAGGTTATATGCATTGTAAATATGGTCTGTTTAAGGACTACTTTTCATTTTGATGATGTCATTTAAAGTTCTAAATTTTGATGGAATCTCATTTATCAATTTTTTTCTTTCATACATCATGTTTTTTGTATCCTAGGTAGTTCTTTCCTACCCTGAATTCGTAAACATTTTCCCTTATAATTTCTTCTTAAAGTTTTATACTTTTAGGCTTTCTTATTTAGGTTCATAGATCCCTTCAAGTTATTTTCATGTATGGAAAAAAGGGTTGAGGCTAATTGTTTTATATACAGATACCAGGTGTTCTAGTGCCATTTACTGAAAACACTGTCTGTTCCTCAGCTCTTGAATTGAATTTATATTATGTAAAATGCTAATGTTAAATAATCTTTCCAAGCTCAGTGGACCATATATGTGTGGTTCTATTTCTAGATTCTCTGTTTTATTCCAATGATCTATATGTCTTTCCTTACACCAACACTGCCTGGATTACTGTAGCTTTAGAAGAAGTCTTAAAATTAGGTACTAAAAGTCTTCCAACACTGTTTTTGTTTTTTAATTTTCTAGGTCCTTTGTACTCTTACACAGCTTTTAAAGTTCAATATCCAATTCTTCATTTATAGCAAATATACACAGACCTGAATTTTTGTATATGCCTTGTGTTTTGTAATCCTGCTAAATTCAAGTACAAGTTCTAGGGGCTCCTAGAAATTTCTTAGTATTTTCTCTGTAGATGATCATTTCATCTACATATAAAGATTTTGCTTCTGCGATGGCAATCCTATCCTAGTTGTGTCATTTTATTGCCAGACTGCTTTGGTGGGGACTAGGTTTCAAAGTTTAATGGACAGATAAAGAGTAAGCATATCTGCCCTTGTTCCCCACCTTAAGGAGAAAGCATTGTATCTTCTCCATTTATATAAGGCATTCTCACTGAAAGTATGGAATACATGTCTTTAATCTGTTGAGAATGTTCTGTTCTTCTTCTAGTTTCCTGATAGCTTTTACCATGAACAGCTGTGGAATTTAGTCCAATACTTTTTGTCCAACTAGTGACAGGATCATATGGCTTTTTCCTTTCCTCTGTTTAAATGATGACTTTTGGGGGTGGATCTTCCTTCCAATGCTGAACCAACACTGCCACCCCTATAAAAAAACCACTTTCTACATCCTGCCAGATCTGACTTCTAATAGTTTGTTTTGTTAAACAAATTTCTGTCTATGTTCATACTTTTTTCTTCTATTATCTTTATCCAGTTTTAGGATTAGCACAGTGTTGAGTTTCTAAAATGAGGGGAGAAGTGTTCCTTCCTTTTTCTGCTCTAATTGCTTGATATAATTTATCAGTTAAAATGTATATGAGCCTGCTGTTGTCATATCAGTAGGTTTTCAAGCTAGGAATGTACTTTCTTTTATAGGTGCTATTCAAATTTTATATTTCCTCCAGAGTTAGTTTCATTAATTTGTCTTCCAAGGTACTTCTTAGAAGTTGTCAAATTTATTTCAAAAAAGATTTTTGTAATATGCTTTCTATATCCTTTTAAACTCTGTATAATCTGTGGTAATGTCTCCTAGATCTTAATGTTGTAATTTAAAAAATGTATAACTGATATTGTGTAACAGGAAGAAAAGGTCTAAAAGAGCAGGGGAAATGGGAGGGGTAGGGGAAGGGAAAAAAGGGAAAGGAAAAAATATGAGAAGAGGAAAATAAATGGAAACAAGGTCTTTGCAAATAGGGAGGGGTGGAGGGGGTGAAGGGAGGGCGAGGGAAGGGGAAAATAATAAGAACCAAGATGCTCATGTAAAGGTACAAGTTCCCAATGATGAATGTAACAGTGTTTTATACCAAAAATGTACCAATAAACTTAATGGGGAAAAAAAAGAAATGATGATAGAAATAGAGGTAGACATAAAGGTTTTGTATATGACAGAGAAAAAAGTGTAAAACACAGAAACAAATGCATACTATTAATACACACATATCTGAGTATAAATAAAATAATACTTTAATTTGGAGCCATGATTTTGAAAATGTAGCAAATAAATAAATAATCTGTGGTTTTCAGAATTGCTACAAATAATATTTAATAAATGTTACTTTGTAGAACTCAGTAGCTTTCACCTAATTTAATAGGAAATCAATTGGCATACATTACTTTATCATTGTTCATGTATAAATCTACTACAGGTTCATAATCTTTGCTATGTCACCCAAAACCATTTTTAAAATAAAAGATTGTTTTATCATTATGAACACATAGCTGTATTTATTTGATATTTGAAACATTTCTAAATTAAAATGCTAAGTTAACTCTGAAAATTATGAAAAAAGTGGACAGATGAATATGGGTAATTTTTAAAAGTTAATTTGGCGAGTGAAGATTTAAGCCATTAAGTAGGATAGCTGTTATGTGAATAAAATATTTTTGAAAATTCTGGCACCCAAATAATAAAACTATTGAAACTACAGTAGTCATGAAAATGACCTGTGTTTCAAGTAAGTATATCTAGATAAGACTGTTATTAAGTTACCTACCTTCATCAGAAAGAAGATTTTGAGATATGTAGAGGTAAAAATCCTCAAATCTGTTCAAGATATGTGGCCTGAAATGTACAAGAAAAGGCATGAGGTGGGGAGTTTTATTGTTATCTTTCTCTTTTTTTCCTGTTTTCTCTTTTAATTTTATTAAAGTATTTTTATTAGTATATGTTTACAAGTAATGGAAATAAGTCTCTTTTGAACCAAACAGGAGAGAGTTTTCCCTACCAGGGACGAGGGATTCTTTTCTAGTTCTATACATCTCATCCTTTACAGAAAGAAAGATGTTTTAATTTTGCTGACTGTTGTTTAGAGGTACTAGAGTTTCATTCAACAATCTCCTTTTGCCCTCCTTTTGCCTCCTGCCTTCCACAAAATCTGTTTCTATATCCTCAAGGTATTTTTTTTCTTAAATTCTTTTATTGGTACATTTTAAGTATACAATACATTTACCTTTATCTTTGGGTGCTTGTACTTGTACATGATGTATCTTTGTTCTCATTTTTCCCCATTACCTGTGCACCTTTCACCCCTAAACCCTTCCCTATTCACATACTTTGTTTCCATTTTTTTTCTTTTCTCATAATTTTTCCTTTCCATTCTTTCCTTTCCCCTTCCCCTCCCACTACCCCTACCTCTTTGGACCTTTTCCTCTTCCAAAGTATCAATTATTAAGTATTAATCCTTTTAGTCCTCCCTTGTTCCTGTGTAGGAAGAATCAATATAGTGAAAATGGCCATACTTCCAAAACTGCTATATAGATTTAATGCAATGCTGATTGAAATTCCAATAATATACTTCACAGAGCTAGAGAAAATAATCCAAAAATTCATTTGGAACCAGAAGAGACCTAGAATAGCAAAAGCAATTCTGGGCAACAGAGACATGACTGGGGGTATCACAATACCCAACTTGAAGCTATACTACAAAGCTACTGTGATAAAACGACATGGTGCTCAAGGTATTGATGTAATATAGTAAATATCACAAAATAGACACAGAATTCAATTTTTTAAAAAAAATCCATTATTATGAGCACAATCATTTGACTGAATTGCTTTTAAAGAAGAGTTTTTGACCTTATGTTTCCATATGTACATAAACTGCATCTTATATCTTCAACATTTGATATGGACAACAGGGAGTCTTTAAATCTCTAACATTTGTTAGACACAATTTTACAAAGATATTTGCAATTCCAAATTCACATGACTTCCACCAAAATAACTCTCCACCAAATTAGACTCACCTTTGTAGGGGAGAATTGTCATCAATGAGATCTACATATATATGGCTGTAGCTCTCTCCCATAGGTTGATTGTAAATGTTTGCTTTGATTAATACCGTGGATACAGTTCTGTGATTTTGGCTTCCTGCCATATTCAGTGAAAAGTCCTACATGACAACTGAAAGTTTTCTATATCTAAGAATTAGTTTTCTGGGAAAATACCACTTTAAAGATGAAATACCTTTGGCAAGGGAACACAGATATAAATGTTTTATATGGGTAAATGAATCCAATAAAATAATGTAGCACCCTGGCTCTACTAAAGCAAAAAGTCTGTGGATGAGAAGGTGAAAACTTGTGGTACTGTTAAGCATAGAAAATGCTGTGAATTGTGAAAAGGGGAAACTGGAATTCTGCTAATTGATAATCACGGGGTTTATCAAATGTGACAAAGGTGCATGAAAGAAAGAGGTTGTTTAATTTTCTGATATTATACAATGATTACACATTTTACCTTTGAAACAGCATTTGATCTATTAACTTGTACATACTACATGAATGGCAACAACATTAAGGTTTTCAATAATATATCAGTATTAAATGAGTACAGGGGAGCTGAGTGAAGAATTTTGGTTTTAACATCTCCTTACATAGGAAGTTCTCAAACTTTAGGAAAAATGTGAATTAATCTGAAGCCTTGTTAATTATGCTTTGAAAAGGCCTTAATCCACAATTCAGTGTGAATTTTGACAGCATTCTAAACTAGATTTCAATGCTTTGTAAGTCTATGAACCAATCTTTTGGATGGTGAAGCGATTTTTGTTGTTTTTTGGTTCAGTTTTATATTTTATCCTGTTTCCATTCTTTACCTGTTTCATGATTTTGGATAACCATTATGAATAAATTTCAAGTTCTCCTATAAAATGTTCATAATAAAATTGCTTATACTGTCACTATGTTACAATGAAAAGAAGCATTACTAAAGTACTTGGAAGACAGACCAGTCCTACTAAATGCTCCTCTGATGTTCATTGTTATTATTTTGGGGCTCCTTCAAATGGGAAAAGTATTTGTAAAGCAGTGTGTATATGTATTTTGGGCTATGTATATTCAGCAAACATCAATAACAGAAAATAATGCAAACAAAATGTATCCTTGCAAATCTAACCAGAGAATTTTTTTAATTCTCTTTATTTAGGTCTGCTCAAAATTTATTTAGCTTTCTGAGTGAATGCATCTGTGTTTAATATACTACTGAAACTTTTCTATAGATAACTGCAATAAAGAACTAAAGATAGGGACTTCCCCAAACAGGGAAAAATAAATAATAAAAAGTTTACATTCAGAAACTATTTATTTTTAAATTTCACATTCAATTGTGTTGTTTAGATCAGTATTCCAAAATATTATTTCAGAATGTGTTTCCATTTTTATAGAAATTTGGCCAAAACTCCAAGAGGCAAATGACTTGGTGCCTGTGCTTCATGCCTAAGTGCACAGCTCAGAGGTCTGACTGCTCCCTCCACGCACTCTGAGCATTGTTAGTACTAGGAGCAGCTTACATATTTGCAATTACCAGCAGCACACAGACTGATGTCCTGGAATCCATGGTGCTGGCTGTGCACCACCTCTGAACATGACCCATGAAGCTAGGCATGAGAGGCTCCACATGGAATGGATCTTTGTCACCCTTAAGGTGCACAGGTCGGGATCTATAGCCCAACTGAGTACCACTCACTGTGCTGTGTAGAGCTGCCATGCCTGCAGGCCCATGAACTGAGGACTGTGGTCTCAGTGCATCTTGTTCTCTCAGTGTGGTGCTGTAACACTGAGCCTCTGCTTGGAAGAGGGGTGGGCTGGCACATGGACATTCACTCTGGACTCATGTCCAGCCCACAGTGCACAGACTTAGGTCAGCAGGCCAATATGTGCTGCCTCCTGGCATGGCCTGGTACAGGGATTTCTGAGACTTGAGCAACTGCCTCATACCCAAGCACATAGATGAGTTCTGAATGCATACAAGTGTGTAGCCAGCTCTGCCCCATGGGGTGCTGCAGCTCTGCCAGTAAGAGGCCCTTTTGGAGCCCCAGAATTTTCCCTACCCTTGAAAGCAGCTGCCACAGGCTCCCAGAATGAGTGATTGCACAACCAAGAACAAGCTCTTTTCCACTCACCTCTCCAGAATTTAGAATATTTTATCTCCACCTTTTACCCATCCATTATATTATTTTAAACTTTGTTGTGCTTCATTTTTTGTATTATAATTAATGAGATATTGTCTCTCTCACACATCTAAGTGTTTTATTATTCTAATTTTTATGATAAATTGACTTTAACAATTTTTAACCTTTCAGGTTATTCTATAATATTTTATCCGCATCTCTTTTGATCCTGTTAACATTATTATAGTTGTTACAGTTTTACTGCTTTGAGTTTATAGTTAGTTTGTTTCTGTATTGTGGTTCCTACTGTTTGCTTCCTTCCTCTCCAGTTGAGAAGATCAAACCTGGAGCAGTGGACACATTGGTGGTTTCTTCTTAGTTGGACCTCACCCCTTCCACTGAAGACAAATCAGCCCTAACACAACCACTACTAGTCCCATGTCTACCTATCACCTACTTTAATTTAAAGGAGTAGAGAAGAGTCCACACACAGTAACAGATTTACAAGTAATCCTGGCTAAGGAGAACCTACACATTCACTCTCTTTGCAACAAGAGAGAAATAGCTCAATTGTGGGAGATGCCACACCTAAAAGTACTTTATGTATGTACAATGCAAGACAGAGAACACATTATATACAAGAATAAAGAACCAGAAAGGTAGCACCACACATAATATGTTCTCTGCAATACTCTTTAATGAGTTATTAGGGGGACTCTGATTTTTCATGATCTATGCAAACAGTGTCCTTCTTCCTCTAAAAGAGTATGGACCATATCTAAACCCACCATTACAGGGAGAGAACCATGGGGAGACTACACTATCAAGTTCATTTATAATTAATTTTAATACTTCTCAACAAAATAATAGTCAATCACACATTGTTAGGAGGAAATTTTCCAAATGTGGCTGAGTAAATGTGGAAGTTTCCCAATTCAACAGATGGAAATATCAACATAGAAACACACAAAAAATGAGAAAACAAGGTACAAAAGTGCTTCCATACCTAAATCCATTGATAAAACAGTTAATGCAATGCTGGAGAATGAATTAAAAAAAATAATTCTTAAAACAATGAATTCCAAAAGACAAATTTTTTAAAAATAGGAGGAATTGAGTAAAATACAAACTATTAAAAAGCATTTCCACACAGAGATTTCTGAGAAAAAAACACAGAAGTTTGGAAATGAGAAGCTCAGTTAGTCAGTGTATATCTATAATCCTATCACTCACCAAGCTGATCAGAGAGATTGTGAGTTTGATCCCAGTCTTCTAATTTTACAACTTAATGAAACTCTGTCTCAAAATCTTTTCGAAAGTGCTAGCAATTCTGTTTGGGGGCCTTATGTTTTATCCCTTGTGTTGAAAAAAACATTCAGTAAGTTAAATAAACAATTCAGTCGAAAATCTCATCACTAGATCAAGCAGAGGAAAGGATATTGTTGCTTGAACATAATGTACAATAATACAGTAAAAAAGACCATATGAGAATCTATAAACAGAATATATAAGATCCTGGTACAAATTTTTTTAAAAAAACAGACATTTGGGACTTGGTAGTAAGGAGCACATGTACTTGTTAATGAAACATAAAAGCTATCCATTGAAATGGGATCAGAAAATTTCCAAAATCTCAGAATTGAGATGAACATTCAGGTACTGAATATATTTATAACCCAAAAGGAAGATAGGCAGAAAAGGAACTATTGAATATTATATTCAAAATGCATTGAAGGTTTCAATAGAGAAATGTCAACTAAGTTATAATAGCAAACTCTGCAGAAACAGCAGAATTCTCAGCAGAAACAGTAAAGGTCAAGAAGGCAAAGAATGATGTAGTTTAAGAACAAATGTAAAATAACTGTCAAATTATAAAAAATAAAATATTATAATTATATATATAATTATATATATAATTATAAAATATAAAAAAATACTGTATCCTACAAAGGTATCTTTCCAAATTAAAAGACAGAAAAGGTCTCCCATGATAAACATAAATTAAAGGAATTCATTACTACTCAAGTAATTTTGCATGAAGTACTTAAAGGAATTTTATCCTCAGAATAATAATATAAACACAAAGCAAGGGTACATAAAACAAATAAATAGTATTAGAAGGGTAAACAAACAAAACAAAAAAATTTAAAACTGTAAAAATGGACAGGAATCTAGAGATACTTTTCTATAATGACCTTATATGTAAATGGCCTTAATTTTTAATTAAAAGAAACATTGACAACTTGAGTCAAATAAAGATCCAACTGTATCTTGCCTGCAAGAAACACATCACCATCCAAATATACATATCCTGAAAATGAAAGGATCAAAAATGATATTCCATCCAAATTAACTCTGAAAGCAAGCCAGAATATTTAGATAAACAGCCTCAAGCCAAATTTAATAAGTAAAGTTATAAAAACACATCATATTTGAACAGAACCATCTAACACAAATCTTTAATGATCATATATATATATATATATATATATATATATGAAGTGAAGTTTAATGCATTCAGTTTTGTAAAAAGCATCAATGAACATAAAGAAAAGATAAGCTCCAAGATAGCACTTATGATTAAATTCAATACTCTCATATATAGTTGTATCATCCAAACCAAAAACACAATTCACAAGAAACAATGAAATTAATCTGCAGTATAACTCAATAGTACTTAACAGGCATTTTCATACTTTATATTACCTTCACATTACTTCCATCTGATGGAAGGGGGAAAGTTCTATGTGATAGGTGAGTGGATAGATACACAGTTGGTAGATAAATAGTGGGCAGGTAGATTAGATGAATGATTTTATCTTCTACAGCAATCCCTGAGTGAGGTGCAGACACAGACTCCCTGTGTAAAGTTGCTCACAGTGGCCAAATTCTTGGCAGCATTTTACAGTTTTGATGATTTTCAAGGTCCACAGGCCTACAGACCTAAGGTAGATCACCAAAAATCTCCACCATCCCTTAGCAAATAGAGTACAACATAACTGATTGTTTTCTGTCAAATGAATCCTGAAGTATTATTAAAAAATACAAAAATTCTGCTTCATGGAGCATATATTTTCAAAATTCTTTTTTTTTAATTTTTTTTTCAAAATTCTTTTCAGGCTTATCATTTTGGATCTGATTTGGCAGTAAATGAAAATAAATCACTTGATAGTATAAGTCTCAGATTCCTAGCCACTACCTTATAGGCAAGTGTCTCTAGTTCCAAAGCAGCATTTATTATCAACCTCTGCTTTCTGTCAGGCATTATGTGTGGCACAAAAGTGACTCCCTCTTATGTGTCCAGCAGTGAGGGTGCTCTCACAGTCATGTAGCCAGGACAGGGAGAGGCATGTGACAGAATTCCTGAGAGGAAGTAGGGCACTGGAGAAGACCACCTCCCTGTGGTCAGGGGCAGAGGGTAGTCCTTGCAGGGGTCTTAGCAACTGGTATGGCCCTGAGGGATAGGTGGAAATGGTAGTCAGGAAGTATGGGTGGAAATGGAGAATGGGAAATATCTGGAAACTATGGCACATGTTTGAGGAAAGTCAGATGAACCAGACTCCTTATCCCAGCTTGAAGGAATTCCTACATGACTAGCTGTCAATTGAAAACACAAGTCATGCCTTTTATTTCCAGAGCTCTCAGGGAGGAAAAACTAGACCATCCCAGACATAATTGTGATTTCTAACAGACTTATCTCTAAGTTCCTTTCTGGCTTATAGACACATGCACATGCATGTACAAGTATGTACAGTGGTAGTGCCTGCATAGGCACACATTCGTCTCTTGCATTCAAGGTGTAGTCAGCATAGGAAGACAAGAAGATTTAGGACAGACAGATTCCCATCAAACTCTCAGCAAAGCAAAAACAGTTTCTGTTATAATTCCAGCTTCTATTTCCAGGCCCCAGAAAGTTCATCTCCTGGGCTTATGTGGAATTCATAGTGGGAATCTTCCTGTAGCAAACTTCCTTTTGGGCTCAGATTAGCTCTCCAGATCCTCCCCATCTACAGTCTCCACACAAGATCTGGAGCTCAGAAATGCATCACCCATCTCAGCACTGTGGAGTCTCATAACCCTCTGGGAGCTTGTCTGCCACTCGAGTTTCAGTAGGACATGGCGTTGGATAAGCAGTTCACCTGAAAAGCCTCTCTTTTTTAGCAGCCCTAATTTATCATCTGATAATTTTTCACATACATTATTTTCCACACTCCCTTTCTTAGTGAACACATCCATACCACTTATGGTTCTGTTTCACTACTTTTCAGATTGATCTGTTGGCAAAGAATTATTCTTCTCTCTGTTATCATTACAATATTCAAAGCATTGTCATTAACCCATTAGCTCATAACTATTACTATCATTGCTAATATAATTATTAACTAAATATGAATAATTCATGCTATCATTAATGTAATTATTATTATTAACTATATTCCATCTCACATAACCTATCCTTGCTGCTTCATCTTCCTGTGCTTCCTTTCACATTCTCACTGATGAATGTCACCAGCTGATCGACTTGGAGTTCCTTGTAGACTCAAAGAGCCAGGCTTCTTTTCCTGGGCCACGAAGAATATGTACCAGTGATCAATGCACAATTAGTTCCTCTCCAAAGGCGAAGCCTAGGGCAAATGGCTGGTTTGTAGCCTGTATAGTTTTGGCTCTGTAAATCAGGCTTTTGGCTTTGTTGATGCCCAGAATATGCTTCATGTCACAGGTCAAGCATCACAGACAAATCTGAGCCCTGCCTTACACTCAAGTGATTACAGATGACAGGTAGAGGAAAGGAGAGGAGGAGCCAAAGGAACTAGTCACCCCTCTGCTTTTCCTGATGACATAAAGATGTTGACCAAAATATCACGATGTGCTTTATGCTCTATGGATTCTGTCCCTCGTGGACATCTTGAAAATTCTGATTTATCAAATGATGCAACATTGTTGTGCAGCCCCATAGGATAGTTAACAGCTGCTAGCTGGAATGAACACATCTTGGTAGGGACTGGAAGGTGAAATTAGTAAAGAGTTGTTTCTGTATTGCTCATACACTTCATGTATTTGGCAAAGGATTGGACATCAGTAATTGGACAGTCCTTCAAGGGAGAAACCAGCTACACAGTGACCGGAGGCATGACCAATGCCCTGACACTTGGAGTCCATCCGGAGGCTCTGGGGTTACTGAAGAAGGAATGCCTAAGTATCCCAAGGGAGGTGACAGTTCTGGGAAGACTTCATGGAGTAGCTGATAAATATTTAAGCCTTTCAGGATGAAGGATATAGTTGAAAGGGCTGAGAGAAGGGCAGGTTAGGCAGAGGGACACACATACAAAAGGGAAGAGGCCATCACTGGAATGGCAGTGTGCTCTTCCTGGTTTGTGGCCAATTTGTCTTTGGGGAAGTCATGAAAAGTAGGTCTGGAATCAACAAGGGACAATCAAGCTGTGCATCCTGAGATTTCTAGGCTTTTTCTATGGGTCATGGCCATTCTTGAAGGATTTTGAGTGCAGAAGTGTTGTAGGAAGATCAAGTAGTCTGCATCATGTAGACCTGTTTGAAGAAAGGCTTTTACAGTCTGCCAGATGAGAGATCATAAGGACTTGAACTAAGAGAGGAGCTCTGAGGGTACAGAAAGGAACATACCTGTGAGTTTTGGTGAATATACAATCAACAGGATCTGCTGTAGTTTCATTTATGGGCCTGAAGAGAGAGCAGTATGGCTTTCCTGTTTCTGGCTTGAATGCCGATATGGGCAGTGGTGGCATTTTCAGGTATCAGAATTATACAAGGAACAGATTTAGGTGGATGGGTGGGAAAAAAGGCAAATCAGTCAATTCTGCTTTCATATATTGCAATTGATGTGCCAAGATGGAAATGTCCAGAAGGCAGATAGGCACTTTAGCTACAAATGAGTATCATACATGGAGATAGGAGGAAGTACTTTACTGTAATTCTCAAGTAACTTCAAATGGGATCACCAGAGAGGAGGATGGGAGGGCATGTGTGAAGTACATGCCAACATTAGGAGTGAGAGAGGAGGACAAGTGATAATAGAAATCAATAGACAGTAAGTGCCAAGTAGGACATATTAGGGACATAAAGCAGCTGCTAAGAAGTTACTTTGGGGAGGGGATTTAGCTCTCTGGTTTCATAGACTGCTGTCCAAGTGCAAGGACCCAAGTTTGATCCCTTGTACTCCTCCCCCCAAAAAGAAGTTACTTTGGGGAAAAAAAAGACCTCTTGAATCTGAGTGCTAATAGATAACTTGAATCTGAGTGATAACAGATAACTTGAGGGCTTTTTCTATGCTAGTCCAAAGCACAAAAATGAGTAAATATTACCTGCCTTGCAATGAAGGCCAGTATGTACATAGATAAGATTATAGATCAGTTTTGTAATTCCTCTACTTGAGACATACACAAAGCACAAAGGGAACACAGTTCAGTTTGCTCCTTATGATAAGAGTAATAAATGTTAATTGTAGAAAAAACAGAAAATACAGAAAAACAAAGAAAATGTACATAACTCATCATTCTACAATGCAGACACATAACATTTCAATATATATTTTATAAAAAACCCAAATTTTTTAACAAAATTAAATAAAAATGCACATTACATTTTTACTTTATTATTTATATAATACTATGTATGTTCTTAAAAATCTGCTTTAGTCTGATTTCTGTTGTTACAGTGAAATGCCTGATAATGATTACTTGTAAAGAAATGAGGTTTACTTAATTGACAATTTTGGAGGCTGAAAGTCCAAATAGCATGAGTCCAACTCTAGTGAGGGCCCCTGGATACATCACTTCCTGGCAGATGGCATCATGGTGGGAGTGAGTGTGGCACAGGGAGACCACAAGGCCAGACTGGAAGCCAAGCAAGGGAGAGACCTCTCCTCTTTTCAACATTGCCTCACTAAGGCCCAAGCTCTCAACATGTAAACCTGGGGAAAACATTCCAATAATATTGGAATCAGTTTTTATTTTTATTAATCCATGTTTTCAATGCATAAAGGTCACATTCCTCATGAAGAGTTGACACACGTACAAAACACATCTCAATTTCCTTCATCCCCTTTCTTCCTTCCGTCCTCCATCTCTTGGTCCTCTGCAAAAGGTTTATCTCCTTACTTCCTATTATCTATATTTTATTTTGTTCTTTATATTTTAGGTTTCCTATATAAGAGAAACTATGTGATATTTAAGATTGTTTGTCTCTGTTTCTTTTACTTAACATTATGTTCTGCAGGTGCATCCATTTTCCTGCAAATTATTCAAGTACACCCTTTATGTCAGAGTAGTAATCTATTCCAAAGAAAATACCATATATTCTTTATCCATTTATCTGTTGATGGACATATAGGCTACTTCGAAGATTTAGCTATTGTTAATTGTGCTGCTGTAAACATGGATATACATGTGTCCCTGTAATATTTGTGTTTAACTATTTCAGGAAAATAACTAGAAAGTGAATAACTGGACTGAATGAAATTTCTATTTTTAGTTTTTTTAGAAATCTCTATACTGATTTCCATAGTGGTTGTACTAGTTTATATTACCACCAGCAGTGGAGAAGGGTTTCTTTTTTACCCACACCCTCACCAGCATCTGGTATTGTTTGATTTCTTGATGATGGCCATTCTTTCTATAAGTAATATGGGATCTCAGTATTGTTTTAATTTTCATTTCTGTAATGGCAAGAGATGTTGAACATTTTTTCCATGTATTTATTGGCCATTTTTATTTCTTCTTTTGTGAACTGTCTGTTAATTTGAGTTGCCAATTGTTTGATTAGGTCTTTCATTTTGAGAGGATCAAATTTTAATTTTGGGACATTGTAATATGTCCTAGATATGAGTCCTCTGAGGAATAGCTGGTGAATTGTTTTCCCATTCTGTGGGTTGTCTCTTCTCTCTGTTGGTTGTTTCCTTTGCTATGCAGAAGATTTTTAATTTGATATGATTTCATTTGGTAATTCTTCCTGTTATTTCTTGTGCAATTGGGGTTCTGTTCAGAAAGTCCTTGCCTACATCTATGTCTCAAAAAGTTGTACATATTTTATCCTTCAACAGATTGTTTCTGTTTTAGCATTTACAGCCTTGATCCATTTTTACTTTAGTTTAGTACATGGTTAGATACATGTGTCTAGATTAAATCTGTGTGTGGATTGCCAATTTTCCCATTACCATTTACTAGAGAGACTGTCTTTCCTCCAGTGTATGTTTATGGCTTTTATTTCAAAGATCAGATAGTTGACTATGCCTGGGGGTGTTTCTGCATCTTCTATTCTGTTCCACTGACCCATGTTTCTGTTTTTGTGTCAGCACCATGCTATTTTGATAATGGTAGCTTTGTAATATATCTTTATATCCAGGATTGTGATGCCTCCTGCCTTGCTCTTGTTACCCAGAATTGCTTTTTCTATTCTGGGTTTCCTCTGGTTCCAAATAAATTTTAGGATTATTTCCCTAGTTCTGTGAGGAATGCTATTGGTATTTGGATTGGGATTGTGTTAAATCTGTATATAAGTTTTGGAAGTATGTCCTTTTTGACAATAGGTTGTGTCTATCTAGGAACAGGGTATCTTTCCATTTTCTGATGTTCTCTTTGATTTCCTTTTTCATAGTAGTGTAGTTTTTACAGGTCTTTTACTTCCTTGGTTACATGAATTCCTAAGTTTTTACTTTTTTTTTTCTGGTACCAGAGATCAAACTCAGGACCTTGTAATTGCAAGGCAGGCACAGTGCCACTGAGCTAAATCCCCACCCTGGTTTTTATTTTTTCTTGATGCTATTGTAAACGGTATTTTTTCCTAGTTTCTTTCTCAATACATTCATTATTAGGGTAGAAGAACACTAATGATTTTTTTGTGTTGATGTGGGATTCTGCTACATTGCTTCATTTGGTTATTTTAGAAGTCTTTTGGAGGAGTTTTATTGGGTCTTCTATGTAGATGATCGTGAATGGTAATTTGACTTATTTCTTTACTGTGCACATCCCTTTTTTTTTATTCTAATGTTTGATTGCTCTGGCTAATGTTTTGAGTATTATATTAAACAGGAGTGATGATGGTCAACATCTTTGTCTTATTCTTATTTTAGAAGAAAAGCTTTCAGTTTTTCCCCATTTAATATGATGTTGGCAGTAGGCTTGTCATATATGCCTTTAATCAGATTGAGATATGGTCCTTCTCTACCTATTTTCTTCAGGGTTGTTATCATGAATACATGTAGGATTTTGTCAAAGAGTTTTTCTTTGTCTATTGAGATGATCATATGATTTTTGTCCTTGATTCTGTTCATGGGATGTATTACATTTATTGATTTGTATATATTGAAACATCCTTGCATTCCTGGGTTGAAGTCTACTTCATCATTGTGTATGATCTTTTTTTATTTTTGGTACCAGGGATTGAACTTGGGACCTTGAGCTTGCGAGGCAGGTGTCGGGCCAGAACCACCGAGCTAAATCACCAGCCCTGTGTATGATCTTTTTGGTGATATGTTGAATTCTGTTTGTCAGTATCCTGTTGATGATTGGGGGGGTGAGAAAAGGTCTTGCCATGTAGTCCAGGTTGGCTTTGAACTCAGTATGTAGCCCAGGCTGTCCTCGGACTCATGGCAATCCTCCTGCCTCAGCCTCTCCAGTGCCAGGATTATAGGTGTGCACCACCACACCCAGCTCTGCTGAGAATTTTTGCATCCACATTCCTTAAAAAGATTGATCCCTTTTTTGGTTGAGATCCTTGGCTGGATTTGGAATGTGGGTAATGGTAGTTCTAGGAATGACTTCCCTTTCAATTTCATTAGAGTTTAAAGAGGCCATGAGATCCTCTCTGAAGTTCTTGTGGAGTTCAGCAGTGACTCTATCAGGATCTGGGCTTTTCTTAGCTGGTACTCTTTTTCATTATTATTGCTGCTTCAATTTCACTGTTCACTATTAAATTATTCAGGGCTTGTAAATTTTGGCTAAGTTTTGGTAATTAAATATATTTAAGAATCTAGCCAGGAGAGTAGCTGGGATTGCAGGAGTGTGCCACTGGCATGTCTGAGATTTTGTTACTAATAGGAGTCACCAAGATGCCAGAAGAAGCCTGGTGTCCCAGGACCATGAGCATTGCTTTCTGCATGCTCCAAACACTGTCAACTGGAGTCGGCTCCCTGAATGACTGGACCTGCACTGCTGCTTGCTCAGGTGCTGGACAATCACCCCAAAGCATGCCACCCTGGTGAGGGTCTGATGGTTGTGCTGCTGGTTTCTAAATGTGGGGATGTGAGTTAGTGACAAAACAGTATGAAATCCCTGAAATGGATAAAGTCAGTGAGATTGAACAAAACCTGGGCAGGAGGGTGAAAGGAGAGAAGCAGCATACTTCAGGAAGCACATGCTAACTATCAGTTTCTGAAAATGAATTTCAGTCCTCTACACAACATGGCTCCTTTCAGCCTGCATCAAGAAGATGTGCTGGAGGGAGCAGACACGGAGAACAAGAATGTATATTTTACTTAAAACAATAAAACTACAGGACTATAGAATTGGGGCCATCACACTGCTTAGTGTGCTTAGTGGATTGAGTTGTGCTAATTAATCACTGAGCGTTTCTTTGGGGTGGGTTTCCTTAGAGGTGGGAAGAATTTTCTTGGCTGGGGTTGCTCATGGGCTGCTGTCAATCTCCTCCCCACACATGAGAGGACTCTTTTCTGGAGCCAGCAGAAGGCTTGCCTCCAGTTCACACAGGTTGTGGTTTGTGTGTCAGATCCAGTGTCATCCTCCTCTGACTCCCCCAGGGAGACTGAGGAGGACTCCTTGGTCCTGGTCTTTAGCATCTGCTGAGAAAAGGAGGGTGAGTTAGACAAGTGCAACCTCCCAGCAGTGCAGCCAGTGTTGACTCATTTATGGAACTCAGTTCCTTTTACTACAAATAGCCCAACCATAAATGGCCAGTTTCAAAGTCAACACTGAAGCACAGAGGCTATCACAAAACTGTTTTCTTTTTGTTGTTGTTTGTTTGTTTGTTGGCATAATGATTCACCTTTGTCTTTCTTCCTACCCTCCATCTCTCTCCCAGTGGTCCTTGGTGTTTTCTCTATATCTCCTCCCTGACTCCTTTCCTTTCTGACCTCCTCCCCCTGTGCATTCTGCCAGACACCTGGGGTCCAGCCCTGCTTCCCAGAAGGTAGTGTTGCCCCTATGCTGTCCCTGTCCAACCTAGCACCTTCACTGGGTCTGTCCATCCTCTCCTGAGAGGGAGTTCTGTGCTCACCTCAGCAGGTTCATCTTCCAGGAGCATCGCTGGCATCACTGGGACTTGGGTGACTTGTGTATTTTCTGGTGGTTTGCATGTGGGCAGGTCCTCACATGCATGGTGTTCTTCACATGGGACCTGAGCTGGATGAGGAGGGGAGCTGCTGCCCAGCTGGAAGTTTTCCTCAGGTGGTTCTCAGAGTTGGAGGGTGTTGTCTTTGTCAAAGTCATGGCTTTGTTTATCATTGTCCTGAGGGTCTTCATTGTTTTGGATGTTTTTCTTCTCCAAGTAGGTCTCATTGTGCTGTATTTCCATCATCCTCACTGGAATCAGGAAGCCTGGTATCATCAGATCTTTCATACACCTGTTTGTAAAGCTCCACATACTCTTTTTCATTACTCTGGGTGTCTTTGTTGTTCTTGATCTTCATGTCCTCTTTTTCTTTTTCAGTTGATCCCATTAGCATGCCTTCATCTTGGTCTTTGCAGTTTTCACTTAGTTTATTTGCTTCCTCATGTTCATCTCCATAGCTTTCATTTTCCTCCTTTCTCTCCTCATTGTTACTATCTTCTGTTGCTTGTTCCTCAGTGGGTTTGGGACTGAGAAGCTGAATTACTGGCCAGCCATCCACAGGATCAATACATGGCCCTCTGTATGTTAAATTCTTATTTTTCCACTGGTTGTTGGTTGTGACAATTTGATCAGCTCCTGTGCCTTTGCTATCTGAATCTGTCTCCTCATCCTCTTCCACATCAGGATAAATCTGTATACACACCTGGTTTGGGTAGTCCTCAGTGGTGGGTGTCAGAGTTGTTGTCAATACATCTTCCTAGACTTTGTGAGTCCTCTGGTCCTTCCACAACAGGGAGGCCATTGACTGTCTCCTGGTGACAGACATAACTTTTGAAGAAGGTTTTTGTCTCTTTGTGGAAAGTGTGGGAATCAGGGAGATCACTGCCTGTGAGGCTCTCTGTGGAATTTATTTTCATATGGGACTGCTCTGAGTCTGAGCAGTCACTGCTGGGGTTTGGGGTTGCCATGAAATTATAGTTGTATTCTGTCTCTGTCAAGTCCTGAGGCTTCAGAAGAAGAAAATAAAGAAAAGATGTTGGGGAGAAAACAGTCATATACTTAAGTAATAAAAGAAGAGTAACCGGTCAGGCAAACACACACACACACACACACACACACACACACACTTTCCCAGTCACTTTCAGGCAAACACACACACACACACACACACACGCTTTCCCAGTCACTTTCCCAGTCTGGTGAGCTGTGCCCTCATGGCTGCTCACCTGAAAGATAAGCTCTCTCAATCTCCAGTCCTGACAAGCAGACGTGAGAAATCCTTCAGAGGTTGAATCTCTGTGGCCAAGTGAAAACATAAGTCTGTGTTCTAGGACCGGTGATTGCCATGAGAATATCAGAACTGAGTCATAATGAGAGACAGGAAAATGAGGAAAGAGGGGCAGGTGCCTGCAAGGTCTATCACTTTCCTCTAAAATATTCTGTATGTACACCATTCAGGCTAAAGAACACTTTTTTTGTTGGCAGAAGCATGAATATCATGGGAGTCGCTTCCTTCTTTTATTTTGGAGTCTAAGATGATCCATGTATCAGGGAATTCACAGCCTCTTTGGGGAGATACAAATCAAGTGAATTGAAATAATCCAGGATGTACTTGCATCAGAAGAGCTTACAAACAATATAATGAGAGGGCTTAGAAGGACACCTCATGCAGGCAGGCTGGCAGTGGGTAGGAGACCAGGAGTAAGCTCCTGGGGTGAGGCCTTGGATTGGGCCAGTTATGGAGGAAGTAGAAGGGAGGCAGGCATGGTGGCACAGGCCTATAATGTCAGCTTTTGAGGGGATGAGGAAGAAGGATGGGTAAGTTCAGGCCTGCCTAGACCATGTAGGGAGACCTAGGCTCAAAACAAAACCAAATAACACAAAAGAGAAGAGGTAGTAGGCATGTGGAGGAACCCCTTCTTGTATCCATTAATTTCAGGCCCGTCTGTCATTGTATTTCTGTATGTCAGACCTATGGAGGTAAGTTCAACATACAGTATGTTGGAGTCTTATGATAGTCCATACCAAATTGCTTTCCAGAAAGCTTATTTCCATTTACATGGTCATCATCCCACCTGCTAATGGCACACTTAGCTTACATTTTCCCATGATCCTCCAGATATTAAGTGGGTGTGGGAGAGCATGTGGTGGCCACACACACTCCCAGAGTGCAGTGCCCCACCCTAGTGGCTGCCTACCTGATAGATAAGCTCTAAAAGTCTTCAGTTGTGAACAGGTAATGTGATTAGTACTTCAGAGTTTTGAGTCTCTGTGGCCAAGAGAACACATAAGAATTTGCTCTATGACTATGGGTTACCATGGCAACATCAGAACCCAGTTATAACAGAAGATGGGAAAGTGGAAAAAGGGTTAGAAGACTGAAGGATCTATGCTCATGTTTCCAAATCACTCTGCACAGACATGCAGGATAAAGACTGTTTCTCTTGTTGGCAGAAGCATGAATGCCATGGGGGTGGCTTTAGCCTAAGACAATCTATGTCGTGGTAAATTTAGAGCTTCTTTGAAGAGCTAGCAATCAAGGGACTGACTAGTAGAGGACAGGGTGTAAGTGTAGCAGAACTCACAAATAATGTCATGAGAGGACATAGATGGGGACTTCATGCAGCCAGCCTGGGAGTGGAGAGGAGAGCAGGACTAACCTGGGAGACAGATGCCTTCCAATGGGACAGCTTTTGGAGGAAGGGCCTGAGTTTTGACTCAGTCGTTCCGCTGCCTACCTTTCAATGCAGGGTCCTGAGTTGGATCCCTCACACCAAAAAACAAAGAAACAAAAACGCAAAAGCTTATGGAGGAAGTGGTAAAGATACAGACACAGGGGCACACACCTATGATCTCCCTACTTGGGAAGCTGAGGAGGGAGGATTGTGAGTTCCAGACTGACCTGGTCTACACAGAAAGATCTGGCCTCAGGGGAAAACAACAGAGGTTATAGGGGATATAGGAAAAAGAACTCCCTACCTGTGAGATATCAGATGTCCTATGTTTGTGTCCCCCAAAATCAACGAATTAATTTCAAGGAACAACAGAGGTTAAGAATAAGAAAGGTCTATTGGGAGATAGGAGGGGTCTCAAGTGGGTAACCATTGAGCTCTTTTGTCATGGGAAATTTATACAGCAAGGTCACAGCATGGGTACAACATGGGTGAAACTGTAATCAACCTATATGATTACAAGTATAGCTGCTTAGCTAATATTGATGTAATAGGGAAACAAATCACCTAGAAAGGGTACATGGAAAGAATAAAAGAGATGGGTGTGGTGGCACATGCTTGTAATCTCAATACTCAGGAGGCTGAAGCAGGAGGACCACCATGAGTTCCAGACAACCCTGGGCTACATAGTGAGTTTAGGGCTAGCCTGAACTACAAAGCAGGACCCTGCCTCAAAAAGCCAAAACATCAACCAACCAACCAAACAAACAAACAAACTAACAAACAAAATTGTTTAAAGAAAAAAAAGAAAAGAAGAAAAGCATGTTTGGGGAAGGATGGTTCCAGATGCTCTGGTCACCCATCCAGTCAACTGATACCTATCTGGACTCACTGGATGAGGTGGTACTAATTACAGAATAATTCCAAGGTACAGTTTATACCTTAGGGAGGCATGCAGGCCTGGAAATTGCATCTATGTCTTGAGGCCTATCCTTTTTCAGAGGTTCCTCCATCCACAATTTTGATGTCTTTCTTTTCCCTTTTTTCTTTTTCTTTTTTGGTTTGGGACTGGGGACCAAACTCAGGCCCTTGTGCTTGCAAGGCAAGTGGCAGAGCCACTGAGCTAAACCCCCAGCCCTCCCTGACTTTCTTGAGAGCTCTGTCCCTCTCCGACTGTATATTTCTTTCCACCCAACTTAGGTTCCTGTGATATAGGCATGTGGGGGAGGGTACAGTTTAAGCAAGAATGCTCAGGTAAGAAACCTGTTGTGGGGCCAGGGATTTAGCTCAGTGGTTTAGCTCAGTGATTTTGCCTCCTGCTGTGCAAGTGCAAGTACCCAAGTTCCCAAGTACCAAAAAAACAAAAAAACAAAAAAATAAAAACCTGTTGTGTGGGGTGATCAAGTGCAGGAGTGGAGTCAGTGAGGGCCTGGTAGGCCTCTCTCTGCCAGTGGTGAGGAACATGGATTTTTGCCACTCATCCAGCAAGGATAGTCAAATTCATGTGTCAAGCATCCTCACAGACATTTCAGAGTATGCTGAAATGTTTCACATGATTGAAAACCCCAAGTCCAATTTCCTTAAGTGCATGGACCTTACTGCTTGGCTCCAATGAGTGTGGGGTCTGTGGGTTTGTAACAGAGGAACCAGGCTGCCCTGGGTGGAAGAAGGATTTAGGGTAGAGGGGACAGCGTGTTGGCTGCACTTTGGAACTTCACTGGTGAGAAAGTATGGAGGGCAAGAGTGTCATGGGGAAGTTCTTGTACCCATCCTTCAGGGTTCCAGCTCTCTCCTCATTGTGAAACCAGGATAAACTCAAGAAACGCCCCCTCATGCCCTTCCTCTTATAAAATAGATGTTTTTGTAACTGCTTGTTCTGCTTCTGTAAACTTGCTTCATTGCTTCTCAGAAAGAGATGGTGCCTGGTGCCTCGCTTTACTGTAAATTGCCCTAATCTTATAAGACAGCAAGATAGCTGAGTTGTGAAAAAATACTTTTGCAACTAGTCAAAAACATGTTAATCTACCCTTGAACTTCTCTTCTTAAAATAACACCTACAAAAGCTATGCTGTTATAACACCCTATATAAACTGTGCTGTCCCTGGACTCAGGGCTTCACTTCACTTAGGGAGTGGAGTCCACACATGTGAATAAACTCCTTTCAGTTTTAACTTTGTCATTTGTCCCAGTGTTTGGTGATTTACCAGCTCATTTGGTACAACATTCTTGGAGGCCCCAGCGAGATATCACCATCATTCAGTGACTTCTGTCCAGTGGATTGCCCCTGTCTCAGGCTGCTGCAGCCTGAGAGAGGCCCAGGGAGGCCACCCTGACCATTTGATCAGGGCCCTGGGGGCTCAGATCTTGAGTGGAGGATTCAGGTCCTTCCAAACATACTGAGAGGAGTTTATCTGGAAAACCTCGGGGGGTCAGGTAAGAATCTTATGATTCTCAGTCATCAGTCAGTGGATCCAAAAGAGGGAAAAAGGGAAGTCATACGTGACAGTAATTCCCCTGCCCAGGGCTTCATTGTGACAATGGGAAGCTTTCTGGTCAGTTTACCCTGGGGTCTGGTTTGTATGCCTAAATATTTGTGGGTATAGTTTGTCTAAATTTCTATGTATCTGTTGTCTGTTGTCTGTCAGCTTGCTCTGTGTGCCTTTTGCTTTCAGTTTTGTTTTACACTGAGCCATAGGATCTGGATTGTCTACACTGTCAACCCCCCTTAAGTGTATTTTACAACATTTCTCACAAATTTATACCCTACAGAAAACAGATGAATATGACATCAAATTCTCAGAAGGAAAGCTCTGGACCCTGTGCCAATCAGAGTGGACATTGTTTGGGGTGGGATGGCCAAGTGTGGGAAGTTTTAACATTCAGACTACCTGACAGTTTTGGAATCAGGTTACAGGGAAGGGAGGGCCCAGTCACCCTGATCAGTTCCCTTATATTGATATGTAATTGGACCTGGTAAAAGACCCCCCTTTCCTCGCCTGTCTGGGAATTAGGTCATCTAGGTTTAGTAAAGATAAGGTCCATCATCATTTCCTCCAATGACAGACTTCTCAAGACTCGAGGAATGTTTTTGACACTAAGCCCTTTCAAAACATAAGGTCCTCATGACAAGGATGACTTCCAACCTCGTCTGCCCCCATATCAGGCCCAGGATTAAAAAAAAAACCTGAAAAAGATCCTGACTCCCCTTCTGCTTCGACCCCCACTAATCCCTCTGCCTCCCTGCCCACCTGACCCCCTGTCTCCCCCTCATACCCAATCCAGACAAACTTATAAGTCACAAGGGTCAACTAATCAGGTAACTTCCACAGTCCTTCCTTTAAAATAGGTCCAGCCAGATGGTGGATTTGTGTACATTCCTTTTACTACTAGTGACCTTCATAGTTAAAAAAATCAAGTTGCTCCTTTTTCAGAAAAACTCCAGGCTTTAATTAATCTTCTAGAGTCTGTTTTCCATACTCATCAGCCCTCCTGGGAGGACTGCCAACAGCTGCTCCACACCCTCTTCACTATGGAGGAATGGGACCAGATTTTCCAAGAGGCTGTTAAGGTGGCCCTAAAATTAAACCTAGACCTTGATCCCAGCACTCTGGCTTATCTGCAGAGAATAGAGGCTGAGGTGCTGACCTGCCGACCAGACTGGGACCCCAACAGTCCAATGCAGGTAGGAGAGATCTGGCCAGTTACTGCCAGCACCTTTTACAGGGACTCCACCAAGCAGCTAGGAAGCCGACTAATCTGACTAAGGTGTGTGAGGTAAAACAGAATAAGACGGAGTCCCCCTCAGCTTTCCTAGAGCACCTCCTAGAGGTGTATCAGGTCTGTACACCCATTAATCCTGATGCTCCAGAAAATGCAGCTGCTATAAATCTGGCTTTTGTGTCAGAGTTGGCCCCAGATATTAGAAAAAAACTTCAGATATTGGAAGGGTTTTGAGGGAAAAAACAGGTCTGAGCTCCTGAGTATAGCACAAAAGGTTTTTGACAACTAGGACTCCCTGGAAGACACAATTGCCAAGTGGCTAAAAAAGTTACTATTGCTGCTCTCAAAAGCTATGAGACAAGTAAACAGACTGGGAGATCTAAGCCAGAGAGAACCCCCGTGGCCTAAGCTCAGAAGGGACCAATGTGCCTATTGCAAACAGACTGGACATTGGAGAAATGAGTGCCGCCTCAAAGAAAAGAAAAACGAGGGACAGAAGCCACTACCTTAAACCCCACAACCCTGCTGCCTGCCTCAAACCTGATGACCCCACTACATGACTGTCAGGAGACCCAGGAGACCCTCAAGGACATAACCTTGACCAGACCTGATTTGTGGGATGTGCCCCTAAAAGACCCTGAAGAGGCATTCTTCAAGGATAAAAACAGCTTTGTCTAACAAGGGGTCAGGTATGTGGGGGCGGCAGTGGTGGATGGCCAGAGAGTGACAAGGTGGGCTGCTGCTCTGGGATCTGAAATTTCAGCCCAACAAAAAGAGCTGATGGCTCTTACTCAGGCCTTAAACCTGGGTAAAGGGAAGGTTGTCAACATCTACACGGACAGTCGGTATGCCTTTGCAACTGTACATATTCATGGAGAGATATATAAACAATGGGACCTGCTCACATCAGGAGGGAAAGACATCAAAAACAAACATGAGATTTTAGCTCTGCTAGAAACAGTATGGAAGCCTAAATCAGTGGCTATAATACACTGGAAGGGTCATCAGAGGCCTGACATACTGGAGGCCATAGGAAATCAAAAGGCTGATTTAGCTGCTAAATTGGCTGCCAGAAAACCAGTGGGGACAGCCCCCACCCTGCCCCTTAAAGCTTTTCTTGTGCTGCTGGCTATGCCACAGTATTCATCAAAAAAGGGAAAACCATACGCCCAGGTAGGGGCTGTGCAAGATAAAAATAGATGGTGGAGTCATCCCGATGGCCGGAGTTTGCTTGCCTCAAGCTCTTGGCCAACAGCTAATTCAACAGACACACCAGTTTACTCACCTAAAAAAAGAAACTCAGACAATTGATTAGTTCCAGGTTCTTAACTCCTAAGCTGGCTGCCATGGTCCAGGATGTTTGCACTCAGTGCCAGATATGCACTCAGTGCCAGACATGCACCCTGGTAAATGCCAAGACAATGCTTGGAGGTGAGGGAACCTGACGCTGAGGTAAACATCCAGGGGAATTTTGGAAATTGGATTTTACTGAAGTCAAGCCCAGCCGCGGATATAGGTACCTGTTGGTTTGGGAAGATACTTATTCTGGATGGGTAAAAGCTTTCCCGACTAAAGGAGAGACAGCTACAATAGTTAGTAAAAAGTTATTACAGGAGCTCATCCCCAGATTTGGCTTCCCCCATACTCTGGGGTCTGACAATGGCCCAGCCTTCACAGCCAAGATATTCCAATTGGTGGCCAAGGCCCTTAACATTGATTGAAAGCTTCATTGTGCCTATCAGCCACAAAGTTCAGGGCAAATAAAAAAGATAAATCATACCTTAAAGAGGCATTAACTAAGTTTGTTTTAAAAACTGGAAAAACCTGGCCAGACCTCCTCCCGCTGTCCCTCTTGTGGGCTAGGTGCACTCCTTATATAAAAAAAGTTAACTCCTTATAAAATCATGTTTGGGAGGCCACCTGCCTTATTACCCAGGGTAAATTTTAAAAATATATCAGAATATAAAAATCATACTTTGTTAAACTCTTTAAAGGCCCTCCAAGTAATCCAGCAGGAGCTGCAAAATCAAGTTTGGGAGGCCAGGCTGGCCCCTCAACCTGAAAGCGGCTCCTGAAGACACCCTGGAGGACAAATGGAAGATCATCAGTCAACCAGGCAACAAAAAGCTAGGACTAAAAAGGGACAAATGATGTTTGCTGTATTGGCCTGTAATTCAACATTTGTTATGATTATTATTTTTAAGTCATTATTTTCTGAAACATTGACGATATTACCCCAAAGACAATTAGACTTTGTTGGTAATGTTTGTATTCAGCTGACACAAATCACTTAATCTGTCTGCGTTCTGTTTAAATATAGACACAAATTTCCATTATATATTAGGAAGTTGTCTCATCCTGGTGTGTACTCCCTTAAGTCTGAGACAGCCTCATACCCTGTTTAAAGACATCCCCCCCCCCAAATCTTACATATAAAGATAGCTACAATTGGGGAACCCCCTCTTACTTTAAACCAAAAAATGCTATTAAGTTATATACACCTTGGGTGATTCTGTTAAATCATACACAATGTGCTTTATATAAAAACTGTACTACAAGATGTCTAAAATTAAAAAGATAAAAAAAATTGACTTGTTATAAAAAACAAGAGATCATATATGGTGAGGGTTATATACCCTTACCGTTAGGATGGTTTTATACATGTAAAAAAAATAACATTTAATTATATCCCTGCCTACTTGTCTAAGGCCCAGTGCTGCTTGAGTCGATTGGCCATAATATTGCCAGAGCAAACTGATTTGATAGTGTCCAACAGAATTAAATGATGGTCACCCTATACTGAACCAGGATGTGATGATGATGTAGGTCTTTTAACAGATACTGAAGTAATATCTATGATAGCATCTGTGGTTGCTCTGCCTTCCGTAGGGGTTCATCCTGAAAAGGTGGTATGAAAATTGACATGTAAGATGGTCAAAGGTTTAAATGCTACCTCATCTGCATTGGCATTAATTAATCAAAAATTACAAAACACCGACAAGCCATACTAGACAACAGGGCAGCCATAGATTACTTGCTCCTACTCCATCATCAAAAATGTAAAAAAGTAAAAAATATGTGTTGTTTTAATATGACTGACAACAGCCCAGGGATTAAAAAAAAAATAAAACAATTTTTAAAAGTTGGCAGAAAAAGTACATAATAAAAACGTAGGATGGGATTTGTTCCACTGGTTAATCCAATGGTTGCCTAACATACAATGGTTAAAACAGCTTTTTCTTGTGATCATAGTTGTGATTGTGTGCTTATTATCATGTTGCTACATGCTAAAGGTTATAACCAGGTATGTGTCCAAACAGACAATGTAAAAATCATTTTGTTAAGCCAGATGTATAAACCATTGCTTCAAAATAAAAGGAGGTTATGTAAAAATGAGAAATAGAGATGAGATGATGAATCAAAGGCTTGATTCTGTACAAAAACCAGTGGGGATTGTGAGACCAGGATAAACCCAAGAAATGCCCCCTCATGCCCCTCCCCTTATAAAATAGATGTTTTTGTAACTGCTTGTTCTGCTTCTGTAAACTTGCTTCATCACTTCTCAGAAAGAGATGGTGCCTGGTGCCTCCCTTTACTGTAAATTGCCCTAATCTTATAAGACAGCAAGATAGCTGAGTTGTGAAAAAATACTTTTGCAACTAGTCAAAAACATGTTAATCTACCCTTGAACTTCTCTTCTTAAAATAACACCTACAAAAGCTATGCTGTTATAACACTCTATATAAACTGTGCTCTTCCTGAACTCAGGGCTTCACTTCACTTAGGGAGTGGAGTCCACACATGTGAATAAACTCCTTTCAGTTTTAACTTTGTCATTTGTCCTGGTGTTTGGTGATATACTGGCTTGCTTGGTACAACACTCATGCTTCTCCTTCCCAGGGTAACTTTGCACCACATCCACTGTGGATGATCATACAGGTCAAGGACAAAGCTCAGTTTTGCCACAGAAGCAGGCATCGACCCCTTGGTTGCCAAGATAGTTCTTGTGTCTCTGTGGTTCCAGTGCCTCCCTCTTCCACTGATTTCTTTTGGTTTATAATCTCAGCCTGAAATCCCCCTTCCAAGAGCCCTTCTATGGCTCCTCTTTCCTCTAAGTGCCCCACGTCATCCATTTTTCTTTCAGAATCCTAGAGACCAGGCCCTCCTGCAGGTCCAGGCAAGGTTTGTGCTCTCACAGAGATGTTTTCTCCCTGTTTGGCTCAGGTAGAACATTTCTGATTTCTGCCAATATCTAGAAATTACCCTCCATGTGCCCTTCCCCAGCATCTTTTCATGAGTGTCTCTGGAGCCTGGCTCACTCTCTCCAGCTTCTTTCCTTCGTCTTTCCTCATTATTTCCCTCACTGTTTGAGTGAACAATTTACTTCTCTGCTCTGCACCTGACTCTTGCTCACCTGGTAGGAACAAATATTCCCTTCCTTACACATAGCCATGGTGGTATATATTGGTGAAAACCTTAGCTAAGCAATTTGGCATAATAAGTTTGTTTCACTTCTGATATTTTTTTGTCAATTTGTTTGTCTAGTTGATCTATTTGTGACAGTAGGATATCAGGGTTCCCCATTACAATGTATTAGTACCTATTTGATTTTTTCATGTCCATTAATAATTCTTTGGATCCCTTCAGATTGCCTTCTAAGGTTTGGTCACACCAGCAAACTGAAAGAGATTTTTATGTAAATAAAAAATTTATATTAACATTACTCATCTGTATAACTATTTTAGAAACAGATTTGTTCCTTGTATGTCCACTAGTAGCAATATGATGTTTATGGTGTAATCCAGTCTTTCATGGGTGGAAATTATCATAAATATTATGCTTGTTTTCATACTGAATATCAAGCTTCCTTTAGTACAAAACTTTGCTTTTGAAAAATAACCAAACCTCATTTCTGTAGTGTTCAGTGATTACCTGAAGTGATTTTTCTTTTATCTCCTAGAACTCAAAATCACACATTACCTATTTTTATTAGTGGTGAAATAATTTGATTAAATCTAATTTTAAAAAAGGTTCAGCTTCTGTCAAGTGATTCTATCATATTTGATCATCATTTTCAAGAACTAGTTAGTCCTTTTCTAAGTGTCTGTATATGTTCTAAAACTTCAACTATGTTTATACAACTTAGAAAATGTTACAGTAATCTAAAACAGCAAGTCTTATTGGAGTACTTATTTTTGCTTTCTCAGTACTTGTTTTTTTTTTTAAGTTTAAAAGTGTAACTAAACCTATATTTTGTGATTGTTAAAAAATTGTTTGGTATTTTGTGCATATATATTTATGACTGTTATCTCTTCCTCTTGAATTGTTCCCCTTGCAAGGATGTAGTGACCATCTTTGTCTCTTCTGATCAGTGTTGGCTTGAAATCCCCTTTGTTTGCAAATAGAATAGCTATGGCTGTTCTTTCTGAGTTCCTGTCACATGGAGTAGTCAATGCACTGCCAATCCAAATGTGGGCCATGCAGCTAGAGGAAGACTGGTGGGAGATTCATCTACTCATTGGAATACAAGACATATTGATAAGAAACAAGCTAAGTATTCAGCCTAAGGTTCAAAACCAAAAGTAGAGGGCCAGGTATTTAGTTCAGTTGTTCCACTGCCTGACTCGAAAGCACAAGGTCCCGAGTTCAATCCCAGGTACCAACACCCCCCCGCCAAAAACAAAAAGAAAAAGTGGGATAGGGGCGAGGGATTTAGCTCAGTGGTTCTGGCACCCACCTCACAACCTCAAGGTCCTGAGTTCAATCTCTGGTAACAACAACAACAACAAAAAGCAGGATAGAATGCATTGAAAGGAAATACTAATGACAAAAATAGCAACTAATGTAATAAAGAAAATAATAAAGCTAATATGCCAAAAAATATTGATTCTGTGAAATATAATTTATACACTCATCTGGCAAGACTGAGGCTGGCAAAAAAAAGTTAAAGAAACACTGGATAAAAAAAAAAAAGAAGAGCAAACAGAAGGAAATGACTATTCCTGAGCCTGGAAGCTGGAAGAAGAAAATCCAATTAAGATTGTCCCATGCTTTCACTGGTTTCTGTCCCAAGAGACAACAAGGCTTTCCAGATCCTCAACTTGGTTTAAGATGGAGGAAAGTCCATTGTTTTGATTCATAGCCTTAACTGGAAGTGCAAAGCACTGAATGTGGGCCAGTTCCTCTTGAAGAGTAAAGGGGAAAGGTTGTCTGTAAAGCACAAAATCAGGCTTCTCAGATGTCCCAGACCACTCATGGTGATTAGTGTGTCTGGCTACTTCATATCTCCCATAGAGGACTTTAAGGGTTCATAGAAGCTCATTAAGATTACCTGTGTTACATGTGTAAAAACTGAATAGTTTCTCTACTGTGAGAAACTGAAAGTGTAAATAACCACTAAAAGGTATAATAGACAATGTGAAATAGGAATAAAAGGAGCAAAGGGGAAGGGGAAGTGGGAGGGGTAGGGGAAAGGAAAGAAGGGAATGGAATTAATATGAGAAAATGCAAAAGTGGAAACAAAGTCTTTGTAAATAGGGAGGGATGGAGGGGTTGAAGGGAGGGCAGAAGAGGGGGGAAAATAAGAAGCAAGAGAGATAATGTAAAGGTGCAAATTTCCATTGATGAATGTCATTATATTGTATACCTAAACTGTACCAAAAAAAAAAGAATCTAGCTGGGCTGGCAGTTTGGCCTTGTGGTCAGATACAGGTGGCTATGCCCTGCTCTGTCTGGCTTGCCCCACCAACTTGCATCCAGGAGAACATGAGGACTCCCCTGCCCTGCCTCTGGCCTCTTGGCTGTGCAGCTCCCTAGTTCCACACTACAGAGGCACATAGGGACATAAAGGTCATTGTCCTGAGTTGCAGAAGTGACCAACAAAGAGAGGGCCTCTCTCAGGCTCCCTGATGAAAACTGAAGCCCACTGGAAAAGTGAAGAGAATCTCTGCAAGAAAGACACAGTAGACCACCATACTTGGTAAATTGGAGGGATCATCACCTCACATTTGAACCTGGACTGTTTTTGGGCTAGGTACAGCTGGAACCTGTAGTGGAAGCTTGTGGAGTTCAGCCCTGGAGGAGGACAAGGGGCTCAGTTTGGGACTTGTGGCCAGAGGTTTGTGTGGGTCTTGTGGGTCTATGGCTGCCTTACTGAGACTCAGTGACTTTTAACTGACAGTACAAAAAACAAAAATAAGAAGACATTTAAGCAAGTCACAAACTCAGACTTCCACCCCACAAAGGCAATTTCTGGGGAAAATGAAGTGAAAAAGCCTGATAATCAACCATCTGGACACCCTGAACTGATAGCACAGGGAGTAACAAAATAGATGAATGAGGCTCTAGAAAAATTCATGGGAGAAATAATCTCCCAGATAACTACAGAGATGATAAGCAGAGTGAAAGACATAATTAGAGGCTCCAGAACAGAAATAGATAAAAAAAAGATGAGATCAGAAACATGCTGGAAGCCATGAATGCCAGAATAAGAAAGAAATGGAAACCATGATTGCCCAACATAAGAAAGAAATAGAATCCATGAAACAGATTCAACCAGATATTCAGGAGATTAAAACCTCCATAGAAAGCATGCATAGCAGATTGAGGGAATCTGAAGATAGAATATCAGATATAGAAGACAGGATCGAGGTTAAGGATGATGAAAACAGAGATTTCCTCAAAATAGGAAGGAACCATGAGAAATCAATCAAGCAGCTGCTGGAGGATGCAAGGAAGAATAACATGAGACTGATAAGAGTCCATGAAAAAAACAGAAGAAAATGCAATTGACACTAAAAAAACTGTTCACAGAAGTAACAGTAGAAAACTTCCCAAACAGAGGTGGAGAATTGGACATACATATAAGCAAGGCTTATACAACTCCAACTAGCCATGATCAAAAAAAAATCTACACATAGACAATAATAATCAATATTCCAGAAATCCAACAGAAGAACAAAATACTACAGGCAGTTAGAGAAAAGAAACAAATCACCTATAAAGGAAAGCCCGTCAGAATCATGGCAGATTTTTTAACACAAACCCTTAAGTCAAGGAGAGCCTGGAGTGAAGTATTTCAAGCCCTAAAAGAAAATAACTTCCAACCTAGACTGTTGTATCCTGCAAAATTACCTTTCAAAATCTTTGGGGAAATTAGATACTTTCATGACAAAGAACACCTGAGAAATTTCATGAATACCAAACCAGCACTCCAAACAATACTAAACAATATCCTAGAAAAAGAAAATGAAGATCACAACTCCATAAGACCCAACAGAGAGGAGCCACCAGGCAAGGCAAGAAACAAAAGGGAAAGGGGGGGGAGAAATAAAAGAGCCATCAATAGTAAAACATCATGACCAGGATGAGTCAATATCTATCAATTATAATTATCAATATTAATAGTCTCAATTCACCAATCAAAAGAAATAGACTGACAGAATGGATTAAGAAGCAAAATCCAACAATATGTTGTACACAAGAAACACACCTAACTCAAAAAGAAATACAAAAACTGAAACTAAAAGGATGAAAAACAATTCTCCATGCCACAGGAACCCAGAAAAGAGCAGGGGTAGCAATTTTATTTGCAGACAAACTAGATTTCAACCCAAAACTTATTAAGAGAGACAAAAATGGTCACTACATCCCCGTGAAGGGAACAGTCCAAGAGGACGAGATGACAATTATAAATATATATGCACCAAATACAAATTCCCCCAACTATACAAAATAAATATTAACGGACATGAAAAACCAAATAAGCTCTATTAAAACTTTAGTGGAGGATCACAATTCCCCATTATCACAATTAGACAGATCATCTAGACAAAAAATTAACAAAATTCTAGAACTGAACCAAGCTATTGAACAAATATACTTAATAGATGTTTATAGAGTGTTCCACCCCACAAAATCAGAATGCACATTCTTTTTGGCTGTACATGGGTCATTCTCCAAAATAGACCACATGCTAGCTCATAGAACATGTGTAAGTAAATGTAAAAGAATCGAAGTTACCCCCTGTATATTATCAGACCATAGTGCAATAAAATTAGAGATCAGTGACATAAGAAACTGCAAAACTCCCACAAACATGTGGAAATTAAATAACACCATCCCAAACAAGCAATGGGTCACAGAGGAAATTAAAGAAGAAATTACACAGTTTCTAGGAGTAAATGACCATTATCATGCCAGTACAACATACAGGAATCTATGGGACACAATGAACACAGTTCTACCTGGGAAATTCAGAGCAATCAGTGCCCATATTAGGAAAACAGAGAGAACTTAAATAAATAACCTAATGCAGAACCTCAAGCTCCTAGAAAAAGAAGAGCATAACAAACCCAAAGCTTGTACAAGAGAGGAAATTAAAAGATCAGAGCAGAAATCAGTGCAATGGAGACTAAGAGAATGATACAAAAAAAATCAATGAATCAAAGAGTTGGTTCTTTGAAAGAATAAATAAAATCAATAAACCCTTATCCAACCTTATCAAAAAATGAAAGATAAGGTGCAAATCCATGAAATCAAGAATAAAAAGGTGAAATCACAGCAGATCCAGCAGAAATCCAAAGCATCATTAATATCTACGTCAAGAACCTGTACTCTAATAAAATGGAAAACACAGAAGAAATGGACAGATTCCTAGATACATATGAATTATCAAAGTTAAATGAAGAAGATATAGAAATTCTAAACACCCCAATTACAATGAGTGAAATGGAAAATGTAATAAAAATTTTACCAACAAAGAAAAACCCAGGTCCCGATGGCATCATTGCTGAATTTTAAAAGATATTTAAAATAGAAATATCACCATTACTCTTTAAACTCATCAAGGAAATTGAAAGGGAAGCAAAGCTTCTAAAGTCATTCCTAGAAGCAAGTATTACTTTGGTTCCAAAACCAGAGAAAGACACAACCCAAAAAGAGAACGACAGGACATTCTCCCTAATGAATATTGATGCAAAAATCCTCAACAAGATACTGCCAAAGAGAATACAAATGGTCATCAAGAAGTTCATACACCCTGACCAATTTGGATTCATCCCAGTGATGCAAGGTTGGCTCAACATTTGTAAATCTAAAAACATAATTCATTATATTAACAGAGTCAAGGACAAAAACCATATGATCATCTCAATAGATGCAGAAAAAGCATTTGACAAAATGGAACACCCATTCATGATTTAAAAAAAAACTTACAGAAAATTGAAATAGAAGGTCTTTATCTCAACTTGATTATGGCTATCTATGAAAAACCACCAGCCAACATCATACTATATGGTCAAAAACTGAAAACTTTCACACTAAAATCAGGAACAAGACAAGGATCCACACTATCACCACTCCTGCTTAATATTGTTCTCGAAACATTAGCCACAGAAATTAGAAAAGAGAAAGAAATAAAAGGAATAAAAATAGGAAAAGAAGTTAAACTGTCATTATTTGCTGATGATATAATACTTTACATAGAAGACACAAAATACTCTGCCAAAAGACTTCTACACTTAATTGGAAGATTCAGTAAAGTAGCTGTATATAAGGTCAACACTCAAAAAACAATAGCCTTTTTATATACAAATAATAGACTCATTGAGAGAAAAATTAGGGAAACAATTCCTTTTATGATAGCATCCAAAAAAATGAAATATCTAGGAGTCAATCTAACAAAGCAAGCAAAAAACCTCTACACTGAAAACTATAGCACTTTAAAAAAGGAGATTGAGGAGGATATAAGGAAATGGAAAGATATCCCTTCTTCCTGGATAGGAAGAACCAATATAGTGAAAATGGCCATACTTCCAAAACTATTATATAGGTTTAATGCAATGCTGATTGAAACTCCAAAAATATATTTCACAGAACTAGAGAAAACAATCCAAAAATTCATTTGGAACCAGAAGAGACCTAGAATAGCAAAAGAAATTTTAGGCAACAGAGATATGGCTGGGGATATTCCAGTCTCCACCTTGAAACTATACTACAAAGCTACCGTCATAAAAACAGCATGGTTCTGGCAAAGAAACAGACCCAAGATCAGTGGACTAGATGAGAAGATGCAGAAATGACTGCAGTTATGCTCAGCCAACTCATCCTTGACAAAGTAGCCAACTATCCTCATTGGAAGAAAGATAACCTATTTGACAAATGGTGTTAGAAAAACTAGATTTTAACCTGCCCAAGATCAAAACTATACCCATACCTATCACCATGTACTAAATTAAGATGGAATTGGATTAAAGATTTAAATATTAAGACAGAAACACTAAGTTTGCTGGAAGATAATCTAGGTAGAATTCTTGAAGATGTTGGTACAAGAAAAGATTTTATGAACAAAATCTCAGTGGCACAGGAACTTGCACAAAGAATCAACAACTGAAATCTTATCTTACTAAAAAAGCTTCTGCACTGCAAGAGAAACCACCAACAGAGCTGAGACAACCTACAATGTGGGAAAAAATTTTCAGCAACTGTACCTCAAAGGACTACTATCTAGAATATATGAAGAACTGAAAAAAATCAGACCCCCAAATTCAAAGACCCAATTCAAAAATGGGCATCTGAAATGAACAGACATTTCTCAGACAAAGTAAAAGCAGCAAATAAACATATGAAAAAATGTTCAACATGGCTGGTTATTTGAGAGATGCAGATGAAAAAAGCACTGAGATTCCATGTCACCCCAGAGAGAATGCCTATTAAGAAATCATCCAATAACATATGCTGACAGGGGTTTTTGGGAGAAAAGAACTTTTCTCCATTGTTGGTGGGAGTTCAGACTGGTGAAACCACTGTGGAAATCAGTATGGAGATACCTCAAAGAATTAGGCTTAGAGGTCCCATTTGACCTAGGTATTCCCCTGCTGGGCATCTTCCTAAAGAATTAAAAGAATCATACCACAGCAATATATGTGAACCCATGTTTATAGTAGCACAGTTCATAATAGCTAAAGCTTAGAAACAGCCCAAGTGCCTATTAACTGGAAACTGGATAAAGAAGATGTGCTTTAAAAAAAAATAAAATGGAGTACTACTCAGCCATAAAGAGTGATAAACTAAAGACATTTAAAGCTAAAATGCATGCATATTGAGGCCATCCTCTTAAGTGAAATGAGTAGGACATGTAAGTGTAAATATTGAATAGTTTCTCTAGTGTAAGAAAATGAAAGTGTAATTAAGGATACACACTGATGAAATGACCTAATAACATATTTCTTGAATTGTGTTTCCATCATGTGTCATATGACTGTATCAAAATTTAAATTAGGGAGAAGCTTGGTGTTTGTGGAGTCTGCTAGCTAACTGGAGATTTTTTTCCAGACCACTATTTAGTCAGTGTTGGTTTTGGGGATCTTTCTGATACAAATTACATCCTCTGGTGTCTTGTTGATGCTTGAGATGGTTTTTGAAGTTATATGGAAAAATGTTTAAGTGTTTTTCAGTTTTGTTTTGGTTGAGTTCTACTGTATTTGAATATTATTGTCATTTTTTTTGCTTCCATTGTTCTTCTTTGAATGGTTTTAATTTTTGTATGTATGTATGTTTGATAATAAAGTTATTTTAAAAAATAAAAGAATCTAGCCATTTCTTCTGAACTCTCCAGTTTATTGGAGTACAGATTTTCAAAGTAGTTGCTAATAATCTTCTGTATTTTGATGGTATCCACTGTGATTTTACCTTTTTCATTTCTAATTGCAATGATTTGGGATTTTCTTTTGGTTCTTTTTTCTTTTGTTTTGTAAGATTGCCTAAGGGTTTGTCTATTTTTTTAAAGAAGCACCTCTTCAATTCATTGATTGTTTGTATTTTTTGGTCTTGATTTCATTAATTTCTGCTTAGATTTTTATAATTTCCTTCCTTGTACCAGCTTTGATTTGGATTCTTGTTATTTTCTAGTACCTGAGAGTGCCTCATTATATTATTTATTTTGGCTTCCTCTGTTTTTCTGAGGTGGGCATTCACAGCTATAAACATCCCTCTTAAGACTATTCATTGTATTACATAAGTTCTGACTTGTATTTGCATTAGCATTTGATTCTAGGAACTAATTTTTCCTTGATTTCTTTTATGAGCCATTAATTATTTGAGTGTATTATTTAATTTTCAAGAATTTGTATTATTTCTGCAATTTGTTTTGCCGTTGATTTTTAGTTTCACTGAGTAATATGCATGAAATAATTTCATTTACTTAATTTTCATTTACTTCAGCATGCTTTATTGGCTAGTATGTGATCTATTTTGGAGAAAGTTTTATGTGCTGCTGAGAAAATGTATATTCTGTTGTCAAGTGGAACTCACTGCAGATATGTATTAATCCATTTGTTTTAATATTTTGTTCAATTTTTATATGCTCTCTTGATTGTTTTGTCTAGTTGAACTGTCTATGATAATTGGAGTATTGTATCATATGTGGCTTTAATCAGATTGAGATAATGTCTTCTATACCTATTTTCTTCAGGGCTTTTATCATGAACAAATATAGGATTATACTATAATTGTATTGACATTTATCTCATCTGTTATGATGTTCGGAACACCATTGTTCAGTGCATATATGTTTATAATTGTTAACTTTTCCTATTGAAATGTTCCCATATCCAGTATGTAGTAAACTTCTTTTCCTCTTCTGAGTTTTGGCTTAAAAGTCTACTTTGTCTGAATATAGGATAGCAATATGTGCCTCTTTCTTTTGAGGTTCCTGTTGCATGGAATATTGTATTCCATTCTTTGATTTTTAGTCTATGAATTTCTTTTTGAGTTAAATGTGTTTCTTATATGAGGTATACCACTTGATTTAGTTTCTTGATCCATTCTGCCAATCTGTATCTTTTGATTGGTAATTTAGAACATTCATTTTAAGAATTATTACTGAAAGTTCTTGACATATTCCCGTCATTGCATTATTTCCCTGGTACCTCTTTCCTTTGTTTTCCTTTCTCCTTAACTTCTCACCCTACTTGATATATTCATTCTATTAGGCCTTTTGGCTTTGTTAGCTTCATTTTTCTCTTCTAGGATATTCTTGAGAACTTTTTGGAATGCTATTTTAGTGGTCATAAATTTCTTAAGGTCATCTTTGTCATAGAAATACCTTATTTCTTCACCAATTTTGCAAGATAGTTTTGGAGGATATATCAGTCTAGGTTTGAAGTTGTCTTCTAGGGCTTGATACACTTCAACTAAAGCTCTTTTGGCCTTTAAGGTTTGTGTTGATAAGCTTTCTGTAATTCTAATGGGCTTACCTTTATAAATGATTCATTGCTTTTCTTTAATAGCTTTTAATATTCAGTTCTTGAGTCCTAGGATTTTGTCTGAGATGTGTTGTGTAAAGTTTCTTTTCTGATCATGGCTATTTTAGGTTATATATGCATCAATTAATTTGTATGTTAAATTCTTTTCCTATATTTGGAGTTTTCTGCTATTATTTCTGTAAACAGGTTTTTGTGTCCTTTGTGCTGTCTTCTGCTTTGTAACTAATTCCAGTTAATCTTAGGTTAGTCTTCTATTCATCATCTAGCAGCTTTTAGATTCATTTTTCATGTTCTCTTATTATTTTTAAGATATCTCTGAATAATTGGTCTCCAACAGCAGCCTTGTCTTCTGGTTTCAACACTCCGTCTTCACATAGGCTGCTTCCGATGTCCATACATTCAATAGAATTTTTGATCTCTTGTATTTCTGTTTTTTACCTGTTCATGGACTCTAATTTTTTGCTAAACTGGTCATTCATGTTTTGTATAGTTTGGTTCAGGTCAGCTAGGTTTTTATTAGTATCTCCCATTGACTCCTTGATCATTTTATTCATTAAGTCCATTATTTATTCAGTTATATCTTCTTTGTGGGCACTGAGGACCTTATTGATCTGTTTTTATATTTTATCTCCTCTGTTATGCTGATAATTCAGCTGTGTGGCTTTTGATCTCACCCACCAGAAAACCTCATGGATCAGCTTTGGAGTAGTTGGGAGTTTAGGGAAGCATTTTGTTGCCCCATCTTCTCATCTTTCTGTTGTTTTGTTTTGTTTTGTGTGAGGTATGAAGGTTGATTATATTAAAAGAATTTGTGGGTAGTATGGAGACCTCTTTAGTTAGTGTCACTACTTTTCAGTGATGCACTCTGAACATGGCTAACTATAGGTTTTTTATTCTGTCTCAGTACCAAACTACCTCTGTTTACTTGGGAGGAAGGCTGCAGTGTATTTGGTCCAGCACCCAGTTCACTCAGAATGGGCCTCAGTTTTAGTGACACAAAAGGAATCCAGATATTGGCATACAAAGAAAACCAATTAATAACAACAGCTATCCCACAATAGTAATATCAATAAAATCAGCAACAGACATAGCATCAAAGACAAACTGGATATTGACATACCCTAAGAACTAGTATTGTACCACCCTTAGCCATAGGAGAGAGATCTATAATTATAGTATAAACACAAAGATATTTCTAAAGGAACCATTGATGCACATGTTAAACACAAAGATGAAATATTAACATATAGTATATATCTACTAAATACAATAACTATACCTCCACTAACAATAGAACAGTATTCAACAATAATAACATAAGAGTTAACTATCTAAATATTCATAAATTTTAAGGTTGATACTAGTAATGATATAGGGGATGAGGAACCAGAGAATGAAAAAAGTAGAATTTGGAAAAGTAATCAAAGATGAAGTATCCTACTAAGGAGCAAAATAAAATTAATAGTATTAGATAAATGTAACAGAAAAGATCAAGAAAAAGAAAAAGACAAAATAAAAATAAATTAAGAAAAAAGAATAAAAGAGTCCCAAAAAATCAATGATGGAAAAAGAAAAGAAACAAATTTGAACTGGGTAGTATTCCTCTGTCTTTTTGAGTGAGTGATTTCTTTCCAAGAGTTACAATCTTGAGATCCAACAAGTCCTAACTTTCTCCACCTAGTTTATGGCCTATGCGTTTGTGAGGTAGCCCCCCGCTTGAGAGGACTGTCTGTTTGTACACCCCAGACTGTGGCAACTGTCCAAGCTGAAGCATGCCCTTGCTCAGTTGGTAGATGGGGAAAGCAATCAAACTACTTATTTCTACTGGGTGTAGGCAGTGGGTCAGGGATTCAAACAGACTGCTGGACTTGATACAAGTACTTTCAGATCCAGGCACCTCTGAAAGCCACACTTGCCAGACCTGGTTTCTCACCATGGGTGATGGGACCTCTGTCCTTCCAAACCTGAGCTTAAACTTCTCAGGAGTCTATATTTACCACCATGGCTGTCTCTTACCCAGTCACCATGGAAAGGTAACACTGGGAACCCTGAAGTGTAGTTATTCTGTAGTTATTCTGTGGCTCTGACTTAAATAACCACTTCCCAAAATGAGGCCTGGAAATAAAGCAGGTGCTGCACTGGATTTCTTTTCAACTATAACCTATTATGAAGGAGTCACTTTCAGAGGACAACCCCATGCTGTTTTTGTTACAATAGACATGGGCTTTTCTTGAAACTAGGACTGCCAACCAGGTCTGTTATTTCTCTCTGGAGCTGCCAACTCTATGAGACTTACCTTCTCTCCCAGAGGATTGACCTCATCAGTGATCAGGATAGGTAGATTGGTTGGCATCTCTGCTGCCTAGTTCAAAGGGAAAACAAAACACACAGTGGGCTTGTAGTTGGTAGGTAGCCAGGCTCTGGAATCCATGGGTGTGGAGTTGGTTGGAGATGAGCACCACATGCGGGGTATAAGGGAAGGTTCCATTAACCAACAGCATCATTTTAAATACTTTCCTAGTTTGTTTTTAAAATGAAATTATGATAATTTATTATAGGTCAATTCTTGGATGTTTTTATTGTTTTTAAATTGTCACCACTATAGATAGAATAGCAGATATCCTCATGGCTGCATCTGTATGAAGATCAAATTTTTTTCTTTACAATTTCAACAATTCCCAGAAGTGGAACTATTATGCCATAAGTATTCTAGTTAAGCTTTGTAGTTAGAAGAAATAGACACCCTACAACCTTGCTAGTTCTAGTAAAAAATGAAGGAAAGGGGGTTCACATGAGCAAAAGGAAACACAGGAATCTAATGTAGCCCAAGAACACAATACCTGCGGGCTTTGGGAGGAACTATAAACAGTCTCCCTGGGGCACATGCACATTTTCTGGTGGCCCAGGAGCCACGTAGTTATTCAACTTTGCTGCCCTGTACTTCTTATCTCCCCCATTTGTGTCACCAGCCTATGCTCACTTCTTTTGCCACCAAGACTCAGTTTTATCTTATGACCATCCATCTGAAGCAATAACAGTAGTCTCTGTCTTTTGATTAACATTCTAGAGAAAGTCTGATGGGCAAGTGAGTGCTGGTCACCTACCCTTGGGCAGCCATGGACTTCAGAGTAAGAATGGTGTTTCATTAAGGGGTATTCTGGAGCTGAATGACATCTCCTCCCAGCCTGGTTTAGTAGCATTCTCTTTTGTAGCTTGAATACTCCCAACAGGGAAATCGGTAAGTATTGGGAATCTGAGCCATCAGAATGCAACTGGTATCTATGGAGGAGCATATCAGGCTCCTTGAGATGGAAGTATGGCCAGTGAGACACACATTTAGTCTTGGTGGCAAATTTTAATCCAATTAACACTCTACAGATGTTATTTCATTCTTTTCTAACATTTTATTTTGTAAAGAAGAAAGATAGAGATTTCAGTTTTTATTTTTATTCTGTTACTACTTTAATCTCTGAATTCTTGTGTTTTATTTTTCACGGAATATTAAACATTTTGCTGCAGTATGATAGTCATGGTTCCCCTTTTCCTGGTGCTCAATAAGCCCTTTACATTTGAAGACATGTCTTTTTTTTAAGTCAAAGAGGGTTTTCCACATGGTTAATTTTGTTAACTTTTTTCCCACTGATTTTGTATTCCCCTTCTGCAATTCTTATTGTCTTATATTGGATTGCTTTGATCAATCTCCCATTTTACTTATCTTTTCCTCATCAGAGCTCACTTGATCTGTTTTCCGTGGACTCTAGGAGAAACTCAAATGAGTTTTGAGCCAAATTCACTGATTTGATTTTATGCACTATCCAAGGTATTCTTCAGGGCTTCTATTACATTTTTGATCTTGGCAACTGTATTCTTATCTGAAAATAGTCTTTCCTGATCTCAGATTATTCAATTTTCCTGTTTATAAACATATTATTAACTCACCTAGAGTGTTTGACTCAATTCAGATTTTCTGATTTATCTGAATCAAGTTACTTCAGGAATTTCCTGAAGTGTCCTGTTTATCAGAGGCATTCCTTCATATCCTTTAACTTTATCCACTTCTTATGGACTTTTCTTGCTATGGATCTTATGATTAGGGTCCCTAAGCTTTGTGCCATTACTTTAATGAAGGTGCAGGCTGTAGCAGGAAATTGTGGTTCAGTATAATTGGGTAAACAAAATTTTATTAGTGAAATAAAGGAATTCTTTTTTTTTTAATTACTTTCATTGGTACATTTTAGGTATGTAGTATAATGACATTCATCATTGGAAATTAGCACCTTTACATAATCTCTCTTGGTTCTTATTTTTCCCCATTCACCTGCCCTCCCTTCAATGCCTCCATCCCTCCCTATTTATAAAGACTTTGTTTCCATTTTTTCATATTAATTCCATTCCCTTCTTTCTTTCCCCTACTACCTCTCCTACTTCCCCTTCCCCCTTGCCCCTTTTCTTCCTATTTCACATTATCTATTATACCTTTTACCTTTCAGTTTCTCACACTAGGGAAACTATTCAATATTTACACATTTGTGTCTTATTTATTTCACTTGAGTATCGCCTCAATGTGCATCCATTTAGCTACAAATATCTCTAATTTCTTACTTTTTATGGCTGCGTAGTAATCCATTTTATAAAAAAAAACATATTTTCTTCATCCAGTCTCCACTTGATGGGCAATTGGGCTGCTTCCAAATTTTAGCTATTACAAGTTGTGCTGCTATGAACACAGGTGCACATATATCACTGTGGTATGATTCTTTTAATTCTTTGGGGATGATGCCCAGCAGAGGAATAGCTGGGTCAAATGAGACTTCCAGTCCTAGTTCTTTGAGGTATCTCCATACTGATTTCCACAGTAGTTGCACGAGTCTACACTCCCACCAGCAGTGGAGCAGGGTTCCTCTTTCCCAACAGCCCCACCACCATTTGTTATAGGTTGATTTCTTGATAGCAGCCATTCTTTCTGGGTCGAGGTAGAATCTCAACATTGTTTTCATTTGCATCTGTCAAATGACCACTGATGTTGAACACTTTTTTTCATATTTCTAATTGCTGTTTCTACTTCTTTATCTGAGAAATGTCTGTTCATTTCAGGTGTCCATTTTTGGATTGGGTCTTTAAATTTGTGAGATCTGATTTGTTTAAGTTCTTTATAGATTCTAGATAGTAGACCTTTGTCTGGGGAATAGCAGGTGAAAATTTTTTCCCACATTGTGGGTTGTCTCTTCACACTGTTGGTGGTTTCTCTTGCTGTGCAGAAGCTTTTTAATTATGAAGAGATTCCACTTGTTGATTGTTTGTGCTAGTGTATGGGCAACTGTGGTTTTGTTCATAAAATCTTTTCCTACACCAATGTCTTCAAGAGTTCTATCTAACCTCTCTTCCCGCTGGTTTAGTGTTTCTGTTTTAATATTTATATCTTTAATCCATTTTGATTTTAGCTTAGTGCATGGTGAGAGATATAGGTCTAGTTTTAGTCTTTGGCAAGTTGAAGCTCAATTTTTCCAGCACCATTTATTAAAGAGACTATCTTCCTCCAGTGAGGATGTTTGGCTCCTTTGTCAAAGATGAGGTGGCTGAGTTTGTCTGGAGTTGTTTCTGCATCTTCTAATCCATTCCACTGGTCCTCAGGTCTGTTTCTTTGCCAGTACCTTGCTGTTTTTATCACAGTAGCTTTCTTTAGTTTCAAGTTGGGGGTTGTGATATGCCTTGGCATGTCTCTGTTCTTTTTCCCTGCTTGGGAAGTTTTCTGCCATTACTTCTGTGAACAGTTTTTTATGTTGTCTGCACTCTCTCCTGTGTCTTCATTGATTCCAATCAGTCTTATGTTATTCTTCTTTGCATCATCTAGCAGCTGCTGGATTGATTTCTCATGGTCCCTTACTATTTTAAATAAATATTTATTTTCCTGGTCACTAATTGCAATCCTATCTTCTATATCTGAAAATTTGTCCTCACATTGGCTCATTCTGCTGTGTAAACTTTCAATGGAATTTTTAATCTCCTGGAAATCTGTTTGCATCTGTTTTATGGATTCCACTTGTTTCCTATGTTGGGATTCCATCATATTCCTCAGCTCCTCTATTTTTTTTATCTTTGTGTGCTCTAGATTTATTAATCCTGTCTTGTACTATGGGCACTATCTCTACTTTTATCTGAGAAATTATTTCTGATTTCATTTTTTCAAAATCCCCTTTTTTGCCAATTCAGTGAGTCCAGGTGGTTGAGTATCAGATTGTTCCATCTCATTTTCCTTTGGGGTTGACTTAGGTGATCTCAAAGTCTGGTTTTGAGACTTATGTATGTGTCTTCTCATTTCAACAGATGCAGCCTGTTATGCCTTTGGTGAGGCAACTTTTTGCTCACCTAGTGGTGTTCAATTCTCAGCAAGCCACTGAACAGTCTTTTCTCTGCTGCTCACCAGTACACTAATCCCTGGGTTCTGAATGGTGGCCTTCTGGATCCCTGAGCTGACTTGTTATCTGGGCAGGTTTCTGGCTGGGGCCTGTGCACCCTGGGATGGCATGTAGGTGTGCCTTTTCCTAGGGCCCCTATGTACTTGTTGTCTGGGAGGGCCTTTGGCTGGGGGCTGTGCACCCCAGTTTCTGTTGTGTGAGCAAGCTTCTGGCTAGGGTCTTGTGCACTTACCAATGGTATTGGGATGACCCTCTGGCTGTTGCTTGTGCATGTGTGCAGCTCTTTTCCAGACAACCCCTTGTCTTGGGCCAGTGTGCCTGAGCATCTGGCATTGGGGTGGGACCCTGGCTGGGATCTGCTTGCAGCCATGAGGCTCTGGTCCACATTGCTGCTCCCCCAACTAAGGGGGTCTGGTGTGCTTTTATTGCAGAGATTTTCTTCATTTTTCCTGAGGGCTTCATCAGTTTTCATCAAGGAACATCAGAGAAACCCTCTTTCTGTTGTTCACTTCTGCTCTATCTTCTGGAGCTCAGAACAATGTCCTTTATGACCCCTGCAACTCTGCAGTGTGGACCCAGGTAATGGCTTGGCATAGCTGCCTGGGTTGGGGATGTGCTGCTGGTGCCTGAGGGGCTCACTTCCTTGGTACTGGGGGGCTCTGCTCCTCAGCACTCAGGGGTGGTGGTACAGCAGCCAGCAAGGCTCACCTCCTCAGCACTGGGGCAGAGGAATGCTACAACTCTGCTCATGATATGACTTCTGTCCATAGCAAGTTCCAGCCAGATGTCCACACATGCTTAGTCCCTTAAGGCCACATCCACCACTTTCACAGGTGTTCAAGGATTTGTACATCCTGCCAGTCAGCCCCACAGCACACTGCTCCCCCTAATCCTTGGCACCTGACTTTTGCAGTTTGGCCCTTTGACCAATTCTCCAGGAAAATTTTCCCTCACAAGTGGACAATTTCTGACCATAATCCTTTCTCTCAGGCAGGGCCACTCACAGTGAGAGTTCCTTGTGGATGGCAGGGACCTTGATTTCAGTGTGAATACAGATATTTACCTATTTTTCCCTTTGGATATTCCTACATAAGAAGTGCAAAGTGGATGAGTTCCAAACTCCCAGGAGCAGAAATTTGATTTTTTTAATGATTTTGTCTTGGTCTTCCCAAGCTCAGAGAGTGACCACAGAGTATCATGGAGTGTAATTGTTGCACCCCTATGACCAGGGACCTGGCCTGTGGCAGGGGTGATGTTGGGGATAGAGAGAGAAATCAGACTCCATTGTTTTTGTGTTTGGATTAGCCACAGAGTGGCACTGGTTATGTCAGTGGACAGGGGTGACTGTCCCTGTTCATGGTGACATGGCCATGATAGGTCCAGATTCCAGAGGGATCCCAGTCCTGAGCAAGTTCAAGTTCACTGTCAGACAAGAACATGATGAACAGCTGATTTTTCTTGGTGTCCTTACCTTGGAATTTGTTACTGATGAAAATGATGTTTGGGATATTCCTGCATACTGCCTGAGAGACAAGCCAAGAGAAGTCGCTCTTTTCCTCAGACCTGGCAGCTCCACAGTACTGATTAGTTTGTAGCTCTCCCCAAACCATCCCTCAGAGCTTTAGCATGTTAATTTTCAAGTTTATGAAGTGGCACTAAAGATAACAATGAATTCCTTCACCCATTACCCTCCTCCTACCTGTTGTAATACTCCCACTTAGAATGTTTGTTTTTCTGTTCCCTGTGTGTGTGCATGTGTGTGACAGAGTTGAGGGGGCCAGCCTTCATGGTAAATAACCCATTTGTCTGCTACTTAAAGTCTTGTATTCTCACTCCTAATTATGGTCACTGTAATTTTCCCCCTGCTGGTGATGTGAGGATGTCAGCTAGAGTCTATCAAATGCTCTGCAACCCGCTAGTCAGCCTCTTAATTTGACCCTTGATGACTGATTTTGTCAGCTCACTTTCCTTCCCCCCCATCCTATTGTGGGCTTAGACCATATCTGCTTTTTTTGAGCACATAAGAAAGCAAACTGAGGTGCCCCACTGTGGACAATGGGTGGGAGTCTGTGGGCCCTAGGGTCTTTCCACAGCCCAGCATAGGAATAAAGCCCCTGGTGCCCTTTTCCAAGGATGATAAGAACAACCAAGCAGGGAGGATTGCAGAGCCCATTTTCCAGAAAGAACCTTTGGTAACTTGAGAACATTTCACCCTCTGTTAAAGTAACTGGCAGTAAAAAATGAGAAAAAGCAAAGAGGAGAAATGGAGTGGAAATCTCTGCCCTCTGAGTTGTTTGACAGGAAGAGGCACTTTAGTTTCTACATAGAAATTATAGTCAGTAATATGTGCACCATATGGTATTTTGCTCAGACTCCTTGCCTAAGTTGTTACTGGCAAGAGTGATGGCATTGACACCATCATCAGGAGAAACCGTCACTGTTAATTACATCATTGAAGTGAACAGTTTTAACCCAGAAGCAGTATGGTGAAGAAGGGAAGGTATAGAGTCATCTTTGCTGGACACAGCAAATTCTAGTTGACCTGTCGGCTCAGAAGGGCCATTCAGGACTCCTTGGAACTAGGCAGGTAGGGGGGTGCAGCTGAGGGCATATGGGTTCATCCTCTCTCCTGCTGCAGAAGTTCTGGGGATGGGGTTGTTGTAAAGTTATGAGCAGCCTGGAAGAAAGTCCTGTGTGTGCTGCAGAAAGGTACTGTGGGTGCTTTATACCTGAGAAGATAGGCTCCAGTGATCTCCTGAGTGCCAGCCTTGCCCTACCTTTTCCCTGTGGATGAATGTGAAACAGTCTCTTAGCAATGGTGTTTTAATACTTGTATTTCCATAAGCTTTTTACAAGAAGCTGTACAAACTTGTTACCCCTTATCACAACCTGTACCGAGAAGGCCTGAGGAGGTCATGGTAGTGGTAGAGAAGACCAGCACCTATAAGGAGCTCCTGCAGGGTCAGTGCCCCTGTGCAGTGTTACAAGCAAGTGCTGGAATGAGCCTCTACAAAATAAGCACTGATGGAGTCCTCAGGGCCATGGGCCACAGTGGGAAGATTAGCAGTTCCTCCTACCCTAGGGCACCCTCAGCCAGCTCATTCAGACTCTCAGGCAGGTGTGATGAGGTTCACTGGAGCTGTGTGAACACCGAACATATGATGTTTATGTGGCACTTAGCATGATGTCTGACTCAGCAAACAATATGTTATGTTTGACTATCAGATGTTAAATTTGTTTCTCTTTTCTCGGTGTTCTCTGGAGTTGATTGTAGGAAATACCATTAAATGGTTTTGATTTCAGATTCTTCCCTTACAGAGCAGGCTGTCACATCCAAGCAAAGCTTTGTAAAGAACAGTACACTGCTGTTTGAGAACATGGGCTCTGGTATCTTGTAGGTTTAGATTTACATTCTATCTCAACCACTTAGAGACCATGTCACCTTGGCCAAATTTCATGGCTTCTCTATGTGACACTGCTCTTATCTGTAAAACAGGAACCATAATCCTTTTTCATTTAGCATGGAGGGGAGGGAGAAGCCATATTTCTAGCAGGACTTGTAAGGACTTGAATTTAAAAGTCTGCCCAATAGCCTGGTGACCCCAGAGCCTAACTTGGGGCCCCTCAGTACATCCAGTACTGTGTTTCAGGGTACAGATGCATTCCTGATTCATAGCCCAAGGGGTCTCATATTTCATGCAATGAGCAGGTAGAGTCTGGCACTTTTTTTCCCCCTCTGGCTGAGAGATTGCTTGTGAGATCTTACTGAACCTGGTCTGACATAGCATTAAGTGTAAAAAGGTTCTGGACATGGTGGTATTTGAGAATCCTTTTAAAAATACATAACATTCCGAAGCAATGGCATTGACTTATTGAAATAGAATTTTTTATCCAGAAAGTGGTAGGTTATTTATTTTCTCTCCCATTTTTGGGTAGGTATTGTGCACTTACTGTGTGCTAGATGCAGTGTTACATGCTACCATGCATGCTATTTAGTCCTGGCCACAATCTCATGACACATACAACACCTGTTTCCCATGCAATGAAGGGAGGCTCATGAGCAGCAGAGCACTTAGACTTCAGGGCCACTGGGCCCTGAGCCTGTGATCCTTCTGTGGCACTGTTGCTTCAGGGGATGCTTGGATTATCATGGTTGCAGAACCAATGTGGCTGATCCCTTGCCAAAAAGAATGCATCTGCCTTGCCTTCTGCTCTCCTTGCCCAACTTATTCATTTGGACACACTTTGGTCACTGTGGAGAATATTGCTCTGCAGTAGAAACATACCCTCTAATTTCATAAATAAATTGTGTTTTGGAGAATATTTTTTTGCAGAAATCTAGCCCATTTTATGCCTTTAGATAGTGGAAATTGTGGTCATGACTGATGTTCTTTCCTCAGTTAACAAATGATTCTTTCTTACCACAGAAGTACAGGAATTATATTTATAAATGAACACATTCTTTGTTTTTCCTTGATTGCTGACAGCAGCTGCTGTGAGTCCTTGGTAGAAGAATATTTAGTGAGAAAAGCCAGGCTGGTATTGCAGAAGAGGAAGTTGATGAATCATCTTTCTGTTTGTAACTTCAGAAACAGGTTAATTGTTTCAGTGACTGGCTCTGTCTTGATTAGGAAGCATTGATAATAATTTATGATATAACTTCAAAAAGGTATAGGAAAATTAATAGAATTCTTAGCCAACATAAATTATAGTCGTTACCTACTGTACCCAGAACCATCAGGGCTGCCAAGCTAGTTGATGAAATTACAAGTGAATTTTTTGGTCTGAAATTCTCTAGATAATCAAACAAGCCTTTGCTGTATTTCTTCACTATAAAATTCCTCTTGGTGAGCTAATATTATTTAGTTTAAAATACCTCAATTCTATAACTTAATTAAAAACCTTTCAAAAGTTAATTTTATTAATATATGTGTACTTTATCTACATGTGCAAATATTATTTGAATATGATAAAACTTTTTGATAAAAAAGAAACTGCTAACATATGGGAAAGAACAGTTTAGGTCAAGAAATATGAATTCTAAGATTGATTTTTATCTGGCTTTCATTCTATTCAGCAGTAGAAATATATATATTTTTTTTTTTTTGGAAATGCCAGTAATCCAGAGATTGACAGCAGGGACAGAAGTGGCTGTGACTGACCCTGAGCACACCTCTGCCTATACCTCAGCTGGGCCCAGTCCTCCAGCACCCTCCTGAACCTCACCTTCACAGCAGCCTGTGAGGTGGGTGGTACCACCCACACTACAGATGACAGGACCAGAGCCCTGAGGCAGGCAGGAATTTGTTCACATTCAGACAAATATGTTGAAAACCTGGGGTCTCAACGCAGGCAGCTGACTCAGCTTGCAGTTAATTAGCTAGACTGCTGCACAGAGGGTGACTTATCTTACAAATATAAAATGTATCTCAGTAGACCTTATTTCCATTCAGAATTATTTCTGGTGTTCCTTGAGGACACACTGGACATAGTATCTTTCCCGATACTGACCCTCAAAAGATAAAGGTACCTTGAAATTTTATTATGTGTGGGAAACACATGCACTTAGCTTCCTTTGGTTAAACTGATATCTAGGTAAAGTAGGCTCTTACTTGTCCTGGTGTCATGCTTGTTGTCATGTTCTGTCACTGGTCATTGAGGCTTAACTGCTCTCTTGCTCTCAAACACATACCCCAGGCTTTATAAACATTTTTCATTTTGTCCCATCCTTAACCTGCCAGCTGGACCAGGATTGATCTCCGCCCAGTAGACCCTCTCACCTTTCCACTTGTGGTGACTGTTTTGTCTTTCTCAGAAATTCTATCTTGCTCTTTCTGTTTGGGAGACCCAGCAACCAGAAGGGCATGTCTCATTTGTGCCTTACCCTATAAGAGACAACTCAATAGGAATGTTTTGTTTTTGTTTTGCTTATTTTTCCCCAGAATTTTTTGGAAGGTAAATGTCAGGATTCTTGGCATTTTTGGACAAACCAGCAGAACTGTTCTTCTAAACTCCTTTGAACAAAATGTATAGTAAAATGTTACCTTCTGTGATGTGTTGTGTGAGGATTGCACAGAATTGGAACAAAAGATCAGAGTGAAAGTTTTGGAGGAGCAGAGATTGAATCTTGTCCATGAAAGATGGTGGAGTTGTGGTGCTCCATGGCTGACAAGGGTATCTAAATGGGAATGACAGTGTTGAAAACCAGCCAGGCACAGAGCTGGGAAGCAGTAGATCCCACAAACAGGCAGTGAAAAGACCCACATGATCAGGAGACAGGAGAGATATTGGGGATAAATAAAAAATAAAGTGGGGATATTTGAGGGGAGACAATGGAATAGAAGAGCTCTGGACAGCTAGATGAATTAGCCCATGTACCCAGAAGGGTGTACCCAGATAAAGATAACCTGATTATCTCAGGGGCTTAAAACAACACAGTTGCTTCTTTGCTCATATTACATACACAGTGCAGATCTTGGGGTAGGGAAGGGTTTGCATACTGGAAGATACTTGGACCAAGCTATACACATTCTATGATGCAGATATCTCTGCAGGAGTCTTCTGCATCCCTGCATGGGGCATGAAGGACTTAACACCCAGAGAGTCCTTGAATGTGTTTACAGGGAAGTAACAGTTCCCTTTGGCTCATATCTGATATACCCAAATCAGTTACATGGCCTCACCTGACTCTAGGAGACAGAATAGATGTCCCTTCCCTTGTGCCTCGAAGGGGAAGAGAACATGAAATGTTGATGAACCTTACTGATGACTCCCTACCCAGGCAAAGGGTTTAGACTCAATTGGCAAATAATAGGGCCATTTTCAGGGTCAGGTATGATACATGTATTCCAGAAAGATTCACCGGAGTTCAATGTTTAAATGATGACTGCCAAGTTCCTCACCTTCTCCCGTGTATGAGCTTTTATCTATGGTGCTTATGTGTGGACACTTTGGCTTCCTCATCACAATCAGGATCAGGGGTAGTTAAGAACACAGATTCTAATCATGAAACCCTGGGTTTCAATCTCAGCTCTGCCATTTAGTAGCTGTGTGGTGTTGAGCAGGTAACCTGCCTCCCAAGCCTCAGTTTCCTTATCCATAGTTTGAACATGTTCTACCTTGGGATTTTCAATTGTTTACAGAATTCTTCTTTCCCCTCCACCTTTCTTGCCCTTCCTGTTTGCCTTATCAAAGCCTCACTTGCCTCTAGTCTCCCAATCCATTGGCCCTCTCCCAGCATTCTTTCCCTCCCACACACCACAGTGAACATATTTTGATTGTTTTTTGTCTTAATCTCCCAGCATACCAGATTATCACAGCTCAACCCATCTTCCACTATTTCTTCCTCTGCAAGTCTGAAGTTCCACCACAATCTGGTGTTTCCTAGAGTCCCTGGAGATATCTGAGTGCAGACACCCTTTTATTAGCCCACATCTCTTTCCCCCTCTTAGGCCCTGGCAGTTTTGCACACTTGGCAGTTTTGCCTTCCCCACCTGCAGCAGTGAAGCTAACTGCTCAGTCACTCATGAAGACAAAGTTTCTATTTGTTACCTTTTACCTAATTGGTGAACAGGTGAATGCAGTCCTGCTAGGACAGTAGGATCGCCTAGCACAGAATTTCTCAAATTGAATGAGCATTCCATGACAATAGGTGTCCATCACCCACTAGCTTATCAGCATCTGGATTCTCAATTAGTAGGTCTAGAATGAGGCCCATGACTCCACCTTCTAACCACTCCTCAAGAGGATTGTGATGCTAGTTCAGACTCTAAAGAGAAAGGAATTGGTGGCACATATTGAGACCTCATATGTTCTGAACAGCATGATGTCTTCCTTGTAGCAAGAGCTCTGCCTCCAGAGCATAGCCAAGCACTGTGTCACCTAGAGCTGCCTTAAAACACAGGGTCTGAGGTCCGTGCAGCCCCACCAATTTAAAACCCACCTTTGATCAGGATTCCTAGATGATTCAGTGCACACAAAGTTTTGAGAAGCCCTAACTAAGAAGATTTGAATGAAAAGGTCTTGGAACATTTGTAAAGTTGTGTGTGTGTGTGTGTGTGTGTGTGTGTGTGTGTCTGTGTGTGTGTGTATGTGTGTGTGTATTTAGTGCTCAGGAAGCTGAAAGCACTGATGTCAAATGAAGCTAATTAGTGAGTGGGTTGAAGTTAATCAGGAAAGAGTCTCTGAGGAAAATGAATTTTGTGCTAGGTTTGGAAAAAGAAAAACATATTCATACATGTGAGATTTGTACTGTAAGCATCAGTGAGAACATCTTACCTATACTCATATTTTAGAGAAGCCTGGTTGTAAAAAATAACTTCTGCGTCTATCTTACTAAACTATATTTATTTTGTTATTTTATTTATGTATATTATAGCAAACATTCATACATAATCATATTTTTCTCTGTTTTCTAAATATATATAAAGAAAAGTAAGAAATTGGAAAGTACTTCTGAAAGGCATAGTACTGATTCAGAAATAACTTGAGGGAAATCCTTGTCTTATGTTCAGGACACAGGAAGAAGTGAAGCTCCTTCAGATGCCCTCTGTCTCTCCAAGTGAACTTTACTGAACTCTGCAGGTCAAGGGATGATCCTGTATTGCATGCCAAGAATGGACCTTGTCTTACTTCTTTCTCCTCTCCATCTTACAGAGCATTTTACACTTACGAGGTGTGATGAAAAAATACAGTGAATGTTAACATTTGTTTAATGTATTATAGTAAAAGGTACATTGCTGGAAATCCCCCTCAAAATACTCCCTTCACTTTGAACACACTGATCTCACAGTCTTGCCACTTTCTGAAGCAAGTCTGGAAGTTCTCTTTTGTGGGTCTCTCTAGATGTGCTGTCCTTAGTTGCCTTGATATTGTGAATAGAATCAAAATAGAAGTCAAACAGTTCCAGATTCAATGGATGAGATGGATGAGGACTCACTTAAATGTTTCTATGAGCCTACCTTGCTGTTGAATGGAACTCAGCAGAAGCATTCACTGCATTTTTTAAATCACACCTTATAATGAAACTCATGAAAGAACACTTCCAAAACTGCTTCAGAAAGTGGTAAGAACAATGCGATAAATATGCTTGAAGCAAGGGGGAATATTCTGAGGATTGATAACAACTGTGTCTTTTTCTCTAATAAATTTTTTAAAAATTTAAACATTCACTATGTATTTTGTTCATACCTTGTACATGAGTTTTTCCAGATATTGAATAGAGATTAAACCACTTTTTCAAATAAATAGCTGATATCCTCTTACTTATTAGTGTTGCACCCAGTGAGAAAGAACCAACCAGAGACCAATATTAAATCCACACAGTTTATTACCAGCAGGGACTGAGCCTAGCATTGGACTCAAGCCCCTACTGGAGAGAGATTAACATATTTTATACACCTTTGAGGTCAACAGTTTCTAGGCCCCCCTATGGGATAGAACTAGTAAAGCAAGCAAAAGGTACAGAAGCAGAATGCCCTGCTGTTAGAACATTTGTAAAACAATAGTTGATTAATTGTTATTTCTAAAGAGACTTTCTAAGGGGAGGAGGTTTTTAAGCTTCCTCCTTCTGAGTTCATCCAAATGGCAGGCAGGTGGGTCAGGCAGCAATATGGAGTCTGTCTTGCTAACTAGGGTCCTTCAGGAGTATGGTATGTGAGGCAGGTAGACCTGCCTCCACTTGGTGTCCCAAGGAAGGCCCTTTCAAGACTGTCAGGGTTGGAACCCCAGTCAGCCCCAGGAGGCGGCAGCTTCCATAGAGGTGGTATCACAGATGAGAGAGGGCACACAGAGGGCAGGGAGGTGCCAGGGGGTAAGATGTCTAAATTGCAGCCCCTAGTTTACCCCTCCCCTTCTTCTTTCTCCTCCCATGGTCTTTCCACCTCAGAAATGCACTTCCTCTTTTGGTTCCAGTTCCTCAGTTGTCCCTGTGGTCAGTCCATCAGCAAATACTGTGACTATGTTTGAAAATGTCTAAAATCTAGTTGTCTCACTGCCCCACCTACATGTCCCTGTGTCTTGCACAGGCTCTGGCATTAGCCTCCCTGGCTTTTCCTTGATGCCAGAGTTAATTCCCCACAGTCTCCAGAGTTCAGCTCTTATAAAACAAGCTTACATCCCACTATTCCTCTGCCTTACTCTTCCCAGTGGCCTTCTTCCTCACATAGAATAAAGCTCACTGTTCTCAGCATGGCCTACAGGTGCTACCTGAGCCATCCCCATGCTGCCCAGCTCACTGTCCCAGCCTTGCTGGTCACCACTGCAACACACTGAGCATTTCCCTGTATCTAGGTCTTCTGCTTGCTCATCCTTCTGCCTGGAATGCTCTGTGCCCAGAGAGCTACCTCGTTGGTTGTTTTTCTCATTTCCTCAAGGTCTTGGTCCCTACTCTCACCACTCCTGTGTTCCTAACTGGAGCCCCTAGGACTTGCTATTAGCATGTGGTCACTTTCCCATCTCCAGTACTGCACCTAACATCAGGGGAATGTAGTGTTTTCCCATTTATCCTACTTCATACATAGTAATTCCACAATTTAGAAGGTCAGATTACCTTGCAACTTTTTTTTTTTTTTTTTAGCTTTTGAAAGGCTTGACATTTAAATGTTCCTTTTAACTAATGCAATCTAGATGGCTTCACCTTACTGAGCTTCTTCAGGAAGCAGGGATTGAAGCAAGGGAAGCTGATTGGGATTAGGCCTACTTCCCTTCAATGAGATCTTTATTGTAATAGCTAAAAAGAGGCTTCACCTTCAGTGTTTTACTGAAAACTATCTGAAGCTGCACAGTTCACCCACTGCTAACTTCTGCAGATCCCCTCTTTTTATTCAGCATCTTCACCTCCAGTCACCTTGACCAACCTGGGAAAAGTTTGGTTGAGAAAACTACTATAAAGCATCAATTAAAGAAATACTTGGGGGAAAGAGTGTTCTAGTTAATTTCGTGTTTGGTTAACTGAGCACCACCAGAGTCTGTATTAGGAGGAGACAGCTTTATGCAAATGAAAAATTGTGGATAAATATTTCTTGACTTACAATCTTATTTTTCAGTTGGAAGCCATGTGATATTGAGCCTCAATTTTCTCATCTGTAAAGGGGGATAATGCCTGTCTTACTGGGTTGTTGGTAAATGAGACAGCATTTGTAAATATACAGTGGCTCTATAGGATCTCAGTAGAACATATTTCTCTTGTTTTCATTCTTCTGAAAAATACTTCTTCATACATTGGCATATGCTGTTTTAAAAATGTGTATTAGTGTAGAATGTTGGAGGAAGGTTGGTGATATTAGTTGGAGGTGGCTCATTAATGTACAATATTTATGACAAATAGTAACAAATCAGTCCTTTGGTATTTATTTATTTATTGTATCTTAGACCCTGTAAGAAAAGCAGAAAAAAATAGAAGATTGTTTTATTCTTTTTTAAATGCCTGGATATTCTTTTTTGTCTCTTTTAAAAATTGAATGGGGAGAGGAAATATGGCAGGAAATTCAGCATGGCTAGTTAAAAGTGGAAGAAAAGCACATGAGGATAAAATAAAGTTTCAAAAACCTAACTAAAAGCAGTAAAGAAGTGAAAGTGAAGTCCACAGTGACCTCAACAAATGGGATAAGGGCCATCACCAAGTGAGGGGTAAAATATCTGGGAAGCAGATCTCAGGGAGGGGAGCCCTGACCTTCAGGGAAGAAGGCCACTGTGTGGAGGCAGTGGGAGCAGATTTGGTCACAGAGGAGTTCATTATAATGCAGAAGCAGAAGTGGCAATTTGGCTGATAATTTGTAAATGAAACAGTCTGTTTCCTATTCCTACCACCACAGGTGAAATATTCAGGTGGAATAACTAGATAGATGGACAGACAGACAAGTAAGGATTCTTCTCTACTGAGAAGGAATGACCCCGGAGAAAACAACTCTGCACTCTGATATTCAGAATCTCTTCATATAATAATGAATTTTCACCTGATTGAAGTTGTCAATTAACAAACCAAATGTTCACATCTAAAAGGTCACTTAAGGACCATTCTAAGGGAGCTTCTATTATGAAACATAAAATTTGGAAATGTATTGCATCCATAGAACAAGAACAGGATGCTGTGACACATGTACAATCAGACAAGGAAATTAATCTTGACCATTACAATATTATTGCTGAAATGAAAATTCAAAAGAACAGTTGGAAGATAAAGTTGAGGAAATCTATTCCAAAATAGGGAGAAAATAAAATATTAGAGAAAGATTAGAAACATATTGAATCAATCTAGAGGCCTAAATTCAGCCAATGTGAGCCTAGAAAGAAAAAAAAACAGGAAAAATTACAAAGGAACTAAAAAAAAAGGATATTCATCTCCAATTTACCAAGCACCTGCAACAGTATATGAAAAAATATATAAAGATAATTCCAAACACGCAGAGAATATCCCAAAAGTTGGAAGAGAGAAATAACAACAAAAAGATGACCTATAAATAATCGGAACGGAACTTCTATCAGAATTCTCTATATATTGGACACTAGAAAACAGTGAAGCTGGGGCCAGGGATTTAGCTCAGTGGTTCTGCCACCTGCCTTGCAAGCACAAAGTTCTGAGTTCGATCACCAGTACCCCCCAACAAACAGTGGAGCAATGTCTTCCTAAGTCTAAAACAAAATGATTTTTTCTGGAGTTTTCTGCTCAGGAAAATGATCATGTGTGGAAATAGAATAATATTACTTCCAATCATTCAAGACCTTTGAAAAATCATCTTTTCCATGGGCACTTTTTTTAGGAAGCTACTTGAGGATGCTCCAGAAAAAATGAGGACAAAAGGCAAGGAGGTTATGAGGTGAGGGAAATTAGATATCACCCAGAAATTCAGTGAGGGGCTATCTCAGGATGACAGGGCCATACTGAGAGGACCAGTGGATCTGTGTTTAAAGACTGCCTCACAGGGTCATGCAGAACAGGCCGAATCAGCCCGCTGCAGACAAGCAGTTCTGTGCATGCCCCACCAAGGTCCCGAGTCCTGCGGAAGACACCAAATCCGCCCGCTGCAGACAGGCAGGTCTGTGCACACCCTACCGAGGTCCCGAGTCATGCAGAAGACACCAAATCAGCCCACTGAAGACAAGCATATCTGTGCATGCCCTACCGAGGTCCCAACTCATGCAGAAGGCACCGAATTAGCCCACTGCAGACAGGCAGGTCTGTGCATGCCCTACCAAGGTCCAAGTTGCACGGAACATGCTGAATCAGCCTACTGCAGACAGCCAACAATTCACTGGACACCCCCCCACACTCCTCTGTACAGCCACCCGGTTCCACACTAAAAAGATGCAGAGAAAAAGACTTCTATTTCCTGCCTCACATATTTGCCTGAAGATGGCAAACACATTTTAACAAAATGTAATAAATCTGTAAATTTATCAAAATAACATATTTCTCTAATGCCTTTATTTAAACTCAGATAGTTTGTTCACTGACAAAATCAGATGTCATCCAGAAGAAAACTTACATTAAAGGTGCACATATGTAAATGAATGGAAGTATCTTAATTATAGACCCATATTTTCATACATGTTCATGACAACTAGTGATGCTTTTACTTCTTGTGTGAGAACAGATATTTATAAATTGTTATCATTTGCAATTTTTTTTGTAATTTGGAATTTTTAAGTTTGGTTCACTACAAATTTGACAAGGAGGTGAAAGTTAGACTTTTAAAAGAATAGAAATATCAAAAAAGAAAACAGAATAAAATAATCAAGAAAATTCTCCAAGGTGTTTTGCCAACAGCTCACATCCTCTGTTTTACTGCCTGGCAGGTTATCCTACTGACCCCAAGCTTTGCAGAGAGGCCCTTCCTAATCACCTGCAGACAGAAACTTTATAAACCTGGGACCAGACCAGCCTTCCCAGGACATGGAACACATGGCTCCCAGTACCTGTGTCTCAGCTCTCAAAATCAGACCATGCCTGTTTCTGCATGCCCACTTATGAGAATGAAGTCAAATTGGCAGCAGGTTTGTGAGCTTACAGTCATATAAAATTGAAGCCAAGTGACCCAGAAAAATGTCCTCTGCAGGATCAACAAGAATTTTTCTGCGGTGTCCTGGAACTGAGTCCTTCATGAGATGCCTCCATCCTTCAAGGGCTTTTATACCAGATTCTAGTAAAAAAGAGAAAAGAATGTAATTTCATGTATGGTTTTATTATATATCATGATAGTATCTTCAGATGGATCAAAGGAATTTTTGTTTTCAGCCACATAGAAAGATACAGAAACAAGACAGAGAATGTTTTTAGGATTTAAGGGATTTGGAGTGCACAGTAAGGATGCATGTTACTGTGACCTTTTAAGTCATAAACAACCAGGAAACACCAGTAGAATGGATCAGTATCAGCCATAGATGGAAGGTAAGCAGGCAGCCAGGTGTCCTGAGAGAGAAGTGAGCAAATCACAGGGTTTCCTCCTGCAAATGTGGGCCAGGCTGAGGTGGATTCACACTGCTGACTGCACAAACTGGGCACAGAGTCTGACACAATTCCCCTTCTCCCACTCAGCAGGGAAGTGCACTGCCCTGGTGGACAGGACCTGTGGGTCACTCCCCAGCCTGCACAGAGAATGAGCCCACTTTGGGCCAGTCCATGGGGGACAGTCCACATGTCCTGAGAGGGGCCGGATGCCCAGGGTTGGCCTCAGGTTCTCATCAGCACTGTCGGCTCCCACGCACCTGGCTCCCCATGACCTCTCTGAGAGAGCTGCCACTCACATCTCTTTCTAACTCAGCTCATGGGCCTAAGGTGTCTGTGCAAGTGCTGCTATGGTTTCCTGACAACTGAGATGATTGTGTATCAGTGACAGCCACGAACTGCTAATGTGACCTGTGAAGAAGCACAATCAGGAAGCAGTCAGTGGAGAAAGACAGATGACTGGGACACATCCATGATTCCTAGGAAAATCTCACTTATTTACAATAGATATTTTAAAATTTAAAAAACACAGTCTCCCCCCATTATTATTTCATCTAAATGTGGTCTTTAGAAATTAATAACTTGTAAAAGAAGTTTTAGTGGAAAGTTTCATCATATAGTGTTTTATAAAATATACATGAAAAAGCTTTTATAATCAATAGATTCCTATCAGATAAAATACTGTGGAAATAAAAATGCATTTCCTTTGAGATCTTATTTTACTCATAGGCAATAAATAAATAAATAAACAAAAACAGTGAACTGAAGTAAAAAAGAAACCTATGTTCTGTAACTCTTAAGGAGAAGCAGGACTCTCAATGCTGCTTCTTCCTTCAGATTTCACAGGAGCAGCCTGAGCCTGGCCACACGTGCCCCAGTGTCATTGTCACAAACATCCTGTGCTCCCATTAAACTCAAGGCCTTATTCATAAGTTAGTACAAAAAGCACTTCCAACTGTAAACTTGCAGCAACTGTGCCTGAAACTCTACATCAGTTTCATCTTTGAAATTCATCATTTTTATAGTTTCCTGCACTCATTTTCTAAATTAAATGAAATATGGAATTAAATATGGAATGGTAGATTAAATATGGAATGTTTCCAATGTAGACAGTAATCCATAGGACCAACGGGATTCATACCATCTGTTTCAACACCTCATGGACCTGCATGAAAATACTCCTAGTCCTTGAGAAAATAATTCACCTTACCAAGTCCAAATTCAAGAATTTTCAAAATGTTCCCAATGTTTTCCATGCCCAGAAGTTGCAACACAGGTCTATACATGATACACCTGCTCTTGCTACTTGAAGAGTATGTATTCTGAAATATGGATTTTCTTATAAATATCTTAGTTCATTTAATGCTCAATCTCACATTTTGAAATATTTGAGTTTATATAAAATTCAATATATATTGTACCACATAATGTTATTATTTAAAGCAGCCATGTTTTCAAGAACAGAGGATAATTTAATGTATACCACAGTCTTACTATATTTAAAATTCAAGAAAGGTAATTTATAGACAGTATCAGCCATTCTCTGTATTTGTCAATCCGTTTCACTTATCAATTCACATTACATATTCAGAATCACTCTCATCTTTTTCTACATTTTGTGATAATTTGTGTTTTATATATAAACCAACTACTTATTTAAAAAATACTTTAAGTTATTTAATGAGCACATTCGCTTTATCTGTTTTAAGGAAAAACACATCAATCATCTAGTTTCTATTTATATATCTATCTTTTGAAGTCAGCCAAATAAAATTTCTTTTAAACTTGTCTTGTTAAAAAAGTCTAATTTAAAAAATGACTTATCCCCATATTTTATTATTTTAAGGGCTTCGAGTCTGAACCACCTGAGAACTGCATCCTAATGCACACCCAGACCCCAACCCCATCCTCCCTTGGACCGAGGGTGCTTGAGCCCGGGCCCCTCATGAACAGAGCCTTCCTGGTGCTCCCTAGTCCCTGCAGCCTGCATGAACCTCTGCCTGGCACCTCTGCAGTGAACCCCAAGCCCTGAATCCAGCCTTCCTGATGTGGGTGCTTTGTGGCCCATGTGCTCCCCAGAAAAGTCCTCAGGGACAGGGACTACAGAGGCCACATGCTGTTCACAGATTTTGCCTGGCCCAAGGCCTGGAAGGGGCCTGGGGGTCCTCAGTGCTTCCTTTGATGCTGAGGGACAGAGCCTGGGGAGATCCTGGTATTCTACTCAGACTCTCCAAAGGCCACTGTATCTCAGTCCAATGGGACCTGTGATGTAATATTCCTTATCCATCCAGTGCATCCCTAGAATGCATCTCCATGGGTTTCCCAGTTTTGATTTCACTGTTCAACAAATTTGCCACATTATAATTTAATATGATAAATTTAACATTAACAAACTAGAAGCAATTCTTGAAATATTTGGCATTTGAAGATTAATATTTAATTTGCCATGAGAACTATTTATTATCAAAGTTTTCACATATTGGCAATAATTACTAAATCACAAAAAAGTGTTTTAAGTGGTAAAAAGGACAATAAAGGGTTTGACTAAAGGTTTATCAATCTGCTTTATCTTTTCAAAGAATTTATTCTTTGTTTCATTGATCATTTGTATTGTATTAGCTTTTATTTCATTAATTTCAGCTCTGGTACATATTACTTATATTCTTCATTGATTTGGAGTTTGATATTTCATTATTTTATCACTTTGAAATGTATCATTAGGTTGTCTCTTTGATATTTCTCTAATTTTCTAACACAGACACTAATACCAGTAAATATCTTCACAATATCTTCAAGGTTTTACATAGTTTCTAGGGTGTTTTATTTTCATTTTTATTTGACTCTATGAATTTTTAAAGTCTGCCCTTTGATACCTTGAAAGACACACTGGTCATTCAAAAGTGAATATTTTAATCTCCAAATATTGCTGCATTCTTGTAATTTCTAATATTATTGATATATCTTATCCTTTCATCATTATTTGATATACAATGAGCTATATTAATTTTTTAGCTGCTAAATTAAGGCCTAAAACACGATTTAACCTATTTGGAAATAGTTTGATGAACTGGTTTTGTTGGAAAGAAAATTTTCAAAATGTCTGTTAAGTACAATTGAGTTATACTGTAGTTTAATTTCATTGTTTCTTGTGAATTGTTTTATTTTGGTTTGGATGATTCATCTATATATGAGAGTAGAGTATTTAATTTAATCATAAGTTCTATCTTGGAGCTTATCTTTTCTTTCTGTTCACTGATGTTTGTTTTACAAAACTGAATGCATCAAACTTCATTGCATATACATTTATGAACATTAAAGATTCATATTAGATGGTTCTGTCCAAATAAGTTGTGTTTTTAAACTTTTCTCATTAAATGTTGGTTGAGATGTTTATCTAAATATTCTGGCTTGCTTTCAGAGTTCATTTGCATGTAATATAATTTTCAATCCTTTCATGTGTGTATTTGGGATGGTGATGTGTTTCTTGCAGGCAAGATACAGTTGGATATGTGATAAATATATAAATAAATATATAAATAAATGATCCAAGTTGTCAATGTGTCTTAAATAAAAGTTAAGGCCATTTAAATATAGGGTTATTATAGAAAAGTGTATCTAGAGAGAAGCCCAGCCAGTCCCAGCACCCAGAAGGAAGCTCCCTCGCTCCATCCCAGGCTCCTAGGGCAGAGAAGCTCAGCTGGTCCCAGCACCCTGAAAGAAGCTCCGCACCTCCATTTCAGGCTCCTAGGGCAGAGAAGCCCAGCTGGTCCCAGCACCTGGAAGGAAGCTCCCTGCCTCCATCCCAGGGTCCTAGGGCAGAGAAGCTGAGCTGGACCCAGCACCTGGAAGGAAGCTCCACCTCCATTCCAGGCTCCTAGGGCAGAGAAGCTCAGCTGGACCCAGCACCCGGAAGGAAGCTCCCCGCCTCCATCCCAGGCTCCTAGGGCAGAGAAGATGAGCCACATGGGCACCAGAAGCAAACCTCCCCACCGTCAAAATGAGAAGACACATAAACAAGCCTCAGAAACAGACTTCCAGATCACCTACAACAACCCCAAGGGGAAACGAGATGGAACAGTCTGATACTCAACGCCTTGGACTCTCTGAACTGGCAACAAAAGAAGATCTGGGAAAAATGAAATCAGAAATTAATTACTCAGATAATAGCAAAGATTTTGCTCATCGTGCAAGACATGATTAATAAATCTAGACAGGGCAAAGATAAAAAAATAGAAGATCTGAGGAACATGATGGAATCCCAACATAGAAATCAAATGGAATCCATAAAACAAATACAAACAGATTTCCAAGAGATTAAAAACTCCATTGAAAGTCTGCACACCAGAATGAACCAATGTGAGAATAGAATTTCACATATAGAAGATAAGATTGGAATTAGTGAGCAGGAAAAGAAAAATTGTTTTCAAATTGTAAGGGACCAGGGGAAATCAATCCAGCAGCTGCTAGATGATGCAAAGAAGAATAACATAAGACTGATTGGAGCCAATGAAGAAAGAGGAGAGAGTGCAGATGACATAAAAAAACTCTTCACAGAAGTGATGGCAGAAAACTTCCCAAGCAGGAGAAAAGAGCTTGACATACAGATAAGTGAGGCATATAGGACTCAGGCTAGCCTTAATCAAAAAAAAATCTACACATAGACATATAATAGTTAGGATTCCAGAAATCCAACAGAAGAATAAAATTCTACAAGCAGTGAGAGAATAGAAGTAAATCACATACAAAGGAAAGCCCATCAGAATCACAGCAGACTTCTCAATGCAAACCCGCAAGGCAAAAAGAGCTTGGACTGATGTATTTCAAGCCCTAAAGGAAAACAGCCTCCAACCCAGATTGATGTACCCTGCAAAATTATCTTTCAAAATTGATGGAGAAATAAGATACTTCCATGATAAAGAGTACCTCAGGATCTTCATGAATAACAAACCAGCACTCCAAAAACTTTAGACAATACCCTAAGAAAAGACAATGAGGGTCACAGCCACAGGAAACCCAGGAGAATGAATCCATTGGGAGTGACAAATTAAATGCAAAGGGGGAGAATCCAACAAAAAGAAAAAGCCATGACACGGCTTTTAAAACTTTTAACTTCATCTCCCTAATGAGTGTATAATTCAATCTTATTATTGTACTGATTAGTATTTTTCTGATTCTAGAGTTGCACACCATCCCTTGTGCTATACTGGGTATTTATTCATCTTCTTATGTCTACATTTTAATTGGGTTGTCTATTAATGACCTCTAAGAATCTTTATATATTCTGGTCATAGGTTATATGCATTGTAAATATGGTCTGTTAAAGGAATACTTTTCATTTCAATGATGTCATTTAAAGTTCTAAATTTTGATGGAATCTCATTTATCAAATTTTTTCTTTTATACTTTCTGTTTTTTGTATCCCAGGTAATTCTTGCCTACCCTCAATTGATAAATATTTTCCCTTATAATTTCTTCTTAAAGTTTTATACTTTTAGACTTTCTTATTTAGGTTCATAGATCCCTTGAAGTTATTTTCATGTATGGAAATAAAGGGTTGAGGTTAATTTTTTATATACAGATACCAGGTGTTCTAGTGCCATTTGCTGAAAACACTATCTCTACCTCAGCTCTTGAATTGAGTTTATATTGTATAAAATGCTAATGTTAAATAATCATTCAAAAGTCAGTGGACTATATATGTGTGGTTCTATTTCTAGATTCTCTGTTTTATTTCAATGATCTATATGCCTTTCCTTACACCAATACTGCCTTGATTGCTGTAACTTTAGAAGAAGTCTTAAAATTAGGTACTAAATGTCTTCCAACACTGTTTTTTGTTTTTAACTTTTCAACTTTTCTAGGTCCTTTGTACTCCTACATAACTTTTAAATTTCAATATCCAATTCTTCATTTAGAGCAAGTATACACAGACCTGAATTTTTATATGTACCTTGTGTTTTCTAATCCTGCTAAATTCAAGTACAAGTTCTAGGGGCTCCTAGAGATTTCTTATTATTTTCTCTGTAGATGATCATTTCTTCTACATATAAAGATTTTGCTTCTGTCGTGCCAAGCCTATCCTAGTTGTGTCATTTTATTGCCAGACTATTTTGGTGGGAACTAGGTTTCAAAGTTTAATGGACAGATAAAGGGTAAGCATATATGCCCTTGTTCCCCACCTTAAGGAGAAAGCATTTTGTCTTCTCCATTCATATAAGGCATTCTTGCTGGAAGTATGGAGTACATGTCTTTAATCTATTGAGAAGTTTCTGTTATACCTCCAGTCTCCTGATAGCTTTTACCATGAACGGCTGTAGAATTTAGTCCAATACATTTTCTCCAACTAGTGACAGGATCATATGGCTTTTTCCTTTCCTCTGTTTAAATGATGACTTTTGGGGGTGGATCTTCCTTCCAATGCTGAACCAACACTGCCATCCCTATAACAAAACCACGTTCTACATCCTGCCGGATCTTACTTCCAATAGTTTGTTTTGTTAAACAAATTTCTATCTATGTTCATACTTTTTTCTTCTATTATCTTTATCCAGTTTTAGGATTAGTGCAATGTTGATTTCCTAAAATGAAGGGAGAAGTGTTCCTTCTTTTTTCTGCTTTAGTTGTTTGATATAATTTATCAGTTAAAATGTTTATGAGCCTGCTGTTTTCACATAGGTAGGTTTTTCAAGCTAGGAATATACTTTCTTTAATAGGTGCTATTCAAATTTTATATTTCCTCCAGATTTAGTTTCATTAATTTTTCTTCCAAGGTACTTCTTAGAAGTTGTCAAATTTATTTCAAATAAGATTTTTGTAATATGATTTCTATATCCTTTTAAATTCTGTAAAATCTGTGGTAATGTCTCCTAGATCTTAATATTGTAATTTAAATAATATATAACTGATATTGTGTAACAGGAAGAAAAGGTCTAAAAGAGCAGAGGAATTGGGAGGGGTAGGGGAAGGGAAAAAAGGAAAGGAAAAAATATGAGAAAAGTAAAAAAATGGAAACAAAGTATTTTCAAATAGGGAAGGGTGGAGGGGGTGAAGGGAGGGTAGGAAAGGGGAAAAAATAAGAACCCAGATACTCATGTTATGGTACAAGATCCCAATGATGAATGTAACTGTATTTTATACCTAAAGTGTACCAATAAAGTTAATGGGAGGGGGAAGAAAAGTATGTCTAATGTCCTGTCCATTTTTACTGTTTGAAATATTTTTTGTTTTGTTTGTTTACCCTTCTAATAGTATTTATTCTTTTCTGTGAACACTCCGTTGTGTGTATATGATTATTCTGAGAATATTATTCCTTTAAATATATCATGAAGTTACTTGACAGATCATGAATTACTTTAATTTATGCTTATCATGGAAGATCTTTCTTTGTCATTTAATTCTGAGAGATACCTTTGTAGGATACAGTAATCAAAGTTCACAGTTATTTTACATTTGTTCTTGAACAACATCATTATTCTCCTTCTTGAATTTAAGTGTTTCTGCTGAGAAATCTGTAATTTTGCAGAGTTTGCTGTTGTAACTGAGTTGATATTTCTCTATTGAAACCTTCAATGCATTTTGAATATAATAGACAATGGGCAGTTCCTTTTCTGCCTATCTTTCTTTTGGGTTATAAATGTCTTCAGTACCTGAATGTTCATCATAATTCTGAGATTTTGGAAATTTTCTGATCCCATTTCATTGGATAACTTTTATGTTTCATTAACAAGTATGTCTTCTCCTCACTATCAACTCCTAATTGTCTTATTTTTTTTTAATTTTGTACTAAGATCTCGTATATTCTTTTTATAGATTCTCATGTGGTGTTTTTTTCTGTATTATTGTACCTTATGTTCAAGTACTCATATCCTTTCCTCTGTTTGAGCTAGTCATGAGATTTTCAACTGAATTGTTTATTTAACTTAATGAATGTTATTTCAACACAAGGGCTAGAACGTAAGGGCCTCACACAGAATTGCTAGCACTTTCAAAAAGATTTTGAGACAGAGTTTCATTAAGTTGCAAAATTACAAGCCTGGGATCAAACTCACAATCTCTCTGATCAGCTTCATGAGTGATCTGATTATAGTTATGCACTGACCAACTTTGAGCTTCTCATTTCTGAAACTTCTGTGTTTTTTCTCAAAAATCTCTGTATAGAAATGCCTTTTCATAGTTTGTATTTTTCTCCTCAATTCTTTCCACTTTTTAAAATTTTATCTTTTCCAATTCATTGTTTTAAGAATCAATTTTTTAATTCATTGTCCAACATTCCATCACTTGTTGTATCAATGAATTTAGGCATGGAATCATTTCTTACATTGTGTTCTCATGGTTGTTGTGTGTTTCTATGTTGAGATTTCCATTTGTTGAGTTGGGAATCTCTTCCACATTTACTCAGTAGCATTTGGAAAATTTCCTTCTCTTAACAATGTGTGATTGACTATTGTTTAGTTAAGAAGTATTAAAATTAATTATAAATGAACTTGGTAGTGTAGTAACCCCATGGTTCTCTCCCTGTAATGGTGGGTTTTGATATGGTCCATACTCTTTTAGAGGATGAAGGACACAGTGTTTGCATAGATCATGAAAAATCAGAGTCCCCCTTATGATTCATTCAAGAGTATTGCAGAGAACAGATTATGTGAGGTGCTACCTTGCTGGTCCTTTATTCTTGACTATAATATTCTCTGTCTTGCATTGTACATAAAGCCCTTTGAGGTGTGGCATCTGAAACCATTGAACTATTTCTCTCTTGTAGCAAAGAGAGTGAATGTGTACACCCTCCTTCACCATGATGACATGTAGATGTGGTATCACATGAGGGCTCTTCTCTGCTCTTTTAAATTAAAGTAGCTAATAGGTAGACATATGACTAGTTGTGGTTGGGTTAGGTATGATTTTCCTTAAGTGTAAGGGGTGAGGGCCAACTACAAAGAAACCACTACTCGGTCCACTGCTCCAAGCTTGGTCTTCTCCACTGAAGAGGAAGGAAACAAATAGTAGCAACCACAATGCAGAGACAAACTAACTATAGACCCACAGGAGCAAAACTGTAACAACTATAATAATGTTAACCAGATCAAAAGAGAAGGTGATAAAATATTATAGAATAATTTGAAAGGTTAAAAATTCTTAAAGTCAATTTTATCATAAAAATTAGAATAATGAAACACTTAGATGTGTGAGACAATATCTCATTAATTACAATACAAAAACTGAAGCACAACAAAGTTAAAAATAATGTAATGAGTAAAAGGAGGAGATAAAATATTCTAAATTCTTCCTGTAGAGGTGTGTGGATAAGAGCTTGTTCTTGGCTGTGCAATCACTCATTCCAGAAGCCTGCGGCAGCTGCTCTCCAGGATAGGGAAAATCCTGAGGCTCCATAAAGGCCTCTCACTGGCACAGCTGCAACTCCCCATTGGGCAGAGCTGCCTACCCACTTGTGTGCATGCACACTTGACTGTGTGCCTGGGTATGGGGAAAATGCTCGGCTTAAGCAATTCCTCTCACAGGCCTTGACAGGAGGCAGCACATATTGGCCTGCTGGCCTCAGTCTGTGCACTGTGAGCTGGACAGGGGTCCAGAGTGAACATCCATGTGCCTGCCTAGCCCTCTTAAAAGCAGAGGTTCAGTACTACAAGGCCACACTGAGGGGACAAGATGCATTCAGACCATAGTCCTCAGTCCATGGGCCTGCAGGCATGACAGCTCTCCACACCACAGTGAGTAATACTTAGTTGGCCAATAAGCCCTGGCCTGTCCACCTTGAGGGTGACAAAGGTCCATGCCATGTGGATACCCTCACATGCATAGCTTAATGGGTCATGCTCAGAGGTTTTACACTCCCAGCACCATGGATTCCAGAGCACCAGTCAGTGTGCCTCTGGTAATTGCAAATATCTAAGCCCCTCCTTGTACTCACAATGAGTGGAGGGAGCAGTCAGAACTCTGAGCTGTGCACTTAGGTGTGAGGCACAGGCATTGAGTCATTTGCCTCCCAAGATTTTGGCCAAATTTCTGCAAAAATGAAAACACATTCAGAAATAATATTTAGGATTACTGATCTCAACACAATGCAATTGAATGTGAAATTTAAAAATATTCAAAATGGTTTCTGAATGTCAACTTTTTATTATTTACTTTTCCCTGACTGGGAAGTTCATATCTTTAGGTCTTTATGACAGTTTTATACAGAAAAGTTTCAGTGGGACACTGAATCAGCCCGCTGCAGACAGGTTGGTCTGCGCATACCCTACCAAGGTCGCTAGTTGTGCAGAACAGGCCAAATCAGCCCACTGTAGACAGGGAGGTCTGCACACATCCTACCAAGGTCGTGAGTCACAAGGAACACATGGAATCAGCCCACTGCAGACAGGCAGGTCTGCGCATGCCCAACCTAGGTCCCAAGTCTCAGGGAACATGCAGAATCAGCCCACGCCCCGGCAACAATCCACTGGACCCCCTGCTCCTCTGTAAATCCACCTGGTTCCACACTACAAAGACACAGAGGACACCGGACCACCAGACCAAGGTACTGAGTCATGCTGCTCCTGGCCCAGAGGTAGGGGCTTCTGAGCCACTGTCCCACTGCTCCTGGTCCAGAGGACGGGGCTTCACAGCCACCATTCTCCCGCTGCTCCAAGCCCAGAGAAAAGGGCTTTTGGGCCACCTTCTGTCCCACTGCTCCTAGCCCAGGGGAAGGGGCTTCTGGGCCACAAACCCTCCCACTGCTCCTGGACCAGAGGAAGGAGCTTCATGGCCACCACCCCTCCCCCTGCTCCCAGCCCACAGGAAAGGGCTTTTGGGCCACCATTCCTACTGCTGCTCCTAGCCCCTGTCCCACCTCTCCCAGCTCAGAGGAAGGGGCTTCTGGGCCACAAACCCTCCCACTGCTCCCGGCCCAGAGTTAGGGGCTTCTGAGCTGGCATCCCACTGCTCCTGGACCAGAGGAAGGAGCTTCATGGCCACCATCCCTCCCCCTGCTCCCAGCCCACAGGAAAGGGCTTTTGGGCCACCATTCCTACTGCTGCTCCTGGCCCCTGTCCCACCTCTCCAAGCTCAGGGGAGGTAATCTGTGCAGGTGCCAACAGCCACCAACCCCTCCAGTTGAAATGAGAAAACACTAAATAAGTCTCAAAACCAGATTTCCAGATCACCTAGAGCAACCCCAAAGGGAAATGAGAAGGAACACTCTGATACTCAACCACCTGGACCCACTGACCTGGCAACAAAAGGGGATCTGGAAAAAATGAAATCAGAAATAATTTCTCAGATAACAAGAGAAATTGTGCCCCTAGTGCAAGACATGATTAATACATCTAGAGAGGAGCTCAGGAACATGAAGGAATAACAACATAGGAAACAAACGGAATCCACAAAACAGATGCAAATAGATTTCCAGGACATGAAAAACTCCATTGAAATTCCACACAGCACAATGAGCCAATGTGAGGACAGAATTTCAGATATAGAAGATAAGATTGCAATTAGTGACCAGGAAAAGAAAAATTGCTTCAAAATTATAAGGGAACATGAGAAATGAATCCAGCAGCTGCTAGATGATGCAAAGAAAAATAACATAAGACTGATTGGGCTCAATGAAGAAACAGGAGAGAGTGCAGATGACATAAAAAATCTTCACAGAAATAATGGCAGAAAACTTCCCAAGCATGGGAAAAGAGCTTGACATACAGATAAGTGAGGCATATAGGACTCCAAATAGCCTTGATCAAAAAAAAAATCTACACATAGGCATATAATTGTTAAGATTCCAGAAACTCAACAGAAGAACAAAGTTCTACAAGCAGTTAGAGAAAAGAAACAAATCACATACAAAGGAAAGCCCAACAGAGTCACAGCAGACTTCTCAACACAAACCATCAAGGCAAGAAGAGCTTGGAGTGACATATTCCAAGCCCTAAAGGAAAAACAGCCTCGAACCCAGATTGATGTACCCTGCAAAACTATCTTTCAAAATGGATGGAGAAATAAGATACTTTCATGACAAAGAGCACCTTAGGAACTTGGTGAATACCAAACCAGCACTCCAAAGAATTTTACACAATATCCCAGGAATAGACATTGAGGATCACAACCCCAGGAAGCAAAGCAGAATGAACCCATCTGGCATGACAAGAAATTAAATGAAAGGGGGAGAACTCAACAAAAAGAAAAAGTCATGGCAACGACAAGTCAATATGTTTCAGTTATAACCATCAATGTTAATGGTCTCAATTCACCAATCAAAAGAAATAGACTGGCACAATGGGTCAAGAAGCAAAATCCAACAATATGCTGCATACAAGAAACACACTTAATTCAAATGAAACTCATAGACTGGAAGTTAAAGGGTGGAAAACAATACTCCATGTGACAGGAAACCAAAAAAAAAAGCAGGAGTAGCTATCCTCTTGGCAGATCAAGTAGATTTCAAACCAACACTGATTAAGAGAGATGAAGAAGGACACTATATCCTTGTAAAGGGAAGAATCCAAGAGGAAGAGATGACAATCATAAATATCTATGCACCAAACACTAGTGCACCCAACTATATAAAACAAATACTAACGGGCATGAAAATTCTTATATACATTAATACAATTGTAGTAGGGGACCTCAGCACCCTACTGTCACAAATAGATAGATCAACTAGATAAAAATAAGTAATGAAATACTAGAACTCAATCAAACTCTTGAACAAATGAACTTAACAGATGTTTACAGAGTCTTCCACCCCACAAAATCAGAATACACATTCTTCTCAGCTGAAAATGGGTCATCCTCAAAAATAGACCACATACTCACACATAGAACATGTTTAAGTAAGTGCAAAGGAATTGAAGTTATCCCCTGTATATTAGCAGACCATAGTGTGATGAAATTGGAGATACATAGCAAAATAAACTCGAAAATTTTCATAAACATGTGGAACTTGATCAACAAACTTCTGAATAACCAATGGGCCACAGAGGAAATTAAGGAAGAAATCAAACATTTCCTTCAATTAAATGACAATGACAATACAACATATCAAAATCTATGGGACACAATGAAAGCAGTCTTACGAGGGAAATTCATAGCTGTGAATATGCATATTAGGAAAACAGAACGAGCCCAGTTAAACAACCTGATGCTGAACCTCAAGGTTCTAGAAAAAGAAGAACAGGATAACCCCAGAGCTCATACAAGGGAGGAAATTATAACGATCAGAGGAGAAATCAATGCAATGGAGACTAAGAGAACAATACAAAAACATCAATGAAGCCAAGAGTTGGTTCTTTGAAAGAATCAACAAAATTGATAAACCCTTAGCTAACCTTGTCAGAAAAAGGAAAGAAAAGACCCAAATCCATGCAATTAGGAATGAAAAGGGTGAAATGACAACAGATCCAGCAGAAATCCAGAGGATCATCAATACCTACTTCCAGAATCTATACGCCAATAAGATGGAAAACACAGAAGAAATGGACAGATTCCTAGATACATATGAATTACCAAAGTTGAACGAAGAAGATCTAAAAATTCTGAACAACCCAATATCAACTAATGAAATTGAAAATGTAATTAAAAACTTATCAACTAAGAAAAGACTGGGCCCTGATGGCTTCACTGCTGAATTCTACAGACATTTAGAGAGGAACTGCTGCCACTACTGCTTAAATTCTTGAATGAAATTGAAAGGGAAGCAATACTCCCAAATTAATTCCTGGAAGCAAGCATCACCTTGATTCCCAAAGCAGAGAAAGACCCAACTGAAAAGGAGAACTATAGACCAAACTCACTAATGAACATAGATGCAAAAATCCTTAATAAGATAATGGCAACAGAATGCAGAAGATCATCAAGAAGATCATACACCCTGATTAAGTGGGATTCATCCCAGGGATGCAGGGATGGTTCAATATACGAAAATCAATCAATGTAATACACTGTATCAATAGAGCCAAGAACAAAAACCATATGATTATCTCCATAGACACAGAAAAAGCATTTGACAAAATCCAACATGCATTTATGATAACCCCCCCCAAAAAATTGGAATAGATGGTCTCTACCTCAAACTGATAGAAGCCATCTATGAAAAACCAACAGTCAATATCAAACTAAATGGTCAAAGACTGAAATCCTTCACAGTAATATCAGGAACAAGACAAGAATGTCCACTATCACCACTCTTGTTCAATATAGTTCTGGAGATATTAGCCACAGCAATTAGACAAGAGAAAGAAATAAAAGGAATAAAGATAGGAAATGAAGAAGTCAAATTGTCATTTTTTGCAGATGACATGATACTCTATATAGAAGACCCCAAGAACTCCACCAAAAGTCTTCTAGACTTAATAACCAAATTCAGCCAAGTAGCTGGTTACAAGGTCAACACACCAAAATCAATAGCTTTCCTCTACACCAATGACAGACTCACTGAGAAATAGGGCAAACAATTCCTTTCACAGTAGCATCCAAAAAACTGAAATACCTAGGAATCATCCTAATGAAAGAAATCAAAGACCTCTTCTCTGAAAACTATGGCACTCTGAAAAGAGAGATTGAAGATGATATCAGAAAATGGACAGACATCCCCTGCTCCTGGGTAGGAAGGATTAATATAGTGAAAATGGCCATACTTCCAAAACTGCTATATAGATTTAATGCAATTCCAATTGAGATCCCAGCAGCATACTTCATGGACCCTGAGAAAACAATCCAAAAATTCATTTGGATGAAGAAGAGACCCAGAATAGCAAAAGCAATTCTAGGTAACAGGGACATGGCAGGGGGTATCACAATCCCCAACCTGCAACTCTACTACAAAGCTACTGTGATAAAAACAGCATGGTACTGGCAAAGAAACAGACCTGAGGATCAGTGGAACAGATTAGAAGATGCAGAAACAACGCCAGACACACTCAGCCATCTCATGTTTGAAAAAGGAGCCAAACACCCTCACTGGAGGAAAGACAGCCTCTTTAATAAATGGTGCTGGAAAAATTGGGGTTCAACTTGCCAAAGATTAAAACTAGACCTATATCTCTCACCATGCACTAAACTAAAATCAAAATGGATTAAAGATCTCAATATTAAAATAGGAACTCTGAATGAGTTGGAACAGAGGTTAGGTAGAACCCTTGAAGACATCGGTGTAGGAAAAAATTTTATGAAGAAAACCTCAGTTGCCTGTGACCTAGCAGAAACAATCAACAAGTGGGATCTCTTCTTATTAAAAGGCTTCTGCACAGCAAGAGAAACCACCAGCAGTGTGAAGAGACAACCCACAATGTGGGAAAAAATCTTCACCTGCTCTTCCTCAGACAAAAGTCTACTATCTCTTACCTATAAAGAACTTAAAAAGTTCAGACCTCCCAAGTTTAAAGACCCAATCCGAAAATGGGAATCTGAAATGAACAGACATTTCTCAGACAAAGAAGTAGAAATAGCAAATAAATACATGAAAAATTGTTCAACATCACTATTCATTTGAGAGTTGCAAATGAAAACAACACTGAGATTCCACTTCACTCCAGAAAGAATGGCTGCTATCATGGAATCAACCAATAACAAACACTGGCAGGGCTGTGTGGAAAGAGGAACCCTGTTCCACTCCTGGTGGGAATGCAGACTGGTGCAACCACTGTGGAAATCAATATGGAGATACCTCCAAGAACTAGTACTGGAATCCCCATTTGACCCCACTATTCCACTGCTGGGGATCTTCCTCAAAGAATTAAAAGAATCACACCACAGTGATATATGTGCACCCATGTTCATAGCAGCACAGTTTATGATAGCTAAAACTTGGAGACAGCCCAAATGCCCATCAACTGGAGACTGGATAAAGAAAATGTGGGTTTTTAATAAAATGGAGTACTACTGAGCCATAAAAAATGAGAAATTAGAGACATTTATAGCTAAGTGGATGCACATTGAGGCAATACTCTTAAGTGAAATAAATAGGACACACATGTTTAAATACCAAATAGTTTCTCTGGTGTAAGAAACTGAAAGTGTAAATAAGGACTAAATGTATAATAGGTAATGTGAAATAGGAAGAAAAGGGGCAAAGGGGAAGGAAGTGGGAGGGCTAGGGGAAAGAATAGAAGGGAATGGGATTAATATGAGGAAGTGGCAAAATAGGAACAAAATCTTTGTAAATAGGGAGGAATGGAGAGGTTGAAGGGAGGGCTAGGCAAGGGTGAAAAATAAGAACCAAGAGAGATTATGTAACTCTGCAAATTTCCAATGAATGTCATTATATTGTATACCTAAAATGTACCAATGATTAGAATAAATAATCAACAATGCAAAATAGGAAGAAAAGGTCCAAAGGGGTAGGGGTAGTGGGAGGGGCAGGGGAAAGGAAAGAAGGGAAAGGAAAAATGATGAGAAATGGAAAAAATGGAAATAAAGTCTTTGTAAATAGGGAAGGGTGAAGAGGGTGAAGGCAAGGCTAGGAATGGGGAAAAAATAAGAACCAAGATGCATTATGTAAAGGTACATTTCCCAATGAGAAATGTAATTGTGTTGTATACCTTCAATGTACCAATAGAAGAATTAAAAAAAAAAAAAAGATTGCCTGACTGGCAGTGAAGAGAACAGTACCAAAGGAAGAAGTGCACCAACTTCCCCCACTCACAGGGCAAAAGCATCTCCTTCTCAATTTAACCTTTGAGCATTTAATTCTATATCTCTATTGCTATTTCCTGACTTCACAGTTTCAGACATTATCCCATGACTTTCTGCTAGAATTGATGAGATTTCAGCACATACCACTCTACACATCCTCTCAACATAACTGTACTTTTAGTTTGTGTACTTTTTTACCTTTAACTATACAGAAAGAGAACTACAAAGAGCAAGAAAGATATTTTACAATTACAAAGGTAACATGTATCACATTTATGTGTGTGTGCACAGGTACACACATACCCCTTTATTATTTTCTGGTTAAAGGAAAGCACATCCTCTTTTTTCCCACGGTATAGTGAGAAGTGGCCTTCCCCTTCAATTTTCCTCTGTTCTTCCATGCTGTTCTTTCTGTCTTTTGTAATTTTATTTTTATCTCATCAAGGTTAATAATATTTGTGTTCTGTTTCATAGCCATCATTTTGACTATTGATTGTTATAGAATAATAACTTAAGTTGAAATAAATATATGATAGAGCCAGGGATTTAGCTCAATGGTTCTGCCTCTTGCCTCTCAAGAGCAAGGTCCCAAGTTCAATCCCTGGTACAAAAAATGTATATTGAAATTATTTTTCTATATAAATATTATCTACTGCACAGCAAGGTAGTATTCAAAGATTGTGTTTCTTATACAGATTTCTTATATTCTTATGATTTTTAATTGCCTTCCTTTATAAAAGGTTTGTACTTAATACTTTACAAGTATATACTTATATTACAATATATGCATATTAAACACACATATAAAACCTTCCAAAGATACATAAATAACAGAAGAACTAAAAATAAATGCTTGAGAGGAGGTGTGAAATAGTGTGAGCTCCAAGCTCATCTATTACAGCAGAAAGTGAATAATGCCTAACATTAATAATTCAAAAAATAGCAATAGATATATAAAATTAAAACATGAGGTTAAACTAAAATAATGCATTAAAAGATTTCAAAAAGGTTGCCTTTGGCAGAGTGAGGGGATTGTTTCATTTTAAGTCTGTACTGTTCTTTTTCATACAGGTGCACACATGAATCTGACTGAAATTTTAAAGCAACCTTTTCAAAGAAGAAGGTGTACCAGAATTGGGTAACATATTAAGTGCCACCCTTGCTTTGAGGATGCCTGGAGTCCAGACACTTGTGTAAAGTTTTAGATAACTGAAACACATGGGGTTTTCATCAGAAGACCTACACACCTTGCTTCCATCTTGCTGTGGTGGCTCCTGCTGGTCAGATTCACCTCACGGGAAATCCTTTGTGTATAAGGTGGCCTCCCATTGTAGGCACTAGTGCATTTACTTCACCATCTACTTCTCTGACCAGCATCCTGTGTGGTTCCTGTGTCATTAGAATTCCAAAGTTGGAGTTAGAGGGCTGGGTTAGGGAACAGACTGCATCCACTTACCCTGCATCAAGCAAGTCCCTCAACTTGCACTGTGCTTGTTGGATCTTTGTGTGCTTAAAGTGTAATGTAAATGAACCCAATCTAAGGATTTCTTCACCTCTCTATGGGTGTAGCTGAAGCCTGCCTGGAATGGCCCCCCTCCACCCCATGTGTCCAGAGGTACTGTGAACAATTTCTCTGTGTAGCCTGGGCAAGAGAGGACAAGGACCTGGGCTCTCCTCCCCAGGCAGCCATGTGTGCCGAGCTTGTGCTTCCTCTCTGCCTCCTGGCTGAGCAGTGATTAATGTCAAGTGAGCACCTTGCTCAGTGACTTTTCGGTTTTCACTGCTGCTGTCCTTCACTTCTCATAACTATGTGCAAATATTAGCTCCCCAGGTCATTTCTCCTCTTCAGAGACTTTCACAGGTGATAAGCTGATTGTTCCTCAGACTTGCCTTCAGTGCATGCCTGTCCTGGTGTGTCTGGCTCTGGCTTCTGCTCAGGAATTGGACTTGCAACCAACAGTCCCAGAATTTTATGAGTGCCCCAGGGAACCCTGGAGGCCCAGGACTGGGGGCATCTCTAGGACTGCAGGGGACCCAGGGTCTGTGAGATTTGGCTTCCTATGATGTGATCAGTGTGCACATTTAAGAAAGTTAATTTGCTGACTGCCTGCAGCAAACTCCCCCTCCCTTTTAACTTCACATGTACCTTTAATACACAAATCACTGCCTGCTCAGTCAGTGGATGCCAGACACAGAGCTGTGGGAATGCCTGCTGGTTCAAGGCCATCCTCCCACCTTCAGTCCCTCTCCATGGTTGTGAGTCCCTCACCAGCCAGCAGGCCAAACCTTCCCTTAGCCAGAGTTCTCCTTAACTGTTGGTGCAGTGAGAGGCTCTTCCAAACGAAGAGCTAGTGAAGGCATTTTGCATTTGCTGTTGTTTAAATTTGTTTTTATTTCTAGTTTCTTACATCTCCACTCTTATTGAAATCCCTATTTTATGTTGTTCAGTCTTCATTTTCCCTAAATAAAGAGTAGTAAAGTGTGATGTAGGTTGTTTAATTTTGATGCTAAATGTGTCTTAGAGGAAAGTGGCAAAAATGCATCCTATTTTTTTCTCCCTTGTCTCCAAAAGTATGAGCTAAATTATTTATGGTTTGATACTCACAAAACAGAGATGGATTCAGGATATTTACTTTGCAGAAAGAAAAAGGAATTAGAACTGCAGTAAAATAACTTTATACTTTGTTAAAGAAATGTGGTGCTCCAGGGAGTCACACTGCAGGTGCTTTTATTGTCCTCTGTGACTAGTTGAGTGTCTGACATGTGACGTATTTGTGCAGTTGGCTGAATTTGAAAATAGTGGGTATATTAGGAAACTCAATAATCAGGTCTTAAATCAATGGGAAAAAATAAAGGCAGCAATCATTTTGAAAAAATGCTGAGTAGGTGAAAGTCTCTTAGCCACAGGATGCACAGGGAAGTAGGAGGATGCCTTCAGGTACCTTGCATTCTAATCCATGAATGGGATCCTGGCAGAAGAGACTGGCTGTGTGTGAACCCAGGTGCCAAAGGTCTGACAGGCCTGACTTCTCAGAGGGAGTTCTAGCAGGCCAGGAGATTCTGGGTTTCCTATCAACATGACTTGACAAGATCCTACATCTGTCATATTGCCATCATCTCATCTTCCATTCTGAGGAGAGTTCCATGGATTTTTTTTTCTTTTCTCAGCCACAGGAGATACTGGTACACCTGAAGCCATGGCACCCATCATTGTGGTTACCCCAGGCAATAGAAACGTGGTAACTGGGTCCAGTGAGACCACCTTGGAGTGCATAGCCAGTGCCAGGTACAGTCATGCTCTACATGTGGCCACATCAGTTGAACACCCGTCATCTGAAAACCTGAAATTTGAAATGCTCCAAAGTCTGAACCTTTAGAGAATTAACATGGTGTCACACAGGAAAAATTGTACCACTAACCTCATGTGATGGGTCACAATGAAAACACGGGCACTAAAAACATTGCACAGAGACCCCTTCAGGCTATGTATGTGAAATGTAGATGAACCTTAAATGAATTTCATCTTTAGATATGAGTCCCATTCCCAAGATATCTTATTATGTATGTGCAAATATTCCAAAACAAAATATTACAAAATACAAAATACTTGTGGTCCCCAGCATTTTGGCTAAGGGATGCTGAACCTGTACTAATAAATACTCCCTGGGAGGAGCTCACAGCAGGAAGAGTGGCACATGAGCTCTTCTCTTCCAGCAGCAGCAGCTTACTTGTTTTCCTATGCACCGCGTTGCACCACTCCCTGAGTTTCCTCCTTCATTGGGTGATGCCTTTCACTTTAGCTGTAGGTGATGGTGAAGGGCCTGATATGTGGTGCTAGCTGGGAAAGAGAAAGGAGCAAGGCTCTTGGTAGTAAAGGAAAAAGGTCAATCCTTCTCCCACTCTGTAGTCCTAAGTATTCTCTACTTGCTTCTGGTCACTCCAGAATGGAGTTCAAATGGTCACACCTCCCACGTAGCTGTAGTGTCCCCTAGAAGTATTTGTTTTAAACTTTCTTTTCATGAGAAAATGGAATCAGTATCACTTATGGTCCATTGCTGCTGCAATTAGCTATCCTTCCTCAATAGTCCTTGACCAGAACATGTTGGTGATACTTACCGTGAGAGAGTAGAGCTATATCTGGATTGATTTTTAAATGCCTGTTGTTCAACCCACCATGGTTCCTGCTAGAATTAGCTTTATCAAGCTCGTGCTGAATGCCTGAAAATATTATTATTGGCATCTACATGATTCACAATCATTGTCACCAATGCCATTGTTCTTGCAGGCTTGTGGAAGAGCTGAGTGTGCACTGGAAGAGAAATGGTGTGAGATTGACCAGTGGGCTCCACAGCTTCGGGAGACACCTCACCATCTCCAACTCAAACTCTGCAGACACAGGGCTGTACGTTTGTGAGGTGACACTTCAGGGGAGTGCTTTTGAGCCAGCCAGGGCCAAGGCCTTCCTTTCTATCATAGGTAAATACTCAAACAAGAAAAAGACATTGTTAGTATCCTCAGATAGCATCCCAACCCCAACACTTTTGGACCACAAAACAGCAGTCCTATATCTCACCAATTTATGGTTAAATTTATCTTCCTATTCTTTTTCCAAGAATGTGAATTCATTAAATCCACAGGGAGGATATTCCTAGTATTTCTATGAAAAGTTCTTCTGAACATGTCCAATCCTGAAGCTTGGGAAGGAGGCAAAGTTCATCATAGAAACTGCCTGCCTAGTCAGCCCTTTCTGCCACTTGCTTCTCCCTGACCCTTTCTGGCTGTTACAATCTGTGTTCAGAAGTTGTTTTATTATTGCTATTTATTTTTGACCCAGAAGAAAGCTTAAATTATTGGATGTTACTTTTGGTTAAATTGAAAAGTGAGAAAAGAACTGCATTCTAAAAATGGGCTAAGTAGTCACCTAGAAATAGGAACAGGAGATAAGATTGAGCACACATGAGTTGCCCAGTTCTCAATGCTGGAAAATAACAGTGGTCAGGAAGCATGCTTTGTCCAGTGGCTGAGGAAACCTTAAAATTTTTATCAGATTTTGAAAAGATTGTGTTAAGTTGGGAGTCATGTGCCTTCATTTTTATTCCTCCAGTTCTAGTCATAATCATGCATTTTTTCCTAAGTGGCTGTGATTAGAGTCCTGGTGGCCCATGATCAAATTGCCACATAGGTTGATTCCAGGAAGGAGAATTCCTGCTGCATCTCCCTTCCTGAAGGAATGGGAATTGAGAATAGGAAAGATCCAATTGGAAGAAATCCTTCAGAGAACAATAGATCTTCCAATATTACATTTTGCAGTTTGCCACTCTGCAAAACAAGAAAAAGTAAAAACTTGTACTTTTCTATGAAATTACCAAGAGCACCAAGGGGTTCTCCATAAAAGCCAGTTGCCTTAAGCATTGTAACATTCCCCTGGATCTTAGGAAGTGGCTTTGTGTCCCCAGTGTGACCATGCTACTGGCAATGTCACACAACCCTCAGTCCCTCTAAAAGATAGGTAAGAATGGAGAAAGTGGTTGAGAAACAGCATGGGGTCAGAATCACTGCTGGTTCCACACTTGGGCCTCAAACTGCTTCTGTCACCACCTCTTCTCTTCTTGCTGCACTTTGGCTGTGGATGTAAATACCACATCCCATTCTCTCCAGAGACTTTTCTTCAAGGTTAATGTACAGCTATATGAACACACCACATTATAGATTGAACCAAAATTAAAATTTGTGATGTGTAAATCTCTAGTAGACAGGACTATGTTGTGTTAAAATACTTTAAGACAATTTAAACAAGAGAGGAAATTTATCTCCCTATAAACTAGAGTATTTGTTTCAATCAGAATTCCTCTCTCAAGTATTTAAATCTATCATACAAACCTTGGTCTTGCATTAGTATCCGAATTACAAGGCAGATTTTTTCTGTGTTTTGCAGTTTTCATCTGTGTGTTCTGACTTTTAAAGGCACACAAACACAGTTCCGTTCTTATGATGTTGATTTAAGTCCCCTTTTATTCATAAGAATCTGCCGCGACATGTGAAATATTGTGATCGGATCACACTGGAAAAGCCCTGAAGAGAGTGTCTCTGTCAATCCAAGGGATTTGAGTGAGATTATCACCCTGTGCCCAGACTCCTCAGAAGCATCCTCTGGAAACAGAGCCAATCTCACAAGGTTGTCACTGGTGGAACTGGGAAAAGAGCTATGGATGTGAACATGCAGATGAAAGAAAATAAAAACAAATTGGCTCCCAATTACTTTTATTTCACACTGATGAGACAAGACAGACTGACTATAGCTGTTTATTCTACCTGTCACCTTCCCTACAACATTGCTCAGTTCCTGCGATTTGAACAGTAGCCCTAAGCTATGATCCAGGAAGTGTGGTGCCCACTCCCCAGGGTCTGTGGCTCCAGGGCCTGGGGTCTCTGTCCTCACCACCTCACTACACTCAGCTGTGTATTGTGTAGCTCTCTCACAGACCTCCTCCTGACTAACTCCTCTGCCCTCTCGATGTGAAACACTCACTGCTGTGTTTCCTGGATGCAACAAGACAGTGTCACAACATGTCCCTTGGCCTCCCTGCTTCAGAGCACAACTTCTCCCTGTGTCCTCTACCTCCTTCCTGGAGGTGTCCTCCAGCCCCTGGAACCAACTTTGGCTACCATGGCAGACAGAAAATACAGAGAACCCTCATCCCAGGAGCAGCCCTTGGACATTGTCTGGTGGGAGCTGGCAAACACACACCCAAGCTCCTTGCTCCCTGGGTGGGGATGTGTTTGGGTATGTTCTGCACTGGTTCCCAAGTTACCCTGAGGGATACTGTACCAGTCATCCAAAGTGGAGCTGCTTAGTAACAGCCTTTTTGAAGTGACCTCCCTGACTTAAGGTGCTCCAACCATTCTCCCTCTGCCATGCTGCTGGCATCCAGCCCTGCCAGGACCTTCTCTGGGAGGCTGGCCAGAGAAAAATCATGCACATGGCAGTGCACATGGCACTGCCCTTCTGCCTTAGATCACATCAGCTGTTGAAGAGGAGTAGCGTTTTGCCCCTCAAGACCCTCTCAGATGTCACCTCTCTGATACTCTCTTTTGTGCACTATAACATTTGGAGCATGCCAGAGGGGTGCATGACATAAGGTATAATGGTGTAGATTTTGGCATCAACTTCTGACTTCACCAATAACCTGAACAAATGTTTTTGCTGTTGGCCTCAGTTTCCACATCCCTAACCTGGTAATGATGTAGATAAGGCCATCAGCTTGCATGGTGAAGGTTTAGTGCCTCAGTGTTGCCACAGAAGCATAAGTTGGAGGCTCCATTTGCTGTTGGCCTAACTCTGTTACAACACGTCGCATGCACTAGTTAGTTACCTTCTTCAGTTTACATACATTTTTCACACTTCCTATCTCTGAAGTCAAGGGGTGCCTCACTCACATGAAAGTCTTGTTTCTTTCTGGGGATAAATGAACCAATGATTCCTCCAACCAGCTGCAGCCTCCTAGATTCAGGGGCACATCCTGTGCACCTTCCCTCCTGAGACCAACAGACTCCACATCTGCTCATCACACCAAAGTAGTGCCCTTCATCCCCTGTCTGGCCCATGAGTGTGCATTGCCTGGCACACCAGCTCTTTAACTCCCACACAAAAACCCAAGAGGGTGACAGCAAATGACACAAAGAGGTTTCTCTATGTCTCACATCTCTTCTGATTTTTATACACAAATCATTCAGAAATTTAAATTTAGAAATTTAAATCCCTCAACTATTATTAAATGAACAGACTGTTGGTAATATGTCTCAGTTTATACCAGTATCACAGTTGCAAAGTTATCTGGTAAATTTACTCTGAGGTCTTCTGGTGATGAAACTCTTAAATGTTCATATTCCTATATAAATTTCTTCCCACTTGGCTATTTCCCTCTTCAAATCTTTCTGCCCTCCTTTGGCCTTCCTAGGTGGGAAAGTTTCCAATATTCAAGTGCTCATGAGAGTAGTCTGGGCCCACTAAGCTGGTCTAAGACAGTCCCAGTTGATCATTTTCATGTTGGTAATCTTACTTCCATCTACAGAGTTCCTCTTCCCACTTACATGGGAAGCAGACACCACAGTGGACAGAGTCACCCAACTACAGACAGTGATGGTGGCCAAGGACATGCCACAGGACATCTGCTCCCTGGAGGGAAGGAAAGGCAGAACAGGGAGTGTCTTTGGATCTTACAGTGATCCTTGTTCGGGACAAGCCCTGAAACTCGGAAGCTACAACCTAGCACTGAGGACCAGAAAGCATGATAAATCTTTGGTCTCCAGTGAGGCTGTCTCCTCTGTGCTGGAACCCACACTCTCCCCCGGCATTTTGGAGAGTGGCAGACTTGATAGAGGCCCATGGGCTTGGGCTTCCTGCAGGTCATCCCTACACTAGTTCTGAGATTATGGGGCTGGCAGTTTGTGCCCCTCTCTGAGGACAGCTGGCCCATGCTGGCTTTGTCTCAACTCTGATTTAACACAAGACATGAGTACCTTTATCTGATATCTTCATGTTGTTTCAAAAGAGATGAAAGTATCCCTTTCAATCCCATTTTATTGACTGTAGTTGTGACCAATTTTTTGAAGTCCAGTAAAGGACTGTGTGGCAGCACACTGCCCTCAAAAGAGGGCTGGTGATTCTCTAAAACACAGCTCACTCTCTTGCCCTCTGAAGATTACATGGTTGAAAAGGTCTGTGCTCAAGATGACCCATCTACAGTGAACCTTTCCCACCGTTTAGCTCACAGTCCTCATGGCTGATGAGCCTGGTATTTACCCCACTTTTTCTCCTCCTAACAGACCTTGTAAACTGTAGATAGGGATGTAGAGAATTTCCAGAGCACCTTGGCAAGCCATGAGGTTGGGTTGTATGGTGTATGGTGGGGAAAGGACTATGAAGAGAAAATGCCTCAGGGCCTGCAGGACCAGTGGCAGCTCCATGCCCAGTCTTGCTGGCTGGGCCACCTGGCAGGAACAGATGAGAGTGTCTGTGCTGAACCAAGGTGCTCTACCCTGTGAGCCATCCAGGTGAGCTCTGCAAGGACCTGATAGGCTGCTCTTCCCAACCAGGTACTCCAGAGTGTGGATGGGGACCTCCTGCTTGGGAGGGCCTGTTGCACCATGTCCACTTGGGGATTGGCTGGGGTGGGGTGACAGTGATCAGAGAAGAGTGTTCTTGGCCAGGCCTGGAAGTTCCTAATGCATATCCCAGTCCCAAAGTTGCTAAGTAAACCCCTTGCCTCTGACCCCAGCTGAATTATTTGCAGAATCTGGGGGCATAATCACTCCCTGAGGTAAGGTGCTACAGTACTAGTGTACTATAGGTACAGTATATGTGCAGATTACGTTATCAAGTATAACTCACTTATGATGAAATCTCAAAGGAATTATGCTGATTGAAAAAAGCCTCTTCCAAAGGTGGCATGGTATACTGTTACTGGGCTGGCTGGGCAATCAAAAATATTTCAGGTCCTTCTTGCTTTGAACAAACAATTGGATGAGATAAGCCAAAAATGGTGCCAAAAGTTTATTTGAAAAATGTTGGGTAAAGGGTTATGGGAAGAACTTCCTCTGCAGAGCAAACTGGGGCAGAACAAGAGAAAAAGAAGACAAAATCAAAGATAAAGGTACACGCTGTGTCTGAGAAACACAGCAGGGCTATCCTGAAAAGGCAGGATAGCAGGCTCCCCCTGTTATCTCATATCTGTTATGCCTTCTACAGCTTATGGGAGCCTGCAAGAAGTTCCACCTATGAGGTCTTTAGAATTATTTGGTGCTGTCCTAGGATCTTGTAATTGTCAGGTCCCACTCATTTCACCAGCCAGCTTTGCCATGACCTATCTCCTATGTCAGTGTTACCATTTATATGACATTCTCCAAATGACAGACTTGTAGAGAGCAGGCCAGTAGTTACCAAGAACTAGGAATGGAGTTTGGGGTGGCCAATATCCTTGTGATAATGGCCCATTCTGCATCTTGACATGGTGTAAACTCAAAAACCTACATATGCCATAACAACACATAGCACTGAAAATGCGCACGCACGCACGCACACACACACACACACACACACAGAAACAAAACTGGGGATATCTGGTTAAAGTGGATTGACTACACCCAATCCATGTCAGTATCCTGGCTGTGATAATTGTGGTGTAGTTTTGAAAGGTGTTACCATGGGGGAAGGAGGGAAAGCATACATGGATCTGCTCTATTATTTCTTCAACTACATGGCACTCTGCAATCCCCCCAAAAATAAAATATTTGACTAAGGAAATAAAAACTATAATTAATCATAAGCAAATGTTGACATTCCCTCTCCCCTTACAGCTCTTTAACCAGATCATGATAGTTGATATTGACTGTAGCATCTGCTGATGAATATGGGGCATGACCTTCACACAAGGCCCTAACAAGATGCAATCTCTGCATAGTTAGGATATAAATAATCTTGCCATCAGTACTATTGATTAAGGAGACATGACCCAATAGGAATATTTTTGTGTGTAGGGGCCAGCTTGGAAAAGGGGAACACAACATCTAAGCAGAGAATTCTGCTTCCACCTAGTGAATTTGTAGTCATATCCACAGCCAGAGTGGGTAATTCAGGCAGATTGTTTCTGCTTGAGTGGTCGGGGTAATTGCAGAATTGATACCTAACTTTGCATTCAGAAACCTTCAGCCTTTCTCCTTAATCATTTCTTTGAAATGTTACATTTTCATTTCTGATTCCTCCTCTGGGCTCCACCCTGTTTTAATGATACAGTTAATACAGGAGTCATGTGAACCTATATTATCCACATTCAACACAATTACAATGAGAATAAGCCATTCTGGAAGACAGTCCCCAGAAATTAATTATCACAAAGAAAGTGAATCCAGGGGCCTTTTGTTATCATGATAATGAAATCACTACCACCTTAATACTCTTGAACTCAACCATGCCTCTGTTGAACTTCTGCTGAATGAACTGAGAAAAATATTGCAATTTACTCTCTAAGGAAATTCATTGTTTAATACAATGACTGTTTTATTGCACAGGCTAGTGGGGAGTCTAGAGATATATGAGTACTGAAAGTTTCCTTTCCTCTTGAAGATGGATGAGAGCCTTCCTCTTTTTCTTTTTTCTCTTTGCTATTATTTTGCCTTCCATTGAAGTATTAAATCTATATTTTGGAGAAGAACTGCTAAAATTTTTAAAATATGTTAATAGGCTGCACTCCTCCCAGATATACGCTTAGTGCATTGCTGTCATACTTCATTTGACATGCTCCATGAGTTGCTGTTGAGTTTAGATATTGAAGCAAACTAGCCTATAAAATACTGTGCTGTAAATACAAACCTCAATGAGCCTCTTGGGATGGTCCTTCTAAACTGTGAATTAAGATATTCCATGATTCAAGCCCATAAACGGAGAAGTAGCCATCACCCTGATTAATAATTTGCTTCTTGAAACCTTAGACTATAAATTGCCTTTTGCCACTGGTGGCTGAATTCTACTTGGTGTGTGTGATAGTCACTAATAATGAAGTTTTTATAAATAGGTTTTAAAAGGAGCTCAAACTACGTTGGTCTATTGTGATCTTTGACACATCATTTTTTTTTACTTAGGGGTTATTGTTTGCTTGTTTGTTCCTTGTCTAAAGAGCCACCATATTTTACTGCTGAGCCCGAGAGTTGGATTTTAGTTAAAGTGGAAGAGACAGCAGACACTGCATGTCGAGCCATGGGTGAGTGTGGGCAGGGGCTGGACAGGAGTCTGGTGTGGAGGAAAGACTATGACAGTGTCATCCTTCCAGGGAGGCAGTGAGTGCACAGGTTTGGAGCCAACTATGGGGTGCAGAAGAAGCCAGTATCAGGCCATGACCTTGGGGAAGCCCTAGACCCGGCCGAGCTCTAACTTCCTTCCCTGTAACACTGGGTACTGAGATTTACCTTCTCCCCACTTCCTCCAACCAAACAGAGGGGACACAGCATGGCCTGGGCCTCACCTCCAGGTGCTCAGTTTCTAAGGGTGTGACCTCTGGACTCTTCCCCACAGAACACTCATCCTTGTGGTGGGTACTCAGGGCCAGTAAACATAGGACATTGTTCTACACTTTTAAAAATAAGACATTTTCCTATTTTTCTGCCTTTTCAGCTTTGTGCTGACTTTCCTTGGTTCTTCAGGTAATTCCCTCTCCCTCCCCTTCCTTGACTGCTAGCTCCCAGCTCAGGTCAGGCAGCACAGAGCATGCCATAATTCCTCAGGGAGATGAGTTCCTCAAGGCGAGTACATTGACAAAACCTGTGTTTGGCTTCTGGAACCTGCTGAGAAGTGAAAGGGTCTTTTCCCGAATTGTAGACCTGGCATCTAAATCATGTTTCCTTCTGTCCTCATGAGCTGGAGGGTAAGGGTTCTACCTATTATGTAAACCTTTGAAACAGTTCCCTAAGGAAGACACCATTGCACACATGGGAAACTCAAGCCACAGACAACAAGGATAAGCAGTATGCTCAGAGCCATGAGGATAGAAGGAGATAGTGCTTGTAAAATCATCACCCAATGCCTGGCACATAGGAGTGGCTCATTAAATCCTGGGGTCACACAGTAATAGAGATAGGATCCAAATCCCAATTCCTCAGCTCCTCTAGGGAGCTGAGGCCTGGGGCTCAGAGCAGACACTGTGTTTGGTGGTCACAACCACATGCATGTTGTTCTTCACTTCTGAAAGTGAGTGCTGGGTTGAGATGATCAGTGTCAGCGTCAGAAGCACCTGCAATTTGTCCACCACTGCTCCTGCCTGAAGGACCTGTTTCCTTCATCACTCTGGCCCCAGCTCCAGTCACCTCATGATGGCCACCTTCTACAAGTCCACTCTATTCCTGTTCTCCATTCTGGCTCTACTGACACAGTTGCAGGGGAGGGGAAGGAAAAGGCAGGACAAGAGTATTCTGAATTCCAAGTAGACATACTTTCCTCACTGTGGTTGTCTTGTTCTTTCTTGTATAAACACCAGTTTCTTAAGGACACCTCTGTGAATGTGAAGCTATGAAATATTTAGAGTGCTTATATTTCAAAAATGAGTGTATACAATACTGGTGAGATACTATTTATTTTTATGGCATTAAATTGCCCCCAAGTAAAAATACTCCTAGATACCCATGTACTAACAATTATTTTTCAGTAAATGGAAGTCTTAAAATCTCCCTTTGACAAGACAAAGCTCTTTTTTGTATGATTTCTACAGGACAAACTGTTCATGAAGCATAAACCTACAAATATACATCAAGCAGGTATTTCAACATTGCTTTACCATCGTATGATTTACTGCTTTCTGTTAATTTTGACAGTGAAACTCTAACAGCATGTGAAGTGGGGATTCATTATGAAAGCTACAACATGTAACTTCCATTATGAGATTTTACATGAATTGGTTATACTTTTACCTTGAAATGGATTTTTTAAAATTTCCTAATATAATGAAAGGTGACAGGAAACATAATTAAGCCAAAGAACAGAATCTGAGAACACATTATCTTGAAATATCCATGATATTAACTCTATTTATTAAGTGGACATATTGCCCCTGCCTATATACCCTCCATAATCAAGGGATTTGGCTATGCTTGCTGCTGAATCATTGCTTTTTATTGCAATCTAATTAATATTTAGAGAAACTGAGGAACAGAACCATCCGAGATCTAGAACTATGTCTACGCATTTCCTCACTTCCCCATGCTTGCTGTATTTCTGGAGTGCATTTTCTTGTGTGGGTTGCTCTAGCTCTGCAGGAGCTTTTCTAGCTGACCTGGTTTACTCTTGGGTAGGAATGTCCTCCTGGACTTGAGAAATGGTCAGGGAGAAGTTCCAGGGAAGAAGCCTTCCTCATTACTGTTGCTCAGCCATGTGGAGAAGGCACCAGGAGAAGAACTTAGTGTCTCCAGCTCACGGCTGCCCCATACAACATGGCAGCATTCACTCATGAATGCCTGGGTTGTATGTCTTCACCTCAGGTGTTTAGAGGACAAGCCACAGAGAGCCTCACTCTTTTAGGGTAAGGACAGTCTCTTTTATTTACAACACAGGTTCTGTCCTTTGTGAAGTTTCCCTGCTTCCACTGTCTACCCTTTCCAGCCCCACCTTGCCCTCCTTCAAGGTTGGCTGAACATTGACTCAAGGCTCCATTTCTGTCATTGATACCACTGCAGTGAAGAAGGGGCAAGCAGGAGTAATGCTCTGTGCTGAGCCTTTCTGGCCCTCTCATCCTCCTAATCTAACCCTTGTCCATGTTCTTGGATCACTAGGCTCTTGGAATGTCAGAACAGAGCCATGCTGCAGTCCCTCCTTGCCATCTGCCTCTCTCATGTTGATCCTATGGACCTACATCCAGGATGTGACACCTCTCCTATATCTACCCTTTAACCTGACACATTTCACATGCTTGTCACTCAACCTGATGGCATACTGTCCTGTTCTTTATGCTTCCATTCCAATGAGCAATGTCAGCCCCTTGGACAGAGGGTGTATTAGTCACATTTTATTGCTGGGACAAAATATCTGAAATCTGGAGATTAAAAGAAGAGAGGTTTATTTGTCTCATGTTTTTAGAGGGTTCAGTCCACAGTTAACTGGCTCCAAGGCAGAAGTAGCATGGTAGAAGGATATGGCAGAGGGAAGCTGCTCAAATTCACGGCAGAAAGAAAGGAAAAAGCCAGAGAAAAATATACACCCCCCCAAAGGTGGTTATGTACCTTCCCTAACTGGGCCCTAGCTCCTAACAGCAAACTTAGTCATGAACTCACCAATGGATTAATCCACTGATGAGTATAGCACCCCCATGGTACAGTCATCCTCCAAACACATGAGGGGATACTTTTACCTAAACCATAGCAGACAGTGTTTAAGAGATGGTTCCCACTTTGATTATGGTTGCTTGTATCAACAATTTCTGTCCATTGAAAGCTGTGTGACAGACAAGAACTTTATATATAAATACATCTCATCTTCAAGCCTTTGAAGTCACAGTGATCATTTCCTTCCCTGTATATGAGGGAGCAGAGACAAAAACAGGTGAAGTACTCTGCCCAAGAGGGTGCACTCAAAGAGGGACAGACCTAGGCAGTGACCTTTGCCATGCCATGGACCTATAGGGGCAGAGTCATGGCCTTCATCTCCATCCCAATCTTGAGGCCAATCACAGTTGAGTGTCTTTCCAAACAAGAGCATAAACCTGTGTTTGTTCGAGCCAGAGGCTAGAAGGATCTGCAGCTTGGGCATCCAGAGATAGTGTCCACACTCTTCTTTTTTTTCTGCCCTCTTCTCTCCTTTCTCTCTCTCCTTTCCCTTCTCTGTGCCCTCTTTTTCTTCTTCTTTCTCAGGGTCTTCACACTGAGCTACATCCCCAGCTGTTTTCTCTTGAGACAGGGTCTCGCTAAGTTGCCCAGGCTGGGCTGAAATTTATAATCCTGCCTCAGTCTCCCAGGCTTCTGGGATTACAGATGTACATCACCATGCCTAGCCCACTTTTCTTAATCACTTTCAATGTCAGTATCTTCACACAGGATGAGAAAAATAACCCCTTGTAGGTAGTTGAAAGGGCTAATAGATGACAAAATGTCTATGAAATGCCCATTGCCATTTTAGCCAGTTTTGCCTCAGCCCTCATATTAGGCACTTTTGGAATTTAATTCTTTTAAATGCCCCTTTACTTCCACTCCTAGCCAGGGGTCCCTCTCCCCACCCTCCAGTGGTACAAGGATGCTGTCTCCATCAACAAGCTCCAGAACCCTCGGTACCAAATGCTGCCCAGTGGGGGCCTGTGCATCCAGAAGCTGCTTCCAGAGGACTCCAGAATTTTCCAGTGCTTTGCCAGTAATGAAGGATGGGAGGTCCAGACCCATACCTACTTGAATGTAACCAATGAGTACCACCCATCAGCAAAGCCAGATAACACAGACAGGGCTTCCTGGACAAATCTTCCCACATTATGCCTTCTGTGACACAGATCAGTGGTGTCCCTAGGCCCTGACATGAGCAGACAGGGCAGTGTGGCCAGAGGTGACCCACTGGGGAGGGCCACCCTATAGGCCCACCTCAGTCCACTTTGGGCCCCTAGGAAACTCTGCCAAAGCCCACAAGCATCAAGGACATGCTGGTCCCTCCCAGTGCCCAAATTCCCCCTTCTGTGATTCCTCATCTTTTAGCACTTGTGGCTTCCTCTTTCTGAAAGGGAGTGGAAAATAGTCCCCAATTTTTCTGGACAGAGTTAGAAACACAGCAGAGTAAACAGCTCGCTCCTAATCTTTTTCTTTTGATTTTTCCTCCATTTTATATCCATTCTGTATTTTAGTTTTATTGAACAATTATAGTTCTTTTGTGAGTTTCTTTTATTATCCCAGTAACAGAAATACCTTGGCACTCTATCTTTGAAAAATAAAATAAAGGTAAAGATTTTCACTGTATCTGTGGGTTTTCTTTTTAATGTCCCACAGTTGTAATATTATTCTTCCAAAATGAAGTAGAATTTAGTGATTATGGAATTATAACTTTCATGTTTACCCTTTTTCAAGCAAAGTGCTGATATTCTTGGGTGTGAGAGCCATTGAGAAGGCAAATCGATAGCAGTGTGTGTGTGGCCAGTGGCTCTTACTAACCAGGGCATGTGAGTGACTGAGAGAGCTTCTAAAGATCCACACATCTATTTTTTTTTTCTTTTTTGGCACTGGGGATCAAACTCAGGTCTTTGCACTTGCAAGGCAAGCAGCGGAACCACTGAGCTAAATCCCAGCCCACACATCTATTATGGAAACCCAAGGTCACTTCCCTGACCTTTGCCCAGGGATCAAATTTCTCCTCTCATTGAATCATAGAAAACTAATATTGCTTCAGGTAGTAGAAATAATACTGGATGCTTAAGCAGAAACTGAGTTTTGGTCAACTAGAATGATTCAAAGCCTGCTGTGCAATTGGTCAGGATGTTCAGAGGCAGGTTTGGCCAGGTGTTTTTTCATAGAGGGACTGATGGTAAATGCTTAAACTTTGAGGTACAAGGTCTCTCACAGGATTCAGCTTCACTATGGTAGTGTGGATGCTTCCATAGACAGTGCAGGGGCAAATGGGAGCAGCTGTGTTCCAATAAAATTTCTTGCAGGAAAACAGGGAAGGACCTAAATTTGGCCCACAGGTAATAGTTTGCAAACCTTATTTAGTGAGAGGGCTTGGAACTGGAGGATTAGGTGGCTTAAGGTGCTCCCCTAATTTCTGTCTCAGTTTCCTCAACTTTTCACCTGAAATCAACCTCCCCTTATTTACAGGGCTCTGAGTATCAGATTAGAAATTTAAAGGCAAGTGTCCTTTAACTGATCATCATGATGATGATGCTTCATTATCTGGTTTCTAAGCATAGTGGGTTTTTTTTTTTTTTGCATAGGGAATTTCTTTCCCCAAATTAAACTATCTTTACTGAAAGGAAAATGTGAAAAAAAATACTGAATCATTCATGCAGCCAACAGTTACTGAGCATCTGGTTAGGTTTTGGGGTACAATCATGAGAACCACCTGTGCTCCAGGACAGGTGACTGGGGAAGGAGAAAGACAGAAAGGAGAGGAGAGCCTGACCCGAGGTGGGTGCTGTGAGGATGACAAGTGAGTCACCAAGTGATAGGCAGGAGGGTCTCCCAGGTGACATTGAGATGAGACCCTAAGTAAGCAGAAGCCACCCTGGAGATCTTGGAGACATGCATGTCTCAAAGCAATTGGGGACTGCATGAACCCTGGAAAAAACAAGCCAGCCCTCACCTGTGAGCCTTTACCTGTGCCCAAGTGAGGGGTAGCGGGTGGCAGAAGAAGAGCAGGAAACAGGTAGAAGATAGACAGGGCTGGAGGGCTGGGGATAACCAGAGGCACAGCTCTCTATGCAGGTGAAGTCCCTGGGGCATTCATAGGTACTGGCCCTTGCAAGCCAGTAGGTCTGTAAGGCAGAAGCAGAGGCACCAAGACGAGCAAGGAGCCCCTGTGTCATCCAGGCGAGACTTGAGGTTCACACCTGTGGTGGGGAGAAAGGCTTTGGGGTGGACTGGTAGGAGGGTCCCCAGGACCATCTGTGGCTGCCAGGAACCCCATTAGGAGGAGAAAATGGTGGCTGCTGCACCCTGGTCTCTTGGGTCCTGCCCATTTCTCCCCAAGGACCATCATACATGATTTGAGTGCAGGGATCCTCTGCTACTCTGGGTTACCAGCACGGTTGTTGCCAGAGGACAGTCAGGCATACCCGCACCCAAACCAGCCTGCCCACATCTGTTCCTGAGCCAGGGCTGGTGGCCCTTGCAGCCCCAATGAGTGGGAGACAGTCATGGGGAGTGGACACCTGACACCTGGGGAGGTGGACTCTTACTGAGGTCCCTGCAACCCAGTTATTTCTACTTCCAGAACAGATCCTAGGAAGCATGAATGTGTCATCTTATGGTGGATATTTTATAGTCAAAAAATAGTTTTTGCTTTCAGTTAGAGAACAGAGGCAGTTTGTTTGGTTTCTCTGAATAAATGCCTCTCTTCTTGTTAGAATTCACTGTAACTGTTCTTCCTGGGCCCTGTACTTGGCAGCTGTGAGCCTCATTTCTCTTCAGGTTGTAAGCAAAGATAGGTAATTCCTGGGAGATGAATAACAGGGATGTTATAGTTAATCCTGAAATATTTTCCTTTTTACCTCTCTTATCTGGGCAGGTGGTTCTGCAAAGTCAGTCTGGGACTCTCCAGCAGGCTGTCTCTTGGGTTCTGCCCATGTAAAGGATGATGCACTGAGCACTCACTACCTAATTCCTCTCTGCAGATGTTGCCCCAACATTTACCCGGCATCCAGTTGACACTACAGTGACTGATGGGATGACAGCTATCCTACTGTGTGAGGTGGCTGGGGCTCCCAAGCCCGCCATCACATGGAAGAGAGGCAGGTGGCTTCCACTTTCCAAACCTGAATGACTCATCTAGAAAACAACCTGTCAGGCCACTGTTGTGTTTCACACTCGTTCATTCAGTCATTCATTCGGTAAACTTTAAATAACCATTAACCATTCACTGAATGCCCCTGCCAGGTACCAGGGCATAAGGATGAATAGGACAGACAAGATCCTAGCCTTCTAGAAGAGGAAACAGACAATAAAAGACAATAAAAATTGTGCAAATGTCACTTTCCTTTACTTAAATTCTTATAAAGTGCCCTCAGCGCCCCGTGGAACCTTAAAATATTAAGTATTGGATTTCAACTAAATTAGGAAGCATGTCTTTTTTCTCTCTCTTCTCTGTTAGCATAGCATCATTTTATACTCTCCTCATTTCAACCTGGCAGACTTAGTTTCAACTGTGTTTCCAGCCCCTGTGAAGAGTAGTGTCACAGCACAGGCTGGCTTTGTGGTCCCCATAGCCTCTTTTATAAGTCAGGTACATGAGCAGAGCCCATCTGGAACAAAGCTGTGCTAAATTGTGTTAATTCATGTAGCTTGAGCAATCAGGCTTGGAAAGTTTATCTGGGGGAAACTTAGGAAATCACATCCAGTCTACACTGCCAGAAATCTTCATGGTGGCTTTTCTACCTCAGGATATAATTCTGCTGTTGTCAGATCTAGCTGAGAAAGACCTGCTGCTTTTGTGTGTGTGTGTATGGCTATTATGGGAGTTCTTGTTTTTGGTACTAGGGATTGGACCTGGGACTTTCACACTGTCACTCTAAGCTATATCTTTTTTCATTTTTATTTTGAGACAAACTCACTAACTTGACCAGACTGGGCTTGAGTTTAAGATTCCCCTGCCTCAGGCCCCCAGAGTCCTGGATTGCAGCATGCACCAGTACACCTTGTTTGCTTCTTTTATTTTACGTGTTTCCTTTCCTCTTTCTTGATCTATAATATCATAGCTTTACATACAAAAATTTCAAATGCACATAAATACACAGAAACATAAAAACATAAAACTGTTTCAAAAAGACATAAAAACCAGTCACTCAAGATGATAATCCTGTACACAGATCATGTTTGTTTAACCAAGTCTCTCAATATTTCACAATTAGGATGTTCTTGGTTTTCATTATTCTAACAAATGCTAAGAAAAGTACTTTGGTTATTTTTGTACATAAAATTTTCACTCTACTCAAATTATTTCCTTAAGTTTTTTTCTTGGTTGTTACCCTAACCATTTCTTCCTTTTCTTTCAAGGGTTATGAATCTAACATTCCTGTTTTCCCTACTGGCCTTCAGGAAACCACATTTTAGCCAGTGGCTCTGTCCAGATTCCTAGGTTCATGCTGTTAGAATCTGGGGGTCTACAAATAACCCCTGTGTTCATCCAAGATGCCAGCAACTACACCTGCTACGCGGTCAACACAGAGGGGTCCCTGAACATGTCTGCGGCGCTCACTGTGTGGAGTAAGCACGACAGTCCTGCTTGCCTCCTGTTCTCCATGCACACGGTGTCACGCTGCCTGTGTCTTGGGGACAGGAATATGCCCTTGACTTTCTCACTTAATCAAAAGAGAACAATTATTTTTCCAACAACTTTACAGAAATCTGTTGAGTAATTAATTTTTTAGTTTCTAAAGGAATGAGTAGAAGATGTATTCAAAGATTTAATGGAAATGTTTCAGGAGAGATAAAAGACTTTTTATCATACCCAACCAGCTCAGTAACAAAACTGATGTATTGATCAACTTTATAAGGAAACTGAACTAAAAATTAAAATCCTAAAGGAAGCATATTTTTTTATATTATGATCACATAGATGTCTGGTTTAGTTGACAATGAATGTTTCTTATATATTAAGAGCAAACTGGAAGAAAATCTTTATTGTTTCTCTAGGTATTCTCACTCTTATTTTATCCATGAAACTAGTTTCTGAAATGCAGAATAAGTTGTTTTCATAAGGATTGGAGTACCAAATACCACCCTCCCTTCTGTTAGCTTTAAGTGTCAAAGCACTTTTTCCTCTATTCTTCATCCAAATCTATATTACTAAAAACTCATTTTTCAAAAAACCAAAAGACAGTACTCTTCTGTGCATGATCTTCCACTTTCACTTTCTTCTGTAGGAAAGGAGGGTCTTGATGACTGGGGGAGTGGGGGGACTAACTTTGCTGGGAGCAGAAAAGCTTGTTCAAAATTCCCAGAACATTTCTGAGCACTTCCATCCACATTCATTTTGCCAAGAGAAAACTTGGAGATTCTGATGTCAGATGACCAGTTTATCATCCCCTGAGGGCAAAGCTCTCAAACTCAGTGTCATCTGAGCTGTGACTTGTGTTGTTTCAGATCAAACCTAGATTGTTCACCCCCCTGAGGACTGTGTGGTGATTAAGGGGACCATGGCTGCCCTGCACTGCAGAGCCACTCACAACCCCCAGATTTCTCTCTGGTCAGCTCAGTTAGTTATGATACTTTGGGCCTTATTAATAGTCTGTGAATTCATGAAGTGAGTAGAGATGAGAAGGAAGAATTTGGAAACTTTGATTTCAGTGGCAGATCCCTGATTACAGTATCTTACAGTCATGGGCTCCGTCATTAACCACACGAATCCCATTTTCCACACCAACCTTATGTATTATTTACCGTGAGCTATGTTCAATTTCATAATTTCAGTACAGCTTTTCATGATTTTTCTGCCAAGGTTAATACACTATCTGTAAAACATAATTGTCAGGGACTGATACCTAATGAGAGAAAAATCCAGAGGGATGGAATAGGATTTCAGCAGTGTTAACACAGGGCTGTACAGAACTCATGAGGGGTTTTCTCTACTCCAAGTATAGCTCTCTTATGAAATGGGAGCAAGAAGGGCCTGCATTTAGAAGAAAGGCAGCCACAGTTACCCAAGACACCAAGGGGAAAATACATGTGAAGAGGGGAAGTGGGTCACCTGAAGATTCCCTAAACCAATTCTGATACCCTGTCTTTTTTGAATTTACTCCAGAGACTCATAATAAAAATCATGACACTCCAGGGAGTGTGTGGTTAGACAGATGACCCACAGCCATGAGCTCTGCCCAAAGGGCAGCATTTGCAAAACACTTTTTAATTGTCAGAGTCAGTTTAAGAATAAAAGAAGAAAAATATCCTGCCATCATAGTATTGTCACCCTGGCCTCAGCTCCAAAGACATGCCCTTCATCAAAGGGGTAGAATAGAGATGTCTTGCTGGATCTGGGACATTTCTGCTCTGAGCAGAGGGGATTATTGTTGATTCATGCATTAGTTACTGGGTTCAAAGACTAAGCCAACTGCTCACTGGTGTTTGGCAAATCATGAATTTCTATATCACCATCTGGCTCTCTGAAGGTCCCCAGAGCACCAAACAAGTTTGGTTTCATTATAAAAATGCTGAATGCAAAACTAAATGAACAAATAGAAACTAGCAAGTTAAAGATTACCTAGCAAGCCCTTGGAGGTTGACTTAGAGATGATTATCATGCTTACAAAATAATCCATTCATTCTGAATGATTTGGACTGCGATTTCAAAGAAGGAAGAACAAGCAGGTCTGATTTTCTTCTGCCCTGAGAGCTCAAGAAGAGTCCCTTTGGATAGGTGTGGAGTTTTTTGTAGCATTTTATGTGAGATTAAATGGGAAGCCCCTTCCTGAGAGGGGACTGAATTGTTCCCCTTATCTCAGGTTTCACTGCCCCAGGAGCCCTGGGCTGTAAGTGTTAATCTATCCATTCCCTTCTTGTGAAATCTGCCTTATTCTATTTCTGGGTCATTTCAGATGAGTAGTTTGTAAATGTCTGTGTTCTGTGAATATGAAGGCTTTACCAAACTGAGTATATTTGAAAATCTGATCAAATTGTTCTGGAAAAGAAAAACAGCACTTTTCATCTCATCTAGCAGTGAGTAGTGGCCCTGCTCAGGAATGTCTAAAGACTGGGTAGGCTCTTGGTTGATTCTGCATTTGAAAAGAAAAATGGGCTAAAATGGCCAGAGATAAAAATTAAACAAAGGAGAAATGCAATTTTAAGCACCATCTGCCAGAACAGTAGGATTTTAAGAAAGTATGTGTATGATTTTGATTTGTTTTTTTCAGGAGTTGGGTAATTCCATCTGGGGGTCTTTAAGTACCATTGCCCCCCTCCAGGTGGCACTCTTGCCTTGCAGGCTTCTTCCTGGGTCAGGCATGTCAGATAGCATTTAGATAGGTGACAGGCATGCAGGTGACCCAGTTCCTAACTCCCAGATGCAGATAAAGGCTTCCACTCATCACCGTGGGCCTGTTTTAACTTCAGCATCCACTTTTGTATATTGACCAAGATATTTGCTAGCTTTTCTTTTTTTTTTTCTTTTTCTTTTTCTACTAAATATAATTCATAGACAATAAAATTTCTCTTTTTCAGGGGCATAATTCAGTGATTTTTAGTATGTTTTCAAGGTCATAAGTTGCTTGCCTTTTAACAAATGAGAAAGCCCATGACACTGTTCCTGAGATTCTGTAACTGAAGACTCTGTGCTTGTCCCACAGCTACATGTGGAGGAAGGACAACACTGTCATCACTCCATCTAGCAGCTCTAGAATTGTGGTGGAGAAGGGTGGGTCCCTCCTCATCAGCCAGACGTAGTCAGGTGATATCAGAGACGACACCTGTGAAATCATATCTGAGGGAGGGAATGATTCCAGGACAGCCCGGCTTGAACTGATGTGAGTACTGGATGTTGGTGTTAACCACCCTCAGGTCTGCACTGCTGTCTGCAGCCCCGTCCTTCCAATGCCAGCCACTGCACAGGCACAGGCATGAAGCCCACACAGTGTTCCAAGCAGCAGTCGAGGCCAGTGTCTAATGCTACTCAGCCGTGCACCCTGACAAGTTGTTAGTTTTTTTTGTTTAACACTCAAATGTTTCATTCTTAGTGCATACAGTTTTATTAAAGGTTACCAACCCCATCTATCTCTGTCATTTCCTATGTGGATGCTGTATCATGATAGGCTGTTTACCTTGTTGTAGTTCAGAAATAGTGACCCTGGGTATGGTCACAAACCTGTAATCCTGGCACTCTGGGAGGCTGAGGCAGGATAACTGCAAGTGTGAGTGCAGCCTGGGTAACTTGGCAACTTAGCGAGACCCCAAAATGAAAAACTGTAAAAAGGACTCGGGGATGTCACTCAATGAAAAGGCTTTGGGTTCAATCCTCAGCACAAAAGGAAAAAGAAAGAAAAGAGAAGAGAAGAAAAGAAAAAAGTATTTTTCCACCTTATTGCCCATCAGAGCTTTTGATCAGCGAAAAGTGTCAGGGTCAGCCCACAAGACAGGACCATTGCTGTGACAACCTTCTAGGCTTTGAGCTTAAGTCAGTCCCAGCTGTCTCCCTGTGGGTAAATAGATACTTTCCATTAAGTCTTTTGAAATCCTGAAAATAGCAAGCAGCTTCCCATTATGTCCAATCTAGGCCTTCCTGGGGGTCCAGAGGCTCAGGTGGGAACCATCAATCTCCTCTGTACCTGGTCTCTTTCCACACTCCCTTATCATTCACAGAGCTGCTGACAAATTTTACTTTTCCAACGTATATTTATTAGCTTTTTAAAAACCATGCCTTCCTAGATTTTTCCAGAGCATGTGAGTACAAAAATAAACACTGAAATAAGGAATCAAAGCAGTGCAGTTGCCAGGGCTGCAGCCAGGCTGGTGACACATCCCTGCCCCACATCCCTGCTAACACTTGACATGCTGGGTCATCAGGAAAAAGCAGTCATGGGAAACTTTTCTTACAGACTCTGCCCATATTGATCTGGGAAGGACTCTGTATATGAAAACCATTACCTAAAAACAGCACTGGAGTATAGGAGTCTCGTTTGTCTTTGAATCTCTCACTGCCAGCCAAGGGGATGAGTGAAAACAATGTTCATTAAGTGCTTTGTGGCCTTCCATATCTGCTGCATGCATGAATGAGTGTGACCCAGTGCACACTTCCCTAGTCTTGTCCTTATTTGTGGAATTTAAAAGCTTAGTGATGTGTAACAGCCAGTCCAAAAAGCCCTGTGGTACCATCAGTACCTAGAAAAATTCCATTGCACCTTCCATTCTGGCTCTCTCCAGATGGCTCCTTGTTTTCTTCTAGCTAGGATCTTCCCTACCTTCTTCTGTCAGCATTGGACCTCCTTTCTGCCCATCTTGTGCCCCGAGCCCCATCCAGCATGCTGCAGCCACCTGTGGTCTCCATTGTGTGGCTGTATCTTCTGCCAGGACTACCTGAAAGGGTCCTGTTCAAGTACCCTCTCACATTCCACTGCAGGGCCCCTTTTCCTGCTGTTCGGACATAGGATGCCTTCTGCAGTCCTCCCATCCTCCCTGAAGCATAGACTTAGACTACATTGCGGGATAGGGCTCTACCTCCTTGTTTTCTTCTCCTCAAGCACCTTAAGGCACAAGTTTACATTCTGAGGGCCTGATAGTGTGTCTTGCCAGCTGAATGAATAAATGAATGAATGAATGAATGATATGTATAGATCTATGGCCAGACTCCTTACTCCCTTCTTACTTTTGGTGCTCATAGCCCTTGGCTCCTCATAGGTAAACACACAAGCTCCTGTCTCTCCAGCAAAGCCCTTGTACATCTCTGCCATTTCTTCCTCCCTCCTTCTGGGTCTCAGGTCAGAGATTTCTTCTTCAGTTTGGTGACATTGGAGTACATCACCAGTGAATTCATATAATCTTCCAAGCTATTCACATTTTTAAACTACCTTTGAGAACTCTTAGATCATCCATTGTTGATATCAAATAACAAATGTTAGCAGTTCATAAAGACTCTGTCAGCAGAAGCCAAATTGCACACTTTCAATCTAGCACATTCTTTTTATTCTGCACAATTTTTATGTTCTACTGATTTACATATCTTCCGTACTATGTGTTTATTTGATTTCCTCTAAGTAAAATACATATTTCAGCAAATGTTGTTGTATGTGTAAAATAATAGGCTTTCTGCAGTGGTAAAACACCTCATCTCTAAATATAGAAATATTTGCAGATTTGTGATTTAAACTAGTTTAGGTGCCACTGGTTGCAGAGCTGATTGGAAGGCTGTTGGTCTTGTGAGTTGCTAGTGTCATAAACACCACACTTTCCCATGTCAGAACAAATCAGAGGAGTTGTTCATCTCTGCATCCAAGAAGGTCTGAAACTCTAGATCAGTGATGATAATAATAATGATAATAATAACACAATTGTAGGGGATTTGGTGCTTCTCATAGACTTCCAAATCGAGCTCTGTAACATCTGCATGATTTACTCATGGCAAAAAAATAAAGGCAAGGAAAAAACCTCTGATGCAGCAGAAGGGTCTGAGAGGTACTTTTGGCTAAACAATGTCCTTCAGAGGCCTAAAAAATTGTTTCCTCCTTTCTTCTCCACTTCAACTAACAGCTACTTTGTTAAATATAGAAATTAGGAGCATTAGAAGTGAGATTCTCAAAAGCAGACAGTGTGTTGGTACGTTGTCATGCTTGTTTGTCCCTCACTCAGCCCTTGAGAACCAGGCCTTAGCTCTGACTCAGCCAATTATAGGAGCAATGCCTCATACCCGTGACAGTGAGGGATATTGGCAGGTGATCTCTCCTCCCTGCCTCAGTTTGCTCAGCTTGTAGACAGGGTGTTGCATCGCTGACCTCAAAGCATGTTGTGAGGGTCAGATGAACACATGTTTGCATGGGCCTGTTGGAGCCCAGCTGAAGAGGCACCCTGGAGAAATCCTGCTCTTACTCCTTCCTCTTCATCTTAGGAAAAGGGGATCCTCCCCCTTGCATCAGGGCACTGTGACCTCTGGCAGGGATTTTTCTTTCATTTAGCTCATGTTAGTTTTTATCACATCCTAGTGGCCTCAGATTCACTAAAGATGACTGCTGCTGCTGAGCCTCCTGTGCCTGGAATGATGTCAGGCATATAGGATGTGTCCAGTGCAAGTCTGAGTAGGCATCAGTCCACTCACTAAAGTAAGACAATGTGCTGTGCACACTGAGGGTGAGTGGTTGCCATGGGCTCTGCCTTAATCCCCTCCCTAGGAAACAGCCTTCTCAATTCCAGATGGTCTCCTGTGTGTCCTCCACATTAACAGCACAGGTCACTGTTAAATGCTGTCACCCCTTGTTTCATCTGTGTCTTTCCTCCTACTTGTTGGTGCTGTAAGGGTAGGAGCTGTTTCCTAGGGTGATTCTGTATCCCCCAATGCATTGTGCCCTGTTGAGCACACTAGAGGGACCAGGGTCCTAGGGCTTTATGGGTTGATTAATTGTTCAATCATTTAAAGACCCAATTAACATTGCCTCTCTCCTCCTGCATTCAGAGCTGAATTCTTCTGAGCCTGGAGTGGGAGAAAACCTGATTTACAGAGCCGACATGAAGACTCGGACCTGGAGGCAGTGGGAGAGGTTTCTTTCAATAAAACTACTTCTGACAAAGCACCAATAAGGAGCTAACAATTTAATACTGAGCTCCAGAGTTATCAGTCCCCATCATCTTCCTCCTCACAGCAAAGTCGAGAAGATGGCTTTGACTAAGTTATCATTCTGGCATCTGCCCGAAGTGCTTCTGATGTGGGAAACGCCGCCCAACCCTCCTTTGTCTGAGCAATTTCCCCACAGTTGCAACTTCACCAACTGCTCTCTCTCTGTCTCTCTGTCTCTCTCTCTGTCTCTCTCTCTCCCTGTCTCTCTCTCTGTCTCTCTCTCTCTCTCTCTCTCTCTCTCTCTCTCTCTCTCTTCTAAGCCATTTTCCTCACAAACACCTTGCCCAATCTCCTTCCCATACAGTCTGGGTTTTTGTTACTGTTGTTGTTAATCTCTGATAGTATCATGGTGTAATTTGCCTGATGGTGATTCCTCCTTCCCTTTACACTGCACAGTGACTCAGCACTGGGCTCCATTTCCATTGTTCAAGATCTCTTCCATTTGTTACCCATCTGTCTAAAACGATCTACGAGTCATGGCAGATCATTTATCTCCTTCTAAAATTGGCAGAGAACTGCTTGGATGTAATCCACTCCTATTAGATAAGATTTTCTGAAATGAGTTCAGAATATATTACAACCTCACTTATCTATTATTGACACATTAGTCAAGGGTCTCACAAACCCTAATTTCCAAGGTAACCAGGATTTATTTAAAAGATTTTAAGGTTTATGTTTTAAGTATCTATTAAAAGGTTCCTTGCAGCAATCATGGTGATGCATACCTGTAATCCCAGCCTGCTGGGAGGCTGAGGCAGGAGGATCTCAAATTCAAGCTGAGTCAAGGCAACCCTGTCTCAAAATAAATAATTAAGGGGGGGGGGCTGGAGATGTAGCTCAGTATGAAGGCCCTGGATTCAATTCCCAGTGCTATTAGAAAAAACAAAAAGATATTTTATATACCTAAACAGGTAATGCTGGGCACAAGAAATATGTTGGGAAATGTTCACATAGGACAGAGGCTAGAGCTAGGAAAGACAAATCTCATTCCAGCTCTGAACCCCATGAAGTGTGTAAAACTCACAGCTGACATGGGCATCACACTGGGTGTGGCTCTGAGCCATGGGCAGCAGTGGTTGAGATTCACTGCTTCCTGAGGTCCCAGGACAGCAGTGTCCCCCTGCACCATTTGGCTGCAGGGACCCAGTCCCTGCACTAAAGTTCTCAAGACCACTTTGTTCTTAAGGTCTTTTTTTTTAAGGTTCTTTAGGTCTTTTTAAAAACTCTTAGTTAAAATCTGTTTTTAACCCCTAATGTGAGGTCATCAGCTCCCATTTCTGCTCATTGTGCCTCCTCGGAGTAAGCTCTGTGGTCTTCTTAGTGATCACTTCTGCTCTGTGGGCAGTAGAGGTCAGGACCCTCCCTGACCACAGGAATCATGTTCTGAGGGAGAGGGACACATGTGGCCACAGTCCAGAGACTTGTACACTGGCACCGTGTGACAAAATTGCTTTGTTAGTGGCCTCCAGTTGAGAGAGTGCACCTGGACCACTGTTCCCCAAGCTGTTTGGCCTCTAGAGAAGAAAGTCAATCACTGTAAAACTAGTTGTTGCTCTATGCACTTTTGACTAGAAAGGATGAACAATAAAAGCACTTGTTTTGGTGGGAAAATGATTCGTGCCTTACTGTCAGCCCTCAATAATCCCCCTGACATGTGTAATTGGAATTGTTTTCTGTCCTGTCCTAAAAGGGCACTGTGAGCTCCCTTTGGACATGTCTTTTTGGGGTGAAGGATGAGGGCCATATGTGCCCCTGAGGCCTGGGGCTGCAGGCATGGCAGACAGGGAAACTCTTTGATCACTGGCACAGTCCACACAAAGAATGACCAGAACATCTGCTAGCCAACTCCAGCAGCCTGGAAGAGTTCACACTCTCTGGGTAAGAAAACCTTTCCATTTCAGGGACAGTCCCCACAGTGGCATTTTGACACTAATTACTGAGACAGCACAGATCTCACATGTCAGCACACAGTTCTCAACAAGATGTCAGCCCTTCAGACGCCAGGCACAAACTCCAGGCTGCCAGACTGAAACGTGGGGCTTCACACTGTACCCTGCAGTTCTAATTTACCACTCAGGCCTCAGGAAAGTCCTATAAGTAGACAATCATTTTCTTATAAAGGAGAAAAATTGGGACCATGCAAAGGAAGAGATGAATGAGACAAGGTCTGGAAAGGTCCATGTCCTCATCTGGCCTCTACATATTCCCAGCCAGGGGAGCCTCATTTAGCTGCAGGGTCCAGGGCTTTTCATGGGGTTTCCCCATAGACTGAAATACTGGCAAATGATTCCACTTAATTTCTAGACTCCAGAAGTCTGAAGATGGGGCAAATACCCCTGGCAAAACTCCCACCATCTAATCACATGGCTCTCTTTCCAGCCTGAAACCATTGAGGAGCCCACCAGGGTCACCTCATAAGCACACATCCAGGTGTGGTCAGGAGCCCCACCATAAATAAAAAATACAGTGCAATTCCTCAGAATATTTTAAGGCTTAGAATTCCATCTTAGACCAGATAAATTCTTTATTATTCAGCAGTCTTATTTGGATATACCAGGTAAGATTTTTTTTAAAGTACAGTGAATGCATAGGTTTTTGAAAAATTTATTACAGTAAAAGACACATTGCAATGAACCCCTCAAAATACATCTTCTTGCTTTGAACACACTAATTCCATCATTTTTACTACTTTCTGAGGCAATTCTGGAAGTCCTCTTTTATAAGCACCTTTAGTTGCACTTTAGTTTTGCTGTTTAAATATCCTGTATTGATTCAAAATGTTGTCCTTTCATTGTCATTTTGACTTTGAGAAAGAGACAGAAGTCACACAGTGCAGATCAGGGAATAAGGTGGATGAGGACTCACTGTAAAGTATGTAGGGGTCTACCATTCCATTGGATGTTATTTGACAACAGAAGCAGCATTCACCATATTTCTTATCATACTCCATTAAAGCAGTCATGATCTGTCACCATGCACTAAACGAAAATTAAAATGGATTAAAGATCTAAATATTAAAACAGAAACACTGAACCAGCTGGAACAGAGGTTAGGTAGAACTCTTGAAGACGCTGGTATAGGAAAAGATTTTATGAACAAAACCTCAGTTGCCTGTGAACTAGCACAAACTATCAACAAGTGGGATCTCTTCTTATTAAAAAGCTTCTGCACAGCAAGAGAAACCACCAGCGGTGTGAAGAGAAAACCCACAATGTAGGAAAAAATCTTCACCTGCTGTTCCTTGGACAAAGGTCTCCTATCTGGAATCTATGAAGCACTTAAAAAAATCAACCCTCTCAACTTTAAAGACCCAATCCAAAAATGGGCATCTGAAATGAACAGACGTTTCTCAGACAAAGAAGGAGAAATAGCAAATAAATACATGAAAAAATGTTCAACATCACTGGTCATTCGAGAGATGCAAATGAAAACAACACTGAGATTCCACCTCACCCAGAAAGAATGGCTGCTATCATGAAATCAATCAATAACAAATGCTGGTGGGGCTGTGGGGAAAGAGGAACCCTGCTCCACTGCTGGTGGGAGTGTAGACTGGTGCAACCACTGTGGAAATCAGTATGGAGATACCTTAAAGAACTAGGACTGGAAGTCCCACTTGACCCAGCTATTCCCCTGCTGGTATCTTCCCCAAAGAATTAAAAGAATCATACCACAGTGATATATGTGCACCCATATTCATAGCAGCATAATTTGTAATAGCTAAAACTTGGAAGCAGCCCAAATGCCCATCAAATGGAGACTGGATAAAGAAAATGTGTTTTAGAAAAAAAATAAAATGGAGTACTACTCATCCATAAAGAATGAGAAACTAAAGACATTTATTGCTAAATGGATGCACATTGAGGTGATACTCTTAAGTAAAATAAATAAGACAAACATGTAAAAACCGAACAGTTTCTCTAGTGTGAGAAACTGAAAGTGTAAATAAGGGCTAAAAGGTGTAATAGATAATGTGAAATAGAAAGAAAAGGGGCAAAAGGGAAAGGGAAGTGGGAGGGGTAGGGGAAAAGAAAGAAGGGAATGCAATTAATATGAGAAAATGAAAAAATGGAAACAAAGTCTTGGTATATAGGGAGGGATGGAGGGGTTGAAGGGAGAGCAGGGGAATGGGGAAAAAATAAGAACCAAGAGAGATTATGTAAAGGTGCTAATTTCCAATGATGAATGTCATTATACTATATACCTAAAATGTACCAATAAAATTAATTAATTAATTATTTTTTTTGTATTAAATTATTTTATTGGTACATTGTAGGTATACAACACAATTACATTTCTCATTGGGAATTGTACCTTTACATAATGCACCTTGGTTCTTATTTTTTCCCCATTCCTAGCCCTCCCTTCATGCCCTCCACCCTTCCCTATTTACAAAGAATTTATTTCCATTTTTTCCATTTCTCATCATTTTTACTTTCCCTTCTTTCCTTTCCCCTGCCCCTCCCACTACCCCTACCCCTTTGGACCTTTTCTTCCTATTTTACAATATCAATTATTCATTCCAATCATTGGTACATTTTAGGTATACAATATAATGACATTCATCATTGGAAATTTGCACCTTTACATAGTCTGTCTTGGTTCTTATTTTTCACCCTTGCCCAGCCCTCCCTTCAACCCCTCCAGTCCTCCCTATTTACAAAGATTTTTTTCCTACTTTTCCATTTTCTCATATTAATCCCATTCCCTTCTATTCTTTCCCCTAGCCCTCCCACTTCCTTCCCCTTTGCCCCTTTTCTTCCTATTTCACATTACCTATTATACATTTAGTCCTTATTTTCACTTTCAGTTTCTCACACCAGAGAAACTATTCGGTATTTACACATGTGTGTCCTATTTATTTCACTTAGGAGTATCACCTCAATGTGCATCCACATAGCTATGTCTCTAATTTCTCATTTTTTATGGCTGAGTAGTACTCCATTTTATAAAAAACACCACAATTTCTTTATCCAGTCTCCAGTTGATGGGCATTTGAGCTGTTGCCAAGTTTTAGCTATCACAAACTGTGCTGCTATGAATATGGGTGCACATATATCACTGTGGTATGATTCTTTTAATTCTTTGGGGAAGATCCCGGGCAGTGGAATAGGGGGTCAAATGGGACTTCCAGTCCTAGTTCTTTAAGGTATCTCCATACTGATTTCCACAGTGGTTGCACCAGTCTACACTCCCACCAGCAGTGGAGCAAGGTTCCTCTTTCCCCACAGCCCCACCAGCATTTGTTATTGGTTGATTTCATGATAGCAGCCATTCTTTCTGGAGTGAGGTGGAATCTCAGTGTTATTTTCATTTGCATCTCTCGAATGACCAGTGATGTTGAACATTTTTTCATGTATTTACTTGCTATTTCTATTTCTTTATCTGAGAAATGTCAGTTCATTTCAGCTGCCCATTTTTGGATTGGGTCTTTAAATTTGAGACGTCTGATCTTTTTAAGTTCTTTATAGATTCGAGATAGTAGACCTTTGTCTGAGGAAGAGCAGGTGAAGATCTTTTCCCACATTGTGGGTTGTCTATTCACACTGCTGGTGGTTTCTCTTGCTGTGCAGAAGCCTTTTAATAAGAAGAGATCCCACTTGTTGATTGTTTCTGCTAGGTCACAGGCAACTGAGGTTTTGTTCATAAAATCTTTTCCTACACCGATGTCTTCAAGGGTTCTACCTAACCTCTGTTCCAACTCGTTCAGAGTTTCTATTTTAATATTGAGATCTTTAATCCATTTCGATTTTAGTTTAGTGCATGGTGAGAGATATAGGTCTAGTTTTAATCTGTGGCAAGTTGAAGCCCAATTTTTCCAGCACCATTTATTAAAGAGGCTATCTTTCTTCCAGTGAGGGGGTTTGGCTCCTTTATTGAAGATCAGATGGCTGAGTGTGTCTGGCATTGTTTCTGCATCTTCTAATCTGTTCCACTGTTCCTCGGGTCTTTTTCTTTGCCAGTACCATCCTGTTTTTATCACAGTAGCTTTGTAGTATAGTTGCAGGTTGGGGATTGTGATACTCCTGCCCTGTCTCTGTTACCTACAGTTGCTTTTGGTATTCTGAGTCTGTTGTTCCAAATGATTTTTTGGATTGTTTTCTCAAGGTCCCTGAAGTATGCTGTTGGGATCTCAACTGAAATTGCATTGAATCTATATAGCAGTTTTGGAAGTATGGCCATTTTCACTATATTAATCCTTCTGACCCATTGGATATCTGCCAATTTTCTGATATCATCTTCAATCTCTCTTTTCAGAGTCCTATCGTTTTCAGAGAGGAGGTCTTTGATTTCTTTCATTAGGTTGATTCCTAGGTATTTCAGTTTTTTGGATGCTATTGTGAAAGGAATTGTTTGCCCTATTTCTCTCTCAGTGAGTCTTTCATTGGTGTAGAGGAAAGCTATTGATTTTTGTGTGTTAACTTTGTAACCAGCTACTTGACTGAATTTGGTTTTTAAGTCTAGAAGACTTTTGGTGGAGTCTTGGTGTCTTCTATATAGAGTATCATGTCATATGCAAATAATGACAATTTGACTTCTTCTTTTCTTATCTTTATTCTTTTGTTTCTTTCTCTTGTCTAATTGGTATGGCTAGTGTTTCCAATACTATATTGAACAAGAGTGGTGATAGTGGACATCCTTGTTTTGTTCCTGATTTTAGTGGGAAGGATTTCAGTTCTTGACCATTTAGGATGGTATTGGCTATTTGTTTTTCATAGGTGGCTTTTATCAGTTTGAGGTAGAGACCATCTATTCCAGTTTTTTGTAGGATTTTTATCATAAATGCATGTTGGATTTTGTCAAATGCTTTTTCTGCATCTATGGAGATAATCATATGGTTTTTGTCCTTGGCTCTATTGATATAGTGTATTAGATTGATTGATTTGTGTATATTGAACCATCCTTGCATCTCTGGGATGAATCCCATCTGATCAGGGTGTATGATCTTCTTGATGATCTTCTGCATGCTATTTGCCAGTATCTTATTAAGGATTTTTGCATCTATGTTCATTAGTGAGATTGGCCTATAGTTCTCCTTTTACATTGGGTCTTTCTCTGCTTTGGGGATCAAGGTGATGCTTGCTTCCAGGAATGAATTTGGGAGTATAACTTCCCTTTCAATTTCATTGAAGAGTTTAAACAGTAGTGACAGCAGTTCCTCTCTAAATGTCTTGTAGAATTCAGCAGTGAAGCCATCAGGGCCTGGGCTTTTCTTAGCTGATAAGATTTTAATTTTATTTTCAATTTCATTTGTTTATATTGGGTTGTTTACAATTTTTAGGTCTTCTTCATTCAACTTTGGTAATTCATATGTGTCTAGGAATCTGTCCATTTCTTCTGTGTTGTCCATCTTATTGGCGTATAGGTTCTGGAAGTAGGTATTGATGATCCTCTGGCTTTTTGCTGGGTCTGTTGTAATTTCATCCTTTTCCTACCTAATTACATGGATTTAGGCCTTTTCTTTTCTTTTTCTGATAAGGTTTTCTAAGGGTTTGTCAATTTTGTTGATTCTTTCAAAGAAACAATTCTTGGCTTCATTGATTTTTGTATCATTCTCTTAGTCACTATTGCATTGATTTCTCCTCTGATCTTTATAATTTCCACCCTTGTATGAGCTTAGGGGTTGTCATGCTCTTCTTTTTCTAGAAGCTTGAGGTTCAGCATCAGGTTGTTTAATTGGGCTCATTCTGTTTTCCTGATATGCGTATTCACTGCTATGAATTTCCCTCAGAAGACTGCTTTCATTGTGTCCTATAGATTCTGATATGTTGTATTGTCATTGTCATTTAATTGAAGAAACTGTGTGATTTCTTCCTTAATTTCTTCTGTGACCCATTGGTTATTCAGAAGTGTGTTGTTCAATTTCCACACATTGATGAACTTTTTCGAGTTTATTTTGCTATGGATTCCAATTTCATTGCACTATGGTCTGAAATATACAGGGGATAACTTCAATTCCTTTGCACTTACTTAAACGTGTCCTATGTGTGAGTATGTGGTCTATTTTGGAGAATGACCCATGTGCAGCTGAGAAGAATGTGTATTCTGATTTTGTGGGGTGGAAGACCCTGTAAACATCTGTTAAATTCATTTGTTCAAGAGTTCGATTGAGTTGTATTATTTCATTCTTTATTTTTAGTCTTAGTTGATCTATCTATTTGTGACAGTGGGGTGTTGAGGTCCCCTACTACAATTGTATTAGTGCATATATGACTTTTCATGTTTGTTAGTATTTGTTTTACATAGTTGGGTGCACTAGTGTTTGGTGCATAGATATTTATGATTGTCATCTCTTCCTCTTGGATTCTTCGCTTTACAAGGATGTAGTATCCTTCTTCATCTCTCTTAATCAGTGTTCATTTGAAATCTACCTGATATGCAAAGAGGATAGCTACTTTTTGCCGGGATCCCGTCGCATGGAGTATTGTTTTCCACCCTTTAACTTTCAGTCTATGAGTTTCATTTTGAATTAAATGTGTTTCTTGTATGTAGCATATTGTTGGATTTTGGTTCTTGACCCATTCTGCCAGTCTATTTCTTTTGATTGGTGAATTGAGACCATTAACATTGATGGTTATAACTGAAACTTATTGACTTATCATTGCCATGACTTTTTCTTTTTGTTGGGTTCTCCCCCTTTACATTTAATTTCTTGTCATGCCAGATGGGTTCATTCTGCTTTGCTTCCTGCAGTTGTGATCCTCAATGTCTGTTCCTAGGATATTGTGTAAAATTCTTTGGAGTGCTGATTTGGTATTCACCAAGTTCCTAAGGTGCTCTTTGTCATGAAAGTATCTTATTTCTCCATCCATTTTGAAAGATAGTTTTGCAGGGTACATCAATCTGGGTTGGAGGCTGTTTTCTTTTAGGACTTGGAATATGTCACTCCAAGCTCTTCTTGCCTTGATGGTTTGTGTTGAGAAGTCTGCTGTGACTCTGTTGGGCTTTCCTTTGTATGTGATTTGTTTATTTTCTCTAACTTCTTGTAGAACTTTGTTCTTCTGTTGAATTTCTGGAATCTGAACAATTATATGCCTATGTGTGGATTTTTTTTCTTTGACCAAGGCTATTTGGAGTCCTATATGCCTCATTTATCTGTATGTCAAGCTCTTTTTCCGTGCTTGGGAAGTTTTCTGCCATTATTTCTGTGAAGAGTTTTTTTATGTCATCTCCACTCTCTCCTGTTTCTTCATTCAGCCCAATCAGTCTTATGTTATTCTTCTTTGCATCATCTAGCAGCTGTTGGATTGATTTCTCATGTTCCCTTATAATTTTGAAGCAATTTTTCTTTTCCTGGTCATTAATTGCAATCTTATCTTCTATATCTGAAAGTCTGTCCTCACACTGGCTCATTCTGTTGTGTAGACTTTCAATGCAATTTTTCATGTCCTGGAAATCTATTTGCATCTGTTTTATGGATTCTATTTGTTTCCTATGTTGGGATTCCATCTTGTTCCTCAGCTCCTCTCTTGATTTCTTAATCATGTCTTGCATTAGGGCACAATTTCTCCTGTTATCTGAGAAATTATTTCTGATTTCATTTTTTCCAGATCCTCTTTTGTTGGCTGTTCAAGGAGTCCAGGTGGTTGAGTATCAGAATGTTCCATCTCATTTCCCTTTGGGGTTGCTTTAGGTGATCTGGAAGTCTTGTTTTGAGACTTATTTATGTGTTTTCTCATTTCGACTGGGGGGGGGCAGAGTGGTGCTGTTGGCTCCCTCATAGGTCACCTCCTCTGAGCTGGGAGAGGTGGACCAGGGGCCGGGAGCAGCAGTAGGGATGGTGGGCCAAAAGCCCCTTCCTCTGGACCAGGAGAAGTGTGACGGTGGCTCAGAAGCCCCTACCTCTGGGCAGGAATTCTTCAAATGCTGAGAACTTGATTAGCTCCAGTACAGTGGTCTGGTGGTCCAGTGTCCTCTGTGTCTTTGTAGTGTGGAACCAGGTGGCTGTACAGAGAAGAGGCCAAAGGATTGGGGAGGGGGGATCCAGTGTCTTGCTGCTGGGGCACGGGCTGATTCGGTATTTTCAGCGTGACTGGAGACCTTGGGACCGCATCCGCCAACCTGCCTGTTTGCAGCAGGCTGATTCAGTTTTTTCAGCATGACTCAAGCTTCCCCATCTTGCATCTTTGCTGCTGGCTGCCCTTCCAGGGTCCGCACAGATCAGAGAGATGAAGGAAAGTGACTTGAGCATAGGAAGGACCTTAACAGGATTGGCCTCGCTGTCTAAAACTGACCCAGGAGATAGAGGGAATGAGAGCTTTCCCCTGGCCCTGGCCCAGGAGGAGGAGAGAGGACTAGGGTGGGAAGGACAAGAGCAAGCATCAAAGGGGATTCCTTGCTTCTTCATCTCTTCAGTTCCAAAACCCTAGGACCCAGAAGCCAATGGGAAGCACTTGGCATGCAGTCGTGGGCAGGTGAGAGATGGGCTGTTCCTGGCCTATCTTGGGCACTGCCCTATCCAGCTACTGAGGGCAGACAGCAGCCACAGACCTCAGAGCCAGGGCATCTCAGGTTCACAGGACTCCCTGGGAAAGTGGTGCAGGTCTGCAGGACATGGGCATCCAGGCTCTAGCCTTGTTTCTGACACTGGCTTGGTCACCTTGGGTAAGGTGTTTATTTCGCCTCTTGAATCTTCATTTCCCTCATCTTACAATGGGAATCCTACCAGGGTCCACCTGAAAGCAGTGTCAACAGCATGCTGGCTGAGTGACAAGAGAAGTGAGTGGCCACTGCCCTGGTAAGAGCTGTGGTGTCACCATTAGAACATGGGGCATAGAAGGACTCTCCCAATCATGGAGGAATTGAGCCTGGACTCCAACCCAAATCTACAGATGCCCAAAGAAGGCCTGGGGACTGGGAGTCTCCTGAGCCTAGGCCCCCCAGAGAACACATGCCTGGGAAGGTCTGCAGCCAGTGCAAGCTGGGGTGAGACAGTAGTGTCTTCCCTGCAGAGAAAAGCCTGATGTGATGTCCCAAGATTCGCATAACAGGTGATTGAAGGGAGAAAAGCAGGCCAGAAGCCCCTCTATGCCCAGAATCACTGGGGCCCCTGTTTCTCACCAGCCTTCTGTGGCTCTCAGTGCCCAAGCAGAGCCACACTATCCCCTGCACTGTGCCTTGCGCAGATGAAATCAATGACATTCTCCATTTCCTTTCATGGACCATGTTGTCTATCCAAATTTGTCTCTACTTCTTTGCTGCATCTGCAGGCACAGGAAGCCCCTCAGGGCTATGTGCTCCCCAGATCTCACTCAGAGGATCTTGGGGTCTCACTCCCTTCTGTATGAGACGAAACCAGTGGCAGATACTTCTGTCCTCCCCCGAAATCCACATGCAGGGTCCCAGCTCCTTTCTTCAGATGGTCACCCTCTCACTCCTCACAGTTCCCAGTGCAGACCCCTCCTTAGACTTCCCTGACTGTCCCTACTCTGGACACAGCAAGAGGCTTCGGATCTCTTCTCCAGATTGCTTCTTGCTTCTGTTCTTTGATGGTCTCCACTGGGGACCTCTGTCACCAGGACCCTTGGAAGCTCCCAAGTCAAGCTCAAACTACTTTGGGGAATCCTGTGGCTTACAAGGCCATGTGGCAGGATTAGCACCCTGCAGACCCCAAATCCAGCACAGCAGTAAGGAGGCATGAGGGGCAGGGGAGGAGCCGGCTCTGCCAGGACCTCATTGTGGATCACAGACAGGTCTCCGCCACTCCTCTGCCTCTGAAGCCATCTGCATAGCACTTGATAGGAAGGGGAGACAGTCTTTGAAACCTTCCACTGCAAGGCACCATCTCAATCCTACATGAATTTTATCCTTCAATGTTTAATTGTCTTTCCTTCCAGGACAATATGGCCAATTTCTGAAATATAACCACAGCAATAAATTTCTCATAGTAATTTACTGGCAGATTCACAGTTTCATGCTGCAGCTGTTATTGTTTTAATAATAAGAAAAAAGCCATTTGCAGAGACTCAACACCCCATCACTGTATATTCCAAGGTGAGCTCACCGAGGCCAGCAGCCAGCTTGATCGTCAGCCAGCAAGCCAGAGAGCAGGGTTGAAAGTGGTGAGGCAGGTTAATGACAGCCCCACTGGGGAGAAGGGATGAAGACAGGGGCCTGGCTGAGCCATTCCTAGTGACATCCAGCCTCCCAGGAGAACTTCCAGACCCAGGATCTCAACAATCTGCCATGAGACCTCTTGGAACATGGAGGAGAAATGTCTTCAGAATATGAGCTTCAGCCCTCAAAGGCAGGGAACCAGGCCCTCAGGGAAGTGGCTTCTGAGTTACTAGAGGACAAGGACAGTTCCCATGACACTTCTTGACCTTGACCCCTCTAGCACTGGAGGCAAGAAGAAACATGTGGGGATCCAGCCATGGCAAACATGTCTCTCTTTGATGGTCCATCTGGTGTCCCCTGGCTCCCTCTCATACCCTGACAACTTCAGCTTCACACCCCAGCCTAGATAAGAGACCCATCAAAAATTCATAAGAGAGATGAATAGACACTTCTCAGAAGAAGTGCAAATGGCCAATAAGTACATGACGGTGTGCTCCACATCTGTGGCTGGCAGGGAAACACAAATTAAAACACTGAGATTCCATCTTATGCCAAAAAGCATGGCCATCATCAAGAAATCACAATGCTTGTGAGGCTGTGGGGGAAAAGGAGATCCTCAACATTGTTAGTGGGAGTGCAGACTAGTACAAGCATTGTGGAAATCAGTGTGGAGCTTCCATAAAAAACTAAAACTTGAAATTCCATTTGACCCAGCAGTTCCCCTTCTAGGTATCTTCTCCAAAGTGTGAAATACACTCTATTATAGTGATACATGCATACCCATGTTTATGGCAGCACAAATCATAGTAGCCAGATCACAGAAGAGGCCTATATATTCATCAACAGATGAATGCATAAAGAAAAGTAATATTTACACACTGGAGTACTACTCTGCCATTAAGGGGGACAAATTTGAGACATCTGTAGGAAAATGATATACTTTGAAACCATAAGCTTAAGTGAAATAAATCAGTCACACAAACTTAAATCTCACACAGTTTCTTTTATACGAGAAGCCCAAAATATAAAGAGCAAAATAAAGGACAGATAATAGGAAGTAGGCAGATAGACTTTTCTCAAATGAGAAGGGGATGAAAAGATGGAGGAAGGTGGCATGAAAGAGAAGGAAAGGGGATGGAAAAAGGAATTAAGATATGGTAAGTACACATCCCAGCTCCCCACAAGGAATGTAAACATCATGAACTTTAAACGTGTACTAGTACAAAAAAGTGTTAAAAAGATGAAAGAAGGCAAAACAATTCAAAACTACAAGTCACAGAAAGACAGAAGGGACCTAAAAATCATATTGTATGTGAAGTCAGCCAATCTGAGAGGGCTGCACATTGTGATTCTAACTTGTGGACATTCTGTGGGAGGCACTGGAGAGAACTGGCCCCTTGGTGCCTGGGACTCAGGGCCCCCTGACTTCACCTTCCGAGGGTAGCATTCCAGAAAATTCAGACCTAGGAAGCACTAGCACTTAGCACAATGCACTGCAGACTCTTGAGCTCACCCTGTGAAGTGGGAGCACCCATAACAACCGGGTATCCAGCACTTTTGCATTTCATTCCTATTCTCCATCCCCACCTCTGAGCCTGGGGCTTGGCCCTGAGTGAAATTCCTGTATTTGTCAGATGAAGCTGAAAAAGTAAGAAGGCTTGCAAAGCAACTCACTATCATCCTGCCTAGTGTTGTGGACCTAGGGGGCAGCCATGTCTCCCACTGCCTCATCCAGGAGGATGAGCTTAAGAATCACATCCAAGAAGTTTTTGCTCAGGTGAATGAGGGGAGCAAGGCCTCTAAGTTCTCTCTAAGGTCTTAAGGGATGAAGTTTTGGAGTTGATTTTTGTATGTAGTATTAGAGAAGCATCCTGTTTCCTTCTTCTAGTTGTGAATAGAAAGGTTTTCAATATCATTGTCTATTCTGCTTTCATGGCACTTTGTAATAGTTCAGTTGATTTTTTTTTTTTTTTTGTAACGGGGATCAAACTCAGGTCCTTGCACTTGCAAGGCAGGCAGCAGAAGGTATGGAAGCCACATGGGCTCACTCTTCAGATAAGGGTTAAGAAAATGTTCCATATACCCTTGGTGGAATACTATTCAGTCCTAAAACTGGCAGAGGACCTTTCATTTGCACCAGCATGGCTGCACCTGGAGGGTGTGTATTCTGCTATGTGAAGTAAGCCAGGCACCGAAAATAAACACTGCATGATTCGTTTTCATGTGTAATTTAGCAAAGTGGAGTCCATAGATCTATCAAGTGAAATTGCCAGGTTTATTAGGAATGCAGGTTAGTTGTGGAGAATGATAGGGTCCTCCTCAGCCCCTTTCCTCTTTTCAAATGGACTCCTCTCTGCTTTCATGTCATTTCTTTTTTTATTTCTTTTAGATTCAACAAATAAAAGGATACATGAGTCATTGGACTTCCTGAGTCTGGCCCATTTTTGCTTAACACAATTTTCAGTTCGATTTATTTTCCTGCAAATGACATGATTGCATTCTTAATGGCTAACCCATGTTCCATTCCATGTCAGCGGAATGTGCTTTGGTGTGAAATACTAGCATTCCATCTTCAGAACTTGATATTTGTGTGTGTGTGTGTGTGTGTGTGTGTGTGTGTGTGTATACATACAGAGTACACATAGTGGTATTCCAGGATTTGTTTGAACTCTATTCTATGTTGCCAATTATATATTTTTAAACATATACTTAAAGTGTTCACTAGAGGTAATATTACACAGTTTCTTCCTTGATTTTATCCATGAAATTAAATTAGAAATTGTGTTTTTGTACAAATTCTGAGATGTATCTTATTGTTTATTTCATCGGTGTATTTCAGAATACCTTTTTTATGATTCATAAATCACTGAAACTCAAATGTACCATTTTTCTTCCATTTTTAATTTACAGAATTATAGATGTTGAATAGGTGTAAAGTAAAACTTTCATAACTCTATATACTGTGTTATGACAACCATACCATTCTCTCAAACATTTATCATTTCTTTGTGATGAGAACATCTAACCTTTCATTTCCAGCTACTTTGAAAAATGCAATATGCTATTGTAATCTACAGTAACATACTGTGTAGTAGAACACTAGGTTGACAACTTGTCCCTCAAGTCCCCCACTTGCTACCCTCCCAGCCTCAGAAAACTATTCTATTCTTTACTTGTGCCAGATAAACATTTTAGATTTTTCATTTGACAGAGGTCATTTGGTATTAATTTGGCGATTTGTGCCTGATGTATTTCATTTAAATAATGTCCTACAGGGTTATCTACATTGTAACAAATGACAATAATTTATTATTTTTATGGCTTAATAGTTTTCCATTGTGTATACATACACAGTTTTCTTATTCATTCATTCATTTTAGGTAAGTTAGATTGATTTCCTGTCCTCACTGTCATGAATAGTACTGCAGTAAATATTGGAGAGGAGACATCTTTTCAAACACTGACTTTTTTGGGACACATACCCAGTATTGGGGTTACTGAATCACACATTATTTTCGTTTTTAATTTGAGTGTGTGAGTGTGTGTGTGTATGTGTGTCTGTGTTATACTAGAAAGTGAACCCAGGGCCTCAGGCAGGCTGGGAAGGTGCTCTGCCATTTCACTACATCCTCAGCCCTTTTATTGTCTATTGATTTAGGATGTTGCCAAATGGCCCTAGCTGGCCTCTAACTAGTGAGCTTCCTGCCTCCCCCTCCCTAGTAGCTGATATGATAGATAACACCACTGTGCCAACTCCCATTTTTAATTTTGAGGAATTTTCCCAGTTACTCACAATGCCTGCTCTAATTTACATGTCCTGTTCCTCCATATCCTTAGCAGATTTGTTTTCTATCTTGGTACTAACAGGCATTGTAACCAGGGTGAGGAGGGACAGCCTGTGATTATGGTGTCTCTCATGATTAGTAATGCTGATCATGTTTTCATTTACCTGTTGGCCATCATGTAAATTCCATTGAGAAATACTTTTCAGATCTTTTGCCCTTTTAATGGAATATTTGGAGTGAATGCTTTAGGTCTTGCTGGTCTTTGATTTGTTTTTTCTTTGAGTTCCTTCTATATTCTGGATATTAATCTCCAATCATGTAAGTATTTTGGGAGGGGCGGGTACTGGGGATTGAACTCAGGACCTTGCGCTTGCGAGGCAGGCACCAGAACCACTGAGCTAAACTCCCGGCCCTAATCACGTAAGTTTGAATTATTTTCCCATGCTGTATACTATCTCTTCCCTGATGAATACTTCAACACTCTGAAGAAAATGTTTAGTTGTTTTTCTCTATTGGTTCCAGAGAGCAAATCCAGGTCCTTGTACATGAGGCACAGTCTGCCGCTGAGATATAGCCTCATGCTGTTTTAGATTTAATGCAATCCCATTGGTCCACATACTTTTGCTGCTGTTCTTCTGAGGGCCTACACAAATTATCTTCTCCCATGCTGAGGAACTGTATAAAAGGGTTTCCTCCTTTCACTGTGCACTGCAGATGTGTGTGAGCCACCCACAGCATGGTTGCTGTCCCCACTCTGTGCTCGGGGACTCCCGCTGCGCTCTGGTCCAGAATCCTTAAAACTTCTCATTACACTGTCACCTCTGGAACTTACGATTCACTGATTAAATTGGGAACCTGTTGCGTGAAAGAGATGGGGACAGACATTAAATAGAAGGGAAAATGGGGAGAGGCACAGCCTGGACGGCCCTGCCAATACTGATGTGCTTTCCTCTTGAAAACCTTAAAACCCACAAAAAAGTGGAATCAAGAAAAAATTATTGGCTCCCATGTACAAATGTGACAATTTTGAAAAGATCAGAAGGAACGTATTAAGTGAACTTTTGGTTTCAAGCTGAAACTTGCTTTTCTGAGGTGTTCTGTGCCCTGTGTCGCAGGCTGTGGTAAGGTTTCCCTCCACACTGGGCCGCACTGTCCGGGAGCTTGTCTGGTCTGCCATCCTGCTCTGCTTCTCCCAGGACAAGAAAGCAAGATATGGGAATCCTGCTCTGTGCCGAGGGGGTTGAGGCCACAAGGCATCTCTGTAATAGAGACTCAGAGTGGGAATGAATGAAAGCTGACAGGCAGGTGAAGGAGTGAGCGAGATGGCCAGGAGTCAGGTGGAGGAGCGCTTCTCCTGTTCACTACAGCTCACTGTAATTCAAAGCTGTGCCTGCAGCTGAACAGTTACCTCTACATGAGACTCATCAGTCTTTGAGATTCTGAGGAAAATCCCCAATGGGACCAAATGTCTCACTGCATGCTTAGGTTATGTACATAGAGTAAACCAATTGTCCTGCAGTTGTGTCCTCATTTCAAATAAATGCAGCCCAGGTCAAGGGAAGAATCTCCACTGGAGCCAGATATTCTGCAGTAATATTTCAACTTTTTTACACACAGCATCAACCACTGGACACCCACTCACCCCAGGCCAGGGGACTCTAACTTTCTAATCTCCCTTCAAAAAGAATAACTGCTAATTCACTTCGTGAAAAAGGGCTGGCTACTGATTGTACTAAAACTTTTCATTAAATGACATGGACCAGAAAGAGTAGATGTTTTTATGTGATCATTTTATCTTTCATGGCCTCAGTGACACCCATTTCTCTTCTCTGCTCTCCCCCAGCTCAAGCGAAGCACAGTACTTGGAAACAAGATGCCCTCCAACGACTTCACCCTTGTGTGGCTCTTCACTCACAGTAGAGCTGCAAGATTCCTGTTTGCGGTCATTGGCATCATCTTCCTGATGGCCCTGGTCACTAATGGGTCCATGATTTTCCTGATCCACAAGGACCCACTGGTGCACACCCCATGTACTTCCTGCTCAGCCAGCTCTCCCTCATCAATGTGATGAACATCTCCACCATCATGCCCACGGCCTTGGTAGACTACCAAGGGGCACCATCTCCTTCTTGGGCTCCATGGCCCAGTACTTCCTCTACATAGGATTTGTAGAAGCTGAGTTCATCCTGGTGGGGCTCATGGCCTACTACTGCTATGTAGCCATCTGCAGCCCACTGCACTACCCAGTGCTCATGAGCCACAGGGTCTGCTGGGTGATCTTGACCAGCTCATGGTTCAGCGGTGCCTTGGACAGTTTCCTGCTCACCCTCCTCACTGTGACCCTCCCCTTCTGTGCCTCACACACCATCAACCAGTTCTTCTGCGAGGCACCCTCCGTGCTGAGGCTAGCCTGTGGTGGCAAGGCTGCCTATGAAATGGTGATGTACGTGTACTGTGTGTTGAGGCTGCTGGTGCCCTTCTCGGTGGTGACTATGTCCTATACCCATATCCTCCTCCCTGTGTGCTTTATGAAGTCTGCAGAGGGGAGAAAGAAGGCCTTTACCACCTGCTCGTCCCTCATGATGGTGGTGATGCTGTTCTACGGGGCCACCCTGTACACCTACATTCTGCCCCAGTCCTACCACATGCCACTCCAAGACAGGGTCTCCTCCATCTTCTACACCATCTGCCCCCCTGTGGTGAACCCACTCATCTACAGCCTAATGAACAGGGCTGTGAGGGAGGCCTCGGACAAGCTGTTAGACAGACATTGAGGCCCACAGTGTGGTGTGGAGGGCCTCCAACTGCCTCAGCCTCCTGTGGGTGCATTCAGGGTTCTGCCATGTGCAGTGAGGTGAAAGGTGAAAAGAGCTGCCCGGGACAGAGGGGGCTTAACTTCCACAGACTTGGGAACTCACTGTGCCATTCCCAGGTGACCGATATTGCACCTCTGTAGACACAACTTGTATTTTTCCTTCTTCCATTCTTCTGATTTCAATTCTCTGTCACACCAATTCTCTAATCAGATTTCATGCATGTGAGTGTCCCCAAGTATGTGTGGTCTGGTCATGTCTCAAACCTCAACCTACCTGGTGATTTGAGGTGTGTTGTTCTACCTGTCCATGCATAGAGTTCGTGGGGCATTTGGGGATGTCAACATCTGAACCACATTGAAAAGGAGGAAAGCATTATAAAAACTCAAGTGAGTAATACATAGAAAAACACTGAGAATTTGGACATGAAGAAACTGGATCTTGCGTTTTGCAGAAATCCAGAAACTATTCTGTGGGACTCAGGTGGAAGTATGTTTTATTTGTTGTGGGAAAAATAATGATTACATCAGAAGTCACAGCGAGAGCTTGCTGGGAAAGAGGCCTGGTTTAGTAGCCATTTCCATAACCACCCTCCCCCACTTCTCTGACCAGGCAGAACTCTGAGCTCACGGATTCTCCTCTTGATCATAATTGGTGGAAAGATGATGCTTCCGGGCTCCTTGGCCTTCAAGAGAAACAGTGCACAGCACATTCCTTCTCTACAGCACTAGGTTTTGAGTTGGATGATGTCAAAAAAGGAGAAACACACAACAGGCCCTGTATCATCTGCTGGAGCTGGAACACCGTTTGTAAAGGATTTAGTATCTTTCTTCTTAGGAAGTTGAGAGTTGGAGAAAAACATTCGAACTAGTCACAGACTCAATGAGGAAAAGCAGGGCCACTCGCAGGGCCAGTCCTTCCCAGTGACAGTGCAGAGCGGTGGGCTGGCTCGGCTCTACTGTGCAGACTCGCGGGTCTTCATCAAAGGCAGCCAGGTCGCACCATGCAAGCACAGCCTGGGCATCAGTTGCAGCCAGAAGCAGACTTCCCGGGATTTCTGTTGATGAAATCCCCATTTCTCTCTCTGGACAGCTTGGCTGAGAGCTGTCAAGACCACAGCAAAATGCTTCCAGCCAGGACACAAACCCCAGAAACCGTGAGGAGTAGGGAAGCAGGAGGCCGTGTGGGACCCCAGTATCTGCTCAGGAGGCTGTAGCCCCCGGAATCCCACAGGGTTTTGGAGGCCATATGTCTCATTCTGTGAAATGTGAGCAGTGTACATTTTTTCTTGTAAGACTTTTTACAGATCAAGCAAATGATCCGTGTATAAGAATATCAGGAATTCCAGTGCTGATCTTGGGCCTTTCTAACAGGCAGATGCTCCGTGCTGCTCCTGTATCCATCTGTGATTCACCCACCCGGCCCACACACCCAAGGGCCTCCAGCTCAGTGCCTTTCCCTGCACACAGCGTGGCTCTTGGTGCTGGCCCAGACAGGGCCTCACTGCCTCCCCTGCGCAACTGCCAAGAAGACCCCACCCTCAGGGCAGGGAGGGGGCCAGGAACCAGCACCAGTGCTGCTGTGCTCCCTGCCCTCTTCCTGGGAGGAGGGGGTGCTGAGGACTCCATGCCCCAGGAGACCCGGCCTCTCTGCATGGCAGGGTGGGGGGCGCTGGGGCTCCCAAGAGGGGATGCCGAGCCATGATTTAAGTGATGACAAGAACTCACAAGAACAGGGAAAAATGCATTCTTCTCAATTAAGAATTACAGCAGAATGGGCCGGGCCTACACATCAGGCAATGACCAACACTGAAATCACTGGGAATGCAGAAACTGGTAAACATGGAAATTCTCACTCAATGCAAGTGGGAATGCAAAATAGTGTGTCACATGAGGAGAAATGGCAGTTTCTTTACAGAGTGGAATGCAGTCTTGGTCCTGCTTTGGGTATTGATCCTGCTGATCTGGAGCCCGAGTTCCCGTGGAAAGCAGTGTAGGAGAGACAGTCCCGGCTGCGGACCCTGGAGCGCAGAATCTGCTCTCTTCTAAGCCCTGTGGTCACTGCTGCTTTCCTGGAGTGGATCCTGAACAACTGGGGAGGTTCAGTGCTCCCGTCTAGCTCACTCCTTAGCTTTTCCTTCTGCAGTAAAGTTTAGAATCCGTTAACAGATCTACATGGGGTAAGAGCAGGACAAAAATTCAACCATAGCTTTGGACTGCTTACAAATTTAGGAAACTCAATAAAGAAAAATAAATTTATTATCTGATATAGAAGTGCATTATTTATACAACAACATGCTTATGTGATTAAAATCCATAGATTTACACCAGGTTTTGAAAGGCAGGCAAAACTGTTCAAATGGCAGGTTTTTTTCCTGTCCAAATGGTACCAAATACAAATGGAAGAAATGGTAACAATTTTTACTGATCACTTTATGTTTAAGATTCAGATGAGAAGCATTTGTATAAATGAGAACATTCACTGGTTACCTTCTGGACATTAAACATAAGTACCCTTAACTCTATAAAGCACATAAACCTTTTAAAAACATTTTGACAATGATCAGAATTGCAGCATATTCAGTCCTCAAATGAATACACATCTCTAGCCCCAGATATAGAGGTGCACTATAATATCCTGACATAATAGTTGTTCACTTAGGCAGTTATAAGCTGTTCATTTGAATGATTACAAGAATTCAGCATTTAAATGAAACCTAGTTCTGTTAAGACTCAGTTCCCTAAGTAATCAAAAGCCTAACAGTAGAAAACACACACAAATATGTTGACAAAACAAAATTCTTTTTTTAAATCAAGTTTTGTTTTACACAAATGTATTAAGCTTTTTTGAAAAGGAAAAGAACCCATGTACGGTGGCACATGCCTCTAACCCCAGAATTCTGGGAGGCTGAGGCAGGAGAATCACAAGGTTGAGCTCAAGCCACTTGCTAAGTTTAGTGATAACTTGTAGCAAATTTTAAAAAAAAAAGGAGAAAGGGGAAAAGGACAAGGAGAAAGTGGAAGAGGATTATGTGGGCCTGGTAAGTGAGGAGGAAAAGAAGGAGGAGGAAGAGGAAGCCTTGGATGTAGCTCAGTACAAAGTCCCTGAGTTCAATCCCCAGTATGGAAGGAAATGAAGCCAATCCTGCCTAGTTTCTGGTCCTGGAAATGTGGTGATATTTTCCCTCTGAACTGGCCATGTCTCTGCAAATGGATGGGACCCAGCAGCCCATGGGAGCAGAGTAAAAGATCCCACCACAAATATTCTTCTCACATTTCTCGTTGAATATTCAGAGAAGCTACAGACTTCTGCTGAAACAGGAATGACTCAAGAAAGTTGTAAAGGACAACTTAAGAAGCAAATTAAACAGCAGAAAAGACAATTTCTTACCCCATATCCCCTTCCTCTTCTCTGCCTAAGAAGAGTCTTTCCACAGGAAGGAAAGCTTAGGGGCTGGTGCCTGCCCAGAGGCCAGCTTGGGTTGGATAGGACACAACCCCTGCCTCGTAGGCACTCTCTCCCCTCCCCTCCACAGTCTGCTGAGTCAGAGACAACCATGAGGACAGAGGGCAGGGCCTCCTGGGCTTAGCTCAGGACCTATTACCCACCAAAGTGTGGGACGTGGGCCCCTCATTCTTCCAGACAAGTTTACCAACTTCAAAACCAGGTCCTTATGTGTCTGCTTTATTTCACCCAATGCTTGTTTTCCAGGGACACCTATTTCCCTATGAATACCTCAGCTCTGTCCTTCTTTATAGCACAGTAATATTCATTTAAGTACAAGCAACGAGAATAATGAAGGATGGATAGAAGGGAACAAGGGGATGGGTCTCTTGCAATAGGGAAGTAGACCAAGGGTAAAAGCTCAAGGAGTGAGGAGGAGGGGAAGGGGAAATAAGTAAAGATATGCCATGTGCTGGGGTCTCATAGCCTCGATTAATGTAAACATCTTATGCCATAATGTGAGCTAAGATGAATAATATCAGCAATGATAAAAACGGGATAGGAGACTGGAGGAAGAGGGAGGGAGAAGGAGGGAAGGGGAAACATAATCAAGCTGTGGTGTGTGTACCTGTAACCACTCCCCAAGATGACTGTAAACTGCATGAACTTCAAACATGTACCAGTAAAATAAAAGATGAAAAATCCAACCAAAAAGCAGGTACATCATTAAAGTCAGAATGCCCTTGACATAGCTTCTTCAAGGATAAAATATATGGAAAAATAAAACTGTTGGGGTCTTCTTTAGATTAAACAAGGGAACTGAACATCTGCCTGTTGGTATTTAAAGCCATAGTTTTCAAATGGAAATTTCATGCTGGCTTAAGAATTTGAAATATTTTGCAGGGCAGAGCCTGCACAGAAAGACAGATGTTTCCATATCCATAAGTCTCAGGCTCTGGGATTGACCAGAAGGAGGGACCTTAATAGGCCAGAGAGAGGGAACCAAGGTCTCCAGTCTCCAAGGGATGGTGGAAGCCAGTGTGTGACCCGTGACGGTCACAGGTGGGGACTGTGATAGATGGATGAGACAGGAGTGGGAGCAGTTGTTCATCTCACTTCCTATGCAACAGGTGCTCCCAGTGACATGGAGGTCACAGCTCTATAGAGACAGCCACAGCCTAGCCACAGGGTACAGGCTACCTATGATCCATCAGGCCTCGATGACAAACCAGAGCAGAGAACAGGCCTGGAAGGTTGATGAATTCCATCCAACACAAATTCTTCACAAACGTGGGGCTCTGCCAGTCTTCACAGTAATGCCCAGTATCTCTGCTGCTTCCTACACAGAAGGGGACTCAAGATCACAGCCTTCTCCACGGGTCACAGCCTGAAGTTCCCTGGGGCACATACTGGGAAGGTCCCAGTTCAGATGCTCCTCAGACCCACACTTGCCTCTGGACTGGGCGAAAAGCTCCAGTGGGCAGGAGCAGGTAGCTCTTAGTCAGTCCTGGTGAGGCAGGACACTTGGGCTCCCTGGGCTCCTGTGATGCACCGAGGGACTGGCCAGTTCAGCACAGAACTGGAAAACAGACATACATGTGAAATGTGGAACTGACAGGATTTATGTGCAGGGGTCTGCATCAAAGGCTGCACCGACCTGGGAAGCCAACCCAGGTCTTTGGGGCAAGCCCCAATCTGTGCAGGATGGGGAGCCCAGCCCAGGTGTCATAGCCCCTGAGCCTGTGCTGGGGCCGGGATGCTGTCTGGTCACTCCAGCTGGTCTCTGCCCTGGCTCTCAGGCTTGGCAACTCCACAGCCTCCCCAAGAAGCTGAACCCCATCTGTCCTTCTCTCTGGGCACCAGCAATGGTCCATTTGTCCCCATCTCCCTCTGGCTAGGGATCTCATTAGTATGCAGGGATGGGAAGAGCCAGCCCCAGCAGCACAGGCCCGGCCTTCTCTCCCTACCCCGATGCTCATGAGGGGCAGCTGCCTCCTTTCTCCAGATGTGTTTCAGCGCTTCACTTCCGGCCATACCTGGCGCTGAGGGAAGGAAGGGGGTTAAAGGTCCAGCGAGCACCAACTCCTCACCATCCCAGTGCTCATCACTTCTCTCTGCCTCAGTCTCCATCAGGATCATGGTCATCCCAGTGCCCTCTCCAGTAGGGACATGGCTTGAGCCTTTGATCTCTGGGTGGCAGTCATGACCTTCAGCTCCCCTGTCCTCCATGTTTCTCTCTGGCCCCCAATGCTCCTGGGCCCAGGATCAGGCAAATCCTGCATGGTGCAAACCTCTCACTCTCTGGGTCCCTGTGTCATAGCTGGACACTACTGGGTTCATCCAGTCCTGGGGCCAGTGGTGCTGGCTGAACTCTAAGCTGGATTCCACCTGCAGGGACTTCTACTTCAGGTTGGTGAGCGTGTCTGATGTCTGACACTACAAATGTTATCCTCTCCTTCTGAACTTAGATTTGTGTTAGTTGCATATCTTTATCCTTATTTTTGAACCTGGGAAATGCATTTACATAACTGATTTTATTATGTCTTACCTTATAAATGTTCCAATTCTACCAAATTCCAATAGCATCACTTTGGAAATTTTGGCTTCAAAATTTGAGGTTGGATGGGAAAGGTACATCCTAATTCTAGCACTAAACACTATCAGTCTAGAAATTGTGGTGATCCCACAAGAATAAATATGTTGGTCAGTGGAATAGAGTGAGATTCCAGAAATAAAACTACATGTTTGTGATCAATAGATATTTTAGAAAGCTACCAAGAACAGGGAAAAATAGCCTTATCAATTATTAGTAGTTGGATAACTAGATAGTCAATACAAAAAATGAAGTTAGATTCTCATAACATATATAAATATTATCAAAATGCAACAAATATATAAATGCAAATGTTAAAGTTATTTTACTCTTAGGTAAAATATTGAGGAAATTATTCATGACTTTAGATATCAGATATGAAACCCACAGAATAACAAAAACTAATCTGTTTAAAGCAAACTAAATAACTTGTATTTCAAAGACACTGTCAAGAAAAAGAAAATGCCCATTAGAATCCCTATGCTCTACTGATGGATCTTCTTTGGCTTTTATTTGGCTGGTGCTTTTTTGCAAAATCTTGCACTGTTTTCCACATCTTCACTAATCTCATCTGAAGTGACAGATTTTTTGTCCTTTTCCCCTCCTCCTCTGCAGGTGCTATCTCTTCCAGAGCCTCTAGCCCTTGGGAGATCATCACACACAATCTGAAGGGGGGAGGTGGAATAATGGGAGGAGTTGTGATCATATGATATTCGGTGTCATATATTATTCATATTGCAAGACATCACACATTTATCAAGTTAAACTTTATTAGAAATGTTTCCTTGTCTTGCAGAACACTCAGAATCAGTTGCTTACAATCCAAGATTACAAATATAGACATATTTCAGAACATAAGTGAGCTTTAAGGACATTATTCTAAGACATGGAGAAAAGAACAAATATTGTGTGATTCCACATATATGAATAATCTAGTACAGCCAAGTTCATAGAGACAGAAAGCAGCACAGTGGTTGGCAGAAGCCTGATAAAGGCAGGAAGGGGAAGGGGTATTTGGGTACAGACTTTCAGTTGTGTAAGATACAGAGAGTTCTGGATATGAGTTTCCAGTGTGAATGTGCATAGCACAAGTGAGCTCGATACTTAAAAGTAATGAGGATTGGAGACTTTATTTTAGGTGCATTTAACTGTAATTTTAAAATTATAAAACATTACAAATAAACTGAAAGCACAATCCAAACAATGGAAGAAAATATTGCAAAAATACATGTGTGGCCAGGTACACAATTAGAATACATGGAACCTCCTGTAACTCAACAATGACATTGAAAGCATCCAGTAAGAAATAGGCAAAGATCTAAGCAGACAGTTTCCAAGGAAGATTTACAAATGTCTAAAACTCCATAAAGTGATACGTCACATGATTTGTCATCCGAGTGTAAATGAAGGCCATAGTGAGGTGACAGCCCCACCTGCAGGAAAGCATCAAATTAAAGAGATAACAACAAGTGGTGGAGAAGAAGTGGATCAACTGGGACCTCCCCAACTCTTCCCTCAACTTTGCGATAGTGTGCAGTTCCTCACAAGATTAAGTGCAGAGCTATCCTGTGACCTGATAATTCTACCTCAGTGGAACAATTCTACTTGCAAGAGAATTAGAAGCACAAGCCTGAACAAAAATTTGTAAAATGTTCATAGCAATATTGTTCATAATAAACAAACATTAGAAACCAAATGTCCACCAATTTTGGAAAGATAAACAATATATGCTATGTACAGATTATGATCAAAATGTACAATGAGTGTTTAAATTTTTTAACATTGATTATAATAAAAGACACGTTGCCATTAATCCACCTCAGCATCCTCCCCTTCACTTACTACACCCTAATACCAGCCTTCTCCACTTACTGAAGCAGTTCTGAAGTCCACTTTTGTGAGTTCTCTGTGAGGTGTGATCAAAAATATGTTGAGTGCTGCTGCCAAACTCCATCCAACAGAAAGGCAGCTCATAAAACATGATACTGTGTCCTCCTTCATCTTAGTCATCAGATCTGACATCTTGTGACTTTGAGCTCCTCCCCAAAGTCAAAATGATTGTGAAATGTAAATGTTTTAAAGCAATTCATGACATCAAGGCCAATAGGACAGCACAGCTACATACACTCACAAAAGAGGACTTCCAGAGCTGCTTAAGAGTGACAAGAATGGTGGTGTAGGTGCCTTGCAAGACATGGGAAGATTCTGAGGGGTGTTCATACCAATGTGACTTTTCCTGTGATGATCCTTTCAAATTTAAACATTCTTTGCATATGTTGATCACATCATAATATGTTATTAGACTATAAAGCCAACTGAACTTCTGATGTGGGCCTCAGCATGGATTCGCTTGAAAAATTATAGCAATGGAATAAAGTCAACCACAGAGACCTCCTATTCTATGGTTCACTAATATCAAAATACAGAGGAGGAAAAACTACGGAAGCAGTGGATTAGTGGTGGCCTAGTGTAGGGTTGAGGAGAGGAAAGTGGGAGGATATAAGAGAGAGAGGAGTGGGCCCAGGACCTCCTTTCCAAGGTGAGGAAAGTCTCTCGGATTCATGGGAGTTATGATTTTGGGTCCAAATCAATACATGGACAAGCACGAAGTCTTACACATTGGGGTGATGCATAGTTGACTAAATAAGCTCAAAAATTATTCACAATTAAATGCATTAAAATTTTTGAGCCAATGCACTGAAAAATTAAAGAATCTTCAGGTATACATCAAATTCACATAAGCAGAGGTCAGTGTGTTAAATACAAATTCTGGGGGATATGGTTTTACACTGAGTATTTGCACCATGCTGCAGTAAACCAATCCTGTGACAGAGACAGAGAAATAAAACACATCAGCTTGAAAATGGGTCAGTTTTCCAACAAAGCAGGAGATTGACAACAACCTGAGACCCTGTCACTCTGACAACACTGAGGCACAGAAGCACAGCACACTGATGGTGCCAGACCAGTGTTTTGGGGATTTGTGAGAAGCTGAGTGAACAAACTCCAGAATCAGATGTGAACCTGAAATTCACTGAGTCATGAGTAATGAACAAAACATATTTGGATGATTTCTTTTTATTTAATATCTCATACATATGAAAACTTCTTTAAAAATATAGTAGAAAATTAATTAGTTTCATGGTGTAGCCCAGAATGCTTGCCAATTAGAGGCTGGAGAAAATGTGGGCTCCTTGGAGCTGGGATGACCTGGTCCCCTGAGCTCATCAGAACTGTAACCACCACATGTTCTTGGTGAACACTTAGCAGGCTGACAGGTATTTCAGAAGCAGGGCTGCATGCGTGGTCAACACTGTAGTCTCACTGAGAAGTGAGTTTGTATTTGCTCACATAAGAAAGAAGGAGGAGCAAGTATCTCATCAAGTCTTTAATATTGTGCAAAAGCAGCATTCATGTTGGTGAGGTTAGACTCACTGCTTCACTGCTCATGTAATTTTTACAGGCTATTTTTATGTATTTCTATCCACACTACTAATGCATAAATCACATGCAAGTACTTGTGAAGTACTACAAAATCTTAAGCAAATATGACTATTTCGGTTCCTGTGTGTTTATACAATACATAGACTGTTTCATATTCTAGTGTTTATTTCAGGGAATTAGTTCTTCAAATGCTCTCCAAGGACCGGTGTTTCATAGATGGCCCAGGTTAAATGAAAAAATCATAGTGCTGGGAAATCACCTTGAAACTGAGCATCAGTTTTGAAAAGGGCATCATCATTGAAAAGGGTAAAAAGGAGAGCTATAAGCAAATGAAATCTAGAAGGGCATTTCATGCAAATCAAATGACATAAGCAAACATAGTACTTAAATTAGTAACAAAAGTGGAGATGACTAGTAAGGTCATTATTATGAGTAATTTTTGATAATAGCTGAATTTGATAAGATTTAAAATAAAATACTGATTTTTAGTTATAATATTATATTTGCCCCATTTAATAATTTATGAGGAATTAGCAACCACCACTATGCTGCTGTCCATTCTAGTGTTGTGAGTGAAATAATTTCAAAATACTCTAAAGAAAAGAAGAGAAGTAGGAATCCATGAATTCCCCTCTGTGAGGTACTGAGATGCAAGGTGAGGAATCCAAGGGGGAGGTGAATTAGCACAAGGAAATGAGAGGATTTGCTTGCACTGAGGAGAATGACAGTCATCAGGAGAGATGGAGGGCGACCAGGCCTCTATTGACCCCTGTCTGTGATTTTGGTGAAGGAAACGAAAAATAGCCACAAGTGTGGTTGCATCCGTAACTTACACTGTATCAGTTCTATCAACATAATCAGTTGGTTTCCAGTAAGAGAGTAACATTCTCTGCCAATAGGATTTTCACTTCAGTAGAAAAATCAGGCTAAAAGAAGAAATCATGTGTAATTAAAAAAGGTTACCGGACAAAAAAATCTTGTAAAATATTTTTGTGATATACTGAAAAGCCACGTAAATGTACAACAGTAAACAAATCATTACTCTTATTCATAGAAAGGCAGGAAATTAATAAATGGATTTGTAATGACAAAGTAATTATCTATAGACTATTTAATCATAAAGGTGCTAAGATTTTCAATATTATAATTCCTCAGTGCTATTTTTACCAATGAAAATAAAATAATGCTGAGATTTTATCTTTCTATGTAACTAATTTTGGTACTGAAAAGATCATCTCCAAATAAATGGTTGATATTTTGAAGACTGCAAAACAAGTACAGGTGGGACAAGGAATGTAGCTCAGCAGCACAGCACCTGCCTGGCAAGCACAAGGACCTGAGTTTAATTACCAGTATTTTAAAAAGTACAGATAAAATGAATTTAAAACAATGATTTTAGAATAAGGAGATTTGCACAAAAGCTCTGAGACCAAGTAGAGGCTAGATTTTGAGGGAATGCTGGCACCCCATCAAATGTTAGAATCTATTCCTAACACAAGGCTGCATTTTGAAGGAGAACTTGAAGCTGATTTTATTTTGTTTTGTTTTAAAATAAAACAAGCAGACAGGGAAGTACAAGATGAGGACAGGCTGAACACTGCCATTAGGAAAACAGAATTTTTACACCCAAATGAAATAACTTTTTGCATAGATGACAGTGCAAAGGGGGAAAGGAAGCACTCACACACGTCTTGAAGAGCATGTGAAGTGAGATAATGAGTCAGGGTGACCAGCCTCGTGTCCTTTAGATCAAAGTCATTGTCAGAAGAAGTTCAGGTTCATGCATTAGATCTGTTGAGGAAACTGAGGAGAACATCAGCCACAGAAGAACCACATCACAGTCATTCTCCACCCCAGGACCTAAAGAATGAGGATCAGATGTGGGATTTCCAATACCTGGGATTGTTACAGAAGCTCACGTATAGTAGGTCTGGGATTGCTGTACAAAACTGAAGCAAGTGGTGTCCTGGGAGAATTAGAAAAGTCATTTCAAAAGTACTGAAAAATGAAAGATTGGAGGGGCTTCATTTCACTTTAACTACTATTTTTTTATTTATTGAGTTTATTGGTACAAGTTAGGTATATATTATGATCACATTCATCTTAGGGAATCTGTACCTGTTCATGACATATCTTGGTTCTTATTTTTTCCCACTCCCCTGCCATCTCTTCCAACCCTCAACATTCCCTATTTACAAAGACATTGTTTCTGTTTTTTCTTCTGTTCTAATATTTTTTCTTTCCCTTCTTTTCCATTCTCCCACTCCTCGCTACTTCCCCTTTCCCTTTGAGCCTTTGCTTCCTATTTCACATTATCTATTATACATTTTACTCTTCATTTACACTTCAATTCTCACAGCAGAGAAACATACGGTACTTACATGTGTGTCCCATTTATTTCACTTAAGAGTATGGTCTTGAGATGCATCCATTTAGCTATAGTTGACTCCAGTTTAACTTTCTTTATATCAATTAATTATTCCATTCTATAAAAGATGAAATTAACAGGATACCAGTAGTTTGTGGGAAAAAAAACTGAAATAGAAATATATACATTCACTAGATATCAAAATAATTTATTGTATGCATGTTTTCTATCCTGAGTTCTGGATTAGAGCCCATATTGTAGATCTGATGGCTGCTCTGCATTCTCCTCATAGCATCCTCTGATCACTTTAACCTCTGACTCTACAGAAACCACAGCAGGTGGGAAGACATGGAAAACCTCACTGTCTTCACAGAATTCTGCCTCATGGATGTCAAAATCTCCCAGGAGCTCCAGGTTCTGCAAGGTGTGCTGTTCTTAGTGATTTATCTGGGAGCACTAACAGAGAATCTTGTGAATGTCACTGTCATTGTGACAGACACATGTCTCCACTCACCCATGTACATTTTTATCAGCAATGTGGCCCTCATAGACCTTGGCAGTATCTCAGTTGTTGTTTCTGGAGCTGTAGTGAATTCTATGACAGACAGTAAGACCATATCCCTGACACAGTGTGCTGCACAAATTTTCCTGTTCACACTGTGTGTAGCAGTGGAAATTGTCTTCCTGTTGGTCATGTCCTATGACCGCTACATGGCCATTTCCCACCCTCTGCACTATGGGCTCATTATCACCCCTAGTCTGTGCTCCCAGGCCATGGCTGGCTCCTGGGCCTCTGGTCTAGTCTACTCTGCTATCCACATAGGAGCTCTTTTCAGGCTTCCCTTCACCAAGACCAATGTTATCTACCAATACTTCTGTGAAATTCCTCAAATTCTGAGGATTTCATCTTCAGCTGTTCAGTTTTCTGAATTTGTACTCCTTGCTGTAAGTGTTTGCATTGTCTCAGTGTATTCTGCATTTATGTTTGTGTCATATGTTAAAATAATTTTAACTGTGCTTAAGATGCATTCTGTGGAAGCCCGTAACAAAGCCATGTCCACCTGTTCCCCACAGCTGGCCATTCTCCTTTTGTTTCTCATTTCTGGGTGTGTGACTCTCTTGGGTCCTATTTCAAACGAACCATCATTTAAGAATCTGCTGACTGCCATGTTCTACACCATGGTGCCCCCATTCATGAACCCCATTGTCTACTGTCTATGCAACAGGGAGATCAATGCTGCACTGAGAAGAATGTTCAGTAGTTGACCTGAGTTCCCACTCAAGGGTTTTCTTGACTAAAACAAAAATCTCAACTCTCATTTCAAGATGTTTAATTCACATTTGATGTATATTCTTGAATTAGGATCTACACCTGTGGATTATCTCATTGTAGTTGTCTGTATATTTTTGTTTTCTGTACTTGTTATGATTGAGTACAAGTCTATGTCTCAAATATATTGTGCAGTTCTTGTGTATCTTATACAAGTAACCCGAAATACTACACACATTGTATATATTCGTAAAATGTTTTGCAAATATTTAAGATCATTGGAGAGAAAAATATTCTGACAATGTGAAGAGCAGGGCATATGTTATGTGTTCCCCCTTAACAGACACCTATGCTGTTGAGAGAACTTCAGGTGCTGGATCTGACCAACCTGGAGAAGTGCATTCAGTGGTCCTATGAGAAGACCCTTCTGTCTGAACTGTGCTCTTTGCACTCACTCTTCCACTCAGATTAGAATAAGTAACACTATATTTAGACAGAGGGACAACTCAGGCCTGAAGATAAAATGGGGTGATCAACACTATGATCCTTGCCAGCCCCTTTGCTGCATCTCACAAAATCCTTTCCTCCTTCAGTGAAAATTAAGACACAAAAAAGCTGACTTTCCAAAAGATTGTAATTGGAAATGTTGGTTTCTCCCTGTAATCCAGATGAAAACATGCAGGTCATGCCTGATCCATTGAAACTCTGTGTGCCATGAAGAGCATGAATCAGAGTGATGCATGGAGAAATACAGAAAAATAACTGCTACTGGAATTTCCCTGGAGAGCAACAGATAGTGCCATACAGATTGATTCACTCAAAATGAGTTGTCTTATTTTGCTCACTCTCAAGACACAACCTTAATCCTGGTGGATAAAACACATATTAACAACAATTTTTTGTCTCAGAACTGAATCCCAAAATCTCCTGTTTCATCTAAAGGCCCTATCTAGGAAAACCTCAGCATAGAGGCACTGATGCCCATTTAGTCCCAGTCCAGCCCTGGAGCAACAGGTGCATCAGGCTCCCTGCATCACCATACTAATTCTTCCTGGCCGAAGCAAGTGTGTTTGGCACTATGGACCTCTTGTCATCCAGAGCTCACATCCTGGGGAAGGTCTGGATGGGACTCACCCTCCTCTGATGCCTGAGATACCTCAATTCTCATTTTTTCATCACTAAGGAGGCTACATCTGTTCTCCAGCTTTATCTATGTATAGGTGAGAACAAAAATTGTGAGTGTAAGGTGCAAATCGTGATATGATTTTGGTATTCATTGAAATATTTGCCCCAACAAAGGTAATATGTCCACAGGTCTTTTCAAAATACATGCCTACCTAGGTCACCAGCATAACTGTTTTCAAAGAAAAACAATCACTCTCTGAATCATATCTAAATAATAGTCTTACAAAGGTACAGGGTTAACATTTCTGAAGCTTTGAGTGTGTTTTTATGACACTATTTTGCCATATTGTTTATTTCTATTTAATTTTGTATGTAAAGTTTCTGTCCAGGTTTATTTTTCTGTAGATATTTGAATCAACAAATAGGCTGATTTTTACTTTCCATGGTTAACTGATAAATTTCACTGTGGTTCTCCTTTGTTTTGCTTTACCTAGAACACATTATTTTATAAGAAGACATAAAATTGCATAGTGTTTTTTTGGATATTTTTAGGTAGTACACTATTACCAGTTAGACTTTTTCTATTTTGAAACTCAAGTAATTTTCCTGGGTATTTGTTTATTTAGTTACTGACAACAATTGCATGTATTCATGGGATGCAGGGAGATTCTGTAATATAATTTGTACAAAGTGGATTGTTTAAATATGATGACTTAACTCTATCACTTTTTACACTTATTTTGGGTGTGAAACATTTGAGATCTACTGTTTTTAACATTTGAAAAATACATAATGCATTACTACTATGGTCACACTTGTATGCAAACACGTCCCTCAAGTTTGTTCTTTCTATTTAACTGAAATGTTGTATATGTTGATCAATATTTACCTATGACCCATCAACCCTTCTGCCTTTTTTTTTGAATATATACAAATACTTTTATTTTTGTCTTTAAATATAATACAGATACATATTTGAGTGGGTAGACTGCTCAAGTCCAGTAAAGGAAAGGTTACAAAAGATACATATGAAATAGTCACATAGCATGGTAGAAACAACAACCTTTCTTAGAGAATAACCACATTCCATACAAATGAGAGCGTTGTGAAAAGGGGTTTAAAGCTCAAAATTCTACAACAGTACTGAGGTATAATAATTGAGAATAGGAAGTCTTTCAGGCTCTTCTTTTGTCCCATACTCACTGAAGTCTTATCCTTTTCTTAGGTGGCCCTTTAGGGCTCAGTGTCTGTTGGACATTCTTTGTGGTCTCTTTCTCCTCAGATTTTACAGTTTCTGGTGTTGGTTCTGCCTCTTTCTTTGTTTGATCCACTGGGACAGGCTTTTCTCCAAATTTTTGCTGCACAAATTTAGGTGGAATTTTTTGTCTAAGTTCTACAAGTAAAACATCCATGCACTGTCTCTGAAAAATAGAGCTTGGTTCTTCTTTTCTTTTAGCTTTTGGTTTGACTTTATCTTGCTCTTCATGATCTTTGAAGTGCCACCAATACCCTTTGGAAGGATGCTATCGACAATAAGACATAGCTTCATCAAAAGTTGACTGAATGCCATGCACTGCAGTAAGCACTCTGGAGTTTATAACTGATCCCAAGTCTGGTACCTGATAAATCACCCCAGCAATAATATAGTAATCAGCAAGAGGGATAACTTGAGCAGGGGACTGTCACTGTTGCTTTTGAATGATGAAAAGAATTGGCTCTTTCTGAAAAGTAATCCAGGACACTACCACTGTTTAAAATGGAGATCCAAGAGGTGTCAACCCAAGAGATTCCCAGCAGATTATCTCTGATATCCACTGTAGCCATAATTCTGAAATCGAATTTTTTTTTTTTTTTTTTTTTTTTTTTTTGGTGAGTGCAGAAGGCTTTATTGAGAGTGTGATGAGCTGGGCTCTCTGGGCTTTCTGGGGCCTGGGATGGAAGCTGTGGGGAGATTCTCAGCATGCTGGGGCTGGCTGAGTGGGGCAGGGGCTCTGCAACGAGGCCTTGCTGGGGCAGTGGTTGGGGTGCTCACTCCTTGGAGGCCATGTGGACCATGAGGTGCACCACTCTGTTGCTGTAGCCAAACTCATTGTCGTACCAGGAAATGAGCTTGACAAAGTGGTCATTGAGGGCGATGCCAGCCCCAGCATCAAAGGTGGAAGAGTGGGTGTCACTGTTGAAGTTGCAGGAGACAACCTCATCCTCAATGTAGCCCAGGATACCCTTCAGGGGGCCCTCTGATGCCTGCTTCACCACCTTCTTGATGTCATCATATTTGGCCACTTTCTCCAGGTGGCAGGACAGGTCCACCACCGACATGTTGGGCGTGGGCACATGGAAGGCCTTGCTGCTGAGCTTCCCGTTCAGCTCTGGAATGACCTTGACCACGGCCTTGGCTGCACCGGTGGACATGGGGATGATGTTCTGGGCAGCCCCACGGCCATCACGCCATAGCTTCCCCAAGGGACCATCCACTGTCTTCTGGGTGGTGGTGATGGCATGGATTGTGGTCATGAGCCCCTCCACGATGCCAAAGTTGTCATGGATGACCTTGGTCAGGGGCACCAAGCAGTTGGTGGTGCAGGAAGCATTGCTGACAATCTTGAGGGAGTTGTCGTACTTCTCATGGTTCACGCCCATCACAAACATGGAGGCATAAGCAGATGGGGCAGAGATGATAACCCTTTTGGCTCCACCCTTCAGGTGAGCCCCGGCCTTCTCCACAGTGGTGAACATGCCAGTGGACTCCACCATGTACTCAGTGCCAGCATCACCCCACTTGATGTTGGTGGGATCTTACTCCTAGAAGATGGATATGGCCTTTCCATTGATGACTAGCTTCCCATTCTCAGCCTTCATGGTGCCCTGGAACTTGCTGTGGGTGGAGTCATACTGGAACATGTAGACCATGTAGTTGAGGTCAATGAACAGGTCATTGATGGCCATGATATGCACCTTGTCAGAGTTGAAAGCAGCCCTGGTGACCAGGCGGCCAATGCAGCCAAATCCAAATCCATTCACTCTGACTTTCACCATTGTCTCAGGTCGCAGCTGGTGCTGCACAGGAAGAGATGTGGTCAGGGGAGCGCAGGAGCAGAGAGCCATTTTTTTTTTTGTCAAGTGACACTTTTATTGGCTAATATTTTTGGAGACTATTAAGAGCTACATGTGAACAAAGCAGAAAGCAGAAGCCCAGTACTCAAGGCAGGATCTTGGGAGAAGCAACTGGCTGAGTAGGAGGTCAGCAATGGCTGAAGAATCCCTGAGGATGGTTATATTTAAATGGCTTCATCCTACTTGGACCCCTGAAAAGCTGCCAACATGTCTTCTCCTGGGGAAATTCCTTGGGCCCCTCCACACTGTCATCATGGCTCTCAGTCTCCAGATAGACATCTAGGAGCATGCACAGCCACTGCAGCTGGTTGGTCAAGAGCTGGTGGCTGGGCCGGGGCTGCACAGCTCCTTGTAGCACACATTGACCTCACTCTCCATGGCCTGAATGTTGTCATTGTTGCTGTTGGTCTTCTCTCCTTTCCGATTCAGACAGAGCTGGAAAATGGGTGGTATGGAGGAGTAGCCAGGGTTCACCACCACAGCAGCCTGGAGTTTGGCTGTGCCCCTTTCAATAAGTGCCATGTAGTAGAGATTGGTGTCCCCAGCCAGTCCTGCCTCCACAATGTCCTTGGTGAAATGCAGTTCCATATAATCTTCATGGGCAATTGTCACCCACTTCACTAGGTGACAGACAACCTTGGCAGGGAAGAGGTATTGGCAGTCACTGGTAACTGGCACAATGCTGTGTTCCAGGGATGCAAACTGTTTGTGGAGGGCTAGACGGGACTGCACCCTGGTCTTCAGCAGCTTCATCATTGTCTCCATGTGGCTGGCACTCCGTGAATGGTTAGGAATCACCCAATCACCGTACGCTGGGGTTGCTCTTTAGGGAAGTGGAGGCCTCCCAGCTTCTGTACCCACAAATAGGGATGACCTAGGTCAATTACATAGTCTCTCAAAGTCAAAATGCCAACTTTATCAAACTGATACTGATTGGCTGGATTTGGAGGTTTTTTCCCATGATCCCCAGGATACAAACAGCTCAGCACTGAGTCAGGAGAGAGCAAGTCCCCTGCACTGATGGGGGTGATCAGCTCCGTGGCGACTGTCACTTTGGCTTTCACGGTTACAATGTTGAGGTTCATGAGGTAGTAGAAAGTCAGGTGAAGCATGCTATCATCTTTGCATTTCAGGTCAACCATGACGGACAGAGGGTGTCTCTTCAGCATCTCCTTGTGCTTGTCATCCAATTGAACTCCCAGTGTGGGTCACCCCCATTTTTTAGTCTGCTCCTCCTCAGCATCTGAGTCACTCTCGTCATCTTGGGAGTCATCGTCAGGAGGCTTGAACAGAGCCTTGGCTTCATCTACACTGCCTTCAATGGCCACAGACAAGGTCTTATCACAGGCTTGCCCATAGGTGGTGGCCTGTACAAAGAGCATGTAGAGGGGAGGTGGCAGGTGTCTGGCTGTCGCATATTGCTTGTGAGCCTGATCAAATGGCATGAACAGGTACTCCTGCACTGGGAGGGAAGCCTGCATGATGCTATTAAGCCAAGGCTGAAGGCTGCTCAGGTATTCCTTCTTCACCTCAATCTCTTTAAGGATCTTCTCATTGTTGGACAGGCACTCTCAGTACTTCTCTGCCAGTCTTTTCTGCTACTCCAGCTCCCAGTCCAGACATGCCAGGGTCTGCTGGTGAGGGTCTCCCATGGTGACTTCAGCCTTGCTGATGTCTGGTGGAGCCTCTTTGTAAAACTCCTCTAAACTGACCAGATTGATTTCTTCATGCTTTGACTTAAACTCCAGACATTTGGTGATCTCCTTCTGCAGGTGCATCACATCATACAGCAAGTTCTGTAGCTGCAGGTGATAGGCATCAACTTTTTGCTTAGCCTCATGGGTCTGACCTCTTCCTTTCCTCAACCTGATGTGGGCTAATTGGTTAAGCTTCTTTAGAGTCATGAAAGGCACACAGCTCTGGATCCTCCTTTCTTCAATTTCAGTTGACACATCCTTGCCACCTCTGCTCTTCAGGTCCTGGATCTCAGCCATTACCCTCTGTAGCTCCTGGCATGTATACTTGTACAGCTCATAGTCTCTGCCTGGATCGAACAGGTCCACCTCAGCCTCCTCACTGTAGTATTTACCCTCCTGCCCCATGTCAGATTGATTCCAATTTCCTTCAGCTGGATCCCCATCACTTTGGATCACTTTGGGCTTCGGGTTTTTGCTTGATTCTGATGACATGGTTGTTCCTCACCACTCCTCGAACTAATCCGACCCAGTGAACTACTTCTGGCAGCAGGGCAACCATGAAGCACGTGCCACAGAGAAACAGAAGGAAAAAGTGGCCGGCCGGAAGTGAGGCTCGGCTGTCTGTAGTGAGTTGGAGAGCGCTTTATCCCACAAGAACCACAGGGTAATGTGGGAAACAAGGAAGCAACGGGTTTCCTGGTACCATGGATTGAACTTGGGTCCTTGTGCTTGTGCAGCAGGCGGCGAAACCACTGAGCAAAATCCCCGGATCTGATAACATTAATTTTACTCTATAGATCTATGAATTCAATGTTGTTGGATTCTACACATCAGTGAATCATGGAGTGTTTGTCTTTCTCAGCCTGGGTGATTTCCTGTAGCAGAGTCCTCCAGGAGCAGCCACGTTGGTACACAGGAAAAGCCCTTCACCATTTCACCTCATTACCTTTACCCCTCATCTGATGAGGGAACCTAGGTTGCTTCTGATCTTAGCTATGTGAACAGTGCCACAATGAGGAGGCAGTGCAGACTTTCTTTCAGGAGATTGATTTCAGTGCTTTTGGAAACACACCCAGGGATGGGATTCTTCTATTAGGTAGTAACAGTTTTAAGGTTTTATGTTTTTATGAGCTGAGGTATCTTCATGCTGTTCTCCATGCTGTTTGTGCTAATTCGCAACAGGGCCCAGGGTGATTTTACTCTGCACCTCACCCACACTGTCACCCATTGGTTTTGTGGCAATAGACATACTAACTAATGTGAGGTGCAGTCTCTTCCTTGTTTTAATTGCATTTCCTGATGACTGATGGTAATGAGACTTTTACATGTATTTATTGGTGACTTTTTGTCTTTTTTTGAGAAATGTCTAAGTGCTCAGCCCATTCTTGGATTGTATTATTTGTTTTCTTCATATTGAGTTGTTTCAGTCTCTCATATATTTACATATTACTCAAATATCAGTATATTTTTGCCAATATTTTCTCCCTGTCTATGAGTTATCTCTTCACTCTGTAAATTTTTTTCCAGTGCTGTGAAAAAACTTTTGATTTAGTGCAGTTTCATGGGAATTTCTGTGTCTTTGTGTGATTCACTTTTTTCCAGTGCTTTAGGAGTCCTATAGGAGAGGATTTGCCCAGCTGAATGATGGGGCACAGTTTCCCCCATGTTCTCTTCCAGAGTTACACAGCACAAGGTCCTAGGTGAAGTTAATAGGTTCAGTTTTGTATATGATATTATATGAGGATACTTTTTCATTCTTCTACTCGTGAACATGAAATGTTTCAATATCATTCTTAAAGAGACCATCTTTTCTTTTTCTGTCCTATGTCCTCAACACTTTATACTGGATCAATTAATTTTGAATGAGGGTTTATTTCTGGGCTTTCTCTCCTGAATTATGTACCAACGTGTCTGTCTTTTATGCTACTCTCCGGGTAATTTGATCACAATAAATTTGTAGTGTATTTAAAGGCAAGTAATATGATGAGTCCAGCTCTGTCATTTTTCTTCAATAATTGGCCTTGAATAATTGCAACATTTTATTTTATTGTTACATAGCAATAAACATGTTTTTCATTAAAAATAATGTTGAAATTTTGAAAAGAATTGCACTGAACCTGTAGATAGTTTTGCTATTATAGACATCTTAACAATATGGATTCTTCCAGTCCAGCAACTCAGATACATTTTCATTTATTCATGTCACATACAATTTCTTTTATTGATAGTTTACAGCTTTCAGTATACACATTCTTCACTACTTTGTTTACATTTACATATGAATGTTCTATTTTATGCTATTATTAATAGGATTTATATTTAATTTGTTAAGATAGTTTTTATTAGTGTACAAAAATATTATTGATTTTTTTTCTGTTTATTATATAACTTTACAAAACGTGTTGATTATTTCTACAAGTCTTCTAATGGAGACATTGGAATGTGCTCCATGAGAGTATGTCATCAGCAAACAAAGAATCTCACTTTTTCCTTTCTTTGATTGGATGGCTTTTACTCTGTTTTCCAATATCTTTAGTGGGGTTTCAGTGCTGTCTTGACTGGAAGGGGAAAGTGCACACCCTTCTCTCTCACAAGATCTTGATGAAAACTTTCCAATTTTTCACCATTGACTGGAGGTTTGCTGTGGATTTTCATGTGTGTCTTTGTTGCACTGAGGTACACTCCTCCTATGCCAAACTTATTGAGGGTTTTTATTCTGAAAGTGTGTTGCATTGTGAAATGACTTTCTGAATGTCTTGAGATTATCTATGAATTTTCCTTCCCGGTATAAATTTTGTGTATCAAACATTGTTTTGCATAAATCCACCCACAATTTCTTCCCAAGGGTAAATCCCAGTTGATCATGGTGAACATTGTCTTTAATTCAGTTGGAATTCAGTTTGTTAGTATTTTGTTGAAGACATTTGTATCTATGTTCATGAATGATAGTGTCTGGCATTTATTTTGTTATTGTTGCATTTGTCTTTGATTCAGGATAATGCTTGACAATAAAATGACCTTGAACCTGAACTAGAATCCAAAAGGCAGGCCAGAGAGGGTCTACAGCCCAAGGGATAACAGCCCAGGAGCACCAGACCCAAGAAAAACTCATTCTTATCATAATCTGCAGATCAGTGTCAATTCTACTCTGAAAGTGGCTTCTTCCATGAGGTAGACTAGATTTCAAGGAGAAATTCAGTGCACTGCTCCACGTGTAGCATTGTATAGTCAGGGTCTGTGTGCAGAAGAGGCATATTGGGTAAGACTGAGATCCTGTGGAATCAGAACACCCACACATCAGTGTTGTGATCACTCTGCCCTAGTGATATGGTAGGACATGGTGAAACAGAGCAGGAGGGAGAGCTCAGAGTCCCTGAGTTGTGGAGCAGCACTTATCTGACTTGTGAACTGTGGGCAATCAGGAGATCTACCAGAACAAAACATCAGGATATGGTTTTGTGCACAAATAAGGAATGCAGTGAAACACATGCAATGGTTTCTGAAGTGCTGAAGTCAGTATGATTTAGCTAAACTTACCAATATATTTATCTGACACCATTGCTTCTTTTGTAATAAAAGTTGTGCTTCATTTCAGTAATGATATTTCAAATATATTACTAATTTTTATAGTCTTCCAATTTTGTTTAAAAAAAAAACAAGTGTTCTTCCAATTTTGCATTTTAAAGAACTGAAATTCAGGACAGTTAAGTGGTTTCTAACTTGTCCTGCTGTTGAAGTTTAGTGTCAACATAAAACAAATTTTCTTATTGTATTTTCTTATTGTACATTGTTCTTATTGTATCTTGTTCAGCCAAAAAAGAAACTGTGTGGAAAACTACAGCATCATGGAATAATATGGCCAAGAAATATGCACTACACACAGCACAGGAGCAGTTTTCAGCAGCCTATGTGTACTGATCTACATTATCGTCAATAAATTAATAATATGAGTGAACTAGCAATACCTTGTTTTCAGGGACATTTTCTGGATTGCATTCTACAAAATTTCACTTTGACAAAGCCAAACGTCTTGATTGATTGAGTCGCCCAATATTTTAATCAGTTAATCAAAAAATTGCAATTTTCCCCAGCAAGTTAACCTATTTACATAAGGATTCTGTAGCCTTTTTCTTTCATAAGTATATATTATTGATTTTCCAACTTTTAATCATATATTGGTGGAAATCACTAAATTTTCTTATACTATATCCATTGCATATTTTCCCCCCAATTTCTTTCTCTTAACTTATTTAATTTAAATAATTTTTAAATTTTCAGGTTCCTGCTTTAGGGCTTCCTCTTTTTAAATGTATTTTATGTTTGTGAGGATATTCAATAAATATGCCTTGTAACTCCATGCCTGACATCCAAGGAACACTGTGGTAACATGTGAGTTCCAGAAGGCTTGGACAGCTCCTACTCCTGGCCCATATTTCCTATCTTGGGCAGCTTTCTCATCTGTGCCAACAAATGTCTGACCACAACTTAAGAGAGTAGAGGTTTAATTTTGCTCTTGATTTCAAAGAATTCAGTCCTTGGTCACCTACCTGAATGATAGAAACATCATTGCAAAAGGATGTGGAAAAACCATGAAGCAGAGCAAGAAAACAGCACAAGAGAGGAAGGGGTCACAGACTCAACATAGACCTTCAGGTCATGTCTCCATGACCCTGACACACCCAGAAATGTACTTTACTAATCCTCCGTGTGGCTCCCCCACACAGTCAGGACTTCACATTTCAAAGAATGGCACAATCCTTGAGCATCAATGCCACTATTTGACACCATGATAATATACCTATTTGGTACAAGTATGGAAGTTACAATTGAAAATGTCCAGTTAGTTGAGTGATTCTTTACATTATTTTGCTCACTATTGTAACCTTGGTGGGACCACCTGGGATGTACCAGATATATGAGCATGCAACACCTAGAGAGACAGGGCACAAGAGGAGATAATTAGAATGCCTAGGGGGAGGTAATAACTAAGCAACTGAGCACACTCAGCAAGAGCATTCATGATTCAACCAAACACATGTAAACACACCCTGAATGAGCCAGAAGGACTTGCATTGCTGATGTAAGTAGCTGGGGTTTTGGTTTCTTTCAGAAGTGATTCTATCATTGGCTCCCACCCCATTCTGTCCTGTTTACCCAAAGATATTGGAAAAAATTATTGTCATCTAAAACAAATTTATCAAGAGAATTGGAGTTTTCTGTGCAACTGTAGTATTTGCAATAGATTTAGTGAAAGTATCCAATGTTTGAGATAGATTTATTATTGTAATTTTACTTATATTTACTCCAAGCCAGTCTGGGAGGATTTTCAATAAGATCACCACTTACATGTGCTAAACTATTCTCCATGCTTTAATGCAAATTAAGAGTTATAGACAAATAATCAATTTCAATTAGCCATGGAATTAAAATGGTATTGATTGTCTTTCCAGTCCTTGCCCCATGAACTTGCCCACATGAATGGTGGGTCATCACATCCCTCACAGATAAAATGCATCCCAGGAGGGACAGTAGGGAGCTCCCTGTTGCATGCCTTGGGCCTCCATTTCCACCTTCAGGGAAGCACTAGTAATATGGATGTCTCAGGCTCCATTATCAAAGTCTAAGACACACTTGAATGCTACTGAAGCTTATGATGTCAGGGATATGAATTTGTCTCTAAACTACTGCATTAACCTTCATTTGGTTTTCTTATTCAATTTGGGGGATAATTTACTCCTAATGCCATCAATGTAGGATCTGCCTGGTGCTAAAGTAAAGTTAGTAATCTGAGTGTGAACATAAAAACCTAACCCTAAAGGATGAAATATTGTGTTTTCTACATTGATGAAACTCATTGGACATAAACTGGAGCATCTTTAAAATCAGGAAAATGCTCCGTCTAACCAGATCCTGGGGCTTGTATGCAGTCTGTGCCCCAAAATTTGTGTGCCAGGCTCCCCACTGTAAGCATAAGAGGAGATGACAGAACATATGAATGTGTGGCTAATGAGAGATAAAGAATTTATGGGTAAAAATTTCAGAAAATGTTAATAAAGGATAAATTGTTAACCAAAAGAGAGGGTTTTTAAAATAGACCACACTGTGGTCTTCAGTAGTTCTCTTCTGTTCTCTTCTCTTCTCTCTTCTCTCATGTCCTCTTCCCTTTGCTCTCTCTTCCATCAGCCACTCACCAGCAATGAAACCCCTGCCATGCTCTCTGACCTACTGAACTATTTGCTAAAATGCATTTGAAAAAGAAGTACCCCCCCCACAGGTACTGTGCTGTGCTGTGCTGAGCACAAAGGGATGAAGACAAAGAACAGCTAAGCTTCCTCAAGAATCTATGGATTAAAAATTCCTACTGAACTTTATCTTTCCCTGTATAAACCAAGGACCAGGAGACTTTGCTGGTTGTAGAGGACACAATTCTCCATCTCTGAGCTTGGGAAAGCTGTGCAGTGTCACCTGCTTCTGAGGAGAAACCTCCTGGCCAGAGAAGTTCATGGGTTCAGTTGAACAACAAAAGCATTGCCTTGCACTGATACAGGATTGGAATCAGAAGGGTTTTTGTCATACACTTACATAGTTTCTGGCGTTCTTCATTTATTCCATAGTCAAAAAAACACAGCTTACAGGTTTTTAAAAGAATAATTAAGGCTTGGGAACTGAATAGCTGTGAATTAAATTTTTCATGCCCTGATTTTAATTTTTCTAGCCCTTTCTGTGGATCATGCATGATTTTGTAACATCTTCTACTGGTTCACTGGAAAACACCAACCCACAGAGTGAAATTGCTCTCTCAAGCACAGGACATAGTGCAAGGCCAACATTTTTGATGTTTACTTAGTACAAGTATTATTAATCTAATAATCAGTTGTGAGCTTGGAAATTCATTGAATCTTAAGTGATGTATGAAATATATTTGAGTGCTTCATTTTTATTAAGGATCACACACATAAACTACTTAAAACTCTATTGGAAAGTTTAATTAGTCTCAATGGTGTGACCAAAGAATCCTGGCCAATTAGAGGCTGGAGGAAACGTGGGCTTCTTGGAGCTGGGATCACCAGGCCTCCAGATCTCATCAGAAGTGAGATCCCCATGTGTCCTTGGTGAACACACACCAGGATTGCAGGTATTTCAGAAGAAGGGTTGCCTGCGAGGTCCACACTGGGAGTCTCACTGAGAAGTGAGTTTGCATTTACTCACTAAAGAAAGATGCAAAAGCAAGGATTTCACAAATTCTCTTCACATTGTGCAAAAGCAACATTTGTGTTAACTGAAGTTAGACTCAATACCTCACTACTCAGGTGAGTGTTTACATGTTAATTTATGTATTTCTATTAACGTGAATAATGCACAAGTCACATACAAGCACCTGTGAAATACTACAAAATCTTAAACTACTCTAACTATATCAGCCCAATATGGCATATGTGTGCTGAGAGGATAGACAGATTGTTTCATATACTAGTGATTATTAGTGGCAATTAGTTCTTCCAATGCGCTCCCAGAAACTGTTTCATATATGGCCCAGGTCAAAAGACAGAAATTATACTGATGGAAAATTACCTTGGAATTAAACACTAGGCCAAATTTTAGCTGTATTTAAAAGGATAACTAAAAAGCTTATAATCCAATGAAATTTATGAGGACATTTCATTCCAATCAGATGACATATGCAAAATCGGTCTTCAAATTAGTAAAAATAAAAGTTGAGATTTCTAGTAGCTGGATATTATAAGGCAATAGGATGATAAATCTGATCCTTTACATATATTATTATATTTCCCTGATTAATAAATAATGAGGAATTAGCAACCACACTCATTCTGTTGTCCATTGAAATGTTGTGAGCCAAATGATTTCAAAGTGTCCCTGCCAAAAGAGGGAGAAGTGGGTATCCCTGAATTTCTCTTTTGTGCTGGACCAAGATGCATGTTGAGGAATAGGAGCAAGAGATAAAGTACCACAAGGAAGTGGAAGATGTTGCTTCCACTGAGGATGATACATAGTCATCAGAGGAGATGGAAGGGGCCAGGCTTCTAGTAACCCCTATTTGATATTGTGAAAGGAAATTGAAAATAGCCACCAGAGTTTGTATCAGTTACTCACACCATATCAGTGCAATCAGCTCAATCAGTGAGTATCAGAGTTGAACTCACAGGATGGTCTCTTTTTTAGGGAAATAACATTAAAAAAATAATCACTTGTAGTGCAGAGGGTTATCAGACAAAACATTTCCTACATCAAATTTTTCCAAAGCACTAGAAAACTATATTAATGCATGATTGTAAGCAAATCATGATTTTCACCCATGGAAAGACAGAAATATTGTCAGTGGTTTTGTAATGGCAAAGTATCTATAAAGTATTACAAATGCATATGCTTACATTTTTAATACTGTATTTCCTCAATTATTTCAGCAGTTAAAAATAAAATGGATTACATCTTCCTATGCAATGAATTTTAGCACTGACAATATAATTTCTGAACAATGTTTATGATTCAAATGCTTCATAACAAACATGTAAATAAACTAAATTTAAAATAGTCATATTAGAAAAAGGTGATTTTAGCATGAGCTGTGAAAGCAAGTAGTTGGAAAGCCTGGAGAGAAAGTTTGCATCTTAGTAAATATCACAATCTGTGCCACACAGAAGGTGGAATTTTGGAGGAGAACTTCAAGCACTTGTTGTTTTGTGTTGTTTTGTTTTGATTTAAGATAAAACAGGCAGACAGGGAAGTACAGGATTAAGACAGGTTATGCATTGCTATTAGAAAACCAAAATTTGTACATCCTGAAGGAAATTTCATCTTACACAGATGATGGTGGAAATAGGGAAAGAAAACGCTCACACACAGGTATGGAAAAGCTCCTAAATAGAGTCATGCAGTATGACCAGCCTGGTGTCCTTTAGATCCAAGTGATTGTGAAAGGAAGCTTGGGTTCATGCATTAGATCTGTTAGGGAAACTGAGGAGAGCATCAGCCACAGAAGGACTGCATCACCACCATTCTCCACCCCAGGACCTAGAGAATGAGGAGCAGATGTGGGATTTCACATACCTGAGGTTGTTGTAAAAGCTCATGTAGAGTAGGTCTGGGACAGCTATGTAAAACTGAAGCAAATGGGGAAAACACTTGAGGTGTCCAGTAAAACTAAACCACTTAAATATGGTGAATGAGCAAAACATTATTGGCACTTGATTGCACCCTAAAAACTTGTATTGCTTAATTCTCTCATTTTATGAAGGTAGACACTAATAGGATATTTATCAGAAGTTTGGAAAAGGAAATAGAAATAGAAATAGGCACATTCACTGGATTTCAAGATAATTTACTTCATGCATTTACTGTATCCCGAGTTTCTGATTAAAAGATGCATTAGAGCTCTCAAGAATTCTCTACATTCTGCTCATAGCATCCTCTGCTGACCTTAGCCTCTGACTCTGTAGAAACAATGGCAGGTGAGCACACATGGAAAACCTCACCATCTTCACAGAATTCCTCCTCACGATGTTGCAGGCTCCCAGGAGCTCCAGATTATGCAAGATGTGCTGTGCTCAGTGATTTATCTGGGAGCACTAACAGGGAAGCTTGTGACTGTTACTCATATTGTGACAGACACACGTCTGCCAGAAATTGCCTCCTAATGGTCCTGTCCTATGACTACTGTATACCTATTTGCCACCCTCTGCCTACTAGCTCATCATCACCCCCAGTCTTTGTTCCCAGGCTGCAGCTGTCTCCTGGGTCTCTGATCTGGTCTACTCTGCTATCCACACAGGGGCTCTGTTCAGGCTTCCCTACACCAAGACCAATGTGATTCAGCAATATTTCTGTGATGTACCTCAAATTCTGAGGACTTCATCTCCAAATGTCCAGTTTTCTGAATTTGTTCTCATTGTATAAGTTTATGCCTTGACTTAGTATGTTTTATATTTATGTTTGTTTCATTTATTCACATATATTCAAATGTGATTATAATCCATTCAGTGCAAGCCTGTAGCAAAGCTATAACCACCTGTACCACAGGTGGCCATTCTCCTTTTGTTTCTCATTTCTGAGTCAGTGGCTCTACAAGGTTCTATTCCAAAGAAACCATCCCTTAAGAGTCTACTGCCTACTATGTTCTATAGAATGGTGCCCCCATGTGCGAAACCCATCATCTACTGTCTACACAACAGGAAGATCAATGCTGCTCTGTGAAGAATGTTCAAAAGATATTCTCTGTTCACAGACAAAAATTCTCTTGACTAAATCAAAAATCTCAACTATCATTTAAAGTATCTTATATTATATTTGATGTATGTTCTCAAATTCAGTTTTCCCAGTTTGAATTATCTATTTTTAGCTGTCTATACATTTTTGTTGTTTTAGTGAATTACAAATGTATGTCTTGATTTTTTTATTCAGTACTTCTCTGTCTTGTACATGTTTCCCAAAGCACTAGAACTCTGATGTACTTTGGACAATTGACTGGAAAATATTTGGGATCACTTTGAGCTAAGAACAAAGTCAGGCAGCATAAGGACCAGGATATGCATTACATGTTTCACCTTAACAGTTGCCAGTGCTGTTGCTAGAACCTCAGGTGCTGGATATGACCAACCTGGAGAAGCACACTGAGTGGTCCTGTGAAAAGACCCTGCTGTCTGCACTGTGCTCTTTGCATTTGCTCTTCCACTCAGGGTAGGAAAAGTGATAAGGAGATTAGACAGGGGGTAAACTCAGGCCTGAGAACACAATGGTGTGATTGAAAGTGAGACCATTTCTAGCCCCTTTAGCTGCATTTGCTAAAATTATTTTGCTTCCTTAAATAAAAAATCAAGACACAAAACCACTGACCTTCCAAAATCTAGTTTGAAAGCTTTGGTTTCTTCTTGTTCTCAGGATGGAAAAATGCAGGCTATGGTTGATGCAGGAAAACTTTCAATGCAATGAACAAAGCAAATCAACATGGAGAAGGCTGAATCAACTGTTATTGGGATTTATTGGGAAAGCATCAGACAATGCTTCCACCATGTGGCACACTTTTCTTAGCAGATAGAGTGTACAAATGATTCACTCAAAATCAAGAGAGTTTTACTTTTCTAACTTTGAAAAGCTGAACCTGCATCCTGGTGGATAAAATGCAAATTGGATATATTGGTCTCAGCACTGAATCCCAAATTCTCCACCTGTTTGTTTCCTCAAGATGCCCTGTATAGAAAAACCCCAACATCAAGGATCTGGTGGCCATTTACCCCCAGTCCAGCACTGGAACAGCAGAGCCATCAGGCTCCCTGTGTCTCCATACTTATTGCTCCTGCCAGAAGCAGGTGGTGTTTGGCAACATGGACCTCCTGGCATCCAGAGCTCATGTCTTGGTGAAAGTATGGACATGGCTCACCCTCCTCGATGCCTGAGATAACTCAAATTTCAATTTTTCATCAATAACTAGGCTACATCTCTTATCCAGCTTTATATAGGTACAGGGGACATTGAAAGTTGTGTGAGTGTAAGGTGAATATGTTGATTTGATTTCTACATTTGTTGTGAAATATTTGTCCCAACAAAGATAAACAAAATATTCATATTTCTTTTCAATATATATCCGTAGCTGAGTCATTTTCGTAGCTGTTTTCAAGGAAAAATATCACTCTCAATTTTATATTTAAATAACACTCTTACAAAGGTAGGGAGCTAACATTTTTTGAATCTTTGAACATTTTAATGAATTTGTTTTGCACTATTTCTTTATTTCTGTCTAAATTTATATGTAGACTTTCTGTCCAGGTTTTCTTTATTCCAAATATTTGAATGAATAAGTAAAACACTTGTAATTTCCAGTCTTCATTTACAAAATTATGTCACTCCAGTTCTTCCTTGAACTTATTTTCAACCTAGAATTTGTTTTGTATTAAAGGACTTTAAAAATCTGTATTATATTTCTGTTTGTGTATTTTCAGGTAAAATAGTATTGTAAGTTAGCCTCTTATACTTTGAAATTGGTATCTTTTCTACTGAGTAATTTCTATTCTAGATTTATTTTATTTTTTGTAATTTTATTTCTCATTTACAAATAACAATTGTATTTATATTTGGGATGTGGTGTGATTCTTTGATGTAAATTTTACATAGAATACTTCTGTGAAATGAACAATCAAATGTATAATTCATTGTCCTTATCATTTTGGGGTTTGGAAACAGTTAAAATCTCCCATTGTCCAGCGTATGAAAAGTGTGCAATGCATTGCTGTCATAGGCACCATTATGTGCAACTTCAGGTCTCCAATGCTCATCCTTTCTGTTTGATTGAGATTCTGTGTACTCTGGTCACTATTTCACCATTGTCCACAGTCCCCCCTGCAGGATCTGTCACAATTTTACTCAATATATCTATGGACTCCACTTTGCTAAATTCCACATGAAAATGTATCATGCAGTTTTTGTTTTTGATGCCTAGCTACTTCACATAGAAGAATACACACCCTCCAGGTGCAGCCATGTTGGTGCAAATGAAAGGCCCTCTGCCATTTTTAGGACTGAATAGTATTCCACTGAGTGTATATGGCACATTTTCTTAACCCTTATCTGAAGAGTGAGCTCATGTGGCTTCCATATTTTCATCTATGTGAGCAATGCTGCAATGAAGAAGAAAGTGTGGACATTCCTCCAGTAGATGGATTCCAGTTCCTGGGATTCATACCCAGGGATGGGACTCCTCTATCAGAAGGTAACTCCAATTTTAATGTTTGAGGCACATTTCTGTGCTAATGTGCAAACCCCACAATGGGGCCTTGGGCTGATTTTACTTTGCACCTCACCCACACAGTCACCTGTTGTTTTTCCAATAGCCATCTTAACTGATGTGAAGTGCTGTCTCCTCCTAGTTTTAATTGCATTTCCTGATGACTGGTGGTAATGAAACTTTTCTGCAAAATAAAAACCTTCTCTAAAAAAATCTGCATTTAACCACATAGTACATCTGGAGAAAGATCTTTCTCAAATGGAAAGGAATCCAGAGATTCAGGGTGGGGGAGGGTGAAGAAGGAAAGGGGGATGGAAGAAGGAATTGTGCTGTGTTATGCACATGCTCCAAGTACAAGCTCCACACAACAAATGTGTACATTATGTATGGCAAATTTGTAGTAAGAAATCATGTCTTGTAGAGACTATAATATTGATTATGCCCAAAGAAGGCTGTAAAGAGTTAACCCCACAACTGGCGTGTTTATAGAAGTGAGTCTGGCTGAAGCCTATGTGCTGAGGTCAGAGTAACTCACATCCAAATTCTCTTCCCACAACCAAATCCTTCAGACTAATCCTTCAGACTAGAAGGATACTGTTCCAATTACAATCATATGTTTTGTCTATTCTATTTCTAATTTGAGAATGCTTTGTCTTGTTCTTTGTGAGGCTTGTTTACATTAATTTCAATAGAAACCACATGTTGCCTTTACCACAATTGATTGCCAATAAAAGTCAGTGCCTGGAATTGGCCAGGTCCTTTGTCTGTTGTGCTGGCATTGGTCTTTCTGGTGCCCTGCTTTCTCTCTCTTAGTTCTGTCTTTTAGTGAATTCTGTTTCTCAGGCCTGCATTGCCCACTTGACGGGTGAGTACTTGAACCTGACTACAGAGGTCTCTGGCAATGTCTGTGTAGTTCATTGACTAATTTGATTATTTAAAAATACAAATAGGTGAAATTTTACATACACCAATGAAAACGAAAGTACATCTGAGATACACACAAAGCACCCTTGTGAGGCCAGGGGTAAGGTGCCAGGGACCCCACATCCCACACCAACCTGGCCTTGTCTGCATGGTGTGATGGGCAGGTGCTGGGGTTTCTAGAGGGGATGCTGAGCCATGATGTAAGTGATAACAAGAATTCACAGGAAAACAAAAAAAATACATTCTTCAGAACTGTAAGAATTAAAGCAAGAATGGGCTGCCCATACAGATCAATTGCAATGACAAAAATAAAAAAACTTGGCAGTGCAAAAACTGGTAAATATAGAAACTGTCATTCACTGCTGGTGGGAATGAAAAATAGTGTTCCACATGGGGAAAAATGGCAATTTCATTACAAAGTGGAATGCAGTCTTGGTCCTGCTTCTGGGTATGGATCCTGGTGATCTGGAGCCCTCAGTTTATTTATGGGTCCTTCATTTTCAAGCATGATTAGTTCTGGAACCGAGCTTATAAACCAGAGCACCTGTATATCAAAGCAAATTTCCCAATAAGAAATAGTGGAAACTCAGTTGATTCATTCCACAACCCAAAAATACTCATCTTAAATGTTTACAATACTATAAGATAGAACATAGAAAACAAAATATAAAGAAAAATAAAAAATTAACTCCTTGTTACTTTTTTTTTCTTTTTGGTATCAGGGATCAAACTTGGAACCTTGCAATTGTGAGGCAGGCACTGCACTAGTGGAATCACTGCTATCTATTGCCTCAATGGAGTCTTTTTTTTTTGCTGCAACTTTAATGAGAACCTATCTAATGACACGTTCTTTGGGCTCCTATTAAAAATTTTGCAGAAATGTAACATTGCTTGGAATTCTACAGACATATCTGGCTGGTGTTTTTCTACAAAATTTTGGACTGTTTTCCATATCTTCACTAATTGCATTTGAAGTGACTGATACTTCGTCCTTTTTCTGTCCTTCTCTGAAGACTCCATCTCTGCCATAACCTGTGGCTGTTGGGAGACCATCATTCCAAATCTCACAGAGAAAGAGAGAGAAAGGGAGAAGAATCATTGGCTCAGTTGTGATCATATGACTTTGAGTGTTACTAACTACTCATATTGCAAGACATCACTCAATTATTAAGTTAAAATTTATTGGAAACGCTTCCTTGTCTTGCAGAAAACTCACTGAACAAGTTACTCACAATACAGGAAAAATATATATATAATATATATATTATATATATATTATATATATATAGAGAGAGAAATTCTGGAACATATGTGAGCCTTGAGGACATTGTTCTAAGAAAGGGAGAAAAGAACAAATATTGAGTGATTTCACATATATGAATAATCTAGTACAGCCTTGTTCATAGAGACAGAAAGCAGCATTCTGGTTGGTGGAAGTTTGACAAAAGCAGCATGGGCAAGTGGGTAAATGGGTACAGACTTTCAGTTGTGCAAGAGGCAGACAGGTCTGGAGATGAGTTTCTAATGTAAATGTATATAGCACTGCTGAGCTATACACTTAAAAGTGATGAGGATGGGAGATTTTATTTTAGGTGCATTTAACTGTAATTTTAAAATTATAAAACATTAAATAAACTGAAAGCACAATCTAACCAATGGAATAAATTATTGGCAAAATACACATCTGGCCAGTGACACAATGAGAATACATGGAACCACTTTTAACTCAATAATGACATTCAAAGCATCCAGTAAGATATAGGCAAGATCTAAGCAGACAGTTTCTAAAGTGCTTAAAATGATGCTTCACTTGATTTGTCAACAGAGTGTAAATGAAAGCTAGAATGAGGTGAGAGCCCCACCCACAGGAAAAGATGAGATTAAAAGGATAAGATTAAAGGAAATCTTACACATTGGGGGTGATGCATGGTAGACTGCATCACCTTAAAATGGCTCAAAATTAAATGCATTATAATTTTTGATTCAATGCACTGAAAACTCACAGAGTTGCCAGGTATACATCAAAATCACATAAGCTTAGATCAGTGTGTTAAGTATAAGTCCTGGGGATGATGGTTTTGGGCTGAGTTTTTAGGCCATGCTCCAGTAAACCAACCCTGTGACAGAGCCACAGTAATAATACACATCAGCTGGAAAATGAGCTGATTTTCAAAAAAAATCAGGAGATTCACAACCACATGCCAAGAGAGACACCATCACCTTACCACACTGAGGCACAGAATCACAGCACACTGATGGTCCCAGACCAGTGTTTTGGGGATTTTTCTAGAATGCGAGGGAACCAACTCCAGAATCAGATGTGAACTTTAAAATCACTGAATCATGAGTGATGTACAAAACATATTTGGATGATTTCTTTTTATTTAGTATCTCACACATATAAACAACTTCTTTAAAAATCTAGTAGAAATTTAATTATTCTCAATGGTGTAGCCCAAAATTCACAGCAATTAGGGGCTGGAGGAAACATGGGATCACCAGGTCCCATGAGCTCATCAGAACTGTGACCCCCACTCATCCTTGATGATCACTCAACAGGCCCACTGATATTTCAGAAGCAGGGCTACAAGCATGGTCCACACTGGGAGTCTCACTGAGAAGTGTGTTTGCATTTATTCACTGAAGAAGAAGAAGAAGCAAGGATATCATTAAGTCTTTTCACATTGGGCAAAAGCAGCATTCATATTGGTGAGGTTACACTTCACTTCTCAGGTAATATTTGCAGCCTATTTTTATGTATTTCTACCCACACTAGTAATGCATAAATCACATGCAAGTACTTGTGAAGTACTACACAATCTTAAGCAAAGATGATGTTTTCAGCCCTTGTGTGTTTATAGAATACATAAACTATTTCAGATTCTCATGTTTACTTCAGGCAATTAGTTCTTCAAATGCTCTGTGAGGAACTGTGTTTCATAGATGGCCCAGGTTAAATGGAAAAATCATAGTGATAGGAAGTCACCTGGAAACTGAGCATCTGGTTAAGTGATTTCCAAAGGGTAATTAAGAGAGCTATAAGCAGATTAAATCTATGAGGGCATTTCATGCAAATCAAATGACATAAGCAAACATAGTCCTTAAATTAGTAACAAAAGTGGAGATGACTTGTAAGGTAATTATTATGCATAATTTTGATAATAGCTGAATATTATAAGATTTAAAATAAAATGTGATTTTTATATTATTATATTTCTCCCATTTAATAATTTATGAGGAATTAGCAACCACCCCTTTGACGCTGTCCATTCTCGTGTTGTGAGTGAAATAATTTCAAAATACTCTGAGGAAAAGAAAAGGTTTAGGAATCCCTGGATTCCCCTCTGTGTAAGAACAAGATTCATGGTGAAGAATGGGAGAGGTGAATTTCCACAGGGAGATGGGAGAATTTGTTTGCAATGAGGAGAAAGAACAGTCATCAGGATAGATGGAGGGGACTAGGCCTCTATTGACCTCTCTTTGTGATTTTGGCAAAGGAAAAGAAAAATAGCCATATGTATGGTTATATCTGTAACTTATAATGTATCAGTTCTATCAACATTATCAGCTCGTTTCAGTTGAGAGAGTAACATTCTCTGCCAGCAGGATTTTGTCTTTAGTAGAAAAATAAGGCTAAAAGAAGAAATCACACGGAATTAAAAAGATTTCCAGATAAACCAATCTTGTAAAATATTTTTGTGATATATTGAAAACCCATATGAATGTACAACTGTAAACAAATAATTATTCTTATGCATGGAAAGGCAGAAAAATAGTGTCTTTGTAATGACAAATTAATTACCTACAAAATATTTAGTAATAAAGGTTCTAACATTTTCAATATTATAATTTCTCAGTCTATTTTTTAGCAACGAAAATAAAATAATGCCAAGATTATATCTTTCTATGTAACTAATTTTAGTACTGAAAAGATCATCTCCAAAAAAACTGTTTATATTTGGAAGGCTTTAAAACAAGTACAGATTGGACCAGAAATGTAGTTCAGTGGCACAGTGCCTGCCTAGCAAGTGCAAGGCCCTGAGTTCAATTCCTGGTACCAAAAAAATACAGAATAAGAGCAGGTAAATAAAGTATATTTCAAACAATGATTTTAGAATAAGAAGATTTGCACAAAAGCTCTGAGACCACTAGAGGCAAGATATGGAGAAAATTATGGCACCTCATCAAACGTTAGATCCATGGCTAATAGAAGGTTGCATTTTGGAGGAGAACTTGAAACTGATTTTCTTTCATTTTGTTTTAAGATAAAACAGGCAGACAGGGAAGTACAAGATGAGGACAGGCTGAACACTGTCATTAGGAAAATAGAATTTTATACCCAAATGAAATAACTTTCTTATAGATGAAGGTGCAAAGGGGGAAAGAAAAGGCCCACAATCAGTTTTGAAAGAGCATCTGAAATGAGAGAATACTGTGAGGTGACTGGCCTGGTGTTCTTTACTTCAAAATCATTGTCCTAGGAAGCTCAGATTCATGCATTAGATCTGTTAGAGAAAACTGAGGAGACCATCAGCCACAGAAGGACTGCATCACAGTCCTTCTCCAGCCCAGGACCTACAGAATGAGGAATAGATGTGGGATTTCCAACACCTGGAGTTGTTACATAAGCTCACATAGAGTAGGTCTAGGATTGCTGTGCAAAACTCTAGCAAATGGTGTCCTGAAAGAATTAGAAAAGTCATTTTTATTTTGTTTATTTTTACTTTTATTTTTTATTTATTTATTTATTTATTTATTTTGGTACCGGGGATTGAACTAAGGACCTTGTGCTTCCAAGGCAGGCGATGGCATCACTGAGCTAAATCCCCAGCCCAAGAAAAGTCATTTTTAAAGAACAAAAAAATGAAAGATTTCTGGGGCTTCATTTCATTTCAAGTACATATATTTTTTCAATTTATTGAGTTTATTGGTACAAATTAGGTACATATTATGATTACATTCATCTTAGGGTATTTGTACGTGTACATGACATATCTTGGTTCTATTTTTTCCCATTACCCTTCCCTCCCTTCAACTCCTCCACCCCTCAACATTTGCAAAAGCTTTATTATCATTTTTTCCTTCTTTTCTCATTTTTCCCTTCTTTCCTTTCCCCCACAGTTCCCCTAGTACTCTTTCCGCTTTGAAACTTTTATTTCCATGTCACAATATCTATTATATATTTTAGCATTCATTTACACTTTGTTTCTCACACCAGAGAAACAATGTGATATTTACACTTGTTTTTCCTATTTATTTTACTAAAGAGTATGGTCTTGAAGTGCATCCATTTAGCTATAAATGACTCAGTTTTTCTTTGTATTGATTACTTATCTCATCCTATAAGTGTTAAAATAAACAGTGTGTCAGAAGTTTGGAGAAATGAAACTGAAATAGAAATACATATATTTACTGGATTTCAAAATGATTGTATGTACTTATTCTCTCCTGAGTTCCTGATTAGAGTCCACATTTTAGTTGTAATGGGTGCTCTGCATTCTGCTTGCAGCATCCTCTGCTCACTGTAACTTCTGACTCTGCAGAGACCACGGCAGGTGGGCAGACATGGACAACCTCACCATCTTTACAGAATTCCTCCTCATGGATGTCACAGGCTTCCAGGAGCTCCAGCTTCTGCAAGGTGTGCTGTTCTTAGTGATCTGGGAGCTCTAACAGGGAATCTTGTGACTGTCACTGTCATCATCACAAACACATGTTTGCACTGTCCCATGTACATTTTTATAAGCAATATGGCCCTCCTAGACCTTGGCAGTATCTCAGTTGTTGCCAGAGCCTTGGTGACTTCCATGACAGGTGGTAAGATGATCTTCTTGAGGGAGTGTGCTTTGCAGATTTTCCTGTTCACAAAATGTGTAGCTGTGGAATTTGACTTCCTGGTGGTCATGACCTACGACTGTTATGTGGCCACTTGTCACCCTCTGCACTATGGGCTAATCATCACTGTCAGTGGTTGACTTCTTCCTGCACCTCTTTCCGTGTGTTCATTCCTTGCTCAGCCAGTTTTAGGGAAGGAATATCATAGCAAATGACTGTGACAAAGCCAGAACACATAGCAGGGAAATAGGAAGAAACCAGGGACCATATATGGACTGTAAGAGCACACGTCTAAGACAGCCAGATACATGGAAGTGAGATTAACTAATCACACACGTGGCTCTCATCCAAGTCAAGTTCACACTTAAGCTTAATGACTCAGTTTCTCACTTTGGAAAGATTGTCTAAGTATGTGAGCATTGGATCTCACTTTCTATCCATATTAAAATTTACAATTTTTGTCCTAGTTTGGAATTTACAATTAATAAAGTCAAATTAGTTGGATAATTCTTCATATTCTTATTTTCATCTTTATTATACACATAGTGAGACCACATGACATGTAAGAGATGGCTGTATATGAGCATGTAACACTCTATGGTGACACAGCACACAAAACAATTAGAATTCCTAGGGTGAAGATCATAAGTAAGCAACTGAGAAAACTCATCAAGAGCATTTATAAATCAACCAAGCAAATGGAAATATACCCCAAATCAGCCATAAGAAGGACATGCATGTTTGACAAAAGTAGCTGGGATGTTGGCTTTTTTCAGGAGATTCCACCACACCAGATGTAGTTATCCAAATACAGCAGCAAGTATTGCTACAACTTCATTCTGCCCTGTTCACACAACAGATAGTGCAAAAAAACTCATTATTTAAAACAAATTTAGTAAGAGGATTGGAGTTTTCTGGGCAACAATAGGCTCTACAATAGGTTCTTAGGCCATAGTAGCCAATGTTTGAGTCAGATTTCTTATTATAATTTTACTTACATTTATGCAAAGGGAACTTAGGAGCATTTTGCAAAAAGATGCCCATTTACGTGGGTCTGAAGCCAAATTCTTCTTTATGCCCTAGTGAAATTTAAGAAGCATAAACTAATGTTCAGTGTCAATTAGCTATAGTGTGAAAATGGTACTAATCAAATCTCTTTCCACTTATTGCAACATGAACTTGCCCAAATCAATGGTGGATTATTAAATTCTTCATATTTCAAATGTATCATGCAGAACCACATTAGAGAGCTTCCTGTGTGATCCTTAGGGCATTGGCTTTCACCATTAGGGAAACACTAGTTATATACATGCCTGAGGCTACTTTATTAAGAATAAATAGACTCCAATGCTACTGAAAACTACAAGATGAGGATTATAAATTTGTCTAAATTTTCCATAATCATTCATTTTATTTTCTTATTCAATTTCTGCCATAAGTTAATTTTAAAATCCTCAGTGTAGCTTTTGCCTAGAACTAAGTTAAAAGTGGCAGTCTGAAGATGTGAACATAAGTATCTAACCCTAAAGAATCAAATACTACACTTGAATTATCAATGAAATCTGTTAGAAGATAAATCAGAGAGCATTTAATATGATAACACTTGTTACAAATAAGATGCTTTAATTGAGACATTGATATCCTGGAGGCAGGTTCTCCAATGTAGGGGAAACAAGAGATGATATACCCTTCAAGAAGTTCAGCCTATGGAGAGCTAATTGAATTATAGAGTAAAATCTTCAGTAAAGATTAATATATTTCTCACAGCAATTAATTTCTTACCAAAGGAGGTGTTTCCTTCAGAAGACCAAGATGCTGGGACCAGGACCCACCTTTGTGACTCCACTCTTCTCTCTCTCTCTCTCTCTCTCTCTCTGCATATGTTAATTTCTTCCATTAGCTGATAAGCAGAAGCCCATGCTTGTGACATGCACTTGGACCTTCAAAACTGTTTGCTAATAAATAAATTTAATAAATAAATTATTTTGATACTTTAAGGAGAAAGTAGATAAAGACACATGACATATATGGTGTTCACCTAAGCTTCCTGAAGAACCTATTCATTACAAAGTCCTGGGTATGCATTATTTTTTTATATACAAGCAGAAGCTAACTGACAACAAGGAAGATGTCTGACCATAGAGGAGAGGATTCTCAGTCCATGAGCTTGGGAATCCTGTGCAGGAATCATTTGCTTCTGAGGAGAAACATCCTGGCCAGGGTAGTCAATGAGTTTGGATGAACAACAAGAAAAATACTGCTTTGCATTGATATAGGATTAGTGGGTGGGAGGAGTTTCATCAGGTACCCATTTAATTCTGATATTCTTAATTTATTCCACAGTGATACAAAATAACTTCTGATTCATTAAAGAATAATTGAACATAGGACAATGAAGCCCTATGAATGAATTTATCACACTCTGATTTTAATTTTTCTGGCCCTTGGTATGAGTGATGCATGATTCTGTAATATCATGTATTGGTTCTTTGGAAAATTCAACCCACAGAGAGACATCCCTCCTCCAGTCAAAGCATGCTGACTGGAAAGCCAAAGTTTTAGGGATTTACTATAATGTAAGCCAATTAATTTTATAATAATTTGTGAACTGGAAAATTCCCTGGATCTCCAGTGACACATAAATCATATCTGAATGCTTCCTCTTTATTAAGTGTCACACACATAAAGTACTTCTTAAGACTGTATTTGAAATTTAATTAGTCTCAATGGTGTGGCCAAGAATTCTTGCCAATTAGAGGCTGCAGTAAACATGGGATCACCAGGTCTCCAGAGCTCATCAGAAGTGTGACCCTCAAATGTCCTTGGTGGAGACTCACCAGGCTCACAGGTATTTCAGAAGCAGGGCTGCCCACCCTATCCACACTGGGAGTCTCACTGAGAAGTGACTTTGGTATTACTCACTGAAGAAGGGATCAAGGACCCCAATAAGTCTCTTAACACTGAACACAAGCAACATTCTTGTTAGTGAGGTTAGAATCATTACTCCACTGCTCAGGTAATTTTGTGCATGTTAATTTCTATATTTCTGTTAACATTAGTAATGTATAAGATAGATACAAGTATCTATGGAATACTTCAAAATCTTAACTAAAGTAACTATTTCAGCCACACGTGATGTATACGTAGTATAAAAAAGACAGATTGTTCCAGTTTCTACAGTTTACCTTGAGAAATTAGTTTTTCAAGTGGTCCAGGAGGAGCTGTGTTCCATTTAAGGCCCAAGTCTAAAGATAGGAATTATAGTGATTGGAAATTACTGTGGAACAGGGAAACAGGCCATTTTAATAGTAACTTGAGGTGGAATTAAAAGGGTAATGAACAAATGAACAAATCTATAAGCAGCTAAAATTTATGAGAGCATTTCATGGAAATCAAACTATAGTGTTTAAGCATGGTCTTTAAATTAGCAAAAGCAAAAAGGTTGAGAAGTCTAGTGTGGTCACTCTTATGCTCAATTTGATGATAACTGGAATCCACACAATATTAAAATTATAATGCCTCTTTAGATAAATTGTGATATTTCACCCATTTAGTTACTTGTGGCAAATGAAATGTCTCACTCACTCTGTTTTTCACATTTTGAAGTTGTGGCCAAATTCTTTCAACACATCACTGAGAAAATGAAAAGGAGGAGCAATCTGGTTTTCCTCTTTTTTTTTGTACCAGGGATCAAACTCAGGACCTTGTGCTTGTGAGACAGGTGGCAGAAACACTGAGCTAAATCTCCAGCCCTTGGGTTTCCTCTTCTGGACATGATCAGGATGTGCTGTGCAGAATGGAAATGTAAGATGAATTCAGCTCAGGGAAACTTGAGAATTTGTTTGCACTAAGAGGAAGGGCATGTAATAAGATGGGATGGAAAATGAGACTAAGAGTTTTGATGACCCCTATCTGTGAATTTGACAAAGGAAATAAAATTGCCATAGTTGGCTGTGATCCACACCATGTCAGCAGTAGCAGCTTCATCAATTAATTTGGATTTGAGAGTGATATTCTGTCCTCAAACTATTGTCTTTTTAATAACAAATAAGGCTAAAAGAAGAAACCACATGTAAGTCAAATAATTACCAGACAAAACAATTCCAATAAACACAGTTTTGTAGAACACTCATAATTAATGTGCACTGTAAGCAAATAATTATTTTTATACACAGAAAGAGCAGGAAATGGTAAATGTTCTGTAATGGCATAGTAATTTTCAACAAAGTATTACCAATGCCAATGAAAATATTTTCAATATTATAATACCTGAGTTCTGTTTTTTACCTCTGAAAATAAAAGAAAACAATACTAGAACTCTCAGTATGACTAGTTGAAATACTGAAAAGAAAATTAGTAAGCAGATTTTTTATTATTTGATTGCTTCAAAACAAGCAATGGTAAATGAAGTGAGGTTAAAATAACTTCAGAATAATGAAATTTTAGAAAAGCTCTGAAATCAACAGAAGGGGAGTCTGCAGAGACAGTTGTCATGTAATTAAATATTAGAATACATGTCTAGCTGGTAGTTGGATTTAGGAGGAGTATTTTAAAAAGTTATTTTTAGGGCTGGGGATTTAGCTCAGTGGTTCAAGCACTGGCCTTGCAAACACAAGGTCCCAAGTTCAATCCTTGATACAAAAAAAGTTTTCTTAATATAAAATATGCAGGCATGGAGGTATCAGAAGAAAATAGAAAATACACTGCCAATGGAAATTAGAAATTCTACCTCCAGAATGAAATCACTTCTTGTATACATAACAGTGCAAATAGGGAAAGAAAGGGCTCACAAACTGTTCTGGAAGAGCATGTGAAGGAAGAAAAGGGTACAGCTTGACCAGCCTGGTGTCCTTTAGATTAAAATCATTGTCAAAGGCAGCTCAGGTTCATGAATTAGACCTGTTAGGAAAAACTGAGGAGAGCATCAGCCACAGAAGTATCACATCACAGTCATTCTACACCCATAGGACATAGCGAATGAGGAGCAGATGAGGAATTTTCCAACCCCAGGGCTGACAGAGAAGCTCTCATAGAGTAGGTGTAGGATCACCACACAAAACTGAAACAAATGGGAAAATATTTGAGGTGTCCAAGTAAAATTTAAAGAGTAATTTTGAAAGAACTGAAAAAATGAGAGATGGAACTTGACTTCATTTTAAATACTATATTGCTTAATTCTCTCCTGCTATGAGTATAGAAACTAAAAACATGTCAGCAGTTTGGGGAAAGAAAATCAAAACAGAAATATATATGTTCACTAGATTTCAAAATGCTTCATTTTATCCCCTTATTGTCTCCTGAGGTCCTAATTAGAAGAAACTGCAGGTCTAATGGGTGCTATGCATTCTGCCTGTGGATCATCCACTGCTCACTTTAACCTCTGACTTTGTAGAGACCATGGCTGGTGGGCAGACATGGACAACCTCACTGTCTTCACAGAGTTCCTCCTCATGGATGTCACAGGCTCCCGGGAGCTCCAGGTTCTGCAAGGTGTGCTGTTCTTAATGATTTATCTGGGAGCACTGGCAGGGAATCTTGTGACTGCCACACTCATAGTTACAGAAAAATGTCTGCACTCTCCCATGTACTATTTTATAATCAATGTGGCCCTTCTAGATCTTGGCAGCATCTCAGTGGTTGTTCCCAGAGCCATAGTGAATTCCATGACTGGTAGTAAGACCATATCCCTGACAGAGTGTGCTGGACAGATGTTCTTATATACACTTTTTGCAGCTGTGGAATTTGCATTCCTAGCGGTTATGTCCTATGACCGCTATGTGGCCATTTGCTACCCTCTGCACTATGGGCTCATCATCACTCCAAGGCTGTGCTCACAGGCTGCAGCTGGCTCCTGGGCCTCTGGTCTGGTATACTCAGGTATGAATACTGGTGTTCTCTTCAGGCTTCCCTTCACCAAGACCAATGTGATCCAGCAATATTTCTGTGATATTCCTCAAATTCTGAGGATATCATCAGCAGATGTCCAGTATTCTGAATTTATATTGGTTATTGTGTGTATTTGTTTTGTCTTAGGCTGTGTAGCCTTTATATTTATGTCATATATCAAAATTTTTTCAACTGTGCTCGAGATGCATTCCATGGAAGCCCGTACCAAAGCCATATCCACATGTACACCACAGTTGGCCATTCTCTTTTTGTTTTTAATTTCTGGGGTGGTGGCTGTCTTAGGTCCCATTGCAAAGAAACCATCCCTTAAGAATCTGCTGACTGCTGTGTTCTACAGCATGGTGCCTCCCTTCATGAACCCCATCATCTACTGTCTACGCAACAGGGAGATCAATGCTGCTCTGCAAAGAATGTTCAACAGATTCTGTGTGTTTTCTGTGAAAAATTTCTTGAGTAAAACAAAAATATCATCTACCATTGGAATTTAGTTTTACTCATTAATGATGTATGTCATTTAATTGTGATCTACACCTCTGGACTGTGTATTTTAGCTGACTCCGTATTTTTGTTGTCTGTATGTGTCTCTCTATATGTTTCTTATGGTGAATGACAAATGTATATCTCAACTTTTTTGCTCAGTAATTCTTATGTTTTATAACCCTTTTTAGAAACATAAGAAATCTGGTCTATATTGACAAATTGTTTTGAATATATTTGGGATATATTAAGATAAGATCAAAGGCAGGCATTGGGAGCTGGGCATGCTTTTTGTGTACCACCTTAACAGACACCTGTGCTGTTGAGAGAACCTCAGGTGCTGTATCTGACCAACATAGAGAAGCACACTGAGTGGTCCTGTGAGAAGACCCTGCTGTCTGCACTGTGCTCTTTGCACTCACTCTTCCACTCAGGCTGGGATAAGTGACAAGGTGGTTAGGGAGGGGGACAACTCAGGCTGGAGGATACAATGGGATGATCAACATTGTGATCCTCACAGACATTTGCTAAAAACTTTTTTCTTCACTAAATGAAAATTAGGACACAAAACAACTGAATTCACTAAATTTTTATTTTGGAAGGTTTGGTTTCTTCCTGTGCTCTGGATGAATAGTTCAACCTCTGCTTTATTCACTCAAATTTGTGCATAAAGAAAAAAATTATCAGATTGTAGCATGGAGATAGATGAAAAGGTAACTGCTCCTGGAATTTACCTGAGGAGTGACAGGTAATGCTTGGATGTGTAGTACATTTTTCACATCAAATACTGCATACAAATGCATTGATATAAAATAGAAATAATTTTATTTTTCTGACACCCAAGAGCTGATTCTGGAACCTAGTGGTTAAAATAAATACAGTATTGGCAATTTTGTGTCTCAAAACTGATTCACACATTTGCCTATATTATAATTCAGATGTCCTGTCTAGGAAAAGCTCAGCACTGAGGCTCTGGTGCCCACTTAGCCCCAGTCCAGCACTGGAACAACACATGCATCAGGCTCCCTGCATCTTTGTACTTATTGCTCTTAGAAGAATCAAGTGGTTTTTGGCCCTATGGACCTCCTGTCATCCAGAGCTAACACCCCAGTGAAGGTTTGGAGGTGACTCACCATCCTCTGATGCCTGAGACACCCCAGCTTTCAATGTTTTACCTCAATGTACCTCAACTTTCAATGTTTCATGCCTGAGGAGTCTACATCTCCAGCTTTACCTAGTTATAGGTGACAATTTTGTACTTATTTATATAAGGTGCAAATCCAATTTAATTTCTGTATTTTTCATCAACTATTTCCTTCAAAAAAGCTTATGAACATATCCACATTTCTTTTTAAAAGTAATGTTACCAGGGTCACCTGCATAGTTCCTTTCAAGGATAAAAAGTTGCTTTCTAATTTATGGGTTTTTTTCTTGGTACCAGTGATTGAACTCAGGACCTTGCTCTTTCAAGGCAGGCAGTGGAACCACTGAGCTAAATCCCCAGCCCTCTAATTTATGTTTGCTAAGTAGAGTGTCAACAATTCTGAATGTTTGAAGAGGAATTTATTTTCCCCTATTTTTGTCTTTATTTACAGTTATGCAAATTTTTCTGTACAGAATTACTTTCTCAAGATATTTGTATGAACAGGGAGATTGATTTGTAATTTCCATCGTTAATTTATAAATTACTCTAATTCTTCTTTGGTTTGACTGTACCTAGAACATATGATTATTATTAATGGATTTATAAGATTCTACACCAGTATTTTTTGCATTTTCAATGAATATACTATTATGAGTTAGACTTTTTCAAATATAATACTCAAGTCCTTTACACTAGCAAATTTTTAGTTCTAGTTTTTGTTTTGAGTAATTTTCTGTATGTACTTATTTCCAAATAATAATCATAGACATTTAAAGGATCCCTTGTCATTCCTTAAGGTTTACACAGTGGAATGTTGAAATGGGACTAATTATTAAGTTTATCATCCATTCTGCTAACCATTTTTAAGGACGAACATTCAATGTTCCCTTTTGTTCACCTATTGAAAATATACATTACTATGACTGTATATTCACCATTCTGTCCAATAGATCACTAAAATTGAATCTTTCAGTGTAGCTGAAATTTCATACACTGTAACCAATATTTCCCTGTTGCCCATTGAATCCCCTCAGCCAGCATCTGGTGACAATAATTTTACTCTCTAGATGTACGAATTCAACTTTGTGACATTCCACATAGAGTGATTATGCCTGGTGTGTTTCACATAGCATAATCCCTTCAGGGTTCAGCCATGTTGGGGCAAAAGCCAGAACTTCCCTGTTTTTAAGACTGTATAGTACCATTCCATTAGTGTATATGCTGGATTTGCTCCTTCATTTGATGAAGGACACCTGGGTTGGTTCCTCGTCAATAGACTTGCAATTAATAAGAGTTGAGGATATTTCTTCAGTAGATTGATTTCAGTGTCTTGCATACATATCAGGCATGTGATTGCTCTATCATATGTGCTTTGGATTGTACCAAGATATCCCCTCAAAGCCTCATGCTTCATTGATGGGGCTTCTTTGAGTTGCCTGGAACTACGGCATATGTATATGGATTATAGGTGTGTGACAACCAGATTGCTCTTTGTGGAGAATTTTGATTATGAAAGATTGTTGAATATTGTCAAATGATTTTCTGCATTTATTGAGATTATCTATAAAGCTATCCTTCAGCCTGTCATTTTGTTGAATCACTTTCAATGATTTGCATGAATTCAACCAAATTTACTTCCCAAAAGTAAATGCCAATGGATCACAGTAAAACTTACTTTTATGTGCTGTTGAATTTGATTTGCATGTATTTTGTTGGGGATATTGGGTGTATGTTCATGAGGAATACTTTCTGGCAATTTATTCTCTTCTACTGTCCTTTCTTAACTTTCATATCAGAATAATTCAGGACACATAACATGAATTGGAAAAAATTCCCTTCGGAATCTGACACATGAAGCAAAATATAATCTCTGAAAGAAACTGCAGCCTCAGTGATAAACAGACCAGCAACACAAATCCTGAAAACAAACAAAAAAACAAAAAAACCCCACCCCACTTATTGCAAGTTGCAAAGGAAGGTAGGTTTTACTCTGAAAGTGACCCCTTAAGTATGGTAGGGTAGCTTTGAGGAAGAAATCCACTGCAGTGCTGCTCAGATAGGAGACAACCCCTCCATATGCAATTGGGCAACTATGGGTTAGTTGTGTTATTAAGCAACTATGGGTTAACTAGTTAAAGATGCTATTTCTACAGTGTATCTGAGTAGCCACGACAACTTCTGTAATCTGTCACCAAAGGATACAGATTATCTGTATACAGTAAATACAGAAGACAGAAAGTCCTTCCAGAACTCTTTGCTCCCCCTTCTCCACTTCTCTGCTTTGTATAAATCCTGCTTGCTATATTCCAAAGGAAGTGCCAATGACCTTAAGCTTTGTAGATGTAAAAAGAGGTATATAAGGAAGCACAAACTTCTATTTGAAGCCCTCAAGACTGACAGGAGTCACTTGCAGAGCTGCCAGCATTTAAAGCCACTTTTTGGTCCTACCTTCCCGTTAAGAGTGGTCTGTCTGCATTCCTCAGTTTCTTGCTTCACTGCCATATTTAGAAGGGGGTCTAATCAGAAGCCAATTTGAAAAGAGGTTTATTGAATAAGACTGAGTTCTTATGGGAATCAAAAGTCACAGAACAAACACTTCAGTGTCTCTGGTTCACCCTACACCAGTGACGTGGTAGGAGATGCTCACAAGAGCTTGTTGTGTAAAGGGGTGCTATTCACAGACTGCCTGAGAACCTCAGTGGTGGCAGCAACATAGCCTTCTGTATGGAGGACCCAGGCCTATTACATGGGGTTTTCTGAGGAAGCTGAGTCACAGTGCTAGGCTGATGTTTTCACTCACAGAAAAGTCCTATAACTGCATGGGCTGTCTTCCCTCCCTGGATGCTTCTTTCCATAGCTGAACCCAGTGATGTGTTGAAGAGTTGGACTGAAGTTTTCTTGTTTGATTCTACAGAATAAAAAATGTCCCATAAGAAATGTACATTTAAATGAACTATTTTTGCCCAGTTCAATGATTTGAATACTAATAAGTGAATACAAATACTAACAAAGTGATATTAATAAGTGAATTTTTACATAGGACAATGAGATTTGTAAGTATATCTGAGACACTCAATATGCATGTGTGTGACCTTTGGTGATAGACACAAACTCACAAACACACTCATGCTATGCATTAAATGCCATATTGGTCATACTTCCAATGGCTCCTACTCAGTTTTATGATCACATTCAAAACCATTTCATAGTTTAGATCTAAACTTTCCCTCCAGAACTTCATGTTTGGATCTTGACTGGATCATCCATCCTGTTCCTCATCAGCTCATTCATCCTGGGGAGTTCAGTAGCTGACTGTTCTGCTGGGAGGTGGGGCCAAGATGGAGGTGGACACTGCAGAAAAACTCTTGTCCCAGTGACTCCTCTCTGTCTCTGTTTCCTGGCTGCCATGGAGTTAGAACCTCTCCTCTGAGATCACTTCTGCATTGCCATTTCTGCTTGGCACCAGGGAACCATGAACTGAATCATCTCAAATCTATGGGTAAAATAAAGTTCTCCTCTATGCTGTGGTTGCTGAGTATTTTGTTCCAGCAAAGAGAAAATTGACCAATTCCACCTCTCAAGAATTTATTCTCCCTTCTTAATAGGTTTCTGCTAGAAATAAAATTATTATCCATGAATACTGTATACAGAAAACTGTGGTGTGATTTGTCCTGGGAGACAGGAAGGGAGTGGATGGCCTGGTGTGGCAGATAACCTAGGAACTATGAAACTTTAAGTGCATAGCTCATTCTAAGTGACATTTTACTTTTCCAAATCCTATTTGTTAAAAAGTAAACTTTACAGAATCCAAATAAGAACACATCATGGAATGCATCAGGTTATGCATCGTTACATTAAGGAACCTTATTCTAAGTTATGGGAAATTATATCAAAATACTCACTTTAGAAAATTTTGGGATTTTTATCAGAGACATTCTCATATCCTCTTCATTCCTAAACTTTCTCATTTCAACTGAACATACTCTATTCAGTAAAAACTAACTTCCCAACTTCCAGGTCAGCAAGCCATGGCTGCCAGGATAGAGGAGGCTTCCAGGTAGGAGTGCCATGGCTCCCAGCACAGAGGAGGCCTCCGGGTAGGCATGTCACGGCTCCCAGCCTAAAAGAGACTTCCAGATTGGCACACCATGGCTAGGAAGAGGCTTTCAGGTAGGTGTGCCATGGCTCCCAGCATAGAGGGGCTTTCTGGGTAGGTGTGACGAGGTGCCCAGCACAGAGGAGACTTCCAGGTTGGGACACCACAGGTTCCAGGAAGGAGGAGGCTTCTGGGTAGGCATGTCATAGCTCCCAGCATAGAGGAGGCTTATGGGTAGTTGTGTCATGGCTCCCAGCCCAGAGGAGACTTCTAGGTCAGCCCACCATGGCTCCCAGGCAGGAGGAGGCTTCTGGGTATATGTGTCATGGCTCCCAGTGCAGAGGAGGGCTCCAGATAGGTGTGCCTCTGTTCCAAGCACAGAGGAGGTGAGCAGCACAGGTGCCAGGAACAACAACCCCCCCCCCCAAGTCAAAATGATAAGACAGGTAAACAAGCCTCAGAACCAGACTTCCAGATCACCTACAGCAACCCCAAAGGGAAATGAGATGGAACACTCTGATACTCAAGCACTTGGACTCCCAGAACTAGCAACAAAAGAGGATCTGGGAAAAATGAAATCAGAAATAATTTCTCACATAACAGCAAAGATTATGTCCATAGTGCAAGATATGATTAATAAATCTAGAGAGGAAACAGATAAAAAATAGAGGATCTGAGGAACATGATGGAATCCCAACACATGAAACAAATAGAATCTATAAAAGAGATGCAAACAGATTTCCAACAGATTAAAAACTCCACTGAAAGTCTATGCAGCAGAATGAGCCAATGTGAAGACAGAATTTCAGGTATAGAAGATAAGATTGCAATTAGTGACCAGGAAAAGAAAAAGTTCTTTAAAATTTTAAGGAACCATGAGAAATCAATCCAGCAGCTGCTACATGATGCAAAGAAAAATAACATGACTGATTGGAGTCAATGATGAAACAGGAGAGAGTGCAGATGACATGAAAAAACTGTTTATGGAAGTGATGGCAGAAGACTTCCCAAGCAGGGGAAAAGAATTTGACATACAAACAAGTGAGGCATATAGGACTCCAACTAGACTTGATCAAAAACAATCTACACATAGGCATATAATGTTAAGATTCCAGAAACCCCACAGAAGAACAAAATTCTACAAGTAATTACAGAAAAGAAACAAATAAGATACAAAGGGAAGCCCATCAGAATCACAGCAGACTTTTCGGTGCAAACCCTCAAGTCAAGAAGAGCTTGGAGTGATGTGTTTCAAGCCCTAAAGGAAAACAACCTCCAACCCAGATTGATGTATCCTGAAAAATATCTTTCAAAACTGATGTTGAAATAAGATAATTTCATGACAAAGATCACCTTAGGAACTTCATAAATACCAAACCAGCACTCCAAAAAAATTTTCGTCAAAATTCTAAGGAAAGACAATGAGGATCACAACCCCAGGAAGCCCAGAAGAATGAATCCACCAGACACGACAAGACATTACAAGCAAAGGGGGAGGATCAAACAAAAAGAAAAAGTCATGAAAATGATAATGCAATATATATCATTTATAATCATCAATGTTAATAGTCTCAACTCACCAATCAAAAGAAATAGACTGAGAAAATGAGTCAAGAAACAAGATCCAACAATATGGTGCATACAAAAAACACACAATTCAAAAAGAAACTCATAGACTGAAAGTTAAAGGGTGGAAAACTATACTCCATGTGATAGGATCCACCTAAAAAGTAGGAGTAGCTATCCTCTTTGCAGACCAAGTGGATTTCAAACCCACACTGATTAAGAGAGACAAAGAAGGACACTATATCCTTGTAAAGGGAACAATCCAAGAGGAAGAGATGACAATCATAAATATGTATGGACCAAATGCTAGTGCACACAACTATATTAAATATTAATGGACAGGAAATACTATATAAACACTAATACAATAGTAGTGAGGGACATCAATACTCCTTTGTCAAAAATAGATAGATCAACTAGACAAAAAACCAGCAATGAAATACTAGAACTCAATTGAACTCTTGAACATATGAACTTAAAAAATGTATACAGAGTGTTTCACCCAAAAAAATCAGAATACACATTTTTTTCAGCTGCACATGGGTCATTCTCCAAAATAGACCACATACTCAATCATAGAACATATTTAGGTAAGTGCAAAGGAACTAAAGTTATCCCCTATATATATCGTAAGACAATAGTTTGATGAAATTGGAGATCAACAACAAAAGAAACTGCAACACCTTCATAAACACATGGAAATTGAACAAAACACTTCTGAATAACCAATGGATCACAGAGGTAATTAAAGAAATCAGACAGTTCCATCAAATAAATGACAATGATAGTACCACATATTGGAGTCTATGTGACACAATGAAAGCAGTCATATGAGGGAAATTCACAGCAGTGAAAACTCATATTAGGAAAACAGAAAGAGCCCAATTAAACAACCTGATGCTTAATCTCAAGCTTCTAGAAAGAGATGAGCAGGACAAACCCAAAGTTCACACAAGGGAGGAAATTATAAAGATCAGGGCAGAAATCAATGCAATGGAGACTAGGAAAACAATGCAAAAAAATCAACGAAGCCAAGAGTTGGTTCTTTGAAAGAATAAACAAAACTGACAAACCCTTAGCCAAACTTATCAGAAAAAGGAAAGTAAAGGCCCAAATCCATGCAATTAGGAATGAAAAGGGTGAAATTACAACAGACCCAGCCAAAATCCAGAGAATCCTTAATAAAATCCTTAATAAGATACTGGCAAACAGAATGCAGATGATCTTCAAGAAGATCATACACCCTGATTAAGTGGGATTCATCCCAGGGATGCAGGGATGATTCAACATATGCAAATCGATCAATTTAATACAGTATATGAATAGAGCCAGGGACAAAAACCATATTATCATCTCAATAGATGCAGAAAAAGCATTTGATAAAATCCAACATGCATTAATGATAATAAACCCTACAAAAATTCAGGATAGATGGTCTCTACCTCAGTTTGATAAAAGCCATCTATGAAAAACCAACAGCCAATATCATACTAAATGGTCAAAAACTGAAATCCTTCACCCTAAAATCTGGAACAAGACAAGGACAGTGGACACTGTCACCACTCCTGTTCATTATACTTTTGGAAACATTAGCCACAGCAATTAGACAAGAGAAAGAAATGAAAGGAATACAGATAGGAAAAGAAGAAATCAAATTGTCATTATTTGCAGATGACACGATACTCTACATAGAAGACCCCGAGAACACCTCCAAAAGTCTTCTAGACTTAATAACCAAATTCAGTCAAGTAGCTGGATACAAGGTCAGCACACAAAAATCTATACCTTTCCTCTACAGGAATAACAGACTCACTGAGAGAGACATAGACAAACAATTCCTTTCACACTAGCATCCAAAAAACTGAAATACATAGGAATAACCTAACAAAAGATATCAAAGTCCTCTTCTCTGAAAACTACAGCACTTTCAAAAAAGATTTTGAAGGGGATATCTGAAAATGGAAAGACGTTCCTTGCTCCTGGGTAGGAAGGATCAACATAGTGAAAATGGAAATACTTCCAAAATTGCTGTATAGATTCAATGCAATCCCAATTGAAATCCCAGCAGCATACTTCATGGACCTTGAGAAAACAATCCAAAATTTCATTTGGATCAAGAAGAGACCCAGAATAGCAAAAGCAATTCTAGGTAACAGAGACATGACAGGGGGTACTAAAACCCCCAACTTGCAACTATACTACAAAGCTACTGTGATAAAAACAGCATGGTACTGGCAAAGAAACAGACCTGATGATGAGTAGAACAGATTAAGAGATGCAGAAACAGCTCAAGACACACTCAGTCACCTCATCTTTGAAAAAGGAGCCAAACACCTTCGCTGGAGGAAGGATAGTCTCTTTAATAAATGGTGCTGCAGAAATTGGGTTTCAACTTGCCAAAGACTAAAACTAGACCTATATCTCTCACCATGCACTGAACTAAAATTGAAATGGATTAAAGATCTAAATATAAAAACAGAAATGCTGAACTGGCTGGAACAGAGGTTAGGTAGAACTCTTGAATACATTGGAGTACGAAAAGATTTTATGAACAAAACCTCAGTTGCCCTTGAGCTAGCACAAACAATCAACAAATGGGATCTCTCTTTACCAAAAAGCTTCTGCACATCAACAGAAACCACCATCAGTGTGAAGAGACAACCCATAATGTGGGAAAAATTTTCACCAGCAGTCCCTCAGACAAAGGTCTACTATCTTGAATCTATAAAGAACTTAAAAAAGTCAGACCTCCCAAATTTAAAGAGCTGATCCAAAAATGGGCATCTGAAATGAACAGATATTTCTCACACAAAGAAGTAGACATGACAAACACATGGAAAAATGTTCAACATCACTGGTCATTTGAGAAATGCAAATGAAAACAACATTGAGATTCCACCTCACTCCACAAAGAATGGCTGCTATCATGAAATCAACCAACAACAAATGTTGGCAGGGCTGTGGGGAAAGAGCAACACTGCTCCACTGCTGGTGGGAATGTAGACTGGTGCAAACACTGTGGAAATCAGTATGGTGATACCTCAAAGATCTAGGACTGGAACTCCTATTTGATCCTGCTATTCCCCTGCTGGGGATCTTTCTGGAAGAATTGAAGGTATCATACCACAGTGATATATGTGCGCCCATGTTCATAGCAGCACAGTTTGTAATGGCTAAAACTTGGAAACAACCCAATTCCCCATCAACTGGAGCCTAGATCAAGAAATGTGTTTTTTTAATAAAATGGAGTACTTACTCAGCCATGAAAAATGAGAAATTAGAGACATTTATTGCTAAATGGATGCACATTGAGGCAATACTGTTAAGTGAAATAAACAGGGCACACAAGGGTAAATACCAAGTAGTTTCTCTAGTGTGAGAAACTGAAAGTGTAAATAAGGACTAAAAGGTATAATAGGTAATGTGAAATAGGTAGAAAAGGGGCAAAGGGGAAGGGGAATTGGGAGGCCTAAGGAAAAGAAAAATGGGCATGGAATTAATATGAGAAAATAAAAAAAGGAAACCATATCTTTGCAAATAGGGAGGGATGGAGGGGTTGAAGGGAGGGAAGGGCAAGGGAGAAAAATAAGAACCAAGAGAGTATGTAAAGGTGTATATCTCCAATGATGAATGTCATAATATTGTACACTAAAATGTACCAATAGAAGTATATACAAAAAAAACAACTAACTTCCCATTTCCCTCTCCAATATTAGAGAATACAATTAACATGTTAATTAATTTATATGAAATACTTCTTTATATTAACTGTTCTCATAGTTTATATAAATAAGAATATAGTTTGTAAAATTAGCTCCTTTGTGAATTGTGGGCAATATGGAGATTTCCTAGAGCAAAAAATCATATTTATTAATTAATTTTAAAAAATAATTCAATAAAATGCATACTATGGTTTCTGTAGTACTGCAATGTTTTAGATAAATGTTTTTGTGTTTTAGATAAAATCAGGATTAATTTTCAGTGCTACTTTTGTTCTGCATTTTATAAATGGTAATTCTAATTTTCTACAGGATTAATTTTTTGAAATATTTTACAAATGTTTCTTCAAGGATCTTTCAAATTTGGAAAATATATATTATTCTTAAGTTTTCAAATAACTGAGATTAAGGACAAAAAAGGGTCTCCTAGGCAATTTTGTTAGCGAATTTCCTTGCCAACATGAAAATTCAAATGTTCTTATACAATTTTTTTCTAGATTCTTTGGTCAAAAAGGAACTGCCTGTAAAGCTATTGTGATATTGTGTAATAATATACCCTAGAAATTGGTTTACACACAGCACAGGAGCAGTTGTCACAATCTCTGCATGATGCTATATCTACAGTATTTGCTATAAATTAAAAATATCAATGAGCTACCATTATCTTATGTCACAGGGAAATTCTTTTACTGTATGGTCTACAACAATTCACATTCCCAAAGTTTTTGAAATAGATTGATTCACTCAATGGTTTAATTAGTCATTTACATATATAATATTACTATATTTTCATTCAGTGAAATACAAAGCACCAAAACAAAAATATTTAGCTATGCTCTGAAAAATTCCCTCAACTTTATCCTGCCTATATTTCTGTTTATTAGAATTATCTAACACCAAGTGTTACTTCAGGCCTGTGTAACAGTTTGCGTGTGTTGGATGCAGCCTTTCAGGTTTAGGAGAAAATATTTTGGAGGAAACTTCACAGGACCCATGTGCAAGCCTTTGTTTAAACTACTATTAAAGAATCCCATAATTTCTTTAAAAATAAGAAGATATCAAAATATATGATGAATACTTAATTTAAAAATTCTTACAGTGCAAGACACATTGTCATTAATACCCTCTAAATACACCTCTCGCTTGGAACAGGATTACCTCTTTCTTGCCACTTTGTCAAGCAGATCTGCAAGTTCTCTTGTGTCTTTATGGATGTGATCAAATGCACAGTGAATTCCTGATAGATGTCATCCAATGGATATGCAGGCTCACAGAAATATGATGGTGCCTTCTCATCCCCTTGATCACTCAGATGGTCTTGTGTGACTTCTAGCTATGTTATGATTTTCCCATTTTTCTAACCATAGTGTGACCATTTGACATGTGGTAGATATCTGTATATGACCATGTAACAGTCTTGAGAATTACAGCATACAGAGGAGAAAATTAGAATGGATGAGGGAAGATAATACTAAGTGAATGAGTATATTATTTATGAATAACCCTCATCAAACCAACCAACCAAAGTGAAATACATCATAAATGAGCCACTAGAAGGACTTGCATTGTTTACCTAAGTATCTCATATGTTTATTAACTTCAGCAGAGTTTCCACCATAACAGATGGATTTATCCAAGCACAACATTACATTATAACAGTCACCACAGTCTCTGTTGATCATCTAATAGATAACACAAGCAAATGTGATTGTATAAATCAATTTGAAAAAGAAGAGGGGTTTTCTGGGTATGGTAGCTTTTGCTACAGTAGACAGTGTTTGAGGTAGATTTCTTGTCTTAACTTCATTTACATTTATGCCAAGGCAGAATAGGAGGATTTTCCAAAAAGATGCCCACTCAGGTGTGTTTATGCCTGATGCCAAATTCTTCTTTGTGCTTTAGTGCAAATTATGATTTATAGACAAATATTGAGTTGCAATTAGCTATGAATGATCCTGGAACCAATAGAAATTTGTTTCCACTTTCTGCAACAGGAAATTTCTCATGTGTGTGCTATCTCAATAAAAACTTCACAGATAAAATTATATTCTGGACACACACAGAAGAGAGTTTCCTGCAGGATGCTGTGTGCCTTTGCTTAAACCAATAGGGAAGGACTACTAATATGCATTTCTGAGTCTCCATTACTGAAGCTTAAAATATTTTTGAATGTTACTAAAGATTACAAAATCAGAGTCATGAAATTGTCAATAAACTGTTACATTATCTTTTGTTTGGTTTTCTTATTCGATCTGTGGCATAACTTAACTGTAAAATCTAGGTATGTGTAGTGCTGCAATGAAGCTACCAATCTGAATGTGTAAAAATAAAACCTAACCCTAAAGAGTAAAATGGTACATTTGATACATCAACTAAATTTCACCACAAGGTAAATTAGAGAATCTTAAGTTCATGAAAACACTCCTGTTTAATATGATAGTGTGGCTTCTCTGTGATCTGTCTGCTAACACAAGTTCCCCAATTTAAGGGGAATGAGAGATGATGAAAGCTTTAAGAGGTGGCCTACTGAAAGGCAAATAAATTTTGGTTTAGAACCCTCAGAAGAGATTCATACATTGCCTCCAGGAGTGACCTGTTTACCAAAAGTTTGCTTCAGTAGTGCAAGCTGCTCTCAGCCGCTCTCCAGCACCAGTGCCCATGCCATGCTCTTGGAAATTCAGAACTGTCTGATAAATAAATAAATACATTGAAAGAGTAAATTCATCACCACAGGCATTTTGTTATTCTGAGGACAAAGCAGACCAAGACACAGGACACACACTGTGTTGGTCTAGGGTTCCTGAATGACTACAAGTTCCTATTTACTGCATTATCCTCCCATGTATCATCATAAAAGCTACACTGAGGACAAGGAAGCTTTGTGGCAATGGGAGAGAAGAACCTGGGTCCATGAGCTTGGGAAAGCTGTACAGCAGTCTTCTTCCAAGGAGAAATTTCTTTGCCAGGGTAGCTCATGGGATTTGTTGAACAAGGAAGAAACAACCTTACATCAACATAGGAGTAGAAAGAGTCAGAAAAAATTGTAATTGCACTGACTGCATAATGCCAACATTTGAGATATTTACTATAATGCAATTAAATTAATTTTATAATCATTTTTGAACTGGAAAATTCAATGAAACTAAACTTATTCATGAAACATAGTTCTTTTTTATTAAGTATCACACACGTACTATTTCTTGACAGACCCTATTGGAAATTTTTAAAAATTTATTAATTTTATTGGTATATTTAAGGTATACAATATAATGATATTCATCATTGGAAATTTGGACCTTTACATAATCCATCTTGGTTCTTATTTTCCCCCATTCCCCTGCTCTCCCTTCAACCCCTCCACACTTCCCTATCTACAAGGACTTTGTTTCCATTTTTTCATTTTCTCATATTAATTCCATTCCCTTCTTTCTTTTCCCCTACCCATCCCACTTCCCCTTCCCGTTTTCACCTTGTCTTCCTATTTCACATTATCTATTATACCTTTTAGTCCTTATTTACACTCTCAGTTTCTCACACTAGAGAAACTATTCAGTATTTACACGTGTGTGTACTATTTATTTCACTTGAGTATTGCCTCAGTGTACATCCATTATCCCCTGTATATTATCAGACCATAGTGTGATGAAATTGGAGATCAATAGCAAAAGAAACCACAAGAATTTCATAAACACATGGAAATTACACCACACTTCTGAATAATCAATGGGTCACAGAGGAAATTAAAGAAGAAATTAGACAGTTCCTACAATTAAATGACAATATCAATGAAGCATATCTGAATCTATAGGATATGATGAAAGCAGTTTTAAGGGGAAAAGCATAGAAGTGAATACTCACATTAGGAAAACAGAGTGATCCCAATTAAACAACCTGATGTTGAACCTCCAGCTTCTAGAAAACAGAGAGCAGGACAAACTCAAACCTCATACAAGGGAGGAAATTATAAAGATCAGGGCAGAAATCTATGCAATGGAGACTAAGAGAATAATATAAAAAATCAATGAAGCAAAAAGTGGATTCTTCTAAAGAATAAACAAAACTGAAAGCCCTAAGCCAAACTTATCAAAATGGAAATTTAATTAGTCTCAATGGTGTGGCCAAAGCATTCTGGCCAATTAAGGGCAATTAGAGGCTGGAGGAAAATGGGCCTTTTGGAGCTGGTATCACCAGTTCCCCAGAGCTCATCAGAAGTGCGACCCTCACACATCTGTACTGAACACTCAGCAGGCTCACAGGTGTTTCAGAAGCAGTGCTGCACTCACATTCCACATTGGAGTCTCACTTGGAAGTGTCTTTACATTTCCTCACTGAAGAAAGAAGCAGGAGCATGGGTATCAAGTCTTCTAACATTGAACACAAAACAACATTCATGTTAGTGTGGTAAAACTCAGACCTTCAATGCTCAGGTAATTTTGTATATGTTAATTTCCATATTTCCATTAACATTAGTAATGCATAAGTCACATACTAGTACCTGTGAAATTAAGACTTCAAAATCTTCAGCTAAGGTAACTATTTTAGCTCCATATGATATATGTGTACTTGTAGGCAGACTGAACTGTATGAGATTCTGGTGTTTATTTTAGGTGATTATTTCTTCCAATGTTTTCTTAGGTGCTGTGTTTCACATGTCGCTCAGGTTCAAAGGCAGAAATCATAGTGAGGGAAATTTATCTTTGAACATAGCATCAGCACATGCAAATTTAATATTTTTTCAGCTGGATTTGGAAGGGTAACTAAAATTGTATAAGCCAATGAAATGTATAAGGGAATTTCGTGGAAATAAATTCAAGTAAGCAAATGTAGTCTGTAACAAAAAAAGTTGAGATGTCTAGTCTCATCATTATTATGGTCAATTTTTATAAAACCTGGATTTTGTATATAAAATCATAAAGCTGATTTTTAGATATATTTTTATATTTTCCCACTTCAAAATTTATGGGGAATTAGCAATCACACTCAATCTATTGTCCACATTTTAAAATTGTGGCCAAATAATTCCAAGGTATCATCACTGAGAACAAGGATAATCCTTGGATTTCCTCTTGTGCACAGGATCAGGATGTGGTGTGCAGAATGGAAATGTAAGCTGAATTCAGCTCAGGGAACCTGGAATATTTGTTTGCACTGAGAAGGAAGGATGTGTAATAAGAAGAGATGGAGAAAGGTAACCAGGTTTCAAATGACCCCATCTGTTATTTTGAGGAAGGAAATTAAAAATCACCTTAGTGTGGCTTGCAGCAGTGATCTACACCATGTCCCAGCATCAGAGCTATCATGTAGCATTGGATTTGAGACTGACATTCTGTGCTCAAAGGATTTTCTCTTCACTAGAAATAAGGCTAAAGGGAAAAAACACATGTAATTAACAGAATTTCCAGGCAAAAAAAGTCTTATAATCTATTTGAAAAATTGAAAAGCCATATGAATGTACCACTGTCAGTAAATCATTATTTTTATGCACATGAAAAGCATAATTGTGAATGCTGTTGTAATGGCATTTACCTATAAAGTATTAAAGATATACATGACAATATTTTCAATATTATAATCCCAAAATTCTGCTTTTTTGCCAATGAAAGTAAAATAACACTGAGCTTAGATCTCTATGTGTAGCTAATTTTAACACTGAAAAAATAATGTGTAAACCAATCATTTGTGATTTTAATATTTCAAAAGAAGCACAAGTAAATAAGTTAAATTTCAAATAATTATTTGAGAATAATAAGATTTAAGCAAAAGAAAGGAAGCAGAGGGGAATTCTGAGAAGAAAGTTGGCACCTCATTAAATATTAGAATCCATTCCTAGGAGAAGATTCAGTGTAGGAAAACTACTTCAATAAGGTCTTTTCTTTCTTTCTTTCTTTCTTTCTTTCTTTCTTTCTTTCTTTCTTTCTTCTTTTTGTCTATAAAACACATGAATAAGGCAGTACAAGGTGGGAATAGCCTATATACTGCCAATAGGAAAATAGAATTGTAACAACCCCAAAGAAATATCATCTTGCATAGATGACATTGCAAATAGGGAAAGAAAGGGCTCACAGACAGGTCCAGAAGAGAATCTGAAGTGAGAAAATGGTGCAGTGCAATCAGTCAGACATTCTTTAGATCAAAGCCATAGTCAACATGACATGGTTCAAGCATTAGATCTGTTAGAGAAAAGTGATGAGAGAATTAGTACCTGAAGAACAATGTCACAGTCATTCTCCAGCCCAGGACCCAGAGAATAAGGAGCAGATGTAGGATTTTGAATATGTGGGATTATTACCGAAGCTCTCATAGAGTAGCTCAGGGAAAGCCACACAAAAGTGAAGCAAATTGAAAAAACACTCAAAGTATCCTGTAGAACTATAAAACACATAAATAAGCCAAATAAGTAAAAGATTTCTGGGACTTGGATGCACTTTAAGTACTTTATTGATTACTTCTCACATTTGATTATTATACACACAACTAGAATATGTAGCAGCAGTTTGGGAAAGAAAATTGAAATGGAAAATGTGCCTTCACTGTACTTCAACATAACTATGCCTATTTACTCTATCCTGAGATCCCAATTAGAAGCCACATTGGAGTTCTCATGAGTGATCTACATTCCTCTGGTAACATCTTCTGGTCACTTTAACCTCTGACTCTGTAGAGACCATGGCAGGTGGGCAGACATGAACAACCTCATCATCTTCACAGAATTCCTCCTCATGAATGTTGCAGGCTCCCAGGAGCTCCAGGTTCAGCAAGGTGTATTGTTCTTAGTGATTTATCTGGGAGAACTAACAGGGAATCTTTGACTGTCACTGACACACAACTGCACTCTCCCATGTACTTTTTTATAAACAATATGGCCCTCATAGACCTCAGCAGCATCTCAGTTATTGTTCCCAGAGCCGTCATGAATTCCATGACAGGCTGAAAGACCATATCCCTAATAGAGTGTGCAGCTCATATTTTCCTGTATTCACTGTTTGCAGCTGTAGAGGTTGCCCTCCTGGTGGTCATGTCCTATGACCACTATATGGCCATTTGTCACCCTCTGCACCATGGGCTCATCATCACCCTGAGTCTGTGCACCCAGGCAGCAGCTGACTCCTGGGCCTCTGGTCTCATCTACTCTGCTATACACGCAGACACTTTGTTCAGGATTCCCTTTACCAAGACCAATATGATCCAGCAATTTTTCTGTGATATTCCTCAAATTTTGAGGATTTCATCAGATGTCCAGTTTTCTGAATTTGTAGTGATTGTTGCAAGTTTTTGGATTGTCTTCATATGTTTAAATTTTTGTTTGTGTCATACTTTAATATATTTTCAACTGTGCTCAAGATGCATTCTGTGGAAGCCTGTAAGAAAGCCATATCCACCAGTATGCCACAGCTGACCATTCTCCTTCTGTTTCTCATCTCTGTGGTGGTGACTGTCCTAGGTCCCATTGCAAAGAAACCATTCCTTAAGAATCTGCTGACTACTATTTTCTACACCATGGTGCCCCCATTCATGAACCCCATCACCTACTGTCTACACAACAGGGAGATCAATGCTGTTCTGCGAAGGATGCTCAACAGATAGTCTCAGTTCACAGTCAAGGTTTTACTGCAATAAAACATAAATATCAATTTATAAATTAAAAGTAGTTTTCTTCATATTTGATATGTTTTTAAAAATCTAGGATCTAACCTGTTGGTTCTCATTTTAAATGTCTCTGTATATTTTTGTTGTCTGTACTTATGATGAAGTAGAAATTTTGTTTTAATTTTCATTCTGAGTTTGTTGTATATTTCATGCTTTCTGAAAAACTAGAAGTCTAGTCAATACTGACAAAAAGTTTTGAAAATATTTGGGATTATTTAGAGCTATAAAGAAAAGACAGGAACCATAAGGAGCAGGGCATGTGTTATGTGCTCCACCTTAACAGATGCCTGTGCTTTTGAGAGAACTTCAGGTGCTGTATCTGACCAACCCAGAGAAAAGCACACTGCGTGGTCCCATGAGAAGACCCTGGTGTCTTCCCTGTGGTCTTTGCATTCCCTCTTCCACTCAGGCTGGTATAAGTGACAAGGAGATCAGACAGGGGGACAACTCAGGCCTGAGTACAATGAGATCTTTGCCAGCCCCTTCTGTTGCATTGCTAAAATCCTTGCCTCATTCAATGAAACTCAAGACAAAAAACAACTGACCTTTAAAAATTTGTAGTTTAGAAAGTTGTGTTTTCTTTCTCTACTATGGATGAAAAGGTGCAGGACACACTTGATCCATTCACACTTTGTGGATAAAAATCAAATCATTGTGTATTATGGAGAAAAATGAAATGATAACTTCTACTGAATTTTGTTGGAGATCAGCAGATAACACTTGCACTGTGTAGCACACTTTTTTCATCAATAGCACATACAGATGAAATCACCCAACACAATGAATTTTATTTTTCTTACTTCCAAGAGCTGAACCTGCACTATTTTTGTCTAATGCACATAGTGGAGACATTGTGTCACAGAGTTGAATCAAAATTTCCCTCCTTTTTCACCTAGAAGTCCTGTCTGGGAAAACCTCAGAACTAAGGGGGTGGTGCTCATTTAGCCCCAGTTCAGCACTGGAACAGCAGCTACATCAGGGTCCCTGCATCTCCATACTTATTGTTCCTCACAGAAGCAAGTGGTGTTTGGCATCATGGACCACCTGTCATCCAGAGCTCATGTCCTAGTCAAGGTCTGGATGGGGCTCACCCTCCTCTGATGATTGAGATACGTCAACTTTTAATGTTTCATTGCTGATGAGGCTACATCTGTTCTCCAGCTTTATCTAGTTATATATAGGTGACATTGAAAATTGTGTCGTGTAAGGTGTAAATCTTGATTTGATTTTTGCATTTGTTATGAAATATTTCCCCCAACCAAACTAACCAACATATCCACATTCCTTTTCTAAATGTTTCTAAATGTTTTAGGTCATTTCCATAGCTGTTTTAAAGAGAAGAAATCACTTTCAAATTTATATTTAAGTAACACTCTTATAAAAGTAGGGAGTTAACAATTCTGAATCTTTGAATGTTTTATATGAATTTATTTTGCCCCTTCCATTTACTTCCATCTACACATATGTAGACATTCTTTCCAAGCTTTTTATTCCAAATATTTAAATGAATAAATGAATTCATTTGTAATTGCCAGTGTTAATTTGTGAACTTTGTCGTTCTAGTTCTTCTTTATTTTGACCTTCTACCTAGAACTTATTATTTATTAAGAGATATTAAACATTCCATATTAAATTTATGTTTGTATATTCTCAGGTAAGGTATCATTATGACTTGGTCTTTTTCTTTGCATAATTCATATTTCTATTTTTTTCATTTTTGTAATTTTATTTTTTATTAATCCTTGACAAATTGTACATACCTATAGAATGCAGGGTATATACTTTGATATAAATTTTACAAAATGGAATGTTTAAATGAGGCAACTTAGCACATCTATCACTGATTATGTTTACCACTTGGGGTGTGATATCTTTAAAATATACTTTCTTCAACTGTTAAGAAATAGATAATTTTCTAGTGTAATAGTGGTTGTTCTGCACAGTAGGTCACTAAAATTTTCTTTCTCTTTAATTTAAATTTTGTATACTTTCATCAGTATTTCCCATTGCTATCATACCCTGTTATGGTTTGTGTTTAGATGTCCCCCCAAAGCCTCTTGCCAATGAGGTGGGATTTTCTTTTTCAGAGGTAGTTAAATCTGGAATGTGTGATGCTGGGTTTAAGGGTGTGTGATTACTAAACCACTACATGTGAGTGATTATTTGGCACTGCCTTAATCCTGGTAGTCTGCTTAAAATAAAAGGAGCAGAAAGATGCTGGTAACTCTCTTATTACCTTTGCTGGCTTGTTGGTGGCATATTGTTTCTTCTCTGAAACACCTCTTTGTCACCTCTACATTGGAGTCAGCCAAATATAGACTGAAACTTCCACAAGCTATAAGCCAAATAAATCCCTTCCCATCCATTTTTGGGTGTCAGGCATCTTGTCTCAGCATGAGAGAGAAGGTGACTAACACAAACCCTCTATGCAAGGATATGGTAAAATAAAATTTACTCTGCAGATTTATGAATTCAACGTTAACACATTCCACATATACATAAACTCATGGAGTGTTTGTCTACCTGTGCCTGGCTTATGTCACATAGAATGTCCTCCAAGTGAAGCCATGTTGATGCAAATGAAAAGACTTCTATTTTTTGAAACAGGGTCTTGCTATATAATTCACACTGGCCTTGAGCTCACTACATAGCCTAGACCAGCTTCAACTTGTACACATCCTCCTGCCTCAGCATCCCAAGTCCTGCCAAGATAGGCATGAGCTGCCATGCTCAGCTCTTTTCCCATTTTTAAGAGTGTATAATTTTCCATCCAGTATATATAGGACATTTTATTTACCCCTTATCTAATGAGGGAACCTAGGTTGTTTCCATATCTTAGCTACATAAACAATGCATCCATGAAGAGAGGGCTGATATTCCTTCAGTAGATTGATTCCAGTCCTTAGATACAAGGGAGGGGATTCCCCCATCATGTGGTACCTCTGTAGTTAGTGTTTTGAGGGACCTCCATGCAGTTTCCTGTGATGGCCATGCTAATATGAAAACCCACAAATGAGGCCCACACTGTCATCTTTCATCTTTGTTACAATACCATCTTAACAGATGTCAGGTGATGCATCCTTGCAGATTTAGTTTACATTTCCCAATGACTGGTACTGATGAGGTGTTTTCCATTTATCTATTTGCCACTTTACGTCCTCTTAGAACTGTCCATGTAGGTGCTCTGTCCTCTTGGACTGGATTTTTTTGTGTTCTTCATATTGAGTTGCTTCAATTCCTTACATATTTCCATATTAGTCATACATCAGTATATGAATCACAAATACTTCCTCCCAGACTGCAAGTTGTTTCTTCACTCTGTACATTTTTTGTCTTTCACAGGAAAAAAATAGTTTAATGAACTCTTGTGTGAATGTTTGTTTGTTTTCTTTGTTATCTGAGATTAGGGGTTACATCCAAGGGTTTTTGTCCAACTGAAAGAGAGGAACAATGCCCCTACATTCTCTTCTAGCAGTTACACAGAACAAGGTCTTAAGTGATAAAGTTTTTGAGTTGATTTTTGTATGTGGTATCAGGTAAGTATACTGTTTCCTTCTAGGTGTGAATATAAAGATTTTCCATATCATCTCTGTTCTGTGTTTGTGGGACTTTGTAATCATTCAGTTGATTTTGAGTGAGGATTTATTTTTGGGCTCTTGCTCTCTCTTGAATTAAGGGTCAATGTGAGGCAGGAGATTACAGCATGGCAAAGCAGCTGGGCATCTAGGCATGACCTGCCATGTGGCTCCTGCCTGGATGTCCTCCCACAGCCTCATACAGTCATAGGTGGGGCTTTTAGAGGTGGCTGGATCTGGGGTATGTCATTCTGGGATTATATGTGTCATACTGTGATCAGTGGTGGGTGATTACTAAATTAGTTTGGCACAGTTGATTGGTTCAGCATAGTTCTGGGTGTGAGTTATGGGACTGCCCTCCTGGGTTTGAGTGCTCCCTGCCCGAAGGATGTAATCCCTGGATAGAATATAAGGGACAGGAAGAAGGCTGCTATGGTTGCTTGTTGCTTGATGCTTACCACTAGCTGCCTTTGGCTATGCTGATATCTGTCCCCCATGAACTGTTTTCATCTGTGATGCCCCTCTGACATGCTACCCTGGTTTGGAGCCAGCCACCTACAAACTGAAACCACTGCAAACTGTCAACTACAATAAACATTTCCTCCTTTCACTCTGAATGTCTGATATTCAGTCTCAGCAGCAATAAAAGTAAGAAAACCTGTCAGTCAAGGAGACCAGGAACAGTGGCCAGTAACCACGTGCAGAAGAGCTTCAAAGCTGTGAACAGAATGCCATATCTGACCTCGGAACAGCATTATCAAAGATGGCAGCCATTGGCCTCAGGACTATTGTCTTCTTTCTCTTGCTGTAACCCACCTTGTGTGCAGGACATATTTTCCTTCTTCAGAGCACACTTCTTCTCCCTATTCTCTCCCTTCTTTTACCTTTAAGAAATGAAAATCTCAGTGTTCTACAGTTGTATAACCCAAATGACTCCACAGGTCAACAACAGCTTGCAAGAGAACTGCAGCATTCAATAGTGAATATAACTGCATTTTATGCTACTCTCAGGCTGTTTGTGTTTGTGTAAATTGGTACCAGATGTTGAAGTCAGGTATTACAATATTTCAGCCCTGTTATTTTGCTTCAGGATTGCTTTGGATACCTGAAATTTTTTATAGTTGCATAGAAAATTATAACTGGTTTGCATGAGAAATAATATTGAAATTTTGAAAAGAAGTGCATTTAGTCTGTAGATGATTGGGAAGTATGGACATTTTAATAATTTTAGCAATTCTAATTCTTCCAATCCATTAAGACAGGAACCTTTTCATTTATTTTTATCACCTACAATTTCTTTCATCAATATTTTATTCAGTATTCACATCTTTCTCATAGGGGTTGAGAAGAGTTTTACTCTGTAACTTCCTTGTTCCTTAAAATCATTGAAGACTTTCAGAGCAAGAAATGATACCACCAGATTGGCATTTTTAAAGACTACTGTGGCTGTAGAATGCAGAATATATTGAAGGATCTAAGGATGGAAATGGTGAGGAGTGGCTGTGAGTGTCCACACCACAGATGATAGTATTGTGGACCATGGTGGTAGTTGCACTTTTAGGGAGAAGTGAATGGATTGAAAAGATACTTAGATTGTAAAATTGATCTCTCCTGAACAGGATTAAATGTGAACCATAAAGAGTAAGAGGCTGACGCATGAACAGGTAAGAAGTCAGTAGATGGCTCTATGGCAATCCTGTTGGAATTCAGTGCCAATATGAAAATTCAAATTTTTATACCATTCTCACTCTAGTTTCTTCAGTTAAAAAGAAATTGTCTCTAAAACTATCACAACATTGTAGAATTATATGGCACAGAAATTTGCATACACACAGTACAGGAGCAGTTGTCACCAACCTCTGCATGATGACATGATCTACAGTATTTGCTATAAATTAACAATGTCAATACTCTATCAATATCTTATATTGTAAGACCAAGGGCCTTACCAAATGCTCCGAGAAGCTGACTGGAGCTGACTGCAGCGAAGAACACCCAGGAGGGAACACACTGGACAAGTTGGAAAGTAAAACAGACCTTTATTAGTCTGGCCAGAGAGCACTCCCAAAGCAAAGTAGCTTAGAGAGGCAACTGGCTCAGAGTCTGAGGCTGTTTCTAAAGGGGGTTGAGGGGGAGGTTAACATGTAGGTTTATGAGAAAAGGAACAAGGGTTAGTGATTGACTGTCACGTACTGATGATCATACACTAATGGTCACAACTATCATGTACTGATGGTCGGCAGACACACACACACTAATGATCATGACTGTCACGTACTGATGGTTGGCAGACACACACACACTAATGGTCATGACTGTCTCATACTGATGGTCGGCAGACACATTGATGGATTGTCCTACAGATAGTGGGTCCAGGAACGTCCGTTCTCCAGACAAACAAGGATTTGAGTAATTTACCTTTAAAACTCCATGTCTGTTATAAATTTTATCTAGTTTCCCAGAACTAACAAGCTTCTTAATCATTAGCCCACATTTAATTGCAGTCGGGGCTACAAGAATTCTGAGATTACAAGGTTTTGCAGTCCCACATTCCCCACTGATTTTTTTGTAACCTAAGTAATCTTATGCATAAATATAGGCATCCATTGTATACAACAACATGACAATAATAAGCATATACACACAACTATGATGATAAGAAAAAGTTGTTTTAACCATTTTAGGTTGGGCAGCCACTTAGTTAGCCATTTGAATAAATCCCTGCCATTTTCATCATGTACTCTTTGAGCCAGATCTTTTAATTGTTTCACCTTTACTTTGATCTTTGGACTATTATCGGTAAGATTGAAACAACACATATTTTCTTACTCTTTCACAACCTTAGTGGTGGAAAAGCAACAAAGAGTCTATTGCTGCTCTATTATCTAAGATTGCCTGTCTCTGCTCTTGTAACTCTTGGTTAATTAATGCCAAGGCTGATGAGGTAGCATTTAACCCTTTGACCACCTTGCATGCTAATTTTCCCACTGCTCTTTCAGCATGGAACCCTATGGAAGGCAGAGCAACAAAGGATGCTATTATAGTTATTACTTCAGCATCTGTTAACAGACCTACATCATCATCACATCCTGGTGCAGTGTAAGGTGACCAACGTTTAGCTCTATTAGGCACAATCAAATCAGTTCTATCTGGCAATACTACAGCTAGATGACTCAATCAACAACGGGTCTTGGTTAAATTTGCTGGAATATAATTGTAGGTTATTCCTTCACAGGTATAAAACCATCCTATTGGCAGGGAGATATGGCAATTGCTATATACAATTTTTTGTTTTATATGGCAGGCTATCCCTTCTGATTGTTTTATCCTCAGACACTTAGTAGTACAATTTTCATACATAGCACATGGGGTCTTATTTGACATGATTACCTTGGGTGTATATAATTTGACATCATTTTTAGGCTTACAACATGAGGCATGTCCCCAGTTATAACTATCTGTATAAGTAAGGTTCTTTCCTGGGAAGTCTTTGAACAGGGTATAAGGCCGTATTAATTCTAAAGAGGTGCATACCAGAATAAGACAGCTTCCCAGCACATAATGGAAATTTACATTAACATTCAGACAGAATTCTGACAGATTAAGTGAGTTTGCCAATGGAATCCATACATTTTTTGTATGATCTAGTCCTCTTGGGGGCAAAACTGCCAGTGTCCCAGAGAACATTATCATGAATATGAAACATCTCCAACCCACTCCAGTCTCAATTTCAGGTTGCCTGGTTGGCTGGTAACCTTCCATTTGTGCTTTGTGATGTCTGTGGGGGATCCTGACTTCAGATAGTTGAGATGTATCCAGGCAGAATGTCCAGCTACCTTCACTGCCAAAGGAGTCGACAGGACAACAGGAACCAGTCCCTTCCAACGTGGTTCCAGGGTCTTGGAATCAAACCTATGAATAGAAACCAAATCTCCCGGCTTATAGGGTAAATGTTGTAAAGGTTTTTCATTGGGACTAGGCATTGTCTTCCATAATTTATCATGTAGTTCTGACTGAAGCTAATGAACTGCTTTTAAGGATTTAAGGAGGCGAAGGTGGGAAAGCTTTTCTTTTAATTCTACATCTATTAGTAGAATGATTGGGGGAGATTGTCCATAAACAATCTGGAAGGTGGACAGATTGAGGGGAGGTTTGGGAGTGCACCTCGTTCTGAGGAGAGCAAAAGGGAGAAGCTCTACCCAACCTAATTCAGTCTCTAAGCATAATTTAGTCAGAATCTCCTTTAAAGTCCGATTTGTTCTTTCTACCTGTCCTGAGCTTTGAGGTCTATAGGCACAGTGTAGATTCCTCTTTATTCCAAGGATATTACTAATTAATTTAGATATCTTAGCCATAAAGGCTGGACCATTGTTGAACCCCAGAGCTCAGGGCAAACCAAAACGGGGAACTATTTCTGTCAAAAGCTTTTTGACTGTTACTTCAGCTGTCTCTCTTTTAGTGGGATATGCTTCTACCCATCCTGATAAAGTGTCCACACAAACTAGTAAGTATTTGTTCCCATACATGCCAGGCTTCATTTCAGTAAAATCTAACTCCTAATGTTCTCCTGGAGTTAGTCCTCTGTGTCGGACCCCAGGGGGCCCGCTTACCTGATTAGCATTTACCCTGAGGCAGGTGGGGCATCATCTCACCATGTCCTGGGCCTTTTGGGCTAATCCCTCACTGATAAAATGAGGTCGCAGGGCAGCCATCATTCTTTTCTCACCGAGGTGGGTGGACTCATGTAGTTCTCACAGCAACATATCTGCTACAGTGGCTGGGAGCACCACCTTTCCATCATTAGTTGTCCACCACCCATGTCTTCCTTGAGTCCGGCTTCTCCTGTTCATTTCTGCTACTTCTTTATCTGTGTATTCAGGTTTTTCTGGGAGTACTGGCATGGGAAGCAGAACCATTTGCTTCCCCACTGATTTTTGGGCAGCTTGTTTTGCTGCCTGATCAGCAGCATTATTACCAATCATCTCGGGGCTAAACCCCCTTTGGTGCTCACAGCAATGGATGATGGCGACCTCTCAAGGCAACCAGATGGCTTGCAGCAAGGCCAATATCTCAGTCTTGTTTTTAATTTCCTTTCCCTCAGAGGTCAGCAGCCCTCTATTTTGATAAATCTCCCTGTGTACATGGGTGATGGCAAAAACATAATGGCTATCAGTGAATATATTTATCCTTTTTCCTTTCCCCGGTTCCAGAGCCTTAGTTAGAGCAATCAGCTCAGCCCTCTGCACTGATGTCCCTTGAGGTAGCCCTTGTTCCCGTTCCACCTGTTGGTCCTGGTTGACCACCGCTGCTCCAGAATACCGTACATTATCATGAATGAAACTGCACCCATCAGTATAGAACATTGCCTCTGCTTGGGGAAGGGCCTGATCTGTCAAGTCCAGCCACCCTCCCCTTAAGTTTTCAAGAGTCTGGAGGCAAGCCTTAGTCCATTCAAGGGGCACATTTCCTCCCACAGTGGCTTCATGCAGGGGTTTGGCAATTTCAGCAAAGCCAGGAATCCAAATTCTGCAATACCCAATCTTCCCTAGGAATTCTCGCACCTGTTTCTTTGAGCTCGGCTCTAGGATCTGGAGAATTGCAGATACCCTTGACTCTGCCAGCCTCCTCTTTCCCTTTTCAAGAATATAGCCCAAGTAGGTTACCTTGGTCTGACAGAGTTGAGCTTTCTTCCAGGACACCCGATATCCCAAATCTTGGAGGGCTTTCAGGAGGCCCTTGGTGGCTGTAATGCATTCTTTATCGGTAGATGTCGCCACCAGGAGGTCATCTACATACTGAAGAATAGTAGCTTGGGGAAACACCTTTATTACCTCTTGTAAATCTTTGCTGAGAGCTTCCCCAAAACGAGTGGGGGAGTGTTTGAATCCTTGTGCCAGCTGGGTCCATGTCAGCTGTCCGGTAGTTCCAGTGTCTGGGTCAGTCCATTTGAAGGCAAAGAGGCGCTGGCTCACAGGTGCTAGAGGAAGTCTGAAAAATGCATCTTTGAGGTCTAATACTGAGCACCACACATGAGCAGGAGGGATGAGACTCAACAGAGTATAGGGGCTTGGTACTGTTGGGTGAACGTTCTCCACCCGGCTGTTTACTTCCTGTAAATCCTGTACCAGTCTGAAGTCTGAGGTTCCAGGCAGGGGTGTATTCCAGGCTAACTGGCAAGGGATCAGGATGCCAGCTTCCTGGAGTTTGTGGATGTGCTTGGCTATCCCTACCTTGGCCTCCAGCCAAAGGGGGTACTGCCACACACAGGCAGGGGTGGCAGAGGCCAACAATTGAACCAACACCAGGGCATGGTGGTTGGCCAGCCTGGGTGGATTGGTTTCAGCCCATACTCAGGAGAACTTTTTCTGAAGGTAGTCCCATTTCTGTTCGGGAGGCTCTGTGCCCTCCTTTAGAAATTTAAATTCATCTTCTAGGGGAACCATTACCATAATGGCAGAGGGTGGTTTGAGTTCAAAAGTCCCCCCTTCAGGCTCAAAGGAAATAACAGCCCCCAATTTTCGTAGCAAATCTCTTCCCAGCAACAGGTATGGGCACTCAGGGATAACTAAGAAGGAATGAGTAACAGTGCCTTTTCCCAGATTTACAGTTCATTTAGTGGTCCAAGGATAAGAGGCCGACTTTTCTGTGGCCCCGGTAATGGAGAACTTTAGGGAAGAAAGGGTTCCAAGGAGGGTCTTTAGGACAGAATGGGCCTTGCCAGTGTCCACAAGGAATTGGACAACTGTTTCCCCTATTTCCAAAGTCACCATAGGCTCATTAGGGTCAAGTGGCCATGATCCTCAGCCCCGTCAATCTTCCTCATCTATCAGAAGAACTCCATCTCTTTCTTTCTTAGTCTCCTTCTCTCTCTTTCTTTATAACTTTTCACAATCCTTCTAAAATGGCCCTTCTCTTTGCAGTACATGCATCGATCCTTCTCTAACAAGGGCCGTACCTTGTTTTTATCCTCTTTTTTACTTTCTCTGTGGTCCTTTTGGATGAAACCTCCATCTGCTAAGGCCACAATATTTGCTTTTCCTATCTTTTTAGCCATTCTGTCATCAAAAGGATCCCTATTATTAAACACTTTCTTCGCCACACTCATCAACTTTTCCCTATTTTCTCCCTCAAATCCTTCCATCCGCTGCAATTTCTTTCTAATATCTGGGGCCGACTGAGGAACAAATGCCAAATTAATTGCCTGTTGATTTGCAGGGTCATCTGGGTCAATTGGAGTATATGTAGGGTATGCTTCCAACAGATGCTCCAGAAAGGCAGAAGGGGATTCCTCAGGTCCTTAAAGGACCTCGCTTACCTTGTTTAAATTGGTAGGCTTTTGAGCAGCTCCCCTCAAGCTGGCTAGGAGATGCTGACAGTAGTTTTGGAGAGCTTCTCTCCCACCTGAGGAATTAGCTTGCCATGGGGGACGGGTGGACAGAAGTTGTGCCTCAATATGGGCTCATTGTTGCTCATCAAGTGGGCCTCTGTTCCTCCCAACACTGACTTGATGGCTTGCCCTCGGATCCTTTCTCTTTCCTCAGAGGTGAAAAGGGCTTGGAGGAGTTGTTGACAATCATCCCAGGTAGGGTCATGGGTATGAAAAACAGATTCTAGGAGGGAGATCAAAGTCTGGGGTTTTTCTGGAAAAGGGGGATTTTGATGTTTCCAATTATAAAAGTCACTGGTAGAGAAAGGGATATAGACATAATGACCCTGTTCTATTTCCCGAAGAGGTAAAAGAGGAACCGAACCAGTCCCTTCAGTGGGAGCCCCGCTGGGACCATAAGTGGCCCCTGTTCACGTATGGGAGGGGGAGGTTACAGAATCTGGAGATTTTTTCTCTTCGGGAAAAGGAGGGTAGAAAGGGTTTCAAGATTTAGGGCTGGCTTTATCAGAGGAGCAGGATGGCTCCACATAGGGTGAAGGTCTTATAACAAGATCTAAGGGGTCAGGATCTTGTGAGAGCACTGGCTTGGGAGCCCAGGCTTTGGCCTCTCCAGGTTCCCTTGGGGCCATAACCAGAATGTGTTTGTTCACAGGGAACAATGCTGCAACCAAACTGGAGGCTCCTGACAAGCCTGGACCCAGATATTTATATAAGGAAATTGATCAGGATGACTAGGGTGACCGGTGACCTTATTCCATACAGCCTGACAGAGGCTAGGGTCAAAAGAGCCCTCTGCTGGTCATCCAACTCCAAAAGCTGGCCATTCCAATTGACACAGGGAGCGAAGTTTTCCACTAGAAAATTTAACCCCATATTCATCCTCCTGCTCAAGGGAAAAAGCCAATTTAAAATTAGTAAGAAAACACTCCAACAGGGTAACCTTGGAGCAGGATCCTCCTATCTCTGCCCTTGATGGTTTGGGAAGAAATACAAGGTTAAACATACAACGGACAGGACACTAATGAATGAATGACAAGATGAACAGGCGCCACAACAAAAGTGAAACTAAATCTTCCCTTGTTCCTCGTCAGGAACCTAGGGGTCAGGGGAAGCTCCCTGGCTCTTCAGTCACCTCACTCCTGACTTAACAAACGGTTGCAACTGGCCACAAAACTTACCGCCAGAGGTTTTCTGAGGTCTGTGCCTGAGAGTCTCCTGCTGGATCCCACTACAGAGTCTCGGTTGAACTGGGGTTCCTACCTAGGGATCTCACTAGGGCCTCCAAATGTAAGACCAAGGGCCTTACCAAATGCTCCGAGAAGCTGACTGCAGTGAAGCACACCCGGGGATCCCAGCAGTGCCTCCAAAATGTAAGACCAAGGGCCTTACCAAACACTCCAAGGAGCTGACTGCAGTGAAGAACACCCGGGAGGGAACACACTGGACAAGTTGGAAAGTAAAACAGACCTTTATTAGTCTGGCCAGAGAGCACTCCCAAAGCAAAGTAACTTAGAGAGGCAGCTGGCTCAGAGTCCGAGGCTGTTTATATAGGGGGTTGAGGGGGAGGATAACATGTAGATTTATGAGAAAAGGAACAAGGGTTAGTGGTTGACTGTCACGTACTGATGGTCATACACACACTAATGGTCACAACTATCATGTACTGATGGTCAGCAGACACACACACACTAATGGTCACAACTGTCACGTAGTGATGGTCGGCAGACACATTGATGGACTGTCCTACAGATAGTGGGTCCAGGAACGTCCATTCTCTGGACAAACAAGGATTTGAGTAATTTACCTTTAAAACTCCATGTCTGTTACAAATTTTATCTAGCTTCCCAGAACTAACAAGCTTCTTAATCATTAGCTCACATTTAATTGCAGTCAGGGCTACAAGAATTCTAAGATTACAAGGTTTTGCAGTCCCACAATATCATAGGAAAATTCTTTTACTTTATAGTCTACAAATATTCACTTTCCCAAAGCCAATGTTTTGGAATAGATTGATTTGCTCAATGGTTTAATTATTCATTTAATTTCATAATATAATTATTTTTCTCATTCAATGAAATAAAAAGCACCTAATGAAAAAATAGCTGTACTGAAAAAGTACTTCAATTTTTCCTGCCTATGTTTCTGTTGACTAGTAATTGTCTATCACCAAGTGTTACTTTAGGCCAGTGTAATGGTTTGCATGTGTTTGATGCAGCCTTTCAAGTTCAGGAGAAAATACATTGGAAGAAATTTCACAAGTCTTATGTGCAAGTCTTTGTTTTACCAACAAAAATCATGAAACCCTCAGTAAATTAAACTACTAACCCTAAATACTATTTATAATGGGAATAGTAAAAAAATTAGAGATCACTTCTATATATAACAATTACTAGATGGTTTTTTTGGTGAAGTTAGGACTGCCTTTCTCCCAACTAATTTACTTGTTAAGCTCACCCTAAAAATTCCATGAATTTTAAAACTATGAGAAATGATCACAATATATGATAAATGCTTAATTTTAAAATTCTTACAGTGATTAATACCCTAATAATACACCCCCTCACTTTCAAAACAATCACCTTGTTCTTTCCACTTTTTGAAGCAGATCTGGAAGTCCTCTTTTGTGTCTTTATGGATGTGATCAAATGCACAGTGAATTCCTTATGACTGTCATCCAATGGAAAGGCAGGCATATAGAAATATGATGATGCATCTTCATGTACTTGATCACTCCACTGGTCCTGTGTATGTGCTTGGACCATTTGTCAAATATCAGTTAGCTGAATATCCCTGGAGACTATTCTTTATTGTGTTACATTGAGACATTTTTCTGATTTTGTGCAAATATCATGCTGTTTTTACTATTATAGATTTGTAGTATAACTTGAAGTCCTGGAATGTGATGCCTGCCTCTTGCTTTGGTCTTGTGACCCAGGACTTCTTTTACTATTCTCAGTTCCAATGGATTCCATTCAAATTTTAGGATAGTTTTCTCTTATTCAGTGAGGTATGACATCTGGCTACTTTGATTGGGATTGTTTTAAATCTGGGCATTGATATTGGAAGTATGGCCATTTGGACAATATTATTTTAGCTTATAGAGCAACTGAAAATATCTTTGTATTTTCTGATATTGTCTTTGATCTCCTTTTTTCAGAGTTCTGGATTTTTGATATAGAGAGCTCTCACTCAATGATTAAAATTTACTTAGCAACTTCTTTATTGCACAGCACAGGATCCTATTTATGTAGGGAGGGATCCTCATATTTTATTCAATATGTGCCATTGGTTTTCCAACTTCTAATAGCATATTTGTTGAAATGACCCTGCAAACCATATTTTCTTTGCATCACATGCATTGTAAATATTTTTCTTTTTATCTTTTTAACTGTTTTAACTTTAACATATTTCAATTTTTCATTTTAGTCTATCACAACTTATTCTTTTAAAATAGATATTATGATCATATGCAAATTCATTAAATCCAATATCTCTTATTTTGTACACCGCACACATGGTGTTAGGTCCATCAGGCTTGAGTAGCCCCGACTCTATGACTTTGCCCACTGCAGCCCACACAGCCTCTCCTTTGGGCTGATGATACTTCCTCCTGGCAGTTTTCTTTAACAAATATTTTTGTTCCTGGCCCTTCTGACTTCCTGTGATCACTATTGTACATTTGGATTCATTCCCACAGCTTCATCTACCTACTTTTTGGAGGCTTCTTGCCTAGACTCTGGCTAGAATCCTTCTGGCCTCATAATCCTGCATTCTGCATCCTAAAGAACCAGCAGCAAGTGGGTGATGCCATTGTCCTTTGCCAGCTTGAGAAGCAGCCCAGTGCAGGGAACAGGGAAAGAGGACATTACTAGAACCTCTGCAGTAAATCCTAGTCTCCTGGGAGCCATGGCAGCATAAGGAGAATTAACTTATAGAGGAAAGGTAGAAAAATGAGACTTTGAGAAGAAGCTGAGCTCTGAGACTGATCTATGCTGCTCTGGGTGGCAAAGATGAAAGCCCCTGAACGTGCCACACTTTTATTCAGTACATCGGGTGAAACAAATGTTACAACTCAGGACAGAGAATTCAGTATACTGGAACAAACAGGTGTAACAGGTCATGGGGGGTAGGGGCAGCTGAAATCATAGAACAATGAGGAACTATGTAGATAAAGATTTTGCCCTCCCAGGATGTCTTCAGCTGGTGTAATCTTGTCCTGAATCATCACAACATCACTGGAACATTGAGGTTTTAGCTGTGACTGGAGGCCAAAATGGAGTTATGTCTCAAAATGCCACATTTGGCCTGTAGGCCAGAGTACTAGGCCTAAGCAAATGATTTTTCCTAAAAATTATGTACAATTGCTCCTGACACCCCAACCTCCTGAATCATGGGTGCAGAAGACTCTGACCACCAGGATAGCCGAGTATCATGAAATAAGACCAAGGGAACCAATTACCTATGCAGCCCTTCTTCAGCATGGGGATCAGGGGCTCACTGCTTAAATGCAAAGGTTATATTTAGCACCACTGAGCTAGCAATAAATGAGGTCTTGCGAGTTGCAACAGTGTATTTATTGTTGGCATGTTTCTACTTGTTCCCATTCAAACTGCTTGATTTTCTTAGAATGTCACTAATCTCTTAAACAACCAAACTTCTTTGATGCCAACAGTATGTGTGCATTTATTTGGGCAAAAATCTTAAGATTTTAAACTTTTTCTATACTATATTTAGCCCCAGATCTCACTGTGCATCTGGCCAAAAGCAGCCAGCATTACCTATGGCATGGCCTGAATGTTGGGTGGCCTCGACCTTTCCTCCACCAGAACAATGAGTCCCACTGCATTTAATATCAGCTCCCCATGAAGTGTGAGGATATGGGCAAATACAGAATGATTTTTAACATTCATGCCTCTTGTCTACATCCCAATATTATTCTACTTCCCCTTAAAACCTCCTGAGCCTTGCTTTACTGCCAACATTTCTATCAGCATTCTTGTCCTCTGAACTCTAACCAGGATAACCATCAAGTTCTGCTTAAAACATTGTAGGCCTTCTCTATTCTGGGTCTTCAAACCTTTCCAAAATCCTCATCAATGCAATTCTAAACTTCATGGTCAGGCAGAGTCACAGCAATGGCTCTGCACCTTGTGTCTTTTTCTGGTATAATCCCATCTCTTGGACCAAATATATGACAACAACTTAAAGGAGTAGAGATTTAATTTGGCTAATGGTTTCAGATTTTTTAGTTCATGAACTGCTCCCTACAAAGCAGAAATATCATGGTAGAAGGTCATGATGAAGATAAGGTGCAGATCAAGGGAATAGTGGTAGAAAAGAAGGGGTTAGGGACCAAATATAGACCTCAAGGTCATGACTCAATGGCACAGACAGATACACCCATAAGTGAACTTTACTCATCCCTAGGTCAAGATGACAATAAAGGCTAATCACTGCAGTCAGTATACAACATTATAATGATTTTTCCAAGTCTTTGAGCATTGGTGCCACATTGTGTCATTGTCATAATTTAGTTATTTGTCCAAATACAGAATTTGCAGTTCATGATGTCAAGTTAGCTGAATGATTCTTTATATTATAATTTTTCCATTATCCTAACCATGCTCTAACCATGTGACATGTTTGGATGACTCTTTATGAGCATGAAACATTTTTGAGAATTACAGCACATGGTGGAGAAAATGAGAATGGATGGGGGAATATAATAGTAAGTGACTGAGTATATTCTTTATGAACAGCCATCAGGAAATCAACTAACCAAAGTGAGATACATCACAAATGAGACACCACAAGAGCTTGCATTGTTTACCTGAGGAGCACCTATGTCATTTTTGTCACAGAGTTTCAGCACACCAGATGGACTTATCCAAGTACAACACTAGATGTTGACAGTCACCACAGTCTCTGATGATCATCTGACAGATGGTACAAGGAAAACCCACTGTCTACATCAATTTAGAAATAGAAGGGGAGTTTTCTGGGCGGGGTAGCTTTAGTTGCAGTACACAATATGTGAGGTACTTTTATTGTCACAAGCTCATTTACATTTATGCCAAGCCAATGTAGAAGCATTTTTCAAAACATGTCCACTTAAGAGTGTTTATACCTGATGCCAAATTTTTGTTTGGGCTTTAGTGGTAATTAAGATTTACAGATAAATATTGAGTTTCAATTAGCTATGTCATCCCAGTACCAATAGAAATTCATTTCCACTTTATGCAACATGAACTTGCTCACATGTCTGCTAGTTAATAAATGCTTCATGGATAAACTTATATTCTGGACACACACAGAAGAGAGTTCCCTGAAGGATTCTTCAGGCTTTCATTTCTACCATTATAGAAGTACTAGTAATATCCAGGCTCTGTTATCTAAGGTTCCATTATTGAAGATAGTTATTTTTGAACACTACTAAAGATTGCAAAATCAGAGCTATAAATTCTTCTCCAAACTGTGGTGTTATCTCTTGTTTGGTTTTCTTAATCAATCTGTGGCATAGTTTAACTATAAAGCACTCACTGTACATTTTGTGTAGCACTAAATTAAAGCTTCCAAACTGAATGCATGAAAATAAAAAATATGCTTAAGAGTGAAATGGTACATTTGATACATCAATTAAATTTCATTACAAGGTAAACCAGAGAATCTTAAATATCATTAAAGCACTCATGATTAATATGATGGTGTATCTTCCCTATGGTCTGTCCCCTAACACAGGTTCCTCAATGTGAGAGGAATGAGAGATGATGGAAGCTTTAAGAGGTGGCCTACTGAGAGGCAAATAAATTTTGGTTTAGAATCCTCAGAAGAGATTCATACACTGCCTCCAGGAGTGACCTGTTTACCAAAAGTTTGCTTCAATAGTGCACACTGCTCTCAGCTGCTCACCAGCACCAGTGTCCATGCTGTGCTCTTGGAAATCCAGAACCATGTGATAAATAAATAAATACACTGAAAAAGCAAATTTATCACCACAGGCATTTTGTTATTCTGAGGAATAAACAGACCAAGAAACAAGACACACACAGTGTTGAGCTAGGGTTCCTGAAGGATTACAAGTTCCTAGTCACTATGCTATCTATCCATGTATCATCATAAAAGCTACACTGAGGACAAGGAAGCTTTGTGGCAATGGGGGAGAGGAGCCTGGGTCCCTGAGCCTGGGAACGCTGTGCAGCAGTCATCTGTTTCTGAGGAGAAACCTCCTGGCCAGGGCAGCTAGTGGGTTTGGTTGAACAAGAAAGAAACTACTTATTATCAATAAAGAAATAGAAAATGACAGGACAACTGTAATTGTACATATATCCATTGCTGGTAACTTTCATTTGTTCCACCACACAACATCTGATATCTTAAAGAATAATTGAAGGTCAGGAACTAAAGCTCTATGAATGAATTTTTCATGATCTGATCTGGTCATGCTTATTTTGGAACATGCTGTATTGAGTCTCTGGAAAACAGGGACACAGAGGATGACATCTGCTTCACTGTTCAGATAACTTTTTATGTATTAATTTCTGTTTTTCCATTAATGTTAGTAATGCATTAGTCTCATACTAGTACCTGTGAAATTCGGACTTCAAAATCTTCAGCTAAGGGAACTATTTCAGCTGCATATGACATATGTGTGCTTGTATGGTAGGTTGAATTGTATCATATTCTGGTGATTATTTTAGGTAATTGCTTCTTCCCATGTTTTCTTAGGTGCTGTGTTTTATATGTGGCCCAAGTCCAAAGGCAGAAATCATAGTGAGGGAAATTTACCCTGGAATAGAGCATCAGCACATGCAAATTTAATATTTCCTTGAGCTGGACTTGAAAGGGTAACTGAGAAATCTATAAGCTAAGGAAATTTATGAGGGCATTTCATGGAAATAAAACCCTGTAAGCAAACATAGAATTTACATTAATAAAAATGTTGAGATGTCCAGTATAGTCGTTATTGTGGTCAATTATTATAAAACTTGGATTTCAAATCATATAAAATCATGACGCTGCTTTCATATATATATTATATTTCACCCATGGTACAATTTATGGAGAATTAACAGTCACACTAATTTTGTTGTCCACATTTTAAAATTGGGGGCCAATTAACTCCAACATATCACAGAGATCACAAACATCAAGGAGTAATCCTTGGATTTCCATTTCTGTACAGAATCAGGATGTGCTGTGCAGAATGGAAAAGTACAGTGAATTCAGCTCAGGGAAACTTGAGAATTTGTTTGCACTGAAAAGGAGGGACATGTAATAAGAAGTCTTGGAAAAAGGGGACCAGGTTTCTAATAACCCCATCTGTTGTTTTCACGAAGGAAATTAAAAATTTCCTTAATATGGCTTGCAGCAGTGATCTATACCATGTCCCAGCATCAGCACCATCAGGTACCACTGGATTTGAGATTGACTTTTTGTGTTCAAAGGATTTTCCTCTTCACTAGGCAAATAATGCTAAGGGGAAATAAAACACATGCAATTCAAAGATTTAACAGACAAAACAATTCCTATAAAGTATTTGAAAACCACATGAATGTACCACTGTCAGTAAATATTTTTATGCACATAAAATGCAGAATTGTGAATATTGTTGTACTGGCAAAGTAATTACCTATAAAGTGGTAAAGTATGTATGATAATATTTTCAATATTATGATCAAACAATTCTGGTTTTTGCCACATAAGATAAAATAATACTGAGTTTAGACCTCTCCATATAGCCAATTTTAACACTGAAAAGATAATTTTAATCAGATCATTTCTGAATTGAATGCTTCAAACCAAGCACAGGTAAATAAATTAAATTTAAAACAATGATTTAAGAATAATGAAATTTTTAGCAAAAAATATGAGAGCAAGCAGAAGGGAATTATGAGAAGAAATTTGGCACCTCATTAAATATTAGAATGTATTCTTAAGAGAAGGTTGCAGGTAGGAAAACTACTTCAATAAGTTTCTTTTTCTTTCCATCTGTCTGTCCATCTTTATTTCATTTTTTCTTCATTTTATCAAATACAGACAAAGCAGTACAAGATGGCAACAGCATATACACTGCCAATAGTAAAATAGAATTTTCACATCCCAAAAGAAATAACGTCTTGCACAGATGACAGAGAAAATAGGGAAAGAATGGGCTCACACACAGGTCTGGAAGAGCATCTGAAGTGAGAGGAAGGTGCAATATGACTGGCCTGTTGTCGTTTAGATCCAAGTCATTGTGAAAGGAAGCTCAGGTTCATGCATTAGATCTATTAGGGAAAACTGAGGAGAGCATCAGCCACCGAAGGACCACATCACAGTCATTCTCCACCCATAAGACCTAGAGGATGAGGAGCAGATGTAGGATTTGAATATCTAGAGTTGTTGCAGAAGCTCTCATAGAGTTGGTCAGGAAAGCCATGCAAAACTAAAGCGAGTGGAAAAAAAACACACCAGGTGTCCTGTAGAACAATGAAACAGTTAAATATGGTAAATAAGTAAAATATTGCTAGGACTGGGTTGCATTTTAAGTAATTTATTGATTACTTCATACATTTTATGATTATACACACTGTTAGAATATGTATCAGCAGTTTGGGAAAGGAAATTGAAATGGAAAACATAACATTCACTATATTTCAAGATAACTATGTCCATTTACTCTATCCTGAGTTCCTGATTAAAACCCACATTGAAGTTCTCATGAATGGTCTACATTCTGCCTGTAGCACCCTCTGCTCACTTTAACCTCTGCCTCTGTAGAGACCACAGCAGGTGGGCAGACATGGACAACCTCATCATATTCACAGAGTTCCTCCTCATGGATGTTGCAGGCTCCCAGGTGCTCCAGGTTCTGCAAAGTGTGCTGTTCTTACTGATTTATCTGGGAACACTAACAGGGAATCTTGTGACTGTCACTGTCATCATCACAGACACACATCTGCACTCTCCCATGTACATTTTTATAAGCAATGTGGCCCTCCAAGAACTTGGCAAGATCTCAGTTTTTTTCAGGGCCATAGTGAATTTCATGACAAGCAATAACACAATATCCTTGAAAGAGTGTGCTGTACAAATTTTCCTCTATGTCCTTTTTGGATCAGTGGAGATTGCCCTCCTGGTGGTCATGTCCTATGTCCACTATGTGGCCATTTCCCACCCTCTGCACTATAGGCTCATCATGACCCCAATTCATGGTGAGCTCCTGGGCCTCTGGTCTGGTCTACTCTGCTAGCCACAGGGGATGTATATTCAGGCTTCCCTTCACAAAGGGAATGTGATCCAGCTGTATTTCTCTGGTATTTATCAAATTCTGAAGATTTCATCTTCAGATGTACGGTTTTCTGAATTTTTATTGATTGTTGTAAGTGTTTACATTGTCTTCATATGTTTTAAATTTTTGTTTGTGTCATACATTAATGTATTTTCAACTGTTCTTAACATGCATTTCATGGAAACACATAACAAAGCCATACCCACCTGTACCCCATTCTCCTTTTGTTTTGCATCTCTGGGGTGGTGGATGTCTTCAGTCATATTGCAAATAAACCATGCCTTAGGAATCTGCTGACTGCCATGTTCTACAGCTTGGTGCCTCCATTTGTGATCTGACATCTACTATCTACAAAACAGGGATTTCAATGCTGCCCTCTAAAAATGTTCAACAGATATTCTTAGTTCACAGTCAAGGGTTTTTGAATAAAACATAAATATCAATCCATCAGTTGAAAGTAGTTTTATTCATATTTCATATATATTTTAAAAACTGGAATATAAGTGGTGGATAACTTGTTTTAGTTGTCTCCATGATTTAGTTGTCTGTACTTGTTATGATGAAGTACAATCTTGTTTTACTTTTCATGCTGACTTTCTTGTATATTTCATAGTTTCTAAAAAATCTAGAAGTCTAGTCAATACTGAAAAAATATTTTGAAAATACTTGGGATCACTTTGAACTAAAAAGAAAGACAGGCACCATAAAGCAGGGCATGCCTTATATGTTCCACCTTCACAGATGCCTGTGGTATTGAGAGAACCTCAGGTGGCAGATCTTCCCAACCTGGAGAAGTGCACTGAGTGGTCCTGTGAGAAGACCCTGCTGTCTGCACTGTGCTCTTTGCACTCGCTCTTCCACTCAGGCTGGGATAAGGAACAAGGTCATTAGACAGCGGGAAAACTCAGGCCTGAGGACACAATGCAATGATTAGCGCTCAGTCCCTTGCCAGCCCCTTCTGCTGCATCTGCTTAAATTATTTTGCTTCCTTAATTGAAAATTAAGACACAAAACAACTCAACCAAAAAAAAATGTAATTTGGAATATTTTGGTTTCTCCCTGTGTTCTGGATGAAAAAATGTAGCCATGCTCATGGAGACAGATGGAATGATTGCTATTTTGATTTGCCTAAAGAGCAGCAAGTGAGGCTTGCACTGTGTGGAACATTTTTCTCATCAGATCGATTCACTCAAAATGGAAAATGTTTTATTTTTCTCACTCCAAAAATCTGAACCTGCATTCTGCTAACTAAAGCACATATTAGCAATTTTCTATTTCAGAACTGAATCCAAAATTCCCTCCTTTTCCATCTAGAAGCCCTATAGGGGAAAACCTCAGCATCGAGGTGCTGGTGCCCATTTAGCCTCAGTCCAGCACTGGAACAATAGGTTCATCAGGCTCCCTGTATCTCATACTTATTGTTCCTCTTAGAAGCAGGTGGTGTTTGACACCATGGGCCTTCTGTCATCCAGATCTCATGCGCTGGTGAGGATCTGGAAGTGGCTCATCCTCCTGTGATTTCTGAGAAACCTCTGTTTTGAATGTTTCATCACTGATGATGCTGCATCTGTTCTTCAGCTTTATCTAGGTTTAGGTAACATTGAATTTTTTATGGGTGTAAGGTGCAAATCTTGATTTGATTTCTGCATTGTTATGAAATATTTGCACCAACCAAACTAATCAACATATCCACTTTTCTTTGCAAAATATGTCTCCACCTAGATCATTATTATAACTATTTTAAAGTGAAAATATCACTTTCAATTTTATATTTAAATGGCACTCTTACAAAGGTAGGGAGTTAACAATTCTGAATCTTTGAATGTTTGAATTATTTTGTCCTGTTTATTTCCATCTAAATTTATATGTAAGCTTTATGTCCAGATTTATATCAAATATTTGAATGAACAAGTAGATTCATTTCTAATTTCCATTGTTAATTTATAAAACTATGTCATTCAAGTTCTTCTTTGGGTTTACTTTCTATGTGGAAATTATTTTTTTAATAAGAAATTTTTAAAATTCCCTATTACATGTGTGTTTGTATATTTTCAGGCAATATACTATTATGACAATCTTTTAGCCTGGGTCCCTTCTGTTTCTAATTTTTTCACTGTTTGTAAATTTATTTGTTTATTTTGTCATTGACAAACAACAATTTTATGTCATTATAGTATGCAGTGTTATTTATTGATATAAGCTTTACAATGTGAAATGGTTAAGTGAGGCAAATTAAAAAAATCTTTCACCCATTATGTTTACCAATTTGGCGTGTGAATCTTTTAAAATCTACTCCTTTTAGGAATTGAAATCATTTTTTTTGACATTATAATTATTTATTATAATTATTATTAGCCATTGATGTGTTTTGAAGTATCCATTCATGTCTTTGGTTGAATTTTTAAATAGCTTAGTTGTCTCATTATTATTGAGTTTTAAAGGTTCTTCACATAATCCAGATGCAAATTATTTATCAGAAATATGATTTGTAAATATTTCTTAATACTCTGTAACTTGTCTTTTCTTTTTCCCCATTAAGTTTATTGGTACATTTTAGGTATAAAATACAGTTACATTCATCATTGGGATCTTGTACCATTACATGAATATCTTGGTTCTTATTTTTTACCCATTCCCCTGCCCTCCCTTCACCTCCTCCCAGCCTTCCCTATTTGCAAAGACTTTGTTTCCATTTTTTTCCTTTTCTTATAGTTTTTTTTCCCCTTTTTTCCTTTCCCCTACCCCTCCCACTTCCCCTGCACATTTAGACCTTTCCTTCCTGTTGCACAATATCAATTATACATTTTTTTAAATTACAATATCAAGATCTAGGAGACAATACCACAGATTTTACAGAATTTAAAAGGCTATAGAAAGCATATTTCAAAAATCTGTTTTGAAATAAATTTGACAACTTCTAAGAAGTACCTTGGAAGACAAATTAATGAAACTTACTCTGGAGGAAATATAAAATTTGAATAGCATCTATTAAAGAAAGTATATTCCTAGCTTGAAAACCTACCTATATGACAACAGCAGGCTCATATACATTTTAACTGTTAAATTATGTCAAACAATTAAAGCAGAAAAAAGAAGGAACACTTCTCCCCTCATATTAGGAATTCAACATTGTGCTAACTTCATCTCCCTAATGAGTGTATAATTCAATCTTGTTATTGTACTGATCAGTATTTTTCTGATTCTAGAGTTGCACACCTTTCCTTGTGCTGTACTGTATATTTATCCTCTTCTTATGTCTACTTTTTAATTGGGTTGTCTATTAATGAGCTAGAAGAATTCTTTATATATTCTGGTCATAGGTTATATGCATTGTAAATATGGTCTGTTTAAGGACTACTTTTCATTTTAATTATGTCATTTAAAGGTCTAAATTTTGATGGAATCTCGATTTTTTTCTTTTATACATCATGTCTTTTGTATACTAGGTAGTTCTTGCCTACACTGAATTCATAAACATTCTCCCTTATAATTTCTTCTTAAAGTTTTATGCTTTTAGGCTTTTGTATTTAGGTTCATAGATCCCTTCAAGGAATTACAATCTTTATAATGCATTACTCTTATAGTGGTCTTTCTCTACAGTAGATCAAAAGTAGTTCTTTCTGTTTAATTGAAATTTTATGTACTTTGATAAATACTTCCCCATTGCAATCAAACCCTCTTTGAAAGAATATGGTAAAACTAATTTTATTTGGTAAATCAATGAATTCAACATCACTAGATTTCACATATACATGAGTTCATTGAGTGTCTTCTTGTGTCTGGCATATGTAACATGGCAAAATATCCTCCAGGTGCAGCCATGTTGATGCAAATCAAAAGACTTCTCCCATTTTTAAGATTGTATAATATTCTACACAGTGTATATGGGGATATTTTCTTTACCCCTTATCTGACGAGGAAACTTAGGTTGCCTGTGGTCAATTTCACTCTACACCTGTATGATATTCCACCCAGTATACATGGGACACTTTTTTTTCCTTTTCTCTTAAATTATTTTATTGGTATATATTGAGTATATCATACATTTACATTCATAATTATGAACTTGTAACTTTATTTTGGTTCTTATTTTTCCCCATTCCTCTGCTCTCACTTCAACCCTTCCAACCCTCCCTATTTACAAAGACTTTGTTTCCATTCAGTTCTTATCTCATATTTTTTTTCTTTTCCTTCTTTCCTTTCCCTTACCTCTCCAACTTCTCCTACCCCATTGGAACTTATCTTCCTATTTCACATTATCAATTATTCATTTTAAACTTTATTTACATTTTCAGTTTCTCATACCAGAGGAACTATTCAGTATTTACACAGGTTTGTCATATTTATTTCACTTAAGTGTATGCCCTCAATGTGCATCCATTTAGCTATAAATGTCTCTAATTTCTCATTCTTTATGGCTGAGGAGTACTTCACTTTATAAACAAAACACATTTCCTTTATGAAGTCTTCAGTTGATGGCCACTTGGGCTGTTTCCATGCTTTAGCTATTACAAACTGTGCAATTATAAACATGGGTGCACATTTATCACCGTGGTATGATACTTTTAATTCTTTTGGGAAGATACCCAGCAGAGGGATAGTTGGGTTGAATGGGACCTCTAAGCCTATTTCTTTGAGGTATCTCCATACTGATTTCCACAGTGGCTGCATCAGTCTGCACTCCCACCAACAATGGAGAAGGGTTCCTTTCTTCCAACAGCCCCACCAACATTTGTAATTGGTTGATTTCTTGATAGCAGATTCTTTCTGGGGTGAGGTGGAATCACAGTGCTGTTTTCATCTGCATCTCTCAGATGACCAGTGATTTTGGACATTTTTCATATGTTTATTTGCTGCTTTTCCTTCTTTGCCTGAGAAATGTCTGTTCATTTCAGATGCCCGTTTTTGAATCAGGTCTTTAAATTTGAGGGGGTCTGAATTTTGTAGGTTCTTTATATATTTTACCTAGTACTCCTTTGTCTAAAGAACAGCTAGTAAAATTTTTACCATATTGTAGGTTGTCTCTTAGATCTGTTGGTGGTTTCTTTTGCAGTGCAGAAGCTTTTTACAAGGATGAGATCCCAGTCGTTGATTCTCTGTGCTAGTTCCTGTGCTACTGAGGTTTTGTTCATAAAGTCTTTTCCTATGCCAGTGTTTTACAGAGATCTACCTAACCTATCTTCTAGCAAGTGTAGTGTTTCTAAATACTTAGATCTTTAATCCATTTTGATTTTAGTTTAGTGTATGGTGGTAGATATGTGTCTAGTTTTAATCTTTTGCTGGTTGGAATCCAGTTTCTCCAACACCAATTATCAAATAGGCTATCTTTCCTCCTATGAGGATGATTGGCTCCTTTGTCAAAGATGAGGTGCTTGAGTGTGTCTGCCATTGTTTTTGCATCTTCTAATCTATTCCACTTATCCTCAGGACTGTTTCTTTGGCAGTACCATGCTGGTTTTTTCACAACAGCTTTGTAGTATAGTTTGAAGTTGGCAACTCTAATACCCCCTGTCATGTGTCTGTTGCCTAGCATGTCTTAGGCTATTCTAGGTCTCTTCTGGTTCCAAATGATTTTTGAATTGTTTTCTGTAGTTCTGTGAAATATACTGTTGTGATTTCAATTGGAGTTGCATTAAATCTATATAGTAGTTTTGTAAGTATGGCCATTTTCATTATATTGGTTCTTCCTACCCAGGAACAAGGGATGTCTTTCCATTTTCTTATATCCTCTTCAATCTCTTTTTTTTTTAGAGTGCTATAGTATTCAATGTAGAGGTCTTTTGCTTCCTTTGTTTGATTGATTCCTAGATATTGCATATTATTGGATGCTATTGTGAAAGGAATTGTTTCACTAATTTCTCTATCAATGAGTCCATTATTTGTTTACAAGAAGGCAATTGATTTTTGAGTGTTGTCCTTGTATCCAGCTACTCTATTGAATCTGTCAATTGAGTCAAGAAGTCTTTTGGCAGAGTTTTTTGGTCTTCTATGTAGAGCACCATATCATCAGCAAATAATGACAGTTTAAATTCTTCCTTTCCTGTCTCTATTCCTTTTATTTCTTTCCCTTGTCTAATTGCTGTGGTAATGTTTCCAGACCTATTTTGAACAGGAGTGGTGATAGTGGAGATACTTGTCTTGTTCCTGATTTTCACATGAAAGTGTTCAGGTTTTGACCATTTAGTATGTTGTTCTCTGTTGGTTTTTCACAACCTTAATCACATTGAGATTAAGTAATTCTATTCCAATTTTCTTTAGGGTTTTTCATGAATGGGTGTTAGATTTTGTCAAATGCTTTTTCTGAAAGCACTTTTGAGATGATCACATGATTTTTTATCCTTGGTTCTCTTAATATAATGTATTACATCTATTTTTTATATATGTTGAACCGTCCTTGCATCCCTGAGATAAATCCAACTTGGTCCGGGTGTTTGATCTTCTTGATAACACCCTGTATGCTGTTTACCAGTATATTGTTGATGATTTTTGCATCTATATTCATTAGGGAGTTTGATCTGTATTTCTCTTTTCTTTCGGGTATTTCCCTGGTTTTGGAATCAAAGTAACACTTGCTTCCAGGAATGAATTTGGGAATGTTGCTTCCCTTTCAATTTCACTGAAGAGTTTAAAGAGTAGTGACAATAGTTCTTCTCTAAATGAATTGTAGAATTCAGCAGTGAAGACATCAGGACCTGGGCTTTTCTTTGTTGGTAAATTTTTAAATAACATTTTTTAATTTCACTGATTGTAATTCAGGGGTTTAGGATTTTTATATCCTCTTCATTCAACTTTGGTAATTAATATGTATATAAGAATCTGTCCACTTATTTTGTGTTTTCCATTTTATTAGAGTACATGTATTCAAATAGGTATTGATGATCCTCTGGATTTCTGCTGGATATGCTGTGACTTCTCTTGTTCCTAATTGCATGGATTTGAGCCTTTTCTTTCCTTGTTTTGATAAGGTTAGCTAAAGGTTTATCAATTTTATTTATTCTTTTGAAAAACCAACTCTGTTGTACATTGATGTTTTGTATCATTCTCTTAGTCTCAGTTGCATTGATTTCTGCTCTGATCTTTATAATTTCCTCCCTTGTATGAGCTTTGGTTTTGACTTGCTCTTTTTCTAAGAGCTTGAGGTTAAGCATTAGGTTGTTTATTTGAGCTTTCTCTATTTTCCTAATATGGGCATTCACTGCTATGAATTTCCCTCTTAGAACTGCTTTCATTGTGTACCATAAATTACTGTATGTTATGTTGGCATTATCTTTTAGTTGTACAAACTAATTTCTTCTTTAATTTCCTATGTGACCCATTGGTTGTTCAGGAGAGTGTTATTCAATTTCCTTGTGTTTGTGAAGTTCTTGCAGTTTCTTATGTTATTGATCTTAAATTTTATTGCACTATGCTCTGATAATATACAGGGGAAAACTTCAATTCCTTTGCATTCATTTAATGCTATGAGCTATCATGCAGTCTATTTTGGAAAATGAACCTTGTGCAGCCGAAGAAAATGTATATCCTAATTTTGTGAGGTAGAACACTCAGTAGACATCTATTAAGTCCATTTGTTCAAAAGTTTGGTACAGTACCATTATTTCATTATTGATTTTCTGTCTAGATTATCAGTCTATTTGTGACAGTGGGGTATAGAGGTCTCCCACTACAATTGTATTCATGCTTATTTGGTTTTGCATGTCCATTAATATCTGTTTTGAATAGTTGGGAGCACTAGTATTTGGTGCATATATATTTACAATTGTCTTCTCTTTCTCTTGGATTGTTCCCTTTGTAAGGTTGTAATGACCTTCTTTGTCCCTCTTAATTAGTTTTGTTTTGAAACCTACCTTTTCTACAAATAAAATAGCTACCCTTCCTTTCTTCCAGGTTCCTGTCACATGGAGAGTAGTTTTCCATCTTTTTACTTTTGGTCTGTGAATTTCTTTTCGAATCAAGTGTGTTTCTCATGTACAGCATATTGTTGGGTTTTGCTTTTAATGCATTCTGCCAATCTATTTCTTTTGATTGCTGAATTGAAAACATTAACATTAACATTGATGGTTATATTTGATATGTATTGACTCATGCTTGTCATTATATTTTACTGTTGTTGGCTCTTTTATTCCCCCCGCCCTTTCCCTTTAGTTTCTTTCCTTGCTTCATGGATTCCTTCTGTTGGTCCATGTGGAGTTGTGACCCTCATTGTCTTTTTCTAGGATACTGTTTAGAATTGTGTGGAGTGTTAGTTTTGTATTCATGAAGTTTCTCTGGTGTTCTTTGTCATGGAAGTATCTAATTTCGCTATTGATTTTGAAAGATAATTTTATGGGATACAACAGTCTAGGTTGGAGGTTATTTTCTTTTAAAGCTTAAAATACTGCACTTCAGGCTTTCCATGACTAGGGTTTGTGTTGAAAAGTCCACTGTGTTTCTGATGGGTTTCCTTTGTATGTAATTTGTTTCTTTTCTCTAACTGCTTGTAGGATTTTTTCCTCCTGTTGGGTTTCTGGGACCTTGCCTATTATATGTCTATATGTAGATTTTTCTTTTTTTGGTACCAGGGATCGAACTTGGGTCCTTGCCCTTGTGCAATAGTTGGCAAAACCACTGAGCTAAATCCCTGTCCCTAGGTGTAGTTTTTTTTATCATAGCTATTTGGAGTTCTATATGCGTCAATTATCTGTATGTCAAATTCTTTTCTGCTGTTTGGGAAGTTTTCTCTCATTAATTCTGTGAACAGATTTTTTACATCATTTGTACTTTCTCTTGCCTTTTTATGGACTCCTATCAGTCTTATGTTATTCTTCTTTGTATCATCTAGCAACTTTTGGATTGATTTCTCATGGTCCCTGCCTATTTTTAAGAAATCTCTCTTTTCATGTTCACTAACCACAATCCTGTCTTCTTTGTCTGATATTCTATCTTCACATTCACTCAATCTGCTGTGAATATTTTCAGTGGAATTTTTAATCTCCTGGATGTCTATTTTACTCTGTTTCATGGATTTCATTTCTTTCTTATGTTGGGAGATCATGGTTTCCATTTTGTTCCTATACTGGGCATTCATGGCCTTTATCATGGTCCTGAGCTCATCCATTTGTTTTTATCTGTTTCTGTTCTAGAGTCTCTAATCATGTCTTTAATTTCACTCACCATCTCTGAAGTTAACTGGGAAATTATTTGTCTTTTGAATTTTTCAAGAGTCTTATTCATCTTTTTTGTTACTTCCTGTTCTATTGGTTCAGGGTGTCCAACTGGTTGATTATCAGATATTTGCACCTCATTTCCCCCAGAATTTGTCTTAGGTGATCTGAAAGTCTGGCTTTATGTCTTGCATAAGTGCCTTGTCATTTCTAATTTTGATGTTGGTGGTGTTTTTTGTTTAATTCCTGGGCTGATAGATCAATATTGCTTATTGTGAGTATCTTTATTACTTGTGCTTAGAGCCCTTATGCAGTGATTTCTTCTCAAATGTATCTTCCAGTTATAGCCAGTCTTTTTAGGCTTTGTGTCTCTAATGACTCAGACAATCTCATTTTCAGTATAATAGAGAGGACAACTGATTAGATCAATCATGACACCTTAGCCCAATGCTACAATCAGGATCGACAATAACATCAAACTCAGCTTAGAAAATGACAATTTGTGGTAGCAATTAATCTGTAACCTTTAACTGTGTGAACTGGATCAAATTGAGGATCAGTCCAAATATGTTTGTAGTAAATAAACCCTTCAATATAGCAAATTTTCACTTTGGGATAAGGAATTTGAAGAGTCTAGGGAGAGAGGGAAAGTGAGATAGAAGGAGAAGAAAAGGTTAGAAGTGAGGCTAGAGGACACAGGCAGATCGTGCACATTTTGGAAGACTGTTGAAGGCAAGAGGAAGAGACAGAGCAAAGGAATATTGACAAGAACAGAATAAAGTAACAGCCATAGGGAAGCTTGAAACTGTATTGATCTTCCTATAAGCATGGTGACAGTTGAGAGAAGGGAAGAGAGCAAAAAACAATCCAAAATAGGACAGGAACAAGAACAAAGAGGGAGAAAAATGTAGAACAAGAAGGGAGAGAGAGAAAGAGAAAAAATATATAGGAAAAAAGGGCCTCCTTCAGGGTATGTCTCTGTTGTCCTGGTAGACAATGTTGGACACTGTACACAGATCTATGTCTCTTGCTCTCAGCAAACCAGCTATAGTTCACTTAGATTCAGGATGATTTCTGGCTTCAAGGCCCAAGTTGACCTCCCTGACCTCTTGCATGATTGAACTCTGCAAAGTTCTACAGCAGGATCTATCTGTGCCTTCCCCTGAAATGAGCTTGGGTTTCTATGGGAAGTGTTGATCCCACCAACATACCAGCCACGGTGGTCCAGTGTACCTTTACTGCCAAGATTTTCTTCACTTTCCCAGTAGGCCTCATTTTTCATTGAGGAGGAACCTCAGAGAGGTCCTCTCTCTACAGTTCACTTCTATTCTATCTTCTGGAGCTAGTGCCTATGGCCTTTATGGTCCCTTAGTGCCTATGCAATCTGGATTCAGATACCTCACAAGCCATGCAGTGAGCTCTGGGGGTGTGGTGCTGGCATCACCAGCAAGGCACATTCTTTACCCCATACCCAAAGAGGAAAACTAGGTTGTTTCTTTATCTTAGCTATGTTAAAAATGCACCCATAAAGAGAAAGCTGTAATTCCTTCAGTAGACTGATTCTGCTCCTTAGATACAAGGGAGGGGATTCTTCTATCATATGTTAGCTCTGTAGTTAGTGTTTTGAGGGACCTCCACACAGTTTTGCATGATGGGATTGTTAATGTGCAAACCTACAAATGTGGCCCAGGGTCGATTTCACTCTTCACCTCACCCACACTGTCATCTTTCATCTTTGTGACAATAGCTATCTTAGACATCTGTTAGATGTCAGGTGATGGCTCTTTGCAGGTTTAGTTTACATTTACCAATGACGTAGTGATGAGGTGTTCGTTTGTGTATCTATTTGCCACTTTACATCTTCTGAGAACTATGTAGCTGCTCTGTCTTCTTGGACTGGATTATTTGTTTTCTCCACATTGAGTTGCTTCAGTTCCTTATATATTTCCACATTAGTCCCATACCGGTATATGGATTGCAAATACTTTCTCTCAGTATTCAAGTTGTTTCTTCACTCTCTACTTTTTTGCCTTTATCAGAAAAAAATGTTTAGTTTAGTATACTCTTATGTGAATTTTTGCTTTTTTTTTTTTTTGTCTGAGGCTAGGAGTCAAATCCAAGAGGTTCTTGCCCAGCTGAATGATGGGAGAAATGCCTCTTCATTCTCTTCTAACAGTTATACAAAACAAGGTCTTAAGGAATGAAGTTTTAAATTTGATCTTTGTATGTGGTATCAGATAAGCATCCTGTTTCCTTCTTCTAATTGTGAATATAAAGGTTTTCAATATTGTGATTGTTTCTGTAGTCATGGTATTTTGTGATAGTTCAGTTAATCTTGAATGAGGGTTTATTTCTGGGCTATCACTCTCTTTCTTCAATTTTGGGTAAATGTGAGTCAGGAGATTATAACATGGCAAAGGAGCTGGGCATCTGGGTGTGAACTGTCTTATGACTTGTACCTAGATGTCCACCCAAAGCCTCAAACAGTCATTGGTGGGGCTATGGGAGGTGGCTGGTTATAGAGTGTGTCATGCGGGATTAGGCATGTGATGCTGGGATTGAGGGAGGGTGATTATTAATTAGTTTGGCAGAGTTGATTGGCTCAGCATAGTTCTGGGAGTGGACTATGGGAAGGCCTTCTGGGAGAAGGAGTGCTCCCCACCCTAAGGGTGTATACCCTAGATAGAATATAAGTGACTGGAAGAAGGCTGCTGTGGTTGCTTGTCACTTGCTACTTACCACTTGCTGCACTTTGCTTTGCTGACCTCTGACCCCCATGAACTGTTTTCCTCTGTGATGCCCCTCTGCCATGCTATGTTGCCTTGGAGCCAGCCAACTATGAACTGAAACTACTACAAACTGTCAGCTATAAAAAACTATTCCTCCTTTCAATTTGAGTGTCTGGTATTCTGTCTCAACAGTGAGCAAAGTAACTAAGACAATCTGTCAGTCCAGGAGACCTGTCACAGTGACCAGGGACCCATGTGATAAAGAGCTTCCAAGCCTTGCATAAGATGCTGGATCTGACATCAGAAGAGCAGCGTCAAAGATGGCAGCCATTGACCTCAGGACCACTCTCTTCTTTCTCTTGCTGTGGCCCACCTTGTATGCAGGACACATTTTCTTTTTCCAGACTCCTTCACAGTACTCTTTTTCTTGCTTCTTCTCTCCCTTATTTTACCTTTAAGAAATGAAAATATCAGGGTTCTTCTGTTGTCCAATGCAACTGACTCAACCAGTCAACAACAACCTGCAAGGGAACCCCAGAATTCAATAGTGAATATAACTACATTTTATGCTACTCTTGGGCTGTTTTTTGAAGTCAGGTGTTACAATGATTCCAGCCCTGTTATTATTCTTCAGGATTGCTTTGGATACTTGCAATTTTTTATGATTACATAAAAAATTAATACTTTTTTCATGAGAAATAATATTGAAATTTTGAAAAGAAGTGAATTGAATCTGCAGATGATTGAGAAGCACTGACATAAGAATTTTAGGAATTCTGATTCTTTCAATTCAGGAAGACACAGACATTTTGTTCATTTGTTTTGTCTACAATTGCTTTCTTCAATATTTTACTGTTTTCAGTATTCACATCTTTCTCATAGTGCTTAAAAAGATTTTACTCTTTCACCTCCTTGTTCCTTAAAGTCATGAAGACTTTTAGAACAAGTAATGAAATGGGAAGATTTGCATTTTTAAACATTACTGCAGCTGTAGAATAAGGAATATATTAAAGGAAATGAGGAAGGAAATGTTGTGGCATGGCCATGAGTGTCCACACCACAGATGATAGTATTGTGGACCATGCAGTTACTAGCACAGTTAGGGAGAAATGGATGGTTGGAAAAGATTCTTAGATTAGAAAATTGATCACTCCTGAACAGGATAAAATGTGAAGCATAAAGAGGAAGAGGCTGAAGATTAAATAGGTAAGAAGACACCAGGTGAATTTACAAAGAAGAGGTAACTGACACAAGTGAGCAGTCTGGACAGAAGGATGTGTTAGAGAGGATGACTGGAGAAATGAAGCAGGAGGTGCCTTGAGGTTTCTGGGGCTGCAATATCTGGCCATCTGAGGAGGGGTAGCACAGAAGGGAGTGAGAGGGTTGGCTGCCACATGGAAGGCATTGAACACCATGCCACGGAATTGAACCATGTCAAAGGTCAATGATGAGAATCAACAGAAAGATTTAGGGAACTTAGAAAGGGACCGGATCAAAAAGGGAATTCTTTAAATAGCCTCATAGACAGATTAGAGGAGAACTCTGGAGTGTGATGCAGACCAGGTGGGAAGAGAGGGTGAATGACAGATTCAGAACAGACCAGTGACTTTAGTGTAGATAGAAGACAGATACGGTTCCACTCTAGAAATGTTATACCTAATGTGCCCAGGAAGTGAGATATGTGTGTGCATAAAGCAAGGAAAAGTCCCAGCCTGAAAATGAAGCTTCAAAGAATTGGGTATGGGGAAGCCAGAAACAAAGATTAGTTCAGCATGGGGCTTTGTGGGGTCTGAGAAGAGCCTCCAGCAGGACAGAGATGACCAGTGTTCAGGAGTTGGTACAGGAGGAGCTGAAAATGAGGAAATTTATAATATTAAATATATATATTAGAAAAGAAAAATGAAACAACAATATAAGCAGCTATCTCAAGAAGCTAGAAGAACTACAAGTTAAATTCAAGGAAAATAAAAGGAAGGCAATAATATAGAGCTGAAGTTAATTTTTTAAAAAATCATATAAAGAAAGACCAAAGTGAAAAATCATAGTTCTTATAGATCTTGTAAATATGAGGACACTGTAAACAACTTTACAGAGATAAATCCAAATATAAAAATTAAACTGACAAGTGTCTATAAAAATGGAATCTCAATGTAAAACCTTCCTACAATGAAAACTCAATGTTCATGTAATATATATGCAGAATTATATCAACATTCAAGGAAAAAAGAATGGTGATTTCAAAATAAAATCTTTTAGAGAACCTGAAAGAGGACTACTTCCCAATTTTCTTCTTAATGACCACCTAAGAGTGATACAAAATTGGCAAAAAAACAGCACAAAGAAGGAAAATAATGAGCCAATCATTGTCATGATCAACAAGTAGAGAATCCTGAAGAAATATCAAACTACTCCAGAATATATAAAAGGATGATATGGCATGAACAAGTTGAGTGAATGCAAGAATGCAAGGCTGTTTCAGGTTTTAAATCAATCATGCACTGTCCTACATTTACATAGTAAGAAAGAAAAACTATGAACTTAGATGTATAAATGTGCATATAGAGAAAATTTTAAAAATATACATTCATAGTGTTTTTAAAAGCATTTAACTATTAAGAAATACTGAGGAATTTCCTGTATCTTATATAAGAAAATTACAGAAATCCTATAGGAAGCACTATGCTTGATTGTGAAATTATGAAAGATTCCTCAGTGACAGAAAACACACACAACACTTTCTGTCTCCTTTCCCTGCATCCCTGTCAAGGCAATAAGGCAATAAAAAGGAATAAGAAGTATAAAGACCAGAAAAGAAGGAATGAAACTGTGACTGGCAACATAACCAGGTATATACAAAATTCAGTCAGCTATTAACATTAATACTTGTAGTAATATTGTGGGAAATAAGTCATTGTGTTTAAAGTACTTTTACATTACTGTAATAAATAGAAAACTGCTATTTATGAGGTGAAGCTGGGTGAGGAGGGGGCTGAAGATAGTGTGGACAGAGTCAGGGTGATGCTCCAGCAGGTGGCCAGGGCTCAGGAGGCTGGGGGCTCATAGGGAAAGGGGGAGCAGCAAGCACTGCAAATCACAGGAGCCAAGTCTCCCACTGTGGGTCAGAGATTCACAGATATGGAAATGGGAAAGACTGGAATCAGTCTTGCGGCTGAGTTGCAATGGAAAGAACCAGTGTGAATTCAGTTTTTGATAACAGCAGACAGACAAGCAATAGACACAGATGTGGCAGTGTACATGACTTCACAGAGGCTTTAAAGCCCATTTGGCACAATCAAAATCTGATCCAGAAAATAGGAGAGGAAACACATCCCAGTTAATTATATGAGGTCAATGTTACTAAGATACACAAACCAGAAAAACACAACATAAAAGCTGGTGTGGTGGCACACACCTGCAGTCCCAGAGCATGGGAAGCTGAGGCAGGAGGATCACTGCAATTTTGAGGCCAGAGTGGGCTATGTAGTGATTTGAAGGCCAGGTCCAACTTCATAGTGAGACCCTGTCTCAAAAACTTAAAAAAAAACAACTACAACATAACAAGAAAATAACATTAATACTCCCCAGGAGTATATACTCAAAAGTCCTCAACAGTATTAGAGAATTCAGGCAACAATATCAAAAAGAATTATAAATCATCATAAATGGGTTTTTTCTCTAGAAATGCAATGCTGATTCTACATCTCAAAGGCAACCCAGGATAAACACAGGCTAAACAAGAAAAACAAACTTAAGAAAAACTTTCCACATGAACTATTTTCTGACTCAGCCCCAGAGACATAGAAACTTTAGTCCTACAGGTCCATCAGTCCTGCCCTTTGCTATACTCTCAGGTGCACATATCATATCTTCTATTATACAACCACCACCATGTTGTTTATTATTACCGTGTGTAACCTTGTTATATTCTTTACAGAAGCTGGAAGAAAAATCAAGGGGAAGTGTAAATTTTTAAAGTTTTTCTATTAACCTATTTATTGTAATTGCTTTTTAAACAAGCTTAGGGAATAAATAAAATGCAATGTGCAATTGTACTGTCTTGGATTAGTTATGACATTTCCTCTTTTATTTGTATTTTGTGAATTCAGATCCCTGTCTGGAGTCACCTGCCTTCACCCCAAATAACTTCCTTTATGATTTCGTGAAAGGAAGATTTGATAGCAATTAACTTCGTCAGCTTTTGTTTGCCTGTGGATGTGTGTATTTGCCCTTCATGTTTATACTGTAGAAATGCTCTTTCCCCAGATGTGAGGCTTCTTACTTTGAATGGACTGACAACATCTTTCCCCACCTCTGCCTCCTCTCCTTCTGGTGAGAAGTCAGATGTTGTTCTGGGGCTTCACTCCCTGTGCTGTGTGATGATGAATCATTTTCCTCTTACAGGGCCAAGGATTTCCATCCTGACTTTCAGTGCTTTTACTGTGCTGTGTTTGGAGCCAGCCTGGAGTGTATGGCACTTCTGGGATGCATAGGTTAATGTTTTTCAGTAAATTTAGGTGTTTTCAGTACTAAGCATTCACTTTGGATTTTTTATTTTTTCATGTTTAAGTAGCTTTCACATTTGCTCTCACATTTTTCTCCAGGAAGAGCTGCTGGGGGAAATGTCCAGTGAAGCCCTCAGGAATAAGAGCCTTGTGGCCTTGGAGTCCAGGGGTCAGGTGCTTCTCTCAAAGCCCACCTGACTCTGCAGCTCTCTGAGTCCCAGCCCACCCCTTCTTATTGGCTGTGCTGACCCTGTGTCCCAGTACCCTGAGATGAGGGCCAGACCTGCTCCTCCAGGGCCCCACCTCACAGAAATTCATTTAAACTGTCTCTGTGACCTCCCCATCAGCTGCAGGCTCCTCTGTCCTGCATTTCAGACCTGTGCAGTGGCCTCCTGTTGGCAATGTTTTACCCTGCACCAAGGTGGGTGGACGCTGCCAGCCGTGCTGTCCTGGATGCTGTACCCTACTTTGTATGTTCTCAGTGGGAAGTGGGGAGAAACTATGTCCCTGCTGTGACATTCTCCCTCTAAAAACAGCAGAGACATTTAAAGGTCTCTGTTCCTTGTACACAAAGGTCTTTTGATGCTGGTGAGTTTGCTCACTGAGTTACTTCTGACTGTCACAGCCCTGAGTGAGCACAGATTCTCCTCAGCTGGGCCACTGTGAGAGCAGGGCACAGGGTCTTGGGGCAGGATGCATGCCTCCCTGCATCTACCAAGTTGTGCTGTAGCTGATGGTTTTCATAAGGAGCATGCAGACTGCATGTGTGAGAAGAGGCAAGAAAAAATGACAGAGATGGAAGGAAAATGAAGAAATTTTCTCAAAGCTTCCTGGAAATTAAATTAATGCATGAATAGATTGAGGTTTTGTCTAAACAATGCAAAACTTAGGCAAAACTTAAACAATTTAGCAAATCATCCAGGAGCTTGTGCTACACTTAGGCCAATCCTTTGCTTATTCTACAGAAGCCTGTGGAAACTAGGCAGGGATTTCCAAAGTGAGACCTTCCAGACTGATTCCTCATAGCATTACTTTAAAAATGTCATGTGCAAGGCAATGACTGGCTTTCTACATTACAGGGAGGGCACAATGAATTTATATTCTTTTTATATTTCTAAAATTCCTATGACTCTATGTCTGCAGTGCATAACTATGCCTCTAATTGTGGGGAGTTGGTGGGTGTACAGAACACAGCACAATGCTTTTCACACCCCTTCCCCTCCCTCACTCCTCCCCCTCCATCTCTCCAACCCCTTTTCATGGAGGTCACATCTGAGGAGATAGGCACGATGGGCTGCAGCACCTGGGCTGCCCATGTCAGGCTCAGGTCCAGTGGAGAAGTGGTGGCCCCACTCCACCTGGAGGCTGCCTGCCCTGGGAAGCAGACTGTGGGCTCAGGAACCTACAGTGGGCCTTACAATCTCAGGTTGCAGGAGAGCTGCTGAGCAGGACAACACACATCATCTTTCCTCCACAGTACCTGTGTGTATAATCCTAGTAAACCCTGCGCTCCTTTAATATCTTTTTAATTTAAGCCAGCCTCAGTTTTGTGAATTGGACTGGTTCAGGACAGCACTAGTTAGAAGCACAGAAGGGCTACATAAAGAAGGTCTTCCTAGTTTCAGTTTCTCAGTGTAGACCAGAAAGCACCTGGTGATGTATTCACAGTGCCTGGTCCTGGATTCCTGTCCTGTTTCTCAGATAAGGACACAGGAGACTGGAAAGCTGCAGATGCTCACTCTAAAGTCCCAGAGTTCATGAAAGGCTGCTCTCCCAGATACTTCAAGCCCAGGTTTATTTTCCCAGTCAGGGGCAAATAAACCCAAAAGTCATTTGCCACAGTGAGGACACCTGCACTGTTCAGGGGCCTGCCTAAAGGTCATGGGTATTTTTCCTGTCCACCTCCCCCAGGCATAGGATGGACCCCACCAGGAAGAGCAGGTCACCAGGGCCGGCCTTGCTCTGCTCCTGGGCAGTTAGGGTCCAGCAAAGGGCTCTGTGGCTCACCAAGACAGAGGCTATAAGTCTCTCAAACAGACCAGGTACATGAACATTTTAATATCTAACATTTTATGATTCTATTTCAATTTGACTTTATTCTAATGATTTCAATTTTTGGAAATATGGAGAAAGATTTAGAAACACAGACAAGAGTTAGTAATATGATTTTACATTTAATTACAACATTGTAAAACCTTATATTGGCCTAGTTTGGCCTAGTTTGAAAACCTCTCACATGAAAATAAGTTGTAATATGTATATGAGTTGAAATTATGTTTCTGATATGGAAGCATAAAAGTATTCCAGTGTATCCTGCACTGGAAGCCCATAGCTATAGTCACCTTTATAAATTGAGACATCACATTTTCAAAGGGACATTGCAAAGATCATCCCATGGAAATATGTAAAACTGGAGAATTTTTGTAGAATTCATAGAGGAATATACATGAGATTTGGAAAGGAAAGGCTGGCACAAAAAAGGATGAAGGAAAGCAGTAGCCATCTTTATAGTATGAAGGGTTTAGTGTTAAAAAGGGAGAAGATTGCTTCACAGAGATACAGAGATGGGAAGGGACAGGAGGAGTACAGAGTAGGTTTGATCCAAGGCAGCACAGAAGTTCCCAGCAGCAGGACTCAGTGATGCAGGAACATGGGTCCTGCTCTTTCACTTGGCAGAAGCCTCACCAGTGGTAACCTAGCAGCGGCAAATTGTAAACAGAGTTGACTGTCACTCGATATGAGTGATGTATGGTATTGTGATCATCATAGACCTGCTCCAGGTTTCCATCCTGCCTTCAAACTGCAGCAATGAGGGAGACAGAATTTGGTAACTGTGGGTGCTCAACCAACCATGAGGATACTTGGAAGTGTCAGCATGGAATGAATGCATGGCCTTCTGCTGGTGTGTGATGTTATGTAATAAACAGTAATAAACCTAGTGAAGCCTGAAAGACTATTTTATTCAATAGTCATGCCATGTTATCTGATAACTTTTCTTTCTTGGGTACAAATTGCAGGCCAAATATATCAATGCCCCTCAAAGACATGTGGATTTCTTGCAGGCTTAGTTACACTGCATCTATTTTTTCCTGAAAATTTCCACTAACACTATTTCCTTCAAGTCAGGGGATGTTTGAGCAAAAAGAAAGATTCCAAGTACTATAATGTGCTTGGATTCCCTGGCTTTATGGACCTGCCAATCAGAAGGGATTTAACACTCAGATTTAGATTTTAAATGAGTATCTGTATTGTTTAAAAGAGAGATTGGTAATTCTCATACATTTACCAATAGTGTTGAAAAATCACCATGTGTGTATATCACAGGCATTCTGGTTTGTACTGTATAAAACGTTTTCACCTATAAATCTTAATTTCTTATTTAATCCCTAAAGCAGCCCTGTGTGTTTATTATCTCAACTAAATATACAGATATGAGGCTCAGAGAGCTCGAGGACACTCCAGGGTGACAGAATTAGGTCATGTGGTGAGCAGGAGAGGATCTCAGGTCATCCAGCTCTGCACTTTGTCACATTGTGTGTCTACTCCATTGCTGTATGGAAAACTTCCTGTATGGAGGCACAGAATCAGTGTGGATGCATCCTTATCATTGATTTCATACCACATCATAGCACAGTGACAGTCCATGCTCAGCAACATGTATAGGTCCATCTTGTTCTCCTCATATGAGAGCAGATAATACACAACACCAGATATTTCATTTAGAACTGCAGTTCACATTGTGAGGGCTTCCTGTATGGAAAATTAGACCTTTAATGAACAAAAGAACAAAGCTGGTAATCTGCAAAACAGAAGTAGCTCTTCATTCACTAGCTGGAGAAGAAGAAAGACAGCCTGAGATAATAAAATATGTGTAGACAAATAAGGAGCAAAATAAAAGATAGATACATCGGACGTAGGAAGAAGTTCAAATAATCCCCTAAATTACCCACTCTACTGATTCAAAAATATTTTAAAATCTATGCTAATTTGTTTCATTTACACTACTAGTTTCTCTTTGTTCATTGAAAAGAAACTTTCGTGCTATTATGTTTGTTCCTTTTTGTGAGACAGAATCTTTGTCTTGTACTTTGAGTAACTGCTTTGAAGATAATGATACAAAGTATATAAACCACTGTTCTCTTATAATTTTGTTATGAAATTTTGTTTTACTTTCACATAATTTTTTAAAAATTTTAAAACCATAAGGTGTGACTATGGATAGAGAACCTAGAAATGTATTTAAGGATGCCACAACACACATCTGTTCTCTTTGTTTTGAGAACTTAAGATGGGATACAAGTTAAACCTGAAATATAGACATTGTCAAAGGACTGATACATAGGCCATTCCTCAAACTGCACAGTAGTTTTCCTTCTAAGGCCTGATTTACTAGAGTACGTGCATAGCAGACACAAGGTCTTGAGGTTGATCTTCAACATTGCAAATAAGAATAGTCATAAGGCAGAAGATACAGATTATAAATGAGATAAAATTACACATATTATTACAAAAATGTATGAAACCTGGCACCAATGAGTCTGAAATAATGAAATAAAACAGTAAACATTATTTGCACTCTTAAAAATGCAGTTGAGATTATAATATGTGGTGTGAGTTCTCAGTTATGAATATTTTTCACTAATCAAATTAATGATCATACCCAGGTAAAGTTTTCAGTGATTCACATGGTTCACACATGTTATGTGGTGGATGCAGTTGAGGTGTAGCTGTTGTTCTGGGTGTGGGTAGAACACAGAGTGAGCTGACACTGCTGGTCCAGACAATGCCGCACTAACAGCCTGACCCCAACAAGACTCTCTGATTTCTGCAACAAAAAAGAGGTTTCCTAGCTCCCTGCTTCCTGAGTTGATCTTGGAGACCAAAAATCAACAGATACAAACCACCTCTTAGCACACCTCGGGCATAAAGTAAACTCTTCATAATGCCATCATCACTGTGTTCAATAGTTTTATTTTTTCTGTACAATTGACTTAAGTGTTCACAATTTTAGAATATTAGAGAAGCATTAGATTAGCTTGGTCAATTTAGCTCACAGTTTGGAAAATATCTTGTACATATTTAGCCTTAAAAGGTGAAATAGCATTAATTACTTTTATATAGTGTTCCTGATTTTTATACTTTAACATATCCTAAAATTATATGAAATACAGTACATGAGGCATGTTGACCTAGATTAATGGAGGAAAAAAGAACAAGTATTGTACAATTCCATTCATATGAGTAATCTAGTACATTCAAATTGAAAGAGACAGAAAACACTGTACAGTTGTGCTTGACAAAAGCTTCACAAAGACAGGGAGGGAAAGTTCTTAAAGGATAGAGACTTTCAATTTTGCAAGATGAAGAGAGTTCTGGAGAAGACTTTTCAATGTGAATGTTCATAGCACTGGTGAGCTCTACACTTAAACCTGATTAACATAGGAGATTTTATTTTAGGGACATTTAACTTTAATTTGAAGAATTCTAAAAATTTAAAACAGCTGAAAACACTATCCATGTAATGGGTGAAAATATTGGGAAAATACATATTGAACAAGGAACTGAAAATTAGGCTATATGGAACCTGTTATAATTCAATGATAAAATCAAAGATCTCAATTAAAAGTAGATGGAATCTAAGTACATAATTTTCCAAGGAAGATTTAGACATATCTGTAAGTCCATAGAAAGATACTTCACATGACTTGTCAAACTGAAAGTGTAAGTTAAAGCCAGAATGAGGTAACGCGCCACACCCTGAGGAAGGCATAGATTCTATGGAGATACTAACATGTGGAAATTGAAACTTCCCTCACCTCCTCATAGTAATGAAAATTTGCAGCCATTGTGAAAGTGTGGCAGTTCCTCACATGATTAAGTGTAACATTATCTTTTGACCTCTGAATTCTGTTTCAAGTGAATGATTCCACACTCAAGACAGATAGAAACACCTGTCCACAGGAAAACCTGGTAAAGTAGTGTTTACAGTAATTTTATTCATTGTAGACAAATGTTAGGGAGCTACCAAACATCCATCATGACATGATAGATGAACCAATTATGCTATAGCCAACATATGTTCAAAACATGCAAGGGGGGATTAATCTTTTTAGATTCACTCTAATAAATGACACATTGCCATTAATCACTCTCAGAATACTCCTCCTCAATACTAATACCCTACCACCATTATTCCCACATTCTGAAGAAGTTCTGGAAGTCCCCTTTCCAGAGTGTCTCTATGAGGTCTGACCAATATATAGTGACAGCTGCTGCCAAGTGTTATCCAGCAAAAAGGCAAGCTTATAAGAACATGACATTGTGCAATATGCATGTCCTCTAGTCTACTTTCTCATACTATCCTCATGCCCAGTGAAACCTCCCAAGCCTGCTCTTTATTCTCCAGATTCTCAGTAGCATTCTGATCCTGTGAACTCTTAAAGAATCACCATTAAGCTCTGTGTACAGCATTCTAGGGCTTCCTTAGTGTCCATCTTCAAAACTTTCAAAACTCCTCCAATTAAACCAATTCTAAAACTTATGATCAGACAGAGTCACAGAAATGGCTCCATTCCAAGTCACTGTTTCCTGCAAAGTCCCTAAATACATGACACCCGCAATTTAAAAGAATAGAGGATTAATTTGGCTCTTAGATTCAGAGGATTCATTCCTTGCTCAGCTGGTTCCAGAGAAGGAATATCATGGAAAGATTGTAACAAAGCCAGAAAACATATCAGAGAAATAGCATCAGAGAGGAAGGAACCAGGGACCGTATATGGACTATAAGGATGGACCTCCATGACCCAGCCAGATACATAGAAGTGAGATTAACTAATCACACAGGTGGCTCTCAACCAAGTCAAATTGACACTTAAGATTAATGACAGTTTCTCACTTTCAAAAGATTTTCCAAGTATGTTAGCATTGATGCAACTTTCTATCACTGTTATAATTTACCTATTTGGTCCTAGTGTGGAATTTAAAATTGATGATGGTATATTGGTTGGATGATTCTTTATACTCTTATTTTCATGTTTATCATAAACATAGTGAGACCACCTGACATGAAATAGAAGGCTCTATACAAGCATGCAACACTCTAGTGAGACACAGCCCACAAAGCAGACAATTTAAATGTCTAGGGTGAAGGTAATAACTAAGCAACTGAATGAATTCATGAAGAAAATTCATGAATAAATGAAGCAAATGAAAAGACACCCTAAAGGAGCCAAAATAAGGACTTAAATTGTTGACAAATGCAGCCAAGGTATTGGTTTCTTTCAGCAGAGTTTCCACCACAACAGATGTATTTATCCAGCTACAGTAGGAGGTATTGGCTGCCACTCCTTTCTACCCTGTTCTCCCAACAGATAGTGCAAAACAATGTTGTTATTTAAAACAAATTTAGCAAGACAATTGGAGTTTTCTGGCAATAATAGGCTCTGCAATAAGTTGTTAGCCTGTGCTACCCACTATTTGAGATAATTTTCTTATTACAATTTTATTTACATATATGCAAAGCCAGCTTAGGAGTATTTTGCAAAAAGATGCCCATTTAGATGGGTTTATATGTAGGGCAAAATTCATCTTCATGCTCTAGTGCAATGTAAGAGTTATAGACTAATGTTTTCTTTCAATTAGCTGTAGAGTGGAAATGGTACTAACTGAATCTCTTTCCACTTATTGTAATATGAACTTACCCACACATATGGTGGATCAATAATTCCTTTACATTTCAAATGTATCCTGGAGATCCACAGTAGAGAGTTTCCTTTGGGACACTTAGGGCATATGTTTCCACCATTAGGGAAACACTAGATATGTACATATCTGTGGCTCCTTTATTAAAGTATGAGATAAACTTTAATGCTACTGAAGACTACAAAATCAGGATTATGAATTTGTCTAAGTGTTCCATTGTCTTTCATTTTGTTTTGTTATTCAATTTCTGGCATAAGTTAATTTTTAAATCCTCAATGTAGGTTTTGCCTACTGCTAAATTAAACCTAGCAGTTTGAAGGTGTGAACATAAATGTCTAACCCTAAAGGACCAAATACTACACTTGATACATCAATGAAATATGTTAAAATATGAATCAGAGAATCTTTAATATGAAAACACTTCTGAATAATAAGATGCTGTGATGGAGAGGCTCACATCCTGGAAGCAGGTTCCCCAATGTAGGGGTAACAAGAGATGATAGAATCTTTAAGATGTGCAGCCTATAGAGAGGTAAGGGAGTTATGGAGTAAAATCTTGAGAAAAGATTAATATAGTTCTCACAGGAATGAACTGTTTAGCAAAAGAGAATGTTCCTTCAAAAGACCAAGTTGCTGGGACCAGGACCCACCTTATCCCCTTCACTCTCTTCATCTTTAGTCACATTTTTCTCTCTTCCTCTCCCTCTTCTTCTCCCCTTCTATGTGATACTGTCTCCCATTAGCTGCTCACCAATGCTTGTGCTGTGCATTTGATTTGTTTTATATAGTTGGGTGCACTAGTGTTTGGTGCATAATTATTTATGATTGTCATCTCTTCCTCTTGGATTGTTCCCTTTACAAGGATGTAGTACTTGAGGTTGTGGAAGAAGGTGAATCTGTCAATGGTGACCTTGAACTTCTCCATCCGATGAGTGTGTAGGATTATGATATTACTGTTTCTCATGGCCACCAAGAGCCATACCTCACTGGGGTCGTGAGTGAAGCTGAGGATCTCATTCTGTAAGCTGTACTGGTGCAGCCTTTGATAGTTCCTCAGGTTCCAGGAGTAGAGGATGGTGTCTTCACCTCCTGTCTGAACTTATTGCCTGTGATGTCAACACAGCAGGACCCATAGGTGGGGACTTCATGTTTCCTGATCAAAATTTGGTTCTGCAAATCCCAGATCTCCACAAATCCTTTGAAACAAGCCAGGCAGATCTGGACGTCTGAGGAGATGGCCAGGGAATGGCATATGGTCCTCGTAGAAGCCAGGTTCGTTCAGACCCGGGGCGTGGGCACCAAGTCCCAGGGAGTCAGGGTCTGGGCCCAGCCCCCTGTAATCAGGCTCTGCTCATCAGGGAACAGCTTGCAGGTGAGGACACAGTCATATGGGTGCTGAAGGTCCATCTGGGCCTGAGGGAACTTGTCCCAGGCCTGCAGAGCACTCTCATCCCATACCCAGATGTAGCCGGTGCCACATGTGTACACGTGGTGGCTTGAACCACTGATGGCAATAGCAGAGACTTTCCTTCCATGACAGAGTGTGCCAACCTTCCAGGCACCCCATGGGGTCCTCTGCCTGACCACTGCTTTATCTGGAACTTTATCTGGAATAAAAGTCAAAAGGAAACTCATAGACTGAAAGTTAAAAGGTTGAAAACAATACTCCATGTGACAGGAACCTTAACAAAAGCAGGGGTAGCTATCCTCTTTGCAGATCAAGTATATTTCAGAACAACACTGATTAAGAGAAACAAAGAAGGACACTACATCCTTGTAAAGGGAACAACCCAAGAGGAAGAAATGACAATCATAAATATTTATGCACCAAACACTAGTGCACCCAACTATATAAAAAAAAAACTAATGGACATGAAAAGTCATATATGCACTAATACAATTGTAGTGGGGGTCATCAACACCCCACTGTCACAAATAGATAGATCAACTAGACAAAAATAAGTAATGAAATACTAGAACTCAATTGAAATCTTGAACAAATGAACTTAACAGATGTTTACAGAGTCTTCCACCCCACAAAATCAGAATACACATTCTTCTCAGCTGCACATGGGTCATTTTCCAAAATAGACCACATAGTCACACATAGAACATGTTTAATTAAGTGCAAAGGAATTGAAGTTATTCTCTGTATATTATCAGACCATAGTGCGATAAAATTGGAGATCTGTAGCAAAAGAAACTGGAAAAAATTCATAAACACATGGAAATTGAACAACAAACTTCTGAATAACCAATGGGTCACCGAGGAAATTAAAGAAGAAATCAGACAGTTCCTTCAATTAAATGACAATGACAATACAACATATCGGAATCTGTGGGACACAATAAAAGCAGTCTTATGAGGGAAATTCATAGCAGTGTATATGCATATTAGGAAAACAGAATGAGCCCAATTAAACAACCTGATGCTGAACCTCAAGCTTCTAGAAAGAGAAGAGCAGGACAACCCCAAAGCTCATACAAGGGAGGAAATTATAAAGATCAGAGAAGAAATAAATGCAATGGAGACTAAGAGAATGATACAAAAAAATCAATGAAGTCAAGAGTTGGTTCTTCAAAAGAGTCAACAAAATTGACAAACCCTTAGCCAACCTTATCAGAAAAAGAAAAGAAAAGGCCCAAACCCATGCAATTAGGAATGAACGGGGTAACATTACAGCAGACTCAGCAAAAATCCAGAGGATCATCAATACCTACTTCCAGAACCTATACACCAATAAAATGGACAACACAAAAGAGATGGACAGATTCCTAGATATATATGAATTGCCTAAGTTGAACAAAGAAAACTTAAAAATTCTAAACAACCCAATATCAACCAATGAAATTGAAAACATAATTAAAAATTTATCAACTAAGGAAAGCCCAGGCCCTGACGGCTTCACTGCTGAATTCTACAAGACATTTAGAGAGGAACTACTACCACTAGTGTTAATTTCAATGAAATTGAAAGTGAGGCAATACTCCCAAATTCATTCCTGGAAGCAAGCATCACTTTGATCCCCAAAGCAGAGAAAGACCCAACCCAAAAGGAGAATTAAAGGCCAATCTCACTAATGAACATAGATGCAAAATCCTTAATAAGATACTGGCAAATAGAATGCAGAAGATCATCAAGAAGATCATACACCCCGACAAAGTGGGATTCATCCCAGGCATGCAGGGATGGTTCTACATATGCGAATCAATCAGTTAAAACAAAATTTAATGTACTTGGTATGCTTTATCCATAAAATGAGATATCTCTAGTAGAAAATATCTAATAATGGCTAAGTTAATAAATCCATAGAATGTTTTAAGCACTCACATAACTACCAAATGTTTGGCAGAATTGGGGTGTGTGCAGGCCGTGGTTAAGGGGTGCATTAGGAGGCAAGCGTGTGGCTGTGTCTACAACTAGGACTTGACTCAAAGCAGGGCTGGAGGTTAATGGAGCATTTGAACCATCCTAGCCAGGACAGCTTGATTCCCTAAGTGGAACAGATACATTAGGTCCTGTGTCATTCCATCCACCGGGATCAAACAGTGAGAAACAATGTGGCTGCCTGAACAAACCAGCTGAGGAGATTGGCTAAGCAGTGAGGAGAGCCTAAGTCAAACCTCCTCCCTCTCTCCTCAGTCTGTCTCTCTGTCTCTGCCTGTCTCTGTCTCTCTCTGCCTCTGTCTCTGTCTTTCTCAGTCTCTGTCTTTCTCATGCACACACAAACACAAACACACACACAAATATTGAAATCAACACAGTCTTTTGAACAATATGTGATATGTTTAGAAAAAAAATTTGATGCATTCAGTTTTGTTCTATTAAACTTTCATAAAAATTCAAGTATCAGACTCTGTGCAGTGTGACTGAATTAAAAACACATCAGTGGTAATTCTTTCAGGCAGATCACAATTTAGTGAGAGAAGCAGAAGTGCAACACTGAGTTGACATGATATGCATGCAAGAAAGTCAACATTTCCTTGGAAGTACTTTACATGGCTGTGATGTAATAGATGAAAGAAGGGACGTCTAGCCTAGGAATTGGTGTAAAATTGGCTCACATTATATTTAAATATAGTACATGACATCCTATATTGTCATTGTTCTCCATAATCAGATATTTGTTTCCTTAAAATAAATTAGTGTTTTAAGTTCTGATAATTTACATGGAGAATAATACACACTAATATAACTTTAGACTGAACTGAGTGTTTCTTCCAAGTGATGAATCTTTAGACTTATATAAGGACATGGAGAGACTCTTTGAAATTGCAGGTATACAAATTTCTTAAAAGGGAAGCATTCAAAATATTCTTGAAAAAGTTAACACTTAAAATTCTATGGAGGGCCTGGGATGTACCTCAGAGGCAGCACACGTACCTGACAAGTGCAAGGTCCTGAGTTTGATCCCCAGTACCAAGAGAAAAAGGAAAACAATATGGAGAGCACATTTTCTGATTAGCCTCTAATCATGAAGAGAAGATATAGGGGGATTTCCAGCATTAATACTAATTACAAGGAATATTTGCAACTAGAGGGAGAGAAACAGACAACTCGGGAAAGAGTTGTAGACATGATATATGACAGATTTTCTTCACTTTGAAGAATTAAGCTCACTGCTTAATATTTCTCTTTAGCCTCAAATGCAGATATTTGTGTTCTGGAAAATCTTTTATTAGTACATCTTTGCTTCTATATAATGTTTTCCTTCCTGTGGGCAGCTGGGGCACATACATACCTCATCTTAATGGCCCTTTCAGCCCCTTTTTCTTCCCTCCCTCTCTCCATCCTTCTCTTAATCCCATTCCATTTTTTATATGTTTGCAATACATAATGTTTGCCTTCCTTGGGTGGAGTTGGCACATGCACATAACACATTTTATTTTCTGTTTTTATCCCCTTTCCCTCTGCTTACCCCTCCATCTCTTGACCCTTTTTGTGAAAACCACCAACTCCCGGGTGGCATAGAACATCCAATGTAATAATTCTATCATCCTGGGAGTTTATTCCAGATCCTTAATGTATGATTGTGTGAGGTCATAAAATACGGCTGAAGAAAGTTTAGCTGCCTCATGGGAGTGTGTATCAGGTGGTGGAAGACACCTAGGGAAGTAGAAAATACATTACGGATTTCTCAATAAAGAGGAGATATAGGCATGTAGACAATATGAACTCTATAAAAGTGTAAAATTAAGTAACAGAAAGAAGAGGAATTAATGAATAGTTGAAATGCTATTATAACTGAACCCATAAAAATAAATGAATTATTCTTCTATTAAGCATTTAATAAAAATTACAATGGGCCAGAAATTCTGCTAAAAATCAGGATTCCAGTACCAAATGGGCCTGAAATGACTACAGTAAAGTAAATAATTTATTGAGAAAGGAAAACCAGAAGGATAATATGGATCCAGGGAGTAAGAGAAAGTTACAAACTTTGAGTAAAATATTAGTTATAGTACCATAAGTTAAGCATTTATATGTGAATTGTGAATGGATGTAATGATATATTTGTTTTAACACAGAGATCAAAGACACAGAAGGTGTGAAAAAATTAAGTAAAAATTTTAGGAAATAATATTCAACTATAAATAATATCAACACCTATGATTCCCCACAAAAAGAACTACCATAATATAGTTTAATTTTGTAAGAGAACAGAAAATATTAATGTATTCTTGAAGATGTATTGTTTATTTTGATTAAATATAGATGATTCATTACATATGAAACATGGATATCTGAAAGTATAAACATATTTTGCTATAACATTTTATTACTTATCACTTTTCCAAACTTGGACACCCCACATTCAATGTCTTTAAGTATAAACATTGTTAAGAAAAAAATCTACTTTTTTTTAGCACTGAGGATCAAACTTGGGACCCTGTGCTTGAGAGGAAGGTGGCAGAACCACTGAGCTAAATCCCAGACCCAAGAAAAAAGTAATATTCTTTCTCCTAATTTTTACTTATTGCTTTGTTACAGTGGAAGTAGAGCTGGGAGGGGATGATAGCAAAGGCTCAGGAGGAACTTCTCCCTGGTACGAAGAACTTACTTTTTGAATTAATTCAATAACTATTACCAAACAACTCTTAGGAATCAGGCAATGCTCTAGGCATTTGGTTTCCACCAGTGAATAGGGCAAAGGTATTCTAAAAATGTTGGTGGAGAGAATGACAGTGAGGCATAAACCCAGTTTTTGTTTATTATTTATATGATGGAAAGTAGGGTGAGACAGGCAAACTGTGAAATTGAAACAGGATGGAGGACAAGGAAAGTCAGTGTTCAAGACTTTCAAAGGTGTGCAGGGTGAGCCCACCACAGGCCACACATGAGAGATAACTGGAGCAAAGTTCACAGAATTCACTCTGACCTTGAGACTCAACATAGAGCCAAGGTCATATTCAACATGCTAGCTCTCCTCAGGGGAGGGAAACCCATAAACACCCATGCTGTAAGGCAAGGGATCTCACAAAGTTACCTGAGAGTCTTGAGGATAATTAGAAAATATTTCTCACCAGCTCTTATTTCATTTTATAGTTTTATGTAAAAATGGTTGACACATGTGCTTTCTCTTCTTTTTGTATTCATTTTTCAATTTATACTTTCTTTTTATGTAAAATATGGAAGCAGAAGATGATCCAGAGAATCAGACTTCTGGCAGGGATTTCATTCTTCTGAGACTGTTCTCTTCCTCCCACACCAGCCTAGTCTTCTCCTCTCTGTTCATCATTTTCATCCTGACTGTCACAGAATATGCCCTCCTGATCCTGCTCATCCACAGGGACTCCCGCCTCCACTCCCCGGTGTACTTCCTGCTCAACCCCCTCTCCTTCATAGACATCTTGCTCATCTCCAACATCATCCCCAAAGTGATCACCAACTTCCTGTCTGGTACCAGAACTATCTCCTCTGCATGGTGTGGATACCAGGTCTTCCTGTATGTCACCTGGCTAGGTGACAAGTGCCATCTCCTGGCTGCCATGTCCTATGTTTGCTACATGGCCATCTGCCACCCCCTGAGCTATGTCATGCTCATGAGTGACAGTGTCAGTGTGCTCCTGGCTGTGGATCCCTGGCTGGTGGAGACCCTCAACTCCATAGTCCACAAGCCTAAGAGATCTACATTCCCTTCTGTGAGCCTAGGATTATCGATCACCCCTTTCTCCATGATCTCTGTATCTTAGGTCAAAATTCTACATATAGTCTTGCAAACCAAATCCTAAGAGGCCAGAATATAGTCCTTTTCCACCTGTTCCTTCCACATGGCTGTGGTTGTCATGTACTATGGGCTCCTTATTTTCACATACATGAGACCCAAATCCTACCACTCTCCACACCAGGATAAGTTCCTGGCTGTATTCTACACCATCCTCACACCCACCCTCAACCCTGTCATCTACAGCTTCAGGAATAAATATGTCCTGAAGGGCATGAAAAATATGTTCAAAAGTAATTTTCATCATAAAAATTAGGTAGGGGGCTGAGGAGATAGCTCAGTGGCAGAGCACTTGCTTAGCATACACAAAGTCCTGGGTTCAATCCCCAGTACCACAAACAAAAATGAGGTAAGAAAAATGCTTCAACTCTTTATATACATATTTCATCCCCAGAGTGTAGTTATTACTTGTTTTGGAAAGAACATACGTGCTACATTTCTACATTGTGGGGAAGAAATATATATTCTGACACTAATTGGTGAAAAAAAAGTTTGGAAGATGTTTTGAATTTTGAATGCATACTTTTAATATATATCATGATATGATATGAAATATACTCGTATTTATAGGCACTAAAAGAAAATAAAACAATGATTTGAACTTCTAATAAAATTGTAAGAATTTGAGAAGTACCTTAAAACACTAATCATGTATCTATTACCTGAGAAACACATATCTATATTTCGGGTAGTTCTTTGAAAGTGAGTAAAATTTTTTCAAATTTTACAATCTGCCATTTAAATCCATAAATTGAAATCCCTTCAACATTGCTTGCTATACACTGATATTTTTATTTATTAAAGTGAGAAATACAAATACATGCATATAAATCTTAATTTTCAGGAGAAATATTAGGCACATGAGTTAGGCATTAAGCTAGAAAAATAGAAGTCATTTTACCAATACAGAAAAAATTCCAATTTATGATTTCCCAATGAGAGGGCCTGAGTTAATCCAATGGAACTAATTTATTAAGAATGCTATGACAGGATAAACTGTTAGATTTGGGAAGATGAACAATGAGAAGTGGATTGAGCACCATGTTATGTAATATGAATGGATGTTTCAGAACACGCACCGCAGGCTCATCTACCTCTGCTCTGACCCAGAACTCTGCTCTAAAGCTCCCTCACAGCCTGCTCCCACATGGATGCTGTCACCCTGAGGTGATAACTTCCATCTTGGCCATATCACTGCCCTTGTGCCATTCCCCAGTCTTGCCCACCTGGTGTGAGGGTTTGGCTTAGGCAAGGTCTCTGGCCCTTATCTCAGGAGTCCAACCAGTCACTTGAAGATGCAGAGAGTCCCTCCACTTCTTCCAGCCTAGTAACACTGGAAGGCTATTAGCCTGGGCAGTGAGTCTGGATGTGCTGCTCACTCCTGAGAGCCTGGGTGTGTAGGGCACAGGGAGGGTGTGAGGAGAGCTCAGGTCCTACAACCATGGCACTGAGGGAACCTGCTAATAATCACTTATCCAGACCAGGTCAGTATTTTAGAGACCATTTTGTGGACCTGTATGAGGTTCATGCAAAACAGTGACTTTTAGTGGGCTTTCTTCAAATGAGTGAGTCTATCAATAACTTGAGTTTGGTGTGGCAAATAAGCCTGACAGGCTGATCTCCTGTTCAGCCCAACAGCCTAAGCCATCATATGAGCTTTGCTGTTTAACTCTTAAACTTGGGCTTGTATTATTTTGTAAATGATATAATAATAAGTTAAAATATAATAAGGGGAATCTTGTTACTTATATACTGCACAGATTCCATATCTTGTATGTGGCCCCACACAACTGCTCTTTACTGAGACTCAAGTCAGTCAAAACATAAGATGTGCCTGGAAACAGAGCTGATGTGGACAATATAATCAATTTGAAACATATGAAAATGGAGTAGCACATTTAGGATGAATTTGGCTGTCTGGTATTCAAACATTTCCCTCATAACACATAATTTAACCCATTTGCAGGAAAAACAAGACATTTACTGAAAATTTTTCATGGCCAAATACCGCACAGAGCATCTCTGTCTCCTATCAAGTTTACAAATGAATCAAAATGGAAATATGAGCAGAATCACTGTGTATCTTGGCTGAAATTACAGAAATAAACTTGTTTACTGTGAACAGAAAGTATAATATTGACAGCAAATGATGCCAAAGCTCAGCTGCACATGCTTCTTTCCAGAGACACAGGTGGCTGAAGGAGGAGGGTTGTAAGAGCTAAGCCAGTTTGCTCCACTTAAGCAGAACCTGTCTCAAAATTTTGAAATAATAAAAATAGTAATATAGAAGGCATGCATTCAGCACAGTGTAGAGCACTTTCCTAACTTGTGCAAAGTCCTGATTTCCATCCCCAGCACTTCAGTGACGGCAGTAGAAGGAAGGGTGGTAGGATCACCTGGAGTATGGAGAATCCCATCTACAACTCCCTAAGCACACTCAATGCCCAGTATGTGCCTGAGATCTGTCCTGCAAAGAGGCTAGTGATGCACCCCTGGGTGTCACAGCAGGGCCAGGAGGACACTTGGTGACCTTGACCCTGTGGCATCCATGGACCTTGTGGATGTGCACCTTGATTCAACCACTAACCCCTTCTCAAGTGAAAGTCTCCCATCAAAGACTCTGCTCATGTGCTTAGGCTGTGGCTGAGACAGGTAAGAGTTTATTTGAGTTCTAGCATGGATACAGGAACTTCTACAGTATAAAATGTGGCTAAAGAGAGGAAATATGAAACAAAGTTAAATGTTCCCTATTCCCTCTGCTGAATCAGGGTCTATGTCCTTTATTTGGGGCTACTGTGAGTAAACTTTGGGAATCTATGAGAAGCGTCACTTTCAGCATAGATGCTGATCATTGAAGGACACGTGTGTTTTAGTGAACAATGCAGGTGGACTGAAGATAAAAATTTTATGCAGCTGTAAACACAAACATGTACATACACACGCACTCACATTCACACACTGTCACCTATTAGGTCCCACACCCATCTCTCTTCCCTTAGGATGAACTAAGAAGCCCCAAGCACCAGGACCCAGGCCACATTGGTGTGGGATCTGCGGGGCAGGCATGAGTCCCTCAAACCCAGTCTCCTGAACAGCACTATGGCCTGGCTCCAGCTCCTTAGCTGCCATCTTGGGACCTGTGAGCACTTGGTCAGCACTGCTCAGAGCAGAGTGAGGCACTCACCTTGGCTTCTGTCTGTGGTGGGTCAGGTGGGATTAGGGGATCCTTAGAGGCAGAGGTGTCCCTGGAACTTGGACCCCATCCCCTCATTGTCACCAACATATGGCAGTGTGACTGCCTGTCTGGGGTCCTGAGTGATGAATGTGAGTCAAATGGACATTGACATGGCCGACTCTGATGTCTTCTTACCCATAGAAATCCTCTGTGATGCAGCCACACCCCACACCACATAAGGGCCTAAACCTCTTTGTAGCAAGAAGTTTCCTGTGCTTTGGGGAAGAACTGAATCCAACACTTTGAGTAAAATGGGTCATGTTCTGGGACAGGGACCAAAGGCAGGGACCCCAAGCATGAAAGCAACCTTTAGAGTGCCAAGCATGGGACAATTTACAGTTTCTGATTTTTTTTTTTTTAGTACCAGGGATCGAACTCAGGTCCTTGAACTTCTGAGGTAGGTGGCCAAACCACTGAGCTAAATCCCTGGCACCAGTTTCTGATTTTAAAATCACCTGTGAAGTGACAGTGATAGTGAGGGAGTAACAAAAAGATACAGGGACGAGTTGAACAGCACGTGCAGCCCAGAGAAAAGAATCACATAAATGATTGTATTATTTTCCACAACTGTGTTAAAACTATTCAATGGTAAAAGTATAATGTTTTCAATAAATATGCTGGACAAACTTGTTATTAACATGAAACCATTCAATTTCAACCATTCAAATATATATATATATATATCCAGTTTTCTGAATGTGTGTTAAAGCCTTGAATGTAGTAATCAAAGATATGTAATTTGAGAGAAATACAGTCTTCATATACAATTTCTTAAAATAGGTTTTAGGAAAGACCTTATAGATAAGACATCAAAAACAAAACAAAGGTATAAAAATAGATACATAATATTCTGTCAATTTAAAAAATAAACTTTGTCAATTTAAAAAATAAACTCCTCAAGGAACACTTTCAATAGAGGGATAGGACACTCCATGGACTTGGAGAAGTATTTGTATAAATTATAGCCATAAACATCAACAGTATCTAAATAACTTCCTACTGAACAGCAACAGTGACTAGAGAAGCAAGGACACAATCTTTATAAACAGCTCAAAGACTGGGTGTGGCTCAGTGGTAGGGCACTGGGGCAGCAGGCATGAGGCTCAAGGTTCACTGTCCTGCATCATCCAAAACTAGGCATTTGAGTTGAAGGCACATCTTTCTGAGGAAGATGAGCTCATAAGCAACAAGCACATGAGAATATGGTTAACTTTTCTAGAAAACTGAAAATGAGAACTTCAGTAAGATAAAACTGTGTCATCCAGTTGGAAATCTACCATTAAAAAGGAAAAGTAGAAAGATTAAAAGAAGAGGAAATACCAGGTGTTGGCTTGGGTGACAGAGGGTTGGTGAGTTGGAAGAATCTTGGTGCATTTCTGAGAGGAATTTAAAGTGTGAGCCACTGTGAAAATGGTGAGGGAGTTCCTCAACATGTTATGCATAGAACTATCATATTTTAAAGCAATTCCAGGTCATTTGAGAATTGGCTCTCAAAGTAATGTTGCTGCACTGATGTTTATAAAAACATCATTCACAATAGCCAGAAGTTGGAATCGAAACCGATGCCTGAACAGATGAATGGAAAGGACATAAGCTATGTACATCCAGTGGAGAATTATTTGGCCTTCAACAGGAATAAAACTGTGATGCATTCTTTAAGGATGATGCCTGAGTATGTAAGTACAATAAGTCAGGTTAAGAAAGGCAAATATTACACAATTTGATCTTTTTAAGAAACAGAAGCAGTAACTCATAAACTCAGAGTGACTGAGTTAACAGGACTACAGGGAGGGAGAATGGGCAGCTTCTTTCTATGTTGTGAATTTGAACTATGTATGATGGAGGTTTGGGAGCTGTGAGGTGTTGATGGTTGCACAAAAATGAGAATCTGCTGAAAGGAATTGAATAGCACTACCACAAATAATCAAATCATAAATTTTATTTAACATAGGGTTTATGACAATAATAAAGTTAGAAAAAAAAACATATACTAAGCCAGTAGGATTGCTTCCCAGGAAACTTCCTTTTAGTTCAGTTATTAGAGATCATGAAAAAGACATAACAGAACTTTAATGTTTTATCTGCAATGAAATGTAATATGGAAATTTCCTATAAAGCATCCCACCAAAGTGAGGAATGGTAAGTCTTTTTTATCCATTTTAATACTTAGTATGTTTTCTATGACATAATTATTACCAACATGAAACCAATTTGATCATAAATACTACATAAAGCAAATTAAATGTTACTCCTCTATGTCAAATATTTCAAAATTTCTTCCAGTGTGCTAATGTCAAATTTATCATATTAAATTATAACGTGGTAAGTTTGTTGAGCAGTGAAATCAAAACTGGCAAACCCATGGAGACACATTCTAGGATGTGCTGGATGGATAAGGAATATTTCATCACAGGTCCCATCAGACTGAGACGCAGTGACCCTGGGAGAGTCTGAGTAGAATACTGGGATCTCCCCATGCACTGGCTCTCAGCACCCAAGGAAGCACTGAGGACACTTGGGCTCCTTCCTGGCCTTGGCCTTTGAGCAGGATGTGGCCTCTGCAGTCCTGAGGACTTTTGCCAGAGGATGCAGACAGCAAAGCACCCTCATCAGGATGGCTGGATTCAGCCCAGGCTCACTGTGGAGGAGCCTGGAAGAGGTGGGTGCAGGCTGCGGGAATCAGGAGGACCAGACAGGCTCTGCTCAGTTGGGGTCGGGGCTGGGCACCCTGGGCCTAGGGAGGATGAGGCTGGGCTCTGGAGATGCATTTGTGTGCAGTTCTTAGGGGATTCAGATTCTGGAGGAAGCACTTGAAATAATAAAAATAAAAATAAATTATTATAAAAATAACTAAATGGTAGGATGAACAATTTGTAATTTCAGAGAGGTTTTCTATGAGAGACCTTGAGAAGGAATATTTGTTTCATTAAAATGAGTTTAAAAGAGAGGTGAATGGTAGATAATCAGTTTTTTCCTTAAAAATAGAGTGACTGTGTGCCTTCAAATTATTGCAAAGTATTTTTTAAAAACTTGAAGGTGTGAGCGTGACCCCCAACAGGCAGGCAGCTGTTCTTCATGCCCACCCTCTGCATGAGGCAGCCTCAGGACTTGGCAGCCCAGGCCACCAGCACCATCATGTCACCTAAGGAGGAGCTGGAAGGGTCTGAGCCTGAGCCTCTCTGGAAGAGGCCTGTCATGCTGCCCCTGGTGGAACTGGTTGGGGAGGCCAGGAAGAGCCCCAGCATCAATGGCTGCTGCCCTTGATGCCGCTGGAGGGGGAGGAGGAGGAGCTGTACCAGTAGTCGCTGAAGATCATCTGGTAGTACCTGTGGGAGCAGGCCACCTGAGCCAAGGACTCCATGCCTCTGGGCGGCTGGGGAGAGGAGCAAGAAGGTGCTGGAGAAGGTGAGGAGGGCCAGGGAAGGTGTGCAGCATAACCACTAGGCAGCCTTCTAAGGAGTGCTTCGAAAACTGGACATCAAAAACAAAGAGGATGTTAAATCCTTGTGAAGAGTGATGGTCCATGTTTTCAATGATGGCATAACAGATTGGGGCAGGATTGTGACTCTCATTTCTTTTGGTGCCTTTGTGGCCAAACACTTGAAGAGCATAAACCAAGAAAGCTGCAAAGAACCATTAGCAGAAAGTATCATAGAAGTTCTTGTACAAACAAAAGGGGACTGGCTAATCAAACAAAGAGGCTGGGATGGGTTTGTGGATTTCTTCTATGTAGAGGATCTAGAAGGTGGCGTCAGAAATGTGCTGCTGGCTTTTGCAGGTATTTCTGGAGCAGGAGCTGGTTTGGCATATCTAATAAGATAGCCTTTTAAGTGCAATAGTTGACTGTTAACCTCAGGCACCAAAAAATATATACTTCTGTGAAATCAAAATATTTATGAAGCTGGGCTTGAAGCTTTCCAAGCAGCAATTTCAAAGAAGCCAGAAACCAAGAAAATGATGGCTACCAGTAATGGGAAAAGTAATCCCTTTCAAGAGTCACAGTCTGAAAGAAGTAAAGTACAGCTTCAGCAACAAGCAAGACCATGCCAGACCATGAAAGACTTCAGATTTAGTGAAGACGATAGGGTGGAAGGAATTGATTTTTTTTTGTAGAACCAGAGGAGTGGCCAGTAGCCAGATAGTCATAGAAGTCACTAAATATGGCCACCAAATCATCAATTGTCTAGTGTTAAAAGAGAAGCACTAACAGTGGTAGTGGCATGTGTGACATGGATTTAAGCTACAGGGAATTGAACTCTGACCACAGGTCTCAGTACTGTACAACAGTGTGTAAAGGGTAGCTTTTCCTCTAGAATTCACTTTTCCCCAGCATATTGCTTGAATAGACCAACAATAGTTAGAAATACAGAATAGTCTCAATTTTTAAAACAAAAGAAACTGTATTTGTCTGTAAAAATTGTATATATTTTTACAGAAAGTATTCCTTTGAACATAAAGTATATCTCAAATTTGAAGTAGTTTTATTCATACCCTTTTGAAATTTGCAACTTCTATAATTAGGACTCTATTTCTTACAGCAACTCTGTCCTGGTCAGTTCTAGAGTGTATGCAGAACTAACTATTGCTACTTGTATGCAACCTGGTTGTGCTGGAACAAATTTGATTCATAGCTATGCAGGGCTTTATTTTTCTGTCTGATTTTGATAAATATTCCTTAAATAGGTTTCAGGGGCAGGTGGGCTGATATCGTACAAATAGTGGGCTCTGATTAGACAACTTCCTTTGAGTTCTTAAATTTGACCTAATTTAATTAGTGGAACTTAAAACTGAGTTCATGAGCTCATCTTTAAAGTTTTCACTGAAAAATTTTCAGCTATTCCAAGTGAGCATTGTGTGTGAGAGACATTTGACTCCTTGTTTACTTAATTTGTAAAATGATGGCTTGCAGAAACAGGGCAGAATCTAATGGTGCTAACACTAGGCTTGCTTGTTAAACACAGGTTTAAGCCTCCTATGTAAATAAAAGAAATACTTCACAGTTTCTTTCCCAGCAATGATTCCCAAGCTTTGTTTTGAATTTTTGCATGGGCATCTCTGGTATTGGACCTGATCTACTGAATTTACTGTATTTTCTGTCTTTGAAATGTGTGCTTCTAGTCCTGCTCCCTGTACAGGTATTTATATCCATTTCTCCATCATTACCCTGCCATATTTGAACTCTTACTTGCTCTTTTAATTAGTCAGGACTATGAAGCTCTACAAGGAGCCTAATTAACCCACCTACCTCCAGCTCACAGACCTTCACCTATCATGGACTTTATCCCTTGGGAGGTAGGAGCACCATGGGTGTTGTGAAGGTAACAGTCATAGGTGTGGGAGGGGCTTCCTGTTCTTGGTATCCTTGCAGTGCTTTCATCCTACCTTTGGGAGGAAGGTTTCAAAAATCCTCTTGGGAATTTTCAGAAGAGATAACATGTCTTTCTTTAAAATATTTGCATTTGAATATGCTCATTGAAATTTTAGAAGGAGGGGGCTGTGTCAAACCTCAAAGTTACATAAGAGCTGCTGGTAAACTGAAGAAATTTTCTGGTGCAGCTAGAGTTATTTGAAAGCTTCAGTCTCAGGGAAACCTTCAGTCTGCACTCCAGATAAAAATAGGTGTGAATAAAATGACTGAGAATGTAAAGGAAGGATTGCCCTGCCTGTCTTCCTTGGAGCCATAAAGTCATCTTCCTAGAGCTATTTTTACCTATGTATTTACCTTTCTTGATCACAAACCACTTATTTATATCTGTCTCTCTCAACCTAAAAGCATTTTACATAGTTTTTAAGTAATATTATGATCTGGTTAATGTGACTGAAAAACTTCTCTTCCCATATCCAATTGTGAAGAAAAGTGGACAGGTGTAAATGGTGTACAGGAGCCTCACTTCCTAGTTGATGGTGTCAAGGCTGAAATACAGGAGGTATCTCAGTTAGTGACTTGGGTCCAGGGTATGAAGGGCTTACAGAGCCCTCGTGATTGGGTAAAGGGACTTGTAGGAGAAGGTTGGGGCAACTACAGTTGATTTACAGGAAGAAGAGGCACATGGTATTATAAAGTGCTGACTGGCTGCTTAGTTCAGGAAAAATCATTCAAAATTGAAAGGGAGAGGCTGCTTGGATAGCTCTCAATGACATCTGTTAGTCTTATGCTTCTCTCAGGGAAAAAAACATGCAGTCTTCTAGAGTTGGTGGTATACCACCTGTTGGGGGAGTGGTGGGCACATCCTTTCTGGTTAAAGAGCTTTTTTAAAAAAAATAATTTTATTGGTACACTTTAGGTATACATTTCATTTACATTTATAATGGTTGTTTGTACCTGTAAATGACATATCTTGATTCTTATTTTTCCCCCATTACCTTTGTGCCCTTCACCCCCTCCACCCTTCCCTATTTATATAGACATCATTTCCATTCTTTCTCATTTCTCATAACTTTTTTTCCCCTTCTTTCCTTTCCACTTCCCTTCCCTTCACCCCTATGTCTTTGGACATTTTTTCCTATTTCAAATTATCAATTATTCATTTTAATCATTTTAACACTTGTGTACACTGTCAGTTTCAAACACTAGAGAAGCTATTTGGTATTTACACATGTGTGTCCTATTTATTTTATGTGATGGACCATCCATCACCAGTTGAAAGGTTCCTGCATGGGGGAAAGGAGGACTGAGAAAATAAGACAAAGAGACAGAGTCTGGAGGGCTCCCAAGATGGAGCAAGCAAGTTTATTTACACCTCTCTTTTATACACTCAGTGAGTTAGGTCATTAATCATGACCTTTATACAAAAAACACCTGCTTCTTTGTTTACTAGTTTTCTGAACATTCCCCGCCCTCAAGGGCTACTTTGTTTCTTGAGGTTACAGAACATTTATCTTGTTTCTAAGGCAACCTCTGAAGGTAAGCATCGGAGTTGGCAAGGACACGGTTCCCCATAACATAATCTCCTAACTATTTACAATGGAGGGTAAACTTAAAAAGGAGCTTCTTTGGCTGACGCCGCTCCCCATAATTTTACTCGAGTATGGCCTCAATATGCAGCCATTTAACTATAAATGACTCTAGTTTTTCATTCTTTATGGCTGAATAGTACTCCATTTTATATAAAAAAAAACAACACATCTTCTTTATCCATATTCCAGTTTACGGGCACTTGGGTTGCTTCCAAGCTTTAGCTATTACAAACTTTGCCACTATAAATATGGGTACTGACAATATGATACTTTACATAGAAGACCCAAAAAACTCTACCAAAAGGCTTCTAGATTTAATTGACAGATTCAGTAGAGTAGCTGGATACCAGGTCAACACTCAAAAAACAATGGCCTTCTTGTACAAAAATAACAGACACACTGAGAGAGAAAGTAGGGAAACAATTCCTTGTACAATAGCATCCAAAAAAAAAAAGAAATATCTAGGAACCAATCTAACAAAGGAAACAAAAGAGCACTACACTGAAAACTACAGCACTATGAAAAAGTAGATTGAAGAGGATACAAGAAAATGGAAAGACATCCCTTCCTCCTGGGTAGAAAGGACCGATATAGTGAAAATGACCATAGTTCCGAAACTACTATATAGATTCCATGCAATGCCTATTGAAATTCCAACAATATACTTCACAGAACTAAAGAAAACAATCCAAAATTTCATTTGGCACCAGAAGAGAACTAGAATAGCGATAGCAATTCTAGGCAACAGAGACATGGCAGGGGGAATAACAATCCCCAACTTGAAACTATACTACAATGCTACTGTAATAAAAACAGCATGGTACTGGCAAAAGAACAGACATGAGGATCAGTGGAATAGATTAGAAGATGCAGAAGCAACTCCAGACATACTCAACCACCTCATCTTTGACAAAGGAGCCAACCAGCCTTACTGGAGGAAAGATAGCCTCTTTAATAAATAGTGTTGGAAAAATTGGATTTCACCTGCCAAAGATTAAAAATAAACTCTACCTATCACCGTGAACTAAACTAAGATCAAAGTGGATTAAAGATCTAAATATTAAGACAGAAACACTAAATTTGCTGGAAGACAAGTTAGGTAGAACTCTTGAAGACATTGCCATAGGAAAATAATTTATGAACAAAATCTCAGTACAAAGGGAACTAGGACAAAGAATCAACAACTGGGATCTCATCTTATTAAAAAGCTTCTGCACTGCAAGAGAAACCACCAACAGAGCTAACATACAACCTACAATGTGGGAAAAAATTTTAGCAACTGTACCTCAGACAAAGGACTACTATCTAGAATATATAAAGAAAATAAAAAAAATCAGAACCCCCAAAATCAAAGACCCAGTTCAAAAATGGGCAGTTGAAATGAACAGACATTTCTCAGAACAAGAAGTGAAAGCACCAAATAAACATATGAAAAAATGGTCAACATCACTGGTCATTTAAGAGATGCAGATGAAAACAACACTAAGATTTCACTTCACCCCATAAAGAGTGGTTGTTATCAAGAAATCAACCAATAACATGCTGGTGGGGGTGCGAAGGAATCCTTCTCCATTGCTGGTGGGATACCAGGCTGGTACAACCACTGTGGGAATCACTATGAAGATACCTCAAAGAACTAGGACTGGAAGTCCCATTTGACCTAGCTATTCTCCTGCTGGGTAGCTTCCCAAAAGAATTAAAAGAATCATACCACAGCAATACAAAGAGCTGTTTTTGACAGCTGTGCCGGGAAAGTTTAGGACTAACTACAGATCAATGAGCTGTAAAATATGTCTTTCTCTAACTTTCTGTTCTTCCTGTGCAAAATAAATGAATCTTTGCAAATTAAAAACAGAAAAACTTTGAAAGAGTTTTAAATATCTAAAATATAAAATATCATGCTATTCTGGAGGGGATGAATGTGGTTGTTACCTAATGTGAATTGATTGTGAAATTGATAATCCACACAATGGCTGACATCATCTGAAATTACTTTTTTAAAATATTAATTTTATTAGTACATTTTAGGTATACAATATAATGACTTTCATCATTGGAAATTTGTACCTTTACATAATATATCTTGTTCTTATTTTTTCCCCATTGCCCTGCCTTCCCTTTAAAATTAATTTTACTTGATGTATAGTAAGACTGAGGTACACTTTAAATGATTCTCTATTCTTGAAACTATGGTTAATTTAATGCTAATGATGACATATAATAAATTTTTACATAAAAACCTGCATAAACTCAAATAATATTTCAAAATCTGAGATGGTATTTTATCTTAAATTATCCAAGATATTTTGAGAAAAATTCACATTTGAAAGATAAATATTTACTTAGAGAGGGCATGTGTATCATGGCTAGACCTATGAGTAGCTACCTGAGCATGGTAAATATTGGAATCCATTTGTACATTCTTTTACATGCACATAGTAATGTGAATTATATTTTACAGGAGAAGGAATATATTTTCATGCCAATGCATAATGTGTTCAAAATGATGCTGATTCCTTGGCATGAGCCTTTTTGTCATGTAGATTACCATCTAGGTTGAAATAATTCTGTTTAATTTGATAATTTTAACAAATATATGCAGCAATTAGTATAAGAGTGATTGATTTGAAACTGAATTTGAAGTAGAGTTTCAGGGCAGTGGCTGCAATTTTACATCCAGAAGTGCTTTACACAGTAATTCAGGAATATGTCCCTGGGTGTGAAGGGAACTGAGGACATTTGTAAACCCTGGATCTGAGTCACAAGAAGTCGGGGGGCAGGTGGTCTCTGATGGGCTCCTGTGAATTGGATAGAGGAAACAACATCTGAAAGTCCAAGTCCTCATAAAATGTGCAACATAGATTTTCTTATATCTGCTTTCATTTCTGTTTTGAGAATATTTATTTAGTTTTGAAAATGAATGCAATAACATGACAAGATCTCAAAGTACATTTATTTTTTAGATATACACTATTTAACTCATATAAATCTGTTGATTATAAAAGTCTTTTAAAAATGTTGTACAAAATATGTAATCAACTTTTGACTCTAAAGCATTTTCGAAAATCAATTTTTAAAAAATTTAAATATACTATATTTAAAGTAAAACAGTAAAGAGTAAAATTACCTGTCTCTGGGGCAACATTTTATTCTAAAGAATAATGATTATAAATAACAGATTTTCCTAGGAATCTTGGATGCATCCCAGTCATCCCTCTTTCTCCACCCACCACTGCCTGATTGTGCTGCTTCACAGGTCACATTAGCAGTTAGTGGCCTTCACTGCTGCACAATCACCTCAGTTGTCAGGGAAAACATAGCAGCATCTCCACAGACATCTTTACACATGGGGAGCTGAAGTAAGCTGCTGCAAGCCCAAGGCCAGCCCTGGGTGTCTGGCCCCACAAGGGACACATGGACTCTCCCCTAATGGACCAGGCCAGTGCAGGCTCAACCTTGGTGCAGGCTGGGGAGGGACCTGCAGGTCCTGTACAACAGGGCAGTGCACTTCTCTACTGCACGGGAGAAGGGGAATTGTGTCAGACTCTATGCCCAGATTGTGCAGGCAGCAGCATGAATCCGCCCCAGCCTGACCCACATTTAGAGGAGGAAACCCTGTGATTCTCTCACTCCTCTCTCAGAACACCTGGCTGCCTGCTTAGGTTCCACCTCTGGCTGATGCTGATTTATCATCCTGGGGCTTCCTGAAGACATAACATTTAGGATACTGTAATATGAATACCAAAGACACACTGTGCATTCCAAATCTCTCTAAATCCTAAAAATGCTGTTTCTAGATTTTATATCAATTTATTTTATTTTTTTATTTTATTTTTTGTATTAAATTGTTTTATTGAGACATTGTAGGTATACAACACAATTACATCTCTCATTGGGAATTGTACCTTTACATAATGCATCTTGGTTCTTATTTTTTCCCCATTCCTAGCCTTCCCTTCACGCCCTCCACCCTTCCCTATTTACAAAGACTTTATTTCCATTTTTCCTAATTCTCATCATTTTTCCTTTCCCTTCTTTACTTTCTCCTGCCCCTCCCACTACCCCTACCCCTTTGGACCTTTTCTTCCTATTTTACAGTATCAATTATTCATTCCAATCATTGGTACATTTTAGGTATACAATATAATGACATTCATCATTAGAAACCTGCACCTTCACATAGTCTCTCTTGGTTCTTATTTTCCACCCTTGCCCAGCCCTCCCTTCAACCCCTCCAGTCCTCCCTATTTACAAAGATTTTGTTCCTATTTTTCAATTTTCTCATATTAATCCCATGCCCTTCTATCCTTTCCCCTAGCCCTCCCACTTCCTTCCCCTTTGCCCCTTTTCTTCCTATTCCACATTACCTATTATACATTTAGTCCTTACTTACACTCTCAGTTTCTCACACCAGAGAAACTATTTGGTATTTACACATGTGTGTCCTATTTATTTCACTTAAGAGTATCGCCTCAATGTGCATCCACTTAGCTATAAATGTCTCTAATTTCTTATTTTTTATGGCTTAGTAGTACTCCATTTTATAAAAAAAAAAAACCCACATTTTCTTTACCCAGTCTCCAGTTGGTGGTCATTTGGGCTGTTTCCAAGTTTTAGCTATTACAAACTGCACTGCTATGAACATGGGTGCACATATATCACTGTTAGTATGATCCTTTGGCTTCTTTGGGGAAGATTCCCAACAGTGGAAGAGCAGGGTCAAATGGGACTTCCAGTCCTAGTTCTTTGAGGTATCTCCATACTGATTTCCACAGTGCTTGCACCAGTCTACACTCCCAGCAGCAGTGGAGCAGGGTTCCTCTTTCCCCACAGCCCCTCCAGCATTTGTTATTGGTTGATTTCATGATAGCAGCTATTCTTTCTGGAGTGAAGTGGAATCTCAGCATTGTTTTCATTTGCATCTCTCGAATGACCAGTGATGTTGAACATTTTTTCATGTATTTATTTGCTATTACTATTTCTTTGAGAAATGTCTGTTCATTTGAGATGCCCATTTTTGGATTGGGTCTTTAAATTTCGGAGGCCTGATCTTTTTAAGTTCTTTATAGACTCAAGATATTAGACCTTTGTCTGAGGAAGAGCACATGAAGATTTTTTCACACATATGGGTTGTCTCTTCACACTGCTGGTGGTTTCACTTGCTGTGCAGAAGCCTTTTAATAATAAGAGAACCCATTTGTTGATTGTTTGTGCTAGTTCACAGGCAACTGAGGTTTTGTTCATAAAATCTTTTCCTACACCGATGTCTTCAAGGGTTCTACATAACCTCTGTTCCAACTGGTTCAGAATTTCTATTTTAATATTTAGATCTTTAATCTATTTTGATTTTAGTTTAGTGCATGGTGAGAGATATAGGTCTAGTTTTAATCTTTGGCAAGTAGAAGCCCAATTTTTCCAGCACCATTTATTAAAGAGGCTATCTTTCCTCCAGTGAGGGTGTTTGGCTCCTTTGTTAAAGATGAGGTGGCTGAGTGTGTCTGGCATTGTTTCTGCATTTTCTAATCTGTTCCACTCGTCCTCAAGTCTGTTTCTTTGCCAGCACCATGCTGTTTTTATCACAGTAGCTTTGTAGTATAGTTGCAGGTTGGGGATTGTGATACCCCCTGCCATGTCTCTGTTCCCTAGAATTGCTTTTGCTATTCTGGGTCTCTTCTTGTTCTACATGAATTTTTGGATTGTTTTCTCAAGGTCTAACAAGTATGCTGCTGGGATCTCAATTGGAATTGCATTAAATCTATATAGCAGTTTTGGAAGTATGGCGATTTTCACTATATTAATCCTTCCTACCCAGGAGCAGGGGATGTCTGTCCATTTTCTGATATCATCTTCAATCTCTCTTTTCAGAGTTCCATAGTTTTCAGAGAAGAGGTCTTTGATTTCTTTTGTTGGGATGATTCCTAGGTATTTCAGTTTTTTTGGATGCTAATGTGAAAGGAATTATTTGACCTATTTCTCTCTCAGTGAGTCTGTCATTCGTGTAGAGGAAAGCTATTGATTTTTGTGTGTTGACTTTGTAATCAGCTACTTCACTGAATTTGATTAATAAGTCTGGAAGACTTTTGGTGGAGTTCTTGGGGTCTTCTATATAGAGTATCATGTCATCTGCAAAGAATGACAATTTGACTTCTTCATTTCCTATCTTTATTCCTTTTATTTCTTTCTCTTGTCTAATTGCCGTGGCTAATGTTTCCAGAACTATATTGAACAAGAGTGGCGGTAGTGGACATCCTTGTCTTGTTCCTGATTTTAGTGTGAAGGATTTCAGTTTTTGACCATTTAGTATGATATTGGCTGTTTGTTTTTCATAGATAGCTTCTATCAGTTTGAGGTAGAGACCATCTATTCCAATTTTTGTAGGGTTTTTATCATAAATGCATATTGGATTTTGTCAAATGCTTTTTCTGCATCTATGGAGATAATCATATGGTTTTTGTCCTTGGCTCTATTGATATAGTGTATTACATTAATTGATTTTCGTATATTGAACCATCCCTGCATCCCTGGGATGAATCCCACTTGATCAGGGTGTATGATCTTCTTGATGATCTTCTGCATTCTGTTGCCATTATCTTATTAAGGATCTTTGCATCTATGTTCATTAGTGAGATTGGCCTATAGTTCTCTTTTTCAGTTGGGTCTTTGTCTGCTTTTGGGGATCAAAGTTATGCTTGCTTCCAGGAATGAATTTGGGAGTATAACTTCCCTTTCAATTTCATTGAAGAGTTTAAACAGTAGTGGCAGCAGTTCCTCTCTAAATGTCTTGTAGAATTCAGCAGTGAAGCCCTCAGGGCCCAGGCTTTTCTTAGTTGATAAGTTTTTAATTACATTTTCAATTTCATTGTTTGATATTGGGTTGTTCAGAATTTTTAGGTCTTCTTTGTTCAACTTTGTTAATTCATATGTATCTAGGAATCTGTCCATTTCTTCTGTGTTGTCCATCTTATTGGCATATAGGTTCTGGAAGTAGGTATTGATGATCCTTTGGATTTTTGCTGGGTCTACTGTAATTTCACCCTTTTCATTCCTAATTACATGGATTTGGGCTTTTTCTTTCCTTTTTCTGACAAGGTTGGCTAAAGTTTTGTCAATTTTGTTGATTCTTTCAAAGAACCAACTCTTGGTTTCACTCATTTTTTGTATCATTCTCTTAGTCTCCATTGCATTGATTTCTCCTCCGATTTTTATAATTTCCTCCCTTGTATGAGCTTTGGGGTTGTCCTGCTCTGCTTTTTCTAGAAGCTTGAGGTTCAGCATCACGTTGTTTAATTGGGCTCATTCTGTTTTCCTAATATATGTATTCACTGCTATGAATTTCCCTCATAAGACTGCTTTCATTGTGTCCCATAGATTCCTATATGTTGTATTGTCATTGTCATTTAATTGAAGGATCTGTCTGATTTCTTCTTTAATTTCCTCTGTGACCCATTGGTTATTCAGAAGTGTGTTGTTCAATTTCCAAGTGTTTATGAAATTTTTTGAATTTCTTTTGCTATGGATCTCCAATCTCATCACACTATGGTCTGATAATATACAGGGAATAACTTCAATTCTTTTGCACTTACTTAAACATGTTCTATGTGTGAGTATGTGTTCTATTTTTGAGAATGACCCATGTGCAGCTGAGAAGAATGTGTATTCTGATTTTGTGGGGTGGAAGACTCTGTAAACATCTGTTAAGTTCATTTGTTCAAGAGTTTGATAGAGTTCTAGTATTTCATTACTTATTTTTAGTCTAGTTGATCGATCTATTTGTGACAGTGGGGTGTTGAGGTCCCCCACTACAATTGTATTAGTGCATATATGACTTTTCATGTCCATTAGTATTTGTTTTATATAGTTGGGTGCACTAGTGTTTGGTGCATAGATATTTATGTTTGTCACCTCTTCCTCTTGGATTCTTCCCTTTACAAGGATGTAGTGTCCTTCTTCAACTCTCTTAATCCATGTTGGTTTGAAATCTACTTGATCTGCCAAGAGCATAGCTACTCCTGCTTTTTTTCGGGTTCCTGTCACATGGAGTATTGTTTTCCACCCTTTAACTTTCAGTCTATGAGTTTGCTTTTGAATTATGTGTGTTTCTTGTTTGCAGCATATTTTTGGATTTTGCTTCTTGACCCATTCTGTCAGTCTATTTCTTTTGATTGGTGAATTGAGACCATTAAAGTTGATGGCTATAACTGAAACGTATTGACTTGTCATTGCCATGACTTTTTCTTTTTGTTGGATTCTCCTCCTTTACATTTAATTTCTTGTCATGCCAGATGGGCTCATTCTGCTTTGCTTCCTGGGGTTGTGATCCTCAATGTTTGTTCCTAGCATATTGTGTAAAATTCTTTGGAGTGCTGGTTTGATATTCACCAAGTTCCTAAGGTGCTCTTTGTCATGAAAGTATCTTATTTCTCCATCCATTTTGAAAGATAGTTTTGCAAGGTACTTCAATCTGGGTAGGAGGCTGTTTTCTTTTAGGGCTTGGATATGTCACTCCAAGCTCTTCTTGCCTTGATGGTTTGTGTTGAGAAATCTGCTGTGATTCTGATAGGCTTTCCTTTATATGTGATTTGTTTCTTTTCTCTGACTGCTTGGAGAACTTTGTTCTTCTGTTGTGTCTCTGAAATCTTAACAATTATATGCCTATGTGTAGATTTTTTTTGATCAAGGCTATTTGGAGTCCTATATGCCTCACTTATTTGTACGTCAAGTTCTTTTCCCCTGCTTGGGAAGTTTTCTGCCATTATTTCTGTGAAGAGATTTTTTATGTCATCTCCACTCTCTCCTGTTTCTTCAATGAGCCCAATCAGTCTTATGTTATTCTTCTTTGCATCATCTTGCAGCTGCTGGATTGGTTTCTCATGTTCCCTTATAATTTTGAAGCAATTTTTCTTTTCCTGGTCACTAATTGCAATCTTATCTTCTGTATCTGAAATTCTGTCCTCACACTGGCTCATTGTGCTGTGTAGACTTTCAGTTGAGATTTTCCCTGTCCTGGAAATCTATTTGCATCTGTTTTATGGATTCCATTTGTTTCTTATGTTGGGATTCCGTCATGTTCCTCACCTCCTCTCTAGATTTATTAATCATGTCTTACTCTAGGGGCACAATTTCTCTTGTTATCTGAGAAATTATTTCTGATTTCATTTTTTCCAGATCCTATTTTGTTACCAGTTCAGTGGGTCCAAGTGGTTGAGTATCAGAGTTTTCCATCTCATTTCCCTTTGGGGTTGCTGAAGGTTATCTGGAAGTATGGTTTTGAGACTTACTTACATGTTTTCTCATTTAGACTGGGGCGGGGGGCTGTTAGGGTCTGCACGGATTACCTCCTCTGAGCTGGATGAGGTGGGACAGGGGCCAGGAGCAGCGGTAGGGATGGTGACCCAAAAGCCCTTTCCTGTGGGCTGAGAACAGAGGGAGGGATTGTGGCCTGGAAGCCCCTTCTTCTGTGCCAGGAGCAGTGGGACAGGAGGTGGCCCAAAAGCCTTTTTCTGTGGGCTTGGAACAGCAGAATGAATAGTGACCGGGAAACCCCTTCCTCTGGACCAGGAGCAGTGGGAAAATGGCTCAGAAGCCCCTAACTCTGGGCTGGGAACAGCGGGACTCAGTACCTTGTTCTGGCAGTCTGGTGTCCTCTGAGTCTTTGTAGTGTGGAACTAGGTGGCTGCCTGTCTGCAGTGGGGTGATTTGGTGTCTTCCATGTGACTCAGGACCTAGGTGGGATGTGCACAGATCTTCCTGTGTGAAGCGGGCTGATTCGGCATATTCCACATGACTGGGGACCTTGGTAGGGCATGGGCAGACGTGCCTGTCTGCAGCGAGCTGATTTGGTGTGTTCTGTGTGACTCAGGACCTGTGTAGGGCATGGGCAGACCTGCCGGTCTACAGCGGGGTGATTTGACATCTTCTGTGCAACTCAGGACCTTGGTAGGACATGCACAGACCTGCCTTTATATCTTTTTAAATGACTGAAAATAAAATTGCCCCTACAGCACAGAAGTGATAATAATATAATAATATATGATGTAATAAAATAGCATGAGGAATTGCATTAACTTTGTACTTTACTAGAAACTGTTATGGAAACACTTGAAAGAAGGCATTGTCTCCTGAAGGATTCAGCACCAGGGCAAGGAGGTGAGCAGCACTTGTCTGTACTATGGAAGACAGGCTCCTGGGGAGTCAGTTTGCATTCTATACTGCTGTGAATTCACCTTGCTTTTGGCATTTTGACATAAGTATTATATGTGGACATCCAGATAAATGTATGATCACACATTTTAGAAAATATGATGCATGATCTGGGAGCCAGTGGGTTCCATGTCCCCCTGGCATAGCATCTGTCTGAATGGTGATTAGGGAAAGACCCTGTGGAAAGTTCCAGCTCTTTAGGATAACTGGGAGATCGTAAGAACAGGGAAAGTGGGCAAATGTGTGCAAAACATAGTGGAGGGGTTTCTTGCATATTATTGTTAGGTATTTTGATATTTGTGTATCTACAATTATACCCTTAAATTCCTTATAAAATTTTTTACAAAGCAAAATTCAATGTCATTTGTTATGAAAAGAATTTATGAAATAATCAGACCTCACAAAGGAGGAAAAATCATTGACAGGGCTCATTAAAACCATATTAAATTTTGAGACCATAATTTAGATAACTCCATTGATTTTTATACATACACATTCTGTAGCATCTCATAGTAATGATAAATAAAGCATTTGATTTGAATAAAGCATTATTAAAATATATAATTTTCATCAATTTATGGATTTATATATTATATATGCAAATTTTTCCCCAGGACTCAGGTGGATGTTGATGAAGTAATATACAGACATTAAAATATTATTTTATACCTAAAATTTAGAAAGTAAAATTTAGAAGGTATACTTAGAAAATTTAGAAAGTAAAAAAAATTGCTCATGTCTGGAAAAAAATCTAACATATGAATAAATAAACATAACTATTTTGTAGTGTATATTTTTACCAATTTTGAATGCATTTATTTTCTGCTAATCTGTTTTCAATGAGAATTATTTTTAAAATAAAATGTAAATTATCTAACTGGAGTTGCATATGGGATGATAATTTTACTATTGTCACCTTGAAATAATTTTCAATTTTTATTTTTTATACCAATAGAAAATATATATTCTGAATGAGAATATCTAATCAGATTCCATTTGATTTCTCATTTTCTGTCATTATTTTCAAACTTTAACTACTTTATACCAGAACCTTCTCCTTTCATGTTAGTAGAGTGATTTCTCAGAGCCCTTATGAGAGATTCTGAAGTCCTTACTCTGGATGGCATTTGACAAATCCATGCTGCTTTTAGTGGAAAGAATCTTAAGGGAGGGACCAAGGAGAGGACTGGGTGTTGCCAGCAGATATCAGAGATAATGAGAAGTTGATTATAAGATGCACAGGTCAATTGTTTAATCTAAGGGGCAGGAATTAGGAATAAAAATCAACTCTGCCATCCTCCCCCATGCCCAGCACACTCTACTGATACCTATGCAGTCACTGCTGCATATATATTAGACAATGACTACCCAAGCAGGTTTGATTTTCCGTTTGCTTCTTGTCTGGTCTCTATGAAAATGTATTACAGAAATACATCTGTGAACCAGTTTTATTCACTGATATTACTTCCTTATCATTTCCCTAATCAACTCTGACCATGACATCCTGCAAAATGTTTCAGCATGGAGCACTTCCTCCACAGAGTGCTATTGCTCTCCAGCAATGACAAGAATAGAAGGATGTTAGCCTGGAGTGGTAGCAGAGAAAGGAAGTGCAAAGTCCCCAAGGAATTTGGCAGATCCATGATCAACTTAAAATATGAAGCCATCTTGTTCAAATAGCACAATGTACTATTTAATGTACCATTAATTATAAAGACTATTGTCTTCAAAGTTACAAGCTATATATTAGAATTAGAAACAACATTGTGCTGTTCTCAATATGTATACAATAACTAGGAACATTTTATTATGTAGTACATTTATTGATTTTAAGACCCGTGTGGCTTATTTTCCTCCAAATTTACTTACCAGATCACACAAAGTTTTACTTTGAGCACCTTCAGTTTTAGTCTGTAAAACTGAAAGTGGAATCTCATGTTAGAACATGTGATGACACTATTAATTTAAGAGAGTTTAATACAAGGATCGTGGTGATTGTGTTCCTGGAGTTTTGAGGAATGTGTTCAGCTGCAGAAACACAGGGATAAGTTCTGTTATGTACTTATGAAAACACACTGTCTGAAGCTGTTCATTCTCATAGAACATTTGTTTTTGAGAGAGTCACCAAAAATGTGACTCTCTACATAAATAATTTTCCTTTTAATCTAAACTTGAATTTAAAAATTTATATACATGTATTTTTTTCTAAGTTGATACAAATCCAACCCAAGTTCTGGTACATGCCAGGCAAGGTTTCTACCACTGAGCTTTACCCCAGGCCAAAGTTTGTATATAATTTTATTAATGACATTTTGCTCATTGTATCCACATTTGTGGTAGCTTGTGAATATTGTTTTAAAAAGAGCCCATTTTGGAGACAAGCTTCAAATCTCATTTATGTTTTCTAGCATTTTATATTAAAGTTAAAGGAAATTTATTTATAATTTTTGTCTATGTTAGTAATTGGTTTATGGGACTATTCATAATAAAATAATGTTTTGCATATGAAATGATCATTAGTTTTAATTTTCAAAATGTTAAAATATATTTCAATTATCTGCCTAGTTTTGACCTACAGATGTTCTCCTTATCATGCTGTAGCAATTTTAAGGCCATACATTCTGAAATTAATACATTTTTACAAATGCCTGTTACTTTTTCTTGCAATGATCATAAATACAGATTTATTTTGTAATAATTTACTGGTAATGTGTCATCCCTAAACTCCCAGTCATTTCAAACTGGGCAGTGAATGCTGTGTAGACCTCAAAGGGGTGGGCTCCAAACAGCTGAGAATCCACTTCCATGGCTGCTCAGTGCTGCTCCAGGAGGGCTCTGCCCTCTCAACAGGAAAAAGCCACATTCACCCCTGTATCCCACCTGCAGTTTTTGCTGCTATCACTACACTGATGCAAGCCATGTCCAAACCAGTCACTCCCTGGGAATGCCTTGGTGCCAGATTCTTCCAGGGTAAATGTATGTGCACATGAGGAGGACACACTAGTTTCTGTGTAGTTTTGATTCCACTTGAGAATAGATGTTGGACTAAAACTATGCTAATCCCATCACCCAGAATGGTCATCTGATTTCATGTCTGCTCTGGGGCACAATTATTAAGAATTTCAGTATGCCAAGAACAGAGTCTGTAACTGAACATTTGAGCCTTTCAAGTGTGGCACCCAAGGCAATTTCTCAGGTCACATGACATGAGTCTAGTTCTGTAAAGGTTGGGATGCCTGTACAGGAAGGGAAGGATGTCATAGAAACATAGAAAATGAAGGGAAATCCAGATGTCAAAATGTCAATGTATTGTATATTCTGTAAGATCAGCCCTACTTTTAGCATATTATTTCAATATGCTATCATTCCTAATGATATTTCTATTTTTGAAGCCCTAAGATCTCAAATTTACTTGCATAGATTTGCACTCACATTTTCCTTTTTTTATGTAAGTAATTTATACCTGATGACGGTGAGGTGATACATTTCATACCATGTATTTTTCTTCATTTTTTCACAGCTTCAAACTGTAACTACTATAATTGTGGAAGTATGACATGGACATGGGAATGAAATAGAACACAGACCCATTGTTCCTTATCTGTTTGTATAGGAATCTTAGAGATCCATAACATGTGTGTGCTGTTCTTTCCATGACTTCATTTGTTATTATCCTTCCACAGCACAGATTCTGCAAATTTTCACATAAGTAGCTTCTTTTCCCAAGTATTAAGAGTACTATTCATTAATGGAAAATTTTCTGAATTATAGTTGGGGCTGGAACCAGATTAGAAGCTGTGTGGTGGTTTAAGTTTCCAGTATTTAGTAATTGCTGGGTGAATGCATTCAGTTCCACTTGTGTGATTGCTATGCTTATGCAAAGATCATGCCTGATTCCCTATGTCTGTCCAGGTCTCCACCTGTGGACAGGGGAGCACTGTGCCTGTCCTGCTCAGCAGACATCTGCACCTGTGAAGGCAGGACTCGGGCACAAGTCAAAGCTGCTCAACTAGAAAGTGAAGGGTGTGCAGTAGCACACTCTTGAGGCATAATTCTACTCAGACATAATTAGTTAATTTGAAACAAAATAATCATTAATTTAGAGAAAAGTAAGAAAAAATTGTCTGAGTCAGCTTATTAAACATTCTACACAGAGAACAGCAAGAGGGAAGTCATGGAGCAGCTTTTCTGGGCACGAGGACAACAGTGATGAGATGAGGAGAGTGTGTTTATAAAGCACAAGGCAGAAGTGCTTTTATATGGAAGGGAGTAGGGCCTTGGAACTTGACCCAGGTATGATGAGAAGCCAATGGTGTACCATGGTCCTGGGCCTGTTTCCAGTCCTCACACAGGACACTCAGCTCAGCGGGCAGAGCTGGCAAGAGGTGCATGGAGAGTAGCACTCAGCAGACAGAAAGAGCAGCTGGAGATCATTCTGGATTAAAAGCAAAAAAATGGCCATTCATCCCAGGCCCCTAACCCTGAGGTCTGTGCACATCAGCACAGCCGGCTTCCTATGAGGCAAGGGCGGTGTCCCATGATCATTCTCTCTGTTCTCCCTTGCACAGTGACTCCTGCATGGGAAGCTCACGACAAATGTACTGATGAAGCAAACCAAATGTTAGCCTTAGGAAATCTTAGCCTGATAGTATAAACTCACAAACCATGACAGCACAGGTTCAGGAATCAAACTTTAGCATAATTCCCCTGAAATTGAGGATTTGGGATTGGGGTAATTTCTATATTTCCTTCTTTGATATCAATTTAAATTCAAAGAATAAAATGTTCCAGGAGTTCTTTCTGGAGGTGCATTTCTGATAACAAACATGAACATGGAGTGTTTTGAGTTAATGAACTGTATGGGTCGCTCATCTTACAGGAAGAGAAATGTTTCCATTTACATTTTCTGCAGCATAGGTTACAACTTAGAGCATGGAAAAGATGGACTGAAAGCAGTAACTACAGATACTTCATTCCCTATACTGAAAATGGTCATTCTGCCAGGCAAGGCAAGGTGATACATCACTGATTGCAAGATCCTATACATCTGGGATATTGGAGTGAGAGCAAAGTGTCTGATTCCACTGATGTCCACCAGCTTCCTTCTCTATGCATGGGAGCTTGTTTAGTGCAGCAGGAATGTGGAAAGCATAACTCTCTTGGTTACATTATAACTTGGAGAATATTGCTTCCATGGTGAAAATCAGATTATGATAAATGTCTCTTTTGATTATCATAAAAGACATTGTTAAAACATATAGAGTTTTAAGGTCCCAAGTTTAATCCTTAGTAGCAAAAAAATATATATAGAGAGAGTTTAAGAATAACTCTCCTTTGAGAGAATCAAATACACCTAAGTGTATCAAGTACAGGGTGCTGAATTTAATTTGCACAAGTTACTATTAGTCTATATGCACCTTTAAAAGTATTAGAGATAATGATCCTATGATCAATAAGCAATAGTTGAGCTTCATCTATCTCAATCCCAACAACACCAAAGGACAGCACAGAGCAGTTCACAGAGAAGTTCCTCAGTAAGGTCAATCACGTTTGTCATATATATATATATATATATATATATATATATATATATATATATATATATTAGAAATCATCAGATCCCAGAGAGATTCACTATCATCACTACAGAATCAACTTTCCACAACAGCACACTGCAGCACTCTAAAAGTTTCATGCCACTTCCTGGCACAGTTTAAGTTCACACTTAGCATTTTCAATTTGTTGTGAGACTCCTAATTCTCTGTGTTGCAGAAAGGGCTTTCTTAAAGTAGGAAAACCACATCTCCAAAATATTCTCCTTCGTTAAAGCTGACCCAGGGCCACTCAAGTCAGTAATGGCATTTGGACTCACATTGTCTGAATTCAGTTTGTATTTTGAGAGAGGAGTATGATCACCATTACCTGCTGAGAGTCTGTGGAAGTTCTCTAAAATTTTCAGACACAAAACTGTGCCCATGTAGACAGTACAAGAAGATTGTGTTGCTTATTAGCCCACCCTGCACTAAAATTCAACTCCTCTGCTGACAGGAGAAGCCATTCTTCACCTCCCCACTCACTAGAAAGAATTTCTCAGGTGTAAGCTGTGAGAAGCATTCCTCACCACTCCTGTAATAGCCCTCTTCATGTTGAAGCCAGAAAACAATGCCACCTTCTCTTGTGACACATTGCACATATATTTCTTAACTAAAGCATCTTTCACTATTATCTGGTTGGAGGGAAAACTAGGTATGACATTTCACACTTCACTCCCTCAGGTTCTACTGAAGGAAAACAGAAGGACAAGTTGGTGTTTTTTATTTGTTCAACCTCATATCATCAAGCCTGAGATATCCCTCTCTTTTCTCCAATTGATCCCCAATGCCCATGGCCAAAGGGAAAACATCTTGGTCCCTTCACTTAACTTTGCTAATTTGGAGATAACTCAATTCTAGATTTAGAGCAAATCAACCAAATTTATTCTAGTAAATTCTTCTGCAGTTACCTAGGGCAAAAGAGGGATGTTTTTGATTTTACAGAGTATGATTTTATAAGTAATGTGAGGTAATTTTTTGAAATCCCCTCAATTTGTAAATTAAAACCCTAAGAATCAATGAAATTCTGGAGTTGCTTATACATGTTCTGCAGATTAAAGCATAACTAGTACAAGGACAATTTCTTCTCTACTGTTATCAAATTTTCAAGGACAATTAATAGGGATTGTGACTAAAATACATTATGCAACAAAAACACTTCCTTCTGTTTCTCAATGGCTACATGAACTCTCCCAAATTAACCCATTCAGCAATTGTACTGCAGGGCAAATATTACTCGAATGAATTGATTCAGTGAGAAGAATCTATTCCACCAGATATACCTTGAGGTGCCCCTCAGTTGTCAGCATCTATTGAGATATTATTCAGTTGCTAGGTTTTTAAAAATGGGGAAATTTGAGGGAGAATCTAGGAACTACGTAGGAGGAGGTATGCCAAATGTTTACAACATGTCTGTTGGAGACACTGAATTTGTAAACATTAAGAACTCTAGTGACCCCATTTGATGCAGACTGGTAAAGTGATTTTGGATACTTAACTGTGACCTGTGGTCTTTTGCATAGAAAGAAATGACAGAATATTAATTGATCAGATTTTATTGAAGGCCTATGACCTACATTATCTACACCCATGGCATATGTTACCAGCGGGGTGCATCCTGAAATTACTGTTATTTGGAAAACCTGACTGCAGAGCAGTGCTTCTACTCCAGGATCCCACATCCCAAGACCTGTGTTCTTCCATCACCCATGTAGGAAATGAAAGCTGAATTGATGAGCTTCAAATGCATAATTAATCAAGAAGAAAGAATTAGAAGAAAGAAGTCAGGCAAATTGAAAATAAACAGAATTGAAGAAAAAGTGGATGCCTAAGGAAATGTATGGTTTTCAAAAGAAAAATAAGTTTAAACTGAATGTGTTACACAGGAGTCCCTTTGCTTATAAGTGGATAATTATCAGAGACTTTATGGTGAACTTTAAAGGGAGCTCAGGCCATCCAGAGTGCACCAGCTTTCCTCTTGTATGACAAATCTGAAGTTTAAATAAAGAGCAAAACAAAAGACAGATAATAGGAAACAAGGAAATACAGATCTCTTGGAAATGAAGAAGAAACCAAATGAAAGGGAGAAGGGAGGAGGAAGAGGGGGAGAGTGGTGAAAGGGAAATAAAAATCATTAAGGTTATTATGTACATGTAACAACATGCCAGCATTGATTTAATCATTACTACAAACATGTAATCAAAAGTAAAAGCATACTTATTCAAATATACTAGTTTTCATGTAGACATAAAAATAATAACAACCATAACAATGCCATTGTAGTTGTATAACAATGGTGTCCTTATGGACAAGACTCAGTTCCTCTTGCCATCTTCTGTAGCACAGAACCTAGGAAGACTTGTCAGTGATGTGCCGAGTCTGCTTGGGTTTGATGTTCTTGTTGAACCAATGACATAACAATGCCGCTATCTCTGCCCTGGATTGAAAGAAATTTGTCTCCATCTCAGTGAGTAATCAGCATGGCTACTATACAGTGACATGTCAGAAACTTCTACCAAGGAATTCACAGAGTGCTCAGCTGAGGGACCCCATGCTCTCTTGTTGTCCTTACTTTTGAAGAAACATTATTTTTTTCCAGATTTGATACTCAGTAATTTCAAGCATAATTTTGTTGATGTTGTTGTTGTTGTTGTTGTTGTTGTTGTTTTGGTACCAGGGATTGACTCTGGACCTTGTACTTGCAAGGCAGGTAGCAGCAGAACCACTGAGCTAAATCCCTGGGCTCAAGCAAAAATTTTATTCCATACCAAACAGTCTGTCCATTATATGGAGATATTTTAAATGTAAATTCATTTTTCATGTATGATACTTTTAATACTACATGACATTGTTATAGATGCTTTTGCTCATGAAAGGGCAGATAACTTAACAGCACTGGCATCAGGATGAGTGTGGAGAATTTCTGTGCCTCACAGAATGCTCTCTCCTCCCTGAGGATAGCGGCAGTGTGAAGAGACCAGCAAACCAGATGTTTGGGGAGGTATTTCAGGGTAATAAGGTGTATGTTATTTTCTACATACTAGTATTAGTATCAAACATATCAGGCAATCCAGGTGTTGTTTTTGCCCCAAATTTCTACGCTACTTGAAAGATATCTGTCTTGCATTGAAGTCATTTTACATGACTATATCCTCTGGAATATTTTAATCTCATTTTTTAAAAAGGAAGAGAAACAAAGAAAGCTCACAAGATCTATGAGGAAATGTCAAAGGAGCAAAGTACAGATCCTTGGCATTCAAGGTAAAGAAGAAAGAGGCAAAAAGATACATAAATTATCCAAAAATTGTAACAGAAATTATTTGAAACTTGGAGAAAGATAAATACTATGGTACAAAATGGCCAAAGCCACTAATCCTTCAACTCAGGAAGGTCATCTGATGACACGTTCCAATCACACTCTCAAGGGGCAAAGAATGGTATCTGAAAACAAGAGAGGAAAAACATCTTAACTTTTACCACAAAGAAAGAAAATAAACACAAATATTTTACACTTCAAGTTCATTACTCTACATTTGCAATATTTTATGTTCAGGATTTTTTGTGGCCTATTCCTTGACCAGTTGTTATGAGGTGCTGCTAAAAACATGGGTATGTATGTACCACTGTGACATGAAGACTTGAATTCTTTCAGGAAGATACATAGAAGTGTAATAGCTGGGTCAAATGGATTTTTTTTGTGTGTGTGCTACTGATGATTAAACTTGGGACCTTAAGTCAAATGGAATTTTTATTTTATTTTTTTGGCAAATCTCCATACTGATTCCTATAGTAGTTGTCCTATTTTATATTGCCACCAGCAATAAAGTGTTCCTTGTTCCCCATAGTATTGCCAGAATCTGTTATTGCTTGATTTCTTGATAATGGACATTGTTTCAGGAGTGAGATGGAATCTCATTGTTGTTTTAATTTTTATGTTTTCAAATAACCAGTGATGTTGAACATGCTTTCATGTATTTATGAGATATTTGTGCTTTGTCATCTGAGATGTCCAGTTCAGATGCCCATTGTTTAATTCAATGTTGGATTTTAAGGGATTTAATTTTTTTAATTTTTTGAAGAGCAGCTTGTGAGTTTTTCCCATTCTATAGTTTGTTTCTTCACTCTGTTAATGGTCTCCTTTGCTGTCCAGCAGAATTTCTTTAATTTAATATGATCATACAGTTTGATTATGGGTATCATTGCTTATGCAACTGGGGTTCTATTGAGAAAATTTTTGCCTATGCCTATGTCTTCAAGAGTTTTACTTATCTTGTCTTCCAGTTGCTTAACCTTTTTAGTTTTAATATTTATATCTTTGATTTAGTTTTATTTGATTTTAGCACACAGCCAGCATGCCTGGATTTATTTTTGCATCCTCTATTCTGTTCCACTGACCATGCGTTTTTTTAAAATTTTGTTCTGTTTTATTTTCTGTTTTTATCATTACCAACACTATTCTGTTTTTATCATTGTAGCTTTGTAGCATATCTTGAAGACTGAGGTTGTGATTCCCCCTGCATTGCCTTTGTTGGTCAAAATTGCTATTGCTCTTCTGGGTCCCCTCGGTGCTATATGAATTTTGGGCCTGCTCTCTCTCATTCTGTCAGGGGTGTGATTGGTAGTTTTATGGGGATTGCATTGAAGCTGTGTAGCATTTTTGGGAGTGTGGCCAGTTTGCTGTATTGGCTGTACCTATCCAGCAGCAGAGCACATCTTCCCATTTTCTGATATCCTCTTCTATTCACTTTTACAGAGTCCAGTAGTTTTTATTATAGAACGTTTTTCACTTCCTTGGTGAGGTTAATTCCTAAATATTTTTGTTTTGATGATAACATGAAGTGTGTTGCTTCCTTTATCTCACTTGTTGTAAATTTTTTATTGGTGTACAGGAATGCTGTTGATTTTTTTTCTTTCTTTTTATTATTTTACTACCCTAGTACCTGCATGCAATATATAAGGTCTGAAATCCTTGTGCAAAGTGGGTACATGTGTATAAAACATCTTAATTCCCCTTCTCATCCTGTTCCCTCAGCTCCCTCTCTTCTCCATGCACACCTTGATATCCTTGCTTTTATTTTTGTGTACATGTTTATAGTACCTAATGTCTAAATTCCTTTTGCAGAATAGGTACACGTTCATAACGCATCTCAATTCCATATATGTATCCATTATCCTTCCCCTCCAGGAGCACTCTTGATTTTTGAGTGTTGAGTTTGTATCCTGCTATACTAATGAATTTTAAATTAATTCTAGGAGTCTTTTGGTGGTGTTTTCGGTGTCTTTTTTGCAGAGGATCATTTCATCTGAAAGTAATGATAATTTAAAGCCTTCCTCTTCTATCTGAATCCTTTTTATTTCTTTCTTTTGTGTAGTTTCTCTTGGAAATGTTTCAAGAATTATAATGAACAGGAGCAGTGACAGCAGACATCCTTGTCTTATTCTTGTTCTTGATTTTAGAGGAAAACCTTTCAGCTTGTTTTCATTTAATTTGATGTTGGCGGTTGGTTTGTACAGAACTCTTTTATCACGTTGTGATAAAGAACTTGCATTCCTATTTCCTGCATTTTTTAAAAATCATGAATGAATGTTGAGTATTGTCAAGGACTTTTTCTGCATCCACTGGGATGATCATGTGATTGTTGTCCCTGCTCCTATTTATCTTCCGTGTTACATTTATTGATTTGCATATGTTCAACCATCCATGTATCCCTGCAATAAATCCTACTTGGTTGTGAGGTATGATCTTTCTAATGATTTCCTGAATTCTGTTTGCCAGTGTATTATTGAGGATTTGGGGATGTACATTAAATAAAGAGATTGGCATACACTTCTAGTTTTGGGTTGTGTCCTTTTCTGATTTTGAAATCAGGGTAATGCTTGGTTCCAGGTATGATGTAGGGAGTAACAGTTCACTTTTGATTTCATTAAATTATTTGAGGAGCATTAGTATTAGATCTTATTTAAAGTTCTTGTAGAATTTGGCAGTGAGTCCATTTGGGCTTGGACTTTTCTGAGTTGGCAGTTTTTGTATTACTTCTTAAATATCATTGACTGATATTGGATTTTTCATAATTTTTATATAATCTTGATTCAGTTTTGTTAGTTCATACAAATCTAAAAACTATCCATGTCTCCTAAATTTTTGGCTTTATTACATTTTCTCAAAATAGATGCCAATAATCTAGATTTTGGAAGAATCTGATATGATTTTCATTTTTCATTTCTAATTGTACGGATCTGGTGTCTTTCTTTCCTTGGTAAGATTGGGTAAAATTTTGTCTACTTTGTTTATTCATTCAAAGAACCAACGTTTTCATTGATTGATTGATTTGCTTTTTTAGTCTCAATTTCATTAATTTCTGCCCTGCTCTTTTCATTTTCTTTTTTGTACAATCTTTGGGTTTGGATTGTTTTTGTTTTCTAAGACATTGTATTTCATCATTAGGTTACTTATTTGAGCTTCCTCTGTTTTTCTGATGTTGGAATTCACCCCTCTAATCTTTCCTCTTAGAACTGCTTTCATTGTGGCTCCCAAGTTCCTGTATGTTGTATTGGCATTTTTGTTTGCAGGAACTAATTTCTTCTTTAATTGCATTCATGACTCATTGATTATTCCAGAAGATATTGTTTAATTTCCATTTGTTTACATATTTTCTGTGGTTTCTTTTGCTAATGACTTCTATTTTCACTGTACTATGATGTCACTATATTCATGGGAAAGTATTGATTCTTGTGCATTTACTTCTGTATGCTTTTGGGCTATTATATGGCCGAGAAGAATGTGTATTATTTTGCTATCATATGGGACACTCTGTAGATATTTATTAGGTACATTTTTTTGAAAATTTAATTTAAATTCTGATAATTTTTGTTTGCTCTTTCATTGCCTTGATCTGTCCACTTGTGACCATGGGGTATTGAGGTCCCTGATTACAACTGCATTGGCATTTGTCTGGTTTTTCACACCTATTAGTATTGTTTTGTGAAGTTGGGGGTGCCAGTATTTGGTGTGTATGTTTATAGGTGTGATCTCTCCTTGTGAAATTATTCCCTTATCCAGTATGTAGTGGCCTTCTTTGTCTCTTCTGATTAGTCTTGAAAGAAATAAAAGTAGTGAAATTCACTTTGTTTGAAACTAAGATACCCACTACACTTTTTTTCTGCTTCCAATTCCATGGAATATTTTTTACTCTTCTTTGATTTTTAATGTGTGTTCCTTTAAGAATTAAATGTGTTTCTTGTATATTGCATATTGTTGAGAGTTTTTTTCTTGATCCATTCTGTCATTTTGTGTTCTGTGATTGGAAAATTGAGACCATTTACATTGAGAGTTATTACAGAGGGGTACTGATATATTTCTGTCATGGTGTTAATTTCTTGTTGCTAATTTTCTTTTATTATTTTCCTTTAGCTTAACTGCTCATCCCAGCAGGTTTATACATTCTTTTTTACTTGTTTGCAATGTTAACTGCATTGTTTCTTTCTGGATATCCTTTAGAACATTTTGCAATTTTGATTTGGTGATCATGAATTTCTTGAGGTGCTACTTTTTATAGAAATACCTTATTTCTACACCAATTTGGAATGAATATTTTGTACAATACATAAATTGGCCTAGGAAGTTGTTATCTTTAGGGCTTGAAACACTTCAAGCCATCCTGGCCTTTAAGTTCTGTATAAGAAAGTCTGCTGTGATTCTAATAGGTCTACCTTTTTATGTGATTTATTTTATTTCTATAAGATCTTTTAAGATTTTGTCCCTGTGATGAGCTTCTGGTGCTTAGAGTACAATGTGATACCTCACTTATTTGTTATGTTTATTTTTTCCTCTATAGTTAGGGACTTTTCTGCCATTATTTGTGTGAATAAGTTTTTTTTTATGCCATTTCTGTGGCCTTCTTATTTTTCACTTATTCCAAATAATCTTAATCTTCCTTGAATCATCTAGCAGCTATTAGATCCATTTTTCATGTTTTCTTGTTGCTTTAAAGATTTATTCATAGTTGGCCTTTGAAAGAATCATTGTCTTCTAAAACAGAAAAAGCTTTCTTCACACTGGTCACTTCTGCTGCCCATACTTTCAATATAACTTAATCTCCTGGATTTCTGATTGTAAACTTTTCATGGGCTCTAATTCTTTGCCAAACTGGTCATTTATGTTTTGTATTATTTTATTTAGCTCATCTAGCTGTTTATTAGTGTCTTCTGAAAGCTCCTGGATTTTTTATTGTTTCCATTATTAGTTTAGTTATTTTTTTCTATGATCTTAATGAGTACTACCTGCATCTTATTATTACCCTTCTCTGTTAACCTTTTGTGTAATTTGGGTGTGTGGTTTATTCTGTTCTTTCCCTCTCTCCTCTCTTCATTGGCTTCCAGAGACTTCAGTACTTTGGGAGGCATTTTGTTGACTTGCTTCCTCATGTTTCTTTTATTTTTGTTTGTTTTTGTTTGTTTGTTTTGCGCTGAGGTTTGTGGATGGATAGTGTAAAGATTTTGTTGATTGTATAGAGATAACTTTAGTTGCTTTTCAGTGACGTATTTGGGGCATGGCTAATTATTGTCCTTTACCTCAGTCGCAGGATCTGACTACCTTGGTTAATTTAGAATACAAGAAATCAGTGTAATTAGTTCAAGAACAGTGCTTTCTGGGAAAGTACTCTAATGTTATTACTGTTGTAAATGTAATCTGAGTGTTGGCTTACAGAGAGATAGCAACAGTTGTTTTACCCTGTTACTATTAAACAAATCAGGGACAGTAATATTATCCAAGACAAACTGAATATTACTAAAAGGTAAGAATCAATTATATACTACCATTAACTGTAGAGAAGAAATTAATAATTGTGATGAAAAATTTAAGACAACCTATGTGTTGAATTAATCTAATATGTAAAAATATGACTGCTACATCTCCATTAATAGTAGAAAAGAATTAAAAAGTAATTTTGCAGGCTTATCCAACTAGCAAAAGATTAAGACATTTTTATGCTTATACTAGTGAAGATATGAGCTTTGAGAATGGGGGAATTCAAGGAGAAAAATTTGAAACTTTAAAATATATTATATGAGAAGAGAGAGAGAGAAGTTGTACAAAGGAACCTATTGGAATAGAAGGATGTTTATAGAATTGTGGAAAGAGAAGAGAAAAAAAGTTATGAGAAATAGAAGATTAAATCAAAAGAGGAAGAAAAAACAAGAGATTACAAAGGGAGTAAAATTAAAGAAGAAAAATAAAGAGTGAAAAATGAAAATGGAGAAAAGGAATAAAAATGAAAAATATTAAGAAAATGATAAGCAAGGAAGAAAGACATAGAAAATTTTCCCAATCTCTAATAAACTCATGAGGATGAAAGCAGAAAAAGAAAGAAGAAAATAAAAAAAAACAAAGAATGAAACAAAAGAAAATTTAAAATAATGCATACATTCACAAAAGATAAAACAGCAGCAAAAATAGGAAAACAATGGACAAAAAGCAAACCAAAAAAAGCTCAAAACATAAAATCAAAATCAAAACAAAAAAATGAAGAAATTTATCTGTGATTTTGATTATGTAGTTTTCTTCTGGGATCTACAATTTTGTGGAAATGTCAAGTTGAGGAAATAAATGTCTTTGCTCCAACAAGTTGCTAAAGAAAGCAAACAAACATCAGATCCATTCTAAATGTAGTCATGAGCAGTCCATCATATTAGGGTAAGGCCACCCGTGACTTTCAAATCTAGGAAAATTTCAGCTGTCCCTGGCTGCTGGTCATGGTTGTAGGCCTGCAACTTTTAGTTTAAAGCCCTGAAGGTATATCTTCAGCCTGACCACAACTTTTTGACCATGGCTGTCTGCTGGGGCTGTTTCTCACCCAGTCACTATGGAAAAGTAACACAGGGAGCTCTGAATTGAAGGCATCTCATGGTTGCCCTTAATACTGAGTTCAAACAATCAGCCCCTCCTCAGAATGGTGTGTGAGTGATCTCACTCTCTTCACGAGATATGATGGCACTTGAGCAGGAGACATGCACCAGCTCTTCCCCCTTGAAAAACTCATGTGAGAGCAGAATCCTTTGCTCTCCCTGCAACTCACAGCATCTGCCAGTCTGTTCAAGCCCAATGTTTCTCCCTGAATCCCTCTGAGATTCCCAGCTTTTACTTTGTCTCTATAGATTCAGTCTCTGGTTCCCTTGAGCCATGGGCCAAGGGCCTGGGAGATAGTGCAGATTGTTCCTTCCTTTCTCTACATTGTGAGCTTTCACTTTAATGTCTCTATACGTTTTTAATTTCTTGTCAGTTCTTTCCTGGTTTCCACATCTCAAATCATACTAGGAGTTTCCAAAGCACTGGGAATGAAGTACCATCTCCACCTTGTGTGGAGGTCCCAATTATGAAGAAAAGTTCACCAAGCCAATCAAACTTTCATGTAAACCTTAGCCAAATTATTTCAAGTAACAGACCATAAGTTACTGGATCTGTTTCCAATTGCCTTACTGAGGCCTTGGGCATCTCCCAAATCCAAACTAAATCTCATCCCATTTGAGATTCTTTCTGAAAGGCCCTTTGTAACATCTAACTTACTCACTGACACCAAAACTTCCCAGCTCCTTCAACATATGACCATCTGGAAATATTCCAACATCTTCAGGAATATGGAAGCAAGAGCCTTCCACTCCAGGGGACTAAAAATAATTGTCAACCCAAAGTCCTCCCTAGTGACCAGGTCTTAATCAAGGTCTTGAAGAAGGGTGGGCCCCTGGAATGACTTACTCCTAAATAAATGAGTACTTCTAATACACCCTTCTAATTACTCTTTCTGTCATTAAGGTACAAGGAACAGATAATTGGATTCAACTCTCCATGGTAAAACCTAAGCCACCTGCTATACTGGAAAATAAAGAAGGGAGACCACAAACCTTGTACATCTCTGATCCAGTAGACAACTTCAAGTTATGTTTTTTTCAGAATAAAAAGCACCAACCAATCTGTTAAACCATATAATTAAAACTTTTGTTCCCTGTCAGTAAATTGTGTGGCTAGTCTTGATATATTTTTGTTTCCTACACTTGATATCCTTATCACATGACCCCTTTTTTTCCATTTCTTATGCAAACTGTATAGATTATTAAAAAATTGGCTGTAGTTTAGGTAATAAAGAGTGATTATTTATATACCTTTTATCTAATCACATGTTTCTCCTTTATTAATAGTTATCTAAGAACATGATAGGTAGCCTAGACAAACTTGCTCAAGTTTGTCTTGCCATCTTTAAAGATCAAATAGAATCACTGACTGTGGTGGCCATGATGCATTGTAGGGGACTAGATCTGACTCCCAAAACAGAGAGTTATGTTTGTCTGTTAAAGAGAAATGTAGTTACTGTGTCAATCAGTCTGAAATAGCAAAAGATACTGCACAAAATCTGGCTGACCATGCTTCCAAGATCTATAAGAAACTACCTGAGTCATAGATCCCCTGTTGCCATATCTGGAATTGGGGGTCCTGGTTACAGTCTTGGCCATGGCCTTTATTAATTTTTCAATAACTTCACTATTTAAATTTACATACTCAAACATGTTTCTTCTTCTTTGATAACCATTAAAGTACTGGTAATGAACCAAGCCCGAGATCAAAGCCTGGCTCCAAATCCATGGCTCATCAGTAAATCCTCAGAAGAAGAACAGAACTCCCCTCATCCCTTATGTCAGACAGGGAGGGTGCTCCTTCATGTCTACATAGGTAGAGCCAGCTCCCAATTCAGCAGGAGATAGCCATCGAAGATGGACCTTCCTCCTTTACCACCCTTCATCAATTTTCAGGGACAATGTCTTTCAGCAGGGACTAGTAGAGATAGCACAATTGGGGCTGGCAGACCTCCTCCTCCACTCACCTGAATTTGGGCAACATCCCAGAGCCAGTCCTCCTCCCACTGTTATCAGAGAAGCAAAAATAAAACAACAAAGACCCAGTAAATCTCTAAAGCTCAAGGGCAGAGAGCATATGTGTTACATCTCATGCTTGGACCTTCAGTAACCTTTTTGGCATTCTAAACTTGTTAAAAGTTCATGCACATGGACTGCATCTCACATATGTAATTTCATCTGCAAGGATTCTGGGAAATGCTTGTGTGTATTATGCCACTGAGATGACTCAGCAGCTTGTCAGTCATTTCCATCAATCTAATTCATAGCTGATCAAGAAATACTCAGAGGAGGATCATCCAGAGACCCAGTGAGAATCACTCGAGCTGGGATGCTCATCTTTTAAAATCTGAAAGCTTGCTTTATATGTATGCTTTCTTCCCCTGGCATCACAACACCACTTTTCTGTTCATGCTATATTCTTGATTCTGTTGGCACAGACCTGCCCTGAGCATGTGTTCTCATGATCTTCACTAAATATAGCTGCCTTTTTCTTCTATGTTAAACTCTCAATTATTTGCTTGCTGTACATGAAAATCTATCTGGAATCTGTCAGATCCACCATGATGTATCACTTCTTCAAGACTCTCATCCACTTTGTAGTGTTCTATTTTCTGTTTAAATTGGAGTGAAATCATTTCTCAGTTTTCACTTAAGAACTTTGCTGATAAGATCAGGTTCTAAGTTCTATTTACATTCAGTTGCTAGAAACCAAATGTGAAGAGAATGAACTCTTGAAGGAAGGCAATGAGTGACTATAAAAGTTGAGAGTAATGAATGGGTCTTTAAAATGTTAAAATGGAACAAAATTAGAAAATATCAGGGCTGATTGAATATGTTTCAGTGAAAACACACATGGAAGAAGTTAACTTGCAACTATCCCATTGTTTCTCCATTTGAGTGGAATGAGAGTGTTGGTGTCCAACATGGTGTGCTGCATGTTTAGTAAGTACTTGGACAGTAGTCTCAGGGAGAAACTACCAAATTTTTGCTTTTCTCCAAAGTTGATCATCACATGAGTGATATATCATTTTCCACTAGAAATATTGCCCTTTCTCATGTTATTCTATTGTCAGCCTAAAATTCCATTTGATGATAAATAATTTCCAATTCATATTTTTTAAATTCTTTTATTGATATATTTTTGGTATACAATACATTTACATTTCTCATTGGGAAATTGTACATGTGCATGATGTATCTTGGTTCATTTTTTTCCCCCATTCCCTGCCCTCCCTTCACCCCTCCACTCTTACCTATTTACAAAGACTTTGTTTCCATTTTTTTCCATTTTCTCATATTAATTCCATTCCCTCCTTTCCTTTCCCCTAGCCCTCCCACTTCCCCTTCCCCTTTGCCCTTTTCTTCCTATTTCACATTATCTATTACTTTTTAGTCCTTATTTACACTTTCAGTTTCTCACAACAGAGAAACTATTTGGTATTTACACGTGTGTCCTATTTATTTCACTTAAGAGTATCACCTCAATGTGCATCCATTTAGCTATAAATGTCTCTAGTTTCTTATTTTTTATGGCAGAGTGCTACTCCATTTCATTTTTTAAAAAACCCACATTTTCTTTATCCAGTCTCCAGTTGGTGGGAATTTGGGCTGTTTCCAAGTTTTAGCTGTTACAAATTGTGCTGCTATGAACATGGGTGCACATATATCACTGTAGCTTGATTCTTTTTTTGTTGTTGTTAAATTCTTTTATTGGTACATTTTAGGTATACAACACAATTACATTTCTCACTGGGAATTGTACCTTTACATAATGCATCTTGGTTCTTATTTTTTCCCCATTCCTAGCCCTCCCTTCACCCCCTCCACCCTTCCCTATTTACAAAGACTTTATTTCCATTTTTTCCATTTCTCAGCATTTTTCCTTTCCTTTCGTTCCTTTCCCCTGCTGCTCCCACTATGCCTACCCCTTTGGACCTTTTCTTCCTATTTTGCATTATTGATTATTCATTCTAATCATCAAGAAGATCATACACCCTGATCAAGTGGGATTCATCCCAGGGATGAAGGGATGGTTCAACATATGCAAATCAATCAATGTAATACATTATATCAATAGAGCCAAGGACAAAACCATATGATTATCTCCATAGACGCAGTAAAAGCATTTGACAAAATCCAACATGTATTTATGATAAAAACCCTACAAAAATTGGAATTGATGGCCTCTACCTCAAACTGATAAAAGCCGTCTATGAAAAACCAACAGCCAATATCATACTAAACAGTCAAAAACTGAAATCCTTCCCACTAAAATCAGAAACAAAACAAGGATGTCCACTATCACTACTTTTGTGCAATATAGTCCTGGAAACATTAGCCATGGCAATTAGACAAGAGAAAGAAATAAAAGGAATAAAGATAGGAAATGCAGAAGTCAAATTGTCATTATTTGCAGATGACATGATACTGTATATAGAAGAGCCCAAGAACTCCAATTCATATTTTTTGAGAGAAAAAGTCACACTAATTTGTGACTTCATAATCAAAGGTTTTAATTAATCAGTATCATAAGAGACTCTAACTGTCCATTGTTGTGTTCATATCATCTATTCAAGTACAGATCTTCCAGTCAGAGAAGAGACTGTGCTCACAAGGGGAATAGAGCTCACCACCACTGCCAAGGTTTGTGCTAGCCAAGAATTTTCCTCAGCAACATTCTGCTTACTTTTTTCCATCTGTCTTTGGACAATGATAATTGTACCAGAAATACTCACTTTTGAACAGAAACATTTTACTCACAGTAAAAAGTAAAAAAAATAAATTGGCATTTTACAGACATTATTATTGAACTGCAGGCAAACAGCATATGTATCACTTCAGAATCCTTTAATCATGTAATTCCAAGGTCTGTCTCATGGAAAATACAAATTTTTTCCACTTCTTTCTGAGAGTAGTCCCTCCATAATAACTTGAGGATAAGTTTCTCTGAGTGTTTAGGAAATAAAGAATAATTTTAAATTTTACAGGATGCCTAACAATATGCCCTGGGAGTAAATCATTATCAATTAAGTAACTTGTATAGAAGCTGTGGAGTATGCATGTAAGTTATTATTAAATAAATGAAAAATTTTCTGTTTTCAGTTAGACCTGTCCATTAAAAATGCTTATTTTAATTTTGTGGTAATTTATTAAAATTAAGACTAAAAGAAATTATAGAATTGAAACACCAATACAAGTGATCACAATATACAATGCATGCTTAAATTTTTAAAAATGATTACAGTAAAAGACACATTTGCACTAATGACCCTAAAAACATTTCTCCTCACTTTAAACACACTTTCATTATTCTATTGTTCTTGCCTTTCTCAGAAGCACTTCTGCAAGTCCCCTTTTATAAGTATCCTTATGAAATGATAAAAATTATAGTGCATGCTGCTGCCAATTCCCATGAATAGGAGTGGTAGATTCATAAAACTTTGACAGTGTGTTCTCATCTGCCTGATTTGCCAGATCTAATACTGTGGGAACTCTGCCTCTTCCCAAAAGTAAATATGACCACATAAGGTAAATATGTTGAGTGTATTCTGGACACCAGGACAGCCACAATACCACAGCTAAAGGCCCTCATGAAATGAGACTTAGAAACTGCTTCATGAATTGGCAAGAATAACAGGATAAGTGTGTTCAAATGTGGGGGAGGATTGTGAGAGGAATCATGGCAATGTGTCTGCTAAAATACTAGTTTCAAAAATTTGAAAATTCAGCTAAGTTATTGATCTCACTCTAACTTTGAAATATTTGCAAAGGTTTGACTATATTCTCTTTTCTTTTTCCATGTCAGCAAATTAATTCACATTAGTGAAAAACACATGGTCATTAGTAGATGGGAAAGAAGCAATAAAGAAAGATTAATATTAGGTTCGATAATATGTAAGTATTTTGCCACATCAGATGATTTTGCAATATTACATATTAAATTCAGTTTAAGTGGTGGACATTAAATATTTTCAAGTAGTGATACACTGCTGCATTTGCAGAGGCAAAAATTTGCCTACATTTTCCCACAATAGATTATCTGAGACACTTTTCCCAGTATCCCAGCACCTCCTTGTTCCTCAGCCTGTAGATCACAGAGTTTAGCATTGGGGTGAGGAAGATGTAGAAGACAGCCAGAACCTTGTCTTCCTCTGGAGACTGTAGGGATTTGGGGTGGAGATAAGTGTAAGCAAATGGTGTATAGTAGAAAGTCACCACAGTGAGGTGAGCACTGCAGGTGGAATAGGCCTTCATCCTGCCTTCCCATGAGTGCATGCGGTAGACAGTGCAAAGGACCCGACCATAGGAACACAGAATACCCAGGAAAGGAAACACAAGAAAGAGGATGGTGGTAATGAACACAGTGTACTCATAGATCCTGGTGTCCATGCATGCCAGAGTGAGCATGGACAGGACATGGCAGAAGAAATGATTGATGGCTCTGGACCTGCAGTAAGGGATATGGAGGACATAGATTGTGTGAGCACAGGAGGTGACAGCACCCATTACCCAGGATCCCAGGATCATCAGCACACACACTCTTCTGTTCATGTGGATGGGGTTGTCCAGAGGGAAGCAAGTAGCCACATAATGGCCATAGGACATAGACATCAGGATCAGTCCTTCTGAACCAGCTAAAGTTGCAAAGAAGAAACTCTGCACCCCACACCCAGTGAAGGAGATGGACTTGTTTCCAAAGAGGAAACTGGAAGCCATCTTGGGCACAGTGATGCAGATATAAATGAGGTCCATGAGGGAGAGCTGACTGAGCAGGAAGTACATGGGTGTGTGGAACTGGGCATCCAGGAGGATGAGCAGGACCATGCATAGGTTGTCAGCCAGGGCCATCAGGAAGATGAGGATGGTGAGAGTGAAAAGGAAAAGGCCAAGGCTTGATGGGAGGAACAGGCCCAGGAGGATGAAGTCATTAGAGTTCTCATTGTAATTTTCCATGGTGGATTCATATAGTTTGTCTGAAGACAGACATAAGAGTGATAGGTAGAGATCACCATTAGCCATTTTTGAAAAATTCCTTAAGATAATAAGCATCTGAATCATTCATAAATTTGTAAAACTTAAAAATCAATACTCAATCTTACCTATTTAAAAAAATAAATATTATTTTCCGCCTGAGAATTTAATACTTTATGAGACATCTACTATTGAAAACATTTTAAGAAATATAAATCTTTCAGAACAATTATATTTCTATTAAAACTTCAAGAAGATGTTTATAGTTTTCTTCCCAATGTGAACTTCAAAATCATCAAATTCTGATGTTCCATTTTTCAAAACACTTGTATAGAAAATGAAAGTGAATGTCCATAGTAGGTCCATATCATGAATAAATCTTTAATTCTCTCATGGTATGACTTCTGCATTGGTATTTACTTCTTCAGCAAACTGTTACTTTTAAAAATGTATTTCCTTTTCAGAGATCCTTGTCCAATAATCCTCATGTGAAACTTCTTTACATCAGTTCTCATTATTGTGTTATTTTTCTTAGAAATCTGGAATGTAATCTTACTGTCACCTCTTTGAAAAACTCATAATAATTCCTACTCCTGAGTTTAAATGTTAACCATCATCCATTCTCTTTCCACAACTCCCTCAGAATCAGAACATGAATAGTGCTCTGTATGAGAGAGAGCAGACATCAAGGTAGATAACAGGGACTTAAAAAGAAGCTATGATCATTCATCATTTGGTAAATGTAAAGTTAAATCACAATGAGATACCTTTGTACATTCAGTAGGGAAAAATTCATTAATGAAACAAATAAAACAAAATATTTTGTGACAAGTATATGGAATTCTTACAAACTTTGTGCTTTTTTATATTCATTTCAAGTGATACTTGCCAATGTGGAAAATAATGTCATGATAACTCAAAAAGGAATCAAAATTTGAACATGAAGTAGTAATTGCACCTTTTCTGTGAATGCCTAGGAGGTAATACAGATACTCAACTAGCTGTTTTCATGCCCATTTGCAAAGCTGCATAATTCAAAATAGCCACAGGTAGAAACACCTTAATTCTTTATCCACAGTGAATCCACAAAAAATGTGGTACACATACCCAGGGATTATTATTCCATCTCTTAAGGGGAATGCATGTTGACCCAAGTTACAACTTGGAGGAGCACTGATGATGTCACACTAAGTGAAAGAATCCCACCACAGGAGGACAAACACTGTGTGGATGCACTTTAGGAAGTGGAGATGGAGGAATGGCATGGCCTATGGGCTAAGTGAACAGAGAGAAGCTGAGACAGACAATGCAATGCATACAGAGTTTTGGATCAGTGTGGTGGCAAGATCTGGAGATGGAGAGGTGATAGCTGCCACAGGAGGATGACTCAGAGCCCCCTGCACTTTGCTTTAGAAATGGAAAAGTCCCAAACTTTACCTCACACATCTCTACTGTAACAGAATTGCAGCAAAACTCACACTTATTAAAGTTATTCCAAATATGTTTTAAGGCAGTTAAAGCATTATCCTGAGCCATGTTGGAGCAACTTATATTCCATCATTGTGTGATCTGTGCTAATTTGCAAATAAAAATTTAATAGAAAAAAACTGTTTTCAGAAGAACTTTAGAATAAGTATGACAGCAAGAGGTTACATTAAAATTTTCCTTTTAATGTGTATAATGTTTTATTACTAAGAAGCAGAAAAATGATAATTGAAAGAAGAACTTTAGAATAAGTATGACAGCAAGAGGTTACATTAAAATTTTCCTTTTAATGTGTATAATGTTTTATTACTAAGAAGCAGAAAAATGATAATTGAAATATGCACAAATGCCAGATCAGGTCTGATATGGATAGTGTATCTCATGAGTGCCATTTCAGCATCTATTTTCTCATCTGAGTTCCTCTGTGCTAACATTAGAATACAGCCCCATATCCTGTTGTGTGAAAAACATTCCAGCACTATCCCTAACAGAGAAGCAACCTCAGTCATTAAGTTATTGGTTTCACTTATGCAGATGAACATTTTTCTTGTGTAAATATAACTTCTGTTTTTATTATTTCACCCTTTTATTCTTTAGTGAAAAAAGTATAAGTAAACTATCCAGAGCATATTTTATGCATTTCCACTTACTTTGATTTTTTTTATATTCCCATCAAAATGTGGAATGTAGATGTCAGCAGAGCCAACATGGAGAAAAATGGGGCAGGGAGACTCTAGGGATGGAGTCCTGACCTTAAGAAGCAGAGGCCTTGGAGAAGGACTGTCCTACCTGAGAGGAGAGAAGGAGGCACAGAAATCACTGATTATCCTTACATATTGTCACCAGGAACCTATTCAGATTTGTGCAGGATGCAGGTGAATTTAATGCTAATGGTAGTCTCTTTGGGTATTGACCATGACACTTTGTGAGTGAGAAAGCTTAGATTCAGAGATTTTAAGTGAACTGTCCTAGAATGCCAGCTAGGAAAATGTCCATGCATATGTATAGAAATATATATAAAGTTTCCATATATGTATGACTTAGTGCATGTGTAATTGTAATGTGTATCTGTTAGTGCACACAGCAGTTGTATAGTATTTATAGAAATAAATACAAACATATTTAAACCTTTAAAAACTGCCTGGGCAATTTATTTTTCCAGTATCTTTGGTTAATGATCCTAAAATAAAGGATATTCATGTTTTAATCATTAAAAACAAAAACAAAAATGAAAAGAAGCAAAAAGAGTTAAAATATAAATTTAAACACCTAATAAATTATTTAAAAGAATTTTAAAATTTGTTTAAACACAAATGACATTGTTTATCTGTTAAAAAGGTCCAAAGGGGAAAAGGAAGTGGGAGGGAATAGGGAAAGGAGAGAATGGAATTAATATGAGAAAATGAAAAATGGACACAAAGTCTTTGCAAATAGGAATGGGTGGAGGGGTTGAAAGGAGGGCAGGGGAACGGGGAAAAAATAAGGACCAAGTTGGATTATGTAAAAATACAAATTTCCAATAATGAATGCCATCATATTGAATACCTTAAATGTACCAATAAAACTAAAATAAAAAGTTACCCATGTGAGCATTTTGTGTTTCCTATATCACCTGATTTTACTGTTTTTCCACTTGACCCAGCAAGAAATATAAATACTCTTATATAAAAATGTTTTTTAAAAGACTAAATGGCAATTGATATCTTATTCCCCATGGCACAAGGCCATTGCTAGGAGAATTTGATGAAAGAGAAACATCCTAGTGATCTTCAGTGTAAAGCAGATGCATATTCAACATCATGAGTGAAATTCTCCAAGTGCTGCCCACACATTACAATGAATTCTGTGCTGTAGCCCACATACATCTTTGCATTGCATTGCTTCATTATGCTTCCATTTAGAGTTGAAAATAAGATACTGAAAAATGCCTCTTTTGTGATTCCTGTACTAATAAAATACATAGAATTTTGAAACATAACATCCTTGTCATAACAGGAATAAGAGAAGCACAGATACTTGAGTCACTGGTTCCCATAGAGAGATGAAGTGGTAGAGCTGTGAACCAAGGAGCAGCACCCTCAGCATCAGCACCGTGCAGTTTCCACTGCAGCACATGCTCCCCTATTCTGCTCCCTGTTAATCAGAGGGTTCTCAGAGAGGGATCTTACACAGCAATGAGGCTTTCACTGCATCTGTTCTGATCATTTATGGAAGCAGAGCAAGACTGAATTAACCGAAAAGGCCTCCAGCCATTTTGTAGAAAGTTTTCAAAGAACTGTTAGGCTAAAGTTTTGAAAGCTTTTAAATGAAATGAATTGTCAAAGATTTAAGTAGAAATTACATAAATAAATGATTATTTCTCACACCCAGGACACCATTGGCTTGTTTGGCAGAAATCTGAGTCACTTCTCTTCTCTCAGGACACATGACCTGTCCCATGATCCTTATCTCCCAGAAGGTGACCCTCCTGGCTTACAGGTCAACCTGAGGATGGTGTCAGGGGTGTGAGGAGGGCCTTGAAGTTTCTGACTCTTGAAAGCCAGCCACGGCTCTGTGCGCAAAGCTGGTCCTGTCTGAGTCTCCTTACTTATACTGAGAAATATTCTACACTCACCTCGGTGAACTAGAATTCACCACACTGGAAAATGATTGTTGTAGGATCTCAGAAGTCAGAGCAGAGCCCAGTCAAACAGAGCATCAGAATGAGACATAAGCTCCGATGTCAGCCATCAATGCCACTTTTGACTGACCCTCCCTCTGCCGGCACTCAGCTGGACATCAGTGGGTCAGTCCACCTTGCACTCTCTCACCCCATGCCCTGACCACCTCTCCCAGATCTCTGATCCACTCAGTGGACAATGAGCCCAGTCACAGGAGGACACAGTCATGTTTCTGAGTGGAACTTTTGAGTTCTGTCCTGACAAATGTACCTATAAACCTCTCACTCCCAACCTGGCATTTCAGAGACCTTCAGGAGACTGAGCAGCAACCAGGATTCTGTCCTCCTATAGCTGCAGACTGTCTAAGGACTGTAGTGTCCCTGAGGAATGTCGACTGAGACTAACGGGAGGGGGTAGTCACCAGGGACATGGCCTGGCCTGAGGCCAAGGTGAGGACAGAGCAGGGCACTGAGGTCTCTCCAGCCTGCCGTGGGGAAGACCAGGCAGGTTCATGGGGACCTTCCCAGGCTGTCCTGCTCTAGTTTGTCATGGAACCTTCTGTGTCAATGCTGTAACTCAGTACATGCATGTGTATGCTATCCATTCATGCATTATTTCCTGCTTTTTAAGTAAAGTATAAGAAAATGAAATGAGTTTGATAAAAATACATAAAAAATTCAGTGTGGTAAAATGATATTAAATAGGTTCAAATTATTTCTTTGTTTTTCCATTAAGTTTATTGTTACATTTTAGGCATACAATACAGTTACATTCATCATTGGGAACTTTTACTCTTATAGGTTGTATCTTGGTTCTTATTTTTTCACCATTCCCCTGCCCTCACTTCAACCCCTCCAACCCTTCCCATTTACAGAGACTGTTTCATTTTTCCTTTTTGTTTCAAAATGCCGGTGTTTATTGAACAATTTTTCTTACTAAAATCTATAATCCCATGATATTATTATGGATATGGTAGTGAATTATTCAAAGAATATGATGAAATTAAATTTTTATTGCATATTATCCCTTAAATGTTCATCTACCTCTGAGAATTTCTTAGAAATGAATTAATTTTGCTTCCTCTTCAGGAAGTTATAATATTGTTCTTTTCATTTTGAAGGCCCTAAAAATATCTGCACTTTTGATTTTCTTGACCAAAAATACTCCAGAAATCAAAATGCACACATATTCAATATCTTTACACATGACAAGTTATTGAATTTATTTCTTTTTTCAAACTTTTATTCAAACATTCTTGCAGTATATAATTTTTACATTCATTGTAGGAAGTTGATACACATTGGAAATGCACCTTAATCCTTTGTACATCCCCTTCCCCTTGCCTTCATGACCCCTCCTTCTTTCCTTTGTTTTCCTTTCTATTCACAAAGGATCTCTCTCTATGTTTCCTATTACCTATGTTTTATTTTACTCTTAGTTTATTTATAATTTGAATTTTAATGTAAGAGAAACCACATCATATTTAAGATTGTGTGTCTGATTTATTTTGCTCAATATTATGATTCAATCTACATTTATTTTTCTACAAATGACTCAAGTTTATCCATCTTTGTGGAAAAGTAGTACTCTATTTTGTATAAATTCTCTATTTTATTTATCCATTCATCTGTTGATTAACAACAATGTGCTTCCCAGATTCGTAGAATTGTAACATAACTTGAAATCTGGAATTGTGTTTCTACCTACTTTACTCTTTGATTTACTCTGGATTCCTTTAATTCCTTTGACTAATCTGGGATGTACTTGTTTATCAATTTAGGATTATTTTTTCTGGTTTTGTGAGGAATGCTATTGAGAACAGGGTTGCAGTTGCACTAAATGGATATGTGAGTTTTTTTATAATGGAAATATAGTCATCACTGGCTCAGAAGATCCAGGAATAGAGAATATATTCCCATTTTCTGATATTCTCTTCCATCTACTTTTTCAAGTGTAGTGTAGTATTCATTGTAAATTTCTTTCAATTTCTCTGTAAGATTAATTCCTAAAAGTTTAATTTTTTGGAGCCATTGTGGATAGTACCATTTTCCTAATTTGTTTCTCAATAATTTCATTACTAGTGTACAGGAGAACTATTTTTTGTAGGTTGATTTTGTATCTTTCTACCATGCTTACATTGCTTGATATTTCTAGAAGTATTCTTGGTGTAATGTTATGTATTCTATTAAAGGATCAGGTCATCTGAGAATAATATAGTTTTGCAATAATACATATATATATATATATGCTTGTATATATATGTATGTATATATATGTTGTGCATATATATGTTGTGAATATATGTATATACATATGTTTGTGTGTATATATATACACATATATATAATGTTTATGTGTCTGTGTATGAGGTAATGTGTGTGTGTGTGTGTATGTGTGTGTGTGTGTTACCTGATCGTCCTGGCTGAAGTGTTGAGAACTACACTGAGCAGGAGTGGTGATAATGGACACACTTGTCTTGTTCCTCCAGAATTTAGAACAAAATTGTTCAGCTTTTTTCAATTTGATGTAGTATTGGCACAAGGTTTCAAATAAATGTTATATGATTGTGGTGAGGTCCATCAATTCCTAGTTTTTCAGGTCTTTTATTATGAACAGTCATTGGAGTTCATCAAAGGCTTTTTCTGTGTCTATTGAGATGCTCATGTGGTTTTTGTCCTTGCTTTTGTTTGTGTGCTGCATTACATTTATTGATTTGCAAACACTGAACCATCCTTGCATTCATGGAATGAAGCCTACTCAGTCCTAATGTATGATTTTTAAAATGATTTCTATTCTGTTTGCTAGTAGCTTGTTGAGGGTCTTTCCATCTACATTCATTAATGAGACTGGCCAGTAGTTTTCCTTTTCATTTGAATCCTTGTCTATCTGTGCAATCAAGGTAATGCTAGCATCCAGGAATTTGTTTGATAGTACTCTTTTCTTTGCAATTTCATGGAAGAGATTTAAGTGTATTTGCATGAGGGCTTTCCTAAAGTTCTTGTGTAATCAGTGGTGAATCCCTCACATCTTGGGCTGCCTTAGCAGGGAGCTTTATATTAGTGCCTCAATATTTTTGCCTGTTGTTGAGGTATTCAGAGATAGTGTATCGTCTTGATTCCCTTTTGTAATTTATACATATCTCAAAATCTATCCATTCCTTCTGGATTCTCTAATTTGTTGGAATACAAGAATTTTAAATATTTACTAAGGATCCTCTCAATTTCCACGGTGTTCATCTTGATTTCATCTTTTTCATTTCTTATTTCCTTGATATGGTCTTTCCTTTCACTTTATTTATTGAGATTACAAAGGCCAACACATGCTGTGACATGGAAATAGTTTTTTGTTTTGTTTCGTTTTGTTGTACGGAGGATAAAACTTGGAACCCTACCCTTGCAAGCCAGGCAGTAGAACCACTGAGCTAAATCCCTGGGAACATGGAAATAGTTTTAATGAAGATTAAATAATCAGTAAACAACATCCAGTGACAAAAAAAAGAAAGTCAGTAATTTATGAGGAGAAAAAGTAAATGGGTCCATAATATGACAGTAAAGGGAAGATTATAAGGCTCTGCAATATCATATTTTATTATTGTGATATCTTGGATGTACATAAATAGAGTAAAAGGTACAGTTCAAGATGTAAATTCACAGGTGATTTCTTATAAATTCTTCTAATAATCTTGAGAAAGGAAAAAAGTGATTTTTCTAGGCATATAACGTTTCAGTCTAGGGTGCCAGGTACTGAGGATATAAGCAATTACATACCTGATTCATGAAGTGTTGACATCTGAGGACTCCCTCAGGGAACTTCACTCCATTTAGCATAAATATACAGAAAGTGTCTGGTGGAGAACTGTAGATAGGAAAACACAGAAGTAGTGTCAGATCAGCTATGAGAGTTGCATGTCACATTTTGGGAAGTGATTACATCACCATGATTTTAGTTACAAAACCCCAGACACAATTTCAAGCTGACTGGGTTTCTTCATTATTTTTTATTGCATAGGTAAGATGAAAACTATCATGTTTACATATATACAAATAGATTAGTATAGTAACAAATTCTTCTATATAGCACCTTCCATGCTTCCTGCTTCTCTGTGAGTATAATTAGCAACTAAAACTCCTTCTTTCCAAAAATTAATATGCAATACAATATTATAACCTATCACTTTTGACTATGCTTTAGATTGCTAAACTGATGTATCCTACCTAACTGCAAAGTTCTATCATTTAACATACTTCTCCCCATTTCCTCCCAATCACGAATCCTGGTGACCACCATGTTACATCTCTTTTGATGTCATTCACTTCATTGCACATCAAAATTATGAGTGATTTCATGTAGTATTTATTTTTCTTTTTACAATGTTAAGCATTGAACCGAGGACCTTGCATACATTCGGTGAGCAAGCTCCAGCTGAGGTGCATCTACAGACCTTATAAAATTTTATGTTGATGCAGTCTCCTCAAATTGCCTATCTAGCCTGGAACTTGTGGAAGACATTCCTCAGTTTTTCCAGTATGTGGGTTTAAGGGCACATGCTAGCAAGCCTGGCTACCATTTTAGATTTTCATCTGAAAGTGATTCAGTTCACATTAGAAGAAGACAAAGAGAGCTGTACTCTTATATTAATATAATCAATTCCAGATTCCACCAGTGAGAGAACAGATGAGAATTGGCACTGGGATCCTCTGGGAGTCCTCATGCCAGCATGTCTGAGAGACCTCAGGCTTTTGAGATGAGAGACAGGGAAATGTTGCCCCTCTGCAGTGATGAGAGCCTCTATCCTTCTGCCTTGTGGGGACCACATTCCTGAAGGACAGGCACATTTGGTCACAGACTTCTTCATGACCACTGTTTTTCATGCACTCTGCCCTCTCATGTTTATTTTTCTTTATGTGAAATTTCAACTTATCCTTTTATTTTTTATTTTTTGTATTAAATTCTTTTATTGGTACATTGTAGGTATACAACACAATTACATTTCTCATTGGGAATTGTACCTTTACATAATGCATCTTGGTTCTTATTTTTTCCCCATTCCTAGCCCTCTCTTCATGCCCTCCACCCTTCCCTATTTCCAAAGACTTTATTTCCATTTTTTCCATTTCTCAGTATTTTTTCCTTTCCCTTCTTTCCTTTCCCCTGCCCCTGCCCCTCCCACTACCCCTACCCCTTTGGACCTTTTCTTCCTATTTTACATTATCAATTATTCATTCTAATAATTGGTACATTTTAGGTATACAATATAATGACATTCATCATTGGAAATTTGCACCTTTACATAGTCTCTCTTGGTTCTTATTTTTCACCCTTGCCCAGCCCTCCCTTCAACCCCTCCAGTCTTCCCTATTTACAAAGATTTTGTTCCTATTTTTCCATTTTCTCATATTAATCCCATTCCCTTCTATCCTTTCCCCTAGCCATCCCACTTCCTTCCCCTTTGCCCCTTTTCTTCCTATTTCACATTACCTATTATACATTTCATCCTTATTTACACTTTCAGTTTCTCACACCAGAGAAACTATTCAGTATTTACACGTGTGTCCTATTTATTTCACTTAAGAGTATCGCCTCAATGTGCATCCACTTAGCTATAAATGTCCCTAATTTCTCATTTTTTTGGCTGAGTAGTACTCAATTTTATAAAAAAAAACCCCACATTATCTTTATCCAGTCTCCAGTTCATGGGCATTTGGGCTGTTTCCAAGTTTTAGCTATTACAAACTGCACTGCTATGAACATGGGTGCACATATATCACTGTGGTATGATTCTTTTAATTCTTTGGGGAAGATCCCCAGCAGTGGAATAGTGGGGTCAAATGGGATTTCAAATCCTAGTTCTTTAAGGTATCTCCATACTGATTTCCACAGTGGTTGTACCAGTCTACACTCCCACCAGCAGTGGAGCAGGGTTCCTCTTTCCCCACAGCCCCACCAGCATTTTTTATTGGTTGATTTCATGATAGCAGCCATTCTTTCTGGAGTGAAGTGGAATCTCAGCATTGTTTTCATTTGCATCTCTCTATTGACCAGTGATGTTGAACATTTTTTCATGTATTTATTTGCTATTTCTACTTCTTTGTCTGAGAAATGTGTGGACTGGGGACCTCAGTAGGGTGTGGGCAGGCCTGCCTGACTGCAGCGGGGTGATTCGGTGTCTTCCACGTGACCTCTCTCATGTTTATTTCTCCACGTCTGTCAGAATATGTATGTCATAGTTTATTGGCCCCACTGGCAAATAGAGACCATATCATTTCACATTTTTCCACCAGCAGTGTTTATTTCCCCAATCGCCATACCTAAACCAAACTTGTCACACATCCCCTTTCTCCTTCATAGACAGAGAAAAGAATGCTAGTGGGAGTCCTTTGTCAGCACAACTTCTGTAACATGGTCACTACCAGTTATGTGTCTGAACTCTCTTGTGCAATGTCCCAGAGAGAAAACATGGCTGAATTGACCACACACCTTCCAGCTTATGCACTCTGCCTTCCTCATGGGTCCATGCATTCAGCTCTGACCCACACAGGGCACCATCCTAGGGACAATGAATATAGTCAAGGTAAATATCATCAGTACTCTGAGGCCCTCAGCTCTTAGTCCTGGGCCTCCAGCTCACACCCATGTGGGGAAGAACATTGTCTTTCATGGAGTCAGTCTAAGATTTGCACTGGGAATTGCCTACAGTATCATCATCAGACCAGATTCCCCTCCTTCCTGGTGATTCTTCATGGGTTTAAAGCATCAGAGACTTGGGTCTCATTTTAGTCTTCAAGTTGTGGAAAGCCAGTTTTTCTAGCACCATTTATGAAAGAGGCTACCTTTCTTCCAGTGAAGGTGTTTGGCCCCTTTGAAAAAGAGAATTTGACTGAGTGTGTTTTTGGATTCTTTCTGCATCTTCTAATCTGCTCCACTGATCCTCAGGTCTGGTTTGTTTTTTTTGTTTTGTTTTGGTTTTTTTGGCCAGTACCATGCTGTTTTTAACACAGGATCTCTGTAATATAATTTCAAATCAGGAAATGTGATATCCCCTGCATTCCTTTGTAGCCCAGAATTGTTTTAGCTATTCTAGACCTCTCTCTTCTGGTTCCAAATAAATTTTAGGAATGATTTCTCTACTTCTGTGTGGTATACTAATGGTATTTTGATAGGATTGCATTAAATGTGTGTAACAATTTTATCAGCATGGGCATTTTCACTATGTTGATTCTCCGTACCCTGGAGCAAGGGATGGCTTTCCATTTTCTGGTATCCTCTTCAATCTCCTACTTTACAGTACTGTAATTTTCAATGTAAAGATCTTTTACTGACTTTTTGAGATTGATTCCTAAAAGTCTTTCATTTTTTTCACTATTCCGCTTCTGAGTACCTTCCCCAAAGACTTAAAAGCATCAAACCACAGTGATATATGTGCACCCATGTTTATAGTGGCACAATTTATAACAGTTAAAACTTGGAAATAGCCCTAATATGTTTCAACTGATGAATGGATAAAAAAAGATGTGGTTATTTTATATAATGGAGTACTATTCAATCATAAAGAAGGACAATCTTGAGACATTTCTGGGCACATGGATCCACCTTGAGAACATATTCTTAAGCAAAATAAATTGAACACACAAGTATAAATATCGCATTGTCACTCTGGTATGAGAAACCAACAGTGTAAGTAATGACCAAATAAAATAACAGATGTGGTGAAATAGGAGATGCTTTATTAATAATTAAAATGATTTATGTGAAAAAGAACATATTATTAGGAAATGAGCTGAGAGATAGATTGGGAAATGAAATATATTCTTTTAAAATTATGATATACAGTATTTACTACTTTTATTCTTTAATCATTTTTGTTATAAAAATTATTTTTTCAAAAATTGTTTTTACATTTTATTTATTAATATCTACTTTTATTACATTAAAATATAAAACATTAAAAAGCATTGGCAACATTCAGTTTCCTGTTGGAATTGAAATGAACTTATTTTTCCATTTTTAGTTAAGAACTGAAGTTGATAATACTGGATTCCAAATTGCATTGTCATCATTTGCTAGAAATAAAGTGTGAAAGGAGAATGTAGATTTAGAGGAAGGCAGTGAGTGCCTTTAGAAATTGAGAAAAATGGGTCTTCAAAATTTTAAATTTGGTCAGAATGAAAAAATTTTAGAACTGACTCTTTGCAATGAAAGGAAACAAGAATGAAGTTGTGCTAAATCCATCAAACTGTCTCTCCATTTTGAGTGTAAGTGAGCATTTATTTACCCCACAATGTACTGAGTGCTTAGGAAGCCCCTGGTGAAGAGTGGTAAGCAGAAACTCTCCGATTTTTCATTTTCTTCTTTTGCAAATTTGTGCAGCACATGAAGGAGATGATGCCTCATTTTCAAAAATAAGAAACACTGCCTTTTCCATATTATTATGGTATCAGCCTACAGTTCCTTGTGATAAGAAATTTCCACATCACTAGAGTTGAGAGAAACAAGTGCTTCACTTCTGCCTTTCTGCAATCTCGGGGTTGAGTTAGTCAGCACACAGGCAAATCCTCAGTGCTCATACTCATGTTTTTGTCCCCTGTTCAACAGCAGCTCTCCAGGTCTGGATTGTCACTGTCCCCACTAGGGACACACCATTCACTGCCCCTGCCCAACTTTGGATAAGCAAGGCTTTCTCCATTCACTTTCCACATATTTTTCTTTACATCTGTCATCAGATAATGAGAATTTTCATGGAAATGCTTACTTTTGCTCAGAAAAGACCTTTTAATCAGAGTAGAAAGTAGAAAATGAGTTGGAATTTTATAGATATCATTACTGAACTCTGGGCAGAGCTTTTAGCTCTGTAACTCCTGTAGAATTTAATGACGTAAAACCCAGGTCTGTCTCCTGGAAAATACAAACTTGCCCCACCTTCCTTTGAGGGATGAAAGGACCTCTGCATATCTACAGAAAAATTTTCAAATTATTTATTGTTCTTAGCTACAATAAGAGTTTTGAAAAGAGGATCAAATTTGCAATATATTTTAAAAGTATGCCTTCAGAGTGTCTTATTATAAATGAAGTAAAATATTTGGAAACTGGACAGTATGCCTAGTTTAAATTAATGTAAATTCTTTTTTTGTTTCTGGTTAAACCTGATCATTATAGATATTCTTGTTATTTGGGTTAGTTTATTAAGCTTAATATATAAAATTGTGCAATTAATATGTTAATACAAGTGATGACCACAATACAAATATTTAAATTTTTAAAACATAATTACAGTCAAATACACATTGTCATTAATCCTCATCAAAATCCTTTCCCATGCTTCAAATCCACTTATTGCATTGATACTGTCAGTACTGAAGTAGATCTGGAAGGCCTCTGCTTGACTGTATTTGTGAGGTAGGGTGAAAAATAGAGAGAATTCTGCTACCCAGTACCATCCAGAGGAAAGTCAGGCTCCTAAAACATGGCAGGGTTTTCGTCCACTTTCTTCACCAGATCTGGCACCATTCACATTTAAGCTCTTCTCCAAAGTCAAAATAAACAGGAAGGGTAAACTTTCGGAATCAATTCAGGAAATGAATGTGGCCAAAATAAAAATAGGATGAAAGAGGCTTTCCAGATCTGCTTCAGAAAATGGCAACAATGATGGGATGAGTGTGTTTGAATGAGGAGAATTTGAGCAGGGTTTATGACAAGGTGTTTTTTAGTGCAATACGAATATTTTTTAAATTTAACCATTTAAGAAACTAATTAATCATACCTCCGATTCCTGAGTTCACAAAGTTTTCCACATTTTCCATTTCATTTCTCCATGTTCATAAAACATTGTCCTCACATTAATAAACCATATAGGTTCATTATGTTGATGAAGCAGAAGCAAAAAAACCCCATTATGATCTAGAATACTTATACTATTAGAATACTCATATTACTAGAATAATTACAGTAACAAATTTTAAAGATTTAAATCATACCAATTTATGTCCTGAGACCTTGGCATTAAATATTTTTCATGTGAAATCAACTTCTGAACATACTGAGGAAAACATTTACCTACATTTTCAGAGAGGAGATTTTCTGAGTCACTCTTCCCAGTGACCCCAGCATCTCCTTGTTCCTCAGGCTGTAGATCACAGGGTTGAGCACTGGGGTGAGGATGGTGTAGAAGACAGCCACCATCTTGTCCTCTGCTGGAGACCAGTAGGCCTTTGGGCAGAGATAAGTGTAAGCAAAGGGTGCAATGTAGAAAGTCACCACAGTGAGGCAGGTGTTGCAATTGGAATAGGCCTTGTTCCTGCCTTCCCATGAGCACATGTGGTAGACAGCAAGGAGCACTTTGCCATAGGAACCCAAGATAACAAGGGAAGGGAACAGGAGAAAGATGGTGGTGCTCAGAAAAACAGCATACTCATGGATTCTGTTGGCCCTACTGGCCAGAGTCAGCATGGCTAGGACATTGCAGAAGAAATAATTGATGGCTCTGGACCTGCAGTAAGGAATATGGAGGACATAGACTGTGTAAGGACAGCAGTTGACAGCACCCATTGCCCAGGATCCCAGGATCATGAGCACACACACGCTTCTGTTCACGTGGATGGGGTAGTTCATAGGGAAGCAAATAGCCACATAATGGTCATAGGACATAGACATCAGGATCAGTCCTTCTGAACCTGCTAAGGTCAGGAAGAAGAAACTCTGCACCCCACACCCAGTGAAGGAGATGGACTTGTTTCCAAAGAGGATACAAGAAGCCATCTGGGGAACAGTGGTACAGATGTAAAAGAGATCCATGAAAGAGAGCTGGTTGAGCAGGAAGTACATGGGTTTGTGGAGCTGGGCATCCAGGAGGATGAGCAGGACCATGCATAGATTGTCAGCCAGGGCCATCAGGAAGATAAAGATAGTGAGAGTGAAGAGGAAAAGGCCAAGGCTTGGTGGGGGAAACAGGCCAAGGAGGATGAAGTCTGTAGAGGTCTCATTGTAATTTTCCACGGAGTATAAGTATGGTTTACCCTAAAAAGAAATGCAACAGTCAATAGGCAAAGATCATTATTAACGTTGCCAAATTTCCTACTATAATTAGCTTGTGATTTGTTCATTAATTTTAACGTTTTGAAATGAAGAATCAATTTTGAAAAAGTAAATGTCATTTTCATTCTAAGACGCTACTATTTTATGAAACAACTATGTATGATTTAAGAGTTTTATAAAAACATTAAAATTCACAGAACAATTATAGTTTAATAAAACTGCAAGTGATATCAATGCTTTACTGCCTCATAATGACTTACACAACATCAAGTTCTCTTTTATGTTCAAAATATATGCTTTAAAATCCTTGTAAAAGTGCATATTTTAGTCTGGTCTATATTATGAATAAAGTTTAATACACTCACATATAATTTTATTCTAAAATATTTATTTTTCAGGCTTATTCTTAGTATTTCATAGGAAAAGCACTCATTTTAATGAAATACATATCATTTTTGTTAGTCTTTGCCCCAAAACTACCTTGTCCAAATTGCTTTTGGTCAGATATCACTATAAGACTCTTTGGTTCAGATAACTAGATAATGTTCTTCTTGTCATGCACCTTTGTATGAAGTGTCAGTGATTCATACTTATTTACAGTGTTGATCATCACTGTTCCTCTTTAACTTCTTCCTCCACATCCAAATGTATACCAAGCACACTGAAAGACATTCAGCATGAGCAATCATTTGAGAAATGTATGTTAGAATTACAAGGGGACACCATTGCACATTCAGCAGGAAAGTCCTCATTAAAGAGCCAAATAAAGCAGAAAATATTTCTTGACAAAGACATAAAGAAATTGAAAATCTTTGTCCATTTTGGGGAGAACTAGAAATAGTACTGTCACCATGGAAAATAGTATAGTGATCACTCAAAAAATGGAAAGAATTTGAATACAATCTAGTACTCCATGTTTGGATTTGTATTACAGCTATTTTTTTAAATTAAAATAGAGTTTATTAGATTTTCTTTTAATATAAACATGAAAAAAACCACATTAAGTTGTAGCATTCTTTTTGAAATAAAATCAATACTTAAATCTCCAAGCTTGACACTCCATGAACAATTCTTTTGTAATATGTCATATGCCATTATTTAAGCATTTATGTCTTAAAAAAATGATGGAACCTGAAGCACTCAATGTAAAATGGGAAGCTCTGCTATGCTGAGAGGAAGTATTCCTGGCCAGAAGGGCTGTGTTTACAGGCAAGATTCCTAGGATTAACTGGCGTGGTACTGCACGCCTGTAATCCCAGCACTTTCGAGGCTCAGGCAGGAGGATCAAAGTTGAGTTTGAGGCCAGCCTGGGCTAGATAGTGAGACCTTGTCTCAAAACAAAACAAAAACCAAGAAACCTAGCATTACACTTGATAAGGTTAAGAGAAATAGACTTTGTGTAACTGGAAACACTAATCTTTAATACTTCACATTTAGGTAACATTGTAAATCTGCTAAAATTACTCTCTGCCCTTCAAATTGTGAAGTGTTCCTAAGGTTCATTTTAAGTTCTCTCAAATAGGTCTTGAAACAGGGCTCCTTTATTCAGATTTAAGGTGGAGACTTTTAAAAGAAAGATGCATTATCACCTGCTATCAAGTCCAATTTCTTTGCATTTACCACATGTGAATTAACACTGTTCTTCATAATCTACCAAACCCACAGGAAAAAAATTAGGTGATCAAAGCAGATAGAGCACAGCTGTGAAAGGACTACTTTGAAGATTGAGGACAGTTCTGTAGAGAAAGAAAGTATCCCCCAAATGAGTGTAATTTTAAGCTTTGGTACCCATACCAATAGAAGTGTAGGCACTACAAAATTATATAACATCATTTGAAAGTTCTAATGGCTCAAAGCCAAGATACACATCCAAGTCAGTCTGACTCACCACTGCCGCACTCGGCTGGCCAAGGGCATTGGAGGCAGACACTTATAAGAGACTGGAACAAACAAAAGGCAAATATTACATATTTATAAAATTAAAACTTTCAAATCATGTTTTGCATGTGTTTGTAGTGTTTATACTCCTGCTGCAGTGCCATGGACGGCCCAAGCACATTATTACTCTATACACATATTACACAAACTTTTGGACACTTTGTATCTTACTATCTGCTATTTATCAGTACAACATGTGGGTTGGCATTATGGAAATACAGTAAGTCCCCAACTTATGAACGATTTCTGTTCCAGGAGAATTGTTCATAAATTGGATTCATTCATAAGCTGACAAAGTGAGGTAATTTTTTTGTGTGTGGGGGGTACTGGGGATCGAACTCAGGACCTTGCACTTGTGAAGATGCGAGCACCACTGAGCTAAATCCCCATCCCCCAAAGTGAGTCTTATACAGTAACCTGTGAAAAGGTTGCAACTCAAATGTTAAATCAGGGACTTACTGTATCTTTTAATACATTTAACAAGTGGAAAATGATCAGAAAATGAGAGGCACCATTAATAGCTGACAAGAGATGTAGACCCATTCAGTGTAGACAGTCAATAACTGGTATCTTTTTGTGACCTCAAACATGCCAAGATGTTAGTAAGTAGTGCTTGCAAAGATTACGAATGACAAGTGTTATCCAGCAGATTTTTTGGTTTAACATGTTCACAACAAGGCCCTAATTTGTATGTCTTGCTGCTGAGTGGCTTGAATCACCACTGGTGATATTTGCAGGATTGTCCCATTCATAACTATCGTTTCTACCACCAGCGGTACAAGCCGCCCAACGGGACAGTCATGCAAGTACCGCCAGTTGTTCAAGTGAGTGTGAACATCTTAAACTGACTGCCAATAATGACTAGCAGCTTCCATGGTACAGGAGAAAGGGAGAACCTTTAATAACCTAGCAATGCTACCATCTACTTATAAATGGCTTCATGAGTGTTGAGTCTCATGTTTTTGGCTGGGTGTTGTAGCTTAGTGGCCGAGAGCTAGAGAGCTTGCCCAGCACATTGCTAGGCCCTGGGTTCTGTTTCCAGTACTGTGTAATTGGAAAAAAAAAAAAGAGCCCCATGATTTAATGGTAATACTCCATTGATTCTGAAGGCATATGCAGCAATATGGACAGGGGTAACAGGAAACACATCAAAGTTACATTGTTAGTGTCTTTAAAGTCTAAAAATTTAAAGTAGTAATTTAAGAAACCTCACACATTTCACAGCTATTGGCCTACAAATTAAGCAGGTATTTCTGTGTGAGTTGGGAGCTTCTGCTTTGGAGTGATTTTTTTTTTAACTGTTTACATTAAGAAAGACAGAAGGTGTGTTGTTGCTTTGACAAAATCCCATTCTCTCTATGGAGTGCAACTGTCATTGTCCAGGAGTCTCTTGAATTCAGGGTCTTTCCTTTTGGTGAAAATACTAACTTTGCTGATTTTTGAGCAGGAGAGGTGGTATTTCTCCAGTCTATGGATGAGGGGTTCGTGATTTTATTATCCTTCATTTCTCCCTCTTAAGAGCGGATAGCATTAGAGTGCTGAACACCAATGAAATTGTCAGCACTCAAAGATCTTCGTATTGCAGCTCTACCCAAGTCTTTGTCTTCACACAATCTTGAAATGGCCTCTAGGTTCTGTGCTCTCTCTTTGCTGAGAGGAGCAAACAGAAAGTTGACGTTATTGTCATCTGCTAAGGAGCGTAGGTCGAAGTAGTATTTGGCATTAACACTAGCAGGAACATTAATATTAAACTGGAGTATCTCCAAGAAGTGCCTTTCCATCTCATTCATGTCCTCAACTGTAATGTCCTTGAGGATCTGGCAGTAGTCCACAATCCACACAGCCTGATCGTCCCAAACCTTGGAGGCAAGAAGAATGGCTCCCAAAACAATTCTTTTCCAGTTAGTGGGACAAATGTCAATCTCAGCATAAGTTAAAAACCTTTCTAAGTAAACCAAAGTTACTATTACACATTCAGCTGTTAGCTGTGCGGCACTAAAGAGGGTACGAACAAATCTGTAAATAAATTTGTGTTCAGGGTCATGCTTAAAGTACTCCTCTGGAACCTTCTCTCATGTGAGTGGATGTGACCGCTCATCGAAAATCTCCAGGGATCTATTTGCATCTCTGTTCTTTATGTGGTAATATATTGCTAAGGTCACACATTTTATTGTGGTTCTAAGATTAGGCTGGCTGACTGTGCTGTCATCTAGAAATATTGTTGAGCATGAGCTATACTTTTTAGTAAGCTGCCCTGGAGATACATGGTTTAAATGGTTGCTCTTCCTCTTTTCACGCACATCCGTTTGAGATTTGCTCAGGAAAATTGTGCTGGCCCTTGGATGGCCAGGAGGGTTTGACTCCAAAGCTAAATCTTCGGGCATCTCCTGGTCGCTGATGTGCTGCAGGTGGTGGCCCATGCCAGCGCCCAGATCCAACTCCCAGGGTTCCACGGCCGCTGGCGCCTGCGCTACCCCCACCGCCACAGCGTCGCCAGCCGCCGCCAAGCAAGTCTCAGACTCATAGTTGGTCTCTGGCGGCTCCTTGCGCCCGCCCAGCTTGGGGCTGGCACTGGGGGACATGCAACAGGTCAGCGTGTTCCCCATGGGCGCCGGCGCGCCTCTCCGCCCTCGCCAGTGCCTCACGTCGCTCCGACCCAGTGGCACTCGGCGGGCGCCCCCTCCCCCAAAAATGGCGCGAGCAGCCCCCGGTTATGCCAGGGCTTCTCCGCGCGCGCCGCCAGCCCGCCCGCCGACCGCCCGCCCCGCTGTCCGGCCCCGGGCAGGGCTCCGGCCTCTGCCGCGCCGCCACCTCCACAGCCACCGCCGCCCCCTCAGAGCAGACTAGACTGGGAGGGCGGCAACCAACCAGGCTTATTTAAAAGGGGTGGGGACCCGACTAGCGCCGAGAAACACAGCCACTGCCGGCCTATTACAGCTATTTTTATAGCCATTTTCAATGAGCATAATTCACAATGTGCACAAGGCAGAAACAACTTCATTGGTAATCCACTGATGAATGCATAAACCAAATGGGCCATGTATATGCACTGGAATAGTTAGCTTTTCAAAGGGAACAATTATTGACACATGCTATAAAATGGATAAACACTGATAACATTGTCCCAAGTGAAATAAGCCAACCACAAAAGGACAAATATTGACTAAATTCACATCATGAAGAGTCACCCTGGTCAAAATCTCAGAACTAGATGGTGAGATGGGGGTCTTCAGGGGCTGGGGGAGTAGAGAGAAGGAGAGGTGTTATTTAGTGATTGTACACATGTAGTTCAGCATGATAGAATATTTCTGGAAATGTATGGAGGCAATAAATACACAATGGTATGAATGTACTTAGTTCTGCAGAACTATGCACATGGAAATGATTAAAATAGCAAAATTTTCCTAAATATCTTAACCCAAACTAAAACTCTCTTAAATGTATGAAGTTATTCTAAATGTAGATTCACAATGTATATTTTAATGTAAATAAAGTAGTATCTTGAGGCATGTTGGAAAAATTTATCTTCCATTATTGTTTAATAGATGGTAATTTGCAAAAAAGTATTAGAACAGATTATTTTTATAAATTTGATTCAAATCAATATCAGAGTAGACTGATACAATCATGTTTAATTTACATAAGAAATTTCAATTCTGCAGTAGAAAGTATGTTATTGGAAATTACTGATGCACTAGACACTACAGTAACTTCTGTCCCCTGTTGCTGGAACAGTCCTGTCAGTGACACACTGTCCATCAGATGGTCAGTTACCCTGACTTCAGAGTTGGAAAAGGAGCAAGGGACTTAAAAAAAATACCATGTCAGATCTGAAATGTGACACTGCACCTCAGGAATGCCGGTCAACATCTCTCTGCTTCTCCACACCCAAGTGGACAAGAGCCACAATACAGCACCATATTGTGTTGTGCACTTAAAATTCATGTTCCTGACACTGGAGCAGCCTTGGGCATCCAGCATTTATTTCAATAGGTAAAAGAATGTTTTCATACAAAAATAAAGCTCTCTCTATATATGAACCCTATTTTGAACATTTCCGCTTACTTTGATTTTCTTATATGCCCTTCAATTTGTTTAATGTGGACATCAGCAGTGCCAACATTTACACTGAAGGAGAGAGCAGGCAGGAACACTCAGAGGACAGAGTTGGGCAGCAAAGCAGCAGAGACTTTGGGTCAGGATTCTGTTCTGCCTGAGAGGAGAGATGGAGGCAGGTACTTTACTGACTGTCCTCACATGCTGTCCCCAGGGGTGTGATAGTGTCTGTCCAGGACTGAGGTGGATTTAACCCTAACAGTAGTCCCTTCAGGGTGACACATCCCACAACATTTTACAGATGAGAAAACTGAGATGCAGAGATGGTAACTGAACTGTCCTAGCACGCTAGTTATGAAGGTATACACACACATGAAATATATACAGATTCTGTGTGTAAGAATAATGCCTTGCACACATGTCCCACTACTTAAGTATACATGTTGAAACACATAAGAACATATATTTTTGCAAGTAAATACAAATGTATTTCAACATGGTTTAGAAGTCTGATTATTTTTCTAATATCTTTAAATACTGATCCTGAAATAAGTCCACATTGTAATAATGAAAAACAAGAAGAAAAGAAGGAAAATTCATTGAAATATTAATTTGCTACAGTTGATATAGGATTGAGAAAGGATGTGAAAATCACCAAGGCTCAGGTAAAATTATTTTAGTGTTTAATACTTTGGCATCTTGTTGTGTATCATTTATCACCTGGTTTTACTGGTGTTCCACTTGAATCTGAAACAAATATAAAATCTTACTAGAAAAATGCTGTTTGGACAAAAGAAAATGAAAATTTGTGCTTTATTCCCAGGGATGAGATGGCCCTAGAAGGAGAATTTGATTACAGATAAACAACTTTACAATCCACAGTGTCAATCATGTACATGTGTGGCCCGCATGTAAAAATGAATTCTCTGTTACCATTTGAAGTCAAAGTGCATCAGTTCATTGCATAGACCTCTTTTAATGCTTTCTATTTAGAGTAGAAAATGAGACACTCTAAGGCATTTCTTAGGATTCTCATATTAGTAAAATACATAGATTTCCCCCATGTAACATCCTTGTCTGAGCAGGAATAAGAGAACCACAGACCCTTGAGTCACTGGTGCCCATGGAGGGACCAAGTGATAGATCTGGGAAGCAAGGAGCGGTGCCCCCCCAGAGTCTGCACTGTGCAGTTTTCACTTCAGCACAGGCTCCCCCACTCTGCTCCCTGTTGATCAGAGGATTCTCAGAGAGGGATCGTATACAGCAATGCTGCTTTCACTGCACCTGTTCTGATCATTTTCAGAGGTGGAACAAGTCTCTGAATTTACCCAGAGACTCTAAATTTCACTTTGTAGCAAGAAATCCCAGAGTCCACTTTTAAAAGCCTCTGAATGAAGTAAGTTGTCAAGCATTTAAATACTAAATAAATAAACACATATTTCTCAAGTTCATGGCACAGTCTCACTGGTTTTTCAGAAATCTGCATCAGGTTTCTCTTCTCCTGATGCTTGCAACACCCAAGTGCTCCTGAGTGACCATGCACTGCCCCACCTGCCTGGTGAAGGTCTAAGCTCTCTAACCCTGAGAATGAACTCGGTCTTACTGGCAGGGCTTTGGTATCATCAATTCTGGAAAGCCACCACAGTCCTTACACAAACCTGGCCATACCTGAGTCTGGACCACTGAGAGATGTTCTGCACTGAGCTCAGCACACTTGGATTCACATCATTGTGAAGTGAGCTCTGTAGAATCTCAGGTGGCAGAGGGGAGTTCGTGAGGAGAGCACTCACAGTGTGTGGGGAGCTCTCCTGGGTCCCCTTCTATGTGGGCATTTTACCACAGATTCATGAAGATGAGCAAACACTGCAGAGCTCCAGATTATTCTCCTTGCTTAGGAATAAATGACCTCATTGCATAAGTACATAATATTTTTTTCAATATTTAAAATGGTATAAAAAACTGTTTCAGTGTTGATCAAATTTAAAGTACCCAGTAATAATTTTCTGTGTTTGAGTGTCTCTAAATGCAAAGTTCCACAGTGACAGATTAGCATTTATACAGAAGCAGGTAAGTGATGGAAAGACATCTCATGGATACATAAAAAGTCATTACCTAAGTCAGTCCCTTGATTTTTTTTTGAGAATTTTTATTCATCTACATTGTATACATCACCAGATAAAGTTCAGGTTTAAACATTGATCTAATTCTAGCCTTGACCTCTAGAAAGGTAAACTTGGGCTGCTCAGGTCTCTCTGAGTCTGCAGAGACACAAATGTGGATGCCTACAGGCTGCCCATGAGAACACATACCTTGCAAACTCAGGGTGTGACTTGGCCAAGGACAGCACAGAACAATGGTGGGGATTTAGAGTATTGCACTAACCTCTCCATCCTCATCAGTATCATTACCATCACAGGTACAAAAATGCTTGCTTTCCACTCTGCTCTTCCAATGCTATAGAATTCAAAGTGTTTTTGTAAATTATGCCTCTTTACTTCTCACTAAAGCTTTTCCAGGTCACTAAAGAAGATATTATTATTATCACTACTGAAACTCTGATTTCTGCACAGAAAATAAAAAATAAATAACTTGTAAAAATTAAGAAAATAAATCACCAATTGGATTTAAATAAAAATTGGACACAGCTTCTATTCATGCAGTTACCTACATCCTACCCAAAGTGTGCTTTTAAAATTTAAAGATTGTGATTATTTCATACATGGTTAATTTTAACCAGTCTAAGTTTTCTTTTACCATAAACCCCATTACATATTTTCATAGTGAAATAATCTTAATAATTTCCAAGAATTTGACTATAACCAGGGAAAATAAAATAGGATGCAGATGACAGTAGTAAGATTACAAAGGTCCAGAGAATGAGTCATTAGTCATGGAAAAAAATAAACAAACCAATCAAAAGCAAAAGAAAATGCAACAAGGAAAGAAGAAATGCACTATTATTCTTACTGTGAATTTGAACTCTAAATGTAGCTTTTTCTTCAAATTTCACTTGAGTCCATGGAGACCATGTGCAATATGCTGTGCTTAGTGTTTCCAATGACACCACCTGCCACCTGCTGTAGAGGACAGCATTGTGATTTTTTTTTGAAGCTTTAGGACCATTTTATTCTGGATAACCACTATAAATCTCCCATTCAGAAAAGTGAACATGCAGCAGGGACTATTCCAAAACAGTTATCAACCCCACCAGGCAGGAATTGTAGTCTCTATGCCCTGGAAGTACAGGAAACCCTTGGTTAGATCTATATACATTACCTGGAACATTCCTTTTGTGTATTCCCCTCCATGACCCTTTGGAGGAATTTCCTTTGTCTTTTATTTTTGAGGTCTACATACGAAGTAGGTATAATCCACTCCCTACTGGTGAAGGTTTAGGAGTCTGGGGATTACTTTAAGGTTGAGTTAGATACAAGATTTTACAGGCCAGAATTGTGATTTCTTGGGAAATACAGTTCCCTTAAAACCTAATACACTTCTGATCTACTTGCTTGCTGTGAGGTTCAGATGCCAGTAATCATTGCCAAAGATCTCATCTACTCATAAATCTCAAGCTAGAAGATTCTGTTCTTTCATTTCCTGGTCACCATGCTCAGCATACCTCTTTCACCCATATTGTTATAGACTTTCTGGAAACCAATGAAACAATATGCTGGAGTGAGAAGGTAGAACCCTTAATCTGTACCTCAGGAGTTGCCCTATTGTCTAATAGGGAACACTTAGTATTAAGTTCTGAGGAAGGCTTGAGGTCATAGTCATCTCTCTGTGTATTTTGTGGTACAAAGTCAGTTGTATTTTTCAAAATGAATTAAACCTTTAAACATAAACCCTCAAAAAAAAAAAAACTCCTAGAAGAAAACATGGGAGAAAAGCTTTGTGACTATTTTCTTTTTCTTTTTTTATCATTGGGAATTGTACCTTTACATAATGCATCTTGGTTCTTATTTTATCCCCATTCCTAGCCCTCCTTTCATACCCTTCACCCTTCCCTATTTACAAAGATTTTATTTCCATTTTTTCCATTTCTCATCATTTTTTCCTTTCCCTTCTTTCCTTTCCCCTGCCCCTCCCACTACCCCTACCCCTTTGGACCTTTTCTTCCTATTTTACATTATTGATTATTCATTCTAATAATTGGTACATTTTACATATACAATATAATGACATTCATCATTGGAAATTTGCATCTTTACATAGTCTCTCTTGGTTCTTATTTTTCACCCTTGCCCAACCCTCCCTTCAACCCCTCTATTCCTCTCTAATTACAAAGATGTTGTTCCTACTTTACAATTTTCTCATATTAATTCCATACCCTTCTATCCTTTCCCCTAGCCATCCCACTTCCTTCCCCTTTGCCGCTTTTCTTCCTATTTCACATTACCTATTATACAGTTAGTCCTTATTTACACTTTCAGTTTCTCACACCAGAGAAACTATTCGGTATTTACAGATGTGTGTCTGATTTATTTCACTTAAGAATATTGCCTCAATGTGCATCCACTTAGCTATAAATGTCTCTAATTTCTCATTTTCTATGGCTGAATAGTACTCCATTTTATTAAAAAACCACATTATCTTTATCCAGTCTCCAGTTGATGGGCATTTGGGCTGTTTCCAAGTTTTAGCTATTACAAACTGCACTGCTATGAACATGGGTGAACATATATCACTGTGGTATGATTCTTTTAATTCTTTGGGGAAGATCCCCAGCAGGGAAATAGCTGGGTCAAATGGGACTTCCAGTCCTAGTTCTTTGAGGTATGTCCATACTGATTTCCTCAGTGGTTGCACCAGTCTACACTCCCACCAGCAGTGGAGCAGGGTTCCTCTTTCCCCACAGCCCCACCAGCATTTGTTATTGGTTGATTTCATGATAGCAGCCATTCTTTCTGGAGTGAAGTGGAATCTCAGCATTGTTTTCATTTGCATCTCTCTATTGACCAGTGATGTTGAACATTTTTTCATGTATTTATTTGCTATTTCTACTTCTTTGTCTGAGAAATGTCTGTTCATTTCAGATGCCCAGTTTTGGATTGGGTCTTTAAATTTGGGAGGTCTGATCTTTTTAAGTTCTTTATAGATTCGAGATAGTAGACCTTTGTCTGAGAAAGAGCAGGTGAAGATTTTTTCCCACATTGTGAGCTGTCTCTTCACACTGCTGGTGGTTTCTCTTGCTGTGCAGAAGCTTTTTAATAAGAAGAGAACCCATTTGTTGATTGTTTGTGCTAGTTCACGGGCAACTGAGGTTTTGTTCATAAAATCTTTTCCTACACCGATGTCTTCAAGGGTTCTACCTAACCTCTGTTCCGACTCGTTCAGAGTTTCTATTTTAATATTTAGATTTTTAATCCATTTTGATTTTAGTTTAGTGCATGGTGAGAGATATAGGTCTAGTTTTAATCTTTGGCAAGTTGAAGCCCAATTTTTCCAGCACCATTTATTAAAGAGGCTATCTTTCCTCCAGTGAGGGTATTTGGCTCCTTTGTCAAAGATGAGATGGCTGAGTGTGTCTGGCATTGTTTCTGCATCTTCTAATCTGTTCCACTGGTCCTCAAGTCTGTTTCTTTGACAGTACCATGCTGTTTTATCACAGTAGCTATGTAGTATAGTTTCAAGTTGGGGATTGTGATACCCCCTGCCATGTCTCTGTTCCCTGGAATTGCTTTTGCTATTCTGGGTCTCTTCTTATTCCAAATGAATTTTTGGATTGTTTTCTCAAGGTCTATCAAGTATGCTGCTGGGATCTCAATTGGAATTGCATTAAATCTATATAGCAGTTTTGGAAGTATGGCCATTTTCACTATATTAATCCTTCCTACCCAGGAGCAGGGGATGTCTGCCCATTTTCTGATATCATCTTCAATCTCTCTTTTTAGAGTGCCATAGTTTTCAGAGAAGAGGTCTTTGATTTCTTTCATTAGGATGATTCCTAGGTATTTCAGTTTTTTGGATGCTATTGTGAAAGGAATTATTTGACCTATTTCTCTCTCAGTGAGTCTGTCATTCGTGTAGAGGAAAGCTATTGATTTTTGTGTGTTGACCTTGTAACCAGCTACTTGACTGAATTTGGTTATTAAGTCTGGAAGACTTTTGATGGAGTTCTTGGGGTCTTCTATATAAAGTATCATGTCATCTGCAAAGAATGACAATTTGACTTCTTCATTACCTATCTTTATTCCTTTTATTTCTTTCTCTTGTCTAATTGCCATGGCTGATGTTTCCAGAACTATATTGAACAAGAGTGGTGATAGTGGACATCCTTGTCTTGTTCCTGATTTTAGTGGGAAGGATTTCAGTTTTTGACCATTTAGTATGATATTGGCTGTTGGTTTTTCATAGATGGCTTCTATCAGTTTGAGGTAGAGACCACCTATTCTAATTTTTGTAGGGTTTTTATCATAAATGCATGTTGGATTTTGTGAAATGCTTTTTCTGCATCTATGGAGATAATCATATGGTTTTTGTCCTTGGCTCTATTGATATAGTGTATTACATTAATTGATTTTCGTATATTGAACCATCCCTACATCCCTGGGATGAATCCCACTTGATCAGGGTGTATGATCTTCTTGATGATCTTCTGCATTCTGTTGCCATTATCTTATTAAGGATCTTTGCATCTATGTTCATTAGTGAGATTGGCCTATAGTTCTCTTTTTCAGTTGGGTCTTTTTCTGCTTTGGGGATCAAGGTGATGCTTGCTTCCAGGAATGAATTTGGGGGTATTGCTTTCCTTTCAACTTCATTGAAGAGTTTAAACAGTAGTGGCAACAGTTCCTCTCTAAATGTCTTGTAGAATTCAGCAGTGAAGCCCTCAGGGCCCGGGCTTTTCTTAGTTAATAAGTTTTAATTACATTTTCAATTTTTAATTGGTTGATATTGGGTTGTTCAGAATTTTTAGGTCTTCTTCGTTCAACTTTGGTAATTCATATGTATCTAGGAATCTGTCCGTTTCTTCTGTGTTGTCCATCTTATTGGCGTATAGGTTCTGGAAGTAGGTATTGATGATCCTCTGGATTTCTGCTGGGTCTGTTGTCATTTCACCTTTTTCATTCCTAATTGCATGGATTTGGGCCTTTTCTTTCCTTTTTGTGACAAGGTTGGCAAAGGGTTTGTCAATTTTGTTGATTCTTTCAAAGAACCAACTCTTGGCTTCATTGATTTTTTGTATGATTCTCTTAGTTTCCATTGCATTTATTTCTCCTCTGATCTTTATAATTTCCTCCCTTGTATGAGCTTTGGGGTTGTCCTCCTCTTCTTTTTCTAGATGCTTGAGGTTCAGCATCAGGTTGTTTAATTGTGCTCATTCTGTTTTCCTAATATGCATATTCACTGCTATGAATTTCACTCGTAAGACTGCTTTCATTGTGTCCCATACATTCCAATATGTTGTATTGTCATTGTCATTTAATTGAAGGAACTGTCTGATTTCTTCTTTAATTTCCTCAGTGACCCATTGGTTATTCAGAAGTGTGTTGTTCAATTTCCACGTGTTTATGAAATTTTTTGAGTTTCTTTTGCTATGGATCTCCAATTTCATCGCACTATGGTCTGATAATATACAGGGAATAACTTCAATTCCTTTGCACTTCCTTAAACATGTTCTATGTGTGAGTATGTGGTCTATTTTTGAGAATGACCCATTTTCAGCTGAGAAGAATGTGTATTCTGATTTTGTGGGGTGGAAGACTCTATAAACATCTGTTAAGTTCATTTGTTCAAGAGTTCGATAGAGTTCTAGTATTTCATTACTTATTTTTAGTCTAGTTGATCGATCTATTTGTGACAGTGGGGTGTTGAGGTCCCCCACTACAATTGTATTAGTGCATATATGACTTTTCATGTCCATTAGTATTTGTTTTATATAGTTGGGTGCACTAGTGTTTGGTGCATAGATATTTATGTTTGTCACCTCTTCCTCTTGGATTCTTCCCTTCACAAGGATGTAGTGTCCTTCTTCATCTCTCTTAATCAGTGTTGGTTTGAAATCTACTTGATCTGCCAAGAGCATAGCTATACCTGCTTTTTTTCAGGTTCCTGTCACATGGAGTATTGTTTTCCCCCCTTTAACTTTCAGTCTATGAGTTTGCTTTTGAATTATGTGTGTTTCTTGTTTGCAGCATATTTTTGGATTTTGCTTCTTGACCCATTCTGTCAGTCTATTTCTTTTGATTGGTGAATTGAGACCATTAAAGTTGATGGCTATAACTGAAACGTATTGACTTGTCATTGCCATGACTTTTTCTTTTTGTTGGGTTCTCCTCCTTTACATTTAATTTCTTGTCATGCCAGATGGGCTCATTCCGCTTTGCTTCCTGGGGTTGTGATCCTCAATGTCTGTTCCTAGCATATTGTGTAAAATTCTTTGGAGTGCTGGTTTGGTATTCACCAAGTTCCTAAGGTGCTCTTTGTCATGAAAGTATCTTATTTCTCCATCCATTTTGAAAGATAGTTTTGCAGGGTACATTAATCTGGGTTGGAGGCTGTTTTCTTTTAGGGCTTGGAATATGTCACTCCAAGCTCTTCTTGCCTTGATGGTTTTTGTTGAGAAGTCTGTTGTGATTCTGATGATCTTTCCTTTGTATGTGATTTGTTTCTTTTCTCTGACTGCTTGGAGAACTTTGTTCTTCTGTTGTGTCTCTGAAATCTTAACAATTATATGCCTATGTGTAGAATTTTTTTGACCAAGTCTATTTTTAGTCCTTTATGCCTCACTTATCTGTAAGTCAAGCTCTTTTCCCTTGTTTGGGAAGTTTTCTGCCATTATTTCTGTGAAGAGATTTTTTTATGTCATCTTCACTCTCTCCTGTTTCTTCATTGAGCCCAATCAGTCTTATGTTATTCTTTTTTTGCATCTTCTAGCAGCTGCTGGATTGATTTCTCATGTTCCCTTATAATTTTGAAGCAATTTTTCTTTTCCTGGTCACTAATTGCAATCTTATCTTCTATATCTGAAATTCTGTCCTCACATTGGCTCATTCTGCTGTGTCAACTTTCAATGGAGTTTTTCATGTCCTGGAAATCTATTTGCATCTGTTTTATGGATTCCATTTGTTTCTTATGTTGGGATTCGATCATGTTCCTCACCTCCTCTCTAGATTTATTAATCATGTCTTGCACTAGGGACATAATTTCTCCTTTTATCTGAGAAATTATTTCTGATTTCATTTTTTTCCAGAGCCTCTTTTGTTGCCAGTTCAGTGGGTCCAGGTGGTTGAGCATCAGAGTGTTCCATCTAATTTCCGTTTTGGGTTGCTTTAGGTGATCTGGAAGTCTGGTTTTGAGACTTATTTACATGTTTTCTCATTTTGACTGGGCCAGGGGCCTGTTAGCGCCTGCACGGATTACCTCCTCTGAGCTGGGTGAGGTGGGACAGGGCAGGGAGCAGCACTAGGGATGGTGACCCAAAAGCCCTTTTCTGTGGGCTGGGAGCTGCTGGAGGGATGGTGGCTGGGAAACCCCTTCCTCTGGACCAGAAGGAGTGGGATGGTGGCTCAGAAGCCCCTCCCTCTGGGCCAGGAGTGGTGGGAGTGATGGTGGCCTGGAAGCCCCTTCCTCTGGGCCAGGAGCAGTGGGACAGAAGGTGGCCCAAAAGCCCTTTCCTCTCAGCTGGGAGCAGCAGGAGGGATGGTGACTGGGAAGCTCCTTCCTCCGGACCAGGAGCAGTGGGACGATGGCTCAGAAGCCCCTACCTCTGGGCCGGGCACAGTGGGACTCAGTACCTTGGTCTGGTGATCTGGTGTCCTCTGTGCCTTTGTAGTGTGGAACCAGGTGGCTGCCTGTCTGCAGCGGGGTGATTCGGTGTCTTCTGTGCAACTCAGGACCTTGGTAGGGTGTGCACAGTCCTGCCCATCTGCAGCGGGCCAACTTGGCATGTGTTCTGCGTGACTGGGGACCTGCCTATCTGCAGCGGGCTGATTTGGCACGTTCTGTGTGACTCAGGACCCAGGCAGGGCATGGGCAGACCTGCCTGTCCTCAGCGGGGCTACTCAGCATCCTCTCTGTGACACAGGACCCCAGTAGGGAATGCACAGACCTGCCTTTCTGCAGTGGGCCAACTCGGAGGCTTGTCGAAGACAGCATTGTGATTAGCTCCCAATCACTGTCTGTTGTGTGTGCTTCATAGCCCAGGGTGTATGTGCACAGTGATATGGAAAGTACAGCAACTTATCCTCACATTCAACTTCCTATCTGTTTCTCACACTAAGTTCTCTTAAGCATATGCCAGAATTTCTCCTCCCATATATTAAATTGCAAAATATTAGGATCAATACCTTTTATTACATCCCTACACAGAAAAACTCACTGCTTTACTTACCTGTTGTGCTGGTCTGCATTCAAGTTACTGAGTGAAATACCCGACCCACACAGCCTAGAGCAGAGGTTTAATTTGACTCTTGGTTTCATTTGATGAGCAGCTGTCTTCAAGACAGGATTCTCATAGAAGAAGGGCCGGGAGAAACAAAACTGCTCATCTCATGACATTGAGGAGGCAGAGTGGGTTCATAATGCTGTGAGCAGGAGACACAACCTTAAAGACCCATCACCCACAGCACCTCCAACCTGAGCCTAGCTCCTAACAACACTTCCAGGTGTGAACTTCAGTGGAGTAATCACATCACCCCCATGATCCAGTCACCACTCTCAGAGTCTCTTCACAGAGTCACTGTGAAAGTTAAGGTGACAGTCATGGCTCTTCTGCAGTCTTAATGAACAATGCAACTTTTCTAATTAACTTTTTTGAGTATTGCCTTGACAAATGTATATATTCACCTCTCATTCCCACTTTGACCTTTCAGAGACCTCCAGGAGACTGAGCAGTAACCAGGATTCCGTCCCATGTTGCTGCAGACTGCCATGTCCCTGGGGAATGTCCACTAAGACCAACGGGAGGGGGCCAGAGGATAGACAGGCCTGAGGCCTAGGTGAGGACAGAGCACTGTGGGGCTCTAAGATCTCTCCAGCCTCCCATGGTGAGGACCAGGCAAGTTCATGGGGACCTTCCTGGGCTGTCCTGCTCTGGTTTATCATGGTACCTTTGGTATCAATGCTGTAAGTCAGTGCATGTGTGGGTATAATTTAATCATACATATATAATTTTATTTCCAGCCCTATTTGTACTGGACGAAATGGGATGAGGATGAAAGAAGGTTTAATAAAAACACATAGGGGCAGAGGGCTGGAGATATAGCTCAGCGGTTCTGGCGCCTGCCTCGCAAGTGCAAGTTCCCTAGTTTGATCCCCCCTACTAAAAATAAAAACCAAAAAACAAAAAACACATAGGGGCAGAGGAACAGAGGTCCTGAGAAGCAAGCAGGCTCTCCAGTGGCCCCACCCCTTTGGGGCAGAGGAACAGAGCCTCAAGTGTTCCATTGCAACCCCCCACACCTGTAGGCACTGGGGTATGTGAGAACTTGGAGCCACACTACAGAGGGGTAGGGGGTCATAAAGGACATTGTTCTGAGCTCCAGAAGATAGAGCAGAAGTGAACAAGTGAAAGAGGGCCTCTCTGAGGCTTCTAGATGAAAATTGAAGCCCACTGGAAAAGTAAAGAAAATCTCAGCAATAAAGGGACACCAGACCACCCTAATTGGTAAATTGGAGGGATCACCACCTCCCATCACAACCTGGACTATCTTCAGGGGCAGGGCAGGTGGAACCTGCAGTAGGAACTTGCAGAGTTCAACCCAGCAAGAGGTCACAGATCTCAAATTGGGCCTTGCAGGCAGAAATCAGCCTGAACCTCAGAGGACAGCTGCTGGCTTGCTGAGACTAATTAACTTAGATCTGCACACTCCTTCATATGTTGTCTATAGTGACAGCAGAGACATAATCTGAAGGAGGCCATTTATTTTTATTTTTCATTTTTTTACTTTGAAAGTAATTTTTTCTCTCAGTTTAATAGTTTTATAATTTTTGTCTATTCTTTTCTTTTAAATTTTTTCCCTTTTTTCCTCTTCTTTTCCTTTTTCTTTTCTTTCTCTTTCTTGCTGTCTCCCACATTGTTTCTTCATTTCTCTCCTTTTTTATTCTTGTTCCTGTCCTAATTCAAATTTATTTTTTTCTTACTTTTTCTTTTCTTTTTCCTTCTCTGGGTTGTCTTTAGTTTTCAAGGAAAGTGAATACAGTTTCTACCCTCCCTATTGCTGTTAGGTTGTTCTGATCTTGTGTTTGTTCTTTCATTCTGTCTTCTCTTCAATAGCTTCTTAGACTTTGCATGATTTTTCTGTGTCCTCTGGCCTCACTTCTAACCTTTCCCTATCATGCCTATCTATCCCTCTCTCCTCAACTCCTTCTAAGTGTCCATCCCGAAGGGTAAAGTTGCTATATTGAAAAGGTCATTCACTATAGACATATTTTGGGCTGGTCTGTGATTTTGATTATATTAACATGTTTAAAAGTGATAGATTAATAAGTAACACAAATTGTCATTTTTCTAAACTGTGCTTGATGCTATTGTTGTTGCTGATTGTATCACTTGGGCTAATGTGTTGTGATTGATCTAATTAGTTGTCTTTAATGGTATACTGAAAATGAGATGGTCTAAAGTCATTAGAGATTCAAAACCTAAAGGCCATATATATCTGGAAGACACTTCTGAGAAACAACTATTCCATAAAGGTTCTAAATACAAACAAAAAAGATAATAACAATAAGCACTATTGAACTATCAATCCAGGAATTGAACTGAAAATAGTACCAAAATAAAAAATAGACATCAGACCACACCTAAGCAAGGCACAAAATCACCAAAGGCAAATTCTGGGGTAAACAAGGTGGAAAAGTCTGACAATCAATCACCTGGACACACTGAACTGATGGCACTGGAAGTACCAAAACAGATTAATGAAGCTCTAGAAAAATTCAAAACAGAAATAATTTTCCACATATCCACAGTGATGGTGAGCAGAATGAAAGACATTATTAGAGATTTTAGAACAGAAACAGATAAAAAAAAAAAAAAGCTGAGCTCAGGACCATGATTAAAATCATGAATGCCCAGCAAAAGAAAGAAAAGGAAACCATGAATTCCCAACATAGGAAAGAAATGGAATCCATGAAACAGATTCAACCAGATATCCAGGAGATTAAAACCTCTATTGAAAGCATTCACAGCAGAATGAATGAATGTGAAGACAGAATATCAGTTATAGAAGACAGGATTTTGGCCAGTGACCATGAAAAGAAAGGTCTCTTAAAAATAGTAAGGGACTATGAGGAACTGATCCAGTAGCTCATAGATGATGCAAAGAAGAATAATATCAGACTGATAAGAATCCATGAAAAATCAGGAGAAAGTACAATCACATAAAAATAGTGTTCACAGAATTAACGACAGAAAACTTACCAAACAGAGTGAAAGAATTTGACATACAGTTGAGGGAAGCATATGGGACTCCAACTAGCCATAATAAAAAAAAAAAAACTCTACACCTAGATATATAATAATCAAGATCCCTGAAACCCAACAGAAAACAAAATACTGTAAACATTTAAAGAAAGGAAACAAATCATATAAAAAGGGAAGTGCATCAGAATTACAGCAGACACAAACACAAACCCTCTAGTCTGGGCCTGGATTCAGGAATTTCAAGTTCTAAAAGAAAACAATCTCCAATATGACTTATGTATTGTACAAAACTTCTTTCAAAATTGATGGGGAAACAAGATATTTCCATGGCAAAGAACATCTGAGAAATTTCATGAATACCAAACCAGCACTCCAAAGAATTCTATACAATATCCTGGGAAAAGAAAATGAAGGTCACAGCTCCATAAGGCCCAACAGTGCAAATCAAACAGGAAAGGCAAGAAATTAATGTGAGAGGGAGAAAAATAAAAAATGAAAGAGCCAACATCAAGAAAATAACATGACAAGGATAAGCAAATATATATCAGTTATAGCCATCAATGTTAATTACCTCAACTCACCAATCAAAAAAAAAGTAGACTGGCAGAATGGATTAAGAAGCAAAATCCAACAATATGCTATATACAAGAAACACACTCTGTTCACAAAGAATTTCACAGTCTGAAAGTAAAAGGATGGAAAATAGTTCTCCATGTGACAGGGGCCTGGAAAAAGGCAGGGTGTAGGTGTCTTATTTGCAGACAAAGTAGATTTCAAACCAAAACTTATTAAGAGAGACAAATAAGGCCACTACATCCTTGAAAGGGAACAATCCAAGAGGAAGAGATGACAATAATACATATATATGCACCAAATACTAATGCATCCAATATATAAAATAAATATGAAGTGATATGAAAAACCAAATATGCATTAATACAATTGTATTGGGGGACTTCAATACCTCACTGTCACAAACAGACAGATCATCTAGACAAAACATCAACAACAAAATAATAGAACTGAACCAAGCTTTTGGAGAAATGGACTTAATTTTTTTCTACAGAATGTTCCACCCCAGAAAATCAAAATATACATTCTTTCTGGCTGCACACAGGTCATTCTCCAAAATAGACCACATACTAGCTCATAGAACATGTTTTAGTAAATCCAAAGGAATTGAAGCTATCCCCTGTATATTATCCGACCATAGTGCAATTAAATTGGAGATCAATAGCATAAGAAACTGGAAGACATGCACAAAAACATGGAAATTGAAAAACACCTTCCTGAACAACCAATGTGTAACAGAGGAAATTAAAGAAGAAATTAGAGAGTTTCTACAATTAAATGATAATGCCAATACAACATACAGGAATCTATGGGACAAAATGCAAGCCGTTCTATGACAGAAATGCATAGCAGTAAATGCCCATATTAGGAAAATGGAGCAAGCTCAAATAAACAACCTAATGCTGAACCTAAAGCTCCTAGAAAAAGAAGGGCAAGACAAACTCAAAGCTCATAAAAGGGAGGAAATTATAAAGATCAGAGAAGAAATTAATGAAATGGAGACTAAGAATATTATAGAAAAAAATCAATGAATCAAAGAATTTGTTTTTCAAAAGAATAGATAAAATTGATAAACAATTATCCAACCTTATCAAAAAAGAAAGAAAAGGCTCAAATTCATGCAATTAGGAATGAAAAAAGTGAAGTCACAACAGATCCAGCAGAAATCCAGAAGATCATCAATAGCTACTTCTAGTACCTGTACTGTAATAAAATGGAAAACACAGATGATATGGACAGATTCCTAGATACATATAAATTACCACAGTTGAACGAAGAAGATATAAAATGTCTAAACACCCCAATTACAATGAGTGAAATTGAAAATGTAATCTATAAGATATTTAAAGGAAAACTATCACCATTACTCTTTAAACTCATCAAGGAAATTGAAAGGGAAGCAAAGCTTCCAAATTCACTCCTTAAAGCAAGTGTTACTTTGATTCCAAAACCAGAAAGGATCCAACCAAAAAAAAGAACTACAGGCCAATCTCCCTAATGAACATAGATGCAAAAGTCCTCAACAAGATACTGCCAATCAGAATACAGAGGGTCATCAAGAAGATCATATACCCTGGCCAAGTTGGATTTATCCCAGGGGTACAAGGATGGTTTGACATACATAAATCAATAAATGTAATATGCTATATTAACAAAGCCTAGGGAAAAAACATGTGATCATCTCAATAGGTGCAGAAAGTCCATTTGACAAAATCCAACATCTATTCAAGATAAAAACCCTACAGAAAATTGGAATAGAAGGTCTTTATCTCAAACTGATTAAGGCTATCTATGAAAAAACAACAACCAACATCATACTAAATGGTCAAAAACTGAAAACTTTCATACTAAAATCAGGAACAAGACAAGGATGCCCATTATCACCACTCCTGTTCAATATAGGTCTGGAAACATTAGCTACGGCAATTAGAAAAGGGAAGGATATAAACGGAATAAAGATAGGAAAACTGTCATTATTTGCTGACAATATGATGCTTAACATAGAAGACCCAAAAAACTCCTCCAAAAGACTTCTAGACTTAATTGACAGATTCAGTAGAGTAGCTGGATATAAGGTAAACACTCAAAAATCAGTAGCCTTCTTGCCCACAAATAACAGACTCGCTGGGAGAGAAATTAAGGAAGTAATTTTTTCCCAATAACATTCAAAAAAATGAAATATCTCAGAATCAGTCTAACAAAGGGGACAAAAGACCTCTACACTGAAAGCTACAGCACTTTGACAAAAAAGATCAAAGAGGATATAAGAAAATGGAAAGACATCTTTTGCTCCTGGCTAGGAAGAACTAACATAGTGAAAATGGCCATACTTCCAAAACTACTATGCAGATCCAATGCGATCCCAATTGAAATCCCAACAATATATTTCACAGAACTAGAGAAAACAATCCAGAAATTAATTTGGAGCAGAGGAGACCAAGAATAGCAAAAGCAATTCTAGGTAACAAAGACAAGTCAGGTGGTATCACAATCCCCAACTTGAAACTATACTACAAGGCCACTGTGATATAAACAACATGGTACTGGCTAAGAAACAGACCCCAGGACCAGGGGAATGCATTAGAAGATACAGAAACAACTCCAGCCATATTCTGCTACCTCATCTTCGACAAAGGAGCCAACTATCTGCACTGGAGGAAAGACAGCCTCTTTAATAAATGGTGTTGGACAAACTGGATTTTAACCTGCCAAACATTAAAAACACACCCCTATCTTTTACCAAGCACTAAACTAAAATTAAAGTAGATAAAAGATCTAAATATTAAAACAGAAACACTAAATTTGCTGGAATATAAGTTAGGTAGAACTCTTTTTTAAAAAAGATTATAAAATTGGTTTATTGTAAAAGCAATTCAAGAATAAACAGTTAAAATCTTATCCCCATGCTACCCAATACAAACAAGAAGCATTAAAACACTTTTACATTAGGAAAAAGGACATAAAGCAAGAAAGACCACTTTAAGACTGTGATTCAAACTCAAAAGGAGAAAGGACTCTTAGATCGCATTCAGGTCAGTACAAAGGGTATGAAAAGATCAAAGCACTGTGTCAGGTACACAAGGCTGCTACAACACTGAGGTATAATTGAGCAAATTGAAGTCCAAGGGAAATGGAGACTACATATTTTTGTTCTGTGGGTATATTTAAATGATTGAAATTTTAGGATCAACTGCCTTTAATGACAGCAAGATGCAAGACAAATCTTTACTGAAGTGAAAAGAGTTTATAAAGTTTTCTATCAAGGTCTCATTAACTCTGCACAACCCACACCCACCTCCCCACCCTCCCGCTAAGCTACAGCTACTCTACTGATATATATATATATATGTATATATTTATATATGTATATATATATATATATATGATGTGATTTTAATTTGTATCTTACTGGAAAATTGTAGGCACTCCTTGTAAGTAGCTTTGATCTTCTGCACATTAACAACCATCACAACATTCTGCATCATTCATATGCTCAAAGTTGCATTCTAGGTAGAATTTCATTATTGTTCTAAAACTCAATGCATCTGCACAGTGGCCAAATCACCCCAGATTTAATTCAAGATAGAATCTTTTTGCCTTTTTATATAAATTCTGTAGTCATTTATGATGAATGACCAACCTATGAATCATTATACACAGTACAATGATTGCATTATTTTTGAGCACTGAAGGTATTTAAAATTAAAACTTTACTTCTACTTTTGCACTCTTCCAAATTGAAGGGTCAAAATACTTAGATTTTGTAACTGGAAAAAAACCCTCTATCTTCCCAAGCTGAGGCATTTCATAGAAGCTTTAGCAAGGAAAAGAGAATTTGTCTGTTATAAACCCTTGAAAATAAGGGCTTATTTTAGAAGCACTGAAAGACCCTTAAATCATAGAGGGGCTAGCTGGTGCCACTATAATTCACAACCAACTACTACTTCATAGCTTATATTGAAGAGTTAATTCATACTCATTTTGTTCCTTTTAAAAAATATTCTTTGGAAGCCATTATTACTTCTGTAGACACATACTCTAGTTATTTCTCTTCCTGTAAAAATAAAGGTATAATCATAATTATCTCTATTTCTTTGCTAAATTCAGCTACCAATACACATTTATTAATCTAATCACTTTACCAGCTAACTTATGACCTTACAGTATTCTACATACTACCCAGGTCAATTTTCAGCATACAAAAGTAGGAGCAAGTCTTATAAAGTCTTATTTCAACCTACTAGTATTTATTGTGTTTATTATAAATGAGACCTAAGGTACTAGAATTTACTTCCAAAACTATGGTGAAGGTAAACTTCCAAAGTTAATGGAAGGTAAACCACTAAGCTTACTTCTGCCATGTACATTACAAACCTACTCAGTAATTTCTCATCAAGACTCAAATTAGTACAAGGGAGAGATTAAGCCATTTCTTGTTTACCCCTTTTCAATTCATCAGATAATATTTATCATGTGTCCATAGGGCAGAGAGTACTCCTCAGGGCACTATCCATAGTAATACCCTTTCTAGAATACTAAACTACCTCAAATATCTGTAGATTTCTCCAACAGAATTAAACTATTTGTGAAATATAAACTATTAGCTGTGTATTCTAAATGCACACATTTAAAGCTACCACTTAAAAAATAAACTTGAAAGTAGAGAAGCCTAAAAAAAGATACATTCTGCTATCACACTATTATAAACACTGTAACTGGGTGTGTGAATATATAGAAAAAGGAGATAATCAAGATTTAAATAAGATGGCAAAAACCAGGAAATACAGGTTTTACCAAAGAACTACAATAACTTCCCCAAGCTACAATTATAAACAGATTCACTAATATAGTAATTTGCCTAGGTTCTGGGGGGGAAAAAAAAACACCACCAACAAAAAACCCAAACAAAAAATAAAACACCCACAAAAATATCCACCCAAATCTATACTAGAGTATGTGGCAATAATTAATGTATTTCTATGGAAATTGACTCATGTCTTATAAGCCCCTAAAGTAAAATCAAGGTCACTACATGACTAATGATAGCACTAGGGGGAAAAAAAAACACTGAAAATCAAAAACAGTCTTCAGCCTTGGTTTCAGCAATCTCTTCAAATCAGCATTAAGTACTTAAATCAGGTACATAATTTTCGGCTTGCCAGGCCAGTAAGACATGTTTTGCCACTGGCCAACAGCAGCTGAAGAAACAACTACTTGAACAAACTAAAATGCTGTGACAATGAAGCATTTGACTTCCAAGTCTAAATAGTTAAAATGATCAGTGAACCTCTAACTGGGCAAAAGGAATGACATCCATCATCCAAACAGGCTCATTTCCCCAGCCCCCACAACGAATAGTAGTTATAGTAGCAAAAGAAACAAAAAAACTTTTTTTTGATTCTTTAGGGCCAACTGTGAAAGAGGTCAGCAATATATTAACAGCAGCAATGAACAAGGAAGAGCAAAATAATGGATGAAAGCATCTTGCTGGACGTTCATCTTTTTCTGTATTAGCCAGGAAAATTTAATGAGCTTATATGGAAATTTCAGGTATACATGTCTCAACTCCTTAAATCCTTCACAGATTTAGAATTCAGTCTACCTGAGGGCTCTATAACCATGTAAGAAAGCTTTCTTTATCTAGCTTGTTGGCAGCCAAAACAGACTCTATGTCATTAAGTATGTCAGAACTCAAAGCTTCCTGCAGACAGGGCATTAGCTCCTCTCCTTCTATGTTCATTCCATCTCCTTCTAGTGTTCCAAGGCCCACATTTGTCCCAGGAGTGGCTTCAAGGTAGTCTGGGAAACGGTTCTGCTGTGAGGGCAGGGTGCTTTGGTTGATAGTATCACCTGTATCCATTTCATCAACTCTGTTTAGGAAGTCATCTGGAGTCCGAGGGACACTGTAGCTGCTCATGGTTAGCCCACTGTCTGTACTCTCATCCCGAGAGTGATAGGTGCCACTGTTAAGAAAGGGATCTGAGATATTGGTCGTCATTGTTCTTAATTCCTGAGACATGCCAGGAGAAGACACTGGATTTTGAGTTCCACCATCCTGCTCCAGTGTTGGTAATTGGCTACGAAGAGCTAATTCCTGACAGTTTGGAGAATTTGCTGTGCTGGGATTGATATTCCACATTGCCTGCCAAAACAGCTCTTGCTGTTTCAACCAAAGTCTGTCCTTGTCCATTTGCAGTTGTTGGAGATGCATCTGTTGCTGTTGGTTGGAGTTGCTACCACCCATAACACCTCCCTGTGGGCTCTGGGGAGCCAAGGGTGGTGGCTGTTTTACTGCAGCACTTTGATTCTCTGGCTCATGGCAAAATGAGGGTCAAGCCTTGGGTCTAGCCAAGAGGTGGTCTTGTTCTTATGATTTATATAGTAAATTTCTCCATCCTGAGTTATGGCTTGTTCCCATCCATCAGGAAGAGGACCTGAGGCCGAGTTCATCAAATTCTGCTGCACTGGTGGATTGGTGGGGGCTGTAAAATTCATCTGAGAGAGCATGGCCTTCTTGGGGTCCTGCCATGTTGTTGTCTGGTCAATGTGATTTAAGAAGTATCTCTGACCAGAAGATGTCTTGGCCATCACCCAGCCTGCTGACAGAGGTACGTCATCAGGTATCTCAAAAGAAGACTGGCGAAGATGTTGGGCAGCCGGTGTAGCTGCTGGGCCAGAGACTACTCCAATGGGGGTCAACGTCCCAGGAGAAATGGCTCCCATCTGCAAGGACACTGGAGAAGAATGAGCTTGAACATGTGGAGTCAGGGCTCCTGCAGTGCCTGCATCGGTACTGGCCTGTTGGAATGGGATTTGGGCTCCAGCGGCTTAAAGAAGGAGTCAGGCAGCTTCCGGAGCCTCATGGGCACAGTCTGGGGCACACTGGCCATCTTGGGGTTCACAACATCATTGAAGAGCACCTCCAGGTTGCTCTCTGAGTCTCCCCAGATGTGCACAATCTGGTGGCCAGCCAGGGGGCCTTCAGCGTCACCTCGGACACTGGAGGAGATGGCTGCCCAGGCGCGGACAGCAGGCCCTGGCCCTGAGCGGGATGCATGGGCGAGAGGCTGCCCCGGGCCCTGGGGTGCCGGCTGAGGTGACAGCTGCTGCCCGGGATCCATGGCTCAAGCCTGCCTGATGGGCGCCACTGGCCAGGCGGGCGAGGGCTCCGCCTGGACCCCGGGCTCCATGGGCGAGAGTAGGAGCAGGCATGGTGCTGTGCTCACTCTCAGGGCCAGGGGGCTGCGCTGTGGCCCCGCAGCCCCCGCCCTGATTTAGGTAGAACTCTTGAAGACATTGGCATAGGAAAAAATTTAATGAACAAATCATTGGTGGCAGGGAAACTTTCAAAAAGAATCAACAAGTGGGGTCTCATCTTATTAAAAAGTTTCTGCACAGCAAGAGAAACCACCAACAAAGCTAAGAGACAGCCTACAATGTGGGAAAAAATTTTTATCAGCTGTTCCTCAGACAAATGTCTACTATCTAGAATATATAAAGACCTCAAAAAATTACCCCCCCAAATATAAAGACTCATTTCAAAAATGGGCATCTGAAATGAACAGACATTTCTGAGAAAAACAAATAAATGCAGCAAATAAATATATGAAAAAATGTTCAACATCACTGGTCATTCAAGAGATGCAGATGAAAACAATGCTGAAATTCGACCTCACCCCAGAAAGAATGGCTGCTATCAATAAATCAACAAATAACAAATGTTGGGGCTGTGGGGAGAAAGGAAATCTTGTCCATTGTTAATGGGAGTGCAGAGTGGTGCAACCACTGTGGAAATCAATATGGAGATATCTCTAAAAACTAGGATTAGAGGTCCCATTTGACCCAGCTATCCCTCTGCTGGGTATCTTTCCAAAAGAATTAAAAGAATCATACCACAGCAATATATGCACACCCGTGTTTATAGTGGCACAGTTTGTAATAGCTAAAACTTGGAAACAGCCCAAACGCCTGTCAACTGGAGACTGGTTAAAGATGAAGGTTTTCTCTACAATGGACTACTACTCAGCCATAAAAATGAGAAACTGGGGATGTTTATAGATAAAAGGATACACATTGGGGCCATACTCTTAAGTGAAATAAAGAGGACACAAATGCATAAGTACTGAATAGTTTCTCTGGTGTGAAAAGCTAAAAGTGTAAATAAAGTTCAAATGGTATAATTGATAATGTGAAATAGGAAGAAAAGGAGTAGGGGAATTGGGATGGGTGGAAGAAAGGAGAGAAAGGAAAAGGAAAAATATGAGAAAAGGAAAAAATGGAAACAAAGTCTCTGTGAATAGGGAAGGGTGGAGGGGGTGGAGGGAGAGCATGGAGATGGGGAAAAATAAGAACTAAAATACATCATGTAAAGGGATAAGATCCCAATGGTGAATCTAACTGTATTTTATACTTAAAATTGACCAATAAACTTAATAGAAAAAAAATAGAAACACATAGATTCAAATTATTAGACTATCACATACAGGCTATTATATTGTTTCAAATTATTTCCTCTCAGAAATGCTCATTAAGTTATGAAATAATTTCCTCTTTAAAACAGATAATGAAAACAATGTTATTACATATTTCAGGGAATTATTCACATGACAGTCAAAAATTAATTTTATTGTATTACTTTAAATATTCACAAATATTTCATAGTTTTTAGGAAATAAGTATTTGTGTCTTGTTTTCAAGAGGGAATAACATTGTTTCATTTTGTATAAGGATTTATTAATATTTGAATTGTTAATATTCAGGCAGAAACAATTCCTGAAGTCAAAATACACAGAGTTTGCATACCCTGGTCGCTATAAGCTACAGTTCCTCTCCATCAACCTCAGCAAATTGCCCTGAGTATTACAGCAGGGCCGTCTGGCCCTCCAGGCCCCCAGGGACTGAACTGTGAGGCGGAGGAGGAGCTGAGCGACTGTGTTGGATGTGGATGCAGGGGCTGAGGAGGCTTCCATGACCTGGGGCTTTCTCGGTGGCATCTCTTGCTCCCTGGGCCAGGTCCTGGAACTTGAGGAGGAGACTCAGATGGAGCTCAGCACATGGGTGGGACCCAGGCCTTGGGCTGACCAGGGCAGCAGCATCTCCAGGGAGCCCAGGGCCTTGTGTGGGTGAAACAGGGTGAGTCAGCCAGGACCCAGGAGGACCAGGGCACCCCCAGAGCCCCACCTGTCCCTGGAGACCCAGGGCACTGTCATCCTGAGGGTGGTATGGAGGGGCCAGGACCCAGCCTTCACCTTCTGGACTGTGAGCCTGCAGTAACCATGGATGGCCAGGGGACTGGGCTCAAAGGGAAAGAAATCAGGAGTCCAACCTTGAGTAAAATGCAGCTGTTGCTCTTAATCATCTCTGAATATCTATCTCCCTTTCACCCACAGGAATTTTTCACTACAGCACACAGCTCTTTAGATGAGCAGTCCTATTCACTCATTTGTAAAAGGAGGCCCAGTCTGTGTCCCAAAGATCAAGGCTTGGGTGACAAAATTGTCTGAACTGCAGTGGCACATGCCTATGGGTTAGACTCTCAGGAGGCTGAGGCAGGAGGACTGCTTGGGTAAGGGAGTTCCAGCCTGGACAGGACAGCAATGACTTTTATCAAAACACATTGTAAAAGATCTGGGAAATAATGAAAGGAAACCTAATCCATTCATATTAAATAGGATATAGGTGGGTTTCTCTGCTTCATAAATGGGCTTATATTAGTTCTGTCATGTTCACTGAAGAAGAATTGACAGATGCTATTTATTCTTTCCCATTTTCCCTCATATTTTGCTCAATGATATGCTCAGTGCACTGTGTTTTAGGCTGGCCATTTTACTTGCTGATGCTGTCATTATTTGGAGATGGAGTGTGCTGAGAAAAAAGAAGTCATGCTTTGAGGGGTAAACAGTTTAAATGCAGAACACACTGTAAGGAAGATTCAGTCACCTGGAGAGGAAGAGTACATCCTGGTGTCAGCATACAGTAGGTGTAGGAAGTGACCCTAAAGTAGAGACTTCCAAAATTCTGGGCCATCCCAGGGTATTAATGTGAATGTGGGCTGTATAAAGTAGAGGAAAGGCATGGTTAAAGATATGAATTCAGGATACTTCCTTAAATATTCCTAATAAATGAGAAAACTGCATCAGCAAATTACCCAATCACTTGCATTTTGAGAGACTGGAGTGTCATGGACTGGGGAAGCTGATGTCAGGAACGGTGACTCTGACACCTCCTTCAGGCGCTGCATTCCATTTAGCACAAACATAACATAAGCTGCCGAGGAAGGAATGGCCTAGCGCAGATGATTGCACATCACATTATGCAAAATGACATCATCACTCCATGTCCCCTAGACATGCCCAGGAACAATTTCAAACTACCATAGGTTTATCTAATCATTCATTTGTTCACTACATTTAAGATGTAAACAAAGATGCTTTGATATACAAACAGAGTTGATTAAGATAATGAGCGAATTCACCTATGAATCTTCCATAGTTACAATCTCTTCATATACAATATGGGCAATGAAAGTATACTTTCAAAACATTTTATCAAATATTACAATATTATTAGACATAATTTTGTGAGTATGCACTCTACATCAAATTTACATATCTACCTAACTGCACATTGTAGTAGCATGGGACATGCTTCTCCCCATTTCCTCCTTCAGGACCCTGGTAAGCATCATTAAGCACCAGGCTACTGACTGTTTCCATGTAATTCACTTTATTTTATGTCCAGCCAATAGGTGATGTCATGTAGCATTTTTGACTTTATGTGCTAGACTATTGCTCTACTGTTCTGGTACATCTCTGACCCTTTAAAAAGTTTTTGTTATGACAAAGCCTGCCTACATTTTTCAGTTTTGTGTAAACTATATCTTCCTGCCTCAGTTTCCAAAGGTGGAAATGGAAGCAAGTGGTGCCAAGCTTGGCTAGCATTTACCTATTCTTCACTTCAAGGTGAGTCTGTTAAATAACTGGAAAGAGAGAAATGAACTTGTGTTGCTATAATAATATAATCATCACCAGATTCAACTTGTTTTTGAGAACAATAAGAAATCTTCCTCCACAAGAGGTTCTCGTGCCATGATGTCTGAATGATGTAGGATATTGGAGATGACAAAGACAGGGAGAGGTTTCCCTGCAATTTTGCATATATTGACCCCTCCTGAAATGAAAAGCTGCCCCTGTCCAGCAGTGGCCATAGTCAACCAAGAGGCCTGGAGGGAGCACTACATGCCCACTTGTGTGTGACACATGTATGTGACAGACTCTCCTCATGCCTCTTCCACTGTATTTTCATGTGACTGTGAAAGTGTGGTCATATTTCTTCACTCTCACTGGGGAACAGTGGTCAAATCACTTGACACTTTGCTCCATATCCCATGTTTATTTCCCCAACCATGATCCCTAAAACACCTCTCACAGCTCCCCTATCCTTGACAATGAGTAAGTGAATAAGACATTGTGCAGTCTGCTTTACACTCCTGACTCTGACTTCACCTTGAGATAAGGTCATGAAAAGAGAGTCTTCTTAAGAACAATGACTACAATGGAGGTGAATACTCGTCCTCTAGGGACCCCGTCTCATACTCTTTGGGAGCTTGGGATCACACCCAGGAGGGGAAGAGCCATTCCTTTCATGAATTTTCTCAAGTGTATACTGGAAATTTCCAGAGCAGCAGACTTCAGACCTGATTCTTCTCCATCACTGATTATTCAGGTCTTGCAACTATTATGTAGGATTCAATTCTCTGTTTAAATTGGAAAGAACTCAATAAGGAGGCCAGGAGAAATTCTTTTAGAGATAAGCAGCTTCCCCAAGCTTTCTCCTGCTGAGCACATAACCAACACCCCTGCCTCTCCTCCGCCCCAGTAAAGAGACAGAATGTGCAGACACCAGTCCCAGGAGGATGGTGCAGTTTTCTTTCCACAAGAAAGGGGTCAGTGAGCTGCATGTGGCTGAAAGTGCTGAAGCAGGCATAGATATGTGCATCATCTCCCTGTGCTCTCCTGCCCTCTGTTCCTTATGATACAAGACCCCTCACCCATCAGCTCACAGGAGATGGTGATTCCAGGCAAATGAACCTCTCCATCTCCTTGGAGCCAGATTTGAATAAATCCTTTCATCATTTTAATAAAATAAGTGGCCACCTTTTATTCAGTCAGAGGCAAACAAACAGACCTGAGCTTATGAATCTAAGTGTCTGGTAATGAGAAGGGAGAAAGGGGAAGGCTACATAGAAGGAATTAAGCTGTCATGTCCCTGTACCAACACCACACAGAGAAAGTAAGGATTGCCTACTGGAAACATCTACTCAAAGATTTTTAAACATCGGAGGATGGGATTCTCAGTTTTCACTGAAAAATTCTAGTGGATAATATGAGATACCAAATTCTATGGAGTCATTGATTAGAAGAAGATATGTGAAAGGGAGGATGGAATGCTGGAGGAAGGCACTGAGTGACTATAGAAATTGATGATAAGGAGTCTTTAAAATGTGCAAGCAGCCCAGAATTGGGAAAATTGTGGGGTGATTCTATGGTTTGCACTGAAAGAACCCCTGGCCTAAGTTTACTTGTGATCACTCTATCTTTCCTTTGCAGTGTACCACGTGCTTAGGAAGGATTTAGTAGTCCCAAGCAGCAACTATCTAGTTTTTGTTTTCCTCCAAATGTGAGGTCTTATGGGTAAGGTAATGTATAATTTCCAACAAGAAGAAATTCCTGGCCTTTCCTATATTTTTATGGTGCTAGCATAAAATTCTTGTGATCAGAAATTTCTACTTCATAAGAATTGAGAAAAACAAGTCACACTCTTTTGCTATTGTGTAATGCAAGGTTTTAATTGGCACCCAAGCAAACACTAAAGCCATTGTCTTGTTCAAGTCATTTGTTCATGTGCAGATCTATCTGCTGGTCTGGGACATCACTTTCCCCAAGAGGGTCACACCAGTCATCATCACTGTCATAGAATAAACAAAGCTTTTCCCAACCCACGTTCTACTTCCATCTGTCCTCAGATAGTGACAAATTTAGTAGAAATATTTACTTTTGAACACAAATGAACTTTCATCCAGAGTAAAAGGAAAAAAATAAGTTACCATTTCAGACACCAACTTTGGACTGTAGGCAGACCTGGAATACATGACTTCAGTGGGGTCTATGCCTGGTATACACAAATTTGCCCTACATCATTGTGATCAAAATCACTTAATAATCTCTATTGTAAGTTACCCTGAGTATTGGGAAAAAGACAACATCATTTCTCCATGCCTTAAGACTATGCTATGAGATTAAATGTATAATTTAAGTACAACATTTCATGTTGGGAGCTGATCAGACCCCCAAATACTTGTAGGAAGGATGAGGGGGAATAAAAGAAAGACAATATTCAATACACAAGGGGGGACAAGGAGGAATCTGTCTTTAATAGGCTTCAACAGATTCCATGGTGGCCCCACTTCTTTTATTGTGCTGGAAGAGCAGGGGAGGGGTATATTATTGTAAGAACAGTGACTGCACTAAGATTAGGGTAGTAATGTAGGGAATGAGTGTAGCATCTCAAAGGGAATTAGTTAAGGTCCTTCCACATAGCATACCTGGTTGCCTGCATTTTTTATTGTCCCCAGAAGAAGTTATCTGGTGTTTGGAGTGCTAAGATTATGCCATTCTCACCCAGCCAGGAAGTCTGCAGTCTTTGCATACTTCTCTGTTCCTGAGGCAAGGTAACACCAACCTTAGGACTGTGGAGCCTGTAGCCTGGTCCCTCACCAATCTATACATATCATGGCTGGTCCCCAACAATTTAGAAACTGTGCAGTATGACTTACAGGTTAACTATTACAAAACTATTTTTGTTTGCAATTAGGCCTAGCCATTACAAATATTTGTTGTAATTGTTATGTTAGTTTACCAAACTTAAGAAATAAAAATTTCTTAGTATAAACATGCAAATATAAAGGGAGATCTTAATTTATAACAAATGTTTATATCTTAAAATATAATTACAATAAAAGGTACATTGCCATAAGTCCCCCACAAAATAGTTTTCTTCCCTTTTGAAGTAGATTTCTTCCCTCCTCTTTGAATCCCTGCAGCACTTTGGGAAGGCTCCTCTGTGACTGTCTTTAAGAAGTGTGATCCAAAGCTTGAGGCCAGTTGCCATCAAAGGGAAAGGCAGGGCCTGAAAACATGATAGTGTCTCCATCTACATAATGCATGAGGACTTCACCGGGGAATTTTGGCTCTTCACTAGAGTCAAAGAAACCATGAAAGGTAAATATTTTGAATGAATTCTGGACATCAGGGCAGCAAAAATAGCATAACTAACAACACTTGCCAAAGATGACTACCAGAAACACATCAAAAAGTGGCAAGGATAATGTGATCAATGTGTTTCAGTAAGGAGGAGGATTTTAAAGGGGATTCATGGCAATATAGATTTTACTATAATTTTGAAAAACAAATTTAAACATGCAACAAACTTTTTAATCACCTTTTCAAAGCATCTCATACTCTGAAAGATCACTAGATTTTCTTTCTAGATTTTCCATTCTTATTTTTTCTGTTACTAAAATGTTTTCCTTATATTTGTCAAAAACATAGGTTCATTATTTTTATTGGAAAGAAGAAACAAAGAAAAATAAAAAAATTATATACTAGCATATATAATTATTAAATCACGTCTTAAAAATTTTAAACTTTACTAATTCTAGTTTCTGAACCTCAGCATTAAGCATTGCTATAGTGCCTATCCATTCCTGAACATACATAGACAGAAATTTGCCTACATTTTCACAGAGCAGATTCTCCAAGTCACTCTTCACAGGGCCCCCAGTACTTTCTTATTTCTCAGGCTGTAGATCACAGGGTTTAGCATTGGGGTGAGGAAGGTGTAGAAGACAGCCAAAACCTTGTCCTCTGCTGGAGAATGGAGGGATTTGGGACAGAGATAAGTGTAAGCAAATGGTGCATAGTAGAAAGTCACCACAATGAGGTGGGTGGTGCAGGGGGAATAGGCCTTCTTCCTGCCTTCCTGTGAGCACATGTGATGGATAGCGAGGAGCACTTTCCCATAGGAACCAAGGATGACCATGAAAGGAAACAGGGGAAAGAGGATGGCAAACAGGAACACAGTGTGTTCATATCCAGTGGTATCTGTGCAGGCCAGATTCAGCATGGCTGGGACATCACAGAAAAAATGATTGATGGTCCAGGACCTGCACTAAGGGATGCAGAGGACTTAGACTGTGTGAGCACAGGAGTTGATGGCACCCATTGCCCAGGATCCCAGGATCATCACCACACATTCTTCTGTTCATGTGGATGGGGTAGTGCAGAGGGAAGCAAATAGCCACGTGATGGTCATAGGACATAGACATCAGGATCAGTCCTTCTGAAGCTCCTAGAGTCAGGAAGAAGAAACTCTGAATTTCACACACAATGAAGGAGATGGACTTGTTTCCAAAGAGAAAACCAGAAGCCATCATGGGCACAGTGGTGCAGATGTAAATGAGGTCCATAAGGGAGAGCTGGCTGAGCAGGTAGTACATGGGTGTGTGGAGCTGGCCATCCAGGAGGATGAGCAGGACCACGCACAGGTTGCCATTGAGGGCCATCAGGAAGATGGGGACCATGAGAATGAAGAGGAAAAAGCCAAGGCTTGATGTGGGAACAGGCCCAGGAGGATGAAGTCAGTAGATGTTTCATTGTAGTTTTCCATCCTACATTTGTTTAGCTTTTTCTGAGAGCACTTGAAATGGTATGGTTCATATAAATAAGACGTTATTTCAATTCACTATTTTATTCAGGCTGATTTATACAACTATCACATCTCTGAAATTATGAAGAAACTATTTTGAAAAATCATCTCCATTTTCTGCTTCATACATATATCTGAAGATGACAAACATATGGGAAGATACTATATAAATCCATGAATTGATGAAAATAATATATTTTTATAATGCTTTATTCAAATCAGATACTTTATTTACTTAGATCAATTGTCACTACTATGAGATGTTGCCAAATATGTGTATGCATAAAAATTAATGGAATTATCTAAATGGTGGACTCCAATTTTAATATAGTTTTAATGAGCCCTGTCAATGATTTTTCCTCCTTTGTGAGGTCTGATTATATCATAAATTTTTTGCATAACAAATGATATTTAATTTTGCTTTGTAAGAAATTTTATAATTAATTTAAATGTATAATTGTAGATACACAAATCTCAAAAAACTGAACAATAATACTCAAGAAACCTCTCCACCATGTTTTGCACATATTTCCCCACTGTCCTTTTCTTATGATCTCCCCGTTATCCTGAAGAGCTGGAACTTTCCACAGGGTCCTTCCCTAATCACCCTTCAGACAGACGCCTCCCCAGGGGCTCATGGAACCCACTGGCTCCCACTTTGTGCATCATATTTCCTAAAATGTGTGATCATACATTTATCTGCATGTCCATACATAAGGCTTATGTCAAAATGACAAAAGAGAAGAGAATTCACAGCAGCATAAAATGCAAACTGACTCCCCAGGATCCTGTCCTCCCTAGTACAGACAAGCACTGCTCGACCCAGTGTCCTGGCACTGAATCCTTCAGGAGACAATGCCTTTCTTCAAGTGTTTCCATAACAGTTTCTAGTAAAGTACAAAGTTAATGCAATTCCTCATGCTATTTTAATATATGATATTTTATTATAACTTCATTGCTATAGAAGCAATTTTATTTTTAATCATTTAAAAAAATGTAGAAGCAAGAAACAACATTTTTAGGAGTTGAAGAGATTTGGAATGAACAGTGTATATTTGCATATTAATATTACTGCATCCTAAAACTTGTATCTCCATGAAATACCCGGAGGAACTATTAGCATCAGCCAGATGTGGAACCTAAACAGGCAGCCAGGTGTTCTGAGAGAGTAGTGAGAGAATCACAGGGTTTCTTCCTGTGAATGAGGGTGAGACTGGGGTGGATTCACACTGCTGACTGCACGATCCTGACACAGAGTGTGACACAGTTCCTCTTCTCCCACACATCAGGGAAGTGCACTGCTCTGGTGGACAAGGTCTGCGGGTCCCTCCCCAGCCTGCACAGAGGACAAGCCCTAGCTGGGTCAGTTCTTGGGGAACAGTCCCCATGTCTTGAGTGTTTTCCCTGACAAAGGAGATGATTGTGCAGCAGTGACGGTCAAGAAGTGCTAATGTGACCTGTGAAGGAGCACAATCAGGCAACTATAGGTGAGGAAAGGTGGATGACTGGGACGCATCCATGATTCCTAGGAAAATCTCAGTTATTTACAATCATTGTTCTTTAAAATAAACTATTGCCCCAGAGACAGGTAATTTTACTCATTACTGCTTTAGTTTAAATATAGTATATTTAAATTACAAAGGAATACTTCTTTGTCCAAAATGCTTTAGTGTAAAATGTTGGTTACACAGTTTTGTGCAACATTTTTAAAAACACTTTCATAATCAACAGATTCATATGATTTAGTGTATATCTAAAAACTAAATTTACTTTGAGATCTTGTCATGTTATTGCATTCATTTGCAAAAATAAATAAATAATAAATATCCTTAAAACCAAAGTGAAAGCAGACATAAGAAAATCTATGTTGCACAGTTTATGAGGACTTGGGCTCTTAGATGTTGCTTCCTCCACCCAATTCACAGGAGCCCATCAGAGACTCCCCTTCTGTGACTCAGCCCCAGAATTTACAAATGACCTCAGTTCCCTTCACACCCAGAGGCATATTCCTAAATTACTGTGTAAAGCACTTCTGTTTGTAGAATTGCAACCACTGCCCCAAAAACTCCACTTCAAATTCACTTTCAAATTCACCATTCTTGCACTAATTACAGACCTCATTTTCTACAATAATGAAATTAAATACAGAATTATTTCAATATAAATGGTAATCTGCATGACAAAAGTACTCATGACAAGGAATCAGCATCTTTTTGAACACTTTATGCATTGGCATGAAAATATTCCTTCTCCTGTAAAATATAATTGAGATTACCATGTCCATATAAAATAATGCTCAAATGGACTCCAATCTTTTCCATGTTCAGCTTATCATAGGTCTAGCCATGACACACGTGCCCTTTATAAGTAAATATTTATCTTTCAAATATGAATTTTTCTGCTAATACTTTGGATAATTTAAGATGAAATACCATCACAGATTTTGAAATATTATTTGAGTTTATGAAACTTTTTAAGGTAAAATTTACTATATGTTGTCATTAACATTAACAATCATAATTTCAAGAATAGAGAATCATTTAAAGTGTACCTCAGTCTTACTATACATCAAGTAAATGTAATTTTAGATAATGTCAGCCTTTCTGTAGATTATCAATTTCACAACCAGTTCACATTAGGTATCTAAAACCACAATCATCCCTTCCAGGATTGCATGATATTTTATATTTAAGATGTTAATATACCTTCAAGTTTAAAAAAATACTTTGCAACAATTTTAAGGCACACACTCTATTTTTTAAGGAAAAATATTGATTATCTTCCATTCATTTGTCTTTTAAACTCATGTTAATCAAATAAAAATTCCATCTCCAGGTCTCTTGTAGAAAACCTCTCTGCAATCACAAATTGCTTATTCTAGTATTTTGTTATTTTAAGCGCTTCCTCCAGAGTCTGGACTCCCCTGAGGACTACACCAGAATGCACACCCAGAGCCCAGCCCCGTCCTCCCCTAGACCACGGATGCCCAACCCAACCCCATATGAGCAGATCCTGCCCAGTCCTCCGGAGTCCCAGCAGCCCGCATGCATCTGTGCCTGGCTCCTTGGCAGTGAGCCCCAAGCCCAAATCCAGCCTTCCTGATGTGGGTGCTTTGTGGTCCACATGCTCCCAGAAAGTCCTTGGGGATGAGGACCATAAAGGATACATCCTGCTCACAGACTGGGCCTGGGCCAAATCCTGGAAGAAGCATGCTGGTCCTCATTGGGTGCCGAGGGCCAGTGCCTGGGGAGATCCCGGTATTCCACTCAGACTCTCCCAGGATCACTGCATGTCACTCTGATGGGACCTATGATGAAATATTCCTTATCCATCCCATGCACTGCTAAAATGTGTCTCCATGGGGTTGCCAGTTTTGAGTTTACTGGGTACCAAATTTACTGCATTACAGTGCAGTAAGTTCTTAAAACTTCTGGCATTTGAGAATTCATTTTTAATTTGCTTTATGTAGTATTTATGATCAAATTGGTTTCATGTTGGTAAAAATTATTATTTCATAGAAAATGGTGCTAAGTATTAAAATGGATAACACAGTTACCATTCCTCACTTTGGTGGGACTCTTTATAGGAAATATCCATATTACATTTCATTGCAGATGAAATATTAAAGTTCTGCTATGTCTTTTTCATGATCTCTAACCACTGAACTAATGAGAAGTTTCCTGGGAAGTGAACATACTGGCTTAGTACAGGTATAATGTTTCTAAATTTGTTATTGTCATAAACCACAGGTTACATAAAATTTATGATTTGATTATTTGTGGTGGTGCTATTTAATTCCATTCAGCAGATTCTCATTTTTGTGCAACCACTGACACCTCGCAGCTCCCGAACCTCCATCATACATAGTTTGAATTCACAACATAGAGAGAAGCTTCTCATTCTCCCTCCCTGTAATCCTGTTAACTCAGTCACTCTCAGTTTATGAATTACTGCTTCTGTTTCTTATGAAGATTGAATTGTGCAGTATTTGCCTTTCTTAGTCTGACTTATTGTACTTAGAATAATGTTCTCAAGGATCATCCTTAGAGCATGTGTCACAGTTTTATTCCTGTTGAAGACCAAATAATCCCGCACTGGATGTACATAGCTTATATACTTTTCATTCATCTCCTTCAGGCATTGGTTTGGATTCCAACTTCTGGCTATTGTGAATGATGTTGTTATAAACATTGGTGCAGCAACATTACTTTGAGAGCCAATTCTTGAATGACCTGGAATTACTTTAAAATATGATACTTCTATCCATAATGTGTTGAGGAACTCCTGCACCATTTTTACAGTGGCTCACACTTTCATTCCCTTCAGAAATGCACCAAGATTCTTCCAGCTCACCAACACTCTTGTCACTCAAGCCAACACCTAGTATTTCCTCTTCTTTTATTCTTTCTTTTCCTTTTTAATGGTAGATTTCCATCTGGATGTGAAGGTTTTATCTTACAGAAGTTCCCATTTTTGGTTTTCTGGAAAAGTTGACCATGTTCCCATGTGCTTGTTGCTCATGTGTGCATCCTCCTTAGAAGGATATGGCTTCAAATCAAATGCCTAGTTTCAGATGATGCAGGGTGGTGAACCTGGAGCCTCACGCTTGTTGCCCCAATGTCCTACCACTGAGCCACAACTGGCCTTTTCTCTGTTTATAAAGATCGTGTACTTGCTTCTCTAGACACTGTTGCTGTTCAGTAGGAAGTTATTTAGATACCGTTGAGGTTTATGCCTATAATTTATACAAATACTTCTCCAAGTCCATAAACTGTCCTTTCCCTCTTTTGAAAGTGTTCCTTGGGGGGTTTATTTTTCAAATTAACAAAGTATTATATCTATTTTTATACCTGCACTTTTGTTGTCTTACTTATGAGGTCTTTGGTAAAATCTATGTGAATAAGATTTTATATGAAGACTGTATTTCTCTTGAGTTACATATCTTTCATTATTACATTCAAGGCTTTAACCCACACTCAATATATATATATATATATATATATATATATATATATATATATATATACAGAGAGAGAGAGAGAGAATGGTTGAAATAGAATGGTTTCATGTTAATACCAAGTTTGTCTAGTATATTTATTGAAAACATTATACTTTTCCCATTGAATAGTTTTAGCACATCTGTGGGAAATAATACAATCATTTATGTGATTCTCTTTTCTGGGCTTCACATGCTGTTCAATTGGTTCCTGAATATTTTTGTCACCCCCTCACTCTTCTTCACTGTCACTTCACAGGTGATTTTTTTTTTTTACATAAATTCTTTTATTGGTACATTTTAGGTATACAACACATTTACATTTCTCATTGGGAACTTGTACCTTTACATGATGCATTTTGGTTCTTATTTTTTCCCCATTTCTAGCCCACCCTTCATCACCCCAACCCTTCTCTATTTACAAAGACTTTATTTTCATTTTTTCCATTTCTCATCATTTTGCCTTTCCCTTCTTTTCTTTCCCTTGCCCTTCCCACAACCCCTACCCCTTTGGAACCTTGCTTCCTATTTTGCATTATCAATTATTCATTCTAATCATTGGTACATTTTAGGTATACAATATAATGACATTCATCCTTGGAAATTTGCACCTTTACATAATCTCTCTTGATTCTTATTTTTCACCATTGCCCAGCCCTCACTTCAACCACTCCATCCCTCCCTATTTACAAAGATTTTGTTTCCATTTTTCCATTTTCTCTTATTAATTCCATTCCCTTCTTTTCTTTCCCCTACCCCTCCCACTTTCTTCTTCTTTGCCGCTTTTCTTCCTATTTCACATTACCTATTAGATGTTTTAGGCCTTATTTACACTTTCAGCTTCTCACACTAGAGAAACTACTCAGTATTTATACATGAGTGTCCTATTTATTTCACTTAAGAGTATCATCTCAATGTGCATCCATTTAGCTATAAATGTCTCTAATTTCTCATTTTTGATGGCTGAGTAATACTCCATTTTATTTAAAAAATAGGCACATTTTCTTGATCCAGTCTGCAGTTCATGGGCATTTGGGCTGTTTCTAAGTTTTAGCTATTACAAAGTTTGCTGCTATGAACATGGGTGCACATATATCACTGTTAGTATGATTCTTTTAATTCTTTGGGGAAGATCCCCAGCAGGGAAATAGCTGGGTCAAATGGGACTTCCAGTCCTAGTTCTTTGAGGTATGTCCATACTGATTTCCACAGTGGTTGCACCAGTCTACACTCCCTCCAGCAGTGGAGCAGGGTTCCTCTTTCCCCACAGCCCTGCCAGCATTTGTTATTGGTTGATTTCATGATAGCAGCCATTCTTTCTGGAGTGAAGTGGAATCTCAGCATTGTTTTCATTTGCATCTCTCTATTGACCAGTGATGTTGAACATTTTTTCATGTATTTATTTGCTATTTCTACTTCTTTGAGAAATGTCTGTTTATTTCAGATGCCCATTTTTGGATTGGGTCTTTAAATTTGGGAGGTCTGATCTTTTTAAGTTCTTTATAGATTCAAGATAGTAAACCTTGTCTGAGGCAAAGCTGGTGAAGATCTTTTTCCCACATTTTGGGCTGTCTCTTCACACTGCTGGTGGTTTCTCTTGTTGTGCAGAAGCTTTTTAATAAGAAGGGATCCCACTTGTTCATTGTTTGTACTACTTCATGGGCAACTGAGGTTTTGTTCATAAAATCTTTTCCTACACAGATGTCTTCAAGGGTTCTACCTAACCTCTGTTCCAACTCGTTCAGAGTTTCTATTTTAATATTTAGATCTTTAATCCATTTTGATTTTAGTTTAGTGCATGGTGAGAGATATAGGTCTAGTTTTAATCTTTGGCAAGTTGAACCCCAATTTTTCCAGCACTATTTATTAAAGAGGCTATCTTTCCTCCAGTGAGGGTGTTTGGCTCCTTTGTCAAAGATGAGATGGCTGAGTGTGTCTGGCGTTGTTTCTGCATCTTCTAATCTGTTCCACTGGTCCTCAAGTCTGTTTCTTTGACAGTACCATGCTGTTTTATCTCAGTAGCTTTGTAGTAGAGTTGTAGGTTGGGGATTGTGATACCCCCTGCCATGTCTCTGTTCCCTAGAATTGCTTTTGCTGTTCTGGGTCTCTTCCTGTTCCAAACGAATTTTTGGATTGTTTTCTCAAGATCCATGAAATATGCTGCTGAGATCTCAGTAGGAATTGCATTGAATCTATATAGCAGTTTTGAAATTATGGCCATTTTCACTATATTAAACTTTCCTACCCAGGAGCAAGGGATGCCTGACCATTTTCTGATATCCTCTTCAATTTCTCTTTTCAGAGTGCTATAGTTTTCAGAGAAGAGGCCTTTGATTTCTTTCATTAGGTTGATTCCAAGGTATTTCAGTTTTTTGGATGCTATTGTGAAAGCAATTATTTGACCTATTTTTCTCTCAGTGAGTCTGTCATTCACATAGAGGAAAGCTATTGATTTTTGTGTGTTGACCTTGTAACCTGCTACTTCACTTAATTTGGTTATAAAGTCTGGAAGACTTTTGGTGGAGTTCTTGGGGTCTTCTATATACAGTATCACGTCATCTGCAAATAATGACAATTTGACTTCATTTTCTATCTTTATTCCTTTTATTTCTTTCTCTTATCTAATTGTGGTGGCTAATGTTTCCAAAACTATATTGAACAAGAGTGATAATAGTGGACATCCTTGTCTTGTTCCTGATTTTAGTGTAAAGGATTTCAGTTTTTGACCATTTATTATGATATAGACTGTTGTTTTTCATAGATTGCTTTTATCAGTTTGAGGCAGAGACCATCTATTCCAATTTTTGTAGGGTTTTTATCATAAATGCATGTTGGATTTTGTCAAATACTTTTTCTGTGGCCATGGAGATAATCATAGGGTGTTTGTCCTTAGCTCAATTGATACAGTGTATTACACTGATTGATTTGCATATGTTGATCCGTCCCTGAATCCCTGGGATGAATCCCACTGGGTCAGGGTGTATGATATTCTTGATGATTTTCTGCATTCTATTTGCCAGTATCTTATTAAGAATTTTTGCATCTGTGTTCATTAGTGAGATTGGCGTATAGTTCTCCTTTTTGGTTGGGTCTTTCTCTGCTTTGGCCATCAAGGTGATGCTTGCTTCCAGGAATGAATTTGGGAGTATTACTTCCCTTTCAGTTTCATTGAAGTGTTTAATGATTAGTGGCAGTAGTTCCTCTCTAAATGTCTTGTAGAATTCAGCACTGAAGCCATCAGGGCCCATGCTTTTCTTAATTGATAAGTATTTTATTGCATTTTCAATTTCATTGGTTGATATTTCATGTTCTATCGGTTGATTTCATTGGTTGATATTGGGTCATTTAGAATTTTCAAGTCTTCTTCTTTCAACTTTGGTAATTCATATGTATCTAGGAATCTGTCCATCTCTTCTGTGTTTTCCATCTTATTGGCGTACAGATTCTGGAAGTAGATATTGATGATCCTCTGGATTTCTGCTGTGTCTGTTGCAATTTCCCCTTCTCATTTCTAATTGCATGGATTTGGGCCTTTTCTTTCCTTTTCCCAATAAGGTTGGCTAACGACTTTTCAGCTTTGTTGATTCTTTCAAAGAACCAACTCTTGGCTTCATTGATTTTTTTTTTTTGTATCATATTCTTAATCTCCAATGCATTGATTTCTCCTCTTAGCTTTATAATTTCCTCCCTTGTATGAGGTTTGGATTTTTCCTTTTAATCTTTTTCTAGAAGCTTGAGGTTCACCAACAGGTTAATTGGGCTTGTTCTGTTTTCCTAATATGCATACTCACTGCTATGAATTTCCCTCATAAGACTGCTTTCATTGTGTCTCATAGATTCCGATATGTTGTATTGTCATTGTCATTTAATTGAAGGAACTGTCTGATTTCTTCTTTAATTTCCTCTGTGACCCATTGGTTATTCAGAAGTGTGTTGTTCAATTTCCACATGTTGATGACATTTTTCCAGTTTCTTTTGCTGTGGATCTCCAATTTCATTGCCCTATGGTCTGATAATATACATGGGAAAACTTCAATTCCTTTTCACTTACTTAAACATGTTCTATGAGTGAGTATGTGGTCTATTTCGGAGAATGACCCATGTGGAACTGAGAAAAATATGTATTCTAATTTTGGGGGGTTGAACACTCTGTAAACATCTGTTAAGTTCATTTGTTCAAGAGTTCGATTGAGTTCTAGTATTTCATTACTTATTTTTTGTCTAGTTGATCTATCCATTTGTGCCAGTGGGGTGTTGAGTTCGCTGACTACAATTGTATTAGTGCATATATGACTTTTCATGTCTGATCATATTTGTTTTGTATAGTTAAGCACACTAGTGTTTGGTGCATAGCTATTCATGATTGTCATCTCTTCCTGTTGGATTGTTCCCTTTACAAGGATGGAGTGTCTTCCTTTGTATCTCTTAATCAGTGTTGGTTTGAAATCTACTTGATCAGCAAAGCTGATGTCCACTCCTGCTTTTGTAAAGGTTCCCATCACATGGAGTACTGTTTTCAACCCTTTAACTTTCAGTCTATGAGTTTCATTTTGAATTAAGTGTTTTTCCTGTATGCAGCATATTGTTGGAATTTGCTTCTTGACACATTCTGCCAGTCTATTTCCTTTTATTTGTGAATTTAGACCATTATCATTGATGGTTATAACTGAAAAGTATTGACTTATCATTGTCATGACTTTTTCTTTTTGGGGGGTTTATTCCCTTTATTTTCTTGTTATGCCAGATGGGTTCATTCTGCTTTGCTTCCTGGAGTTGTGATCCTCAATGTCTGTTCCTAGGATATTGTGTAAAACTTTTTGGAATGCTGGTTTGGTATTCATGAAGTTCCTAAGGTGGTCATTGTCATGAAAGTATCTTATTTCTCCATCAATTTTGAAAGATGGTTTTGCAGAGTACATCAATCTAGGTTGAAGGCTATTTTCTTTTAGGGCTTGAAATATGTCATTCCAAGCTCTTCTTGCCTTGATGGTTTGTGTTGAGAAGTCTACTGTGATTCTGATGGGCTTTCCTTTGTATGTGATTTGTGTCTTTTCTCTAACTGCTTGTAGAAGTTTGTTCTTCTGTTGTGTTTCTGGAATCTTAACAATTATATGCCTATGTGTAGATTTTTTTTTGATCAAGGCTATTTGGAGTCCTATATGCCTCACTTATCTGTATGTCAAGCTCTTTTGCCCTGCTTGGGAAGTTTTCTGCCATTATTTCTGTGAAGAGATTTTTTATGTCATCTGCACTCTCTCCTGTTTCTTCTTTCACTCCAATCAGTCTTATGTTATTCTTCTTTGCATCATCTAGCAGCTGCTAGATTGATTTCTTGTGTTCCCTTACAATTTTGAAGCAAGTTTTATTTCCTGGTCACTAATTGCAATCTTATCTTCTATAGCTGAAATTTTGTCCTCACATTTGCTCATTCTGCTGTGTAGACTTTAAATGGAGTTTTTCATCTTCTGAAAATCAACTTGCATCTGTTTTATGGATTCCGTTTGTTTCCTATGTTGGGATTCTATCATGTTCCTGAGCTCCTCTCTAGATTTATTAAGCATGTCTTGCACTAGGAGCACAATCTGTGTTGAGAAATTATTTCTGGTTTCAGTTTTTCCAGATCTCTTTTTGTTGCCAATTCAGTGGGTCCAGGTGGTTGAGTTTCAGAGTGTTCCATCTCATTTCCCTTTGGGGTTACTGTAGGTGATCTGGAAGTCTGGTTTTGACACTTATTTCAGTGCCTTTTTATTTTGACCAATGGGTGTGGGGTGTGGGGGGGTGCTGTTGGCATCCACGCAGCTCACCTCCTCTGAGCTGGGAGAGGTGGGACAGGGGCCGGAAGGGGAAGGAGGAATGGTGGCCCAGAATCCCCTTCCTCTGGGCCGGGAGCACTGGGACAGTGGCTCAGAAGCTCCATTTCCTGCGCCAGGAGCCTCAGGACAGATGGCTGCCTAAAAGCCCTTTCCTCTATGCTGGGAGCAGTGGGCTGGATGGTGACCAAGAAGCCCCTTCCTCTGGATCAGGTGCAGTGGGATGGCATCTCAGAACCCCTTACCTCTGGGTCAGGAGTGGTGGGACTGTTGGTGGCCCAAAAGCCCTTTCCTCTGGTCTGGGAGTGGCAGGATGGATGGTGGTCAGGAAGCCCCTTCCTATGTGCCAGAAGTGGTGGGCTTGATGGTGGCTCAGAAACCCCTACCTCTGGGCCAGGGGCAGCAGGATGGATGGTGACCCAGAAGCCTCTTCCTCTGGGCCAGGAACTATGGGATGGATGGTGGCTCAAAAGACCTTTCCTCTGGGCTGGGAGTGGTGTGCTGGATGGTGGCCCAGAAGCCCCTTCCTCTGTACCAGGAGCAGTGAGACAGCAGCTCTGAAGCCCCTACCTCTGGGCTGGGAATGGTGGGAAGGATGGCAACCCATAAGCCCCTTCCTCTGGGCTGGGCACTTCATATGTGATTTTAAAATCAGAAACTCTAAGTTTTCCCATGCTGGGCACTCTAAAGTTTGCTTTCATGCTTGGGGTCCCTGCCTTTGACCCCTGTCTCAGAACATGACCTGGTGCACTCAGAGTATTGGATTCAGTTCTTCCCCAAAGCACAGGACACTTCAGGCTGCAAAGAGGTTGAGGCCCTTTATGTGGAGTGGGGTGTGGCTGCATCACAGAGGATTTCTATGGGGAAGAAGACATCAGAGTCAACCACATCAATGTCCATTCAAGTCATATTCATTGCTCAGGAGCCCAGACAGGCAGTCACACAGCCATTTGTTGGTGACATTGAGGGGCTGGGATCCCAGTCCCAGGGACACCTCTGCCTCTGAGGACCCCCCATGACCCCACCTGACCCAATGCAGACAGAAGCTCAGGTGAGTGCCTCTCTCTGATCTGAGCAGTCCTGACCAAGTGCTCACAGGCCCCAAGGTGGCAGCTGAGGAGCCTGAGGCAGGCTGTGGTGCTGTTAAAAAGCCTTAGGCTGAGGGACTCACACCTGCCCCACAGGCCCCACAAGGGGATGGACTAGGCCATGGTGCTTGGGGCTTAGTTCATCCTCATGGAAGAGAGAAGAGTATGGGGCTTAATAAAAAAATGACAATGTATGTGAGTGTGAGTGCCTGTGTATATATATGTGTGATTGTGTTTACAGCTGTGTAAAATTTCTGTCTTCAGTAAACCTACAATGTTCACTATATCACACATGTCCTTAAATGATCAGCATCTATGCTGAAAATGACACTTCTCATAGATTCCCAAATTTTACTCATAATGGCTCCAAATAAAGGAAATAGACCTGATTCAGCAGATGGACTAGAGAACATTTAACTTTATTTTGTATGTTCTCTCTCTTTAGCCACATCTTAAACTGTAGAAGTTCCAGTATCCATGCTAGGACTCAAATAAACTCTTACCTGTCTCAGCCACAGCCTAAGCACATGAGCAGAGTCTTTGATAGGAGATTTTCACTTGAGAAGGGATTAGTGGGTGAATCAAGGGCACACATCCACCTAAGATTAATGGATATCATAGGGTCAAGGTCACCAAGTGTCCCCTGGCCCTGCTGTGACACCCAGTGGGGCACCAGTGGCCTCTTTGCAGGACAGGTCTCAGGAACATACTGGGCATTGTGCATGCTTGGGGAGTTTCAGGTGAGATTCTCCATACTCCAGGGAGATCCTGCCATTCTTCCTTCTACTGCTGTCACTGCAGTGCTGGGGATGGAAACCAGGATGTTGCACAAGTTATGAAAGTGCTCTACACTGTGCTGCATGCCTGCCTTCTATATTACTATTTTTATTATTTCTGAACTTTGAGACAGGATCTGCGTAAGTTATGCAAACACTTAGGTCTTGCAATCCTCATCCTTCAGCCACCTGTGTCTCTGGAAAGAGGCATGTGCCCCCGACCCTGGCGATCATTTGCTGTTGATGTTATACTTTCTGTTCACAGTAGATGAGTTTATTTATGTGATATCAGCCACGATGCACAGTGATTCTGTTCCTGATTCCATTTTGATTCAGTTGTAAACTTGGTAGGAGACAGAGCTGCTCTGTGCAATATTTGGCCAGTAAACTTATTCAGTAAATGTCTTGTTTTTCCTACAGATGAGTTAATTCTGTGATCTGAGGGAAATGTTTCAACACCAGGCAGCTGATTTCTTCCTAAAGGTTCTACTCCATCCCCACATATTTCTTGTTGATGATATTGTCCACATCAGCTGTGTTTCCAGGCACATCCAATGTTTTGACTGATTTGAGTCACAGTATAGAGCATTTGTGAGCGGCCACATACAAGATATGGAATGTGTGCAGTATATAAGTAACAAGATTCCCCTTATTATATTTTAACTTATTATTATATCATTTACAAAATAGTACAAGTCCAAGTTTAATAGTTAACACAACCTGTGTCCTGGCTCGGGGTCTCAGGCTGGACAGGAGATCAGCCTCTCATGCTCACTGGACACACCAAACACAAGCTATTGATCCACTCATTTGAAAAACGTCCATCAAAGGTCACTGTTTTGTATGAACACCATACAGTCCCACAAAATGATCTCTGAAATGTTGACCAGGTCTGGAGAAATGATTATTTGTATGTTTCCTCAGTGGTGGTATGAATAATTAGTAGAATAACATAACTTAGCTTAGCCTGTGTATGCAATTTGAAAGATCAATCATACTTTATCAGAGAAAATCAAAGCCTTGAGTCAGTCACAACCAATAATCCATCTTTAGAAATGTATTTTAGTTTTGCCTGTGTTATGATGTAAATAAATTGAGTCACTTAAAAAATTTATATATGTCAAAACAATTTGAAAGCTGCAATGACAAATTATAAATGAACTATTTGGCTCATAATCAATTAATGCTACTCTTTTATACCTCAAGACAAAATGCTTGAACTTATTGATGGATATGCTTTGGACATACATGTTCAATTGGTAACCAATGTGTTCTGGCCTTGTTTCTCTGCAAATGTTCCACCAAATTCACTCCTCGATTGAAATAATTCTCTTCCTATAAACATGGTCATATCACAATATCTCCTCTAAAGAGAAAATAATCCTATGGTACCTTTTACTCTCCATTGATCCTACATTCAAGTTTTTATCATTTGTTTTGCTCTTAGTCAATATTTATGAAGTGCCTTATGTATCCACTAATTTTAACTTACTTGGACTTAAAATATTTTCCTTTCTCTTCCCAAATACTCATTATACAAACGAATAATACATTCTATCTGTTACATTTTGATAGAAGATTCATGTAACTGTACATTCATGTGCTCAACATTTCTTATTTGGTGCTACATTATTTCCTAACTTTATAATTTTAACTGTAACATGTGAAAAGTCAAAAATAACACTGTAAATTCTTCTCTGAAAAAATTATTGTGACAGGTATTTTATATTGGAAACCTAGAAAGTATTAATTCTGATGTTTTCCATTATATTTTGTGCTACGGGGAAGTGACAATTTATTTTTAAATTTTTTAAAAACACAAGCTATTAATATTAATGACCCAGTTGGCTTCAGTACTTTTAAATTCTATGAGAAAATTTCAAATAGGAATATTATCTGGCTTGGTGACCATCAGATTAAAACTAGCTGGCTGCTGCTTATAAATCTCTGACCTACATCAGAACTACTTGGGAGAGGCAGATGTTCAACACTGAAATGCCCTAAATATAGATTTCATACAATCGAGGGCTTTATGAGCATGGTGTGAAGGGGGTACAATAAATATATAGCACTTTGCCTCACCTAGGATTGAGTTTATTTTCTCACATAATTACATTAAGAAATTAGTAACATAATCAATTTATTTCCTGATTTTAAAAAAGAGGAATAAGACCCAAAATTTGGTAAAATGCAGTATTCTGGAATGAATTGATCTGCAATCAATTTCTACTATATCAAGTGCCTCATAATATTTTGGAAATTAAAAGACATTTAATAAAACAACAGGCGCACATGCACACACACATACACACACACAAACACACACACATACACACACACAAACACACACACACATACATACACACAAACACACACACACACACACACACACCAGAATCTGGTACTGGCAAGGACTCTGAGACAAGGACTAAAATTTTTTCAATTATTGCTATATTACCATGTAAATTACTACAATGTGATTATGATAGGTGTTCTTTCTGGATTCTTTAGATGGACATTTGAGCTATTATTGTTAACTAGGAGAGAGAGGTTGAGGATATGATAGAATATAAGTGAATAAAATGGAAAGGAATAAACTTCTGCGGGTCAGAATTAAGTAATGGACTCACACCCCGCTAAGATCCATTGTGGAGCTCTCTGAGAGGCGGAGTACACGATGTATGTTGGGCGAAGGCAGAGTTACATTTATCTGTCCTGTCCATACAGCTATGTGTGAGAGGGTAGAGCCCTGCTCCCCCTGCTGGAAGTGGTCACCCCATCAGCTCACACTTTCACATTTACCAGCCACTGCCAGCTGTAATGAAGTATTCTGCCCCTGTGACTCTTTGGAACACTCTGTATCATCTATAAAATCATGGTATCATGAATCGTCCCATAAAAAAACTAGGGATTTAGCCCAGTGTCCCTGAAATGCCCTTCTGTCTTCCAGAGTTCCTTGCCAAGTCGAAGGAACTCTAAGGGATTGGAGCTGCAAAGGGGCATCTGCACCAGTGTTTCCTGACTTCCTCCAGGCAGGGTACTGACAGGCTTGCTCCACCTGTGGGAAAGCTCTTCTTGTCCCTTGAACTGCTGGGCCCGCAAGGCAACACACAAGCCAGTGGTGCCAGTGATGCTTATGTTAATCTGCAGCAGCCTCCCTGTGAGTCCAGCTATGGGACAGGGCACTGCCATCCAGCTGGGCTCCATGGCACTTCCTGAATTCTCCAGCAATTTCCCTGTGCAGCACCTGCCACTGGTGATGTCCAGCCAGCTGCAGTGGACATGCTGAGTGCCCTTGGGTTCCTGTCCTGTCCACACAGCCACCACTGGGCCCCATCCTGTCCTGCTAGCCCTTCAATAGAACATCTCCCTCATGGGACACTGGGAATTTTCTCCCATCTCCCTGTAACCTGCCCAGGACAGCAGGACTGTGGGCCTGACACATGCTTCCTGCATCTGCAGTGTGACTCGTTTCTCAGGGTGAGGTCACTGCATCCCAGCAAGCTGCATCTTCCCAGTTAGTGCCCAACTGGTGAGTGTCACCATCATGAGCAGCATCTCAGACCCAAAATTAAATCACATCCTGGGTTTATCCTCTGTGCTCCTACCTTGCATATTCCTACCTTCCATATTCCTCCTCCATAAGCTCCTCTCCCAAGTTTCCCTTTCCTGGCTAGTCCATGTGGTCCTGATGGCTGGCAATATACCTCCCCCTTCCCTGTCAGTCACACAGGGCCCAAGTGGCCTCATCCCTGCCCCATCAAACCTTACCATTCTCAGCACTCTGCAGACACAGGACTGTGACACCGTTGAGGTCTGGACACTGAATGTGGTGTGGTGGGAACTGCAGTCACAGACCTAATTTCTGCCTCACCATGGCTTTTCAGTACAGAGCCAAGATAATGGAGGTTCCTGCAATGGTTCTGTGCTGTCCCACTGGGAACAGCCCCCAGAGACTCCAACACAGAAGGCTGGATCCACTAGGCCATTTCCTGCTGACCATGGGGCACCAGATACCTCTGGGGCTGTTACATCAGCCCTTGCCTCCAATGCATGGCTTAAAAATGACTTCTCATATTACTAATTGAAATGAATTTTACAATCCATATATGGCATTTATAGCAGGGTTCTCTAGGATATAAGTTGATAGGAAAATGACTATCACAAACATAGTTATGTTTTGTGAATAAAAAATACAAGTATAATTATTAAACAGAGATGCTTCATACAATATAGTGTTATTAACTGTGGCCCTAATTTGTACCTTAATTCTCTAAATATGTATATCTCTTTGTTGTAAAATTTCTTATCTAATAGTTGTATCATACTGAAGACAGAACCAAATTCTCTGTGATTATGCACTGGGAATTTTGAAATTATGTCCTTTGAAGGAAGAAGAAAATAGCAAAGATCCAGCACTTTGGAGAAGGCTGGGAAATGTGCAATGTGGTGATTAGCAAGATATTCAACTTTTCATTCTTTGCTTTTGCCTAGAAGACAAAGGTGCAGCAATGAGATAGTAAACCAGATAAGCATAAAAATGGTGCTGATTAATTTGCTGTTTTCAGTGAATTCCAGCAAGAATAAGATGAACTCAATTTAGAGTTAGCAGACACAAGGACATACAGCACTATGGAAAAATGATATGTCTCCCGACACGTGCAGCACATGCTTCCCACCATACAATATAACTCAACACACTCAGACTCTAGGCTTCTGTGTGCAGAGTTTATGCAATGCACATGCAGGCTAGAAGATGGAAAGATCCCACGAATTCCTGTTCCCAGACACAAACTGAGATTAACTGTTGTCAGAGTGGGGAAGGGAAGGACTATGGAAGTGGCTATGTGGGGAAGGGGCAGTGAGTCACTAGTGGTGGAAAGATATTTAGAACACTGGAACCTGTCACAGAAGATGGGCGTGTTGTTTGCAAATACATGGTCAAATGCACACCTGAGTTCATAAGAGCAGAAGATACTCAGGATGTCTAATTGCAAAGCACACTGTCTATCCATAGATAAATCTATAAATATAATATTGTATACATTTACAGAAATATGAATCAAACTTAAAAGAAGAGTCACCAGGGATAAAACTAGATTTAATTGTACTCTTCCTTTTATAGAAAATGTAAAATTTCCTTATTGCATGCTAGGACACTGTATAGTATAAGGGACTTGATTCGCATGACTTATTGCAAGTTACCTGTGAAATAATCCATGCTGAGATCTGAGTGCATATTAGATATAAGTTGAAAATGCGGACATGATAAGAACTCATATTTCACATAGAAAGTCTGTGTGACTGATACTTAAAACATGATGCCTTGAAGTTCTTATAAATTTAGTAGAAGTTAGAATCCTCGCATCAGCTCTTACCATAAGTACATCACAATTAGTACCAGAGAAGGAAGAATACATTTTTGGAGGTTTACATTTACAAAAACAGCATATTTATTGCTTAGTTATTGTCAGCAAGTTTCTCAACCACACATTTATTTTGAAAGCAAGTAAGAAGCTCTGATTGGCTTTCCAGGTAAACATAGTGAATATCCTGGACTTACAAGATATGAAAACAAGAGAAAACCCAAAGTAGAGGCCTATTTCCCCATTCACTTTTTAGCCAGGGGAAGACATATGAACATGTTTTTCATTGCTTTCAGAACATCTTTATTCCTGAAGCTGTAGATGACAGGGTTGAGGGTGGGTGTGAGGATGGTGTAGAATATGGCCAGGAACTTATCCTGGCCTGGAGTGTGGTAGGATCTAGGTCTCATGTATGTAAAATAAAGGGCCCATAGTACATGATGACCACAACCATGTGGAAGGAACAGGTGGAAAAGGACTTTTTCCAGGCCTGTGAGGATTTGGTTTGCAAGACAGTGTGCAAAATTTTGATATAAGATACAGAGATCATGGAGAAAAGGATCAACATGAAAATTAGGGTGCTTACATCAACTCCTTGTTCATAGTGTGACATGTCTGCACAGGACAACTTCAGCAAGGCAGGAACTTCATAGAAATAATGATTAAGCACCCTAGGCTCACAGAAAGGAAAGTGGAGCACATAGGCTGTGTGGACTATGAAGTTGAGGGTCCCCATCATCCAGGACCTCATGACCAGGAGCATGTTAACACTGTCACTCATGAGCATGGCATAGTGCAGGGGGTGGCAAATGGCCATGTAGTGATCATAGGACATGGCAGCCAGAAGGCACTCACCACCTAGCAGGATGACATACAGGAATATCTGGAATCTACACCCTGCAAAGGAAATAGTTCTGGTGCCAGACAGGAAGTTGATGATCATTTGGGGGAAAATGTTGGAAACATGCAAGATGTCCATGAAGGAGAGGTGGCTGAGCAGGAAGTACATTGGGGAGTGGAGGCTGGTGTCCCTGCAGATGAGGAGGATCAGGAGGACATTTTCTGTGACAGTCAGGATGAAAATGATGAACAGAAAGGAGAAGACCTGGCTAATGTTGGAGGAAGAGAACAGTCCCAGAAGAATGAAAACAGTGCTGGATGTCTGATTCTCAGGAATCATCTTGCATATCTGTGTTTTAGCTAAAAAGAAAATGTAAAGATGAAAAAGTAGATAAATCCCAAACTCATTCCCATGGATCTATGTTACAAAATGAGACCTTCTGAAGTATTCTTCTCCAACCTCAAGGTCTATTAGAGAGTTTTATGCATGCCAAACTTACAGAATGCCCATTTATGAGTGTCTGTCACTTGAGGAGACTTAGGATGTTGAATCCACCCTGGATCTACATTGAGCTTCAAGGTCATAGTGAATTCTGTGAACTTTGCTCCAGTTATCTCTCAGCTGTGGCCTGTAGTGGCCCACCCTTTGAAAGTCTTGAACCCTGACTTTCCTGGTCCTCTGAACCTGCACCATTTCACATTTTGCCTGCCCCTTCCCATCTTCTATCATATTAAATAATAAATATAAGTTGGGTCCATTCCCAATGTCATTTTCTCCACCACCATTTTTAGAATACCTTTGCTCTCTTCACTGGTGGCAGCCAAATGCCTAGTGCTTTGCCTGTTTCATAAGAGTTGTTCAATATCTATCAAATTAATGAATAGAATGAGTTGATCATACTAAATTGGATTTTCTCTTGAGCCTGTGGTCTTGAGAGTACTACTACTACTCTGTTTATGCTCTGGTCCTACTATAAAAACTGAATAAAATTTTTCTGTATTCATTCATTTGTTTTAGCACATATGTACACTCCATCAAAGATCTAGGTATCATAAGTTGTGTGCTGTAAATATGGATATGCATGTATGCCAGTATGGTGAGTTTAACTCTCTTGAGAAGTTACCTGCAAGGGGAAACAACTGGGCCAAATGGAACTTATATTTTTAGTGTTTTACAGAATCATGGGATTGAACTTCATAGTCATTGTACTATTTTATATTTCCACCAACAATGTAGGAGAGTTCCTGTAAAAGGAAAATGACCTGGAAGCATTCAAATGTAAGTGGATGCAACTTGAGACACAATATTAAATGAAGTAAGTTGGACACATAAGCTTAAATATCTTGTGGTTTCTCTTATATGAGAAAAAATATATATGGAAAGAGAGAAAGAGAGCAAAATAGAACATAGATAAATAGGAAGTAGAAAGAAGTTCAAATATTTCTCTAAATTATTCCATTTTTTAGAAATTATTTTATATGCCAGTTTATTTCATTTATTTTATTGGTTCTTTTAATTTACCAAAAAGAAAGGTTTTTTAAAATTTTATGTTATTTTTTGTGAGACAGAATCTTATTTGTTTATGTGTTATATTCTAAAGTACTTTGAAGATTCTGATACACAGTGCATTAGCTATTGATATTCTCTTATTTTGCCATGAAATTTTGTTCTATTTTCTTCATAAAATAAAATTTTTAAAAGTGAGTAAGTAAATATATAGAGAGAAGAAGGAGCTTAATTTTATAAATAAATTTTTGAAATCTAAACTTTTAGAAATTGAAATGTAGGAATTCTGGCAGCTGTATGCTCTTTTGGTCTTCATGAGTTTATATATTTGTTATTAGTGTAGAATTTAAAAAATGGTAAGGACTAAAACATCACCTCATATATTTAATGTGTAACAGATTTCAACCAGTAAAACTTTCCAAATAAAGCTGTAATCCTTTTGGTGGACTTAGTCAATTTGACTGTGTATCCTAGGAAAATCAATTTTATTAAATATTAAAATGAGGTATCATGATGCCTCCAACTTTGTTCTTTTTGCTCATTTTGCTTTCGATATTCAGACTATTTTGTGCTGTTCTGTAAATTTTAGGATTGCTTTCTTCCTAACATTGTGAAGAATGACATTTGATCTTTGATAGGGATCTGTAGATCACTTTGAATCGGTAGGTCATGTGGAATAAGATGGACAGTTGAACAACATTAACTCCTCCAATCCCAGAACATGGAGAATCCTTCCTTTTGTTTTTGTTTTGTCTTCCATTTCTTTCCTTGGTGTTTTGTAATTTACACTGCAAACATCTTTCAGTTTCTCAAGTAAGTTTATTTCTAGGTAAATTTTTAATGCTTGTCATGAATGTGATTGCTTTGATGGTGCCTTCCTCCAATTTGGTGTTGATATATGGAAAAGTTACTGATATTTTATATTGTTTTGTATTTGGCTACTTTATTAATTTATCACTTAATAAACAAGTAGCAATTATATTATCTAAAATATGTTTTTCAGTTCAAGTCCCTTTCATTCCTTCTGAGTAATGATGATTCTTCACAGAGGTGAAACCATTGATGTTATTTTCAGCCTTTAACCTCCTTTCTCCCTGCAGCTCCTGCTGGTCAGTGCAGCATTTATCAGCATCAAAGTCTTTCCCTACCTCCCTTTCACATTCATTTGCTTCTGTAGGTAACCATGGCAGTAGAGCCAGGGTAACATGCTAGACATGTCTAAAGCTCAAGTCCAATTTGGGAAAGAACTTTCTATTTTATTTAAGGGAAGTGGATGAGCCAATGATGGAAGTTTTAGAGCAGACAGAAATGAACAAAAATGTTTGCATTTATAAAATCAGGGAGCAATCAGGATTGCCTTTTGAAAATCAGAGGAATAAAAGTTTATTTAATGAGTTAAAGAATAAAGAAACTTCAATTAATTCTTTGGGATATTGTTATTATTCATGGAAGGAAGAAAGTCCTTTCATTTGTCCTTCTATCCAGTTTTTCATTTTTTGGAAATCATAGTGAAATAAATTTAACTCCTGTTCATTTTTTAAGGAAATTATTTTGAAAATATTAAGGTTCTATAAAGTAAAAAATAAATCATCTGGGATACAAATAAATCTAAATCACAAAATTCTAAGTCAGCATTTCTTCCTGATTGGTTTTGGTTCTAGAAAACATAACAAAACACAATACTGGTACAACAAGTAATTTCAAAAGAGTAAAATTAACCCTATCAGTTGGTAAAACTGAAAGTTAAAAAGATACTTTTATCTATAATTTTCTACCAATATATTTCTGTGTGGAGTATGTGCTAGCTTGGTTAGGAGGAAGGATTTTGAATAATATATTAGATTTCATATCCAGTAAATATAGACAGATTGTGAAATAAGAATTTAGATGATATAATCCACCTTGTTCTCTGCTTTTCCATTTGCAGAATCCAACCAATAGGAGGGATTGAGAAGAATAGCAGCACGACAGACTTCATTCTCCTGGGACTCAGGCACATGAGACTCCACCTCTTTCTCTTCACACTGGTGCTGGAAGCAGCCATTGCTTCCCTCTTGGGCAATACCCTCTTAGCTCTCCTGATTCAGCAAGAACCCTGGCTTCACACACCCATGTACTTCCTGGTGAGCCAGCTCTCCCTCATGGACCTCATGCTCATCTCTACCACTGTGCCCAAGATGGCTGATGGCTTACTTGCTGGGAAGATGTCCATTTCCCCAGCTGGCCATGGGCTTCAGATCTTTATCTCCCTCACCCTGGTGGTGGGGAGAGTTTTCTCCTGGCAGCCATGTCCTATGACTGCTATGTGGCTGTCTGACACCTTCTGAGATACCCTACACTCATGAGCAGGCAGTTATGCTTGCAAATGACCATGGGCTCTTGGTTCCTGGGGGCAACTGATGGGCTCATGCAGGCTCCAGCTACCCTGAGCTTCACCTATTGCAGTACTCATGACATTGAACATTTCTTCTGTGAGGCCCCCACTCTGGTGTGCTTGGCCTGCAGTGACACCTCAGTCTTTGAAAATTTCATGTATATCTGCTGCATCCTGATGCTACTGATTCCCTTGTCCCTCATCCTGACTTCTTACAGCCTCATCCTCTCTGCTGTCCAGCACATGCACTCCACGGTACCCCAAAAGAAGGCTTTGCCACCTGCTCCTCCCATTTGGCCATGGTGGTACTCTTTTATGCCCCTGTCATCTTTATCTATATGAGACCCAAATCCTACAGGTCAGCTGACCATGATAAGGAGATGTTAGCCTTCCACACCATCTTCACCCCTGTGCTGAACCACATGATCTATTCTCTGAGGAACAGCAAGGTCAAGGAAGCCCTGAAAATGTGGTTGGGAAAACAAGTCACCCTAAAACACCAGCAAGCTTAATTCCACTCCTCACTATGAATCTAAATTCCTTTTAATTTTTTCAAGATATTGTAACGTTCCTACTTTAGTATTATATAAAAAGAAAGTTAAGTTTATATATCAGTTACCTAAGAAGTATTTAAGAATTAAGTGAGAAATTGCATTTTTTTTTGTACCATGGATCAAACTCGGGTCCATGTGCTTGTGAATTAGGCAGCAGAACCACTGAGCTAAATCCCTGGCCTGCAATTAGATTTTTGATATAACACTTTTTGGGAATGTATTATTTATTATGATTCTAGTTAGTCAGTTTTTATGTATCATAAAACCATGAAATTGTAAATTCTGTTAATGTCATCACTTTCTTTGTAGGTTAAAAAATAAAGGCATAACTGAGGATGTAGCTCAGTGGTTCTGCCACTTGTCTCACAAGCACAAGATTTGATTCCCAGTACCAAAAAAATAAATAAATAAAAAATAAAGGCATGGTAATTATATGAAAAATTATCAACATCACTTATCATTTGAGTGATGCAAATTAAAACAACTCAGATTCCACCTTATCTATTTAGGGAGGGGAGGGGGCTTGAGAAGAGGAGGGAATGGGAAAAAAAAGAAGGGCAGGATGTATCATATTTCTGTGCAAATTCCCTATGATGAGTGTCATCATTATGTATATGTAAAATGTACTAATAAATGTTTTGCTGATGTGTGTGTGTGTGTGTGTGTGTGTGTGTATATATATAAATTTTCAAAAGGGCAAGAAAAAAGTATTGTTCTGAATGTTACACAGGAGGAAAATATTGTTAGAACTTTTTCTCTAACCTAGCATATATTATTTATGTCATGTCATTTGCTTTTAATGTTGCTTCCTATATGTACAGTGTATGAACTTTTAAGACATATACCAACTCCAATGAAGACAAACAAGATCATTGCTCTTTTGATGCAATTTAAGACCCTGACAGTGGATATCAGTAAAATAGAGGAAAAAAGTTATCTACTCTTATGTCTACACATCAGAACTTCTCTGCTCTAGCATTGACAAAATCTGTCTTTGTTCCCTTGGGTGTCTGTTAATAGATTATGAAACTGTGGTGCCCAAGTCCTAGAAGGGCAGTTTTGAGAGCAAAGACTGACAGTCCGCAACAGAAAGAGACGGTATGCTGCTGTGTTCAGGTGTAGAACTGGTCCTGCTGATACTCAACAAAATGTGAGGCTGCAGCCCCTTTGGCCAGGAGATGTACATATATCTGAACCACTGAGATGGGCTCAGTGGCCTCCACCCACCATGGATCTTGGGGGAAAGATTCAGTCTTGGCTCCAGCACAGTTCCCTCCAGCCAAGAAACCACCCTATGCAGAGACCTGCTGAGAGGTGTGCAGCTTCCTGACAATGAAAGGCCCAGCACACTCTGTGACACAGGGATCCTCAACAGGTCCTGTGTAGTCTCTCTGTCCTCCCACTTCAGTAGGGAAACTACCTTGCTCATGCAGGGAATGTGGAGACTTCCCTGTCTGGGTCAGTAGGACAGGAACTGAGCTTGGGTTCTGCACAGGCTGGAAACACTCTTTGGGCTTTCCCCCAGGTGCATCCAGGATGGGATGTCAGCCAACAGAGAAGATACCCCAGGAATGGTGGTGAACTTTGGCTTAGGGCACACTAGTGCTGAAGTGACTGTAGTGGCCAAAGTGGATGTGATGCAAGCAGCAGGTTTTCAAATCTCTGGAAGGCCCACTGAGGAAAATCTCACACACAGTCAGTTTGTAAAGAACAGAAGGAATGCCTAATTATTTATTATGCTTATGCACAGCATCAGGAATATTCAGATAATTATGATATTATAGAATTTAAATATAAAGTATTAAGACTGATCACAAAGAGACTGGTGTGTTCTCTCAGACAAATAAGTTAAACAGTTGTCTGAAGGGAATTCTAGAGACTTCAAGAAAGCAGAGAAACAATTCAGAAATTTACCAGATACACTTAACACAGGGATTGCAATAAGAAAAATAAACCAAAACAGAAATTCCTCACCAGAAAAATGCAATGTAATGAAAGCTGTGTGGGGGAGCTTCAAATGCATAATTGATCAAGGAGAAGAGTTAGGGAGCATGAAGGTGCCTATTTGAAAATAAACAGAATGTAAACAAAAAGCATATCCCAAGAAGTACATGGTTTTCAAAAGTAAAAGAAATTTAAGCTGTGTGGATTAAAAAGAAGTCATTTGACGCAGTTTTCCATAATTTCACTTAGCTTTTGATAGAGTTCTCTGCTAGAAGAAATGGCCCTGACAACCCTGCATCCTAAAATGGCCCCTGCCTACAGGAAAGGAGTCACTCCAGAGAGAACAAAGGCCTGCTTTTTCCCGCCTTACCCCAAGTCAGAGCCAATCATCTGCCTCCACCACACTCCCCCAGCCATTATAAACCTCACCCAGTAAGCCCCTTGTTGCTGCTCTCCCCAGTGTTTGTGACAGCCTGGCAGCTCTGTCCCTTAATAAAAGCCTTGCCTAGAGCATTCAAGTTTTGGCTTATTTTATTTCTCTCAGCTTTCACTTAGCTTTACATAATTATTAGAGACTTTTTGGTGAAGTTTATTGGATTCCAGAAACCAAAGTACACTGATTTTCTTATGGCAGATATGAAATAAATTCAACCATAGCAGGGCCATTGTTTTGCATTTTTATGACCCTATGGGAGAAATAGTACATTTTGCCACCCTCTGGCACACAGGATTTAGGAAAGCTTTCATCAATATGTCAGTTCCATGTTATGTTTGGGGTTCTTGCTGAACCAGTGACATGGCAACCTTGTGTCACTGTCCTGCATCAGAGTTCACTGGGTAATTCCCTCTGTTCTTATATAGTGACATGTTGGACATTTCCTTCACTCACCTAATACAGTTCATAAGTGGGGTACCATAAACTGACGTTGTTGTTTCTTTTTAAGAAACAGTATATAAACAGAGTAGTGACTATTTCCAAAATTGATACCCAGTGTTTTTAAGCATAGTTTCATGCCATCCCAATCCCTGTGCCTTCTACCTGCAGATAGTTTTCAAACAATAAATTTATTTCTTATTGTATTATATCTTTAACTTTTTACAATATTGTTATAGTTCCATTTCCTCCCTTCAGGGAAAATCACTTAACAGTGCTGTGACAGTACCCAGAATTCCTAGGCATCTCCTCTCTAAGGCAAAGTAGTGTAAAGGCAATGCTAACACAATTGTTTGGGAAGCATTTCAAGGTTGAGGCAGAGGTAATTCTCCACAGACTAATATTAGTATCAATTTTCCATTGAGGAACCCATATGTGATTTTTTGCCCCCAATTAGCATACTATTAGAAAGAAGGCTATCCTGCATTGAACTGATTTTACATGGTTTTGTCCTCTAAAACATTTGAATCCTCTTTTTCAAAAATGAAAACTGAGAAAGCTCACAGGATCAATGAGGAAACCTCAAAGAACAATATGGAGATCACTGGAATTCCAGATAAAATAGAAAAAGATAAAAGGGTGCATAAATAATACAACAAATAATAACAAAAATGTTTCAAATCTGGAAACATATAAATACCAAGGTACAGTAAAGTCAAAGCCACCATTCAGCTCAAAGAAGGTTAATTCAAGACCTGTTACAATCATATGCTCAAGGGAAAGAAACAAAGAATGGAATCTGAAAATGTAAAAAGATAAAAATACCTCTGTTTTGATAAAAAGAGAGAAAAAGTAAAACAAAAACTGTACATTTGTTTTGCCTCGTACCTAGATGTCCCTCAGTGCCCCATGCACTGATAGGTGAGGCTTTTCAGAGCTAGCTGGATTTAGGGTGTGTGGTACCAAAAAGGTCCACTGATTGGACTTACCATAGTTCTAGGTGGCTCCACTCAAAATGCTGGCATCCTGCAGGGAATAAAACAGAAACCTCAAAGGTGGCTGCTTCCCCTGCTTCTGCTTCTGCTACTCACTGCCTGCTGCCTTTTACCATAGACTGTCACTCCTCTCTGATGCCCCTCAGCCATGCCAACCTGCCATAGACCCAGCAGATTATAGCCTGAAACCTCCATAAATTGTGAGCTCTGATAAATCTTTCCTCCTTTAACTTTGGATATCAGGTATTTTGTCTCAGCAATTCAGAAAGCACCTAAGATGACTTTACTTCCATTATTGACATTTTGAATTTTTATGTCCAGTTGTTTTTTGGTCTATCCCTTTACTGATTATTGTGAGGTACTTGAGGCATTATGGCCATGTGGTTCTTCACATTCAAAATCTCGGTAGTTCTCGTGTAACCACTTGAATTCTCATGAGAAGGTTGTGTTTGGCCCTGTGCACACTCTGTCCATCAGCTTCTGGTTGAATAAGTAGCCATGTTCTAGCCTGATCCAATAAACTGCTGTTCACCACATTGTGATGCAGCCCTCACCAAAACTACAAGGATGGAGACATGGTGACCTAGAAACTCCAAAACTGTGAACTAAATAAATACTTTCTCTTTACAAAGTTAAATGCTTCAGGTATTCCACTGTGGTAGCATGAAGCTGCCCACAAGACTTGGCTTAGCATATACAAATCAATAAACCTGATACATCGTATTAATAGAATTAAGCAAAATATGATCATTTTAATAGATGCCAAAATTTTTGAGAAGGTGTATTATTCTTTCAGGTTAAAAACTCTTAAATTAGGCATGAAAGTCACATCCTTTACCACAAGAAAGACCATGTATGATGAACCCACAGCTAGTATATTAACAAAGGAAAAGTTAAAGGTTTAGGTTTTTACTTTAAGAACTGGGAAAAGAGAATGCTCACTCTAACCATTTTTAATATATTATTATATTTATATATAATATCATCTATATCTATCATATATGTGTTTGTCATTTAGTTATATATTGTCATTTAGTTACCATTCAATATCATATATATGTATATATGTCCATATATATGATATTATATAGAATACCATAAATTTGTCTTCAGGTCTGCTTTTGCTGATACAAGGAGAGCTATCCTTGCTTGCTTTTCTATTCATTTGCATGGACTAAAATTTTCCATTGTTCATTACCAGGTTTATTGTACTAGTAATGTATATAGGTTACGTGTGCTTCTTGCAGAAAACATAGTTGACACTTTATTTTTATCCAAACTGTCAGTCTGGCAGTTTGGTGCCTTTAATTGGTAAATTAAGACCACTTACATTCATGCTCGTTATATAAATGTGTACTGATTCTTATCATTTCTTTCTAGTATTTAATTCAGTTCTGTTTTCCTTGTTCATCTACTATATTAATGAAATTTATTCTTTCCCATGTGTTTTTGGTTATATTTATATTTCCCTTGCTGGGTGTATGATTCTTTTAAGTATCTCATGCAAATCTGGTTGAGTAGGCATGATTTTCTTTAGTTTATGCTTGGGATAATCTTTATTTCATTTCTGAATCTGAATGATAGTTTTGCAGGATATTTTAATAAAGTTTGGCAGTAATTTTCTTTCTGTGCTTGAAATACTTTGCCCTCATATCCTTTAGAATTTCTTCTGAAAAATCTGTTACTTTTCTGATGACCTTGTCATTATAATTGACTATGAATTTCTCTCTTCAAACTTCTAATATTCAATGAACAGTTTCTCTTCTGGTAATCTCTGGATTGTACATAACTTCAGTACCTAAATAACAAACCTAATTCTCAAATTTTAAAAATTTTCTGATATAATATCATTTTTTATTATTAAACAATATTTATTCTATTTCTTCATTGTGTGCTATTTGTTTTATATTTTGTTTTCTTATGATGTCCCACAAATCTTGTATATTCTACTTATTATTGTTGTTGCTGTTGTTGTCACTATACCTTGTGTTTAAGCTTGGTTATTCTTGCTTCTGCTTGATGTAGTCTGTTGCTGACTTTTAACTGAATTTTTTATTTAACTGCCTGAGCTTTTCAGTTTGTTTCTTTTTTTCAACACTGGATATGGAACACAGGGCCTTGTACTGACCTATATCTCTAGGCCTTTCAAAAGATTTTCAGACAGAGTCTCACTAAATTGCCAAATTATACAAACTGGTATCAAACCTGCAATCTTTCTGGTTCTGCATTCCAAACACTGGGACCACAGACATGCAGCACAACACCCAGTTTATTGAGCTTTTCATTTCCAAAACTTTGGTTTGGTTCTTCCTGAGAATCTCTACCTCTTTATTGAAACCTTTATATCCTGTATTTCTTCCTCAATTAATTAAGGTTTTTATTTTATTTTCATTGAATTTGCTATTTTTAGAATTATTTTTTTAAATTACATGTACAAAATTTCATCTGTTTCAACAGCTATTGATTCACTTATGAAGGCATTTTGTATTTTGTTTTCTTATGTTCTTATGTTTCTAAGTTGACATTTTCACAGGGATAGGGGTGATAATCTCTTTCACATTTATGAAGGATCCTTGTGAGGAAATCTTATTTTCTAGACAGTGTGTGCTAGGGATCACTTTTTTTTCCAGTATCAAGCGATGAACTCAGGACCTTCCACTTTCAAGGCAGGTGTGGCCCCACTGAACTAAATCCCAGCCCTGGCTATCACTTTTTGAGATGTATTAGTGTAATTATACAGACTCAGTTATTTTTATTATTGTTGAGGCAAAATACATGACACCAACAAGTTAAGAGATGAAAAGCTTATCTAGCTCACAGTTTGTAGATGTTTCAGTCCCTAATGGGCTGGCTCCAAGGCCAGCCACATTTTAGAGAGGTAAGAGTTCATGGCAGACAGAAGACAGCAAAAGCAACAAGGGGAGACCACAGCTCTTTCTATCCCTTATATCTTATGCAGTCTACTTAGCATGGTAGTGCTCACAGCCTTAATCCTAGTGTCCTTGGTCCTAGCACTGCACCAGTAATCAAATCCAGTGTCACACACTGGATCCAGCCACCTCTGCAAAAAGCCCCACATGTGGATGGGGACATCCACACATAAGCCATAACATTCTACCCTTGGTCTCCCAAAGACTCGTGCACATTATTTTATGCAAAAGGTATTTAGTCCATCTCTAAGAAGAGCTAAAGTCCTAACAGTTTCAGCATTGCTGAAAAGTCCAAGTCCAAAGTCTCTTCTGAGATTTAAGGCTTTTTTGGGGTGAGGCTCTGTAAAAATGAAAAAAAAAATTAAACACTTCCAACACTTAAAGGCACAAGATAGACATTTCCATTCCAAAAGTTGCAAATGAAGATAACAAGGAATGGGAACAAAGCAAGACCAAAATCCAGAAGAGCAAACATTAATCCCACAGTTCCACTTCCAGCATTCCTGGCTATCTGTGGCAAGTTGTGAAACCCAACCCTAAGGCCATTTTGGTGGTTGTAGCTCCCATGGTTGATCTCTGAGGCCAACTCTGCTCCGTCCTTGGAGTTTTCCTTAGATGATCCACATTTCTGGTTTCTTCAAACTTCTGGGGTTTCCACTATACCTTTAGCTTCACAATCACAGCTTGACATACTGCTCTCTCAGGGACCACACTTGCTAGCCTCTCAGGCCTTCTTCTGAAATCTGGGGCCTTCCTGATCCTACAAATCTTGCATTCTGAATGCACCTAAAACCAGTACCATGTGGATGATGCCAAGATCTGCTGCCAGCTGAAACAGTACCAGGATACCTTTTCTCTTGGCTATAGGGGCTTAGTGACACTGAACCAAATCTACAGATACACCTTCTCTAGGCTGCTGCCATTCTGGAACATGGTACTCTGGGCCTCTCTTCTCGAAGCAATGTATTTCAATTTTGCAATTTTTGAGCCTGCAAACCATAGACTCCTGCTTTTTCTGGTGATGTCCTCGGGCCAACTTCTCTGTCCTCCTGTTCCTTCTCAGCAGTCAAGATCTCCCTGCTCTATCTTTGCAGTCCACAGCTTTACTGAAGCTTCCAGGCCAAACTCCAACTTCGGTTCTGGCCAAACTCAAAACATTTTAAATCATTCTAACTGGGGTCTTTGCTCTTGATTTTCAACATAGATCTGGCTAAAAACCCCCAACAGTAGCCATGCCACTCCCTCAAGATTAAATTGCCTTGAAATTACTTCTACAAGATTAATGAGTCCACCGCCCTTAATTTTAGTCTCAGGCAAAGTCTCTGGACATGATGCAGACAAACTTTCTGCCAAGGTATAACACATATCCTCTGGAATCCAATAGCCAATGGGGTTGTTCTTCCAATCAGAAACTTCCTGGGCCTGGGCTTTACCAGCAGGATATCTATCAGCCTCTGGTCTTTTGACATCTGACCGGAATCTCCCATCAAGGACAGCCAAAGGTGTTCCAGCTCTACTTCTTCATCCAGCATCTCTAAACCTTTCCTAACTTTATCCACAAGCCAGTCCAAAAGGCTCCTGAACACATGGTCACATATAGTCATAGCAATGATTCCACTTCTCTAGTATCAAATACTGTCTTAGTTAATTTTCTTATTGCTGAGACAAAATACCTGAAACCCACAAGCTAAGGGAGGTAAAGTTTATTTAGTTCACAGTTTGTAGAGGTTCCAGTCTATAATCAGCTAGCTCTAAGGCAGGGTAACACATGGCAGAGGGTCAACAGTTCATGACAGACAGAGGTAGCAAAGCAACAAGGGACATTAACAATGTCTTTCTGGCACTTTTGTCTTATTCAGACTACTTAGGGCAGGCAGCACTCACACCCTTAATCCTAGTACCCTTACTTAGGGTAGGCAGCACTCACACCCTTAATCCTAGTACACTCAATCTTAGCATTACACCATGAATCAATCCCAGACCCACAAACTCCAGATCTAGCCACCTCTGAAAAAGTCCCACCTCTGACTGCATGCGACTTTGGAGAGACATCTATGCAGAAGCCATAACATATATAATAACTTAGCACTGTGATTTCCCTATGTCCTCTCTTTCTGTGGTGCTGAGCTTTGATGTGCTGCACACTCTGCTGAAGATAGAGTGGACAAACTCCTTCTGAAGGTCTAACAAGTGTGAGGTCCCTCTGATATATTATGCAAGTGTACTGTAGAGAACAAGCTATGTGGAATGGTTCCTTTGTGGTCAGTCCTCTGGTGCCCAGTAACATGCTCACTGGCAGGCATTATCTATGCCTAAGTCCCTTCTAGGCATGGAGTCCGCAACACTTGTGTTGATAGGGTGAATGCCCATGAGTGGGGACTCCAGGCCTGCCTTAGCCATGATTACCCAGGGAGGTATTGGCTGGGGGATCAATTTCCTCTCTTCCTCAGGTGGTGAGGTTTGCAGGGGATCAGGCTATGCCTGGGAGGGGGTCTGGGGTTTGTCCTAGACTGTGATGAGGCTCAGTGGCTATGCACCCACCATTGTGTTCCCTATTCCTGCTGGGTATCCTGCTCCACTCAGGGGGAACAAAGCAAATAACTGCAGCAACTACAATATAAAGACAAACCAATTGCCCACTACAGCAACAAAGCTATAAAATGTAGAGCAAATGAGTCAAAAGTAACGAGTACAAAATATCATGGAATGAACTATAAGGTTAAAAACTAATGAAAGTAAAATTGGTTACAAAAACAGGAATCATGAGGCACTACATGTCATGAGAGAGAGGAAAAAATGTCCTAATAAAGTATAATATATTTAAATTAAAAATATAAATAAAGCAATAAAAATAACAAAGTTAAAAGCAATGGGAAAGATTGATAAAGTGAGGAGATAAAATATTCTAAAGTCTTCCTGGAGAATTGAGTGACTCAGCCTCTTCTTGGTTGTGCAATTATTACCTCTCAGAGCTCTCAGTGTGTGCTCAGGGGCATGGCAGGTGTCTGACCCACAGCAGGCCTCTCACTGGCAGAGCTACAGCACACCATGGTCTAGAGCTGGCAGCCCACTTGTATACATGCAGACTCCAGTCTGTGTGGCTGGGATGGGGCAGATCCCCAAGCTTCAGCAATCCCTCTCACAGGCCATGCCAGGCGACAGCACATGTGGGCCTGCTGACCTCAGTCTGTGCACCATGGACTGGACAGGGTTCCAGAGAGAATGTACATGTCTCTGACCAGCCCTCGCCCAAGCAGAGGCTCAGTGTTACAGGGACACACTGAGGCAAAAGGCTGCACTCAGCCCTTGGTCCTCAGTCCATGGGCCTGCAATCATGGCAGCTCTCCACACCACAGTGAGTGGCAATCAGTTGGTTGATAGGTCCTGGCCTGTGCACCTTGAGGGTGACAAACGTCCATGCCATGTGGAGCCCCTCACCAGCATAGCTGCATGAGTCATGCACAGAGGTGTTGCGTGCCCAGCACCATGAGTTCCAGAACATCAGTCTGTGTGCCTTGGGGAGTCAAGGACATCTAAACTGCTCCTTCTACTGACAATTCTCAGAGTGTGAGGAAGGAGCAATCAGACCTTGGAGCTGTGCATTTAGGCAGGAGGCACAGGCACTGAGTACTTTGCCTCCCAGAGTTTTGGAGCTGTCTGTCCTGGGTCCCTGCTGACATCTCACAAACTAGGATTCCTACTCACATGTGGTGTAAGCACCAACCAGGGTGCCCTCCATTCAGCCACAGCCAATGCTCCAGTGTCACCAGGTCAGACACTTTCCCCAGACACCTCTGCCCCATGTGCCATGTACCACCTATCTTCAGAGTTATACCTATTTCCTGGATAGTACTAATATGTCAGTGTGATAATTATTAACTAGTACCAATTAATATCAATATTTTATTATTTCAAATTATAGTTTTTAATACTTCATTACAAAAAATAGTACAGAAATATTCAAAGAATAGTATGCTAATGTGGAATGCAGATACATAAATATTCTATAATGGTTTAAATTAATGGTTTCATTCAATATGGTTTCATTTATCATATTTAATTCATCTTTCCTCTATTTTTAAGCATTTGACAATAATTTACAGAAACAACAATTTATTCCTAAATACTTCAACAGATGTATCATGAGAAGAAAAAAATATATATATATAATTGTAATATTATTATATTTCTAAAATACTATAAAATCCCAATGGTTGCACCTAATAATCATGATATTTTCAAAATTCTCTTACTTGTATTAAAAATTGTATGTATATTTTATGTATCAAAATCTTGTCATGTTATATGAATTCTATTTGTATGTTATGACATTTTAGTTTCAATGAATTAAAGAAATGAGTCATCATTACTTTCTGAAAACTAAACTCTAGATACAATAACACAAACTTGTTTCCCAGTTTTTCTTCACCTTCAAAACAAAACCCCAAATTTGCAAAATATTTTTCCCTTCTTTGTCCTACTTGTAACTCATTCAGTTCTACCTTCAAAATATATGCTTTGAGCATTTCTTCATTCTTAGTAAAAATTGACCTTGTGTGAAATTTTATTGAATCACTTATGTTATGTAACCATTGTCATCTGACTGCTGATTTCATATAAGCTAATCATTAAAATATATAATTCCAACATTACATTTACAAGAATATTCTGCACCCTTATTTTGCGACATAAGATTTAGGTGATTTAAACTTTAAAATTCATATGTTAGGTAAAGCAATCAAAATATGAACAAAACAGAATCAAATCTCATTAACAAATTTAGATTAGTAGTAAAATTTCTGGGTTGGGGATTTAGCTCAGTGATTTCACTGCCTGCTGCACAAGCACAAGGACCCAAGTTCGATCCCTGGTACCAAATAAAAAGAAAAAATAGTAAACTTTCAATTTTAGTACTAAGTGGACATATGAAAAATTGACATGAAATAGATTATGAAAATGTAGTGGTAATTTTATTTTTATTGAGTATCTTCTGCACCTGCTACATTAATATTCTGATCCTTTGCTTAGGAATCCTTTTGATAAACCCATTACTACATTAGATATTTTAGGTTTGGTACCAGGCACTCACTTAGTATTGGTCAGTGTCTTTTATTATTCACTATCAAGACCTATTTGAAAATTCAATTTTCTTCACAAAAATCAGAAAGCAATGTAACACTAGGAGCACAACATCCACTTGAACAGGAAAGAGCTATAAAGCTTACCACACAAAATTCATTATTGATGATCAAATATTAAATAAGTCAGAGGACTAAAATGTCATTTAAATGTATACAGTCAGAGGACAGAAAAAAAAATGAAGAGACTCTATGCTATTTACAGGAAAGCACCAAGAAACCAAATGTACACAAGAAGCATAGTATAAGGCAAAGAAAGGGAAAAAAGAAGTCCAGAAACCATATTTAAATAATCAATGGATAAAACTTCCTTAATCTAAGAAAAGATGCCAAGAGCTAAGCACAGAGCTGTAGGACTATCACATAGATTTCTATACAGATGTCTTCCAGTACACTAAACCCTATGAGGAGTTTGGAAAAGCATTATGTTCCATGTATCAAAAATCAAAGAAAATCATGAGAGCACAACAATCATAAAGCAAAACACATATAAAAGTGTCTCAGAATTTCTAGTGGATCTCCTGGCAGTAATATGATAGCCTAAAACAGAGTGGGATAAGGTGCACTGTATTGAAGAAAAAACATATTACTCAGCAAAGATGCCTTTCAGAAATGAGCAATAATGAAACTTTACCAGGTTAGGAAAGGCTCAGAGAATTCATCTCCTGCCTTTCAATACAAGGTAAAGCAGGTCTTTAAGCTTAAACTGAAGATGCTAATTAATAACAAAAAATTACAAAAACCAGAACTCTGTATCATAACATGGAACAAGATGCAGAATAATAAGGATAGTTTTGATGGTGTACAAAGCACTTTTATCACTGTAGTATAGATTAAGAGACAAAAATGATTAAAAATAACTATAGTTAAAATAAATAACTGAAAAAACAATAAAATGTGAAATGTGACATCAAAGGAGTCAAGTCTGGAATGATGTTAAGGTGAATCCGAATGCAGGCCACCAAAAGGAGAATGCAAAATGCAGAATGCAGGCCACCAAATAATTATTTTGAAAAAAAATGAATGAATCATATCTTAGAAGAATAGAAGATAGTTCATGCGAAAGTTAGTGTGTAGTGCAGAGTACTAATTTCTCAGTGATTAAAAATAATTCATTTTTCTTGGTTTGGGAAGTCCTGTGGAGAAGACTTATAATAAATATATTTTGTTTAGAAAATCTGTCTTTAGGTAAACAAGAGAAGTTTAGAGATAGACTTTTTGTACATTTATAGTTTATCACATACCTCAATAGCAGAGTAAGAAATACACAAACATGATATATTTTAGAATTTCATGAACTACTTAAAAATTTATTATTGTTTAATGTTTCATGAAGTTTTTCCTGATCAATTCAAATACAATATTTAAGAAAAAGTCCATAGAATTAAGTGAATATAAAGTAAATAAAAGTTAATAAGTAAAATTTTTCAAAAGAGTCATTTTGTAAAATTTATCTGCTGAAAAATAGTTTGAAAAATATTTTGACCATTTGAAACCTTATAATTATCCTAAATTAAATTTCAGTAACAGATAGTTATTGCATGTTGAGTACTATCTATGTTAAAGTCCAGAATTTTATTAGTGAACATGTTTTATATGACTTGTAATTATAAATTCATATAATTAGGAACTAATTATGTTTGCATATTTTAATAAGTTTGCTATATTATACTATATAAAATGTATTTTTCTAGAAATTTTCAAGTGTGATTCGTATAGGAATTGCTGATACAAAGCAGTTCATAATGCCTGGTAAGATTTTGTAAAAAAAAAAAAAATCTATCATCTATCTATCTATCTATCTAATAAATTAAAGTTTCTGTTAATATGAGAAAAATAAAAGTAAATTTGTAGAGAAATTACTCTCTCTGAAGAAAGACATGCTTTTTGCCAAGGAATATATTACAAAGGACAATGTGTTTTGATTGAGTGGCAAAAAGAGTAATTTCTGCCCTAACCTAGAATGATGGGCTATTCTACAGTGGGATAGAGGAAGATTAATGGAAAATCTAAGAGAATATTACAAAGTTGTAGAAGGCAGTGAAAGAGTAATTTCTTAAAATAAATTTTATGTGTCATCTTCAGGCTTACTAAAATTGCATGGAATGATGTGTAAACTGTGTTAAAGTTAACCTTAGAATTAATATTGCAATATTGAAAAGCAAGAACTCAGTCTTCCCTGTTAAAATGATGAAGCTTTCTTGGATCTGTTGGCAAAATGAAGGTTATTTTTTACACTTTAAATCTTCATAGTGGAATGAAATCCTGAAAAGAAAAACTGTAGAACGACGTTTGCCATTCATAACAAACCCATAGCCAATCTCATACTAAATGAGCAAAAACAAAAGCATTTGTTCTAAATCAGGAACAAGACAAAGGTGCCAATCTCACCCTCCTCTTTAATATCATATGCAACATTTTGGCCAGAGGAAGTAGGAAAATGAAATGAAAGAAGCACAAATGGAAAAGGGGAATTTGCATTCTCTATGTGCAGATGACATGATTGTTTAATGGAAAGACATCCACTGTTCCTGGATAAGCAGAGTTAATATTGTTCAAATGGCTATATTATCAAAAATGAAATATAGATTTAATGACATTCCTATTAAAATACCAAAATTATTCTTCAAAGAACTAAAACATGCATTTATAGGGGACCAGAATAAACTCAGAACAGCCAAAACAATCCTGAGCAAAAAATCAAAGTAGGATGCATTAAAATTCCAGAAGCTGTACTATGAAGTTATTGTAACAAAAATTACATAATACTACCACAGAAATAGACAGTAGCCCAATGGTATAGAAGGGACAGAAACAATCTCATGCAATTTTAGGAATCTGATCATTGATATGGGGGCAAAAATAAAACTTTGGTAAAAAGTCAGCTTCCTTAAGCAATGGTCCTCAGAATAATAACAAATGAATATAAATTAGTTATCTCTCATCTTTCACTAAGATAAAATCAAAGGCCTAGCTATAAAATGAGAAACCCTGCTTCTTCTGGAAGATAAATTAAGTAAAATATTTGAAGTCATAAGCACAGGCAAGGACTTTTTGAACAGAAAACTAATGGCACATGAAATAATACCAAGAATCAACAAAAGAGATTAATAGCAAATTAAAAAGCTACTTCACAGCATAGGAAACAACGAAGAGAGTGAAGACTCAACTTACAGAATAAGGAAAATCTTCTCAGGTACTCTTTAGATAAAAATAATATCTAAAGTATATAACAATTTTTAAAACAGCTAGCCCCAAAGTAAAACATACAATCAAAAAAAGGGCAATTAAAATGAATAGACACTTCTCAAAAGAAGAAGTGGCTGAGAAGTACATTAAAATCAGCATTTTGGGGACACTGAGAAAATGAAAATCAAAAGCTCAGATTCTGTCCTACTCTAGTAAGAGTGGCAGTCATCAAGAATTAAGGAAAAGAAAATATTGGAAGAAGGTGGGAAGATATGTACCCTTCTGCATTATTGGTGGTAATGTAAATAAAGAAAATAAGTATGAAGATAAGAATGGAGATTCTTTAAAAAGCTATAGACAGGAATTCCATTTGCCACAGCTATACCTCTCCTGGGTACCTTTCTGAAAAACGTTAAAAGCCATCATATTACAGTTATGTATGCATAGCCATATTTTAGCAGTACAATTCACAAGACCTAAATTTTTGAAGGAGCCTAAATTTTGGACAAAGTAAAGATGATTGGAAAAAGAAACTGTGATACATATAAACAATAGAGTAATAAAGAATGATAAACTTGAGTCTTTTGTAGCAAAATAGAAGGCTCCTTTAATCATAATGTTAAAAGATATAAATCAAACTCAGAAGGTAAAATATCATATGGCTTATGTTATATGAGAAACTTAAAATATAAAATAGTAGAGTACTCAATAGAGAAAATATAGTAGAAGACATAGGTTTTGGAGGTTAGAAAGTGGGGTGGGAATAGGAAAGGAATGATGTGGTGGGAAAGGGAATCAACAAGGTCAATGTACAATGTATATGTATCAATCCCTTAAACTGAATGTAATTATTATGTGTCACAAACATATACCAATAAAGAATGTAAGCTAGCAGAATGGATTAAAAGATGAGACCCAATTATTTGCTGAGCAAAAGAAATTCACCTCATCAGGGAAGGCATTGCTCCCTTAGGAATGGGAAGCTGTACTTTGTAGTATTTAATCTCTGGAGTATGAATCTCTTTGTTTTGTTTTGTTTCCACATAGGTTCACAGATAAAAGTTCTCTTTGAGTCTTAGAGTAGACTTTGTACTTGGACTTTTGAGTAATACTAGAATTGTTATGGCTTCTGGGCTAATGGAGAATATTTGGCTGTAGATATAATATGTCTCCCAAAGCCAAGCTGATTGACTTTTGGAAGATGACTGAATCATGAGGGTTCTAACCTCATCAAGTGGATTCATCCATTGATTAGGCCATGATTTTATGGTAGGCATTATTGAAGTTAATGGAAACAGGAAATGGGACTAGTCCAAGGCACTGGATCATGGGGAAGGAACCGTGGTGACTCTGCCTTATCCCAGCCCCTTTCCCTGTTTCTTCTCTCACTCTCCTTCTATATTGGCTGCAATGAGGTTAGCAGCTTTCCTCCATCATGCCATTATACCAGTGTATTTTTCTTACCAAAAGCTTAGACACAATGGAAATAAGTTGCCTTGGGTGAAACCTATAAAGCTATGATGCCTTTCTTGAAGTAGTTTTTGTCAGGTATTATGTTACAACAACAAAAGGCTGACTAACTTAGAAGGGCATGAAGGTGCATCTGATGCTGTGAATACAAGAAACTAGGAAAAATGTTTGGCATTCCTCAAACTGAAACTTTAAGAAAATTTTTTTACATTCTTAGTCCAGACATCAAAAGATGAGCTCAACATTAAAATCCAGAGAACTGTGGTCACCAGCGCTGTCACTGAAATCACATATTTAACTCTGCACATTGGGTAGGGAGAAATAGAGTCAGAAAAACTGTATATTTTCAAAAATATTAAATTCTGAGTTTTATACAAAAAAGACCAACTCATGATATAAAACAACAAACCAAAAATGAAAAAAAAAAAACCTAAAGGAGAGAAGGAGCAGATAGGATGATAGATGATAGATAGATAGATAGATAGATAGACAGATAGATAGATGATAGATAGAGAAAAAGACAGACAGGCAGACAGATAGGACAATTGCCCTGACCTTCAGCTTGGAATGAATATCCCAAAGTAGTTAAACAATACTGCTGTCTTAAGGTCTCCAAATTCAGCAGCCTCTAGTTTTCCCAGGGAAAGGGTGAGGTGTTGGATCCACTCCCTCTAGTGAGTCTCAGATTTGAGCTTCCAGGCCACATCCCTGCCACAGCCTCAACCTTCTTCCTTCTCTCTCTCACCACTAGCTTGTTCCATTCTTGTGCTGAACCTCTCATGGCTTCCTTGCAGCATGCAATTTCAGCATGCAGTTTCCTAGGATTTGAGAAGGGGACAGCCTCAGCATACATGGATTTGGTGCTCTCTCAACTCCTGATGCTTCAGTGACCCAGCCCCTATGGTTCTCCAGGTTGCTCTAAGACTTGCTCTTCTCCCATACCTGAGCTCGGGGATACAAAAGCCTGAGCCAGGACCATTCACATGGTTCCTCATCAACCCTGCACTCACCAATTGTTCTAAGGCCTCAGTTGTGAGTCTCTGGCTTGCAGTGACCTTTGTGCCCAATTCTAGGGAGAACAAAGCCTGACACTAAGGTGCCTGGATCAGGGATCGTGACTCCTAGCTCTCTCACAGTCCACTGCATTTCTCGTGGGCTCACAAGTTCCACAGTTCCTGGCATCATAGAGACCCATCCCTGTAGAAGATCTGAATCTCTGGGTTCCCACTTTCAAATGGAATTTTCATTAGTCTTGGCTGGCACTGAGGCTGATGGTGGCCAGGTTACACACCAAGTATTATCCACATCCACAAGCTTCTTCCACTGGAGAATACCATGTGCTTCAAAAAACCTGCTCAGTCTCCAAACCTGTGCTTTGAGCAAAATTGAGGTAGGGTGGTGGTTTCATTTCTTATTTTAGCTTTTCCTATTTCTATAATTCACCCATTGGATATCATGCTTGGGTTGCATTCTTAAGCTTTGTTTTCTTTGTTTTGTTTTGTTTTTTGGTGCCTTCCATCCTTTACAGCACACTCACTAACCTGGGTGAAATTCTCAGTGCTCACTTGAACATGGCTTTCTCCCATCACCATAACATCATTCATTCATTTTTTGACAAAACTACAAATGAACACTAGTAAAAATACACCCTCCTCAATAAATAGAGTTGGACAAACTGGATCTCCACATGTGGAAGAATGCAATCACCCCATTATTTCACTTTATTTTATACAACAATATTTAGAGTAAATAAAGTGCCTGAAAAGAAAATGTAAAATGTAAAAACACTAGTGGGGTACAGGAGGAAATTTGTGTATTTGCTTGGGCAATATTTTATTATTCTAAAAGTATGTGAAAATGAGAAACATAGATAGTGGGAATCCACCAAAATTAAAAAAAAAAATTCATAGCAGAGAAATGATTAATCATGTGAAAAAACAGCTAGGCAGAAATTACTTCGAGATCGTACATATATGTATGTATTCAAAATATATGATATATGTATCCAAAAATATATGAATAATTAAATGATCTCAATAGTATGCAAACAAAAATTAGAAAAATGACAAGGAACATTAATTCACATTACTTGAAAAAATATATAAAATGGCTAACATGAAAATACTCAACATCAGTAGTCTATAGAAAAATTCAAATTGAAATGAATGTGAAATGGGTCTTTCTCTGCTTTGTGATAAGAACAGATACTACACTTGATCTTAGCCAAAAGGCCGAGAAGCGATAGATAGAATTTCTTACTCTGGCATCTTGCTGATGCTTTCTATAGTAGGCATTATAAAACATCCTATTATGATATTGTTTACATTATTATGTTATGATAAGAGCATCTTTAAGAATGCTAAAGCAATATTCTATCTACTGGGAATCATTTGGCAGTTTGTGAATAGAATGCACACAGAAAATAAAGATTCACACATACACAATTATTCTTTACTTCAATAATGATAATTTATATGCAAATTACTGTAACACTCTTGTATTTAGAGATTTGAATGAGGATGCTTATTACATGCCATTGCTATATTGCTCCTGGGAACAAAAACTCTCATCTCTAACACTGTAATTTGTAAATATGATTTATACAGTGAAATACAATGCAGCAATTCACATTAATGATTCACAAATGCACTGTCTAATCTAGACCCACAACATTGAAATTTGTTGTAAAAAATTTCTAATTCACAATAATATACATATGTCTAAATATTAAACTGTGAAATAACATTAAGATAACTTTAGGGATATATATATACATTTTAAATAAACTATAGGCCCATACAGATTCACTACAATTAATGATACAAACATAATATATTGAAGTGAAAATTTGTTTTAATTTAAAACTGCAAAATAAATCTAATTTTTCTTTGGCTCTATATGAAGAAAGGGGGTAGAAAGAACAAGGGAGAATCAAACAGGACAGAAAAGTCAGCAAATGTAGCATTACCTTCATGTCAAAAACAATTCCCCCCTTGCAGTGAATAATCAGAAAATTAAATTAGGACAACAAATTTATTATAATAGTATCATATATAATAAAATATTAACAAATACTTAAAAATAAAATAATAAAAGATTTGAGTACAACAAGCTACAAAATGTTCAAAGAAATTTGCAAGAAAGATACCCTGTATTTATGAATTAGGAAAACTATTGATAAAACAAAAATTCCCTTAAAATTAATCTGTTGATGAAATGCCACCTTTATAATAATTCTAGCTGTTACTTTTATAAGAAATTTACAAAATTATTCTAACATTTATAGAGAAGTTTAAAAGATTTATAGTAACTGAGACAGCCAGAAATAACAAATTTGGAAGACTCACAGTTTCCATCTTCAAACTTTCTATCAGAGTTTTATATTCAATCCATCTATTATCATGAGATAGAGGTACAGATCCATGAAATGGAAATAGATATCCAGGAATAAGTCAGTAAATCTATAGTCAAACATCTTTTGATGATGTAAGAGGCAAAGCATGAGATCTTCAATAGATGGTGTTGTTAAGTTCTGGGTGTCCATGTGGAAAGAATGCAACTGGAACTGTACTATACCCTTTATAAAATAATGACCTCAAAATGCCTCAGGGACATAAATATGCATTACAACTGTTAAAGGAAAAAGCCTATATCTAAGATTAATATTTCTCAAGTTATACCAAAACTGGAATCATTTAAATTGAATCTAATTCATGTTCAATTACATCATGTACTTTTATAATTCAAAGGAGACTTTCAATAAGTGAAAAAATGTGTCACTGGATGGGAGAACATGTATTCATATTACACATTTGAGAAAGGTTTAGTGTCCAGAAGATATGAAGAAACTTAAACAAAAAAAGGACAAATGACCCAGCTTAGCATCACTAATCACTCAGGAAATACACACAAAATCACATGAGATACAACTTCTTACCAAAGAGAATGGTATAACTAAAGAGTGGAAAATACCAAAATGGTGAGGACCTGGAAATGCTGAAACCATGCTACATTTGCTTTTGGAAATGTAAACTTTTGCAGTCAGTGTGGAGAACAGATGGGCAGCATTTCTAAAATTTAGAGTCTGTTACTATGTGACTGAACACTTCTATTTCAATATACACACACAAGGAAACTGAAAACATGTCCACATGAAAACTTGTACATGTAGATCTGTAGAAAAATTAATCACAATAGCAAACACATGGAAATACTCCAAATGTCCATCAATTATTAGGCAAACAGATCAAATGTAGCAAAATCACATAAAGCAATATTATTAACTTGTACAAAAGAATGAGTTATGGAAACTTCAGTCTGACATTCCCCATGGGAAAGAAGCCACTCAGAAAAGACCACATACTGTGTCACTCCACTTGTGTAGTGTGTGAAATAGGCAAATCTATAGACAAATTACAGTGGCTGCCCTGTGGAGGATGGGTATAAAGCCTTCTGCAGCCAGACAGAGAGTAAGGTTGTTACAGAGAAGTGCAATCAGCCTGGTGGTGCTGCTGTATCTGTGGAAGCCTCGGTCTTGCATTCTCCTCCAGGAGATTTGTGAGGAGGGTCACAGAATGGGGCTCAGGGTCAGAAAGGAGAGGACTTTAGCATCCATGTTCATTGAGTTTCACACACAAGCTGCTCCAGGTGGAATGTCTTTAGAAGTAAGGAGGGACACAGGAGAGCTCCAAGGGGGTGGAGCCAGAGCTACACTGTCAGTGACCAAAGTGCACCCAGTGCCAAGACAGCCACTGCAGTGAGGTTCAGGCTGGTTTTTCTTTTGCTTTCCTAGAATTTGGGTTGTGGTCAGTGATGATGACCAACTGGGCTTCTTTCTAGTCCATTGTGAGTCTTTACTTTCACTCTGGGAGGTGGAGATTTGCATGGTAACACAGTCAACCAGTGTGGTGACCAATGTGTCATTGGACATGTGCAAAGCCATGCAAACAAAGGCAAATGAGGCTTCACTGGGAACAGGGTCACCAGGTTTAACTTGAGGTTTGTGTCCCAAAGTAGGACTGAGTGGGATCAAAAGGTGTAAGTCTAGGTAAAAGGAGAGTTCACCAGCAGGTTTTATGCAGCCTTCTCAGGAAGCCATGGAGTTTTATCTTGATGTTCTGCTGTCAAATTCCCAGCCCCCAATCATTTCTGTATATATACTCTATCAAATCCATGTTCTTGCAGGAAAATTGATGGGAGATAGAGACCATCATGCTAAGTGAAATAAACCAGACATAGTATGTTAAATATTACACATCTTCTATGAGCAATATGAGAGAGAGAGAGAGAGAGAGAGAGAGAGAGAGAGAGAGAGAGAGAGGAGGCAACATAGAAAGTAGGCTATTTGCTATGAAGAAGGGGATCAGGGGAAGAGGAAGGACAGACAAAGGCAGTGGGGACAAAGTAATAAAAATATGTGCACCTATCAATATTCCAAATTAATCTCACTATTCTGTATTCTTAATATGACAAAATAAGATAAATTTGGAAAGTAGGTTAAGAAATAGCAATTGCTAAGAATAAGGGCAAGAGGGAATGAGAAAGAAATACTAATAACTATGAGTTTACTTTTCAGAGAAATACAACTTCTCACAAATAGATTAGTGTTAATGCTTACACAAAGCTATGAATATATTCAAAACTACTCAGTTGAGCACTTAAACTGTAGCATTTTGATCCATGAATTTCACTAAAAACAAAAAATATTGAGAATATTCTACTAGGAAAAATGTATTTTTTAATTGGAAAATCAATCTAAGTTTTTTTGCTTTGGTGAGTTTAAATTATCGCATTTTGGCATCATGCCTTTATATTAGGACAGGAGGAGAGCAGGCTTTAATGTAAAAACTGCTATCCAACTGGTAATTATTGAATACTAAGTAGAAGTTGCAAGGAATTAATTAGTTTGGCATATTTCAGAGAATAGTAACTTCACTGAGTTGAGACTCATTCTCCACTGACTCTCACCATAGAAACCACAATTTTTGTTTCCCCTTGAGTTTGTGTATAATGATTGTTTATTGGTCCCTGACAATTTCCCTTAATTCTTCTAATATACTAAGGCTTCTACTAACCACTAGCTCCAAGAGGACAAAATGATGTTTGAGCTCTTGCTGATTAACCAGAGAAGCTATTTAACCAGGCTCTATGGAAGCTCAACTTCAACAAATTCATTGTTTTTAGCTACATTCCCAGAAGTCTGATTAAATGGACCTCTGAAAAATATTCTTCCAATTAAGGCCTCTCCCTCCCATAATTCACACAGGAACACATATTTGCTATGAGTTAGTGCCACTGTCTTTATTAATCAACACCTCCATCCTCATTGGACTGAAGTAAAATTTTGTTTGATGTATATTTTCTATGGTATAACAAGGTATATTAGATTTCTCTAATCTATATAGATATAATGCAGTAAAATAGTTAATTAAAGATATTCTAGTGATCACTGTTTAAAAATAAAATGAAATGTAAAACTAATTATAATATATTTATTAAAGCTAATATATTAAAAAAATTATTGTTTCAATTGATGAACAATATCAAAATTAATGAGGAAATATATTACATTATGAAGTCTTTACAAGCAAGCCATGTATTTTACACTTCTAGTTTATATCGATACAGACAGTAAATTTTTATTGAAAGTAATTAATCTCTACTTAAATTTACTAAAATTTGATGTTGAAAAATTATATATATAAAGTTATATTATATATATATAGCCACAATATTTAAAACCTACTCAAAAGGGTGTTTCCATTGAATTGAGCAACCAAAAGTCACTTTCAATACTTATATTACACATTTACAAAATGGATTTGTGTTTTTTAAGATTATTTTGTTTATTTAATTTGAAAAAAACAAATCTATTTTAACACTTGGCTTTATCGTTACTGTTAAATTTTAAAAATTTAATAGACATGTAAAAGTAACTCTAAATTATGAATGATGATTATTAACAGTGTTTTTCAAGTGTTTTGTAGATTTTACATAGAATTCATGTACTTGTATATTAAAACTAAACTTTCTGTCATGTGAAACACCATAAAAGTTGTAAAACTTTAACTATTGAATATCAAAAATATTTCAATTTCAACATAGACTCTTACACTTCTCCAGGCCACAAATAAGTTTTTGTGGTTGTTATTTTTTTTCTGATGACTTCAGGTTTGGATCACAAACAATGTGATGCAGTTGACTACATATAGAGCATGTGGCCACATGTCAGTTATTGAAGTGTTTGCTGTACATCATATTTTACAAAGTTGAATTATAGTAAAAATACACAATCATTACATAATTGTTCCTTAACACAATTGGTCCATAATATCATGGAATATAAAAATCACTAAATTGACTATATTCTGTTATAAAATTTAATTAATTTAGTTCATAAAATTGATTACTTGGTAAATTATTATAGCAATTAGAAGCTTAACAAATTTATCAACTATACCCATGATATATTCTCCTGAAAACTGAGCATAAATATTTCTGGTGTGCACCACATGTGGGATGAAGCAAATAGAGAGCAAGATTTGTTACAATAAAAACTATTTTTGTATGCAGGAAATTACTTTTGAAAGATGAAATAACATTTTAAAAACATTTTTCCACATATTTAATTGGATTTGATTGTGCTACAATAAAAAATAAGTATGTAAACTTAATTCACAATTGTGATGAGTATTAGCACCCCTGTTTCCTGTGGAGTTTCTCAGGATCTGACCCAACATGCACTCTACTGCCTACTGCTGATGATAGCTCTTGGGTGTACAGTTCCTTTTCTCCCTTTTGGGGCTCACTTATACTGTCAGCACCAGGTTATACTCTAACATAAACCTACTGAAGGCCTGATGTCCAGGAGTGCAATTAGGTGTATTCTGAAGCAGTATATGCTGTCCTGTGGGGTGCAAGTTTCTGCATAGTCCAGGAGGCCTTGGCCATATTAGTTCTGTAGAGGAAGGCAGGAAATCCAGAGACAGAAATCCAGAGATGGGAATCCAGAGATGGAAATCCAAAGGTAGAAATGCAGAGACTGGAATACAGAGACAGAAATCCATATGCTCACCCTTGAATGTGGTCCCCTTCTTTCTCAGCCAGGCCCTTGGTATAGCAGACCTCCTTTCACTGTTACTTTAACTTTTTGCAGAATATAATTTCTAACTGCTTGGTTTTGACTCCGCTTTCTCTGCCCTCCAGTGTAGGAGACCAGAGTTTCCCAAAGAGCCCCTCTGGATTTCATGTTTAGTGTTCAAATGATAACCATGTGCATCTTTTGATTATTTCTTCACAGCACCAAAAGATATTTTCCAGTTACAGGTGTTACTATCCCATTTCTTAAAGCCATGAAATCTTGCACCAGATAATGCATTTTCTTTCCTGTATTATCTCAATTCTCTACTGTGTACGATTTTAAAATTGGGAGCAAGACATGGTGCCACACACCTGTAATCCTAGCACTCTGGGAAGCTGAGGCAGGAGGATTGCAGATTTCAGGCTAGCCTGGGTATCTTAGCAACTTAGCGAAATCCTGTCTCAAAATAAAAATAAAAGTAAAAAAATCCTGGGAGTGTAACTCAAAGCAAATGGCCTAGGTTCAGTTGCCAGTACTGCACTATAATAAAGTAAAATAAAATAATAAACTAAATATCCCTCTGGTTTGTTGCAGGGATGTTGTAGGGTGTGCATGTGGCACAGGATGGGCTCCTGACTAGCATACAGTGCTGGGCATTGAAGCCCTTCAACAATGTGGCTCCATCCACAGGGGCCATGAAGTTGTGACAGGGCTCTCAAGTATTCCTAAGTTGATCACAGTCCCACTCTAAGCAGCATGCTTGGCCTCCCAGGTGAGTAAGCCCTGCAGCTGAAGCAGTCTCAGAGGTCCAAACCTGCCAACTGACTTCTACCATCATTCCTAGAAGCTGAGAAACAAATCTTTCAGGAACAGGGAAGGCAGACTACACTTGAGTCATTAAAGATGCTGGAGTTTTATGGGTCATGCTCTGACCAACACTGTCAGATCTACAGCATTGTGCATACACATCACACTTCAGATTTCCCCAGGCATTCTTTCCACATATGTTCCTCTCTATGTAAATTGAAATCAGGCAGGACAAGTCTGCAGGGAAGTGAAGATTCTTCTGGGTGTGATGCACACACCATGAGGCCTGGGACAGAGAAGAGCAATTGAGAGCTCATCAAGGATGCTGGTGCTGCTTGTTTCTTGAGGCTCTCATGAAGGACACATTTTCTGATCCACCCCACTGTGAAGCAACAGTTTTAACTGGAAACTCCACCCCAGCATTCCCATTTCCCTGGGCCATTGAGTATCCTCATCAATAGTAAACTAAGGAATATCTGCCATTCCCAACTCATTCCCAGTGGGGCATCTTTTGATCCATACAACAGCCAACCAACAAAATAAACTACGAGCACCTTTTATAAACTCCACACACAGTGATGCTAAACCAGAATCCTTGCTTAATGGACCTATATCAAAAATTTCATCCTGTTCCATATTTATGCTGCTTCCATCATTACCTATTCCAGTGTCTGTCTCCTGGCTCTCTGCTTATATGGATGAGAAAACTCAAGCTCCTTGTAAGTGTAAAAGCCTCCTCATAGGTTGCCTTGTGTGCCTCACCTTTAAGAACCTTTGGAGATTTGAGCCAGGTTTTAGGCCTCAAGGCAAAAGTAGATGGTAAAGATGGGTCCCAGGAGCCTTAGCACTGTCTTGCTGACTGCACTGGGGCGGTCACTCCTCTTTCATAGCAACACAGTATTGGTTTGCTCAGACAGAGGTAGAGAGGCCAGTGGCACAGGAGTTTGGGATGGGGTTGCCTCTGTCACTGTGTGGAAAATCTCTTCCTCTGGAAAAATAATCCCCATCAGGACTTTGGAGCTCAGTATCCCCAGCCTCATTGGGCTCATCTGAAAAATACCCATGCTGAGCTATGGGATCCCAGTATTTTCCAATCAGTCCCCAAATTTAACTGCAGATATCTTTAAGGCTGAAGATAAAACTTGTGCTGTAATTCAGCCAATCACATTAGTTATGAGGGCCAGAAACTCCCTGGCAAGTCTCCTTGGAAGACTGAAGAAACAGAAAACCTCCTGAATGATGTCCAGAGGTGAGAGAGAACCTAGAGCTCCTCCAAAATAGGTGCACTTCCTTCTTCCCCTTTTAATTCCACCCAGACCTCAGGCCTGCAGGTTGCTGCCCCCCACATCCAGTGTCTTCTCTCTTTATGTGCTGAGAGTCACCCTCATTTCTTGTTTGTCACTCACACACACATACAGGCCTGCCTTGCTAACCTTCAGGGCATTTCTTAATCTATTCAAGGGACCTCCTTAGAAATCCTGTCCAGTAACTTAGAAGACACAGACAGAAAAATATAAATTGGAAAGTAAGTAATGACAAGTCAATAGTTAATTGTATAATCACTGAATTTTCTCTGTAAATAAGATTTACATAAATACAAAAGGATGTGGAAAGAACCAGGGAGAATCAACCATAGCACAGAAATGTCAGCAAATGTAGCATTACCCACATGTCAAAAAAATATTCCAGTTTCAGTGAATACTCAGAAAATAAAATTAGAACAACAAATTTATTATAATAGTATCATAAATAATAAAATATTAGTAAATACTTAAACATAAAATAATAAAAGATGTGGATGCAACAAGCTACAAAATGTTCAAAGAACTTTGCAAGAAAGATATCTTGTGTTTATGAATTAGAAAATCTATTGATAAAACAAAATTTCCCTGAAAATTAATCTGTTGATACAATGTCACCTTTCCAAAAATTCTAGCTCTTACTTTTATAAGAAATTTACAAAATTATTCTAGCACTTATAGAGAAGTTTAAGAGGTTTATAGTAACTGAGACAGTCAGAAATACCAAATATGGAAGACTCAGTTTCCAAATTCAAACTTTCTATCAGAGTCTTATACTCAAGGCATCTATTATCATAAGATAAAGGTACAGATCCATGAAATGGAAATAGATGTCCAGAAATAAGTGGGTAAATCTATAGTCAAACATCTTTTGATGACATAAGAAGAAAACCATGAGATCATCAACTGATGGTGTTGTTACAGCTGAGTGTCCATGTGAAAAGAATGCAACTGGACCTATACCTCATGCTTTATAAAATAATGATCTCAAAATGAATTAGCAACATAAATATGAGTTACAATTGTTAAAGAAAAAAAAGCCCATATTTAAGATTAATATTTCTCCAGATATATCAAAACTGGAATCACTTAAAATGAGTCTAAGTCAGATTCAATTAAGTGCTACATTTTTATAATTCAAACGACACTTTCAATAAGTGAAAAAAAATGTGTCACTGGATGGGAGAACATGTATTCACATTATACATCTAAGAAAGGTTTGGTGTCCAGAAGATATGAAGAAATTTAAACAAAAAAAGTGCAAATGACCCAGATTAGCATCACTAGTCACTCAGGAAATACACACAAAATCACATGAGATACAACTTCTTACCAAAGAGAATGGTGTAACTAAAGAGTGGAAAATACCAAAATGGTGAGGACCTGGAAATGCTGAAACCATGCTACATTTGCTTTTGGAAATGTAAACTTTTGCCGCCAAAGTGCAGAACAGTTGGGCAGCATTTCTAAAATTTAGAGTCTGTTACTATGTGACTGAACACTTCCATTTCAACATACACACCCAAGGAAACTGAAAACATGTCCACATGAAAACTTGCACACAATTGTCTGTAGAAACATTAATCACGATAGCAGAAACATGGAAATATTCCAAATGTCCATCAATTATTAGATGAACAAGTCAAATGTAGCAAAATTATATAAAGCAATATTATTAACTTGTGCAAAAGAATGAGTTACTGAAACTTCAATCTGACATTCCCCATGGGAAAGAAGCCACTCACAAAAGACCACATACTGTGTCATTCCACTTATGTATCATGCAAAATACGTAAATATGTAGAGGTGAAATACAGTGACTGACCTGTGGAGGATGAGCCTAAAACCTTCCACAGCCAAACAGAGAATAAGGCTGTTACAGAGAAATCTGATCAGCCTGGTGGTGCTGCTGTATCTGTGGAAGCCTCGGTCTTGCATTCTCCTCCAGGAGATTTGTGAGGAGGGTCACAGAATGGGGCTCAGGGTCAGAAAGGAGAGGACTTTAGCATCCATGTTCATTGAGTTTCACACACAAGCTGCTCCAGGTGGAATGTCTTTAGAAGTAAGGAGGGACACAGGAGAGCTCCAAGGGGGCGGAGCCAGAGCTACACTGTCAGTGACCAAAGTGCACCCAGTGCCAAGACAGCCACTGCAGTGAGGTTCAGGCTGGTTTTTCTTTTGATTTCATAGAATTTGGTTTGTGGTCAGTGGTAATATATAACTGGGCTTCTTTCCAGTCCATTATGTGTCTCTACCTTCACTCTGGGAGGTGGAGATTTGAATGGTAACCTAGTCAACCAGTGGTGACCAATGTGTCATTGGACATGTACAAAGCCATGCAAACAAAGGCAAATGAGGCTTCACTGGGAACAGAGTCACCAGGTTTAACTTGAGGTTTGTGTCCCAAAGTAGGACTGAGTGGGATCAAAAGGTGTAAGTCTAGGTAAGAGGAGAGCTCACCAGCAGGTTTTATGCACCCTTCTCAGGAAGCCACTGAGTTTTATCTTGATGTTCTGCTCTCAAATTCCCAGCCCCCGATCATTTCTGTATATACACTCTATCAAATCCATGTCCTTGCAGAAAATTTTATGGGGCCTAGAGACCGTCATGCCAAGGGAAATAAACTAGACATAGTATGTTAAATATTACACATCTTCTATGAACAATCTAAGAGAGAGAGAGAGAGAGGAGACAATAAAGTAGAAAGTAGGCTATTTGCCATGAGGAAGGGGATCAGGGGAAGGGGAAGGACAGACAGTGGTAGTGAAGGCAAAGTAATAAAAATATGTGCACCTACCAATATTCCAAAATGAATCTCACTATTCTGTATTCTTAATATGACAAAATAAAATAAATTTGGAAACTAGGAAAAAAATAGCAATTGCTAAGAATAAGGGCAAGAGGGAATGAGAAAGAAATACTAATAACTATGAGTTTACTTTTCAGAGTAATAAAACTGCTCATAAATAGATTAGTGTTAATGCTTACATAAAGCTATGAATATGTTGAAAACCACTCAAAGGTGCACTTAAACTGTTGCATTTTAATCCATGAATTTCACTAAAAACAACATGTATTGAGAATATTCTACTAGACAAAAAGTATTTTGTAATTGCCTAAGCAATGCAATCAATTATATCCCATGGTCATGTCATTAAACCATAAAATCTAGGTTTAGTAAGAACATTTATTTAAAATGACAAAATATTACCAAATAAAGGCAGGATTATAAGATAGAAAAATCAAGGCAATTACTAAGAGATTGGCAATGACTGTTTTGAATTCTCAAGGATAAAGGGATTTAGATACACAGACTACAATCACATGATAACAGATTGGAAATATAAATGTTTCATCAAAGTGCAGCCCCCTTGTTGAACATTAAGACAGTTGATTTTGACAGATTTAGGAGCCATAAATACTGAAGAAATGATTTTTAATGTGTGTGGGGAGAACATTTCTGTAATCCCCACTGCTCAGGAGCCTCAGGCAGGAGAAATTCAAGTTTAAGGCACTCCTATCTCAAAGTAAAAAAAGAAAAGGGCTGAGTGTGTAGCTCCATGGTGGGAGATTCTGGATTCCACCCCTGGTGTTGGGGGGGGGGTTAAAGTTAATTTAAAACAAATGGTTTTACTCAGAATTTTGTTCAAAAAAACAAGGTTAGTAATTACAGAAAATGATAGTTTCCTAATTTCTCAAGCATTTGATACTGAATGAATGAGGGATAAAAATAAACATGATAACAAGGATGACTGTGCAGCCAAATGGAATAGATACTTTATCCAAAATCACTAAAAATCTACATTTAATATACAAATTAAAGAGTAAGTTATAAGAGCTATTTTATATAGAAACTTAAATGGAAGTAGAGCCCACACTAACTCCTCACTTCTAAATGTTTGGGAAATAAGTAGGGAAGAATCCAGACAAAAATATTTCATACGAGGTTTGAACATCAGTAAACCTGAAGACGCACACTGCCAGATGACTGCTCCATGGAGAGAGATGCGTGTGTTCACATCCAGATTCAATTGCTCTCCTCAGTCTTACACAAGCAAAGAGCCTCCAGATGCACCCTGGGCTGGAGATGAAAGCAGCCCAGAATCAGCTGCCACTTGTGTTGAGGCCCAGAGAGAACTTACATTTACAGAGGTACACAGTCTCAGTGGACTGCCTCTTCTGCACCCAGCTAAAGGGCCATGTATTGTACATATATCACAACAGTGTGTAAGAGATCTCTTCAATTTGAAAAGACAAAGCAGAAAAAAGCAAGCTTGGATAGGTCAATGCAAGTGATTCCCATCCCCTTATCACCAAGAGTAGACTTTCCGAGGATCTCTATAAAGTCTCAAGAGCTTTCCTTGCTCCAGCAGCTTCTTAAGCCCCCTGGAGATCTCCCTGTTCTTCGGGCTGTAGATGAGTGGGTTCAGCATGTTCATGAGGTTGGTATAGAATCCCACCACCATCCTGTCCTGCTCCAGGGTGTGCTTGGAGGCTGGTCTCATGTACATGAACATGGGAGCCCCATAGTACAGCCCAACCACTAACAGGTGGGAGGAGCGGGTGGTGAATGCTTTGCGGTGACTTTCCGCAGAGCCCATGTGGATGAGAGCTCGAAGGACATGAGTAGGAAGTCATGATGATTGCAACAGGGAAGATTGGCATCACCATGCAACAGATGAACAGCAGCCTTTCGAATGCTGTCATGTCTGTGCAGGAGAGAGGTAGGAGGGGTGCGCTATCTCAGAAAAAGTGGTGAATTTCCACAAAGTTTCAGTAGGAGAATGATAGGGCTACTGTAAGCATGATGATGCCATCCAGAGAGCCCAAGATCCCGAAAGCAGCAGTCAGGAGCACACAGAGTTTCTGGCTCATGAGCACTGGGTACCTTAAAGGCTGGCAAATGGCAGCATAGCTGGTCATAGGCCATTGCAGCCAGCAGGAAACACTCAGCTCTGAGCAGGGACACATAGTGGAAGATTTGAGTCCCACAGCCTGCGAGAGAGATGGATTTCCTGCTAGATAAGAAGTTGACCTCCATCTTGGGGATAGTGGTGCAGACCAGCATGAGGTCCATGAGGGAGTACTGGTTGAAAAGGAAGTACATGGGCATGCTCAGCTGGACATCCAAGTGGATAAGAGGGACCATGGCTGTGTTCCCCATGCAGGCCACTGTGAAGATGACCAGGACCAGGGTAAAGAGGAAGGTGTGGATACATGGATGTAATCGAAGATTCCCAGCATGATTAAGTCAAAGTTGAAAGTCTGGTTTCCCCAAGCCATCCTGGATATGTTGCCTTATCTGAAAGTTAGAGAGAATAACAGCAAAAATTTTCAAAGGCACACTGCAGCAAGGCCCTCCAATGGACAGTGTACCCAATGCATGCATAAGTCCCTCTCACCAACCCTCAGTGAACCACTTAGACACATATATTGGGAGTCATGGTCCAAGGCTATTTCACTATTTTCATTCATCCTTCAAAACAATAACTTCAGTAGCACTTCCTTAATCTTTATATACTAGTGTTCATAAAAGCTTACTGTTTTACTCACAGGTAGTGTAAATAGAAAATTTAGGAGAAAGCAGTTATATTTGTCTATGCTAAATTATCCCTATCATAGGAAACTCATTGTTGAAATTCTTCCATTTTGATAATCTCTTCCATGAAAAAACCTTCTCCTCATGTTTTCTTCCTACCATCTAACCCCAAGACAAGTGGAAATACACTGGGGCCTTACCAAATGGAAACACATACACATTTGGATTCAGAGAAGAGATTAATATCCTGTATTTTAACTTTTCCATCCCAGTCCAAGCCATATCTTGTCTAATTTTATGAAAATATCTATGAAAATATTCAGGAAAGGAAAAAGAGAGAATTCAGTTCTCTTTTAATGATAATTTCCTCTCTCCTAATTCTGTATGGAAGGGAAACTAAGCTTTTCCTTGTTTGCTTCTTAGTGTGTGTTTGTGTTTTTGAGAAATTGAGTTTTTTCTTGCTTCAATAATATATTTTAAATTGACTGATGTAAACATGTAGAAAAGAAGAGAGAGCTCATTCTGTGGTCTGTAAAAGCATCACTTCAATTTTGAGGAATAAAAGCATATCCACCACTATGAGTAAAGTCAAGAATGTAAAAAACACCCATCACAGGCTGCTTCAGGAGGGGCAGGATCCAGGATGCCATTGTGCGCAAGGGAGAACATTTTAGTCATGAGTCTGAAGGCACATTTAGCATCTGATCATAGGCACATGCTTCAGTTTTGTTTCTAAACAAGGAAATATGAAAAATCCAATTAAAGCTATTGGTTGAATATATGAACCAACATGGAATGATTTCCCAAGTGGAGAAACCTCTCAGATGTTGAATGTATGATGGGTGTAATAGGTTACCAGGAAACACATATTCCATGGAGACCAGGGAGAAAATATCTGCATCTCTGGAGCCAAGATGAAGCCCAGGTAACAACAGTGGAAGAAGCAGATGTTGGATTAAAAAAGAAATCACCAGTCAGGCCTTTCTAAAATGTCAGTTATAGTCTCTAACCCTGACTTTAAAATGTCTATAAAGTATAATATAGTCATTTTCCAAATTAACTAACCCCAAAGTAAAATTCCATTTAAATTCTCTAAATTTAAAGACTTCTAAATTCCCAGACTTTAAGATTTATCATCATTTTCTATGGACTTATTTTATTCAGAAAAAATATGTAATGAGAATAAAAATTAAATGTACAGAAGTATAAGCATAGGCTGAAAATGAGTTCTAAAGTGTAATCCAAAGATCACAGATCCTGAGATGTTTAAAGATCCTGGAATTTTAAAAGACATTGGGGAAGGAGGGAGAAATCTAAATTAGGAAGAGATCTGAAGCCACCCAACCTGTTTGGGAGGATCCCCAGGCCCCTGACTACAGCATGTCCCAGGATCCTGTAATGTAGAGGAACCTGGGATATCCACATGGCTACTCCACTGCCCTCACTGTGATTCAGTTCTGTGTGATTTACATCATCTCACTGAATTCTTCTTTGCTTCATTTTTATGGCACCCAGCCATATAATTTTGTTAATGTATTTGATGACTCATATGGAACATAAATAAGGAAACAAGGTAATTTTGGGTGAAAAAATCACTTCCCTAACAAATTTTAAACAAAAATTTGCACTACATCAGTGGTGGACAACCTATGGCATGATGTTACTTATTTTTCTTTTCAGACAAAGGATGTTAATGTATGAGTTGTTTTTTTTAAAACTAAAACCTTAGTATTCAGGTTTAATTGCAGTGTTGGTGCTTTGTGATACATTAGTGAGCTTGGGCTTGGAGTTTAGGCACTCATCTCTAAAAGGTTTGCTATCACTGCACTAGATGGAACATAGGGATATTTTTACATGTAAATTTTCATGTCTGATTTAAAGGAGAGGATTGAAGCTCCTTATATGTAGTTGTTTCTATAAAGTCATTTTGATGTGCTTATCTACCAACTAGAAAATACATTTATCATAAAGGTTTAATAAACATTTAAATAAAGTAAAGTAACTCAGTCATTAAGAAGATTTCGTGTCTTTTTCTCTACCACTCTTTTTCAGAGAGAACACAGGATTTTGGTTGGGGTTGTGGCAAGCTTAGTGTTGTCAAAAGTACAAACACTATGATAATCTGTAAAACATATACAATATTTTAATAATCAGGCTAAGAAACCTTTTCCTCTGTATAATTCTGTATTGTCCACTCCTTTTCTCTTATAAATTATCTCATATTTTTCCTCAACAAAGTCATATTTTCAGACAAGGAGAGACCCTCACTCTGGCCACACTCACAGGTGAGAGTCCACTAGTAGATTCCCATGCAGGCCCTAGGTTCTTCCTTCCCTGGGAACCAGCATTTGCTCTTGGATGGGGCTTCCTACCATGCAAAGTTGCTGCCTCACTCTTATGGAGGAAGAGATTCTAAGGCAGCCACCACTCACTCCACAGGGCTTGCGACTCAGAGCCCTGTCCATCACAGAGTTCTGGACATAAAAACCTCTCCTACACAGGGAGCTAGTCCCTTAACTGCAATTATGGAGTGCCCTGCCCTCTTTGGAAGCTCTCCACATAGCTCCCTTCACACTAGTTAGTGTTGCTGTCTGTATTCATGCTTTAAACACTGACAGTTGCAAATGATGGCTGCCTGCTTTTTTTGGATTTTTAAAGAAGTTATGATGACCGTAAAACTCAATATTCAGAAATTAAGAAGAAAAGCTAAATATTAAAAAGGAATGCTTAATTGCAAAGTGAGCTATACCCACTTACCTGCCTTCTCAATGGTATTAACATTTTTACCTCTTTTACAGGATATCTTATCAAATATTTAGGCTGAAATAAACATGAATTGAGCTGAATTTAATCAGGGCTCTCCTTTCTTCCATGCCTCCACGACATCCAGAAACATCATACTTTTCTTTTCCCTTGTCCTCTCTTCCTCCCACTGTCCCTCCAAGCACTTACACCCCAGACAGGGATTGTCCTGATGACCAGGGCTGGCCAGTGTTGGCCCTGTACATTTGACAGACTATGTGGGAGCATATACTAAACACACAAACACACATACACATACACACACACACACACCCCACATACACATCTTATTTAACTGTAATTCCTGGTACTAACTATTCCATTCAGATCAGTAACTGTCCAATTTGGAGCCCTTGCCAAGCAGCTAAAATATTTTGGATTCTCATAAAACTAAATGACTTATAAAAACATTGTCTTATCTGATAAATAAGGTCATCATATCAAATAGTGTAAAAAGGAGGTCTAAGCAGATGATTAGCATAACATATGTTAAAATTGATGGAATAGTTGTTAGTATCAAAGCTCTTTTAAAATATAATTTCCCTGAATTTCTTGTAGAATTTGGCAGTGAAGACATCATGACCTGGACTTTACTTTGTTGGTGAGATTTAATAAGATTTTCAATTTCATTGACTGCTATTGGGTTGTTTAGAATTTTTATATCTTCTTGGTTCAGCTTTGGTAATTCATATGTGTCTAGGAAACTGTGCATTTCTTCTGTGTTTTCCTTCTTATTAGGATACAGGTTCTTGAAGTAGGTATTGATGAGTCTCCAAATTTCTGTAGGAGCTATTGTAATTTCACCCTTTTCATTCCAAATTGCAAGGATTTGACCCTTTCCTTTTTTTGATAAGGTTGGCTAAGTGTCTATGAATTTTATTTAATCTTTCAAAGAACCAACTCTTCAATTTATTGATTTATTTTTGTACCATTCTCCTGTTCTGCATTGCATTAATTTCTGCTCTGACCTTTATGATTTCCTCCCTTTCATGAGCTTTGTGTTTGTCTTACTCTTCTTTTTCTAGAAGTTTTAGGTTTACCATTAGGTGGTTTATTTGAGTTAACTCTGTTTTCTTAATAGGGCATTCACTGCTATGAATTTCCCTCATAAGGACTGCTTTCATTGTGTCCCATAAATTCCAATATGTTATATTGTCATTATGTTTTAATTGTGGAAACTGTCTGATTTCTTCTTTGATTTAATCTGTGACCCATTCTTTGTTCAAGAGGATGTTATTTAATTTCCACATGTTTACAAAGTTCTTGTGGTTTCTTTTACTATTGATCTATAATTTCATTGCTGTATGATCTGATAATATGCATGGGATAACTAAAATGCCTTTGCATTTATTTAAGCATGTTCTATGAGCTAGCATGTGGTCTATTTTGGAGAATGTCCCATGTGAAAATGAGAAGAATGTGTATTCTAATTTGTTGGGGTGGAACACTCTGTAGACATATTAAGTCAATTTGTTCAAGAGCTTGGTTCATTTCCAGTATTTCATTGTTGATTTTTTTGTTTAGTTGATCTTTCTATTTATGACAGTGTGGTATGGAGTTCTACCACTACAATTGTATTAGTGCTTATTTGCTTTTTCATGTCCATTAGTATTGGTTTTACATAGTTGTGTGCATTGCTATTTGGTGCATATATATTTATGATTGTCATCTCTTCCTCTTGGATTTGTCCTTTTACTAGATATAGTGACCTTCTTCATCTCTCTTAATTAGTCTTGGCTTGAAATCCACTTTGTCTGCAAATATAATATCTACCTCTGCTTTTTTTCTGAGTTCCGGATGCATGGACTATTTTTTAACAGATACACTCAGCCACTTCATCTTTGAGAAAGGAGTCAAAAACCCTCACTATGGGAAAGATAGACTCTTTAATAAATGCTGCTGGAAAAACTGAGCTTCACCATGCTAAATAGACTATTAAAACTAGACCCATATCTCTCACCATGCACTAAACTAAAATTGAAATAGATCAAAGATCTAAATATTAAAATAGAAACACTAAATCTCTTGGAAGATGGGTGAAGTAGAACTCCTGAAGACACTGGCATAGGAAAAGACTTTATGAACAAAACCTCAGTAGCATGGGAACTAGCACAAAGAATAGACAACAGGGATCTCATCTTATTAAAAAGCTTCTGCACAGTGAGTGAAACAAAAAACAAAGCTAAGAAACAACCCACAATGTGGGAAAAAAAATTTTCTACCTGTTCTTCAGACAAAAGACTACAATCTAGAATACATAAAAAACTAAAAAAATCAGACTCCCACAAATTTAAACACCCAATTTGAAATGAATAGACATTTCTCAGATAAAGCAGTAGAAATAGCAAATAAATATATGAAAAAACATTCAACATCACTTGTATTCATGAGATGTAAATGAAAACAACACTTTCTTACTCCTGAAAGAATGGCTGCTATCAAGAAATCAACCAATAACAAATACTGGTGGGGTTGTTGGGAAAAAGGAACCCTTCACTTGTGTTGGTGGGAGTGCAGACTGGTCCAACTGTTGGGAGCAATGCTACATAATTCTAGGGATAAATCATTTGGTTAGCCTATTTCTCTTGCCTACAGCCCAGCTACAGAATAACTCCAGTTTGGCCTCCGGTCACAACTGAGACTTCAGTGATCCAGTGATGCTGTGATTCTCCAGGACAAGAAACATCCTGGGAGAACAAACATCTGCTCAGTTCCTCATTGTTCTTGGACTGATTAACATCTTGTTTGCCGGAGATGTACTAAACTCTCTGCAAGCCTTCCGTTACACCTTGTTTATCCCAATGTGAACTATTGAACTCTCTACAAGTCATCTGTTACATTTGTTTCTCCCGATGTACTGAATAAAAGGTGTGGTAAGCTGGGGGCTTTTGTCTTTGCTGCCCAGAGCAGCACTGATCAGACCCAAAGCTCAGCTTCTTCTCAGTCTCATTTTTCTACCTTTCCTGTAATTCGCCATGTGCTGCCGTGGCTCACAGGAGACCAGGACTAACTGCAGAGGTTCTGGTAACGTCCCCTTCCCCTGTCCCCTACATCCAACCACTGTGGAAATCAGTTTGGAAATTCCTTGAAAAACTAAAACTAGAGGTTCTATTTGACCCAGATATCCCCCTTCTTGGTATGTTCCCAAAGAATTAAAAGCATCATAGCATAGGGATTCATGTACACCACGTTTATAGAAGCACAATTTTTCATAGCTAAATGTTGGAAACAACCCAAATGCTCATCAACTGGTGATTGGATAAAGATGTTATTTTATAAATTGGAGTACTACTCAGCCATAAAGAAAGATAAACTAGAGTCATTTATAGCTAAATTGATGCACCTTGAAACCATCCTCTTAAGTGAAATAAATAAGAAACATATGTGTAAATACCAAATTGTTTCTCTATTGTGAGAAACAAAGGTAAATGAGGTCTAAAATATACAATATATATTGTGAAATAAGAAGAAAGTGCTCAAAGTGGAAGAGGAACTTGAGAAGGAGTGAGAGAATGGAAAGAAGGGAAAGAAAAAATGAGAAAAGAAGAAAATAATGGAAACAAACCTTCTGAAAATAGGGAGGGCTGGAGGGTGGAAGTGAGGGAAGGGTGATGGGAAAAATAAGAATCAAGATATGTCATGTACAGGTACAAATTCCTTATGATGAATGTGATCATATTGTGCACATAAATTGTACCAATAAACTCAATGAAAAAATAAATATACATTCATTTTATGTTTAGAAAAATTTTCTTTTTCTCTTTTTCTGTGGAACAAAGTTAAGTAAGTTATCAATTAGCGCTTCACTGAGGATATATATTTTAGCAGCTCTTACATTATTTTCTTAATATATAGAAAGAGTTACATAGTCACTTTGATATCTCTCAATATATACAATAACTGACTTCCATTTCCTCCCAGAAAACCAGAGAAAGATAATGTAAGTAACATAATAGATGTATGGAGCTTGTTGTCATGTAGATTAAAACTTTAATTCTGAAGGTAAATGAAACTATTCTAAGTGCACATATGTTTGTTTATATGTCTAATATAATTAAGCTTTCTGAAAATTTGTTATTTTACCTCTGTTCATCATATCCTACTTGGGTTAGTATCAATAAATTCACATTTATAATGGGATATTAACATTATACTATCATAATATTGCACAGTATCATAATAGCACCTTGGTGATAACAATTTATACTAAATCTTTAGTACATTTCTTTACCAGATGTGAATGCATAATACAGGGAATTCTATGAGTGGGTGCATAGAATGTGAGACAATATACTCAATACATGTGAAAAAAACAACCTGTGAGAGAGAAGTAACATCCCAATGAACAATATAGATTTTTTTTCACAGATTCCATCTTTTCATTTAGCATTAAAAAATCAGGTTTAGGAGAAAATTTCTCCCCAATAATCTCAGTAATTTCAGTAAAAGAGAGCATCTTATAGGTATTTCTGTCCCTCAACTTCCCATCCAGTGTCTATGTAAAAGACACTGTTTTACCTAGACAAAGACAACTCATTGCCCAATAGGTTGTCAGAAAGTTAAGACAAATATTTCTTGCTCATAAATTATATAAGTAGAAACATTCTTTCAGTAATCTACCAAACTCTATTAGAACAGTATGACGATGATCCAAAAACAAATAAGCAGACCAATGAGATGTATGTGTCCACAGGCAGATGCACACATAAAAGGTTCCTTGCAGGACCAGGTTTCTAGTGACAGCTGCCAATCCTACTCCTTTCTGAAGCTTCAATATTGGTTATGGAGCCCTGAGCTCTGGAGTCTCTGAATTCTTGGCAGCATTTTCCCTTCCAATAAGATCACCAGCCAGAATCCACGTGGTGTTACAATTAGCCTAGAATGCCACTGCTGTTCCTTCACCTGAACCCAAACAATTGGATCTCTCTCAATGCCAAGGAGCACTGAAAATGGTGCTGCACCCATTTACAAAATGTTTTTATTAAATTCTCCTAGAGTCCGCCAAGCTGCAGTGATATTTTTTTACAGAAATAGAGAAAACAATCCTAAAATTCATATGGAAAACAAAAAGAATTCAAATAAATGAAAATTACTTGGAAATAAAAAACAAAGCTGGAGGTGAACATTATCTGACTTTTAAATAGACCACAAAGCTCTAGTAACCAAATGAGAATCACATGTCTTTAAATAAAAACTTGCTTTTTCTAATACATGGGGTAATGCTGTTTGTTATTAAAGAATCACTTTCACATTATTCACATTTTTTTCTCAGTCTGCAAGCTTTCAGGGGATCTGTCTACCAAGAAGTTCTTCTGCCAAGAGAGAAAAGCAGATGAGAAGAACAGCACAGCTGAAGTCCAGCCATGCTGAGTTGGCTGAGTCTCTACTGAAGGTCAAAGCTCCTGCCAGGTTCCTCAGGACACAGCCCCTGGCAGATTGGCAGTGATTCCCTCCTCCTCATGCACAAATCTTACCCAGCACATCCTTCATCTACCTAGAGGGGGTGAATGCACTCACCTGCCTCCTACACACCTACTGATGTGGCCACTCCTACCCAATACATCAAAATGTTTTGTGACCATGTGACCCTTCAGGAATGTTCTGTTAAGCTCTTTCCCTTTGCAAGAATGTTCTGTAGATCTCCCCGCCCCCAATTCAGTGAGCATGCTCACCTACCATGTAGATCCCTATAAAAGGAAGCTCCCATTTCTGATGAAACACTCAGACTTTGGAGTATGAACTCCTCTGAGCCCACCAGAGTAATTAATGTTTTTCCTCCAATTCTTTGAGTGACCTTTGTGTTCTAGAGGCTTCATTTTGTGAGAGCTGTGACCCAGAACTGCCACACTGAGCCGTAACAATCAGCTGTGCCTCACAACTGTGGAATTTGGTTATGACACTGAGCTGTTCCACTTTGGCAAAGAACTATCACCCTCATTATCTGTAATATTCTATTTTTTAACTTTTGATGTACTTTGTCAATAAACACAAATTCCATGCAGCAAAATGTTTAAATATTTGTGAAATTATTTGGCCTAGGATAAGGCAGTTTCTCAGAATGTTGCAAAATTTTAAATAATGATTATTCTCGCACTTTGGTGAATGTATTCTGTATAATTAATATTTTATGTTTTGAATCATATATGGATCAAAGTATGGCAGTTGTTTAAAGGTGCAAGTACTTTCGTGTTTCTCTAGAAGTTAGAATCAAATTGTGCAGTTGTGGACTAAGCTTGGGACAGAGGAGAGAGCTGGACTTGTACAGTGCAGTGCAGAGACTGGGGATCCCCAGAGATTTCCAAGCAGAGAACAGTGGGAGGAAGAGAAGATCAGCACTGAGTGCAGAGCAGTGTAGCAGGTGGAGATGGTGTGAATCATGGAAAGAATACAGGTTAGGGTGCAGGACCCCTAGGGGACCCCACTAGTGTAGGTTTCAACACCTTACAGATTTAAAAGTTATGATCTGAATGTATGGTGGATACTGACAGGAAAAAGAAACACTATGAAAAAACACACACTGCCTCATTTCAAACACTTATGCCATTGTCTTTGCCTTAACTTCTGAGGCAGGTAAAGAAGTCCGCTTTCTTGGTGTCTTTGGTTGCACTGTCCTGGCTACTTCAATATCCTAAATCCATTCAAAACTCTAAAGTACAGAGAGATTGTTTTTCATGATAAGCCAAGTGGTCATAATCATTTCTATAAATAACATTTTATAATAATTTTTATTATTGGAAGTAACTTTAGAAACTTCAAAATATACACCCTCTAATCCATGTTGAATACACATTTATGTTTCATGTATGACATAAATATAAACAAATAATGCAGGAAGATGTTAAATTATTGGTAATACTGGGTTGAAAGTAGAAGTGAGTTCACATGAGAGGTTGGGAAAGACTTCCCTGCATAATTGAAATCTGCTACATGGTGGGAATTGACCAGACTGCATAAAAAGACAGAAGCCGGTCTTCTCTTTGGCATGGTTAATATTTAGATAGTGTCTCAATAAACTTTCCTTTCCAATAATTTTAATTAATTTAGAAAGTCACTTTTTCATCACTGGGATGAAATGCAAAACACCTGCAACCTAAAGGAGGACAAGATGAATTTGATGCATGGACATAGCCCCTGGTTGGCTGGCTCCAAGGTAGAAACTGCACATGGTGGAAAGACGTGCCATGCAGAAAAGTTGATAGCATTGAGGCAGCAAGAATCCAGAGAGAAAAAGGAATAGCCAGGTAGGGAGATTCATCCATTCAACTCATGCTACCAATAAACTGCTTCTCTTACTAGCAGCATCATCTGCTCTGGAGTCAACAAGCACCTTCCAAAAGCCCAAACTCTGAACACATGGGTGACATTTTTTATCTGAGCCATAACATTCCAACCCTGCCCCTCAAATACTCATGTCTATCTCTTTATTCAGAATGTGTTTAGTCCTTCTTCAAGTTGCCAGAATTTTAATAGTTCCATCACTGTTGAAAAGACCAAGTCCAAAGTCTCATCTGAGAATCAAGACAAAATCATAACTGTGAGCCTCTGTCAAAATCAAAACGAAAGTTAAACACTGCTAGCATACCATGGCACAGGGTAAACATTCCTGTTCCAAATGGAAGAAATAGAAGAATAGAAAAGAAGCAGACCAAAGCAAGAGCCAAACACAGCAGGGCAAATATTACATCCTATATCACCTCCCAGCACCTGGGCAAGTTGTGGTGAGTGATGAACTCCATAGGATTAGGGCAGCCCAACCCTTGTGGTCTCCACTCAGATACTGGAGCTTCCCAACTGCTGATTCATGTTTTTGGCACTTCTGACTTCCTGGTCACTCCACTTCACTTTTCTCTTGTCTCTCATAACATCACATGATGCCGTCTCAGGGTCATGCTCTTTGGCCTCCCAGGCTTTCTTCTAACATCTGGGTGGAGGCTTACCTGACCCCATGACTCTCACATTCCCTTTTGCTATAAAACTAACATCACATTGATGGCATTCCAAACCTAAAGTAATATGAAAATATTATATACTTGCCTAAAAATTTGTTATACCAAAAACATATACAGAATGAGTATTTTGTTCAGGACTGAATGTAAAAACAGGATTATTTAAAAGAATGTAGTATAAGTGAAAGCAAAGAGATAACTAGACAACACATTCTCAAGGCTTGCTCCACCTCAACACCTTCATGAAGGCACTGCTAACTTCTCTGTTTTGCAGACTGTAGATGAGGGTATTCACCATGGGTGTGAGGATGGTGTAGAAGACAGACACTATGTTGTCCTGGGATAGTGAATTGTCAGTCACAGGCTGGATGTACATGAACATCACTGTTCCAGAGTACATGGCCACCACCATCAGGTGGGAGGAGCAGGTGGCAAAAACTTTGCAGTGATCCTTGCCAGATCCCATGGGGATGACAGCCAGAATAACATGAGTATAAGAAGAAATGGAAATTGCTATAGGCAAACCAATCATCACAATACAACAAATAAAATGAATCTCTTCAAATGTGGATGTGTCATTACATGAGAGGATTAGCAATGAAAGGAAGTAACAGAAAAAGTGGGCTATTTCCAGGGAACCACAATAAGAGAAGGAAAATGTAGCTACAGCATCAATGATTCCATCACTAGAGCCCAGGATCCAGGAGGAAGCAGCCATAATTCCCAAAATTTTGGGACTCATGAGATTGGTGTATCTCAGAGGGTGGCAAATGGCAATGTAGTGGTTGTAAGCCATGACAGCCAGCAGGAAACACTCAGCTCCAATCAGCGATGAATAGAAAAATATTTGTGTGTCACAACCAGCCATTTAAATGACCTGTCTACCAAACAGGAAGTTGACTACCATCTTAGGTACAGTGGTGCAGATGAGCATGTGGTCCATGTGGGAGAGATGCCTGAGGAGGAAGTACATGGGTGTGTGCAGCTGGACAGCCAGGTAGATTAGGAGGACTGTGGCTTTGTTCCCCATGCAGGCCACTCTGGAGATGGCCAGAACCAGGGTGAAGAGGAAGTTGTGGAAGGGGTTGTGATCAAAGATTGCCAGCAGGAAGTCAGAGTTGAAGGTCAGATTCTCCCAAGCCACTTTATCTAGTACCATGAAAAGTGAAATCAGTTTATTCTTTTTTTAAACTTTTACCCAGTGCCTTACAAAATATCTGGTTCTAGAAATTTTTGTAGGTCAGTGTTCAGTACAATAAAACCAGAATTAAGGGACTCAAAGCTTAATAGGCACAAATTCAAAATGAAAATTATTGTACTCAAAAGTTTCTCAGGAAATTTTGGAACTTGTTCCAAATACCATCTCTGAGCATCCATTTTCTCAGTTGAAAACATAGAATGACAATATGTAATATTATTTTTGTGGATACAGTTTTTGCAATAACCATATGTTCCACAGGCAAAGAGTAATGATAACATCCTTTGTACATCTGTTAATGAATAAAAGTAGCTTTGGTCAGCATTTGGTTGGCACAATAATACAGGTCAAAAGTTAGATTTGTGCCTGTCACAGGACAAAAGGCACTTATATCACTAGTGATGACAAAATATTTATGTTTGTTTATTACTTTACAGCTTAGAGTGTTTGGCTTTAATTTACATTCAATGTTCTACAAAGTAAATGGTTCAATGAGAAAAATTATTACTAATTTATTTAATTCTGCAATTATGTAAATCTAAAACCTGGACCCTTTTCTCATTAGTTGATATATTGAAGAGTTTATTCACTATAAACATATTTCGGGCTGATTCTCAATTTTTATTTAATTCACGTTTAAAAATGATAGATAAATAACAACTCAAATTGTTATTTTCTAAACTGCTTGATGCTATTGTTGTTTTGCTGATTGTATCACATGAGCTAAGGTGATGTGACTGATCTAATCAATTGTCCTTCCTGGTATACTAAAAATGAAATTAGCTAAGAGTCATTAGAGATTCCATACATACAGACCAGATATATCTGGAAGACACTTCTGAGAAACAATCATTCCATAAAGGTTCTAAATACAAGCAACAAAGATATTTACTATAAACTATATTGAAGTATCAACCCAGAAATTGAACCAAAAACAGAACCAATAACAAAAATAGAAATGAGAAGACACCTAAGCAAGGCACAAAATCAGGCTGCCAGCTCACCAAAGGCAAATTCTGGGGAAAATGAGATGTAAAAGTCTGATAATCAGTCACCTGGATACCCTGCACTGATGGCACAGGAAGTAACAAAACAGAAGTATGAGGCTCTAGCAAAAGTCAAAACAGAAACAATTTCCCAAATGACCACAGAGATGTTGAGCAGAATGAAAGACATGATTAGAGACTCTAGAACAGAAACAGATAAAAAATAGTTGAGCTTAGGACCATTATGGAAACCATGAATGCCCAGCATAGGAAAGAAATGGAAAACATGAATACACAACACAGGAAAGAAATGGAATCCATGAAACAGATTCAAACAGATGTTCAGAAGATTAAAAACTCTACTGAAAACATTTGCAGCAGAATGAGTGAATGTGAAGACAGAATATCAGATATAGAAGACAGGATTGTGGTCAGTGACCATGAAAAGAAAGATCACTTAAAAAAAGTAAAGAACCATGAGAAACTGATCCAGCAGCTCTTAGATGATGCAAAGAAAAATAATATAAGACTGATAGGAATCCATGAAAAATCAGAAAAAATTACAAATGATATAAAAAAACTGTTCACTGAATTGATAGAAAAATTTCCAAACAGAGTGAAAGAATTTGATATACAGATGAGTGAGGCATATAGGATTCCAACTAGCCATGATAAAAAAAATCCACACCTAGACATATAATGATCACAATCCTGGAAATGCAACAGAAAAACAAAATACTACAAGCAGGCACACATTTCTGCTCATCTGAAACAGCCCTGAGGCCCAGTTATTCAGTGGCCAAAATATCCTCTGAGTTCCTGTACTGCTGAACTCATTGAAACAGATACAGGGGAACCAATGTCCTAGGAAGCACTTCTCAAACAGGGCTTTAAGGGAATGTTTTCTCACATGAAAATTTTGCAACTTTGCATCCTTGAGCTTTGAATGAATGGGAGCTTGCTGATCCCTAACATCTCCCCAGGGCATCTTTCATTTTGTCCCAGCACAAAGCATTGGTTCTTTTCAACAAACACTAACTTCTTGACTAGTCATATACCTGTTGGTCCCAACTTGACAGATGTTTTCTTTCTTTCTATGCCAAAATTAAAAGGTTTTATAAATTTTTTTTTCTATCTTCAGTTCACCTTTAAGATGGATAAAAGTAGCACTAGAACTTATGTCACAGCCTGAATGCAGGGCTGCTGTGAAATTTCCTCCAACAGATTGATTAGTCCACTCTCCTAGTCCCAATATCCTGCAAAGTATTAGGACATAGACAAAATATATATAGACACATTTTCTGCCAAGCACAGCACACATGTTCTTGCATTCATATGCTACTGGAGTCTTTGTTCAAAAATTAAATCTCCTGGGCCTGTTTTATAGTCTGTATTTCTAAAAGCTTTCTGTTTTTCTGATTGCTAATTAGAATTATCCCTACGACTCTGCTTACAGCATTCTGCAGTGTCTCTTGACTGTATTTGCCAACCTTTCTACACTCCTCCAGCAAACCAGTGTGAAGGGCTTGAGAGTCAGACGTTCAAGGCCGCAATTTTCTTTTACCAAATTTTGTACCAGGTATCTTTCTCATCACTGAGGCACAATACTTGACATGCACAATTTAAAGGATGAATGATTTCATTTAGCTCACTGAGTGGGGAAATTTATTCCATAGTTTCCTGCGAAGCAGGGCAACAGAAGGAGTATGGGGCCACAGATTGACCCCCACATGTCCATGGCCCACCAAGACATACCTGTATGTGGGCTCCACCAGTTCCTGTGCAGCTATCAAGGCCAAGGTTGTCATTGTGCCCTAACCTCCTCAGCTACCCACTGCCCATCTGTTTTTGAAATCCAGCTGAGGGAATGGGTGGCTTTGATCAGTTTGAGCAGGGCAAGGCTTTCTCTAAATCTCCCCCACCAAAAAGAGTAGCTTAACATTTTCATTATATATCAGAAGTGTTGTAGATAATAAAGACAGAGTCCCTGTTTTCCTTCTATGAAATATAAGAACCAAATAATGTACCATATAAGGTAATTCATTAAATTATGGTATTATTACTATCCTCATGATTATTTAATCACCCCCTTCCTCACAGGGGGAGCTGGACAACATTGTGTATGTTTAGTTTGTTTAAAATGTCCACAGAGTAAGTAGTTGATAAATTTATGATTTTATATAAAATATAATTACTAATTATGGTTTTTATGGATAGTTTAAAATTATAGAGTCTCAAGCTACATAAGGATGAATATGAAAAGTTAGAAATTATGTTAATAAGTTAAAAATAATGTTAATAAATTAGAAATGACTGATGTAATAGAAACTAAAGAACATACGTTATTCCTCCAAATTTTAAAATTTGGTCTAACTGGTTAGTTTGAAACCAGATCATCAACATCATAGGCATTAACGGAAAAAGAGAAGGTATTTAAAACAGTTCTTTAAATAAATTGGAAGAAATTATGTTAAAATAGACTTTTCATAGAGTAAACAGCTGAACATGAAAATTAATTGCAAGAAAGAACAAAAACAGAAAATATGAGTTTAAAATAAAAGTATAATAGCAGTACTTGTTTTGCCAAGATTTTTGGTGAGATATTTAGCTTATTAAAAGGCCACGTTTTCACTGAATAAGATAAAATGGAGAACTCAGAAATGCAAATTACTTTAAACTGAAATTCAGATTAGAAATTAGGAAAAAAAGTTTAAAAATTTATGTTTAAAGCCATTTTACATGTATTGAGACAGAAGAATTTACACTATTTATATAAAAAAATACAACTTTTAAGAAAATCACCATTAAATTAGAATAAATATCATTATGTAAAGGGAAAAATCTATGATGACATCTATGGTGAGTTCATCTATGATGAATTGCAATAAAAACTTTTTTCTGAGTTACTGTAAAAATAATAGGACATCAACTTCTACTGGGACACACTAAATTTCTTGGAGGATAGATTTTCAAAGATGAAAATAGAAGAGGATCATGGAGGTCATCAGGTCTTGGGTGTGGCTTACCCACAGTCATGTGATGGAGTGCAACTCAGGATGGGGTGGAGCTGTGGAATCTCTGAGACTTGGGGTCTTTGTGGGGCAGGGTGAGGTATTTGGGTGTTGCTCCTAACTGTGCTCCCCAGTTAGTCCCCACAATATGGTGCTGCTCTGATAGACCCTGACCTCTGCTCTGTCTCTGTTTTCTGTGTCACCCTGAGCTTCCTCCCTGTGGGGGGCCTTGCCCCCCCCGCTAGAACTCTTGAGTGCCTTTTACGGACATATCTGGGCCTGCTGCAAATCTACCTGGCAACAAGGAAGTAGCCCCAGTACCCTCCTCTTGCTCCTCCCCTCTAGCCCTACGGTATATATGTTGTAGCAGCTTCCGCAATAAACGAGACTTGATCAGAAACCTGTCTTGTCTCCATCTCTCGTGTCCCCCATCCCCTCTCATCCTCGCTCCCCCTCTAGGGTCTCTGTTGACTTACCCGCGGGCCGGGACAAGTGGCGCCCAACGTGGGGCCAGAGAACGGGGGATCCAGTGAAGGACGCTGCTCAGGGGCCCTAAGATTAAGATTGAGGAACAAAGAGCACACTCGACACAGGAGAGGCTTGCAATTGACATAGACCTGCCGTCTTTTTCGCACCTCGGTAAGTTGAGCAGCGATTATGGGACAGGGCATTGGTCAGCACGAATTGTTCGTGCAAGGTCTCAAGGAGACATTACAGGCATGAGGGGTAAAGGTTACAGTCAAACAATTGCTGAAATTTTTTGATTATATTAAAGATCTCTGTCCCTGGTTCCCTGCTGAGGGAACCATTGACGAAAAGAGATGGAAAAGGGTAGGGGAAGCTCTTCAGGATTACTATGCCGCTTGCGGACCCGGAAAGGTCCCGATTGCGGCGTTCTCATATTGGAATTTGATCAATGATATTATTTCCCAAAAAAACGAGGGACCCACTGGTAGGTCAAGCTATCCAGGTTGGAGAGATAGCCCTCCGCACTGGTGAGGACCCAACGCCTCCAGGCGGCTCCGACGCAGTCCCCCGGGACGCCAATATGGCGCCGGAACACAGGCCCGTCAAGGCCACGACTTCCTCGCCAGACGAGGAGGAGGACTTGATGTCCTTTGACAGTGACGATGATCCCGCCCACGACGGACGTAACGCTCCCTCGGACCAATCCCAGACGTCCACGATCCCTGCCAAGCCCTATAAGGCAAAGCTTCGCCGGACCCCCGCTTCCTCTCCTTCCGCTCCTGCTTCCATAGCAGCCCCACCCCTGTGGGAGGTTCTGCCCCTATATCCCTCCCTTCAAGCCTATCGCTGCCCGCCTCCACTCCCAGATCCACCCCAAAATGGCTCCGGGACTGACGAGTCTGCAGGGGGGGGCACTGTGGGGCGGCTCTGGGTGCCCCCCTCCTTACATTCCTCCAGGCCCCAACACTCCCACTCTGACATATCCTGTTGTTGATCCCCAAAAGGAACTTCGGGACAAAATAGACTTCCTAAAAGAACAGATAAGGTTAGAAAAGGAACATCAAAAACTTATTACCCAGCTTGAAGGCTTAAGAACAGGCAAAGCCCATGAAAATGTCCATAGAGAGGACAAATTTAAGCCACGACCCCCCATTAGAGGGGCGGCCCCTAGGGTGCCATCTGGGTCGGGAGTATCCCTAAAACTTGAAAATGCGGAAGCCTTTCCCGTAACTGAAACTACTGACACACAGGGACAGGCATGGAGACACCACAGTGGTTTCGATTTTAAGGTTATTAAAAAACTTAAAATGGCCACAGCTCAATACGGGGCCATTGCACCTTACACAATGGCCATTTTAAAATCGGTGACAAAAAATTGACTTCTCTCACCAATATCCGACAGGGGCCTGATGAGCTCTTCGTGGATTTTGTTCACCACCTGCTCACAACAGCGGGTCAGATTTTTGGGAGCGCAAAAACCGGGACAGATTTTGTTAAACAGCTTGCTTTTGAAAATGCTAATGCTGCTTGCCAGGCCGCCATCCGCCCTTATAAAAAGAAAACTGATCTCTCAGGTTACATTCGCCTTTGCTCAGAAATTGGGACTGCCTACCAACAGGGACTTGCCAGGGCTGCCGCCATGCAGGGTTACACGGTCAAACAGTTTTTGTCACGCCGCCCGGGTAACAAATGTTTCCGGTGCGAGACAACGGGTCATTTTGCCAAAGAATGTCAGGCCCCTAGGGCGTCGGCCCCTAGGGCCACACCTCCAGGGCCTTGCCCTCGATGCAATAAAGGGAGACATTGGACAAATGAATACAAGTCCATGACTGACGCTCAAGGCCGGCCCCTCCCGCTTGTCCATAACCCGGACCAGGGAAACGGGAAAGGGGGCCAGCCCCGGGCCCCCACACCCAAACAAATTTACGGGGCACTCAATTCTGCTCCAGCAAGCAACAATCCATTTCAGACCTCTTCAGAGCAACAACGGGAAGTGCCGGACTGGACCTCAGTTCCACCGCCCACACAGTATTGACTCCAGATATGGGGGTACAGGCCCTTTCGACAGGGGCCTTTGGGCCCCTGCCTAAGGAGACCTTTGGGCTTGTAATAGGCAGAAGCAGCAGCACTATGGATGGGCTGCTGATCTACCCGGGGGTGATTGATAGTGATTATTCCGGAGAGATTAGAGTTATGGTTTCTTCCCCCAAAGTCATTAACACCATTCAATCAGGCCGAAGATTTGCTCAATTGTTACTCCTTCCCCTTCTCTCTACCTCTAATAAGGCTCTTAACAACGCCCGAGGCAGCCAGGGATTCGGCTCATCCGATGTCTACTGGTCGGAGATGCTTTCAGCCCAAAAACCTCTCATGACCTTGTGGTTGGATGGGAGACAATTTTCTGGATTGGTAGACACTGGTGCTGATGTAACTATCATCAAGGAAAAAAATTGGCCTCAGGCGTGGCCATTAAAAGACACCCTCACCCATCTCGGGGGTATAGGTCAGAGTCAAAATCCTAAACAAAGTGCCAAAGATCTGACCTGGAGAGACCAAGATGGTAATCAGGGCACCATTCAACCTTATATCATCTCAGGGTTACCCATTAATCTATGGGGGAGAGACCTATTATCACAAATGGGGATGATTATTTCTAGCCCTAATAAAACTGTCACTATGCAGATGTTTAAAAATGGGTACATTCCAGGCAAAGGGCTAGGTAAACACTCTACAGGTATTGTGCAGCCCATTGAGCCAGTCCTTTGTAGCTTCAGCTATTCAGGCCGTATGTAAATCTTGGGCCCAAATGTATGTTATACACTATATGGATGTCACACATTACCCTAAATTTGGAAATTTTAAATATATACATGTCAACATTAATACATATAGTGGATTTGTATTTGCCACCCTACAATCCGGGGAGGCTACTAAACATGTAATTGCCCACCTTCTAGTTGCCTTCTCAGTACTTAGATGTCCACAACAAATTAAGACAGACACTGGTCCAGGCTATACCAGTTCTGGCTTCTCAAAGTTTTACAAATAATTAAAAATAACACACATAATGGGAATCCCATATAATCCACAGGGACAAGGCATTATAAAAAGAGCTAACCTCACACTCAAAATTACTTTAGACAAAATAAAAAGGGGGGGAATGGTACCCTACCAAGGGGTCACCTAGAAACCTGATATCACATGCACTATTTATTCTTAACTTCTTAAATTTGGATGCCAAAGGATTATCTGCAGCCAACCATTTCTGGCAACCAGAGACGCAAAAACAATTTGCCTCTGTGATGTGGAGAGACCCCCTGGACCACTCATGGCATGGGCCTGACCCCGTAGTCGTCTGGGGCCGAGGGTCAGTGTGTGTTTACTCCAAGGAAATGAAGTCAGCCAGGTGGCTTCCAGAATGCTTAGTAAAACAAGTTGATAAGCGTGTTGATGATGCCGATGACCTAACATTGTCCAATTTCAACCAGTTAACAATGGCGCCTACAATTACAATCTAATAATCATAAAGAGAATAGTATAATTCAATTTGGCTAGTTATATTTGGGTGCACCCTAATTTTATACACTGTCTCATATGTTTGTCTATTGTCTGTTGTTTGTGTTCGTACAGTTGAGCTCAATATGTTCCTTCCCTTTCATAGGATATTCGCCTATTGTTAAATTGATTTACAGATAAATATGACTGAATTAAAGACATGCCTTCCTTTCCAGGTTGTTAATGGATCAAAGTACCATTGGAATTTATATTGTGAAAGTAATGTGCATTACAAGCAATAATCAATTTGCAATTGACAGTTACAAAATAGGAAGATATAGACTCTTGTTTGTCAAAATGACTTAAGATGGGGACTCCCTTTGATGAATATAGAAGTGGCCACCCAGAAAATGATTATACTGGTCTTAATTCATTAAAGGGACCCCCTAGTAAATTTTATATTATATAATCTTATGGGAGACATATCACAATGAATATTATCTAAATATGTTATAAATTGATTGTATTGGTTGTCCTTGATATTTAAGCACTGAATATGTTGTTACAAAATGTTTATATTGGTTAAGTTCTGAATATGTTATTGTAGTATGTCCACATTGGTTATCTTCAAAAGCTTAATCAGGTTAGCCTAACTCTGTTATCTACAGCCCAGCCTTGTTTACATCGCAGGACGAAATTTTGCTTACAGGTTAAAGAGATGACATCCCTGAATCTGTTGCATGGTCTGTTGCTGTTCCTGGCTACCACAGGCCCCAATTCATGTATCTGATGGTGGCGGGCCTTCAGATCAGCTCAGGGAAGAGCAAATACAAAACAACTGGAGACTATCATCCAAGAGATGTACCCCTCCCTAAATTATCATCCACTGGCCCTTCCCAAACCTCGAGGCCCAGACCCTGACGCCCAAACCCTGAGTGTCCTAGAGGCCACTTATCATTTGATTAATACATCTAACCCAGCCTTTGCTGCAGATTGTTGGCTATGCTTGACCCTTGGCACACCCCTGCCCCTCGCCTTGCCAGTTGTCGACCAAACTGACTATGCCAACAGTTCTAGTTACAATTGCAGTTTTTCTCTGCCCTTCAGGGTCCAGCCAGTACAGTTCAATGCCTCAGTTTGTTATCTAAATTCGGGCCACAACAATAGCTTCGATATACATGTTGGAGTCCAAAATTTCTCTCTCTGCTCGGTAGTGCTTAATGGCCCTGCCACCATTTGCCCTGCCCCAGGTCACGTGCTCGTCTGTGGAGGGAGCTTGGCATTCACCTCCCTCCCCACTAATTGGACTGGGCTGTGCATGGTGGCGACTGTCCTCCCGGACATCTCCCTTATTCCTGGAGATGAGCCAGTGCCCTTGCCAAGCTTTGACTATATCGCTGGGCGACATAAAAGGGCCGTCTCACTGGTCCCCTTGCTCGTGGGGCTAGGGGTGTCTGGCGCCCTTGCCACTGGCTCTGCTGGCGTCGGGGTGGTGTTACACTCCTATGCCAAATTATCCAACCAGTTGATTAATGCTGTTCAAGCTCTCTCCAACACTCTTACAGATATACAAGATCAGATCGATTCTCTGGCTGAGGTGGTCCTTCAAAATAGAAGGGGCCTGGACCTCCTCACAGCGAAACAAGGAGGGATTTACATAGCCCTAAATGAACATTGTTGTTTCTATGCCAATAAATCTGAGATCGTCAGGAAAAAAATTCGTGAACTTCAGGAAGATCTAAACAGACAACAACAAGAATTCTCCCAAAATCCCCTCTGGACTGGCCTCAATGGTTTCCTCCCTTATCTCCTCCCTTTGCTGGGACCCTTATTGGGTTTACTTCTGCTCATTTCCTTGGGGCCCATAATATACAACAAAATCATAGCCTTCCTTAGAGCCCGGGTAGAGACAATAAAAACAGTGCCCATACAGGTCTACTATAATAGATTGGCAATGGCTGACCAGGACGAATGTTGGACCATCGATTAGGTCCTTGCCGTGGCGAAGTGTTCTCGCCCCACCTGGTGAGAGGGCTGGCAAGCCAATGACGGGCAACTGAGCAAGTGTGCCATGCTGTGAAAAGGCCCTCGTGCGCCGCCTAAGACAGGTGCCAGAGCTTTATTTCCCTGGTTAACCGATGGCGGGTAAGGTGCACGGTGCAGACACGTATGTTGCTCTGACCCAAGACAGGCTCAGCCCCCTCAGGCTTGGCTCTCCTGACGCCTTTCTTATAATTATAATTTTAAAGGGAGGACCTGTGGGGAGCCTTGCCCCCCCCCCAGAACTCTTGAGTGCCTTTTACGGACATATCCGGGCCTGCTGCAAATCTACCTGGCAACAAGGAAGTAGCCCCAGTACCCTCCTCTTGCTCCTCCCCTCTAGCCCTACGGTATATATGTTGTAGCAGCTTCCGCAATAAACGAGACTTGATCAGAAACCTGTCTTGTCTCCATCTCTCGTGTCCCCCATCCCCTCTCATCCTCGCTCCCCCTCTAGGGTCTCCGTTGACTTACCCGCGGGCCGGGACACCTCCCAATGCCCTCTCACTGTGAGGTCACTGCCAATGCCTCCTCCACAGGGGCTGAACTGAGGGGACTGTGTGATCTTGAACTTGCAGCCTCCTGATTGTGACCTGAAGAAACCTACTGTCTCTATAAAGCACCCAGACTCATGTATTTTGCTATAGTTTAAAAAATACATATGACCATTATGGAGCTGAATTAGGCTAACTGCTTATAGCCCTATAGCCAGATCAGAGGATGAATATGATTTTCCACTGCCACAGTTGAATTGCATAGATTATACATGTTGAAAACAGTGTCAGCATGGTATTGCATACAAGAGTAAGCATGACTCAGAGGTTAAAAAGGATCTACAAATACAAGAACTGTTTTAAGTTAAAGTATTTCTCTATTTAAGAGTTGTTATTTACTGTTACAGCATTTCAGATTTGAAAGATGAAACTTGGAAATCTGTTACAAAATAATGCAAATATGCTTAACACAACTGAACTCTGCATTTTAAAATTTTATATTTCTCCTGAGTTCCTTTTATTAGTTATAACCTCCAAAAATTATAGCAGCGTATCTGGTTACTTAATTTAAATCCCATTCCTTCTCCCACATTCACCTCAGCACCAGCAGCCTTTATCCTTTATAATAGTAGAATTTGATTTTCTGGTTTATTTAGACATTTTGAAACAATGCATATCAAATACTGACCAGTAATGACCAAGAAACATCACTGGCATAGCAGCATGACTCCCTGCTGGAGAATAGAAAACTCAGGTGGTGAAAAGACTGACTGCTATTTTCATACAGTGCCACCTGCTATCACAGCACCTGAAGGAAACAGCCAAGGGTAGCCCTGTGGTCAGCTCAGTGCATGCACTCCAGAGACACACTCCCTGCCTTACTAAAGGAGGCTCGATCTTATTTGCTATAAGATATATTCCTTATCATAGCTATTCAAATGCTTTCTAGTGCTAATAAATATCTCTCTGCAACATTGCTGTATAGCTAGAGTATCCATAAAATCTTTAAGAGACGAAGTACTCAATTTGTAGCTAAGTTTAACCACAGTACTTTTTCTAACCATCACTTCAGAGTGATGCTTTGCAGCATTTCTCACTACAATAAAAAGCCAATAACTTGATAGTTTAATAAAATCATTGAAGTCAAAATTTTCAGATTTACAAATCCTTCTTTTGTCCACATCTGTAGTTTAGGCTAAATTCATTACCACTGAGAAACAATTTTTGCTTGAGTTCTGCTGAGACTCTGGGGACTTGCAGATGTTTGAACTTATTTTCGAAAAGCACTTACTTGGAACAATGTCAGAATTTTGTCACATACTTTTATAAATCTGTCCCTGTTGACTATATTTAGACCATAAAATTCCTTTTGAAGTATTTAAATGAAGAAAGCAATGATGTTTACTTTGAAGAATTGGTTCCACTAGATTTGCACATTACATGGCAGAAAGTGGTAGAAGACCTGTCTCTCTACTGCAGTGTGGAGTGAGTAGTTTATTATTACTCATATCATGATGACTATTTCCTTTTTCCATTTGATGCTTTATGTTCACTCTTTTGGACTTCCTTCCTTATTTGTGAAGATAGAATGGATCAAATTAAAATAAAACTGTCTGTAAGTGCTGATATAAGTTCATCTAGTTTAATATTTCAGTAAAAATTCATGAAATATTTCATAGAACTGAATGGATCATTAAATGTAAAAGAAAATGACAGCTTGGCACTATGAATTAGAAGCAAGAAAGCAGTGAAGGAGTAGGTCAGGAGCCAGCATCAACCCCACCATTCAGACTGTGGCAGAACAGGTGGGCGAAGGGTCTCAGAACAGTGTTTGTATCACTGTCTACTGAAAAATTTACTAACCAAAAATTATTTACCCATTCTACAAATCTCTTAGCAGTGCAATAGGAGACTCCATCTAAAACTCCTGAGAAGGAAAATGATATCTAAGAAAAAAATAAAAGAACATAAATATAATGAAATGCACATAAAACACAATATTGCAACTGTTCTAAAATATTCTTAAATGGGCCATATTGTGTCAAGATAACAGGTGACAGTGTATTGTTTCTCAGTCAATCATTTTTAGCTGGGCCTAGGTTGAGAAATGTTAGTCAATCATAATTTCTTGAGTGCCTAAAGACTGAATATGTAAACGTGTGATTTCATGAGGAACACAACTGAGATTTTAATTAATAGATTTTTGAAAAAATTCTGCAAAGTCCAAAAAATAACCTTTCATTTTATTACATAAAGCCTATATATTATAATTATTTTCTATTAAAGAAAATTGTCTTATTAGTGAACACAGAATGATACGAATTTAATGATTCTATTTGGAAGAAATGGATACTACTTCATTCCAAAAAGTAGATTAATTTATTATCAAGATGGATGAATTTACTAACAGCAAAATGTAAAGTACAATGGGTACAAAAAAGGATTAAATAGATTAATTATAAAATATGATCAGTTTGAGGTGTGAGATGAGCCTTATATTTTATGTGAAAACACCTACATAGTACAATATCAATGAATTAAAGTTTTTAAAGTCTATCATTTTAATTGCATAATAGTTTTGGGAATTTTAGTGTATAATAAATATCTGAAACATACATTAATGCCTTAATAGTCAGTTTGCTAACAGAGAATAAGCTGGAACCCTAGTAAGCAGTTTGGCAGAGGACAAACCAAATATTTATTTTTTACCAGGGACCAAACTCAGGAAATTGTGCTTGCAAGGCAGGTGCTGGAACCACTGAGCTAAATCCGCAGCCCAAACCAAATTTTTAAATCCAAAACCATGTGCTGTCTAAAATATTTATTAATGTGTCACTTAGGAAGCTGCCTTTTCAACTAAGATTATTTCACAAATTAATAAATCTGAAGAAATTGAAGTTTCCAATCTTCACTGACTTCATCTTGAAGTAATCTGAAGATTCATACCAATTGTAATACATCACAATGTATGAGCTGATCCTCCTGAAGAAAGCAGCAGTCTGTTTGGGGAAGCTCTCAGTGCAGAAATAGAAGAGACACAGGTGGCACTTATTTTACAGGCAAGTAATACATTCTGAAAAAGACTAATCATAAAACTTAAATAAACTGTAAGAAGTGGACTACTTACTGATTGGGAAAAGCTATTTAATCCAGGAAATATATTGATTTGTCTTGCTTGTACAAATGTAAACTTTTAGCATCTATACTTTTACCATCAAGAAATTTTACTCAAGAGAAAAAAAAAACTGTTACTTAAATCCAGTATATTAGACTTATTTATATCAATAAAATTATACCTCACTCCAAATTGAAAACTACATGTCTGTATATTTGCAAGCCATAGCAAACTACTAATGAAAACATTAAATACTGTGTATATCAGGAGTTTCCTTTCTAAACTTCAGTTGCACACACTGGGTGTGGTTAGTCACACAAATCTTTCATTTGGGATAAATAATAAATTTTGTAGTCATGGAAATTTCAACTTTAAACCGGAGGAGATTAAGATTATAGTCATTAAATACAGTGATGCATGAGCACACCAATGCTAATGGGAAGGTTGAATCCATGAAACAGATGTTTAATATAGGGCATGATGTCATAATTAGAACTGCAGAAAATGCTCTCAGGACATCAGATCTTTAAGGTCTATTAATTTTTAATTTATTTTTATTATTTTTGTTCCTGGGGATTGAACTCAGGTTCTTGTGCTTGTGAGGCAGGTATGGCACCACTGAGCTAAATCCCTGGCCCTAAGGTGTATTGATTGACAGAGCAAAAAATGTCTTTCTTGCAATTCTTCAAGTACATATCCATCCTATGTGTGAATCTCCAAATTAGTCAATTCCCACTTCTTTACAAGAAAGAAATATTCCACATAATAAACTTTTAGCCTACCAATCAGGAAAATGATTTAGCAAGTATATATTTTGCCATGTTCTTAGTTCCCTCAGGATAAAATTACTGTTCTAGTATTGGTTTTAAGTCTTACAGGATTAGGGTTTTAGCTCCACAATTCAGTCTCTCCCTCTAACCAAAGTATGAAAATAGTGGGCAATAACCTAATTAATTAAATCTGTTCAAAAGATAAATACTGGTGTTCTCTATACGAAGAAAAACAACACAAAATCAAAACAGAACCCACCCGTTTTGGAGGAAAAATTTAAAATCTGTGAGTTTATTCTCATGGCACCTTTCTGCAGTCCAAAAATCATTACAATATTCAGGTTACCTTCTTTCTTCCAGTAGTACATACCTTGGTAACCTTTCATGGGACCACCCAAATTATTGGAAATATTATGCATTTCATGAAATATTTAACTGTACAGCATTACTCTCTTCTAAAATAATATAAATTCCATGAAATTCAGGGTCTTCCATTATATTTACTACTCACAAAACTGATAGCAGCAGTAGGTATATAATTAGTGAAATATTAAATCATTAATGAATCTCATATATATATATATCCAATATAAATTAGAGCATAAATGTAAAATATAGAAAGGAACATCTCTGCAGTATCACATGAAAGAAGCACCTTTCACAGCCTGCATCTTCCTGGGTTCAGCACCTCTGTCTTCTCTTCTCAGGAACAAGCCATATTGCCCGCAGATGTTCAACTCCACCACAATGATGGACTTTCTCCTCATGGATATTCCTGGCATGCAGGATCTACAGGTTTTCTATGCCATGTTCTCTCTGGTTTACCTGGTGACCATAATGGGAAACCTCATCATTGCTGCTGTCACCACACTTGACAAAAGCCTTCACTTACCCATGTACTTCTTTCTGAGAAACCTGTCCATCCCAGACTCCTGCTACATTTCTGTCACAGTCCCTAATTCCTGCATGAACTACCTGCTGGGCACAAGGTCCATTTCAAAGGCAAGATGTGCAGCTCAGGTCTTCCTTGTGGTATTCTTTGGATTTGTAGAAGTACTGTTTCTCAACTTCATAGTTCATGACTGCTTTGCAGCCATCTGCAGGCCCCTCCATTACCCTGTGATCATGAGCCCTCACCTGCCTGTCCACAGCACACTAGCTGCTGTGCTCAGTGGGATCATCTATGGAGCCCTGCACACCATCAACACATTCAGGTTGCCTTTTTGCCACTCACATGCTGTCCAGCAGCTCTTCTGTGAAATCCCCTCTCTGTTGATGCTGTCTTGCTCTGACACCTTCAGTAACCAGATTGCAAATCTTGTCTCTGCTCTGGTGATTGGTGGTGGATGCTTCGTTTATATCATGAAGTCTTATATTCACATCTTCTCCACTGTGCTTAGGTTTCCAGGAGTAACAGAGAGGAAAAAGGCCTTCTCTACCTGTGCCCCCCACATTCTCATGGTGTCTGTCTTCCTCAGCTCATCCTTTTATGTCTACCTGAGACCCTCTGCAATGTCTTCTGGTGTAAAGGACATGGTCCTGTCTATGTTCTACTATGTAATTCCCCCCTCTTCAATCCTGTTATCCAGGGTCTGAGAAATGAACAGATAAAGTGTGTCATCAGGAAACTCATGGCAAGAATGTTTTATTTGTGAGATGTATGGTGAATTAAGGAGACATTTTCTATCCAACATAGTCATAGCCATGTTTTGGAAATAAATGCCTATAATTAATTAAAGGTATTCCATACCATTTGTGTAAATTTAATACTTAGAAATTTAAACACAACATATATCAATGGCAGTCCTTTCTTTTTTTTCAACTTTATTAAATTCTTTTATTGGTACATTATATGTATACAATACAATTACATTTCTCATTGGGAATTGTACCTTTACATAATGCATCTTGGTTCTTATTTTTTCCCCATTCCTAGCCCTCCCTTCACACCCTCAACCCTTCCCTATTTACAAAGACTTTATTTCCATTTTTTCCATTTCTCAGCATTTTTCCTTTCCCTTCTTTCCTTTCTCCTGCCCCTCCCATTACCCCTACCCCTTTGGACCTTTTCTTCCTATTTTACATTATCGATTATTCATTCTAATCATTGGTACATTTTAGGTATACAATATAATGACATTCATCATTGGAAATTTGCACCTTTACATAATCTCTCTTGGTTTTTATTTTTCACCCTTGCCCAGCCCTCCCTTCAATCCCTCCATTCCTCCCTATTTACAAAGATTTTGTTCCTATTTTTCCATTTTCTCATATTAATCCCATTCCCGTCTATCCTTTCCCCTAGCCCTCCCACTTCCTTCCCCTTTGCCCCTTTTCTTCCTATTTCACATTATTATACATTTAGTCCTTATTTACACTTTCAGTTTCTCACACCAGAGAAACTATTCAGTATTTATACATGTGTGTCCTATTTATTTCACTTAAGAGTATTGCCTCAATGTGCATCCACTTGGCTATAAATGTCTCTAATTTCTCATTTTTTATGGCTGAGTAGTACTCCATTTTATTAAAAAACCACATTTTCTTTATTCAGTCTCCAGTTGATGGACATTTGTGCTGTTTCCAAGTTTTAGCTATCACAAATTGTGCTGCTATGAACATGGGTGCACATATACCACTCTGGTATGATTCTTTTAATTCTTTGGGGAAGATCCCCAGCAGTGGAATAGCAGGGTCAAACGGAACTTCCAGTCCTAGTTCTTTGAGGTATCTCCATACTGATTTCCACAGTGGTTGCACCAGTCTACACTCCCATTAGCAGTGGAGCAGTGTTCCTCTTTCCCCACAGCTGCCACTATTGTTTAAACTCTTCAATGGAATTGAAAGGGAAGTAATACTCCCAAATTCATCCCTGGAAGGAAGCATCACCTTGATCCCCAAAGCAGAGAAAGACCCAACCAAAAAGGCAATCCTTTCTAAAGTGTTTGGATGAGTTTACTATAAGCAAGGAATAGGCAAAAGACCTGGATACTAGAGAAGAAGTCCAAATTGTTTTTCCATCTCAAATTTCCCCCAAAGGTCTCTTGTATTTAGAGATGGGGGTTTCAGAAAGTGAGATTATGAGGACACTACACTAACCAGCATATTAAAACTGTATAGCGAATATGGAATATGAAACCTGTTGCCAATGTCCTCACAGAGTATATGGATGAGGCTGTCCCTTAATGCACCAGTGAGTGAATGAGAGAAAAATAAGAAAATGTCATGTAACAATAAAAATCTATGATGTACATGATGAAATACTAGGAAGAAATAGAGTAGAAGTCCTATGGAAAAACTATACCTTTATTCTTGCTTATTTCCTCATTCTAATTGACAACACTGTACATATTTATCATGTAAAACATATTGTATCCAAATATGCATGCATTTTCAGGATGATGTTGCTGTCAAAATTGGTAGTGGAGCTAATAAACTCAAGTAAAGGAACAGGCATATTAATGTTGGATAGGGTACCGAGGAGCTATGACTAATGTACCCAAAGCCTCTTTGTGCTCACACTGTATTTCTTGGAGGATACATTTTCCACAGATGGAAATGGAAGATTCATGGATGTCTTCATTTCTCACATGTGGTTTACCCACAGTTACGTGATGGGCCGCAGCTCAGGATGGTTTGGAGCTACTGGATCTGGGGCCTTAGTGGGCCAGGGTGAGGTCTTTGGGTGCTGCCCCTAACTGTGAGCCCCAGTTAGTCCCCACCAGAGGGCGCTGTTCTGAGAGAACGTGAACTCTGCTCTGTCTCTGCTTCCTGTGTCACCATGAACTTCCTCCCAATGACCTCTCACTGTGAGGTCACTGCCAGTGCCTCCCCCATGGGGGCTGAGCTGAGGGAACTATGTGATCTTGAACTTGCAGCCTCCTGATTGTGACTTGAAGGAACCTACTGTCTTTATACAGCACCCAGACTCACATATTTCATAATAATAGAAAACAGGTTAATACAATGCCCCATCAGGGAGCTATATTTTATAAATATTCATGGCACTGTGGCCATTTCAAAGAGGGGATTGAGTTTTCCCCTTCCATTGGAGAGTTGGATAGATTATATGTGTTTACAACAATGACAGGCTGGTACTGCACTCAAGAGAAACTGTAGTCTGGAGGCAAAATGGATCTTTAATGATATAAATTTTTAAAGATAAAAAAATCCAGCTTCTTCATTCTAAGAGTGGAGACCCTTCCCCATCATCCCTGGAAGTAAGGAAAGTATAAACTTCCCTGTCTCCTCTGGAAAACCAAGCCTTCATCCATGGGTGAGTGCCTGTTTCCTGTCTTTTCTCCCCATTTTCTACATATGGGGGCTGTGTGTGCTCCAAGGTGCTAAATGACTGCCTTTATTCTTAGATCAAATTGTAAACAAATTCCTGGGGGTTTTCTTTAGTATTTTCAGTGGCAAGTGGGCAAATAATCCAGTACCTAGGCCCTAGATCAGGCCTTTGACTGAACTACCTGGCAATAAATTAAAAAGAGGTAAGATAAAATAAAAATTTAAAACTTTAACAATGCCAAAAGTACTGGGCCTAAAAATGTTCTATGGGTTACTAAACTCAGGATAAAGCCCAATATCTATGTCTCAGTTTATATCAATCTCTTTTATTGCATTAAAGTTTGAGAGAGCTGCCTGTTGAGCTCTGTACATAGGCATGGTCCACATTCAGGGAGTTTCCGTCTATGAGCTGTCAGCACAAGATCATTATCTACATTTCCCTAGTTGATGTCCTTCCCAAAGATAGAGCACACTGAGGTGCTTCCAAAATATGCTGGGACAAGCAAGCACCAGCTGTTGCCACATTCTGTTCCACAACCCCACAACTGCACTGTGAAGTTCCAGTCATTGCCCTCACCCTGAAGTCATCTTGGATTCCAGGATTAGGAGTGCTTCAAAGGAAGTTCAACCCAGAGAGAGCAGTGAACCCTGATGAGGAGGGAAGGCCTCTCCCCTAATCAGGAGCCAAGTTCCCCTGGCAGCATGATAGCATCCTCAGGCCTGGTGAACTCCTTTCAGCCCCTCACAGATCTAGCCTGAGCTGAGACCTTGCCAGACCCAGCTAGGTGGGTCTGAGAAGCAACATCCCCTGCCAATGGAATCCCCTATCCTTGCTTTCTTTCCCTTATCCATTAACCTCAGAGTGTCTGTTGGCTCCTTCCAGGTGATCTTGAGCTGTGTCTGTCCTTCCTGTCATGGTCTCCTGACCAAAGCTCTTTCTCTCCCCTCACTGCAGCTCATCTCTTCAATTGACATTTGGGGTTGGCCCCGAAGCCTGGCTGTGGGGATGCTCAGCTAGAGCTCTCACCTGCACAAAGTAAAAAGTCTCCGATTGTTTAAAAATGCATTAATACATTTATCACTCTGAATCAGAGGAAAATAGAAACAAATATGAGAAACACATCTCTGGAAAATATTACTGAATTGTTACAAATGTTAAATGATTCTTGAGGAATAATTTCTATCAGACTATATAATACATAGCTTATATCAATGAAGTTGTTACATTCAAATCATTCAAATGCAGGAGATCCTGTTTACCTACCATTTATATATAATTATGTTGAGACAAAAACAGAGGAGAAAGTCACTCAACTAGTGATAAAATTAAGAATCATATTAATATTTGCTTGTATGGGAATTTAAAAAATATTGAGAAGCTAGAAAAACAGAGAGACCTATAGCAAGATAAAAACCCAACCCCAAAGAAAATAGACACAGAAAGACCTTAATGAATCTAATAAAAGCTGCTTATGACAAACCAGAGGTGAATAACTGAAAACTTTCTCTCTAAATCAGGAACAAGAAAAGGATGCCCACTATCACCAATTCTGCAAACTACTGTACTCAAAAGATCATTCGAAAAAAATCAGGCATGAGAAATAAACAAAAGGAATTAATGTAGAAAAGGAAATAGTCAAATTAATATGATATGCAGATGTCTTGATTCTTTACATAGATGACCAAAAAATTGCACCAAAAACCTTGCAAAATTCATAACCACTCACAACAATGTAGCAGGATACAGAATCAGCACACAAAAATCAATAGGATTTGTGCACACCTATAATAAACTCAGGAGAAATAAATTAAACAAAAAACAATTCACAAGAGCATCAAGAAAAATCAAATACCTTACAATTTACCTAAACAGGAAAGTTAAAAAACACTTTTATGAAAACTACTAAAAAAGGAGATTGAAAAGCATATCAGAAAAGGGAACAATATCCCTTCTTCCTAAATAGGCAGAATTAATATTGTCAAAATAACCATACTTCCAAAACTGATAGATTTAAAGTTTTTCCAATCAAAATACCAATGGCATTACCTACAGAAGTAGAGAAAAAAATCCAAAATTAATATGGAACCAGAAGAGACTAAGAATAGAAAAAAACAATTCTGGGCAAACACAGTAAAAAAGGAGGCATCCCAATACCTGACTTCAAGTTATAGTCCAAGGTTAGAGTGATAAAAATGACACAGTACTAACAATAAAACAGTCATATGTGCCAAAGAACTAGAAGAGAGGATTCAGAAACATCCAGAGAATGATGCAGCTGTCTCACCTCTGACAAAGTGGCCAAAGCATACCTTAGAGGAAAGACACCATCTTTAGAAAATGGTCTGGGAAACTTGCAATCTCTATGGAGAAGGTTGAAGCTGGATCCGTGTCTCTCACCATTCACTGAAGGAAAAATAAAATGGATCAAAGATTAAGGTTTAGAATACAAACAATTAACCTGCTGAAAGATAAAGTTGGTAAAATTCTTCAGGGCATAGGTGTAGGCAAGACTTTCTTAACAAAATTACATAAAAACAAGAGCAATTAGGCTCAGGATTTAGCTCAGTGCTGTGCTGCCTGCCCCATAAGTGCAAGGACCCAAGTTTGATCCCTGGTAGCAAAAAAAAAGATCAAAATCTATAAACATGATCATATCAAATTAAGGAGTGTGTGAATAGCAAAGGAAAATAATCAACCAAGTAAAGATGAAACCTAGGGGATGAAAAATCATTGCAAAGTATTCCTCAGACAAAGGAGTAATATCTAATATATGTGTATATCAAAGAAATTATACCTCCAAAAATAAAAGGCCCAATCAAAAATGGTCAAGTGAAAAGAATAAGCACATCTCAGATGTACAAATGTAAATATGAAAAAAATGATCAAAATCTCTGTTCATTAGATAAAAATAAATTAAAAGCAACCATTTATTTCCTCCAACACAAGAAATAAAAGCCATCATCAAGAAATTAAATAACAGAGGCACAGGAGCTGACAGGTCCCTGGCCTTCTGGAGCCCCACTCCATCCAGCATACCATGCCCACCTGTGATCAAAGAGAGGGTGTGGAACCCTCAATATGACCACCAGCAAGCAGCTTTGGCATATGGGCACCTGCAACCCCACCCCCACCCCCACCTCTGGGCTCCTGGCTGTGGTGCTAGTTGGTTCCATACTACACAGGCACAGGGGTCATAAAGGCCATTGCCTTGAGCTGCAGAAGTGAATAGATAGAGTGCCTCTCTCAGGCTCCTTGATGAAAACTGAAGGGCACTGGAAAAGTAAAAAGAATCTCTGCAACAAAGGCACACCAGACCACCATACTTGGTAAATTGGAGGGATCATCACCTCCCATCACAACCTAAACAATCTTCAGGGGAAGGACACCTGGAACCTACAGTAGAGACTTGCAGAGTTAAAGCCTGCAGAAGTACAGGGAGATAAACTTGGGACTTGCAGCCAGGAATCTGTCTGAATTTCACTGGTCTGTGACTGGCTTGCTGAGACTCATTGACTTATTTCTGCACACTGCTGCCCACATCATCTATTGTGACAGCAAAAACACCCTGAAGGAGGCCCTTCATTTTTATCTTTTATATGTTATTGTCAAAATTATTATTAGTATCATCTGGACTTATTTTTAGTTTTTTTTCTTGTTTTACTCTTTTCAAATTTTTAGTTTTCTCTTTTTCCTTCTCTTTCTGTCTCTCTCTCTCTCACTTGCTCCCTTGCTGTCCCACATTGTTCTTCATTTCCCTTTGTCCTTCTGTTCTGGCTCTAGTTCATATTTCTTCTTTATTTTTCTTTTCTTCTCTTTTTCCTTCTCTCACTTGTGTCCTCTGGCCTCACTGCTAACCTTCCTCTATCCTTTTACCTACTTATCCCTCCATTACCAACTACTTCTAACTCAACATCCTGAAGGGTAAAGTTGCTGTATTGAAGAGTTTATTCTCTATAAATATATGTTGGGTTGGTCCTCAATTTTTATTTAATTCACACAGTTAAAGCTGATAGTTTAATAACTACCAAAAATTGTCATTTTCTAAGATGTATTTGATGCTATGTCTCTAATTGTATCACTTGAGCTAAGGTGTTGTGATTGGTCTAACCAGTCATCCTTCCTGGTGTAATGAAAATGAGAGAGCCTCAGACCCACTACAGACTCAAAACCTAAAGACCAGCTATATCTGAATGACATCTCTGAGAAGCAATCATTCCATAAGGGTTCTAACGAAAAGCAACAAAGATACTTACAACAATCAACTTCAAAGTATCAAACCAGGAAACCAAGAGTGAGGAGACATTTAAGCAAGGCACAAACTCAGAGATTCACCTCACAAAAGGCAAATTCTGGGGGAAATGAGGTGGAAAAGTCTGATAATCAACCACCTGGATGCCCTGAAGTGATAGCACAGGAAGTAACAAAACAGATGAATGAGGCTCTAGAAAAATTCAAAGCAGAAATAATCTCCCAGATAACTATAGAGATGGTGAGGAGAGTGAAAGACATGATTAGAGTCTCTAGAACAGAAAGATAAAACAATATATGAGCTCAGTAACATGTTAGAAGCCATGAATACCCAGCTTAATAAAGAAATGGAAACCATGATTTCTGAACATGAGAAAGAAATGGAATCTATGAAAGAGATTCAAACAGCTATCCAAGAGAGTAAGTTCTAAGTATTCACAGCAGACTAAGGGATTGTGAAGATAGAATATCAGATACAAAAGACAGGATTGCAGTTGATAACCATGAAAGCAGAGATTTCTTAAAAATAGTAAGGGACCACGAGAAAACAATCCAGCTGCTAGAAAATGCAAAGAAGAATAACATAAGAAAGTTAGGAGTCCACAAAAAAGCAGGAGAAAGTACTATTGACTTTAAAAAAACTGTTCACAGAGGTAATAGTAGAAAACTTCAAAGACAGAGGTAGACAATTGGACATACAGATAAGTGAGGCATGTAGAACTCCAATTAGCCATGATTAAAAAAAATTCAAAACTAGACATATACTAGTAGAGATCCCAGAAACCCAACAGAAGAACAAATTCCTACAAGCAGAGAAAGGGAACAAATCACCTACAAAGGAAAGCCCATCAGATTCACAACAGACATCTCAACACAAACCCTCAAATCAAGGAGAGCCCAGCGTGAAGTATCACAAGACCTAAAAGAAAATAACTTCCAACCTAGACTGCTGTATCCTGCAAAATTATCCTTCAAAATTGATGTGGAAATTAGATACTTCCATGACAAAGAACACTTGGGAAATCTTACGAACACCAAAATGGCACTCCAAACAATTTTAAACAATATCCTACAAAAAGACAATGAGGCCCAACTGAGGAAACCACTAGGCAAGGTAAGAAACTAAAGGGAAAGGGAGAAAAATAAGAAATAAAAAAGCCAACAACAGTAAAACATCATGAAAAGGTTGAGTCAATATCCATCAATTATAAGCATTACTGTTAATGGCCTCAATGCAACAATCAAAAAAAATACACTGGCAGAATGGATTAAGAAGCAAAATCCAACAATATGCTGTATGCAAGAAACACATCTAACTTACAAAAGAAATTCATGGACTTAAAGTAAAAGGATGGAAAACAGTTCTCCATGCCAAAGGAACCCCCAAAAAAGCAGAGGTAGCAATCTTATTTGCAGCCAAATTAGATTTCAAACCAAAACTAATTAAGACAGACAAAGATGGTCACCACATCCTTGTGAAGTGAACAATCCAAGAGGAAGAGTTGACAATCATAAATACATATGCACCCAATACAAATTCCCCCAACCATACCAAACAAATATTAATGGACAGGAAAAAACAAAAAAGCACTATTACAATTGTAGTGGGGGACTTCAATATCCCACTATCACAAATAAACAGATCATCTAGACAAAAAAATCAACAACAAAATTTTTTGATGAAACCAATCTTTTGAAGAAATGGACTTAATAGATGTGCACAGAATGTTCCACACCACAAAATCAGAATATACATTATTTTTGGCTGCACAGGGGGTTATTCTCAAAAATAGACCACATATAGGCTCATAGGACATATCTAAGTAAATGTAAAAGAATTGAAGTTACTCCCTGTATATTATCAGACCATAGAGCAATACAATTGGAGATCAATAACATAAGAAACTGCAAAACCCACACAAACAGGTGGAAATTGAATAACACCCTCCTGAACAACCAGTGGGTCACAGAAGGAATTAAAGAATAAATTAGACAATTTGTACAAGTAAATGATAATGCCAGTACAACATACAGGAATCTATGTGACACAATGAAACCAGTTCTATGTGGGAAATTCATAAGCACTGAATGCCCATATTAGGAAAAGAGAGAAAACTCAATTAAATAACCTCAAGCTCCTAGACAAAAGAGAGCATAACAAACCCAAAGCTCCTGCAAGAGAGGAAATTCTAAAGATCAGAGCAGAAATCAATGCAATGGAGACTAAGAGAATGATACAAAAAATCAACAAATCAAAGAGTTGGTTTTTCAAAAGAATAAATAAAATGAATAAACCCTTTGCCAACCTTATCAAAAAAAGGAAAGAAAAGGCTCAAATCCATGCAATTAAGAACAAAAAAGGTGAAGTCACAACAGACCCAGCAGAAATCCAGAGGATCATCAATACTTACTTTCAGAACCTGTACTCTAATAAAATGGAAAACACAGAAGAAATGGACAAATTCCTAGATACATACGAATTGCTAAAGTTAAATAAAGAAGATATAGAAATTCTGAGCACTTCAATTACAATGACTGAAATTGAAAATGTAATAAAAAAATTACCAATAAAGAAATGCCCAGGTTCTTATGGCTTCACTGCTGAATTCTACAAGACATTTAAAGGAGAACTATCAGCATTACTCTTTAAACTCATCAAGGAAATTGAAAGGGAAGACAGGCTTCCAAATTCATACTGGTTCCCATAAAAGGTGACGATATACCATCATGATACACAGATGTGTTATTACTTCAAACATATGAAAATGTTGTTCTTTTAACTTCTATATTATTATTCAGTAGCTATTTTACTATTAAATCCACACCATTAATCCAACCAAACAACCACACAGCTGATGGCATCAAGGAGGACCGATCACAGGTGTGAGCAGTTAAACAACACCAAGTGCAAGGAGACGTGTGTGTTCATCACGCTACTCCCTGGCATCCTTCATGCACACTCTAGGCTGTCTGGCTTGTGTGATTATCCCAGTGTTTCAGGCTGTGTGTTGGCTCTGTGCTTTCTCTTCAGCTGATGGCCAGACACTGGCACTTCTCACACTGCCTGAATCCAGGACCTTCAATGGTGAATCTTCCCCAGGGTCCAGAACAGTGCTCAGGACTGTACCCGGCTGCCTGTCCCAGGCCCACGAGGTTCCCTCCCCTGCTTCCCAGAGCCCCACTCAGCTGGAGCCTGTCTTCCAGCTCCCCCACCTCTGCCTCTTATTCCAATGCCCAACTGACATTTAGGTTTTGTTAAACTTTCCTCAACCAAAATCATTTCCTGTTCTCCTCACCACTGATGATGTGCTGTGTGAAGGAGGTACATGCTTTGGGAGAGCTAAAGCAGGCTAGGGGGAGAGCTGACCCAGGGTGGCTCCCAGGAGTGGCTTCGAAGGCAGCTTTGGAAGTGAGGTCACGGGGAAGATCATTCCAGGAGAGAACAGAAAGTACAAAGGTCCTGGGGCTGAAGCCTGCTGGACTGTGGTGACTGGCAAGAGGCCCAGGTAATTGCAGCAGAGGGAAGGGGGCAAGAGCAGGGCAGGGCCAGGGTGGGCTTGGAGGACACTATGAGCCCTGGCTTTCACTGTGGTGGGCAGTGGAGGTAGGACAGGAGAGGCCAGGATGAAGGGGCCTGACCTTAGAGATGGGAAAACAATCCCACATCAGTCCTGAGCTCGAACGAGCTCTGGGCCCAGAGGGACAGGTGTCCCCATCCCTGGGAGGTGGGGGGCATTGAGGTGTGGAGGAAGTCATGCAGCCAGAGAAGGAGCAAGCCATGGGAAGATGAGGCAGGGACACCTTGGGCTGCAGTCACACAGGGCCTGATGGCAGCCGCACCCACAGCCGGTGACTCAGAAGTGAGGACACCCTCAGCACACACCTACACAGAGGCTGGGCCAGGGACACACGGAGCTGTCATCCATGGCATAACTGTACCACACGCCTCCATCACACATGACTACATGTGCATGAATCTACCACACACATGTAACCACATACGACTCTGACATGCACACATGACGGTACTGCATGCATGCCCCCACTACACACTTCCACCACACACACAGCTCTGCCCTAGACACCTCAGCATGCCCTCCTGCTGAGCCAACACTGCTAATGCAGGGCATGCGCTCAGTTCTCCCCATGTCCCTTGCTCTGCACTTCTGCCAGGCCTGGTCTTCATCCACCTTGCTGTTCACCAGGGACTCAGTCTTCCAGGTGACTTTTTTTTCTTTTAAATTCTTATATTGGTACATTTTAGGTATACAATACATTTACATTTATCATTGGGTGCTTGTACCTGTACATGATGAATCTTGGTTCTTATTTTTTTCCCCATTACCTGTGTGGCCTTCACCCCCTCCACCCTTCCCGATTTACATAGATTTCATTTCCATTTTTTTTCTTTCCTTGCAGGTGACTTTGAATGCATGTGAGTGTGGGGTACATGGAAAGGGCCTGCATTGGTGCTCGAGCCTGCACACTGCAAGCGAGCGGTAGGACCTGAGGGCACAAACATGGTTGATTCTTTGTCATTCCATGGCCAACTCTGTGTTCCAAGGCCCAAATCCTGCTGGCCACCTCTGCCCAGGCCCCACAACCCTGCTGTTACTTTCAGACTTGGCACAGCACCAGTGCCAGGCCTCCTGATTACAGCTTGCTGGATCCTTAACTGCAGTGGAGAAGGAGGGAGGGCAAAGTCCACAGCAGCCCAGCCCAGCCAACTCCTGAATCCCTGGGTTCTGGGGCAGTGGGAAGTCTCAAAATAGCAGCCTAAGAATGGCTATTATCAAAAAGACAAGAGATAATGTTGGCAGGGACATGGAGGAAAAGGAACCCCATACACTGCTGCTGGGGTGTGGATTTGATACATTGTGGGGTTCCTAATGAAGTCAAAAATAAAACTACTGTTTGAGCCAGCAATGCTTTTTCTCAGTGTACACCCAAGGGAGATGAATCATCACCTCTTAAAGATAGCTGCATTCCTGTGTCCACTGGAGAATTATCACAGTGGCAAAGATATGGAAACAACATAAGTGTGCAATGATGGATGAATAGATACAGAAAATGTAATACACACAATCATATTCATCCTTCAAAACATACTTACGTGTATGTGTCATGGATTATTCGGCCTTACAGAAGGTCTTGCCATTTGCCATAACATAGACATACCCAGAGGACACCACAGGAAGTGAAATAAACCAGACAACAGAAAGAAAGCTAGTGCATGATACTACTGCTATGTGTGGACATTTAGTTTCTAAAAGCATAAAGCTGAGCTAGGGATTTAGCTCACTGGTTCCACTGCCTGCTTTGCAACCAGAAGGTCCTGAGTTCAATCCCTGGTACCAAAAAAAAATAGTGACATGATTTCTATCACCTGATTCATTCCATATCCCATTTTCCTCCAAACTGTCCTTCTTGGTAACTTTCCAGATCAGCATTTAATCCAACCAGTGGTAGCTTGTCCAGCAATTTCATTATTTTTATCTAAATATTGTATTTTTGTAATACCTATTTAGTTAAAAGATGTTGCATTTTGTGATTTTTATAGTTTCTCCACACTCTATACTTCCTGTTCATTATAAATAAGACATAAAGTACTCATTAAACCTAAAGGTTCCTGGTTCAAAAGAAAAGTGTCCTCAAGGCAGGACAGGGCATTTTGTCCCTTCTGAGCCCTCTGGGGCAGCAGGGGAGCTATCAGTGAGCCTGAGAGCAGAGGTGGCATCTCTGCCATCTGAGGCACCTTTTTCTTTGGGCACTGTGGGGACCGGGTGACCAGAGCCTGTCTCCCACACAGGTAGAAGCGAGGACAACACAGCAGGGTGTTCAGGCCGGAGCCTCTGTGCATGACCTCCCTCCTTCTCCCATGCCCAGGTCAAGAGGAGCTGAAGAACAGTAGCTGCCCCTGTATGCTGTGTCCTTCACCAAGGTCAGTCACCTGAGTGGCCCTGTCACAGCCCCTGGTGACCATCCGTGGAGGACCATGCCCAACACTCAGAGATCTTCTGTACTCTGCCTCCTCAGCTAAATGAAAGCTCTAACCCTAACCCTAAGGCTGACCCTGACCTGGACACCGCTTGTTCAGTGTGGTACCTGGGAAACCATCCTACATTGGCAGAGGGTCCAAGGTAGGCAGAGGCATGGGAAGAAAGCCTCACACAGCCTTGCAGCATGGAAGGAGGGGTCGAATCAGAGCAGAGTGCCCACCTATGCCTCCTCACTGAGCAGAAGTCCTGACTTTCACCAGCAAGCCCTGCCAGACTGGAGCACTGGTGGGTGGCTTAGGGTCCCAGGCTGGGTGCTGTCCTGGGACCACAGTCACAGGCACATGGCCGTAGCTGATGGAATGTCCTCACAGAGGCGGGAGGTACAACACTGGCTGGGCTTGTACCCCAGCACCACAACACACAAAGGACACTGCAGGGAGGGGTCCACCATGTCTGCCTGCAGGTGGTGGGCTCTGGAGGGAGCCGGAGCCATGAGGTCACCTGCCAGTGAGTTTGTGGTCCTGAGAAGGAAGCAGGGTGGGGCAGGGCATGAGAAGTAGAAGTGCTGGTCTTGAGCAAACCAAGACTGGCAGAGGTCTCAGTTTCCCCTCTAGCTATTGTATCAGAGATTGGGCTCAGGGGCTTGTATTTGCACCTGGATGGTCACTGTGCACTCAGGTCCAGAAGGGATAGGGAAAAAGGCAACAGGGAGACTGTGGAAGTAAGATGACCCGAGATCTCCAGGGCCCTGGGTCCTCAAACCCCTGGAATATGCACCCCACTGAGAGCTGTCTGCCTCTGCCTCCTGACCCTTTATGTTAAAGTCTGGCACTGCTCTCCACAAGCACTTTCCTTTAGGCACTGCTGGGACCCAGGGCCTTCACACTGGGCCACATCCCCATCCCTTTTTCTGTGTGTATTTGGAGACAAGTTCTCATTAGATTATTAAGTTGCCTTGGCTGGGCTCAAATTCATGGTCCTCCTGCCTCAGCCTCCCTGAGAGCTGGAGCACAAGCATCCCCAGCACCCAGCTTCCTGACCCTTCTTGAGGCTGCTGTGCCTGGGACTTGGTGCCCTGAGGGCATCGCTGTTGACTCCAACTCCGTAACGGCTGGCAACCAGCCTCATCATGCCCCTGCCCTGGTGACAATGCACAGCACAGCCTAGCCCCAGCCACTGTGGGCTCCCTGGAGGAAGGACAGGGGCCCCAAGACCTGGAAGTCCCTGCAGACAGACAGGATAGGTCAGCAGGCAGCAGGGAGGGAGAGAAGGAACACTCGCCACTCAGACTCCTCTGGCTCCATGTGCTGGCTGAGAAGCCAAGCCATCCTGCAGATGAGCACTAAGATCTGGCCTTAGCTCTGTCTTTTCTTATCATTGTTTAGTATGATCATGTTCACAGAGTAGGTTGGTGTGCGTGCCTGACACACTTCCACTCTTCCCATCCCCTGTCCCTCCAACTCTTCTCCCCTCCCTGTTTCCTATCTTTCATCTTTCATTTCGCTCTTTCATTTGTGTATATGTCGGGTTTCTTTAACCCTGAGATACTGCAGCTCCCACATCTGGTTTAGGCTCCCATGGCAGCCCAAGGTGCATCCACTTCCCACAGGAGTTAACACTAAGGAGGGAGACCAAGAGAAAGGCCTTTGGGGGCTCCTGTTCCGCTGCTTTCCCTCACCAGGACTGAGCATTCACCCATGCCCAGCCGCGGTCCGAGTGTGGGCACCTGGGAGCCACAGCCCAGGTGGGTAGCAGGGCGGGCCTCTTGGTGCTGCCCCACTTCCTGACCCTGGCATCCTCTCCACATCCCAGGAGTTCCTGCTCAAGGTGGGGAACCTAAGAGGCAGGGTCATGCAGATGATTGGGCACCTGTTGAATGCAGACTTGGGCTACTATGAGGCCTTCAAGGAAATGCTGCAAAGCTTCATCTTCTTCTGTGAGCCCAGGTGGGGAGTGGGGTGGGAGTTGAAAGGGGCAGAGGTCATGGCTCCCGGGGAGGACTGGACAAACAGCTTCCTGGAGGAAGGAGGGTCCTATACAACCGCCCCTGCAGCCTGTAGCTGAAGGCTGCGGACTCCCACAGAGAAGGTTTTCAAGACATCAGAGAGAAAGGAAGGGATTCACTGGGCACAAACTGAAAGCTACACACAGCATCAGAGTGTGGCTCCTGGGGGCACTGTGGTCTGGAGCTACATGGGTTTCAGGGGCTGTGGTGATGCCCAGACAGGGCCATGGGGTGTGCATCCTGCTCCCCATCTGGCCACCCATGGGGCTGTCACAGTGCGGACTCCCTGTGTTTCACACTGAGATCTGAGGCCCAGCAACACCACTGTTTCCTCCAGGGGGCAGGGCAGGATGCTGGGCTCAGGGGAAGAGCACAGGCCCAGAGCCCACTTTACAGGTTCACCATGCCTTGCAAATTCCCTTAGGAATTTTTTCCCAAGTGAGTTTCCTGGAAGGAAAGGGCTTGAGTAACTTGTGTCCTGAAGCTGAAGATTTTCTTAGAAGTGAGTTTTATCCAGTTTCCAGTTGACTATTCAGCTATAAAAAATGAGAAACTAGAGACATTTATAGCTAAATAGATGCATATTGAGGACATACTCTTAAGTGAAATAAATAGGACACATGTGTAAATACCGAATAGTTTCTCTAGTGTGAGAAACTGAAAATGTAAATAAGGATTAAAATGAATAACTGATAATGGGAAATAGGAAGAAGATGTCCAAAGGGTAGGGCAAGTGGGAGGGGTAGGAGAAAGGAAAGAAGGGAAAGGAAAAATTATGAGAAAAGGAAAAAAATGGAAAGAAAGTCTTTGTAAATAGGCAGGGGTGGAGGGGTGAAAGGAAGACAGCAAATGGGAAAAAAAGAACCAAGATCCATCATGTACAGGTACAAGATCCCAATGATAAATGTAAATGTATTCTATTCCTAAACTGTACCAATAAAAGAATATAAGAAAAACACTGCAGTTTTAAAATTCCAATTTCCACCCATTGTGGTGGCACACACTTTTCATCCCAAGCACTTGGGAGGCTGAGGCAGGAGGATCACCATGAGTTCAAGGCCAGTCTGAGCTATATCCATGTCTCAAAAACCCTACCAAAATCCCAATTTCCTTGTCTGTTTTCTGCCTATCTTCATTTCTTCCATTCCACCTCAAAGAAGGAAGAAATAAACCAGGTGAACATCTGTAAAGGAATGGGAGACAGGGAGGCATCGGGCAGTGCTTTCTGAACTCTGGGGATGGGGTTTGGCACCCCCAGAGCCAGGACCTGAGAACTCGCCCTGCAGTGCATCCCAGTGGCACCTGTCAGAACCCCACTTTGAGATGAGGAGCCAACGAGTCTGCCCTCCTGTGATGCAGACTGTCACCTCTACTGGGCCAGGGCTCCACACAGGGGCTCTTGCCAGCTTTGGTTCAGGTAAATGTGCCAGGGGTGCTGACCCAGAACCTGCCCCACCTTGGTCACTGGCCCCTGGAGGATCTGTGCAGATGAACCCATTGACTCTGAGAGGCAACATGCATCAGACCTTTTCAGGCCCAGGATTCCTAGCTGGGGAGCCCCTAGGGGGATACTGAGGCACGCAGCCCCCTCCACACCCCCTACAACTTCTCAGCCTTGGGGTTCAGGGTGAATCCACTGAAATTCAAGCCAAGCACTGACATGGGGAAGAGGGAGCACAGGAAGTCTTAAGAGAACGAGGGGTCTCGGGATGTCCACACTGCATTTGGGGCCCTGGCTGTGTCCTGAAGGGCAGCAGGTGAGTCCTGGGTCTCTGCCAGCCTTGGTGGCCCAGGCTTCTCCCACATCCTCTCCATCTGTTTCCCTCTGCCTCCCTCCAGCCTCAGGTTCCATGAGATTATCGGGGACTTTGACCAGCTGCCCCAGGCCCTGCACCAGGCCCTCCAGCCGGACACAGTACAGCTGCACTCAACAGCAGAGGAGGTGGAGATGGCTGGAAATCATGTCCACGGTCACCTACAGGACGCCTGACCCCCTGTGGCCCAGGGCATGCCTGACCACTGACTTCGTGGTCATGGCCACTCCTGCCAAGGCCACCCTCCCCCTCTGCTTCTGGCTGCCCCTGTCTGGCAGCAGGGAGGATGCGCTGCACTTGGTCCAGTACAAGAGCACCACCAAGGCGATCCTGGCCTGCACTCAGCACTTTTCGGAGCATGATGGCATCCACAGCAGCAGGTCCATCACCGACTGGCCCTCCCACTTCATCTACTACCTCAAGCACATATTCCCTAATGGCACCAGGGGCATCCTGGCCTCCTACACCCTGGATGATGACACCCACTTCTCAGCCATGGACCACGTGTGGGTGGTGGACATAGTGCTGGACGCCCTGGCCGGCATCCACGACTGCTCCAAGGAGGAGCTCTGGGCCCTGTGCCCTTACTCTTTTGTCAAAAACTGGGGCCATGACCCCCACTCCATGGGTGGCTTCACCTTCTTCACCCCCTTTCAATTAGTGGAGTATGCCAAGGACCTCAGCCAGCCAGAAGGGTGGGTGTACTTCGACGGGGAGCACATGGCCCTGCCCCAAGGCTGGATTGACATGGCCATCAAGTCCAGTCTCAGGGCAGCCAAAAGCATCCATTCGGCTGCGGGTCTGGTTGAGGGACAGGAACCCGGGATGTGAGAGGGCCCACTCCAAAAAGGAGCTGTAGGCCACTAGCAAGTCCAGCCAGCATGGCTCACCAGGACTCACAGAATTCACTCACACTTCATGCTCACCTCTGCCAGATCAAGGTCCTACCTACATTACCCACCCGAGCCCCAATACTGTCTCCACTGTGAGAGCCCCTGATACAGCCATTAAAACAGCAAAGCATGCATTGAGTTTAGACTATCAACAAGTGTTCAGTCTACATCCTGGGTGGCATCTGTTATTAGCTTTCCCATCACAACACCCACACCCATGACTTAAAACTATGCTAGCTCCAAAGCAATACCTTCCTGCAGGAGGGCATTGTGGACACCACTGCTGACTCCTGGAAGCTGGGAAGTAGCAAGGGAGCTGTACAGACAAGAAGGGCTGAGGAGCCAGAGGTGGACCCCAAGACCACCCATACACAGTTGCTCCACCAAGCTCCTGGAGTCACAAGCCAATCAGGCTGACACCACCCCAACCAACAAAGGACCTCACTCAGCCCAGGGCCAAAGGCCAGACCCTCGCTTTCCTGGCCCCTTCCAGGCCTCTGCTCTTCTCTCTCTCCTTTAATCTGAGGCTAGCCCCATCTCCCCTCCCTACATCCCACCACTGTGAATCAAAGAAGCTGGGGACTCAGTTACCTCCCCAGTCCACACCATCACAACCCCACTGTTCACCTTCTAATATCATTCTATTCAGATGAGGAAACCTGGCTCTCAGAGAGATGAATGCTGGTCACAAATGGTGCTCATGGCCCCGGGCATTTAGCCCAGTGGTTCCACTGCCTGCCTCAATGCACAAGTTCCCAAGTTTGACCCCCAGTACCAAAAAAACAAAACTCAAAAAACAAACACATCCCAAAGTGACTCAGACTTGAACCTGACTTCAAGTATAATTCCAAACCTTCACTGTTCTTCTAGGCTCTGCCACTCTCTCATTCTTTTTGTGGTCCTGGGCAATTAGCAATTCTGTTTGGAAATATCCAGGAATGAATGTGTTATGTGTTTGAACAAATAAAATTTCTCAGGGTTCCCAGGGCTGTAACTTTCCTCACTTTCCAGGCCTTTCCATCTTGGTAGCCCTTGGAAGTGAAGAGGCAGACAGACAGAAGAACAGACAGCAGCAGAGAGATTCACGAGGGCTGAGGTACAGATGGATGGGGTCTGGGAAGCCTAGCACTGGCAGTGCCCTGCCCTGAATTTTGTCTCTAAGAGACACCCTGGAGTGGGGTCAGTCACCCTTGGGGCACAGAAAGAGGCCAGCTGGGGATTGATTTCTCATGGTCCATTACTAAGAAATCTCTCTTTTCATGGTCACTAACCACAATCCTGTCTTCTATGTCTGATATTCTATTTTCACATTCACTCAATATGCTGTGAATACTTTCAGTGGAGTAATTAATCTCCTGGATATCTATTTGAATCTGTTTCATGGATTCCATTTCTTTCCTATGCTGGGCAATCATCGCTTCCATCATGGTCCTGAGCTCATCTATTTTATATCTGTTTCTGTTCTCGAGTCTCTAATCATGTCTTTCATTCTGCTTACCATCTCTGAAGTTATCTGGGAAATTGTTTCTCTTGAATTTCTCAAGAATCTCTTTCATCTGTATTGTTACTTCATCTACTATTAGTTCAGGGTGTCCAGGTGGTTGATTATCAGATTTTTCCACCTCATTTCCCCCAGAATTTGCCTTTGGTGATCTGGATGTCTGGCTTTGTTCCTTGATTAAGTGTCTTCTCATTTCTAATTTTGTTGGTAGTGCTGTTTTTTGGTTTAATTTCTGGGCTGTTACTTCAATATTGCTTATTGTGAGTATCTTGATTACTTGTTTTTAGAGCACTTATGTAGTGATTGCTGCTCAGATACATCTTCCAGGTATAGTTGGTCTTTTTAGGCTTTGAGTCTCTAATGACTCTTAGACAATTTCATTTTCAGTATAACAGAAAGGACAACTGATTAGATCAATCATGACATCTTAGCCCAATTGCTACAATCAGGAAAAGCAATAGCATCAAACAGCCTAGAAAATGACAATTTGTGGTAGCAATTAATCTGTCACCTTTATGTGAACTAGATCAAATTGATGTTCAACCCAAATATGTTTGTAGTAAATAAACACTTCAGTATAGCAAATTTATCCTTTGAGATAAGGATTTAGAAAAGGTTAGGCAGGGATGGATAAAGAGATAGGAGAGGAAAAGGTTAGAAGTGAGGCTAGAGGACACAGGAAGATCATGCAAATTTGGGGAGACTTTTGAAGGCAAGAGGAAGAGAAAGAGCAAAGGAACATTGATGAGAATAGAACAAAGTAACCACCATAGGGATGCTAGAAACTTTATTCATCTTCCTATAAGATTAATGACAGTTGAGAGAAAGGAAGAGAGAGAAAAATCCAAAATAGGACAGGAACAAAGAGGGAGAGAAATGCAGAAAAAGAATGGAGAGGAAAAAATTAGAAGAAAAAAGAGAAAAAAATATATATATATATATGAAAAAAGGGCCTCCTTCAGGGTATGTCTCTGTTGTCCTGGTAGACAACGTGGGCAACAGTGAGCAGATCTAAGTCTATTAGTCTTAGCAAATCAGCTGTAGTTCACTTAGATTCAGGCTGATTTCTGGCTGCAAGGCCCAAGTTAACCTCCCTGACCTCTTAAAAGATTGAACTCTGCAAGATTCTACTGCAGGATCTATCTGTCCTTCCCCTGAAGTGCGCCCAGGTTTCTATGGGAGGTGTTGATCCCACTGACTTATCAGCCATGGTGGTCCAGTGTACATTTATTGAAGAGGTTTTCTTCACTTTCCCAGTAGGCTCCAATTTTCATTGAGGACGAGCCTCAGAGAGGCCCTCTCTGTTGTTCCCTTCTGCTGTAACTTCTGGAGCTCATCACCCTTTATAGCCCCTTAGTGCCTCGGCAGTGTGGATTTTTATACCTCACAGCCTTTGTGGCCAGCTCAGGGGTTGTGGTTCTGGCATCAGAGGCAGGACACATTCTTTACCCCATATCTGAAGAAGAAAACTAGGTTGCTTCCATATTTTAGCTATGTTAAAAATGCATCCATGAAGAGAAAGCTGATATTCCTTCAGCAGACTAATTCTCGTCCTTAGATACAAGGGAGGAGATTCCTCCATTATATGGTAACTCTATAGTTACTCTTTTGAGGGACCTCCACACTGTTTCCCTTGATGGTGGTGCTAATATGCAAACCTGTGAATGCGGCCCAAGGGCGATTTTACTCTACACCTCACCCACACTGTCATCTTTCATCTTTTTGACAGTAGCCATCTTAACAGATGTCAGGTGATGTCTCCTTGCAGGTTTAGTTTACATTTCCTGATGACTGGTAGTGATGAGAATGTTTCCCATGTATCTAAGTGCCAATTTACATCTTCTTCTGAGAACTGTCTATGTAGGTGCTCTGTCCTCTTGGACTGGATTATTTGTGTTCTCCATATTGAATTCTTTCAATTCCTTAAATATTTCCACATTAGTCACATATCAGTATATGGACTGCAAATACTTCCTCCCAGTCTGCAAGTTGTTTCTTCACTCTATACAGTTTTTTCTTTCTCAGGAAAAAAATAGTTTAATGAACTCTTGTGTGAATGTTTGTTTGTTTGCTTTATTATCTGAGATTAGGAGTCACATCCACGAAGTTTTCATCCAGCTTAATGAGAGGATGCCCATTCTCTCCAATGCCCCTATGTTCTCTTCTCACAGTTACACAGAACAAGGTTTTAAGTGATGAAGTTTCTGAGGTGATTTTTGTATGTGGCATCAGATAAGCATCCTACTTCATTCTTCTACTTGTGAATAGAAAGGTGTTCAATACCATTCTCTACTCTGTATTTATGGAACATTGTGAGAGTTCAGTTGATCTTGGGTGAGGGCTTACTTCTGGGCTCTCTCTCTCTTGAATTATGATGGGCCAATGTAAGGCAGAAGATTACAGCATGGCAAAACAGCTGGGCATCTGGGCATGATCTGTTTTATGGCTTCTGTCTCGATGTCCACCCAAAGCCTCAAACAGTTATAGGTGGGACTTTCAGAGGTGGCTGGATCTAGGTGGCTGGGAATAAGTGTGTGATGCTGGAATCAAGAGTGAGTGAATACTAAATTAGTTTGGCACAGTTGATTGGTTCAAGATATTTCTGGGAGTGGAATATGGGAAGGCTCTCTTGGGTAGGAGTGATCCCCACCCTAAGGATATATAGCCTGGATAGAATATAAGGGACAGGAAGAAGGCTGCTGTGGTTGCTTGTCACTTGCTGTTTACCACTAGCTGCCTGTCCCGGCCCGCGGGTAAGTCAACGGAGACCCTAGAGGGGGAGCGAGGATGAGAGGGGACAGGGGACACGAGAGATGGAGACAAGACAGGTTTCTGATCAAGTCTCGTTTATTGCAGAAGCTGTTACAACATATATACCGTAGGGCTAGAGGGGAGGAGCAAGAGGAGGGTACTGGGGCTACTTCCTTGTTGCCGGGTAGATTTGCAGCAGGCCCGGATATGTCCATAAAAGGCACTCAAGAGTTCTAGCGGGGGGGCAAGGCCCCCCACAGGTCCTCCCTTTAAAATTATAATTTTAGAAAGGCGTCAGGAGAGCCAAGCCTGCGGGGGCTGAGCCTGTCTTGGGTCAGAGCAACACACGTGTCTGCACCGTGCACCTTACCCGTCATCGGTTAACCAGAGAATCAAGGCTCTGGCACCTGTCTTAGGCGGCACACGAGGGCTCTCTCATTGCATGGCACGCTTGCTCAGTTGCCCATCATTGGCTTGCCAGCCCACTCACCAGGTGGGGCGAGAACACTTCGCCACGGCAAGGACCTAATCGATGGTCCGACATTCGTCCTGGTCAGCCATTGCCAATCTATTATAGTAGACCTGTATGGGCGCTGTTTTTATTGCCTCTATCTGGGCTCTAAGAAAGGCCATGATTTTGTTATAAAGTACGGGCCCTAAAGAAATGAGCAAGAGTAGACCCAATAAGGGTCCCAGCAAAGGGAGGAGATAAGGGAGGAAACCATTGAGGCCAGTCCAGAGGGGATTTTGAGTGAATTTTTGTCGTCATCTGTTTAAATCTTCCTGAAGTTCGCGAATTTTTCCCCTGACGATCCCAGATTTGTTGGCATAAAAACAGCAATGTTCATTTAAGGCTAGACTGTGAATAAGAGAGTTAAGCTACCCTGATTAAGCTTTTGAAGATAACCAATGTGGACATGCTACAATAACATATTCAGAACTTAACCAATATGAACGTTTTGTAACAACATATTTAGTGCTTAAATATCAAGGACAACCAATACAATCAATTTATAACATATTTAGATAATATTCATTGTGATATGTCTCCCATAAGATTATATAATATAAAATTTACTAGGGGGTCCCTTTAATGAATTAAGACCAGAATAATCATTTTCTGGGTGGCCACTTCTATATTCATCAAAGGGAGTTCCCATCTATAATCGTTTTGACAAACAATTAAGAATATATATCTTTTTATTTTATAACTGTTAATTGTAATTTGATTGTTGCGTGTGGGTAACAATGCACGTCACTTTCATAAAATAAATTTCAGTGGTACTTTGATCAATTAACAACCTGGGAAGAAAAGCATGTCTTTAGTTTAATAATATTATCTATAAGTCAATTTAACAATAGGCGAATATCCTTTGAAGAGGAAGGAACATATTGAGCTCAACTGTACAAACACAAACAACAGACAATAGACAAACATATAAGACAGTGTGTAAAATTAGGGTGCACCCAAATATAACTAGCCAAATTGAATTATACTATACTCTTGATGATTATTAGATTGTAATTGTAGGTGCCATTGTTAACTGGTTAAGATTGGACAACGTCAGGTCATCGGCATCATCAGCACACCTATCAACTTGTTTTACTAGGCGTTCTGGGAGCCACCTGGCTGACTTCATTTCCTTGGAGTAAATACACACCGATCCTCAGCCCCAGATAAGTACAGGATCCGGCCCGTGCCATGAGTGGTCCAGGGGGTCTTTCCACATCACCGAGGCAAATTGTCATTGCGTCTCTGGTTGCCAGAAACGATTGGCTGCAGATAAACCTTTGGCATCCAAATTTAAGAAGTTAAGAATAAATAGTGCATGTGATATCAGATTTCTAGGAGACCCCTTAGTAGGATACCATTCCCCCTTTTTTATTTTGTCTAAAGTAATTTTAAGTGTGAGATTAGCCCTTTCTATAATGCCTTGTCCCTGTGGATTATATGGGATTCCCGTTATATGTGTTATTGTAAATTGTTTGTAAAATTTGGAGAAGCCAGAGCTGATATAGCCAGGACCATTATCTGTTTTAATTTGTTGTGGGCAGCCAAGCACTGAGAAGGCAGTGAGGAGATGAGCAATGACGTGTTTAGTAGCTTCCCCAGATTGCAGGGTGGCAAATATGAATCCACTATATGTATTAATGTTGACATGTATATATTTAAGATTTCCAAATTTAGGGTAATGTGTGATGTCCATTTGCCATAGGGCATTTGGAATCAAGCCACGAGGATTAACTCCCAGATGAGGTGTAGGAAGGTGCAGAGTGCACGTAGGGCAGGCCTTAACAATTTGTCTAGCTTGTTCTCTAGTAAGCTTATACATAAGGCGAAGCGTGTGAGCATTAAGATGATGGAATTGGTGTGCCTTCTGTGCTTGGTCAATCGGACTGGGGGCATCAGTATTTATTGAATAGGCAAAAGCCTGAGGTCTTGTGGCTAGGTCTGCTAAGCGGTTGCCCTCTGCAAGTGGGCCGGGTAGGTTAGAGTGGGCTCGAAGGTGCCCAATGAAAAAGGATTTGGATCGTTTTCTGATTAGATCTTGTAATTGGAGGAAAAGACCACCAGTCTGAGAGGCAAGTTTGATCAGTCCACATGTTTCTAATAAGGGAACAGATTGGGCAATGTAAGCACTGTCAGTAAAGAGATTAAAAGCTCAGGCAGGAAATGCGGTAAAGACCGCTATGACTGCCTGGAGCTCGGTTAACTGGGCCGAAGAGTGGGCGGTTTGGAACTGGACAATGTTATCATCCCACACATAGGCAGCCATTCCAGTGGAAGAACCGTCTGTAAAAACGGGTAGAGCCTCTGGCAGAGGAAAGCAAGAAGTGATCTTCGGGAAAATGAAGTCATGTCTGTTGGCAAAGTCAATAAGTTTGCTGGGAGGATAGTGGTTGTCCAATAACCCTGAATAAGAAGCAAGAGCAATTGGGCAGGAATCGGTGGTTTGTATAAGCCAATCGACCTGGTCCTTAGGGTAGGGTTGGATAATGACATCAGGTTCTTTTCCAAAGTACATCTTTCCATGGTCTCTGCCCAAGATAACTAGGTCTGCAACTGCAACATAATAGGGGTAAAAGACCCGCTTAGGGGAAACTGGGAGATGAACCCACAAAAGGGGAGCGGTTTGCCAAAAGACAGCAGTGGGAGAGAGGGAGGTTTTGCAGATGATATACTGTAAAGGAGAGTTATAATCCATAAAATTAATTGTTTGATTTTGAATGGCTTGTTCCACTGTACTGATGGCTTTGCGCCCCTCGGCAGTGAGCTGTCGAGGTGAAGTAGGGTGGTTATCACCTTGTAGGGTATCATAGAGAGGCTTCAGGTCATGTTTAGTGAGCTTTAAATAGGGCATAAGCCAATTAATGTCTCCTAGCAATTTTTGGAAGTCATTTAAAGTCTTAAGACCGTCCAGCCGCAAGGTAAGCTTTTGGGAGGAAATGTGACGTCCCTTCATCTGAAATCCAAGGTAGTTATAAGGGTCTTTTAGTTGAACCTTATCAGGGGCAATCTGGAGGCCATGAGATTCAAGTGCCCGTCGAAGGTCAGCATAACAAGCTAAAACCTCACTTCCTAATTGCCCCGCTACAAGGATATCATCCATGTAATGGATAATATACATTTGAGGCCAATTGTCTCGGGTGGATTGGAGTGCCGCGGCTACAAATGACTGGCACAGGGTGGGACTATTGGCCATGCCTTGGGGCAGAACCAGCCACTGAAAGCGCTGCATTGGGGTACAGAAATTGGTCGCTGGAAGGCTAAATGCGAAGCGTTTTTGATCAGCAGGATGTAAGGGAATGGTGAAAAAGCAATCCTTTAAATCAATAATAATCTTGTAATACCCAAGGGGAATGGCTACCGGCGAAGGGAGACCAGGTTGTAAAGCTCCCATGAGTACCATGGTTTTATTAACTGCTCTAAGATCTTGTAAGAGTCTCCATTTTTCCGACCGTTTTTTAATGACAAAAATGGGAGTATTCCAAGGGGAGTGGCTAGGAATAATATGGCCAGCATGAAGCTGTTCCTGCACCAACTGTTGAGCTGCTGACAATTTCTCCTTAGAGAGGGGCCACTGATCGACCCACACTGGATCATCTGAGAGCCAGGTAATCTTTTCAGCATGGGCCACAGGAGTGTCAATGGCCCCTATGGAAAATGGCCTAGCCCTGCCCGAGGGGGCCGAGGGACAGGCTCAATGGGGTGAGTAAGGTTTGTAGGGTGTTTCCCCAGTCCCGTTCCTGGAATGTACCCATTTTTAAACATCTGCATAGTGACAATTTCATTGGGGCTGGAAATAATTATCCCCATTTGTGATAGTAAGTCTCTTCCCCATAGATTAATAGGTAACCCTGAAATGATATAAGGTTGAATGGTGCCCTGATTACCATCTTGGTCTCTCCAGGTCAGATCTTTGGCACTTTGTTTAGGATTTTCACTCTGACCTATACCCCCGAGATGGGTGAGGGTGTCTTTTAATGGCCATGCCTGAGGCCAATCCTCTCCCTTTATGATAGTTACATCGGCACCAGTGTCAACCAGCCCAGAAAATTGTCTCCCATCTAACCACAAGGTCACGAGAGGCTTTTGTGCTGAAAGTATCTCTGACCAGTAAACATCAGATGAGCCGAATCCCTGGCTGCCTCGGGCGTTGTTTAGAGCCTTATTAGAGGTAGAGAGAAGGGGAAGGAGTAGCAATTGAGCAAATCTTTGGCCTGATTGAATGGTATTAATAACTTTGGGAGAAGAAACCATAACTTTAATTTCCCCAGAGTAGTCATTATCTATCACTCCTGGGTAAACCAACAGCCCATTTATGGTACTACTGCTTCTGCCTATTACGAGGCCAAAAGTCTCTCTAGGTAAGGGTCCAAAGACTCCTGTGGCGAGGGCCTGGACTCCCATTTCTGGGGTCAATACTGTGTGGGTGGTGGCACTGAGGTCCAATCCGGCACTTCCTTTTGTGGCTCTGATGAGGTCTGAAATGGATTGCTGTTTATTGGAGCAAAATTGAGCGCCCCGTAAATTTGTTTGGAGTTGGGGGCCTGGGGCTGGCCCCCTTTCCCGTTTCCCGAATTCGAATCCTTAAGAGGGGGAAGGGGTCGGCCCTGGGCATCAGTTTTGGATCGGCACTCACTCGCCCAATGCCTCCCCCGATTACATCGGGGGCAGGGCCCGGGGGGCGGAGCATTGGGGCCCTGCATTTTAGTGGTCGGGCATTCTCTAGCAAAATGGCCGGTGGCCCCACACCGGAAACACTTATTGCCGACGTGGCGTTGCAAAAATTGTTTGACTGTGAAGCCTTGCATGGCGGCCGCCATGGCAAGGCCCTGTTGGTAGGCGGCCCCAATCTCAGAACAAAGGCGAATGTAGCCGGAAAGGTCAGTTTTCTTTTTATAGGGGCGGATAGCGGCCTGACAGGCGGCATTGGCGTTCTCAAAAGCAAGCTGTTTAACAAAATCTGTCCCTGTCTCCGCGCTCCCAAAAATCCGGCCTGCCGCCGTGAGAAGGCGGTGGACAAAGTCCGCAAATGGCTCGTCTGGGCCCTGCCGAATGTTAGTGAGGGAGGCACTCACGTCTCCTTTGGAGGGGAGCTTTTTCCAGGCCCTAGTGGCGGCGGTCTGAATCTGGGCATATAACCCCGCATCAAATTGTATTTGTTGGTCGTTGGCGGCGTAGGCCCCCTCCCCAAGGAGCATGTCAAGCACCCATCCATTCCCCGCCTGAGCATTGCGCCTAGCAGTTTCTCGGCAATTTTTAACATATTTAGATTTCCATAATAAATAATCACCTCCTGTAAGGGTGGCGCGGGCCAGAGTCTGCCAATCAACTGGGGTGAGCCAATTTTCTGCCACCGATTCTAAAATAGCCATGGTGTAAGGTGCAGTGGCCCCATATTGAGCTGCAGCCGTTTTAAAATTTTTAATGACCTTAAAATCAAAACCACTGTGGTGTCTTCACGCCTGTCTCTGTGTGTCAGTAGTTTTAGTTACGGGAAAGGCTTCCGCATTTTTAAGTTTCAGGGATACTCCCGACCCGGATGGCACCCTAGGGGCCGCCCCTCTAACGGGGGGTCGTGGCTTAAGTTTGTCTTCTCTACGGACATTTTTATGGGCTTTGCCTGTTCTTAAGCCTTCAAGCTGGGTAATAAGTTCTTGGTGTTCCTTTTCTAACCTTATCTGTTCTTTTAGAAATTCTATTTTGTCCCGGAGTTCCTTTTGGGGATCAACAACAGGACATGCCAGAGTGGGAGTGTCGGGGCCTGAAGAGATATAAGGAGGGGGATATCCGGAGTCGCCCCACAATGCTCCCCCCGCGGGCTCCTCCGACCCGGAGCCCTCTTGGGGCGGATCTGGGGGCGGAGGCGGGCCACGATAGGCTTGAAGGGAGGGATATAGGGGCGGAACCTTCCGCGAGGGTGGGGCTGTCCTAGAGGCGGTGGCGGAAAGCAAGGAAGCAGGGGTTCGGCGAGGCCCTGCCCTACAGGGCTTGGCAGGGTTCGTGGCCGTTTGGGGTTGGTCCGAAGGGACGTCATGTCCGTCGGGGGCGGGATCGTCGTCACTGTCAAAGGACATCAAGTCCTCTTCTTTGTCTGACAAAGAAGTCGTGGTCTCAACGGGCCTGGGCCCCGGCGCCATATTGGCCCGGGAGACTGCGTCAGAATCACTGGCGGGTGTCAGCCCCTTACCATCTCGGAGAGCTACCTCCCCAGCCTGTATAGCCTGCGCCACCAGTGGATCCCTCGCTTTATGAGAAATAATATCATTAATCAAATTCCAATATGAGAATGCCGCAATAGGGACCTTCCCGGGTCCGCAAGTGGCATAATAATCCTGGAGAGCTTCCCCCACCTTTTTCCATCTCTGTTCGTCAATGGTTCCCTCAGCAGGGAACCAGGGACAGAGATCTTTAATATAATCAAAAAATCTTAACAACTGTTTGACTGTAACCTTTACCCCTCGTGCCTGTAATGTCTTCTTGAGACCTTGCACAAACAATTCGTGCTGACTAATGCCCTGTCCCATAATCGCTGCTCAACTTACCGAGGTGCAAAAAGACGGCAGGTCCACGTCAATTGCAAGCCTCTCCCGTGTCGAGTGTGCTCTTTGTTCCTCAATCTTAATCTTAGGGCCCCTGAGCAGCGTCCTTCACTGGATCCCCCGTTCTCTGGCCCCACGTTGGGCGCCACTTGTCCCGGCCCGCGGGTAAGTCAACGGAGACCCTAGAGGGGGAGCGAGGATGAGAGGGGACAGGGGACACGAGAGATGGAGACAAGACAGGTTTCTGATCAAGTCTCGTTTATTGCAGAAGCTGTTACAACATATATACCGTAGGGCTAGAGGGGAGGAGCAAGAGGAGGGTACTGGGGCTACTTCCTTGTTGCCGGGTAGATTTGCAGCAGGCCCGGATATGTCCATAAAAGGCACTCAAGAGTTCTAGCGGGGGGGCAAGGCCCCCCACAGCTGCCTTCTAGTTTGATGACCTCTGACACCCAGGAACTGTTTCTCTTCTGTGATGCCCCTCTGCCATGCTACTGTGCTTTGGAGCCAGTGAACTATGAACTGAAAATATAATCTGTCAGCTATAATAAACATTTCCTCCTTTCATTTTGGGTGTCTGGTATTCTGTCTCAACAGTGAGCAAAGCAACTAAGACAACCTGTCAGTCCAGGAGACCTGTCACAGTGGCCAGGAACCATGTGCAGAAGAGCTTCCAAGCCCTGCATAGGATACTGGATCTGACACCAGAAGAGCAGTATTGGCCTCAGGACCATTCTCTTCTTTCTCTTGCTGTGGCCCACCCTGTGTGCAGGACATAGTCTCATTTTCCACACTTGTTCACACTTGTTCTCCCTTCCTGTCTCTTTTCTTTTACCTTTAAGAAATGAAAATCTCAGTGTTCCTCAGTCATCCAATCCAAGTGACTCAACAGGTCAACAACAACTTGCAAGGCAACCCCAGAATTCAATAGTGAATATAACTATTTTATGCTACTCACAGGCTGTTTGTGCTACTGTCACTTGATACTAGACATTGAAGTCTGGTATTACAATGGTTTGAGGCTTGTTATTTTTCTTCAGGATTGCTTTGGATACATGCAAGTTTTTATGTTTACATAAAAAATTAAAAATGTTTTTCATGAGAAATAATATTGAAATTTTGAAAAGAACTGCATTGAATTTGTAGATGGTTGGGAAGTATGGACATGTTAAGAATTTTAGCAATTCTGATTCTTCCAATTTAAGAAGACAGAGACCTTTTTGTTTATTTGTGTCATCTACAATTATTTTCTTCAATATTTTATTGTTTTCAGTATTCAAATCTTTCTCATAGTGCTTCAAAAGATTTCACTCTTTAACCTACTTAAAATAATTGAAGACTTTCAGGGCAAGAAATGAATTGGGAAGATTTGCATTTTTAAAGATTATTGTGGCTGTAGAATGAAGAATATATTGAAGGAGACAAGAACAGAAATGGTGAGGAGTGGGTGTGAGTGCCCACACTGCAGATGATAGTATTGTGGACCATGGTGGTAGCTGCACAGTTAGAGAGAAGTGTATAGATTAAAAAGATACTTAGAATGTAAAATTGCTCTCTCCTGAACTGGATTAAATGTGAAGCATAAAGAGGAAGAGGCTGAAGATTGAACATGTAAGAAGCCAGCAAATGGATTTAGAAAGAAGAGTTGACTGAAACAAGAGAGCAACTTGAGCAGAAGGATGTGTTAGAAAGGATGAGTGGAGAAATGAAGCAGGAGGTGCCTTGAGGTTTCCAGGGCTGGAATATCCTACAATCCGAGGAAGGGTAGAACAGAAGGGGGGGATTGGCTGCATCATGGAAGGCAGTGTAAGCCATGCCAAGGAATTGGACCTTGTCAAGTGTAACGAATGAGACACAACAGAAATATATAGGGATGGAATTTAGGAAGGGACCAGGATCACAAAGGGAATTCCCTAAATAGCCTCATAGACAGATTAGAGGAGAGGAACCCTGGAGTGTGATGGAGACCAGGTAGGAAGTGAGGATGAATGACAGACTCAGAACAGACTAGTGACTTTTGTATAGACAGAAAACAGATATTGTTCCCCTCTGGGCATGTTATACTGATGTGCCCAGGAAGTGCAATATGTGTGTGTGGAAATCAGGGAAAGAAGTCCATGCTGAAAACAAAGGTTCAAAGAAGGCAAACAGTAATCTTCTTCATAGTATGAAGAGCTGAGAATTAAAAGGGGAGAAAACTGCTTTGCAGAGATTGGAAGAGACAGGAGAAGGAGCATGGGGTAGGTTTGATCCAAGGCAGCATAGAAGTTCCCAGCAGCAGGACTCAGTGATGCAGGAACATGGGTCCTGCTCTCTAGCTTGGCAGAAGCTTCACCGGTGGTAACCTAGCAGCAACAAATTGTAAACAGAGTTGACTCTCACTTAATATGAGTGATGGGTATCTTGATCATCTTAGACCTGCTCCAGGATTCCATCCTTCCTTCAAATTGCTGCCAGAAGGGAGACAGAATTTGGTAACAGTGAGTGCTCAACCAAACGTACACCCTATAAGGCCAGGAGAGGATACTTGCAGATGTTAGCATGAAATGAATCCATGGCTTTCTGTTAGTGTGTGATGTTATGTAATAAACAGTAAACTAGTGAAAGATTATTTTATTCAATAGTCGTGCCATGTTATCCAGTAACTTTTGTTTTTTGGATATAATTAGCATGCCAAGTATACCAATGCCCCATGAAGTCATGGAGATTTCTTGCAGGCTTAGTTATACTTGAGCTATTTTTTTTCCTGAAAATTTTGACTAGTACCATTTCCTTCAAGTCAAGGGATGTTGGAACAAAAAGAAACAGACTCTAAGTACTGAAATGTGCTCAGATTCCCTGGCTTAACAGACCAGAAGATCAAGTGGTATTTACCACTCAAATTCAGATTTTAGTTGAGTATCTGGGTTGTTTAAAAGAGGGATTGGTAATTCTCCCACATTTATCAATAGTGGTGAAAAATGCAATATGTGTATATCACTGGCATTCTGGATTGTACTCTATAAAATATTTTCACCAATAAATCTAAATTTCTAATTTAATCCTTCCATAAGCCCTATATGTTTTATTAGCTCAACCTACTATACAGATATGAGGCTCAGAGAATGGGAAGACACTCCAGGGTCACAGAATTAGGTCCTGTGGTGAGCCGGAGAGGAGCTCAGGTCATCCGGCTCTGCACTCTGTTTCTACTCCATCCCTCCAGGAAAAAAGGTCCTGTATGGAGGCACAGATTCAGTGTGGATGCTTCCTTAGAATTTATTTCATACCACATCATAGCACAGTGACAATCTGTGCCCAGCAACAGTCCGTCTTATTCTTCTCCTCATAGTGAGAGCAGATAACACACTGCACCAGATATTTCATTTAGAATTGCAGTTCACATTGTGGGGGGCTTCCTGTCTGACAAATTAGACCTTTTATGAGGAAAAAGACAAAGCCGGTAACCTGCAAAACAGAAGTAGCTATCCATTCACTAGCTGGAGAAGAAGGCAGACAGCCTGAGATAATAAAATATATAGACAAATAAGAAGCAAAATAGAAGATAGGTACATAGAAAGTAGGGAGAAATTCAAATAATTCCCTAAATTAGCCATTTAACTGACTGAAAAGTATTTTAATATATATGATAATTTGTTTCATTTACACTACTAATTTCTCTTTGTTCATTTAAAAGAAACTTTTGTGCTATTATCTGTTTCCTTTTTGCGAGAGAGTATCTTTTAGGTCTATGTCCTGTACTTTGAGTAGCTACTTTAAAGATAATGATGCACAGTATGTCAACTACTGTTCTCTTGTAATATTGTCATGAAATTTTCTCTTACTTTCACCTAAATTTTTTTAAATTGTAAAAGACCTTATGTGTGAGTATGGACAGAGAGCCTAGAAACATATTTAACAATGTAACAGCACACATTCACGCTCCTTGTTTTTGAGGACTTAGGATGGGATAAAAGTTAAACCTGAAGTGCAGACAGTGTTGAAAGACTGATATATAGGCCATTCCTCTAACTTTGGAGTGGTTTTCCTTCTAAAGCTTGGTTTACTAGACTACATGCATAGCAGGCACAAGGTCTTCCATTTGATCTTCAACATTGCAAATAATAATAGTCATAAGGCAGGAGATACAGATTGTAAATGAGATGAAATTACACATAGTATTAGGAACCTTTATGAAATGTGACACTAAGGATTCTGAAATAGGCAGAATGAAATAAAACAGTAAGCATTATTTACACTCTTAAAAAGAGCAGTGCAGATTATAATAAGTTGTGTGAGTTCTCATTTATGAATATTTTCACTAATTGAATTAATGATTATACTCAGGTAGAGTTTTCAGAGATTCGCAGGGCTCGCAAATGTTATGTGGTGGATGCAGTCGAGGTATAGCTGTTGTTCTGGGGGTGGGTAGAACACAGAGTGAACTAACATTGCTGGTCCCAACACTTCCCCACTAACAGCCTGACCTCAACAGGACCCACCCATTTTCTGGCCAAAGAAGGATTTCCTAGCTCCCTGGTTCCTGAGTTTATCCTGAGTGGAGGCCAAAAGTCAACAGATACAAATCACTTCTTAGCACACCTCTGACACAGAGTAAACTCTTCACAGTGCCATCACCACTGTGTTCCATAGTATTATTTTTTTTCTGTGCAATTGACTCAAGTGCTCATAACTTTAGAATATTTAGAGGGGTATTAGATTAGCTTGGTCAATTTAGCTCAAAGTTTGGTAAAGTACCTTGTATATATTTAGCCTTAAAACATGAAATATCATCCTTTACTCTCATATAGAGTTTGCATTTTTATTCTTTATCATAACCTAAAATTATATGAGAAACAGTCATTTGAGTTTCTCTTAATAAGTGCTATAAAAAATTCTAATTCCCAAAAATAATACTAGGAAAATATCTCAATATGTATAACCCTGAACTATTTCCTATAACTCCTAAAGGCTAATACTGGTTGCTAATAATTATGCTAATCATAATGTAAATGATAATTCCTCATCATCCTAAAATTAAATTTTTTCTTAAAAATAAACAAAAATCATTGTATTGTAATTTCATCTTTAACTGATGATTCTTTCAATCTGAATTTACAAGAATAGTTTGTATTTCCTAATTCATTTCACCCCACACAATCTGGATGGCCTGACAGAATGCAGCCAAGGCCTTTGGACCCAAGTCCAAGGCTACTCACACTAGTGACTGACAACATAGAAAAGTCACCAGAAGCAACAGTGTTTTAAAGATGGTGGTTATGCTGTCCACAATGAAGGTACATTTCATAATGAAGTCAATTTAAATTCACCTAAGGCAGTAGGTTCACAACACACTCACACTGTAACATGGTATGTTCAGCAGCTGTATGGCATAGTATATACTCTAAACTGTTGTTACCAGTATTATTGTAGTACAGTAGAATTTCCTGACATCTTCTCCAAAATATTTTAAAATTTTTAAATTATTAATCATGTTTTATTTAAAATTGGTAAAAATTAACATGATATAAATTGCTACATATAAATTTTAGAGCATAGGGTATGTTTCAATATTTTCTTTTGCATTTTAGACTCCTTATGCTTAACAATGAATTTGTAGTGTCACTTTATTTCCCTGGGAACATCATCCATCATTTCATGTGGAAGATCTGAGGCTGTTTCAATGCCATGGTAGGGGCAATGGAAAGACACAACATATCCTCTACACACTTCACCATCCTGGGGCTGTTCACCAGAAAGGAAAGTGCACATCTCCTGTTTGCCACCATCTCTGCCATCTTCCTCACCACACTGCTGGCCAATGGGATGATGGTCTTTCTGATCCACACAGACTCACACCTCCACACACCCATGTACTTCTTGCTCAGCCACCTTTCCTTGATTGACATGATGTACATCTCAACCATGGTGCCCAAGATGCTGGGCCGGAGAACCATTTCTTTTGTGGGGTGCACAGCTCCACAATTCCTCTACCTCACCCTGGTGGGGGTCAAGTTCTTCCTTTTGGGGCTCATGGCCTATGACCTCTACATGGCTTTCTGCCACTCCCTGCCATACCTGGTTCTCATGGGGTGCTGGGTGTGCTGGATGATCATAGCATGCTCCTGGTTAGGGGACTCTCTGGATGGCTTCCTCCTCATACCCATCATCATGAGGTTCCCCATCTGTGGCCCCTGGGAGATTCACCACTTCTTCTGTGAGAAGCCAGCTGTGCTATACCTGGCATGTGCAGACACAGCCCTGTATGAGACAGTGATGTATAATGTATGTGTGCTCTATGCTGATGCCTCTCATTCTGTTCTCTGTGGTGATCATTTTCTATGTCTGCTTCCTGACCACAGTCCACCACATGAGTTCCATGGAGGGCAGGAAGAAGGTCTTTGCCACCTGCTCATTCCACATGCTTATTGTGACCCTGTTCTACTGGGCCACCATGTACACCTACATGCTGCCACTCTCTTACCACACACCAGCCCAGGATAAAGTCTTCTCTGTGTTCTATACCATCTTCACACCCATGCTGAACCCCTTCATCTACAGCCTGAGGAACAGGGATATGGCTGAGGCACTAAGTAGGGTGCTGGGGAGCATCAGGTCTTTCCAGAAAGGGTCTGGAGCAGCCTTCTGAGGGTTGACTCAGTCTTATTGGCATAGGGATGGGGACAATGAGTCAGGATGGCGATGTCACACTGTAGGAAGAACAAGAAGGAATAGTTGGGGTGGACAGGAAAGCAAACATTGACAAAATCTTTCTTCTTAACCCCTCTTCTTTCATCTCTTCCTTTCTTTCTGATATCTTCCCTTTTCCTAACCTGTTCACATGTAGTCAAAATAAATATCCAGTGGCTTCCACAACACAAGTGAGAAAATGTTTCCCAGGACTTTATCCTCTTGTAGGTATAAGAAGTCACTCAAAACTTAAAATGTCATGGACAATATCAAGGGTAGCTGGAGGGAAGACAGGACTAATGGTGCTGGTGTATAAACCCAGCTCGCCATATAAAGAGATCCGGAAGGCTATCTTCCCTGACAGCATCTCAGCATAGTTGGTGAGCTGTTTTTGTGCTCTCATCACCTGGAGCTTGGAAGGTTCACTGAACACAGTTTGCTCAAATACTGATCATCCTTGCTGAGGTCAGACATTGTCCTTATTTCAGTAAAACATCAGTATTTAACTTCTGTTTCTTTGCAGTGACACAGTGAAGACTCCGTGTGTGATAAGTTACAACCAATGGATGAAAAACAAACAGCACCCAGAGCAAAGGTCTTGAGAACGTGCTCTGAGAAACTTCCCCAAGCTCTGGAGAAACACACAACTCTGTGGGTTGAGAAGATATGGAAACACTTTTCAGAGTTGTTAAATTATGCTCAAGGTGAACTGTGACCCACCACAGTGAAACAGGTCAGCTCATATTTATCTCAATATTCCCAGTTACCATGGACTTGAGGAAAGAAAGCAGATGGCAAGTCATATACAACCCTTGCCCTGGTTATGTAAGAAATTCCTAAAGAATGGAAGTGGTGGCTTCAAGGAAATTTTCAAGAGCTACGTGGAAACACCATTATAGAAACTTCATCATGGCATGGCCAACACCACGTGGGTCAATCTTTCTATAAAATTAATCAAGGATTTGCCCTGTCAGGTTCCTTGTCCTCTAACCCTCTCAGCACAAATGAGTCTCATCAAGTTCTGTTTCACAGGTAAGGACAGTGGACCTCAAATACAGACTTCAGGGTTCTTGTGTGCAGTAGATGCCAAGATTACTAAAAATTTTACCAGTAAAACATTCTATCCTATAGACATAATTTTCTTATTCACTCAGTGATCAAGAAAAGCCCCCACCCTAAAGAAATTCACACTCCAGCGGAGGAAAGACTGTGCAAAAACCAAAAAGCAAATCAAATAAAATTTATATTCCTAGAATGTTCTCTGTGGTAGAAGTGACAAACTGAGCATATCCACATCTTGTGCCCAGCACATCCATGTTGGGTCACCTCCTGATAGATATATCCATAATGTCCACCAAGAGACAACAGCAACAGGTAAACTCTATGGGCTTCCAGAAGCCCACTGGTGCACACTAATGTTGAAATGGATAAATACATCATGAGATACTCATAGTGATAGAGCAATAGTATACAATAAGACAGCACCTTGCATTGCCCTTACCTTGCCTCCATAACTTTTTGCCACAAAATATTTTGTTCCAGAAATGTAACAGTTTGTGCTACAGTGCTCCTGTCCAATGTATAAAAATGTTTTGCAACTTTTTGAAGTGCGTGACCTTTCAAGAATGATCTGTTAGCTGGTGCCTTCCAGGAATGTTTCCTTAACACCATCCCTCTGCTCCTTTGAGCATGATCAACCAGTATGGGTTTCAGGAATGTTCTGTAACTCAGCCCACCTGCTTCAGTGGATGCTCACCTACCCAGTAGATCCCTATATAAGGAGGCTCCCATTTCTGGTGAAGTGCTCAGATTTTGGAGTATGAACTCCAAAGCAGGCACAAGAAAAGGATTTTCTCCACCAGTGACCTTCGTATTCTCAAATCCTCAAATTGAGATAGCTGCCACCCATCCATCACTGGATGGGTGTGTGCACAGGCTTCTGGGTTCTGGTACTTTTCTCTTTCTTCCCATGCACATTGATTAACCAGCCAGAGTTCAGCTTAACATAAACAGGTTCAAATTTCTGTATGTTTAATATTTTGAACTTATACTTCAATAAAAGGTTAAAGATACAACTCATGTAGTGTACATAGGAAATGCAATGACGATGTGGGAAGGTGGAGATAGGTGGAGGGCTGCCTAGCTATGTTGTTCAGGAAGGTCCCCAGGAGACTGCATTTGAGCAAAAGAGGGCACAGGAAGAACAGAGATGGAGCCGTCCAGGCAGGAAATACACCCAGTGCCCATGTAGTGGAACAGAGATGGTGTGTCCACAAGGTGGAACAGAGTCATTTATCTCCCAGAAATAAAGAATGGAGAATATGAGTCTGAAAACCTGTAGGGAGCAGACCAGAGAGGGCCTCGAGTGCTGTGGTACAACAGTTGGAAGTTTCAACTGTTAGAAAAGCCATTGCAGGATGCCATGTGAAGAGAAGTTTTCTCTGAGTAACAGGAGAGTCCAAGTTATATAGGCAAGGGACATGAAGTTAATCTACACTTTCTCCTGTACACGATGCCATGTTTATTTGGGTTTGGTGTGAACGGTCTGGTGCTGGAGGAGAAATCAGTGACTCAGGAGAGAACATGAGGAGAATTTGTGCTGAAGCCCTGTGAGGGTGTGGGAAAGGCTGTAATACAGAGGCCACATAGGTTTGATTCTGTGTAAAAGGAGAAAAGGAAGAGTACATGCAATGAAAGGAGAACAATGCAAAACAAAGTATCTTCAGGTCTGAGCCTTCATTTTCAGTATTGCAGTACTGTCATTATTTCTTTATTCTTTTATCACAATCCTAAAAGCTGTGAGGTGGAATAGAAGACACACATAGAAAGAAAAGAGACAGAAACAATGGTAATCTTCCAATTGCAGTTTAAGAAAATGGCAGCTACAAGAAACAAATTTACCCAGGATTAACCATGCCTACTTTCCCCTCCCAGGATATTCATCACTCAAAAAGAAAAAAAAATACCCAGGTCTTTAAGGTACAATAAGCTTATAAACTGGTGCTGTGCTTTTCCTTTAACACTACAGGTTCCCAAATTCCAGAGACTTCTACTCTTGGATACTGTGCTATATACACACTATGTACCAACTTCAAACACATGCAAACTCTTTCCATTCTGAACCAGCCCACTAATAGGTATAGTGACAGACATAAGAAAACAGATCCTAAGACCCCAAAACCCCCAAGAACACATAAGCACCCCAGGCTGGGCTGCAGCTCACTCTGTGTGCACTCACACTGCCTTCTCAGTGTGGGGTTCTTTGATTCCACCTACCACATCTGACAGTGACTTTTTTTTGTCACATCTGGAAATGCTTTTTTGTGACAGGAAGCTCTTCTGTGGGCAGGGTAACTTGAGGACCCCATTGTCTCTCTTTGTATTTATTGTATTAGGTATACATTCTCCATTGGGATTCAGTTTCTGTACATATCCCATATTCATAGCTTTTACTTCCATTTCCCCCCCATCTACCTCCATTCCCAGTCCCCTTTCCACATTGCCAGTCTGTCTCCTGTCACAGCCCCATCCAATGACAGATGGATTCCTATGGCTTTGTAGACACTCACTGATAAGGACAATTTTGTTTGACAGAGTTGATTGTGTCCTTTGACTGCTTTGACTAGTTTAGTCTATTATGACTATGTACATGAATGTGAAAGTTTTTAAATCCAATTCTTAGGGCTCAGAATATGACACCCCAGAATACGGGACCTTGGTGTACTGAATAATTTTCCTGAATATTTTAAGCTGAAAGAAATTGAGAATACTGCAGAAACAGAAAGAGGAAATGGCACTCCCTTACCTTCTTCCTCCTTCCTCCCTGAGAGCTCCCATGGAAGATTTCTCTACCCTCTCTCTGAAAGGAGTCCTAAGACCCTCATCCCAGAAGGGCCCTGCCCTGCAACCAAAAGAAAGAGATGTCACAAACAGGCCATGAGGGACCCAGCCTTGCCCAGTTCCCCTCCTGAAGTTATTACCAGGATAATTCATCCCAGGATCTTCCAATGAGACTCCTGCATGATCATTATGAAAACACATTTTTCCGTGGATCTTCGGAGTTTTATTTCTGAAGACTCCAGTGCCACAAAAACTGCATTGCTGAATTTGTTATGCTTTTGTTGATCCCTCTTTTTTTCATGCAGATGTCTGGGTGAGGAAAAGATACTACATTTTCTCACCTGCAGCACCAGTTATCAGCCCCATTAAACCTAGACACCATCCCCTTCTGTTTTGCTCCTCAATCATGGGGAGCTGCAGCACAGTGCAGGTCCTGTGCACCCACCTGCAAGGCAGCACTGATGGTTCCTGCACCCTGGCCTCTGGAGACCAGCAGCATACAGGGCTCTGCGGGGTGCTGCTCAGTTCCAGAGCACATGGCCACCCCCATCCAGGCCTAATGGATGGAAAGGCACAGTGAGAGCCAATGTGAACTGGTCTCCTCTGTCTTTTTAAATTAATTTTACTATGTATGTGTACATTACAGCATAGTTAATTTTTTCCTATTTTGAGCTTTTAAACTGGACTTGCCTTGTACTTGAGGTCTTTACCTTTGCTGAAGAATAGATATTAGTAAGAAATTGGTTTGGGGGAGAGAAGGAAGGAAAAAGATATTTAAAGAAAATAGAAGTACAGGTAACAGATATGGAGCTAGAGATTTCATAAATGGCAAGGGGAAGAATGATTGGATGGAGGAAGGGGAGATAAAAGGGATCTAAAAAGAATTAAGATGGTTATGTACAGGCACAAATTACCATGATGAATGTGATCACTATGTACTGCAAACATGCACTAATAAAAACTGAAGAAAAAAGTTAAAAGCAAGGTAACAGAAAATGTTTAGAAAAAATTTTTTGACATTTGCTTCTTTAGCTAAATATTATATTTGTAATACCTATCACACTATCTTGTATAGAAATTGTACATTTTCCATAGTATGTGGCATTTCACTGGATGCATATACTAGAGCTGACACACCCATTCACTGTCTATGTATGTATGCTGTTTCCAGGTTATGGCTCGTGAGAATGATTCTGTACCTGTGTCCTTACTCTTAAATGGAAAAAATAGGGCCTATTCCCAAGGGTAGAATTTATGAACCAAAAAGGATTCAAGCTTTAAAAAACACTAGAATTTATATATTTCATAAAGCTATACCACTGTAGAGTCCCTCCAACAGTGAAGCTTCAGATTTTAAAAAAAATAGGGCTTTGTATTTTGAATACTTGCAAATCAATTTAATATGTACTTCTGCTAAAAGTGACTTTAGTATGTATTCTTTTGATTTCTATTTGGAATGATGAGCTTTTCTTTGATCTACCTATCATTTACAATTTCTCCTTTGTGAAGAGCCTATGAAGTCTATTGTCCTTTTAGCATCAAATTTACCTGATTTTTTTCATGTATAAGATGATTTTAATACATATGAAGGAATTTTTTCTAGTGTTTTATATGATATGCTATTTTCTGACCTATATTTTACATAGTTTGTTTTTATATAAAATAAATTACCAATATTTTCATTTATATCCATGAATTTCATGTCTTGTCTACATAATCCCTATGCAAGATGTTCTCATCTTGTCTTCTAAAAGTTTTGTTTTGCTCTCTACATTTTGCCCACTGATCTGTGTAGAGTGGATCCGAGGAATATGAAGACAGATAGAGTTTCCACATGAGCAAGGGAAGCTGTCAGCATAATTGCTCACAAGCACCCTCTTCCTCCTGACCTGAGACAGTGTCTCTACCCCTTCTCTAATCACATCGTTCACCAATTCTGCTGTTTAACTCTTCTCCTCCCATCTGCTCTCACACCTCTCCTGTTTGGATCCTCACCTGTCCTTTCAAGGAAGTTTATTTAAGTAAATGCAACAAATAATTAATTCCAAGGCCACTTCACATTTGAGCCATTTTGTATATATTTATTTTTGTGACACAGTTGATTATTCTTTCAAATGAGAATACTTTATTTTGTTTTATTTTTATGGTGACTCAAATAGTAAAGCTTTGCATATTGGTCATGTTCTGAAAAAAGTAGATATTGTTTTACACTTAAAACAGGTAAGAATAGTGAATGATAGTTTTTAATTTGCTTCATATCAATATTCTATTTTGCAAAATACATAGAATGACACTGCATCCAGAATTAGATATGATTGTTATTTGTCAATGAATGATTTAATACATTAAATTATTAAAAACAAAAAATTCTAGAAATAAAAATTTTCCACAGAAAATATTTAAATTTCATGATTGGAACCATCTAGCTCACGACAAGACATTAGTTCAAAATACTAAAAAAGAAATGATAATATGGATTTTTATGAATCCACTAATGAAAATAATGTGTTCTAGTCAGAAAGGCAAAAAAGAACAAGTGACACAATTATATAATTTAAAACTGGAAATAAAACATCAGTCTACTTGGTCATTCAAAAACATGGAGGAAAATAAACCTGGACAGAAAATCTGAATACAAATTTAAATAGAAATTTTAGGGCAATAGAAATTTTTATTCCAACATGTGAAGATTCAGAATGGTTAACACCCTGCGTTTATAAGGGTGCAATTTAAATACGAAGTAGAGAGTGATTTTTTTTCCTTAAAAACAGCTATGCAAATGACATAGACACAAATATATTTTGAAAAAAAAATGTGGATATGTTAATTAGCATGGTTGGGGCAAATATATATATATGGATACAGAAATCACATCAAGTTTTGCAAAGTATATACATACAATTTTAACTGTCATGTATACCCAAATAAAGCTGCAGAAGAACAGATCTAGCCTCCTCAGTGATAAAACTTGAAAGTTGAGGCATCTCAGGCATCAGAGGGATGCCTCTGGTTGAGACACATCCAGACTTTTCACCAGCTCTGGATGACACCAGGTCAGTGGTACCAAACCACACTTGCTTCTGCCAGGAGCAGTAAGTTCAGAGATGCAGTGAACCTGATGCTCTGTTGCTTGAGTTCAAGACTGGGGCTAAATGGCCACCAGCACCTGCATGCTGAGGTTTTCATAGATAGGGCTTCTAGATGAAACAACTGAAGTATTTGGGATTTATTTCTGTATTTTTACCAGTAGGATGCAGATTCAGCTCTTCAGAGTCAGAAAAATAAAATGCTTTCCATTATGAGTGAATCCATTTGTGCATACTATTGATGAGAAAAAATTAGCTGCTGCTCTCATGGTAAATCCAAATAGCGGTCATTGTTCCATCTGTCTTGGTGTTATACCCTGATTTTTGTTCTTCATTACAGACAAGATTTAGTGGATCAACATGACTGCATCTTTTCATCCAGAGCAAAGGGATAACTCAAAAGTTCCAAACTACAATATTTTGAAGGTCAGGTTTTCTTTTGTGTGTGCTCTAATTTTCATTGAATGAATCAAAAGCACTTTAGAAGATGAAGCAGAAGGGGCTGAGAAGGACCTCAGTGTTGATCACACCACTGAATCATCAGGCCTGAGATATCCACTTTTCTAATCATCTTGTCACTTATCCCAGCCTGAGTGGAAGAGTGAGTGAAAGAGCACAGTGCAGACAGCAGGTTCCTCTCACAGGACCACTCAGTGTGCTTCTCCAGGTTGATCAGATCCAGCACTTGAGGTTCTCTCAAGAGCACAAGCATCTGTTAAGGTAGAACATGTAATGCTTGTTCTTCTTATGCAGTTTGACTTTGTTCTTAGCTCAAAGTGATGCCAAATATTTTCAAAACGTATGTCAATGTGGGCTAGATGTCTAGTGTTTCAGGAAATATGTATAAAATATACAAGATATACAAGATACCCAGCAAGGAAAATAAGTACTTCAGCACAACAAGAACAGTCAAGAAAATATATAATGACAACTAAAATAGATAATTCACAGGTGTAGATTCTAATGTAGGAAAATGCAGCAAATAAATTAAATCAGTTTCTGCTGATATATTGATACTTATGTTTTATTTAAAAAAATAAAACCCTTGTCTGTGAGCTGAGAATACCTTTTGAACATCCTTTGCAGAGCAGCATTGATCTCCCTCTTGCAGAGAGAGCAGATAACTGGGTTCGCTAATGGGGCACCATGCTTTAGAACATGGCAAACAGAAGATTCTTAAGGGATGGTTTTTTTGCAATGGGACCTAAGACATCTATTGCTCCTGAAATGACAAGGAACAGCAGAATGGCCAACTGTGGGGTACAGGTGGAAATGGCTTTCTTTCAGGCTTCCACAGAATGTATATTTAGCACATTTATAAATATGTTAATGTATGACACAAGCATAAATGAAAAACACATTATCAAAAGACTAATGCTTATAGCAATGATTACAAATACAGAAAACTGGACAACTGATGATGATATCCTCAGGATTTGAGGACTATCACAGAAATATTGCAGGATAACATTGGTCTTCATGAAGGGAAGCCTGACCAGAGAGCCTGTGTGGATTGCAGAGTAGACCAGACCAGAGGCCCAGGAGCCAGCTGTTGGCTGGTAGCACAGACTCAGTGTGATGATGAGCCTGTAGTTCAGAGGGCGCCAAATGGCCATGTAGTGGTCATAGAAAATGACCACTGGGAAGCCAAATTCTAACTCTGCAAAAAGAGATAAATATATAGAGATAAATCTGTGCAGCACACTCTGTCAGGGAGATTGACATACTACCAGTCATGGAATTCACTATGATTTTGGAAACAATAACTGACATGCTACCAAAGTCTAGGAGGGACACATTGCTTATTTAAAAAGTACATGAGAGAACACAGATGTGCATCTGTCATGTTGACAGTTACAGTCACAAGATTCTCTGTTAGTGTTCCCAGATAAATCACTAAGAACAGCACACCTTGCAGAACCTGGAGCTCCAGAAGCCTGCAACAACCATGAGGAGGAATTCTGTGAAGATAGTGAGGTTGTCCATGTCTGCCTACCTGCCATGGTCTATGCAGAGTCAGAGGTTAATGAGAGCTGATGATTATACAAGGAGATTGTAGAGCACCCATTAAAACTAGAGCATGTTTTCTAATCAGGAAATCATGATAGAATAAATGGATAAAATAAAGTGTCATGAAATCCATTGAATGTGCATATTTCTCTTTCCTTTGACAAACTGCTGACAGATATCCTGTTACATTCTATATGTATAATCTGAGAAACACACCAAGCGGGTCATGTCACACCAGTCTCCCCATTCATGTGCTTATATGCTTTCAAGAGGTGTGTGTGCGTGCATGTGTGTGTGTGTGTGTGTGTGTGTGTGTGTGTGTGTGAAAACGTTCATTCCCTCTTTACATCGTCATCTATGAAATAGGATTCAGGTCATCAAAATTCTCCTTTCCTGTTGTTGATGTGTAGATTATTCCCATCTTGTGCTTTCTTGTCTGTATGTTTTCCCTTGAAACAAACAAACAAACAAAATACCTTCTTGAAGTATGCTTCGGAAATGCAAGCTTCTGCTATGCATGGATTCTAATATGTTTAGGTGTCAATTTCCTCTCCTGACCTTCCCTCTACTCCCTTTCAAAGTTTTTGCTAAAATCTCATCTATAATCATTATTGTCAATATAACTTACTTACCTGAGTTGATTGAAGTATTTCAATTCATAAGTAATTTGTTTAGAAATTATCTTTCAGTACTAAATTTAGTTAGAATCTTAGCTCAGTATTATTATATTTATATGGTCGAGAAACAAAATTGCAATATGATATATAGAATATTAGTATCTATGCATGTGTTAATACTATATGGTTATTTGATATTACAGAAAAATTTATAATTCTTCTTCTCTTTCCATGCATAAGAATGACTTGCTTAGTCAGACATTTATATGGCTTTCCAGTTATAGAATATTTAATATGAATTTATTTCTCTGAATAACATATGGTTTCTTCTTTTTGCTTCATTTCTCTACAGGAGGAGAAAAATCTTTAGAGCACAGAAAGTGACTATCAAAATCAATACTAACTGATAAAGTTGATACTATTAACATCCGGTAGGTTACTCCTGCAAAGTGCACTTATACCTATTTTTACTTTCTTTTACCAAAATAACAGATATAGGACATAAAAGTCTGCTTCCCATTCTCTATCTCTTTTTATGACATATAATAAGTGCTAAATTCATTTCTAGCCTTCACAAGTATTGTGATCCAGTGCAGCAGAGGGAATTGAAGGATTATTCATTCTAAATCTTTCATTTTTTCAGTAGTATTTTGAAATTATTTAGCTCACAAAGCAAAATGTAGACAACAGAAGGATTTTGAATTCTCCAGAAATTATTAAATGAGTGATAGATAATAATATCTGTGAAGATTTAACAGTACTAAATATCTTTAAAATGCAGCTATTGTTGAAAATTGTCCATTATTACAATACTTAACACCTCAATATTGTTTGCAAATTTAAGACTATTTGTGGATTGATTTGCATGAAATGCCCCAGAAATTTCATATGCTTAGAGATTTCTTTCTTATCTTTTTAAGATCAAGAAAATATTGAATTTACATGGACTGATGCTCTATTTCAAGGTAAAAACCAATCACTATAATTTCTTCCTTTGACCTGTACCAAATCTGAAACAAAGATCTTTGGAGAGCATTTTAGAAGTACTTGCCTAAAATGAATTCTGGAATCTGAAACAATCTGTCTATCCTTCAAGCACACAAAGATCATAAAGAACCAAAAGTATTGCACTGGCTTAAGATTTTAAATTATTTAATAGATGTTTGTATATGAGTTATGTAGAAATACATGTATTAATGTGTAAAAACTTACCTGAGGAGTGATAAGTCATAGTTCACTACAGGAATATTACTTTTGCACATTAGGAGACTTGATGTGATCCTTTCTCCTGCTTCTTCCTTCAGTGAGTAAAATGCAAACTCACTTCTCAGTGAGACTCCCAGTGTGGACCGTGCATGTAGCCCTGCTTCTGAAAAACCTGAGATCCTGCCGAGTGTTCATTATTGACGCATTCGGGTCACATTTCTGATGAGCTCTGGGGACGTGGTGATCCCAGGCCCAAGGAGCCCATGTATCCTCCAGCCTTTAATTTGTGAGAATTCTTGGCCATACAATTTTGATGACTTAGATTACCAAAGAGTTCTTTTTTTTTTTTGGTACTGGGGATCGAACTCGGGTACCAAAGAGTTCTTAATAATTAAAATTTGTTTGATAGACAATTATTAAATATAGAAGCATTGAAATGTATCCTCCCTTACTTGATAATCAATATATTTTCAAGTTCACATCTGATTATAAAATTAATTTACTTACACTATAATAAATCCAAAACATTTGTCATTGAATAGTCAAGTTTGCTATGTTTGGGAGAGTCGCTTCTCTCTGATTTTGTATTTTTCACATGACAAATATGGAATTCTAAAACAATTTAAATCAGGCCATGAAAAATTTACTAATAGGGCTTCAGTTTCCAAACTTCATTTGTTCATCGTAAGTATTTTTGTGTTACTATGAAACACACGACAACTATCAGAACTTATATGAAAGTATGATTAAAGTACTCCTTCCCTTTCTAATCAAGCATCAATAGGAGGCAATATTTTTCTTCTAGTTCAACAAAAAACAATACTGCAACAGAATAACTGAAGAGATACAGGATTTCACTTGCCTTTTACTGAGCCAAAGAATATATTTTCAAATAAATAAATCAATGTTTCTCTGCTGTCAATAATTTTGCTGTTTGTGATACAATGAATTTTCCATAAAAATCTGGCTGCTGGATTGTGCTACAGGATCCCATCTATTTGCCAAATGTCATTAGAGGCATTTATGTTTTATTTATTTAAATGTGTGCAAATTGTGCCTGAAATAATGCCTAAAGACCTTGCTCTAATCATAACCTTCTATTATTGTTTCTATTCTCTTCTATGTCATCAATTTTTAAGATTCTGTTATGGAAAAATCTTATTTCTCCATAAAATTTTAAAGATAATTTTGCAGGACAGATAATCCTGGGTTAGAAGAATATATTTAGGCATTGAAACCCTTCACTTCAAAATTTCCTGTACTTTAAATTATGTGTTAACCAGCCAGCTATAATTCTAACTTTATAGGTGACTCGCTGCTTTTCTCTAAGAGCTTTTATGATTCAGTCCCGATGTAGGAATTTAGGGATTTTAACTATCATATGTCTTTGGAAGGTTCTTTTCTGATTGTGGGTGTTTGAGGCCCCACAAGTCTTACATATCAGTATGCTCAATTTTTTACAATATTTGGAAAATACTCTGCTATTATTCATCTAAAAAGATTTTTAATGACTTTTGTGTTCTCTTCAGATTTTTCACTAATTCAAATTAATCTTTGTGGCATGTAGCAGTTTTTGTATCCAGTTTTAATGTTCCTTTCTTTTTAAGGTGTCTGAATCATTGCTCCTCAACAGCAGATCTCTTTTCTAGTTCTCATACTCTGTACTCACATTGAGTATTTCTGCTGCCAATACTTTCAAAAGAATTTTAATTTCCAGAATTACTGTTTAGTACAACTACATAGACTCTAATTTTTTGCTATACCAATCATTCATTTTTTGGTTTTGGTGGTTTACTCAGCTGCCATTTCATTTCTGTCTTCTGTAAACCCACTCATAATTTCACTTGTTTAATCTATTATTTGCTTAGTTATGTCCTCTTTGAGTCTAGGTACCTTATCTATGTTTACATATCATCTATGTCTTTTGTACTAATTTAGCTGTGGCTTTTGATTTCCATCCCATCAGTATCCCATACATTCACTTCAGGGCAGTTGAAGGGATATGTTGGTTTGTCTTCTCATGTTCCCAATGATTTAGGAGGTTGGATCCATGTGAATTTTTAGATATGGGTAGTAGGTTTTGTTGTGTGTGTGTGTGTGTGTTTGTGTGTGTAGAGGTCTGTTGATTGATCATTTTGGAACCATTACTAGTACAAAGACATCTATAGTTACTATCTGCTTTTCAGTGAGGCATTTTGGTAGTGGCTAACTGTAGGCCTGTGAATTACACAAGATTCTACTGCCTGCATTTTTTTGGGAGAGGAAGCTCCATGTATGTGGCCCAGCACCTAGTTCTCCGTGGATGAACCACAGTATTGTTATCACCACAAAATGAAGTCTGGATTGTGCCATTTCACTCATTAATAGTGAAATCTATGCCATCTTGACAACAGCAATATGATTAACAGCAGTAGTAGCGACAAAGACAAACCAGATATTGACATACCCTAAGAGCAAGTAATGTATAGTTAATTATAAATAATATATAAAGTCATAGTGGAAACACCAAGACAAAACAAATGTTACCACACAGCAAATAGCTGTTAAATTTAACAACTGTAACTTCATTAACAATAGAACAGCATTCAACAGTAATAACAGAGTTAGCTAATTATAGAAATATTCTTAAAGCTTTTCACAGTCTCCAGTTCCTATTTCTGGTCACAGTAGGAAGGTACCAATGAAAACACCGATGTGAAGTTGTTCTACAGTTTTTCTGTGCCTCAGTCTCACCCCTTCCAAAATGATCCCTGATTACATACCCTCTGGCAATATGGTGGACACTTCACTGGGTTTTTTCTCCAACTCTAGCCTGCCTAAAAGTTGTCAGTTTTGTTGTAAAACCCCACACTCTTTTTATCTCTTATGATGTCTGTGGGTTAGCACTACTGGTCCAGGCCATTATTTCTCCCTGGAGTTGCTGACTTTCTAGGACAATACCCTCCTGCATGATTGAGTCAGTAGGTTGATTGGCACCTCTGCTACCCAATGTCAAGGACAAAGAAACACAGAGGTTCTTAGAGTTGTTGGGTGGCCACAGCTGGCATGTGGAGTCCATGATCAGGAATTGTTGTTAGGTCCTTGAAGTGTGTATCATTATGTCATTTATTTGGTACTGCTCAATTTTTATATGTTTGTAATCTTCAACTATAAACTTTCCTCTTAGCACTGATTATATTGTGTCTTTTATATTTTGATAAGTAATTATTCTAGTATCACTTGATTGAAGCATATTTTTAATTTTTCCAATTTTTTCAAATTCCCATCAATATGTTAAGAGTGCATCATTAATTCTGTAATACTTGTGTAATTTCTATAGTTTCTTTTACTGTTGACTTCAAGTTTCATTATGACAGGATTCATGGGATACTTTCAATTTTTTTAAATTTTGAGTCTTAATGGCAAAAGTATGCTCTCTTTTGCTCAAGGTTCTATGCTATACTGAAATTAAAGTGTATTCTGCTGACATCAAATGAAATTTTTTATAGATATCAGTTAGTAAGTTTCATCCATGGTATAGTAAAACTTTGATGCTTATTCAAGATTTCTTTTGTAGATGTGTTCTATGTATTTGTGATAAGTAACTCTTGATATACCCCACCATGATTATCTTGGTGTTTATTAGTCCTTTAATGTCAAATAATATTTGTTTTTTGAAGTCGGTGTGTAAAAGTTCAATGCACATATATTTATGATTTTTATTCCTTCTTAGAGAGTTCTTATACTTATCAGTATTTGATGACCTTCTTTGCTTCTACTGGCCATTTTTTTGGTTGAAGTCTACATAACCAGATATGAATAAAGATATTTCTCCATCCTTTAGTACTCTATAAGCACTAAAGTGTATTATATTAAGACAAAGCTTTGAGTCTCTGCATGTCATTTAAGAGGAGGTGTGTTTATTCCTGACCACATAAGAATGAGTACTTTTTTGATTCACAATTTCCAATCCATGTTTTTTTAATTGCAGAGGTGAGACAACATATATTGTTACAATTAAAAATGGTGCACTAATTTCTGTCGTTTTGCATTTTTCTGGTATTTAATTTCTTTCTATTGTTTATTTTTTATTTATTTCTATTGTTTATTCTTTCTACTGTCTTCTTTTTTGTGATCTTTACTCCTTCCCTCTTGGAGTGTATGACTATCTCAGCATAGAGGATGAAAGATTACTCAGAGTTGAAGTTCACATTTTATTCCAAGAGGCCAAGAAGGACCGCTTTACCCAGACACATCAGAATGAGACAGTCGCAGAAAAACAGTGCCAAACTGAGAAACTCCTGGGGTTTCATTTACAAAGCAAGGATGTGAGAACAAAGTTGCAGAAGAAAAACACTCATATAGGAGTTTTGGACAGGGGAAGGGAAAGAACAAGATGGTCTGCTAGGTTAAGCAGTTTATCAGGGCACAAGAAGCAAAATAATTGGAACAAAAATCTCTAAGAATATCTTCGTGTTGATTCTGCTTAGCTGTTTCCCTGAAGATTTGCCATAGTTTTTAATCATGCACTCCAGGAGCCTTGTGCTATTGCTATAAGAGTTCTTTCATCTTTACGTTAAATCCAGTCACTCCTCCAGCCAGAGTCTCCAAGTTTTTCCCCCTTTTTTGTCTTATACCTAAGATTGAGCAGAGGCAAGGGTTACAGGGCAGAGAAATATTGGGATTGGTGTAGAAAGGTCATCAGAGCTTCTGTACAGAGTGCAATGGAACACATTTTGGAACTTTCTTAGGAATTCAAAAAAGAGCAGAAAAACAGATTATTTCAATAACTATAGAAACCAAAATGTGAAAGTTGAGGCTAGAGAAAGAGTTTCCAGTGTTGAATCCGTAGGTAATATCATTGAGATGAAATAAATAAGTTTCCTAACCTCCATTTGAAGCTGATGAAGTTTGGCTTGTATTTGGTTCTGGAGATTAGTAATGTCTCTATCCAGATTTGTATGAAGGGTACCATGGTGGTATTTGACATCTTCCCAAGATTCAGAATGATTAAAAGGAAAAAGAGTAATGAACGTTGAGGACAACTCAGCATCACAACTAAGTGGATTCCATGTCCATAGGGCCAGTTGGTGTTCACCGAGCCAGATGATAGTTGCCACGAGGTCACCAAGTCTTTGTAGGATCTCTTGGTCAGGATTAGTTTGAGTCAGTAATTCTGAGGTAATATTTTGTAAACAGCCATTAATTTTCTGAGCAGTTCAGACAGAGTGAGTCAAGGTGACTGACAAATACAGTGGTCATCAATGTAGAAGCAGCAATAAATTTGCAATCAAAACACCTAGAAAGTGCTTTTATCTGATATCTTTAAGTACCCAGGTGATTTGTTTAAGAGTGGAACTTACCATCCACTCCTGGATGAAATGGGTGGTGTGCCAAGCTTGGGCTCATTTTCTAAGTACCATAATATGAAAAATGTTTAATTGAAAAATATTAAAGTTATTCATATATTATTTGGGGTGGAAAGGAATATAATAACCACTATTGGTTGTATTGGTGGCTATGCATAATGGAAATTTTTCTGCCAGGAAATACCATGTGTGGGGTAACAGATGACTGTTGGAATAACCAAACTGGCTATAGTTCCTCCCACAGTCTCTCAAGTAGCGAGGAGGTGGAAGCTAAGCTCTGCCTGTATATGAGATGTCATTAGAGAAAAAGGTGGTTTTGGATCTCCCTATGTAACTATATCAAAGACAGGTGCGGTAAGAACAAGAGCCCAAAAAAAATCACACCACTTACATGAGGTATATATGTCAGCAAACTCAGAAATATAAGGGCTGTTTTTTATCTTTGTAACTTTTTTGGACTTTGTAACTTTTATTTTTTGGACTTGTATGTGATTTTTGTGACCTTTTCAAGAAGCATATTTTTCGGAGTGAAGGAAATTTTCATGCTTTGCAGTGTCAGCTCAGCTTCAGAGTTGAGTTGTTCTGCACTGCTGTGAAATCTTCTGAATCACAATTTTTAAAACTTGAAAATAAAAAATGTTTTGTGATATTGTTCCTACAGTACAAGTCTTTCCACTATGTTCCACATTTTTATTTTAATAAATGCGTTTCAAGGAGCCCATTTTCTTCCGCTACAGTGGCTTGTCTCATGGCATTGTGAGCATACACTTGGATGCATGTAACATGCCAGAGTTGTAGGAATGTTCATAGGGAATTGGAAGTATAAGCAAGGACATAATCTTTTTAATTTGTGAGGGTAATCCTATTGCAAAAAATATGAAAATAAAGATGTTTCACATATTTTATAACTTCACCATATTGTAAGGAGGCATATACTTTAACAGAGCAGCTGTCTATTGATATATGACTACATTTACATTTATCAGAAAGGTTATGATGAGTTATGTTTATTTGTTAAATTTTATTGTCTTTCAATCTGTGTTGCTTCCTGTTTGTGTAGTTGGGCTTTAGATCCTTGTTTTCTGAAAGAATCAATGAGAAACAAGAGCATCATCCAGAGCATTGCCTTCCAATAGAAGGTCAGGAAGGTCAGGGTGAGAGCATATATGTACAACATAAAAGAGTATAGTGTGTTGCTTCACAAGTTCTTGTAAATGTCTAAACATATGAAATAGGGTCTCTTCATTCCATTTTGCACTTGTAGATTCTCTACAACTTATGCTGAATCAGTGAAAATATTGAGGAGGTTAATTAGGGAACTGTTAATTTTTCACAATCATGGCTGTCTAGAAGTTGCATTCCTACAGAATGCTAATAGATAAAAATTATAAACTTTTATAGAGAAAACTTGATATCAAGGGAAAGAAAAGATCAGAATTATAATCTTGATGATATCATTACATTAAATTACATGAAGAAACTTTATCTAAATTTGTTATTTTTAATAAAGTACAATCTATGATGAACGTATCTGTCTATAGACATTTTATGTGTAATTGTTTGAACTATGCAGTGTATGAGCATGTATGTAACATATGCAAGAAATACACATAAAAATCACATAAGCATAACCCTGAAAAAGTATTTGTATGTTTTGGCTGGCTTTCTCATATATCTTTGAAGACATGTGCATTTGTGGAACATAAATTTATTTAATATACTATGAGGTCAGAAATAATGAGTGCCACAAGCCAGATCAGAATTTTCCAAGGAGGCAGTTTTACCCTGTTTCTTGTCATTGACCAGTCTAGGTGCCTCTGCTAGTCATGCAGAAAAGCTCATGTTTAGTATTAATGTCAGACATGAGAGTTATAGTATTTGTCTGAAAGCATCAGAAAAGGAAGGAAATGACTGATGAGAGTTACGGTTTTAGCTTCCTAATCATCTTTGAATAACAAGAAGCTTTTAGAAGAAACAGCGGGTTCAACAAACCAAGAAGAACAAAACCTCCAAATAACTAAGCAGATATATTCTTTCTATAAATTGTATACTCTACAAAATTTTCTCCACATATTGAACCCTTTGTGTCTTGAAATTTATGTTCTTTTCCTGTAAGGAATAAAACTTTATCATATTAAATCATGTCATATCAAAAATATCTCTATTTATAGCCCTCTCCATATTTTCTTCTCTATCCTATTTTCCATAATCTTTCCAAAACAAACCATGAAAAGGTCTTATGAATTTTAAAGTAATCTTATCTCCCCCCATTTTGGTTTCACATTGTTATAGTTTAAATTTGACTGACTTTGAAAAAATTTCCAAAATCCTGAATAATATTCTTATATTCATTAGAACAGCAAAAGTGTTCACTAACTATGTAATTGTGGTATAAGAATATACATGGCACAAAAAATGTTTTAAGCATATCAATTAAACAAAAATGCCAATTCAAATTGGAATCCAAAAGTGAATTTATCAATTAGCTAATATTTGTAACAAAGGTCTCTAAAAATTTTGGAAATGTTATTTATATCCAGCAGACAATCTGGTCCAATATCACAGGAAGAATTATTTTCCCTACTATTGTTTCCCTAATTTTATATTTTATATTCAGTTGATTTCCACTCGAGTTTCTCTTAATCCCCTTTAACTTTGAACTGTTCCTCTGTATTTAATCTCCAAATAAGATGACCCAGTCACATATTTGTCTCCAAAAATGTTCAAACCTCCAAAATGCAGTACTTATAGCTCAATATTCTACTTTGGCTCCTACATGACATTGTCTAGTCACTGCAGGTGTCTGTATTATCTCCCCATGCATCAGTTTCCTGGTCTTTACAAGAACACTGTTGGTTGCTCTACACTTTCTGAATCAATTCAGAATCTCTAATCAGAGTAGGCCACCCAAAAATGTGGAGAAAATAATAAGAAATCAATTTCCCAGCTCCCAGTCTATGAGGCACAAAATTAGGAGAAATGAATTTACTTATAGAACTAAACTGGACTCCAGAGGCAATAAAAGTGAGGCTTTAACTTATACTCTGACAAGAGTTATGCCTATAATTACCAAAGGGCATGAAAGAGTTGAGAATTTGTGTGTTGTTATTTTTAACTCTTAAGAGTCTTCTCCCTATTGTATAAATTTCGTTTTGCTTTCATGTTAATGTCTTGAATACCCAGGAGAAAACTTTTAAATTATTGCATACAGACAATAGGGATTGTATGTATAAAACCAATGTTTATATTATTTTGATTGTTTAACTTGAGTTGAACCATGTCATTGACCTTAAAGATATTTTATGTTTATTAATTGATTCAAATTAGCCCATTGCTGAGCTATGTGAATCACAAACATTTGAGTAAGGTCTTGTCTGATAGCTTATTTAAACAGTTTCACACGGAAATCTCAAAGCAGTCAAGAAAAGAAAAATTGTTGAGCTTAAAGAAAGCAGCTTTAGGTGTTGAACCACTTATTAGCAGAAACTTAACAGATGGACAAAAATGCACAACATATAAACACACACAACACAATTGAGTTTAAATCAGTGTGCACTCTCAGACTGGCCATGGTGCCCTTCAGCCTGTGTAAAAATAATGATGAAGGTTCCTTCTCCATGATGAATTTATCCTACTTTAGTAAATTTACTAGCTTGACTTTTATTTATTATTAGATTTTATTAAGAAAAACAAGTCCAATTGATATATACTTAGAGAACCTCCCTTTGACTAACACTTTTAGTTCCCTAGGAGGTTGGAGGTAGAAGGTGGATTTCAGAGGTACCTGAGGGAGGAAAATGTAGCTTTTCAAATGAAACTTTCTTTGTTTAGATATAGCAAATAGCAACCATGAAGAGGTGCCATGCAGTATATTGCACAACATTTACAGGAATTAAAGACTAGGATAATTTTTGATCCACATCTTTCCAGTCCTCCACCTCTAGACTTCACTCCAAAGGAGACCAATGGCATTGATGATGGATAACAAGAATTCAAAAATTTGCATTTTGGAAACTTTATATTTAGATATTTTTCAGAGGCATTGTGTAAATCTTGTCAATGCTTTTTCCTTTTTAGATAAAGTTTGATCCATTTTATAGGGAAAGCAGAAGAAACAAAAGTAAAAGACCAAAAAAGAAAAAGAAACAAACTGCCCCCACTCACCAAGTAATTGGACAGTTAAAACAACTCTGTGTTGAAAACTTTCTCCTTAGACCTTACTGTAATCTCGCCAGGCTATTCCTAGTTCATCTATATCTGCTACCCAAGATTAAGATAAAGAGTTGATTGTCTTTGTTCCTTTTCAGGCTGTGAGACATCAGTCCTCTATGCTGATGTGCAGCAGAATATTTTCTTGCTATTTCATAGTCACGTTTTCTTCCTCAGTTTTTCCTTACATGAGGCACCACTTCTTTCAATGAGTGACTGTGGTAGCATAGAGGATGAAAGATTACTCAGAGTTGAAGTTCAGTTTATACTCCAGGAGGCCCAGAGGTACTACTTCACTGAGATCATCAGTAGGTAAAAGTCTCAGGAAAACAGTACCAAGCTGAGAAACTCATAGTCTTGTATTTTCAACTCAAGGATGTGAGAACAAAAATGTAGAAGAAAAACATTTACCTAGGAGTTTTGGTCAGGGGAAAAAGAAGGGTCAGGGTAGTTTCTAACATGAGGCATGTTGACTTAGTTTAATTAGGGAGAAAGGAGTAAATATTGCACAATTCCACTTATATGAATAATCTAGAACAGTCAAAGTGAAAGAGACAGAAAATTCTGTAGAGTGGTGGTTGATAGTAATTTAAGAAAGACAAGAAAGGAAAGTTGTTAATATAGAGAGACTTTCAGTTTTGCAAGATGAAGAGAGTTCTGGAGAAAAGTTTTGAATGTGAATGTACATAGCATTTGTGAGCTGCACACTTAAACCTGATTAGCATGGCAGATTTTATTTCAGAGACATTTAACTTAAATTTTAAATATTATAAAAACTGAAAAAGCTGAAAACTCTATACAAATAATGAAAGAAAATATTGTCAAAATACATGTTTTACAAGGAAGTGAAAATTGGAATATATAGAATATCTTATAATTAAATGATGAAAATCAAAGCATCTAATTAAAAGGAGATGAAGATCTAAGTACATATTGTCCATGGAAGTTTTACAAATGTCTAAAAGTGCACAAAAAGATCCTTCACATGATTTCTCAAACAGAAAGTTCAAGTTAAAACAGAATGAAGTAACACGTCACACACTGAGAAACACATAGATTCTATGGAGATAATAACACATGGTAGGAAAGAAAGACATGCAGCAATTGGAACATTCCTCACCTCCTCATTGTAAGAAAAATTTGCAGCAACTGAGAAAATTCAGAAGTTCATCACATGATTAATTATAGCATTAACTTGTGACCTAAAAATTCTATTCTAAATGAACAATTCCACTCTCCAGAGAAATAGAAACACACATCCACACAAAAAGACTTGTAAAGTAGTGTTTATAGAAATTTTATTCATCATAGACAAAAGTTATTGAGGTATAAAACATCCACTAATACATGATAAATGAGCAACTTATGTGAAATACAAGGTATGATGAAAACATACAAAGGGTGTTTAAAATTTTTAAGATTCACTGTAATAAAAGACACATTGCCATTAATCACTCTCGGTATCCTCCTCCTCACTTCTAACAACCTAACATCATTATTCTGTCAATTTCTGAAGTAGTTCTGGAAATCCACTTTCCAGAGTGTCTGTATCTGGTCTTACCAAAATATCATGACTGCTGTTGCCAAGTCTTATCTAGCAAAAATGCAAGCTTATAAGAACATGACAGTGTGCAGTATTCATGTTCTCTAATCTACTTCCTCATCACATCTTCATTCCCAGTGAATCCTCCTGAGCCGGTTCTCTACTGCCCACATTCTCACTAGCATTAAGCTCCTCTGAATTCTGACCAAAATGTCCATCAAGCTTTGCTCACAGAATTCTAGGCCTTTCCTAGCCTGAGTATTTAAATCTTTATAATCTCATCCATCAATTCAATTCTAAACCTTATGATCAGGCATAGTCACAGGAAGGACTCAACTCACAGTCACTGCTTCCTGTAAGGTTCCATCTCTGGGACTAAATATATGACACCCATGATTGAAAAGAATAGAGGTTTAATTTGGCTCTTGGTTTTAGAGGATTAATTCCTTGCTCAGCTGATTCCAGGAAGGAACACCATAACAAAAGACTATGAAAATGTAGTAAAAATAGTAGGAAAATAGCATCAGAGTAGAAGGAAAAAGGGATCACATATGGACTGTAAGTGCACAGCTCCATAAACCAGCCAGATACACAGAAGTGAGATTAACTAATCCCACAGGTGGCACTCAACCAAATATAATTGAAAATTAAGCTTAATGAGAGCCATTTTCTTACTTTTGAAAGATTGTCCAAATATTTGTTCATTGATGTCATTTTCTATCACCATTAAAATTACCTATTTGGTCCTAGTTTGGAATTTACAATTTGTGATATCAAATTAGTTGGATGATTTTAATATTCTTATTTTCATCTTTATCATAAATGTGGTGATGTCAATTGACATGCAACGGATAGCTCTATATAAGCATGCAACACTCTGGGTGACAGCACACAAATCAGAAAATTAGAATGTCTAGGGTGAAGGTAATAACTAAGCAACTGAGGCAACTCATCAAGAAAATTCATGAATCAATGAAGCAAACAGAAATACACCCTAAATGAGCCAGAAGAAGGACTCGTATTATTGATGAGTAGCTGAGATGTTGTTTTTTTGGCAGAGATTCTACCTCAATAGATGTATTTATCAAACTACAGCCAGAGGTATTCTCTGCCACCCCATTCTGTCCTGCTCATCCAACAGATAGTGGGAAAAATTCATGTTATCTAAAATAACTTTAGCAAGAGAATTGGAATTTTCTGGCAACAATAGGCTGCAATAGAGCTGTAGTATTAAATGCATAAAATAGATTTCTCATTATAATTTTATGTACATTTGTACAAACCCAGTATAGGAGCATTTTGCAAACAGATGGGCTTATGTCTGAGGCCAAAGTCTTCTTCACACTGAAGTGCAATTTAAGAGTTAGAGACTAATTTTCTCTTCAATTAGCTGTAGAGTAAAGATAATACTAATTGAATCTCTTTCAACTTCTTGCAATATGAACTTGCCCCCATGTATGGTGGATCATTTAATCCTTCATATTTCAAATCTATTCTGGAGACCCACAGTAGAGAGCTTCCTGTGTGATGCTTAGGGCATTTATTTCCACCAGTAGGGAAGCACTAGTTATATACATGTCTGAGGCTCACTTTTTAAGTGTAAGATAGACTTGATTGTTACTGAAGACCACAAGATCAGAATTATGAATTTGTGTAAATATTCCATTATTTTTCATTTTTTCTTATTCAATTTCTGGCATATGTTAATTTTTAAATCTTCAATGAATGTTTTGTCTAGTGCTATGTTAAAACTAGCAATTTGATGGTATAAACAAAAATGTCTAACCCTAAAGGATCAAATACTACATTGATACATCAATGAAATCTGTTAAAAGGTAAATTAGAGCACCATTAATATGAAAACATTTATGACTAATAAGATGCTGTGCTTGAGAAGTTCACATCCTGGAGCCAGGTTCCCCAATGTAGGGGTTACAAGAGATGATAGAACCTTTAAGAAATGAAGCCTATGGAGAGGTAAGTGAATTATGGAGTAAAATCCTCAGAAAAGATTAATATGGTTCTCACAGAAATGAATTGTTTAGTAAAAGAAGAGGTTCCTTCAAAAGACCAAGCTTCTGGTACCAGAACCCACTTCCCACACTCCCTACTCCACTCTCTTATCTTTAGTCATATTATATTCTCTGCCTGTTTCTCTCTCGCTCGCTCTTTCCCTCCCTCCCTCTCTATCTCTGTCTCTTTCTTTCCCTCTCCCTCTCCCTCTCCCTCTCCACGTGATACTTTTTTGCCACTGGTTTCTCACCAATGCCTGTACCATGCCTTTTAGTTTTCAAAACCGATTGCTACATAAATGTATTTTAAAAATAAAGTATACATTATATGCAGTGTTCACCTAAGCTTCCTGAAGATGCTCTTTATTAGAAAGTCCTAGGTATGCAGTGTCTTTCCATGTAAAAACATAAAAGCTACACTGAGGACAAGGAAGCTCTTTGACAATAGAGGAGAGGAGCCTCAGTCCATGAGCTTTGGAACACTGTGCAGGAGTCATCTGCTTCTGAGGGGAAATTTCCTGGTCAGGCAGTCAATGAGTTTGAATGAACAAGAAAAATACTTCTTTGCATTGATATAGGATTGGAAAGGGGAGGAGTTTCATCATACACTCATTTAATCCTGATATTCTTCATTTATTCCACCATGATGCAAAACAACTTATGATTTCTTAAGGAATAGTTGAACATAGGGAACTGAAACCCTATGAATGAATTTATCTCACACTGGGTTTAGCATTTCTAGCCCTTTGTATGTGTCATGCATAATTCTGTAACATCAAGTATTAGTTCTTTGTAAAACTTCAACCCACAGAGTGGCATCACTCTTCCAGTCACACTACACTGACTGCAAGTTCAACATTTCAGGGATTTACTATAATGTAAGTAAGTAAATTTTATAATAATTTGTGAACTGGAAAATTCACTGAATATCCTGTAAAACACAAATCATATCTGAATGCTTCCTCTTTATTAAGGGTCACACACATAAACTATTTCTTAAGGCTCTATTTGAAATTTAATTAGTCTCTATGGTGTGGTGAAGAATGCTCACCAATTAGAGGCTGGAGGACACATGGGATCACCAGGTCCCCAGAGCTCACCAGAATTGTGACCCTAACAGGTCTTTGGTGAAGACTCAACAGGCTCAGGTATATTTCAGAAGCAGGGTTGCCTGCATGGTCCATACTGAGAGTATCACTGAGAAGTGAGTTTGCATTTACTCACTGAAGAAAGAAGCAGGAGCAAAGATCCCATTAAGTCTCTTAACACTGAACACAAGCAACATTCATGTTAGTGAGGTTACACTCATTACTCCACTGCTCAGGTAATTTTCTATATGTCACTATCTGTATTTCTGTTAACATTAGTAATGTATAAGACACATACAAGCACCTATGAAATAGTTCAAAATCTTAAGCTAATGTTACTATTTCACCCATGTATGATGTATGTGTACTATAAAATAGATTGCTCCAGATTCTATACTTTATTTGGAAGAATTGGTTTTTCAAAAGGTCTCAGAGGAGCTGTGTTTCATTTAAGACTCAAGTCAAAAGATGGGCATTATAGTGACTGAAGCTTATCATGGAAGAGAGCACCAGTCCATGCTAACTTAATAATGACTTGAGGTGGGTTTAAAAGGGTAATGAACAAATGAACAAATCTATAAGCAAATGAAATTTATGAGAGCATTTCGTGGAAATCAAACCATAGTGTTTAAATACAGTTTTAAATTAGCAAAAGAAAAAAGGTTGAGAGTTTTGTCAATATTATGCTCAATATGATGATATCTCAAATTTGTGCAGTACTAAAATGATAATGCTTATTCTTTAGATTAAATGTGACATTTCACCCCTTTAATAAATTATTGCAAACCAATGGTCTCACCCACTGTCGTTCACATTTTAAAGCTGTGGCCAAATAATTCCTTCACATTGCTGAGAAAATAAAAACGGAGCAATCTGGATTTCCTCTTCTGCACAGGATCAGGATGCACTGTGCAGAATGGAAATGTAAGGTGAATTCAGCTCAGGGAAACTTGAGAATTTGCACATAAAGGAAGGACATGTAATAAGAAGATATGGAGAATGAGACCAAGAGTTTTGATAACCACTATCTGTCATTTTAACAAAAGAAATTAAATTGCCATAGTGTGATTTGCATCTGTGATTCACACCATGTCAGCAGAAGCAGCTTAATCAATTAAGTTAGTTTTAATAGTGACATTATGTGCCCCCAAATTTTTCTTTGTATAACAAATACACCTATGAGAATAAACCACATGTAAGTCAAAACAATTGCAATAAAATATTTTTCTAAAATTCTCAAAAGCCATATCAATGTAGGACTGTAAGCAAATCATTACTATTATGCACATAAAAGACTGGAACATAGCAAATGTTCTTATAATGGCAAAATAATTACCTACAAAGCATTACCAAAGTCAATGAAAATATATTAAATAATATAATATTTCAATTCTCTTTTTACCAATGAAAATAAAATAATATGAAGACTAGATCTCTAAGTATGATTAAGTTAAATACTGAAAAGAAAATTACTAAGCCGACTTTTTAAAATATTATAATGCTTCAAAACAAGCAGAGGTAAATGAATTAAGGTTAAATTAAATTTTGAATAGAGAGATTTTAGAAAGATCTGAAATCAAGCATAGTGGAGGTCTGGACAGAAAGTTTTCACCTCATTAAATATTCAAATCCATGTCTAGTAGAAGGTTGCATCTTGGAGGAGTTTTTCAAACAGGATTTTTTGATAAAATAGGAAGACAAGGAGGTATCAGAATGAAATAGGAAATATATTTCCAATAGGAAAATAGAATTTTTACATCAAGAATGACATCACTCCTTGCATAGATGATAGTGCAGAGAGAAAAATAAAGGGCTCAAAAATTGGTCTTGAATAGCATCTGAAGTGAGAGAAATGTGTGGTGTGACTGGCCCGGTGTTCTTTAGATCAAAGTCATTGTCAAAGGAAGCTCAGGTCCATTCATTAGATCTGTCTAGGAAAATTGATGAAAGCATCAGCCACAGAAGGGCCACATCACAGTCATTTCCACCCTAGGTCCTAGGGAATGAAAAGCAGATGAGAAATTTCCAAACCCAGAGCTGACAGAGAAGCTCTCATAGAGTAGATGTGGGATACATACACAAAACTGAAGCAAATGTGAAAAATATTAAGAGACCAGGTAAAATTTAAAAAGTCATTTTGAAAATACTGAAAAAATGAAAGATTGCTGGAAGTTGATTTTATTTTAAACCCTGTTTTGCTTAATTCTCTCATCATATGAGCTTAGAATCTAAAACAATGTCAGCAGTTTGGGGAAAGAAAATCAAAAAGGAAATATGTACATTCACTACATTTCAAGTTAATCTATTTTATCTACATATTGTCTCTTTATTGTCTCCTTATGGCCTACTTGTTCTCTTCTGAGTTCCTGATTAGAAGCCACACTGTAGGTCTAATGGGGTTTCAGCATTCTGCTCATAGAATACTCTGCTCACTTTAACCTCTGACTCTGCAGAGACCACGGCAGGTAGGAAGATATGGACAACCTCACCATCTTCACAGAATTCTTCCTCATGGATGTCACAAGCTCCTGGGAGCTCCAGGTTCTGCAAGGTGTGCTGTTCTTAGTGATTTATCTGGGAGCACTAACAGGGAATCTTGTGACTGTCACTGTCATCATGACAGACACACATCTGCACTCTCCCATGTACTTTTTTATAAGCAATGTGTCCCTTCTAGACTTCAGCAGCATCTCAGTTATCCTTCCCAAAGTCATAGATAAATCTATGACAGGCAGAAGGACCATATCCTTGAAAGAGTGTGCTGCACAGATTTTCCTCTATGTCTTTTTTACAGCTGTGGAATTTGCCTTCCTGGTGGTCATGTCCTATGACCGCTATGTGGCCATTTGCCACCCTCTGCATTATGGGATCATCATCACCCCAAGTCTGTGCTCCCAGGCTACAGCTCTCTCCTGGGGCTCTGGTCTGGTCTACTCTACTATCCACACAGGCTCTCTGTTCAGGCTTCCCTTCACAAAGACCAATGTGATACAGCAATATTTCTGTGATATTCCTCAAATTCTGATGATATCATCACCAGATGTCCAGTATTCTGAATTTTTATTGGTTGTTGTATGTACTTGTTTTGCCTTAGCATGTATAGCCTTTATATTTACATCATACATTAATATTTTTACCACTGTACTCAAGATGCATTCCCTGGAAGCCCGTAACAAAGCCATGTCCACATGTACACCACAGTTATCCATTCTCTTTTTGTTTTTCATTGCTTGGTCAGTGGCAATCTTAGGTCCCATTGCAAAGAAACCATCCCTTAAAAATCTGCTGACTGCCATGTTCTACACCATGGTGCCCCCATTCGTGAACCCCATCATCTACTGTCTACGAAACAGTGAGATCAATGCTGCTCTGGGAAGAATGTTCAACAGATTTTCTAGGTTTTCTTGACCAAAACAAAAATCTCATCTATCATTGGAATGCAGTTTTATTCATTAATGATGTAATTTCTTAAATTGTGATCTACACTTGTGGATTGTGTATTTTAGATGACTCTTTATTTTTGTTGTCTGTATGTAACTCTGTATACGTTTGTTATGGTAAAGTAAAAATCTATGTCCCAATTTACTTGCTCAGTACTTTGTCTATTTAATATCCCTTTCCTGAAACACTAAAAGTCTGGCATATATTGACAAAATGTTCTGAAAATATTTGGAATACATTAAGAAGAAAGACAGGCACCATTGGGAACAGGGTATGCTTTATGTGTTCCACTTTAACAGATGCCTGTGTTGTTGAGAGTACCACAGGTGCTGGATCTGACCAACCTCGAGTAGCTTACTCAGTGATCCTGAGAGAAGACCCTGCTGTCTGCACTGTGCTCTTTGCACTTGGTCTTCCACTCAGGCTAGGATATGTGACAAGGTGTTTAGACAGTTGAATAACTCAGGCCTCTGGAGACTGAGATCATGACCAGCCAAATTCTGCTGCATCTGCTAAAACCGTTTGGTTCACTCAATTAAAATTAGGACAAAAAACAACTGACCTTCAACAATTTATAATTTAGAAGTTTATGTGTTCTTTGTCTTCTCTGGATGAAAAGACACAGGCCATGGTTGATGCATTCAAACTTTGTGTATAGGAACAATAAACCTCAGAGTGGAGCATGGAGACAAATGAAATGAAAACTTCAATTGGAACCTCCTTGGAGATTAGCAGATAATTCTTGTTCTGTGTGGTGCACTTTGTTCATCAATAGAACATACAGATGGATTCACCCAAAACCAAGAGTTTTATTTTTCTAATTCCAACACTTGAGCCTGGAACACTGGGGCTCACACAAAAATGGGTGATATTTCATTTCAGAACTGAATCCAATTTTCTGTTTTTCATCAAGAAGCCCTGTTTTGTAAAACCTCAGTATCAAGGTGCTGCAGCCTATTTAGCCCCAGTCCAGCACTGGAACATCAGGCACATTGGGCTTCCTGTGTCCCTTTACTCAGTACTCCTCATACAAGTGCTCTTTGGCACCATGGACATTCTACCTTCCAGAGCTCACATCCTGGTGAAGGTCTGGATTGGGCTCACCCTCCTCTGATCCCTGAAATACCTCAACTACTCTGCCATATGATGCATAAACCGCAGTCATTGGTAGGAAAATGGGTGCACCATGAGATCATAATGTTAAGTGAAATAAATCAGATGCACAGCTTAAATACTGCATACTATCTCTTATGAAAGAAACCCAGAAATAAATATAAAGCAAAATAAAGAATAAATAAGAATAAAAAGGTGGATAAATCTTTTGGAAATATGAAGAGGCCCAATAGGTGTTGGAGGGGAGAAGAAGAGAAGGGTATGAAAAAAGATTTAAGATGTGTAGTGCACATGTGCCATCTCCCCACAAGTAATGTGATTACTGTGTACTACAAATAAGCATTAAGAAAAATTAAGGTAAATAACAAAATATTTCTGTGATCAGAATTCATTTCCTTAACCACTGATAATGTAAAGACTTCAAAGGAAAATTCACAAAGTTATACAATTATAGAAAAACCTTGAATCTTTTATCTGAGAAGACTCAGATTTTGTATGTGACCAGAAACTTCATAAAGAGATGATAAGAAACAAAGGAAAATATCTTGCTAAAGCCTAGAGTCACTGTGGCATAAGTCAATTATCTAAAAAGTAAGGAGACCCCGTTAAAAGTTTTCCATTGGCACCACACCAATGGTCCAAAAATATTCATATTTCATATTGAGATATTTATATTAATGCTCAAATTTCAGAATATAAAAATACTTCATTCTATACTTAGCTCAACCATGTCTAAAATTCTTTTCATAAGACTCATATTCCAAAAAATCCTCCACATACTTTTTTTTAAAACTTTATATCCTTTTATTGGTGCATTTTAGCTATACAATATAATGACATTCATCATTGGAAATTTGCACCTTTAAATAATCTCTCTTGGTTCTTATTTTTCCCCCTTCCCCTGCCCTCCCTTCAATCCCTCCATTCCACCCTATTTACAAAGACTTTGTTTCCTTTTTTGATTTTTCTCATATTAATTCCATTCCCTTCTTTTTTTCCCCTACCCTCCCACTTCTGCTTCCCCTTTGCCCCTTTTCTTCCTATTTCACATTATCTATTATACCTTTTAGTCCTTATTTACACTTTCAGTTTCTCACAGTAGAGGAACTACTCAGTATTTACAGATGTGTGTCCTATTTCTTTCACTTGAGTATCGACTCAATGTGCATCCATTTAGCAATAAATGTCTCTAATTTCACATTTTTTATGGCTGAGTAGTACTCCATTTTATTTAAAAAACACATTTTCCTTATCCAGTCTCAGTCTCCAGTTGATGGGCATTTGGGCTGTTTCCAAGTTTTAGCTATTACATGGGTGCACATATATCACTGTGGTATGATTCTTTTAATTCTTTGAGGAAGATACTCAGCAGGGTAATAGCTGGATCAAATGGGACTTCCAGTCCTAGTTCTTTGAGGTATCTCCATACTGATTTCCACAGCTCCACATTCTTTTTATACCCATTTGACCTAAAAGTTTCCTTCTTATTTTGAAAAAAATTCATTCTACTTTTGAAACAAAATTACTCTTTCCCCAACAAATAAAGCTTGCATTTGAGTTACAGTTCACAAGGAACAGTTTTAATCATAGTATAAAGAAGTCACAATGTAGGCTTAGAGTGCCACCTGCACAGTCACAGGTGGAAGGATACAAAAAGGCCTTCAGTGCCCTGGAGCATTGGAGGATCCAGTCAGATACAAATGCCTTGAGCTCACTGCAGTCTCCTGGGCGATTTCATGCTCAGAACCCACTAGAAGGGAGAAGAATCTCCAGTGGAAGCTGGAGAGGGACATCCAAAGGTGATGGCCAGGACTGGAGCTCCTCCTAAGGAGCAAAAGGTAAAATTCCCTCTTCTTTACCTTGTCATTCCATTGAGGCTACAAAACCTACACCCAGGCAGGGGTCTCTCTCTTCAGTAATTTACATCCAGACACATCCAGATCTGTGCAGATATTATCAACTGGGAATGTCTCATCTAGTCTGACACCACCGTTAACTAACACATGTTCATACATTGTTTTGCTTTGAGAAAACTGTGCTTATGTTGTTTATGTACTTGTATAGAGAGCTGTTTCCTTCATTGTTTGGAGTGATTTTTATACATATATTAGTTACAGAGTTTACTCTTGCTCATTAGTGATGTTAATTTCCAGTCATCACTAGGAGGGAGGCAGAAGGTAACCATGTTACCCTATAACTGGCAATTGGTAATTTTTTTTGTCTTATTTCCAGAATCCTGGACTTTCTTGTGATACACTTCATCAGCATTGGGACACAACATGTTCCCTAACAGTCCCAGCATCTGTAGTCTCACTGTTGCATGAAAGGATAGAGGGGGCAGAATTTTATTTTTATCTTCTGAAGTTATTTCATTAGTCCCAGAATTAAATGTTTGCACAGGTTTTTCTCTGCTTCACCTTTGTATCATTGGCAAGAAAAAACAAAACCAAAAGTTTGCCATATTCAGAGAACATCTTTCAAGTGCAAATATATTTTACTTATTTCCTACCAATTTACATGAGTTTCAGTTAGGTGTGTGTTATTTATGCAGATGATACATTAAGAGCTCCATACTACATTAGCTTTTCTATTGACAACTTCACAACTTTGAAATATCATGTTTATTTTATTATTAAGACTAGGTAGGGAAAGTTATACATTTATATTACATGTACAGGTCACAACACTGAAGATGTGCCAGTTTCAACACATCAAAAAAGTATTGACATAAAGGTGGCAAGCATTAATCTCATGTGAATTTTATGCATCAACTATATTGGACTCATGAAGGCCAAGATATCAAGTAAAACACTTTTTACTGAAGTTCTGTGAGGGAATTTCTGGAAAATATGAGTTCTTGAAACAGTAGAATAGGTAAAGAACATTCCCCTCACTAGTGGACCAGTGTCTTTGAACACAGCATGGTCTGGGATAAACAAAACCAGGGGGAAAAGGAGTGGTTTCTCTGTGAGATTAGACATCCATTTGCTTCTGCCCTAAGATGTGGGAGCTCCAGGCTTATGGCCTTGGACTTAGACTGAAACTCCTTGGATCTCCTCCAAACAGGCATTCATAAGTAGACTAAATTATTCATTGATATAACTGGTTCTCCACCTGGAATGTCAGAAACACTGGATCATCTTTGTCTCTATAATTGTAAACAAATTATTTAAATATATTTTTAGTTTTTAAGATTTATTTTGTTTTTCTACAGGTTCAGTAGAAAACCCTATCTTGTTCATATGTGTGTTTCTTTCATTTGTTTGGTTGAAAATTTGTTTTGTTTTGTAATTCAGTGAGCTTCTGTCTGTTTTTTGCTTTGTTCTTTTTTTGTGATTTTTCCACAGGAAATTCACAGATCTCTCTTTGTTCCAGGTCAGCTATAGGAGCTCAGTTTTGTTTATTTTGATTTTATATCCTCTCTTGATTCCTCATGTTGCTTGGAGCCTTGAGCTGCTCTCTTATTTGAAGAAGTCCTCTATTTAAGGTTTTGGCAGAATATTCCTCCAATAGACCCTCTCCTAGAAATTTAATGGAGATTCAGAACTTTTCCATGGATACATCTGCCCCATTCTTCTTGCTTTCTCTTGGGGTCAGGGTTGGATTTATGATGTGTGCCTTAGCCCAATCCCAGAGTCATGGTGGATACGGAAACTGTCTTTTATTTTTCCAGGGAAAAACGTTTCCAAATCATGAGAGGGATACAGACATAAAGATTCAGGAAACACCAAAACACCAAACATTACCAAACCGAGAGAGAGAGAGAGAGAGAGAGAGAGAGAGAGAGAGAGAGAGAGAGAGAGAGAGAGAGAGAGAGAGATGCTTGAAGCCTGCCAAGAGAGAACAAAGCTGTATAGGTGAAAAACCTCCCAATAGCTGAGCAGATTTTTGATTACATACTTTTCAAGCCCAGAGAGAGTGGGGTTACTGCTTCAAAGTGCTGAAGGGGAAAAGAATCTCCATCATGAATATTTTACAGTGAAATTCTCTCCTTTAGAAATGAAGAAGAGATAAATACATCGCAAGCTCATCAAAGCTCAGTGAGATGACTCTAGACAAGCCTGACAAGGCAACCTCAAAGAGTTCTGTACATTAAAACAAAACTATGGAAGTAATGATAGGAGAGCAGCAGTGGGGATGCACCAAGGTAGCTTCTTAGAGAAAACAAAGCAAAGTCCTTGCCAGCTGAGGGAGCTCAGCACAGGCAGCAGTGGAGGTGCCCAAACTCAGGGCTTTCTATGCAGGCTTCAGTAGGCTGTGTTGTTGGCCACATAAAAATGAAACCCTGTAGATATCATTTTTAGCTAGGCCTCTGTGTCTGGGGAAGACTTTAGTGAGGTTCCTTCCCATGTGATCCCACTTTATCAGGGCTTATCTCAGTTTCCTCAGGACTTTGTTCTACCCATCGACTCTTTCTCCAACTCCTTGCCTTAGTTCCTTGGAACAGACACTGCATATATTGGTCTCAATTCTTCATGGAAGATTCTCAAAGAGCATCATAATTTACTCCTCAAGAATATTCACAAATTTTGGAATACTGAAATCATATATGGTATCTTTTCTTGATATAATAGAATCAAACCACAAATCAAAAACAGGAGGAATTTTGGATACCCACAAATAGTGGGAAGTTAAAATATATGTTCCTGAATACCCAAAACATCAAGGAAGATATGAAAAGAGAAATTTTAAAATATCAATAAATCAGTGGAAATAGAAATATGCCACATAAAATAGAAGTTGCAGGAATGGCAGTCTATATTAGAATTACTAACATCGATATCCAAAAAAAACCCCTCTCAAACAAATTAATATACACCTCAGCTAGAAAGATGAAATGAACTGAGCCCCAAAGTAGAAGGTATAATAAATAAGCAGGATAAACTATAAATAAGTAAAATAGAGAACATGAAGGAAATAGAAATAAGAATACAAGAACTGATTTTTTTTTAAATCATAAAATTCATCAAACTCTCATCCAAAACAATTTTCAAAGAAGGAAAAAAGTGACATGGATAAAGTCAAAAGTGAAAGAGAAGATATTGGCACTGATAGAACAGAAATACAAAAACAAACATAGTAACATGGACAATTATACTCGAACAGGTTGGATAAGCTAGAAAAAAATGGACATATTCCTACAAACATACAGTCCACAGAGATTCAGATGAGGAGGAAATAAAAGACCTGAACAGACAAATAATGAGGAAAGAGATCAAATCAACAATACAAAGTATCCAGTCAAACAAAAGCCAAAGACCATGTAGGTTCAAGCCACAACTCTACAGAACATTTAAACAAGTAACACCAAGTCTTTTCAAACAATACTTTATTTAACAAATATAAGCAATCCTGTTATATAATCCCAGAGATAGATTTGCTTTGGAAAATGCATTGTATCACAAAGCTAACACTAATTTAGTGAGAAGGGTGAAACTTTTATTCTTTTGAAAATGTGATTGTTTTCTGACCTTGTAGATGGCAAATGTATTCCCATGAAAAAATCTTCATTCATTCTGTTGCACTGTATGGGTTTGTTTGAACACGCACACACACTCCCTGTTTTGCATTGATAGGAAGAGGAAGGGTCATTTTGACTGTACTTTCATATATGTGGTATTCTTCATTTATTCCATACTAACTCACCACAACTTGTAATTATTTAAAGAATAATCAAAGATATGGAACTGAGGCTTATTGATAAATATTTCAAACTCTGAATTAAATTTTTTAATTTCTATGATGGAGCATGAATTTCTGCAACATGTATTTGTTCTCTGGAACATATCAACACAAAGAGCAAAGCCAGTCTCCTGAAATACAGCATATTGCAGTATGAAATGCCAAATGGATTTACTATAGTATAAGTAAATTACTTTCATAATCAGATATGAAGTTGAAAATTTATTGAATCTCCAGTGATGTGTGAAACATTTTTAATGTTTCTTTGTTATTAAATGTCACATCTCTTTAATAAATGGTGTTGGAAAAACTGGATTTCAACTTGCCAAAGATTAAAACTAGAACCTTATCTTTCACCATGTAATAAACTAAAATCCAAGTGGACTAAAGATCTAAACTTGCTGGTAGATAAGTTAGGTAAAACTCTTGAAGACATTGGTATAGAAACATACTTTATGAACAAATCCTCAGCAGCATTGGAACTAGTACAAAGAAAGAACAACTTGGATCTCATCTTTTTACAAACCTTCTGCACTGCAAGAGAAACAAGCAACAGAGCTAAGAGACAACCTACAATGTGGGAAAAATTATCATCTGTTCCTCAAAGGTCTGCTATCTAGAAGATATAACAAACTTAAATCATACCACCCAAATATAAAGACCCAACTCAAAAATGGGCATCTGAAATGAGCAGACATTTCTCAGACAAAGAAGTAAAAGCAGTGAATAAACATATGAAAAAATGTTCAATGTCACTGGTCTTTCAAGAGATGCAGATGAAAAAATGCTGAGATTCCACTTAACAAAAGAAAGAATGGCTGCTATCAAAAAGTCACCCAATAACAAATGCTGGTGGGGTTGTGGAGAGAATGAACCCTTCTTCATTGTTGGTGGGAGTGCAGACTGCTGAAAACATTATGGAAATCGATATGGAGATAACTCAAACAACTAGGAGTAGAAGTCCCACGTGACTCAGCTGTTCCTCTGCTGGGTATCTTCCCAAAAGAATTTAAAGAATCATACCACAGTGATAAATGGTCAAACATGTTTATAGCAGCACAGTTTGTAAGAGCTAAAATTGGAAACAGCCCAAGTGTCCATCAACTAAAGACTGGATAAAGAAGATGTGTTTTTAAAATAAAATAGAGTACTACTCAGCCATAAAGAATGAGAAACTAGAGATATTTATAGCTAAGTGGATGCACATTGAGGCCATACTCTTAAGTGAAATAAATAGGATACACATGTGTAAATACTGAATAATTTCTCTGCTCTGAAAAACTAAAAATGTAAATAAGGATCAAAATGTATAATTGATATTGTGGAATAGGAAGAAAATGTCTAATGGAATAGGGGAAGTGGGAGGGGTAGGAGAAAGGAAAGAAGGGAAAAGAAAAAATATGAGAAAAGGAAATAAATGAAAAGAAAGTTTTTGTAAATAGTGAAGAGTGGAGGGGGTGAAGGGAGGACAGGGGAATGGGGAAAAATAAGAACCAAGAATCATCATGTAACAGTACAAGATCCTAGTGATGAATGTAACTGTATTGTATACCTAAAATATACCAATAAACTTAATGTAAAATAGTAATGATCAAATGTATAATAGATAGTGAAATAGAAAGAAAAGGTCTAATGGGAAGGGTAGGTGGTAGGGGAAAGGAAAGATGGAAAAGGAATAAATATGAGAAAATTGAAATAAAGTTTTCATAAATAGGGAGGGAAGGAGGGGTTGAAGGGAAGGCAGGAGAACGGGGAAAAATTAAGAACCAATATATATTATGTGAAGGAACACATTCCCAATAATGAATGTCAGCCTATTGTATACCTTAAATGTATCAATAAAATTAATAGAAAAATGTCACAATTTTAAACTACTTCTCAAGAACTCTCTTGGTCTTGCCCAGAACTCAGCAGCTGGGACCACAGGCCCAGCAAAAGACCCACCTGGAAAAGAGCTGCATAAGCTCACAAGCAACAGTCAGCGACCTGTTCCAATATCATTGATAGGTGCTCTCAGATTCCAGCAAGAACTATTCAGGGACCAGAGTGGCACAGTTGTGACCAGGTCCCAGGCAGGGCCCTGCCTTGACACCACAGCTTGGACCTAAAGGCCCAGCCAAAGGCCCACCTGAAAAAGAGCTGCACAGGTGCATAAATACAGCTAGAGGCCTGCCCTGATGCCATTGGTAAGTATGAGCAGACCCCAGCCAGAAGCCCACTCAGACACCAGTGCCTGGGGTGCACAGCCCCCTGCCAAAATACCTCCCAGAGAACAACTACACCAGAAAGCAAGCCCCAGCCAGAGGCATACCCAGATACCATCCCAAGTGTGCACATTCTCCAGCCAGAATCTGGCCTGGACAACAGTGCAGCAAGGGATACAGAAGACCACCAATTCACAGCAACCACTCAGAGGTCTTTTCTCTGCAAATTGAAGACCACTGGAAGAGCAAAAACTCACCTCAACAAATGAACAGCAGGTGGCATCTATTGAAATGAGAAGACATGGAAAAAGGCTCAAAACCAGACTTGAGATGACCTAAGGCAACCTGAAATGGGAACAAGACAGAACAATCTGATACTCAAAAAAATGCACTCCCTAAACTGGCAACAAAAGGGAATCTGGAAAAAATGAAATCAGAAATAATTTCTCAGATAACAGAGATTGTGTCCAAAGTGCAGGGCATGATTAATAAATCTAGAGCAGACACTCAAAAAAATAATAGAAGAGCTGAGGAGCATGATGAAATCCCAACACAGGATATAACTGGAATCCATAAAAGAGAGGCAAACAAATTTCCAGGAGATTAAAAACTCCTCTGAAATGTCAGAATGTCCCAACGTGAGGAGAGAATATCAGATATAGAAGAGAGGAATGCAATTAGTAACCAGGAAAAAAAAGATCTTAAAAATATTAAGGGACCAGTGAAATAAATGGATCACACATGTGTAAACAGTGAAGAGTTTCTCTAGTGTGAGAAATTGAAAGTGTAAATAAGGACTAAAAATTAAAATAAATAAGGTGAAATAGGAAGAAAAGAGGAAAGGGAAAGGGGAAGTGTGAAAGGTAGGGAAAAGAAAAGAAGGGAATGGGATTAATATGAGAAAATTAAGAAATGGAAATAAAGTCTTTGTAAATAGGGAGGAGTGGTGTGGTTGAAAGGAGGGCAGAGGGATAGAGAAAAAAATAAGTACCAAGATAGATTAAGTAAATGTACAAATTTACAATGATGAATGTTATTATATTGTATACCTAAAATGTACAAATAAAATTAATTTAAAAAATAATAAGGTACCATGAGAAATCAATTCAACAGCTGATAGATGAAGCAAAGTAGAATAACATAAGATTAATTAGAGTCAATGAAGAAACTGGAGAGAGTGCAAATGACATAAAAAAACTGTCCACAGAAGTAATGGCAGAAAATTTTGCAAGTAAGGGAAAACATCTTGACATACAGATAAGTGAGGTATATAGGGCTCCAAGTAGCCATGATCAAAAATATCTACACCTAGAAATATAATATTTAACATTCAAGAAAACCAACACAAGAAGAAAATTCTACAAGCAGAGAAAAGAAACAAATCACATACAATGGAAAGCCCATCAGAATCACAGCTGACTTCTCAACACAAACTCGTAAGGCAAGAAAAGCCTGGATGAAGTATTTCAGGCCCTAAAAGAAACCAGCCTCCAACCCAGATTAATGTACCCTGCAAAAGTATTTTTCAAAATTGATGGAGAAATAAGATAAGTCATGACCAAAAACACCCGAGGAACTTCATGAATACCAAATCAGGACTGCATAAAATTTTAAACAATATCCTGCAAAAAGACAATGAGAATCACAACCCTAAGAAGCCCAGCATAATGAATCCATCACGCATGACAAGAAATTAAATGCAAAGGAGGAGAATCCAATGAAAAGAAATAGTCATGACAAAGATAATTCAATACATATCAGTTATAACCATCAATGTTAACGATCTCAATTTACCTATAAAAAAGACTGGTACAATGAATCAAGAAGCAAGATCCAACAATATGCTGCATATTAGAAACACTTCTAATGAATAAAGAAGCTTATTGAGTGAAAGTTAAAGGGTGGAAAACAATAACGCATGCAACAGGAACAAAAAAACTCAGGAGTAGCTATCCTATTTGCAGATCAAATGGATTTCAAACAAACATGGATTAAGAGAAACAAAGAAGGACACTATATCCATGTAACAGAAAAAAAATTGAAGAGAAAAAGATGACATTTATAAGTATATAGGCACTAAATACAAGTCTACCTAACCATATAAATTAAACACTAAGGGACATGAAAAATCAAATAAGCACTAATAGTAGTGAGGACCTCAATACCCCACTGTCACAAATAGATCAACTACACAGAAAAAAAACAGCAAAATACTAGAACTCAATTGAACACTTGAACAAATGAGCTGACAAGATGTTTAAAGTGTTCCACCCTACAAAATCAGAATATGCATTATTTTCTGCTGCACACATGTCATTCTACAAATTAGACCACATACTTCCTCATACAATATGTTTAAGTAAGTGCAAAGGAATTGAAGTTTTCCCCTGTATTTTATCAGACCATTATGCCATGAAATTGGACATGAATAGCAATAGAAACCACAAGAATTTCATAAATACATGGAAAATTAACAACACACTTCTGAATAACCAATGGGTCCTATACAAAATTAAAGAAGAAGTCAGACAGTTTCTACAATTAAATTACAATGTCAATACAACATACTGGAATCTATGGGACAGAATGAAATCAGTCTTAAAAGGGACATTAATATCAGTGAATACTCATATTAGGAAAACAGAATGAGCTCAAATAAACAACCTGATGGTGGACCTCAATCTTCTAGAAAAAGAAGAGTGGGACAAACCCAAAGCTCAAACAAGGTAGGAAATTATGAAGATCAGAACAGAAATCAATGGAATAAAGAAAACCCTGGCCTCTGACAGCTTCACTGCTGAATTCTACAAGGCCTTTAAAGAAGAACAATTTTCACTACTGTTGAAACTCTTCAAGGCAATTGAAAAGGAAGCAATACTCCCAAATTCATTCCCGGAAGCAAGCATCACCTTGATCCCAAAATGCAGAGAAAGATCCAACTGAAAAATAGAACTATAGACCAATCTCACTAACTTATATAGATGTAAAAATCCTTAATAAGATACTCACAAACAGAATGCAGAAGGTCATCAAGAATATCATACACTCAGATGAAGTGGGATTCATCCCAGGGATGCAGAGATGGTTCAACATATGGAAATCAATAAATGTAATACACTATATTAATAGAGCCAAGGATAAAAACCATATGATCATCTCAATAGATGCAGAAAAAATGTTCAACAAAATCTCAATAGATGCAGAAAAAAATGTTCGACAAAATCCAGCATGCATTCATGATAAAAACCCTAGAGACATGTCATCTCCCAGAAATATTTCTTGGCTGAATGAAATGAGAACAGCCTCCTCTGCCTGTGCCTTGAGCTGAATGGGTACCATACTGAATTGTAGCAAAATAACCAGCAGTTGCCATGGACACTCAAGTGCTTCCATCCCCTGGGAAACAGGGAAGAGAAGGGGCATCCTCCTTTTCCCCAATAAGGAGCTGCTGGTGCACTCTTCTAGCAACTACTTGGCTTCTCGGCCTCAAACTAATTGGCACTGAAGAGGTACAGGGTGAAACAAATTTCGATGTACTGTCAACCTGGGAAGAACTTGTCCAGAGGCTGAGTGCCCCAGCCTTCACCACTTCCACTTGGGAACTTCATCCTGACTGCCCAGCCCTGCTAGCAGGGGGAACTGGCAGACACATGCCTGCCTCTCTGGACTGCAGGGAGACAGTTTTCATGTGGGCATGCAAGCGCTTCCCTGGACTTCTGTCTGTGGCAGAAGAGCAGAGGAAACTTAAGATTTGCAGCTGCCTGATTTTCCCAGAAAATAAATTCTTTTGATGGCAAAAAACCCTACAGAATATTGGAATAGATAATCTCTATCTAAACCTGATAAAAGGAATCTATGAAGAAACAACAATCAATATCATACTAAAGGGACAAAAACTGAAATCCTTCACACAAGCCTATCAGCTGTGAGTTAGGATAGAAGACAAGTAGAGGAAACAGTGGTAATGTTTCAATTGTACTCCAAGAAAACAGCAGCTTCAAGACATAAATTAACCCAAGGTAACCATGCCTATTTTTTCATCCAGGATACTCATGACTCAAAAAAGAAAAAAAAACTACTAAGGTCTGTAAGTTCCAGTAAGTTTACAAACTGGGGCTGTACTGTTCTCCTATAAATTGGTTCTGTGCTCTTCCTCTAATATTACAGGTTCACAAATTCCACTGATTTCCACCTCCCCCCCAGATACAGTGTTATATACACACTATGTAAAATTTCAAACACATGCAAACAATTTCCATTCTGAACCAGCCCAGTAATGGGCATCATGACAGTCACTAGGAAAACATATCCTAAGTCACCAACATCCCTGAGAAAACAAGTACCCCAGTTTGGCCTGCAGCTCACTCTGCGAGCACCCACTCTGCCTTCTCAGTGTGGGCTTGTTTTCTTCTACCTAACACATCTGCCCATGCCTCTTTTTGTCACATTCAGAAACACTTCTGTGACAGGAAGCTCTTCCATGGGTGGGTTCATTTGAGGTCTCCATCTCCTCTCTTTGTATTTATTTTATTAGGGATACATTCTCCATTGGGATTCGGTTCCTGTACATATCCCATCTTCATACTTTTACTTCCAATTTCTCCCCATCTCCCTCCATTCCTAGTCCCCTTTCCACCTCCCCAGTCTCCCCCATCACAGGCCAACCCAGTGATAGCTGGACTGCTATGGCTGTGCAGACACTTACTGATAAGGACACTTTTGTTTCATAGGGTTGATTATGTCATTTAACTGCTTCAACTATGTTAGTCTATTATGACTGTGTACATAAATGTGAAAGTTTTTCAATCCAACTCTCAGGGCTCAGAATATGACACCCCAGAATACGGGACCTTGGTGTCCTGAATATTTTTCCTGAATATTTTAAGCTGAAAGAAATTGAGAAAACTACAGAAGCAGAAAGAGCACCCTCTTACCTTCTTGCTCCTTCCTCCCTGAGAGGTGTCATGCAAGATTTCTCTACCATCCCTCTGAAAGGAGGTCCTAAGACCCTCATTCTAGAAGGGTTCTGCCCTGTTACCAAAGGACAGAGACTTCACAAAGAGGCCAGAAAGGACACAGCCTTGCCCAGTTACCATCCTGAAGTCATTAGCATGAGATTACACCCCAGTATCTTCCAATCAGAGTCCTGTGTGACAATCAGCAAAACACATTTTTCCCTGGATCTTTGCAATCTTATTTCTGAAGCCTCCACTACCGTGAAAATTACATCAATGGATTTGTTATGCTTTTTTGGATCCGTCTTTCTTTCATGAAGCAGTCTGGATGAGGAAAAGGTACTACTTTTTCTAACATGCAACACCAGTTATCACCCCCAATATCCCAGACACCATCCCCTTCTATTTTGTGCCCCTGGATCAGAGGGAAGCTGAGGCACAGACCAGGGGTCCATGCAGCCCCCTGCAATGAAGCACTGATGGTTCCTGTACCCTGGCCTCTAGAGATCAGCACCACACAGGGCTCTGCCAGGATCTGACCAGACCCAGAGCACATTGCCACCCCCATCCAGGCCTAATGGATGGAAAGGCACCTTGGGAGCCACTGCAGACTGGTCTCCTGTCTTTTTTCATAGTTTAACTTTTATGTATATTTTACAGCATAGTTTATTTTTTCCTATTTTCAGCTTTTAAAATGGACTTGCCTTGTACTTGATGCCTTTTCCTGTGCTGGAGGATAGATATTCAGAAGACATTATTAAAATGCAAATGGTAACAAGAAATGGGTTTGGGGGAGGGAAGGAAGGGAAAAGGGTTTTAAAGAAAAACAGAATTAAATGAAAAAAAATGGAGCTGGAGATTTTGTAAATGGGGAAGGGAAGAAATATTGGTAGGAGGGGAGCAAAAAGGAACCAAAACAGAATTAAGATGTGTTATGTACAGGTTAAATTCCCTTGATGAATGTAATCACTGTGTACTGCAAGCATGTACTAAAAAATGAAACAATGTAACAAAGTATTTAGAAAAAATCTTTTGGTATTTTCTTCTTTAGCTAAATATTAATTTCTAATACCTATCACACTATCTTGTATAGAAGTAGTTTGTACATTTTCCTTAGTTAGAGGGATTCCACTGGATGCATGTACTAGAACTGACATATCCATTTGGTGGGTCTTATGTATGTATGCTGTTTCCAGCCTAGGACTGTTGTGAATGATTCTGTACCTTTGTCCATACTCTTAAATGCAAAATGTAGGGCCTATGCTTAAGGGTAGAATTTATGAACCAAAATGGATCTGAACATTAAAATACAATAGATTTTATACTTCAAAATTGCTATACCACTGTAGAGTCCTTCCAACAATGAAGCTTCACATTTAAACAAAATTTAGTGTTTTGGATTTCTAATATTTGTAAATCCATTTAATACCTACTTCTGCTAAAAAGATTAAAATATGTATTCTTGTGATTTCTATTGGAATTAATGAGCTTTTTTTTGATCTTCCCGTCATTTATAGTTTCTCTTTGGCGAAGAGCCTATGAAGCCTATTGCCCTTTTCACATCACATACCTGATTTTGTTGATGAATAAGATTATTTTAATACATATGAAGGAATTTTTTTCTAGTGTTTTATTTGATCTGTTAGTTTCTGAAATATCTATGCAGTTTGTTTTGTATAAAATTAATTACCAATATTTCCCTTTATATTAGAGAATTTCATGTCCTGTTTGCATAATTCTTTCCTATGCAAGAACTTCTACTATCTTGCCTTCTAAAAGCTTTGCTTTTGCTTTCTCTTCATTTTTCCCATTGATCTGTGTAGAGAGGATCTGAGGAATATGAAGACAGATGGAGTTTCTACAGGAACAAGCAAAGCTGTCAGCTTAAATGCTGACAAGCACCCTCTCCCTCCTGACCTGAGACAGTGTCTCTGCTCCTTCTCTAATCACATCCTTCACCAACTCTGCTGTTTAACTCTTCTCCTCCCATCTGCTCTCACACCCTCTCCTGTCAGGATTCTCACCTGTCCTTTCAAGGAAGTTTATTTAAGTAAATGTGACAGCTAATTACTTCTCAGGCCACTTTACACATGAGCCATTTTGTATTTTTTATTGTTTTGACACAGATGATTATTCCTTCAAATGAGATAGCTTGTATTTTATTTTGCTTTCTCTCACATTCAAGTTTACTATATTTTAATGATTTTATTCTTTTTTCATGCTTTCCTTTTTTACATTTAATTATTTTTCTTCTTGTATCATCTTTTGAGGCTTGCTTCCTGTATTGGTTAGGCTTCTCTCAGGACAGAATCAACAGAAAATATATGTATAACATGCACAGGGATTCATAAGATAGGCTTACAGGATGAGGGATGGAAGTCCTCTGTACCTGAATTCATGCTGGAAAGCTGGAGAGTCCAGTTGCTGCTCAGTCCAAGAAGGAAGCTCAGGACTAGAAGGGTCAGCTATGGAGCACCTCATTCATGTTTCACTTGAGTTTTAGGGGGCTTTATTTCCCATTGTCTTACATGCGCATGTTTCACTTCAGAGTGGCCTTTATTCTTACTCATTCTGTGCAATCTGCTTAATGTCACCCCTGCAATAGACCAGTTTGATACCTTGTGAAAGAAAAAGATGATCAAGCTCCCTGTGAACTAAGTGTGACACAGGTCTACAGAGTGTATATACCTTTGAGGTATGTTAGTGAAGGTGTATTGTTGGCCTTGCCAGAAGAATTAAAGTTGATTTTGGTGGGCCTTGTGGACGAGTGTGGAGAAAAAGGCATTTGAGAAATTAATGGCTGCATATCAAGTACTAAGAAATGTGGTAAACTCCTCAACTAATGAAACCACATCTGGTATAGCAGCTGTAGTTTAAATCACCCCTTGATTAATATTATGGTAACCCACCATCATGTCAGATCATCTGTCTTCTACACAGGTCAAATAGGACAGTTAAATGAGGATGTGGTGAAAACTACCACCCCTGCATCTTTCAAGTACTTTTTTTCACACTAATCCCACAACCTCTCCACCCAATATGACTTTTTTGTATTTCTACATTCCCAGATAGAGACAACTCTGATAGCTTCTACTTGGCCTTTCCAACCATAATATTCTAGACTCCAACTATATGTTGTCATCAGCACCCAGGGTGGGCCTCCCTATTATCCACACACAGAACCATGCTTTAACTATCAATGGACCAATTTAGTGATCATGCACCCTTAATTTTAGCATCACACAATGTGATCCCAGCATCACACACCCTAGATCCAGCCACCCTGGAAAATCCCTACCTATGAGTGCATAAGTTTGGGAAGACATCTAGATGTGAGCCATAAGAGTGACCAGCTGCACAGTATATTGACTCTAATAATAATCCATTGGATATAATTCATCTGCTGAAAAAAGGAAATTTTAAGTGTTTCACATCCAAAACTGTAAGAATATTGAATGAAAGAGTTTTTAATTTGCTTCAATTGAATATTCTATTTTGTAAAACTTATAAAATCAATCACATTACATCCCAGAATAAGATATGATTATTTGTCAATGAACGATTAAATACATTAAATTATTTAAAAGAAATAATTGTAGAAGTAAAAAATTTCCTAGAAACAATACTTAAGTTTCATGATTGAAACAGTCTAACTCTTGACAATACATTAGCACAAAATGCACAAAAAGAAATGCTAATATGGGATTTTATGGAGCTATTAATAAAAATAATATTTTCTAGGTAGAAAGGCAAAGAAAGAACAAAAGTGATGTAATTTTAAAATTTGAACCTGGAAATTAATAGTCACTCTACTTATTCTTTCAAAAATCTGGAGGAAAATACAGGTGGACAGAAAATCTGAATACAAATTTAAACAAAAATTATTAGGGCAAAAATATTTATATTCCAACATTTGAAGATTCAGAATTGGTAACATCCTGCCTTTACAAGAGTGCATTTAAATATGAAGTAGAGAGTGATTTTTCCCTTGAAAACAGCTATGCAAATGACATAGAATCAGACATACTTTGGAAAGAAATGTGGGTATGTTAGTTAACTTGGCTGGGACAAATATATCTATGCATACAGAAATCACATCAAGATTTGCAACTTACATACATACAATTTTAACTGTCACCTATACCCAAATAAAGCTGCAGAAGAACAAATGTAGCCTCCTCGGGGATGAAACATTGAAAGTTGAGGTATCTTGGGCATCAGAGGAGGGTGAGCCATGTCCAAACCTTCACCAGAAAGTGAGCTCTGGATGACAGGAAGTCCATGGTGCCAAATACCCATTGCTTCTATGAAGACCAATAAGTATGGATATGCAGGTAACCTGATGCACTTGTTGTTCTAGTGCTGGACTGGGGCTAAATGGGCACCAGCACCTCAATGCTGAGGTTTTCCTAGATAGGGCTTCTAGATGAAACAGGTGAAGTATTTATGATTTGGTTCTGTATTTGAACCATGATGATGCAGATTCAGCTCTACAGAGTCAGAAAAATAAAATGCTTTGCATTATGAGTAAATCCATCTGTACAAATTGCTTTCTGACAAAAATTTAACTTACATGGAAGTAGTATCTGCTGCTGTCCAGGTAAATCTCAATAACAGTCATTGTTTTATCTGTCTCTGTGTTGCACTCTGATTCTTGTTCTTCATTATACACAAGGATTGAGAGGATTGACATAGCTTCATCTTTTCATGCAGAGCAAAGGGAGAACCCAAAAGCTTCCAAACTTCAATGTTTTGAAATGAATTTTTGAAATCCCATCTAATTTAAATTGAATGTATCAAAAGCATTTTGGAGGATGATGCAGATGGGGCTGGTGAGGTTGTCAGTGTTGATTGCCCCATTGTGTTCTCAGGCCTGAGTTGTCCACTTAGCTAATCATGCTGTCACTTATCCCAGCCTGAGAGGAAGAGCAAGTGAAAAGAGCACAGTGCAGACAGCAGGGTCTTCTCACAGGATCACTCAGTATATATCTCCAGCATGGTCAGATCCAGCACCTGAGATTCTCTCAACAGCACAGGCATCTGTTAAGGTGGAACACGTAATGCTTGTTCTTTTTCCTATGCAGCCTGACTTTGTTCTTAGCTCAAAGTGATGCCAAATATTGTCAAAAAATATGTCAATGTTGGCTAGATAACTAGTGTTTCAGGAAATATGTATAAAATATACTAGATATACAAAAATACCTAGCAAGGCAAATAAGTGCTTCACCACAACAGTCAAGAAAATATATAAAGACAACTGAAATAGATAATTCACAGGTGTAGATTCTAATGTAGGAAAATGCGGCAAATAAATTAAATCAGTTTCAGCTGATACATTGATACTTACGTTTTGTTCAAAAAAATAAAACCCTTGTCTGTGAGCTGAGAATGCCTGTTGAACATCCTTTGCAGAGCAGCATTGATCTCCCTGTTGCAGAGAAAGCAGATAATGGAGTTCATTAATGGGGGCATCATGCTGTAGACCATGGCAAACAGAAGATTCTTAAGGGATGGTTTCTTTGCAATGGGACCTAAGACAGATATTGCTCCTGAAATGCCAAAAAACAGAAGAATGTCCAACTATAGGGTACAGGTGGATACTTCTTTGTTCTGCACTTCCACAGAATACATTCTAACCACATTTAAAACTATCTTAACATATGACACAAACATAAAGAAATACGTATATTAACATATGACATAAACATAAAGGAAAAACATAGTCACACAAGCCAAATGCTTATAGAAGTGATTAAAAATTCAGAAAGCTGGACATCTGATTATGGTATCCTCAGGATTTGAGGAATGTCACAGAAATATTGCTGGATCACATTGGTCTTGGTGAAGGGAAGCCTGAACAGAGCACCCATGTGGATAACAGAGTAGACCAGACCAGAGGCCCAGGTGCCAGCTACAGCCTGGGAGCACAGACTTGGGGTGATGATGAGCCTGTAGGGCAGAGGGTGGCAAATGTCATGTAGTGGTCATAGGACATGACCACTAGGAAGGCAAATTCCACAGTTGCAAAAAGAATATAGAAGAAAATCTGTGCAGCACCTGTCAGGGAGATGGATGTACTACCAATCATGCAATTCACTATTACTTTGGGAAGAATAACTAAAAAAAGTCTAGGAGGGACAAATTTCTTATAATAAAGTACATAGGAGAGTGCTGAAGTGTATATTTCATGATGACAGTGGCCGTCACAAGATTTCTTGTTAGTGCTCCCAGATAAATCACTAAGAACAGCACACTTTGCAAAACCTGGAACTCCCACAAGTCTGTGATATCCATGAGGAGGAATTCTATGAAGATGGTGAGGTTGTCCATGTATGCCCTCCTGCCATGGTCTCTGTAGAATTCGAGGTTAAAATGAGCTGATAATGCAAAAAGCAGATTGCAGAGCACCTACTAAAACTACAGCATTTCTCCTAACTAGAAAACCAGGATAGAATAAACAGATAAAATAAAGTATCCTGAAATCCAGGGAATGTCCATATTTCTCTTTCCATTGCCAAACTGCTGACAGATATCTTGTTATTTTCTACATGCATTGTCTGAGAATGACACAAAGCTGGTCACATGACACCAGTCTCCCCCTTCTGGTGCTTTCAAGAGGGGTGTGGGGGTGGGTGGGTGGGGATGTGAGCACTTTCTTTCCCTCTTTCTATAATCATTTATGACATTTGATTCAGGTCATAGAAATACTCCTTTCCTGTTGGCAATGTGTAGACTGTCCCTATCTTGTGCTTTCTTGTTTGCATGTTTTCACGTGAAACAAACAAACAAAAAACTTCTTGAAGTACTCCTCTGAAATGCAACCTTCTGCTATGCATGGATTCTAATATATATTTAGGTGTCAATTTTCTCACCTGCCCTTCCCTCTACTTCCTTTCAAAGGTTTTGCTAACATCTCCTCATTCTATAGTCATTATTGTAAATATAACTTACTTACCTAAGCTTGTTTGAAGCATTGCAAAGCATAATAATTTCGTTAGAAATTATCTTTCAGTGCTAAAGTTAGTTATATAGAAATCTAACCTCAATATTATTTTATTTTCATTGTTAAAAACACAAGAAATATGATATATAGACTATTAGCATCTATATATATGTTAATACTGTATGTGTACTTTCACATTATAGAAAAATTTATAATTATTTTCTTTCCGTGCATAATAATGATATGCTTAATCACACATTCATCTGGCTTTCCAGTTATTTACAGAATATTTTATATGAATTGTTTTTCTGAATAACATGTGGTTACTTCTGTTTGCTTCATTTCTGTAAATGAGAAAATCTTTTGTGCACAAGAAGTGAATATCAAAATTAGCATTACCTGATAAAGTTGATACTGTTAACATCTGGTAAGTTGCTTCTGCAAACCACACTTATACCTATTTTTTACTTTCCTTCATCAACATAAGAGATATGGGCCATAAAAATATCCTTCCCATACTCCATCTCTTCTTATTACATATAATAATTGTTACATTCATTTCTATTTTTCACAATCAGTGTGGTCCAGTGGAGCAGAGATATTTCAAAGATTACTCTTTCTAAATCTCCTTCACTTTCTCAGTAGTATTTTGAAATTATTTAGCTCAAAATTTAAAATGTGTTCAACAGAATGTGAATACTAATTCTCCAGAAATTATTACATGAGTGATATATAATAATATATGTGTAGAATTAACATTATTAAATATCTTTAAAATGCAATTATTGTTAAAAATTGCCCATCATTACAATGCCCAACACCTCAATATTGTTTGCAAATTTAAAGAATATTTCTGATTTGATTTGCATGAAATGAAACATAAATTTCATCTGCTTAGAGATTTCTTTGTTATCCTTTTAACTCCAGGTCAAGAAAATATTGAATTTACATTGACTGATGTTCTATTTCAAGGTAATAATCCATCATTATGATTTCTTCTTTTAACCTGAACCAAATATGAAACAAAGGTCTTTGGAGAGCAGTTTAGAAGTACTTGCCTAAAATGAACTCTAGAATCTGAAACAATCTGTCTATTCTTCAAGCACACAAAGATCTTAAGGAACCAAAACCATCACACTGACTTAAGAATTTAAATTAGGAAGCTGAGCTGGTCCCAGCAAAAGGAAGAAAGCTCCCCTGCTGCCATGCCAAGCTCCTAGGGTGGAGAAGGTGAGCCAGTCCCAGCACCTGGAAGGAAGCTCCCCTGCCACCATCCCAAGGTCCTAGGGGAGCGAAGGTGAGCTGGTCCCAGCACCTGGAAGGATCCTCCCCTGCCACCATCCCAAGTTCCTAGGGCAGAGAAGGTGAGCCAGTCCCAGCACCTGGAAGGAATCTCCCCCTTCGCCAACCCATGCTCCTAGGGCAGAAAAGCTGAGCCAGTCCCAGCACCTGGAAGGAAGCTTCCCTGACGCCATCCCAAGCTCCTAGGACAGAGAAGGTGAACCACGCAGGTGGCAGAAGCACCCCCCCACCTGTGGAAATGAGAAGACATGTAAACAAGCCTCAAAAGCAGACTTCTGGATCAACTACAGCAATCACAAAGGAAACAAGATGGAACAATCTGATACTCAATTACCTGGACTCTCTGAACTGGCAACAAAAGAGGATATGGGAAAAATGAAATCAGAAATATTTACTCATATAACAGCAAAGCTTGTGCTCATGGTGCAAGACATGATTAATAAATCCAGAGAGGACACAGATAAAAAATAGTGGATCTGAGGGACAGGACGGAATCACAACATAGGAAACAAATGGAATCCATAAAACAGATGCAAACAGATTTCCAGGAGATTAAAAAATCCATCAAAAGTCTGCACAGCAGAATGAACCAATGTGAGGATAGAATTTCATATATAGAAGATAAGATTGCAATTAGTGACCAAGAAAATAAAAATTGCTTTAAAATTGTAAGGGAACATGAGAAATCAATCCAGCAACTGCTAGATGATGCGAAGAAGAACAACATTAGTCTGAGTGGAGTCAATGAAGAAAGAGGAGAGAGTACAGATGACATAAAAAAACTCTTCACAGAAGTAATGGCAGAAAACTTCCCAAGGGGGGGGAAAGAACTTTACATACAGATAAGTTAGCCATATAGGACTCAAGCTAGCCTTGATCAAAACAATTCTACACATAGGCACATAATAGTTAGGATTCCAGAAATTTAACAGAAGAATAAAATTCTACAAGCAGTGAGAGAAAAAAAAACAAATTACATACAAAGGAAAGCCCATCAGAATCACATCAGACTTCTCAGTGCAAATACTCAAGGCAAGAAGAGCTTAGAGTGATGTATTTCAAGCCCTAAGGGAAAACAGCCTCCAACCCAGATTGATGCACCCTGCAAAATTATCTTTCAAAATTGATAGAAAAATAAGATACTTTCATGATAAAGAGCACCTCAGGAACTTCATGACTATCAAACCGGCACTCCAAAACTTTCAGACAATACCCTAGGAAAAGACAATTAGGATCACAACCCCAGGAACCCTAGCAGAATGAATCTATTGGGCATGACAAATTAAATGCAAAGGTGGAGAATCCAACAAAAAGAAAAATTCATGACAAGGCTTTTAAAACTTTTGACCTCATCTCCCTAATGAGTGCATAATTCAGTCTTGTTATTGTACTGATTAGTATTTTTCTGATGCTAGAGTTGTACACATTTCCTTGTGCTTTACTGGCTATTTATCATCTTCTTTTTCTACTTTTTAATTGGGTTGTCTATTAATGAGCTCTAAGAATTCTTTATATATTCTGGTCATGGATTATATGCATTGTAAACATGGTTTGTTTAAGGACTACTTTTCATTTTAATGATGTCATTTAAAGTTCTAAATTTTGATGGAATCTCATTTATCAATTTTTTTCTTTTATACATCATATCTTTTGTATCCAAGGTAGTTCTTCCCTACACAGAATTCATAAACATTTTCCCTTATAATTTCTTCTTAAAGTTTTATACTTTTAGGCTTTCATATTTAGGTTCATAGATCCCTTCAAGTTATTTTCATGTATGGAAATAAAGGGCTGAGGTTAATTTTTTATATACAGATACCAGGTGTTCTCGTGCTGTTTGCTGAAAACACTGTCTGTTCCTTGGCTCTTGAATTGAGTTTATATTCTATAAAATGCTAATGTTAAATAATCTTTCAAAACTCAGTGAACAATATATGTATGGTTCTATTTCTAGATTTTCTGTTTTATTCAAATGATCTATATATCTTTCCTTACACCAACACTGCCTTGATTGCTGTAGCTTTAGAAGAAGTCTCTCTCACCACTCATCCCTTTGCTTCCTGCTTTCTGGCCTTCAAGATGTGTGTGACCAGCTTTTCCTCTACTCTGCCCCTCTGCCATGCTGTTTCTGGCCTGAAGCCACCAACAAGGACTGAAATCATGAGCCAAAATAAACCCTGCCAAGGAAAGCCTCAGGAGTGAGTGTAGTCACCTCCAAGAGATGGGCTCTGAGGATTGTAACCAGCAATAGCCTGGGGGCAGGGCTGGCCAAGTCCTTTGAAGCTCACATCTCACTACTTTTGCACTAGGTACTGGACATGGAGTTATAGGATTTAATGTTTGTCCTGCTGGGTTTCAGTCTTGCTTTGTTCTGATTCCTTTTTACCTCTCTTTTCGAATGGCAATTTTTACCCTGTGCCATTGAATGTCACCAGTGTTTAACATTCTTCTTGATTTTTACAAGGTCTCACAGCTAAGAGTTTCCCTTGAGACTCAGAGAAGACTTTTTTGACTTGAACTTTTCAGCAATGTTGGAACTGTTAAGACTTTGGCAACTTTTAGAGATGGACTAAGTGCATTTTGTATAATGAGATAGACAAGAGTCTTTATGGGCAGAATGTGATAGTTTATATTTAAAATTCCCCCAAAAGCACTCAGAGGTGCACCTGGTCAGAAGGGGAACAGTGGAGGCATGACATGGATGGGTATATTCTCTTCTCCTGTCTTGCTTCTTGGCCACCTTGACATGAGCAGTTTCCCTCTACCATGGCCCTCTGTGATGGTGTTTGCTCCTTGGAGCCAACTAACCATGGACTGAAACCACAAACCCAAACAAAGCTCTCTTTCTTTAAATGGCAGATGTCAGTTATATTGTGTCAGTGATTGAAAACTGACGAAGACTGGGCTAAGGGTTTATTTTTCTTTAGAAACTTAAGGGATGTGTTTAGAATATAACTAGATAAATTATTAAACTAGACATATAATTTTGTATCTTGTTTTAATGTACATATTTATTGAGTAGAAAATAAGAACTTTTTAGTAAAATACAAAAATTTCATATTTACCTCTTAAAGCCAATCAAATGACAAAATCTGAACTGAACATATAAGACTAGATCAACCTCTTTGAGGAAAGAAATATGAAAATTGCATAATCTGAAGAGTTTGATTTATAAAAAAAAAGACAAATACAGGATAGGGAACATGGCTCAGTGGCAGAGCTCTTGCCTCGCACTCACAAGCCCCTGGGTTCAATCCCCACCACTGCAACCAATCAACTGATGTAAGCAAGCCAATTACTTGTGATCTTTTTGCAAATTAATAATTAAGACTTTATTAAAGTTCTTCAAGGAAATAGAAACAGGAGGGAGAGAGAAACAGAGCAAGAAGGGGGGGAGAGGGGGAGAGGGGGGGGGAGAGAGAGAGAGAGGGCTCAGTTTTGGCTGGCAAGTTTGAAACCCACAGGGCAGGTTGAGGGCCAGGGAGGAGGTGAGACAGCAGCTGAGTGAAAAGTGGACCACAGAATCCTTTCCCTCGGGGATGGCTGTCTGTTTCTCCTAAGACTGACACTGAGAGGGAGGCACCATGCACTGTTTAGACCACACTCCACTTCCTCCCAAGTCCCTTGCTCTGCCTCGGGTGGTGCTCAGTAGTGAGTGCTTGCCTAGCATGTGCATGGCCCAGGGTCCCATTCTCAGCATCATAGATACAACAAAACAAAACTGAGTCTTCTGATCTAAATGTCAAGCTCATCCAAAAGACGCCTTCACAGCAATGCCCACACTGGGTTTTGACCAAGTGTCTGGGTACCATGGGTTGTCTGAGTAAGCATGAAATTAACCACCACAGAGACCAAGTACTTCTTGGAAGTAGTTGAAATTTCATTTTTACAACACAATCAAAGAGTTTTGCTTTACTTTTTAGAATAAATTTTAAGAAAAAAATGGGCAATAAACTATGATTTGCCATTAAGTCTTTAAAACAAAGAATAAATATGGACAGGGAAATGAATAAATTAATACCATTGATGTAAAACTTATGCAATATTTCCTCAGAAAACAACTAGATCTTCCCTATGATCCATAGGAAATGAAGTCACCATCTGATAGACATATTCACTCAGACAATCAGACAGTGGATCTGCTCATGACAGTCAGTGTATAGATCAGCCCACTTGTGTTTGTGTACCTGAACTGTTTCACCTACTAGAACCCACTCTAGGTTCATCCATGTTATTGCAAATGACAGGATTCCCTTCTTCTTCCAGACTGTATACTATTCAATTGTGTATATGTGGTTCTGTTTCTTTATCCATTCATTTGTTGATGGACATAGCAATGCCTTCCATATCTTGATTGTTGTGAATAAAGTTGAACTAAACATAGAAGTGCAGATACCCCTTCAACATCCTCAATTCGTGTGTGTGTGTGTGTGTTTGTGTGTGTGCATGCACACTAGGAGGACTGGTGGGCCATAAGGTAGTTCTAGTTTTAGTTATTTGAGGAACCACTCATGCTATTTTCCAAAATGATCATACTAATTTACATTCTCACCAACAGTATAGGATGTTTCCTTTTCTCTACATGCTTGGCAGCACTTAGCATAATTTTCTTTCAATTATAGCCATTCTAACAAATTTGAGGTAAAATTTCATGATTTTAATGTGTGTATATTAACTAAAATTTATAAAGCATTCTTTATTCTAAACACTACTTTAAGGATTTTATTTTACTTTATTCATTTTTTTTACTTTAAGCATTTTAATGAAACGAGTTCATTATTTCCTCATTTCAGTGGCAGAACAGACAGTATTAGCCCCAATCTCTGCAGACTCTGAATAGATCCCAGAGCTCTGTGCTTCTGCTCATGCCACACTTCCTTTTGCACTTTATTAAATTCTTTTATTGGTACATTGTAGGTACACAACACAACTACATTTCTCATTGGGAATTTTACCTTTACATAATGCATCTTGGTTCTTACTTTTTCCCCATTCCTAGCCCTCCCTTCACACCCTCCACCCTTCCCTATTTACAAAGACTTTATTTCCATTTTTTCCATTACTCATCATTTTTCCTTTCCTTTCTTTCCTTTCTCCTGCCCCTTCCACTACCCTTACCTCTTTGGACCTTTTCTTCCTATTTTGCATTATCGATTATTCAATCTAATCATTGGTACATTTTAGGTATACAATATAATATTCATCATTGGAAATTTGCAACTTTACGTACTTTACTCTTGGTTGTTATTTTTTACCCCTGCCCAGCTCTTCCTTCGGCTCCTCCATTTCTCCCTATTTACAAAGATTTTGTTCCTATTTTTTCATTTCCTCATGTTAATCCCACTCCCTTCTATCCTTTACCCTAGCCCTCCCACTTCCTTCCCCTTTGCCCCTTTTCTTCCTATTTCACATTACAAATTATACATTTAGACCTTATTTACACTTTCAGTTTCTCACACCAGAGAAACTATTTGGTATTTATTCATGCGTGTCCTATTTATTTCACTTAAGAGTATCACCTCAATGTGCATCCACTTAGCTATAAATGTCTCTAATTTCTCATTTTTTATGGCTGAGTAGTACTCCATTTTATAAAAAAAACACATTTTCTTTATCCAGTCTCCAGTTGATGGGCATTTGTGCTGTTTTCAAGTTTTAGCGATCACAAACAGTGCTGCTATGAACATGGATGCACATAAATCACTGTGGTATAATTCTTTTAATTCTTTGGGGAAGATCCCTAGCAGTGGAATAACAAGGTCAAATGGGACTTCCAGTCCTAGTTCTTTGAGATATCTCCATACTGATTTCCACAGTGGTTGCACCAGTCTACACTCCCACCAGCAGTGGAGCAGGGTTCCTCTTTCCCCACAGCCCCGCCAATATTGGTTATTGGTTGATTTCATGATAGCAGCCATTCTTTCTGGAGTGAATTGGAATCTCAGTGTTGTTTTCATTTGCATTTCTGGAATGACCAGTGATGTTGAACATTTTTTCATGTATTTCTTTGCTATTTCTATTTCTTTGTCTGAGAAATGTCTGTTCATTTCAGATGCCCATTTTTTGATTGCATCTTTAAATTTGGGAGGTCTGATCTTTTTAAGTTCTTTATAGATTCGAGATAGTAGACCTTTGTCTGAGGAAGAGCAAGGGAAGATTTTTTCCCACATTGTGGGTTGTCTCTTCACACTGCTGGTGGTTTCTCTTGCTGTGCAGAAGCCTTTAAATAAGAAGAGATCCCACTTGTTGATTGTTTGTGTTAGTTCATGAGCAACTGAGGTTTTGTTCATAAAATCTTTTCCTACACCGATGTTTTCAAGAGTTCTGCCTAACCTCTGTTCCAACTGGTTCAGAGTTTCTATTTTAATATTTAGATCTTTAATCCATTTAGATTTTAGTTTAGTGCGTGGTGAGGGATATAGACCTAGTTTTAATCTTTGGCAAGTTGAAGCCCAATTTTTCCAGCACCATTTATTAAAGATGCTGTCTTTCCTCCAGTGAGGGTGTTTGGCTCCTTTTTCAAAGACGAGATGGCTGAGTGTGTCTGGCATTGTTTCTGCATCTTCTAATCTGTTCCACTGGTCCTCAAGTCTATTTCTTTGCCTGTACCATGCTGTTTTTTTTGTTTTGTTTTGATTTTTGTATTAAATTCTTTTATTGGTACATTGTAGGCATACAAAACAATTACATTTCTCATTGGGAATTGTACCTTTATATAATGCATCTTGGTTCTTATTTTTTCCCCATTCCTAGCCCTCCCTTCACACCCTCCACCCTTCCCTATTTACAAAGACTTTATTTACATTTTTTTCATTTCTCATCATTTTTTTCCTTTCCCTTCTTTCCTTTCCCCTGTGCCTCCCACTACCCCTACCCCTTTGGACCTTTTCTTCCTATTTTACATTATCGATTATTCATTCTAATAACTGGTACATTTTAGGTGTACAATATAATGACATTCATCATTGGAAATTTGCACCTTTACATAGTCTCTCTTGCTTCTTGTTTTTCACCCTTGCCCAGCCCTCCCTGCAACCACTCCAGCCCTCCCTATTTACAAAAATTTTGTTCCTATTTTTCATTTACTCATATTAATCCCACTCCTTTCTATCCTTTCCCCTAGCCCTCCCACTTCCTTCCCCTTTGCCCCTTTTCTTCCTATTTCACATTACAAATTATACATTTAGACCTTATTTACACTTTCAGTTTCTCACACCAGAGAAACTATTTGGTATTTATTCATGTGTGTCCTATTTATTTCACTTAAGAGTATCACCTCAATGTGCATCCACTTAGCTATAAATGTCTCTAATTTCTCATTTTTTATGGCTGAGTAGTACTCCATTTTATTAAAAAAACCCACATTTTCTTTATCCAGTCTCCAGTTGATGGGCATTTGGGCTGTTCCCAAGTTTTAGCTATTACAAACTGTGCTGCTATGAACATGGGTGCACATATATCACTGTGGTATGATTCTTTTAATTCTTTGGGGAAGATCCCCAGCAGTGGAATAGCGGGGTCAAATAGGATTTCCAGTCCTAGTTCTTTGAGGTATCTCCATACTGATTTCCACAGTGGTTGCACCAGTCTACACTCCCACCAGCAGTGGAGCAGAGTTCCTCTTTCCCCACAGCCCTGCCAGCATTAGTTATTGGTTGATTTCATGATAGCAGCCATTCTTTCTGGAGTGAAGTGGAATCTCAGTGTTGTTTTCATTTGCATCTCTTGAATGACCAGTGACGTTGAACGTTTTTTCATGTATTTCTTTGCTATTTCTACTTCTTTGTCTGAGAAATGTCTGTTCATTTCAGATGCCCATTTTCGGATTGGGTCTTTAAATTTGGGAGGTCTGATCTTTTTAAGTTCTTTATAGATTTGAGATAGTAGACCTTTGTCTGAGGAAGAACAGGTGAAGATTTTTTCCCACATTGTGGGTTGTCTCTTCACATTGCTGGTGGTTTCTCTTGCTGTGCAGAAGCTTTTTAATAAGAAGAGATCCCATTTGTTGATTGTTTGTGCTAGTTCACGGGCAATTGAGGTTTTGTTCATAAAATCTTTTCCTACACCGATGTCTTCAAGGGTTCTACCTAACCTCTGTTCATGCTGTTTTTAATCACAGTAGCTTTGTAGTATAGTTACAGGTTGGGGATTGTGATACCCCCTGCCATGTCTCTGTTTCCTAAAATTGCTTTTGCTATTCTGGGTCTCTTCTTCTTCCAAATGAATTTTTGGATTGTTTTCTCAACCTTCATGAAGTATACTGCTGGGATCTCAATTGGAATTGCATTAAATCTATATAGCAGTTTTTTAAGTATGGCCATTTTCACTATATTAATCCTTCTTACCCTGGAGGAGGGGATGTCTGTCCATTTTCTGATAACATCTTCAATCTCTCTTTTCAGAGTGCCATAGTTTTCAGAGAAGTGGTCTTTGATTTCTTTCATTAGGTTGAATCCTAGATATTTCAGTTTTTTGGATGCTATTGTGAAAGGAATTATTTGCTCTGTTTCTCTCTCAGTGAGTTTCTCATTTGTGGAGAGGAAAGCTATTGATTTTTGAAGTATACAGAATAGATAATGGAAATCTGAAGATAGAATATCAGATATAGAAGACAGGATTGCAGTGAAGGAGCATAAAAATAAAGATTTCTTCAAAATAGTAAGGGTCTACAAGAAATCAATCCAGCAGCTCCTAGGTAATGCAAAGAAGAATAACATAAGACTGATAGGAGCCCAGGAAAAAACAGGAGAAAGTACAATTGACATAAAAAAGTTCACAGAAGTAGTAATAGAAAACTTCCCAGACAGAGGTGGAGAATTGGACATACAAACAATTGAAGCATATAGAATTCCAACTAGCCATGATAAAAAAAACTATACCTAGATATATAATAATCAAGATCCCAGAAACCGAACAGAATAACAAAATCCAATAGGCAGTTAGAAAAAAGAAACAAATCAACTACAAAGGAAAGCCCATCAGAATCACAGAAGACTTCTCAACACAAACCCTCAAATCAAAGAGAGCCTGGAGTTAAATATTTCAAGCCCTAAAAGAAAATAACTTCCAACCTAGATTGCTGTATCCTGCAAAATTATTTTTCAAAATTGATGAGAAATTAGATACTTCCATGACAAAGAACACATGAGAAACTTCATGAACAGCAAGCCAGTACTCCAAACAATTCTAAGCAATATCCTAGAAAAAGACAATGAAGGTCACAACTCCATGAGACCCAACAGAAGGAAGCCAACAGGCAAGGTAAGAAACTAAATGGAAGGGGGGGGTATGAAATGAAATAGCCAACAACAATAAAACATCGTGACAAGGATGTGTCAATATGTATCAATTATAACTATCAATTTTAATGGCCTCAATTCACCAATCAAAAGAAATAGACTGGCAGAATGGATTAAGAAACAAAATCCAGCAGTATGCTGTATACAGGAAACACACCTAACTCAAAAAGAAATACATAGACTGAAAGTAAAAGATGAAAAACAGTTCTCCACGTGACAGGAACCTAGATAAAAAAGCAGGCGTCACAATCTTATTTGCAGCCAAAGTAGATTTCAAACCAAAACTAATTAAGAGCGACAAAGATAGTCATTACATCCTTTTGAAAGAAACAATCCATGGGGAAGAGATAACAATCACAAATATATATGCACCAAATACAATTGCCCCCAACTATACAAAACAAATATCAATGGACATGAAAAACCAAATAAGCACTAATACAGTTGTAGTGGGGGACCTCAATTCCCCACTATCACAAATAGATCATCAAGACAAAAAAAATCAACAATGAAATTCTAGGATGGAACCAAGCTATTGCACAAATAGACTTAGTAGATGTTTACAGAGTGTTCCACCCTGCAAAATCAGAATACACTTTCTTTTCAGCTGCACATGGGTCATTCTCCAAAACAGACCACATGCTAGCTCATAGGACATGTCTAAGTAAATGCACAAGAATTAAAGTTATCCCCTGTATATGATCAGACCATAGTGTGATAAAATTGGAGATCAATAACAGAAGAAACTGCAAAACTCCCACAAACATATGGAAATCAAATAACACCCTCCTGACCAACCAGTGGGTCACAGAGGAAATTAAAAAAGAAATTAGACAGTATCTACAAGTAAATGATCATGCCAGTACAAATATAGAGGAATCTATGGGATGCAATGAAAGCAGTTCTATGTGGGAAATTCATAGCAGTGAATGTCCATATTAGGAAAACAGAGATCACTCTGATAAATAACCTAATGTAGAACCTCAAGCTCCTAGAAAAAAAGAGCATAACAAACCCAAAACTCATACAAGAATGCAAATTATAAAGATCAGAGCAGAAATAAATGCATTGGAGACTAGGAGAATGTTGTAAAAAATTAATGCATCAAAGAGTTGGTTTTTGGAAAGAATGAATAAAATCGATAAACTTTTAGCCAACCTTATCAAAAAAGGAAAGAAAAAGCTCAAATAGTGCAATTAAGAATGAAAAAGTTGAAGTCACAACAGACCCAGCAGAAATCCAGAGGATCATCAATACCTACTTCAAGAAACTGTACTCTAATAAAATGGAAAACACAGAAGAAATGGACAGATTCCTAGATACATAGAAATTGTCAAAGTTCAATGAAAAAGATATAGAAATTCTAAACACTCCAAAAACAATGACTGAAATTGAAAATATAATAAAAAATTTACCAACAAAGAAAAGACCAGGTCCTGATGGCTTCTCAGCTGAATTCTACAAGACATTTAAAGAAGAACTATTGCCATTAATCTTTAAACCCTTCAAGGAAATTGAAAGGGAAGCAGGGTTTCCAAATTCATTCATGGAAGCAAGTGTTACTTTGATTCTAAAACCAGGGAAAGACTCAACCCCAAAACAGAACAACAGACCAATCTCCCTAATGAACATAGATGCAAAAATCCTCAACATGATACTGGCAAAGAGAATACAGAGGGTCATCAAGAACATCATACACCCTGATCAAGTAGGATTTATCCCAGCAATAGAAGGATGGTTCAACATTAGTATATCAATAAATGTAATAACTATATTAACAGAGTCAAGGACAAAAACCATATGATCATCTCAGTAGATGCAGAAAAGGCATTTGACAAAATCCAACATCCATTCATGATAAAAACACTACAGAAAATTAGAATAGAAGGTCTTTATCTCAACATGATTAAGGCTATTTATGAAAAAACAACAGAAAACATCATACAAAATAGTCAAAACATGAAAAGTTTCATGCTAAAATCAGGAACAAGATAAGGTGCCCACTATCACCACTCTCGTTCAATATAGTTCTGGAAGTATTAGCCACACTAATTAGAAATGTAAAAGAAATAAAAGGAATAAAGATAGGAAAGGAAGAAGGTAAACTGCCATTATTTGCTGATGATATGATACCCTACATAGAAGACCCAAAAAACTCAGTGAAAAGTCTTCTAGACCTAGTTGACAGATTCAGCAGTGTTTCTGGATATAAGGTCAGCACTCAAACAACAATAGCCTTCTTATACACAAATAGCAGACTCATTGAGACAGATATTTGGGAAACAATTCCTTTTACAATAGTATTGAAAAAAATGAAATATCTAGGAATCAACCTAACAAAGGAAGTAAGGGACCTCTACACTGAAAGCTACAGCACTGTGAAAAAGGAGATTGAGGAGGATATAAGAAAATGGAAAGACATCCCTTGTTCCTGGATAGGAAGAACCAATATAGTGAAAATAGCCATACATCCAAAACTGCTATATAGATTTAATGCAATGCCAATTGAAATTCCAACTATATACTTGACAGAACTAGAGAAAACAATCCAAAAATTCATTTGGAACCAGAAGAGACCTAGAATAGCAAAAGCAATTCTAGGCAACAGAGACATGGCTAGGGGTATCACAGTCACCAACTTGCAACTATACTACAAAGCTACTGTGATAAAAACAGCATGGTGCTAGCAAAGAAACAGACCCAAGGATCAGTGGAACAGACTAGAAGTTGCAGAAGCAACTCCAGACATACTCAGCCACTTCATCTTTGATAGAGGAGTCAACCATCATCACTGGAGGAAAGATAGCCTCTTTAATAAATGATGCTTGAAAAACTGGATTTCAACCTGCCAAAAATTAAAACTAGACCCATACCTATCACCATGCACTAAACTAAGATTGAAGTGGATTAAAGATCTAAATATTAAGAAACACTAAACTTGCTGGAAGATAAGTAAGGTAGAACTCTTGAAGACACTGGCATATGAAAAGACTTTATGAACAAATCCTCAATAGCATGGGAGCTAGCACAAAGAATCAACAACTGGGATCTCATTTTATTAAAAAGTTTCTACCCAGCAAGAGAAACCACCAAGAGAGCTGAGAGACAACCTACAATGTGGGAAAAAAATTTTAGCAGCTGTACCTCAGACAAAGGTCTACTATCTAGAATCTATAAGGAACTGAAAAAAATCAGACTCCCTAAATTCAAAGACCCAATTCAAAAATGGGCTTCTGAAATGAACAGATATTTCTCAAAGAAGTAAAAGCAGCAAATGAATACATGAAAAAATATTCAACATCACTGGTCATTCAAGAGATGCAGATGTAAACAACACTGAGATTCCACCTCACCCCAGAAAGAATAGCTGCTATCAAGAAATCAACCAATAATAAATGCTGATTGGGGTGTGGCAAGAAAGGAACCCTTCTCCATTGTTGATGGGAGTGCAGACTGGTGCAACCACTGTGGAAATCAGTATGGAGATAACTCAAAGACCTAAGGCTAGAGGTCCCATTTGACCCAGCTATTCCCCGGCTGGGTATCTTCCCCAAAGAATTAAAAAAATCATACCGCAGTGATATATGTGTACCCACGTTTATAGCGGCATAGTTTGTAAGAGCTGAAACTTGGAAACAGCCCAAATGCCCATCAACTGGAGACTGGATAAAGAAAATGTGTGTGTGTGTGTTTTAATAAAATGGTGTACTACTCAGCCATAAAGAATGAGAAATTAGAGATGTTTATAGCTAAATGGATGCATATTGAGGTCATACTCTTAAGTGAAATAATAGTCCACATGTGTAAATACTAAATAGTTTCTGTAGTGTGAGAAACTGAAAGTGTAAATAAGGATTAAAATGAACAATACATAATTTGAAATAGGAAGAGGTCCAAAAATGTAAGGGTAGTGGGAGGGGAACAGGAAAGTGAAGAAGGGAAAGGAAAATTTATGAGAAAAGAAAAAAAATTGAAATGAAATTTATATAAATAGGGTAGGGTGGAGCTGGTGAAGGGTGCACAGGTAATGGGGAAAAAATAAGAACCAAGATGCACCATGTACAGGTACAAGCACCCAATGATAAATGTAAACATATTTTACACCTAAAATGTACCAATGAAAGAATAAAAGAAAATGTCTGAAGGAATTTACAGAAAGTGAAAAGTTAGAGAATCAATAAGTGTATTTATGAAAGGCAAAGGATGCCAATACATAAAAATCTATCATATTTCTACATGTTAGCAAGGAAATTCTTAAAAATGATACCACCTAGAATAGCTAAAAATAAAATATTTGGGTAAAAATTGAAAAAATATATATGGTGAAAACTAAAGAAATTGATGAAATGAAAGATGTTAAAGATGTAGAGATATAATATGTTCACGAGTTTAAAGACCCAAAATAAGAAAGAGGTTAATTCAAGCCAATTTACCTACTAATTTAATATAATTCCTATCAAAATACTAGCAAGAAAATAATAATAAAAAAAAAATCCTAGCAAGACTTTTGGAGACACAGACAAATCAGTTCTTACTTGTATTACAAATAGGATACTTCAAAAGAAATTTTAAATAGGATTAAAATTGAAAGAATCACATGTGTGATTTTAAGACATATTACCAAATAAAATAATTACAATAGTGTGCTGGTGGTTTGAGTATAGACATAAGGACCAATGGAACAGGACAGGAACCCAGAAATGGACACATGAGTTATGGCCAGATGATTTTTGACCAAGGTGCAAAAGTAACTCAATGAACCTTTTCAATGAATTATTGGAACATCTGGGCATCCACAGGCGATTTAAAAAGTCCCTCAACTAAACTTTGAAGCTTATACAAAAATCAATTCTAAATGGATCATAAACGTAAAATCACAAGACAACCGAAGGCAGAAGAGAAACTCATTTTGGCCTGTGTTTTGGCAAATAGCTCTTAGCACACCAAAAACCTAACATGTAATAGAACAATTGACAAGCTTGGCTCAGTCCAAGTTAATAAGTTTTGTTGAGAAACACTGCTATAAGAATGGAAAGCCATGGTAAAACACAGGGATGAAGGGCTGGGGTAAAATATTCGCAGGTTATATATCTATACCTGCTGAACACACAAAATTCAGTCTTAATAATGTGAAAAAGATTGAGTAGAGATTTAAAGAACAAGATGTTGTGGGGACAGAAAGAAGAAAGGACATCCAACATCATTAAACTCTAGGTAACTGAGGTCACTATGAAATGCCACTGTACAGCTGTCAGTGACTCAGGGAATACTGCAGGGACGCAGTCCAGGGGGCGGGGCCCTGAGTGCTGCAGGGTGGAGACCAGATGTGCTTCCCACACTGGGTAGTCCCTGCCTCCCTTGTGGTGAGCAGGCCCTGAGGCGGGACCTGGGCCCGCGCCTGGGAAAAGGGAACCTCATGTTCCACAGAAACGAGTACTGAAATATTTTGAGCAACTCTGTGAGCAGTTGACCCAAACTGGAAGCAACACAAGTCCAGCATCCTTCAACCAATGACATGAGGGCAAGGCCATGTTCTACACCTGGACTTCCACTAAGCAAAACTAAAGCAGGAACCTGGGACACACCCATTCAGTGAATCGCACACGCAGTGGCCAACCTTAAATCAACCATGATACTTTACAACTACATTTATATCATTGTCCAGAAGGTAGAACTACTGATGGAAATAAACCAGACACTTTCAGGGTATTAACAAATGGCTGTCACCAGGGAGACTTTTGGGGTGGTGGAATTGCTCTAAATTCTGGTCTTGGTGGTACTTGCATAAATGTATATGTCTATAAACTTACAGAACTGCTCACCAAAAATTTTATTTTATGATAAATGTAAAACATGACATTCCAAAGAAAGCACTGTCTTTACATACATACATGTGTGTGTATATATATATATGTATATATATACATATATATATACACACATATGTATATGTATGTATATATGCACACATATGCACTTTTTGCTCATATTTGGAACCCCACTGGCAGAAAAAATTAAATTTGAAATTCATTTTTCTTTCTGTAATAGCACTTCCAGGATGTGGAAAACGGGAACTATCAGGTGTGGAAAACAGGAATAATGATTAAGAAGGGCCAGGACTGGATGCTTCAGAGAAACATCTGCAAATTTGAGTGTCTCAAGCCTTCCCTTGTTTTACCACTTGGGCCTAGGGGAGAGGTGCAGATTGGGAGTGTAATTACATCTGTAGTGACAGAAGCAAAGCAGGGCAGAGGCAGCTCTGTCAAGTAATCTAGTGATAAAATAAGCAGATCAAATCTGGGCTTGCTGATTAATTCTCTGGCTGCTGGGCTTCTTATGATCATGAGGTCTCCTGTGTATTCCCTGCCTCTGAGACACAGTTAAGTCAGACAGAGGAGGTGAGACCCCTGGGACCAAGCACTCTCCCTGCACTGCACTGGGTCTCCAGAAGGCAGGCACATTAGCAGATCTCTCCCAGGAAATGCACCTCAGAGCCCACCCTAAACTTTTTACTGGTTCTGGTCCACAGTTTGCAGTCTGGCAGCAAAAGTTTAATGCGCCCTTCTGTCCCAGATCTGTCTCCAAGGAGGAGGATGCCAAGCACCTGGGATCATTGTGTTTGAGGGTGTGTTGCTTATCTTAAAGTCATGGTTTGAAAACCTTCCATCTAATTTTAGAGGAAGCTGTTCTAATTACCAGCTAATGTGGTTGGCATTGAATTACTCAGCCACCTCCAGCAAGTCCCCTTCTCCAGAAAGGCAGCCCAGGGAGGAGGCTGGGTTGTTCTCTTGCTCATTTTCACTTGCAATCAAACCCCAAAGCCTGATTGTCCTGTTTCCATGGTATCTTCTAAACCCAAGTCCCAGTCTTCCTTTACACTTAGTTTTAACAAAATTCTCAGAACTGCTTCCTTGAGTTACTAAAATGGGGTTTCTCCTACATTTTCCTAAGACCTATGCTAAACTGCAGCACATAATATGGCTAAAACTTCCCTATTGATGTGTTCATGTTCCCTCCATCTCAGTTAAAGGAAAACCCAAGCTTCTCAGCTTGAGCTCAGCTGAGGACTTGAGTAACCTCTGACACTGCATCCTCTTCTTATTCCCAGCCACCCCAGAAGAACCCTGTAACCAGAGCACTGCTACTGACTCCAAACCCCACTGTTGCTTCTGTGTCCTGTACATTTCTTTTGCTGTATACATGTGCTGCCTTCTCCCCACTCTTTCACTTCCAAACAGATACCTACTCCTATAGGGAATGAAAATCAAGTCAAATTCAGCCACAGAATGTTGATAGCACCAGATTGTCCTGGATTTTCCTATGAGTATTAAATCCATATCACCATTGGCCTAGTATAATAAATGTGCTCAGTGAAGGAAAAAATGAAATGTAAATATCCAAATATGTGAATGATTATCTTTAATATTAGTAACACATTGATAACAATTAATTATTAGTTATAGGTTAATATATATGATACTGTGATAAATAGTTACAAGTTAATTTTGTAATAAATATCAATGTACCATTGTAATATTGTGGCAATAATAAGGCCTGAGGCTGTTTCCCATATTTCACTCACTATAAAATCAACATATCTTGCTAAGTTCTGTATGCATTCATCACCATGCTGAGCACTCTAGCATAAGATAGATGATAGGAAACAGGGCCAGAGATCTTTGCAAAAGGGAAGGGGACAGAGAAATGGAGAGATGTGGGAGTGAGGAGAAGGGGACATAAATAGAATCAAGCTGTGTCACTTGCAAGCACCAGCTCCCCAGAAGAGTGTGACTATTGTGCCCTGCAAATGTAGACCAGTACAAGTAAGAATAAAATAGTATTTCAGCCAACCTCTAGATGTAGACCTGTGCAGACAAGGTCCATTATTAGTAAACAGATAGGTATGTTTTCTCAATTATTAAACTTGGACTTGTGATATTTTGTAAAATATTTGAATAAGTTGAAATATAAAATGGAAAATTTCGTTGCTTATACACATTGACTGAATTACATGTTTTGTATCCAACCCGAGATAATTCCTCTTCATTTTATGTGGCTCAAGAGGCTTTCCATGGTGATTAGACAACCAGAAGGAATCTGCTCACAGGCAGACAGAGGACCTCAGAACAGAGATTTCATCCCAGAGATGTGGGTGATGTAATGTCATTACCAAACTCACAGGACCAGTTCTGCCCCTGCAGAGGCAGCATAAGTTGGGCTGGGCCCTGCAGGACAGGCTCGCTGAGCCCAGCCCTGCTCCTTGCCTTCCCCAGGCCTGTGTGTCCTCTCCCTACACATGGGATGAAAGGTCCTGAGTTACTGACAATCCCAGGGCAGGGGCTTCACAGCACCCCCTTCATCTGACAGCGCCCATCTCATCTTTCTTCCCAAGGAAAGAGTTCAGGGACCAAGATTTTAGTGAGTTCCTACAGTGGAGAGATTAAGAAGGAAAATTTCAAGACCCATATTTGGCAGTGTCCAACTAAACCCAAAATGTTTCATATAAGTTATGGGTCTTAGGAGTTCTTGGATAAGTTTGAATCCCTTGCCTAATTTTTGTTTAATACCAGTAATTTCAAAAATGAGGTGTTTCCATCTTTGTGACCTTTCTGTCAGGGAAACTGAAATGCAGCTGTGTGGGGGCTTCCATTAATGGCATTGCTGCTGGAAATTGGAGGATTACTCTCCCTTTTGACAAAGGACATCCAGTGCCTACTCCCCTCACCCTACCCTATGCAGAGCCCACAGTCACTACCTGAGGGCTTGTCCCTGTCTCCTGGACCACTTGAGTCTGACCTAACTACAGCTTCAGTAGACAGTGGTTCCCTGGATATCCCAGCTTCCGAGAGCCAACCTCACACACAGGGACCCACAAGCCAGGGGCACCCTCCATCAGTGCTGCCTTCATTCTGAGCCTGAGTGTTTCCACCTAGGACTAGGGCCACCTGGAGAGAGCAGATTCTCACATCTCTCTGTAACTCAAAGAAGAGGGAAACTGCCTCTGGGAGTGGAACTGTAAGAGAAAACATCACAGCAGAGTGCATTCCACCTGCTCACACCAGCACCTGCCAGAGACATCTTTGCTTCTCTTGCTGTGCTGAGAATCAAAAGCATAACCAAGGTGAGCTTTCCACTCCTGGGTTTCCACCAGCCACAGACTTGTTAAGACTACATGCTTGCAGTGCAGGAGGACCACATTCACCTCAGGGAGTGGGCACCTGTATATAACATTCTTTCTATTCCTCTTGCCCTCCCCACCCACCTCCCTCCCCCCATCTCTAGTCCCCTCTCCCCATCTTCATCATTTTTATTGCTATTGTTGTATCCACATGATGTGGCCATCAAAGTTGAATATAAACTAGCTCCTTGAGAAGGAGTAGAGTTGAAGGAGTAGCTGTTGAAATGACCAGCTACCTAGAGTAACATCATAGATTCTGTCCCGGGGTGTGTCATTCCAAAAGCTGACACACCTCCCCAAGCAGCCCTCTGGAGACACTTCAGCTGTGACCATGTCAAGATGGTGCAAATGGTCAAGCAAACTCTCCCTGTCCAACCGGCAACCTAAAGGATACTGCCCACCTATGGGGTGGGAAGGCTGGGCCACATCTGGGACAGGGTGCTGTGCTTTGCTGATGTTTACTCCTCCCACTCTGGAAAGCCACCAAGGTCATGGATTAAAAAGTCCTTCCAGAAAAGAAAGCACACTGGTATTGTCTCACTTCCTTGCATCCAGGATCATTTGCTGACCACCCAGTGCTTGATGTGATGGAATCAGTCCTTTAGTACAGAGAACCTCAGCTGTGGGTGATTCCCTGGGGTACAGATGTGCACAAGGGTCAGAGACACCCAGAGGCAGATCCCAGTGCATGGGAGGGTGGGCTTCCAGTGTTCATTCTGCTCTGCTTTTTTTAAAATTTTAGTTCCAATTTTATTAGGATCAGTTTTTGAGGAGTAAAAGCACTTAACACAGAAGCCTCCAAATGTAGAATAAAATTTGTAGAATTACATCCATAAAATATCACTACTGCTGTTAAATCAAAGAAAATGAGATGTGGCTGGTTCAAACTTAATTCCTGTAATTTTGGTTGCTCTGGTACCAGGGGTTCATTGATGATATTAAATTAGACCAAAAATTACTTGTTTTGAGCATCTTATTCTTCATAGACAACCACAGTGGCTACACTGAGATTGTGAGACATTCTTCAGCTCCCTACAATATGTTCCTTCTACTCTGAACATTCATCCTCCCCATGGTTACAGACACAGCTAGACAGAAACCCTGGCAAATGACCACACAGGCTGAGTATTCCTGCTCTGAAATCCAAAATGCTCCAATACCCAAAACCTGAGCACCTCCTGATGGCCAAGGGGAAAATTACACCCTGACTTCATGAGTCAGGTGGCAGCCAGAGCAAAGATACAAGGACGGTACTGGATCAAATCACTTCCAGGCTGTATGTAGAAGGTATATATGACATGCAAGGAAATTTCTCATTTAGACTCATGGGCACCTCGAGACATGGGATCACATGCATGCAAATGTTCCAAAATCCAGAACAAAACCCCAATGCAAAGCATTTCTGGCCCATGGCATTTAGATAAGGGGTATCAGCCTGGGATACTCAAGGGACCCCTCCCTGGGCCTCCCCAGCCCCTTCCTGTCAGCCAAGAGCTTCATTGCTCCCTCCTTAACATTCTGGTTCTGAAGAGCATCAATGAGGGGGGTTGATACTTGGTGTGACAATGTATAGAAGTGGGTGAGGAACTTGCCCTGGTCCTGGGAGTAGCTGTTGGCTGGCTGCAGGTACATGTAGATGATGGAGCTGTAGAAAAGTGAGACCACTGTCAGGTGGGAGGAGCAGGTTCTGAAGGCCTTCTTACACCCTGCAGCAGACTTGATCCTCAGCACAGCAGCTGTGATCATGCCACAGGAGACAAGGATCAGGGAGGGGACACTGGAAGGAGGGCGACCCCGGGACAATGGTGCAGGCTTCCAACAGCACAGAATCTTATAGGACAAGGCAATGAGAGCAGTCATCTCACAGATAAAGTGGTTCACCCAGTGCCACCCACACCTGGACAAAAAAAACTCTGCTAAAGTTTTTACTGCCTATTCTTCAGATAAAAGACTACTATCTAGAATATATAAAGAACTAAAAAATCAGAATCCCCCTAATTTAAAGACCCAAACTGAAATGAATAGAAATTTCTCAGATGAAGAAGTAGAAATAGTGAATAAATATAGGAAGAAACATTCAACAAAAAATGTAGAGAGTGAAGAAACAACTTGTAGACTGGGAGGAAGTATTTGGAATCCATATACTGATATGTGACTAACGTAGAAATATGTAAGGAACTGAAGGAAATCAATATGCAGAACACAAATAATCCAGTCCAAAGGGATGGAGCACCTACATAGACAGTTCTCAGAAGAAATGTAAAATACCAGTCATCAGGAAATATAAATAAGGAGGCATTATCTAGCATGTGTTAAGATGGCTATTGTCACAAAGACAAAAGGTGACAATGTGAGTGAGGTGTAGAGTAAAGTCACCCTGAGCCCCATTGATGTGTTTGCACCTTAGCACCTGGGCAAGTTGTGGTGAGTGATGAACTCCATAGGATTAGGTTTGGAATGCCATCAGTGTGGTGTTAGTTTTATAGCAAAAGAGAATGTGAGAGTTATGGGGTCATGTAAGCCTATACCCTAAGAGGGCAGCATGTGAAGTTATGAGAGACAAAGAGGAAAGTGAAGTGGAGAGACCAGAAAGTCAGAAGTGCCAAAAACATGAATCAGCAGTTGGGAAGAATACAAAAGAAGCAGACCAAAGCAAGAGACAAACACAGCAGGCCAAATATTACAATGCAGAGGTCCCTTAAAACACTAACTATAGAGTCACCACATGATCCTCACCCTTGTATCTAAGGAATGGAAAACTGGTCAGAGAAGCTGTTTATTGGTAGCACAATTTGAAAGGATGAATCTCCCTACCTGGCTACTCGTTTTTCTCTCTGGCTTCTTGCTGCCACAATGCTATCAACTTCTCTGCATGGCAGGCCTTTCCACCATGTGTAGTTTCTACCTTGGAGCAAGACAACCAGGGGCTATGTCCATGCATCAAATTCATCTTGTCCAATGTCTCATCTGAGAATGAAGACAAAATCTTAGCTGCGAGCCCCTGTCAAAATTGAAATGAAAGTTAAAGACTGCTGGCATACCATGGCATAGGGTAAGCATTCTTGTTCCAAAAGGAAGAAATAGAAGACCCAGTAACTGAGTGGAGCCAACAAGGGATTAGAGTGTGTATAATTTGCAGTTTCTAAAGTTACTTACAATAATAAAAATTATTATGAAATGTTATTTATATAAACAATTACAGCCACTTTGCTTATCATGAAAAACAATCTCTCTGTACTTTCGTGTTTTGAATGGATTTAGGACACTGAGGCAGCCAGGACAGTGCAACTAAAGACACCAGGAAAGACTGCATAAAAAGACAGAAGCCTGTCTCTTTGGCATGGCTAATATTTAGGTAGTGTCTCATTGAACATTCCTTTCCAATAATTTTAACGAATGTAGAGAGTCACTTTTTCATCACTGGGATGAAATCCAAAACATCTGCAACCTAAATGCATTCTGGATAAAGAGATAGACATGAGTCCTTGAGGGCCAGGGTTGGAATGTTATGGCTCAGATAAAAAATGTCCCCCATGTGTTCAGAGTTTGGACTTTTGGAAGATGCTTGTTGACTCCAGACCTGATGGTGCTGCTAGGAAGAGGAATCAATCTACTAAAGGAACAGCAGGTTTCTCTTCATAGATGCATTTAGTTTTTTGGGTCTTCTATGTAGAGTATCACATCTTCAGTAAATAATGACAGTTTAACTTCTTCCATTCCTATCTTTATTCCTTTTATTTATTTATCATGTCTAATTGCTGTGGCTAATGTTTCCAAAACTATATTGAACAGGAGTAGTGATAGTGAACATCCTTGTCTTTTTCCTGAGTTTAGCATGAAAGTTTTCAGTTTTTGACCATTTAGAATAATGTTGGCTTTACATTTTTCATTGATAGCTTTTATCAATTTGAAATAAAGACCATCTATTCCAATTTTCTGCAGTGTTTTAATCATGAATTGGTGTTGGATTTTGTGGAATGCTTTTTCTGCATCTACTGAGATAATCATATGGTTTTGGTCCTTGACTCTGTTAATATAGCCTATTACATTTACTGATATACCTATGTTGAACCATCCTTCATCACTGGGATAAATCTGACTTGGTCAAGGTGTGTGATCTTCTTCATGACCCTCTGTACTCTGTTTGCCAGTATCTTATTGAGGACTTTTGCATCAATTTTCATTGAGCAGATTGGTTTGTAGTTTTCTTTTTTTAGTTGATTCTTTTTCTGCTTTTGGAGTCAAAGTAACACTTGCTTCCAGGAATAAATTTGGAAATATTCCTTTCCTTTCAATTTCATTGAAGTGTTTAAAAAGTAGTGGCAACAGTTCTTCTCTAAATGTCTTATAGAATTCAGCACTGAAGCCATCAAGATCTGGGTTTTTTCTTTGTTGGTAAATTTTTAATTACATATTCAATTTTACTGATTGTAATTGGGGTGTTTAGGTTTTTTTTCTTTTTTGAACTGGGGATCAAATTCAGGACCTTGCACTTGAGAGGCAGATGATGGAACCACTGAGCTAAATCCACAAGCTGGAATTATTTATCTTCTTTGTTCAACTTTGCTAATTCATATGTATCTAGAAATCTCTCCATTTCTTCTGTGCCTTTCATTTTATTAGAGTACAGGCTATTTAAGTACATATTGATGATCCTCTGGATTTCTACTGGTGCAATTGTGACCAAATTTTTCATTCTTAATTTCATGGATCTGAGGCTTTTATTTCCTTTTTTTTGATAAGATTGACTATTGATTTTATATATTCTTTTGAAAAACCAACTCAGTCACAATTTTGATAAGCCCAAAAGCTAACCCTAGCTAAAATAATTAGGAAAGAATGTCACTGAAGAACTTCTTTGAAAACGCAGAGCAACTGAATTATTTGAGAGCAGAAGTATGTAAGACTGCTGACAAAAGAAAAGCTGAATTTAAAAGAAAATATGAGTCCTCCTTAACCTCCAGATTCATTGCCAAAGGAGATTCATATTCTCCATGCCCACTTTGTGTAATTTGCCTTCATTAGCTATCACCCATTTGTGAATGAAGAGAATCCACTTTGTCTGTGCTAGAAGAGGGTCAACTAAACTGCTTGAGACTTCAAATGATAGTGGTGTTTAAAGTGCTGAAAATCACTTCCAATCTTTCTATGTTCTGAATTACAATTAAGACAGGATATAGTGAGTTTGCCATAAAAGCACTGAGCAGCCTGCTTCCATGTCCAGTGTTGTGTGTTTGTGGAGCAAGGTTTCTGCAGTGACAGAAATCACCCCCAAAATATCTTGGAGTAGAAAGGACATCAGGAAAACTCTGCAGACATCCCTCTCTCCCATCACACCCATGGAAGAATCTATTGTCAGGAATCAAACTCTGAGCCCCACTGATCCTGCATTATGGTGAGCTGTATAATTCATTATATAGTATAAGAAAATAATCATAAATATGAAGGGCACAATTAATTTGTGTGCTTGAATCATCCGAAAACTATCCCCACCCACTATCCATGGAAAAATCATCTTCCATGAAATTGGTCACTGAAACCCAAATGGTTGGGAACCACTGAAATAATTGGACTAAGCCAATCACAGTATTGAAAGCAACATAGTATTATATTGCTCTGAAATAGTCAAAGAATCCAAAAGTGCAGAGAGAGGTAGTAGAATGGTAACTGCCAGAGTCAGGGAGGGAGAAAGAAGTTTGATTTGCAGCTCTGATCTGAGTCTTGTCAGATGGAATGTGATGGTGGGAGCACAAAAACATGAATGTACAGAAGACCACTCCACCATGAGCTTGAAAGTGGTTAAAATAGAAAAGGATGTCATGTGCATTTTACTGTTACAAAAATAGGGGCATAGATGAGTTTTGAGAATAATATTTATATTATTTAATAATTATTTACTTAATATTTTACTTTACTTAATATTTAATTATATTGATCCCAAGCTCTTAGGGCAGAGAGGTGAGCTGGTCCCAGCACCCGGAAGGAAGCCCCCTGCCACCATCCCAAGCTCCTAGGGCAGAGAAGGTGAGCCACTTGGGTGCCAGAAGGATGCCTCCCACGTGGAAATGAGAAGACATGTAAACAAGCCTCAAAAACAGACTTTTGGATCACCTACAGCAACAACAAAGGGAAACAAGATGGAACAATAGGATACTCAACCACCTGGACTCTCTGAACTGGCAACAAAAGAGGATCTGGGAAAAATGAAATCAGAAATAATTACTCAGATAACAGCAAAGGTTTTTCTCATGGTGAAAGACATGATTAATAAATCTAGAGAGGACACAGATAAAAATATAGAGGATCTGAGGAACATGATGGAATCCAAACATAGGAAACAAAAGGAATCCATAAAACAGATGCAAACAGGTTTCCAGGAGATGAAAAACTCCATCGAAAGTCTGAGCAGCACAATGAACCAATGTGAGGATAGAATTTCAGATATAGAAGATAACTTTGCAATTAGTGATTGGGAAAAGAAAAATTGCTTTAAAATTGTAAAGGAACATGAGAAATCAACCCAGCAGCTGCTAGACGATGCAAAGAAGAATAACAGAAGATTGATGCGAGTCAATGAAGAAAGAGGAGAGAGTGCAGATGACATAAAAAAAAAAAAACTGTTCACAGAAGTGATGGCAGAAAACTTCCCAAGAAGGGGAAAAGAACTTGACATACAGATAAGTGAGGCATATAGGACTCCAGCTATCCTTGATCAAAAAATAATCTACACATAGGCATATAATAGGATTACAGAAATCCAACAGAAGAACAAAATTCTACAAGCAATGAGAGAAAAGAAACAAATCACATACAAAGGAAATCCCATCAGAATCACAGCAGGCTTCTCAATGCAAACTCTTAAGGCAAGAAGAGCTTGGAGTGATGTATTTCAAGCCCTAAAGGAAAATAGCCTCCAACCGAGATTGATGTACCCTGCAAAACTATCTTTCAAAATTGATGGAGAAATAAGATTCTTTCATGAAAAATAGCACCTCAGGAACTTCATGCATATCAAACTGGCACTCCAAAAATTTTTTGACAATACCCTAGGAAAAGACAATGAGGATCACAACCCCAGAAAAACCAGCAGAATGAATCCACTGGGCATGACAAATTAAACGCAAAGGGGGAGAATCCAATAAAAAGAAAAAGTCATGACAAGGCTTTTAAAACTTTGAACTTCATCTCCCTAATGAGTGTATAATTCAATCTTGCTATTGCACTGATTAGTATTTTTATGATTCTAGAGTTGCACACCTTTCTTGTGCTATACTATTTATCATCTTCTTATATCTACTTGTTAATTGCATTGTCTATTAATGAGGTGTAAGAGTTCTTTATATATTCTACTCATAGGTTATACGCATTGTAAATATGGTCTGTTGAAGGACTACTTTTCATTTTAATGATGTCATTTAAAGTTCTAAGTTTTGATGGAATCTCATTTATCATTTCTTTTATACATCATGTCTTTTGTATCCTAGGTAGTTCTTGCCTACCCTAACTTCATAAACATTTTCCCTTATAATTTCTTCTTAAAATTTTATACTTTTAGGCTTTCATATTTAGGTTCATAAATTCCTTCAAGTTATTTTCATGTATGGAAATAAAGGGTTGAGGTTAATTTTTTATATACAGATACCAGGTGTTCTAGTGCCATTTGCTAAAAACAGTATCTCTTCCTTGGCTCTTGAATTAAGTTTATATTCTGTAAAATTCTAATGTCAAATAATCTTTCAAAACTCAGTGGACCATATATGTGTGGTTCTATTTCTAGATTCTCTGTTTTATTTCAATGATCTATATGTCTTTCCTTACACCAACACTGCCTTGATTACTGTAGCTTTAGAAGAAGTCTTAAAATTAGGTACTAAATGTCTTCCAACACAGTTGTGGGTTTGTTTTTTTTTTACCTTTTCTAGGTCCTTTGTACTCCTACATAACTTTTAAATTTCAATATCCAATTCTTCATTTAGAGCAAGTATACACAGACCTGAATTTTTATATTTACCTTGTGTTTCTAATCTTGCTAAATTCAAATACAAGTTCTAGGGTCTCCTAGAGATTTCTTAGTATTTTTCTCTGTAGATGATCATTTCATCTACATATAAAGATTTTGCTTCTACCTTGCCAATCTTATCCTAATTGCGTCATTTTATTGCCAGACTATTTTGGTAGGGACTAGGTTTCAAAATTTAATGGACAGATAAAGAGTAAGCATAACTGCCCTTGTTCCCCACCTTAAGGAGAAACATTTATCTTCTCCATTCATATAAGGCATTCTCTCTGGAATTATGGAGTACATGTCTTTAATCTATTGAGAAGTTTCTGTTCTACTTCTAGTCTCCTGATAGCTTTTACCATGAACAGCTGTAGAATTTAGTCCAATACTTTTTCTCCAACTAGTGAGAGGATCATATGGCTTTTTCCTTTCCTCTGTTAAAATGATGACTTTTAGGGGTGGATCTTCCAATGCTGAACCAACACTGCCATCCCTATAACAAAACCACTTTCTACATACTTCCATATCTGACTTCTAAGAGTTTGTTTTGTTAAACAAATTTCTATCTATGTTCATACTTTTTTCTTCTATTATCTTTATCCAGTTTTAGGATTAGCACAATGTTGATTTCCTAAAATGATGGTAGAAGCGTTCCTTCTTTTTTCTGCTTTAATTGTTTGATATAATTTATCATTTAAATTGTATATGAGCCTGTTGCTGTCATATCGGTAGGTTTTCAAGCTAGGAATATACTTTCTTTAATAGGTGCTATTCAAATTTTATATTTCCTCCAGAGTTAGTCTCATTAATTTGTCTTCCATGGTACTTCTTAGAAGTTGTCAAATTTATTTCAAAAAAGATTTTTGAAATATGCTTTCTATATCCTTTTAAATTCTGTAAAATCTGTGGTAATGTCTCCTAGATGCTATTGTTGTAATTCAAGAAATGTATAATTGATATTGTGTAACAGGAAGTAAAGTTCTAAAGGAGCAGGGGAAGTGGGAGGTGTAGTGGAAAGGAAAAAAGGGAAAAGGAAAAATATGATAAAAGGAAAAAAAAGAAACAATATCTTTGCGAAAATGGAAGGCTGGAGGGGGTGAAGGGAGGGCAAGGGAAGGAGAATAAAATAAGAACAAGGACACTCATGTAATGGTACAAGATCCCAATAATGAATGTAACTGTATTTTACACCTAAAATTTACCAATAAACTTAATGGGAAAAATATTTATTTATATTATTTTATACTATTTAATACATTTTTACTCCTGAGAATTCCACAGAAGTATGTAGCCACTTAAGCTGTCTCAAGCTCTACCCTCTCCAGCTGAGACCCAAATCCCTCCCCTATGTGTACTCAGGGGAAAGAGCAGCCAGTGCCCTAAATGCAAAGGGCCACATAGGGTATTTCCCACCACTACAGAACATAACAGTCAGTGAATTATGGAAAGCTAGAAAGGAAAAAAGGGGAAGATGAAAAATGGAAGAATTGGGAAGAAAGAAAAAAAGTGACTGACTGATATTTTCAAATTAAGAGATAACAAGTTTAGTGGATTAATCTCTATTTAAAAAATTGGGGGGGATACTGGGAATTGAACTCAGGGCCTCAAGCTTGCCAGGCAGTTCCTGTGCCCTGGCATGTATGTATGCATCCTAGCCCTATGTAAAAACTTTTGACATGTCTTTATGTACCTTTATACTGACTATAAAGGGAAGGGATAGGAAACTGTTATGGAGATACACAAAATTTTTCCTAACAGTTATGAACTGTATTTCAACACAGGGAAAAGTTTGAGGATGCTGCTGTAAAGTTAATGAAAGTGAAAAGTCATGCATATCATCAAAATCTGTACCATTCCTTCTAGGTACATATAGAGCAGGTCCCATGAGAAGGGAAAATATGAATTTCCCCAACATTTTTTTCTTTCTGGGCTTCTCAGAGTTTCCATGCCTAGAGAGGCCCCTTTTTGCAGTAGTTCTGGTCTCCTATCTCCTTGCCTTGATGGGGAACAGCTCAATCATCCTCTTCTCCCTCATAGACTCCAAACATCCATGTACTTCTTCCTGGACAACCTCTCTCTGCTGAACCTCTGTATCTCCTACACCATCAACCCACAACTGGTGGCCCACCTCTGCAGATAAGATAAGACCATTGCTGCCTGGGTCTGCATCACAAAATCCTACCAGTTTCACTGGATAGGCTGTACCAAATGTGACCTGCTGGCCATGATGGCCATTGATCTCTATGTGGCTGTCTGCTGGCCCCTCCACTACACTCTCAGCATGCATCCCTGGGTGTGTATGAAGATCACAGAAGCCTGTTGATCAAGTGGCTTGGTCAATTCTCTGCTCCAAGCCACACTCACCTTCCAGCTCCCCCTCTGTGGACACCACACCCTGAACCAATTCTGTGAGGTGCCTGTGCTCATCAAGCTGGCCTATGGGGATATCTCTACTAATTAACTGGCCCTGATTCTAGAAGAAATTCCTTTTGCCATGCTGGTTCCTCTGATGGTGGTCATCTGCTACACCTTCATTGCTATGGATGTACTGAAGTTACCTTCAGCTGAAGGAAGGCATAAAACACTCAGCACCTGCAGTTCCCACTTGCTGGTCATGACCATGTTCTTTGGACCAGGCATCTACCTGTACCTCCAGCCTCCAGACAAGAGATCCCAGGCCAACTTCATGTTTGTTTTTTACTGTGTTATCACCTCAGTACTCAATTCACTCATCTACACCCTAAGAAACAAGGATGTGAAGACAGCATGAATTCAGATCCTATGATTTCAGGTTTTGGCAAATTCATTAGAAGCCAGATGATCTCTGCCTGTCTCTTGGATTAAGCACATGCACAAATCAATTTCTGCTGGCATGTCTGCATTTCCAAATGTGTGTCCATGTTTTCAAAGAAAAAGTTGCCTTATTTAAATATCAGTTATTCTGATTATTGATGAAATTTTATTAGATGGAAAAATTTGTCTTCTGATATCTGACACAGAACCATTATTCTCTTATCTTGATCCTTCCTAAATGTCTTGTCCTCTATAGACATCATGGGCAGCATGGTCTATTCATCTATAGGAAGAGATAACTGCATCCATGGCCATTACCATACCACTCACAATTGCCAAGGTGTGGAATAAATATTAGCAACCATCCATGGATAAATGGAAAAAATGTACACTCTGTGCACAAAACAATACTATGTAATCTAAAAAACCCCATTCATTCATTTGTGTAACATAGTTAAATTTGGAGATCTTTATAGCAAGTGAAATGAACTAAACACAGCAACACGAACTCTACATTTTCTCACATTTACTGGACTATAAACGATTAATTCTTTTTTTTTTTTTTTGGTACTGGGGATCGAACTCGGGTCCTTGTGCTTGCACAACAGGCACTGAAACCATTGAGCTAAATCCCCAGCACATTAACTCTTTAAAATAAGAGTTGTCACCACAACTCTTGCTGTTTGCTAAAGAAGAAGATTACTGAAGAGTAACATCTATGGCACACCATGTTTTTGCACCATGTTTATATATTTCATAAAAATACAGACCTCTAATTAGGTAAATTGAATTTCACACAATCCCCCCATATAATTGCATGAGCAACTCTCATCTTCATTTTCAAGGGAATCAAGAAAATGAAACACACTTTTAATCTGAAAAGGACATTGTACATTTTAAATCAGGTATGTGCTTAACAATATCATATCATACAATTCAAATTATCTAGAGAAAATTCAGAAGTCCTTATCAAAAGCCAAGGATAAATGTTCACATTGACCAACAACCTAACCAATTGAGTTGACTAACACACAAGGTACAAATATGTTAAAATATAAAATAGAGTGCCTTGTGTCTAGATGTCCCCCCATAACATCATTCCCTCATAAGCAGGGCTTTTCAGAGGTAGCTGAATCTAAGATGTGTGAGTATGGATTAAGGGTATGTGATAACTAAATTGCTGCATTGATTATCTTAATTCTGGGTGTGGATAATAGGAAGCCCTACCCTGGCTGTGGACGACACCAAATTATAGGCTTTTATGCTGGGTAGGATTAAAGGGAAAAGAAAAAATGCTGCTGCTATGGCTGCTGCTGCTCCTGCTGCTGCTTCCTTTTTTCTGCCTACCCTGCCATGGACTGTTTCTCCTCTGTCATGCTACCATGCTGCTCTGTCTTGGAGCCAGCTGATAGTGGACTGAAACTTCGATAAACTGTGAGCTAAAATAAACCACTCCTTTTTCCTTGTTGGTATCAAATAAAGAAGTACCATTATTACTTGTCAATAAAAACTTTTAATATAAATAAATAACAAGTTTGTCCTATATTATGTTTAAAATATAGTGCTGAGAATTTTGTACCCTGATGATATTAAAGTTTAAATGAAATAATGTTTGAGTAACATATGTAATCCACATTAGGATGAAAACATAATTGTATTTTAACACATTCCTTTCTTAAACACAATAATATTATTTTCAAAGGACTACAATATTTAAGTATACAGTGGAATTTGGATACTATAAAAAGTTGAGATACACTAAATTGAAATACGTCCACAGAGACAATTGGCAAATCCAGCAACTGTTGAAACACTAAGTGTAAATTATTTATTGATTCAAGGATTTGTCATCATTCATCTACAGCTGACCTTGCTCCTTATCTTTCCAGGCATTTTCTTTGGGGCCTCTGCCATTGTCCCCAGTCCTTCCTCCCTAGTAGTCACAGCACAGCTGATGCTCCAAAGGAAACTAGGCCCCTCTTCATGAAAAACTGAGAGCTCTATTTCTCTACATATAACCACCTGGCTCTATTCAAGTGGATGCTGGATGTGTGATGTGGACCTATGGCTACAGGAACAAAGTGGCCTCTTCAGTGGATCACACCTGCATTATCTTTCATTGTAACAGAGTGGACACAGGAGGAAGCTGGTGGAGCTACTGTAGACTTGTAATGAGCCTCAACTGTAGACACTCTGTGACAACTCACATGCTTGATAACTTACTAACCATGCACCAGAACTTTAGCAGTCCCCCTGGTGTACAAAAAGTGACCACAATGGTGTTCAAAAAAGCCAGACATTTATATCTCCTCTGAAGTTCTTTGAGTGGTAAAAAATAGGAACAGTGGAAGCCTGGACTAAAGTGATGGTTTTGAGTGAGAAGCTAGACAGTGTGAGTGACATCCCAGCATTAGGCTCACAACAGACATGATGCCTTCTTGCTCTAGGAGACCATAAGGGAATCCTGTTCTCACAATGTTTCCTTAACATCATAACATGAGGCTAAAAAGTCCACTCCTCACCCTTATCACCTCTGTTGACCTCTACCATGTGCCAGAAAAGCATGTGCTCTACCTGTATTAGCACACACAAGTGGGTCCCAATGTAATTACATCATGTGCACTGTGCATGTGACACACTCCTTCTCATGAGCTTTGACTCCTACAGTGGTTCTGGTAAGGCTCATATGAGGTAAAACATGTCACTTCCCAATATGAGTCACAGCAGTCACTCAGTAGGACAGAGTCCCCTTGTTACAGGAGAAGACCTAGGAAAGTTCCCCATGAAAGTCTCCAAACCACTCCAATCAAACCTTCTCAAGTTTTCTCATTAGTGCACTCCCCATCAAAGCAGTGCATCTTTCTTTAACAAATTCCTTCATCCTTACAACTGTTGTGTGTTCTGCTCAATTCCTTGTTCTGGACACAAAGAGCTGCATTTATGGGGTAAGACTGGCACAAGCTGTTGTTAACAGGCTCACATGGTGAAGGAAGCACATTTCAAGAAAAATGATACTGACATACGCAGTATTTCATAACATGCCTTAAAGTTGTCTCATGTAAGGAAAATAAATACCTAAACTAGCTAAAGAGCGCCTCCATTTGCTACAGTAGTGTTGGGTTTCCACATAAAGTGTACTGCCTCAGATGTAATTAACTGTGAAACCTTTAGATAAATTTCCTATGAGGTGGCATCAGTCTGTTCTATGCACAATCTTTCATAAAGAGCCATGGGACCAGCACAATGTGGCTAAGACTACATGTTCATCCATCTCTATAGGAAGTGTATTGTCTCAGGGTCCTGTCATCATCTCACACAGGCAAGGTGATTCTATAGACAAACAATCCAGAAGAGGGGAATGCCCTGTCAGGTTCATCTATACCCAGGAGACCTTTAGTTAATGGTCTCCCTGAACTAGCTCAGGTCTCTGAGGAGCCAAGCCAGGTGCCCCCAGGAACCCCCTACTCAACACTCTCTCTCCTGCCTTGATTCTGATCACTCCCACCTCGCTCTCCATGAAACTCCAGAAGAGAACCTTGTAACTCTGAAGAGAACCTGCCTCAAAAGAGTTGACTGACTTTCCACATCTGGCCTCTGACTCTTCTGGCTCTTCCTTCTTCATCTCAAGGTAAGTGAGTGGAGGCCTGGTTGCCCCTGAGCAGTTTGCTAACCTCCATGTCCACTGAGTCTCACAGAGAAATAGAGCATAGGTTCTTTCACTTCCCTGATGAGCCTGCACTCTTCTTGGTAATGGGGCTAAATTCAAGACAACCATGATGAAATTATTAAGGAAATAATCTTTAAAATAATAATAATTATTCCCAACACACCGATTTTCATGTCCAAGAAAAGATGAAGATAGAAAAACTGAATACATTTTTTTATTTTTTTTGCTAACTGATTGAACTTGAGTCCTTGCACTTGCACAGCAGGCGATGAAACCACTGAGCTAAATCCCCAGCCCAAAACTGAATACATTTTAAAACTCAGGCATAAAAGAAAAACCAATAGCAAAGAACTCCACAAGGAGGAAAAAGTAAACACTCCAGCAAACACTACTCTTCTCATACATGTGAAGCATTGCTCTGGATGTGAGGTAACAGAGTAATGTGGGATGGAAAACTTTTCACCCTGTGCTGTAAGTGAACGCAAAGGCAAACAACATGAGAACAGCTAAATTTTCAACCAATTTAGGGTGTTGGATAATATTTAGGGAGAAAAATGGACCAAAACTTGTATGACTATTGAAAGAAATATCATTATCAAGGACATTAATTTATACATTCATTAAATAGTTGTTAGAGACCAAATAAAGTGCTGGGAAGGCAAGAAAACAAACTCAGGTTGAACTCCCAAAGTACTCACAGGCAGAAAGGTGGTTGAGAGTGTGACTGCCAATGTGTAGGAATTCACAGTAACTCCTGGAGACAGAGAGGGGAGGCCTGTGAGGAATCACACAGGAACCCATGCTGGTGCAGGGGTCATGGGAGATGTGTACTTCACAGATTAGATGGGAGGCAGGGAGAGAAGCCAGCTGTGCAAAGGGCCAGGGGGAGGTGGAAGCAAACAGTGGAGGGGATGGCATTTTGGAGTAAAAGCATGGGGGCTCATAGTGTCACATCCGAGGTGGGTCTGGCCTTGACAGGGGAGTTCAGAGGGTCCCTGTGGACTTTTAAATGAGGACTGAGATTTCTGAGCATCCCCCTAAAAGGCTATCATGGGGAGCAGACTGATGCACACCTCTGGAGTCAGAACCATCCCAAAGATAACAAGCCTGATAGGATGAAGCAAGGTAAGGCAGTGAAGGACTTCATTCAGTCCTGAATTTCATGAAGAATATTTCACTATTCCCCAAAAGATCCTGAACCAACTAAACCCAATTTGGCCAGTGGTGATTTTCAACAGAGAAAGTTCTTTCAAACAAAATTTGTCTTTCCATGTCTGGCTAGTCTCACATAAGGTAATAGCTCCCAGGTTTATCCACCTGTCCCAATGTAGGATTTCCTCTTCTGCTGATCACTGTTTTATTGTCCCCACACACCATTTCTGGACTCATTCTGCCACTGAGGGACACTTGGGTCAGTTCTTGCTCCTCTCTATTTCAGATAATGCTGCAATGGAGTGTAGACAATTCCTCTACAGCCTGCCCCATGTCCTTGGTTATGTTCTCGACAGTGGGAGTGAGTGATCCCATGTTAGGCAGTTACAGTTTAACTCCTGATTTTTTCCACAGAAGCTGCACTGATGCACACCCCACTTACATGTACCTGGTTCCCTCCCATGGCAATGCCCACATTTGTTATCTTTGTCTTTTCTACCTCAGCCATTCAAACAGTGTGGAGGGGAGAGACAACAACATATGGTCTCACTCAAATTTGGAATCTAAGAACACTGATCTGATTAAAGCAGAGAGTATACTGGTAGGGACCAGCAGAGAGGAGTGGTGCAGGGGTGTGGTTGAGAGTTGGTGGCCCAAAAGGTCACATAAAGTACATCCAGAGAGGAAGAAAAGCCAAGAACACTATTTTTGATTAGCCACAACCTGATATACATATGCTTCAAATGGCATGCTTTACATAATACACAAATATATTAGGCAAATTAAATAAATAAATAACCCTGGTAATCCATAACATTTATTTATGCACAATAAACATCCATGGCCTTTTTAATTTCCTACTGAAAATATTTCAAAGAATATTTCCCTGTCCTGCAAATGAGGAAGATGATGGTACACAATGTCTATGCTTCTCCCAACAGTCTGGGAAGCACATTTCTGGGTCCAAGTCAAGAATTTCTCAAGCACCCTAGTGAATCTGTTTAAAATCCAACTGTAAATGTTGCATACACAGACAAATACAAACATGGAGAGTCATATATGTTGGACAGTATACCATAAATATTTTCTTGAGCTTCTCATAATCTGGACACTATTTCTATTAAGAAAGCCAATACATAGCTTTTCTCAAAACTTCTCTTTCACTGTATTTAAGAGTGAGATAAAAGAGAGCTTTGAGAATTTTTTCACTGGTTAAATTCCAGAAGAATACCCTGTCCTGTGCAGAGCAGGTACATGTGAAGCAGAATCCCCCCTAAGTGTCCTCTCTGACACCACACAGCCTGGAGGTGCTGTCCTTGCAGTTCTGCCTCCTGCATATTTGCCAGTCCTTAGAAGGTTGTGAGGAGGCCTCAGGGAACACTGCCTCTCTCCTGCTGATGCTCTGGTCTCTCTGGTCCATGGCCCAGGGTGTCTGCTCCACCATTCTCTGCTCTGGCTTCACTGGTGAGCAGTGTTTAACCCACTGATCAAGTGCAAACTGTTTATGCAACATGCCTGCCCTTGGCCTAGAGATGAGGAAAGGGAGGCTCACTTGGAAGCTCACTAAGGCATGCAGGCTCCTCAGTGTTGAAGACCAGAAAGCCACAAGTTGGCTGTGTTGACACAGCCTCTCTCCTCCCACATTGACTTTTGTGTACTATTATGGGTTATGCTTTCTTGTTAGTCTTTTATTGCTTACAAGGAAATTCATTTTGAGAATGTGGTAGGCACAAGTGCCTTCATGCCTTCTGTTCCCATACATGCTGTCAGCCCACTGAGTCTTCTCCAATGGCTACAATGAGTGTGATTTCTTGCACTTTAATACAAGAAGACTGAGAATCAAGGTGCTGACATCCCCAGGGCCAGTGTCTGGCCATTATGACTGGACTAGGAGAGTGCTACTCTAGATGCAAACACTGGGTCCTTTGCCCTGTATCAAATGTCCACCCATTTCCATGGTGCCCACAAAATCAAACCTCATTTTACAGGTGAGGTTACTGTTGCTCCTCAGTTAGAGTTACTTGTGTTTGATACTACTGACCACACTCTCTTAAGATGCTTACATTTTCTTCAGTGCTGTACTCTATTTTCCCCTTCATTTAGCACGAAATGTCCTATTTTCTCCCAAGCTTCTGATTTCTCTTCTTTCTGAATCTTTGGTAATATTTGTCCCTCATATTTGGTGGTATATTTTTTACTTTCCAGAATGCTTGATGACTATGCAACTGCAGTTGATTCAAAGAGTGGTTCAATAACATCCATGAATCTGAGGCATTCACCTTGGTTCCTCACCCAGAAGGCTGCTCCCTGATTGCTTGGCAACAGGGCTCAGAACAGGGGTTAAGATTCAATTTCCTGAGAACAACTCATTAGACTTAGTGAGGTTATTGTAACTAAGTTTTCTTTTCAAAGAAATATGGAAAGAAAGAATAAAATATTGTTTGTTCATAGCACAGATCTTCAGCTCATATTGTTTCTGACTTCATGACATTATGTTTCCAAAGTCTGGTCTTTGTTCTTGAAAACAGTTCCATTGTATCCCTCATATTTATGAGATAAAAACTGTTCTTCAAAATGCCTCATATATGAAAATATTTCTCAGGCATGTAATTTTATGCTTTATATCCAAAAGATTTTGTAAATATGAGATGAAATAGACTGAAGCACAAGTAAGGGAGAGAGACACAGCAGAGTGAAGATGTCTCAGTCTACTTGGAATGCCAAAAAATTAGAGCAGATGGTGAGGTGTACAAAAAGCTAATATATGTATTCAAAAAAAATCAACAGAAACAGCAGAGCTGTCCAGCATTGGACAGCTGGAGCCCTGATGCACTGTTGGAGAAGGAAAACAGCACAGCAGTGGGGCAGAAGAGCACAGCTGTTCTCTACAGAATTGATCTAGGTCACCTCAGGATGCAGAGAGGACTGAGTCTACACCCAAAGAAGTGAAAAGCAGGATTTAAAGAGGTATTGGACATGAATGTACACAGCAGCTTCAATCACAATAGCAAAAACATGGAAACTATGTGTGTATCAACTGGTAGATGAACCTGTAAACACAATTTTTAAATCTTTATATATATTTCTAATATATCTTTCGCTAAAGAGGAATTTTAAAAATATGATATAAGGTTAAAAGCTTATTACAAAAACATTAATGCTGTTTTTTCTAGTGTAGTGAAATGAAGTAAATATAGACAGACAATAGAAGATGGATTTCCATGGTAGGGGAGGGCAATGAGGTATTTAAAAGGGAAAGATTGAGTTTGCATAAAGAAAAGATTCAGAAAATGGTTGGTGGTGATGGTTTTTAATATTTTAAATGTACTAAATTCCATTGAGCTACAAGCTTAAAAGTTCGTGACTTAGTAAATTTCATGTTGCATGTATCTTATCACAAGAAAGATTTGGAAAATAAGCAGAGAGGACTAGCTAAAATAAACACCAATCCAAGGGAAGGGTGAAATGGCAGGAGAATGCCATTTTCTGGCAGGAAAATGCTCAGAATATATGCATTTGAACATCAATCTATTTTGTATCATAGATATACACTATTAAAAGAGAGAGTGAAAAAGAATGGAAGTCACATTTATCCTCGAAACCACTCATTTTGTTTCCAGGCATATAGAGAGACAGATGCCATGGGAAAGGGAAACATTAGCTTTCCCAATACTTTTGTCCTGCTGGGCTTCTCAGAGTTTCCATGGCTGGAGGGGACTCTTTTTGTAGTAGTCCTGCTCTCCTACCTCTTCACCCTGGTGGGGAACAGCTTTATCATCCTCCTCTCACTGGTGGACCCCAGACTCCAGACACCCATGTACTTCTTCCTGGACAACCTCTCACTGCTGGACCTCAGTCTCACCTGCACCATTGTGCCTCAGCTGCTGGCCAACATGTGGGAACCAGACAAAACCATTACTTCCTCCAGCTGCATCACACAGGTCTTTCTTTTCTGCTGAATAACCTCCAGTGAATGTGCTCTGCTGGCCATGATGGCCATTGATTGCTATGTGGCCATCTGCCTGCCCCTCAAGTACACTCTCATCATGCGTGCCTGAGTGTGTGTGTGGATGGCAGCAGTATGCTGGTCCAGTGGTCTCATGAGCTCTCTGCTTCAAACCACACTCACACTCAAGCTCCCTCTCTGTTGACATCTGTTGGGAGCAATGCTACATAATTATAGGGAAAAATCATTTGAGTAGGCCTAGTTCTCCTGACTACAGCCCAGCTAGGACATTCCAGACATAATTGCATTTTGACCTCTGGTCACAACTGAGACCTGAGTGATCCCCCCCCCCCCACCATGCTGCAATCTCCAGGACAAGACCACACCTGTGGGAGATGCCAGGGAGGAACCAAATCTTCATCTGCATAATTCCTCATTGTTCTTAGATTTCCACTGCCCCCCAGGTTTCTGTTACACCTTGTTTATCCCAATGTGAAGTACTGAACTCTATATTTCACTTGTTACATCTGTTTCCCCATGTACTGAATAAAAGGTGCTGCAAGCTAGGGGGCTTTTGTCCCTGCTGCTCAGAGTAACACTGATCAGACCCAAAGCTCAGCTTCTTCTCAGTCTCATTCGTCTACCTTTCCTGTAATTTGCTGTGTGCTGCCGTGGGTCACAGAAGACCAAGACTTACTGCAGGGGTTCTGGTGACGTCCCCTTCCCCTGTTCCCTACAGACACCACACCCTGGACCACTTTTTCTGTGATGTGCCTCTTCTCCTCAAGCTGGCCTGTGGTGACACCTCTGCTAATGAGCTGGCTCTCACCTCAATGACCATCCCATTTGGAATAATGTCTTCCCTGCTGGTGGTCATCTCCTACACCTTCATTGCTAGGGCTATACTGAAGCTACCTTCAGCTGAAGGCAGGAACAAGGCACTCAGCACCTGCAGTTCCCACCTGCTGGTGGTCACCATGTTCTTTGGGCCAGCCATGTACTTTTACCTCCAGCCTACAGCAAAGAATTCCCAGGCCAAGTTCATATCCTTCTTCTACTCTCTTATCACCCCATTGCTCAACCCACTCATCTATGCACTGCTAAACAAGGATGTGGACACAGCATGCAAGAAGATCCTGCAATCTCAGAGCAGGGTGAAGTCTTTAAAGGCCCAATCTCTGCCTGTCTCATGAGCAACCACAGGCACACATCCACATATAATGGTGAATCACGTCTACTTTTCCAAAAGAGTGTCTGTGAATTCTAAGAATGAGCGCTCAACTGTCTTGGTCAGCCACTTCAATGTTTTGAAAAACTATTTGGACTCAGAACATCCATCACTGTTACTCTCATAGTCAGCCTACCACTTGCTAAGGCCTTCATATGTATCTGGTCCATAGACAGAGGAGCAAGCAGCATGATTCTTACATCTTTGAACTGGTGAGAAACATCCTTTTATTCTTTCTTGCTTCCTCATTTGTTTCTTTCCTCCTTTCTTCTTGCTGTTGTTTCTGTCTACCCTATTTTAACACGTGTTACTACATATTAATTGTACACTACAGTGGCTCTGCTTTTAACATTTCGCTGCATGCATATAATGTGGGTGTTGATCACACCCATCCCCCCTTTTCCCCTCCTAGCTGTCCGAAGTTTCCTCCTGAGAACCTTTGTCTTCCCTAACAGTGCATTGTCTCCTATCATGCTATCTTCTAACTTCCACATTCTATATATGAGTATAAGTGAGGTATTTGTCTCTTCCTGTTCTGCTTGTTTCACTATATATGATGATCTTGAATTCCATTAATTATCCTGAAAATGAAATTACTTTATGTTCATTTATAATAGAATAATAGTTCATTGCGTATGCCTTATTATTTATCCATTCATTCACTGATGGGCATCTAGGATGATTTCATATTATAGGTAATATAAATGGTTCTATGATAAAAATTGGTACAAAAATATCTTTATTTATTGCTGACTTTAGCAACTTTGGGCAATATAACCCAGAATGACAAATCTGGATAATATGGGAGTTACACTTAGTTGTATTTTCATGTTTTTAAGAAGCCTCCATTTTCATTTTACAGTGGCTCTAATAATTTACATTCCCACCAACAATGTTCCATTTGGCATTAATTCTCACCAGGATTTATTACATTTTATTTTTTGATCATAGCCATTTAGACCGGGATGAAAAGGAATTTCAATGAAGCTTAGTTTTGCATTTCCCAAATGGCTCCTTACACTGAGCAGTTTCTCATATAATTATTGGCTATCTATACTTCTTTTGAAAAGTATCTTGCAGATCTTTGACCCATTTATTGTTTGAGATACTTGTTCCTTTCATGTTAAATTTTCTGAGTTCTTTACAAGTTCTGGACATTAATCATCAGTCAGATGGACAGCTGGCTAATATTCTCCTATTCTGCAGATTATCACTTCACTCTGCTTATTGTGTCATTTGTTGTGAAGAAGCTTTTTAATTTCATGAAATGTCATTTGTCAATTCTTGCTTGTATTTCCTGAGCTGTTGCATCTTGTTCAGGAAATCTGTGTTTGTACCAATATCTTGAAGTGCTTCCACTAAGTTTTCCTCCATTGTTTTCAGAGTTTCAAGTCTTACAGTAAGGTTCTTGGTCCACATTTGACTTGATGTTTTCACAGGGTGAGACATAGGGATCTAGTTTCAATCTTTTACGAGTTGTGTCCAGCAAATCAGTATCATTTGTTGAAAGAGACTCTTTTCTTCAATGTGTGTTTTAGCTGCTTTTTGATGAACAGATGGCTGTAGATGTTGGGCACATTCTTGCTTCATCTATTTTTTTACATTGGGTAATGCCACTCCATTTGGAGGGAGCAGAAAGGAGATTTTAAAAATTAATGAAGACATGTTATATACATGTAACAGATCCCCATAAGGAATGTCACTATTATGTACTCCAAACATGTACTAAGAATTACAATTGAAAATAAACAAAAAATCAGTTCTCTATAGCATATTTTGAAATCAGGTGCTGTGATACTTCAAGCATTGTTCCACTTGTTCAAGGCTGCTTTGCTTTCTGGGTCTTCCATATCAATTCTTTAATATGAATTTTAACATGTGTTTCTCATTCTGTGAAGAATGTCACTGATTTCTTCATAAACACATTTGATAGTATGGACATTTTAATCAGGCTAGATTGAGGATCTGAGCAGAAAACCTGTTAAAGTTCCAAGAGACCTTAAGCTGAAAATAGAGAAGAAAGATGTCTAGAGAGACAAAGGAAAAGGAGGCAGAGACAGAAATAGAAGTCAAGAACAGAACAGAAAACAGAAGGGTGGCCAGATTCACTCAGATGTGGAGTTCACACAGTTAAGGTTGGCAAGGAAGCACCCTGAGCAGTGGTGGCTGAAAAAGAAGCAAGGGTTCAGGCACCTGCTTATCCATGAGGAAGGTCTATGCTGATAGTCACTGTTGTCCCTCCTATTCATGGGCACCTTTAAAAAGGAGGCATCCCTTTCTTGCTGCCAAAATGATGCTACCCTCAGTAGAGGGTTCTTTTTCTCAAGTCAGATTTAAATCGTGAACTGGCAAAGTACATCTCTGATAGCAGTTTTGATGCCATCAGATGGTACCAGGTAAGGCTAGATGCCAACACTTGTCACAGCCACTGCTGCCACAGCTGTCCAGACCACCTTGCTCCAGATGCCTTAGGTCAAGTTCTGGGTACTAAGCTCTACTGCTGCTCTTTCTTTGACACAATCTCTCTGTCCACAATGCTCAGTATAAGAATCCCAATGACATTTAGAGGTCATTTAGAGCCCATCTTATCTGAAAAATAAATCACTAGCACTGTTGCAGAACCACCACAGCAAATCTTCATTTAAACAGGGCCTCTGCTGCAGAACACAGGGCTGGTGTACTCGAGGGAGGCCTCAGAGACTAACCAGAGATGGGAGGGAGAGGACAGGCTTGTGAATTGTTTGTATTTTGGCCAACTGATTGGACTACACAGGTGTGAGATTGGTCCAGTGTGTGTAGGGTTCCAGAACAGCAGTAGCTGTCATGCAGCAGTTTGGCGAGGATAAGGCAAGGTGTGCTCTTAGACTTACAGCAGTTGTGCCTCTGGGACAGGAGGTTAGGGCTGAAACCAGTGAAGCTTCAGAAGGTAAGATGTGATCATCACGGGTAACTGAGGAGCAGAAAGTTGTATATGTTAACAGTGAGCCCAAATCATCCCCTCCCTGATCCTGGCCACATTAGGGTGCCCCCTTATTCAGAGAGGTAACAGTGCTTCTGATGTATGAGGACCAGATCAGGGGCAACGCAGCTCAAAACCAAGCTGCATGCTTCTCAGTCAGACCAGCATGAAGGAGTGTGGATGCTGAACAGTTAGGGAGCCACCAAGGCAAATTTTTTCAGTCCACAGTGGGAAGAGGAGAAGAAAAGCAAAGGGATAGGGCCAGATAGCCTCCAGCCAAGCCATTCACTCAGGCAATCATGGGAAAATCAGGAAAGTCAGATGCTTGGCTGTTGTCTCATGTACACCTGGGTCACCAGTAACTATCCAAGATACACCATAAGCCAGGTTGGAGACACGTTTGCTCAGGAGCAGTCAGATATTCAATCCTGGGCTGGGGGAACATGGGACTGAGCAAGTTGGTGTCCCCTTCTTGGTGCTTTCAGATGTAACTCCCTCTGAGCACCTCACAAGATGTGTCTTGCTGTTTGTCACACAAAGGACCACTGTCCAGAAATGGAATCTGTCACTGCCATGATCTTGGGCCTGCCAGCCTCTAGAACTGGGAGTAACAAATGTGTGTGCTTAATGCCCCCTACAATGTGGCATTTGTTATGGCAGCACACTGTGGCAGATCCCTCTGGCCGGGCTTAGAGCAGGCTGCAATGTGGAGCATGCAGTTTCCCCCCATAATTGTCTACAATGTATTCAGAGCAGGACCAAAGACTACATGAATAACAGAAGCATGGTGAATGGCCTATGGGCTAGCATAGCTCCTCCAGCACCAGCTGTGATGGAGAACTAATTCCCTGTCTGTGAAATTGTGGCCTCTGAAGTGAGATAACTGTGGCTGAAGAACCCGGGGCTCCAAATCACATTCCACTCCTAAAGCTACTCATCCCTGAACTGTTTTAGTAACTTACTGGTTAACCACAACATGCATTTGGTCTGTTCTACACTTTTCAGAAGAATACCTTATACCCCTTTTACAAGCCTGCCTGTATCAGCTGATATCACCAAATGCCACACACATCATCCTATTATATTTTTTTCTTGCTGGTATAATCAGTAAATACCAACAGTCCTGGTTGCTTGAAGTCCTCACCACATTCTTGGTTTGGTTCATCCCAGTTCCTTGTATTGCACTGAACTTTTGTTTTTCCTGTTTTCCTTGCACTGTAATGCATTGCAGGTGATCAGGGCTCGAGGCCAGCGACTGCAATAGCCCACTGTGTAAGAGACTTCATATAGACTGCAGGTTCCTTTCCCTGTATTTAAACCTGCAGGCTGACTATATGGTGATGCAAAAGAGGGATTTGTATGGGTCCCGGTGTACTGATACAGCCTACAGACACAGACAAGCTGTGCTGTCTGACAAGGACATCTAAGCTAGGCACCACATAGAGTCTTGTAGTAAGACATGGACAGCTGACCAGAACATGAGAGGATCCACTGCAGCCATGGGAAGAAAGGAGAGCAGAGGGCTCCTCAGTGACAGACCACCCAGGGCTCTGAATATCCCAGTTTCTAAGGTGGTCTGCATTATCTGCAGTTTGGCATGTGCTTGTGCTTATGTGTTTAAAATAAATTATTCCATTTAGTTTTGCAAAGCATTGGTAGAAATTCCTGCAATTCAGCTTTTTTGAAGTGTCTGACAAATGCCTCAGCACACAGAACTGTGGGGGATGGTGGAATATTCAAATGTTTGGACTGGGTGGTGACCTTCTGGTTACATGGTCATAGTCTACTAGGAAGCGTTGGGTCTATGGTCTCCACTCTGTCCCCACTTACCCACATGTTTTGTACCCTGGACTCAACAAGGTGAGATTTCCATCAGCATACACCCTTTCCATGATGTCCTGTGAAGTCACAGGCCCAAGGCAATGTTGGCTACCTTTCTTGGACTGAAATCTACAAACTGTGAACCAAAACAAACCTTTCACTCATGCATATATTTGAGTACAAATGCTGATAGACACGAGGAATTCAAACTCACATTCCTCAGACTCTTATGCAAAGTTTGCCCTCAAAATAAAATCAACAGACCTTTCCCAGAACTTCCTACAACACTAATTAAGACTGGTATTTGTTCATTTCTGTCACCAATATTCTTATACAATAGTTTTGAAAAACACCCATACAATTAAAGTTTTAACAAAAGCCTGTAGGAAAAATTACTGCAGAATTTGCTCTTTCAAATACTTTAGGCCTCTAAATAATTATGTACTAAGACAGTCTGCAACAGAGAGTGTGATAGTGAATACAGGTCTCCTCACAGAGCTGTGGGGTTCCCAGGTTCATAGAGTACAGTGAGTCCCTCAGTGACTTCCACACTCTAACATTCAGGGGTGCTCACATGTAATCATATGAAGATTTTCAGTGGTAGATTCTCATACTCACCCACATGGTTATTAATGTACAGGATGAAGAGATTACACTGAGCAGAGCCATGCAGAAAGCAATTGGATTTTCTTCATGCAAAAACATGTAGAAAATATTCTAAGAAAGTAAAGAATATGGCCTTAGAATGGAAAGGAAAAGAATAGATCCACCTTATCTTGAACAGTATGAGAAACTTTGTAACAGTGTCATGATTCATGAAAGAATGGAAAACATAAGACTATAAATATATTGAGTGTTGATTGTGGAATACCTTTTTATCTGATGTGATTAAATAGTCATAATTTAATTTAGATCTAACATTTTTAAATCAAGGATAAATTTTAGCCTAGGTATAGAAGCCAACCAGGAGAAAGAAACCCCGTTACTCCTTTGCCAAGATCATGATTTTATGGGTCTAAATGATGAAAGAGTTTCAACAGTAATTTAATTCAGAATTCTTTTTTACACATCTGCTGAAGGAACATCGGGATAGAAAAGTACATACCTGCTTACACATTTTTAGACTACTCAGCCAAATACTTTTCAATTTTGATAGTAAAAAGTAATAACTTTGGGTGTATGTTATTTGTTCATTTTAAAATTTTTAACAAAAGTTTGTACATTACAGCAGTACATGTTTATGGTATGTAAAGTAATGTAATTTTTGCATATAATGTTCAATGACCAAATCAGCTCAAAGAACTTATCCAAAATCTCAAACACATGAGGTCAACTGTGATAATATTCCAGACCCATTTCCATTAATGATCAGCTGTGTGTCCCTGTGGAAAGATTGAAACTCTCTGTGTTGGAGTAAGCTCTCTGCACACACAGTCACTGTGACAACATTCAAAATAGCCAAGGTCTGCAATAAAGCAATGCAATGACCATAATGAATTAATGCTTAAGAAAAATGCAGGTTACATGCAAAAGAACAGACACTTGAGCCTTTAAAAAAAGAAATTTCTGAGAAGAACTTCCCCCAGCCTCTGAGTAGCCACACCAATTGGGCGGCCAGCAGCAGCTTCTAGTTTGACCCTTTTATTCTTCACACCTGCTCCCTCAGCCTCCAGGTTGCAGGAGTACCTGGATCCACACCACAGGGTTGTAGGTGGTTATAAAGGCCATTGTTCTGAGCTCCACAAGATAGAGCAGAAGTGAACAACAGAAAAAGAGGCTCTCTGAGGCTCCTTCATGAAAATTTAAGCCCACTGGGAAAGTGAGGAAAACATCTGCAATAAAGGCACACCAGACTGCCATAGTTTGTATGTTGGAGGGATCACCACCTCCCATTAGAACCTAGACTATTTTCAGGGGATGGGCAGCTGAAACCTGCAGTAGAAACTTGCAGAATTCAATCCAGCAGGAGGTCAGGGATCTCAATTTGAGCCTTTCAGCCAAAAATTAGCCTGAATCTCAGTGGACTATAGCTGACTTGCTGAGACTAATTGACTTAGATCTGCAGACTGCTGCCCATGTAGTTTTTTGTGACAGCAGAGACATGTCCTGAAGGAGGTGCTTTATTTTTAAATTTTTTTTCAAATTTATTTTTTCTCTTACATTTAATTAATTAATTAATTTATTTATTTATTTAGTTTTGATACTGGGGATTGAACTCAGGACCTTGCACTTGGGAGGCAGGCATGGTGCCACTGAGTTAAGTCCCTAGGCTTCTATTTTTAACTTTAATTTTGTTCAAATTTATTTTTTCTGTCTCTCTCTCTCTCCAACCTTGTTCTTCATGTCTCTCTGTTTTTGTTCATGTTCCTGTCCTAATTCAAATTTCTTTTTTCTTTCTTTTTCTTTTCTTCTCTCTTTTTCCTTCTCTTAATTGTCATTAATTTTATAGGTAATTGAATAGGTTTTCTAGCTTCACTATTTCTGTTAGTTTGTTCTGTTGTTGCCTTTATTCTTTTGTTCTGTCTTTTCCTCTTATATTCAACAGATTCCCAAATTTTGTGTGATCTTCCTGTGTCTTCTAGCCTCCCTTCTAACCTTTCCCTATCCTTCTTCCTATCTCTCTCCCTCCCCAAATCCTTCTAAGTATTCATCCCAAAGGGTAAAGTAGCAATATCAAAAAGTTTATTCACTATAAACATATTTTGGGCTGGTCCTCAAATTTAATTTAATTCACATGGTTAATGGTGACAGATTAATAGCTACCACAAATTGTCATTTTCTGAGATGTTCTTGATGCTATTGTTGCTGATTGTATTACTTGGGTGAAGGTGTAATTGATTTAATCAATTTTCCTTCATGGTATACTGAAAATGAGATTGGCTAACAGTCATTAGGAACTCAAAGCCTAAAGACCAGCTGTATCTGGAAGACACCTCTGAGAAGCAGTCATTCCATAAGGGTTCTAAATACAAGCAACAAATGTACTTAAAATAAGCAATATTGAAATATCAACCCAGGAATTAAACCAAAAACAACACCAACAACAAAAATAAAAATAAGAAGATGCCAAAGCTAGGCACAAACCCAACTTCCACCTTACCAAAGGCAAATTATTTGGGAAACAAGGTGGAAAAGTCTGATAATCAACCACCTGGACACCCTGGACTGGTAGTGCATGAAGAATCAAAACAGGTGAATGAGGCTTTAAAAAAATTTCAAAAGAGAAATAATTGCCCAGAAAACTACAGAGATGGTGAGCAGAATGAAAGACATAATTAGAGACTCTATAACAGAAACAGAGAAAAAATAGATGAGCTCAGAACCATGATGGAAGCCATAAATGCCAAGCATAGGAAAGAAATGGAAACCATGAACAGGCAACATAAGGAAGAAATGAAATCCATGAAACAGAAATAAACAGATATCCAGGATATTAAAAACTCCACTGAAAATTTTCACAGTAGAATCAGCCAACATGAAGATACAATATAAGATACCAAAGACAGGATTACAGTTATTGACCATGAAATGAGAGATCTTTTAAAAATAATAAGGGACCATGAGAAATCAATCCAGCAGCTCCTAGATAATGCAAAGAAGAATACCATAAGACTGAATAGGAGCCCATGAAAAAGCAGGAGAAAGTACAAATGACATAAACAATGTTCACAGAATTAATAATAGAAAATTTCCCAAACAGAGCAAGAGAATTTGACATACAGATAAGTGAGGCCTATAGAACACCAACTAGCCATGATCAAAATATCTACATCTAGAATATAATAGTCAAGATCCCAGAAAACCAACAGAAGAGCAAAATACTCCAAGCAGTTGGAGAAAAGAAACAAATCACATACAAAGGAAAGCCCATCAGAATCACAGCAGACTTGACTACAAACCCTCAAGTCAAGGAGAGCCTGGAGTGAGGTATTTCAAGCCCTAAAAGAAAGCAACCTCCAACTTAGATTGATGTATCCTACAAAACTATCTTTCAAAATTGATGGGGAAATAAGATACTTCCATGAAAAAGAACACCTGAGAAACTTAATGAATAAAAATCCAGCACTCCAAAGAATTCTAAAAAATATCCTAGAAAAAAACAATGAAGGTCACAATTCCATGAACCCCAACAGAGTAAATCCATCAGGCAAGGCAAGAAATTAAAGGGAGAGGGGGAAAATAAAAATGAAAGAGACAACAACAGGAAAATTACATGACAAGGATAAGTCAATATGTATCAGTTATAACCATCAAAGTTAATGGCCTCAAATATCAATCAAAGAAATAGACTGGCAGAATGGATTAAGAAGCACAATCCAATAATATGCTGTATACAGGAAAAACACCTACTTCAAAATAAATTCATAGACTATAAGTAAAAAGATAGAAAACAATTCTCCATGCAAAGAAGGTCACTGCATCCTTGTAAAGGGAAAAATCCAAGAGGGAGAAATGACAATCATAATTACATAGGCACCAAATACTAGTCCCTCCAACTATATAAAACAAGTATTAATTGATATGAAAAATCAAATAAGCACTTATACTATTGTAGTGGGGACTTCAATACCCCACTGTCACACATAGATCATCTAGACAAAAAATCAACAAGAAAATAATAGAATTGAACCAAGCTTTTGAACAAATGGACTTACTGGGTGTCTACAGAGTGTTCCACCCCACAAAATCAGAATACACATTATTTTCGGCTACATACGGGTCATTCTCCTAAATAGACCACATGCTAGCTCACGGAACTTGTTTAAGTAAATGCAAATGAATTGAAGTTATCATGTGTATATTATCAGACCATCATGCAATTAAATTGGAGATCAATAGCATCAGAAACCACAAAAACTCCACAAGCTCATAAAAATTGAATAACACTCTCCTGAACAACCAGTGGGTCACAGAGTATATCAAAAAAGAAATTAGACACTTTCTGCAATTAAATGATAATTCCAATACAACATACAGGAATCTATTGGGAACAATGAATGCAGTTCTATGAGGGAAATTCATAGGAGTGAATGTCCATATTAGGAAAAGAGTGAGCTCAAATAAACAGAAAAAGAAGAGCAAGACAAACCCAAAGCATGCAGAATGGAGGAAATCATAAATATCAAATCAGAAATCAATGCAATAGAGACTAAGTGAACAATACAAAAAAAATCAATGAATTGAAGAGCTGGTTTTTTGAGAGAATAAATAAAATCAATGAACCCTTTCCCAGCCTTATCAAAAAAAGTAAAGGCTCAAATACTTGCAATTAGAAACAAAAAAGTTAAGGTCTCAACAGAATCAGCAGAAATTCAGAGAATCATCAATACCTACTTTGAAAACCTGTACTCTAATAAAGTAGAAAACACAGAAGAAATGGACAGATTCCTTCAAAGATATGAATGACCAAAGTTGAATGAAGCATATAAAAATTCTAAACACCCCAACTACTATCACTGAAATTGAAAAAGTCATTAAAAATTTACCAACAAAGATCAGCCCAGGTCCTGATGGGTTCACTGCTGAATTCTATAAGACATTTAAAGAGGATCTATTGCCACTACTCTTTAAACTCTCCAATGAAATTGAAAGGGAAGCAATACTTCCAAATTCATTCATGGTAGAAAGTTTTACTTTGATTCCAAAAAGAGCAAAAATCCAACAAAAATGAGAACTACAGGACAATCTCCCTAACGAACATAGATGCAAAAATCCTCAATAAGATACTGGCAAACACAATACAGAAGGTCATCAAGAAGATCATACACCCTGAACAAGTCGGATTTATTACAGGGATGCAAGTATGGTTCAACATACGTAAATCGGTAAATGTAATGCACTGTATTAGCAGAGTGAAGGACTAAAATCATATGATCATCTCAATAGATGCAAAAGAAAGCATTTAACAAAATCCAACATCAATTCATGATAAAAACCCTAAAGAAAATTGAAATAGATAGTCTTTATCTCAACCTGATTAAGGCTATCTATGAAAAACCAATAGCCAACATCATACTAACTGGTCAAAAACTGAAAACTTTCACGCAAAAATGAGGAACAAGACAAGGATGCACACTAACACTAGACCTGTTCAGTATAGTTCTGGAAACATTAGCCAAAATAATTAGACAAGAGAAAGAAATAAAATTTAAAAAGATAGGAAAGGAAGGAGTTAAACTGTCATTATTTGCTGAAAACATGATACTCTACATAGAAGACTGAAAAAACTCTAACAAAAGACTTCTAGACTTAACAGATAGATTGAGTAGAGCAGCTGGATATAAGGTCAAAACTCAAAAATCTGTAGCCTCATTGTACACAAATAATGGACTCATTGAGAAATAAATTATGGAAAAAATTCCTTTCATAATAGCAACCTAAAAATGAAATATCTAAGAATAAATCTAATGGAAGAAGCAAAACACCTCTACATTGAAAATGACAGTACTCTGAATAAAGAGATTGAAGAGGATATTAAAAAATTGAAAGACATCCCTTCTTCCTCAGTAGGAAAAAATAATATAGTGAAAATGGCCATACTTCCAAAACTGCTATACAGATTAAATACAATCCTGATTGAAATCTCAATAGTATCTTTCACAGAACTAGAGAAAACAACCCAAAAATTCATTTGGAATCAGAGGCAACATTGAATAGCAAAAGCATTTCTAGGCAACAGAAACATGACATGAAGTATCACAATCCAAGACTTAAAACTACACAACAAAGCCACTGTGTTATAAACAGCATGGTACTGGCAAAGAAGCAGACCCAAGCATCAGTACAATAGATTAGAAGATGCAGAACAACTCCAGCCAAACTCAGCTACCTCATATTTGACAAAGGAGCCAACCATCCTCACTGGAGGAAAGATAGCCTCTTTAATAAACGGTGTTGAAAAAGTTGGATTTCAATCTGCAAAAGATTAAAACTAGACCCCTATCTTTCTCCATGAAGTATCCTAAAATTGAAGTGGATTAAAGTTCTAAATGTTAAAACAGAAACACCAATCTTGAAGACATTGGCATAGGAAAAGACTTTATGAACAAAACCTCAGTAGCATAGGAACTAGGGCAAAGAATCAACAACTGGAATCTCATCTTACTATAAAGCTTCTGCACTGCAAGAAAAACCACCCATCGAGTTAAGAGACAACCTACAATGAGAAAAAAATTTTATCAGCTGTTCCTCAAAGGACTACTATCTAGAATATATAAAGAACTTTAAAAAATTAGACCCCCAAATAATGTCCCAATTCAATAATTGGAATCTGAAATGAACAGACATTTCTCAGAAAAAGAAGTAAAAGCAGAAAGTAAACATATGAAAAAATGCTCAACATCACTGGTCATTCAAGAGTTGCAAATGAAAACAACACTAAGATTCCACTTCACCCCGGAAAGAATGGCTGCTATCAAGAAATCAACCAATAACAAATCCTGACAGGGTTGTGGGAAAAAGGAACCATTCTTCATTGTTGGTGGGAGTGCAGACTTGTGCAACCCCTGTGGAAATCAATATGGAGATACCTCACACACCTAGGATTGGAAGTTCCATTTGACCCAGCTATACTTCTAGTGGGTATCTTCCACAAAGAATTAAAAGAATCATACCACATTGATATATGTGAACCCATTTTCATAGCAGCACAATTCATGATAGCCAAAACTTGAAAGCAACCCAATTACTCATCAATTGGAGATTGGATAAAGACAATGTGATTTTTTATAAAATGGAGTACTACAAAGCCATAAAGAATGAGAAACTAAAGACAGTTACAGCTAAATGGATGTACATTGAGGCCATACCCTTAAGGGAAATAAATAGGACAGACATGTGAAAATACTGAATAGTTTCTTTGCTGTGAGAAACTGAAAGGACAAATCAGTATAAAAATGTATAATTGATAATATGAAATAGGAAGAAAAGGTCTAAAGCAGTGGGGGAGTTGGGAGGGGTAGGGGAAAAGAAAGAAGGTAAATAAAAAAATATAAGAAAAGGAAAAAATGGAAACAAAGTCTTTGTAAATAGGGAGGGGTGGGGTATTTGAAAGGAGGGCAGGGGAATGGGGAAGCAATAGAAACCAAGATACATCATGTAAAGGTACAAGTTTCCAGTGATGAATGAAACTGTACTGTATGCCTAAAATGTACCAGTAAACACAGTAAAAGGAAATAACTTCAGTTACAAAAACATGGATGTAATTAGAGTACAAATACAGATTATAGAATGAGGAAATATTGCACCATGTGAAATAGACTAAACACAGAAAGCAAAATCCCACCTCTTCTCGCTTCTATGTGGAATCCAAAACCATTACACTCACACAAGAGGATAACAGCTGTGGTTACCAGAAGCTGGGATTGGTGGAATAGGGAAACAAAAATTAGAAGAGAAAAAGGTTCACTTAGATAGAAGAGATAAGATGGATCTTTGAAAGGATTTATTGCATGTTTTGTGGTCTTATTCATACATTTTCATCAAACCCTGGAGCTCAAGTTTTGATTCACTTTTTGTGGGACTCTTTGCAACTAACTTCATGAGTATATTCAGAACTCATTTTCAAATCAACAAGGTTAATAAGACTTCTCTTTCAGATAGTCATCTGTATTTTTTAATTAGAAGAGTGTGTAAAATACGTTCCTTCAGCATCATTGTCCATTATTGAAACTAATCCAAAGATAGATGTTAACATGTAGAGACAAGGACAGGGAAGATAAGTGCTGCAAAGTGGTAGACATGGAAGAGTGAAAGGGAGGCACCTGAACCTCAGCCTGTTCACTCTGGAAGGAACTGGGTGATTCAGCCTTCAGAATCTCCCTCCTGAGTGCTCTTCATGCTTCTAGAGAGCTATGTCATAAAAGAGGCTTTAAAGAAACACCCCTATGTGTGATGTAGATTTTATTCCTGAGAGTAAATCTTCCCAGCCAAATGTAGTATGGATGAAAGGAAATGCTCTGCATTGTAAAGTGGAGGAATAAAGATTTTGGAAGGAAGAGGTGCAAGACAAACTGGCAATTGAACTGTGGGCTCTCAGTAGGTCCATTATAAAGGTCACAGGTAGAAGCTGAAAGATGATTTCTACTGTATTCATCAAAAGCACAAGATGAACACAGTGATATGTACATATCAAACCACATCTGCATTCCCATGTTTTTGCAGCAGTATGCACAATATCCAAGCTAGGAAACCAAAACACAAGGTGTCCATCCATGAATGGATGGATAAACAAATATGGAACATATACTCATTCATAGGAGAGACAATATTCTGCTGTTTCTGGGCATCCTAATGATAAAGGATGAAATTGGAGATCCTAGTGATAAAGGATATAAGTCAGGCACAGAAAAAGAAATACCATACACAGAATTTAAAAGAATATAGAAAGCATATTACAAAAATCTTTTTTGAAATAAATTTGACAACTTCTATGAAGTACCTTCGAATACAAATTAATGAAACTAACTCTGGAGGAAATATAAAATTTGAATAGCTGCTATTAAAGAAAGTATATTGCTAACTTTCAAACCTACCTATATGACAAGAGCAGGTTCATATACATTTTAACTAATAAATTATATCAAAAATTTAAAGCAGAAAAAATAAGGAGCACTTCTCTCCTCATTTTAGGAAATCAACATTGCGCTAATATTAAACTGGAAAAATCCTTTTAAATTCTGTAAAATCTGTGGTAATGTCTCCTAAATCTTGATACTGTAATTTTAAAAATGTATAATTGATATCGTGAAATAGGAAGAAAAGCTCTAAGGGAGTAGGGGGAGTGGGAGGGGTAGGGGAAAGGAAAGAAGGGAAAAGAAAAAATATGAGAAAATGAAAAAAAATGGAAACAAAGCCTTTGCAAATAGGGAAGGGTGGAGAGGGTGAAGGGAGGGTAGGTGAAGTGGAAAAAATAAGAACCAAGATACATCATGTAAAATTACAAGATCCTAATTATGCATGTAACTATTTTATACCCAAAATGTACCAATAAACTTAATGGGAAGAAAAAAGAAATACCACACACAAGGCTTAAAGCATGTGAGATTTCTCCAAATGCTGACCTCTTGGGAATGCAGAGAAATTCAGCAGAGAGCAGAGACTAGGATGGAAGAGAGGATGGGGATGAAAACAAATTACTAAACAAGATCTGAATCACAGCAGAGAGAAGGTGGGAGCATAGTTGCAGTGATAACTACAGGATGCATAGTGGGTGGTTAGATTTAACAGTTCTGTATTGTGCTGATCCAAATACTTACAAAGGAAATTTTTGAATGTTCTCAACCAAGGAAGTGATCAATTTTAAGGTGATTGATAACCTGACAGTGTGCAGTTCTATAACAAAAAATGTATAAATGTGTGAAACATCACACTGCATCATACAGAGAAGCACAATTTTATCCATACAAGTATAAAATGAAGAAAAGGAAAATTAAATTAAAAGATGTGGCCTCTACAATATTTAAAAATGTGTGTAGGGCTCGGGATTTAGCTCAGTGGTTTTGCTGCCTGCTATGCAAGCACAAAGACCTGAGTTTGATCCCCGGTACCAAAAAAATAAAATAAAAAAAATAAAAGTAAAAATAAAATGTGGGGCAAAATATTTTGTCCACCAATAGTTTTTAAATCTAAATGAAATTATCCCTATTTACAGTATGCAATGTACAATAGCAAAAAAAAATGTCTGTATTTATGTTTATGTTTTTAGTCTTTTGCAGTACTTGGATTTGAACCTAGAGTGCTCTATCACTGAGCTACATCCCCAGTCCCCAAATTTTGTTCTTTTGTGCCAGGTTCTCACTAAGTTTCTCAGGCTGGTCTTGAATTTTTAGTTTTCCTGCCTCAATCTCCTGAGTATCTGGTATTATGCATGTGTGCCACCATGCATGGCACATATTTGTACTTTTAATACTTCTGGAAGCAAGCTTACATGATAGTGTTACTTTTAAGAGGCTTCAATATTTTAAGGAAATAGACCATTTGTGAGCCCTAAAGGAAACTGACATTGAGGTAGCCCATGGTCAAAGACAGTTGGCAAATCCAGCAAACTGATGACAACAGAGAAAGTGAAGGATTCTGATTCAGATGTAGATGACAGATCTCTTTACCAGTTCCCCTGCTCCTCTCTCCCTTGCCCACCTCCTTGAGGCCTCTGCTCCTGTTCACACTTCTTCTTCCCCATGGGTGTCACAGCTGTCAAACTGATGCTTCCTGGGTACCCACACCCAACTGTGTGACACTGGAGTCTCAGCTTCTCTACATCCAATCATCTGGCCCTGGACCACAGGATGCTGGGCAGGTGACAGGGACCTGTGGACACAGGGACAGAATAAACTCTACTGTGGCTCACGCCTGTGTCATACTTCATCCATAGGCAGCTGGTGGAGACTTTGTAGAACTTGGCAGAGCCCCAATGTGGATATCATGTGACAACTCTCCCTCTGTGGGGGGGCTTGGCCAACTTGTCACCAGTCCCCATGATGTGGAGGTCACTGCTATCAAGAATGTGTTCTAAAACAACCCAGGCAGGGTTATCTTCTCCACCTCACTCTGAGGGGTCCAGATGATGTAAACAACGGAATCCAGAGCAAAGTGAAAGTTTTGCAATATGGTAAAATACATTTCAAGAAAACTGGCATTGCAAAACACAATATTTAATAAAGATGCCATAAACTTGGGCCAGGGATTTAGTTCAGTGCTTCCACTGCCTGACTCGCAAGCCCAAGGACCCAAGTTCGATCCCTGGTACCAAAAAAAAGATGTCATAAACTTAACTACAAAGGACTGCAAAGTAAATATCAATAGAGCTAAAGAGTTTCTAAATCTTCTGAGAAAGTGATTTCTTCACATTTATAACACATTCCTTCACAAATGATTGACTATAAAATATGTCTACACTCGTATATGTAATCCTGAGTGCTCCGGAACTCATCTGATGTCAGAAGCTAAGAAAGATTGAGCCTGATGAGCACTTGCATAGGAATCCATGAAAGATTTCAATAAAATTCCCTTGTGGGTGGCATCAGGCTGCTCCTGAACAGTCTTTGATAGGAAGCTCTGAGAACCATGTGGCCACGAACCACATTTCAATCCTGTAAAGAAACTTTATTGTTTCATGGTCTGGCCTTCAGCTCACTCAGACAGACCCCTCAGAGCAAGAAGATTCCCAAAACAGTAAGCTAGAAAAAGCACAAATCCCTCTGGATTGCTCCTTTCTACTATCTCAGCCCTGGAGCTAATTATGTACTGGAGCTGCTCAGGTCTCAGAGCTTCCAGCAAGGAATCTCACGAGACATCCAATCAAAAAAGGCCCCTCTTATTAAAAGGCTTCTGAACAGAAAGAGAAACCACCAGCAGTGTGAAGAGACAACCCACAATGTGGGATAAAATCTTCACCTGCTCTTCCTCAAACAAAGGTCTACTATCTCGAATCTATAAAGAACTTAAAATGATCAGACCTCCCAAATTTAAAGACGCAATCAAAAAATGGCCATCTGAAATGAACAGACATTTCTCAGACAAAGAAATAGAAATAGAAAATAAATACATGAAAAAATGTTCAACATCACTGGTCATTCAAGAGATGCAAATGAAAACAACACTGAGATTCCACTTCACTCCAGAAAGAATGGCTGCTATCATGAAATCAACCAATAACAAATGCTGCAGGGGCTGTGGGGAAAGATGAACCCTGCTCCCCTGCTGGTGGGAGTGTAGACTGGTGCAACCACTGTGGAAATCAGTAAGGAGATACCTCAAAAAACTAGGATTGGAAGTCCCATTTGACCCTGCTATTCCACTGCTGGGGATCTTCCCCAAAGAATTAAAAGAATCATACCACAGTGATATATGTGCACCTATGTTCATAGCAGCACAGTTTGTAATAGCTAAAACTTGGAAACAGCCCAAATGCCCATCAACTGGAGACTGGATAAAAAAATGTGTTTTTTTAATAAAATGGAGTACTACTCAGCCATAAAAAATGAGAAATTAGAGACATTTATAGCTAAGTGGATGCACAATGAGGCAATACTCTTAAGTGAAATAAATAGGACACAGATGTGTAATTACCAAATAGTTTCTCTGGTGTGAGAAACTGAAAGTGTAAATAAGGACTAAATGTATAATAGGTAATGTGAAATAGGAAGAAAACGGGCAAAGGGGAAGGAAGTTAGAGGGCTAGGGGAAAGGAGAGAAGAGAATGGGTTTAATATGAGAAAATGGAAAAATAGGAACAAAATCTTTGTAAATAGGGAGGAATGGAGGGGTTGAAGGGAGGGCTGGGCAAGGGTGAAAAATAAGAACCAAGAGAGATTATGTAAAGTTGCAAATTTGCAATGATGAATGTCATTATATTGTATACCTAAAACGTACCAATTATTAGAATGAATAATTAATAATGTAAAATAGGAAAAAAAGGTCCAAAGGGGCAGGGGTAGTGGGAGGGGCAGGGGAAAGGAAAGAAGGGAAAGAAAAAATGCTGAGAAACGGAAAAAATGGAAATAAAGTCTTTGTAAATAGGGAAGCGTGGAGGGGGTGAAGGGAGGGCTAGGAATGGGGAAAAAATAAGAACCAAGATGCATTATATAAAGGTACAATTCCCAATGAGAAATGTAATTGTGTTGTATACCTACCATGTACCAATAAAAGAATTTAATACAAAAAAAAAGAATTTAGTAAAAATAAATAAATAAATAAATAAATAAATAAATAAAGCCATTCTGCTGGCCTTATTCAGGGTACTGCATCTCTCTGTGGATGGATACTGAGAAACTGGAAGGAAGCTATTTCCCTTCCCAGGATCCAACTTTCCCATTATTGACTCCCTACACCTTTGCCTGTTCAATGTCAGTGTAAGTGAGGGGAGACCCTGTTATTCATGAGCACAAGTGCTGAACCTTCTTTTTCTTCAAGTTGTAAAGTCCATTTTCTCAATTAACCAATGAAGGTGGGTCAATCTAAGCTTTAGGAAGAAAAAAACCCAGGAACTGAAATGAGCAGCATGAGGAGATAATTTTTTAAACCTGAAGATCACCTCCCTGCTATCATCATATTACCTTTCAAATGAGAAAAAGATCAAGACTGGGAAGATGTGTATGAACCACTAGCAAAGGAAAATGTGAGGGCAAAACAATCCCAAGCAGTGAAAAGGGGATAAAACCATCTCAACACACACTGTGTCTTCAGTTAGAAGCAAGTATTAAACCAGGTTTTAGAGTGCTCGCTTTGGCAGGACATATACTAAACCAGGTTTTAGATGAAAAGCATTAGAAAAAATAAATAAAACCTATGTCATTACCTATGATATTAGAATAATTTGCACAGGAAAAAATAAAATTTCTATCTAGTCTAGAGTATAGGACAGAATTTAGGACAAGCCAGAAATAGTTTCTGTGAAATGCAAAAGAAACATCATTTGCAGGTGCGTTGAGATGGCTGAGTGTGAGGTTTGAACACGTAGAGGTCAGGCAGAATTTCCATGGGGTGACAGTGGGAGGGGTACTTGAAATCTGTGGGAGGACAGGAGTAACCCTACAAAACATTTGTTTACTTTTTGATCCAAGTATTAAATATTTGCTAAAAAGGAATGCATGTTCAGAGAAGGCAATCTTTAAGGTCATACCATAGAGAAGCTGGCAATCCTATTTGATCATTAGAGGTGTAATGTGTGTGGAATAAGCACACTGTACCATGTAAATAAAAACATTTCAATAATAATAAATGTAAAAACAATTTTTGTTTACTTTTATATATTTGTGCCAGGGAATGAACCTAGTATCTTGTGTGCACTGGAGAAATGCTCTAGCATGAAACTACATCCTCAGACCTAACTGAACTTTTAAAAAAACTTAAACATGTGTCAAACTCACAGAGTGTTCACAAGCAGTAAGGGAGGTGACAGAGGGACTGAGGTGGTGACAGAATTCATAGTCATATGTGTAGACACAGAGTGGAGACCATGATACAATTCTCAGAGGAACTGGCTCTGCTGCAGGGCTTCAAGGTGATGTGTCCTCCTGCAGACCAGCTGAGGCAGAGGAGAAGCCCTGTGCAGGGATCCTGGCTTGCAAGGGGAGCAGGCAGAGGAGAGGATCGGGTTGGAGAGAAAACAAGGGAAGATGAAGGGACCACATGGGGGCTGTAGTGAAAAGTGGCAGTTTCCAGGGCCCCTCTGGGCTTTAAATGAGGTTTGTAATTCCTGGAGAGTACTGGAGCAGGTGAGCATAAGGGCTGGATTGGGTTCAGCATGTCTGGACACAGAACCATCCCAGGGATAACAAGTCTCACATTATGGCAACAAGGGAAGCCTGTGAAGTGCTTTTCATTCCTGAGTTTCCTGAAGAATAGTTTTGTACTATTTCCAAATGATCATGGCTCAACTGAACCAAATTTTTTCAATTATGTCTTGGCATGGAGAAAGTTCTTTTCAAAATTAATATTTGTTTTTCTGTGCTTGGATAATTTCACTGAACATAGCTGTGCCAGGTTTATACATTTGTTCCAAAGGACAAGATTGTGCCTGTTTGTATGGCTGAAAAATATTACATTGCATTTACACACCACAATTTCTTTAGCCATTCTTCTACATATTGACTCACAGATCAATTCACCAGACTTTCTATTTTGAATTTTGATACAATGGAATGCAGATAATTCTTCATTATACTGCCTTTAGTTCCTTGGTTATGTACTCAGAAGTGGGAGTGACTGAACCCATGGTAGGTACAGTTTAATTCATGTTGTTTTCCACAGTGGCTGCACTAATGCACAGCCCACCAATGTGTTCCTGGGTTCCCTCTTCACAACCCTGCCCACATTTTTTATCTTTGTCTTTCTACACCAGTCATTCTAACACTGTTGAGCTGAGAGACAACTACATATGGTCTCATTTTAATTTAGAATTTGAAAGCATTGATCTGGTTGAAATAAAAAGTAAAGTGGTAGAGACCAGAAGTGAGCAGTGATACAGGGATGGGGTTTAGAGATGATGGCCAAAGCTAAATTTAGCCACTCGATAATGTTCCTATACTTCAGGACATCATATTTTATTTATATACAAATGTCAACTTAAGCATAGCATATATATTTGAAAATATATAACATGGACTTCCAAAATTGTCACACCACAAGTTTTTTATGCAATTTCTTACCAAGTGCTCTCTCCTATAAGGGCAGATTGCATGTGAAGCAGAATCTTCCTTCAGTATTCTCTTTGACTCTGCACAGCCTGGAGGCACTGTCCCTGCATCTCTGTCTCCTGTAGATTGGTGCACCCTTAGGGAGACAGTGGGAAAGGCCTGGCCTCAGGGGACTCTGGCTCTGTCCGGCTGACATTCTCCACTCTCTGGTGCATCGCACAGGGTCTCTGCTCTACTGTCCCCTGCATTCACTACACAGGTGCGAATTCTTCACTCTCATTGATCAAGTGAAAATTGTGCATGAGATTTGATGAACCTTGTTCTACAGATGAGAAGAAGGAGGCTCAGCTGAAATCTCACTAAGGGCCACAGGCTCCTTAACTTGAGCTGTAAGCAGCAGCCAGAATTTGAGCCATCACAACACAGCTGCTATGCTACTGAATTGATTCTTGTGTGCTCTCCTGAGTTATCATAGTTGTTGTTTGTTATCTCGTTAATCATTTATGGGGTGTATAATTTTTAGAATGGGGAATTCACCAGTTTCTGCATGCCTTCTGTTCCATATATGAAGTAAATCCACTGAGTCTTCTCCAAATCCTGACAGAGATATGACTGGTTGCATTTTAGTGCCTGGGGGATAGGATCAAGGTAAAGATGCACCCTATTTTAAGTCCTCAGGGTCACTGTGTCAGACCAATGAGGACTCAAGTAGGATTACTCCAGATATAACATGTTGCCCATCGCCCTACCCGTGACTCCCAGTCATAAACATAGTGGCCACAGCAAGTATCCAAACTTCACTCTCAAATAAGGCTGTTTTTCCTGTTTGGTTGGAACTAAGCTCATCTCAATAGTATTGACCATATAATCACAAACAATCTGCTCAGTACTGGCCACTAGTATCTCTCTTTCAGTTATCATGACAGTCAGTGACTATTTTATCCCAAGGTCTACTCTCTCTTCCTGAAACTTGGGGTACTATTTGCCCCTCACATGTGGTGAGACTTTTTCTGACTTTCCAGAATGCCTGATGACTACCCATCTCCAAGTTGATTCAAACATTGTTTCTGCAATATCCATAAACTGGAAAACTGCTCATTACATTTTATAAAACTTCAACTCATATTTTTGTCAATTTTTAAGTAATTTTGTTTCCAATCGCTCTGTATCAGTTTCTGAAGTAGTTTACGCATATCCTTCCCATCCGTGAGATAAAATATGTTCTTCAAAATGTGGCATATATGAAAATATTTGCCATGTATGTAACATTATTGTATAATGAAATTTTTTTGTAAAGGTGACATGAAACTGATACAGGTATGAGTGAAGAAGAGAGAGAAAAGATTGTGAAGATCTTTTAGTCTGCTTGGGATCTATAAAAAATTATGGCAGATTATATAGCTCAAAAAGGCCCAGAAAATCATATTCTACTTCATGCCTTATAGAATGGTGAATATCAAAGACAAGCAACAGGAAACAGCAGAGCTGTCCAGTATGTAGATGTCTGGAGCCCTTATGCAGGGGTGGAGGAAGGAAAACAGCACACTAGGCAGAAGAATACAGCTCTTCTCCACAGAATTGCCTTAGGGTGAGCTTAGGGTACAGAAAGTTCACTTCTGTATCTACTCATCAAGAAGTGGAAGGCAGAGTCTAAAGAGGTATTGGACACCAGTATGCACAGCAGCATTAATCAAAATAGCAAAAACATGGAGACAATGTGTGCCTTACCTGGGAGATGAATATGCAAATGTACTTTTACATGTGTACAATAGGAGACACAAAAGGTAGGACTTGAATATACTTTTAGTTACAGATGAAACTTTAGGACATGATGTAAAAGAAATAAGGTAATGACATAAAGAATAGTTAATGCTAACTTGGTGTGATGAAAGTTACATAAAGAGAGAGCAGGATGGGGATTTCTGGAGTGCAGAAAAATAAAGAGATATGTAACAGGACATATTAAGTTTGCAGGATGAAAAGATTCAGGACATGGATGGTGGCCGTGGTTGCAAAACATCAGCATACTTCATTACTGAACTACATTTTTCAATGGTTGTGAGTTGGTAAATTTTAGTTCTGTCAATGTTAGCATAATAAAATTTTTGAAAAATAAAAAAGTGGGGTTTGCCTAAATTAAACTCCATAGATGTTCTCTTTCTGGCATAAAAAGCTCCTAATTCCAAAGTTCTTAGATACCCAATGAATCTACCACTCGGAATTGCAAATATCTACCATTGGGAATTGAAAATATACATTAATGAGAAAGTGAAAACAAAATGGAAAAGTCATGTTTATCCTCAAAATTTTTTCCTTTTACTTCTAAATTGTTGAGTGGACCCTCAACTTACCACTGACCCGAGGTATGAACAACTTGTCTTAATCAGATTACTGGAAGATTCAGCTTCCTTTTGTTATCTATAGCACATACCAAGGTAAACATTCAGATCTCAGGTGTACTGACTTAGTTACAAGCAGCCCTCAGGAAATGATGGAGTTCCTAAGTCAAATATCCAATATATTAAAGAAAGCTGCCATGAAAAGAGGTAACATGAGTTATCCCAACACTTTTGTCCTTCTGAGCTTAGAATTTCCATGGCTAGAGAGACCCCTCTTTGCAGTGGCCCTGGTCTCCTACCTCCTTACCCTGGTGGGGTAAAGCTCCATCATCCTCCTCTCCCTGGTGGACCCCAGACTCCAGACACCCATGTACTTCTTCCTGAACAACCTCTCTCTGCTGGACATCAGTGTCACCTGCTCCATTGTTCCCCAGCTGCTGGTCAAACTGTGAGGACAGATCAACACAATTGCTGCCTGGGACTGCATCACACAGCTCTATGTTTCTACCTGGACAGGCATCATTGAATGCATCTTGCCAGCCATGATGGCCATTGATCACTATATGGCCATCTGCTGCCCCCTCCAGCACACTGCCATCATGTGTCCTGGGTGTGTGTGCAGATGGCAACTGCTGTCTGGTCCAGTGGCCTGGCCAATGCTCTTCTCCAAGCCACTTTCCCCCTCAAGCTCCTGCTCTGTGGGCCCCACACCCTGGACCACTTGTTCTGTGAGATGCCTGTGCTCATCAAGCTGGGTTGTTAGGACACCTCTGTTAATGGGCTGGCCCTGGCTTTAGGGTCCATCCCTTTTCTAGTAGTGGCTCCCCTGCCGGTGTTCATCACCTACACCCTCATTAGTAAGGCTGTACTGAAGTTTCCTTCAGCTGAAAGAAGACACAAGGCACTCAGCACCTGCAGTTCCCATTTGCTGTTGGTCACCATGTACTTTGAACCAGACATCTACATTTACTTCCAGCCTCCTAACAAAAGTTCCCAGACCTTGTTCCTGTCCTTCTACTGTGTTATCACCCCAGGGCTCAACCCACTCATCTATGCCCTGAGAAACAAGGATGTGAAGACAGCATGGAAGAGAATCCTGCAATCCATGGTTGGGAGAAGTCTTTAGAAGCCAGCTGATCTCTTCCTGTCTCCTGGAGCAAGCCCTTACATGGATCATTACTGCTGGCTTGTCTGGTTTTCAAACTGAGTGTCCATGACATCAAAAAAGAGAGGTTCTTTGTCAAAAAATTAAACTGTTTACAGAAAAAACTACTGCCTAGACAATTGTGTTGTCTAAAATCTGAAATAGATACATTTTTCTTTTATCTTGATCCTTCCCAAAGGTTTCCTCTGCATAGGCCACTCACCTATGGGAAGAGATACCTGCATCCATGATCACTGCCACACTACTCACAATATCCAGGGTGTGGAATAAAACTAAGCATACACCAGAGGATAAATGGAAAATAAAATTTAGTGTGTAGACACAAAGGACTGTTATTTGATCTTACAAAAACAAATACATCCATTTGTGGTGACAATAATGGAATTGGAGAACATAATGAGTAAAACAAGATGCACAGAAGACAGACACTGCCTGTTCACATTTCTGCATGGAACATGAAGAATTACCTCTTTAAAAGAGGAGCTGTCACCAGTGGTTGCTGTTTGAGGAAATGAAAAGATGACCATTAAAGAGTAATGCCTGAGGCACACCCTGTGTTTTCTTTACCACATTTTTATCAAACTCTGAACCTGGACATTAGGTAATTGAATTTTGGAAAAATTCTCCCATCAAACTACATAACCAACTCCAGGTCCCTATTGCAAAGGAAATAGATGAATCAAACATACTTTTCATCTGGAAGAGAATTGTGTTTTTTATTTGAATATATCTGTATAAAGTTTTTCTAGAATACTTTATTTTATGAATTTCACATATCTTGAAATAGCCTATAAGATTTGAAAGAGCTTTTCTGGTTTCCCTAATGATATCTTATATCTGTAAGGCAAGGTGACCTTTACAAGGTGCTCAATGTGCATTGTATCACTTGGTACATTTATGCAGAAACAACCTACATCAAGAAAAGTTTAGGAAAATCTGCCCTTTTCTGGGTTTAAATAATATCTCTAAAAAATGTATTTCTGTGACATCCTCCTCACTTTTGGACTATAATTCTAAAAGTGTGTTAACAAAGACAGGAGACAGAAAGCCGAGGGCATGGGTCCAGGCTGATGGATGAGAAGGATGAGAGGGATGACTCCCAAGTTTCAGTGTGTTCACTCTGGAGGAACCAGGCCATGCAGCCTTCAGTGTCTTCTACCTAAGGTCTCTGCTATTTCAGTGCTCTCTGCCCCAAATTATTACTCTTCACACTTTCCCTTTCTGGAGGGGAATTTTCACTCAGCAAGGCTTTTTAGTACTATTCAGGTTAAGAATATTCTTGCTGACTGTTAAGTAGAAGAGTTTTTGTCATTTTTGTCAAAATGAATGGAGAAGAGAACTCACTGGCAATTTACCCCTGGACTTTCAGGTAGATGCATAAAAAGAAAGCACAGGTGAAAGCTTAAGCATTCTTTCTGAGATGGTTAAAATTAATTGTGAACTTGACTGGCTTAAGAGATGCCCAAGTCCAACATCTCCTCAAAGAATTAAGGGAATCTCTTAGATGTGAGCCCCCATAAATTAATCAAAACCTGTTCCAAAATTCCAAGGAACAATGACACCATGGAAACATCCCATTCTAAAATGGAGAAACAGGAATATAGAAGGGTTTGGACCATGGAAATTCCAGAACCCAAAAGAGCAAACATAAAGACCTGTAGCTCCATGTGCAATAAAAAATCACATGGTAGTGAGATGTGAATTCCACAGGCCTATGTGCCTCCATTCCATTGCCTTTCTGGGCAATGACCCTCTTGGGATGGCACCAGGTGCAATCTGTGGCTTTCCTCAACAGACATTCCATATTCCTTGCATCTCCAACTTTCTGGGGTCTCCACTACACCATCTTCATCCCACAACTTCACACTTAGCCCTCTTAAGCACATTGTTATCACACAATTTTCCTTGAAATCTGGGAGGAAGTTTCCAGGACCCCACCACTCTCGCTTTCTTCCTGTCCAGAATAAAACTGGGTCATGTGGACAATACCAACATCTAATATCAGCAGTAGCCAGGCCACCTAGGAACATAGCCACAGTGGTTTCTGAGTGATGGGACTTGAACATAGTGAAGTGAATAAGAGGAAGTAGTTCTCTAGAAGACCCTTCTAAAGCCAGGATTCCAAAGGCCTCTATATTCAAACTTAAGGTTACACTCTTGCCCATTTGTGTCTGAGATGAGTAGGACATGACTCCGGGAATGCCCTCAAGCAACTTTTTAAAAAAATTTTATTTTACTGGTACACTTAAGGTATACAATATAATGACATTCATCATTGGAAATTTGCAACTTTGCATAATCTCTCTTGGCTCTTATTTTTCCCCCTTCCCCTGAACTCCCTTCAAACCCTCCAACCCTTCCTGTTTACAAAGATCCTTTTCCATTTTTTCATTTTCTCATATTTCTTCCATTCCTTTCTTTCCAATACCTTACCCTACCCACTTCCCCTTTCCCTTTGCCCCTTTTGTTCCTATTTCACATTATCTATTATACATTAGTCCTTATTTACACTTTTAGTTTCTCACACTAGAGAAAATGTTCAGTATTTACACATATGTCCTATTTATTTCACTTAAGAGTATCACTGCAATGTGCATCCATTTAGCTATAAATGTCTCTAATTTCTCATTTTTATGGCTGAGTAATACTTGATTTTATTTTTTAAAAACCCACATTTTCTATATCCAGTCTCCAGTTGATGGGCAATTGGGCTCCTTCCAAGTTTTAGCTATTACAAATTGTGGTGCTATGAACATGGGTGCACATATATCACTGTGTTATGATTCTTTTAATTCTTTGGAGGAAAGTACCCAGCAGGGGAATACCTGAGTCAAATGGGACTTCTAGTCCTACTTCTTTGAGGTATCTCCACACTTATTTCCACAGTGATTGTACCAGTCCACACTCTCACCAGCAGTGGAGCAGAGTTCCCCTTTCCCCACAGCCCCACCAGCATTTGTTATTGGTTGATTTCACGATAGCAGCCATTCTTTCTGGAGTGAAGTGGAATCTCAGCTTTGTTTTCATTTGCATCTCTCTAATGACCAGTGATGTAGAACATTTTTTCATGTATTTATTTGCTATTTCTACTTCTTTGTCTGAGAAAAGTCTGTTCATTTCAGATGCCCATTTTTGGATTGGGTCTCTAAATTTAGGAGGTCTGATCATTTTAAGTTCTTTATAGATTATTGCCAGTAGGCCTTTGTCTGAGGGACACCTGCTGAAAATATTTTCCCACATTGTGGGTTGTCTCTTCACGCTGCTGGTGGTTTCTCTTGCTGTGCATTAGCTTTTTAATAAGAAGACATCCCACTTGTTGATTGTTTGTGATAGTTCACGGGCAACTGAGGTTTAGTTCATAAAATATGTCCCTACACCAATATCTTCAAGAGTTATACCTAACCTCTGTTCCAGCTTGTTCAGTGTTTCTATTTTAATACTTAGATCTTTAATGCATTTCAATTTTAGTTTAGTGAACAGTGAGAAATATAGCTCTAGTTTTAATCTTTGGCAAGTTTAAACCCAATTTTTCCAGTACCATTTAATAAAGATGCTATCTTTCCTCCAGTGAGAGTGTTGGCTCCTTTGTTGAAGATGAGATGGCTGAATGCGTCTGGAGTTGTTTCTGAGTCTTTTAATGTGTTCCACTGGTCCTCAGGTCTGTTTCTTTGTCAGCACCATGCTGTTTTTATCACAGTAGCCTCACAATATAGTTTCAAATTGGGGATTGAGATGCCCCCTGCCATATCTCTGTTACTTAGAATTGTTTTTGCTATTCTGGGTCTCTTCTTGTTCCAAATGAATTTTTGGATCGTTTTCTAAAGGTCCATGAAGTATCCTGCTGGGATGTCAATCAGGATTGCATTGAATCTACATAGCACTTTTGGAAGTATGGCTATTTTCACTATGTTGATTCTTCCTATCCAGGAGCAAGGGATGTCTTTTCATTTTCTGATATCATCTTCAATCTCTCTTTTCAGAGTGCTATATTTTTCAGAGAAGAGGTCTTTGGTTTCTTTTGTTAGGTTTATTCCTAGGTATTTCAGTTTTTTGTATGCTATTGTGAAAGGAATTGTTTGCCCTATTTCTGTCTCAGTGAGTCTGTTGTTTGTGTAAAGGAAAGCTATTGATTTTTGTGCATTGACCTTGTATCCAGCCAATCTACTGAATTTGGTTATTAAATCTAGAAGACTTTTGGTGGAGATCTTGGGGTCTTCTTTATAGAGTATCATGTCATCTGCAAATAATGACAATTTCACTTCTTCATTCCTTTCTTTATTCCTTTTATTTCTTTCACTTGCCTAATTGCCATGGCTAGTGTTTCCAAAACTGTATTGAACAGGAGTGGTGATAGTGGACATCCTTGTCTTGTTCCTAATTTTAGTGTGAGGAATTTCAGATTTTGACCATTCAGTATGATATTGGCTGTTGGTATTTCATAGATGGCTTTTATCAGACTGAGGTAGAGACCTTCTACTCCAATTTTTTGTAGGGTTTTTATCATAAATGTGTGTTGGATTTTGTCAAATAGTTTTTCTGTATCTATTGAGATGATCATGTCATTTTTGTCCTTTGCTCTATTGATTACATTTATTGATTTGCATATGTTGAACCATCCCTTCATCACTGGGATGAATCCCACTTGGTCAGGGTGTATGATCTTCTTGATGATCTTCTGCATTCTATTTGTCAGTATCATATTAAGGATTTTTCTATCTATGTTTATTAGTGAGATTGGCCTGTAGTTCTTTTTTTCAATGTGGTCTTTCTCTGGTTTGGGGATCAAGGTGATGCTTGCTTCCAGGAATGAATTCAGGAGTATTGCTTCCCTTTCAATTTCATTGAAGAGTTTAAACAGGAGTGGGAGTAGTTCCTCTCTAAATGTCTTGTAGAATTCAGCAGTGAAGCCATCAGGCCCCAGGGGTTTCTTAGTTGGTAAGTTTTTAATTATGTTTTCAATTTCATTGATTGATATTGGGTTGTTTATAATTTTTAGGTCTTCTTTCAACTTTGGTAATACATGTATATCTAGGAACCTGTCCACTTCTTCTGTGTTTTCCATGAATCTTTTTCTATTTCAAGTTTTAAGTACTCCACTTCCTTTTAATGGTGCTAAACTGGTCATCAACCACATCTTCTTTGTTTCCTAGATGGTTTGGGGATAAATTTTTCAAATCTTTGTGGTCTGATTTATTTATTCTGATTCTGTGAATAATGCAGGTGTCAGTACACATGACTCAACCTGAATGTTAGGCTCTCTTGAAATTTCCTCTGCAAATCAATTAGTCCAACACATTTAGTCTCAGGCTTCACACAGTCTTAGGGTATGGATAAAATGTCAACATATATTTTGACATTGTATAACACAAATGTCCTCTAGTCCAATCCTGAATAGAATCCTTGTTTCCATCAAAAACTTCATGAACCTGGCCTCAACTTTACCCTTTCCTTTCAGAATTTGATCTTCTGAGCTATGATCAGAATTGTCTAGCAGGCTGGGTGTGGTGGCACACACCTGGAATCCCAGCACTCTGGCAGTCTGTGGCAGGAGGATCACAAATTGAAGCCCAGTCTCAAAAAACGTAGTAAGACCCTGTCTCATAATAAAAATACAAAAAGGGCAGAGGATGAAGCTCAGTGTGAAGGCCCTGGTTACAATCCTCAGTAGCAGAATAAAGGAAGGAGTTCCCTATGAGGCTGTGCCTACCACATTCAAAGTCCACTGCAATGTCACCTCTGAAAGTTTCCAAAGTCTTTCTCCTGGAAACCAATGCTTGTGAAACCAAGGCTCAAGGCTTGTGAAACACATGGTCCAGGATAGGCACAGCCATGCCTCCATTTCTCTGGTATTTATTTTCTGTGTTCTTCAAGTTTTCCACTGTGAGAACCAAACAACTGACACCCTCAAATTGAAGGAAGAGAGGTTTGATTTGCCCACAGTTTCAGACATTTTAGTCCATGGCTACTGTGAATGTGGAAATATCATGGCAGATGAGTGGTACAGCAAATCTGTTCATTTCATAGCAGCTGGAAAGCAGAGGACAGAGGAAGATCACCAGAAAGACATACACCCCCAAAAGACACAACTCTAGTGATCATTCTCCTCCAAATGAGCCCACCTCCTCACAACACAGTCAGCTGTGAAAACCCATGGAGTAATTCACTGAAGAGTGCATCAGCCTAATAATCCAATCACCTCCCCCATGAGTCTGTTAATGCAATGACATTGGCAATTAAAATGAACTCACACACTGTACATAAAGAAAAAACTCTTTCACACTGTATGTCTGATAACAAGTTAATACCTAAAATATATAAAGATCCTGAATATTTCTCAAAAGCCAACATTCAAATGGTCAGTAGGAACACAAAACATACTACTACTTGTTAGAAAAAATAAACCAAAGCCATCACATCATAGGACCTCACACTTCTAAAAATGACCATGACTAAATAAGATGATAGATTCTGTTGGGCATGAAGGAGCAGAAGCCCTGAACACCACTGGTTGAAATATCAATTAGTAGAGCCACTATATAACACATAACACAGATGCCTCAAAACCCTAAGCATAGAAATGTCTTAAGTCAGAATTGTAACACTTCTGGATATATATATATATATATATATATGTGTGTGTGTGTGTGTGTGTGTGTGTGTGTGTGTATATATATATATATATATATATATATATATATATATATATGAAATATTTCCAGACCCTGAAGAGAAATGTGTACTCCCTGGTGCTTGCCATAATAAGACATGGAAGCAACTAAAATGTATGTATATAGACCAATAAATACAAAAATGTTAAATAAAGACATAGATACACATGAGGAGAAATTACTAATTCTTAAAAATGAGGGAAACAACATATTTTTTGAAAACACAGAGGAATCTGAAGACATTATGCTACTTAAATAATTTACATGCAGAAAGAGTAAAAATGCATGATCTCATATATTTAGATTCTAATCCAGTCAGATCGTAGAAGCACAGAGCAGAATAATCATTGCCATTGAAAGAAAATGTGGACAATTTGAAACAAAATGTGGCAGAGGCTGATCGAAGACCATAAAGTTTTAGTTATACATAAAAATAAGCTCTGGATATCTAATGTACTGTTAAGCTACTACAATTAATATATCCTATTGTATACCTGAAATTTTGTAGGTAAGATATTCATTGTTTTCACTACAAAAATTGTGACTGTGTGGGATGATATCTTCATAATGGTTATGAAACAATCATTTCCAAATACTTGGATATATGAAAACATTTCTTTGTATTGTAAATATGTATCATTGTACTAATGTAATATTATCTCTAAAAACTTGGGGATTTATAAGATTCTACTACATTTGTGATAGTTCTGCAAGCAAGCCTACATTCACCTTCTGAAACACAGTAATATGACCTTCAAGGGAGGTTCATGGTTTAAGGATAAAGAGGAGTTGTGAAACTATAGAAAGTTAAGACTAAACTTAAGGAATTCCACAGTCAGAGACGATGAGCAAGTCCAACAGACTGTTGAGTACAATACCAGTCATTGAATTATTTTGCTTTTGCAGGGATTGTGACTCAAGCAGAGAGGACAACTTTCACAGACAGCTCTCCCTTGCTCTTTCCTGGACCTCAGCCAACCTCCCTGTGGCCTCTGCTCTTCCCCTACTCTTTCTTCTCCACAGTTGTTACAGCTGATGCTCCCTTGGGACCCAGACCCCTCTCCATGTACAAGGGATGCCTCTGCAGCTCCGCACCCAACTAGATATACCTGGTCTATGGAATGCTGGACAGGTGAAGAGGACCTGAGACCACAGGGGTAGAAGGGCCTCTTCCATGGGTCACACCTGCATTATCTTATAGTGAAACTGGGTGGGCACAGAAGGAAGTGGGCGAGATAGTGTACACATGGGCTCATCCTAGGCTGCAGACAACTTGTGAGGACTCTCTCCATGCTGGGCTTGCACAAGCTCACCACCAGCCCTGTGATATTCAGAGTTAATGAGGTCAGCAAGTAATTCCGGGCCAATCCTGGCAGTTTTATGTTCTCCAATGTTCTCAGAGGGTAGTAAATAGCAACAGTAGAAGAGTGGGTCAAAGTGATGGGTTTGAGGTGGGACAACACATTGTGGGAGACATCCAGGTTTTAAACTCCCAACAGCAGGATGCCTTTTGATTCTTGGAGACATTTGACTCATCTTCTCGCTGCATCTCCTTAGCTTTCACATGAACCTGGGAAGTATTCTCAGTGATTATCACACTTATTTTCCTCTTTTCTTGACCCCAAGGTGAAATGCTCTGCCTCAGAGTAATTGAGGGTAAACCAAGATCATCATAATTTCATTAACATTGCAGTTTTAGCACATATAAACATGTATACCCCTGGTCTTTGACAGACATTCTGCTTTTCTTTGGACCATATAAGATCAAAAATGCCCCCTCTCAGTGTGCAGGTGGCAAGTTTCAATTAATTGGGCAAAATACCTTTAATCTCATCTGAAAAACAAGGAAATAAATATCACAAAATGTAAAGCAGAGGGGCCACTTTGAGTCAAACCTGCTCTCCAGTTTTCTCACCAGTCATTGCCAATCTGAAGGTGAACTTCTCCTTAATATCTACCTGTTCTTTCTAATTTCCTGTGTGCTGCTCATTTCTTCATTCTAGAAACAGAAAGATCAGGTGAGACAGCCCTTGGCTGGTAGATTTTGCATGGAGAAGAAAGCACACTTCATGATAAGAGGCAACACAATATATAATATTCCACAACACTGACATAAGGTGGCCCAAGACAAGAAATTAAATCACTATGGAGCCAAAAAAAAAGAAAGAAAGACTTCTCAATTTGCTACAGAAATGAAGTTTTTCTCCTCAAAATATAGTCCTTCACATATGATTAACTGAAATTTGTAAACAAACATTCACCTGGGATGGCATCACTTTTCCCCTGTGCACAATTTTCAAAGGGAACCACAAGGACAGCACAATGTGGCCATAGATAATTTTGAGCTTTTGTGTGGTAATTTTATTGTTTCTGAGTCTTGTCTGGACCTCACTGAAGCATATATCTCTATACAAGATTATTCTATAGACAAACAAATCAGAAGAAGTAAATTACTTGGAGAGTGTTAATCTCTACACATGAGGTCCTGAGTTAATGATCTCCCTGTACAAGCTTAGGTCTCAGAGGACTTGAGCTAGGAACCCCCTAATCATTATTCTGTCTCCTACCTGGATTCTCATCACTCCCACCTCACTCTCCATGAAGCCTCACCCTCTGAAGAGAACCTGCTCATGAGAGCCAGCCCAACTGTCGATTACTGGCCTCTCACTCCTGTGGCTCTTCCTTCTTCACCTCAAAGTGAGTGAGTGCAGCTGAGTTGTTTTTGAGGAGGAGAGTTCATTGTTTCTTCTCCAGTGAATTCCATGCAGGGTCATTTCAGAGACTCTGTCACTTACCAGATGAGTGTGTGCTGTTCTTGTCCTTGTGCAGTAAGATCTTAGGAACCAAAATGAAATTACTAAGTATCTTTTTAAATCTAATTATTACCCCCAACCCTCTATCACCACACAAGTTTTTGGGCCCAGAAAAAGCTAAAGACTGGAAAATTCCACAGATTTTCAAGTTAGTGGCAAAAGGAAAACCAATAGCAAATGACTCCATGGGGTGACAGAGAAAATAATGACCATCCCTGTAAACACTAGTCCTCTAGTACACCTGAAGAATTACACTGGATGTTAGGTAAAGCACAGCAATAAAGAATATACAATTGGTCATCTAGAGTCTTAAATGGTGGTAGAGAGACAGATTGAGAGAAGTGAAATTTTTAAGCAAGTTCAGAATGTTAGGTAAAGTGTAGGGGGAAAAATGACAGAGTTTGCATGGCAAGTGAGAAAATTTCACTTAACAATGAATCTACACATGAATTTATGTATTTATTAAATAACTACTGCAGGTCAAAACAAGTTTCAGGAAAGGCAGGAAACAAACTCAGGACAAACTCCCAATGGGCTCACAGGCAAAAGGGGGTGAGCAAGAGACTGTAGTACAGTCAGAACTCACAGTAACACAATGAAATAGAGACTGGTAGGCCCTGGGCAAATTCACAGAGGATCTAACACTGGTGAAGAGTTCCCAGGAGATGCAGCCTCCAGCAGGTCAGTGTGGGAAGCAGAGGAAGAAGTCAGCACTGCAGGGAACGAGGATGGGTCTTCACAGAAGGTGAGAGCAAGTAGTGGAGAGGATGATGTTGGGTGAAGATGCATGGGATGATGCAGAGTTAGGGTCCGAGGGGGCCTGGGTGTGACAGGAGTCAGCAATAAGCCAGGCCTTGATCCCCCAAGGAGCCCAACCTGCTCACCAGTATTAGTCTGTTCCCTTATTAGTCAAGTTTCTTTGATGAATGAATGCAGTTGGACATGTAGACAGCTGTGTAAAAGTAGAATCACAATTTTATGCAGAGTGAATATAGCAGGACCTAGACCTTCATTCCAGAAGGTGTGCAGTGCCTCACAGGCCTCCAACCCAAGTGGGTGTCTGGATGCATTTTTAATACATAGAAGAGTTTCCACAGGGATTCCAGAACTAGAGTGACTGTGATGCTGACTGACCAGTTTTCTTAGAGCTCACTCTGGAACTGCTAGATGTCTTCCTGTCCTTTTTAAATCAGTGTTCCCTGAGGACAAATAGTTGTGGAAGAAAGGAAGGAAAAATTACAAAACATAACTCAGTCAGCCTCAGCCCAAGGCAGGGGGTTGCTAAAGAATGTCCCCTTTCTGATATCACTGTGCCATGAGGTATGCAGCAGGACATTGTGAGCCTGGTTCTCAACACAGAGGTGCTGCAACTCAGGTCTGAGACATCACAAGTGACTAGAAATGTGTCACACCCTGAGTTTTGCTTCTTCTTTAGCTGTAACTGGCAAGGGATGTTATTGTAGACTCCCTTTGCCTCTCATAGCCACTGTCTAACTATCTCACCTAACAATGGGGCATGTGGTGGGTCCCTAAGGACTTTCAGCAGAGAGTGTGAAAATGAGGACTGTGGTTCCTGAAGGTCACTCACTAGGGGACACTGAGGATAGGATGAGGTTGTTGCCTCTAGAAACAGAACCATCCCAGTGAAGGATGAGTCTGACCTTATGGATATGAGGACATCATTGGCCCTTTAACTTGGCCATGAGCTTCCTGAAGATGCCTGTTGTTTAATTCTCAAATTCTGAGGTGTCAGGTAGAACCAAGTGATGTTGCACAGTGAAAACCCTTGAAAAAATTTCCCCTGTCCTGTGCCTCACTTATTTCATTGAACAGCATGAACTTCATCTTCAGCTGTGCTGCCTTAGGGCTGATTTACTTCTCTAAGGCAGATGGTATTCAGTATTTCATTCACCACGTTTTCTTTCAACTGTTCCAAAGCTAGAAACCAGGTGGGCCACACTTTGTCTGATGTCCACAGTGCTTCGCTGACCATGGGAGTCGAGTTATCTCCATGGTGTCCTGGTTCTACTCCTGTGAATAAGTCCCCAGGAGAGGGATGCTGGGCCATATGATAGTTCTATGTTTAATGTTTAAGCAGTTCTCATCCTGGTTCCATATGGTCATACTTACCTTCCCACCAATAGCATTCCCTTTTCTCGACATTCTTGCTGATATTTGTTTTTTGTTGTTTTTATTTTTATTTTTATTTTTATTTTGGTACCAGGGATCAAACTTGGGTCCTTGCACTTGTGCAGCAGGCAGCAAAACCACTGAGCTAAATCCCTGGCCCATTTGCTGATATTTGTTATCTTTGTCTTTCTAATAACCATGGCAACGGAAGTGATTTGAGAAAGATAAAGCACTCCATTCTCTCTTTAATGTATGGAGATGAAAGAGTTAATCTCCTAGAAACAGAGTGCAGGGTGGGGGTTGCTAGAAGCTCCTTCAGTGGCTTCCTCAGGGTTGGGGTGACAGAGGTCACAGGTGCAGAGTCACAGCCACACAGGAAGGAGCACTGGAGAAGACCTATTGTATAGCTGGCACTACAGTCAGTGGTGATATATTGTAACATCGGAGAGTTTAAGAAAGTGAATGTTACATGTTCTCTCCACACAGACAGCTATTTGAGATACTACAATTCAATTAACTACATTAAATCATTTCACAATGTAAATATGCTCTATGTTTATTACTTTAATCATTTCTGAGACGAAATACCCAGCACCCAAAGTTAATGGAGGAAATGTTTCTTTCTGCTCATAGTTTCCAGAGATTTCAGTCCATGGTCAGCTGTCTCCAAGGCACAGAGGCATGGCAGAGGGTCATCACAGAGGAGAAACCATCCATGGTAAAATAGGCAGGAAACAGTAAAGCAGCAAGCAAAATCAGCAAGTCTGCCTTCCATCCCTTCCTTTTTATTCCATACAGCCTATAAGCCTATTGATTGGTGTTATGGCTTTCTGTCTGGATGTCCCTCCAAAGCCTCATGCAGTCATAGGTGGGGTTTTTCAGAGGTAGATCTACAATGTGTGATTCTTGGATCAAGGATTTGCTGCTGGGATTGATTCATGGTTCAATGGTAGGATTAAAGCTGCCCCACCCTGGTATGAGTGCTACACACCCTAAGGATGGGTAAACTGGATAGGCTATGAATGTCACAGAGAGTGTCATCACTTGTCACTTGCTGTTTGGTGCTTTTCTTCTTCTCTACTTTGTTAGCTTCTACCTGCCTTGGACTGTTTCTACTGGGCAATGGCTCTCTGCCATGCCACTCTACCTTGGAGTTAGTCAACTATTAACTGAAACCTCTGTGATCTGTGACCAAAAAACAGCTTTCCTCCTTTAACTTTGGGTTTTGGGTATTGGCTATTCTCAGCACTGAGAAAAAAATAACTAAAACAGTATCTCCCACCCACTCCTGCAGTGGGGCCTCTATTGTCAACACCCGGAACTATGCTAAATACATTTAGTTGTCACAAACCCCTAATCCTGGTATCACATACACCAGATCCAGCCACCTCCAAAATGTCACACCTATGAGTTCATGTGGTTTTGGTGGGACATTTGGACACAAGCTATAATATTCTGACCCTGACCCACAATACATTAATGTGTATTCTTTATGAAAAATGCATTTATCTCTTCTCTAAGAGTTGCCAAAGTCCTAAGAGTTTCAGCATTGTTGAAAATTACAATTCCAAAGTCTCTTCTGAGATTAAAGCCAAACTCTTAGTTGTAAGCCCCTGTTCAAATGAAAAGAAATTTAAACACTTTCACCATTCAATGATGCAAGGTATACATTACCATTCCAAAAGGTTCAATTAGCAGGATAGAAAAGAATGGCACTGAAGCAAATCCAAATTTTAGTAGGGCAAACATTAAATTCTACAGTTCCATGTCCAATATCCAGGGCAATTTGTGACAAGATGTGAACTCCAAATGATTGGGTGGATCCACCCCTATGGCACTGTTGGTGGTTGCAGGTCCCCTGACATCTCTGTTGGACCAGCATTGCTCACTCCTTCCAGCTTTCCTCAGATGATCCAGATTCCTCTCTTCCTTAACCTTCTAGGGTCCTCATTGGACCTTTAGCTTCACACTCACAGCTTCACACACTGCCCTCTCAGGGGCACACTGCCTGGGTCTCCTAGGCCTTCTCCTGAAATCTGAGTGAAACCTTCCTGACACACAACACATTATGCATGCACCAAAAACTAGCACTATATGGATGATGCCAAAGTCTGCCACCAACTGGAGCAGTAGCCAGGCTTTCTTCTCTCTTGGTTGTAGAAGTTGAGTGCCTATGAATGAACCAAATCCTGAGGAACAACTTTGCTAGGCTGCCACTATTCTGGAACATGGTGCTCAGGGGCTCTCTTCTCATAGCAAATTTTTTCACTTTGTCAATTTTGAGGATGTAAATGGTGGAATCCTGCTGGTTTTTTTGATACCCTCAGGCCATCTTTTCCATTGTCTCATTCCTTCTTAGCAACCAACTTCTTCTCTGCACCATCTTTGCACTCTGCAACATTACCAAAACTTTCCATCTGACCAAAGTCAAAACATTTTGAATTATTCTGTTGGGCTTTTTGTTCTTGATTTTTAGCATAGATCTAGCTAAAAGTCCTCAACAGTGGCCATGCCACCACCTCAACATTAGACTACCTTGAAATTTCCTCCACCAGATTAATTAGTTCACTGCCTCATTCTCAGCTATAGTCTCTGGATATGAACAAAGTTCAGACAAATTTTCTGCCAGAGCTTAACAAACATACTCCAGAATCCAACTGCCAATGTACTCCTTGTTCCTAACTGAATCCTGCTGAGCTTGATCTTTATTGGATGCATTTATGTCAGCATACTGATCTTCTGAGCTATGACAAGAATCTCCCATCAGGTTCAGATTATATCATCCCAGAGCTGATTCTGCAGCCAGAATCTCCAAACCTTTCCAAACTCTTCCTAGAAGCCAGTTCCAAAGGCTGCTTAACCACATGGCCTGGTAATGTCACAGCAAAAACACTACTCTCAGAACCAGAAACTGTCTTAGTTATTTTTCTCATTGCTGAGACAAAATATCCAACCTTAACTTTTCCCAAAGTTAATTAAGAAAAGGTTTACTTCAGCTCACAGTTTGTAGGACTTTCAGTTTGTAGTCAGCTGTCTTCAAAGCAGGGTGGCATGGCAGAGGGTCATTGCAGAGGAGAAATAGTCCTTCCCAAAACAGGCAGGAAACTTTGAAGCAGTGAGAAGCAGCAGGAAGCCTGCCTTCTCTCTCTCCCTTTATATTCCATCCAGATTATAATCCTATTGATTGATACCACCAACAGCCAGCATAGAGCTTCCATTATTCTCACCCAGACCTTTGCTAAATCCATTGGAAATCACACACCAGTATCTTGGTATCACACACCCAAATATCTAGCCAACTTGGAAAACCCCCAACTATGAGTGTGTGAAGTTTGGAGGACATCTGGATATAAGCCATAACATGTTCCAAAGCATCATGCTACACATAATAAATAACATAAAATTTTATATCTATTGTTACAGTAAAATTTGATAAAAGTGTATTACTTCTGAATGCAAAATTGAGCACTTCATACTTTCTATATGCTCTGCCTTGTGAAAACATTTCAAATTAAAATTTCTTCTCTTCCAAATGGAAATCCAGTGCAAGAATGGTATTTGTAAGTTAGTGTTCCGGATATAACATCAATATCTTTAGAGCCACCCTTCTCAGACACACCTCCAGACTCCAACTCAGTGTCCCCTCCAAACACTCCAGAAGATCATTTTTAAATGTGCCAAACAGGCAAACAAAGCAAGATATAGCTTGACATTAAATAATATATATTCTCTTTAAATGGCATAGCCTTGATTGCACTTCTACTAAGGAAGCAAATTTCCTCATGTTTTATCATTCCCACACTGCTCTTTTGGACTTAAATGTGATCCAAAATTTTCAGAAATTTTCAGAGGTTCATTTTCTCAACAAAGTTTCCCCTATACTGTAAGGGGGAAATTAGACATGAAGCAGAATCCTGTTGGAGTATTAGTTATCTGCCAAGTTGGCACATCCTTCAGAAGAGCCAAAGTCTCAGGCTCAGGGGATACTGGCTCTGTTGTAACACTTCAGTCTCTTCCACCCATTGCTCAGTGTCTTTTGCTTCAGCTTCCTCTGCACTGTCTGCATATGTCCACCAATATTTAGCTGCCCCTTTGGTTAAGTAAAAAGTGCCTTGAGTTGTGCCAATGTTTGATCCAAAAATAAGGAAGTGGAATGTCAACTGAACACTCATGCATGCCAGAGGCTCCTTGACCTTTGATAAGTAAACAATATGTAAACTCTAACAGCTAAACTTCACTCTTCTGACACTGAATTTTGCATATTGTTGTGGTTTTGATTGTTATTTGTTTGGTTGGTTCTTTCTTATCACAAAGACAATACTTTCTAAAATGAACAAACCATGGCTTTCTGTATTCTTTCTGTTCCCATGCATGCTGTCATCCACTGAATCATTTCCAAACTTTGAGAAGTGAATATTTTAGTGTAATTAGGCTGAGAACCAAGGTGGTGATATCGCCAACATGTAATCCTATGGTCAGTGAATATGGCTTCCAGAATATTGGATTGAGAGAGGATTACTCTAGGTAGAAACACTGTCCAGGGACTTGTACAGCACGTTCATCTATATACACAGTGCCCACACCCAACATCCAATCCTCACTCTCCAAATCAACTTGTCTTTTATCTTTGGTTCTAATTAATCTACATTGACACTCTCACTTGGCAGAGTCCAAGTACAACCCCACCCAAAGAGGAGATGGGGAACTCAACTCAGCCCAGCCAGATTTTTGATATCTCATTGCAGAAAAGCATTTCAGAAAGTGTCAGTGAGAGATGCAAGCTAAATTATTAGGCAGAGTTATAAAGTAAGAGAACATGGGAGAGGGAGTTTTACTTGAGGAGCTTGAGGAGGCTGAGGGAGAGGATCGGCCTGGCCCAGAAACAAAGGAATAGATCCATTTTTATATATGGGATGAGGTGAGCTAAGTTTGGGTTTATCATTGTGTCACTAATGATTTTGCAATTCATTCCAGAGAAGTCCATAGCATTAGAGGAAGCAACCCAATCTCTATAGGATAACTGTTGCTACTTGGCCAAGTCTCACTTTTCAGTTTCTTCTGAAATCGAGCATCCACAGGCTATGGAAAAATGAGAAAAGATTTCTGGCCACTACTTGGTAGTTAACTGTCCTTGTAAATCTCTTATCTTAGCATCTTCAGTCTGTAAATGGTTTACAGAAGTTATATCAATTAAGACCTCATCAATACTGCCTTGCCCATCCTTAGACATATATTCCCTACATGACTAACATGCCCATATGAATGTGGACAAGGGATCTGAGCCCAAGTTTTAAAAGAATGAAAAAGGAAGATATAAAGTGAAGGTCAAATTTTGTTCTGCTCTTAGTTATCAATTGAATCTGTGTAGGACCAGTAAAGATTTAATTGTTTTTTAGCAAGAGAAGTATTCAGCTCCCAACTGCCTCAGAATGGAACACAAATCAGACTTTAAATGAGTTCCACTTTGATATTTCAGGAGTGTACCAGGCCTTTTCTTCACGGTGGTCCCTGAGGATATCAAAACTACTGACCACTCTCTCATAATGTGCTTACATACTGTTTATTTAGACATCTGCTATAGCATTGCCCAGGGTTTACAGAAAACTGAATATTTAAACCTGGGTTTTTGTCTTTTCAAATTCTGAAATTTTTACAATATTTCCTTCATATATGATAAAATTTTTAAATTATCAATATTTTTTCACTCCAAGCACTCCTAAAAATACTGCATTGCAGTATCTATGCATGTTTGGAATTGTGAAAATATTATAATGCTAATTCTAGATACTTGAAAATGTGGTGCTGAAATGGTTTTCTGGATTTCATTTTGCAGAATAAGATGCATTACATTTTGCATGTATTCTTATCTATTTTGAGTTTAAATATAAAGAAAAATATTTTCCTAATAATTTACTAATGAAATCCAAAACCAGAGCAGATAGTGGAAACAAGCAGCAAACTGAATGTAGGACATGGAAATTGTCAAATCTGAGTGAAAATGGATTGTTGAAAAGTGGACAGACAGGAAGACCTGTGGGACGTGACAAACCAGGCCAACACAGAATTGAGGAAGAGCAAAAAAGTGAGAGAATGCATGGGGGAACATTTGAGGATATAACAGCACTCAACTTTCTAACATGATGAATGATGAGACTAAAAAATGGAAGAAACTCAACAATCACAAGGAGAAAGAGCTGAAAAGTTTCTACACCAAACAATAAAATCACACTGGAGAAGAATAAATACAAAGAAATTTGAAACCAAGAGTCAGGAGACTTTTCACATGAAAGCAATATTCAATAAGGATTATAGAGACATTTTTTATTGTAAATTTCTATCATAAAATGAGAAGTATTGGTGACAATGGGAAAAATTGGAGCCTTCAGACCCTGTGGTGGGAATATAAAATGGTGCATATTCTCTGAAAATATCATAAAGTGTTGCAAGTAAATGAGAAGCACTCCAACAATTGTACTTCCAATTATGTATTCAAAAGACATGAAAGCAGAGTTCTGAAGATGTATTTTTGCACCATTGTTCATCAATGCACCATTACAATAGCCAAAATATGGAAGAATGCAAAGGTGCATCAAAAAATGAATGTGTAAGATAAATGTCATAATTGCACACAATGCAAAATTACTCTATTATCAAAAACAGGAAAATATGTCACACTTAAGCATGGATGAGTCTCAATAGCATTATATAAATCAGGGCTCTGCAAGCCCCCCCCCCAAATATATATGTCTGTAGCCTCCTCAGAGCCATGCCACACTAAAGAGATGAGCACACAATGAGCAACCAAAGCTTCCTCTGTATTTATAGCTGCTCTCCATTGCTCATATTACCTCCTGAGCTCTGCCTCCTGTCAGATTAGCTGTGGGGGGTTGAACACTGTGAAGGATCCATGTGTGTGCTCCTTATAATAATATAATGTCTGATGATCTGAAGTGGAGATGAGAAGGTGATTCTAGCACTGGGAAGTGGCTGCAAGTATAGAGTAATATAAGCATAGATGCTTGCACAGAGGCCATAATAAACCAATTGCTTGCATTCTCACATCAAAATCATATCACTGAGTGGCAAGTAAAGCAAAGCTACATCTGCTCACAGGATTCAGAGTGGCAACTGAGTTGATGCACTTTCATTGTGTGGTAGGGTCTCATAGAAATGGTTCACTTATCTCCTGGATTTTCTGTTCCCCTTTGAGGGCCAGGGTCAAAATATTGGCTATCTTCTTAGCCCAGTTACCTTTCTAATTCTAGTCTCTAAACTTTAGTGGTTGAAAACCCATAAGAGAAGATCAATAACATTAACATTGGAATAGGAGTAGTGAACTTAACTATTATAATTTTATATGGATATCAAGCATTTTGGAGTATAAAATATACTTAGAGAACTGTTATTTTATCATTATTATTGTTCTAGTAGTTGAATTCCTATAGAATGTTAATAGAAAAAAGCATTACATCAAGAACCACATATAATATTTTAGCATGATGATATTGTCATTGTAACACACTTAAATATCCATTCAGGTATAAAATAGCCACTGTTAAATATACTCATTCCCCTCAAAAAATAAAAAACGTTATCTTTTAATAGAATATAAACTAAGGAAAATATATCAGCCTATAATTGTACCTGTTATCAGGAGTAGCTGGCATGTCAGAGGAAGCCAAATACCTGAATAAAAAGTAGATTATTACCATAAACAATATGTTGGAAGACTTGTGAATTCAGAAGGTAAACATACATCACAAGTATATAAAACCTTATGCCTTTAATGCAGATTTGTACAAAAAGCATCTTTTTAATAAAACCTTGTTTTTCCCCACAGAAAATTTAATTTTTTGAAGATTACTGATGTAAACATATGACAATAACATATTTAGAACTTAACCCTTTCATGACTTCAATGCAAACATTTTATAGCATATTTAAGCAATGTTTATTGCAGTATGTCTCCTATAAGGCTATGAAAATTACTGGGGCTCCCATTAGTGAATGAACAAAAACCAGAATAATTGTTTTCTTGGCAGCTGCTCTTTACTCACCAAGAGGAGTCCCATATAGCAGTCTCCCCAGACATAACAGCCACAATTTACTTATTTAGACAATTCATTTTTAATAATCTATAAAAACCAGATTATAACAATACATTACTTGTAATCAGTAAAATTTTTTGAGTTTTTGTATGTGGACAACAGTATCCATTATACTTATAAAATTGATCTTGCCATCATTTGATCATCTGGCAACCTGGGGAATAAAGGCATGCCTTTAACTTTAATAACATTTATATACAAGCCAATTTATATTGTAGGCAAATATTTTTAAGATTTTATTTTTTAAAGGGAAAAATTGTTGAGCTTAATCAAAATATTTGTATTATGTGACAGACAGAAAACAAACAACCATATAAGAAAATTTATAAAATTAGAGTGCACTCAAATATATCTGAACACATTGAATGATAATTGCACTTTATAATTTTTAGGTTTATAATTGTAAGTATAACTAGTCAAAACATGTTGTAGATAAATTAATAGAGATATCTTGTAATTAAAATCAGAAGAAAAAAATGTGCTTTATGCATGTAAATGCAAAAGCAATTTTTAAAGTGGACCCTAGGTTAATTGTCTTTTCTTTCTTCCTACTTATTATAAATCTTCTATAATAAGCTTAAAACCAACATGCAAACATACATATTTTCTTTGATAAATCACTTCTGCACACTTTCTCAATGTATGTTTTCTAATCTTGTCATAATATATCTCTTTTTGTCTTTCTAACAAGCCAAAACTTTTATCATACAGAATCCTTTCATATCAAAAGTATATCTCTTGTACTTATAACCTTCTATTTTTGGCAATCTCATTAACTATCAATCTTTTATAACAATCTGGTAATAGAGCAGTAGCATAACCTTATCTTATGGTTATTATCAGAAGTCTATGAGCAAAAAGTAGAAAGAAGTGCAAGTACATGCTACAATTACAATTTAAGAATTTGCAATATAAAATAAATGTTTTAAAACAACTTTTAAACATTTGGAAACTAAAAGAACATTTATTAATTACCTAGAACTTGTAATTTTATTTTTTGGTAAAGCCTCTATATGTCTAGCAGAGCACACCTGTAGGTTTTTCATGGTTAACCATAGAGCTCCAGACATTTGTAGGCAGTGTGAGGGATATATAATAAACTTGTTTGTAGCCACTTGAATTTGAAAGCCTGACTGTAACATTTTAAATATGAATGGATGTTAACTTATCTAGTTTCAAAAAACAGTAGAGAGAAGGATAAAGTAACCTCATAGTATAGTTTAAGAACTTGTATAAGAAATGTTTCAAATACACCAATTACACATTAATTTAAATTGGAAATGAAAGGTAAACTTGTCAATCAGCTAAAACTTATAGTTTAATTTTTATTAAACTATATGTTTTTTTCCCCTGAAGGACAACACAGATTCCCTGGATTTGATCATTTTATTTTTCCTATGGAGCAAGCAGTCTGCAGCAGGCACTGAGCTATAACATAGGATTTGGTCTTTGATCTCTGATCTTAAGTATTACAGGTTGTTTTAATTCTATTAAAACCTTACACTTTATTTTCCAATACTTATTAAAAAATGAGGCCCAATACAATTTTTTGTCAATATAGCCTGTCAAACAAATTGTTAATATGTAAATAGCCAGGGATTTATTGGCTTAGGCCAGGTTTACTTTCCTTTTCAGAGTCTCATTCTCCAGTCTCCTCAGGGGAACTACAAGCAGCTGGAGTAGCCAACTCAGTTGTTACTTTTGATTTTTCTGTCAGATATTTTCTTCTTTGTCCCACAGGAAAACACAAGGATGTTTCAAAAGTCTCTCCTATCATTGCAAACTTTGTATAATGTGGGAATAGAGATTGTGAGAAAATGTCGGTTGAGAAGGTGGGGGTGTTAAATTGCTCTCCTGTTTGAGAGGTGCTAAAGTAGCCAGTGGGCAAAGAAGCTTCAGTGGCATGAGAGCACATGGGGGAAGAAGCTGAACAAAAGGAGGCAGAAGTGGCACCAGAAGGGCAAGATGAGGGAGAGATAGTGTGGGGAAGGGAAATGTTGCCTGTAGTTTTATTTATGGTGACCATGTGTTCTAAGGTGAAAAGGAAATACTCCTCATGAGCAAAAGTCAACTGAAAGAAGAAAAGAGGAATTGGAACTACAGCTGCAGATGCAGTCAGCTCAAGAGCTGGCTGGGGAGCTTCAGCAAGGGCAGCTATTGGAGGGGCTGCCACGGGGACAAAAGAAGTCACCACAGGTGCCATCTTAACTGAGGGCACAGATAGTCCATCAGGGACCGTAGTTGGTTCTATGATTATAGCCAGAGGAACAGTGGTCCCAGAGATGACTGAAGATGTCTCTGATGTGCTTGGAGCTGCAGGTGTGACTGTTGCCTGTAGAGTGGGTAGAGCAGGTAGAGCTGCAGGTGTAGCAGCTGCTTCAGTGACTGGAGTTGCTTCAGGTGCTACCTTAGCTGAGGTTATGGGTGCCTGTCAAGTGGACATGGTGGCAGGCACAGCTGTGTTCCCCTGAGCTGACTGAAAGGAATTCTGGCCAAGGAACTAAACTCCAGGAAGGTAAAGTTTGAGGAGAGAGAGGATCACTCCTTTTCTGGAAGTCACAGAGAGTTATTCCCACATGCTCCCATGAGTCCAGGTCAAGTGTTTCTGGTTTGGAAAATGAAGGGACATATATGTCTATATCCTTTACCAGTTTAAACTATAGCATTTCTGGGTACTGGATACATAGTTTGCTTTAACAGCATCTTAAGCAATTTGACAAAGGTATGCTCCTCTGGTGATAAAGACTGACCCATATTTCTAAGCCAGAAAAAGACACAAGAATTACTCAAAAATAAACACCCACACCAGATGTACCTCTTCTGAGTCTGGAAGTCTTCTTCCAAGAACTATATGTTGTATCTTTTACCCCAGGCTGCCTCACAGGCAATTTTACCCATGCATTCCAATCACATCAATCAATGTTGAGTGCCAATAATAGGGAACGTGAATGGGGACATTATCATACCCCCCTGCATTGGATCAAGCATATCGTATGAGGCATTTCAATACACGCTGATAAGAGTAAAGAAAGAAATGAGGCTTAGAGAGAATTGGGTCTTGGGGCTGGTCTATATGGCTCTGGACAGCAAAGACAAAGGGTGCCAAGGGCACCCAGTATTTATTGATCACAAGTGTGAGCAGTGTATGCTTTTGAGACATCTAATGACAAAGTGTAAAGTGTCTGGAAGCAACTGGCTAGAAGCATTTGTCAATGGCTGATGTGAAGGCAGGGCTAGATGATATGCAAACAAAGACGTAAGAGGTAAGAGGAAATGGATTGTTTGTCTTGCTTTGAGAGATTGAAGGGTGCTGAGACTGGGTTGCAATTAACCAGAATCTGCTAATACTGAGGAGAGATGTCTACTCCAACCACACACTCTAGATCCAGCCACTTGTGAAAAAGCCCCACCTATGACTGCAGGAGGCTTTGTGAAGACATCTAGACACAAGCCATAGAATAGTATATGGAACTGCATGAGCTCTCTCAACTGTACCCTGAAAAACTGAGCTTCAGTATACCTCATTCTACTGAGCTAAAGGAAACTGATGCAGTTCTTCCTTTAGCAACATGTCTGAAAGCAGTGTTTTAAAGGCATAAAACCACGTGGTTTTCTCTGCACGAATACAGAACAGTGAAGTTGATGAATGCATTGGAAGACAGAATGGGAGGGGAAATGAAAATGGGAGCGTTTTGGAAAAAGGAAAAGGGACAAGGGGATATATTTTTGTAATCAGATTACTAGTTCAGTAAATTCATCTCTGTGTATAAATCATCATCATAGCTATATCCTGTCTTCCACGTCAAGGGGTATGGCAGTGTTATGCACATGACAAAACTTTCCCCCAAAACTTATGAGATTATTACTCCAACACATTGGAAGTCATGGGGACACAGCCATGAAGCTGCTGAAAGGAAGGATGTGTATATCTTCAAGATCTTTCTGTTTACTTTTAGGTATATAACAGTCAGATGCCATGGAAAGGGAAAGTGTGAGTTTTCCCAAGACATTTGTCTTGCTGGGCTTCTCAGAGTTTCCTTGGCTGGAGAAGCCCTTCTTTGCTGTGGTTCTGGACTCCTATCTCCTCACCCTGATGGGGAACAGTGCCATAATCCTACTCTCCCTGGTGGATCCCAGACTCCAGACATCCATATGTATCACCTGCGCCATCAACCCACAGCTGCTGGCCAACCTTTTCAGACCAGACAAGACCATAGCTGCCTGGGGCTGCATTTCACAAACCTACCTCTTTCACTGGATAGGCTGTACTGAATGTGCCCTGCTGGCCATGATGGCCATTGACCGCTATGTGGCCATCTGCCAACCACTCCAGTACACTCTCATCATGCGTCCCTGGGTGTGTGTGCAGATGGCAGCTGCCTCCTGGTCCAGTGGCTTGGTCAATTCTCTGCTCCAAGCCACATTCACTGTACAGCTCCCCCTCTGTGGACACCATACCCTGGACCACTTCTGTGAGGTGCTGTGCTCATCAAGCTGGCCTGTGGGGACATCTCTGCTAATTACCTGACCCTGCTTCTAGGAGAAATTCCTTTTGCCATGCTGGCTCCTCTTGTGGTGGTCATCTCCTACACATTCATTGCTAGGGCTATACTGAAGTTACCTTCAGCTGAAGGAAGGCACAAAGCACTCAGCACCTGCAGTTCCCCCTTGTTGGTGGTCACCATGTACTTTGGACCAGGCATCTACCTGTACCTCCAGCCTCCAGCCAACAGTTCCCACGCCAAGTTCATGTCCTTCTTTTACTGTGTTATCACCCCAGTGCTCAATCTACTCATCTACACCCTGAGAAACAAGGACATGAAGACAACATGGATGCAGATCCTAAAATCTCAGGTTTTGGTGAATCCATTAGAAGCCAGATGATCTCTGCCTGTCTCCTGGATAAAGCACATCAATTTTTGCTGGCATGTCTGCATTTCTAAATGAGTGTTCATAATTTCAAAGAAAGAGTTGTGTTGTTTAAATATCAGTTATTGTGATTACTGGAGAGACTTTATAGGATGGAAAATTTTGTCTTCTGAATTCAGAAATAGAACCATTGTTCTTCTATCTTGATCCCTCTTAAATGTTTTGTTCTGTGTAGAAATTGTGGAGAGCATGGTCCATTCATCTATGGGAGGAAATACCTGCATCCATGGCCATTACCACACCACTCACAATTGCCAAGGTGTGGAAGAAAACTTTGCATCCATCCATGTATAAATGGAGAAAATGTATGCTCTGTACACAAAAGAATATTATGTAACCTACAAAAATCAATTCTTCCATTTGTGTAACATAGAATTGGAGAACATTATAGTAAGTGAAATGAGTTAAACACAGAAAGACAAACACTACCTTTTCTCACTTCTACTGGAATGTAAATAATTAACTCTTTAAAATAAGAATTATCACCACAGGTTACTGTTTGAGAAAATGAAGATCACTGAAGAGTACATCAATGGCACATCATGTTTTTATTTTAAAACATTTTTTTAAAAATATGGACCTGAAGTTAGATAAATTGATTTTCAGAATCCCCCCCCATATAATTGCATGAGCTACTGTTGTCTTCATTTTCAAGGGAATCAAGAAAAGAAACACACTTTTAATCTTCAAAAAACTCTGTACTTTAAAAATCAGATATGTGCTTAACAACATCATAACATGCAATTCAAAATACTGAGAGAAGACTCAGAACTCCTTATCACAAGCCAAGGATAGATGTTAACATTGACCAACAACCTAATTTTGAGTTGACCAGTACACTAGATACAAATGTGTTAAAACATAAGATGGTATTCCTTGTATGTAGATGTCCCCCCAGAACATCATGCACTCATAAGTGGGACATCTCAGCGATAGCTGGATCTAAGATATGTGAATATGGATTAAGAGTATGTGATAACTAAATTACTGCACTGATTAGCATAGTTCTGGGTGTGGATAATAGGAAGGTCTGACCTAGCTGGGATGGCACCAAACAATAGGCTTGTATTCTGGGTAGAATAAAGGGGAAAAAAGGACTGGCTGCTGCTGCTGCTCCTGCTGCTGCTGCTGCTCCTGGTGCCGCTGCCACCACAGCTGCTGTTATTTTTTCTCTGCCTACACAGCCATGGACTGTTTCTCTTCTGCCATGCCACCATGCTGCTCTATCTTGGAGCCAGCTGACTGTGGACTGATGCCTCTATAAACTGCGAGCTAAAATAAACCATTCCTCTTCTACTTGTGGATGTCACATAAAGAAGTACCATTATTACTTGTCAATAAAAGCACTTTTTAAATAAATAAATAGCAAGTTTGTCCCATATAATATTTAAAATATGGTGCTGAGAATTTTGAACCCTTATGACATTAATCTTTAAATGAAATAATATTTGAGTATCATATTTAATCAACAATAGGATGAAAATATAATTGTATTTGTAAAACATTCCTTTCTTAAACACAATAATTTTACTTTCAAAGGACTACAATTCTTTAAGGATACAGTGGAATTTGGATACTATAAAAAGTTGAGATACACTAATCCAAAATATGTTCCCAGAAACAATTGGCAAATCCACCACCTATTGAAACACTAAATGTAAATTATTTATTTATGTGGAGATTTGGCACCATTCATCTACAGCTGCCCTTGCTGCTTGCCTCTCCAGACATTCTCTTTGGGGCCTCTGCTATTGTTTCCACTCCTTCCTCCCCACAGTAGTCCCAGTTGTCACAGCTGATGCTCCAAGAGAACCTAGGCCCCTCTTCATAAAAAGCTGAGTGCTCTATTTCTCCACACCTAACCACCTGGTTTTGTTCCAGAGGATTCTGGATGTGTGATGGGAACCTGTGGCCACAAGGACAGAATAGCCTCTTCAGTGGGTCACACCTGCATTAACTTTCATTGTAACAGAGTGGACACAGGAGGAAGTAGGTTGAGCTATTTTAGACCTGTAATGAGCCTCAACTGTAGACACTTTGTGACAACTCACATGCTTTATAACTTACTAATCTTGCACCAGAACTTCACCAGTCTTCACAGTGTAGAAAGTATGATCAGTAAAATGTTCAAAAAACCCAAGGCAGTTGTATCTCCTCTGCAGTTCTCTGAGGAGTAAAAAATAGCAAGAGTGCAAGCCTGGACTAAAGTGATGGTTTTGAGTGAGGAGCTAGCTAGTCATTGTGAGTGACATCCCAGCATTAGGCTCACAAAAGACTTGGTACCTTCTTACTCCTGGAGACCACAGGGGAATCTTGCTTTCACAATGTTTCCTTAACATCATAACATGAACCTGAAAAGTCCACTCCTCCCCTTATCATGCCTGTTGACCTCTGCAATGAGCCACTAAATCATTTGCTCTACCTGTATTAGAGAGCAAAATGTGGCCCCCAATGTAATTGCATCATGTGCATTGTGCATGTGACACACTCTTTCTCATGAGCTTTGGCTCCTACAGTGTTTCTGATAAGGCTCATATGAAGTAAAACATGCCACTTCCCAATATGAGTCACAGCAGTCACTCAGTAGGATAAAGACAGTCTGCTTCTTAGAGCAGAAGACCTAGGAAAGCTCCCAGTGAAAGCTCCCAGTGAAAGCCCCAAAACCTAAATCAGATGGGTCCTCTCCAGTCAAACCCACTCTTGAGTTTTCTCATCGGCCCACTCCCCACCTGAGCAGTGTACCTTCCTTTAACAAATTCCTCCATCCTTACTACTGCTGTGTGTTCTGCTCAATTCCTTGTTCAACACACAAACATCTGCATTTATGGGGTAAGTCTGACACCAACTACTGGTAACAGGTTCAAATAGTGAAGGAAGCATAGTTCAAGGAAATGGCACTGACATATGCAGTATTTCACAACATGCCACAACGTTGTCTCCTGTGAGGAAAGTAAATATCTAACCAACTCTAGTGCTGCTCCATGTGCTATATTAGTGTTGGGTTTCCACATAAAGTGTACTGCTTCAGACATAATTAACTGTGAAACTTTTAGATGAAAATTCCCCTGGGATGCCATCAGTCTGCACTATGCACAATCTTTCATAGAGAGCCATGAGACCAGCAAAAAGTGACTACAGACTCCATATTCTTCTATCTCTATGGGAAGTTTATTGTTTTATGGACTTGCCATCATAGCACATAGGCAAGATGATTCTAAATAAAAAAGTTCATAGGGAATTCCCAGTAGTGTTCATTTTTTCAAATACTTTAGGCCTCTAACTAATTATGTACTAAGACAGTCTGCAACAGAGAGTGTGATAGTGAATACAGGTTTCCTCACAGACCTGTAGGGTTCCCAGGTTCATAGGGTTCAGTGAGTCCCTCAGTGACTTCCACCCTAACATTCAAGGGTGCTCACATGTAATCATATGAAGGAGATTTTCAGTGGTAGATTCTCATACACACATGGTTATTAATGTACAGGATGAAGAGATTACACTGAGCAGAGCCATCCAGAAAGCGGTTGGATTTTCTTCATGCAGAAACATGTAGAAAATATTCTAAGAAAGTAAAGAATATGGCCTTAGAATGGAAAGGAAAAGAATAGATCCACCTTATCTTGAACAGTATGAGAAACTTTGTAACAGTGTCATGATTCATGAAAGAATGGAAAACATAAGGCTATAAATATAGACTGTTGATTGTAGAATGTCATTTTATCTGATGTGATTAAATAGTCATAATTTAATTTAGATCTAACATTTTTAAAACAAGGATAAATTTTAGCCTTTTCAAATTTGACAGTGCCATAATTTTGGGCCTTCCAGGCTCTAGAACTGAGAGAAACAAATGTGTGTGGTTAATGGCAAATACCTAAGATGTGGTATTTGTTATGGAAGCTCACTGTGGCAAACCCTCCTGGCCAGGTTTAGAGCAAGCTGCAGTGTAGAGCAGGCATTTCCCTCCTCATGATTGAGTACAGTGAACTTGGAGCAGGATTGAAACCTGCATGACTCACAGTAGGAAGGCCAATGGTCTGTGGGCTAGCATGGCTCCTCTGCCACCAGATGTGATGGAGACCTAATTCCTGGTCTGTGAAGTTGAAGGTCTCATAAGTGAGATAACTGGCTGAAGACTCTGTGGCTCCAATCCACATTGCATTCCTAAAGCTGCCTCTCCCTTAGTTATTTTAATAACTTACTAGTTAACCAGAACCTGCCTTCGGTCTGCTCTGTTCATTTTACAAGAATGCCTTATCCCCCCTTTTACAGGCGTGCCTGTGTCAGCTGATATCACCAAATACCACATGTATCCCCCTAACCTATTTTACTCATGCTTATATAATCAATAAATACCAGCAGTCCTGGCTGCTTTGGGTCCTAGCCACATGCTTGGCTTGGTCTATCCCTGTTCCCTGTTTTGAAGTGAACCTTTGGGTTTTCTTTTCTCCTGGGATTGTAATGCATTGCAGGAGGTCAGGGCTTGAGGTCAGGGCTCAAGGCCAGGGACCCCAATAGTCATCTGTGTAAGAGACTCTTCATATAGATTGCAGGTTCCTCTCCCTGTATTTGAACCTGAAGCCTGGCTATATGGGAATGTGAAGGAGTGATTCGCAGGGCTCCCTATGTACTGACACAGCACACAGAAACAGACAAGTAGTGCTATCTGACAAGGATATCTAATCCAAGGCAGCACACGGAGTCATTTAGTAAGACATGGACAGCTGAGCAGCACATGAGAGGTTCCACTGCAGCCATGGGAATAAGGGAGAGCAGAAGGGTCCTCATTGACAGACCACTCAGGGCTCTGAATATTCCAGTTTCTAAGGTGGCCTCCATGATCTGCAGTTTGACCTGTGCTTGTGCTTATCTGTTTAAAAGAAGTTATTTCATTTAGTTTCAGAAAACTTTGGCAGAAATTCCTGCAATTCAGCTGTTGTGTATCTTCTGGTTACATGGTCATGGTCCAGCAGGAAATACTGGGTCTAGAGCCCCTCCTCTTTCCCCTCTTTCCCACTTGTTTTGTACCCTGGACACCACAAGGGGAGATTTCCTCACTATCCACCTCTTCCATGGTGTCCTGTGAAGTCACAGGTTCAAGGCAAGGTGATCTACCTTTCCTGGACTGAAATATCCAAACTGTAAACCAAAATAAGCCTTTCATACATGGATTTATTTGAGTATAAATGCTGATAGACACCAGGGATCCAAAACTTACATTCCTCAGACCCCTAGTCCAAAAATTATCCTCAAAATAAAATCAGAAGACATTTCCCAGCAATTCTCACAACACTAATAAAGACTAAGGTTGGTTCATTTCTGTCACCATTATTCTTATGCAATAGTTTTGAAAAACACCCATGTTGTTAAAGGTTTGACAAAAGCCTGAAGGAAAAATTACTGCCGAATTTGCTCTTTCAAATACTTTAGGCCTCTAACTAATTACATACAAAGACATTTGGTCTCAAATAGAGTGTGTCATTGATCACAGATCTCCTCAATGAGAAGTGGGGTTCCCAGCTTCATAGAGTTCAATGAATCCTCAGTGTCTTCCACACCCTAACATCCAAGGGTTTTCACATGGAGTCATATAGAGGCGACTCTCAGCAGTAGATACTCCTATCACAGACATGGATATTAATGTGCAGAATGAGAAGATCACACTGGGCAGAGCCATCCAGAAAGCAGTTGGATTTTCTACATGAAGAAGAAATGGAGAAAACATTCTAAGAGAGTAAAGAATATGTTCATGGCCTTAGAATGGAAAAGAAAAGAATCAATCCATCTTGAACAATATGAGAAACTTACTCTGTAACAGTGTCATGATTCATGAAAGAATGCAAAATTTAAGACTAAATACATTAAGTGGGGATACTAGAATGCCTTTTTATCCAATAGATTAAATAGCTATATTTTAATTTAGATCTAGCATTTTTAAAGCAAGGATAAATTATAACCTAGGTATAGGAGCAAAGCAGGAGAAAAAAAAACCCAGCTATATTTTTTTTTTAACCAGGATCATAATTTTATGGGACTAACTGATGATGGAGTAAGGACATTAATTTAATTCAGAATACACTTTACACATCTGCTGAAAGAACATAGAAATAGAAAAGTATATACCCACTTGTACATTTTTAGATTGACAGTTAAATATTTTTTCTATTTTGACAGTGAAAAATAATAAATTGGGGTGTATTTTATTGTTCATTTTGTAATTTTTAACAAAAGTTTGTACAATACAGCAGTACATGTTTATGGTGTGTAAAGTAATGTAATTTTTGAATATAATGTTCAATGACCGAATCAGCTCAATGAACTTATCCAGCATCTCAAACACATGAGATCACCTGTGATGAGAATTTTCCAGACCCACTTCCAGTAATGATTAGCTGTGTGTCACTATGGACAGATTTAAACTCATTGTGTTGGAGAGAGCTCATTGCACACACAATCACTGTCACACCATTCACAATACCCAAGGTATGGAATAAAGCTAAATGAACATAGTAATGAATGCTTAAGAAAAATGCATTTACATGCACAAGAAGAGAATGTTGAGCCTTTAAAAAAGAAATTCCTTCATTTATAAAAACATGGATAGAATTAGAGTACAAATGCTGACTACAGAATTAGAAAATATTGCCCCACGTGAATTAGAATAAACACAGAAAGCAAAATCCCAACTCTTCTCTCTTCTTTGTGGAATCCAAAACAATTGTCCTCATAGAAGCAGATGACAGTTGTGGCTATCCAAAGCTGGAAATTGGGTGGAATGGAGAAATAAAAATTAGAAGAGCAAAAGGGTCACTTAGACAGAACAGATAAGTTGGATCTTTGAAAGGACTTATTGGATGTTTAATGGTCTTTTTCATACATTTTCATCAAACCCTGGAGCTGAATCTTTGATATATTGAATTTTTTGGAAACTCTTTGCAACTAACATCATGATTATATTCAGACATCATTTAAAAAAAAACAGGTTAATAAGACTTCTCTTTCACATAGTCATCTGTATTTTTCAATTAAAAGAGTGTGTAAAATGCATTGCTTCAACATCTTTGTCATCTTTGAAACTAATCCTAAAATATATATGAACATGTAGAGATAAGGAGAGGGAAGATAAGCTCTGCAAATTGGTAGACATGGAAGGGTGAGGGGGAGGCACCTGAACCTCAACCTGTTCACTCTGGAAGGAACTGAGTGATTCAGCCTTCAGCATCTCCCTCCTGAGCACTCTTTGCTCTTCCAGAGAGCTGTGCCATAAAAGATGCTTTAAAGAAACATCCTTGTGTGTAAAGTGGATTTTATCCCTGAGAATAAATCTTCCTAGCCAAATGTAGGATGGGTGAGTGGAACTGGTCTTCATTGTAAATTGGAGGTTTTGTGAAGGAAGATGGGGTAAAAGAACTGGCAATTGATCTGTGGGCTTTAATGTAGGTCCATTATGAAGGCCACAGGTAGAAGCTGAACTATGACTTCTACAGTATTCTTCAAAACCACAACATGAGCATAGAGATATGTACACATCAATGCACATCTGGACTCCCATGTTTATCCAGTAGTATGCACAAGACCCAAGCTAAGGAACCAGAAAACAAGGTGTCCATCCATGAATGGGTGGATGAACAAATAGGGAACAGATACTTTTTCACAGAAGAGACAATATTCTCTCATTTCTGGGCATCCTAATGATAAAGGATGAAACTGGAGATCCTAGTGATAAAAGGCCATAAGTCAGAAAAAGGAATAGCACACACAGAGCTTAATGCATATGAGGGTTTTCCAAATGCTAAGCTCTTGGGAATGCAGAGAAATTCAGTGGACAGCAGAGACTTGGATGGGAGAGAGGTTTGGGGATGAGGTCAAATTACTAAACAGGAGCTGAATTACAGCAGAAAGAAGGTGGGAGCATAGCTGCAGTGATAACTCCAGGATGGATAATGGGTGGTTAGAGTTAACAGTGCTGTATTGTGCTGATCCAAATATTTACAAGGGAAATTTCTGAATGTTCTCACCCAAAGAAGTGGTCAATTTTAAGGTGATTGATAACCTGATAGTGTGAAGTTCTATAACAAAATATGTACAAATGTGTGAAACATCACACTGCATCATACAAAGAAGCACAATTTTATCAATACAAGTATAAAATGAAGAAAAAGAAAATTGAAATAGACGATGTGGCCTCTACAATATTTAAAAATGTGGGGCAAAATATTTTGTCCACCAATGGTTTTTAAATCTAAATAAAATTTTCTGTATTCACAGTATGCAATATACAATAGAAAAAACACCTCTGTATTTGTATGTTTATATTTTTAGTCTTTTGCAGTTCCTGGAATTGAACCTATAGTGCTCTATCATTGAGCTACATATCCACAACCCTAAATTCATTATTTTTGTGCCAGGTTCTCACTGATTTTCTCAGGCTGATCTTTAAGTTTTAGTTTACCTGCCTCAGTCTCCTGAGTATCTTGTATTACCCAGGTGTGCTTCCATGAATGGCACATATTTGCTCTTTTAATACTTCTGGAAGCAATCTTACACGAGAGTGTTACTTTCAAGAGGCTTCAATATTTTAAGGAAATAGAGCATTTTTGAGCCCTAAAAGAAACTGACATTGAGGGAGCCCATGGTCAAAGACAATTGGCAAATCCAGCAAACTGATGACAACAGAGAAAGTGAAGGATTCTGACTCAGATGCAGATGACAGCTCTCTTTACTAGCTCCCCTGCTCCTCTCTCTCTCACCCACCTCCTTGAGGTCTCTGCTCTTGTTCCCACTCCTCCTTCCCCATGGGTGTCACAGCTGTCACAATGATGCTCCCTGGAGACCTACACCATACTCTATGTGACACTGGAGTCTCAGCTTCTCTACACCCAACCACCTGGCCCTGGCCCACAGGATGCTGGGCAGGTGGCAGGGACCTGTGGACACAGGGACAGAATAACCTCTACTGTAGCTCACACCTGTGTCATACTTCATCCACAGGTGGCTGGTGAAGACTTTGTAGAACTTGGCAGAGTCCCAAAGTGGATATCTTGTGACAACTTTTCTGCCATGGGGACTTGGCCAACTCTTCAGCAGTCCCCATGGTTTGGAAATCACTGCAATAAACAACATGTTCTAAAAGAACCCAGGCAATGTGATCTTCTTCAGCTCCCTCTGAGGGATGATGATGGCAACAATGGAATCCAAAACAAAGTGAAAGTTTTGCAATATGATAAAATGCATTTCAAGAAAACTGGTATTGCAAAATACAATATTAATAAAGATGCCAAAAACTTACCTACAGGCCTATAAAGTAAATATATATACAGCTAAAGAGATTCTAAATCTTCGAGGAATTTATTTGTTCACCTTTATAATACATTCCTTTGAAAATCATTGACTATGGAATATGTCTACACTCATATATAATTCTGAATACTCTGGAAATCATCTGATCTCAGAAGCTAAGAAAGATTGAGGCTGGTTATCACTTGCATGGGAATCTCTGAAAGATTTCAACAGAATTCCCCTGTGGGTGGCATCAGGCTTCTCCTGAACAGTCTTTGATAGGGAGTCATGAGAACCATGTGGCCATGAACAACATTTCAATCCTGTAAAGCAACTTTATTGTTGCACAGTCTGGCCTTCAGCTCACTAAGACAGACCACCCAGAGAAAGAGGATTCCTGACAGTAAGTTAAAAGCAGCACAAATTCCTCCAGACTGCTCTTTTCTACAATCTCATCCCTGGAGCTAATTATGTACTGCAGCTGCTCAGGTCTCAGAGCATCCAGCCAGGAATCTCAGGAGGCCTCCACTCAAAAGATCCAATCTCCTGGCTGGATTCAGGTGACTGCACCTCTCTGTAGATGGAACCCAGGACCCTGGAATGAAGCTGACTCCCTGACCCAGGACCCAACTTGGCAACTGCTGGCTCCTCACTCTCTGCACCTTTGCCTCTTCACTGTCAAGGTAATGGGAGGAGACTCAGTTATTCACGAGCATGAGGTCTAAGCCTCCTTTCTCCTCAAGTTGTGAAGGACATCCCCTCACTTAGAGAATGAGGGTGTGTACATCCAGGATTTGGGGGTAAAAACCTGGGAACCAAAATGAGCAGCTTGAGGGGACAATTTTTTAAAAAGTGATGACCAACTTCACACTATTGTCATAGTATCTTTCAAATGGAAAAAAGATTAAAACTGAGAAGATGTGCATGATCTGTTGGCAAAGGAAAAGGTGACAGCAAAATGAACCCAAGAAGTGAAAATGAGAAAAAACCGTCCCAGCACACATTGTGGCTCCAGCTAGGAACAAGTGTTAAACTGGGTGTTACATGTGTAAATACTGAATAGTTTCTCTGGTGTGAAAAAGTAAAAGTATAAATAAGGATTGAAATATATAATTGATATTGTGAAATAGGAAGAAAAGTTCTAAAGGAGTAGGGGAAGTGGGAGGAGGAGGGGAAAGAAAAGAAGGTAAAATAAAAAAATATGAGAAAAGTAAAATAATTGAAACAAAGTCTTTGTAAATAGGGAAGGGTGGAGGGGGTATAGGTGAGGTAGATGAATGGGGAAAAAATAAGAACCAAGATGCATCATGTAAAGGCACAAGATGCCCTGAAATGACCAGACATTTCTCTGACAAAGAAGTAAAAATAGCAAATAAATACATGAAAAAATGTTCAACATCACTGGACATTCGAGAGATGCAAATGAAAACAAGGCTGAGATTCCACTTCACTCCAGAAAGATGGCTGCTATCATGAAATCAACCAATAGCAAATGCTGGCAGGGCTGTGGGGAAAGAGGAACCCTGCTCCCCTGCTGGTGGGAGTGTAGACTGGTGCAACCACTGTGGAAATCAGTATGGAGATACCTCAAAGAACTAGGACTGGAAGTCCCATTTGACCCCACTGTTCCACTGCTGGGGATCTTCCCCAAAGAATTAAAAGAATCATACCACAGTGATATATGTGTGCCCATGTTCATAGCAGCACAGTTTGTGATATATAAAACTTGGAAACAGCCCAAATGCCCATCAACTGGAGACTGGATAAAGAAAATGTGGTTTTTTAAATATAAAATGGAGTACTACTCAGCCATAAAAAATGAGAAAGTAGAGACATTTATAGCTAAGTGGATGCACATTGAGGCGATGGCCTTAAGTGAAATAAATAGGACACACATGTATAGTTTCTCTGGTGTAAGTAACTGAAAGTGTAAATAAGGACTAAAATGTATAATAAGTAATGTGAAATAGGAAGAAAAGGGGCAAAGGGGAAGGAAGTGGGAGGGCTAGGGGAAAGGATAGAAGGGAATTGCATTAATATGAGAAAATGGAAAAATAGGAACAAAATCTTTGTAATTAGGGAGAAATGGAGGGGTTGAAGGGAGGGCTGGGCAAGGGTGAAAAATGAGAACCAAGAGAGATTATGTAAAGTTGGAAATTTCCAATGATGAATATCATTATATTGTATACCTAAAATGTACCAATGATTAGAATGAATAATCAATAATGCAAAATAGGAAAAGGTCCAAAGGGGTAGGGGTAGTGGGAGGGGCAGGGGAAAGGAAATAAGGGAAAGGAAAAATGATGGAAATGGAAAAAATGGAAATAAGTTCTTTGTAAATAGGGAAGGGTGGAGGGGGTGAAGGGAGGGCTACGAATGGGGAAAAAATAAGAACCAAGATGCATTATGTAAAGGTATAATTCCCAATGAGAAATGTAATTGTGTTGTATATCTACAATGTACCAATAAAAGAACTTTAAAAAAAAGGTACAAGATGCCAATGGTGACTATAACTGTATTATATAACTACAATGTACCAATAAACTTAATTAAAAAATAAAAATAGGTGGTAGATGAAAAGCAGCAGAAAAATAAATAAATAACACCTCTTTCATTCTGTATGATATTAGAAACCATTTGCTTAGGATAAAATAAAATTTCTATCTAGTCTAGAGCACTGGATGGCTTTAGGACAAGGCATAAGTAGTTTGTGTGAAAAGTGAAAGAAACATCATTTGCAACTTCATCAAGATAGCTGAGTGTGAGGTTTGAACACATAGAGGAGGTTGGACTACAGGAGAATTTCCATGGGGTGACAGTGGGAGGGGAACTTGAAATCTGTGAGAGGACATAAGTAACCCTACAAACTATTTATTTACATTTTGATTCAAATATTAAATAGTTGCTAAAAATGAATGCATGTTCAGAGAAGGCAAACTTTAAGGTCATACCATAGGGAAGCTGGCAATCCTGTTTGATCATTAAACATGTGTAATGTGTGTGGAATAAGCACACAGTACCATGTAAATAGAAAAAAATTCAATAATAGTAAATGTGGAAACAATTTTTGTTTACTGTTATTTATTTGTACTGGAGAATGAAGCTAGATTCTGCTGTGTGCTGGAAAATGCTTTAGCACTAAACTACATCCTCAGCCCTAACTGAATTTTTAAAAATTTATTTATATATTAATTGGTACATTTTAGGTATGCAATACATTTACATTTATCATTAGGTGTTTGTCACCTGAACATGATGTATCTTAGTTCTTATATTTCTCCCATTACCTCTGTGCCCTTCACCTCCACCACCCTTTCCTATTTACATAGACTTTGTTTCCATTTTTTAAATTTTTTTCTTCTTTCTCTGAATTTTTTAAAAATTTAAACATATGTGCAACTCACAGAGTGTTCACAAGCAGTAAGTGAGGTGACAGAGGGACTGAGGTGGTATCAGAATTCACAGTCATGTGGAGACAGAGAGCATAATCCATGGTACAATTCTCAGAGGAGCTGGCTCTGCTGCAGTGCTTCCAGGTGATGTGTCCTCCTGCAGACCAACTGAGGCAGAGGAAAATCCCGATGCAGGAATCCTGGCCTGCAGGGCAGCAGGCAGAGGAGATGATGAGGTCAGAGAGAGAGAAAATAAGGGCAGATGTAGGGGCCACATTGGGGCCTTAGTGTAAAGTAGGGGTTCCAGGGTTCCTCTGGCTTTAAATGAGGGTTCTAATTCTTGGAGATCACTGGAGCAGGTGAACAAGAGGATTGGATTGGGTTTAGCACCTCTGGACACAGAACCATCCCAGGGATAACAAGTCTGACATGATGGTAACAAGGGATGCCCATGAAGTGTTTCTCATTCCTGAGTTTCCTGAAGAATAATTTTGTACTATTTCCAAATGTTCACAGCTCAACTGAACCAAATTTTTTCAAATATGTCTTGGCATGAAGAAAGTTATTTTCAAAAACAACATTTCTTTTTCTGTGCTTGGCTTATTTCACTGAACATAGTGACCCCAGTTTTATACATTTGTCCCAAATAACAGGATTTCCTGTTTTTATGGCTAAATAATATTATATTTCATTTACACACCACAATGTTTTAGTCATTCATTTACAGATAGACACATAGATCATTCACTATCATTTTGATTGTGAGTTGTGATACAATGGAATGCAGATAATTCTTCACTGTGCTGCCCTCAATTCCTTTGTGATATATTCAGAAGTGGGAGTGACTGTTCCCATCTAGGCAGTTGCAGTTTAATTCATGTTGTTTTCCACAGTGGCTGCACTAATGCACAGCACACCAATGTGTGCCTGAGTTCCCTCCCCATGGCCCTGTCCACATTTGTTATCTTGGTCTTTCTACACCAGCCATTCTAACACTGGTGAGCTAAGAGACAACTACACATGGTCTCACTTGAATTTGGAATTAAAAGCATTGATCTGGTTGAAATAAAAAGTAAATTGTGGTGACCAAAAGTGAACAGTGATACAGGGATGGGAGATGGTGACCAAAGCTAAATTTAGCTGTTCTATGTTCATATACTTAGAACATCCTGTAATATTTGCATACAAATATCAACTTAAATATAGCATATATATTTGAAAATATATAACATGGACTTGCAAAGTTGACATGCCATAACATTTTTATGCAATTCAATTTCTTACTGAAAATATGATAGAGCATACTTATGTCTCCTCCCAGTGTGAGCCCATGTAAGAAACATGTTGTTCATAGACCAGCATCTGTGCAACACCTCCAGGATCCCAAAGGAGGAGCTGGATGGCTGTCTTCAGTCTCCACCTCAAAGAAATTTGTGCACCCATTGCCTTTATTAAAATCTAATTGTCAAAGGCTGCCTAAGCAAACAAACACAACTATACAGATCAAAGAAGACTGGCCAATATGTAATGAATGGTTTCTTTGGATTTTAATAATCAGGACAGTATCCCTATTAAGAAAGCCAACCTATAACTTTTCTCATAACTTCTCTTTTACTCTATTTAAGTGTGAGATCAAAGAAAGCTTTCATAATTTTTACAGGAGTCACATTTTAGAACCATGTGCCTTCTCTTGTAAGGGGAGATTAGATATAAAGCAGAATCCTCCTGCAGTTTGATCTTTGACTCCTCACAGCCTGGAGGCACTGTCCCTGCAGCTCTGCCTCCCTGTAGATTGGCAAATCCCTAGGGAGACAGTGAGAAGAAAATAGGCCCTGGTCTCAGGGAACTCTGGCACTGTCCGGCTGACATTCTGCTCTCTCTGGTGCATGGCCCAGCTTCTCTGCTCCACCATCCTCTGAATTCACCACATGGGTGTGCATTCTTCACCCCACTGATCAAGTGCAAATTGTGTGTGGGCTGTGACAAACTTTGGTCTATAGATGAGGAGAGGGAGGCTCAGCTGGAAGCTCACTAAGGGCAGGGACTCCCTAACTTTAAGAAATAGCCAGGGTTTGAGCCATCAAAACACAGCTGCTCTGCTGCCAAATTGATTCCTGTGTGCTCTTGTGGGTTACCATCATTGTTTTCATCTTGTTTATCATTTATGTGAATATCATTTTTAGAATGAGGAATCACTAGTTTCTGCATCTCCTGATACAGACATGCTGTTAATCCACTGCCTCTTCTACAAATCCTGACTGATTGCATTTTAGTGCCTGAGGGAGAGGATTGAGGTATAGATTTGCCCTGTTTTAAGTTCTCAGGGTCACTGTGTCAGGCCAGTGAGGACTCAAATAGGATTACTCCAGATATAACATGGTGCCCATCACCCTACCCCTGATTCCCAGTCATAAACATAGTGGTCACAACAAGTATCAAAATCTCACTCTCAAATAACGCTGCTTTTCCTGTTTGGTTGGAACTAAGCTCCTCTTGATAGTACTCACCACATTCTCACAAACAATCTGCTCAGTACTGGCAACTAGTATCTCTTTCAGTTATCATGACAGTTAGTGACTATTTTATCCCAAGATCTGCTTTCTCTCTTTCTGAAACTTGTGGTACTATTTGCCCCTCACATATGGTGAGACTTTTTCTGACTCTTCAGCATGCTTGATGACTACACGTCTGCAGGTTGATTCAAATATTGGTTCTGAAATATCCATCAATTAGACAACTGTTCATTCCATTTTATAAAACTTCACTCATATTTTTGTCAGTTTTTAAGTAATTTTGTTTCCAATGTCATGGTATCAGTTTTTGTAATTAGTTTATGCATATGCTTCCTATTCATAAGATAAAATATATTCTTCAAATTGTGGAATATGTGAAAATATTTGCAATGTATATAAACTTAATATTAAAATGCATTTTTTGAAAAGATGACATGAAAATGATATAAATATGAATGAAGAAGAGAGAGAAAGCATTGTGAAGAAGACCTTTTAGTCTACTTGGGATCTGTAAAAAATTATGGCAGATTCTATAGTGCAAAAAGGCTCAGAAAATTATATTCAACTTCATGCCCAATAGAATGGTAAATATCAAAGACAAGCAACAGAAAACAGGAGAGCTGTCCATCATGTGGATGGCTGGAGCCCTGATGCACAGTGGAGAAGGAAAACAGCCCAGCAGTGGGGCAGTAGAGCACAGCTATTCTCCACAGAATTGACCTAGTGTCACCTCACGATGTGAAGAGATCACTTCTGAGTCTACACCCAAAGAAGTGGAAAGCAGGGTCTAAGGAGGTATTGGACACCAGTGTGTACAGAACCATTAATCATAGTAGCAAAAAACATGGGAACAATGTGTGCATTGACTGGGAGATGAATGTATAAATGTAGTTTTACAGTTGTACAATAAGAGACACAAAAGTTCAGAATCTTGAATATACTTCTAGTTACAGATGAAATTTTAGGACATGATGTAAGAGAAATAAGACAATGACATCAGAAATGCTTAATGCTAACTTGTTGTGATGAAAGTTATATAAAGAGAGAGGAGAATGGAGATTTCCATGGTGGAGAACAATAAAGATATATGTAACAGGACAGGTAGAATTTGCAGGATGAAAAGATTTGGGAAGTGAATGGTGGCCCTAGTTGTAAAACATCAGCATACTTCATTACTGAACTACATTTTTCAGTGCTTGTGAGCTAGTAAATTTTGTGTTTTGTGAATGTTAGCATAAGAAAATTTTGGAAAAATAAAAAAGTGGGGATTGCCTAAAATAAACTCCATTGATGTCCTCTTTGTGGCAGAAAAAGTTCCCAAGGTATGCACCTGAAAATGAATCTACCGTTAGGAATTGCAAAAGTGTAAATAAGAAAGAGAAAAAGAAATGAAAATGTCATGTTTAGACCTCAAAAATCTATCCTTTTTCTTCTAGCCATATACAGTGGACTCTCAAATTATGACTGACCTGAAATATGAACAACTTGGGTTAATTAGGTTAATGGAAGATTCATCTGCCTCTTCTTATCTATAGCATGTACCCAGGCAAACATCCAGATCTCAACTGTACTGAATTCATTACAACCAGTTATTGGGAACTGATCTAGTTTGTAAATCAAGGGTCAACTGTATTAAAAACAGATGCCATGGAAAGGGGTAACATGCTTTTGCCCAAAACTTTTATCTTGCTGGTCTCCTCAGAGTTTCCATGGCTGGAGAGGCCCCTCTTTGCAGTGGTCCTGATCTCCTACCTCCTCACCCTAGCGGGGAACAGCTCCATAATCTTCCTCTCCCTGGTGGACCCCAGACTCCAGACACCCATGTACTTCTTCCTAGACAACCTCTCTCTGCTGAACCTGTGTATCACCTGCACCATTGTGCCCCAGCTGCTGGCCAACATGTGTGGACCAGACAATACCATTGCTGCCTGGGGATGCATCACACAGGTCTATATTTTCAGCTGGACAGCTTGCACTGAATACATCCTGTTGGCCATGATGGCCATTGATTGCTATGTGGCCATCAGCTAGCCCCTCCAGTACACTCTCATCATGTGTCTCTGTGTGTGTGTGCAGATGGCAGCTGCTACCTGGGCCAGTGGCCTGGCCAATGTTCTGCTTCAAACCACATTCACCCTCCAGCGATCCTTCTTTGGGCACCACACACTGGACCACTTGTTCTGTGAAGTTCTTGTGCTCATCAAGCTGGCTTGTGGTGACACCACTGCCAATGACCTGGCCCTCATATTGATGACCACTCCATTTGGAATGACATCTTCCCTGATGGTGGTCATCTCCTACACCTTCATTGCTAGGGCTGTACTGAAGCTACCTTCAGCTGAAGCCAGGCGCAAGGCACTCAGCACCCGCACTTCCCACTTGCTGGTGATCACAGTGTACTTTGCACCAGGCATATACATGTACTGCCAGCCTTCCGCCTAGAGCACCCAGGTCAAGTTCTTGTCCTTCTACTGTGTTAGCACCCTAGTTCTCAACCCACTTATCTACACCCTGAGAAACAAAAATGTCAAGACAGAGGATCCTGCAATCCCAGTATGGGTTCCAGTCTTTAAAAGCCAGATCATCTCTGCCTGTCTCCTGACCAACTGCAGCCTCTTATCCATTGATACTGGCATATCATATCCCCCTTTTTAAAATAGCATCCATGAATTCCAAAAAAAATTTCGCAGTTCTCAAGGTCAACCATCTCAGTGCCTGGTAAATCTCTGTAGACTAGAAAGTTCTATCATCTTTTGTCTCCAAGAAAGCCTTTGTCCTTTAATAAATCCTTCATATGTCTCTTGAGTAAGAATTAAGTGCATGGTCCATACAGCTTGGTCTATTGAGGCTCACCGTGTGTGTGTGTCTATATATATATATAGACACACACATATACATATTTACTTTTCTTAATACATGTGTGCAGTACATAATGGTTACATTCACTGTAGGTAATAGGCACATTTTCATAACATATTTCAATTCTTTGTTCCCTTGCCTCCATCCTCTTTTATTTTTCCAGCATCAGATTCATTTGTCTTCTAAGATCATATAAAGTTAACTATCGAGATACAAATTGAAAACCAAACAGTATATTTTAATCTTTCCTTCTTCCTTTTTTCTTTCCTTTTCCCTCTTTCCTTCTTTCTTTTCTTTCCTTCCATCCTTTTAACCTAGTTATTACCACATATTAATTGTACACAATTGTGGATTTCTTTTTGACATCTATCTGCATGCATGTAAAGTCATTTTGTCACAACCACCATCTATTTCCTCTCGTAGCTGCCCTCAGAAATCCTCTGGGCACCTTTCCCTTTCCTAATAGCCCCACTTCTCCTATCATGTCTCCTTCTTACCCCTAGATTTGATTCATGGCAAGAAATGTATTTGTCTTCCACCACCTGGCTTGATTTGCTTAGAAAAATGATTTTCAATTCCACCAATTTTCTTCAAATGAGACAACATTGTTTTTCTTTATCATATAATGATGTTCCCCTGTGTATGCATATCATTTTCTTTACCCATCCATCCACTGATGGGCATGTAGGATGATTTTTAGCTATTATGAATAGTGCCATGATGAACACTGGTGTGGAAGCATCTCTAGTGTACGTGGACTTTAATTACTTTACACAAAATATCATGCAGTGACAAACTTGGATCATATGGTACTTCTGTCTTTAGTTTTATATTTGTTATTTAAAGGAAACTCCAAACTGATTTCATGGTGGCTGTAATAATTTACATTCCCACCAACAATGTATAAGGGTTCCACTTGCCCTGCATCCTCACCAGAATTTATTATATTTTGTATTCTTTATAATAGCCTTGTTGACTGGGATAGATGAAATCCCAACATTGTTTAGATATGCATTTCCAAGAAGACTACAAATGTTGAATTTTTAATGTAATTATTGGCCATGTGTACTTCTTCTTTTGAGAAGTGTATATTAAGATATTTGGCCCATTCATTGGTTGGAATATTTTCTCTTTTCATGTTAAATTGTTTTAGTTCTTTTTATTTCCTGCATATTAATCATCAGTCAGATAAATAGCTGCCTAAGATTGATTCCTAGTCCATACATTGTTGTGGGGGGCCTTGCCCCCCCGCTAGAACTCTTGAGTGCCTTTTATGGACATATCCGGGCCTGCTGCAAATCTACCCGGCAACAAGGAAGTAGCCCCAGTACCCTCCTCTTGCTCCTCCCCTCTAGCCCTACGGTATATATGTTGTAACAGCTTCTGCAATAAACGAGACTTGATCAGAAACCTGTCTTGTCTCCATCTCTCGTGTCCCCTGTCCCCTCTCATCCTCGCTCCCCCTCTAGGGTCTCCGTTGACTTACCCGCGGGCCGGGACAAGTGGCGCCCAACGTGGGGCCAGAGAACGGGGGATCCAGTGAAGGACGCTGCTCAGGGGCCCTAAGATTAAGATTGAGGAACAAAGAGCACACTCGACACGGGAGAGGCTTGCAATTGACGTGGACCTGCCGTCTTTTTGCACCTCGGTAAGTTGAGCAGCGATTATGGGACAGGGCATTAGTCAGCACGAATTGTTTGTGCAAGGTCTCAAGAAGACATTACAGGCACGAGGGGTAAAGGTTACAGTCAAACAGTTGTTAAGATTTTTTGATTATATTAAAGATCTCTGTCCCTGGTTCCCTGCTGAGGGAACCATTGACGAACAGAGATGGAAAAAGGTGGGGGAAGCTCTCCAGGATTATTATGCCACTTGCGGACCCGGGAAGGTCCCTATTGCGGCGTTCTCATATTGGAATTTGATTAATGATATTATTTCTCATAAAGCGAGGGATCCACTGGTGGCGCAGGCTATACAGGCTGGGGAGGTAGCTCTCCGAGATGGTAAGGGGCTGACACCCGCCAGTGATTCTGACGCAGTCTCCCGGGCCAATATGGCGCCGGGGCCCAGGCCCGTTGAGACCACGACTTCTTTGTCAGACAAAGAAGAGGACTTGATGTCCTTTGACAGTGACGACGATCCCGCCCCCGACGGACATGACGTCCCTTCGGACCAACCCCAAACGGCCACGAACCCTGCCAAGCCCTGTAGGGCAGGGCCTCGCCGAACCCCTGCTTCCTTGCTTTCCGCCACCGCCTCTAGGACAGCCCCACCCTCGCGGAAGGTTCCGCCCCTATATCCCTCCCTTCAAGCCTATCGTGGCCCGCCTCCGCCCCCAGATCCGCCCCAAGAGGGCTCCGGGTCGGAGGAGCCCGCGGGGGGAGCATTGTGGGGCGACTCCGGATATCCCCCTCCTTATATCTCTTCAGGCCCCGACACTCCCACTCTGGCATGTCCTGTTGTTGATCCCCAAAAGGAACTCCGGGACAAAATAGAATTTCTAAAAGAACAGATAAGGTTAGAAAAGGAACACCAAGAACTTATTACCCAGCTTGAAGGCTTAAGAACAGGCAAAGCCCATAAAAATGTCCGTAGAGAAGACAAACTTAAGCCACGACCCCCCGTTAGAGGGGCGGCCCCTAGGGTGCCATCCGGGTCGGGAGTATCCCTGAAACTTAAAAATGCGGAAGCCTTTCCCGTAACTAAAACTACTGACACACAGAGACAGGCGTGAAGACACCACAGTGGTTTTGATTTTAAGGTCATTAAAAATTTTAAAACGGCTGCAGCTCAATATGGGGCCACTGCACCTTACACCATGGCTATTTTAGAATCGGTGGCAGAAAATTGGCTCACCCCAATTGATTGGCAGACTCTGGCCCGCGCCACCCTTACAGGAGGTGATTATTTATTATGGAAATCTAAATATGTTAAAAATTGCCGAGAAACTGCTAGGCGCAATGCTCAGGCGGGGAATGGATGGGTGCTTGACATGCTCCTTGGGGAGGGGGCCTACGCCGCCAACGACCAACAAATACAATTTGATGCGGGGTTATATGCCCAGATTCAGACCGCCGCCACTAGGGCCTGGAAAAAGCTCCCCTCCAAAGGAGACGTGAGTGCCTCCCTCACTAACATTCGGCAGGGCCCAGACGAGCCATTTGCGGACTTTGTCCACCGCCTTCTCACGGCGGCAGGCCGGATTTTTGGGAGCGCGGAGACAGGGACAGATTTTGTTAAACAGCTTGCTTTTGAGAACGCCAATGCCGCCTGTCAGGCCGCTATCCGCCCCTATAAAAAGAAAACTGACCTTTCCGGCTACATTCGCCTTTGTTCTGAGATTGGGGCCGCCTACCAACAGGGCCTTGCCATGGCGGCCGCCATGCAAGGCTTCACAGTCAAACAATTTTTGCAACGCCACGTCGGCAATAAGTGTTTCCGGTGTGGGGCCACCGGCCATTTTGCTAGAGAATGCCCGACCACTAAAATGCAGGGCCCCAATGCTCCGCCCCCCGGGCCCTGCCCCCGATGTAATCGGGGGAGGCATTGGGCGAGTGAGTGCCGATCCAAAACTGATGCCCAGGGCCGACCCCTTCCCCCTCTTAAGGATTCGAATTCGGGAAACGGGAAAGGGGGCCAGCCCCAGGCCCCCAACTCCAAACAAATTTACGGGGCGCTCAATTTTGCTCCAATAAACAGCAATCCATTTCAGACCTCATCAGAGCCACAAAAGGAAGTGCCGGATTGGACCTCAGTGCCACCACCCACACAGTATTGACCCCAGAAATGGGAGTCCAGGCCCTCGCCACAGGAGTCTTTGGACCCTTACCTAGAGAGACTTTTGGCCTCGTAATAGGCAGAAGCAGTAGTACCATAAATGGGCTGTTGGTTTACCCAGGAGTGATAGATAATGACTACTCTGGGGAAATTAAAGTTATGGTTTCTTCTCCCAAAGTTATTAATACCATTCAATCAGGCCAAAGATTTGCTCAATTGCTACTCCTTCCCCTTCTCTCTACCTCTAATAAGGCTCTAAACAACGCCCGAGGCAGCCAGGGATTCGGCTCATCTGATGTTTACTGGTCAGAGATACTTTCAGCACAAAAGCCTCTCGTGACCTTGTGGTTAGATGGGAGACAATTTTCTGGGCTGGTTGACACTGGTGCCGATGTAACTATCATAAAGGGAGAGGATTGGCCTCAGGCATGGCCATTAAAAGACACCCTCACCCATCTCGGGGGTATAGGTCAGAGTGAAAATCCTAAACAAAGTGCCAAAGATCTGACCTGGAGAGACCAAGATGGTAATCAGGGCACCATTCAACCTTATATCATTTCAGGGTTACCTATTAATCTATGGGGAAGAGACTTACTATCACAAATGGGGATAATTATTTCCAGCCCCAATGAAATTGTCACTATGCAGATGTTTAAAAATGGGTACATTCCAGGAACGGGACTGGGGAAACACCCTACAAACCTTACTCACCCCATTGAGCCTGTCCCTCGGCCCCCTCGGGCAGGGCTAGGCCATTTTCCATAGGGGCCATTGACACTCCTGTGGCCCATGCTGAAAAGATTACCTGGCTCTCAGATGATCCAGTGTGGGTCGATCAGTGGCCCCTCTCTAAGGAGAAATTGTCAGCAGCTCAACAGTTGGTGCAGGAACAGCTTCATGCTGGCCATATTATTCCTAGCCACTCCCCTTGGAATACTCCCATTTTTGTCATTAAAAAACGGTCGGAAAAATGGAGACTCTTACAAGATCTTAGAGCAGTTAATAAAACCATGGTACTCATGGGAGCTTTACAACCTGGTCTCCCTTCGCCGGTAGCCATTCCCCTTGGGTATTACAAGATTATTATTGATTTAAAGGATTGCTTTTTCACCATTCCCTTACATCCTGCTGATCAAAAACGCTTCGCATTTAGCCTTCCAGCGACCAATTTCTGTACCCCAATGCAGCGCTTTCAGTGGCTGGTTCTGCCCCAAGGCATGGCCAATAGTCCCACCCTGTGCCAGTCATTTGTAGCCGCGGCACTCCAATCCACCCGAGACAATTGGCCTCAAATGTATATTATCCATTACATGGATGATATCCTTGTAGCGGGGCAATTAGGAAGTGAGGTTTTAGCTTGTTATGCTGACCTTCGACGGGCACTTGAATCTCATGGCCTCCAGATTGCCCCTGATAAGGTTCAACTAAAAGACCCTTATAACTACCTTGGATTTCAGATGAAGGGACATCACATTTCCTCCCAAAAGCTTACCTTGCGGCTGGACGGTCTTAAGACTTTAAATGACTTCCAAAAATTGCTAGGAGACATTAATTGGCTTATGCCCTATTTAAAGCTCACTAAACATGACCTGAAGCCTCTCTATGATACCCTACAAGGTGATAACCACCCTACTTCACCTCGACAGCTCACTGCCGAGGGGCGCAAAGCCATCAGTACAGTGGAACAAGCCATTCAAAATCAAACAATTAATTTTATGGATTATAACTCTCCTTTACAGTATATCATCTGCAAAACCTCCCTCTCTCCCACTGCTGTCTTTTGGCAAACCGCTCCCCTTTTGTGGGTTCATCTCCCAGTTTCCCCTAAGCGGGTCTTTTACCCCTATTATGTTGCAGTTGCAGACCTAGTTATCTTGGGCAGAGACCATGGAAAGATGTACTTTGGAAAAGAACCTGATGTCATTATCCAACCCTACCCTAAGGACCAGGTCGATTGGCTTATACAAACCACCGATTCCTGCCCAATTGCTCTTGCTTCTTATTCAGGGTTATTGGACAACCACTATCCTCCCAGCAAACTTATTGACTTTGCCAACAGACATGACTTCATTTTCCCGAAGATCACTTCTTGCTTTCCTCTGCCAGAGGCTCTACCCGTTTTTACAGACGGTTCTTCCACTGGAATGGCTGCCTATGTGTGGGATGATAACATTGTCCAGTTCCAAACCGCCCACTCTTCGGCCCAGTTAACCGAGCTCCAGGCAGTCATAGCGGTCTTTACCGCATTTCCTGCCTGAGCTTTTAATCTCTTTACTGACAGTGCTTACATTGCCCAATCTGTTCCCTTATTAGAAACATGTGGACTGATCAAACTTGCCTCTCAGACTGGTGGTCTTTTCCTCCAATTACAAGATCTAATCAGAAAACGATCCAAATCCTTTTTCATTGGGCACCTTCGAGCCCACTCTAACCTACCCGGCCCACTTGCAGAGGGCAACCGCTTAGCAGACCTAGCCACAAGACCTCAGGCTTTTGCCTATTCAATAAATACTGATGCCCCCAGTCCGATTGACCAAGCACAGAAGGCACACCAATTCCATCATCTTAATGCTCACACGCTTCGCCTTATGTATAAGCTTACTAGAGAACAAGCTAGACAAATTGTTAAGGCCTGCCCTACGTGCACTCTGCACCTTCCTACACCTCATCTGGGAGTTAATCCTCGTGGCTTGATTCCAAATGCCCTATGGCAAATGGACATCACACATTACCCTAAATTTGGAAATCTTAAATATATACATGTCAACATTAATACATATAGTGGATTCATATTTGCCACCCTGCAATCTGGGGAAGCTACTAAACACGTCATTGCTCATCTCCTCACTGCCTTCTCAGTGCTTGGCTGCCCACAACAAATTAAAACAGATAATGGTCCTGGCTATATCAGCTCTGGCTTCTCCAAATTTTACAAACAATTTACAATAACACATATAACGGGAATCCCATATAATCCACAGGGACAAGGCATTATAGAAAGGGCTAATCTCACACTTAAAATTACTTTAGACAAAATAAAAAAGGGGGAATGGTATCCTACTAAGGGGTCTCCTAGAAATCTGATATCACATGCACTATTTATTCTTAACTTCTTAAATTTGGATGCCAAAGGTTTATCTGCAGCCAATCGTTTCTGGCAACCAGAGACGCAACGACAATTTGCCTCGGTGATGTGGAAAGACCCCCTGGACCACTCATGGCACGGGCCGGATCCTGTACTTATCTGGGGCTGAGGATCGGTGTGTATTTACTCCAAGGAAATGAAGTCAGCCAGGTGGCTCCCAGAACGCCTAGTAAAACAAGTTGATAGGTGTGCTGATGATGCCGATGACCTGACGTTGTCCAATCTTAACCAGTTAACAATGGCACCTACAATTACAATCTAATAATCATCAAGAGTATAGTATAATTCAATTTGGCTAGTTATATTTGGGTGCACCCTAATTTTACACACTGTCTTATATGTTTGTCTATTGTCTGTTGTTTGTGTTTGTACAGTTGAGCTCAATATGTTCCTTCCTCTTCAAAGGATATTCGCCTATTGTTAAATTGACTTATAGATAATATTATTAAACTAAAGACATGCTTTTCTTCCCAGGTTGTTAATTGATCAAAGTACCACTGAAATTTATTTTATGAAAGTGACGTGCATTGTTACCCACACGCAACAATCAAATTACAATTAACAGTTATAAAATAAAAAGATATATATTCTTAATTGTTTGTCAAAACGATTATAGATGGGAACTCCCTTTGATGAATATAGAAGTGGCCACCCAGAAAATGATTATTCTGGTCTTAATTCATTAAAGGGACCCCCTAGTAAATTTTATATTATATAATCTTATGGGAGACATATCACAATGAATATTATCTAAATATGTTATAAATTGATTGTATTGGTTGTCCTTGATATTTAAGCACTAAATATGTTGTTACAAAACGTTCATATTGGTTAAGTTCTGAATATGTTATTGTAGCATGTCCACATTGGTTATCTTCAAAAGCTTAATCAGGGTAGCTTAACTCTCTTATTCACAGTCTAGCCTTAAATGAACATTGCTGTTTTTATGCCAACAAATCTGGGATCGTCAGGGGAAAAATTCGCGAACTTCAGGAAGATTTAAACAGATGACGACAAAAATTCACTCAAAATCCCCTCTGGACTGGCCTCAATGGTTTCCTCCCTTATCTCCTCCCTTTGCTGGGACCCTTATTGGGTCTACTCTTGCTCATTTCTTTAGGGCCCGTACTTTATAACAAAATCATGGCCTTTCTTAGAGCCCAGATAGAGGCAATAAAAACAGCGCCCATACAGGTCTACTATAATAGATTGGCAATGGCTGACCAGGACGAATGTCGGACCATCGATTAGGTCCTTGCCGTGGCGAAGTGTTCTCGCCCCACCTGGTGAGTGGGCTGGCAAGCCAATGACGGGCAACTGAGCAAGCGTGCCATGCAATGAGAGAGCCCTCGTGTGCCGCCTAAGACAGGTGCCAGAGCCTTGATTCTCTGGTTAACCGATGACGGGTAAGGTGCACGGTGCAGACACGTGTGTTGCTCTGACCCAAGACAGGCTCAGCCCCCGCAGGCTTGGCTCTCCTGACGCCTTTCTAAAATTATAATTTTAAAGGGAGGACCTGTGGGGGGCCTTGCCCCCCCGCTAGAACTCTTGAGTGCCTTTTATGGACATATCCGGGCCTGCTGCAAATCTACCCGGCAACAAGGAAGTAGCCCCAGTACCCTCCTCTTGCTCCTCCCCTCTAGCCCTACGGTATATATGTTGTAACAGCTTCTGCAATAAACGAGACTTGATCAGAAACCTGTCTTGTCTCCATCTCTCGTGTCCCCTGTCCCCTCTCATCCTCGCTCCCCCTCTAGGGTCTCCGTTGACTTACCCGCGGGCCGGGACACATTGTCACTTCACTCTTTTTATTATTTCCTTGGCTATGTGTGCAAAAGCCTTTTAATTTCATGAAATCTCATTTGTCAGTTCTTGCTTGTATTTCCTGAGCTGTTGCATCCTGTTCAGGAAATTAGTGTCTGTCCAAATATTTTGAAGAGTTTCCACTGTGTTTTCTTCCCTTCCTTTCAGTTTCAAGACTTACATTAAGATCTTTAGTCCGTTTTTGAGTTGATGTTTCCATAGAGTGAGGCATTGGAATCTAGTGTCAGTCTTCTACAAGTTGTGCCCAGTTTCGCAGTCTCATTTGTTGAAAGAGGCTCTTTTGTCCAGTGTAAGTTTTAGCTACTTTGTTGAGGACAAGATGGCTGAAAGTGCATAGGCTTATGCCTAGTTCATCTATTTTTATCTATTGAACAACACCCCTCTGTTTGAGTTAGGGTAGAGAAGGAGATGAAAAAAGAATTGAAATGTGTTATGTACATGTACCAATTCTCCAAAAGGAAGGTAATGATTGTGTACTGCAACCATCCACTAATAAAAAATAAAATTTTTAAGGAAACAAATCTATAGCTATTTGCAAATCAGGTGTTGTGGTTCATCAACCATTGTTTTTCTTGCTTGGGACCGCACTGCCTACTCAATATTTTCCATATAATTTCTTTCATATAGAATTTGACATTTTTTCTCCATCTTTGAATGATCTGTGAATAATCTGTCATTGGTATCTTGATGATTACTTTTGCTAGTATGGCCATTTTAACAATAGTAGATCTCCCAAAACAAGTGCATGGGAGGTCTTTGCATCATTTAGTGCCTTCTTCCATTTTTTCAATGATTTAAAAATTTCATTATGGAGCTCTTTTACTTATTGGGTATGTTTATTCCTAGACATTTTAGAGTGTGTGCGTGCGTGTGTGTGTGTGTGTGTATTGTGAATGGATTTTTTTTCTGTATCTTTATTAGTGAATTTGTGATTATTATACAGGACACCTACTCATTTTGTATGTTGATCATGTTTCCTGCTACCCTGCTGGATTTATCAGTAGAAGACACTTAGTGGAGTCTAGAATTTTCTAGTTATAAAATCATGTCACCTACACCAGGAATAATTTGAGTTCATTGTTCTCTGTTTATCTCACTTTTATTTCCATCCCTTGTGTATTTATTCATGGTGAAGATTCCATTACCATATTGAATAAGAGTGATGAGAATAGAGGCCTGGGTCATGCTCAAGAGTTTCAAGGAGATCTTTCAGAATCTCCCCCACCCATTATGATGTTGAGTCAGGGCTTGGCAATATAACCATTTTTATGCTGACATATGATTCTTCTATAATTACTTTACTCAGTACTTTAATCATGAAGAAATATTAGATGTTACTGAAGAATTTTCTGCATCTGTTCAGAGCATCATATGTTTTTAAACTTTGATTCTACTTATTTGATTTTGTATACATTTTGATTTCTGTATTTTGAACACACTTTGCATCCCAGGAATGTGAGAAACACGATCAAGTTGCATGATTTTTAATGTGATATTGGGTTCTATTTGCAGATATTTTATTGAAAACTTTTGCAACTGTGCTCATCAAGGATATTGTTTGTTTGTTGTGGTGGTGGTGTCTTTATCAGATTTGGGTAGTAGGATAATAATGACTTCATAGAATATGTTTGGAAATATTCCTTCACTGAATTTAATGGAATAGTTTGAGGGGCATTTGAATAATTTCCTCTTTTAAAATCTTGTAAAATATGGAAAAGAATCTTTCCAGTCCTAGGGAATTCTTTATTAGGAGACTACTACTGCTTCAATCTCATTGCTTATTACTGATATATCTGAATAATTTATAGCTGCTTGTTTCAGTAAAACATATGTATCTCAAAGTTGGTCCATTTCTTCTTTCTATATTTTGTAGATTTTTGGCATACACTTTTTCAAAACATTCTCAATGATCCTTGGGGTTTCAGTTTGTCTGTTGCATTATTTCAGTTTTCACCTCAAATTTTGTTTATTTGGGATCCTCTGTTTCTTAGTTTTACTCAGTTTCTTCATTTTCTTTACCACTTTAAAAACCAACTCTTCATTTCATTGATTCTCTATAATGTTGTTTTGGTTTCTGTTTAATTTACTTCTGCTTTGATCCTTATTCTTGCTTTCTTTCTATTGATTTGAGTCTTGGTTTGTTCTTATTTGCCTTCAGCTTTAAGATACATCATTAGGTAGCTAATTTATGTGTCTTTGTTTCCTAATGCAGGAACTCATAGCTATAAACATTCCTCTTACAACAGCTTTCAAAGTGTCTCCTGATTCTGTTAGATTGTGTCTCTTTTCAATAAATTACAGAAATTTTTTAAAGATCTCCCTAATTTCTTCCATGACTCATTGCTATTACAAAAGTGTATTGTTCAAGCCTTGTGTAGTGGAGCACATCTGTAACCCAGCTACTCAGGCAAAGCAGGAGATCCCCAAGTATAAGGACATTCTTGGCAATTTAACCAACTCTAAGTAAAAATAATAATTTAAAATACTAGAGCTATAGCTCAGTGGTATAGCACTTGCTTAGCACGTAGGAGGTCTGGCTTCAGTGCTCAGAGCTGAAAAACTAAAAAATGTGTCAATCTTTACGTGTTTATATATTTCTGCATTCTCTCTTGCAATTGGTTTCTTCCTTTATTTCATTATGTTATGATAAGACACAAGAAATTCTCCCCTTTTTTCATAGTATTAAATCCTATTCAGTGTCCTAAAATGTAACCATTTTGCAGCACGGTTTATAATAGCTAAAATATGTATCCAGCTCAATTGCCCATCAACTGGAGACTGGATAAAGATGTGGTTTTTTTTTTAATAAAATGGGTACTACTCAGCCATAAAGAATGAGAAACTAGAGACATTTATGGTGAAGTGGGTGCACATTGAGGACATAACCTTAAGTGAAATAAATAGGACATACATGTGTAAATACCAAATAGTTTCTCTGGTGTGAGAAACTGAAACTATAAATGAGGATCAAAATATATAATAGATAATGTCAAAGAAGAAGAAAAAGTCCAAAGGGGAAGGGTGAAGGGGAGGGGATGGGGAAAGTAAAGAAGGGAAAGAAATAAATATGAGAAAAGGAAAAAACAGAAACAAAGTTTTTGTAAATAGGGAGGGGTGGAAGGGTTGAAGGGAGGGCAGGGGAATGGGGAAAACATAAGAACAAAGATATATCATGTAAAGGTACAAATTCCTAAAGATGAATGCTATCATATTGTATACCTAAAATGCACCAATAAACTTAATGAATTAAAAAAGTAACCATTTTGGAGAAAGGTTGTTTGTGCCAATAGTGAAAAGGAATACACATCCTTCAGCTTTTGCACAAGATATTCTGCAGATGTCTGCTAATCAACTTGATCTATAGTTTAGCTTAACTGTAATGTTCCTTTGTTGATTTGTTGTCTGATGACCTATATATTGGTGAGAGTGGTGTAGTAGGGTCAACTTGTATTATTTTATTGGGGCCCATCTCTTCTTTCATGTCCTGTAGAGTTTATACTATAAAATTGGGTGCTCCAGGCCTCTGACACTCCACACATGTCCATGTGCAATTGTTACATCTTCGTGTTGGAATGTTCCTTTTATCAATATGTGGTGTCTATTCTGACTAATCTTGAGGAGATGGAAAGTGGAAGAAGATTTTTTTTTTAAAGAACACATCATATTATGTACATGAGGCCACTCCCAGTGAATCTAAACTTTGTTACTACCAACAGGTACTAATAAAATTAAAAGTACACAAAATAAAGATGTGGCAGACCAGCAACCTGAAGTGGTGAGAGCCATGGAGGAACACAGCAGCCGAGAGCCAAGTGCGCTTATGTTGGAGTGGCCTTTATAAGAGTAGTCATCAAATAATCAGGGAGGATCCTGGGACAAATGGGCCCAGTCCACCAGGGAGAAAGGGGAGAGAAAGGAAGCAATGAGCAGGTCTTTCACAGCCACTGGCCAAGTCACACACCCTTCTGGCTGGCATAAGTAAAATGAGGCACTTACTTCTCAACTGTCTAATTTCCTCCCTGAGAGAGTTCATCCTACCTCATTTTAAGGGAGCAGAAAGATGATAATCCTCTTCTGTAACTTCTTGGCAGCTGACCCAGGGCATCTGACTGCCTACCCAAGGAATAAAACTCTCACACTGACTGCCTCAGTGAGATGTGGGTTAACAGGGCCTCCTCTGGATAACAATTGGAAGAGATACCTAGTGGAAGCATTGTGCCATCATCAGCTTAACATGGAAAACACACACTTTAACAAGAGGTTAAAGATACAACTACTATAACTACTACTAAAGTGTATTACTTAGGTTCCTCACTCCACTGCCATTATAACTTGAGCTTCTGTAACAGCAAGAGTGCATTCCTCCCAGTGCTTCTGGTCTGAGAGCAGCCTCCAAACTGCTTCTTGTCTTGTTCATAAGGACAAACTATTGTCAATACCTCCTACACTTTGAAATCTTACACCACCACCTTCTCCAGAGCAGCCATACTCTGTTAGAACAGTAACTTCACCTCACAAACACCCATCATCCTGTAAATTGGAGATATTCTCTCCAGGGGCAAATTCCTCATCTGGTCATCACAAGGACATAACTGCCCCACTGAACTCCTTAAATTACCAGTCACTACTCTAAGACCCAGTGACCCCTGGACTGGAATTAGCCAATCAGCATTCACTTCTATGTCTCTTGACCTTAAAAATAGAGCCCAGATCAGATGCACTCACACTTGGAAACACAGTCCAGATACCTCCTTGGATAGCAGAGCAGCCCATTAGCAAGTCCAAAGTGTGTGAGGAACTTAATTGCAAATTCCTTTCTAGTCTGACAGTGCCATTCATTCTCTGGCTACAAGACCTACTCTGCACCAAAACTGTCACCAAAGAAACAGGGTGAGAGTGAGGAGTCCAGAGTATATGACTCCCTCCTCAAGGCCTGGGGAACTTTAGAAGTCAAAGATGAAATGGCCTTTGGAGACATCCCAGAGGTCAGGAGTGGATTTCTGTGAGCAGCAGATCACTAGCTGCACACACAGAGAAATATACAGCTACATTCTCAGGCACCACACCTCACTGGGATTGGCAACTTTAATTTGGAAATAGCTATCATGCTTTAATTCTGATCATTAGCAGCAAGAAAAGATCTCATCCTTATCTGAGGGGAAGAGTTATAATCCTGGATTATGTGAAGCTAAACCTCATGGTTGCAAACAAACAAACAAGGGCATTACATAAAATGGATTAATAGGTTCCACCCATGCAAAAACCACACCAATTGAAGTTGGCATTTCCCGGTGTTTGTGAGAAGGTGTGCTCCTTGCCCACAGCACACTCTCACAACGTTTATGTCTGACAGCAATTCTTCATTGCTTAACTAAAGATAGAGGAATGAGCTCCATGAAACTGCAACCCATCTTGCCCTATGGCCAGCTAAGGGGTAAGCCTGCAGCCTCCTCCTGCTTTGCATGTGCATCCTGCCAACCTCAGCATTTCCTGCAGAGGGACACACAATGGGCCTATGCAAGGCAACAACTTCCCACTAAAGTGTTGCTGCCCTTCTCACTATCAGCCTACCAGAGGGCCTTGTGGAGACCAAAACAACACAGACAGTGACTGAATGCCAAAGGGGGCACACAGGCACAGCTCCAATACCCACTGCCTCAGTGCTGTCCTGGCACCCAGAGCCACCCCAGTACAAACACCTAGTGAGCTCTTCAAGCTACAACAATGCACATTTACTATCCAAAATCAGAATAGAACATAGTCAGATAAAAAGACTCTTGTTAGGAGAAAAATGACCTATGTGAGTCGAGAAGAATCATAGATTTACCTGACACAAGCTCTCCATAGAAGTGGGTCAGTATATCTGGATTCTAGGAACACCCCAAAGGGACTTGAAATGCTGCTGCCTGGGCCCCTCTAGTCTCTCAAGAGGATTGGGTCCACTGCTCCAGAGCCTGACACCTGCTATAGCTAATAACCTTCCTGGATCCACTCTGGGCTGCTCTTTCGAGTGTAAGCCATAGCCAAAGTCACTGCACATTTCAACTTCCTTTCTCAAACTTAAACCCTGGCAAAACTTACACAATTTAAACTATGACAAAATCTCACCATTTAAAATTCTTATTGAAAAATATTCTCTCTTCATAATCATCTTTCTTTACATCTCATTACTTTCCCTCCCTAAATCTACACTCTGAAATGCTCCCAACAATACTGTGATTCTGGACAAAATAGTATTTATGCCAACAAAATAAAAATGTTTCACCTTTCCTATAGTTTTTCATTAAAACTGAACCCAATTTGCCATCAGACAGAATTTTAAACCCAGAACAAAAGTACCACTCATCTGTGTGTACCTTCTAACAGAAGAGCTTGATACTGCACCAGTTGTCATCTAGTCATTTACTATTGTTCTTCTGCCCTTAAGATTAAGTCTGACCCTATGGAGGAGAATCTACTTTCAAAGATTTGCTGAGGGACATCACAGTAGCTTTTCTCACAGTGGGGCTGGCAGTTTTAGCCACTGCTATGGTTAATCCAGTACCATTGCATCTACATAGTTGGAGGAGTACCAGCCAGGCCACAACTTCTAGTCTCTGACTAATGCCTTTTATGAACACACTATATCCCTCGGAGTGACATTGGGTAACAATAAGATTTATCCATATCAGACAAACCAGGCCCACTAGATGTCACCAAACCTATGACTTCCTGAGACCAGGAAGTGCCTCTGTTCACCCATCAATGCAAATAACAGGAGCTCAAAGTGAAGGCCGCAAACTTTGGTGACCCACATGCTACATGAGCTAAATAGAGCATTTCTAGACAGAGTTTTGTAACATATATCATAGTGTAGAAAAACACATTTTTTTTTACTTGCCATGTCAGTTGTTACTCAGGTCTCCTCTTCTGTTTGAAGCCTATAAGATTCTCAGACTTTGTCAGTCAAAGTGCTGACTCCACTTTTTAGAAAAGTATTCTGATCCTGACCTTCAGAAGTGGTACTGTCCTGCCGACCCTTTCTAAGTACATTGGAACATTCCCCTTCCAACTGCCTTCTTTCAAAATACGCATGGATGCCTACTCTGCTAACAGTTGTGATGCCACCAGACAATGCCAACAACAGTCTGCAGCATTCAAGAAACTAAACTAATCAAAACATATCTGAAGACTAAAAAACAAAAAATTGCAAGTTAATTCATGAAGCAGGGCCCTGCAAAGAGGGGGAGGTTAATAATTTTACTCTCAATGTAACCAGCAAACTAAAACTGATCAGAAGAAAAAGGTCACTACATGCTTATTGAAGGGATGATCCAACAAGAACAAGTAACACTTTCAAATATGTATGCCCCCCTGCCACCCCAACACATTTGCTTAGAGACAGCATCTCTCTGAGCCACACTGTCCCTGGAAAACACTGCACGGTTTGAGCATATATCTGGATCTTAAAAGTTTCACAGCAAAATGAGCCCGGTTGAAAACAGAATATAAGATATAGAAGATAGGATTGTGGTTAGTGACCATGAAAAGAAAGATTTTTTTAAAAATAGTAATGGACCATGAGATATTGATCTAGCAGCTCCTAGATGATGCAAAGAAGTATAACATAAGACTGATAGGAGTCCAAGGAAAAGCTCAAGAAAGTACAAATGACATAAGCTGTTGATAGCAGTAATGGCAGAAAATTTCTCAAGCAGAGGAAAAGAATTTCACACACAAATAAGTGAGGCATATAGGCCTCTAACAAGCCATGATAAAAAAAAAAAATCTACACCTCGACATATAGTAGTTAAGATCCCAGAAACCCAACAGAACAACAAAATCCTATAAGCAGTAAGAGAAAAGAAACAAATCACCTACGAAGGAAAGCCCATCAGGATCACAGCAGACATTTCAACACAAACCCTCAAGTCAAGGAGAGCCTGGAGTGAAGTATTTCATGCCTTAAAAGAAAATAACCTCCAACTTAGATTGATGCATTCTGGAAAATTATATTTCAAAATTGATGGAGAAATAAGATACTTCAACAACAAAGAACACCAGAGAAACTTCATAACAAAACAGCACTCCAAACAATTCCAAACAATATTCTAGAAAAAGACAATGAGGGTCACTATTCCATGAGGGCCAACAAAGCAAAGCCACCAGGCAAGGCCAAAAATTAAAGGGAAAGGGGAGGGGGATATAAAAATAAAATAGCCAACAACAGGAAAATATCATGACAAAGACAAGTCTATATGTATTAGGTATACCCATCAATGTTAATGACCTCACTTCACCAATAAAAAGAAAGAGACTGGCAGAATGGATTAAGAAGCAAAATCCAACACTATGTTGTATACAAGAAACACACTTAATTCAAAAGGAAAAACATAGACTGACAGTAAAAGGATGGAAAACAATTCTCCCTGTGACAGCAAGCCAGAAAAGAGGGATAGCTATCTTATTTGCAGACAAAGTAGATTTCAAACCAAAGCTAATAAAGAGAGACAAAGAAGGTCACTACATACTTGTAAAGGGAACAGTCCAAGATGAAGTGATGAGAATAATAAATGTATATGCACCAAATACTCATGTAACCAACTATATAAAAGAAATATTAACAGATATGAAAAGTCAAATAAGCACTAATACAATAGTAGTGGGGAACATCAATACCCAACTGTCACAATAGAGAGATTATCCAGACAAAAAGGGAACAATAAATACTAGAAGTAAACCAAACTTTTGAACAAATGGACTTAATAGATATCTAAACAGTGTTCCATTCTACAAAATCAGAATGCACATTCTTTTCAGGTGTACATGGGTCATTTTCCAAAATAGACCACATGCTATCTCATACAACATGTTTAAATGAATGCAAAGGAGTTGAAGTTATCCTCTGTGAATTATCAGACCATAGTTTAATTAAAGTGGAGATCAATAGCATAAGAAGCCACAAGAACTTCACAAACACATGGAAATTGAACAGCACCCTACTGAAAACCAATGGGTCGCAGAGGAAATTAAAGAAGAAATTAGACAGTTTCTACAATTAAATGATAATGCCAGTACAACATACAGGAATCTATGGGACACAGTGAAAGCAGTTCTATGAGGGAAATTCATAGCAGTGAATGCCTATACAAGGAAAACAGAGCAAGCTCAAATAAACAACCTAATGCTGAACCTCAAGCTCCTAGAGAAAAGAAGAGAATGACAAACCAAAAGCTCATATAAGGAAGGAAAGCATAAAGATCAGAGCAGAAATTAATGCAGTGGAGACTAAGAGAATGATACCAAAAAAATCAATGAATAAAAACTTGGTTCTTTGAAAAAATAAATAATATAAACAAACCCTTAGCCACTACTATAAACAAAGGAAGAAAAGGCTCAAATCCATGCAGTTAGGAATGAAGAGAGTGAAATCACAACAGATGTGGATCAGATGAGGATCATTAATACCTACTTCAAGAACCTGTACTCCAATAAAATGGAAAATACAGATAAAATGGAAAATACTGAGAAAATGGACAGATTCATAGATACAGATGAATTACCAAAGCTGAAAGAAGATATAAAAATTCTAAACACCCCAATTTCTATCAGTGAAATTGAAAACATAATTTAAAATTTATCAACAAAGAAAAGCCCAGATCTTCATGGCTTTAGTGCTGAATTCTACAAGAAATTTGGGGAAGAGCTAATGCCACTGCTTCTCAAACTCTTTAATAAAATTAAAAAGGAAGCAATACTCCCAAATTCATTCTTAGAAGCAAACATCACTTTTATTCTGAAAACAGAGAAAGACTTATCCAAAAAAGAGAACTATAGGCCATAGTTCTAATGAGCATAGATGCAAACATCCTCAATAAGATACTGGCAAACAGAATACAAAGGATCATCAAGAAGATCATACATAATGACAAAGTGGAATTCATCCCAGGGATGCAAGGATGGTTCAACATATATAAATTAATAAATGTAATACACTATATTAAGTGAGTTGAGGACAAAAACCATGTGATCATCTCAAGACATGCAGAAAAAGCATTCAACAAAATTCAAAACCCATTCATAATATAACCCCTAGAGACAATTGGAATAAATGGTCTTTATCTCAATCTGATTATGGCTATCCATGAAAAACCAATAGCCAACATCATATTACATGGTCAAGAACTGAAATCTTTGAAGCTAAATCAGAAACAAGACAAGGATGTCCACTATAACCACTCCTGTTCAGTATAGTTTTGGAAATGTTACCCAAAGCAATTGGACAAGAGAAAAAAAATAAAAGGAATAAAGAAAGAAAAGGAAGAAGTTAAACTGTCATTATTTGCTAATGACATAATACTCTACATATAAGACTCCCAAAACTCTGCTAAAAGATTTTTAGACTTAATTGACAGATTGAGTAGAGTAGCTCGATAAAATGTCAATACTCAAAAATCAATAGCCTTCTTGTACACAATTAACAGACTCACTGAGTGAGAAATTGGTAAAAAAATTCCTTTCACAATAGTATCCAAAACCTGAAATATCTAGGAATCAATGTAATGTAGGAAGCAAAAGACCTCTACCTTGAAAACTACAGCACTCTGAAAAAAGAGATTGAAGCAGATATAAGAAAATTGAAAAACGTCACCTGTTCTTGGGTAGGAAAAACCAATATAGTGAAAATAGCCATACTTCCAAAACTGCTGTATAGATTCAATGCAATCCTGATTGAAATTCCAACAGCATGCTTCACAGACCTTCAGAAAACAATTTGGAACAAGAAAAGAACTAAATAGAAAAAAATGATTCTGATAACAAAGATATGACAGTGGTATCACAATCCTCAACATGAAACTGTACGACTACAAAGCCACTGTAAGAAAAACAGTATCACACTGGCAAGAAACAGATCTGAGGACAAGTGGAATAGAGTAGAAGTTTCAGAAAGAGCTCCAGACACACTCAGCCACCTTATTTTGACAAAGGAGCCAACCATACTCACTGGAGGAAAGATAGCCTCTTTAATTACTTGTTCTGGGAAAAGTTGAATTTCAACCTGCCAGAGATAAAAACTAGACCCATATCTTTCATCATGCACTAAACTAAAATCAAAATGGATAAAATATATAAATATTAAAACAGAAACACTAAACTTGCTGGAAGATAGGTTAAATGGAACTCTTGCTGACATTGGCATAGGGAAAAAAACTTTTGAACAAAACCTCAGTAGCACATGAACTAGCACAGAAAATCAACACCTGGGATTTCATCTTATTATACAGCTTCTGCATTGCAAGAGAAACGACCAACAAAGGTAAGAGACAGCCTACAATGTGGGAAAAATTTTTACCTGCTGTTCCTCAAAGGACTGCTATCTAGAATATAAAAAGAACTTTAAAGCAACTGACCCCCCAAATGTAAAGACCCCAAAATAAGCATCTGAGATGAACAGACATTTCTCAAAGAAGTACAAGCAGCAAATAAACATATGAAAAAATGTTCAAGATCATTTGTCATTCAAGAGATACAGATGAAACAGCACTGAGAGTCCACTTCACTCCAGAAAGAATGGCTGCTACCATGCAATCAACAAATGATAAATGCTGGCTGGGTTTGGGGGAAAAAGGAACCCTTCTCCACAATTGGTGGGAGTGCACACTGGTGTAACCACTATGGAAATCAATATGGAGATAACTCAAACAACTAGGATTAGAAGTACCATTTGACCCAACTATTCCCCTTCTGGGTATCTTCCCAATATAATTAAAGGAATCATACCACAGCAATAGATGTGCACCCATATTCATAGCAGAACAGTTTGTAATAGCTAAAACCTGGAAACAGCCCAACTGCCCATCAACTGGAGACTGAATAAAGATATGGGATTTTTTTTTATTAAATTGGAGTACTTCTCAGACATAAAGAATGAGAATGTAGAGACATTTATACCTAAGTGGATGCACATTGAAGTCATACTCTTAAGTGAAATAAATAGGACACACATCTGTAAATACCAAATATTTTCTCTGGTGTGAGAAACTGAAAGTATACATAAGGATCAAAATATATAATAGATAATGTGAAACAGGAAGAAAAGTTCTAAAGGGGATGAGGGAGGGATAGGGGAAAGGAAAGAAGGGAATGGAAAAAATAGGAGAAAAGAAAGAAACAGAAACAAAGTCTTTGTAAATAGGGAGAATTGGAGGGGTTGAAGGGAGGGCAGGGGAATGGGGAAATAATAAGAACCAAGATACATCATGTAAATGTATAAATTCCCAATGATGAATGTCATCATGTTGTATACGTAAAATGTAGTGATAAATTTAATGAATTGAATATATATATATGCACCAAATAGTGCAGTATCTATCTTCATAAACAAATAATGATAGAAACAAAAGATCAAATAACTAACACAATCACAGTGGGTGACATTAATACCCAAATTTCACAAGCAGGTGTTTCAACTAAACAAAAAATCAGTGAGTAAATATAAGATCTGAACCACGTCCTTTAACATATGGCTAAATATGTATCTACAGAGTATCTACCCCTGTTAAAGAGAACACACATTCTTCTCTGCAGGACTTGGAACTTTCTCCAAAATAGACCACCTACTACCCCACAAAGCCTGCTTAAATAAATATAAAAGAATCAAAATCACTCCATGCTTACTATCAGACCATTATGCAGTGAAAGTACAAATCAACTATAGAAGACACCACAGAACATTTAGAAACACCTCAAAAATTAATAACACACTCCTGAACATCCAATGGATCATAGAAGAAATCAAAGAAATTAAACAATTTTAGGAGGCAACCAACAATGACAATACAACACACTAGAACCTGTGGGACATGGTAAAAGTTGTTGTAAGAGTGAAGCTTACTGTATTCAGTGTTGTATTAGAAAAACAGAGCAAGCCCAAATAAGACAATTAGGAACTTTAAGAAACTCAAAAGAAAATAAACAAGCCAAGCCCAAACTAAAACTAAGGAAGGAAATTATAAAGATCTGAGAAGAAATTAATGATCTTGAGATTTAAAAAAAAACACAAAGAACCATCAAATTGAAGAGCTGATTCTTTCAAAGAATAAACAAAATAGATAAACCATTAACCAAGCTTACCAAAAGAAAGAAAAAACCCACAACACTGCAATTAGAAATGAAAAAAGACAAAATAGAAATGGACACCATTTAAATATGTAAGATTTTATAACTATAAAATTATATTCTAACAAGTTGGAAAATCTTGAAAAAATGGACAAATTTCTAGATGCTATGTCCTACCAAAATTAAACCAATAAGACATAAAAATTTTGAAAAATCCAACCACAAATAATGCAACTGAGGCTGTAATAAAAAAAAAAAACCTACCAATTAAAAAGGTCAGGACCTGATAGAGTCACAGCTAAATTCTAGAAAACCTTTAAGAATGTTATATCACCAATATTGGTCCATGAAATTAAAGGGCAAGGAGTGCTCCCAAACTAATTTATGCAAACCACCACCCAGCTGATCCCAAAACCAGACAAAGATCCAACAGAAAAAGCAAACTACAGCCAATCTCCTAAATGAATACAGAGGCCATAGTCCTCAATAATACTTCAGCAAATACAATGCAAAACACCAGGAAAAGGATCATACATCATGACCACGTAGGTTGCATCCCAAGATTGCAAGGATGCTTCAACATTAGCAAATCAATAAATGTAACACACCACATAAACAGAAGCAGGGATAAAACCACATGATCATAACAATAGATGCACAATAGCATCAAGAAAAAATTAAATATCTTGGAATTGACCTCCTCTAGGAACTGAAAGAATGAAAAAACTACTTTCCTTTGAAAAAGGAGATTAAAGAGGATACCATACAATGGAAAGATATCTCCTCCTTCTGAGTAAGTGAAGCAATATCGTCAATATGGGCACACTCTCAAGAGTGATGTACAGATTTAATGCAATCCAAATCAACATATCAACATGATTACTCAGAGAACTAGAAAAAAATTCTAAAATTCATATGGAGTCAGAAAAGATCTGGAATAACAAAAGCAATTCTGAGCAACAAGACCAAAGCAGTTTTCCTAGTAGCATTTGTTAATAGGTTGTCTTTTCTCTCTGTGTGTTTTGGTCACTTTGGCTAAAATCAAATAGCTGAATGTGTCTGGGTATGTTTCTCTACACTCTGTTCTGTTCCACTGATCCACACATCTGTTTTTGTGCCATTACTGTGCCAGTTTTATCACTTCTGCTTTGTGGTTTAACTTCAAGACAGACATTGTGATAACTCTTTCTTTGTCTCTATTTAAAGCATCCTGCTTCACATGTGATTAACTGTAAACATTTTTTTTTTAAATCTCATGTGTTTGGGATAAGTCTTCCACAGATTCTATTTTGAATCCTTTTGTATGGAAACTTGATTGTTTAAAGATCTTGTCTTCATTCCACTAAGGCAAATTTGTCAGGGAAAAGCTGATCTAAAGACAAATAAATTAGGAGGACACTTTCCTGATTCCCTGTAGAATGTTCATCTGTACGAATTTAACCCTGCAGTGATTATCTACATGCAGCAGCACAGGTCTCAGAGGGCCAAAGGGAATAAACCACAAGAGAGTCCCCCAGGCAGCATTCTCCACCCCCATCCACCCCACCCCCAAACTCCCCATGGATTCTCATCAGTCACCCTCTACAATAAATCACAGACCCTCTGAAGAGTCTTTGTTCTTCTTACCCAGATCTCAACATTTGCAGCACCAGATCCTCACCCTCCACACCTGCTCCTCTTGTCTCAGGGAAAAAGAGCTGGTGGGCGTTGGGATATAGCTCCATGGCAGGTATTCAGTTAGTGTGGGGGAGGCTCTGGGTTCAACACGCAGCACCAAAAGAACTAAAAATGTGTGAGAGGGGGAGGTTTGGCTACAGTGTGTTAAAACTTCTTTCTCTTACAGAAAATTCCACCAAGGGTGGTCAGTTTCATCAATTATCTAATGAAGCTGAGTTGTCATAAATATTAGGCAGTAAGATCATAGAGTCAAAAACAAAAGCTTTGGGGAAACATTTTTTTGAGCCCAATAATGGCCTCAATCACCCTCCCCCCAACAGAATAGCATTCAGGAGCATAAAATTATTGGTTCTGGTGAATATATATATATATATATATATATATATATATATATGTGTGTGTGTGTGTGTGTGTGTGTGTGTGTGTGTGTGTGTGTGTGTATACATTTGGAGACTCTAGTGGCAATGGAAAAAGGCAGAAGGAAAAAAGAGAAACAGGAAATTAATTCATCAGTGGGCATATGGAACCTGTAGCAAGAGTCAAGCATCACACTAAATGTCACATAAAGACGGATAAAACAAGACAAAAGAACATAAAACTTCTCATACTCCATATCTCACATGATAATAGAGATGAATAGTTTAATGAAAATTAATGTTTGAACCAATTTTACAGTGTCTGATAGAGTTGTGATGTACTGTATTTCTGTTATCTTGGTGTCCTCCGTCTTGAAGGAAGATGAGTCAAAGTAGGGAAATTCAGGGCTGGTAAACCTCATGTTGCCAGCTTTTTGACAGATGCTCCCTAAGTGATTAATGTGAATGCAGAGCTGAGCAGGGCTCTGACTCACAGGCATTAAGGTAACAGCAGAGTCAGAGGCAACAGGGAGGCAGAGGTGGGAGCTCCTCCTGCCCTGAGCTGCCCTTGAGACACCTGCAGGCCCAGCCTCTGGGTCCCTCCTGCAGAAGGTTGAGGACAGAGGTGCTTTCATCCCTGGCCCTAAGGTGTCTGAGTCCAGTGTCTGCAGAGTCTGGGCTCAGAGATGCCAACTCTGGGTATAAACACTGTGCTGTAGCCCTAGACCAGATGTCCACTGCATCCAAGTTACCCCCAATATCACCCAACCCACTCTCCACACAGGGCTGCTTTTCATGTGTGCATCAAATTAACCCATATGCTGTGCTGCTTGACACACTTTTTCCAAATGCTTGCAAACTATTTGATTAGCACTCTCTTCGAGATTTCCCCAAGGTGATTAAATTTAATGAATATATAATCCTGGGATTTGCTTTCTCTTCTTTTGAAACTTTGTATAGTATTCACCACTCTGATCTGTGGAAGATTTTTCTGATCTGCAAGTATTTTCCAGGACTGCAATCATCTGCAAGTACTTCTAAGTACTGTGGTGTACTAACTCTGGGAATCTAAAGAATTAAATATGTGTTATAATGCAAGATCCTCTTCCTAGTGGATTCACAACGTAGAGCTCAAATGCTGTTGTGAAACCCACTTTTCTGAATAAGATGGATTGTATTAAGCAATAATTCTTATTTTCCCTTGTTCTTTTCTTTACAGTATAAAAATAATTTATGACATTACCAAAAACCTAATAATGCTCTTATATTTTTAGCCTTTGAACAATTATTTTCCAAGCTCATATTTATGTTTTGAAACCACTTCACGTATATATTTTCTCTTTGTGAAATAAAATTGTTCTTCTTAGTGTGAAACAATAAAAATATTTACTGTGTATCTCTACTTTATATTGTCTAGAGAAAGATGGTTATTGAATGAGATGAAAATACAGGAGGATGAATAAGGAAGAGAGACAAAATGTAATGAACATAATATTAGCTGTGGCTGTTACAAAAAAAACATTACATACTGTGTGGTTTAAAAGCAAATATTTTTTTATTTTTTATTTTTTTTGCTTTGTTTTGATATTTTTGGTACCAGGGATCGAACTCAAGTCCTTGTGCTTGCTTAGCAAGCTGCAGAACCACTGAGCTAAATCCCCGGGAACCAAAGCAAATATTTATTTTCTCACAGATATGGAGCTTGAAAAATGCTAGATAAAGGTAACATTACAGTTTGATTTACAGCATTACAGTTTGATTTACAGCCAGGGTTCTCTTCCAGGTTTGCAGAAGGTTACCCCAACATTTGTTTCTCTGTGTCTTCATGTCATAAAAGATATATATATATATATATATATATATATATATATAGAGAGAGAGAGAGAGAGAGAGAGAGAGAGAGAGAGAGAGAGAGGGAGAGAGAGGGGGAGAGAGAGAGAGAGAGACAGAGAAAGAGTGAGCACCACTTCTAAGGCTACAGGCCTGTCAGATGTGGGCTTCATCTGTACTTCTTGTAACATTAGCAACCTCATGAAGGGCCTCAAATACAGACACATGGTGGTGAGGGCTCCAACATATGAATTGTGGAGGCACAGTGAGGTCCTCTGGAAATGACAATGAAGTGTTTATATAAGCTTGTGATGGACAGATGTCCATGTGGGGCAACAGAGCACCATGGAATATCACACAACCATGAAAATGTGCTGTGCTCTAGGTAGTGATGCTGACACTTAGAGTACAACACTGTCTGACAGCAAGCCTGGCCCATGCACTGCTAGCAGCTAAGCATAGAAGTCAAAAGCTACTTCCTGCCTCAGGGAACTGTGAACCAAGAGCCACAAAAGGGGACTCTCCACAGGAGTGTAAGAAGCACATTCTGAATACCAAGGTTTCTTTTAATTAAGCACACTATCATCCAGTTAGATATTTAAATGGACAGGTGTAAAAAAATTAAAAAAGAAAACATCTAAAGCTGATGGGGCTGTTGTTGAGAGATGCCTGTGGGTCTACTGAGTTCTGGGGAGGTTTTTAAGACAGCAAATGTGCTCATCCAAGCAGGACCTGGGGTGAGCTGAGAAGGCAACATCAAACGTGTGCAGTGTGAATGTCCAATAAATATTCAAGGATACAGTATGGCAGGAGGCTTCTCTGTATACTGAGGCTGGAGCTGTGATCTGAAGGTCACTGTGCCCAGAGACAAGAGAGCTAAAGGGGACGTGTGCACACACTGGTCAGGGGCACGTGTCTTCAGCATGCTGCTCAGCACTGCATACCCTCTGCAGTCTCAGTGCTCTGGGTCCCAGCTGGGCACCCTGATTATTTTGTATGGGAGGAAGGGGACCTTGAGCAGGCCAGGATGGAAGGGTCCCCTCACAATCAAAAGTCAGGACCTCAGTGTAGCTGAGGCTGAGACACAGGCTGGACTGCAGAATGAAGTCTCCATGTGTAACTGGAAGGAGACCAAGAGAGGGAGGAAAGAGGTGGGGAGGGGATGAAAAAAGAATTGAGATGTGCTACTTCCTTGCACCAACATCTACTCATCATGCACTCCAGATATCTACTTATAAAAAAAGAAGTAGGACATCTGAAACAGAAAGTGAATCATAGAGCTTGAATATTCATGGCCTACAAAAATTATATCATACTGTTATTTTTTTAAATGCCAAAGGACATGAAAAGTCTGACAAGAGACTAGGGTTTAATGAAATGAGAGAGAAGTGAAAACAGCAGATGAGACAGAGGCACTAGAATGCTGACTTGATGAGGGAACCCATCTTTCACCACTGGAACCTGGTGGTCAACAGAATCCCCTAGGTGACTGAAGATCCCTGATGTCCACCAGAGGCTGTGAGCCAAGAATCAGTTCCTGATGTGAACTTTGGTTGACACAGATCAATTCTGTATCTCACCTGGCAGCAGAACCAGCAGTGACTCAGCTCCTGGAGAGGCTGAACTTCAGTGCAAGGGTGGGGGATCTCTTGAGACCACTCCCCAATATCATGGAGCAGGCACCTGCATCACAGGCACTGGAGGACAGGTGTGAAGGTCCCTCTCATGCACCCCAGCTCCAGGGAAGTGAGCTCCAGGACACGGTACAAATAATTAGATCAAAGAAATAAGTTCTAGTGTCTCCTGTCCATAGGGGTGCCACAGATTACTGTATGTGTTGTATATTTCTAGGAGATAGAACACTGATGTGAGTGTTTTCACCCCCAATAAATAAGAAGTGTGTGAGGAGGTAGATGTGCTTGCCCTGCTTGAACATTAAAGATGTAGTAAAACATCACATGGTGTGCAGTTTTCTTGTCAGAAGAAAAAAGATTCAATCATAGCACATACCCAGAGGAGGCTGAGATTCTGGAAGACCGGGGAGAGGCTGCCCACACCTTTTCTAGTGCCTGGGACACAGACAACCTAAAGCAAGGAAGCCACAAACATGGGAAACAAACACAGGGGACAAACCACAAACCTAGGGAAGGAGACAGATGCATTTCCCATTTTTAGATTTAAATGTGTACTTTTCAACAACCTAATGAGATTTACAAAGACATTGGAGAGTATGACCTATTCAAATGAAAATTAATGGAACCAACAGGAAGAAATCCTGACCAAGAGCTGCTTGAAGATCTACCAGACCAGCACTTTCAAACATTGATCTTTAAGGTGCCCAGAGCATTGAAGGAGAGAAGGAGAAAGTCAGAAAATCAAGGTAGAGAATCTGCTCATTCAGGAGGAGCATGGTCCACACCAACAAATAGAAGGCACCAAACCCACTCTCCAGTGTGTGAACTCCTTGGGGCACATGGCTATAACATTGGTTAATACTTAAGCAGCCACAAGAAGACACTAGGAACGATGATTCATACCTCAATTCATATTGTCTGGGGCCCCCTTTGGGGACTGGCACCCTGCCACACAGTGTCTGGCTCCCAGGCCTTACATCAAAATGCTGATAGAACTATGTTGATGAAACCAAGGTCTTACACCAGCATGAGCAGTAGCCAGAGCCCCTTGGACAATGGCTGCTGTGGCCTCTGAGTGCCTGGATGGCTGGACATGGAGAAGTGAATCTGAGGGAACAAATCCTCTAGGCAGACCTGCACAAGGACAACACTCAGGGGTTCTCTTTCCAAATGAAAGATTTATGCTGTGCATACCTGATCATATGTAGGTAGGGTCATGCTGTGTCCTGACCCGCGGGTAAGTCAACAGAGACCCTAGAGGGGGAGTGAGAATGACAGGGGACAAGAGACATGAGAGATGGAGACAAGACAGGTTTCTGATCAAATCTCATTTATTGCAGAAGCTGCTACAGCATATATACCATAGGGCTAGAGGGAAGGAGCAAGAGGAGGGTACTGGGGCTACTTCCTTGTTGCCAGGTAGACTTGCAACAGGCCCAGACATGCCCGTAAAAGGCACTGAAGAGTTCTAGCAGGGGGGGGCAAGGCCCCCCACAGGTCCTCCCTTTAAAATTATAACTATAGTAGAAAGGCATCAGGAGAGCCAAGCCTGTGGGGGCTGAGCCTGTCTTGGGTCAGAGCGACATACGTGTTTGCACCGTGCACCTTACCCGTCATCGGTTAACCAGAGAATCAAGGCTCTGGCACCTGTCCTAGGTGGCGCACAAGGGCTCTCTCATTGCATGGCACGCTTGTTCAGTTGCCCGTCATCGGCTTGCCAGCCCACTCACCAGGTGGGGCAAGAACACTTCGCCACGGCAAGGACCTAATCGATGGTCCAGCATTTGTCCTGGTCAGCCATTGCCAATCTATGATAGTGGACATGTATGGGTGCTGTTTTTATTGTCTCTATCTGGGCTTTAAGAAAGGCCATGATTTTGTTGTATATTATAGGCCCCAAAGAAATGAGCAGAAGTAGGCCCAATAAGGGTCCCAGCAAAGGGAGAAGATAAGGGAGGAAACCATTGAGGCCAGTCCAGAGGGGATTTTGAGCGAATTTTTGTTGTCGTCTGTTTAGATCTTCCTGAAGTTCGTGAATTTTTCCCCTGATGATCCCAGATTTATTGGCATAGAAACAGCAATGTTCTTTTAGGGCTATGCAAATCCCCCCTTGTTCCGCCACGAGGAGGTCCAGGCCCCTTCTATTTTGAACTACCACCTCAGCCAAAGAATCAATCTGATCTTGTAAATCTGTAAGAGTGTTGGAGAGAGCTTGAGCATCCTTAATCAACTGGTTGGATAATTTGGCATAGGAGTGTAATGCCACTCCGATGCCAGCGGAGCCAGTGGCAAGGGCGCCAGACACCCCTAGCCTCACGAGCAAGGGGACCAGTGAGATGGCCCTTTTATGTTGCCCAGCGATATAGTCAAAGCTGGGCAAGGGCACTGGCTCATCTCCAGGAATGAGGGCAATGTCCGGGAGGACAGTCTCCACCACGCACAGCCCAGTCCAATTAGTGGGGAGGGAGGTGAACGCCAAGCTCCCTTCACAAACAAGCACGTGACCCAGGGCAGGGCAAATGGCGGCAGAGCCACTAAGCGTTACAGAGCAGAGAGAGAAATTTTGGACTCCGACAGGTATATTGAAGCTATCGTTGTGGCCCGAACTTAGATAACAAACTGAGGCATTGAACTGTACTGGCTGGACCCTGAAGGGCAGAGAAAAACTGCAATTGTAACTAGAGCTGTTGGCATAGTCAGTTTGGTCGACAACTGGCAAGGTGAGAGGCAGGGGTGTGCCAAGGGTCAAGCATAGCCAACAATCCGCAGCAAAGGCTGGTTTGAATGTATTGATCAGTTGATAAGTGGCCTCTAAGACACTCAGGGTTTGGACATCAGGGTCTGGGCCTTGAGGTTTGGGAAGGGCCAGTGGATGATAATTTAGGGAGGGGTACATCTCTTGGATGATAGTTTGGAGCTGTTTTTGTACTCGCTCTTCCCTGAGCTGATCTGAAGGCCCACCACCATCAGATATATGAATTGGGGCCTGTGGCGGCCAGCAGACATCTTTGCCGGGACTGCCGCTGCAAGAGGCTTGGCCAAATTTAGGATATCCAGTGGGACTGGAAAAGTCTCAGTCACCCCCGACGGAGCCCCTGTAAGTTTTTTGTAGAACAGCAGTTAGATATATTTTTCCATCGGAATGTGCACATTGTTGGACTTCAATGTAACAGGTAGAATGTTTCTCTGTGGCCATGGTACAGCCGGTAGGCCATGGCCCTGGTTTGCCATTGATTGTTAGTATGACTTTAGGCTTAGTGACACAATCCCATTCTTGGTTATATCCTCCCATTATTGAAGCCTCATAAACCAAGTAGGCAGTCTTGCTGCCGCAATCAGTACTACGGGTGTAACTTGTGGGTATGGGCCCGCCAGAACCCCCGGCACAGTCACAGGGGTTACCAGACAGGGCAATGAGCAGTTGTTCCTTGTTAACTGGTTGAAATCCGCTTTCTGCTGTCGGTGCCAGGAGCAGCAACAGGCCATATAACAGAATCAGGGATGTCATCTTTTTTAACCTGTAAGCAAAATTTCGTCCTGCGATGTAAGCAAGGCTGGGCTGTAGATAAGAGAATTAGGCTAACCTGATTAAGCTTTTGAAGATGACCAATGTGGACATATTACAATAACATATTTAGAACTTAACCAATGTAAACATTTTGTAATAACATATTCAGTGCTTAAATATCAAGGATAACCAATGTAATCAATTTATAACATATTTAGACAATATTCGTTGTGATGTGTCTCCCATGAGATCATAATATAAAATTTACTAGGGGGTCCCTTTAATGAATTAAGACCAGAATAATCATTTTCTGGGTGGCCACTTCTATATTCATCAAAGGGAGTCCCCATAGTCTCTAATCATTTTGACAAGCAATTAAGAATATATATATCTTTTTATTTTACAACTGTTTATTGTAATTTTATTATTGCCTGTAGGTGACAATACACATTACTTTTATAAAATAAATCTCAGTGGCACTTTAATCAATTAGCAACCTGGGAAGGAAGGCATGCCTTTAATTTAATAACATTTATCTGTAAGCCAATTTAACGATAGGCGAATATCTTTTGAAAAGGAAGGAAAAGAAATATTGAGCTCAACTGTACAAACACAAACAACAGACAACAGACAAACATATGAGACAGTTTATAAAATTACGGTGCACTCAAATATATCTGGCCAAATTGAATTATACTATTCTCTTTATGATTATTAGATTATAATTGTAGGTGCCATTGTTAACTGGTTGAAATTGGAAAATATTATGTCATCGGTATCATCAATGCACTTATCAACTTGTTTTACTAAGCATTCTCGAAGCCACCTGGCCGACTTCATTTCCTTGGAGTAAACACACACTGACCCTTGGCCCCAGATGAGTATGGGGTCAGGCCCATGCCATGAGTGGTCCAGGGGGTCTCTCCACATCACAGAGGCAAATTGTTGTTGCATCTCTGGTTGCCAGAAATGGTTAGCTGTGGATAATCCCTTAGCATCCAAATTTAAAAAGTTAAGAATAAATAGTGCATGTGATATTAGGTTTCTGGGTGACCCCTTGATAGGGTACCATTCCCCCCTTTTTATTTTATCTAATGTAATTTTGAGTGTGAGGTTGGCTCTTTTTATAATGTCTTGTCCTTGTGGATTATATGGGATTCCCGTTATGTGTGTTATATCTAATTGTTTGTAAAACTTTGAGAAGCCAGAGCTGGTATAGCCTGGACCATTATCAGTTTTAATTTGTTGTGGACATCCAAGTACTGAGAAGGCAACTAGAAGGTGGGCAATTACATGTTTAGTAGCCTCCCCAGATTGTAGGGTGGCAAATATAAATCCACTACATGTATCAATGTTGACATGTATATATTTAAGATTTTCAAATTTAGGGTAATGTGTGATGTCTATTTGCCATAGGGCATTTGGAGTTAAGCCACTAGGATTAACTCCCAGATGAGGTGTGGGAAGATGGAGGGTGTACGTAGGACAGGTTTTAACAATTTGTCTAGCTTGTTTTCTAGTAAGTTTATACATGAGGCGAAGCATGTGGGCACTAAGATGATGTAACTGGTGTGCCTTTTGTGCCTGGTCAATTTGAACAGGGGCATCAATATGTAGTGAGTAGGCAGAAGCCTGAGGTCTTGTGGCCAGGTTTGGTAGTCGATTACCCTCTGTAAGTGGCCCAGGTAGGTTAGAGTGGGCACGAAGATGTCCAATAAAAAAGGGCTTAGATCTTTTTCTAATTAGACCTTGTAATTGGATAAAAAGGTTACCTGTCTGGGAAACGTTTTTTATCTGTCCACATGTTTTTAACAGAGGTATCAATTGGGCAATGTAAGCACTGTCTGTAAAAAGATTAAAGGCCTCTTCAGGGAAGGCCGAAAAAACCACTGCGACTGCATGTAACTCGGTCATTTGGGTGGAGGAACAACTGGTCTGGAATTGGATGGTGTTAGTGTTCTACACATAGGCAGCCATCTCTGTGGAGGAACCATCTGTGAAGATCAACAGGGCCTCAGTTAATGGAGTAGGCGAGGTGACCTTTGGAAAAATAAAATCATGTCTATTGGCAAAATCAATGTTTATCTGGAGGATAATGATTATCTATAAGGCCTGTATAAGAGGCGAGGGCAATTGGCCAAAAGTCAGTAACTTGCATAAGCCAATCAATTTGTTTTTTACTGTAAGGTTGGAGGATAATGTCAGGCTCCTTTTCAAAATGGCACTTTTCAAGGTGTCTGTCTCCGGCAATAAGGTCAGAAACGGCCTTACAATAGGGGGTGATGACCCGTTTGGGCAAAACGGGAAGGTGCACCCACATGAGGGGTGTGGTCTGCCAAAAAACAGCAGTGGGGGAAAGCGTGGTCTTGCAGATAATATATTGTAGCGGTAAGTCATAATCCATAAAGGTAACAGTTTGACAAAGAATTGTTTGTTCTACCAAGGTGATGGCCTCGCGACCGGCGGGGGTGAGCTCCTGAGGTGAGGAGGGGTGACTATCCCCTTGTAGGATATCATAAAGGGGCCTTAGTTCTCCTTTAGCTAATTTAAGATAGGGCATAAGCCAATTTATATCTCCAAGCAATATTTGAAAATCATGAAGAGTTTTTAGGGTATCAAGGTGAAGGGTAAGTCTTTGGGGTGAAATGTGGGGTCCAGCCATTTGCAAACCTAAAAAGGTATAAGGGTCTTTTAACTGTACCTTATCGGGGGCAACCTGGAGGCCACGAGCCTCAAGGGCTCGGCGGAGCTCGGCATAACAGGTTAAAACCTCATTGCTATGTTGTCCAGCAAGCAGAATATCATCCATATAGTGTATAACATACATTTGGGCCCAAGATTCACGTACGGCCTGAATAGCTGAAGCTACAAAGGACTAGCAGAGCATGGGGCTATTTGCCATGTCTTGAGGGAGCACCCGCCATTGGAAGCGTTGTATTGGAGCACAGAAATTGATCGTCGGAAGGCTAAATGCGAAGCGTTTTTGATCAGCAGGGTGTAAGGGAATGGTGAAAAAACAGTCTTTTAAATCAATGACAACCTTATAATATCCAAGGGGGATGGCTACCGGTGAGGGAAGACTGGGTTGTAAAGGTCCCATAAATACCATGGTCTTATTGACTGCTCTAAGATCTTGCAAGAGTCTCCATTTTCCTGACTTTTTTTTTAATGACAAAGATGGGAGTATTCTATGGGGAATTGTTGGGGATGATATGGCCAGCGTGAAGCTGTTCCTGTACCAGCTGCTGAGCCGCTAATAACTTATCTTTGGAAAGGGGCCATTAATCGACCCATACCGGATCATCTGCGAGCCAGGTGATCTTTTCAGCATGGTCCACAGGAGTGTCAATGACCCCTATGGAAAATGGCCTAACCCTGCTCGGGGGGGTCGAAGGACTGGCTCAATGGGCTGTATAATACCTGTAGAGTTTTTACCTAGCCCTTTTTCTGGAATGTACCCATTTTTAAACATCTGTATAGTGACGACTTTATTAGGGCTAGAGATAATCATCCCCATTTGTGATAATAGGTCTCTCTCCCATAGATTAATGGGTAACCCTGAGATGATATAAGGTTGAATGGTGCCCTGATTGTCATCTTGGTCTTTCCAGGTCAGATCTTTGGCACTTTGTTTAGGGTTTTGACTCTGACCTATACCCTTGAGGTGGGTGAGGGTGTCTTTTAATGGCCACGCCTGAGGCCAATCTTTTTTTTTGATGATAGTTACATCAGCACCGGTGTCTACCAATCCAGAAAACTGTCTCCCATCTAACCATAAGGTCATGAGAGGCTTCTGGGCTGAGAGTATTTTTGACCAGTAGACATCGGATGAGTCGAATCCCTGGCTGCCTCTGACGTTGTTAAGAGCCTTATTAGAGGTAGGGAGAAGGGGAAGGAGCAACAATTGAGCAAATCTATGGCCTGACTGAATGGTGTTAATGGCTTTGGGGGAAGAAACCATAACTTTAATCTCTCTGGAGCAATCACTATTAATAAGCCCAGGGTAGATCAGCAGCCCATCCATAGTGCTGCTGCTCCTGCCTATTACAAGCCCAAAGGTCTCTTTAGGTAGGGGTCCAAAGACCCCTGTCGGGAGGGCCTGTACCCCCATTTCTGGAGTCAATACTGTGTGGGCGGTGGAACTGAGGTCCAGTCCTGCACTTCCCATTGTTGCTCTGAAAAGGTCTGAAATGGATTGTTGTTTGCTGGAACAAATTTGAGCGCCCCGTAAATTTGTTTGGGTCTGGGGCCTGGGGCTGGCCCCCTCTCCCATTTCCCTGGTCCGGGTTATGGGCAAGCGGGAGGGGCTGGCCCTGAGCATCCATCTTGGACCTGCACTCATTCGCCCAATGTCTCCCCTTATTGCATCCAGGGCAAGGCCCCGGGGGTGTGGCCCTAGGGACCGACGCCCTAGGGGCCTGACATTCTTTGGCAAAGTGACCCGTTGCCCCTCACCGGAAACACTTGTTACCCGGGCGGCATGACAAAAACTGTCTGACCGTGTAACCCTGCATGGAGGCAGCCATAGCAAGCCCCTGTTGGTTGGTGGTCCCAATTTCTGAGCAAAGGCGAATGTAACCTGAGAGATCAGTTTTTTTTTTTTATAAGGGCGGATGGTGGCCTGGAAAGCAGCATTGGCATTTTCAAAAGCAAGCTGTTTAACAAAATCTGTCCCTGTTTCTGCGCTCCCAAAAATCCGACCCACTGCTGTGAGCAGGCAGTGAACAAAATCCACGAAGGGCTCATCAGGCCCCTGTCGGATATTGGTGAGAGAAGCACTCACATCTCCTTTAGAAGGGAGCTTTCTCCAGGCTCTAGTGGCTGCGGTCTGAATCTGAGCATACAACCCTGCATCAAATTGCATCTGTTGATCGCTGGCGGCATAGGCTCCATCCCCCAGAAGCATATCCAGTATCCAACCATTACCCACCTGAGCATTGTGTCTAGCAGTATCTAGGCAATTTTCCACATATTCAGATTTCCATAGTAAATAGTCACCTCCTGTAAGGGTGGCGAGGGCCAGAGTCTGCCAATCGATTGGGGTGAGCCAATTTTTTGCCACCGATTTTAAAATGGCCATTGTGTAAGGTGCAGTGGCCCTGTATTGAGCTGCGGCCATTTTAAGTTCTTTAATGACCTTAAAATCGAAACCACTGTGGTGTCTCCACGCCTGTCCCTGTGCATCAGTAGTTTTAGTTACGGGAAAGGCTTCCACATTTTTAAGTTTTAGGGATACTTCTGACCCGGATGGCACCCTAGGGGCCGCCCCTCTAACGGGGGGTCGTGGCTTAGGTTTGTCCTCTCTATGGATATTTTTATGGGTTTTGCCTGTTTTTAAGCCCTCGAGCTGGGTAATAAGTTCCTGGTGTTCCTTTTCTAATCTTATTTGTTCTTTTAGAAATTTTATCTTGTCCCGGAGTTTCTTTTGGGGATCAACAGCAGGGCATGCCAAAAAGGGGACATTGGGAGTGTTGGGTACCGGAACATAAGGAGGCGGACATTGGACTATGGGCAGCCAGTCAGGATTATGATATCTGGCTGCCTCCTCCTCAAGATTGGCCCAGTCAGCCTCCCCCAGATCATTCTGTGGGAAGGGGGGGTGTCTGAGGTGGCGGAGGGAAGGGTACAAGGTCGGTTCCTCTTTCACTGGCAGGGCGGGGTTAGAGGCAGGGGCTGAAAGGGCTGAGGGGGAAGCTGAGGAGCACCCGAAGCTTTTTCTTAAAAGGCTTGGATGAGGCAGAGCCCGCCTGTAAACCCTCATCGGTTGCTTTTTTTTTTTTTTGACTCATCGTCACTATCAAAAGACATCAAGTCTTTTTCCTCATTCTTTGAGGAAGTCCCATCCCGCAGGGGCTCGGGCCTCGGCACCATCTTGGCATCTCGGGGGGTATTACACATTCCTCACTCCGAGGGAGAGTGATCGACCCTTTCTCTAATCAGAGAGCTGTCTTCCCTACCTGGATGGCTTGAGCCAACACCGGATCTTTGGTTTTTTGGGAGATAATTTCATCAATAAGATTCCAATAAGAAAATGCAGTAATTGGGACCTTTCCTGGTCCACAAGTAGCATAATAATCCTTAAGGGCCTCCCCTACTCTTTTCCATCTCCTCTCGTCGATGGTACCCTCGGTGGGAAACCAAGGGCAGAGATCTCTAATATAATCAAAATATTTTAACAACTGTTTGACTGTAACCTTTACCCCTCGTGCCTGTAAAGTTTTTTTTAAAGACCGTCTACAAACAACTCATGTTGGCTAATCTCCTGTCCCATAATCGCTGCTCAACTCACCGAGGTGCAGGAAAGACGACAGGTTCACGTCAGACGCAATCCTCTTTTTTCTATTTTATTTGTCTCTTCTATTTTATTGGGCCCCCGAGCAGCGTTCTTCACTGGATCCCCCATTCTCGGGCCCCACGCTGGGCGCCACTTGTCCCGACCCACAGGTAAGTCAACGGAGACCCTAGAGGGGGAGTGAGAATGACAAGGGACAAGAGACATGAGAGATGGAGACAAGACAGGTTTCTGATCAAGTCTCATTTATTGCAGAAGCTGCTACAGCGTATATACCATAGGGCTAGAGGGAAGGAGCAAGGGGAGGGTACTGGGGCTACTTCCTTGTTGCCAGGTAGACTTGCAGCAGGCCCAGACATGCCCGTAAAAGGCACTCAAGAGTTCTAGTGGGGGGGGGCAAGACCCCCCACAATGCTGAGTCCTAAGATGCTTTCAGAGCATCTCTTATCTTGCCCTTTGTAAAGTACTTGGCTTTATTAATTGTACTAATCTCTGAGCAACTATAACTTATTTGACCCTTAGTTTGTGAAATCTTTCTCTTCTCCTCTCTGCTCTTGATTCTCACTGATAACCTAGCTGAAAGCGTGGAGCAGTGCCCATACTATAGCATGAATGATGTTTTTTGTGACGTTTCCTGTGTCAGATTAATTAGTCTATCACCTTAAACTCAGTGTTCTACAATGTCTTGGAGGATGGACAAAATTCAGACAAGTGCTTTGTCAACCTGTAACATGAAAGGAATCTGGACCAATTGCCAAGACAATGCATGTTTCTTTCTGAAAATTAATCAACACAGACTTTAGTGTCTGCATTCTAGGAGCATATCAGGCTCCTTAGATCACACTAAAATCATCCTTTCTAGGACCTTTCAGCTCCATCCCTATTTCAAAGTCAAGGGATAGGTAATAATTATAGAGCAGCAGTGTGATATTTGATGACATCTTCTAATAGTGATGGGAATCATCCCAACAACAAAATGAAAGATGAGAATTTGCCATAGGACTATTGAAATAGAAAAGTAAAGTTTATCTTCAACCTCGTCTCTTTCTTTCCAGCCATATATTAGAGACAGATGCTATGGAAAGAGAAAATCCTAGTTTCCCCAACACTTTTGTCCTGCTGGGCTTCTCAGAGTTTCCATGGCAGGAGAAGCCCCTATTTGTAGTGGTGCCGGTCTCCTACATCCTCACCCTGGTGGAGAACATCTCCATCATCCTCCTCTCCCTGGTGGACCCCAGACTCCAGACACCCATGTACTTCTTCCTGGACAACCTCTCTCTGCTGGACCTCTGTATCACCTGCACTATTGTGCCTCAGCTGCTGGCCAACCTGTGGGGACCAGACAAGACAATTGCTGCCTGGGTCTGCATCACACAGCTCTATGTTTGTACCTGGACAGGTACCACTGAATGCATCTTGCTGGCCATAATGGCCATTGATTGCTATCTAGCCATCTGCCAACCCCTCCAGTACACTCTCATAATGCATCCCGTGGTGTGTGCAGAGATGGCAGCTACCTCCTGGTCCAGTGACCTGGCCAATTCTCTGCTCCAAGCCACACTCACCATCCAGCTCCCCATCTGTGGGCACCAAACCCTGGACCACTTCTTCTGTGAGGTGCCTGTGCTCATCAAGCTGGCCTATAGGAACATCTCTGTTAATGACATGGCCCTGGTTGTAGGAGCCAACCCATTTTGTATGGTGGCTTCCCTGATGGTGGTCATCTCCTACATCTTCATTGCTGGGGCGGTACTGAACTACCTTCAGCTGAAGGCAGCCCCAAGACACTCAGCACTTGCAGTTCCCACTTGCTGGTGGTCACCATGTACTTTGGATCAGGCATCTACATGTACCTCCAACCTCCTTCCCACAGCACCCAGGCCATGTTCATGTCCTTCTTCTACTGTGTTATCACCCCAGTCCTCAAGCCACTCATCTACACCCTGAGAAACAAGGATATAAAGACAGCATGGAAGAGGATCCTGTAATCAAAGGGTGAAGTGAAGTCCTGGAAAGTCAGAAGATCCCTACCTGTCCTGAGCAACTACGTGCACACATCCATGAATACTGGCAAAATATATCTGCTTTTCCAAAGAAGTATGTATAACTTTAAAAAAAAGAGTTCCCTTCTCCAAAAATTAATTAATATTATAACCTGAGAAAAATATTGTTAAGAAAGTTGTCCTCTGAAATCAATAGAGTAATTGTGCTTTTTCTCAATCCTTTCCACATGTTTATATGCCACAGACACAGTGGGTAGCATGGTCCATATCTTTATAGAGATACCTGCACGTTATTGGTGATTGCCACATCATTCCCAATAGCTAAGGTGTGGAATAACACTAAGCACCTATAAATAAATGAAGGCAAAATAAAATATAGTATGTGTATACAAAGGAATATTATTTGGTCTCACAAAAACAACTACTTCCATCTGTGGTAACATGAATATAATTGACAAACTTTATAGTGAATGAACTAAGCTAAACACAGAAAGATAAACTACCTATTCTTGCTTCTACATGGAGTAAAAACAATAAACTCTAAAACTAGGTTGTTATTTGAGGAGATTAAGAAATGATCATTAGAGAGTAACATCTAGGGGCCACCATGAGTTTGCTTTAATACATTTTTATAAAAATCTGGACCTCAAGGATAGGTAAATTGACTTTTGAAAAAATTCTCCCAACAACAACATGAGTAGCTCCAGTCCTCATTTTCAAATAAGCCAGGCTTATCAAATATATTTTTCATCTGAAAGAACCTTTATACTTTTTAATCAAATAACTTAACCATGCATTCCTGTGGCATCTCTGTCATGTTTGTATGGTAATAGTAAGGCTGATATTAACGAAGAGGTGAGGATGGGCCAGGGATTTAGCTCAGTGGTTTCACTGCCTACTGCGCAAGTGCAAGGACCCGAGTTTGATCCTCAGTACGAAAAAATATATATAGTACTTATGGTGTTCTTCCAAATAAAAAAAGTGAGGAACAAAGAGGTGAGGAGTAAAGGGGAGGTGATGGATGCAGTTTATGGATGTGGAAGGATGAAAGGGAGGCATCCTGGGTCTCAGCATGTTCATCTCTGCAGGGACCAGGCCATGCCCCCTACAGTATCTCACACCTAAGCCCTCTGCACTTTCACTGCTGTCTGCCAGATATGATGCCTCTTTCTAGACTCCCATCTTTTCCAATGGAGTTTTCACCCCACAGCAATGTTCTTTAGTGTATGTGCTTCTGAAGCAAGCACACCAATGCTTTTTAGTAATATTCACAGTAGGAAAATGCTTGTTTATTGTGAAGTGGAGTAAGAGTTTGTAAAAAGTGAGTAGGGCAGAGAAAATGGCTGGCAACTGATCCCTGTGTTCTCAGGCAGATCCACTTCAAAAGAACACTGGTACATTTTATTGGCAGTTGAACTTTCAGTAGCAGCAGCAGGAAATAGACTGCTGGCTCCAGCTAGGCCTCTGAGAAGGTGAGTCTAGCACCAATCCAAGCCATCAGAGCCACTACCAGGATGGTGGGCAGAGCAGCAAGATGCTCCAGCACACTGACTACAGGATGAGGTCCACTCTGCAAGGCCAGCTCTTCACTGTTAACTTCCAGGCTGTAAGCAAGCATGTAAATTTGTTCCTGTGTGACTGTGACAGGTTCAGGAAGATAAATCAAAATAACTCTAAACAAGCAGAAAGGGAAGAGAAACCAGTCCTCAGACTGGTGCTGCTTCTAGGGGAGAACCTCATCTCAATGACAGTAGAATGACCTCCTCCCAAAGATACTGCCATTGCTCAAGTACCACTTCTTGGGTCTACTGGGCCCCAGGAATTGGCAGAGCTGCTGATAGAAGCATCCTTCCTGGGGTTCCCATACCACAGGCTCCTGCAGGACTTGTTAAGCCAGTCCATGGAGTGGGTGGGCCATCCCAACAGGAGGTGATCCCACAAAGAGGGACTGTGGCAGCTGCTGTAGCTGCTGCTACAGCTAGTGTTGCAGGGGCCCTGACTGAGTACCCACATGGGTATGGGGATCCTCCCTCACCTATGGGTCAATGGACACTTTCTCCAGGCATGATGGTCCCTCCTCCTGGCATGCAGCCACCAATGGATCCTCCAGTGGGGGTCCTTCCTGGATGAGGTATTCCTTTAGGCATGCCACCTCCAGCAATGCAGACCCTTTCTCCATGTGAGGGCTTTGACCTTAGCCACAGAGTTATGGAAGTAGCATCACAGAAGCATGGGCCAGATTACCCAGGACCGTCTTATCACAGAACTGTTTGTTTGTTGTGCTGCTGTTTGCAGAGTCTCACTAGGTTGTCTTGTTTTGCTTACAGCTCCCCTTCCCCCAGGAATCCACCTGCCATGGGACTAGACTCATCTTGGCCCTCCTCTGCTCTTTGCTTGTTTCCTGCAAGGTTGTTCATACTCATTTTACTTCCTTGTGCTCCATGAAACTTATTTATAATAAACTATTTTAAAAGAATATTGCAAGTGCAAAAAAAGATGACAGTGAAAACTGATTTATACTTTCTGTGATGGTCAAGCTTGATTGTGAATTTGATTGGCTTTAGAGATGCCCAATTCCACAGCTAAACCTTTAGCTGTGATTCCCTGTAAAATGCAAATAACAGATTAGAGAATCCCAAGATACATTGGCACAGAATAAATTCCCATTTCAAAGGGCAGGGACAGGTAAATAGAAAGTATTTGGGCCAAAAAAATTTCAGAAACCAGTAGAGCAAACATAATGTCATGCAGTTCTATGCCTAGCATTCAGGTCATACGGTGGTGAGATGTGAAATTTGGGGAGCTTTGTGGTCCTATTCAATGGCCTTCCAAGTTGCAGCACACAGCATTCTCTCCTTTGGGCTGGTTCTGCTTTCTGCCTGATTTCCATGTTCCTGGCATCTCCACCTTCCAGAGGTCTCCATTTCCAAAGCTTTACACACTGCCCTCTAAGGGTACATTGACTGACGTTTCACACCTCCCTTTCAAATCTGAAAGGAAAATTTCATGATCCCACACCTCTTACTTTCTGTACTCTGAAAAGAAATGGGCTCATGTGGACAATGTCAAGATCTCAAACTAGCAGTAGCCAGGGCCCCTTGAAACATGGCAACTGTGGGTTCTGAGTGATGGGGCCTGAACATTATGAAATGAACCTCAGAGACCAATTCCCTACAAGTCCCTTCTCTAGCAAGTGACCCAGAGTTTTATTAAACATGTGAAAGGTTATGTTCTGCAAAGCGGAATAGCTTATTGTTATAGCCAAGTGTTACAGCTCAGTGTCACAAGCAAGTGCCACAGCTCTCAGCCACAGCTGAATGTTACAGCTCAGTGTTATAGATCTGGATCACAGCCATTGCAATTTGAAGACTCGAGGATCCAAAGGTCACACCAAGAGGTGGAGAAAAACCTATTATTACACCAGCAGATGTAGAGGAGTTCATACTCCAAAGTCAGAGCCCTCCACCTGAAATGGAAGCCTCCTAGGAGTAGGAAAGCATGCTCAATGAAGCAGGAGGGCTGAGTTAATAGAATATTCCTATAAGGGGGTGGAGCTAACAGAATAGTCTTGAGAGATCAGATAGTTACAAAACTTTTTGATACATTGGGTCTGAGCACTGAGCAGCACTGACTATTACATTTCTGGAACACAACATTTTGTGGGAAATAAAACATGGAGGCAAGGCAAGGGATAGTCAAGACCCTGTCTTATTGTGTATTATTACTCTGTCAGTTACACTTTTACACCCTTGAACTTGTGATAGATTAGACCTTTCTAATTCCTGAGATGCCCTCAAGGCATCTATCTTTTGGTGCCATTCAAAGTGTTTGGCCTCTTTTTAATGATGCTGATCTTTCCATCAACTGCATCTCTTTTTTCCCTAAGGGATTGCAGAGGATAATTTACTATTTTCAAAACATTTTTTCTGCTTTTAGCTCCTGAATTTCTTACTAAAGCAACAAGCCGTACACAGGACATGGCCTAGACATTGGGCAGCCTTCAAATTTCCTCTGAAGTTACTTTGGATAATTCCTTTAATCTCAGCCTTCATACAAAGTCTTAGGACATGTACAAAATGCCAACATATGTTTTGACAGAGTGTAGAACAAAGGTCTCTAGTACAATTCTAAAACAAGTCTTTATTCTCTTCTGAAATTTCATGAGCCTGGCCTTTCCTCTTCACATTCCTTTCAGTATTTTAATCTGGGATATGATCAGAATTATCTATCAGGCCAAGAGTGGTTGCACACACCTGTCATTCCAGCACTTTGGCTGTCAAAGACAGAAAGATGACAAAATTAAGTTCAGCCTGGGAAACTCAGGAACTTAGTGAGACCATGTCTCATAATAAAAATGTCAAAAGAGCAGGAGATGAAGCTCAGTGTGAAAACCCTGGATTCAATCTCCAATATCATGGGGAAAAAACCAATGTGCTGCCAGGTTGTGCCTACAAAATTCAAGGTCCAATCTACTGTGCTTCTACAAATGTTTGAAAACAAGGCCCAAGGCTTGTGAATGACATGATCAGGGATAGGCACAGCAATGCTCCCACTTCTCTGGTATTTATACTCTGTATTGCTCAGCTTGTTCATTGCTGGGACCAAATACCTGACACCCTGTACTTAAAAGAAGAGAGGTTTATTTTTGCACAGTTTCAGAGGTTTCAATTTATGCTTGGTTGCCTCCAAAACAGAAATACCATGGAAGAAGAGAATAATAGAACAAAGCTGTTGACCTCATAGTGGCCAAGTATCGTTGCACAGGGGAAGAGCATCAATAAGAGATACACCCTCCTAAGACACAACCCTAGTGACTTATCTCCTCCAACTACACCCCACCTTTTAACAACACATTCAGCTGTGACTCTCCATTTCACCAATGAATATGGTGAGCCCAGTGATCCAATCATCTTTTCAATAATCTGCTAACTCAGTTAAACTGACAATTAAGATTAATTCATATGTAAGGAGAAAACACTTGCATACTGCATATCTGATAATAGGTTAATATACAAAGGATGTCAAAGATGAATCAAGAGCAAAATGGCAATCTTACTGAATAAGGGGCACAGATTCTGAATATTTCTCAAAACCACACATTCAAATGGCCTACAGGTATAGAAAAGGTGCTCAACATCACTAATTATAAGAAAGGAAACTAAAGTCACCATTATACATTACATACTCACACATGTTATTGCTGAAAAGACAACAGGTAGCAAGTGTTGGGGTTATACTAGAGAGAACTCTGAGCACTGTTGGTGAGACTCTCAATCAGTACATCCACTATAGGAAACACAGATATGCCTCAAAAATGTAAACATACAAATGTCTTATATAGCAGTTATACCTCTTCTGGATACATCTATATATACAAAAGAAATAAATCAAGACCTTGAGGTCTTCTATTGACTCTATTACAATATCATTTGTCATAGCTAAAATTGGATGTAATAACTTAAATGCCTGTAGATGGAGAAATGAATACAGACATTCTATATAAATATTTCAATACAGATAATGAGACATTAGCAATTCTTAAAAATGAGGAAAGCTAATGTATTTTGTGACTGCATAGATGAACCCAAAGACATTATGCTAACTTAAATAAGTCATATACAGAAAGATGAAAGAAAATAATGATCTTGTACACTTGGAGTCTATAAAAGTCAGAGCAGAGAATCATAGCATAGAATGGTCATTGCCATAGAATCGGGAAATGGGGAGAGATTGATCTAATACTACATTTTACTTATATATGAAAAATAACTTCTGATGTCTAAAGTACCATAAATAACTATAATTAATATACCTTATTATACTTGAAATTTGTTCCCGGTGCCAAAAAAAAATTGGTAAGCAAGATCTCCAATGTTTTAAGTGAAATAAATCAGACACATATGTGTAAATGTCATATTCTCTCTCTGGTGTGAGAAACTGAAAAGGTAAATAAGGACACAAATGGATAATAGATAATAGAAAATGGGAAGAAACTGTTCAAAAGGAAAGGGAAACTGTGAAGGGGAGAGAAGGGAAAAGGGAAAAATGAGAAAAGAAGGAAAAACTGGAAACCAAGCTTTTGCAAATAAGGGGCTAAGGGAGTTGAAGGGAGGGAAAGGGATTGGGAGAAAAAGAGGAATCAAGATATACCAGGTACAGGTACAAATTCCCTTTGATGAATGTGATCTTTATGTATATCTAAACTGTACCAATAAAATTAATTTTTTATAATGTGACTATATGAGAAGATATCTTTATGATTGCAATCATTTCACAATACATAGACATATGAAAACATCTTACTGTGTACCTTAAATATTATGCACAATAATATTCATACAATTATACCTCTACAAAGCTGGGGAAATTTTAAAAATAAAATGTGCGGTTGAGTATTTTTTAATATCATATTGGCTATTTATTTTAGTTTGAAAACTGCCTGCTCATAATATGTCCCCTTTTTTAATCAAATTACTTGATTTTTAAGTGTTATTTATAACCACTGCTAATTTTTTTGAGTTCCCTATGGATTCTGGATATAGATGCTTGTGAAGTTATTATTCATTACTATTCTCTCCCATTTAATAGATTCTCTTCATTCTGTTACTCTTCCCTTTGCTGTGCAGAAGATTTGAATTTGATGTAATCCTATTTTCTATTTTTACTTTTGTGCAGTGTGTGCTTAAATTCTTCTCCAAAATGTACTTGCACAAACTAATATCATAGACTGTTTACCCTGTTTTCTTCTACTATTTTTATAATTTCTTTTCATAGTCACGTCTTTAATCCATCTTGACATGGTGTTTGCATATGTTGTAACGTGTGAGTCCACTTCCATTCCTTTAAATGAGGACATTCAGCTATTTGGACCATTTATGAAGAACATGCCCTGGCTATACATGTGTTATTCCAATCTAACAGAAAAACTTCACCGTGATATGTGAATTTGTTTTTGTGTTCTCTATTCTATTCCACTGGACAATGTGTCTATATTTATGCCAGTACCATACTATTTTTGTTCCTATATCTCAGTAGTATATTTAGAAGCAGGAAAGTGCAAATCAACACCAAAATGGGATATCATCTCCACCTAGAATGAGTATAATAACAGACAAAATTGACAAATGCTGGGAAAGATGTGGCAAAAGAGGAAATAGTGGCCACTATTTGTAGCAATGTAAGATTGTACAGCCACAGTTACTGAAAATTATATGAATGTTCTTTGAAAAATTAAAGCAAAAGTACCATATGATCCTGAAATCCCATTGTTGTGTATTTCTCAGAAGGATATGCATCAACACATCCAAGTCATCTGCACTTCTTTATTTCAGCACCATTCATCACTTCTCGGCCTTTTGGGTAAGATCAAGTGTATTTCAGCACCATTCACAATGAACAAGACATGGAATCAACAAAGGTCCCCATACACAGATGACTGGATGTAGTGGATTAACTAATGGTCAACCTGTAATGCCCAGCTGAACTGAATCAGCCTTGTCTGGGTGTGGAGGATCCACCTGAGGATTGTTACCAATAGCCATAAAAAGAGAACTGGAAGGAAAGATCTTGGCCTGTTGATTTCCCAGGGGAAGCTTGCTGCAGATGGTTTTCCTGATCCAAACTAAGCTGTTCTGGTCAGAGGAGCTCACTGTTGCTGGGATTAGCTGCTGTTTTCATCAGGGGAACCCTGTTCTTCACCATGAACATCACTTCCTGGCTCCAATGTGGATATTTCAGATTGGTGGCACAAATCCTTCATCTCACCAGTGTAGGTTTTCTGGGTTCCACTACTGGCCTTTGGACATTCCAGGTGCAGATCCTCTATACAGACAAGCATGTGATGTTGCTGTGGGCTCTAGGCCACTGACTGGACTCGTGAAAGACACTGCCTTGGACTCTTCACTTTTAGTTGGAATTGTGCAGGACATTGTTAGAATCCAGGCCCTCAGCTGGATTCCTTGGGCCCCTAATGTGCAGTTTATCTCTTCCACTCCTTTTTATTTGACTTTTTTGGTAATTATCATAAAATAATCCCATAAGCTGTGAGTCCTGTAATAAATGTATTTCCTTGCCAAACTTTGACTATAACAGTGGATAAAGACCATATGGGAGACACACACAGCAGGATATCATAGCCATATGCAAGACACATTCTGTCATTTATACCAATGTGGCTAGAACTTGCCTTAATTACCTTCTCACTGCTGAGACAAAATATCTGACACCCAAAGTTAAAGGAGGAAAATTTTATTTAGCTTGCAGTTTGTACAGGTCTCAGTCCATAATCAGGTGAATCCAAGGCAGGGAGGCTTGGCAAACAGGCATTGCAGAGGAGAAACAGTTCATGGTGGGCAGAAGGTAGCAATGCAAGCAAGAGAGAAGATAAGACTCTGTCCCTTATGTTTTATCCAGGCTACCAGGATTAGGGTGGTGGCAAACCAATCAGTGGACTGAGTTAGTAATCACACACCCTTAATCCCAGCATCACACACTCTAGATACAATCACCTCTGGAATAAGCCCCACTTATGACTGCATTAGGTTTTGGGGGGACACCTAGACCCAAACCATAACAGAACTGAAAATCCTACCAGAGGACCTAAACTGGGCATGAAAAGGTACACATGATTCAACATATATATGGAATCTAACAAAGCTGAGTTCAAAGAGCTAGTGAACACAATAGTGATTCCTGGAGAAAAAGGAGGAGGAGACCAAGACGAAGGAGAGGAGAAATGGCTCACAAAGTGCAAATTCACAGCCCACAGGAGGAAAGAATGCTGTCAGAACACATGGATATTGACTGCAGTTAACAATATTGTGTAATACAATTCAAAATAGCTAAAGAGAAGGTGAAGAGGTTCTCTGCCTGTGAAAAGCCACCAGGTATAGTAGCACATTCCAGTAATACAATCAACAGGGAGGCTGAAGCAGGAGGATCATTGTGAGTTGAAGAAAAGCCTGGGCAACACAATGAGTCTAGGGCCAACACAAACTGCACAGTGAGACTCTGTTTCAAACAAACTAAAACCAAAAAGTAAAGACTGTGGTAAAGGTTTGGTGTTATCAAGGACCTAAGTATCACCCAAGTTAACATTCTTAACACGCAAGTTAAAATGTAATGTATAATATAGTATGTCATAAAGAAGTATAGCTACACTTGTTAATAAATACATTTTAAATAAGAAGTGTGGCCTATGTGATGTATAAAATATGGTGCTAAGTTTTTTGAGCCCTAATCACTCTAAGGTTTAAACAAATAATGCTTCTGTACCATAAGTAATATACAATACAGTGAAAACATAATTACATTTGTAATACTTCTGGAAGCATGCTTCCATTCCTTTCTAAAAATGATCAAGGAAATTTAACATTTTAAGAACACAGAGTACTTGCAATATCATTAAAACTTATTCCTAAACATGAGAAAGTCTATAGTCAAAGGCAATTAGCAAATCTAACAGATTGTAGAAAACAATAAATGTAAAACAATTATTTTGTTATTGCAGGGATTCTGATTCTGGTGGAAATAATGGCTTTCACAGACAGCTCTCCCTTGCTCCTTCTCTGGCTTCAACCAACCACCCTGTGGCCTCTGCTCTTGCTCCACTTTCTTCCCCACAGTTGTCACAGCTGATGCTCCCTGGGGACCCAGACCCTCTCCATGTACAAGTGAAGTCTCTGTATTCCACACTGAACCAGCTGGACCAGGTCCACAGGATGCTGGACAAGTAGAGAGGACCTGAGACCCCGGGTGAAGAAGGGCCTTTTCCATGGGACACACCTGCATTATCGTCCGGTGAAACTGGGTGGGCACAGAAGGAGGTGGGTGAAATAGTTTACACGTGGGCTGAGCCTATGCTGCAGACATCTCATGACAACTCTCTCCATGCTGGGCTTGCACAAGCTCACCACCAGCCCTGTGATATTGAAAGTCACTGATTAGGGCTGGGGGTTTAGATCAGTGGTTTGGCTGCCTGCCTCAAAAGCACAAGGACCTGAGTTTGATTCCCAGTACCAAAACAAAAAAACAAACAAAAAAAACTAAGCAAAATCACTGAGGGCAGCAAGTAATTCCGGGCCAAGCTGGGAAGTTTTATATTCTCCAAAGTACTCAGAGGGTAGTAAATAGCAACAGTGGAAGACTGGGTCAAAGCAATGGGTTTGAGTCAGGAGATACACAATGTGGGAGACATCTGGGTCTTAAACTCCCAACACCAAGATGCCTTCTGCTTCTGGGAGATGCTTGACCCATCTTATCACTGCATATCCTTGGCTTCCACATAACCCTGGGAAGTACTCTTGGCCATTATCACACTTCTTCATCTCTGTCATGAACCAAGGAGCAAAGCTCTGCTTCAGAGTAATTGAAGGTAACCCAGTATCATCACAACTTCATTAGCATTGCATATCACACACATACACACATACACACCATTGGCTTTGGAAGTCATGCTGCCTTTTCCTGACCATATAAAGTTAAAAATGCTCCCTCTCAATGTGTGGGTAAAGACTTTAAATCAATTGGAAAGAGGATATTTTCCCACCCCAGAACCAAGGAAATATCCCAATCAATATCACAAAACATAAGAGCAGATAAGGCCATTTTGAGTCAAACCTACTCTCCAGTTTTCTCACCAGTCATTGCCAACCTGAAGAGTGAACTTTTCTTTAATAAATCTCTCCCACTCTTTCTATTTTCCTATGTCCTGCTCATTTTCTTGTTTGAGAAACAGGAAGCCTGGATGTATCCAGTGAAACTGACACCCCCTGTGTGAGGAATTTTGCAGGGGGAAGAAAGTACATTTCAAGAAAAGGGGCAACATGGCATAAAGTGTTCCACCTTACTGACATAAGGTGTCCCATGACAAGAACTTAAATCTCTAATGAGCTTTAAAAGAACACACTTCTCTATTTTCTGAAGAAGTGACATATTTCTGTTTAAAACATGCTTTTTCACATGAGATTAAGTGTGATATTTTAAAATAAATATTCTCCTGGGGTGGGATCAGTCTGATCTTGTGCACAATCTTCAATAGGGAACCATGAGGACAGCACAAGGTGGCCACAGACTACTTTGAGGTTTTGTGGGGTAATTTTATTGTTTCAGGGACTTGTCTGCACAACACTTGAGTGTATTTCTCAGGGTAAGATAATTCTACAGATGAAAAAATTTGTAGGAAAATTCCCTGTAGAGCATTCATCTCTACACATGAGGTCCTGAGTTAATGGTCTCCCTGAACTAGTTCAGGTCTCAGAAGAGCCAAGCCAGGCACCCTCAGGTGGCCCCTCCTCATCACTCTGTCTCCTGCCTGGATTCTGATCACTCCCACCTCACTATCCATGAAACCCCAGCATGTGAAGAGAACTTGCCTCACTAGAGCCAGCCCAACTCTCCACCACTCGCCTCTCACTCAGGCATCTCTCCCTTCTTCTCCTCAAGGTGAGTGAGTGCAGCAGGGTTGTTCTTGAGCAGGGTGTTGATCTCCTTCTCTTCCAGTGAGTTCCACAGAGGATCTTAGCAGAGACTCTCACTTGTCTGATGAGACTGGGCTCTTTTGGGTAATATGAAGTATAATCATAGGTACCAAAATGATATCATTAAGAGGATAATACTCTCAAAGCTTCTCTATCTCAAACCATATATCACCACACAAATTTTCATTTCCACTACAGGATGAAGTCTGAAAACCTATATATTTTTTAAGTTAGTGGCAAAAATAACTCCTAGCAAAAGACCCCATTAGCAGAGAGGGAAAATCATAATCATCCCTGCAAATACTGCTTTGTAGAACACATGAAGCATTGCACTGGATGTTAGGTAAAACACAGCAAAACAGAGTATAATATTGGTCACCCAGTGGCTTCAGTGATGGTACAGACAAACAACTTGATAAAAGTGCAATTTTAACCAGTTTAGAGTGTTGTGTAAAATTTGTGGAAGAAATACAGCAAACCTTGTATGTCAGGTGAAAGTAATATCACTGAATCCAGTTGTTAATTTATGTGTTTATTAAATAGCTGCTGCAGGCCAGAACAAGGTGATGGGAAGGCAGGACACATAACCTAGGGTCAAACTCCCGCAGTGCTCACAGGCAGAGGGGAGGTGAGAGACTGCAATGGTGTCAACATTCAAAGTTCATGTGGAGACAGAGATGGGGAAGCTGTGGGAGGATCCACACAAGGAATATCACTGGTGCAGGAGTCACAGATGAGTCCTCAGGCAGGTCAGTGTGGGAAGCAGAAGGAGAAGCCAGCTGTGCCCCAGGACAGGGTGGAGGGGCCTTTTCATAGGAGCTGGGAGAAAGTGGTGAAGAAGGTGACTTTGCAGGGAGAGGAAGCAGGGGACAATGTAGGGTTCACAGAAGGGGGGCACCAGGTGTGCTATGGGCATCACCAGAAATCCAGATGCTGCCCCCGTTAGGACCCTGCCCTTTGCTCCTCAGATCTTTGTGCTTTCAGAGAAAGAATTGAGTCCAGATACACAGGCAACCTTGTAGAAATAGGGGTAGAATTTAGGGCAGTTAATACACAGAGATTTAGGCCTTCAGACAAGATAAGCATTGCCTTGAAGGCATCAGCCCTGAGGTGGAGGCTGGATATGTTTTCATACACAGGAGAATTCCTGGGCTTCATGGATAAGGGTTACTGTGATGCTGGTTGACCAGTTTGCTTAGAGCTGACACTGGAACTGACAAATGTCTTCCTGCTCCTTTCAGATGGACAGTGTTACCTCAGGATCCTTAATAATGTAAGAAAGGAAGAGAAAAATTACAAAAGGTAACTCTAACTCAGGTCTGGCCCAAGGCAGGAGGGTGTTTAAGAATGTGCCCCTTTCTGAGACAAGGGGACAGATCTCTTGCATTAGGAAAGTGGTCCAAGGGAACAAGTGTGAGGGGTGATGAGGAGGGGAAGGGTAAATAAAGATGTGCTATGTACAGAAACCTAGTAACTCCAATTAATGTAAACATTATATGCCATAACATGAGCCAAGACATGCAGTATCGACAAAAATGAAAATGGGAGAAGGGAACTGCAAGGAGAGAGAGGGAGTGTGAGGGAAGAAAAAGGGATTATTTTTTTAAGAAAGAAAGAAAGATACTGTAATATGTAGATGTAATCACTCCACATCATGATTGTAAACTACATACCCCGCAAACATGTACAAAGAAAATTTAAAAATTTATTAAAATAAAAGAATTTCCCCTTTCTGGTGTTGTTTGGCATAGGCTATGCAGTGGGATGCTGTATGCCTTATTATCCACACAGAGGCCCTCTGTCCTTGGGTCTGAGACCTCATAAGTGCGTGAAATGGGTCACACACTGAGGTCTGTGTTTCCTTGTTTTTCTCTCCCTGGCACATGATGCTACTTTGTTCCTCCTTTCTCCCTCAGTCCTGCTGATGTCTAATGACCTGCCAACAATGAGGCTGTTAGGTGGGTCCATAGGCTTTAAGCAATCAAGGGTGAAATAAGGAACGCAATTTCTGGAAATCACACAAGCTGGGAGTGTGAGGAATGGAGGAGGATGGGCAGATTTATCAACAGGATCCTCACAGAAACTACCAAAGAGCCTGACAGTGTGACAATGAGGAGATCCACGGTTGACCTTTTACTCATTCCTGACATTCATGAGAAATTCTTTTACTTTAATTCTTAATGATGATCCAAACCAAACCCAACAGCTGTAATGGTGATATTCCACTGTGAAACTCTTGAAGAAAAACTTCTACTCTTTATCCCTGACTTACTTCACTTAACATAATGAGGTTCATGTTCATCGGTTGCCATTAATGGTAAGATTCACTTTTTCTTGAAGGTTGGTGGTATTCAATGTTTACATTTACCACCTTTTACTGGCAATGCAACCACTGCTAGAAACCAGTTGATCCCACTTTGGCTGTCATGAATGATTCTTCATTGGCCATGAGAGTGTAGATGCCTCTGCAGAATACTGGATCCATTTCCTGTGGATAAGTACCCAGGACTAGGACTGATGGGTTATATAGTTCAATTTTTAATCTTTATTAGCTCTAATATCACTTCCATAATGACCATAATTTTATTCATTTTTCCATATTCTTGCCAACATTGTTTATCTTTGTCTTTCTAATAATATCCAGAGCCGCAGAAGTGTTGAGAAAGTTAAACTCTCCATGCTCTTACTCATGTGGGGAGGTGAAATAGTTAATCTCCTAGAAGCTGAGCTCAAAGTAGTGGTTGCCAGTAGCTGAGACAGTGGCTTCCTAGAGGGTTGGGGTGACAGTGGCCCCAAGTGCAGAGTCACAGCCACATGGGAAGGAGAAGCAGAGATCTGTGGTACAGCATGGGGACTATAGTTAGTGGTGATTTATTGTACCTTTGGATGGTTTAGTGGAGGAGATATGTCCTCAACAGATCCCAGGCAAGTTCTTGATGCCTCATCAAACAGAAAGCAGTTCAGCAAGTTTCCTGAGAACCATAGGCTGATTTATTAGGCATAGTTAGAAAATAAGACAAAACAGGAAAGGATTTCAGCTTCAGAAGTTTAAGGGGACTAAGCTTGATCATAGAAGGATTACTTACCATAGTCAAACAAAGGAAGCATGCAAGGCTGCATGGATGATAACTGTATAAGAATATGTAATACTTACATAGAAGGCAAATGTACTCTATCTTTAAAATTATAGGAGACTCAGGGATTTAGCTCAGTGGTTCTGCAACCTTCCTCACAAGCAGAGGGTCCAGAGTTCAATCCCCAGTACCAAAAGAAAAATCATAGGAAATTCTCACAGCTACAACATGGATGAATTTCACATCACACATGCCAGGGGTCCCTAACCCCCAAACCACAGACCTGCACCAGCCCATGGAGCCAAGCTGGAAAAAAGGAGGTGCACATCATGGGAGCAATTGAAGCTTCATCTGTGTCTACAGTGCTCACCATCTCTCCCATGACCACCTGAGCTCTGGCTTCTATCAGATCAGCATGGCATTAGATTCGCTTTGGAGCATGAACACTACTGTGGAGTGCACTTTTGAGGGATATGGGTTGCCTTGTTCCCTATGAGAATCTAAAGCCTGGTGATCTGAGATGGAGATGAGGGGGTTATGGTACCACTGGGGAGCAGCTGCAAACACAGATGAACATCAGCAGAGAGGTTTGACTACAGAAAGAATGATAAATCAATTGCTTGCAGACTCAGATCAGCTTAGTACTATATCACAACTAAGCTGAAAGGGGTGTCAGGCTTTATAGTGGGAAGTGTGTTCATGTCCTTCATCTGGTAGCAGGCTTTAAGTCAAATTCAACACTTATTTTAGCATGCACATGACCCACCTTTATTTGCCACTTCCAGCTGTGTCTTTCCTGAAGTGTGCACTTGTCTCAGCTGCAGTTTTGATAAGCTCACAAACTAACCCTACCCACAATAAATACAAAACAAAGTCATGTGACAGTTTCTCTAAAAAGGGGAAAGATTCAGTGATGAGGCTGCAGAAGATTCTAAGACCACCAATAGAGAACAAGCTGCATTTAAAAGCTATCACCAAGAATTCTGTTTAAATTATGGGTTCACTGAAAGAAGTGACATTTTCTGCAACCCTGCTTTGTATAATATGTGGTTATGGGCTATCCAACTAAGTTATGAAACCTTAAAAACTACTTTGCCACATGAATACTAAACACCCTGATTTTGAAAATCTAATCCTTTGGAGTTATTCAAATGACAAAATGTGAAGATGAGGGAAAAGCGTTGCAAGAGGTCACCACTTCATCAAATATGTGTGCCCTGAGTGCATCTTTGTTAGTGGCTTGCAGCATTGATAAAGGTGAAAGGCCTTCAATCTTGGTGAAGAGTTGGTCCTGCCTACTGCTAAGGACATCTGTCATAAATCCTTTTGAGAGTCTGGAATGCAAAAGGTGGCATGTGTTTTTCACTTGGCTAGCATGGTGAATAGCAAATTGAAACCACAGAGGATCTGGAAACACAATAGATAAATAGGCACTTGTGCATGATCCAGGTTCACAATTCTACAGATGTTGACAACACAGCAACAAGAATTATTTCCGGATGATATGAATAAGGCTATGTTATATGCACTTTTGTTGCCAACCAATACCACAACAGCAAAGCTACTCAAGTCTTTGAATAATTATGCAGCAGGAAAATGGAAGTGGTCATTTTAGGTGGGATATGTATGGACAGAGGGGCTGCCATGATTGCATGGCTTTTAGGCTCACTATTTGTGTCAAGGAAGTCATTACTGCATGTTAGTCTATGCCCTGATGATCTGCAGAGAAAGCCTGGCTAGCCCAGCAGTGTCACCTGAACTAAACAATATTTTTCAAGTGTGATAAAATTAACAACCACACTACAGTACACACAGACACTCCTCATGTCTGTGTTCACAGTTCTGTCAGAACACAGACACAGAGCATATATGCCTTCTTTTATATGCAGAAGGGAGATGATTTCTAAAGGCTGATCACCAGCTAGGGATTTTGAATTACAAGAGCTGCTCTAGAGATTTCTTTGAGGAAATACAGTCACCACCAGCAGCATATTTCAGTTAACATCAATTGGGTAGCAAAACTTGCTTGCTTATGTGATATATTCAACCTGCTCAATAAACTCAATCTGTCACTTCAGGAAAGAATGACGACTATGTTCATGTCAACAGATAAAGTGATTACATTCAAAGCCAAACTTGAATGATGGGTGTGATGAGTGAATGAATTTTTCTGTATGTTGCAACAATAGCAGAGATTTTGGAAAAGAGACTAAGCCTAGGTCTACTTTCTCTCTGCTGGTGCATGATCAACTATTTTAGCTTTTGAAAGAATATGAGAATTACTCTACAACCACAAAAGACCCCCACTGAGGAAGAAATGAATCCATTACCCATTTGTGAAGAAGCGACGTGACCAAAACTAAGAAGATAATAAAAAGTAATAATAATAAAAAGAAGCTAGGTGATACAATTTCATCTATGCTAGAAGAGGAAAAACTGTGTGAGATCACAAATGATGATGGCTGAAAGTTATGTTCGAGATAACTTCAAATTTTAACACATTTTGAATTAGTCAAGATGGATATTTCCTGAGGTTGGCACAAAAGCACTGAAAAGCCTGCTTCCATTTTCATCATCCTGTCTTTGGGAAGCAGAGTATTCTGCAATGACAGCCACCAAATGGAGTTTATGGAGAAGACAGGACATATGCAACACACTTAGGGTGTCACTGTCTTCTGTTATCACCAGATGGGACCATTTAGTGACAGGAAAACAAGGTCAGGACTTGCACTGACTTTGTTTAATGGTGAGTTGCATAATTATTTGATTATAATATATATAAAGTACACAATAAATGTGATGTATTTGATATATCCCAAACCAACCCAGCCACATTATATGGAAAAATTGTCATCAATTATAAGTAGTTCCTGGAAAAATTGTCATCAATTATAAGTAGTCCAAAAAGGTGAAACACTACTGATGTGTTAAATAGGCCAAGAACAATGTTACAAATTATATAGTATTTTATTTCTCTGAGGCATTTACATGTTACCATGAAGTTATTCAAATGAAGAATTCATATTTATCATCAAAATTTGTCCCTTCCTGGACCAGGGACATAGATCAGTCACATACAGCCTGCTTGGGAAGCATAAGGTCCTGAGTTTGATCACTGATACAAAAAAAACTTATCCTTTTACTTCTAGGTACATATAAAGCAGCTGCTATGGAAAGGGGAAACATGAGCTTTCCCAACACTTTAGTGCAACTGGGATTCTCAGAGTTTCCGTGGCTGGAGAGGCCACTCTCTGCAGTGGTCCTGGTCTTCTACCTACTTACACTGGTGAGGAACAGCTCCATTATCCTCCTTTCCCTGTTGGACCCCAGACTCCAGACACCCATGTACTTCTTCGTAGACAACCTCTCTCTACTGGACCTTGGTCTCACCTCCACTATTGTGCCCCAGCTGCTAGCCAACCTGTGGGGACCAGAAAAGATCATTGCTTCCTGGGAATGCATTACACAGCTCTATATTTTCAGCTGGACAGCCTGCTCTGAATGTGCCCTGCTGGCCGTGATGGCCATTGATCGCTATGTGGTCATCTGCCAGCCACTCCAGTACACTCTCATAATGCATCCCTGGGTGTGTGTGCAGATGGCAGCTGCCTCCTGGTCCAGTGGCCTGGCCAGTTCTCTGCTCCATGACACACTGACCCTCCAGCTTCCCTTCTGTGGGCACCACACCCTGGATCACTTCTTCTGTGAGGTGCCTGTGCTCATCAAGTTGGCCTGTGGGGATGCCACTGCTAATGAGCTGACCCTGGCTATTGGAGCCATCCCTTTCTCAGGGATGGCTCCCCTGATGGTGGTCATCTTCTACATCTTCATTGCAAGGGCTGTACTGAAATTCCCTTCAGCTGAAGGAAGGCACAAGGCACTCAGCACTTGCAGTTCCCACTTGCTGGTGGTCACTATGTACTTTGGTCCTGCCATCTACATGTACCTCCAGCCTCCAGCAAATCACACTCAGGCCAAGTTCATGTCCTTCTTCTACTGCATTAACACTCCTGTGCTCAACCCACTCATATACACCCTGAGAAACAAGGATGTGCAGACAGCATGGAAGAGGATTCTGCAATCCCAGGATCAGGTGAGGTCTTTAGAAGCCAGATGACCTTGAATTTTCCTGAAGCAACCAAATATTCTCATCAGTTATTGCTGAAATGGGTCCTTTTCCAAATGTGTGTCCATGACTCAAATAAAAGGCTGCTCTTCTCCAGATATTAATTAATTTGGTAAAAAATAAGAAAATAATTTCTGTGAAAAATTTTGTCTTCTTCTGAAACACCAAATATAGCCACTATCCTTTTTTTCAATCCTTTCCAAATGTTTGCTCTGCACAAACACAATGGACAGATGATCTATTCATCTATTGGTAAAAATACCTGCACATTCATGCTCATTGCCACACCATTCATAATAGCCATGGTGTTTAATAAAAATAAGTATCCATCAGTGGGTGATTAAAAATAAAACACCATGTATGTAAACAAATAAATATTATCTGCACCTACACACATAAATTCTGCCATTTATGATGGCATGGATTGAATCTGACATTATTATAGTAGGTGAAATAAGCTAAACACAGAAATTCTCATTTCTATGTGGAATATGAGCAATTAACTCTTTAGAACAATAGTAATCACCACAGGTTGCTCTCTAAGGAAATTAAGAAATGATCATTAAAGACTAACTCTATGGCACACCATGCATTTGTCTTATATATTTTTATGAAAATCTGGACCTAAAGGTTAGATAAATGGAATTTTTTTAAAGTTCCCATCTAACCACATAAGGAACTCCAGTCTTCAATTTCAAAGGAACCAGGCTAATCACACACACTTTCCATCTGAAAAGAGCTCTGAATTTTTAAATCAAATGTGTGTGCCAAAAATGCATTCCTATGACATCTGCCTCACATTTGGATTGAATCCTAAACTGATATCATCAAAGAGATGAGAAATGAAGACAAGGTACTGGCTCCAGGTTGATGGGTGTGGAAGGATGAGAGAGAAAAGCTACCCTGCATCTCAGCACTTTGGACTCTGGAGAGACCAAATCTTGCTGCCTGTAGCATCTTTGCCTGAAGTCTCTTTGCTTTTTTAGTGCTCTCTGCCACAAATGATGTTGCTTCATACTTCTCCTTTTGAGAGCAGTATTTTTATGACAAATAAATGTTATTTTAAAAGTAATACTCAGGATTATTGTACATTGTGAAGTGGAAGTAGAGAGGTTGTGAACATGAGTGAGGAAGAGGAACTCACTTGCAAGATCCCTGGCCTCTCAGGCAGATGCATTAAAAAAGACCAAGCTGAAAGCTGAAGCATTTTTTCTGTCATGGTTATTCTTGACTGTGAACTTGGTAAGATTAAGAGACCCCCAAATCAAAAGTCTCCTCCAAGACTCAAGGCAAACTTAACTGTGACTCTCCATAAAATTCACCAAACAAGTTCCAGAATCCCAAGATATAATGTCACAGGGTAAACCTTCCCATTTTAAAATGGAGAATACTTAGTATGATGTTGGCTGTTGGTTTGTCATAGATGGCTTTTATCAGATTGAGATAAAAAACATCTTTTCCAACTTTCTCTAAGGTTTTTATCATAAATTGGTGTTGAAGTTTGTAAAATGCTTTCTCTGCGCCTATTATGATGATGGTGTGATTTTTATTCTTGGCTCTGTTGATATGGTGTATAACATTTATTGATTTGTGTGTGTTGAACCATACCTGTATCCCTGGGATGAATTCTACTTAGTCATGATGTATAATCTTGGTGACTTGTTGCACTCTGTTTGCCAGTATCTTATTGAGGATTTTTGTGTCTATGTTCACTATGGAGATTGGCCTGTAGTTCCATTTTTTGGTTGGATCCTTCTCTTATTTTGGTCTCAGGGTAATACCTGCTTCCAGGAATGACTTTGGGTGTATTGCTTCCCTTTCCATTTCATTAAAAAGTTTAAAGAGTAGCGGCATTAGATCTTTTCTAAATTTCTTGTAGAATTTAGCAGTGAATTCATCAGGACCTGGGCTTTTCTTTATTGGTAGATTTTTAATTCCATCTTCAATTTCATTGACTGATGTTGGTTTATTTAGATTTTTATATCATCCTGATTCAGCTTCTGCAATTCGTATGAATCTGTCCATTTCTTCTGTGTTTTCCATCTTATTAGAATAAAGGCTCTGGAAATAGGTATTGATGATCTGAATTTCTGCAGGATCCATTGTGATTTCACCATTTCATTCCTAATTGCATGAATTTGAGTCTTTTCTTTCCTTTTTTGATGAGGTTGACTAAATGTTAATCAATTTTATTTAATCTTTCAATAAACCAATTCTTTTATTCATTGATTATTTGTACAGTTTTATTAGTCTCAAATGTATTAATTTCTACTGTAATCTTTATAATTTCCTCCCTCATGCAAGCTTTGGGCTTGACATGTTGTTCTTTTTCCAAAAGTTGGGGTTCAATATTAGGTTGTTTATTTGAGCTCACTCTGTTTTCCTGATGTGAGAGTTCACCACTATAAATTTTCCTCACAGGACTGCTTTCATTACAACCCACGGGTTCTGTTATGTTATATCAGCATTATCATTTAATTGTAGAAATTGTCTAATTTCTTTAATTTCATCTATGATCCATTGGTAGTTCAGAGGGTGTTATTTAATTTCCATGGTTTTAAGTAACTTTTGTTGTTTCTTTTGCTCTTGAATTCTATTTGAGAGATGCAAATTAAAACAATGCTGAGATTCCAACTCACTCCAGAAAGAATGGCTATTATTAAGAAATCCACCAATATCAATGTTGACTGGGCTTTGGGGGAAAAGAAACACTTCTGCACTTATGGTGGGAGGGTAGATTGGTGCACCCGCTGTGGAAATCAGTATGGGGATACCTCAAAACACTTGGACTAGAGGTTCCATTTCATACAACAATCCCCCTTCTTGGTATCTTCCCAAAAGAATTAAAACCATCATATGACACTCATACTATATATGCACACCCATGTTTATAGCAGCAGAGTTTGTAGTAGTTAAATCTTGGAAACAGCATAAATACCGAAAATGATGACTGGATAAAGAAGATATATATTTTTTAATACAGTGCTGTACTACTCGCCATAAAGAAGGAAAAACTTGGGACATTAACAGGTAAATGCATCACCTAGAGACCACACTTTTAAGAGGAATAAATCAGACACTCATGTGTAAATATTGCATTGTTTCTCTGGTGTGAGAAACTGAAAGTCTAAATAAAGACCAAAAAGTATAGTAGACATTGTGAAATGGAAGAAAATATTCAAATGGGAAGAGGAACAAGGGAGGGGGAAGAAGGAAGGGAATGAAGGGAAAAGAAAGAAATGAGAAAAGAAAGATAAAATGGAAACAAAGCTTTTGTATATAAGAAGGGGAAGAGTTATATAAGGGAAAGGAGGGAAAAAAGAAATAAAAATCAAGATATGTATAGGTACAAATTACATATGATGAATATGATCATAATGTATACCTAAATTGTACCAATAAACTCAATTAATGATAAAAATAAAAACAAGACTGTGTTTTTAGGCCCATTAACTTTCTATAGAGCCTATCCTCACTTCTTCCTCATAATTTATAAATAATAAGTGGTTATCTTTTTTAAAAATTAAAATAAAATAAAATGGAGAAACAGGAATATAGAAAGGCTTAGGACCACAGAAATTCCAGAACCCAGTAGGGCAAACATAAAGTCCTGTAGGTCCAATAAAGAGAGCACATGGTAATGAGATGTGAATTCCACAGGGCATGTGTGGCTCCATTCCAAGGCCTTTTTGGCTTTCATCCTAATAGCCTCTCTTTGGCTGGCTCCACTTTCTGCCTGTGGCTTTTCTCAACAGAAATTCTGTATTCCTGTCATCTCCAATCCCTGGTATCTCCTCTTCCTGTGACATCAGCTTTATCCCATAACTTCACACGTTGTTTTGTCTCCCACAACTCTCTTTGAAATCCAGGAGGAAGACTCCAGGATCCATTACTCTTTCCTTCGTCCTGTCTAGAATAAAAAACTGGATCATGTAGATGATGCCAACATCTCATATCAGAAATAGCCAGGCCTCCTAGGAACATGGCAACAGTGGTATCAAAGTGATGGGATCTGGACATAGTGAAATGAATAACAGGAAGTTGTTCTCTAGAAGACCCTTCTCAAGCCAGGATTCCCAGAGCCTTATATTCAAGTGAAAGGTTACACTTTTGCCAGTTTGTATCTGGCATAAGTAGGACATGAATTCTGGGATGCCCTCGAGGCAATCTTTTTGTTTTTCAAGTCTAAAGTACTTGCTTCCTGTTATGGGTTGTGTTTAGATGTTCCCCGTAAAGACTTATGCAGTCACAAGTGGGGCTTTTTCAGAGGTGGCTGGATCTAGAGTGTGTGATTGGTTCATGGTACAATGGTAGGAATAAGGTGGTAGAATTAAGGGCATGTGATTTCTAAATCAGTAGACTGATTGGTTTGACACCCACCCTAATCCCAGTATCCTAGATAGAATATAAAAGGAGCAGAAAGACACTCCTAAGGTTTGCACTTCTATCAGCATTGTGGTCTTCTGGAAGCTGATGATAATCTCCCAGCAAGTTTAGCGTACAATATTCTAGGGCTACTTCTTCAGATGACATCTTGAAATCCTTCCAATAACTTTCAGCAAGCCTGTACCAAGAATTTCTGAACCACATGCTCAGGTAGTGTCACATCAACAACCCCACTCCTGGTACCAAAATCTGTTTCAGATACTTTCTCATTGCAAGACAAAATGCCCATACCCACAAGTGAAAGAAAGAAAAGTTAATTTTGGCTCTCAATTTGTAGAGGTTTCAGTCCATAGTCCACTGGCTCCACAGCAGGGTGGCATGGTACAGGACACTTGCTTACAGTGAGGCCAGGAGCTAGAAGTCAAACAGGTAAGTCACAGTCCTGAATAGTTAACTTAAATAAACTGAAGGTCAGAGCTTAAGTGATTGTATATACAAAGGGCTCAAATAACTAATGTGAGTAAATAATCAGGGCCTAATGGAATATAAAAGACAGAGGATACATTCCTTAAAAAATAGACAGAGCCTTGGAGGAATTGAAATGCAAACAAGTCAGCCTACTTTCCAGGCATCAAAATCCAGGCAGCAACTAACAGCATTTCTGCATTCTGCCACAGTCATCTGTACCAAAAAGTGCATAAATACCCCAGACTTAAACATCTACTCTTTTTCCACCTTTCAGAAAGCCCCTCCCTGATGAGACATGGAGCTTTTCTTTTTATTCTTCCTAATGAACATGCATTTGATCATTTCCCATCACTTGCTGTTTTGTCAGTTTCAATATTTTGTCATCTCAAAACAAGGACCCAAAGCAGGAGGGTCTTGGTTAGAGTGGCATGGCAGGGGGAAGTCGTCATTGCTCAAGGGAGGAGGAGGGATATATCCAAGCCATGCCTCCAATGACCCACTGCTTCTCACCAGGCTTCACCTCCCAACATCACACCCAGCTATAATCCCCATCAGTAGACTACTCCAGTTACCACACATCCATGATCCAGCCACCTACCCAAAGCCCCACCTATGACTGCATGAGGCTTTGGGAGACATCTAGATATAAACCATAACATCTGATTAACAGAGAGATTTTTGGCTAGAAAATTCACTTTTAAAATCGGAAATAGAGCCTTTGTTCTTTTTTATTGATCATTCCCATAGACACAAAGGACATCATACTCCAGGTATCTATGGGAAGAGATAGCTGGTTATCACTGTTCATCACCACACTATTCACAGGATCCAACATGTGTAATAAAACTAAGTATCAATCAAGGGATGAATGCAAAATAAAATTTAGTGTGTGTACACAAAGGAATATTATTTGGCCCTACAAAAACAAATGCTTCCATTTGTGATAACATGGACAGAATTGGAGACAATTACAGTAAATGAAAGAAGCTAAACACAGAAAGACAAGTACTGCCTATCTCAACTCTAAGTAAAATATGAACAATTAACTCTTTAAAGCCAAATCTATCACCAGAGATTGCTTTTGAGAAGTTGAAGAGATGACCATTAAACAGGAATATCTATGGTATACCCTGCATTTGCTTTAAGACATTTTATGAAAATGTGGACCTGCAAGATAGGCAAACTGCATTTTGGGGAAATTCTCCCATCTAAACTCATGAAAACTCCAGACCTAATTTTCAAGAAACCAGGCTAATAAAACATACTGGTCATGTGAAAAAGTTCTATATTTTTTAGTCAAATATGTCTGAACAATGCATTCCTGTGCCATTTTTCTTATTCTTGTCTTGAAATCTAAAAGCTTACATTGACAATGGGATAAGGAACAAAGAGGAGGTGATGACTGCAGGTGGATGGATGTGGACGGCGAGAGGGAGGCATCTTGAATCTCAACATATTTCTCTCTGGAGCGACTAAGCCATGTTGCCTCCAGAGACTTCTACCTCTGTACTCTTTGCTCTTTCAGTGCCCTCTGCCACGCATGATGCCTTTTCATAACTGCCTTCCATTTGGAGGGGAATTTTGACCACACTGTGCTTTTTAGTAATGCTTAGAATGGGAAAACACTAGTTTACTGTGAAGCAGAAGAAGAGGGCTTGAAAAAATTATGGGGGAAGGGTAACTCACTGGCAACTTCCCCTGGGCCCTCAGGTAGATGCATTACAAAAGACCACAGGTGAAATCTGAAGACTTCTTTGTGATGTTGACTCTTGATTTTAAAATAGATGTGTGAGAGATGCTGAGCCCAAAGTCTCATCTGAGACTCAAGACACACTTAGCTGTGAGCACCCCACAAAATTCAAAGAGCAAGTCCAGAATCCCAAGAAAAAATGGCACAGGGTAAACATTCCCACTCCAAAAGGGAGTAATATGCAAATAAAAATGAATTTGACCATAGAAATTGCAGAACCTAGCAGGGCTAACATTAAGTGTTCTAGATCCATGTCTGACATACAGGGCACAAGGTGAGATGTGAACTCTAGAGAGCTTATGTGGCCCCACCCCATGGCTTTCTGGTTGCAACTCACATGGAGGCTCTTTTGGACTAGTTCCACTTATTATCTGTGGCTTTCCTCTGAAGACATTCTGGCCTCCTGATACTTCTGACTCCCTCATGTCTCTGCTCCACATTCAGGTTTATCTCCTGACTTCACATACTGTGCTCTCAAGGGGACATGGTTTTGGCTCTCACATCTTCTTTGAAATCTGGGTGCAAGCCTCCAGCAGAAGGATGAATGGATAGAGAAATGGGTAAGAATATGCAGATAGTGATGCGAAACTGGAAGTTTTAAAATGAAGGAAATAATGGGTTTTGTGACTATGTGGATAAACCTAGAGACATTATGCTAAGTTAAATAAGTCATATGTGGACAGATAAAAGCATGATCAAACATATGAGGAGAATACAAAATTGAGATCAGAGAAACAGAAAGGACAATGGTCATCACCATATACAGGAAACGAATGAAATGGGCAGAAGTTAATCAAAGACCACAAAGTTTTGGTTATGCACAATAAATAAATTCTGTATATCTAACATACAGTATGGTGACAATAACTAATAAAATTCCATTATATACTTGAAATTTTCTAAACAAAGGGATCTTCAGTGTTTTTGCTACAAAACAGGTAATGTATGAGATGACAGGTATCTTAATAGCCATTAGGATGATAATCATTTCACAGTGTATGGATATACCAAATCACCGCATTCTGCACCTTAAGTATAAGCAATAATCTTTATTCAGTTATACAACTAAGAAGCTGAGTAGAAATTAAAAATAAAAGTGATGTGGAATACTTTTCATATTCATGTTGCCCATTTGTATATTTTATTTTAAAAATTTTTCATTCATACCATTTACCCATTTTTAATCAAGCTTTTTGATTTTTAAATGTTATTTATATTTTGCTGTTGTTTTGTAATTGCTTATGTATTCTGGATATTATGCCCCTGTCTGTTAAATACTTCATCATTATTTTCTCCCCTATGGAAAGTTGTCTCCACTCTGTTACTTTTCCCTTTGGTGTGCAGAAATTTTCATTTGAGGTACTCCCACTTGTCTATTTTTGGTTTTCTGGCCTGTGTATTTACATTCTTAATTAGAATATCTTTGTGCAGATGAATATCATAGAGTTTTTCCTCTCAGTTTTCATCTCCTTTGTATAATTTCTTTTACATTTTCTTATTTAATCTGTTTTGACCTGATGTTTGTATATGGTGTGATATGTGAGGCCTCTTCCATTCTTTAACATGTGGACACCAAGTTATTCGAGAACACTTATTGAAGAGTACGTCCTGATTACCTATGTGTTATTCCAATTTGTCAAATCATTTGACTGTAATGATGTGGATTTGTTTCTGAATTTCTACTCTATAACACTGGATTGTGTGCCTATTTTTAGACAAATAACATGATATTTTTGTTACTTATATCAGTATTATGATTGGAAGCTGGGAAATGCAAATCAATATCACAATACTATACCTTCTCAACTCAGAATGGATATTATAAAAAGATATAAAAAGACAATTTCTAGCAAATATGAGGCTAAAGAGAAAGTCTTGAACACTGCAGAAATGTAAGTTCATAGAGCCATTACTGGACAGAGTATAAAAGTTCCTTCAAATTAGAGTAGTAGTTCCTACGATACTGCAATCCCACTACTACATATTTCCCAAAAGAAAATTAAGTCAGTCCATCCAAGAGACATCTGCACTCCCATGTGTATTTCAGCACCATTCACAATGACTGAGACATGGAATCAACCAAAGTACCTATCCCTGAATGAATGGATAAAAACCATGTTGTAGACACACACAGTGGAATACTATAGTCATATGCAAGAAGTATTTTGTCATTTGTGGCAATGTGGATGGAACTGGAGATCTTAATAGAAAACATAAACTAACCATGAAAATGTACACATGGTTTAGCACATATGTGGAAGCTAACAAAGTTGACCTTATAGAACTGGTGATCCGAATAGTGGTTCCTTGAAACAAGGGAGGTAGAGAACAAGATGAGAGAGGGGAGAAATTGTTCAACAGGTGCAAATCAATAGCCCATGAGAGGAAAAAATGCTGTGTCATACCACACAGATTTGTATTATGATTAACAATATTGTATCATACACTTCAACATAGCTAGAGAGAGGATGCAAAGGACCTCATCGAAAGGCAGGAATACACATTTGCAGTGATCAAAAGCCCAAGTATTGGCCCTCACCCAGCCTCTGAGCAATGAGCAAGCAGACAGGTGAAGACTTCAGCCAAGTGGAGCTGGGGCTGGTGTCTCCACCCCCACCCATCCTCCATGCCACAAGCAGAGCTGTACTTTCTGCCTGCATAAAATCACCCCGCCCCCCATCCCTGCTTCTGGCCTCCTGGCTGGGTTGGTACCTGATTGCACACTACAGAGACACAGGGGGTCATAAAGGCCATTGTCCTGAGCTCCAGAAGATACAGCAGAAGTGAACAACAGAAAGAAGGCCTCTTTAAGGTTCCTTGATGAAAATTGAAAACTCACTGGAAAAGTGAAGAGAATTTCTGCAATAAAGCTGGACCAGACAACCATAGTGGGTAAGTTGGAGGTATCATCACCTCCCATCAGAATCTAGACTATCTTGAAGGGAAGTACAGCTGGAACCTGCAGTAGAATCTTGCAGAGTTCAACCCTGCTGAAGGGCAGGGAGATCAACTTGGGACTTGCAGCCAGAAATCAGCCTGAATCTTATAAGTCTGCTATTGGCTTGCTGAGACTCATTGACTTATATCTGCACACTGCTGTCCACATCATCTATTGTGACAGCAGAGACATACCCTAAAGAAGGCCCTCCATTTTTACTCTTTATTTTTTATTCTCAATATTATTATTTTCTCTCTTATTTTTAATTTTTTCCTATTATTTTCAAAATTGCCTTTTTCTTTTTTTTTTCTTCTTTTCTTTCTCTCTCACTCCCTTCCTCTACCACATTGTTCTTCATTTCAATTTTTGGTCCTGTTCTGGAGTTTTCTTTTTCTTTTCTTCTCATTTTCCTTTACTCAATTATCATTACTTTTAAAGGAAAGTAAACAGAGATTCAATCCTCCCTATTGCTGTTAGGTTGTTCTCTTCTCATCTTTGTTTCTTCATCCTGTCTTTTCCTTTTGCTTTCAACAGTTTCCTAGGGTTTGCATGATCTTCCTCTGTCCTCTGGCCTCAATACTGACCCTTCCAATCCTTGTACGTATCTATTACTCCATCTCTAACTCCTTATAAGTCCCCATCCTGAAGGATAAATTATCTATATTGAAGACTATATTCACTATAAACACATTTCAGGCTGGTCCTTGATTTTGATTTAATTCACAGAGTTAAAGGTGATAAATTAGTAACTACCACAAATTATTTTTTAAGCTGTGCTTGATGCTATTGTGTTGCTGATTGTATCACTTGGTCTAATGTGTTGGGATTCATCTAATCAGTTGTCCTTCCTGGTATAGTGAAAATGAAATAGCCTCAGAGCCATTAGAGACTCATAATCAAAAGACCAGTTATATATGGAAGAAACCTCTGAGAAGCAATCATTCTGTAAGTGTTCTAAATAGAAGCAACAAAAATACTTACAACAAGCAATATTGAAGTATTAACTCAGGAATTAAAAAAGGGCAGTACCAACAAAAAAATGGAAATGAGAAGACATTTAAGCAAGGCACAAACTCACAGTTCCAGGCCACCAAAGGCAAATTGTGGGGGGAAAAACGATGGAAAAGTCTGATAATGAACCACCTGGACACCCTGAACTGATAGCACAGGAAGTAACAAAACAGATGAATGAGGCTCTATAAAAATTCAAAAGAGAAATATTCTCATAGATAACCACAGAAATGGTGAGCAGAATGAAAGACACGATTAGAGACACTAGAAAAGAAACAGATAAAAAAAAATAGATGAGTTCAGGACCATGATGGAAACCATGAATGCCCAATATAGGAAAGAAATGAAAATCATGAATGCCCAACATAGAAAAAAAATGGAATCTGTGAAACAGATTCAGACAGATATCCAGTAGATTAAAAACTCTGTCAAAAGCATACACAGCAGAATGAGGCAATCTGTAGACAGAATATCAGATATAGAATACAGGGTGATGGTCAGTGACCATGAAAACAGAAATCTCTTAAAAATAGTAAGGGACTACTAGAAATTGATTCAACAGCTCCTAGATGACACAAAGAGGAATAATATAAGACAGGTAGGAGTCCATGAAAAACAGGAGAATGTACAAATTACCGAAAAAACTATTCACAGAATAAATGACAGAAAACTTCCCAAACAGAACAAAAGAATTTCACATACAGATAAGTGAGGCATATAGGACTCCAACTAGCCATGATCAAAAAAAAAATCTACAACTAGACATATAATAATCAAGATCACAGAAAACCAAAAGAACAAAATAATACAAGCAGTTAGAGAAAAGAAACAAATTACATGCAAAGGAAAGCCCATCAGAATCATAGCAGACTTTTCAACACAAATCCTCAAGTCAAGGAGAGCCTGTGGTGAGGTATTTCAAGCCCTAAAAGGAAACACCCTCCAACCTAGAATGATGTATACTGAAAAACTATCTTTCAGAATTGATGGGGACATAAGACACTTCCATGACAAAGAACACCTGAGAAACTTCATGAATACCAAACCAGCACTCCAAACAATTCTAAACCATATCCTAGAAAAAGACAACAAAGGCACAAATCCATGAGGCCCAACAGAGCCAATTCATCAGGCAAGGCAAGAAATTAAGGTGAGAGGGAGAAAAAGAACCAAAAACAGGAAAATAACATGACAATGATAAGTCAATACATATCAGTGATAACCACCAATGTTAATGGCCTCAATTCACCAATCAAAAGAAATAGGCAGAATGGATTAAAAAGCAAAATCTAACAATATGCTGTATAAAAGAAATGCACCTAGTTCAAAAAGAAACTCATAGACTGAAATAAAAAGGATGGAAAACAGTTCTCCATGTGACAGGGACCCAGAAAACAGCAGGGTTAGCTGTCTTAATTGCCAACAAAGTAAATTTCAACCCAAACTTATTCAGAGAGACAAAGAAGGTCACTCCATCCTTGTAAAGCAAACAATCCAAGAGGAAGAGATGACAATCATAAATATTTATGCACCAAATACTAATACCTCCAACTATAAAAAATAAATATTAGGGGACACGAAAAACCAAATAAGCACTAATATAATTATAGTAAGGGACTGCAATACCCCAATGTCACAAATAAACGGATCATCTAGACAAAAAAATCAGCAACCAAATACTAAAACTGAACCAAGTTTTTGAACAAATGGACTTAATAGATATCAACAGAGTGGTCCACCCCACAAAATCAGAATATACATTCTTTTCAGCTGCACATGGGTCATTCTCCCAAGTAGACCACATACTAGCTCATAGAATATGATTAAGTACATGCAAATGAATTGAAGTTATCCCCTGTATATTATCAGAATATAGTGCAATTAAAGTGGAGATCAATAGCAAAGAAACTGCAAGAACTTCACAAACACATGGAAATTTAATAACACTCTCCTGAACAACCAATGGGTCACAGAGGAAATTAAAGTAGAAATTAGATAATTTTACAAATAAATGACAATATCAATACAACATACAGGAACCTATGAGACACAATGAAAGCAGTTCTATGAGGGAAAATCATAGCTGTGAATGCCCACACTAGGAAAAGAAAATGATCTCAAATAAACAACCTAATGGTGAATCTTAAGCAACTTGAAGAAGAAGAGCAAGACAAACCCAAATCTCATACAAGGGAGGAAATTATAAAGATCAGAGCAGAAATCAATGCAATGGAGACTAAGAGAATGATACAAAATCAAGGAATCAAAGAGTTAGTTTTTTGAAAGAGTAAATACATTTGATAAACCCTTGGGCAACCTTATCAAAAAAAGGCAAGAAAAGGCTCAAATGCATGCTATTGGGAATGAAAAAGGTGAGGTCACCACAGATCCAACAAAAATCCAAAGAATTATTAATACCTACTTTGAGAACCTGTACTCTTATAAAATAGAAAACAAGCAAGAAATGGACCTATTCCTAGATACAAATGAATTTCCAATGTTAAATGAAGAAGATTTAGAAATTCTAAACATCATAATTACAATCAGTGAAATTAAAAACGTAATTAAAAATCTACCAAGAAAGAAAAGCCCAGGTCCTGATGGCTACACTGCTGAATTCTACAAAACATTTAGGGAAGAACTATTGCCACTACTCTTTAAACTTTTCAATGAAATTGAAAGGGAAGCAATACTTCCTATTTCATTTCTGGAAGCAAGAATTTCTTTCCAAAACCAGGGAAAGACCCAACCAAAAAAGAACTACAGGCCAATCTCCCTAATGAACATAGATGCAAAGATACTCAATAAGATTCTGCAAAGAGAATACAGAGGGTCATCAAGAAGATCATACACCTTAATGAAGTCAGATTAGTCCCAGGCATGCAAAGATGGGTCAATGTATGTAAATCAATAAATGTAATACACTATATTAACAGAATCAAGGACAAAAACCATATGATCATCTCAATAGATGCAGAAAAAGCATTTGATAAAATTCAACACCCATTCAAAATAAAAACCCTGTAGAAAATCAGAATAGATTGTCTTTATCTCATCTTGATAAAGGCTATCTATGAAAAACCAACAGCCAACATCATACTAAATGGTCAAAAACTGAAAACCTTCAATCTAAAATCAGGAAGAAGACATAGTCCACTATCACCACTCCTGTTGAATATATTTTTGGAAGCATATAGTTTTGGAAACAATATAGTTTTAGCTACAGCACTTAGACAAGAGAAATAAATAAAAGCAATAAAAATAGGAAAGAAAGTTAAACTGTCCTAATTTGCTGATGATATGGTATTCTACATAGAAGACCCAAAAAACTCTGCTAAAAGTCTTTTAGATTGGAAAGATTCAGTACAATAGCTGGATAGAAAGGCAACACTCAAAAATCAATAGTTTTCTTGTACACAAATAACAGACAAGCTGAAAGAGAAATTAGGGAAATAATCCCTTTCACAATAGCATCCAAAAAATAAAATATTTAGGAATCAATCTAATGAAGGAAGCAAAGACTTCTACACTCAGAACTACAGCACTCTAAAAAAAGAGATCAAAGAGGATATAAGAAAATGGAAAGACATCCCCTGTTCCTGGGTAGGAAGAACCAAGTGAAAATGGCCATACTTCTAAAACCGCTATGCAGATTCAATGCAATCCCAATTGAAATCCCAGGAGCATATTTCACAGAACTAGAGAAAACAATTCAAAAGTTCATCTGGAACCAGAAGAGACCTAAAAGAGCAAAAGCAATTCTAGGCAACAGAGTCATGTCAGGGAGTGTCACATTTCCCAACTTGAAACTATACTGCAAAGGCACTGTGACAAAAGCAGCATGGTACTGGCAAAGAAACAGACCCAAAGATCAGTGGAATAGATTAGAAGATGCAGAAACAACTCCAGATATACTCAGCTACCTTATCATTGACAAAGGAACCAACCAGAAAGATAGCCTCTTTAATAAATGGTGTTGGAAAAAGTGGATTTCAACTTACCAAAGATTAAAATTAGACCCCTATCTTTCACTATGCACTAAACTAAAATTGAAGTGGATTAAAGATCTAAATATTAAAACAGAAACACTAAACTTGATGGAAGACAAGTTAGGTACACTCTCAAAGGCATTGCCATAGGAAAGGTCTTTATGAAAACATCCTCAATATCAAAGGAACTAGCACAAAGAATCAACAACTGGAATCTTATTAAAAAGCTTGTGCATTGGAAGATATACCAATGACAGAACAAAGAGACAAACTACAATGTGGAAAAAAATTTTACAAGCTGTTCTACAATCAAAAGTCTACTATATACAATACATAAAGAACTCAAAAAATCAGACCCCTCAAATATAAAGAACGAATTCAAAAATGGGCATCTGAAATGAACAGACATTTCTCAGACAAAGAAGCAAAAGCAGTAAACAAATATATGAAAACAATTTTCAACATCACTGGTCATTTGAGAAATGTAGATGAAAATAATGTTGAGATTCCACCTCACCCCAGAAAGAATGGCTGATATCATAAATTCAACCAATATCAAGTGCTGCCAGGGTTGTGGGGACAAAGGAACTCTTCTTCATTTTGGGGGGCAGTACACACTGGTGTGACCACTGTGGAAACCAATATGGAGATAACTACAACAAGTAGGATTGGGAGTCCCATTTGACCCAGAAATTCCTCTACTGAGTTTCTTCCCAAAAGAATTTAAAGGATCACACCACAGTGATATATGTGCAACCATGTACATAGAAGCACAGTTTGTAACAGCTAAAACTTGGAAACAGCCCAATTACGTATCAACAGGAGACTGGATAAAAAAGATGTGGTTTTTCTATAAAATGGAGTACTACTCAGCCATCAAAAATGAAAAACTAGAGACATTTATAGCTAAGTGGATGCACATTGAGGCCATACTCTTTAGTGAAATAAATAGGACACACATGTGTAAATACTGAATAGTTTCTCTGGTGTGAAAAACTAAAAGTGTAAATAAGAATCAAAATGTATAATTGATATTGTGAAATGTGAAGAAAATGTTTAAAGGAATAGGGGAAGTAGGAGGGGTAGGGGAAAGAGAAGGGAAGAGAAAAAATATGAGTAAAAGAAAAACATGGAAACAAAGTCTTTGTAAATAGAGAAGAGTGAACAGGGTGGAGGGAGGGCAGGGAAAAGGGGAAAAAATAAGAACCAAGATACATCATGTAAAGTAACAAGATCCCAATGATGAATGTAACTGTAATGTATATCTAAAATGTACCAACAAATTAAATGGAAAAAAGCCTAAGTAGTTGAATTAATCAACAAACAATGTACAAATGTGTTAAAACAGAAGATTATATCATATAAGGAAGTGCAACTATTACTTGCCAATAAAAATTACTTTTAAAATAAATAAAATAATGCCAATGTATCATATGTAATCATCAATAGGGTGAAAACAAAATACTTCTGAAAGCAAGCTTATATTCCTTTCTGAGACACAATTTATTCCCAAGGACTTTAATATTTTAAGGATAAAAAGGAGTTGTGATGCCATAAAAACTAAATGCTAAACCCAAAAAGCCCACAAAGAAAATGGCCAAGTCCAGCAACTATTGAAACAATAAATGCAATTTATATTTTGTGTTTCATTAATTCTGACTCCAGTGGAGATGACATCTTTCATTGACAGCTCCTCTTTGCTCCTCCTCTCTCCCTCAGCCAACCTCCTTGTGACCTTTGCCCTTGGTCCCACTCCTTCTTCCCTGCAAGTGTCACAGTTGTCACAGTGCTAATATCTAAATCCTAGGCCCCTCTCCATGTAAAGCTGAGAGCTGTTTCTCTGTACCCAACCACTTGGCCTTGGTCCACAGGATGCTGGACAGGTGATGGGGACCTATGGCAACAGGGACAGAGCCACCTCTTCAGTGGGTCACACACATGTCACCTTTCTATGCAACAGAATGGGCACAGGAGGAGAAGGATGGAGACACCATAGACCTGTGCTGAGCCTCAACTGTAGACATTAGGTGAAAACTTGTTTTCTGAACTCAGGTTGCACCAGCTCCTCACCAGCTCCCATGGTGAGAAAAAGCCATTGTGCTCAACAAGGTGTTCAAAACCAAGCCAGTTTAATCTCCTCAAAAGTTTTCTGAGGGGAAATAAATAACAGGAATGGTAGACTGGGGTCATGGATGTAGCTCAGTGGCTCCACAACTACCTGGCAAGCACAAGGTCCTGAGTTAAATTCCCACTACACACGCAAAGAAAAAATAAAAAAGGAATGGAAGACTTAAAGTGGTGGCCTTGGGACAGGAGATAGACAGTGTGAGACATATTCTATAATCAAGTTTATGACAAACAGGGTGCCTCCTGATTCTTGAAAACCATTTTTCCTTACCATCCTGACATGAGCCTGAGAAATCCCCTCATGCCCTTATCACACTTCTTGACTTCTGCCATGAGGCCCAAAACATGTGCTTTATCTGGTTTGTGGAACCCAAGGGTAACCACATGACCATTATGACATCATTAGCATTGTGGATTCAACACTCCTCCACCATAGCCTTAGTCAGCTTCCAACACTCGTTCCAACAAGGCACATGTTAAGGCAAAAATGCTCCTCTCAAAGTGAGGATCGAGATTCCCAATAGGACAGAGTCCCCTTAATCTCACCATAAGACATAGGAAAGTTCCCAATGAAAACCTCAAACCCTAAAGCAGATGGGGCCTCTCCATTCAAACCCACTCTTGAATTTTCTCATCAGTCCACTCCCGACCTGAGGACTGTAACTTCCTTTAACAAATTCCTCCATCCTTACTACTGCTGTGTGTTCTGCTCAATTCCTTGTTCAGGACACAAAGAGCTGCATTTACGGGGTAAGACTGACATCAGCTGTGGGTAAAAGTTTCACATGGTGTTGGAAGGACATTTCAAGAAAAATGGCATTGACTCATGCAGTATTTCATAACATCCCATAAAGATGTTTACTGTAAGGAAAATTAATATCTAACCAGCTAAAGAGCTCCTCCATTTTCTACAGTACTATTTCTCTTCTGCATACAGTGCACTACTTCAAATGTAATAAACCATGAAAGTTTTAAGCAAAAACTCCCTTGAGGTAACATCAGTCTGCTCAGTGCATAATCTTTCATACAGAGCCATGGGAACAGCATAGTGTGGCCACAGTCTGCAGATACATCCATCTATATGATAAGCTTATTGTTTCAGGGTCTTGTCTTAACCTCCCTAAGGCATATTTCTCAGAGCCAGATAATCCTACAGACAAATAAATCAGAGGAAAATTCCCTGTAGAGCATTCATCTCCACACAGGAGTCCCTGAGTTAATGGTCTCCATGCACTAGCTCAGGTCTCAGAGGAACCAATCCAGGCACCCTCAGGAGCCCCTACTCATCACTCTGTCTCCTGCCTGGATTCTGATCACTCCCACCTCACTCTCCAGGAAACCCAGCATCTGAAGAGAACCTGTCTCACTAGAGCTACCCAACTATCCACCACTCCCCTCTCCCTCAGGCATCTCTTCCTTCTTCACCTCAAGGTGAGTGAGTAGAGCTGGGTTGTTCTCGAGCAGGAGAGTTCACTCTTTCTCCTCCAGTGAATTCCATGGAGAACCACAGTGAAGACTCTCTTATTTACCTCATGAGGGTGGACTCTTCTTGGTCACATGCAGTAAAATCATCGGAGGGAAATGAAATTACTAGGAGAAAAATCTTCTTAAACCTAATTATTACCCACAACCATCTGTCACCACACAAGATTTCAGGTCCAGAGAGTACGAAGACTGGAAAATCATAAACATTTTCAAAAATCTATTGCAAAAGAACAAATAACAAAAGACCACAGAAGGGAGAGAAAATAATAATCAACTCAACACACACCGTGCCTGTAGTAAGCATGAAGTGCTTCATGGGCTATTGTGTAAAACACAACAAATCATAACATAAAATGTGTAGCTCTATACTCTAAATGGTGACAGTCAAACAGTTTGGGAAAAGTTACATTTCAACTAACTTTAGAATGTTGGGCAAAATTTGGGGCAAAAATGGACAGTTTTCTTGATAAGTGAATGAAATGTCACTTGCCAGTGAATCTAGACATGAATTTATGCATTTATTAAATAGCTGCTCTAGGCCAAAACAAGGTGGTTGGAAGGCAGGAAACTTGAATTCTGGTCAAACTCCCAAAATATTCAAATGCAGAAGGGAAGAGGACAGAGTAACTGCAAATGTGCAGATACTCACAGTAACATGGGGAGACAGAGTCGGGGAGGCTGAGGGAGGATTCACAGCACAGCTCTTGCTGGTGCAGGGGTCACAGGACATGTACTTTCCATGGGTCAGCTGAGAGGCAGAGGGAGAAGCCAGCTGGGCAAGGGCCAGGAGAGAGAAGAAGCAATGCAGAGTGTGGGGTTGGGTCACAGGAGGCATGGGACATCATAGATGTCTCAACAGAGGTGGGCCTTGATGTCACATGACTCTCAACAGGAAGACAGAGCCAGACACCATGTGGAACCCCCACTGTCCCTCAGTTTTTGTGTCTTCATGAAGCAATTCAGTCCACACATAGGCTGCCATGCAGAAGTACACATAGACTTTAGCACAGAGTTAATACACAGAGCTTCATGCCCTCAGGGAGAAGGCAGGCAGTGCCACACAGGCCTCTACCCTGAGTGCCAGACTAATGTGTGCTTTGTGCAGAAGTTTCTTCTGGGCTTCTGGGAGCTGGGGTGACTATGATGCTGCCTGACCAGTTCTCTTAGAGAAGACTCTGGAGCTGACAGGTGTCTTCTGTTCCTTTCAGACAGTCAGTGTTAACCTCAGGGGCTGTAATCACTTAGAAAGGTACAAAAAGCTTTTAAAAGATAAGCTCCAACCTAACTTTGGTCTCAGGTAGGCAGGAGGGTGTGTAAAGAATGTCCCCATACTGGTGTCACTTGGCACAGGGTATGCAGCAGGACACTGTGTTCCTGGTTCTCTGCATGGAGGCCCTGTGTCCTGGGTCTGAGACCTAATAAGGGTTTCAGATGGGTCACACCCTGAGGTCTGTGTTTCCTCCTTCATCTGAGTCAAGCACAAAATGCTGCTTTGGACCCACTTGTCCCTCAGCCCTGCTAATGTCACACAACCTGCCCAACAGTGGGGCTGTTTGGTGGGTCCCTGTAGGCTTCAATACAACGAATGATAAAGTGAGGGCTGGGATTCCTGGGTATCCTCACCCAGGGGTCATTGAGGAATGGTGAGGCTGGGTGTGTCTGGAAACAGGACCATTGTGATGGCCGGCAGTGAGTCAGATGTGGCAATGAGGAAATCTGAGGTTGGCCTGGAACTTATTCCTGGCTTCAGGAAGAGTTAGTGTCTTAATTCTCAAATGCTAGAGACACAAATGATACAAATCAGTTGTCACTGTGTTGATACACAGTGAGAACTCTTGAAAACTTTAGGCTTTGCTGTGCCTGGTTTTTCACATAATGTCATGAACTTCAGGTGCACCTGTGCTGCCACTGAGGGCAGGTTATGCTTCTTCATTAAGGTGGGATGATATTTTATGCTTACATTTACCACATTATCTGTCCAACTCATCCATGGCTAGAAACTGGTTCATTCCGTACTTTAACTGCAGTGACCAATACCTTAGTGACCAGAGGAGTGGAGATGTGTCTACACACACTGGTCACTTCTTGTGGATAAGTACCCAGGACTGTGACTGCTGGGTCATATAGAAGTTCTACTTTAAATCTTTTGAGGAGCTCTAATCCTATTTCCATATTGGCAAGATTTACATTTACACCAACAGGATTCCCCTTTCTCCACATTCTTGCCAACATTTATCTTTGCCTTTCTAGAACAGCCCCTCCAGCAGCAGTGAGTTGAGAAAGATAAACACTTCATGCTCTCACTGGCTTGTGGAGGTGAAAGAGCTAATCTCCTAGAGACTCGGTGCAGGGTGGGGGTTGCCAGAGGCCCAGGCAGTGCCTTCCTCAGGGTTGGGGTGACACCACTGGCCACCATTCCACTACTCCTAGGGCAGAGGAGGAGAGCCAATCCCAGGGCCCAGGAGGAGGCTTCCCCACTACCATTTCACCACTCCTAGGGCAGAGGAGGTGAGCCACACGGGCACCAGCAGCAACCCCTGCCCCTGTGGAAATGAGAAGACATGTAAACAAGTCTCAAAAACAGACTTTCAGGTCACCTACAGCAACCCCAAATGGAAACAAGATGGAACAATCTGATACTCAACTACCTAGACTCCCTGAACTGACAACAAAAGAGGATCTGCAAAAAATATAATCAAAAATAATTTCTCGGATAACAGCAAAGATTGTGCCCATAGTGCAAGACATGATTAATAAATCTAGAGAGGACACAGATAAAGAAATACAGGATCTGTGGAAAATGATGGAATCCCAACATAGGAAACAAATGAAATCCATAAAACAGATGCAAACAGATTTACAGGAAATTAAAAACTCCATTGAAGGTCCATGCAGCAGAATGAACCAATGTGAGGACAGAATTGCAGATATAGAAGATAAGATCACAATTAGTGACCAGGAAAAGAAAAATTGCTTTAAAATTGTAAGGGATCATGAGAAAGAAATCCAGCAGCTGCTAGATGATGCAAAGAAGAATAACGTAAGACTGATTGGAGTCAATGAAGAAAGAGGAGAGAGTGCAGATGACATAAGAAAAACTGTTTGCAGAAGTGATGGCAGAAAACTTCCCAAGCAGGGGAAAAGAACTTGACATACAGATAAATGAGGCATATAAGGCTCCAAATAGCCTTGATTAAAAAAAAAAAAAAACTACACATAGGCATATAATAGGATTCCAGAAACCCAACAGAAGAACAAAATTCTACAAGTAATGAGAGAAAAATACAAATCACATACAAAGCAAAGCCCATCAGAATCACAGCAGACTTCTCAATGCAAACACTCAAGGCAAGAAGAGCTTGGGGTGATGTATTTCAAGCCCTAAAGGAAAACAGCCTCAAACCCAGATTGATGTACCCTGCAAAACTATCTTTCAATATTGATGGAGAAATAAGATACTTTCATGATAAAGAGCACCTCAGGAACTTCATGAATACAAAACCAACCCTCCAAAATTTTTTGTACAATATCTTAGGAAAAGACAATGAGTATCACAACCCCAGGAAGCCCAGCAGAATGAATCCATTGACCATGACAAATTAAACGCAAAGGGGGAGAATCCAACAAAAAGAAAAAGTCATGAAAAGGCTTTTAAAACTTTTAACTTCATCTCCCTAATGAGTGTATAATACAATCTTGTTATTGTACTGATTAGTGTTTTACTTATTCAAGTGTTGCACAACTTTCCTTGTGCTGTACTGGCTATTTATCAGCTTCTAGTGTATAATTTTTAATTTGTCTATTAATAAGCTGTAAGAGTTCTTTATATATTCTGGTCATAGGTTATATGCATTGTAAATATGGTCTGTTTAAGGACTACTTTTCATTTTAATGATGTCATTTAAAGTTCTAAATTTTGATGGAATCGCATTTATCAATTTGTTTCTTTTATACATCATGTTTTTTGTATGCTAGGAAGTTCTTGCCTACCCTAAATTCATAAACATTTTCCCTTATAATTTCTTCTTAAAGTTTTATACTTTTTTGCTTTCATATTCAGATTTATAGATACTTTCAAGTAATTTTTATGTACTGAAATCAAGGGTTGAGGTTAATTTTTTATATATGGATGCCAGGTGTTCTAGTGCCATTTTCTGAAAACACTATCTTTTCCTCAGCTCTTGAATTGAGTTTATCTTCTATAAAATGTTAATGTTAAATAATCTTTCAAAACTCAGTGGACCATATATGTGCAGTTCTATTTCTAGATTCTCTGTTTTATTCCAGTGATCTATATGTCTTTCCTTACACCAACACTGCCTTGATTACTGTAGCTTTAGAGGAGGTCTTAAAATTAGGTACCAAATGTCTTCCAACTCTGTTTTTTTTTTTTCTTTTTCTCTTTACTTTTCCTGGTCCTTTGTACTCCTACATAATTTTTAAATTTAAATATCCAATTCTTCATTTATAACAAGTATACATAGACCTGAATTTTTATATACACCTTGTGTTTTCTAATACTGCTAAATTCAAATACAAGTTCTAGGGGCTCCTAGAGATGTCTTAGTATTTTCTCTGTAGATGATCATTTCATCTACATGTAAAGATTTTGCTTCTACCTTGCCAATCCTATCCTAATTGTGTCATTTTATTGCCAGACTATTTTGGTGTAGGCCCATGTTTCAAATTTTAATGGATAGATGAAGAGTAGGCATATCTGTCCTTGTTCCCCACCTTAGGGAGAAAGCATTTTATCTTCTCAATTCGTATAAGGCTTTCTCACTGGAAGTATGGAGTACATGTCTTTATTCTGTTGAGAAGGTTCTGTTCTCTACTTCTAGTCTCCTGATAGCTTTTACCATGAACAGCTGTAGAATTTAGTCCAATACTTTTTCTCCAGCTAGTGACAGGATCATATGGCTTTTTCCTTTCCTCTGTTAAACTGATGACTTTTGGGGGTGGATCTTCCAATGCTGAATCAACACTGCCATCCCTATAACAAAACCACTTTCTACCTACTTCCATATCTGACTTCTAAGAGTTTGTTTTGTTAAACAAATTTCTATCTATGTTAAACTTTTTTCTTCTATTATCTTTATCCAGTTTTAGGATTAGCACAATGTTGATTTCCTAAAATGAGGGGAGAAGTGTTCCTTTTTTTTCTGCTTTAAATGTTTGATATAATTTATCAGTTAAAATGCATATGGGCCTGTTGTCATATAGGTAGGTTTTCAAACTAGGTATATAATTTCTTTATCAGGTGCTATTCAAATTTTATATTTCCTCCAGAGTTAGTTTCCTTAATTTGTCTTCCAAGGTACTCCTTAGAAGCTGTCAAATTTATTTCAAAACAGATTTTTAAAATATTCTTTCTATATCCTTTTAAATTCTGTAAAATCTGTGGTAATGTCTCCTAGATCTTGATATTATAATTTTAAAATGTATAATTGATATTGTGTAATAGAAAGTGAAGGTCTAAAGGAGCAGGAGAAGTGGGAGGGGTGGGGAAAGGAAAGAAGGGGAAAGAAAAAATATGAGGAAAGGAAAAAAATGGAAACAAAGACTTTGCAAATAGGGAAGGGTGGAGGGGGTGAAGGGAGGGCAGGGGAAGGGGAAAAAGTAAGATCCTAGATACTCATGTAATGGTATAAGATCCCAATGATGTATGTAAATTTAATTTATACCTAAAATGTACCAACAAACTTAATGGGTAAAAAACCTTCACACAATTGTATTCATTTTACAACCATAAAACAAGAAGATAAAAAGTCCATATCAGCAGCAGCACTAAAAATGAGACAGGCTTTAGGGAGCGGCTGCACCGAATGTGGGTTGAGCAGGGTTTGCTGGATTGGGGGCTGGAACGCATGTCCTGAGCCTGTCCCAGGGAGGCCAGCAGGTGTGAACACTGGTGCTGCTGTGCCTTCCTTCTCCCTGCTCCAGGGTGCCATGCATCCTGGCCAGCCAGTGTCCCCCCAGCCCGTCCTTCTCACCCAACTCTCCTTCATCAACCATATCAGAAGGCCTTTGGAACCACATGCCTGTCACATTCCTTCAATGCAGCAGAAAGCTTGCAGCATCTGGCTGTGACCCAGGAAGACCTTCCTTTCCCATGTTCCAGGAAACTGTTGAAACATTACCAGGCTGTCACCAAGCTCTGGCTGATATTTGGGTTTTCCCCTGACAGTGGTGCTCAAGCAAATACAAATGGAGGGCCACACTGCTGTGGGTGGAAAGTGGCACTGTGAGTCAAGGAAAGAGGATCAGTCCCACCTGTCCCTATTAGGCTCAGAACTTGGGGAAAATCTGTCCTTGATGAGGTTCACCACATCTGAAGGCTGCTGGGACTGGGTGCCTCAGGTTGATGACAGGTGCAAACATTCTCACATGCAAACATCTCTTTCTTCTTTTGAGAATAGATTGGCCCAGCCTTCTAAACATAGACTACATTGAGAAAATGCAGGAGGGCACTGTGCATGTGGTCAAACTCCACTTGCAAAGCAACCATCCAGATGACACTTTCCTTTTCCCCAAACTCCTCCAGAAGCTGCCAGACTTGTGGCATCTGGAGACAGAACATCCCCAGCTCATGCAGGTCATCAAGGAGACCGAGTCGGAGGCCACACTGCCCCTGCTGCTACAAGAGATCTACAAGGAAATGTACTGAGGCCCAGCAGTATGTGACAGCAGCCATCCTGCAGGGACATTGAACACCAGCAGCACTACAGAGGAAGAAATGGAGCAGCTCAAATGTGCACCCTTTAACCTTGGAGATGGTAAATTTGTCCTGCAGTGGTCCTGGTGGCAACCAGCACTCAGAGAGCACATCTGCTATTCAAGTGTTGCTGCTCAGGAGCAAGGAAATTAAGGACAATCATGAGCGACAGTCTTATTCTAACTCACCCTATATAATTAGTTCATATTTCTTTATATCACATGCATATTTACCATTTAATTAATGGGCAACCTCAAGATACATGGTCTGTTCCCTTTCAACCACCCCCTTTGACTTTTATGCTCCCTCCTGATGTGGAAAACTGATCACCACTTTTTAACAACTTTTATAATCCTATAAATCTAGATGTAGCCAAAGGTTAGGTATTTAAAATTCAGCATAATATTTATTTGGACAATATCAATTCTGTTTCCTGAATCTGAAGAAACAACAGACTGTGTTTTAATCATAAGACAGAATTTTCAAGAACAGTTTGATAAGCTATTAGATCCCTGGTACCAAAATAAAATGCAGCCATCATGTTGTTTTTTCAGTTCACAGTTTTTGTGGTCCCAGGTAGTTTGTGGCAAAACCCATTCTGAGGCTCCTGTAGAAGATCCCAGGGAAGTCTGTCCCAAGTCCCCCTCTGGTTGTTTTAAGTTGTGACTCAGGTAAACAGAGTCAGGACAAAACCTTTTTCTTTCCTGCTTAGTTCTGTTCCTCTCAAACTGGAAGCGACTCAGTCAGGCTGCCTGGAGGCTGCGTAGTGATTTTAGGGCCAAGCAGAAATGATTTCTAAATGTTCCTCTGGGCCCTCTTCCAGTGCTCCTTTGTCTTTCCCTGTGTTGCCTTTTAAATGTGATGCTTTATTGTTAAGTCTCTCAGACTTTATCACCCCAGCTGGTGGTTGTTGGAAAACAACAGAAGAGCACTACATCCCCCAGCAGCCAGTTGTACCTACTCTCAGATTTCTTGACAGTTTTTTTTTTCCTTAACAAAGACATAGTTAGGTCTCCTTTATCCTCTGCATGTATAAGATAGTGGGTTTTTTTAACATCTAAAATAGTTTTAGCAAAAAAAAAAATAGTTTTAGCCCTAAAGATCAACTTTCCAACCTCCATAAAATTGGGAAGCAGTGTTGATTATGCTTTTTGGTCTAGAACCTGTGGGCCTAGAGCTGTATTCTTTTTCTGTACACCTGGTGGATTGTCACATAAAGAATCTTCAGCAGTGACCCTCCTACCCTGCCTGGCTGGTCTGATCTGCCAGTGTGTCTGACACCATACAAGGTGCTGGGCACTTAGGTCCTGATTGTCTTAGGTGCCTGCCTTCCTCCCTCCCTTCCTTCCTTCCTTCCTTCCTTCCTTCCTTCCTTCCTTCCTTCCTTCCAGATCCAAAGGACCTGTTGTTCACCAGCAGCAGCAGCAGGGACTCTGCCCAAGTGCCTTAAGACCCAGAAGCAGTGGACACTCTTTCCATATTGGCCACCAGTCACTGGTGAGCCTGTTTTTCCCCCAATGTGAACTCCCTACACTGAAGAGTCCCCAGGGCTAGGACCATCCAAGTGCAGGGTCCAATACTATTCTGTGTTTTTCCCTCTACCACACAGCCTCCCACTCTGACATGCACCAGACAAATGCTGTTCAGATACACTTGGCCTAGGAAGGGAGCCTCAAGATCCAGCCTGCCAGCAGCAGCATTGTTTGTCCTGTTTAAATTTTCCTAAAACACATGCACAGTAATCTCTCATGTCCTGTTCTCTGTGGTGAAGTCAAAACTACTGGTGAGTTCTACATTAGTCCACCCAATTCTCAGCATGTGGGGAGCATTTGATTCTGTTAGGGTCCCAAGAAACTATCAGTGATGTCCATAAAGAAGCCAGAAAGGAGAACATGTGAACTCAGTGTGAAAGTCTTTTGACATTATTCACTTTTAAAAGGAAAGAAAACCACAAGTCTCATGTATTTAAGCATCAAGTTCACTCATAGCCAGAATATTTGGTGTCACCTCTTTAGAGATATCTGAGGGGATCAGTACTGCAAAGACAATCAGGACCTAAGTGCCCAGAGCCCTGAATGGTGGCAGAGACACTGGCAGATCAGTGCCCACCCATCTGTGATGAATGTGGAATAGAAAGAAACCTAGGATTGGGCACATCTGAGAATGCTGAGAGAACCTGCCCTGTCTTAAATGGATTTTCTCATCCTCAGATCTAAGAAGGTTCCTTTCTGCTGTACCTTTATACACTGGGCTTTTAAGACCCCAAAGGACCAAACCATCTCGGGACTGAGTAGGGGTTCAGGGAGGGTGCAGCATTCCCCAGAGAGAGCAGAAACCCAAGGTACAAGCAGGCTATTTGGCAGATGACAAGCAAACTTTAATTCAGCAACTACCTTCCTCCCCAACATACCAGCTAACAGCTACCTCAGTCAGCATTGCAAAGGAACTGTTAGAATGAAGGCACACAAAACCCCAGCCTTTGTGGTGTTCCTGTGATCCAATTTTCACTGTTAGGGGTTTGGGGGCACACATTAGGTCTGGCACCCTTTACTTGGGAGATGGTGGCTGTGGGACTTTCCAGAGAAGCTCTACTGTTGAAAGGGAGCATTTTGCATAAAATGCATAGGTGCAAATGTTGCTGCCCTGTCCAGTGAAGCTGAGACTGTGACCAGCAGTCACACTGCAGGACCCACCCACAAGGTGCCCCTCTTGTCCACTCCTGCTGCTAGCCACACAAAGAGCTTTCCCAGGAGAGACCCTCTGATGCCAGAGAGTGACCCTCATGAAACAGTGGCACTCAGGCCCTCTGCTTGTGGCTCACCTGAATCCCTCTGTTGGACCCAGAGAAATTCCCACTTTGAGCCACTTTCAACATGGGACATCAGGCCCATTTGATACTTAGCATGGGACACAGGACAGAGGAGATTCTGTCCTGATGTGGTGGCCTCACACATCCTTGCAACAACTGATCAAACCTCAGGTTACAGACATTTCAACCAGTGTGTCTGCACTCCCCACCAGGCAATGGTTTTTTGTGGGGTGGTGGCTCCTTCATGGTTCCTCTTCTACCCAGGTGATCTTTCACACTGTGGACCCCAGGCACATGTCACATCCCACAGCTCAGTAGCTAGCTCAAATCAAGCTCCTGAAATCTCCCACCTGCAGCCCCCAAGGGCTCCACCCCATTCTGAAAGGGATATACCCAGCCTGGCAGTTTGTCCAGCTCTGCCACCTCTCTGATCTTCTGGTGACAACAGACCAGCTGTCCACCAGCTATCTGTGCAGCTGATGCCCCACTACCTGCAGTTAGCACAGCAGTCTGATGCATGTGTTCCTGTAAAATTCTTTCCTTAAAAGACCTCTTACCTTGTGGCACATACTGTCATCCCAGCACTCTGGGAAGCTGAGGCAAGATGTTTTCAAGTTTGAGCCAAGCCTGGGCAACTTAGAAACTTAACAAGACCCTGTATAAATTACTTTTCATTTTAAAAATGGCTGGAGATGTAGCTCAGTTCAAAGGCCCAGATTCAGTCCCTGGTAGCAAAAAAAAAAAAAAAAAAAAAAAAAGACTTCATATGTTCAGAACAGTGTTGTGGACTCTGGTAAGGCAAGTCACAAATCAACACTGATGCCGGGGAGTGAAAGTATCCAGGGACTGTTTCAATGCATGTGAGTTTGATGGCACAGACGTTACCAGGCACGGAGGACTGATCTTTCTAATTTTAAAAATGGTCCAGCTTCTCTCCACTTGAGTGGACTGTGCTGTGCCAGTGTTCTTGGCACCCATGCCTCCAAGGACAGCAAAGGTGGAGGCTGCCAGACAAGCTGCCCTCAGATGTCACCCTACAGAAATGAAGGTCCACAAACACCTGCAGCAGAAAGCATGTTCTGCCACCTGCCTCACAAATATAAGGTCCCGAGTTCAATCCCTGGTACCAAAAAAAGAAGAAAGCACAGAGAATCTTGGCTCTGAGGAGCTGAGGGAGCATGAGGATGAATCAGTGCAGATTCAGCTGTGTTGATGCAGGCGGGGGACATTGTAGCAAGGGATCATGTCATTGGCAGCAATCATCAAGCAGCCTTTGCCAGACTACTACTCCTGAGAGGCCCTCTGCCTGCAGAGATTTCAGAGTAAGCTCAAAGGAGGTTTGCTGGGATGTCTAAATATATACTGAGGTGCCAATTTACAGGAATTCAGAAAAACACTCATCAGCCCTCAGTCTGCAAAACAGGATAACCACCAGAGCACTAATTTGGTCAGACTCAGAATATAGTGGACCATTATATCTCTTTAAAATCCACAATCACACTAAAATGTAGAATTGGAAGTTTTTTTTTTAAAAGGCAATGAGTCTCCCTCTGCCTTCAGTCTAAATAACTACACAGTGGTCCCCATCATTCCCCTCTAGTGGGATGCAGTAGGCTCATAAACTCTGTGTCAGCAGGTGGGCTGCATCCTCTGTGTCCCCATATGAAGGTAGAGAAGTACAGCCCACAGCTGGTTCCAGCCCTGTCTGTTGCATCCCAGGCACTGGAGGATGGTTTCACAGAGCTGGAACCCTCTGTCAGATGACCCTGTGATTCTCAGGATTTGGGGAGATATGAGAAACATCATTGCTACTTCTGCCCACCCCCAAAAGCATCCATTTAGTGAGGGAGGAGTGGCAGCAAATGCGCTCCATGGTGCAGGTCCCATCTGTCCAGAACAAATCAACCGGATCCACATTCGGTGTTGGACCTGATGATCCAACAGACAATGCCAAATACTTCAGGGGGCCCTGGCTATTAGATGCATTGTTTGCTTTAAAAAAGCAAGAAAAAAACTTGCTAGTTTGAGTCAGAAGTGAAAATCATCCATGTTTTTCTCTCGAGAAGGGAATATGCTGGCCACTTCTGCTCTTAACCTTCTTTTGCCCCTACGCAGCATCAAATGTTCCTTCATCAAGTTCACTGATAGAGTATCACACAAGCTGGCACCCAAGACCTAGCAGGAAAAGCAGAGGGGCATGCGGGCCTCTGAGTCACCTGGTCTATAGGGGGTGCTCTTGGGCACCTGGATGGGAGGTGACCTACCCAGGCCTGTGCCTGAGTTAGATGAGGGCCATCTTCAGGCCCAAAGATTAATAAATGACTGATCCTTTTCTGTAAAATCAATCCCTTTTGGAAAATTCTTATTTTTAAAGGCACAGTCAGTTCCTTCTCAGGCCTAAACAAAAGGTACCTCACAATGGATGCAAACCACATTGAACACTTTTTGTAAGATTACAGTGTTATTCATATTTTCACTTCTTTTTCTATACTGTATGGTAAAAAGAATTAAGTGAATAGCTTTATCTTCAATACTGTGATTTGAGTTTTTAAAAACCATCCTAATACAAATAGCTGACTAATTTTCAATCATGTATCTAATAGCTAAATGTGAATTAGTGGATTTTCAAGTCAGTGTTCATTGTGCTTAAAGCCTGGCTCTTGAACTTACCAGAAAGAGGAAGCTGAGCTCAAACAATGGAGACCCAAGGACATGTGGGTGCACATGACCCTGGAACTTTTCATTTCTCCTGAGCCACACAGAACTTACTCTCCTTGTGTAAATGTGCTCCCTCCACTATGCTTTATATGCAGGAAGTACACACCTGTCTTTATTCATTTACACCATTGAGGCCTTCTTTGACCTCAGGTGGGTGGTCACAGACTTCACAAACCACTAGCTAGTCCTATTTTGTTCACAGCTTCTGCTCTTCAGGGAATCATGACTTATGGTTTATTATCAAAGAATCTTGGCAACCTGACATGTTCTGGTGGAAATCATTTGTAGCCACTGGTTCTCTGGCAGCCCCTGAATCATCCAGCCCAAAGCACAGGGCAGAAACCAGAGCCCATGAGTGGCCCTTATTTTGCTTCCAGTATCTTGGCCACATTTCCTTTTGGTGCATCTTGGTCTCTGTGACACCCACTAGGTACCACTGTGCTACTGCACTGAACCCTACACTCCAGAGATTTCCCTAGCATTCCTCACAAAGGAAAAGGAGAGTTTCAGATTTCAAGAGCATCTTGCTCTCACTGCTGGTGTTAATTTATGTCCTGTATTTAAAAAATTACAAATAGAATAATCACATTAATATATCCATGGACAATTAAAAAAAGAATGGTTATGTCTATGAATACTTTTATTAATTTGGTTTGGGGGTGCAGGCAATCTGGGCAAGTGGTCTACCACTGAGCTGCACCCAGCATTGTGTGTAGCCTTGGACTTTAGTGCATGTTTGCTTTCACATTTATCTGATAGTGTTTAATACATGGTATCTGTGTGTGCAGTATCTACTCAGAATATTCCTATGGTTGATGATGCCCCATGCACCTTCTTAATTTTTCATCATTTGATTCATATGCACATTGCTTCTAACTTTGCTCACAAAATATGATATTGTGAGGTTAGTCCTTTCGATGGGCCATGGAAGGGAGGTCCATGGGTTTAGCAGCACTTCACCAAACTGTTAGACAAAGCTGCTGGCTGGTGATTCTAACCAATAACCAAGCACATATGTGGCACTGTGCTTGCTCTTGCATTTAGCAGTAGCATCTAAACTTTTATTACAATCAAACTGAAATATACATATACATACATATATATATACTACTATTCATTATTTTGGGATTTGATTGTTCATGGCATCTACTCTTTTGTATATTCATGATTTCTCAAAATTAATATATTTTTGTTATAGAATGAAGATATTCTTTTGTGTGTAATATTTGTTGCAACCATTTTACAACAAGTATTGTCCATAATTGTGAATTTAATATGTAGGCCAAGAAAGTTTTAAATATCTAGGAGTTAAAATATTTACTTTGTCATTTTGTACTCTGAGTTCATATGGGAAATGTATTCCCCATCAATGAATATGACTAATAGTTTAATTCAATTATCATAGTTTAAAAAACATGCAGTATTTTTACACATTTAGAATTTATTGTGGCCTTTGCAGAAAATTGTAAAACTATGGATTTTTCTGTAAGGCCAAGTGTATAAGGAATTTGTGTTCAAGATCATGCTGATGAGTCATGATCTCTAGTTCTTCAGAGAGGGGAAGAACTCTAGTCAGTGATAACAGGAAGACTGTGTGCTGAGGCCCGGCAGCCTTTTTGTTGATGCAGTGCTGTGTGATCCCTGAGAAGTAGGAAAAGATCATCAGACACCACCTGCCTGGGCTGGCCTGCTCCACTTCCACCACACTGGGCACCAAAGGGGCAACAGAATCAGGTGCAGAAGGGCTGGAGGAGCCTCCCTCCCTCTTGTTCACCCTGGGAACTGGGCATGTATTGTGATCTATATGAAGTGTTCTTTCCCCCACTTGGGCTTAAGGCAGCTGTTCCTTGTAATACTGGGCAAACAAAGGGACAGAGCCAGCTAAGGACACCCATGATCATAAAGCTGAGGCTGTAGACCCTCATTCTGCAGTGACAAGGTGCAGTCTGCTACCTGCCAGCCAGCCACCTGGTCCCTTGCTGTCAGTAATTTTAGTAGCTCCATGCTTTGCACACTTTCCTCAGCTATTTTCTTCAGTATGTCAACAACCTATACCTCTGCCCCAGAGCAATTAGTTTGGACAGGACATACAGGAGGACCTCATCACTGGAAAAACAGCTTTACCCATGCTGGATGTACAGGCTCTAGTAGGAAAAGAAATATGAGCATAAAGAGGAGTGTCAGATCAGTCCCAAGCAAAGATGTAATAGAAGTAATAATTCACGGTTGGAATCTTACCCTGTGATTCCATAATTATTTTCTCAATAATAGCAGATCCACAAACCAGGAGTCAGTTTTCTTTTCTTTTTTAATGTTATGATTTTTATGTAAAACACTATTTTATGTCAGGTATTGGCATCAACCTTGGTGACTATCTCACTCAGAAGTTTGTGAGTCTAAAACTGACATAAATAGGGGATGTTATTGAAAAAGGGAGATAAATAGTGAACAACACTAAAAGCCATTTAATCCCTAATAGAATATAATTTTATCATTTAAAGTCTCACATTTAATTGTACAAAGGAAGATATCTAAAATTAAATCATTTGGAAAACTTGAATGATAGAGATATTTTGCTAAGCAAAGGGGCCATCCCTCACGTGGAACGTGGATCAAGATTGTGATCACCATCTCTGTTAATTCTCAAGCAAACAAGAACTATGGTTTTCCCCTGCCTTCTCCTCACCTTATACATTACCTTACTTAGTCTTGGGGTTTTACATGTAATGTCATGAAGCTTTAAACAAGATTTGGGACCATAATATCCTACTTCACCATTTATAAGTCCCTGGGTGTCTGGCAGACCACTCACACCTAGCTTATCTGCCACTTATGTACTGAATAAGAAAGTGTGGATCATGTTTTCCTAGAGCAAGACCTGGAGAATCTTACAGCTGAACCATCTTTGGAGACTTTTTTTAGTTACCTAGGGAGGTTGAACAGTGCAGGTTAGATACACTGTTCTCCCAAGGATATTTTTAAATGATGCAAGTGAGTATCCCATTCTGATGATGACAACCTTGCTAAATCTTACTTTGGAAGAAGCTTGAGCAAGAAATCATCTATATCCTGGCACACACAGTGTGTGAGGACAGCAGCTGACAGACATGAGGTCAGAAGATAAAATTTATGAGTGTCATGGATTCATAACTAGCCATCATAGAATGCTGAGACATATATACTGTATTTCCTTGGTTTGAACCAGTTTATCAGAAAGTTCAGAGTCTCATATTTAAAACACCTTGTGACTGATGAACATAATCTCCTCCAAGCTACTTACGTTACACTGTAGCTTCACCAAATCTGATGGCCTGAAACTGAAGATCAAGTACTTGCTCTTCAGAAAAAAAATGTTATGTCAGTAAATGAGTAAATGTATTTGTTCAGCATTAAACTCCTAATTTCTGATGAGGCAATTTTGCCAAAGGAAGAGACTTCCCCACCATCAGTGGCAGAGGCACTGGCACTCTCAAACCTTGTGATGTTGCCCTCTCCACTTCTGCCTGAGGAAACAGGTCCTGTGCTGCCTTTGGAAGAAGTAATGACCTTCTCTGATGCAGTTATCAATCAAGACAATGCCAACGCTGCTCTGGACCCACTCTCAATCCCTACTTTTGCATCTAGGCCTGTAGCCTGTCTCAAATCTAAAAAGGCTCCTCAAGGGGAGAACAGAGCACATACCATGAGGAAGAATACAACACTCCTAAAGAATTTCCTGCATTTTCTAATTCTTATGAGAGGGGTCTGGGGAACAGGTATGGGAATGGAACTTTAAAGATGTTGGATAATGATAGAAAAAACATAAACCTGGATCAGACTGAATTTCTTGATATAGGCCCACTACATAGAGATTCTGGATTTAGTGTCACAACTTGAGGAGTTTAAAAAAGTGCTAATAGTTTATTTGGTTGGTTGGTTGGTTAAAGTATGGATAAAAAGATTGCCCACTGTAAGTCAGATGGAGGTGCCTGATAGTTCTTGATTTACTGTTGATGAGAGTATAAAGAGTCTCAGGGAAATGGGAATACTTGAGTAGATGTGTTTGTAAAACCTACTCTTCCACACTGGGATGGTCCAGAAAATGTAACCTTCACTAATGCCTTAAGAACCAGGCCTGTGAGAGGAGCACCATGATCCTTAAATGACCTTGTCATTGATCTTCTTTGGATGTCCAAACCTATGGTGGGGGCCACAGTTACTGAACTGTAAAATTTAAATGCAATGGGCATAATTGAGTCCTAGAGTTCAGCAGCCAAGTGGCAGCACTCAACCACCAAGGCAAGGATAGCAAACGTACTGTAACAAACAGCAGAAGCAAAACAATGATCAGCATCACATGACCTGCAGACCTATGTCCATGACTAACTAATAATGGTGCTCCCAGAAGTAAAATAGGCAGGAAACATACAAAACTTGTACTGGATTTACATAAGAAAAATAGCAGGACAAATGAACAAAAATCTCCAAATCAAAAAGACAGAATCATGGATCTTCAACCAATCCCCAGAGGATTGAGTCTACAGGCTCAGGTCCACTTTGATGAAGAGGAGTCCAAGTCCCCTGGAGCAATGGCCCTATTGCACTGCCGTAAAGTTATAGTGCTAATATCTTCCCCATCCTTCCCCTACCTTTTATCAAGGTAGCCATTCATTGGGGAAAATGAAATAATCTTAATTTTAAGAAATACTATACACTGGTTCTGCACTAATGCTGATTCTAGGATATCTAAAACATGATTGTGGTCCTCCAATAAGAGTATGGGCCTATGGAGGCCAGGTGACCAATGGAGATTTAGCCATGGTCCTACTTACAATAGGTCCCATTTGTCTTCAAATTCAACCTATGGTGATTTCTCTAGTTCCAGAATGCCCAATTGGGATAGATATACTTAATTCTTGGAAGAATCACCATTTCTCCATATTGATTCCCTAACGTGTGGAGTGTGGACTATTGGTGGATAAGGCCAAATAGAAGCCATTACAGTTGTCTCTACCTGGGAAAATAGTAAATTTAAAAAATCACATCCCTTGGAAAAATTGTGGAAATTAGTATCACCAAAAGGACTTGAAAGATGCAGGGTTGGTAGTTGTCACCACATCCTCACTTAACACTCCTATTTGACCTGTGTAGAAGACAAATGACCTCAGATGATGGTGGGTTTTCATAAGATTAATCAGGAGTTTTTTACATGGCAGCTGTTATATGAGATGTGGTTTCCTAAGCTGAGCAGATTAACACATATCTTGTAGTGGGTATACAGATATTTATTTGGCAAATCCTTTTTCTCCATACCTGTACAAAAGAACCACCAGAAGCAACTTTCATTCATCTGGCAGGGCCAGCAATACCTTCACTACTGTGCCTCAGGGGTATATCCACTCTGTGGACCTGTGTTACACTTAGTTCACAGGGACCATGATCATCTTTCTCTTTCAAAGTTATCACATTGGTCTATTACTTTTTGACATTATGCAGATTGGGTTGAGTGAGCAAGAGTAATGTCCACTCTGAGCTGAAACATTTGAATATCAGATAATGGGAAATAAATCCTCCTAAAACTCCAGTGAGCTTCCAGGCCTTTGACCCTGAAGTGGTGCTGCATTGATGATCCTTCTTGTTGTGAGCTTCCTTCCTGGACTGAGCAGCTACTGAACTCTCCAGCTTTCCAGCATGCATTCCGTCCTTCATCCTGTAAGCCTACCTTATAAATCCCCATGCATATTATACATAAATTTTCTGTTGATTCTGTCCTGAGAGAACCCTAACCAATACAGGAAGCAAGCCTGGAGAGATGATATCTGGAGAAAAATAATTAAAAGTAAAACAGGAAAGTATGAAGAAGGAGTAAAGTTATTACTATATAGTACACTTGATGCTAATCAAACAAAACAAAATGAAATACAAGCATTCTCATTTGAAGGAATAATCAAAAATGTCAAAAATACAAAATGGCTCAAGTGTAATGTGGCCTGAGATATAATTAGCTGTCACATTTATTTAAATAAACTCCCTTGAAAGGACAGGTGGGAATCTTGAAAGAGAGGATGTGAGAGAAGATGGGTGGAGAAGAGTTAAACAGCAGAGTTGAAGAATGTGACTAGAGAAGGGGCAGAGACACAGCCTCAGGTCAGGAGAAGCAGGGTACTTGTTGGCAATTACACTGACAGCTCTGCTTGTTAATGTGGAAACTCCATCTGTCCACTTATTCCTCAGACCCACTCTACACAGATTAATGGGCAAATGTATAAAGAGCAAAACAAAGCTTTTAGAATACAAGATAGGAGAACATATTACATAGGAAGGGAATATATAAACAAGACATGAAATCCTTTAATATAAAGGAAAAATCAGTAATTTTATATAAAAACAAACTATATAAAAAGATAGGTAAGAAACTAGCAGATCATATAAAAACTAGTATAAATTCCTTCATATGTACTAAAATAATCTTATGCATCAACAAAATCAGGTATTTGATGGGAAAAGGGCAATAGACTTCATAGGCTCTTCACAAAAGAGGAACTCAAAATGATGGGTAAATCAAAGAAAAGCTCATCAATCCCAATAGAAATCAAAATAATACATACAAAAATCATTTTTAGCAGAAGTAGATATTAAAGGGACTTGCAAATATTAACAATCCAAAACACTACATTTTGTTTAAATGTGACCATTCATTGTTAGAGGGACTCTAGAGTGGTATATACATTTTAAAGTATAAATTCTAGTGTATTTTAAGGTTGGCATCCTTTTTGGTTCATAAATACTACCCTTCGGCATAGGCCCTATCTTTTGCATTTAAGAATAGGAACATAGGAACAGAATCATCCACAACAGCCCTAACCTGGAAACAGCATACATATGTAAGAGCCACCTAATGGATATGGTCTTTCTAGTATATGCATCTAGTGGAAAGCCATATACTACAGAATGCGTACAAACTATTTCTGTAGAAGATAGTGTGATAGATATTACAAATGTAATATTTAGCTAAAGAACCAAACAATAAAATTTTTTCTGAACTCTGTTAACTTGCTTTTATTTTTCTCCCATTATTTATTGGTACATTTTAGGTGTACAATACAATTATCTTCATCATTGCGATCTTCTACCTTCACATGATGTATCTTGGTTCTTATTTTTCCCCATTCCCCTGCCCTCCCTTTGCCCCCTCCACCCTACCCTATTTACAAAGACTTTGTGATTTTTTTTCTTTTCTCAAACTTTTTCTCTTCCCTTCTTTGCTTTCCCCTACCCCTTCCACTTCCCCACTCCTTTAGACATTTTTTTCCTATTACATAATATCAATTATACATTTTGATCCTTATTTACACTTTTAGTTTTTAACACCAGAGAAACTATTAGGTATTTACACATGTGTTTCCTATGTGGTTTTTTAATTACTCAGTCATAAAGAATGAGAAACTAGATACATTTATAGGTAAGTGGATGCACATTGAGACCATACTCTTAAGTGAAATAAATAGGACACACATGTGTAAATTTCTTTACTTTTTTATTAGACATGTTTGCAGTACACATTGATCACATTCATTGTGGGAATTTGTACCTGTACATAACACATCTTATTTATTTTTTGTCCTTTATTCTCCCCTCTGTCAATCCTTCTTCCCCTCCCCATTTACAAAATCTCTAGCTCCATTTCTTTTTTGTTTCAATTCTATTTTTCTTTAAATCCCCTTTCCTTTCCTTGTCTCTCCCAACTCCATTTGTTTTTCCCCTTCTCATTTGAACAAGTTCTTTCTAATATCTATCCTCCAGTAAATGTGAAGACATCAATTACAAGGCAAGTCCAGTTTAAAAGCTCAAATTAGGGAAAAAAATTAACTATGCTGTAATATGCATATAAAGGTACAACTATGAAAAACAGACAGAGGAGTCCAGTCTGCAGTGGCTCTCAAGGTGCCTTTCCATCCATTTAGGCCTGGATGGAGGCAGGCATGTGCCCTGGGAGTGGGAAGCTCCCTGCAGAGCCCTGTGTCCTGCTGGTCTCCAGAGGCTGGGGTGCAGAAATCATCAGTGCACCGCCTTGCAGTGGGCTGCATAGACCCCTGCATTGTGCTGCAGCTTCCCTGTGATCCAGGGGGCAAAACATCAGGGGACAGTGTCTGAGTTTATGGGGTGGATAACTGGTACTATGGGCAAGAAAAAGTGGTATCTTTTCCTCATCCAGAAAGCTTCATGAAAAAAAGATAGATCAACAAAAGCATGACAAATTGGTTAATGTAATTTTAGTGGCACTGGAGGCTTCAGAAAGAAAACTGCAAAAATCCAGGGAAAAATGTGTGTTTTCCTGATGGTCCTGAAGGAGTCTGATTGGAAGATCCTGGGTTGGAATTCATGGTAATATCTTTGGGGAGGAGCCAGACAAGGCTAGGTCCTTCCTGGCCTGTTTATGAAGTCTCTTCCTTTGGGTAGCAGGGCAGGACCCTTCTAGAATGAACCTCTTTCAGAGGCAGGGTAGAGAAATCTTCAATGGGCACTCTCAGGGAGGAAGGGGGAAGAAGAAAAGGGGGTACCTTTTCTGCTTCTAGTTTTTTCAATTTCTTTCACCTTAAAATATTCAGGAAAAATATTCAGGAGAGCAAGGCCTCATATTCTGGGGTGTCATATACTGAGCACTGAGAATTGGACTTAGAAACTTTCACATTGGTGTACATAGTCATAACTAGTTAACTAAACTAATTGGAAAAAAAGTTAACTGACATAGTCAACTCTGTCAAACAATTGTTCTTATCAGTGAGTTTCTGCACAGCCATAGCAATCCAGCCATCACTGGGTGGCCCTGTGACAGGGGAGACTGGGGAGGTGGAAAGGGGACTAGGAATGGAGGACGATGGGGAGGGAAACAGAAGTAAAAAGTACAAATATGGCATATGTACAGGAACCCCATCCAATGGAGAATGTATACCTAATAAAATAAATACAAAGATAGGAGATGGAGACATGAAGTCACCCTGCCCATGGAAGAGCTTCCTGTCCCAGAAAAGTGTTTATGGATGTGACAAAAAGTGGCACTGGTGGATGTGTTAAACAGAATCAAAGAAGCCCACACTGAGAATGCAGTGTTGGTGCTCACAGAGTGAGCTGAAGTACAGGCTGGGGTATTTGTGTGCTCCTGGGGGTGCTGGGGACTTAGGATGTGTTTCCCTAGTGTCTGTCATGCGTCCCCTTAGTGGGATGGTTCAGAATGGAAACTGTTTGCAGGTGTTTGAAGTTTATACATATTGTGTATATAATACTGTATCTGGGGTGTGGAATTCTCAGGAATGTGTGAACCTGTAGTATTAGAGGAACAGTGCAGGTCCAATTTATAGAACAACAGAGCCCCATTTTTTAAGCTTATTGTGTCTTAAAGACCTTAGTATTTTTTTGTTTTGTTTTGTTTCTTGAGGCATGAGTATCCTGGAAGAGAAAAAAGGAACGGTGACCTTGGGAAAATTTATGTCTTAAAGCTGCCATTTTCTTAAAGTACAATTCAAACATTACCATTTTCTGTCTCTTTTCTTCATCTGCCTGTCTTCTATCCTATCACACAGCACTTAGAATTGAGTGAAGGGTTTCAGTTTTTGACTAGTATGATATTTGTTGTTGGTTTTTCATAGATGGCTTTTATCAGGTTGAGGTAGAGACCATCGATTCAAATTTTCTGTAGGGTTTTTCTCATGAATGTGTGTTGGATTTTGTTGAATGCTTTTTCTGCATCTGTTGAGATGATCATATGGTTTTTGTACTTTGGTCTATTGATATAGTGTATTACATTTCTTGATTTGCATATGTTGATACATCCTTGTATCCCTGGGATGAATCCGACTTGGTCAGGGTGTATGATCTTCTTGATGATCTTCTGCATGTTATTTGCCACTATCTTATTAAGGATTTTTGCATCTATGTTCATTAGTGAGATTGGCCTGTAGTTCTCTTTTTTGGTTGTCTTTCTCTGCTTTGGGGATCAAGGTGATGCTTGCTTCCAGGAATGAATTCAGGAATATTGCTTGCCTTTCAACTTCATTGAAGAGTTTATGCAGTAGTGGCAATGATTCCTCTCTAAATATCTTGTAGAATTCAGGAGTTAGAACATCAGGATCCAGGCTTTTCTTAGTTGTAAGATTTTAACTGCATTTTCAATTTCATTGTTTGATATTTGGTTGTTTGGAATTTTTAGGTCTTCTTTGTTCAACTTTGGTAATTCACATATATCTAGGAATCTGTCCCTTTCTTCTGTGATTTCCATCTTGTTGGTGTATATGTTCTCAAATAAAGTATTGATGATCCTCTGGATTTCTGCTGGGTTCTTTGTAATTTCATTCTTTTAATTCCTAATTGCATGGATTTGGGCTTTTTCTTTGCTTTTTCTGATAAGGTTGGCTAAGGATTTGTCAATTCTGTTTATTCTTTTTGAAGAACCAACTCTTGGCTTCATTGATTTTTGTTTTTTTGTATTAAATTCTTTTATTGGTACATTGTAGGGATACAATACAATTACATTTCTCATTGGGAATTGTATCTTTATATAATGCATCTTGGTTCTTATTTTTTCCCCATTCCTAGCCCTCCCTTCATGCCCTCTACCCTTCCCTACTAACAAAGATTTTATTTCCATTTTTTCATTTATCATCATGTTTTCCTTTCCCTTCTTTCCTTTCCCCTGTGCCTCCCACTACCCCTACCCCTTTGGACCTTTTCTTCATATTTTAGATTATCGATTATTCATTCTAATAATTGGTACATTTTAGGTATACAATATAATGACATTCATCATTGGAAATTTGCACCTTTACATAGTCTCTCTTGGTTCTTGTTTTTCACCTTTGCCCAGCCCTCCCTTCAACCCCTCCAGCCCTCCCTATTTACAAAGATTCTGTTCCTATTTTTCAATTTTCTCATATTAATCCCATTCACTTCTATCCTTTCCCTTAGCCCTCCCACTTCCTTCCCCTTTGCCCCTTTTCTTCCTATTTTACATTGCCTATTATACATTTAGTCCTTATTTACACTTTCAGTTTCTCACACCAGAGAAACTATTTGGTATTTAAACATCTGTGTCGTATTTATTTCACTTAAGAGTATTGCCTCAATGTGCATCCACTTAGCTATAAATGTCTCTAATTTCTCATTTTTTATGGCTGAGTAGTACTCCACTTTATTAAAAAAACCACATTTTCTTTATCCAGTCTCCAGTTGATGGGCATTTGGGCTGTTTCCAAGTTTTAGCTATTACAAACTGAGCTGCTATGAACATGGGTGCACATATATCACTGTGGTATGATTCTTTTAATTCTTTGAGGAAGATCTCCAGCAGTGGAATAGCAGGGTCAAATGGGATTTCCAGGCCTAGTTCTTTGAGGTATCTCCATACTGATTTCCACAGTGCTTGTACCCGTCTACACTCCCGCCAGCAGTGGAGCAGGGTTCCTCTTTCCCCACAACCCTGCCAGCATTTGTTATTGGTTGATTTCATGATAGCAACCATTCTTTCTGGAGTGAAGTGGAATCTCAGCGTTATTTTCATGTGCATCTCTCAAATGACCAGTGATGTTGAACATTTTTTCATGTATTTCTTTGCTATTTCTACTTCTTTGTCTGAGAAATGTCTGTTCATTTCAGATGCCCAGTTTTGGATTGGGTCTTTAAATTAGGGAGGTCTGATCTTTTAAGTTCTTTATAGATTCCAGATACTAGACCTTTGTCTGAGGAAAAGCAGGTGAAGATTTATTTCCCATATTGTGAATTTCTTCACACGGCTGGTGGTTTCTCTTCCCGTGCAGAAGCTTTTTAATAAGAAGAGATCCAACTTGTTGTTTGTTTGTTCTAGTTCACGGGCAACTGAGGTTTTGTTCATAAAATCTTTTCCTACACCGATGTCTTCAAGGGTTCTACCTAACCTCTGTTCCAACTGGTTCAGAGTTTCTATTTGAATATTTAGGTCTTTAATCCATTTTGATTTTAGTTTAGTGCATGGTGAGAGATACAGGTCTAGTTTTAATCTTTGGCAAGTTGAAGACCAATTCTACCAGCACCATTTATTAATGAGGCTATCTTTCCTCCAGTGAGGGTATTTGGCTCCTTTGTCAAAAATGAGATGGCTGAGTGTGTCTGGCATTGTTTCTGCATCTTCTAATCTGTTCCACTGGTACTCAGATCTCTTTCTTTGCCAGTACCATTCTGTTTTTATCACAGTAGCTTTGTAGTAGAGTTCCAGGTTGGGGATTGTGATACCCCCTGCCATGTCTCTGTTACCTAGAATTGCTTTTGCTATTCTGGGTCTCTTCTTGCTCCAAATGAATTTTTGGATTGTTTTCTCGAGGTCTATGAAGTATGCTGCTGGGATCTCAATTGGAATTGCATTAAATCTATATAGCAGTTTTGGAAGTATGGCCATTTTCACTATATTAATCCTTCCTACCCAGGAGCAGGGGATGTCTGTCCATTTTCTGATATCGTCTTCAATCTCTCTTTTCAGAGTGCCATAGTTTTCAGAGAAGAGGTCTTTGATTTCTTTTGTTAGGATGATTCGTAGGAATTTCAGTTTTTTGGATGCTATTGTGAAAGGAATTATCTGCCCTATTTCTCTCTCAGTGAGTCTGTCATTCGTGTAGAGGAAAGCTATTGATTTTTGTGTGTTGACTTTGTAACAAGCTACTTGACTGAATTTGGTTATTAAGTCTAGAAGACTTTTGGTGGACTTCTTGGGGTCTTCTATATAGAGTATCATGTCATCTGCAAAGAATGACAATTTGACTTCTTCATTTCCTATCTTTATTCCTTTTATTTCTTTCTCTTGTCTAATTGCCATGGCTAATGTTTCCAGAACTATATTGAACAAGAGTGGTGATAGTGGACATCCTTGTCTTGTTCCTGATTTGAGTGTGAAGGATTTCAGTGTTTGACCATTTAGTATGATATTGGCTGTTGGTTTTTCATAGATGGCTTCTATCAGTTTGAGGTAGAGACCATCTATTCCAAATTTTTGTAGGGTTTTTATCATAAATGCATGTTGGATTTTGTCAAATGTTTTTTCTGCATCTATGGAGATAAATATATGTTTTTTGTCCTTGGCTCTATTGATATAGTGTATTACATTGATTTTCGTATATTGAACCATCCCTGCATCCCTAGGATGCATCCCACTTGATCAGGGTGTATGATCTTCTTGATGATCTTCTGCATTCTGTTTTCCAGTATCTTATTAAGGATTTTTGCATCTATGTTCATTAGTGAGATTGGCCTATAGTTCTCTTTTTCAGTTGGGTCTTTCTCTGCTTTGGGAATCAAGGTGATGCTTGCTTCCAGGAATGAATTTGGGAGTATTGCTACCCTTTCAATTTCATTGAAGAGTTTAAACAGTAGTGGCAGTAGTTCCTCTCTAAATGTCTTGTAGAATTCAGCAGTGAAGCCATCAGGGCCTGGGCTTTTCTTAGGTGATAAATTTTTAATTACGTGTTCAATTTCATTGGTTGATATTGGGTTGTTCAGAATTTTTAGGTCTTCTTGGTTCAACTTTGGTAATTCATATGTATCTAGGAATCTGTCCATTTCTTCTGTGTTGTCCATCTTATTGGCATATAGGTTCTGGAAGTAGGTTTTGATGATCCTCTGGATTTCTGCTGGGTCTGTGGCAGTTTCATCCTTTTCATTCCTAATTGCATGGATTTGGGCCTTTTCTTTCCTTTTTCTGACAAGGTTGACTAAAGGTTTATCAATTTTGTTGATTCTTTCAAAGAACCAACTCTTGGCTTCATTGATTTTTTTGTATCATTCTCTTAGTCTCCATTGCATTGATTTCTCCTCTGATCTTTATAATTTCCTCCCCTGTATGAGCTTTGGGGTTGTCCTGCTCTTCTTTTTCTAGAACCTTGAGGTTCAGCATCAGGTTGTTTAATTGTGCTCATTCTGTTTTCCTAATATGCATATACACAGCTATGAATTTCCCTCGTAAGACTGTTTTCATTGTGTCCCATAGATTCCAATATGTTGTATTGTTGTTGTCAATTAATTGAAGGAACTGTCTGATTTCGTCTTTAATTTCCTCTGTGATCCATTGGTTATTCAGAAGTGTGTTGTTCAATTTCCACGTGTTTTTGAAATTTTTTGAGTTTCTTTTGCTATGGATCTCCAATTTCATCACACTATGGTCTGATAATATACAGGGGATAACTTCAATTCCTTTGCACTTACTTAAACATGTTCTGTGTGTGAGTATGTGGTCTATTTTGGAGAATGACCCATGTGCACCTGAGAAGAATGTGTATTCTGATTTTGTGGGGTGGAAATCTCTGTAAACATCTGTTAAATTCATTTGTTCAAGAGTTCAATTGAGTTCTAGTATTTCATTATTTATTTTTAGTCTATTTGATCTATCTGTGACAGTGGGGTGTTGAGGTACCCCACTACAATTGTATTAGTGCATATACAGATTTTCATGTCCATTAGTATTTGTTTTATATAGTTGGGTGCACTAGTGTTTGGTGCATATTTATGACTGTCATCTCTTCCTCTTGGATTCTTCCCTTTACAATGATGAAGTGTCCTTCTTTGTCTCTCTTAATCAGTGTTGGCTTGAAATCTACTTGATCTGCCAAGAGGATAGCTACTCCTGCTTTTTTTTTGGTTCCTGTTGCATGCAGTATTGTTTTCCACCCTTTAACTTTCAGCCTATGAGTTTCCTTTTGAATTAAGCATGTTTCTTGTATGCAGCATATTGTTGGATTTTGCTTCTTGACCCATTCTGCCAGTCTATTTCTTTTGATTGGTGAATTGAGACCATTAACGTTGATGGTTATAACTGAAACGTATTGACTTGTCATTGCCATGACTTTTTCTTTTGGTTGGGTTCTTATCCTTTCCATTTAATTTCTTGTCATGCCAGATGGGTTCATTCTGCTTTGCTTCCTGGGGTTGTGATCCTCAATGTCTGTTCCTAGGATATTGTGTAAAATTCTTTGGAGTGCTGGTTTGGTATTCACCAAGTTCCTAAGGTGCTCTTTGTCATGAAAGTATCTTATTTCTCCATCCATTTTGAAAGATAGTTTTGCAGGGTACATCAATCTGGGTTGGAGGCTGTTTTCTTTTAGGGCTTGGAATATGTCAGTCCAAGCTCTTCTTGCCTTGATGGTTTGTGTTGAGAAGTCTGCTGTCATTCTGATGGGCTTTCCTTTGTATGTGATTTGTTTCTTTTCTCTGACTGCTTGTTGAACTTTGTTCTTCTGTTGTGTTTCTGGAATCTAAAAATTATATACCTATGTGTAGATTTTTTTTGATCAAGGCTATTTGGAGTCCTATATGCCTCACTTTTCTGTATGTCAAGCTCTTTTCCCCTGCTTGGGAAGTTTTCTGCCATTATTTCTGTGAAGAGATTTTTTATGTCATCTGCACTCTCTCCTGTTTCTTCATTGAGCCCAATCAGTCTTATGTTATTCTGTTTTGCATCATCTAGCAGCTGCTGGATTGATTTCTCATATTCCCTTATAATTTTGAAGCAATTTTTCTTTTCCTGGTCACTAATTGCAATCTTATCTTCTATATCTGAAATTCTGTCCTCACACTGGCTCATTCTGCTGTGTAGACTTTCAATGGAGTTTTTCATGTCCTGGAAATCTATTTGCATCTGTTTTATGGATTCCATTTGTTTCTTATATTGGCATTCCATCATGTTCCTCAGGTCCTATCTAGATTTATTAATCATGTCTTGCACTAAGGGCACAATTTCTCCTGTTATCTGAGAAATTATTTCTGATTTCATTTTTTCCAGATCCCTTTTTGTTGCCAGTTCAGTGGGTCCAGGTGGTTGAGTATCAGAGTGTTCCATCTCATTTCCCTTTGGGGTTGCTGTAGGTGATCTGGAAGTCTGGTTTTGAGACTTATTTATGTGTTTTCTCATTTTGACTGGCGTGGGGGGCTGTTAGCGCCTGCACAGATTATGTCCTCTGAGCTGGGTGAGGTGGGACAGGGGCCGGGGGCAGCAGTAGGGATGGTGACCCAAAAGCCCTTTCCTGTGGGCTGGGAGCAGCAAAAGAGATGGTGGCTGGGAAACCCCTTCCTCTGGGCTGGGAGCAGTGGGATGGTGGCTCAGAAGCCCCTACCTCTGGGTTGGGGTTGGTGGGAGGGATGGTGGCCCGGAAGCCCCTTCCTCTGGGCCAGGAACAGAGGGACAGAAGGTGGTCCAAAAGCCCTTTCCTCTGGGCTGGGAGCAGCGGGAGGGATGGTGACCAGGAAGCCCCTTTCTCTGGACCAGGAGCAGTGGGATGATGGCTCAGAAGCCCCTACCTCTGGGCCGGGAACAGTGGGACTCAGTACCTTGGTCTGGTGGTCTGGTGGTCTGGTGTCCTGTGTGCCTTGGTAATGTGGAATCAGGTCGCTGTCTGTCTGCAGTGGGGTGATTCGGCATCTTCCACGTGAGTCAGGACCTCTGTAGGGCGTGCACAGACCTGCCTGTCTGCAGCGGGCTGATTTGGCATGTGTTCTGTGTGACTGGGGACCTCAGCAGGGTGTGGGCAGACCTGCCTGTCTGCAGTGGGCTGATTCGGCATCTTCTGCTTGACTCAGGACCTCCTTCATTGATTTTTTGAATCATTGTCTTAGTCTCCATTTCATTGATTTCTCCTCTGATCTTTATAATTTCCTCCCTTGTATGAGCTTTGGGTTTGTCTTGCTCTTCTTTTTCTAGAAGCTTGAAATTCAGCATCAGGTTAATTGGGCTCACTCTGTTTTCCTAATATGAGTATTCACTGCTATGAATCTCCCTCAGTAGGCTGCTTTCCTTGTGGCCAATAAATTCTGATTTGTTGTATTGACATTGTCATTTAATTACATAAACTCTCTGATTTCTTATTTAATTTCCTCAGTGACCTATTGATTGTTCAGATGTGTGTTGTTCAGTTTCAATATGTTTATGAAATTCTTGCCATTTGAAAGATAGTTCAATTTTGAAACAAAGTTTTGCATGATACGTCAATCTGGGTTAGAGGCTGTTTTCTTTTAGGGCTTGAAACAGTCACTCTAAACTCTTCTTGCCTTGAGGGTTTGTGTTGAGAAGTCTGCTGTCATTCTGATGGGATTTCCTTTGTTTGTGATTTGTTTCTTTTCTCTAACTGCTTGTAGAATTTTGTTCTTCTGTTGTGTTTCTGGAATCTTAACAATTATATGCCTATGTGTAGATTTTTTTTGATCAAGGCTAGTTGTAGTCCTATATGCCTCACTTATCTGTACATTAAGTTATTTCCCCCTGCTTGGGCAGTTTTCTGTCATCACTTCTGTGAACAGTTTCTTTATGTCATCTGCACTCTCTCCTGTTTCTTCATTGACTCAGATTAGTCTTATGCTATTCTTTGCATCGTCTAGCAGCTGCTAGACTGATTTCTCATGGTTGCTCACTATTTTTAAGAATTTTTTCTTTTCCAGGCCTCTAACAGTAATCTTGTTCTTCTATATCTGAAATTCTGTCCTCACATTGGCTCATTGTGCTGTGTAAACTTTCCTTGGATTTTTTTAATCTCCTGGAAATCTGTTTGCACCTGCTTTATGGATTCCATTTGTTGCCTATGTTGGGATTTCATCATGTTCCTAAGATCCTCTACTTTTTTAATCTGTGTCTTCTCTAGATTTATTAATCATGTCTTACACTAGGGATACAATCTCTGTTGTTATTTGACAAATTATTTCCAATTACATTTTTTTCAGAACTGCTTTCATTGCCAGTTCAGGAAGTCCAGGTGGTTGAGTATCAGATTGTTTCATCTCTTTGCCATTTGGGGTTGCCTTAGGTAATCTGGAAGTCTGGATTTGAGACTTGTCTACCTGTCTTCTCATTTCAACAGATACAGCCTGCTGTGCATTTGTTGAGGCAACTTTTTGCTTGCCCAGTGGTCTTCAATTCTCACCAAGTCATTAAGAGGTCTTTTCTCTTCTGCTCACCCCTGTGCTAATTCCTGGGTCCTGAATTGTGGCCTTCTGTATCCCTGTGCTGCCCTGTTCTCCATCGGGGTTCTTCCTGGGGCATTTAAAAACTTGGGAATGTATCTAGGCATTCCTCTGGCTGGGGCCTTCCCTCCTGTGTAATTGTTGCTTGGGAGGACCTTTGGCTTAGACCTGAGCACCCAAATCACTACTGAGTAGGCTTCTAGCTGTTGTCTGCACACACTTTCTGAAGGTATCACACCAGGCCTCTGGCTGTTGCTTGTGTGCCTGTACAGTTCCTTCCCAAGTGGGCATTTGGGTAGGCCTGTTGGTCCAAGCTGCTTTGGTCAGGGCAGGGCCCTGCCTGGGACCTGACTAAAACTGCACTGCTCTGGTCCCTGTTGGCTTCTCACTGGGATCTAAGCACACTTCCAGATGGTATCTTGGAGGGCCTCTGGCTGTTGCTTGTACAGTTGTGCAGCTCTTTTCCTGGTGTGCCTTTTGCTGGGCCTGTGGGTTCAAGCTGCTAGGATTGGGACAGGCCCAATAGAGTTCTTAAGAGGTAGTTTAGAGGTGTGACATTTAATAAGGAAGCATGCAAAAATATTTTACACATCACTAGATATTTAATAAATTTGCAAGTTCATGTCTGATTATGAATGTAATTTACTTATATTATAGTAAATCCATTTGGGATTACATAGTCCAATATGTGTGCTGTGAACTTTAACTCATACTCAAGCTTTATTTGTTGGAAAATAGATTAATTTTTGTTTTAAAGTAGAATACATTTTTTTTTCAAAATAAAGAAAGGTGTAGGGTAAATGGGTATAAGAAAGTTGTTGAAGTTTAGTAGAATACAAGTCTTGTGTAAAGAATTATAGATGTGATCAAGCTGGCTAAGGAGAAGAAGGAATTTTTTATATTCTGAAAATTAAGCATTAATACAAAAATACTTTGCTGTGAAATGCAAACATTTTTTGAGCATTAGTGTGCTGCATGGAAAACTTTTAGTGTGGTCTCCTTACCTTTTCACGTGATTGGCCTATGCAACAGTGACTCTAGGTTTTACCAAGATGATTTTCTGCATTTCATATAAGCCTTATGAAGTTGCTGTTCACATACAAAAACTGAGTCTTCTCAGTTAAAAGATACAAGGCTTTTCTATGATTGTATACCTTTATTTTCCTTTGAAGTCTTCAAGTTATCAATGGTTAAGGAAATGACTTCTGGTCACAGAAACATTTTTTTAAATTTAATTATATTGGTACATTTTAGGTATATGATAAGATGACATTCACCATTGGGAATTTGTACCTTTACATGGTATATCCTGGTTCTTATTTGATTCCCTAGTTAGTCCCCTACCCTCCCTTCAAACCCTCCACCTATAGGGAACAGAGAAAGGACATTACTAGAACCTCTGCCATAATCCCTAGTCTCCTGTGAGCCACTGCAGCACAAGGTGAATTACAGGAAAGGTAGAAAAATGAGACTGAGAAGAAGCTGAGCTTTGGGTCTGATCAGTGCTGCTCTGGGCAGCAAAGACAAAAGCCTCCAGCTTACCACACCTTTTATTCAGTACATCAGGAGAAAGAAAGTGTAACAAATGACTTGCAGAGAGTTCAGTACATACTGCATAAATAAGATGTAACAATCCAAGAACGAGGAGGAACTGAGTATATGTTTGTTCCTCTCAGGATGTTTTCAGCTCCCAGGATGTTTCTTGTCCTGGAGAATCACAGACAGCATCACCAGATCATTGACGTCTCAGTTGTGACTGGAGGCCAAAATGCAATTATGTCTTGGAATTCCATATCTGGGCTGTAGGCAAGAGAACTAGGCTAACCAAAAGATTTTTCCCTAAAATTATGTAGCATTGCTCCCAACATCCACCCCTTCATATTTAGAAAGACTTTGTTTCCATTTTTTCCTTTTCTCATATATCATTCCTTTAAGAAATGTTTTGTTTATAACTTTAAATATTGTTAGTCCACATTTGCAATACATAGTGGTCAAATTCCTCATGGGGACATTTTTCTTACCCTTCCATTCTTCTCCGTTACTCCCACACCTATTGGCCCTCTTCACATTTGCAAAAGATTTATCCACCTATTTATTATTATTTATCTTTTATCTTACTTTGTACTTATTTCTGGGTTTGTTTAATAAGAGATAGCATGCAATATTTAAGCTGTATGTCTGATTTAGTTCACTTACCAATATGGTCTCAGAGTGCACTCAGTGACTGAGGTTTGTGCATCATATGGCAGAGTAGTGGGGGTACTTTAGGCGTCAGAAGAGGGTGAGCCACATCCGGATCTTCATCAGGACTTGAGTCCTGCATAACAGGAGGTCCATGGTGCCAAACACCACTTATTTCTGCCAGGAGCAATAAGTAAGGAGACATAGGGAACCTGATGCATCTATTCTTCCAGTGCTGGACTGGGACTAAATGGGTACCAGCACCTCAATGCTGAGGTTTTCTAAGACAGGGCTTCTAGATGAAACAGGAGGGAAATTTGGATTCAGTTCTGAGACACAACATCACCCATTTGTGTGTAAGTTCCAATGTTACAGGTTCAGTTCTTGGATTCAGAAAAATAAAACTGTAGGTTTTGAATGAATCCATACTTATGTGCTATTGATGAAAATAGTGTACTACATGGTGCAAGAATTAGCTGATGATCTCCAAGGAGATTCCAGTAGAATTTTGTCATTTAATTTGTCTCCATGCTACACTGAATTGTTTTTGTTCCTTTTACACAAAGTTTAAATGCATCAACCATGGCCTGCATCTTTTCATCCACAGCATAGAAAGAAAACATAAACTTCTAAATTATAATTTTTGGAAAGTCAGTTGTTTTTTGTCCTAATTTTAATAGAGTGAAGCAAAAGGTTTTTAACAGATGTACCAGAAGGGGCTGGCAAAGATCTCAGTATTGATCACCCTGTTGTGTTCTCAGGCCTGAGTTTTTCCCCTGTCTAATCACTGTGTAAGTTATCCCAGCCTGAGTGGAAGAGTGAATTCAAAGAGCACAGTGCAGACAGCAGGGTCTTCTCACAGGACCATTCAGTATGCTTCTCCAGGTTGGACAGACCCAGCACCTGAGGTTCTCTCAACAGCACAGGCATCTCTTAAGGGGGAGCACATAACTCACTCCTTGCTCCTTATGGTGCCTATCTTTGTTCTTATCTTAATAGATACCAAATATTTTTGAAACATTTTGTCAATATAGATAAGATTTGTAGAGTTTAAGGGAAAGGATATCAAATATAAAAAGTATTGAGCAAGAAAACTGAGACATACATTTGTACTTCACCATAACAAATATGTACAGAGACATATACAGATAATAAAAATGCACAGAGTCAACTAAAAATACACAATCTGCATGTGTAGATCACAATTTAAGGATATACATCATTAATGAATAAAACTACTTTCCACTGATAGATGTGATTTTTGTTTTGGTCAAGAAACTTTTCACTGAAAACCCAGAAAATATGTTGAACATTCTTCACAGGGCAGTGTTGATCTCCCTGTTGCATAGACAGTACATGATGGGTTCATGAATGGGGGCCCCATGCAGTAGAACAGGGCAGTCAGCAAATTCTTAGGGGATGGCTTCTTTGCAATGGGACCTAAAACAGCCACTGACCCAGCAATGAGATACAAAAAGAGAATGGACAGCTGTGGGTTACAGGTGGATATTGCTTTGTTGTGGGCTTCCACAGACTGGATCTTGAGCACAGTGAAAAAATATTGATATATGATATAAATATAAAGCCTGTACATGCTAAGACAAAACAAGTACATACAATAACCAATATAAATTTAGAAAACTGGACATCTGATGATGATATCTTTAGAATTTGAGGTACCTCACAGAAATATTGCTGGATCACATTTGGTGGGGTGAGGGAAATCTTGAACAGACCCCCTGTGTGGATAGCAGAGTAGAACAGACCAGAGGCCCAGGAGCCAGCTGTGGCCTGGGAACACAGACTTGGGGTGATGATGAGGCCATAATGCAGAGTCTGGCAAATGGCCACATAGTGGTCATAGTACATGACCACCAGGAGGGCAATCTCCACTGATCCAAAAAGGACATAGAGGAAAATCTGCACAGCACACTCTGCCAGGGATATAGACTTCACTATGACTTTGGGAACAATAACTGAGATGCTGCCAAAGTCAAGGAGGGACACACTGCTTACAAAAAAGTGCATGTGGGCTGGGGATTTAGCTCAGTGATTTTGGTGCCTGCCCTGCAAATTCATAGTCCAGAGTTAGATCCAAAGAACCAAAGAAAAGTACATGGGAGAGCACAGATGTATGTCTGTCACAATGAGAGTGACAGTCACCAGATTCCCTGTTAGTGCTCTCAGAAAAATCACTAAGAACAACACACTCTGCAGAACCTGGAGCTCGTGAGAGCCTGTGACATCCATGAGGAGGAATTCTGTGAAGACGGTGAGGTTGTCCATGTCTGCCCAACTGCCATGGCCTCCATAGAGTTAGAAGATAACATGAGCAGTGGATGTTACAAGCAGAATGCAGAGCACCCATTAGACCTTCAGTGTGCCTCCTAATCATGAGCTTAGGAGGCAATAAGTGAATAAAATGAAGTATCTTGCAATCTACTGAATGTACATATTTCTGTTTTGATCTTCTTTCCCCAAACTGCTGACATCCTTTAGTTTCTATACTCATAGGATGAGAGAATTACACAATACAGTATTTAAAATGAAATCAAGTTCCAGCAATCTTTCATCTTTTCAGTATTTTCAAAATGATTTTTTAAATTATACCTGGACATTTCAATATTTTTTGCATTTGGCTCAGTTTTGTGTATGTGTTCCATATCTACTCTATGAGAGCTTCTCTGTCAGCCCTTGGGTTTGGAAATCCCACATCTCCTCACTGTCTAGGTCCTAGTGTGGAGAATGACTGTGATGCCTTCCTTCTGTGGCTAATGCTCTCCTCAGTTTTCCCTAACAGATCTAATGCATGAACCTGAGTTTCCACTGAAAATGAAGTTGACACCAGGCCAGTCATGTCACACCTTCCTCTCAATTCAGATGGTTTTCATGACCAGTGTGTGAGCCCTGTCCTTTCCTCTTTGTGCCATCAACTATGCAAGGAGTGATGTCATTCTGAATGTAAAAGTTCTGTTTCCCTGCCAGGAGTATAACTCCTATTTTATTCTGATACCTTCTTGTCTGCATATTTTATTGAACAAAAATTTAAAGTACTCATCCATGAAGCAACCTTCTGCTAGACATGGCTTCTAATATTTAATGAGGTGAAAATTTTCTCTGCAGGTTTCTCTCTGCTTGATTTCAGAACTTTTCTAAAATCTCTTTATTCTAAAATTATTTTAACTTTAATTAATTTTCCTTTATTTTTCCCCATTAAGTTTATTGGTACATTGTAGGCATACAATATACCTACATTCATCATTGGGAACTTGTAACTTTACATGATGCATCTTGATTCTTATTTTTACCCCATTCCCCTTTCATCCCTTCACAATCTCCACTGTTCACTGTTTACAAAGACTATATTTCCATTTTTCCTTTCTCTACCCCTCCCACTTCCCCTACACCTTTAGACCTTTCCTTCTAGTTCACATTATCAATTAAACATTTTGATTCTTATTTACACTTTTAGTTTTTCGTACCAGACAAACTCTTTAGTATTTACACATATGTGTCCTATTTATTTCACTTAAGATTATGGTCTCAAGGTGCATCCATCTAGCTATAAATGTCTCTAGTCTCTCGTTCTTTATGGCTGAGTAGCACCCCATTTTATAAAAGACCACATCTTCTTTATCCACTCTTCAGTTGATGGACAATTGGGCTATTTCCAAGTTTTAGCTATTACAAACTGTGTCACCATAAACATGGTTGTGCATATATCACTGTGGTATGTTTCTTTTAATTCTTTGGGAAGATCCCCAGCAGGGGAATAGCTGGGTCACATGGGACATCCAGTCCTAGTTGTCCTAGTTCTTTGAGGTATCTCCGTATTGCTTTCCACAGTGGTTGCACCAGTCTACACTCTCACCAACAATGGAGAAGTGTTCCTTTCTCCACACAACCCCATCAACATTAGTTGTTGGTTGGTTTCATGATGGCAGCCGTTCTTTTTGGGGTGAGGTGGAATATCAGTGTTGTTTTCATATGCATCTCTCAAATGACCAGTGATGTTGAACATTTTTTTCATATGTTTATTTGCTGTTTTTACTTCTTTGTCTGAGAAATGTCTGTTCACTTCAGATGCCCATTTTTGAATTGGGTCTTTATATTTGGGGGGTCTGATTTTTTAAAGTTTTTAAATATATTCTAGATAGTAGTCCTTTCTCTGAGGGACAGCTGGTAAATATCTTTTGCCACATTGTAGGTTGTCTCTTAGCTCTGTTGGTGATTTATCTTGCACTGCAGAATCTTTCTACTAGGACGAGATCCCAGGTGGTGATTCTTTTTGCAAGTACACATGCTATCAAGGTTTTGTTCATAGAGTCTTTTTCTATGCCAATGTTTTTGAGAGTTCTATGTAACATATCTTCCAGCAAGTTTAGTGTTTCTGTTTTAATATTTAGATCTTACATCCACTTTGATTTGTTTAGTGCATAGTGAAAAAAAAGGGTCTAGTTTTAATCTTTGGCAGGTTGAAATCCAGTTTTTCCAACACCGTTTATCAATGAGGCTATCTTTCCTCCAGTGAGGATGGTTGACTCCTTTGTCAAAGATGAGTTAGCTGAATATGTCTGGAGTTGTTTCTGTATCTCCTAATCTATTTCACTGATCCTTGGGTTTATTCCTTTGCCAATTCCTTGATGTTTTATTTATCACAGTGGCTTTTTAGTAGAGTTTCAAGTCGAGATTGTGGTAACTCCTGTCATGTCCCTGTCATGTTGCTGAGAATTGCTTTTGGGATTCTAGGTCTGTTCTGGTTCCTAATGAATGTTTGGACTGTTTTCTCTAGTTCTATGAAATATACTGCTGGGATTTCAATTGTGATTGCATTGAATCTATATAGCAGTTTTGGAGGTATGGCCATTTTCACTATATTGGTTCTTCCTACTCAGGAACAGGGGCTGTCTTTCCATTTTCATTTTTTGGGATACTATTTTGAAAGGAATTGTTTCCCTGATTTCTCTATCAGTGAGTCTGTTATTTGTGTACAAGAAGGCTATTGTATTTTGAGTGTTGACCTTGTATTTAGCTACTCTATTGAATCTGTCAATTAAGTCTAGAAGTTTTTTGGTAGAGTTTTTTGTGTCTTCTATGTAGAACATCATATTATCAGTAAATATTGACAGTTTAACTTCTTCCTTTCCTATCTTTATTCTTTTTATTTCTTTCTCTTGTCTAATAGCTGTGGCTAATGTTTCCAAAACTGAACAGGAGTGGTGATAGTGGACATCTTTGTCTTGTTTCTGATTTTAGCATGAAGGTTTTCAGCTTTTCACCATTTAGTATGATGTTGGTTATTGGTTTTTCATAGATAGCCTTTATCAAGTTGAGAAAATGACCATCTATTACACTCTTGTGCAGGGTTTTCTTTTTTCTTGAATGGGTGTTGAAATTGTTAAAAAAAAATTTCTGCATATATTGAGATGATCATATATTTTTTTGTCCTTGGCTCTGTTAATATAGTGCATTGCATTTGTTGATTTATGTATGTTGAGCCATCCTTGTATCCCTGGGATAAATATGGCTTGGTCAGGGTGTATCATCTTCTTGATGACCCTGTGTGTTCTGTTTGCCAGTATCTCCTTGAGAATTTTTGGATCTATGTTCATTAGGGAAATTGGCCTGTAGTTCTCTTTTTAAATTGGGTCTTTCTCTGCTTTTGGATTCAATGTAACACTTGCTTCCAGGTATGAATTTGGTAGTATTGCTTCCTTTTCAATTTCATTGAAGGTTTAAAGAGTAGTGGCGATAATTCTTCTCTAAATGCATTGTGGAATTCAGCAGTGAAGCCACCAGGACTTGGGCTTTTCTTAGTTGTTAGATTTTTAATTACATTTTCAATTTCACTGATTGTAATTGGGGTAATTAGAATTTTTATATCTTCTTTCAACTCGTAATTCATATGTATCTAGAAATCTGTCCATTTCTTCTGTATTTTTCCTTTTTATTAGAGTACAGATTCTCAAATCAGGTATTGATGATACTCTGGATTTCTGTGGGCTGTTGTGACTTCACCTTTTTCATTCCTAATTGCATGGATTTGAGGCTTTTATTTCCTTTTTTGATAAGGGTGGCTAAGGGTTTATCAATTTTATTTTTTCTTTTGAAAAACCAAATTTTTGTTTTGTTAATTTTTGAGCCGTTATTTTATATTCCATTGCATTGATTTTTGCTCTAATCTTTATAATTTCCTCCTTTGTATGAGCTTTGGATTTGTCTTGCTCTTCTTTTTCTAGGAGCTTAAGGTTCAGCAATAGGTTACTTGAGCTTGCTCAGTTTTCCTGGTATGGGCATTCACTGCTATGGATTTCCCTTGTAAAACTGCTTTCCTTGTTTCCCATACTTTCCTCTGTATTATATTGGCAATATAATTTAATTGTAGAAACTGTGTAATTTCTTCTATTTCCTCTGAGACCCATTCATTATTTAGGAGAGTGTTATTTAATTTCCATATGTTTGTGGAGTTCTTGCAGTTTCTTATGCTATTCATCTCCAGTTTAATTGCACTATGGTCTGATAATATACAGGGAATAACTTCAGTGCTTTGCATTTACTTAAACATATTTTTTATTTTTTGTACCAAAAATCAAACTCGGGACCTTGCGCTTGTGAGGCAGGAGCAGGAACCACTGAGCTAAATCCCCGGCCCACTTAAACATATTTTATGATCTAGAATGTAGTCTATTTAGGAGAATGACCTGTGTGCAGCTGAAAAGACTATATAGTCTGATTTTGTATGTTGGAACACTCTGTAGACATCTAATAAGTCCATTTGTTCAAAAGCTTGGTTCAGTTCTATTATTTCATTGTTGATATTTTCTTTAGATGATCTGTCTATTTGTGACAGTGGGGTATTGAGGTCCCCCATTACAATTATATTATTGATTATTTGGTTTTTCACTTAAATTAATATTTATTTCATATATTTTGGGGAATTAGTATTTGGTGCACATATATTTAAGATTGTCATCTCTTCCTCCTGGACTGTTCCCTCTTTAAGGATGTAGTGACCTTCTTTGTCTCTCTTAATTACTTTTGGTTTGAAATATACTTTGTTTACAATAAGATAGCTACCCCTTCTTTTTTCTGGGTTCCTGTATTGAAGAGAACTGTTTTCTGACATTTTACTTTCAGTCTATGCATTTCTTTAACTAGGTGCATTTCTTGTACACAGCATATTGTTGGATTTTGCTTCTTAATCCATGCTGCCGGTCTATTTGTTTTGACTGGTGAATTGAGGCCATTAACATTGATGGTTATAACTGATATGGATTGACATATCCTTGTGATGCTATTTTCCTGTTGTTAGGACTTTTATTCCCCCCCCCCTTTTAATTTCTTGTGTTGCCTGTTGGCTTTGCTCTGTAGGGCCTCATTGGGTTGTGACCTTCATTGCCTTTTGGAATGTTAATGTTTAGAATTGTTTGAAGTGCTGGTTTTGTATTCATGATGTTTCTCAGGTGTTCTTTATGGTGGAAGTATCTTATTTCCGCATCAATTTTGAAAGATAGTTTTCCATGATACATGCATCTTGGTTGCAGGTTGTTTTCTTTTAGAGCCTGAAATACCTCACTCCAGGCTCTCCTTAACTTGAGGATTTGTGTTGAAAAATCTGCTTTGATTCTGATGGGCTTTCCTTTGTATGTGATTTGTTTCTTTTCTCTAACTGCTTGTAGTATTTTGTTGTTCTGCTGGGTTTCTTAGATCTTGATTATTATAAGTCTATGTGTAGATTTTTTTTTTTTGGGTCATTGCTAGTTGGAGTCCTATATGCCTCACTTATCTGTATGTCAAGTTCTTTCACTCTGTGTGGGAAGCTTTCTGTTATTAATTCTGTGAAAAATATTTTATGCAATTTGTACTTTCTCCTGCTTTTTTGTGGTCTCTTATCAGTCTTATATTATTCTTTTTTCATCATCTAGGAGCTGTTGGATTAATTTCTCATGATCCCTTACTAATTTTAAAAGATCTCTCTTTTCATGGACACTGACTGTCATCCTGTCTTCTATATCTGATATTCTGTCTTCAGATTGCCTCATTTTGCTGTGAATACTTTCAATAGAATTTTTAATCTGCTGGCTCTCTGTTCAAATCTCCTTCATGGATTCCTTTTCTTTCCTATGTTGGGCATTCATAGTTTCCATTTCTTTCTTATGGTGGGCATTTGTGGCTTTCATCAAGGTCCTGACATGGTCTATTTTTTAATCTGTTTCTGTTCTAGAGTCTCTAATCATGTCTTTCATTCTGCTCACCATTTCTATAGTTATCTAGGAAATTAATTCTGTTTTGAATTTTTCTAGAGCCTCCTTCATCTGTTTTGTTACTTCCTCTGCTATTATCTCAGGGTGTCCAGGTGGTTGATTATCAGACTTTTCCACATCTTTTCCACCAGAATTTGCCTTTGGTGAACTGGAAGTCTGAGTTTGTGCCTTCCTTAAGTGTCCTCTCATTTCTATTTTTGTTGTGAGTGCTGTTTTTTGCTTTAATTCCTGGGTTGATAATTCAACATTGCTTATTGTAAGTATCTTTGTTGCTTTTATTTAGAACCTTTATGGAATGATTGCTTCTCAGAGGTGTCTTCCAGATATAGGTGGTCTTTAGGTTTTGAGTCTCTAATGACTCTTATGAAATCTTGTTTTCAATATACTAGGAAGGGAGACTGATTAGATCAATCACAAAACCTTAGCCTAAATGATAAAATCAGCAACAACAATAGCATCAACACAGCTTAGAAAGTGACAATTTGTGGTAGTTATGAATCTATCAACTTTAACTGTGTGAATTAAATCAAAATCAAGGATCAGGCCAATATATGTTTGTAGTGAATAAACTCTTCAATATAGCAACTTCACCCTTCTGGATAGGGACTTATAAGGAGTTTGGGAGGGAGGTATAGATAGGTAGAAGGATAGGGACAAGTTAGAGATGAGTGAAGAGTACACAGGAATATCACACAAACTATATGAAACTGTTGAAGACATGGGGAAAAGGCAGAACAAAAAAACAAAGACAAGAACAGAACAACCTAACAGTAATAGGGAAGCTGGAAACTGTATTCACTTTCCTTTAAAACTAATGACAGCTGAGAGAAAGAAAAAGAGAATAGTAGAAAAAGAAAGAATAAAGAAATCTGAATAGGACAGGAACAGGAACACAAAGAGAGAGAGAGATGAAGACAAAGGTTGGAGAAAGTGAGACAGTGAGAGAAAAAAAGAAAAAAAGGAAAAGAAAGAAAGAAATTTGAAAAGAGAAGAAAGAAAATGAAAAACTAAATATTAAAAATAAAGAAAAATAACTTTGAAAATAAAAAATAAAAATGAAAGGTCTCCTTCAGGGTATGCCTCTGCCATCAAAATAGACAACCTTGGCAGCAGATATCAGTCAATTAACCTTAGATCTAAGTCAATTAGTCTCAGCAAGCCAACAGCAGATCCCTGAGATTATGTCTCATTTCTGGTTGCAAGGTCCAAGTTAAGCTCTCTGACCTCCTGCTGGGTTGAATTCTGCAAGGTCCCTACTGCAGGTTCCAGCTTCTTTCCCCTGAAGATAGTCTAGTTTCTGATGCTAGGTGTTGATCCCTCCAACTTACCAAGTACGGTTGTCTGGTGTACCTTTATTGCAAAGATTTTCTTTACTTTTCCAGTGGGCTTCAATTTTCATCAAGGAGCCTGAGAGAGGCTCTCTTTCTGTTGTTCACTTCTGCTCTATCTTCTGGAGCTCAGAGCAATGTCCTTTATGACTCTCTTGTACCTCTGCAGGGTGAGTCCAGGTATCTGCTTGGCCTAGCAGCCAAAAACAAGGGGGCAGCTATATGGCTCAGCTCCTAGCCTCCTCCCCCATGGCCCAGGCGCGTGGTTACCAGTGGGCTGCATGGCTCAGCTCTGAGGTCTCCCCTGCTTATTTTGAAGCATTAAAATAGTTCAAAAATCTCCTTACTAATTTTCTTTTCATTATGTTAATTAGTCATACTGAGAGAGCCAGTCTTTGGATTATTTTATTTTCATTGGTAAAAAGAGAATTGAAGTATTATACTATTGAAAATATTTTCATTGGCATTTATAATACTTTGTAGATAATTACTTTGCCATTACAAAAACACTTACCATTTTCCTGCCTTTTATGTGTATAACAATATTGATTTCCTTATAGTGATACATTCATATGGCTTTTGAGTATTTTACAAAAATGTTTATTGGAATTGTTTTGTCTGATACCTTTGACTTACATGTGGTTTCTCTTTTAGGTACATTTGTTATAAAAAGACAATAATTTGAGCACAGAATATCACTATTGAAACCAAATTAACTGATGAAGCTGCAAATGCTGACATGATGTGGATCACAGATGGAAACCACACTGAGGTGATTTTATTTCCTTTGTCAAAATGACAGATAAGGGCCATCAAAACTGTTAGCGTCATTCTCCATCTCTTCTTATTACATATCTTTTCTCTCAGTGAAAACAAATTCTCACGCTTCCCTGAGCTGAATTTACCTTACATTTCCATTCTACACAGTGCATCCTGATCATGTGCAGAAGAAATCCAGATTAGTCCCTCTTTTCATTTTCTCAGTGATGTGTTGAAATTATTTATCCACAACTTTAAAATATGAACAATAGACTGAGTGAGACAGTTCAGTCCCCATAAGTTACTAAACGGGTGAATTATCACATTTTATCTAAAAATCGGGCATTATCACTATAATACTGTACAAATTCATTATCATCAAAAAGTGAGCATAATAGTGACCACACTAGACCTCTCAAACGTTTTTCTTTTGCTAATTTATAGACTATGTTTAAACACTATAGTTTGATTTCCATGAAATGCTCTCATAAATTTCAACTTCTTATAGATTTGTTCATTTGTACATTACCCTTTTAAATTCACCTCAAGTCATTATTATGTTAGCATGGTTTCATGCTCTGTTCCATGGTAATTTCCAATCACTATAATTTCTATATTTTAAATTGGGTCTTAAATTAAACACAGATCTTCTGAGACCATTTGAAAAACTAATTGCTCTAGGTAAAGTGTAGAATGTGGAACAATCTGTCCATTTTATAGTACACATACTTTATATGTGGCTGAAATAGTTACATTAGCTTAAGATTTTGAAGTATTTCATAGATACTTGTATGTGTCTTATACATTACTAATGTTAAGAGAAATACAGAAATTAACGTGGGCAAAATTACCAGAGCATTGGAGTAATGAGTCTAAACCTCACTAATATGAATGTTGCTTGTCTTCAATGTTAAGAGACTGAATGGGATCCTTGCTCCTACTTGTTTCTTCAGTGAGAAATAGCAAACTCACTTTTCAGTGTGACTACCAGTGTGCACCTTGTGGGAAGGTCTGCTTCTGAAATATCTGTGAGCCTGCCAAGTCTTCACCAAGGACCTGTGAGGGTTATACTTCTGATGAGCTCTGGAGACCTGGTGATCTCATGTTTTCTTCAGCCTCTAATTGGCAAGCATTCTTGACCACACCAGTGAGACAAATTAAACTTCAAATAGAGTCTTAAGAAGTACTTTTTGCGTGTGACACTGAACAAAGGGGAAGCATTCAGATATGATTTGTATGTCACTGGAGATTCAATGAATTTTCCAGTTCACAAGTTATAAAATTAATATACTTACATTATAGTAAATCCCTAAAAAGTTGGCCTTCCAGTCAGTGTGCTGTGACTGGAAGAGGGATGTCACTCTGTGGGTTGTTTTCCAAAGAACCAATATATGATATTACAAATTCATGGATGATTTATAGCAAGAGCTAGAAAAATCAATATCAGAGTGTGATAAATTCATTCATAGGCCTTCAGTTTGCTATGTTTAATTACTATTTAAGAAATCAGAAGTTGTTTTGAACCATTGTGTAATAAATTAAGAATATCAGAATTAAATGGATGTATGATGAAACTCTTCCCCTTGCTAATCTTACATAAATGCAAAGCAGGACTTTTATTGTTGTTCATCCAAACTCATTGTCTGCCCTGGCCAGCAGGTTTCTCCTCAGAAGCAAATGGCTCCTGCACAGAGTCCTCAAGCTCATAGACCAAGGATCTTTTCCTCTATGGTCACAGGGCTTCTTGTTTTCAGTGTAGATTTTATGTTTGCATATGGAAAAACAATGAATACCTAGGAGTTTGTAATGAATAGCTTCTTCAGAAAGCTTAGGTCAACTCTACATGTAATGTGTCTTGGTCTGATTTTTCATTAATGTCTGAAAATACTTTATTTTTAAAGGCATTTATGTAGCAAAGGGCTTTGAAGGCCTAAAGGCATGGTACAGGCATTGATGAGGACCCCATGGAAGACATTATCACATAGAGTGGGAATAGGAAAGGGAGAGAGAGAGAGATAGAGAAAGAGAATAATGTAGCTAAAGACAAAGGAAGAGAGTAGAGTGGAGAAGGTAGTTCCTGGTCTCAACACCTTGGCATTTTGAGGAAACCACCTCCTTTGCTAAGTAGCTCATTGCTCAGAGAAATATATTAGTCTTTTCTGATTACTTCACTCCATAATGCACTTACCTCTTTATAGGTTGTACTTTTTAAAGCTTCTATCATCTCTTGTTACCCACACATTGGGGATACGGCCTCAAGGATGTGAGCCTCTCGAACATAGCATCTTATTAGTCAGAAGTGTTTTCATATTAAAGGTTCTCTGATCTATCTTTGAACAGATTTCGTTGATGTATGAAGTGCAGTATTTGATTCTTTAGGATTAGAAATTATTTTCACACATTCAGTTTGCTAGTTTTAACTTAGCACTAAGAAAAACCTACATTGAATATTCAAATACTAACATGCCAGAAATTGAATAAGAAAACAAAATGAAAGATAATGGAACATTTAGACAAATTCATAATCCTGATCTTGTGGTCTTCAGTAGCATTCAACTTCATCTTACTCTATAATAAAAGAGCCTCAGACATGTATACAACTAGTGCTCCCCTAATTAGTGGAAACAAATGCTCTAATGTCCCACAGTATGCTCTCTATTATGGAGATCCAGGATACATTTTAAATACAAAGGATTTAATGACCCATCATACATGTGGGCAAGTTTGTATTACAATAAGTGGAAAGAGGTTAAAATCATTCTCACTCTATAGCTAATTGAAAGAGACCAATAGTCTATAACTGTTAAATTGCACTACAGTGTGAAGAATTTGGCTTCTGACATAAACCTAACTGTTTGCAAAATGCTCCTAAACTGGATTTGCATAAATATAAATAAAATTATAATAAGAAATCTATCTCACCATCCCTCCTGCCACTCTCGGCCCAGAGGTAGGGGCTTCTGAGCCACAGTCCCACTGCTCCTGGTAGAGAGGAAGGGGCTTCCCAGTCACCATCCCTTCTGCTGCTCCAGGCCCAGAGGAAGGGGCTTTTGCACCACTTTCTGTCCTGGCACTCCCAGCCCAGAGGAAGGGGCTTCTGGGCTGCCATCTGTCCTGCCACTCCCAGCCCAGAGGTAGGGGCTTCTGAGCCATGGTCCCACTGCTCCTGTCCAGAGGAAGGGACACATTCCTCTGGACATCTTCCTGGCCACCATCCCTCTGGCTGCTCCCAGCCCAGAGGAAAGGGCTTTGGGATGCCTCCTGTCCCACCATTCCTGACCCAGAGGAAGAGGTGTCTGGGTAACCATCCCTACTGCTGCTCCCAGCCCTTGTCCCACATCTCCCAGCTCAGAGGAGATGATCCAAGTGGGTGCCAACAGCACCCCCCCACCCGCCCAGTGGAAATGAGAAAATATGCAAATAAGTCTCAAGACAAGACTTCCAGATCACCTACAGCAACCTCAAAGGGAAATGAGATGGAACACTCTGATATTAAACAACAGGGACACACTTAACTGGCAACAAAAGGGGATCTGGAAAAGATGAAATCAGAAATAATTTCTCAGATAACATGAGAAATTGTGCTCCTAGTGCGAGACATGATTAATACATCTAGAGAGGAGCTCAGGAACATGATGGAATCCCAAAATTGGGAACAAATGGAATCCATAAAACAGATGCAAATAGATTTCCAGGAGATGAAATACTCCATTGAAATTCTACACAATAGAATGAGCCAATGTGAGGACAGAATTTCAGATATAGAAGATGAGATTGCAATTAATGGCCAGGAAGAGAAAAATTGCTTCAAATTATAAGGGAACATGAGAAATCAATCCAGCAGCTCCTAGATGATGCAAAGAAGAATAACATAAGACTTATTGGTGTCAATGAAGAAACAGGAGAGAGTGTAGATGACATAAAATTTTTTTTCACAGAAGTAATTGCAGAAAACTTCCCAAGCAGGGGAAAAGACCTTGACATACAGATAAGTGAGGCATATAGGACTCTAAATAGCTCTGAAGAAAAAAATCTACACATAGGCATATAATTGTTAAGATTCCAGAAACTCAAAAGAAGAACAAAGTTCTCCAAGCAGTCAGAGAAATAAAACAAATCACACACAAAGGAAAGCCCATCAGAATCACAGCAGACTTCTCAACACAAAGCCTCAAGGCAAGAAGAGCTTGGAGTGATATATTCCAAGCTCTAAAAGAAAACAGCCTCCAACCCAGATTGATGTACCCTGCAAGACTATCTTTCAAAATTGATGGAGAAATAAGATACTTTCGTGACAAAGAGCACCTTGGGAATTTCGTGAATACCAAACCAGCATTCCAAAAAATTTTACACAATATCCTAGGAAGAGATATTGAGGATCACAACCCCAGGAAGTGGAATGAACCCATACGGCATGACAAGAAATTAAATGTAAAGCGAGAGAACCCAAGGAAAAGAAAAAGTCATGGCAATGGCAAGTTAAAATGTTTCAGATATAACCATCAATGTTAATGGTCTCAATTCACCAATCAAAAGAAATATATTTGCAGAATGGGTCAAGAAGCAAAATCCAACAAATTACTGCATACAAGAAACACACTTAATTCAAAATGAAACTCATAGACTGAAAGTTAAAGGTTGGAAAATAATACTCCATGCAACAGAAACCTGAAAGAAAGCAATAGTAGATATCCTCTTTGCAGAGCAAGTAGATTTCAAACCAACACTGATTAAGACAGATGAACAAGGACACTACATCCTTGTAAAGGGAATAATCGAACAGGAAGAGATGACAATCATGTATATCTATGATGCCCAACTATATAAAACAAATATTAACAGACATGAAATGTTATATATGCACTACTACAATTGTAGTGGGGAAATTCAACACCCCACTGTCACAAATAGATAGATCACCTAGACAAAAAATAAGTAATGAAATATTAAAACTCATTTGAACTCTTGAACAAATGAACTTAACAGATGTTTACAGAGTCGTCCACCCCACAAAATCAGAATACAAATTCTTCTCAGCTGCACATGGGTCACTCTGCAAAATAGACCACATATTCACATGTAGAACATGTTTAAGTAAGTGCAAAGGAATTGAAGTTATCCTGTGTATATGATCAGACCACAGTGTGATGAAATTGGTAATCCATAGCAAAAGAAACGAAAAAATTCATAAACAGTTGGAAATTGAAAAACACGTTTCTGAATAACCAATGGGTCACAGAGGAAATTAAAGAAATCAGACAGTTCCTTCAATTAAATGACAATGACTATACAACATATCAGAATCTACGGGGCACAATAAAAGCAGTCTTATGAGGGAAATTCATAGCAGTGAATAAGCATATTAGGAAAACAGAATGAGCCCAATTAAACAACCTGATGATACACCTCAGGCTTCTAGAAAAAGGAGAGCAGGACAACCCAAGAGCTCATACAAGGGAGGAAATTATAAAGATCAGAAGAGAAATCAATTCAATGGAGACTAAGAGAATGATACAAAAAAATCAATAAAGCCAAGTTGGTTCTTTGAAAGAATCAAAAAAATTGACAAACCATCAGCCAACCGTACCAGAAAAAGGAAAGAAAAGGCCCAAATCCATGCAATTAGGTATGAAAAGGGTGAAATTAAAACAGACCCAGCAGAAATCCAGAGGATCATCAATACCTACTTCCAGAACCTATATGCCAATAAGATGGAAAACACAGAAGAAATGGACAGATTCCTAGATACACATGTATTACCAAAGTTGAGTGAAGACCTAAAAATTCTAAACAACCCAATATCAACCAATGAAATTGAAAACATAATTAAAAACTTATCAACTAATAAAAGTTCAGGCCCTGATGGCCTCACTGCTGAATTCTACAAGACATTTAGAGAGGAACTGCTGCCCCTACTGTTTAAATTATTCAATGAAATTGAAAGAGAAGCAATACTCCAAACTTCATTCCTGGAAGCAAGTGTCACTTGATCACCAAAGCAGAGAAAGACCCAACTGAAAAAGAGAACTATAGGCCAATCTCACTAATGAACATAGATGCAAAAATCCTTAATAAGATACTGGCAAATAGAATGCAGAAAATCATCAAGAAGATCATACACCCTGATCAAGTGGGATTCATCCCAGGGATGCAGGGATGGTTTACCATATGCAAGCCAATCAATGTAATACACTATATCAATAGAGCCAAGGACAACAACCATATGATTATCTCCATAGATGCAGAAAAAGCATTTGACAAAATCCAATATGCATTTATGACAAAACCCTACAAAAAATTGGAATAGGCAGTATCTACCTCAAACTGATAGAAGCCATCTATGAAAAACCAACAGTCAATATCATACTGAATGGTCAAAAACTGAAATCCTTCACACTAAAATCAGGAACAAGACAAGGATATCCACTATCTCCACTCTTGTTCAATATAGTTCTGGAGATATTAGCCACAGCAATTAGACAAGAGAAAGAAATAAAAGGAATAAAGATAGGAAATGAAGAAGTCAAATTGTCATTCTTTGCAGATGACATGATACTCTATATAGAAGACCCCAAGAACTCCAACAAAAGTCTCCTAGACTTAATAACCATATACAGTCAAGTATCTTGTTACAAGGTCAACACACAAAAATCAAGAGCTTTCTTCTAGACAAATGACAGACTCACTGAGAGAGAAATAGGGCAAATAATTCTTTTCACAATAGCATCCAAGAAACTGAAATAGTTAGGAATCAACCTAATGAAAGAAATCAAAGACCTCTTCTCTGAAAAGTATGGCACTCTGAAAAGAGAGATTTAAGATGATATCAGAAAATGGACAGACATCCCCTGCTCCTGGGTAGGAAGGATTAATATAGTGAAAATGGCCATACTTCCAAAACTGCTATATAGATTTAATGCAATTTCAATTGAGATCTCAGCACCATACTTTATAGACCTTGAGAAAACAATCCAAAAATTCATTTCGAACAAGAGACCCAGAATAGCAAAAGCAATTATAGGGAACAGAGACATGGCAGGAAGTAGCACAATACCCAACCTGCAACTATACTACAAAGCTACTGTGATAAAACAGCATATTACTGGCAAAGGAACAGACTTGGGGACTTGTGGAACAGATTAGAAGATGCAGAAACAACGCCAGACACACTCCACCATCTCATCTTCAATAAAGGAGCCAAACACCCTCACTGGAGGAAAGATAGCCTCTTTAATAAATGGTGCTGGAAAAATTGGATTTCAACTTGCCAAAGATTTAAACTTAACCTATATCTCTCGCTGTGCATTAAACTAAAATTGAAATGGATTAAAGATCTAAATATTAAAATAGAAACTCTGAACCAGTTGGAACACAGCTTAGGTAGAACACTTGAAGTCATTGGTGTAGGAAAAGATTTTATGAACAAAGCCTCAGTTGCCTGTGAACTAGAACAAACAAACAACAAGTTGGATCTCTTCTTATTAAAAAGCTTCTGCACAGGAAGAGAAACCACCAGCCGTGTGAAGAAATTCACAATATGGGAAATAAATCTTCACCTGCTTTTCCTCAGACAAAGGTCTAGTATCTGGAATCTATAAAGAACTTAAAAGATCAGACCTCCCTAATTTAAAGACCCAGTCCAAAACTGGGCATCTGAAATGAACAGACATTTCTCAGACAAAGAAGTAGAAATAGCAAAGAAATACATGAAAAAATGTTCAACATCACTGGTCATTCAAGAGTTGCAAATGAAAACAATGCTGAGATTCCACCTCACTTCAGAAAGAATGGCTGCTATCATGAAATCAACCAATAACAAATGCTGTCAGGGCTGTGGGGAAAGAGGAACCCTGCTCCACTTCTGGTGGGAGTATAGACTGATGCAACCACTGTGGAAATCAGTGTGGAGATACCTCAAAGAACTAGGATTGGAAGTCCCATTTGACCCCACTATTCCACTGCCGGGGATCTTCCCCAAAGAATTAAAAGAATCATACCACAGTGATATATGTGCACCAATGTTCATAGCAGCAAAGTTTATGATAGCTAAAACTTGAAAACAGCCCAAATGCGCATAAACTGGAAACTGGATAAAGAAAATGTGCTTTTTAAAAATAAAATGGAGTACTACTCAGCCATAAAAAATGAGAAATTAGAGACATATATAGCTAAGTGGGCGCACATTGAGTTGATACTCTTAAGTGAAATAAATAGGACACACATGTATAAATACCAAATAGTTTCTCTGGTGTGAGAAACTGAAAGTGTAAATAAGGATTAAATGTATAATAGGTAATGTGAAATAGGGAGAAAAGGAGCAAAGGGGAAGTAAGTGGGAGGGCTAGGGGAAAGGATAGAAGGGAACGAGATTAATATGAGAAAATGGTTAAATAGGAACAAAATCTTTGTAAATAGGGAGGAATGGAGAAGTTGAAGGGAGGGCTGGGCAAGGGTGAAAGATAGGAACCAAGAGAGATTATGTAAAGGTGCAAATTTCCAATGATGAATGTCATTATATTGCATTCCTAAAATGTACCAATTTTCAGAATGAATAATCGATAACCCAAAATAGAAAGAAAAGGTCCAAAGGGGTAGGGGTAATGGGAGGAGCAGGTGAAAGTAAATAAGGGAAAGGAAAAATGCTGAGAAATGGAAAAAATGGAAATAAAGTCTTTCTAAATAGGGAAAGGAGGGCTAGGAATGGGGAAAAAATAAGAACCAAGTTGCATTTTGTAAAGGTACAATTCCCAATGAGAAATGTAATTGTGTTGTATATCTGAAGTGTACTAATAAAGAAATTAACAATAACAAAATAGAGAAATCTATCTGAAATATTGGATAGTACAACCTAACAACCTATTGCACATCCTATTGTTGATGGAAAGCTCGAATACTCTGGATAAATTTGTCATAGATAACATGATTTTTTCCACTATCTTTGAGTTAACAGGGCAAAGGGGGTGGCACCAAACAGCTACTGCTATTGTTGGATAAATATCTCTGTTGTGCTAGAATCTCTCCTGAAAGAAATCAACACACTGACTAATTTGTCAACAATTCAAGTCCTTCTTTTGGCTCATTTAGGTAGTATTTCCATTTTCTTCATTGATTGATGAAGCCTCTTGATGAATTTGATCAGATGGTCAGTTATTACCTTTACTCTAGACATTCAAATTGTCTGCTTTGTGGTCTGTGTCTCACTGATGTGTTGGGTGCTCATATAGAGCCTTCTGTTAATTGTCAGGTGGTCTCACTATGTTTAAGTTAAAGAGGAAAATAAGAATATAAAGAATCATGCAACTGAATTTGACATCATAAATTGGAAATTTCCAATTAAGGCCAAAATGTTAAATTATAATGGTGATAAAAAATGGCATCAGTGTTCACATATTTGGACAAAATTTCAAAAGTGAGAAACTGACTATTATAAATCTTAAGTATCAACTTGACTTGGTTGAGAGTCATGTGTGGGATTAATCTCACTTCTGTGTATCTGACTGGGTCATGGAAGTGTATCCTTATAGTCCATATATGGCCTCTGGTACCTTCTTCTCTGTTGCTATTTCCCTGCTATGTTTTCTGGCATTGTCACAGTCTTTTGCTATGATGTTCTTTCCCTGGAACCAGCTGAGAAAATGAATCCTCTAAAAGAAAGAGCCAAATTAAACCTCTATTTTTTAAATCATGGGTGTCATATATTCAGTCACAGAGATGGGACCTTACAGGAAATAGTGACTCTGATTGGCGTCATTTCTGTGACTATGTCTGACCATAAGGTTTAGAATTGATTTGATGGAGGACTTTAAAAAATTTTGAAGATGCAGGCTATGGAAGGCCTAGAATGCTGGAAGCAGAGCTTAGTGGTGATTCTGGTCAGAATTAGGAGGAGCATAATACTGGTGAGAATGTGAACAGTAAAGAACAGGCCCAGTAGGTTTCACTGGGAATGAGGATTTTATGAGAAAGTAGAATAGAGGATATGCATATTTTACACTGTCATGTTCTTATAAGCTTGAATTTTTGCTGGATGACACTTGGTGGCAGCAGCCACCATATTTTGGTCAGACTTCATACAGACACTCTGGAAAGGAGACTTCCATAACTGCTTCAGAAGGTGGAAGAATAATGGTATTAGGGTGTTATAAGTGAGGAGGAGAATGCTGAGATTGATAAGTGGCAATGTGTCTTTTATTACAGTGAATCTTAAAACTTTTAAACACCCATTGTACGTTTTGATCATGCCTTGTATATAGCATAAATTGTTCATCTATTATGTATGATGGATGTTTGTTATCTGTCCAACTTTTGTCTGCTAAGAATAAAATTGCTATAAACACTACTTTATAAGTATGTTTCTGTGGAGATGTGTTTCTATTTTTCTTGGAAGTGGAATTGTTCACTTGCAATAGAATTCTTAGGTCACAAGATAATGGCACACTTAATCATGTGTGGAACTCACACATTTCCACTATGGCTCCAAATTTTCATTACTATGAGGAGGTGAGGAAGCTTGCAATTTTTGGTTGCCTTCACTATATGTGTTATTATCTCCATAGGTTCGATGAATTCCTCACTGTGTGGAATTTTACCTCATTCTGGCTTTAACTTGCAATTTCTGTTTGAGAAATCATGTGAAGCATCTTTTGATGCACTTTTACACATTTATAAATCTTTCTTGGAAACTATGCATTTAGATCCTCATCTACTCTTAATTGGATGCTTTGATTTTCATCATTGAGTTATGAGGATCCATATATTCTAATATTCAGTTTCTTGTCAGACATGTATTTTGTCAATATTTTATCCCATTATGTGGATAGTGTTTTCAGCTTTTTTTTATTTGTAGAAATTTTCAAATTAAAGCTAAATGCCCCTGAAATGAAATCTCCCATTCTAATCATGTTTGAATGTAGAGCTCCTCAGTGCTATGTATATGCACATTGGAAACTCTTCTCCAGAACTCTCTTCATCTTGCAAAACTGAAAGTCTCTATCTCTTAACAACTTTCTCCTCCTCCTTTTGAAAAGCTTCTATCCATCACCACTCTACAGTATTTTCTCTTTCAATTTGACTGTACTAGATTATTCATCTGAATGGAATTGTACAATAGTTGTTCTTTTCTCCTCAATTAAACTAGGTCAATATGCCTCATTTAAAACCCACCCAGACCCTTCTTTTTTCCCTGACCAAAATTTCTACATAAATGTTTTTCTTCTACACTTTTGTTCTCCCATTCTTGAGTTGCAAATACAAGACCAGGAATTTCTCAGCTTGGCACTGTTTTCCTGAGACTTTCACATGCTGATGATCTCAGTAAAGCAGTCCCTCTGGGCCTCTTGGATTGTAAACTGAACTTCAACTCTGAGTAATATTTCATCATTTACGCTACCATGGTCACACACTGAAACAAGTAGTGCCTCATGAGAGGAAAATCTAGGAAGAAAAAGTGAGTATGAAATAGCAAGGCCATATGCTGCTTCAGATCAGCACAGAGGACTGATGTCTCACCACCTGAAAAGGAACAAAGACATCTAACTCTTATCTTAATCTTGGGGAGGGGATATAGATGGTGAAGGAATAGCCTGGAAAGTCTACAGTGAGGTATAAACCTAAACTTTTCAACACAGAAGTCTTTCAACTGTCCAATGCTGAATGGGGGCAGCTTGTTTTTGTTTTTGGTCTTCTCCTTTTGTTTCTTCTTCTTTGCCTATAAAATTGTTCAAACTTTATCTAAAAAGGAAAAACCATTTAAGCAATATTTACAATGCCCCTCAAAGATATCTAAATGTATAGTTGCCAAAACTCAACTTATTGAACTTTTAATTGTTATCCATCATCAATGCTGTTGGTTTCCTTTGGAATTCTGGAGGTGGATGACTGAAAATACATGGGACAAAAAGTACACTAGACTTTAGTTCCTATATAAGTTCTGTATCATGACACCTCTGCAGGATCAATATTTGCTGTATTTAAACAAAGAAAGCTTCATTTAAAAAGCATCCTCTTCCTCGCTCAGCTACCCCTGTAGGCCACCTTTTACCTTTAACCACCTAGAGGACCAAAAGTTTTCACCGAAGTGGGGTACTCTGAATTATAATCCCGTATACAAATTCAACCTTTTTTTCTTAAAAAGGCTAAAGACAATGCAAGTCAAGCCAGTAAATTATACTGAATTATGATAAATTCATCAAGAACAAGGAACCTTTATCATTACTTTTACAAAGGCTTAAGGACACCATGGCCAGTACATCTGAGAATGGGCACAGATTTGAAAACATTTGTGTTGTGTGTGTTCGTGTGATGCATGTTTGCCCATCTGTCTGTTCAATCTGTGTTAATAACTGGTTCAATGCTTATAGCTGCTTTGTTTAAGCTCAACAATTTTTCTTTTTTTGGCTGTTTTGAGTTTTCCATGTGAAACTGTTTATTAAAGCTTTTGGCCAAGAACTTATTCAAATGGCTGTGGTTCACATATTTTAATATTGGGCTAATTTAGATCAATTAATGAAGGTAAAATATTTTTAAAGTCAATGACATGTTTCCACTCAAGTTAGCAAATCAAAATGATATCAAATATTGGTTTTATAAATAAAATCTCTGTTGTCTGTATGCAATAATTTAAAAGTTTTCTCCTGGGTATTCAAGACATAAACATGAAAATGAAACCAAATTTTTACAATAGAATGAGGACTCTTATGAGTTAAAAATAAACACATAGCTTCTCAATTCTAGCATGCCCATTGCTATGTATGAGTTCCACTCTTGAAAGAGTATAAATTAAAGCCTCACATTTTTTGCCTCTGGAGTCCAACTTAGGTCTGAATAAGTCAATTTATTTCTCACAATATTGTGCCTCATGGACCGGGATCTAGGAAATTTATTTCTCATGATTCTTCCCCCATTTTTGGGTGGCCCACTCTGCCTAGAGATTCTGTCTTCACACCAAAACTGTAGAGCACTCAAGAGTGTTTTTCTAAATACCACAAAACTGATGCAGCGGGAGATAACACAAACACCTGCAGTGACCAGACAATGTCGTGCCAGAGCCAAAGTAGAAAACTGAGCTATAAGTACTGCCTCTTGAAGGTTTGAACATCTTTGAGAGTCAAATATGTGACTGGGTTATCTTATTTGGAGGTGAAATACACAGAGAAATAATTCAAGGATAAAAGGAATTAAGAGAAAAGCAATAGTGCAAATCAACTCAAAATAAAAATTAAATTCAATAAAGAAAGGTAGGGAAAAATTCTTCCTGGGATATTGCATCAGATTATCTGCTGGATATAAATACCATTTGCTAAGTTTGCTAGATCTCTTTATTACAAATCTTAGCTAATGGATAAATTCACTTTTGGATTCCAGTTTGAGTTGGCATTTTTGTTTAATTGATATGATTAAAACATTTCTTGTGCATTGTATATACTTGTACATAACAATTTCAGAGTCAATGAACTCTTTTGCTGTGTTAATCCATATGACAAAGTTATTTAGGTGTTTGGAAAATTTATCACATTCAGCCAAGTTTAAAATATAACAATCTGAGACCAAAAGGGTGGAGAGAGAAGAGTACTTTAAAGTTTATAAGGTCTTTGCAAAGTTTATTTTTAAGATTATAGTAAATAGGATAGGGATGGAAATATGGAGAGAGCTATAAATAGAGAATTTTTTGATGTGAAATGATTTAATATGATAAAGATTGTTTTTTCTTTCAGGAAAAGAACATGGAAATTCCAAAAAACATAGATGGCTCAATACATTGACAAAAATTTCTAGAAGATACAGTTTATAGAAAAACTATGTATGCTTAGTTATTTGGAGCTTTTTCTCTTGTTGGTTTTGTTGAGCCCAAGCTTTTCTTCTAAAACCTCCTTGTTATTCAAGAATGATAAGGAAGCTAAAACCCTGACTCTCATCAGTCACTTCCTTCCTTATCTAGTGCCTTAAGACAAAGGTTATAACTCTCATTTCTGAGATTAGTAGTAAACATGAGCTTTTCTGCTTGACTAGAAGAGGCACCTAGAGAGGTTAATGACAAGAAGCCAGGCAAAATTGCCTCCTTGGGCACTTCTGATCTGGGATGTGGCAATAATTATTGGTAACTTCAGAGCATATTAACTATATTTATGTTTCACAAATGTATATGTCTTCAAAGATACAAAACTAAAAAACCTCTCATCATACTGGTGAATTCCAGGCTAAAACTATTTCTGGTGGTAAATATTTAGGCTCAAATGTCTGGCTTTCCCTTACTTTTTTCCAATTATTTGTAATAAAATAATGTAAATCCAACATGAGACAGCCAGTCAAAAGATAGAAACACTTTTTCAGGTTTATGCTTATGTGATTGTTATGTGTATGTCATACATATGTTACATACATGATCAAATACTGTATAGTCCAAACAATGTCACATAAAATGGCTATAGACAGATATGGTCATCTTAGATCATACTGTATTAAAAAATAACAAATTTAGATAAAAATTTCTTCATGTTATTTGATATAATAATATCATCAGGATTGTAATGCTGGTATGCTTTGCTTCCCTCAATATCAAGTTTTCTGTATAAAATTTTACAATTGCTATATGTTAATATTTTATAGGGATTCAACTTGTAAGACAATCATGATTGTGAAAAATTAACAGTTCCATAATTAATCCCTCAATATTTTCAGTGATTCCCCATATGTTGTGGAGACTGTACAAGTGCATAATCAAATGATGAGACCCACTTCCATAAGTTTAGACATTTACAGGGACTTGTTAAGCAACACACTATCCTCTTTTATATTGTATATATATGCTCTCACTCTAGCCTTCCAGGTACTGTAGTGGCAGGCAATGCTCTGGATGATCTTGCTTTTCATAAGTTCTTTCATAAAGGATCTAAAGCCCATGTCCACTCCCTCATCACAGGTAATCCAGCTAAAAAATGGTTCATAGAAGTCCCAACTGCAGAAAGAGTTAACATCTATTTCTCAAACAGGAGGCAACATAAATTGAAAGACAATAAAATTTAACAAATAAACATAACCCATCATATCCTTTCTGATAAATTTAAATCTATTTATATTTATATAGATAGCTGCTCTGATGAAATATATGCCCTATTCCAGTATGGTGAAACTATAAAACATGTAAAAATCTTTAAATTCATGTTTCTCTGTAATAGGATTACCCACACAAATTAAAACAGAATATGGCCCTGTTTTATACTTCCACTCCCCTATGAATTTTCCTTCAAGAATGTTCCTTTTTGGAATGTTATGTGAGTTCAGGTATATCCTCACAACCCCATGAGACAAGCTACTATGAAGCAAGGCAATGAACTCCTCAAAATCCAATTATTAAAAGAAAAAAATGCGGAATATAGTGGGAAGACTTCTCCTGCAGGAAAAATGACACAAAGCACTTTTTATTTTCACATTTTAAAAATTGTAATTCAGATTTCACAGCTGTGCAGAACAACTTACCTGTGAACCTGAGCAGACAATGAAAAGCATGAGAATTCCTTTCACTTCCAAAATTATGTTTCTTGCAAGTTCACATAAATCAATTAAAAGTCCAAAATTACAAAGATAAAAAGACTGCTTTATATTTCTGAGTTTGCTGACATATACACCACATACAAGTAGTGTGATTTATTGGGCTCTTGTTCTTACCTCACCTATCTTTGACATAGTTACATAGGGAGATCCAAAACCACCTTTTTTCTCTAATGACAACTTATATACAGGCAGAGCTTAGCTTCCAGCTCCTGGCCATTTAAGGGACTGTCGGAGGGACTATAGTCAGTATGTGTGGAGGATATGAGAAGTTCTCAGGCTCTGGGACAGCCTTGGGAAGACAGATTGTCCTGATGTCTGTGGAAGGCCCAGATAGAGATGTTAAAGATAACTTCAGAAGGCTATTTGTGGATCCCACAGTGTTCATTCCACTGTGGTCCCTTGAGACTAAATCCGGGACCTGATATGAGAATTCTTTAAACATACTCAGTGGATTGATGATTCAGTTGTTTCACCACACCCTCTTTCTGTTGCTAATATCTTTATTCATGGTTCTAAAAAGGGTTGTGCTGCTATATGGTGGGAAAAACATTATAAGGTATTTCCTACTCAATATTCTTCTGCCCAACAAAATAAATTGTATGCTCTTATTCAAGTTCTAAAGTTGTTTCTTTTAGCTATTAATGTTATTACAGACTCTAATTGTGTGGAGTATGTGACTAAAAATATATTGACAGCTTTCTTAACAGTAAAACATCCTGTACTCTCAGAGCTCTTTTCTCTCCCTCAGGAACTTTTATGAGCTCATTCTTTTCCAATATATATTACTCATATAAGAGCCCATACAGGACTGCCTGGCCCATTAACATATGGTAATGAACAAGCTGATAAGCTCACCAGAACTACAGTATTTTTTGTATCAGCTGAAGATGAACATATTAATTTAAATACTAATGCAGGAGGATTACATCAAAAATGTAAGATCCCTTATTCTCAGGCAAAACAAACTATTCTTCATTGTCCTATTTGTCACTCTTTACATATCCATCCCCTCCCAATGGGTAGTAACCCTAGAGGAAAACAACCTACTGATCTTTGGCAGATGGATGTCACCCACTTTCCTTCCTTTGGTAAAATGGCTTATATTCATATTACTATAGATACTTATTCTTCTTTTATATGGGCTACTGCCATGTCTGGTGAATCTTCTGGGCATGTTATTAAATATTTAATAGCTTGTTTTGCTGTTATGGGCACTCCCCAAATTCTAAAAACTGATAATACTCCTGCTTATACTTCAAAAATATTTCAACATGTTTGTGAACAGTGGAAGATCCAACATGTTACAGGAAGTCCATACCACCCTCAAGGTCAAGCTATAGTAGAAAAAGCCCATAGAACTCTTAAATTACAATTACATAAATTAAAGAAGGAGGAATACGGGGCATACACAGAAAAGGTAGAGGATTTGATAGCAAATACACATTATATTAATCAAAAGGAATATAGAAGGAAGTTATTTAAAATGTCACAAATAGGCACAAGAATTATTAAATATGGCTCTGTTTATTTTAAATTTTTGAACTTACCACAAGGGGAAATATTAACTAAGGCAGAATTATATTTTCAGGAGACCACTCTTCCTCTGGAGACTCCCCGACCAGTTTGGGTCCAAACATTTGAAAAAAATGTGTGGGAACCTGCTCAGTTATTAATTCAGGGTCAAGGTTATGCTTGTGTTTCTTTAGAGGATGGATCCAATTGAGAAATATGGTTGCTTCTTTGGAAAGTCAGGCCCAGGGAAGCTGGTGGTGTTCAAATTCCCAGAGCCCAGCCCCAAAAGAATCAAGACAGGGTTGAAGGGAGAAACACCCCAACCTCTGGTTCAGAAAATGGCAGCTCTAAAGATGAAGGGAAACTGAAGACATTGAGCTCCTCACTATCAGGTTGATCCTCCCACCTGGGGCCAGATTAAACATTTGACTCATTGTGCTGGGCAAGTATTGACCAGTACTTCTTCTCAAACATCTGAGAACCTGCTTTTGGCTATGATGGCTGTCATGGCGCGTGCTTCAACTGGGGTGAGTGCTTAAGATCATCATTATTTGGCTTACATTCCCCATCCACCTATATTCGAAAAAGTAGAATGGAATGAGCTTGGCCCCTTAGTTTATACTAATGATTCTACTTATTTACCTCCTCCTTGGGGAATAGGGATCCCCACCTTTCCCTCTGAGGAGGGAACTCCTTTCAATATTTCTCTGGGTTATGAGTCACTGCCTATTTGTTTAGAGGAGGATCCTGCTTGTTTTAAAACTCAAGAGCAGTGGTGGGCTTACATCTTCCTTCTGGTTCTGGGTTCCCATATGATTATGGAAATGTTCATAGCAATGTCATTGGCCAGATCCTATAAATATACCTATAATTCAAAAGGAGGGTCGTATCCAATGTGTAAAGGATTTTCTTATCAAAATTATGTATATAAATATAAGCCTAGGTGGTCTGGATGGTGATCTCCCCATGGCAAATTGTATTCATTAAGTAATCATTCTATAATAGCTTGGGGTCCAAGAGGAATGTTTTTAAATAATTGCAGTGATGATGACAAAACTTTGTCATGTGATTATGTTACATAAGTTAGTTGGAATTGAACCATGGACTCTTTGGATAGAAATTACCCTAAAGGACTTATGGTATGGCATGATGGTGGACTTTCTCCCCCTTGACTCAGGATTGTTTTGTATAATGCTTCTTTGGGCCCAGGACAATGGGGACTCTGTAAATTGGCTGCAGCTACACAACCTCTTGAATTATGGACTGGGAATTTTTCCATAAATAAACAAAGCTCCTCATAATATCAATTCCATAAAGAAAAGGACATTCCAATTCCTGACTGTGTTCAATTACCTTATGTATTAGCTTCTGGAAAATTGAAAATCAATGAAACCTTGAAAGTTATTATCTGTTATAATTGTACTTTACATACTTGTGTTCACCTTAATCTTGATATTAATCTCTCTAATATGTCATTGTTGATTTTGAAATCATGTATGTGAATATGGGTCCCTGTAAATTTAGAAAGGCAATTGGAGGAGGGACATATGTCAGGGCTTGCCCACCACTTGTTAAAACGTTTGATACATAGATCTAAGCATTTCATAGAGTGGATAATTTTAGGAATATTAAGACTTATTGCTATTTGTGCCACTGCAGCAGTAGCAGGAGTTGCGCTACAACAGAGTATCAAAAATACTGAATTTATACAAAATTGGCAAAAAGATTCACAGCAACTCTGAGGCATGCAAACTTCTATAGACAAAGATATACATGAACAAATTGGTGAGTTACAATATGGGTTAAAATGGCTTGGAGATCAAGTGATGGATATGCAGCATCAATTAATGTTAAAATGCAACTGGAATTCTACTCAATTTTGTGTAATTCCTGCAAAATTTAATGGCAGTAAACATTCATGGGACCAAATTACATTTCATTTACAAAATTTAAGAGGAAATTTTACCCTAGATGTAAAGGAGCTCCAGCAAGAAATATTTGATACTGTTTTTTTTTGGGGGGGGTACCAGGGATTGAACTCGAGTCCTTGAGCCTGTGGAACAGGCTATGGAACCACTGAGCTAATCCCCATTCCATATTTGATGCTTTTAATAAGCAACTCCCTGATACTTCTCTCATTACTTTAGCTGATTATATGGCTGATCAATTAAGTGGTTTGGACCTATGAGGAATGATTCAAAGTTTAACCCATAGTGTGGGGAGTGGGCTAGTGGTTTTATTGATTATTTGCATTTTTGTTATAGGATACATACTATGTTCTCTGAAGTCAAGTAATTTAATCTCAGTTACCTGCTACTGTTTCTGCTATGCTTGCTATTTGGAAAAGAATGCCTCCTACAGCTACAATAATTTAAAGAAGGGGGAATTGTGGAGGATATGAGACGTTCTTGGGCCCTGGGACAGCCTTGGGAAGACTGTCCTGGTGTCTGTGGCAGGCCCAGATAGAGAAGTTAAAGATAACTTCAGAAGGCTATTTGTCGATCCCACAGTGTTCATTCCACTGTGGTCCCTTGAGACTTTCAAATATTTGCTTGGTATAAGGCTACACAAGAATAGCTAACTTTTTAGAAGCTTTAAGTAGTCCGCATGATTTAGATAAGAGGCACTAAGATTAAAGGAGCATAGATGGTTCTTTAGATGCTTTATGTTCTCACAGATATAACATGGTTAGTTGACTAGCATCATAAACTGTTAATGATTGATGTATCCTACAGAAAAATGTATAAAAGAAAAATATTACCAATAAACCTCACCTTAACTCTACACAGAGTTCTGGTCCCCCATGCTCCTTCATTTAATAGGTTTTGTTGGATACTGTCTTCTGGTTCCAGTCTCCCACCGAAGAGACCCCAACAGGTATGGTTATTCTAATGGTCAACATCTGTTACCCCACACATGGTATTTCCTGGCAGAAAAATTTCCATTATGCAAAATCACCAATACTTCCAATAGTGGTTATTTTATGCCTTTCTAGCCCCACTAGTATATTAACAATTTTAATATCTCTCAATTAAACAATCTTTATAGTATGATACTTAGAAAGTGAGCCCAAGCTTGGCACCTCACCAATCTCATCCAGGAGTGGATAGGAAATATCACCCTTAAACACATCACTTGGATGTTTGAACATGTTAAACAAAAGCATTTTCTAGGCATTTTGATGACAACTATTTTTGATGCTTCTACATTGACCATGACTATGACTATGGCATCATTAGCCTAGATTCATTCTATCCAAACTGCTCAATGAATGGCTATTTACAAAATATTACCTCAAAATTACTAACTCAAACTTGTACTGACAGAGGAATTCTAGAAAGACTTGATGCCCTTCAGGTACCTGTCATATGGCTTGGTGAACACCAACAGGGCCTATGGACATATAGTCGATTTAAATGTAATGCTTGGTTGTGCTCAATGTGCATTAATCCTATTCTTCTTAATCATTCTGAATCTTGGGAGGAGTTCCAGTACCACCAAGGTGCCTTTCATGGAAATCTAGAAATAGACAGTAATAATTTTAAGGACCAAACACAAGCTTGACTTCCTAAGCTTTAAACAGAGGTTTGCAACCTTACTTTAGTTCATCTCAATGATTTTACCTACTGTTTCAACACTTGAATCTGTTTCCCTGGCTTCACCCTTCACATTTGGGTTCTTATAGTTATTGGAGCAATCTTTTTTTCTGCTCTTTCTTGAAGTCCTAAGAGCATTCTAAAACGTATTCTAATGCACCCCTTGTGGAGAATTCCTGTGACCTTTCTACACCAAGCTCAACATTGCTCTGCCATGTACTCCCTCTCCTCTGTTCAATCTAAGGTTCAAGACAAAAAAGGCAAAAACGTGGAGACACTGGCTGACAGAATGATTGGATTGAATATAAAGACCAAAAGACCCATAGAGCAATAGCACAAGGCACCTGGAGTGAATGATTAAAGATTACAGAAAATCTTCAGGCCAACAGCTAAGCATAATCAACAGTAATATATTCTTAGAGAATTTTGTCTCATTTATTGCACTTCATGTGCCCTGAAAATTTTGCTTGACCTTGGTCCACATGTGTCATGTAGCAAAACATTTTGTTTCTTTCCTTCTCCTGTCCAAAACTCCTATATGTGTGTTTTACTCCTACCTCTTTGTTCTCACATCCTTGGGTTGCAAATAAAAGGGCTGGAGTTTCTCAGCTTGGAACTGTTTTGCTGAGACTGTCGAATGCTGATGTGTCTTGGTAAAGCAGTCTTTTTGGGCATCTTGGAATATAAGGTGAACTTCAAATTTAAACAATTCTTCATCCTCTGTGATGCCATATTCACACACTGCAAGAGGGAAAGAGTAAAGGACACTGGAAAAGAAGACAAGTGAATAAACAATAGAAAGAAATCAAATGCCAGAAAAACCCAAAATGACAGGAAATAATGCACTGTTTTTAATGATAGCAATATATGTTTTCTCAGCTCTGCAATTAAAAGACATGGATTGGAAGACTGAATCAATAATTACTCATCCTTATGTGGTCTGGAATAAACACATCTTATCTTCAAAGACATACAGATACTCAGATTGTTAAAATAAAATAATACTCCAAGCTACTAGAGCACTAAAGCAAGAAGAAATATCTATATTCATATCTAGCAAGGTAGACTTCAACCAAAAACTGGTCAGAAGAGACAAAGAAGGGCATTAAATAGTGTTAAGTCCAAGAGCTCTCCAAGAAGTGATAAAAATCATAAATATATATGCATTGAGCTTTTTTGTGTGTATGTGGCACCAGGGTTCTAACTTAGGACCTTGTTCTTATGAAGCAAGAGCAATGCCACTGTGCTAAATCCCTGGCCCTGCCCTGAGTTTTTGCACACACTGACTTCATAAAAAATATTGCTTGACATTAAAGAAGTTTTAAGCACCAAGATCATCATGGTGGGAGACTTCAACAGTTCCTTATCACAAATATATAGATCACATGGACAAATAAATCTGAAAGAACCATCAAAATTATACTATACATAGGATCAAATGTACTAGCTGATAGCTATAGAATATTTCATTTAATGTTAACACAGTTAACACAGTATACTTCTATTTCAGTATACCATAGAACTGTCTTCAAAATAGAGCATTCGTTTGGCCATTAAATCTCAAAATTAAAAAAAAATAATTGAAAGAATCCCATGCATCCTGTCAAAATGAAACTTCAAGTTGACAATAAAAGAAACTACAGAAACAGCATAAACATTAGAGGGTTAATGATGCACTCTTAACTATTTGATAGGATTTTGAGGAAACTGGAGGAATAAAAATATGCTTCAATCAAGTGATACTAGAATAATTTCTTATCAAAATGTAAAAGACAAAATGCAATCAGTATTGAGGAAATTTTATAGCTGTGGGTACAAACATGAAAATTGAGCAGGCCCAAATAAACGACCTAATGATGCATCTTTCAAGGATCTAAAAATAATTAGAGGTGAAATTCTTGCTCATGGATTTAACATGCCAGCTGTGGCCACACACCAACTCTAAAGCCAGCCTGTATTTGTTTCCCTTGACATTGGGAAGCAGAGGTGCCAATCAATCAACTGACTTGATGATGGAGTATGTCATTGTCCTAGAAAGTTACCAACTCCAGGGAGAAATAATGTCCTGGATGAGTTGTGCTCACCTTAAGAGAAGCCCACAGATATTATAAGCTAGAAAAACAGTGTGGAGTTTTACAACAGCACTAACTCCTTTAAGGCAGGCTAGAGTTGGAGAAAAAACCCAGTGCAGTGCCCACCACATTGCCATAGTACAATTAATCAGGGATCATTTGGAAACTGTTAATTGAGACAGCCACTGAACAACTATAGAACAACTTCACTTCAGGATTCCTATTGGTACCTTCCCACAGTGATTGGGTGAAAGAAATTTAGGAACTGGAGACTTCGAAAAGCTTTAAGGATCTTTATATAATTAGCTAACTTTGTTATTCCTGTTGATTGCTGTTCTACTGTTTGTGTACTTACAGTTGTCAAATTTAGCAGCTATTTACTGTATGGCAACATTTGGTTTGTATTGGTGTTTAGAATTTCATTATAAATTATTTATAATCAACTGTACATTAGTTGTTCATAGGGTATGTCACTATACAGTTTGTCTTTGTTGCTATTACTGTTGTTGATTGTATTGCTGCTGTTAAGGTGGCATAGTTTCCACTATTAATTAGGATTATTTATACCACAATCCAGACCACTTTTGTGGCAATAATACTGTGGCTCTTCCTGGAAAACTATATACTGGGCCAAATACATGCAGTTTTCCCTCACAAATAAATGAAGGCAGTTGAATCTTGTGAGAGTCACAGGCCTAAAGTTATCCAATACCAGAATGCCTCACTGAAAACCAGATAGTAACAAAAGAGGACTCTGGACTAGTATTTGTGTCTTCCAAATTAAACAATCGACAACTTCACTACATACACACACACACACACACACAAACACACACACTAACACCTGCCTCTCCCATCCTTAAATACCTACACAAATCATACTCCTCAAAACATTAGAAACATGAGAAGACAAGCCAACAAGTGTCTCCAACTCTTCCAAAGCCAGTGCATGGTGTGCTGAGGGGGTGGAAATCAAAAACCACAGCCCAATTAGTACAAAATGCACAGAGGAGATAAAAAAATATAAATAAGCTGCCTAAAACTCAAAGAAGACATAACTAAAGAAATAATAGAAGTAATAACTGAAATGATGAGTGGGTTTACAGAAGACACCAATGTGAATGTAGCTGAGTTAAACAAAAAGACAAAGCATGAGTGATCTGTATAGCAAAGAATTAGAGTCCATGAAGCCATACCAAACAGAAATTCGGGAAATTAAAATTCTATTGAAAATATGAGCAGCAGAAATACCCAATGTGAGGACAGAGTGTGAGAACAAGAAAAGAGGCCTACTCTTGGGGAGCAATTATTCAGAGACACCTTAAAAGAAAAGAATATGGAATGTGGATACAGCAACTCTTACATGACACAATGAGGGTTAATATGAGATTAATCTGAATTGGTGAAAATCAGAAGATGGCAAAAAAGGCATAAAAAATGTGTTTACCAAAATAATGGCAGAACACTTTCCAAATATTGGGAAAAATTGAACATACAGATAAAAAAGCCTCAAACAGCCACAATCAGAAAAGAACCTCCATAAAAGACATATCATAGCTAACATCCTTGAATTATAGATTGAGGACTTAATCTTAAATGCTGTTAGAGAAAAGCAGCAATTCACCTATAAAGATAAACCAGTTAGAATTATAGCTGGCTTCTCAGCACATATTTTAAAGGGCAGGAGATCTTGAAGTGAAGGGTTTCACTCCCTAAAAAATTCTTCTAAACTACTATGATATATCCTGCAAAATCATCTTTAAAAATGTATGGAGAAATAAGGTATTTCCATAACATAGAGAATCTTAAAAATTCATGATATAGAAGAGAGTACATGCAATAACAGAATATTATTATTAGAGCAGGTTCTTTAGCCATTGTTTCAGGCACAATTTGCACACATTTAAAGAACAAAAGTTAAATACATCTAATGATATTCAGTAAATAGATGCAATCCTGTAACACAATCCAGCAAGCAGATTTTCATGGAAAAGACATTGTACCCCAAAAGCAAAATTAGTGACAATGGAAAAACATTTATTTATCTGAAATTATATTTGTTGTCTGGCTCAGTAAATGGCAAGTGAAATCCCACATGTCTTTATTTATCTTGTTGCAGTATTGTGTTTGGTTGAACTAGAAATATTGCCTTGCACTGACGTATGATTAGAAAGGGCAGGCACCCAGAAGGAAGCTCCCTGCCTCCATCCCAGGCTCCTAGGGTAGTGAAGCTCAGCCAGTCCCAGTAGCTGGAAGGAAGCTCCCCACCTCCATCCCAGGGTCCTAGGGCAATGAAGCTAAGCTGGTCCCAGCACCCAGAAGGAAGCTCCCCTGCTGCCATCCCAAGTTCCTAGGGCACAGAAGTTGAGCCGCATGGGCACCAGAAGCACCGCCCTGTGGAAATGAGAAGACACAAAAACAAGCCTCAAAAACAGACTTCCAGATGATCTACAGCAACCTCAAAGGGAAATGAGATGGAACACTCTAATACTCAACAATCTGGACTCTTTGAACTGGCAACAAAGAGGATCTGGGAAAAATGAAATCAGAAATAATTACTCAGATAACAGCAAAGATTTTGCTCATGGTGCAAGACATGATTAATAAACCTAGAGAGGACACAGATAAAAAAATAGAGGATCTGAGGAACATGATGGAATCCCAACATAGGAAACAAATGGAACCCATAAAACAGATACAAACAGATTTCCAACAGATTAAAAACTCCATCGAAAGTCTGCACAGCAGAATGAACCAATGTGAGGATAGCATTGCATATATGGAAGATAAGATTGCATTTACTGAGGAGGAAAAGAAAAATTGCTTTAAAACTGTAAGTGAACATGAGAAATCAATCCAGCAGCTGCTAGACAATGCAAAAAGGAATAACATAAGACTGATTGGAGTCAATGAAGAAAGAGGAGAAAGTGCAGATGACATAAAAAATCTCTTCACAGAAGTGATGGCAGAAAACTTCCCAAGGAGGGGAAAAGAGCTTGACATACAGATAAGTGAGGCATATAGGACTCCAGCTAACCTTAATCAAAAATAAATCTACACATAGGCATATAATAGTTAGGATTCCAGAAATCCAACAGAAGAATTAAATTCTACAAGCAGTGAGAGAAAAGAAACAAATCACATACAAAGGAAAGCCTATCAGAATCACAGCAGACTTCTTAATGGAAACTCTCCAGGCAAGAAGAGCTTGGAGTGATGTATTTCAAGCCCTAAAGGAAAACAGCCTCCAACCCAGATTGATTTACCCTGCAAAACTACCTTTCAAAACTGATGGAGAAATAAGATGCTTTCATGATAAAGAGCACCTCAGGAACTTCATGAATACCAAACCGGCACTCCAAAAATTTTAGACAATACCCTAGGAAAAGACAATGAGGGTCACAACCCCAGGAAACCCAGCAGAATGAATCCATTGGGAGTGGCAAATTAAATGCAAAGGGGGAGAATCCAACAAAAAGAAAAAGTCATGACAAGGCTTTTAAAACTTTTAACTTCATCTCCCTGAGTGTATAATTCAATCTTATTATTGTACTGATTAGTATTTTTCTGATTCTAGAATTGCACACCATTCCTTGTGCTATACTGGCTATTTATCATCTTCTTATGTCTACATTTTAATTGGGTTGTCTATTAATGAGCTCTAAGAATTCTTTATATATTCTCCTCATAGGTTATATGCATTGTAAATATGGTCTGTTTAAGGACCACTTTTCCTTTTAATGATGTCATTTAAAGTTCTAAATTTTGATGGAATATCATCAATTTTTTTTCTTTTATACATCATTGTTTTTGTATCCTAGGTAGTTCTTGCCTACCCTGAATTCATAAATATTTTCCCTTATTATTTCTTCTTAAAGTTTTACACTTTTAGGCTTTCTTATTTAGGTTCATAGATCCCTTCAAGTTATTTTCATGTATGGAAAAATAGGGTTGAGGTTAATATTTTATATACAGATACCAGGTGTTCTAGTGCCATTTGCTGAAGACACTATCTCTTCCTCGGCTCTTGAATTGAGTTTATATTCTATAAAATGCTGATATTAAATAATCTTTCAAAACTCAGTGGACCATATATGTGTGGTTCTATTTCTAGATTCTCTGTTTTATTCAAATGATCTATATGTCTTTCCTTACACCAACACTGCCTTGATTACTCTTGCTTTAGAAGAAGTCTTAAAATTGGGTGCTAAATGTCTTCCAACACTGTTTTTGTTTTTGTTTTTGGCTTTTCTGAGTCCTTTGTACTCCTACATAACTTCAAAATTTCAATATCCAGTTCTTCATTTATAGCAAGTATACACAGACCTGAATTTTTATATATACCTTGTGTCAGTAGGATCAATTAAGGAGTCAAGAAGCTTGAAACATCATACTTTATAAAGTAGTAAAAGTGGCCATGAACCATCCTCTCATGAAAGTCCAAAGTTCAGCCTATTTTAAATTTTCCCTGTGGGTCAAGTTTGGTAAATTTTGGCTGCAGAAAAATTTCAGTTTCATTATAGTGCACGTGCTGACTATAATTTTAATATATAACATTAAGCTGGTTGCCCTGCAATTAATCCTTCATAGAGGTCAACTTAGCCTTAATCACCACTTTGTTCAGTTTCATGACTAAAGGTCATGTTGCTTTAGTCATAGTATGACCACCTTGTTACCCATTAACCAAGGTAAAGAAACATGACATATAGACCATATAGAATTTTATGATATGTATATATATATATATATATATATATATATATATATATATTTGTGTTTTTTTTTAAGAAAATTATTTTTTTTGTCCAGTATCTAACCTCCAAAATTGAAAGTCTGTATCTGCTGGGCATTCCAAGTCCCACTGATTTTGTGTGGACAAATTGATGCCAAAGCACACTGCACTCTGGTACCACTCACTGCATTATTGCCAATCATGCTCATTCCCTTCCTTTCCTGTGATCCTTTACGGTGGTTCACTTTAGACCATTTTTCAGCAAATGTTTCAGGGTCAGCATTAGCTTACCCGTAAACCACAGCAACTGTTTCCAGCCAATGTTAAATAGTACCACAGAGTCAGATTTTTAACATGTTATTTCCTAGTTTTAAAAAAAGATGAACTAAACCACTTAAGTCCTTGTTCCCTACTTACTGTATGGTCTCTATATCATAACTTTGGGAATAAGACTATAAACCATTTATAATGATATTTAAAAATCTCTAGAAATTTAAACAGTTTGGGGGGTACCAGGGATCAAACTCAGGATCTTGCACTTGCAAGGCAGGCAGTGGAACCACTGAGCTAAATCTCCAGCCTGAAATTTAAACTAAAACAAATTTCTTCTGAAGAGATGCAAAATATCTCAAAACAGAAATAAATAATGCCTTAAATTCAATGGAGTACTTGTAGAATGAAACGGAACTGTCATTTCACTTCAGCCTAATGTGACATAGCAGCTTTATGCCATGTGTGCTGTCTTTGTTCTTTTGGTGTTTCAAGTCTTTACTTTGGGATCAGCACAGCCAAGTGAAACTAACCAAATGGCTCCTGTCTGATTCTTGAATGGAATGGCAATGACAATAATATAAAGCTGGTTTTATAATTGTAAACATGGACTCTTACAGATATGGGTTTATCATCTATTCTTTGGGTATATAACTAATCAAGGCAATGAATTTTCTGCTACAGTTAATTTGGTCTGTAAAAATGTTGGTCTTTATTATCCCTTTTGCATTACTCTTTACTAAAGTCTTTGAAATCAGTTGGTATTTAATTCTAAAGTATTTGACACTTCTTGCCTTAACGGTTTTAAAAATAACACACAAAACTACATAATATGTTAGGCCAAGTTTCATTCTATTCTGCAGTTTACCCATCTGACCTATAATTATATGGTTCTGCCATTTAAAATATACTAAAATATAGTTTTTACATTCCAAAAATTATCTTCAGTAGTAACTTAGTATATTCTCTATGCAGTTATTTCTGAGAATGTTATTTTTCAGAATGCAGGAATATATATGTATATTTATAATCTTGTGAGTTTATAAAGCCTGTTTTCTGGTACCGTGTATATACTTGTAAAATTTTTGTATAATTTTGTGATAATGTAGTTCTCCCTCAAATGTTAAAAGTATATGTTAATAGTAAATGAAAAAATTTTAAGGAATTGTTCATATTTTTTTCACTTGTCATTGCAATTGTTTTCACCCTGCATGACCCCCTCACTCCTTTCACAGAAGGCACAGGACTGAAGGACAATTTTACCAAAGTGGCACTCAAACTGAGATGCCTGTATTATCATGCTTTTCAAACTAAATTCATTTAAAAATTAAAAAGTATCTGAATGACTATTTTAAACTGCCTCAATATTTTTAGCAACTCCTGTTCTCATGATAGGTAGGTCACAAACATTATAACGTCTTTGGGAGAAGTGAAAGCAGCAGCATCAATGTTGAGCCTGATTCTACCTCACCAGAGTGATGCAGCCATAAACTGCAGCACCACCATCCACTGTGTAAATGCTGATACTCACAGAGCAGGGTACAATCACACCTCAGATGTTTCAACAGAATGTAGCTACTCCTTTAAACTGTCTTTTCATACTAAAAACAAAACAACAAAATGAAAATACCCACTCAGTAATAGACTAACAAACTTGAAAAATTAGACACTTCAGATAGGCAATAAGCTTCATATTATGAAAGCAATGTATTCCAAGTTTCAAAGATTTGACAAGTTCTGTAGATTATCTGTCACCAGTAGGTAGAACCTTTCAAACTGCATGATCTTCTGCCAGGTATGACAGGTTATCATTCACTGGTTTGAGGTTGATTCCATTTGAAGGCATGTCTTGGTGGTAAAATAATGGTAGGATGATAAAATGTGCAGTATGGTCTTGTACACTGAGTGTTAAATCTACAGTGTTTTGGATGATAGAAGGGGCATTCCATTTTCTTCCAAGCTTGGAAGTAATGGCAGAGCTGACTGGTAGAAGGAGATGCTGGGGTTGTAACTAGTTTTGGAGGCAGTACTGGAATGCTTCTATTGATGAGTGAAGGGACAATCTGGTTTAGTGCAGCAAATTTACTATTAGGGAAGGCTTTTCAAGATGAAATGGGATGGTGTTATGCACACTCATCTCCACTTTTACAAGCAGGCCAATACTTGCAGTGCTTTAGAAGCTTTTCTGGTTTCTGTCCCACACTCAGTTCACTCATCTCCACTTGACCAATCTGCAACATTTCTGCCATTACTGAGTCAATCTGCAGTTGGGATAACAACTGCCTCTGTTGGGTTCCTTGATTTGTTTCTCTAATATCTCCTTTTGTTTCCTCTTCTTTAATAGGGGGGCTAACTCTGGGGGTCCTGCTTTGCCACTGGACCACTTCTGCTAGCAATTCTTCTTGAGATGTTTGAGTTCTGGGAGCAACTGGAGGTGTCTGTTTCTGTGGGACTTCAGAATAGTTGGTTGTTTTTGTTACAGATTCTTGAGCTTCAGATAAAGCCTTCAAATTCAGATTCTTGTTAGCTTGTTTAGAAGGTGGAAGATAAGGTCTCCTTTCTGGCTTTGCTGGCACTGACACATTGCTGGACACACTTCCCATCTGGGAGCCATAATCTTCATCTTTCTCCTCCTCTTCTCCATCATGATTGAATTTTCTTAGTTTAAAAACTGAACTTACCACAGGTAACTTTCTCTTCTGAAAATTTTCTTCCTTAACAATCATTTTTTTCTGAGTTGTTTCTGAAGAAGGGACTGTAAGTATCTCGTAAGCTGTTAAGGACTTCTGGTTCACATAAATGTCCAATTTCATACACCCCACTGTTCTGTATATCCAGTTGCTTGGCAGCATGAATACTGCTTTGTTGCTGCTGAAACTGTAACCTGTTTAACTGAGCACTGCTTTCTGCATTTCGGCTTGCAGATGTTCAATAAATTTCAATAGAAGGGTGAGAAGAACCATATGTAAGTGTCACTGTAGGTTCTTTCTCAGATAAAGGATTCTTCTGCACAAAATTAAGGTCTTCATTAATGAGGACATCTGGTTCCAGCTTAATATCAATCACATCTTCAGAGGTCACATTTTCAGAGGGCACTGGCTCCCTCAGAAGCTTCACTGTTGACATTAGTCAGGTTGCAGCTCCATTATCATGTCTCAAATTATTTGTTTTCTGTTCCTGTGAACTTGTAGCAACTCTGGAATCTCTTTCTTCAAGTCTAGTGCTAGAAATTGCAAGGGAGGCACTGTAGCTTCATGCCTTCTCTCATCTTCGCAACTGAAACAGCTCTTGTTTGAAGGCACATTACTATCAAAGATGTTGGTATCAGAAAACTTCAGACTGGAGGGTCCATTGGTAACAGAGCGAAGTTTATCTAATACACCATGAAGCCATACAGTGAATTGAATTGTGTTGTTCCCCAGAAACAGGGACAGGTCCTCTGTCATTTGGTCCTGATTTTTCTTGTTGGCCACCATCACCATAATGTAATCAGGAAGTTCGTCATCAACATAAGCTCATAAATTTTGCAATTTCCTGTTAATGGCACTCGGGGGGGGGGCAAATGTGACCATGAGGACCACATTGGGAGGATGCAGCATGTATCCAACACAGCAGTGGGCGCCTCTGGTATCTCTGGCCAGGTGGGGGTGGGGGTGGGGAGGGTGCGGACCTTGGGCTCAGCAGGCACAGGGTGTCTCCCTGGACTGCAACTGGTGTTGCTCCTGCCCCCACATTTCTGAAGGTCAACTTCTGTGCCCCTGCCCCATAGCCTGCCATGCTCTCCAAGGCCGAGTCTGTTTTCTTTAAATCTTTAATTCTAAACATGCTCTGAGATGAGAATACATAAAGCAAGTTTGCCCCTTAGTGGTTAAAGGAACACAGCTCTTGTCAGCTGACTAAGAACAGTACACAAGGTGTTAACTCAGCAACAGGACTTACATTTACAGCACATTAAGGCAACAATAGTGATGGACTCAGGACAATAAGACTTTGAAATGAAGTAAAGCATATGACATATCATTTTAAACATTAGTTTACTCAAGCAGAATTATAAACCACAGTTTACCTTTACAAGGACTTTAAACAGATTTCTATATAAATCCTCACTCATAGCATTTTATTTTCTTAAGCAACCAAATCCTAAAAAAAGACAATAGAGAACACAAAAAAACTATATTTTGTAAAATTAATTTTATTGCTACATTTAAGTTATACAACATAATGACATTCGTCATTGGAAATTTGTACCTTTACATAATCAATCTTGGTTCTTATTTTTTCCTTATTCCCCTGCCTTCCCTTCAACCCCTCTACCCTTCCCTATCTACAAAGACTTCATTTCCATTTTTTCTTTTTCTCATACTAATTCCATTTCCTTCTTTCATTTCCCCTACCCCTCCCACTTTCCATTCCCCTTTTCACCTTTTCTTCCTATTTCACATTATCTATTATACATTTTAGTCCTTATTTACACTTTCAGTTTTTCACATTAAAGAAACTATTCAGTATTTACACACATGTGTCCAATTTATTTCACTTAAGAGTATGGCCTCGATGTGCATTCATTTAGCTGTAAATGTCTCTAGTTTCTCATTCATATGTGTAATACTCCATTTTATTTTTTAAAAACCCCACATTTTCTTTATCCAGTCTCCAGTTGATAGGCAATTGTGCTGCTTCCAAGTTTTAGCTATCACAAATTGTGCTGCTATGAACATGGGTGCACATATATCATGGTGGTATGATTTTTAAAATTCTTTGGGGAAGATACCCATCAGGAGAAAACCTGAGTCAAATGGGACTGCTAATCTTAGTTATTTGAGGTATCTCCATACTGATTTCCACAGTGGTTGCACCAGTCTACACTCCCACCCAAAGTGGAGTAGGGTTCTTCTTTCCCCACAGCCCCACCAGCATTTGTTATTGTTTGATTTCATGATAGCAGCCATTATTACTTAGGTGAGGTGAATCTCAGTGTTTTCATTTGCATTTCTCAAATCACCAGTGATGTTGAACATTTTTTCATATGTTTATTTGCTGGTTTTACTCCTTTGTCTGATAAATGTCTGTTCATCTCAGATGGCTTTTTTGGAATGGTGTCTTTAAATTTGGGAGGTTTGATTTTTTAAATTTCTTTACATATTCTAGATAATAGACCTTTGTCTGAGGGACAGCTGGTGAAAACTTTTTCCCATATTGTGGCTTGTCTCTTCACACTGTTGGTCATTTATCTTGCTGTGGAGAAGCTTTTTAGTAAGAAGAGATCCCATTTGTTGATTCTGGTACTTGACGTGCAACTGAGGTTTTTTTCATGAAATCTTTTCCTACACCAATGTCTTCAAGAGTTCTACCAACCTCTCTTCCGGCCAGTTTAGTGGTTTTTTTGTTAATAGTTAGATCTTTAATTCATTTTGTTTTTAGTTTAGTGCATAGTCAGAGATATAGGTCTAGTTTTAATCTTTGGCAAGTTGAAACCCAGTTTTTCCAGAGTGATTTATTAAAGAGGTTATCTTTTCTCCAGTGAGGGTGTTTGGTTTCTTTCTTGAAGATGAGGTGGCTGAGTGTGTCTGGAGTCGTTCCTGCATCTTCTAATCTATTCCACTGGTTCTCAGGTCTCTTTCTTTACCAGTGCCATGCTGTTTTCATCACAGTAGCTTTGTAGTATAGTTCTAAGTTGGGGATTGTGATACCCTCTACCTTGTCTTTATTGCCTGGAATTTCTTTTGCTATTCTACATCTCTTCCAAATGAATTTTTGGATTGTTTTCTCAAGATCTGTGAAGTATGCTGCTCAGATTTCAATTGGGATTGCATTGAATGTATATAGCAGTTTTGGAAGTATGTCCATTTTCACTATGTTGATTCTCCCTAACCAGGAAAAAGCAATGTCTTTCAATTTTCTGATATCTTCTTCAATATCTTTTTTCAGAGTGCTGTAATTTGCAAAGTAGAGGTTATTGATTTCTTTTGTTAGGTTGATTCCTAGCTATATTAATTTTTTAGATGCTATTGTGAAAGGAATTGATTGTCCTTTTTCTCACTCATTGTGTCAGTATTTTATTTACAGAAAAACCACTAATTTTTGTGTGTTCGTCTTGTATCCAGCTACTTTACTGATTTTGGTTATTAAGTCTAGTAGACTTTTGGTGGAGTTCTTGGGGTCTTCTATATAGAGTATCATGTTATCTCAAATAATGACAATTTGATTCTTCATTTCCTATTTTTATTCCTTTTATTTCTTCTCTTGTCTAATTGTCCTGGCTAATGTTTCCAAAGGTATATTGAACAGGAGTGGTGATAGTAGACATCCTTGCCTTGTTCCTGATTTTTGTGTGAAGGATTTCAGTTTTTGACCATTTAGTATGATACTGGCTATTTGTTTTTTATAGAAGGTTTTTATCAGTTTGAGGTAGAGATCAAATATTCCAATTTTTGTAGGGTTTTTATCATAAATGCATGTTGGATTTTGTCAAATGGTTTTTCTGCATCTATTGAAATTATCATATGTTTTTTGTTTTGTTTTTGGTTTTTTGGTACTGGGGATCAAACTCTGGTCCTTACTCTTGCTCAGCAGATGGCAAAACCACTGTGCTAACTCCCTAGCCCTGATCATATGGTTTTTGTCTTTGGCTCTATTGATATAGAGTATTACATTTATTGATTTGCATATGTCAAACCATATCTGCATCCCTGGGATGAATCCCACTTGGTCAGGATGTATGATCTTCTAGATGATCTTCTTCATTCGATTTGCCAGTATACTATTAAGGGATTTTTTTTTTTAATCTATGTTCATTAGTGAAATTGACCTACAGTTTTCTTTTTTGTTTGAGTCTTTCTCTCCTTTGGGGTTCAAGGTAATTCTTGCTTCCAGGAATGAATTTGGAAGTATTGCTTCCCTTTCAATCTCATTGATAAGTTTAAACAGTAGTGGCAGCAGTTCCTCTGTAAAAGTCTTGTAGAATTCAACAGTGAAGCCACCAAGACACAGGCTTTTCTTAGTTGGTTAGTTTTTCATTACTTTTTCAATTTCATTGATTGATACTGGTTCATTTAAAACATTTAGGTCATCTTTGTTCAAATTTAATAATTCACACATATCTAGAAATCTGTCCACTTTTTCTGTATTTTCCATCTTATTGGCATATGTGTACTCAAAGTACATATTGATGATCCTCTGGATTTCTGCTGGGTGCATTGTAATTTCACACTTTTCATTCCTAATTGCATGGATTTGGGCCTTTTCTTTCCCTTTTTTGATAAGATTGGCTAAGGGTTTGTCAATTTTGTTTATACTTTCAAAGAACTAACTCTTGGCTTCATTGAATTTTTGTGTTGTTCGCTTAGTTTCCATTGCATTGATTTCTGCTCTAATCTTTATAATTTCCTCCCTTTTATGAGATTTGAGTTTGTTCTGCTCTTCTTTTTCTAGATCCTTGAGGTTCAGCATCAGGTTGGGTAGTACAGCTCTCTCTGTTTTTCTAATATGAGTATTCACTGCTATGAATTTCCCTCATAAGACTGCTTCCATTGTGTCCTATATATTCTGATATGTTTTATTGGCATCGTCATTTGATTGAAGGAGCTGTCTGATTTCTTCTTTAATTTCCCCTGTGACCCATTGGTTATTCCAAAGTGTGTGGTTCAATTTCCATGTGTTTATAAAGTTTTTGTGGTTTCTTTTGCTATGGATCTCCAATTTCATCACACTATGGTCTGGTAATATACAGGAGATAACTTCAATTCCTTTGCACTTATGTAGACATGTTCTATTACTGAGTAGGTGGTCCATTTTGGTAAACTGCCCATTCGCAGCTGAAAAGAATGTGTATTCTGATTTTGTGGGGTGGAACATTCTGTAAACTTCTGTTAAGTTCATTTTTTCAAGAGTTTGAGTTCTAGTATTTTATTGTTCATTTTTTCTCTAAGTGATCTGTCTGTGACAGTGGAATATTCATGTCCCCCAGTACTATTGTATTAGTGCTTATATGATTTTTCATGTCTGTTAGTATTTGTTTTATATAGCTGGAGGCACTAGTGTTTGGTGCATATATATTAATGATTGTCATCCCTGCCTGTTGGGTTGTTCCCTTTACAAGATGCAGTGTCCTTCTTTGTTTCTCTTAATTAGTGTTTGTTTGAAATACTCAATCTTCAAAGAGGATAGTTACTCCTGCTTTTTTTTTCAGGTTCCTGTGGCCTGAAGTAATGTTTTTGACCCTTTAAATTTCAGTCTATGACTTTATTTAGAATTAAGTGTGTTTCTTGTATGCAGCATATTGTTGGATCTTGCTTCTTGACTCTTTATGCCAGTCTATTTCTTTTGATAGGTGAATTGATACCATTAATATTCATGGTCCTAACTGATATATATTGACTTATACTTCTCATGACTTTCTTTTTTTTGATTCTCCCACTTTGCATTTAATTTCTTTTCATGCCTGATGAATTCATTCTTCTGGGCTAGCTGGGGTTGTGATCCTTATTTTCTTATGATATTGTTTAAATGTTTTGGAGTGCAGTTTGATATTTATGAAGATTTTAAGATGCACTTTTTCATGAAAGTATCTTATTTCTCCATCAACTTGGAAAGATAGTTTGGCAGGGTACACCAATCTGGGTTGGAGGTTGTTTCCCTTTAGGGCTTAAAATGTGTCACTCGAGGCTCTCTTTGCCTTGAGGGTATGTGTTGAGAAGTCTTATGTGATTCTGATGGGCTTTCCTTTGTAAGTGATTTGTTTCTTTCCTCTGACTCCTTGTATAATTTTCTTCTTCTGTTGGGTTTCTGGACTCTTAATTATTATATGCCTGTGTGTAAATTTTTTTTTTTGATCCTGCCTAGTTGGAGTCCTACATGCCTCACTTATTTGTATTTCAAGTTCTTTCCCCATATTTGGGAAGTTTTCTGCCATTACTTCTGTGAACTTCTTTATGCTGTCTTCACTCTCTCCTGTTTCTTCATTGACTCTGATCAGTCTTATGCTATTCTTTGTATTGTCTCACAGCTGGTGGTTTGATTTCCCATCGTCCCTTACTATTTTTAAGTAATTTTTCTTTTCCTCATCACTAATTGCAATCCTATCTTCTAGAACTAAAATACTGTCTCACTTTGCCTCATTCTGCTATGTACACTTTCAATGCAGTTTATAACCTCCTGGAAATCTTTTTGAATCTGCTTTATGGATTCCATTTGTTTCCTACGTTGGGATTCCATCATGTTCCTCAGCTACTCTATTTTTTTTATTCTTTGTCCACTGTAGATTTATTAATCATGTCTTGCACTATGGGCACAATCTCTGTGGTTATCTGAGAAATTATTTCTGATTTCATTTTTCCAGGTCATCTTTTGTTGCCATTTCAGGGAGGTCAGGTGGTTGAATATCAGATTGTCCCATGACTTTACCATTTGGGGTTACCTTAGGTGATCTGGAAGTCTGGTTTTGACACTTATTTACATGTCTTCTCATTTCAACATATGCAGCCTACTGTGGTTTTTTGTTTGTTTTTTTTTGAGTTGATTTTTTTTGCTCACCTAGTGGTCTTCAATTCTGAGCAAACTACCGAACAGCCTTTACTCTGCTGCTCACCAGTGTACCAATTCCTGGGCTCATATTGGTGGCCTTCTGTATCCCTGAGCTAACCTGTTTTCTGGTCAGGCTTCTGGGTGGGGCCTGTGAACACTTGGAATGGTATCTAGGCATGCCTCTTGCTGAGGATCCTATGTAGCTGTTGTCTAGGAGGGCCTTTGGGTGGGGGCTGTGCACCCCAGTATCTTTTGTCTGTGCAGGCTTCTGGCTAGGGTCTCTGCAAACTTATCAATGGTATCAGCGTGAGCCTCTGGCTGTTGCTTGTGCACCTGTGTAGCTCTTTTCTGGGTTGTCCTTTGGCTGTGGACAATGGTGTGATGGGCCTCTGGTTGAAACTTGTGCACATGTGGAGCTCTTTTCTGGGTGGACCTTTGGCTTGGGCAGGTGTATCCAAGCCTGTGGTGGCAGGGCAGAGCCTTGGCTGGGATCCCCCTGCAGCCTCTCCACTCTGTTCCACACAGCTGCTCCCTGGGATCTGCACACACTTACAGATGGTATGACCAAGAAACTATTTTGACAAAAGTAAAATCTTTATTGTTTATGCTAGTTTTTGTAAATTTTACAAGAACCAAACCAGTGGTTGACTCAATGCAGGGATTTCTGTGTTTTCATGGAATCTACTTACTGTTTTACCAAATTGATAATGTGTATTGATTTTTGTGTATGGGGTATTCTGATCTTAGTTATTAGGCTTTATAAACAAACATAACTTATTGCAACTTTTAAGTAATTACATAACTTCTTGTGAATTAAAAGTATTGAATTACATGTGTTTTAATGCCCAATAAAATACTCAATTTTCTTTTGGTGCCATGACACTTTTGCTATAAATGCTGTAATAATCAAAATACTGGAGTGTAGGTGAATTGTGAATCTGGAGCTATGCCTTTCAGACACTAGAGCCAGCATTTGCATCAGGGGAATAAGCCACTCTGAGATGGTTTGCACCTACCCCAGTGGTCAGTGCACCTGTGGAGCTGAGATGAAAGGCGAGAGTTAAATGAACTCATTCACACCCACAATGGCTTATTATCCTTTTATACTTCAAAATAATGAGCATTGTCTCCCTGCTTCCCGGACACAGACAAAAAGTGCTCAATAATAAGGGAAGGATTCCAGCATTGCATGTTGGAGAGTTGCCTGTGGTCTCGGGAGAAAGCTGAAACATTTTGTCAAAGTGTCTACTTTACCTCACTATTGCCAATTTGCCCTTGGAGGAGCTGGGGCTTTCATGACAGTCCACATTCCCCAGGAGAAATGAGTTAGAAGCCCCAGGGTTTTCACAAGTTCTCCCCATCCTGAGGGCCCAGCTGAAGAGAAGTTCTTGTAATTTACTTTATTTAATGACAAATTTTTAATTGTGACACCATTATCACTAACAAGTCTCTGGAGCATCCAGAGTGGAGGCTTAACCCACAGGTATCTGGGCTCTGGGAAGCTGCTTAGCAAAGAAAATACAGCTGTTGTCAGATCTTCAACTTCTGCAAGAGACCCTTTGTGCATGTTGCTGTCTTAAAAAGTCTCACTGGGATGCCAGGTGCTTGGCAAGTTACAACATGTGGAGAAACCAAGCCACCTTGGGAATCATCCTGAGAAGGGTGTCCACCAGAACAAAGCAGCATGCTTTGTATCCCAATTACTGGGAAATACTGTTGCCAAAGTTACTATCTCACAGAGAGAGCCCAGCAGAGTCCTTTGTGGGTAGACAACCTCAAGGGAAAATGTTAGCTTGTATCCAGCCCATGGCCTCCAGCATGCAGTTCTGATTTAGTAACCTAACCCAGAGGTCCAAGCCAGTCCCTCTTCCCTGCTTCCTCATCCTGGACACTCAGAGAGTGACAATTGGTGAACACAGACTGATATCTCAGGTCTGGGACACAGCTGGTCCCACAGGCCCCAGAGCGCAGGAAGGAAGTAGCTGTGGAGCCCAGCCAAGATCAGGCAGTGCTCCACACAGACTCCTTCCAGGGTTCCTGTCATCACTTCCTAAATAGCTCCAATCTTGTTGGGGCCTCACATGGCTGTTTTGAGAATATGACATGATTTAATGTCTATGTTTTCAAGGTACACATAGATACATATATATATATATATATATATATATATATATATAAATATAATCAAACTGAAACTGTTTTATATTTTAGGATGAGACATAATATTTCATATGATCAGATGTGAAAATATTTCATATTTGAAAAACTCTAAAGAGTAGTGTTTCCATGTTGTATGTTAATTACATACTAATTAATATTGTACACAATGTTATGTGCTGTAATTGTGACTAACGCTTGCTCTAATGTGCTGCAGGTGGTTAAGCCCAGGGCACTGTGGGTGTTGAGCACCTGGTCTCCCACCAAAATGCACCCCATCCTTGTTTCAGTGCTTTAGCTGAAACTTGGGGCCTTATGCACTGTTGACATTATCCCTTCCTGAGAGACCTGGCGGCCAAAAGTCTTCAGGGCATCAGGGCATACTGAGAGTGGAACATCTCCCTCTTCTGTAGCTGATTCCTGCTGAATAGGGGTATTGGGCTTACCTCACCTATGTGGAGGCCAAGGAGCTCTCATCATGCCTTATGCCCTGTTTATTCCTTCAGGGATAAGGGGATTTATTTCTTCTCTGGGGACTTACTGATGAGTTTTAGGTGTGAAGGTGTTCCAGAAATCCTGGAAAGAAATACATGGAGATACAGAATTTGTGTAAAGTAATAAAAGTTTACTTGTAAGCAAGGGAGACTACCAGAAACTGGTCTGGTCAGTGTCCAAACAGATGTTTGTTCTGCTTCCCATTTTATACCATTTTTGGTCATTATCTCATCCCTAGTGGTCTTTTTTGAGTAAAGTAAAAATTCCAGTCCCTGTTTAATGGTTAAGCACATATGGTTTCTTTTAATGGTTACAGCCATAAACACATAACAGTTAAAACACATATAACACAAATTTTCCCAAGGATTGCAACTTTTGTTTTCAGAGTTAAGATGTTATCTAGTAAAGCTACAGATCAGAGTCAGATAATCATCACCTTGAAAAACAACAGTGATGGGGAAAAGCAAATCTTAAAGGGATACCTTACTTATTTTTCTTCTACAATTACTTTAATATTTAATCTACCAACCTGTCCAAAACTTTTCCCTATCATTCCTTCCTCTGTTTATTTCAGGATAATCCTTTTATCCATTATATGCTCTATTTAGTTTATCTACATTTTTTAGCACTAGCATTTGATAGTGTTGAGTGGCAGCAATGTGCTGGTGTATAAATTTTGAAATACTTTGAATGACACAAGGATCAAACATTAATGTTAATATTATAAAGGGGACTCAGAAGTTGTCCTATCCTAGTTTTCCATCCTGGCAAAGTAAAATTAATTCGACAAGATCTCTCTTGTACCAAATTCATTATCAAGAGCTTTGATCTGATCTTTCAGTTTGTCCAGCAATTCTTGCATTGCACCATATTTATTAGCATAATAACAACACTCTTCACCGAGAAATAAGCAAGTTTCTCCTTTCTGGGCTGTTAGCAAATCAAGATCATGCCTATTCTGTAATACAACATCTGCCAGTGAATCTAGTTGGGTTTCTAAAGCCTGAATTGCTCCTCGAATTTCCTCAAGATCTTTTCTAATTTCTTGTCCTAATGAAATATATTTTTTTTGTCCTAAGCTAATGGCAGTCACTCCTAGAGTGAGACTCCCTGTGATTGCTAGGACTGCTAGGATGGGCATCACTACTGGGTTCCTTTTTGTTCAAATTACATTCATTGAAGAGGTAATTTGTAAGGGTGCCCTCTTCATGGCTGTTGGGCTGTAAACAGATAAATTTGACATTAAAATTCCCAAAGCACACATTGTGGTAGTTCACTTTATATACTCCATCTCCACAAATGACAAAGGTTGCAATAGGTGCTAAATAATTGTTTTCTTCTTTTAACAAGACTAGATTTGTACAAGTGTTGTTTATCCCATTGTCCCTTTTTTCCCCAAGGAACCATATACTATTTCCAATAACCCTGGAAGGGCATTTCAGAAGTGAATGCATAGCCTCTTTGGTGGATTTAAGGTTTAGATTGGTATAAATTCCAATGACCTCATAAGTCATCAAATTTAAAGGGGCACATAACCAACAGTCTGATGCCAAGGTTTTTCATCCACCTGCATGAGTAGTGTATGGGTGATATTAATTAAATCCATCATATCCATGGAGCATAATTTCAGGGGTGCCCCTTCAATATAGTTTGAATTTCTTGGAGATGAGGCATTTTTCCTATTTCAGGAGGAACAGTTATTGAGCTCAGGTCCTTGAGCTTGTGCAGCAGGCAATGAATCCACTGCCATTCCATATTTTTTATTTGTAATCTCCATCATTTTATCTTTTGGAGTCCATACCTAGTGGTGGATAGATATTATATGAATTTGATACATTACTCCTTGTAGCCAAATAGGGTCCCATTGGCCTGGCATATACACAGATATAGGATTACATTGACCTTGTTCACAGTTGTCACAATTGCCAGTGGCTCATCCTACAAGGAAGCCCTTGACCCAAAATTCTGTTTTCTCTTTGCAGTATAATTTCTCATTAAAATAGCCCCCACAGTCAGAAGCTACCTCAGGGCCCCTATAATGTTCTTTTGGGCAGGCATCCAAGAACATTGTTAACTGATAGCATTCCAGTTCCCATTTTACCATTTTAAATGTCACATATTGTTGTTCAACCTGTTCATCACTAGGCTTAAACATTTGCAGTTTGAAAACAAAGAAACTTAGAGCAGTGGTGATCTGGCACAGCACAATAATCCATGTCATCTTTGTCAGTATTCCCATTCTTCAGCCATGCATTGACTCACCAGGCTCCAGAGTGGTGAGAGCAGGGCTTTTAGTGTGTTGTCTTTCTTGGCTTTCAGCATCAGCCTCAGTGTGGGATTTCTTCACTCAGGAGTGGTGAATCCATGGTTGCATCTCAGCAAATTTAACAGCTGTGGAGTAACCATGAGTGTAACATATGGTCCTTCCCATATAGGTTGTAGGGTTTGTTTTTTTTTCCAGTTCTTAACATAGATTAAATTACCAGGTTTAATCAAGTGTGCAGGAGTTATAGTAGGTAAGTTCTCCCTTGTTCTTAAATGGCCTTGTATATTGTTAAATGCTTTTCCTTAGTCTAGCATTTGCAATTCCATCGTGGAGGTACATAATTGTGTGAGGTTTCCTGTAAAGTCCCCAAGTATACAAGGGGATTTTACAAACAATATTTCATAAGGGGTGAATCCCATATGGCCTGGAGTGTTTCTTATTTTAATAAGGCCATAGGGAGGGGATAGATCCATCCATGGTCCCTCTGTAGTTAAGCAATACTTTGTTAATGTAATTTTGATGGTTCTATTCATTTTTTCTACTTTCCCAGAACTTTGTGGCCTGTATGTAGTATGTAGATACCATTTGATATGTAGCATTTTAACTAAAGTTTGCAAAGTATCTGCTACAAAGGCTGGTCCATTGTCACTTCCCATAGAAAATGGGAAGCCAAAGTGAGGAATAATCTCCCTTAACAATACTTACCCACTTCTGAAGCTTTTTCTGTAGGAGTAGGGAAGAATTCATGCCATCCAGAGTATGTACAAATCCAAACTAATAAATACTTATAGCCTCTACAGCATGGCAACTCTGTAAAATCTAATTTATGTCCTCAAAGGGACTAGTACTGGTTCATCGATCCCTGGGAGCAGTTTTGGTCCTGTTGTCAGATTTATCTTTTGAAAGGTCTGACATCTCTGAGATACCTGTTCACATAGAGCAGCCACACAGCGGATATAAAAATATCTCTAGTAGCTTTTGAAATGCAGCCTTGCCTCCATGTGTTAACTCATGATATCACTTTACCCAGTAATAGGATGAGGCTTCAGGAATAACTAGTCTCCCTTCTGGAAGTAACCAAATATCTCCTTCTTCCTTCACAAGCTCTTCTTTAGCCCAGATGATTTCCTCGTCTGAATAAATTATAGGAATCTGCTGCTTTTGAGTGCTTTGTCATGCACCTTCTGTCCGTGTTAGCACAGCCATTTGGAGTTCTTCCTTGGCAGCCTTCTTGGGTTCCATGTCTCCTTTATTGTTGCCTTGTGCAATGAAGTCTTTGCCTTTCTAATGTCCTGAACAATGCATTACTACAATCTTGCTAGGTTCCCACATTGGCTCTATCAGCTGTATAATTCCCTGTCTATTCTTGTCTTGTTTACCTTCTGCTGTGAGAAGACTTCATTCTCAATAAATCATGCCACGGATGTGCATTGTAGAAAATGCATAGTGAGAGTCTGTGTATACATTCACCTTCTTAGCCTTTGCCATTCTTAGTGCCTGTATGAGAGGCCAGAGCTCAGCATGTTATGCTGATCAGCCGATAGGAAAAGCCCCAGCTAGGAGCACCTCATACTTTGTAGTTACCACATATCCAGCATGACAAACCCCAATTTCCAATTTCTCATCTGTGAACAGAACAAGGTCAGCACTGGACAAACATGTCATTTGTAGGTCAGTGTGGCTGGAAAAGAGCTCATCCATGACACTTAAACAGTCATGACCAGGAGGGCTTATCTCCATAGGGAAGAAGGTAGCAGGATTTAAAGCTTTTACAGGGATAAACTGTAAATGGGATTTCTCACATAGAAGGGCCTTGTACTGGGTAACTCTATTATTTGAGAGCCATTGATGCCCTCTTGTGTTCAAGAGTTCTAGGACTGAATGTGGAACCTGCACAGTCAGTTCCTGACCTACAGTTAGCTTTTCTGCTTCTTGGATTTATAAAACTGAGGGTGCTAAGGTCCAAAGACAAGGAGGCCTCCCTTTTGCCACAGGATCTACGTTTTTAGACAGATATGCCACTGGTTGGTTCCATGGGCCTACTTCTTGTGTCAATAATCCAAGGGCCACATGATTTTTCTCAGTCACATATAGAACAAAAGGCCACTTTACATCTGGTATGCCTAAAGCAGGGGCAGCTGGTAAAGTCAGTTTTAGTTTCTTAAAAGCTGCCTGCTGTTCTATAGTCCAAAGCAGATAATTTTCTTCTTTTCCTTTAAGGGCTTCCTAAAGAGGATTAGTGATCTCTGCAAAACCAGGAATTCAAATTCTACAGAAGCCTGCCACCTCAAGAAACTCCTTCAGTTGTTTCTTTGTTTGGGGTACAGGAGTGACACTAATAACCAGTTTTCTTTCATTTCCTAGATAACACATACCCTGTGTTATTTGTAATCCTAAATATTTAACAGATTGTACACAAATCTGGGCTTTTTTCCATGATATTTTATATCCAGTTTTCTGTAAGTGTAACAATCTTTTTGTGCCTTCTAAGCATTGTTTTTGGGTCAGGCTGCATAACAGTGAATCATCTACATATTGTAGTAAAACACAATTATATTGTTCTGCAGGGAAGGCAAGAAAATCCTTGGCTAGAATTACCCCAAAAAGCATGGACAAAGTTTTAAATCCTTATGGCATTCTGGTCCATGTAAACTGAGTTTTTGTTCCACCATTGGGGTCCTCCCATTCAAATGCAAATATTGGTTGGCTCAGGGGGGTGATGCAAAGGCAAAAGAAGGCATCTTTACATCCAGACAAGTAAACCATGTTGCCTCCAGGGGTATTAGACCCAACAAATTATAAGGGTTAGGGACTACTGGATGAAATGTTATTGTTCTCTCATTTACAGCCCGAAGATCTTGTACTGGCCTATAGTCACCATCAGGTTTCTTAACTGGTAGCAAGGGGGTGTTCCAAGGTGATTTACATTCTCTTATAAGTCCAAATTCCTTCAGTCTCATGATATGGGGTTTAATTCCAATTCTGGCTTGCCTGGACATCGGATATTGTTTCACAGCAATGAGGCCAGAATTGTCTTTTAATCCTATAACTATGGTTGGATGGTTCTTTGCCAGGTCCAGGGGTGACTCTTCTGCCCTTACTCCAGGAAACATTGTTTTTAATTGTTGAGGAGCCTGGTGGACATCATCCACATTGTAACATTGCCATTAATCTTCTCTTTTGGTCCTTACCATCATAATGAGATCCTTTCCTGGGTCTAAATGTAGAGACATATTTCCCCATTGAGTGAAAGTTATTGTGGCCCCCAATTTAGATAAAAGTCTCTCCCTAATTAGGGGATAGTGCTCTCTGGCATATATAAAAATTCATTTTATTTTATGTCCTCTGATTTCATATGTCCTTTCGTAACAAAATTGGTGCTTTTCTGAGATTCCAGTGGCACCGATCACTTGGATGCACTTTTCACTCAAAGGGGAGATTGGAGTTGTCACTACTGAGTGCTCTGCTCCACTGTCTAACATAAAGGACATATTTTGACCCCCAATCATTATACTGACCATGGGCTCATGGGGGACTAACTGCATCAAGCCTGGTCTGTGTCTATCACTATCTTCAATCACAGGCAACAGCATACCAGTATCTTTTCTTTCCTTTAATTCCTGCTTTTTTTTTCTTTGAGCTTTGGGCACTTGTTCTTATAATGTTCTTTTTCTCTGCAATAGGCACATTGGTCAAAATCTAAGTCCTCACATTTAAAGCCTTTGTTTTGTTTTCCTTCTGATTGCATTCCCTGTCTTTCTTCTCTTTCTACCTTGGCTCCCATAGCCACTGCTATGTATTTGGCCCACCTCTTATCTCATTCATCTTCCCTTTTAACTCATTCCTTCTCTTGAACTGACTCTCTGTTCACATTCAATTTCCTAGCTAATTGCAACAATTGTGTTATATTCATAACCTCCCAAATTTCTTGCTTGTAAATTTTCCTTCTACTATCTGGAACTGACAGAGTCACAAAAGCCATATTGATTAACTCATGATTATCAGGAACAGCAGGATCAAAAAGTGTGTACATTCTGTAAGCTTCTCAGAGCTGCTCATAAAGTCTCTCAGGGCTCTCATTGGGGTCCTGGTGTGTTTCTAGCACTTTAATCATGTTTGTAGGTTTTTTACTCACAGTTCACATCCCTACCAGGAGAGCCATCCAATAATTGATTATCCTGTCTTGGCCTCCTGGGGTGTTGGGGTTCCAATTGGGCCACTCATTCACTGGAAATTGCTGTTCATCTCAAGTGCCCAGATTTTGTGGGTCTGTCAGCATTCTAGGAGCATTGATCTTTATAATTTCTCCTAAAACTCTCTGCTTGTCTTCAGAGGTTAACAAAGTTCTATAAAGTTCTTTACAGTCAAGATGATGAGTAGCACGGATGGAATCAAATAATTGAAGCATTTTGGAGGGGTCTTCAGTAAAAGAAGGAGTAATTCTTTTCCAATTAATCAAGTGAGAGGAGCTAACTGGTTGATGTAGGATGACATTGCCTCCTTCATCAGGGTACTCTCCCAATGGCATCTGAAAGGTTGGTGTTGGATCAGCTGATGTAGTTCGATGAGCTATTGGGGAAGATGGCTCTGCTCCAGTGGGTTGGGGACCAGAATCTTTCAGTTCTGGTGGTATTTGCGTGCCAGCTCCAGCTTCTCTCCCTCTATAGGGAGGTGGAGAATCTAGCATATTTTCCTGATCTGGTTCCTCTTCTTCAGTTTTTAGCACAAGAAAAGTAGACTTATTCCCTAAGACACAGACTTGAAGCCAGGGAGGTGGTGGCCTTATACATAGATCCAGCCAAGTGTTGTGTACAGGAATTCATTTACTTGGCTTTGTTTGGTCACCTTATTCCATACCTGTCTTTCTTTTTCTATATCTATACTTCCATCAAATGGCTAGTCAGGTACTATATGTGGCCATGACATTTCACAAAATTTTCTTAGGGTTTTTGGTTGTAGTTTCATCCCATAATCTCCCACAAAACCTTTATCAAAATTATGAATCATGCAATGTAATACAGTGGGTCTAGCATTTGTGTTTCCCATGAACACAGATAATTATTGTAACCCTTGTATGGTGATATGGGACAAACAAAGGTGGGAACTGGAAACAAGAATTGATCACTTGCTCGCCTGCTGGGCTGTGGGCCTCTTGGCCACTTTAATGTCCATTCAGGCTAAGGTGGCCTGTCACTTAAGCTCACCATTGTCCCTTTGTTAGGCATAACCACAGAACCACAGGACAGACCACACACAAGTTCCATGACTTGGAGAGGACTCTTTAAGTGCAAAGGCCTCCTTCCTCTGTCTTTGTACCAGAGATGAGACTTTCTATAAGTTTTCACAGCTCATTCCACACATTCTCCTACCCAGAACTCTTTCACTCACACATTCATTCAGAAGTTATCACATTCCATCCCAGTGACCCCCTAACCATACCAAAACAAATGAAAGGAGATACCTCACCAAAAGGCAAAGCACAAGGGGTGATCAAGCCCCTGCACTGTATTTTCCCAATGTTGCAAACTATAAAATCACAAAGTGAAACCAAAACAAAACCAAAACTTAATGACCAAGGGAGTTTCCTGGGGGTTTCACATCCAGCAAAGGAAAGGGACAGATGAGACAACAACAGCAGCAGCCCTCCTTCTGTCATCCTCCATCTCAGGTTTGGGTGATCCACAACCAGTGAGCGGGTCTCAATGTCTTGTTAGGGAGCCTAGGAAATTAGTCCCAGGGGTGTGCCTTTCCTTTTGAGGAGACAAACAGCTGCTCCCTCTGCACTCATGCCATTGCCCAAAAGGGCTATTTCATTCTAGATTTCCTGGTCAGGGAAATGAATGTTCTGGAAATTGTGGCAAGAAATACACAGAGACAAGCAATTTGGGTAAAATAATAAAAGTTTACTTGCAAGCAGGTGGGACTACCAGAAACTGGTCTGGTCAGTGTCCACACTGATGTTTGCTCTGCTTCCCATTTTATAACCATTTTGGTCATTATCTCATCCCTAGTGGTCTTTGTTGAGTAAAACAAAAATTCCAGTTCCTGTTCAATGGTTAAGCACATGTGGTTTCTGTTAAAGGTTACAGCCATAAATACATGTCAGTTAAAACTCATATAACACAAATTTGCCCAAGCACTGCACCTTTGTTTTTCAGAATTAAGATGTTATCTATAGTAAAGCTACAGGTCAAAGAGTCAGATAACCATCACCTTAAATAACAACAGCGATGGGGAAAAGCAAACCTTAAAGTGATTCATGACCTACTTTGCTTCTGTAATTACTTTAATATTTAATCTACCAACCTGTCTAAAACTTTTCTCTATCAAAGGAAGGCTTTATTTCTTGGCCCCTGCCAGCATCTGTAGTTTCATGACTTAAATGAGAATTAACTAATTTGACTGAGATTAAGTATGCATGTCCTAACAGTAAAATTATGAAAAGCATTAATGAAGAAAATCAGAATGGTGAATGGAACTAGAATGGATTAGTTATTATGTGCTATAGTGGTCTCCAGGACCAGTTAAAGAAGGGCGCATGTTCCTGCTCAGTTTTCTAGAAGACACAAGTAGGAATTAGTGCCACATAGGAAAAAGTCCTAGTTGCAAGAAGAACATATCTTCAATAGGACACATATGAGTACGTGGATTGTTTTAATTTCCCAGAAAGATAAAAGTTCTTTCCAAATTAAGCTTCAGTCAGAGGCTGAGAGAGCCTATATGGTACTCTATAGAGAAGACCCCAAGAACTCCACCCAAAATCTTCTAGACTTAACAACCAAATTCAGCTAGATCAAGGTCCACATGCAAAAATCAATAGCTTTCCTCTACTCGAACAACAGACTCACTGAGACAGAAATAGGGCAAACAATTCCTTTCACAATAGCATCCAAAAAACTGAAATACCTAGGAATCAACCTAACAAATAAATCAAAGACCACGTCTCTGAAAATTATAGCATTCTGAAAAAAGTGATTGAAGAGGATATCAGAAAATGGAAAGATTTCCCTTGCTCCTGGGTAGGAAGAATCAATATAGTGAAAATGGCCATATTTCCAAAACTGTTATATAGATTCAATGTAATCTCAATAGAAATTCCAAAAGCATACTTCACAGACTTTGACAAAACAATCCAAAAATTCATTTACAACAGAAAAAGACTTAGAATAGCAAAAGCAATGCTAGGCAACAAAGACAAGGTAGGGGGTATCCCAATCCCCAACTTGAAATTATACTACAAAGCTACTGTGATAAAAACAGCATAGCACTGGTGAAGAAACAGACCTGAGGATCAGTGGAACAGATTAGAAGATACAGAAACAACTTCAGACAAAGTCAGCCACATCATCTTTGACAAAAGAGCCAAACATCATCACTGGTAAAAGATAGCCTTTTTAATACATGGCACTGGAAAACTGGGTTTCAACTTGCCAAAGATTAAATCTAGAGCTATATCTCTCACCAAATTAAAATCAAAATTTATTAGAATATAAATACTAAAACAAAAACACTAAAATGGCTGGAAGTGTGGTTAGGTAGAACTCTTGAAGACATTGGTGTAGGAAAATATTTCATGAACAAAACCTCAATTTCACTTCAACTAGCACAAACAATCAACAAGTGGGATCTCTTATTAAAAAGCTTCATCACAACAAGAGAAACCACCACCAATGTGAAGAGACAACCCACAATGTGGGAAAAAAATTTTATCAGCTGTTCGTCAGACAAGGGTCTCCTATCTAGAATCTATAAAGAACAAATCAGACCTCCCAAATTTAAAGACTCAGTCCAAAACTGGGCACCTGTAATGAACAGACATTTCTCAAACATGAAGTATAAATAGTAAATAAACATGAAAAAGCTTTCAACATCACTTGTTATTTGAGAGATGCTAATGAAAAAAAAAAAGCTGAGATTCCACCTCACCCCAGAAAGAAGGGCTGCTCTCATGAAATCAACCAATAATAAATGCTAGTGGGGCTGTGGAGAATGAATAACTCTTCTCCACTGCCAATGAGAGTATAGGCTGGTGCAACTACTGTGAAAATCAGTATGGATATACCAGAAACATCCAGGATAGAAGTCCTATTTGACCCAACTGTTCCCCTGTTGGGTAGCTTCCAAAAAGAATTAAAAGAATCATAGCACAGTGATATATGTGCACCTATTTTTATAGTGACAGAGTTTGTAATAGCTAAATATTGGAATCAGCCCAGTTGTCCATCAACTAGAGACTGGATAAAGAAAATGTGGGCTTTAAAATGGAGTATTAGTCATAAAAAATGAGAAATTAGAGACATTTATACCTAAATGGATGCACATTGAGCTGATTCATTTAAGTGAAATAAATAGGACATACATGTTTAAATATGGCATAGTTTCTCTAGTGTGAGGAACTGAACGTGTAAATAAGGACTAAAAGGTATAATACATAATGTGAAATAGGAAGAGAAGGTGGAAAGGGGAAGGGGAAGTATGAGGGGTAGGTGAAGGGAAAGGAATACATACGAGAAAAGAAGAAAATGGAAATAAATCCTTTGTAAATAGGCAGGGGTGGAGGGGTTGAAGGGAGGGCTTGGTAATGGGGAAATAGAAGAACCAAAATATATTATGTAATGGAGAAAATTCCCAGTAATGAATCAGCATATTGCATACCTAATGTGTACCAATAAAATTAATGAAAACCTAAAAAAAAAATATCTGGGACAGTTCTGGGAGTTGTATTTTACCAATGTGTAAAATTTAATTTGGTATCTACTTACATTCATTCAGCTGAGTTTCCATAATTATGGAAACCAACAAACAGTCATTCGATGTGGGCTGAGAGCAACTTTCCCTTGGGAATATAGAATCACAATTTTAAGGTCTCCTGTGGCAATATCCTGACACCCTGTTTCCTAGCCCTTGTGTGTCCAGTGACAGATTCCATAAGAACTGTACCAGATCTGTAAAGGAAACAGCTTGGTATATCTAGACACTAGAGATGTCCAATGAAGTCTTTATCTTTAGGATATGTTTTTAAAGGGAGTATTTTAATGTCCTGAGGTGTTTGTTCCAGCCCTGGTCTTGATTCATCTTTATACAGATGAGAGCCTGGAATATAAGCAACATGTGAATGTATATCAGTCCCCAAATGGGTGCTTTTGTGGAAGAAACCTGAATAAAATATTGATAGGATCCAAGGAGGGAAGAAATTCTCCCTATTGAGGTTATTTAACATTTCATTGTCCTGAATATCATATAGACTATTTTATAACATTGACTGTAAGGGATGGCCCCCTTGATATTTTGATGGTAGGTCATATTTCTAGTAGTCCAGAGTTAAGCTGGGATGGGTGCTGCAGTGTATTGGCTGCAGAATGGGGAAAATCACTGCCAATGGTCCCTGGCTAACTTGGGGTTAGTAGAATTTAGTACTAAATGGATTAAATTTACAGTTCTGTGTAAATATCACTTCTCATTTTCACCCTTGGAAGCAATGCTTACACCACAAGAATATCACAAAAAAAATAAGAAGAAGCCAAAGGAGATTGTCTCAGTTCCTTTTCTCATTGTTGAGACAAAATACCCAATGTCCAAGGTTAAATAAGGAAAGCTTTACTTGGGTCACAGTTTTAACTCATAGTTGGCTGGCTCCAAGGCAGGGTGGCATGGCAGAGAAGCATCACAGATGAGAAACAGTCCATGGTCCCCAGAAAGCAGGAAAGCAGTGAAGCAATAAGCATCAGGCAACAACAACAGCCTGCTTTCTGTCCTTATATTCTATCCTGGCCACCCACCACTAGAGTGGCCAGTACTCACAGCCAAGTTCAACCTTCTCATTATCCATGCCCAGAACTATGCCAAACCAATCCATGGATTAATTTCGTAATCACACACCCTTGACCCCAGCATCACACACTTAATCACAGCATTCTGCACTCTAGATCCAAACACCTCTGAAAAGTCCACCTATGACCACATGAGGCTTTGGGGGGACATCTAGACTCAAGCCATATCTGAGGTCATTTTATAATTCAGAACGAGGATTTCAAGAGTGATTCATGGAGCAAAACTAGGTACACCAGAAAGGCAAGGAAGAGACCCTATTTCTAAAATAGGACTGATCTTTTTTATTTAGAAAAAATGTTTTTCTTATCTGACTCAGAAGCTTGGTTAGTGTTTTCTTTTTTAAAAAGTAAATGGGAGTCGTCCACTGGTTTACAGATGTATGATGTTTGTGGTCTCTCTTCTTAAGTTTCAGGTCTCTAATGTCTTGAGCTAAATACCATGCAAACAGGTATAGACTATCTCTAAACCCCTGAGGCATGAAAGTCCAAGTATACTATTTGTGGATCCTAGTTTAGGGTTCCTCATATTCAAAGGAAAACAAGAATTGAGACCTAGGACCATGGGATTAGAAAAGAGGGTTCCTACAGAGCAAAGACAGAGAATGAGTTAGGGTCTCCCAGGATCTGTGCAACGAGGTTGCATGAATTTGCCAGTAGGAGAGGAATAGGCACCACAGCCTTGCTAATGATTTAAGATCTTGTACAACGTGATATTCTCTTAAAAATGAGCACATTGCACAGGGACTTCTATGGCTCCAGCAACCTTTTACCAAAAGTCATATCAATGATGAGTTTTATTGCCAGCTTAGCTTCTTTGAGGATATAGATTAGGGCTCTTGAACTGAATAATTATCACGGTGGCCTTGACAGACTGCCAAGGGGACCATTGTGCCCTTTATATGGTTCAACTCATGGGAAAAAAATTAGGACTGAAGGAGCCAGGCTGTAAATGTTCTTGGAACTGAGGACATGGATTCTTGAAGTTTGAGTGACAGAGTGACATTTAGCAGGATTGTGACCAACAGTTAATTTTGGTGTCATCAGGAAATCAGCTTGGAAAAGGAAATCTTCCAAGCAGCATATTGAGAGCAAGGAAAAGTGACTAGTTCACTCCTTCAAGGCCCACAAGAACTAAGGAACATGATAATAATCTGCCTCAGTAAAATTTAGAATTAGGTAAGATGGCCAGTACTAAGAGGAATGTAATCTACTCATACATGATGTCCAAATTTATCTGAGGCTCCTACAAGTTGATTGGGATGTCCTTGTGCAGAGATCACCAGGCTTCCATGAGCACTGTTGCTGTCTAGGCATTACTCACTGCCACCATTATGGTGGATGATCTCATGTCCCTCTGAGTATGAGGCCAGTCCATCCTCCTGTGCCAAGCATCCTCATCCATGTTCAGAAAGGCTCAGCAAGGACTCATCAGCTTTTGGGGGCACTCATTTGACCTCCATGAAGGCCACCTTGGTTTTAGTCTTCCTTTTTCCTTATTCAATTCCCATTTGTCTTCTTCTTTTCTGTGATTGTTAAATACTGTTAGCCACAATGACCAATTGACTTATCCCATCTTTTGGGCCCTGTTGCAGTTTCTGGATCTTTCTTCTAATGTCAGTAGTTGACAGGCTAATAGAACACTGTCCCAGAATAATTTGGGGCTCTCTAGATTCTAAGTTTAAATTGATGCATTTACAGAATGCCTATTCGACCTAGTGTTGGAAATCCACTGGATTTTCATCAGAGCCCTGACGGATAGTCCTTCATTTAATGTGATTTACAAACTTGGGTATGCCCTTGCACTCACCTACTAAGATGGCCTGGAGATATAAATTCCATTTGGTTTCTCCACCCCCAGTTTCATAATCTTACCCATATCTCTACCCAAATTTTGTGTCAGTTGGCTAGATATCACCAGGTATAGGCACAAAAGGCATTATCATTGGCTTGTTCTGCAGCTTCTAAAATCCTCTTTCTATTGCCAGAAAGAAATCAGGATGAATTTGACATCTCACAGAGGCAAATCAAAAGCCATTATCAGGATAGGGAATCTATCAACCAACTTCTCGGGGTCCTCAAAGAATTTACCCAGTCTCTTTACATTGATGAATAACTATGGCTGAAAAGGAGACTAGATCTGGGATTGTACTCTCTGGATCTGCCACTTCTCAAAGGGGTAAGAGGTTGTCAGGTTTAGATATTGACTTTCCTTGTAGGGGACAGGGGAAGGGGACCTTACCAGAACCTCTGTAGTTAGTCCTGGTCTCCTGCGAGCCACGGCAGCACACGGTGAATTACAGGAAAGGTAGAAAAAGAGACTGAGAAGAAGCTGAGCTTTGGGTCTGATCAGTGCTGCTCTGGGCAGCAAAGACAAAAGCCCCCAGCTTACCGCACCTTTTATTCAGTACATCCGGAGAAACAAATGTAACAAATGACTTGCAAAGAGTTCAATAGTTCACATTGGGATAAACAAGGTGTAACGGAAGGCTTGCAGAGAGTTCAGTACATCTCCAGCAAACAAGATGTTAATCAGTCCAAGAACAATGAGGAACTGAGCAGATGTTTGTTCTCCCAGGATGTTTCTTGTCCTGGAGAATCACAGCATCACTGGATCACTGAAGTCTCAGTTGTGACCGGAGGACAAACTGGAGTTATTCTGTAGCTTGGCTGTAGGCAAGAGAACTAGGCTAACCAAATGATTTTTCCCTAGAATTATGTAGCATTGCTCCCAACATTTCCTCAATCTGGGCCTTTCTGGTAGACAGAGCCAGACCAAGGCCACACAGTTTTCTTCCTCACTTTGGGGCACTGACAGAGCAGGTTATATGGGGAAAGGAGCTAATAAGTGGAGGTCCTCAGCAGCTTCAGCTCCTGAGAAAGGATGAGCTCTTTGGCAAGATCAGGGTTTCAGTAGAGGGCCATGAAACTTGGATGAAGTATTGCCCATGATGGTTCTATGAGCCAGAGGAGTAAGAACTATGTTGTGGGAACCTTATGGTTTTCCAATCTCTTGGTCATCCCCCATCCATTTGGCCCCAGGGTGTCCCCTGAAAAGCCAAACTTCTTAGGATTCAGATGCCAGACATTCCTTGCCTTGTGTGGACACAAGTGGTGCTTCCTTTGGACCTTTGGATCTTCCCATTAGGCTCCAATCCATTTATTGAATGGAGGTCTATAACTGGTGTGCCCTACTTACTGGATGGAAACTTCTAGAAAATGATAGACTCATGTAACATCACAATGTACCTGTCTAAGGAGGAGTAAGAGCTTACCCCTGGGAGACAATAAACCCCAGTAAATTTTTCTCAATAGATGCTTCCTGGAACCTTGGCTGACAGAGGTGAGTAATTTGTCAAGTGGTCTTCAATCATGTCCCATTATCTGGGTGCTGATAAGTTTTTCCCACTAACCACTGAAAACAGGACAGATGGAGCTTGCTTGCTCACAAAGAGGTGAGGACTGTCTAATGGGAGAGGCGCACAGTTGGTGGCAGCCTGACAACTGGAAATAGGAATAGAAATAAACTGAAGGAACTGGAGAGGCCACCTGATCTGATATTAACCTGGGAGAAGTGGGTCTCTGGATCCTATTACCACCAATAGCTGAGGTAAGACTCAGTTTTAGCACTTGAACTCCTGTATAGACTCTTCATACCTTAGCCAATTTCTCCATCCTCAACTTCCCTGCATCCCTGCTAAGCCACATCACAAAAGGATAGGAGTTTCCTGCCAGATGAAACTTCACAGGGAGATGTCACTTAGAAGCTACATATCACATTCCAGTGTGGGAGGCTGCCCTGTTGATTATGCCCAAAGCAGGGTGTGAATTGTGCAGGCTATAAAGAGTTAACCACACAGCTGGCTTGTTTTAAGAAGTGAATCTGGCCAAAGCTTACGTGACTCATAGGAGCATTGCAGATGGTGCCAGGGTCAGTACCAACCCCTTACACTTCCAAGGGCTACAGCAGAGGCCAGAGAAATGGCCCATGAAGTTTTAGGGATTCATATGGCAGATGAGGTCAGGGTGACATGCACCCAAATTCCATTCCCAAAATTAAAACCTTCTTAACAGAAAAGACAAGGTTAATTTTTAACCACAACCTATAGCTCATCTGTTCTGTTCCTAACACCATAATTCTTTGTCTTTTCTCTTACAACATTCACCTGCATCAGCAATTTATCCCTAGCAACCACATATTGTCCCTTTACCCTAACCTAGCAATGATTGTGTCACCAATAAATAACATGGTTTTTCAGGGCCTTTGCTTGCTCAAGTACTTGCCTTCCCAGTACCCCATCTCTCTCTTTAATTCTGTTTCTAAGTCTTTCTTCTTGCCATACATCCTTGCACTGAGCAGAAGATTGGGACTCTCTACAGGGGTCCACAATATTCCAGTTTAAATATGAAGATACACTTCAGGCCAAAATTATCATAAGAACACTAGAACCCAATAAGATGGAGGAAGGAATATATCTAGCATTAAAGAAGCAACCCCAAGAGATTCTAAAGAAAAAAAGTATCTGCAGGGTTTGACAGGTGACCATAGGACCAAAGAAAGTTATGGTAGACAGGTGAAAAGAACTTCCCCTTTTATTCCTTTTGCCTAATTGTTCTGGTAGAATTTTCAGTATTATTTTAACTAGAAATGGAGTATTGTCATAAAAGATCATTGAATTTTGGCAATTGATTTTCTGAATCTTGAGCTTATCAATCAATTTGCCCTTCATCCTGTTAATCTCCTGTTACCCATTTAATGATTTGCATGTATTCATCCAAATTTGTCTTCTGCAGGTAAAGCCCAAATGATCATGAGTCTCTCCTGACTGTGCTTAGGGCCCAGTGAGCCAGCCTGGCCCAGGGAGAGAGATTTGGGTCAGCAACAATGGCAGATCTTCCATGAGTGAGGCAACCCAGAAGGAGCAGTTTTTTTTGCCTTACACCCCCTCAAGATTGCCTAACCATCAGGACCTCAGCAGAGTTGGAAGACATGAGGAAGGCTCACACTAAAGATGCCATTGCTCTCTATGAACTCCAACTGGCTGGAGATAGATGTTCCCAATGGCAGCATGACAAGGAACCCAGCTGCAGACAGAGTAGAAGAATGGTGCAGGCTGAACTGATGAACCTGGGCTTCTCAATGATTTGCAGGATGGGACCCAATGATACTGTCAATCATTGTCTCTGAGATAAGTAAGAAGGATCTTGTCTCTGTACGAGTGTTTGTCAATGACTCATCTGTCCAGCATAATAATGGAACCACAGAAGTGACCCAGACCCTGCACTGTGGGGCCATTATGGGCCATGAGAAGAATGCAGCACATACATCCTCAAGGGGCATGTGGCTGTGAGCTCACCCATTTTCTTGACTGGAACCAAATGGCATCTTCTAGATCCCTTTGTCTCCTCAGCTTTGTAAAATTCTGACCTAAATTCCGTGCATGACATGGGAAAGTGCTGGGTCTTTCATGAAGGTTCACAACAGTCCATGTGCCATAATAACACATTCTTTGATGACATCATGGAGGGAGGTATTTTGAAGGTGGGGCTTTCAGGGTTTGCAGTAAGGATGTCAATCTGGTGACCACCACGAAGCCCAAGTATAATTTCAATAACCATCGAAGTCTGAACTTAGAACCCCTAACTTGCATTCTTGTTCAGATCAAAATGATAGATACAGAATCTCCTACAGACAAAAAGGATGAATAGCTCAACAGTTGCCACATGAATTTTGAGGATCTCATTGTAGAGGAAATGCAGAAACATGGTCACCCTGACATTCTCATGTGGCTTAATAGAGACATGCAACTATCTAAATGCATTAATACCTCCCTGGTCTTATTTTTGTTATATATTCTGGGAGAAAGGAAGAAATTTGGTAGGCCCCTGACACCTTCCTTCCTCCTTTCCCTCCTCAACCCCTCCTTTTACTTTTTTTTTCTTTTATTGGTACATTTTAGGTATACAATATGTTTACATTTATCATTGTGTGCTTGTACCTGTACGTGATGTATCTTGGTTCTTATTTTTTTTTCTCCATTGCCTATATAATTCATAATTTGAAATGGGAAAAGCTCCAAAGGTGTAGGGATGGTGGGAAGGGAAGGGGAAAGGGAAGAAGGGAAAGGAAAAATTACGAGAAAAGATTAAAAAATGGAAATGAAATCTATGTAAATAGGGAAGCGTGGAAGGGGTGAAGGGCACACAGACAATGGGGAAAAAATTTTACTTTTTGTTTCTAAGGGAAACTGATAATCTTCTTTACTCTGTTATTCTCTTAAAATGTTTTGTGTTTTATGATTTTTTAAATAAAAAATAAATGAATAATTAAATTGCTACACTAGAAGAAGAGTTCCTCAAAGGCTAAAGATTCAAGGAGGAATAGACGCTCCAAACTCTCTGGCTCTCTGTGATGGTGAGAAAGTGAGTGCTCTATGACAGATGCATTCCTGGTGCTACTAGGCCATTCATAATCACTTTGATGTTCATGGCTATATTTGTGATCAGTGACCAAAAATATCAAAGTTAACAAACATGAGTGCTCCAGCATTAGTTGCATGCACATTTACAATTGTTATATCATTTTACATTTATTCATTGATCATCAAATTGTGACTTTGTCTCCCTTTACAGCTTTTGTCTTTCAGTCTATTTTTTCTTATGTAAGAGTATCTGCTTCTCTCACTTCTCATTTCCATTTACATGGAATATCTTTTTACATTCTTCCCTTTTGCTCTTTTTGTATTTTTACTGGTGAAGTGAATTTCTTGTAGACAGCATATCATTGAGTCTAGTTTTTTATCCATTCATCCAGTCTGTATTTTTCAGTTGAGAATTTACTCAACAGTATTCAAAGTTATCATTGATTACTAGCATAACATTAAACTTCTCATATTTCTATTAAAAAATTTGTATTATTCTTCCTCTTGCTCTTCTTTTAAGATTTTGTGATTTATTGTATTCATGCAGTTTGACTCATTTCTATTTTCTTTTCTGTTTCTACTTTGATGGTGAGTTTTATAATTTCACATATTTTCATGATAGTAGTTGTCTTTCTTTTGCCTCTGGACACAGGAGTTCCTTAAGGACCTTGGCAAATCCAGATGAAGTGATGGAATTCTTCATTTGCTTATCTTGAAGTCTTTATTTCTGAAGGATAATTTTTCTAGGGATAGCTTTATGGGTAATTTATTTTTATTCACAACTTGGAATAAGTCAACTCATTCACTCCTGTTCTGTAAGCTTTCTGCTGGGAAATATACTGTTAGTTTAGTGAGGGTTCCCTTAAATGTAACTTGGCACTTTTGTTTGCTAGTAAAAATTATTTTTCTCATTATTATGGCCTATATTTTGATGTCCCTCAATAGCCTCATGAATTCGTTAATGGAACATTTGCGAGGTGATTGAGTCATAGGCTGATATAGCTGACTTGTTCTCATGAAGTAGGATCTGAATGTGATAGTTGCAATACTGGAGAAATGACCTGGAAGTGTACATCTCCCCTCCTGGCTTCTCTGTTTCCCTTCACTTCCTGGTCATCATGATGTGACTGGCATTCCTTTATCTAGACCCTTGTACCATGCCCTCCTCTCTTAGCTTCAGACAACCACGGGCTAAAAATGTGAGCCCAGATGAAGCTCTCTTCCTTTAATTGTGGATGTCACACACTTTCCATGCATAGTAGAAAACTGGGGCAGCTGTTTGCTAAAGAGAAAACTGACACAAGTGGTACATTTTGCTCTGGTCATTTATATGAAAGCATAAGTCACATAACGACTAAGAAAGGTTGGTTCTGAATAATTTCCAGTAAAAGGCTACTTCTCATCACAGATCTCTTCTGCTGAATATCCTTGAACATTTGGCATTTTATGATTGCAGCAAGAACTGATGTCACCTGTATCCCTCTCCCTCATGCTCTTATCTGCTTATGTTGCACCAGTGTTCACACAAAGTGACAGAGCACACTTCATCAAGAAATCTATGAGCTGTTGCATCCCTGGACAAATAAGTGGTATAGAGCTTCTTCCTCAGTGACACAGTGTTAATAAAATACAGTCCTATTTTTATATGATGGAAAATACCCAGAAGATAATTGTGTTTAATTCAGTAGATGCATATGAAAAATAAAATTTCCTGCCCAAATGAACAAATTCTGGATTATATATGTCAAAACAATAAACTTGATTTAATGAATGTAAGTATTCCATTAAAAATGTAGGGAAAAGTATTATTATTTTTGGAGGACATATGACTATTGTACAATCTAAGATTAAACCTGGTCCAGAGTTTTAATAAGTACGTTGTTGACTGATTTCTCATAACCCTTGTTTCAAAACACCCATCAAGTTACCAAGTGTGGTTATAGGGGAATTGTGTTGTTAACATGTAAGTAAAAATAAATCTTTAGACATTATTTTTTCTTATAAAGTACCTTATTTAATTTCCTAAAAACAGTATTTTATTTTCAAAGCATTTGGGACAAATTGAAATTGAGAAACTCCATAGATTCTTCAAAATTTCAGAACTTGGCAATTGATAGAGGAGAGCTTTTTTTTCCAATACTTTTCATTCAGCTGTGAAAATGTTTTCCACAGTTGGTGATATCCAAGCCTTTTATGTTAGTGTGGTCATTTTCATTTCTCCATTTCATGATGATTCCCTAAGAGATTTATGTTCTTCCAAGCCTAATGCTGCACAAGGTATTAATAACATCTTCTAAGAATTTTTATTAAATTTACAAGGAAATGTGGCAGAAATAGATACATTCCACCTGTTTAAATAAATCATTATATGCATATTATATTATTTATACTTTATGTTTATTTGAGCAAAGAAGTTGTTAATAGTTCCCATCAGGTAGGAGAAAAGGAAGGAGAAATCCTATAAATAGACTGTTACATTTTATTTTCTAATCATTTTTTCTCCTTGAATTTTCTATCCAGTATAGATCATGCGATATTCACTTTCACGAATATTAATATGTGGATCTTTAAGTCTTTTAGAAAATAGCTCTGTGATTATGTAAGTTATGAAGATGCAAAGAAATGCCATTAGAAGCCAAACAAGTATAAATAGAGCAAACGTGTCTAGAATATATAATTTTGAACATGCATGTTTCTTTACCAGGAAATATGGTTGCATGAGCAAAGTTGATGGAGAAATGGAATTGAGTACATAGGGGAATACATTTGCCTTAAATATTATCAATGTTCTTTATCCAGTTTCCAGTTGATGGGCACTTGGGCTGTTTCCAAGCTTTAGCTATTACAAACTATGCCACAATAAACATGGGTACACATATATCTCTGTGATATGATTCTTTTAATTCTTTTGGGAAAATACCCAGCAAGGGAATAGCTGTGTCAAATGGGACCTCCAGCCCTAGTTCTTTGAGGTGTCTCCACACATGCATATTGAGGCCATACTCTTAAGTGAAATAAATAAGACACACATGTATAAATACCAAATAGTTTCTCTAGTGTGAGAAACTGACAGTGTAAATAAGGATTAAAAGGATTAATAACTAATAATTGATACTTTGAAATAGGAAAAAGTCCAAAGGGGTAGGGGTGGTGGGAGGAGATAGGGAAAGGAAAGAATGGAAAGGAAAAATTATGAGAAAAGAAAAAAAAAAAGGAAATGAAGTATGTAAATAGGGAAGGGTGGAGGGGTGAAGGGCACACAGGTAATGGGGAAAAAATAAGAACCAAGATACATAATGTGCAGGTACAAGCACCCAATGATAAATGTAAATGTATTGTATACCTAAAATGTACCAATAAAAGAATTTAAGCAAAATAAACAAACAAACAAATAAATAAATAAATAAATATTATCAATGAAGTCTATATTTTCAGACTGAATTTATTTCATTAAATTATATTCTGTGGAAACTATATCTTTATGTTTATTTTGAAATGATCATGATTGAGAAGTCACAGAAGCATTCCTATTTTGATTTTTTTTCTGCATATGCAGTGTGGTCTAAAATACAATGAATGTTTAAATTAAAAAATATATTAAAGTGAGATACATTGCATTAACCCCTCTTGTTATGTCTGCCTCCTTTCCTCAATTCATTAAAAACATTTACATTTCCTAGTCATTTTGACTTTGGGAAAGAGCCTGAAATTTCATTTTTTCAACATCCAGTGAATAAGGTGGATGAGGACACAGCATCATATTTTTTCAGCTTGTCTTTCTGTTGGATGGCATTTGGGACCAATATTATCCTATTTTTGATCACACCTTGAAAAGACACTCATGAAAGCAGACTTCAGAGCTGCTTCAGAAAGTGGCAAGAATGATGGATAAGACAGCTGAAAAGTTACTTTGAAAGGGACTAGTGGTAATGTATCTTTTACTGTAAAATTTTTAAAAAGTAAAACAATATATTTTCATCATGATTTGTATTCGTTTTCTTTCTAATAGCAGTCACTCTCATAGATGTGGGATGATACTCGCTAGAGTTTGCATTTTCAGCTTTCTGATGATTAGGGATTCTGAGCACAATTTCATATACCTATTGGGCATAGGTAGGTGAAAAAATATCTATTTATATCCTTTTTCCCTTGGTTACATTGACTTTTTCTACTGCTAAGTTGTGTTATTGTCTAACATATCTGTTATGTTAACTTCATATAACATGTAAGGATTCCAAATATTTTCTTCTTTCCTAGAAATGTTTTATTTTCACCTTACAGTTCCTTCACTGTGCAGAAGCTCTTCCATTGAGTGTCAACCCATTGGTCTCTCTTGTTTTTGTTGTCTGTGATTTTGTTCTTTCCTTAAAAAATCACCACATAGACCAATGTCAGTCAACAAGGTTTTCCCCTTATTTTCCTTAGGATTTCTGAAGTTCCTGGCCTTCAATTTAAATCTCTGATCCATTTTGAGTTTGTTTTATAAAGAATATGAGATGAAGGTCAAATACCATTACCATGTGTCAGGAAATCATTATTTCCTGATATTATTTAAGAAATTGTCTTTTCTCTGTTTGTGTTTGTGGCCCCCTTGTCAAAGACAATTTAACCATATTCAGTTTTTATTGTTGAATCCAGTACTATGGTCTGTCTTTTGTTATGCCAGTATCATTACTATAGCATTGCAATAGAATTTACAGTCTAACACTGCTTTGGAACCTTTTATTTGTGTGAAAAATACTTTTTGGAGTTTGGTAGGAATTGTCCTGAATTTGTAGATCTATTTATGTAGTGAGGATGCTTCAGTGATATTATTTCATCCCCACATTAAAAAAGAATATGCATGCATTCTTGTATGTCTGATTTAATTTCACCTGATGAGGTTTATTCCTTCTATTTCTTTCTCTTACCCAATTTCTCTGGCTGAAATTTCAGTTACTATGTTGAACAGGAGTAGTAAGAGCAAGTACTTTGTCTCCGTCCTGAAGTTAGAGGAAATGCTTTCAGGTTTTTTTTCTATAGTATGATGTTGGCTGAGTTTTTCATATATTGTCTTTATTATAATGAGGTAAGATCTTTCCAACTTCATTTTATTTAAGGTGTTTATCTCAAGGGGATGTTGAATATTTTAAAGGCTTTTTCTGCATCTACTGAGATCAGGGGAATTTTATGATGTGGTATATTACATTTATTATTTCTCTTGTATTAAATCATACTTGTATCCCTGGGATGAAATCAACTTGATCATGGTGCATGACATTATAATGTGTTCTTGGCTTCTATTTTGGATTTAATTGGGATTTTGGTATCTGTATCTATCAAGAATGTTGGTCTTCAGCATTGTTGTTGTTTTTGTTTTGTTTTTATCTGGTTTTGGCATTGGGTAGAATTGGCTTCATAAAAGAAATTTGGAAATATTCCTTCCCTTTCCTTTCCATAGAGTCGTATGAAAGTTTTGATGTTGGTTATTTTCTAAAGGTCAAGTTAACTTCAGTGGTAAATACATCTAATACTCTGCTTTTATTTTGGGGGAGAGTTTTTATTACTGCTTAAACTTCATTGCTTGCTTTTTTATGTTTAGGTTTTTATATCTTATTTGTTCTATATTGTAAGCTCAGATGTGCCTATAAATTTAACAAATTTATCCATTTCTTGTAGATTTTCCAATTTATTAGAGTACAAAATTCAAACTAGTTCCTAATGATTCTCCAGATTTCAGTGGTATCTGTCTTAATATCTCTATGTCTCAGGGAAATAAATGAAGGTTCTAATTGACATGTGGATTGTCATACACAACAGTTTTCAAATTCTTGTATATTTTTCCATATCATGTATAACATTTGCAAGACATGCTTCATAAATCCAAAAATAACCTATAAGCAGGGATATCAAAGACAAAACAAACCAAGGATGACATTTCTTCTTTTAGTAAATTGTATCAGGGTATTTACCTGAAAATCACTCATCAATCATTTCACAGGCACTTATATTAAATAATGTGATGTCCCTTTGCCCTAGGGATATGTTTACCTAGACATAGAAAAGAAACATGTTGATTTAATCTTTTTTTCATGAGAAAAAAGATGGATTTTCAAGAAAGAAATGATCTAATAGATTAAATTCAGAGAAACTCAGGAAAAAAATACAGGGAAATTACCTAGTAGGCCAAAGAATTCAGAGGTTGACATCAAATGAGGTGATATAGCTGAAGGAATATTGTAGAAACCCCAAGTTTCCTTTTGACTAAGTCTTCATGGCAATTCCAGCTCATAAAACCACACTGAAAAGCTTGCTGAAAAGTAGGAGTTTTAGTCATTGAGAAAACTAACCACCAAAGCCAAGAATCAGTGAATTTAGTGATTGTCCAAAACCAAAATTCTTGTAGTTCTATATCCTATTCCCAATTTTCTAGAAGAAAAGCTCAACCAACCAAAGAGTAATAATAAAGAAAGTGGTCTGATTGGACAGGTGGCCAAAGAATCCAAGTGTGGTATAATTAGATACCAGTGTCACTTCCCTCCATTGGCAGCAGTTAGGAATGTAGATCTTTTCTTCCACTCTCTTGAAATTGGGAAAAATATCTCTGCCATCACTTAATGCTACAGGACCAAGTTCTCAGAAATTATGCTCTTGTCTCTTACTTCACACACAGCCTTGTCCACTCCACTAGAGTGTTCCACCCTAATGGCCTAATCACTTCCCAAGTGCTCAGTCTCCAGGGATTATCACAAAGGATTTCAGTTTCCACATGTGAGATTTAGTGAGACACATCATTCAGTCCAGAGCAGAATTGTTCCATGGTTTTGACCAGAATGGTTTAAAATGCATGAATAGCTTAAAATTACCATGAATTTAGATGGAGAATATCATAGGCAGTGTTGTTTTGCCTCATCCATGAATTGCACCAATAGGAGATAGGGAAAACACTTCTGATCCTTCCTAGTTTGTTTAATCAGGCTACTAGAGAAAGGATGGCAGAGTTTGTATAGTAGGAAGTTAGGGTGAGCCCTGACTATGGAAGCATATCCACTTGAAAATTCTCTAAAAGTTGTAGTAAATTTGGGAAAGGAAATTCATTTTCTTAGAGAATTGGAACAGGAATTTGATTCAACTAAATTTAAGCTCAAACAAAGTTCTAGGTACCTAAATACATGACATAAAAATACAATACATCTTTCAAGTAGATCAGATATATTGATAACATTTTGCCTCCTGTATCCTCTTGAGTTAAATTTTTCAAGCATTGCTCAGTCTGTGTCCTGATTTACTACTGCATACACAAAAACAGTCATGGTCATTCCTTATATATGTCTTCTGACCAGAGATCCACATAGCCTCCCTGGAAGCACAACCACTCAGGATGGATAGTGACACACCTGGTCTCCTTTATACACACTCATGCCTGTGGACTCATCATTACTCACCACGAAAATTCAGGAGGTCTGCAACATGAATATACACCAAGTGGTTCATCAACACAGGACCCACAGATGCAAAGGATAAAACAAATGCTTTGCATGCTGATGCAACGTTCTCATTGTGGTATGGCTGTTCACTTGCCTTGTGCAATTCCAGTATCATCTCTCTATTCTGAAATATTTTGGAATATTTTTACATGATAAAATAGCAAATAAATATTTGACTCTCTGATATCTAAAATGAATAATTACTTATTTTTAAGATTTTATTTAATTTTACAAAATATTACATTTAACAAATTCCATGGATTATTTCTACGCAATGAAAATTTGATTCTTTCATATTTATGCAAACTTCTATTGAGAATAGATAAAGGCATCAAAAATCTCAAACTTGCAGTTGTAATCTTGTATGAGTACGTCATTTTATTCACCAAGATTGTAGAGATTTCCTTCATCTAAAGTTAGTAACAGGCATTGAACACAAACCTACTAGAAACAAAGTGAATATTGTTGAGAGCACATAGCAGAATAATGCTGAGTGCTGCAAAATGTAATTGATGCCATGGGACTGGATCTCAAAGTGCTTATCATATAGTGCTGGAGTCCCAGGCACATAGATCAGGATGTCATCTGGTAGGTTTCAAAATTGAATAAGAGTGATGACAATCCAAAGGAGAAAAAACACATCAGTAAATAGTATGAAAACACTTCATAAATGATGTGACTGCTTCACTAATTGAATATAGGATAGAAAAACACAAATAGAAGGAGGACAGGGCCTACTGAGTGCCAGAGAGGAAACCAAGAACCAGAAACACAGAGAATGGTCACAGGGTAACTGTGGTCACCAGATTGGAGCTGCAGTTTTAGTGGAGTCATGATGCTCAGAATTAGGGAAAAAGAAGCAGGAAATGATAAATTTGGTGTATCATATACATGAACAGAAGTCTGGAAATAAAACATTTTATGTCTCAAAAACTGCAGCTGTCTAGTCACACTTGGTGGAACTGCAGAGACTTAAAGCAAAACAATTTAAATTCATGGATTTTAATCTGAGTATCTGAAGGCAGGCGGAGAAAGTATAACATTGCAATAAGAAGGAGTGTGTGTGGTGTAGAATGTGGTATGGCATTTTGAACACCTTTAAATTAAGATGACTATACGTGAGGTAACTGAGCTAAGCATCTAAGTCAGAGACCCCAGATGAAATGCTCTCTCCTTCGAGGGGGAGGCAGGCAGTCTGACATTGGATGTAGGTACCTGAGAAAGCAGAGGAGTGGCAAAATATAACATAGAAACCAAAACTGGGAAGGGGAGAATAAAATGAAAATATAAGGAATCCTATGAGGATATGTGCTGAGGAATGTAGGCAAAGAAAGCAGCAGGAATACCTGTTTGCAGATGGTAAAATATGACTTGGAAACATGTGTCATTAATACACTAGAGGTAGAGGCATGGGCATGGGTGTGGGCCACAGATATAAACTGACTTATAGTAGGTTCAGTTAGACCCCTATCTCATGATCACTAACAGACCTCTTGGACTCTCAGAGATGTCTATTTTTGGATGCCAAAGTTTGGTTCACAATGTTTAGAAATACACATAAACATAGTTTTATGTATGGATGCAAACTTATGTATGCTAAAATATGTATTCTATGTAAACAGGTAATGATTCTATGAATTGTTCCAATGAAGACATTCTAGGTAGAGGACTGAGTCACTGTTTCAATTTTGGGCTTGCTGTGAGCATTGACCACACAAAACCCTTGCAAGCGTGCCCCTCACCTCTGTGTTTCTCAGGCTGTAGATGGCCGGGTTGAGCATTGGGGTGATGACGCCATAGAGCATGGAGATGAGTCTGTCCCTGGAAAGAGAGCTTTGGCTGGAGGAGCGGCGCAGGTAGGTGAAGATGGCTGTGCCGTAGAACAGACCGACCACCAGGAGGTGGGAGGTGCATGTGGAGAAGGCTTTGCACTTCCCTTCTGAAGACTGGATCTTCAGGATGGTGGAGATGATGTAGCCATAGGAGATCAAGGTGGTCAGGAAGGCGCTGGTCCCAAAGACTCCTCCTATCACCAAAGCAAGCATTTCTGCCATGTAGGTGGATGAGCAAGACAAGGCCACAATTTGTGGGATATCACAGTAGTACTGGTTCACCAGATTGGACCTGCAGAAGGACAAGCTGAAGGTGGATATCGTGTGGATGACAGAATTGAGGAATCCAGCTGCCCAGGTCCCAGACACCAGCTGGGCACATCTAACCTTGTTTATTATAACAGAGTAGCGAAGAGGGAAGCAGATGGCCATGTACCGGTCATAAGCCATAACAGCCAGCAAGAAGACTTCAGTCCCCATCAAGGCAACCAGAAAATACAGCTGCAGAGCACACCCAACAAAGGAAATGCTGTGGTCCTCAGTCAAGAGGTTATGCAGCATGTTGGGGACAGTTGTTGATGAGCAGAATATGTCTAAGAGGGACAAGTTTGCCAGGAAATAGTACATGGGAGTGTGCAGCTTTGCCTCAGTCCCAATGGCGAAGAGGATGGCCCCATTTCCCACCAAGGTGACCTGGTAGATGATGGCAAAGGCCACAAAGAGAAGGTAGCGCACCTCAGGGACATCAGAGAGCCCAATGAGGATGAACTGAGTCACAGTGGTGACATTGTAGATGTCCATCTCCTCTCCACCAAGGTCTTTCTGGAAGGAAGAAACCAGCAAACACAGGTTAGGGAGCCAACCGAGGAGCCTAATGCCAAGAAACATCTGGAAACCAATGATATGTGATTGATGATGAAGTATATTGGCCTTTAATTTAGTTAGAGACTCAGCTCCAAAATTAATATGAAAAACATCTCTTAAATGGAATACTTATTTTTTTACACTCCAGGGCCTTTTCAAAAAGCTGCTTCCCCAGCCTAGTAGTAGTAGTACTAGCAGATAATATCTTGTTTAGTGCCATGTTGCCCAGGTTGGAAATGAACTTGTGATTCTCCTGCCTTAGTTTCCCATGGTGCTGAGATTACAGGTATGGGCCACCATACCTGACTACATGGTATTTCTTAAAACATTCATCTTTGGTTTCTTGTCAATAAAAAGCCTTCTGTGGAGCTAAAGAGATATTGAAAATCCACTTTCTTCTTAAAATTTTGTTTTCCCTTTACCTCAGTTTGGGACATTATATATCAGTGAAAATTGGCAGTGCCTTTCTCACACATGTTTCTTTTTGTTTTATATACTTTCACTATGTTCAGTTTTGTACACTTTCTCAATATTGATAACTTGAAGGTAGATGCTGCCTATTCTTCCTTCATATATACACTATAATAAGATTGGGAATAACAAACCCATAAGAAAGGTGACTAAATAACAGGGAAAGAATGAATGCTGAACATCTGCTCTGATGAAATATTTCTACATTGAGGGATCAAAATGTATGATGATGGTTTAAATTTTAAAACTTCATTACAGTAAAAGACACATTGACATGAGTTTACCTCCAAATCTCCCCCCTCCTCAAACACACCCCATGCCTCTTGCTACTTTCTGAAGCAACACTTGAGTCCTCATTTCTGAGTGTCTTTATGAGATGTAATAAAAAATACCATGTGTTCTGCTGCCCAGTGCAGTGCAAAGGAAAGGGAGAGGCAAAAAAACATGGTGCTTTGTCCTCATCCACCTTATTCTCTAGAATTGGCGCTATGTGACTTCTAGCTCTCCCCCAAAGTCAAAATGACCAGGAAAGGTAAAGGTTTTGAAACAGAACATGAAAAAGCAACTAAGGATGTTCACAAAAGAAGACTCCCAGAGCTGCTACAGGAAGTGGCAAGAAGAATGAGATGTTAGAAGCCAAAGGGGTGAGATGGGGGATTTTGAGAGAGATTAATGGTGATATGTCTTACTGTAATGTGGGATACTGCCTTATTAATTATGCCCAAATCAGGCTGTAAAGGATTAACCCCACATTTGTTTTGAGAAGTGAGTCCAGCTGGCCAAAGCCTACATGCTGAGGTCAAAGTGACTCTTACTCAAATTTCATTCCCCTGACTAAAACCTTCTTAACTAGAAGGACAAGGTTCTAATTACAACCTTATATTTTGTCTATTGTGTTCCTAATTTGAGAATGCTTTGTCTTTTCATTTACAAGTCTTCCTTTCATTAGTATCCATAGTAACTGCATAACTGCACCTCTTCACATGTAGTTTCCCTTTAGCATGTAGTTAACCTTTACCCTAATTGATTACCAATAAAAATCAGAGGCTTGGACTGACCAGCACCTTTGCTGGTTTCCAACAGCATTGGTTGTCCTGGCTCCCCGGTTTCTCCTTCTCTTTAGTTCTATCTTTCAGTTGTTTTTATTTTGTTTGTTTGCTTGCTTTTCTCTCAGCCTTGTGCCTTAGCATCAAGCCAGAGATCAGAACCTACTACAGAGGTCTCTGATATTGTAATACATTTTTTAAAGTTTAAACATCACTGTATTTCTATGTCATATCTCATATTCAGAAAAAATCAGAATGACAATGCTTCTATAACTTCTAAATCTTTTTTTTTTTTTGGTACTGGGGATCGAACTCGGGTCCTTGCACATGAGAGGCAGGCAGTAGAACCACTGAGCTAAATCCCGAGCCCCTAAATTCTAAATCATGATCTTTTTAACATAAAAATGAACATATTCTTTATTACACAGATCATTATTTAATAAAATAAATTCAGCATGAAATATAGGCTTGATTGGCAGTGTTTAAAGTAAGCATTTCCCTGTATAGTCAATTCCCTTTCCCCCATGAACTTGGCACATGTAAACATATTTCCCAAGAAGGAAACATGAATGTTAAAAATTGCATAATTTTATTCTAGACATGCTGGCTTTATTTTTGTTTTCTGTTCCAATGGTGCTTTTTTGTGACTTCATAACTTACCTAATCACAATGCTACTTTCTAAAAGACTTTAATTGAAGGTCTGCTTAGTAATACTTTTGTAAATATTTTCTGTCCCTGTGAAAGCTAATATCTTGTTAAATATAATGTGTACTTGTTGGAAAACTCAAAATAACAAAATCTTTTTTAAAAATGCAATGGTCTCTATGAAGTTCCCCTTTCCTTTATTTTGCCTGATAGGAACTACATAATAACAACATCTTTGCTTAGCTAAAACATATAGTATAAATAATACAAACTTTACATAATGATTTATTTACACAGGTGGAATGAAACTATTTTCTGATAGCTTATCTTCTTGAAAAATTAATAAGAGTCACTGAGTCTTCTATAAGGTTTTTTATCTTCATATATCATCAGGCTTGGGAGAAAATAAAACTCTTCATAATAATCATCATAAAATATAGGATGAAATTTACTACAATAACATAAAAGGCATTTTGATATCACTAATCATTTTAATGACTGAATAAAAAACATTAAAGTAAAACATCTCCCGTGTCAATTGCGTTCTCAAATGTTCAAAATTCTCTGTATACAAAAGACAAATTTGAGACATTTGCAGGAAAATGGATGGACCTGGAAAATGTAATGTGGAGTGAGATAAATCAGATATGAAAACTTGAATACCATATGTTATCTCTCATCTGAGTGAGGCAGAGTACACACTAAGAGAAAAATAAAGGATACAGGAGACAGGGGATCGGTGTCTTACAGATGGGTCCAGGGGTCCGAGGCTGAGGGGTGAGGACGAGGCCATGGGGAAGTAGGGAGAATGAGGATGTGCCAGGTACAAGGCCCTCATAACCTCAGTCAGTGTGGATGTTATGTGCCACAGACATGAGCTAAAATTGATGATATCAAAAAGAATGAAAGGGGGGAAAGGGGAACTAGAGGAGGGGGGAGGGGAGGGAAGGAGATTAAGGAAAGTAGAAGCTGTATTATGTACATGTGCCAACTCCCCAGGATGACTGTAAAAAGCATGTACTTCATTTTTCCTTCTTTTCTCATAGTTTTTCCTTTCCTTTCTTTCCTTTCCACCATCCCCCACTTCCACTTTGAACCTTTGCTTCCTATTTCACACTATCTATTATACATTTTGGTCTTCATTTACACTTTCAGTTTCTCACACCAGAGAGACTGTTTGGTATTTACACATGTGTGACATATTCATTTCACTGCTTTCATAATTAGTGAGGGAAGGAAGGGGAATGGGAAAAAACAAGAACTAAGATATATCATGTACCAGTACAAATTCTCAATTATGAATAGGATCATAATGTACACCTATGATGTACCAATAAAGCTAATAAAAAGTACTTGTACTGCAAACATAAATAAAATACTAATAAAATAAAAAGTTTAAGGAAAAGATTCCATAGAGATTCTAAATTTCAGTTTTTCCACATTATACATTCATATTTTGAAAATAAAATAGTGACAATAAAAATTGAATAAGGCAGTTATATCATAAGAAAAGTTAATATCTTCACTTACATTTTTATTTATGTATCAACTACACATTTTACCTTATACTCACATTTAGAAGTTTGGAGTTTTCATATGAGGCTTATTAGAAAAGAGACAACAACATTCTGATTAAAATTTACAACCCTGCTCTACCTCAAGTTGTGTAATCATCATGTGTCCTCCAAAAATTATAATTTTCTCTACATTTTGTACTTGGAGGTTTATATTTATTAAGTCAAGTTTATGACTTTGGCATAGAGAATCCAGAATTTGTTCATGTCAGGTGGGAATTTATTTTAGCCCTTTCCTTCCACTAAATTTCTGACGCAGGTGTTTGTCACGTATTAGAAAATAGCCACATCACTGAGAAAGGTGCTCTGTCAGCTTCTCATTAGCCTGAGGAGCCAGAATCTCAGGGAGTGCAAGCTCCAGGCTCTCTGTTTGCTTTGCATGACCAGCTGTGCCAGAGTGAGCCAGTGAGAGCAGGAGGGTCCAGGTGAGAGCCGCTCTCCCACCCAGATAGAAAGCCAGGGAGGACCAGCTCCAGCACTGGACTGGTTAGGAGCAGACTTCCCCTGGAAGTGACTCAGAATCAAACCTCCTCAGTGTCTCTGTGACTGAGCCTCTCATGCATATGGCCAAAGCCAAATGTGCCACACCCTGTAACTCTTCTCTTTGGCAGTTACTTTTCAGTTTTCCAGTATACACAGAAAACTAAAAGGAGCTAACTTAGCCAAACTCATCACTGTATATCTACAATGCTAACACAATTCAAAATGCATAATGTACTCACTATAACACTATTGAGAAAATGTCACATTTAAATTTTATTTTCAAGATTTGTGGCTAAGGAAGATGGGACAAAAAGATTTATAGCTGATAAACTAGAGGAGTCAAAAATGCCCCACCAATGCTGAGTCTCTTTGCTGTTTTGTGACTTCTGACTGCCTGTTAGGCCTCGTGGTCCCTTCACAGGGACAGAGCTCAGAGCCACAGAGCAGAACCATGAGTCAGATTCAGCACCTCCTGACCTGCAAGGGTCATGGACAGGTGGTTGGGCAGCCTTATTTTATACAGCCAAGGCAAACCATTTGTCTACCATTTATTTAATACAGTAAATAATTAAAAGAAGTTTCAATTCTTTAATAGTAAGTTTAATCATTTTAATGTGTACATTTTTATACCATATTAACATTTTTACATATGATCCAATTACTAAACTTAAAAATCTAGAATTCAGCCTGAGATTGTCTTGCCTTTTTAGTTCCAAGATTTTCATCTCCAGATTCCTGCAAGAAAAATGACAGGGGATCCCGAGAGCAAGAAGTCCATCCTTGAATCTGAGCAAACACTTCCCATATATATGGGGGTCATGCTGCAATCTGTTCTATAGCTTACATTATCCTCACTGTCCCCTATGGAAAAACCTGAAAACAACACTGCTGGGGATATCCTTCTATGCCTCATTAGTCCAGGTCACTACTAACCCAATCATGGGCACTCATTGCTAATCCATTTAAAGTGAGTTGAAAAAGAAGTATGAACTGAACAACTAAATTATTTTTATTGTAATGGCCTAGAGATAAGAGAAAACAAACATTTCTTCCAGTAATTGCATTGTCAGACCAACTAAAGAATAGTTTGCAATTTGAGAGGAGAATTTTATGGTGGACCCCAGTCTGGAAACTTAGCAACTTATCAAGGTTCTGTCTGCAAAAAAAAAAAAAGAAGAAAAAATGGCTGGGGATGTAGCTCAGTGCAAAGACTGGGTTCAATCTCCAGTAACAAAAAAGAAAGGAAATAATTATGTGATATTTTCAATATATTCTCTTGTAATCACAATAATCATTATTGCAAAATATTATACCATCAAAATGGTATAAATTTCCATTGTTCATGCTAAAGCACATAAACTTTAATACAGTTTTATGCACAACTATGTGTTTTATATTAAGATTACATATTATAAGAATGAAAACCTGTGTTGATAAACATAGAGTGAATGGAATGTCAAACTTATTTAAGCTGACAATTTGATTTTTAATATTATTTTGGTTAAAAATTAAAAGAATCTCTATCAATAACTTTTATATCTATGTATGGAGATGAAGATGGATAGATAAAACATATTTTCAATTAGTAAATTGAAATGAATATGTGTTTTATCATTTCACTTTTCTATCACCATAATTTTAAAATAGAATGTTGTAAAAAATAGAAGATGAATATAAAAATTAACACCAGGAAAAGTCTGTCTCACATCCCACCTCTGAGTTTCCACCCTTGGCCCACCTGTGACAGTTGGAAAAAAAGCAGCACTCTCAAATGTGTTCCTTGTTCTTTGGGAAATCCTCTTTCCCATGTGGCCTTAGCAACTTCACTCTGGGCTATAATGCTTATATTTGCCTATTTTTATTTTAAAACCTTTCTTTATTTGACCATTTGGAAAAGCTATAATTTCTCTTACATCTCTGTTGTTTATTTTGTACTTTCTGAAACATTTTTAGTTCAATTACATATGTATCACCTTTGGCATTCAGGTATTGGACTAGAGAGATAGACACTCTTTTGTAGAATAAGGGGAAAGTTCTGTGCCATTCCTCTCATGCCTGTTAAGTTCTTTCCTCTCCTCTGCTAGAATTAGACAGGTTTCCATCACTATGACAAAATGTACAAGATAACATGGAGTCAAAGTTTTTCCAGGGTCATGGTTTCAGAGGTCGTGGTCCATGGTTGACTGGCTCCATCACTTCTGGGCCCATGTGGAGGCAGAACATCATGGTGGGAAGTGTGTGGCAGGGCAGAGCTGCTCATTTCATGGTGGCCAGGAAGCAGAAAAAATGCTGCCCAGGCCCCAAAATGACCTCTGGAACACAACTCCACTGTCCTAACTTCCTTACTGACCCTCAGCTCCTACATATTACACCACCTCCAAATCACCACAGGCTGGTGACCTAGCCTTAGCACTTGAGGCTTTGCAGGATGTTTAGAATACCATAACACCTGGAATCAAGGAACATCTGTCAAAAATGTTATTTATTAAGGAATCAGTGTCATACTCTTCCACACTACAGAAATGCAGGTGTTGAAATGCCAGCTCCAAACACCTCCAGGCATCAGAGATCCCTTGTATCTCTTTACTGCCCTGAGCACATAACTCATCACAGCCAGTGGGAGAGCTCCAGCCAACGTGAATTCTGACTCTGCAGTTCCAACCCTGGCTCTGGCAAGAGGCCCCTTGAAACACAATATTTCCCAAAAGCGCCTGCAAAAATTCCAACTTCTCCATAACTAAAAGTGTTTCTGATCACTCTCAGATAGCAGAGAGGTTTAGAAAGTTTTTATTTGACAAAGTTCTTAGGAAACCATGTGTACAGTCAAGCACTTCATATATTTTGAGTTTTTATTCTGGTTAATTATATGTGCAGCATAACATGTTATTTATAACTAATGTTCTTTAAACTATATGAATATTGATATCCAGGCTGATGTATTTGAAAAATATCAGAGTTAGAAACACATTCCAACCCCCTCTAGCTCTGAATTGGTGTGCTGGCAAATTAAATGGGCTCACTCACTATTACTCACCATGTTTTCACGGTGGCCATGTGGATGGTGTCATCATGCTCCCATGCAAATATTATCAGCTCCCGCGAACTCCAGGCCAAACTCTATGACTCACAGCCACCTTTAACCAATGCAGCTACATGGTGAAGTTGAGTTGGCAGAGGTAGGGTTACTGAGTCTTTTAAGGAGCATATGCATGAACAAATAAGATATAGATTACATTTCTCAGAGTAGCAGTGCCATCAGACATTCTCATCAGCAGCATGTGAGAGTTCCAATCCCTGAACATCCTCACCAACACTTGGCATTGCTGAAAGTTTTTGTTTGAGTCCCTCTGCCTCATGGAAGTTTAAATCTGCACTTGCATAACACCATTCATGTTGAAGCAACTTCCCTTGCTCACTTCTGGTCCATTTATCCTATTGATTTGCCCCTTTTTGTGCATGTGTTGTTTTCATTCCTCTTGAATTCCACTGCGAAAATAGATTCTGGACTTAGATCTTTCTCAGAACACAGTTTGCAAATATTTTATTTCAGTCTGTACCCTCTTATTAGATGTTACTGGTATACCTTGATATGGCATAATGATGAGATTCATTTTGGAAAGTTGATATATACCTGTAATGTATCTTAATCAGTTACAATCCCTTGTTGCTCTGTCCCTCCTCCATCCCCTTATTCATCTCCAGCAGTCTATATTCTGGTTTACTCTCTTCCCTACTTTATTTTATTTGTTCATTCATTCATTCATTCATATAAGAGAACACATGATATTTAACTGTCTGTATCAGGCTAATTTCACTAATGTGAGAGTGTCTAGTTCCATCCATTTTCCTGGAAATGACATGATTTCATTCTTTTTTGGCTACTGTGTATATATACTGCATTATCTTTATCCACTATCCATTATTCTGTTCTTGGGCCTCTAAGCTATTTCCACAGTTTGGCCATTGCAAATTGCACTGCTATTCACATGGGTATGCATGCATCACTATAGCACACAGTCCTCAGTCCTTTCAGGAATAAGCCCAAGAGTGCTGTAGCTGGATCCAGTGATGTTCCTCTTAGTCACTGAGGAATCTCCATATTGTTTTTCATGTTGGTTGTAATAGTTTACATTCCAATCAACAGTGTGGAAGGATTCTTTTTTCCCCTCATTCTTCCCAGTGTTCAATTTTGTGTAATTTTAATGATAGCTGTTTTAACTAGGATGAGGTAGAATCTCAATGTAGTTTTCATCAACATTTCTGATGATTAGAGATGTTCAAAGTGCTTTCACATGCTTTTTCCCCACTTCAACTTCTTTTGAGAAGTATGTATTTAGCTTGCTCATTTGTCTGCTAAACTTTGGTTTAATAATATTGTGGGGATTGATTTTTAAGTTCTTTATATGTTCTAGATATTAATCTTCTGTCACAAGAGCAGAGAGCAAAGCTTTTCTCCCATTCAGTGTGATTTCTCTGCACTCTGTTGATTCCTTTGCTATGTAGAAGTGTTTTCTAGCTCAGGGAGAAAAGTTGTTGTTATATTCATTGAAATTTAATTGAATCTTTACTACAGTTTTGGAAATGTCACCATTTTACCATATTTGTTCTGCCTATCTCTAGAAAGGTGATATTTATCCTTTTTCTGATGTCTTTGACATCCATCTTCAGAGTACTGTATGTTTTGTTGTAGAGGTGTTTCACTCCTTTGATTAGGTTATTTCCGGAGTATGTAACTTTATTTGACGTTATTGTGAATGACATTGTTTTCCTGATTTCTTTTTTCAGTGAGTTCATTATTGTTGTATGAAAATGATATTGATTTTTGTGCTTTTTAAAAATTTTATTTTATTTTTTGGTACCGGGGATTGAACTCGGGTCCTTGCACTTGCAAGGCAGGAGGCGAAACCACTGAGCTAAATCCCTGGCCCTTTGTGCTTTTATTTTTGATCTATGTACATTGCTAAATTTGATTATTATTTCTAAGTGAAATTTAGTGGTACATTTTGGGATTTCTAGAGAATCATGTCATCTAAAAATAAAGATAACTTGATTTCTTCTTTCCTCTATATCCCATTTATTTCTTTCTATGTCTAATTTCTGTGGCTCATCTTTTAAATACTGTCTTGAGCAGGAGAAGTGATAGTGGACCTCATTGTCTTCTTCCTAATTTTAGAGCAAAAGCTTTGAGTTTATCCCTGTTTAATAAAACTTTGGCAGTATATTTCCCAGAAATGATTTTAATTATATTGAGATAAGATCCTTCTATATCTACTTTCTTCAGGGGATTTTCTTATCAAGAATGGATTTTGGATTTTGTCAAAGGCATTTTGCTGTCTATTGAGATGATCATATGATTTTTGTCCTAGCTTTTTTATGTGATGTATGACGTTTATTGATTTGTGTATGTTGAAACCATCCCTGCATCCTTGAGATGAACCCTCCTTGGTCATGTCATACAATATGTTTGATAATTTATTGCATTCTATTTTCCAAAATCTTGTTGAAGATTTTTGCTTCTATATCCATTGAAGAGATTGGCCTATAGGTTTTGGTTTGATTGTTTAGTTGTTTGGTTGGTTGGTTGGTTGGTTGGATCCTGGTTTGATTTTGGATTTAGGCTAATACTATCTTCCAGAAATGAATTTGGCTGTACTCCTTCCACCTCTTAATTGAAGATTTTGAGGAATATCAAAATTAGAACTGATTAAAGTTCTTATATAATTCAATACTGAATCTGTCTGAACCTGGTTTTTGCTGAGATGGTAGTATTTATTTTACAACTGTTTCAACTTAGTAGCCTACTATTGGATTATTCAGGGTTTTTATATCTTCTTGGTTGAGATTTGATAATTCATATCTAGGAATCGATCCATTTCTTCTGGATTCAGAAATTTATTGTAGTACAGGATTTCCAAGTAGTAGCTAATAATCTTGGATTTTGGCAAAGTCTGCTAGGCTTTCAGTATTTTTCATTTTTAATTAAATAGATTTAGGTCTTTACTTTCTTTTTTAAGATTGCTGTTTTGATTTGAGTCTACATGTCCCCCCCCAAAGCCTTATGGAGTCATGGGGGGTTGTTTTTCAGAGGTGGCTGGACCTAGAATGTGTGGTGCTGGGATCCAGGATGTGTGATTACTAAATCCCTCAACTGATTGGCTAGACAAACTCCTGGCTAGGATTGAGGGTGTGCTTACTACACCTGCCAGAGAGCTGGTCACCTGAATAAAATATAAAGGATAGAAAAGGGCCAATGTGCTTTCACCTGCCTGCCTCCTGTGGACTATTTATCCTCTGCCATGTCCCTCTGCTATGCCACCCTGCCTTGGGCCCAGCCAACTATGGAATGAAACCTCTACATACTGTGACAAATAAACCTTTCCTCCTTAAACTTTGGGTGCTGTGTATTTTGCCTCAACAACAAGAAAAGTAACTAAGACAATTGGCTAAGAGTTTGTTAATTTGTTTTATTTTTTCAAAGGACCAGATCTTCAATTCAATGATTTGGTCCTATTTTTATAGTCTCAACTTCATTAATGCCTACTCTTGCCTTTATAACTACCTTCCTTGTAATATTTTGGATTGGATTGTTCTTGTTTTTCTGAACCCTGGAGGTGTGTCATTAGGTTATATAGTCTGTTTTTCTTTTATTTTCTTTTTTGGGGGGGGCGGTACTGGGGATCAAACTCGGGTCCTTGCACTTTTGAGACAGGCAGCATAACCACTGAGCTAAATCCCTGGCCCTGTTGTCTCTTTTTTCTTATGTGGCTAATTTTTATTTCCTTACTGACCAGGTTATTCATGGTGAGTATGTTGTCTAATTTACATCTATATGTATGAATTCTGTGGTTGCTTTTGCAATTAATTTCAGGTTCATTGCATTATGATCTAATGAGATACTTGAAATAATTGGAGTAGTTTCCATTTACTTAGTAATGCTTTATTGTTAGATGGGGTCTATTTTATAGAACATTATATATTCTGCTGAGAACAAAGTCTATTCTGTTGTTAGTTGCAACACACTGTATATATATCAATTAAGTCCATTTATTCAAAGGGTTGTTTCAACTTTGGTATCCATTGATTTTTACTCCACTTGATCTGTCTGATTGTGGCAATGGTATGTTGAGATTCCCCACAATAGATGTATTGATGCTTATCTGATCTTTCACATCCAGTAGTGCTTGTTTTATGAAGTTGGGTGCACTGCTGTTTGATATATACCTGGTTTCAGTTGTTATCTCTTTATTTTGAATTGTTCCTTTAACTAATAGGTAATGACCTTCTTCACCTCTTCTGACCAGTTTTGGCTTTATGTTCACTTCCTCTGAAAATAGAACAGGTACTCCTACTGGTTTTGGTGTTCCTTGTCATGGGATATTGTTCTCCATCATTTGATTTTTAATATGTGAATTTATTTTGGGTTTAAATGTGTTTCTTTTATGCAGCATTAAATTGGATTTGTTTCTTGATCCATTCTGTCAATCTATGTCTTTTGATAAGGAAAGTGAGCCCATTCTCATTGAGAGTTAATATTGAAAGGTGTTGAGATATTATTGTCATTCCTTTGTTTTACTGTTGCTGAAACTCTTCCCCACCACATTTAACATAACTCCTGACCCTGCCTTGTTTTTTTTTTTTTCATTCCATTAGACATTTTGTTTTTCATTCTGTTAGACATTTTTGTCATCACCAGCTTTATAGTCTCTTTCCAGGAGATAGTTGAAAAGTTTTGTAGTACTTGTTTGGTGGTCATGAAGATTTAAGATGGTCTCTGTCATGGAAATACCTTATTTCTCCATGTATTTTGAAAGATATGTTGTGCAATATACCATAGTAGGTTGGAAAGTTTTTTTAAAGAGATTAAAACTCTTCACTTCAAGCTCTCCTGGGCTTTAAAGTATTTGTTCAGAAGCCAGATATAATTCTAACTTTATAGGTGACTTGCTGCTTTTCTCTAACAGGTTTTAAGATTCAGTCCTTATGTTGGAATTCAGGGCTTTTACCTATGATGTGTCTTCAGTAGGTGCTTTTCTGATTATGGCTATTTTGGGCCATACAAGCCTTACATACCTGTATGCTCATTTTTCCCATATTTGGAAAATGTTCTGCTATTATTTCTGTAAATAGGTTTTCTATGATTTTTGTGCCATCTTCTGACTTTTTAGTATTCAAATTAATCTTAGATTAATCCTATTTGCATCATGTAGCTGTTGCTGTATCCAGTTTTCATGTTCTTTTGATTTTAAGGTGTCTCTGAACAATTGCTTCCCAACAACAGACCTCTTTAATAGTCTTCACACTCTGTCCTCACAGTGGTCACTTCTGCTGCCAATAATTTAAATAGCATTTTAGTTTCCTGAATTTCTCTTTGGTACATCATCACAGACTATAATTCTTTGTTATAGTGGCCATTCATGTTTTGTCTTTTTGTTTAACTCAGCTAGCATTTATTGGTGTCTTCTGTAAACCCAGTTATCATTTCATTTGTTACATCCGTTATTTGTTCAGTTATAACCTCTTTGAGCTTTGCCATGTTATTTATAATTTTGACACCTCTGTACCTTTTATACAAATTGTCTGTGGCTGTGATTTTCAACCTTCAGTGCCCTCTGCATTTCCTTCAGGACAGTTGGAGGCATTTGTTGCCTTGTCTTCTCATGTTCCTAACATTTTTGGGGGATAGGGTTTCTGTGGGTTTGTGTGGAAGTCATGCAGGTGTTGGTGTGAGTGTGTGTGTGTGTGCTCTGGTTTGTGGGTTGATCATTTTGGAAGACACTGTCACTAGTACTGACACTTCTTTAGTTAGCAGTATCTGCTTTTCAGTGAGGCATTATGGTAGTGGCTAACTGTAGGCCTGTGAATCACACAAGATTCACTTGCCTGAATTTGGGGGGAAGCAGGATGTATTTGGCCCACCACCTAGTTTTCCAGACCACAGTATTGTTATTGCTACAATAAGCAGTCTGGATTGGGGCATAAAAACCTAATTAATAGTGAAAACTATGACACCTTAACAACATCAATACAATCAGCCACAATAATACCAACAAAGACAAACTGTAGATTGACATACCCTTTTAAGTAATTTACTGATAATTATAAAAAAAGATTTATAATCATAGTTAAACACCAAGACAAACCAAATATTGGCACACAGTAAATAGTTGCTAAGTTGAACAATGGTAACTATACTAACAATAGAACAGCATTCAATAGCCATAATAGAGTTATCTAATTATATAAAGACTCAAACTTTTTAATACTCTCCAGTTCCTTAATTTCTTTCACCCAGTCACTATGGAAAGGTTCCAATGAAAACCATGAAGTGGAGTTGTTTTATAGTTGCTCTGTGGCTCAGTCTCAATTCCTTCCAAAATGATCTGGTTAAATATACTTGGCAGCCACTTTTGTTGTAAAACCCCACACTGTTTTTGTACTTTATGATAGCTGTGAACTTCTCTTAGGGTGAGCACTGCTACTCCAGGGCATTATTTCTCCTTGGAGTTGCTGACTTTCTGGGGCATTGACCGTATCCATGATCAGGTCATTTGGTTGATTGACACCTCTTCTCCCCAATGTCAAGAGAAACAAATACAGGCTGGGCTTGGAGTTGGTGGGTGGCCACAGCTGGCATATGGAATCCATGAGCAAGAATTTGACCTTTACTTGTTTTTAGGACTGTGAAATTTGCATCAATATGTCATTTACTTGGGCCTTCTCCATTTTTCTCATGTATGCACCTACAACAATAAACTTTTCTCTTAGTACTGATTTTGTGTCTTATAGATTTTGAAAAGTAATTATTTCTTAATTTTCTTCAAAATCCCATTAATCTGTTAAGAGTTCATCATTAATCCTCTTATGTTTGCTCAGTTGCTATAGTCTTCTTTACTGTTGATGTGGAGTTTCATTTTGACAGGATGAATGACATTCTTTTTTCCTATTTTTTTAATTTTGAGACTTAATGGCCAAAAGTATGCTCTCTTTTGTAGAAGGTTCTATGGCATGTTGAAGTGAAAATGTACTCTGCTAACACTGAACAGAAATTCTGTATCTATCAGTGAGTACATTTGATCCTTGGAATAGTTTAGTCTAGATGGTTATTTCAGAAGTTTTGTCTCTGTGATCTATGTATTTGTGATAAGGAACTGTGGATGTACCCCACTTTAATGTCAAATAATATTGATTTTATGAAGTGGGTATGTAAAAGCTCAATGCATATGCATTTATGATTTTTATCCCTTCTTGGAGAAATCTTACAATTACTAGTACTTGATGGCCTTCTTTGTCTCTTCTGACCAGTTTTCAGTTGAAATCTACTTTGCTAGATATGAACGTAAACATTTCTGCATGCTTTAGTGCTCTAGTAGCTTAGAGTATTATTTTTATCCTTAAACCTTGAGTTTCTGTATGTCTTTAAAGATGAGGTGTGTTTATTCCAGAGCACATAAGGATGAGTAATTTTTTAAATCCTGGCTTCTAATCCATGTCTTTTAATTGCAGAGCAGAGACAACCTATATTGATATCATTAAAAGCAGTGGACTAATTCTTGTCATTTTGGATTTTTCTGGTATTTCATTTCTTTCTATTGCTTATTCATGTCTCCTTTTCAGTGAGCTTTGCACTTTTCCTCTTGCACTGTGTGACAATGACATCTCAGAGGATGAAAGATTGCTCAGAGTCGAAGATCACCTTATATTCTGAGAGGCCAAAAAGGACTAGTTTAGCAAGACACATCAGCATGAGACAGTCTCATAAAATCCATGCCAAGCTGAGAAACTCCTGGCCTTTCATTTACAACCCAAGGATGTGAGAACAAAGGTGCAGAAGAAAAACATCCATATAGGAGTTTTGGTCAGGAAAAAGGGAAGGAAGTGTATGGTCTGTTATGTGATGCATGTGGACATAGGTTGAGCAAGCTTATTAGGACCCAAGAAGCACAATAGCTGGGAAAAATCTCTAAGAACAACTTGATACTGCCGCTGCCTGCAGATTTGCTGTAATCTTTAATCCTGCACTCTAGGAGCCTTGGGCTATTGCTCCAAGGGTCCTTTGATCTTTACTTTCATTCCAATCATTCCTCCAGCCAGTGTCTCCACACGTTTCCCCTTTTCTCTGATTGAGCAGAGGAGATTGTTTACAGGACAGAGCAATATTGGGCTTCATGTAGAAATGTCATCAGGGCTTCTGCACAGAGGGTCCATTGGGACACATTTCGGAACACTCTTAGAACTTCAAGAAAAAGCAGAATAAACAATTACTCCAATTATTATAAGAACTCAAATGCAATGTTGAGGCCAGAGAAACACTTTTCAAGGCTAAACTGGTAGGTAATATTATTGCAATGATCTAAAATAAGGTTGCAATTATCTTTCAAATTTGATGGGGAAATTAGATACTTCCATGAAAAAGAGCACCTGAGAAATTTCATGAACACAGAACCCACACTACAAGCAATTCTAAACAATATCCTAGAAAAAGATAATGAAGGTCACCATGATGCCCAACATAGGGAAACCACCAGGCAAGGTAAGACATTAAAGGAAAAGGGGGAAAAAAGATATAAAAGAGCCAACAAAAGTAAAACATCATGACAAGGATGGATCAATATCTATCTATTATAACCATCAATGTTAATGGCCTCAATTCACCAAACAAACAAACAAAAAGACTGCAGAGTGGATTAAGAAGCAAAATCCAACAATATGCTATATACAAGAAACACACCTAACTCAAAAAGAAACCCATAGACTAAAAATAAAAGGATGGAAAACAGTTCTCCATGCCACAGGAACCCAGAAAAAAAGCAGGAGTAGCAATCTGATTTTCAAACAAAGTAGATTTTAAACAAAAACTAATTGAGAGAGACAAAGATGATCACTACACCCTTGTGAAGGGAACAATCCAAGAGGAAGAGATGTCAGTCCTAAAACTATCCACCATATATGAATGCCCCCAACTATACAAAACAAATATTAATGGACATGAAAAACCAAATAAACATTAACACAATTGTAATGTGGGAACTCAATACCCCACTATCACAAATAGACAGACCAACTAGACAAAAAGTTAAAAAAGAAATTCTAGAACTGAACCAAGTTATTGAACAAATGGACTTAATAGATGTTTACAGAGTGTTCCACCCCACAAAATCGGAATACACATTCTTTTTGGCTGCACACAGGGCATTCTCTAGAATAGACCACATGCTAGCTCATGGAACATGTCTAAGTAAATGCAAAAGAATTGAAGTTACCCCCTGTATTTTATCAGACCATATTGCAATAAAATTGGAGATCAATAACATAAGAAACTGCAAACCCCCCACAAACACATGGAAACTGAAAAATACCCTCTTGAACAACCAAGGGCCACAGAACAAATTAAAGAAGAAATTAAACAATTTCTATAAATAAATGAAAATGCCACTACAACATACAGGAATATGTGAGACACAAGGGACATAGTTCTACATGGGAAAATCGTAGCAATGAACACCCATATAAGGAAAACAGAGAAAACTCAGATAAATAACCTAATGCAGAACCTCAAGCTGCTAGAAAAAGAAGAGAATAACAAACCCACAGCTCGTACAAGAGAGGAAATTACAAAGATCAGAGCAGAAATCAATGCAATGGAGACTAAGAGAATAATACAAAAAATCAATGAAACAAAGAGTTGGTTTTTTGAAAGAATAAGTAAAATCAATAAACCCTTAGCCAACCTTATCAAAAAAAGGAAAGAAAAAGTGGAAATACATGCAATTAAGAATGAAAAAGGTGAAGTCACAACAAATCCAATGCAAATCCAGAGGAGCATTAATATCTACTTTGAGAACCTGTACTCTAATAAAATGGAAAACACAGAAGAAATGGGGAGATTCTGGGATACATATGAATTACCAAAGTTAAATCAAGATATAGAAATTCTAAACACCCTAATTACAATGAGGGAAATTAAAAATGTAATAAAAAACTTAACAATGAATAAAATCCCAGGTTCTGATGGCTTCAGTGCTGAATTCTACAAGACATTTAAAGAATTATTGCCATTTCCCTTTAAGCTCATCAAGGAAATTGAAAGAGAAGCAATAATTCTAAATTCATTCCTGGAAGCAATTATTGCTTTAATTCCAAAAACCAGGGAAAGACACCACCGAAAAAGAGAACTACAGGCCAATCTCCTGAATGAACATAGATGCAAAAATCCTCATCAAGATACTGGCAAACAATATAGAGGGTCATCAAGAAGGTCATACACCCTGACCAAGTTGGATTTATCCCAGAGATGCAAGGTTGGTTCAACATCCGTAAATGAGTAAATGTAATACACTATATTAACAGAGTCAAGGACAAAAACCATATGATCATCACAATAGATGCAGAAAAGCCATTTGACAAAATCCAGTCTCCTTCATGACAAAAACTCTACAGAAAATTGCAATAGAAGGTCTTTATCTCAATCTGATTAAGGCTATCTATGAAATACCAACAGCCAACATCATGCTAAATGGTCAAAAAATGAAAATGTTCATGTTAAAATCAGGAACAAGGCAAGGATGCCCACTATCACCACTCCTGTTCAATATAGTTCTGGAAACATTAGCCACAGCACTTACACAAGAGAAGGAAATAAAAGGAATAAAAATAGGAAAGGAAGAATTTAAAAAGTCATTATTTGCTGATGATATGATACTTTACATAGAAGACCCAAAAAACTCAGCGAAAAGACTTCTAGACTTAGGTGACAGATTCAGTAGAGTAGCTGGATACAAAGTTAACACTCAAAAAACAATTGCCTTCTTGTACACAAAGAACAGACTCACTGAGAGAGAAACAATTTATTTTACAATAGTATCCAACAAAATGAAATATCTAGGAGTCAATCTAACAAAAGAAGCAAAAGACCTACACTGAAAACTACAGCACCTGAAAAAGGAGATCCAGCAGGATATAAGAAATTGGAAAGACAGCCCCTGTTCCTGGGTAGGAAGAACAAATATAGTGAAAATGGCCATACTTCCAAAACTACTATATAGATTTAATGCACTGCTGATTGAAATTCCAACAATATACTACACAGAACTAGAGAAAATAATCCAAAAATTCATTTGGAAACAGAAGAAACTCAGAATAGCAAAAGCAATTCTGGGCAACAGAGACATGGCTGGGGGTATCACAATCCCCAACTTGAAACTATACTACAAAGCTACTGTGATAAAAACAGCATGGCACTGGCAAAGAAACAGACTTGAGGTTCAGTGGAATAGATTAGAAGATACAGAAGCAACTCCAGACATACTCAGCCACCTCATCTTTGAAAAAGGGCCAAACACCATCATTGGAGGAAAGATAGCCTATTTAATAAACAGTGTTGGAAAAACTGGATTTCAGCCTGCCAAAGATTAAAACTAGACCCATATCTATCACCTTGCACTTAACTAAGATCGAAGTGGATTAAAGACTTAAATATTAAGACAGAAACACTAAACCTGATGGAAGATAAGTTAGGTAGAACACTTGATGATATTGGCATAGGAAAAGACTTCATGAACAAAACCTCAGTAGCACAAGAACTAGCAGAAAGAATCAACAACTGGGATCTCATCTTATTTAAAAGCTTCTGCACTGAAAAAGAAACCACCAACAGAGCTAACAGAAAACCTAAAATGTGCACAAAAAATTACCAGCTGTACCTCGGACAAAGGACTACTACCTAGAATATACAAATCATTGAAAAAAATCAGGCCTGAATTCAAATACCTAATTCAAGAATGGGCATCTGAAATGAACAGACATTTCTCAGACAAAGAAGTAAAAGCAGCAAACAAATATATGAAAAAATGTTCAACATCACTGGTCATTCAAGAGATGCAGATGAAAACAACAATGAGATTCCACCTTACCCCAGAAAGAATGGCTGCTATCAAGAAATCAACAAATATCAAATGCTAGCAGGTGTGTGGGGAAAGAGGAACCCTTCTCCGTTGCTGGTGGGAGTGTAGACTGGTGCGACCACTGTGGAAATCAGTATGGAGATACTTCAGAGAACTTGGACTAGAGGTCCCATTTGACCCAGCTATTCCCCTACTGGGTATCTTCCCAAAAGAATTAAAAGAATCATACCACAGTGATATATGTGCACCCATGTTCATAGCAGCTCAGTTTATGATAGGTAAAGCTTGGAAGCATCCTAGGTGCCCATCAACTGGAAACTGGATAAAGAAAATGTGGATTTTTTTTACAAAATGGAGTACTACTCAGCCATAAAAAGGGGAAATTAGAGACATTTATAGCTAAGTGGATGCACATTGAGGAGATACTCTTAAGTGAAATAAATAGGACACACATGAATAAATACTGAATAGTTTCACTAGTGTGAGAAAATGATAGTGTAAACAAACATTAAAATGATTAAAATGAATAATTGAAAATTTAAAATAGGATAATGGTCCAAAGACGAAGGGGTGAAGGGAGGGGATGGGGAAAGGAAAGGAGGGAAAGGAAAAACTAAGAGAAAGGAAAACAAAATGTAAATGATGTATGTGTAAATAAGGAAGGGAGGAGGGGGTGGAGGGCGCACACGTGATGGGGAAAAATAAGAACCAAATACATTATGTACAGGTACAAAAACCCAGTGATAAATGTAAATGAATTGTATACCTAAAATGTACCAATAAAAGAACTTTGAAAGAAAATTTTTAAAGTTCATGAAGGCCATAAGAGAGACTATATTTGTTAAAGTATATTTCTTTTTTTTTTCCGTAAAATTTTTCATTGCTACATTTTGGGTATGCAATACAGTTACATTCATCATTGGGATCTTGTACCATTACATGAGTCTCTTGGTTCTTTTTTTTCCCCTTCCCTTGCCCTCCCTTCACCCCCTCCACCCTTTCCTACTTACAAAGACCTTGTTTCCATTTTTTTACTCTTCTCACATTTTTTCCTTTCCCTTTATTTCCTTCCCATACCCCTCCTAATTCCCCTGCTCTTTTAGATCTTTTCTTCCTGTTGCACAATATCAGTTATACATTTTTTAAATTACAATATCAAGATCTAGGAGACATTACCACAGATTTTACAGAATTTAAAATGATATAGAAAGCATATTACAAAATCTTTTTTGAAATAAATTTGACAACTTCTAAGAAGTAACATAGAAGACAAATCAATGAAACTAACTCTGGAGGAAATATAAAATTTGAATAGCACCTATTATAGAAAGTATATTCCTAGCTTGAAAACCTACCTATATGGCAACAGCAGGCACATAAACATTTCAACTGATAAATTATATCAAATAATTAAAGCAGAACAAAGAAGGAACACTTCTCCCCTCATTTTAGGAACTCAACATTGTTCTAATCCTAAAATTGCATAAAGATAATAGAAGAAAAAAGTATGAACATAGATAGAAATTGGTTTGACAAAACAAACTCTTAGAAATCAGATATGGAAGTATGTAGAAAGTGGTTTTGTTATAGGGATGGCAGTGTTGGTTCAGCATTGGAAGATCCACCCCCAAAAGTCATCATTTTAACAGAGGAAAGGAAAAAGCCATATGATCCTGTCACTAGTTGGAGAAAAAGTATTGGACTAAATTCTACAGCTGTTCATGGTAAAAGCTATCAGGAGACTAGAAGAGAAGAACAGAAACTTCTCAACAGATGAAAGACATGTACTCCATACTTCCAATTAAAACTCCTTCTATGAATGGAGACGATACAATGCTTTCTCCCTAAAGTGGGGAACAAGGGCATATATGCCTACTCTTCATCTGTCCATTAGACTTTGAAACATAGGCCTAAACCAAAATAGTCTGGCAATAAAATGACACAACTAGGATAGGATTGGCATGGCAGAAGCAAAATCTTTATATGTAGATGAAATGATTATCTACAGAGAAAATACTAAGAAATCTCTAGGAGACCCTAGAACTTGCACTTGAATTTACCAGGATTAGAAAACACAAGAAATATATAAAAATTCAGGTCTGTGTATACTTGCTATAAATGAAGAACTGGATATTGAAATTTAAAAGTTATGTAGGAGTACAAAGGAAAGAAAAGTCAAAAACAAAAACAGTGTTGGAAGACGTTTAGCACCCAATTTTAAGACTTCTTCTAAAGCTAGAGTAATTGAGGCAGTGTTGGTGTAAGGAAAGACATATAGATCATTTGAATAAAACAGAGAATCTAGAAATAGAACCACACATATATGGTCCACTGATTTTTGAAAGATTATTTAACATTAGCATTTTATAGAATATAAACTCGATTCAAGAGCCAAGGAAGAGACAGTGTCTTCAGCAAATGGCACTAGAACACCTGGTATTTGTATATAAAAAATTAACCTGAACCCATTTTTTCCATACATGAAAATAACTTGAAGGAATCTATGAACCTAAATAAGAAAGCCTAAAAGTATAAAACTTTAAGAAGAAATAATAAGGGAAAATATTTATGAATCCAAGGTAGGCAAGAACTACCTAGGATACAAAAACCATGATGTATAAAAAAAATGATGAGATTCCATCAAAATTTAGAACTTTAAATGACATCATTAAAATGAAAAGTAGTCCTTAAACAGACCATATTTACAATGCACATAACCTATGAGGAGAATATATAAAGAATTCTTAGAGCTCATTAATAGACAACCCAATTAAAATGTAGACATAAGAAGATGATAAATAGCCAGTATAGCACAAGGAATGGTGTGCAATTCTAGAATCAGAAAAATGCTAATCAGTACAACAATAAGATTGAATTATACACTCATTAGGGAGATGAAGTCAAAAGTTTTAAAAGCCTTGTCATGACTTTTTCTTTTTATTTGATTCTCCCCCTTTGCGTTTAATTTGTCACTCCCAATGGATTCATTCTGCTGGGTTTCCTGGGGTTGTGATCCTCATTGTCTTTTCCTAGGGTATTGTCTACAATTTTTTGGAGTGCTGGTTTGGTATTCATGAAGTTCCTGAGGTGCTCTTTATCATGAAAGTATCTTATTTCTCCATCAATTTTGATAGATAGTCTTGCAGAGTACGTCCTTCTGGGTTGGAGGCTGTTTTCCTTTAGGGCTTGAAATACATCACTCCAAGCTCTTCTTGCCTTGAGGGTTTGCACTGAGAAGTCTGCTGTGATTCTGATGGGCTTTCCTTTGTATATGATTTGTTTCTTTAATCTCACTGCTTGTAGAATTTTATTCTCCTGCTGGATTTCTGGAAGTCTAACTATTATGTGCCTATGTGTAGATTTATTTTTGATTAAGGTTAGCTGGAGTCCTATATGCCTCACTTATCTGTATGTCAAGTTCTTTTCCCCTCCTTGGGAAGTTTTTTGCCATCACTTCTGTGAAGAGTTTTTTATGTCATCTGCACTCTCTCCTCTTTCTTCATTGACTCCAATCAGTCTTATGTTATTCTTCTTTGCATCATCTAGCAGCTGCTGGATTGATTTCTTGTGTTCCCTTACAATTTTAAAGCAATTTTTCTTTTCCTGGTCACTAATTCCAATCTTATCTTCTATATGTGAAATTCTATCCTCACATTGGTTCATTCTGCTGTGGAGACTTTTGATGGAGTTTTTAATCTCTTGGAAATCTGTTTGTATCTGTTTTATGGATTCCATTTTTTTCCTATGTTGGGATTCCATCATGATCCTCAGATCCTCTATTTTTTTAATCTGTGTCCTCTCTAGATTTATTAATCATGTCTTGCACCATGAGCAAAATCTTTGCTGTTATCTGAGTAATTATTTCTGATTTCATTTTTCCCAGACCCTCTTTTGTTGCCAGTTCAGAGATTCCAGGTTGTTATCAGACTGTTTCATCTCGTTTCCCTTTGGAGTTGCTGTAGGTGATCTGGAAGTCTGTTTTTGAGGCTTGTTTATGTATCTTCCCATTTCCACGTGGGAGGGGGTTGCTTCTGGCACCCACGTGCCTCACCTTCTGTGCCCTAGGAGCTTGGGATGGCAACAGGGGAGCTTCCTTCCAGGTGCTGGGACCAGCTGAGGTTCACTGCCCTAGGAGCCTGGGATGGAGGTGGGGAGCTTCCTTCTGGGTTGCGGGACTGGCTCACTTTCTTGGCCCTAGGAGCCTGGGATGGTAGTGGGGGAGCTTCCTTCTGGGTGCTGGGACTGGTTGAGCTTCACTGCCCTAGGAGCCTGGGATGGAGGTGGGGAGCTTCCTTCCTGGTCTAAAAGTATATTTCATTGAGCACTTAAGCCTTCATAGAGGAAATCATGAGAAACTAATATTATGAAAATTTCCTGAGCAATAACCTGCATGTAAAGATATTTTCTTATCATGAACCATCTAGATGAATTAAGGTTCATATAATGCAGCCCAATCTCCTACAAACACTTTATGAACACTTTAAATCAAGGGAATTTTTAGTATTTTTTAAGAATAATATAAGATGTATTTCCTTGCAAAAAAATAAAATAAAATAAGGTATGAAGCCTCCATTTGAAGTTTCTGAAATTGAACTTGTATTCAGCCACAGAGATTAGTAATGTCTCTTTCCTGATTTGTAAAAAAGCACCATGGTGGTACTGGAACTCCTCCCAATATACAGATTGAAAAAAAGGAACAGATTGCAAAAACTGATTGAAAAAAAGGTATGTGCAATTTGCACAAATTGAGCATAACCCAGCCCCATAACTAAGTCAATTAAATCCATAGGTCTTGGTGTTTGCTGAGACAGATGACAGGTGCCTCAAGGCCACCAAGTCTTTGTAGAATGTCTTTGTCAGTAATACTTGGAGTCAGTAGTTCTGAGGTAATATTCTGTAAATAGCCATTCATTGTCTGAGCAATTCATATAGAATGAGTCAAGGCAACTGATGCCATAGCCATAGTAGCAGTTAACATAGAAGCAATAATAGTTGCAATCAAAATGCCTAGAAAGTTAATTTGTCAGTTGGTGGGGTGCCAAGATTGGATTCATTTTCTATGTACCATCATAGGAAGAATGTTTAATTCAAAGATATGAAAATTATTCATATGCTGTTGGAGCTGGAAAGGAATACAAAAACCAGTATTGATAACATTGGTAGCAATGCATAATGGAAACATTTTTTTCCAGGAAATAACATGTGTGGGGCAACAGATGATGACCATTGGAATAGGAAAACTGTCTATCATCCCTCCCACAGTCTCTTAAGCAGCCAGGAGGTGGAAGCTAAACTCTGACTGTATTATAGATGTCATTTTTTTAAAGTGGTTTTGGATCTCCCTATGTAACTACAACAAAGACAAGTGAGATGAGAATGTGAACCCAATAAATCATACCACTCACATGAAGTGTATATGTCAGTAAGGTCAGAAATATAAGGGATCATTTCATCTTTGTAATTTTGGAATTGTAAGTGATTTATGTCAGCTCTGCAAGAAATGTATTTTTAGAAGTAAAGAGAATTCTCATGTTTTGCAGTATTTGCTCAGCTTCAGGGGTAAGTTATGCTTCCAAGCTGCTGTGAAACCTTCTGAATCACAATTTTTAAAACTTGAAAATAAAATGTGCTTTGTATCATTTTTCCTGTAGGAGGAGTCTTTCTCGTATATTCCATATTTTTATTTTAATAATTGAGTTTTGTGGAGCCCATTGTCTTAATTTATAATAGCTTGTCTTGTGGGGTTTTGAGGATAAACTGACAAAGGATATAACATGCCAGAGTTGCAGGAATGTTCAACAGGAATTGGAAGTATAACCAGGGCAAAATTCTGTTTCGATTTGTGTGTGTAATGCTATTACAGAAAAACATGAAGGTAAAGATATTCCATATTTTTATACTTTCAGCATACAGTAAGGAGGCATATATGTAATCAGAGCAACTAACTATAGAAATGTGAATAGATTTAAATTTTTCAAAAGGGTTATTATGAGTTATGTTTATTTGTTAAATTTTGTTGTCTTTCAATCTGTGTTGTCTCCTGTTTGAAGAAAAGATCTAAACTTCTTCAGAGAGTTGGGACATGTATGAAGCACTTTTTAGCTTTATTACCAATGATGTGTAAGGATTGGACAAGGAATTCATCCCCTTGAGGAAACAAATGATGAGAAACAGGAGCATCATCCAGAGCATTGCCTTCCACTAGAGGGCCAGGAAGGCCAGAGTTAGAGCAAATATGTACAATATAAAAGAGCAAAATGTGTTGCTTCACAAGTTCTTCTACATGTCTAAACATGTCAAAGAGGGTCTCATCATTCCATTAAGCATTGGTAGAATCTCCATAACATATGCTGAATCAATGAAAATATTCAGGGTTTAATTAGGAAACTGTTAATTTTTAACAATCATGGTTGTCTTAGAAGTTGGATTCCTATAGAATGTTAATGGATAAAAATATAAAGTTTTATAGAGAAAACGATATTAGAGGGAACAAAACATATCAGCATTACAATCTTTATTATATCATTATGACACATAACACTTTTATCTAAACTTGTTATTTTTAATAGAGTGTAATATAAGACAAACCTGTCTATAGAAATTTTAGGTGACATTGTTTGGACTGTACAGTGTTTGAGCATGTATGTAACATATATATGACATACACATAACAATTACATAAGTATAACCCTGAAAAAATGTTAGCATTTTTTGGCAGGCTGTCTCATGTTGGATTGACATATGTATTTTATCACAAATGCTTGGAAAACAATTAAGGTTAAGCAAGATATTTGAGGCTAAACATTTACCACCATAAATGATTATAGCATGGAAGTCACCAGTATGATGAGAAGGTTTTAGTTTTATATCTTTGAAAACATGCACATTTGGGGAACATAAATATATTTAATATACTCTGAAGTCAGCAGTAATGAGTGCCACAAGCCAGATCAGAACTGCGCAAGGATGCAGTTTTGCCCTGCTTCTGTCATTGACCAGTCCAGGTGCCTGTGCTAGTCATGCAGAAAAGCTCGTGTTTAGTATTAATCTCAGAAAGGAGTTGTACCCTTTGTCTGAAAAAGCAAGACAAGGAAGGAATGGACTGATGACAGTCAGGGTTTTAGCTTTCTAATCATCCCTGAGCAACAGAGCTTTAAGAAGAAACAAAACCAACAAGAGCAAAAGCTCAAAAGAACTAAGCAGACATATTCTTTCTATAAATTGACTCCTCTATGAACTTTTTCTCAACACATTGGACCTTCTAGGTTTGTTGGAATTCCTGGCTTCCTTTCCTGGAAAGAAAAATAAATCATCTCACATAAAATACCCCTCTATTTATATTATAGCTCTCTTCATATTTACTTTTTATCATATTTATCATAATCTATCCATGACAAACCTTGAAAAGGCCTTATAAAATTTAAAGTTGTTGTTCCCTCTCCCTCTCCTTTTGGTCTCAGAATGTTGTATTTTAAATTTGACTGTATGTAAAAAATATCCAAGCAACCTTGAATAATTTTCTTATATTCATTAAAACATCAAAAGAGCTAATTAAACCTATAATCGTAGTCTAAGAATTTACAATGCAAGAAATATTTTAAGTATATCAATTAAATAAAAATGCTAACTCAAATTGGAATCCAAGATTGAATTTATCAATTAGCTAAGATTTGAAAGAATGGGCTCTAGCACATGTAGGAAATGGTATTTATGTCCAGGAGACCATCTGGAGCAATATACCAATAATATTTTTTCCCGCCCTTTATTTGTTTTCCTAATTTTATTTTTTATTTTCAGTTGATTTCCATTGTTGAGTTTCTCATCATGCCCTTTAAAATTGTGTTCTTCCTCTGCATATGTAACCTTCAAATAGGATAACTCAGTTATATATTTGACTCCCAAAAATGTTCAGACCTCCAAAAGCTGTACTTATAGCTCAATTTTCTACTTTGGCTCCTGCACTACATTGTCTAATCACTTCAGGTGTCAGTATTATCTCTCTGTGCATCAGTTTTGTGCTCCTTAGAACAACACTCTTGGTGCTCTACAATTTCTGTGTGGAGACAGAATCTCTAGGTAGAGTAGGCCATCCAAAAATGGGGGGGAATCAGGAGAAAAAAATTTCCCAGGTCCTAGTCCATGTAGGTACAAAATATTGGCAGAAATATATTTAATTATTCAGACCCAAGTTGGACTCCAGTGGCAGAAAAAGTGAGACTTTAATTTATACTCTTAGAAGAGTTCTGCCCATACATAGCAACAGGCATGATGGAGTTGACAAGCAGTAGGTTGTTATTTTAAATTCATAAAAGTTCCTTCTCTATTGTACAAATTTGGATTCATTTTCATGTTTATGTCTTCAATATACAAGAGAAAACTGAAATTATTGCATACAAGACAATAAGTAGAGTATATATTTATAAAACCAATTTGTTTGTTTGTTTGTTTTTTGTATTAAATTCTTTTATTGGTACATTGTAGGTGTACAACACAATTACATTTCTCATTGGGAATTGTACCTTTACATAAAGCATCTTGGTTCGTATTTTTTCCCCATTCATAGCCCTCCCTTCACACCCTCAACCCTTCCCTATTTACAAAGACTTTATTTCCATTTTATCCATTTCTCATCATTTTTCTTTCCCTTCTTTCCTTTAACCTGCCCCTCCCACTACTCCTACCCCTTTGGACCTTTTCTTCCTCTTTTACATTATTGATTATTCATTCTAATCATTGGTACATTTTAGGTATACAATATAATGACATTCATCATTGGAAATTTGCACCATTACATAGCCTCTCTTGGTTCTTATTTTTCACCCTTGCCCAGCCCTCCCTTCAACCCCTCCAGTCCTCCCTATTTACAAAGATTTTGTTCCTATTTTTCCATTTTCTTATATTAATCCCATTCCCTTCTATCCTTTCCCCTAGCCCTCCCACTTCCTTCCCTTTTGCCCCTTTTCTTCCTATTTCACATTACCTATTATACATTAAGTCCTTATTTACACTTTCAGTTTCTCACACCATAGAAACTATTCAGTATTTATACATGTGTGTCCTATTTATTTCACTTAAGAGAATCACCTCCATGTTCATCCACTTAGCTATAAATGTCTCTAATTTCTCATTTTTTTATGGCTGAGTAGTACTCCATTTTATTGAAAAACAACATTTTCTTTATCCAGTCTCCAGTTGATGGGCATTTGGGCTGTTTCCAAGTTTTAGCTATTACAAACTGTGCTGCTTTGAACAGGGGTGCACATATATCACTGTGGTATGATTCTTTTAATTCTTTGGGGAAGATCCCCAGCAGTGGAATAGCGGAGTCAAATGGGATTTCCAGTCCTAGCTCTTTGAGGTATCTCCATACTGATTTCCACATTGGTTGCACCAGTATACACTCCCACCAGCCATGAAGCAGATTAGAAGATGCAGAAACAATGCCAGACACACTCAGCCATCTCATCTTTGATAAAGGAGCCAAATACCCTCAATGGAGGAAAGATAGCCTCATTAATAAATGGTGCTAGAAAAATTGGGCTTCAACTTGCCAAAGATTAAAACTAGACCTGTATCTCTCACCATGCACTAAACTAAAATCAAAATGGATTAAAGATCTCAATATTAAAATAGAAACTCTGAACCAGTTGGAACAGAGGTTAGGTAGAACCCTTGAAGACATCAGTGTAGGAAAAGATTTTATGAACAAAACCTCGGTTGCCTGTGAACTAGCACAAACAATCAGCAAGTGGGATCTCTTCTTATTAAAAGGCTTCTGCACAGCAAGAGAAACCACCAGCAGTGTGAAGAGACAACCCACAATGTGGGAAAAAATCTTCACCTGCTCTTCCTCAGACAAAGGTCTACTATCTCAAATCTATAAAGAACTTAAAAAAATCAGACCTCCCAAATTTAAAGACCCAATCAAAAAATGGGCATCTGAAATGAACAGACATTTCTCAGACAAAGAAGTAGAAATAGCAAATAGATACATGAAAAAATGTTCAACATCACTGTTCATTTGAGAGATGCAAATGAAAACAACACTGAGATTCCACTTCACTCTAGAAAGAATGCCTACTATCCTAAAATCAACCAATAACAAATGCTGGCAGGGCTGTGGGGAAAGAGGAACCCTATAAAACCAATTTTAGTATGAGTGTGATAGGCTAACTCTATGCAAACATGCCGTAAATCTTAAATACATTTTACCTATATTAATTGATCTAGTTTCCCCAATGTTAACCTATGTGACCCATAAGCATTTGAATAAGGTCTTGTCTGAAATCTTACATAAACAATATCCCATGGAAATCTCAAGAGTCAAAAAAAGAAAAATTGTTGTGTTCAAACAGAGCAGCTGCAGGTTTTGAAGCCAGTTATTAGATTGAACAGACAGACAAACACACACAACACCTAAACACACACAACACAGATGCATTTAAGGTAGTGTGCACACTCAGATATACTGGTCATGGTGTCCTTGAGCCTTTGTAAAAATAATGATGAAAGTTCCTTTTGCCTGATGAATTTACCATAATTTAGCATAATTTACTGGCTTTACTTTTATTGTCTTTAGCATATTTTAGGAAAACCAGGTCCAATTGACATACAGTATTGTAACAGTGTACCCCCCTTTTGGCAACATCTTATGGTCCCCTAGGGGGTGTGAAGTAAAACGTGGCTTTCAAAGTTAGTTTTGGGAAAAGAAGGAAGCTTTGTAAATGAGGCTTTCTTTGCTTGAAAAGAGCATATAGGGATCTGGCAGAGGTGCCATGCACAATGATGCACAACTTATACAAGAATTAAAAAACAGCTTAATTTTTGTCCCATGTGTTTGCAATCCTCCACCTCTAGACTTCCTCCAAAGGACACCAAGGACATTGATGATGGATAACAATTAAGAATTCAATAAGTTGAGTTTCAAAACTTTACATTTAGATTTTTTGAGAGGCATTGTAAATGCTGCTTAAATTGTTTTTTCTCTTCAGATAAAGTTTGATGCCTTATATAGGCAAAGCAGAGGAAACAGAAGTAAAGGACACAAAAGAAAAACAAAAGGCTCCCAGCGCAAAGGAAGGGGCACCTGGGCTACCATAGTACTGCTCCCAGTGCAGAGGAAGCGGCCCCTGGCCACCATAACAGAACTCCTGGCACAGAAGGGGCCTCCTGGCCACTGTTCCACAACCGCCAGCACAGTATAAGGGGCTCCTGGGCCACTATTCTGCTGCTTGCAGAGCAGAGAAAGGGGCTCCTGGGCCACCATCCCACCACTCCCAGCACAGAGTAATGGGCTCCTGGGCTACCATACCAACACTCCCTGTACAGAGGAAGGGGCCACTAGGCCACTCTATCACTGCTCTTAAGCAGAAGAATGGGTTCCCAGGCCACAGTTTCACCACCCCCAGCACAGAGGAGGTGAGTTATGTGGGTCCTAAGAGCACCCCGCTACCGTCATAATGAGAAGACATGTAAACAAATCTGAAACCAGACTTCAAGATCACCTACAGCAACCCCAAAGAGAAATGAGATGGAACACTCTGATACTCAACAACCTGTACTCTCTGAACTGGCAACAAAAGAGGATCTGGGAAAAATGAAACCAGAAATAATTTCTCAGATAACAGCAGAGATTGTGTTCATAGTACAAGACATAACTAATGAATCCAGAGAGGAGCTGAGGAGCCACATGGAATCCCAACATAAAAAACAAATGTAATCAATAAAACAGATTCAAACAGATTTTTAGGAGATTAAAAACTCCACTGAAAATCTACACAGCAGTATGAGCCAATGTGAGGACAGAACTTCAGATATAGAAGGTAAGATTGCAATCAGTGACCAGAAAAAGAAAAATTGCTTCAAAATTGTAAGGGAACAGAAGAAATCAATCCAGCAGGTGGTAGATGATGCAAAGAAGAATAACATAAGTCTGATTGGAGTCAATGAAGAAACAGGAGAGATTGCAGATGACAGAAAAACTGCTCACAGAAGTAATGGAAATAAAAACATCCCAAGCAGGGGAAAATAACTTGATATAAAGCTACGTGAGGCATATAAGACTCCAACTAGGCTTGATAAGAAAATCTACACATAGGCATATAATTGCTATGATCCAAGAAACCCAACAGAAGAACAAAGTTCTACAAGCAGATAGAGAAAAGAAACAAATCACATACAAAGGAAAGCCCATCAGAATCACAGCAGACTTCTCAAAGCAAACCCTCATTGCAAGAAGAGCTGGGCGTGATGTATTTCATGCCCTAAAGGAAAACATCCTCCAACCAAGATTGATGTACCCTGCAAAAATATCTTTCAAAATTGATGGAGAAATAAGATACTTTCATGAAAAAGAGCACCTTAGGATCTTTATGAATCCCAAACCAGCACTCCAAAAATTTTAGACAACATGCTATGAAAAGGCAATAAGGATCACAACCCCAGGAAGCACAGCAGAATGAATTCATCTGGCATAACAAGAAATTAAATGTAAAGGGGGAAAATCCAACAAAAAGGAAAAGTCATGACAATGATAAGTCAATACATATGAGTTATAACAATCAATGTTAATGGCCTCAACTCACCAATCAAAATAAGTAGACTGGCATAATGGGTCAAGAAGCAAAATCCAACAAGATGCTGCATATAAGAAACACTCTTAATTAAAAAAAGAAACTCATAGAATGTAAATTAAAAGGTGGAAAATAATGCTCCATGTGACGGGAACTGAAATAAAAGCAGGAGTAACTATTCTCTTTGCAGATCAAGTGGATTTCAAACCAACACTGATTAAGAGAGACCAAGAGGGACATTACATTCTTGTAAAGGAAACAATCCGAGAGGAAGATATGACAATCATATATATATATATATATATATATATATATATATATATATGCAGAAAACACTAGTGCATCCATATAACAATACTAATCAACATGAAAAGTCATATAAGCACTAATACAATAATAATGGGGGACCTCAATACCCACTGGCACAAATAGGTATATCAACTAGAAAAAAAATAAACACTAAAATACTAGAACTCAATCAAACTCTTGAAAAAAATGAACTTAACAGATGTTTAGAGAGTGCTCCACCCCACAAAATCAGAATAAATATTCTTTTCAGCTGCACAGAGTTCATTCTCAAATATAGACCACATATTGCCTCATAGAACATGTTTAAGTAAGTCCAAATGAATAATAGTTATTCCCTGTATATTATCAGACCATAGTGTGATGAAATTGGAGATCAACAGCAAAAGAAACCACAAAAATATTCATAAACACGTGGAAATTGAACAGTATACTCTGAATGAAAATGCGTCACAGAGAAAATTAAAGAAGAAATCAGACAGTTCCTCCAATTAAATGACAATGACAATAAAACATATCAGAATCTATGGGACACAATGAAAGCAGTCTTATGAGGGAAATTCATAGCACTGAATACTCATATTAGGAAAACAGAGGGAGCTCAATTGAACAACTTGATGCTGAACCTCAAGCTTCAAGAAAAAGAAGAGGAGAACAAACCCAAAGCTCAAACAAGGGAGTAATTATATATATCAGAACAGAAGTCAATTCAATGGAGTCTAAGAGAATGATACAAAAAAATAATGAAGCCAAGAAATTGTTCTTCAAAAGAATACCCCAAATTGACAAATCCTTATGCAACCTTATCAGGAAAAGGAAAGAAAATGCACAAAACCATGCAATTAGGAATGAAAATGGGAAAATTACAACAGACCCAGCAGAAACACTGAGAATCATCAGTAGCTACTTTGAAAAACTATACCCAACAAGATGGAAAACACAGAGGAAATGGACAGATTCCTAGATATGTATGAATTAACAAAGTTGAACAAAGAAGACCTAAAAATTTTAAAGGACCCAATATCAATCAATGAAATTGAAAACATAATTAAAATCTTACCAACAAACAAAGGCCCAGGTCCTGATTGCTTCACTGCTGAAATCTACAAGACATTTAGAGAGGAACTCCTACCACTACTGTTTAAACTCTTCAGTGAAATTGAAGGGAAGCAATACTCTGAAATTCATTCCTGGAAGCAAGAATCACCTTGATCCCCAAAGCAGAGAAAGACCCAACTGAAAAAAAGAACTATAGGCCAATCTCACTAATGAACATAGATGCAAAATCCTTACTAAGATACTGGCAAATAGAATGCAGGAGATCATCAAGAAGATCAAACACCCTGACCAAGTGGTATTCATCCCAGGGATACAGGGATGGTTCAACATATGCAAATCAATCACTATATCATTAGAGCCAAGGACAAAAAACCTATGATCATCTCAATAGATGCAGAAAAAGCATTTCATAAAATCCAACATGCATTTATGATAAAAACCCTACAAAAAATGGAATAGATGGTCTCCATCTCAATCTAATGAAAGGTATCTATGAAAAGCCAACAGCCAATATTGTACTAAATGGTCAAAAACTGAAATACTTCACATTAAAATCAGGAAAAAGACAAGGATGTCTACTATCACCACTCCTGTTCAATACAGTTGTAGAAAAATTAGCCACAGCAATTAGACAAGAGTAATAAATAAAAGGAATAAAGATAAGAAATGAAATAATCAAATTGTCATTATTTGCAGATGACATGATACTGTATATAGACAAGCTCAAGAACTCCACCAAAGTCTTCTTGACTTAATAAGCAAATTCAGTAGAGTAGTTGGATACAAGGTCAACACACAAATATCAATAGCTTTCCTCTACATGAACAACAGACCCACTGAGACAGAAAAAAGGCAAACAATTTGTTTCACAATAGCACCCAAAAAACTGAAATACCTAAGAATCAGCCTAACAAATGAAATCAAATACCTCTTCTCTGACAAATATAGTACTCTGAAAAGAGAGATTGAAGATGATATCAGAAAATAGAAAGACATCCCCTGGTCCTGCATGAGAAGGATCAACATAGTGAAAATGGCCATACTTCCAAAATTGTTATAAATATTCAATGCAATCCCAATTGAAATCTCAGAAGCATACTTCACGAACCTTGAGAAAACAATCAAAAAATTCATTTGGAAACAGAAAGAGGCCCAGAATAGCAAAAGCAATTCTAGGAAACAGAGACGTGTCAGGGAGTATCACGACCCCCAACTTGAAACTATACTTCAGAGCTACTGTGATAAAAACAGCACAGTACTACAAAGAAGCAGACCTGAGGACCAGTGGAACAGATTAGAAGATGCTGAAACAACTCCAGACACACTCACTCATCTCTTCTTCAATAAAGGAGACAAAACTCCTGACAGGAGGAAAGATAGCCTCTTTAATAAATGGTGTTGGAAAAACTGGGTTTCAGTTTTATAAAGATTAAAACTAGACCTATATCTCTCACCATGAATTATATTAAATTTGAAATAAATTAAAAATCTAAATATTAAAATGGAAAGTCTGAATCAGCAGGAACAGAGATTAGGTAGAACTCTTGAAGACATTGGAGTAGGAAATGATTTTATGAACAAAAACTCATTTGCCTGTGAACTACCACAATCAACAAGTGGGATCTCTTCTTATTACAAAGCTTCAGCACAGCAAAAGAATCCACCAGCAGAGTGAAGAGACAACCCACAATGTGGGAAAAAATCTTCACCTGCTTTTCCTCAGACAAAGGTCTACTATCTCGAATCTATAAAGAACTTTAAAAAATCAGACCTCCCAAATTTAAAGATCCAATCAAAAAATGGGTATCTGAAATGAACAGACATTTCTCAGACAAAGAAGTAGAAATAGCAAACAAGCATATGGAAAAATGTTCAACATCACTGGTCATTTGAGAGATGAAAATGAAAACAGCACTGAGATTCCACCTCACTCCAGAAAGAATGCCTGCTATCATGAAATCAACCAATAACAAAGACTGGCAGGGCTGTGGGGAAAGAGGAACCCTGCTCCACTCCTGGTGCAAGTGTCATCTGGTGCAACCATTGTGGAAATCAGTATGGAGATACCTCAAAAAACTAGGACTGAAAGTCCCATTTGACCCAGCTATTCCTTTGCTGGGTATCTTCCCCAAAGCATTAAAAGAATCATACCACAGTGATATATGTGCACCCATGTTCATAGCAGCACAATTTGTAACAATGAAACATGGAAGCAGCCCAATTTCCCATCAACGGGTGACTGGATAAAAGAAATGTGGGGTTTTTTTTATAAAATGGTGTACTCAGCCATAAAAAATGAGAAATTAGAGACATTTATAGCTAAATTTACACAAATTGAGGCAATACTCTAATGTGAAATAAATAGGACACACAAGTATAAATACCAAATAGTTTCTATAGTGGGAGAAACTGAATATACAAGTAAAGACTTAAATGAATAATAGATAATGTGAAATAGGAAGAAAAGGCACAATGGGGAAGGGGAAATGGGAGGAGTAGGGGAACAGAAATAAAGGGAATGGAATTAATATGAGAAATTGAAAAGGTGGAAATAAAGTCTGTGTAAATAGGGAGGGATGGAGGGATTGAATGGAGGGCAGGGGAAGGGGAAAAGAAGAACTAAGAGAGATTATGTAAAGGTGTCAATTTCCAAAATTGAATGTTATTATATTTTATACCTAAAATGTACCAATAAAATAAAATTTAAAAAAAAGGAAAAACAAAAATCTTCACCCAGTCACTTAGCAATTGGACAGTTAAAAGTCATCTCTATTGAAAAGTTTAGCCTTAGACCTCACTGTAGACTTGCCAAGCTGTTCCTTGGTCATATATGTCCCCTCAGTAAAATTAAGATGAAGAATTGTATGTCCTTTTTCTTTTTCAGGGTGTGTGGGATCATTTGTCTATGCTGATTAACAGCAGTAGATTGCCTTGCTATTTCATACTCGCTTTTTTTTTTTCACAATTTTTCCTCATATGAGGTACCACTTGTTGCAGGGTGTGACCATGGTAGCATTCAGGATGAAAGATTACTCAGTGTTGAAGTTCAGCTTATACTCCAAGAGGCTCAGTGAGACTCCTTTACTGAGATCCATCAGCATGAGAAAGTCTCGGGAAAACAGTGCTGAGCTGAGAAACTCTTGGTCCTATGGCTGCAACTCAAGGATGTGAAAACAAAAACATAGAAGAAAATTACATATGAAGAGTTTTGGTTAGGGTGAAAAGGAAAGAATTGGGTCATTTGCTACATGAGGCATGTCCACCTCCTTTAATCAAGTAGAAAAGAACAAGTATTGTACAATTCCCCTCATAATTAGCATAGTCAAATTAAATGAGACAGAAAATACTGTAGAATGGTGGTTGAAAGAAGGTTTACAAAGCCAGGAAGAGAACACTGTCAAATAGGTATAGACTTTCAGTTTTGCAAGACAAAGAGAATTCTGGAGAAGACTTTCAAAGTGAATGTGCATATCACTCATAAGCTCTACACTTACACATGATTAGCATGGGAGATTTTATTTTAGGGACATTTACCTTCAATTTTTTCCTTTACATTCTTTTATTGGTACATTTTAGGTATACAATATGTTTACATTTATCATTGGGTGCTTGTACCTATACCTGAAGTATCTTGGTTTTCATTTTTCCCCCACTACCTTTGCACACCTCACCCCTTGACCCTTCCCTATTTACATAGATTTCATTTCCATATTTTTCTTTTTTCATAATTTTTCCTTTCTCTTCTTTCCTTTCCCAATCCCCTCCCACCACACCTACCCCTTTGGACATTTTCCTGTTACAAAGTATCAATTATTCATTATTAATCCTTTTAATCCTTATTTACACTTTCAGTTTCTCACACTAGAGAAACTATTCAGTATTTACACATGTGTACTATTGATTTCACTTGAGTATGACCTCAATATGTATCCATTTAGCTATAAATGACTCTAGTTTCTCATTCTTTGTGCCTGAATAGTACTCCATTTTATAAAAAAAATCACATCTTTATCCAGTTTCCAGCTTATGGGCACTTGGATTGTTCCCAAGCTTTAGCTATTACAAACTCTGCCACTATAAACATGGGTGCATATATATCACTGTGGTATGATTCTTTTAATTCTTTGGGGGAGATACCTAGCAGGCAAATAGCTAGGCCAAATGGAACCTGCAGCCTTAGTTCTTTGAGGTTTCTCCATAATGATTTCCATAGTGGTTCCAGCAGTCTGCACTCCCACCAACAATGGAGAAGGATTCCATTCTCCCCAAATCCCCAACAGAATTTGCTACAAGTTGATTTCTTGATAGCAGCCATCCTTTCTAGGGTGAGGTGGAATCCTATTGTTGTTTGCATTTGCATCTCTCCAATAACATGTGATGTTGGACATTTTTTCATATGTTTATTTGCTGCTTTTACTTCTTTGACTGGGAAATGTCTGTTCATTTCAGAGGCCCATTTTTGAATTTTGGGGATCTGATTTTTTGTTTTTTATATATTCTAGATAGTAGTCCTTTGTCTTAGGTACAGCTGCTGAAAATTTGTTCCCATTTTGTAGGTTGTCTCTTAGCTCTGTTGGTGGTTTCTCTTGCAGTGCAGAAGCTTTATAATGAGATGAAATCCCAATTTTTGATTCTTTTTGCTTGCTCCTATGCTATTGACGTTTTGCTCATAAAGTCTTTTCCTATGCCAATATCTTCAAGAGTTCTACCTAACATATCTTCCAGCAAGTTTAATGTTTCTGTCTTAATATTTAGATCTTTAATCCACTTCTATCTTAGTTTAGTGCATGGTGATAGGTATGGGTCCAGTTTTAATCTCTGGCAGGATGCAATCCAGTTTTTCCAACACCATTTATTAAATAGGCTATCTTTCCTCCAATGAGGGTGGATGGCTCCTTTGCTTTGGCTAATGTTTCCAGAACTATATTGAACAGGAGTGGTGATAGTGGGGATCCTTGTCTTGTTCCTGATTTTAGCATGAAAGTGTTCAGTTTTTGACCATTTAGTATGATGTTGGTGGTTGGTTTTACATAGAGAGCCTTAATCAGGTTGAGATAAAAACCTTCCAAGCAAATTTTCTGTAGGGTTTTTATCATTAATGGGTGCTGGATTATATCAAATGCCTTTTCTGCATCTATTGAGGTGATCATATGGTTTTAGTCTTTGGCTCTGTTAATATAGTGTATTACATTTATTGATTAATGAATATTGAACCATCCTTGTATCCCTGGGATAAATCTGACTTGGTCAGAGTGTATGATCTTCTTGATGACAGTCTGTATTCTATGTGCCTATGTCTTGTTGAGGAGTTTTGCATCTATGTTCACTAGGGAGATTGGCCTGTAGTTCTCTTTTTGGGTTGGGTCTTTCCTTGGTTTTGGAATCAAGGTAACACTTGCTTCCAGGAATGAATTTGGAAACTTTGCTCCTCTTTCAATTTCCTTGATGAATTTAAAGAGTAATGGCAATACTTCTTCTTTAACTGTCTTGTAGATTTCAGCAGTGAAGCCATCAGGACCTGTGCTTTTCTTTGTTGGTAAATATTTTATTACATTTTCAATTCACTCATTTTAATTTGTGTGTTTAGAATGTCTATATCTTCTTCATTTAACTTTAGCCATTCTTATGTGTCTAAGAATCTGTCCATTTCTTCTGTGTTTTCCATTTTATTAGAGTACAGGTTCTCAAAGAAGGTATTAATGATGTTCTGGAGTTCTTCTGGGTCTGTTGTGACTCCCTGTTTTTTGTTCTTAATACCTGGTTTCGAGTCTTTTCTTTCCTTTTTTTGATAAGGTTAGCTAAAGGCTTGATGTTATTTATTCTTTTGAAAAACCAACTCTTTAATTCATTAATTTTTGTACCGTTCATTCTCTTAGTCTGCATTGCATTGTTTTCTGCTCTGATCTTGATAATTTCCTCTCTTGTGTGAGCTTTGGGTTTGTTATTCTCTTATTTATCTAGGAGCTTGAGGTTCTGCATTAGGTTATTTATCTGAGTATTCTCTGTTTTCCTAATATGGATATTCACTGCTATGAATTTCCCACATAGAACTGTCTTCACTGTGTCCCATAGATTCCTGTATGCTGTGCTGACATTATCATTTACTTGTGGAAACTGTCTAATTTCTCCATTAATTTCCTCTGTGAACCATTGGTTCTTCAGGAGGGTGTTATTCAATTTCCATATGTTTGTGGGAGTTTTTCAGTTTTTCATGTTATGAATCTCCAATTTTATTGCACTATGCTATGATAATATACAGGAGGTAATTTCAATTCTTTTACATTGAATTAGACATGTCCTGTGAACAACCATGTGGTCTATTTTAAAGAATGACCCATGTGCAGCTAAAAAGAATGTGTATCCTGATTTTGTAGGGTGGAACACTGTAAATATCTATTAAGTCCATTTGTTCAATAGCTTGATTCTGTTCTAGAATTTTATTGTTAATTTTTTGTCTAGATGATCTGTTTATTTGTGATAGTGGGGTGTTGAGGTCACCGACTACAATTGTATTAGAGCTTATTTGGTTTTTCATGTCCATTAATATTTGTTTTGTATAGTTAGGGGCATTCGTATTTGGTGCATATATATTTAGGATTGTCATCTCTTCCTCTTGGATTGTTCCCTTCACAAATATGTAGTGACTATCTTTGTCTCTCTTAATTAGTTTTGGTTTGAAATCTACTTTGCCTGCAAATAAGATTACCGCCCCTGCTCTTTTGGGGTTCCTGTCACATGGAGAACTGTTTTCTATCCTTTTACTTTTAGTCTATTAAGTTTTTTTAAATTTTTTGAGTTAGGTGTTTTTCTTGTATATTGCATATTGCTGGATTTTGCTTCTTAATCCATTCTATCAGCCTATTTCTTTTGATTGGTGAATTGAGGCCATTAACATTGATACTTAAAACTGATAGATATTGACTCATCCTTGTCGTGATGTTTTACTGTTGTTGGCTCTTTTATTTCTTAATTATTTTCCCCCTTTCCTTTTAGTTTCTTACCTTGCCTGGTGGCTTCAGTCTGTTAGGACTCATGGAGTTATGACTTTCATTGTCTTTTTCCATGATATTGCTTAGAATTGTTTGGAGTGCTGTTTTTGTGATCATGAAACTTCTCAGGTGTTATTTGTCATGGAAGTATCTAATTTCCCCATCAGTTTTGAAAGACAATTTTTCAGCATACAACAGACTAGGGTTGGCTGTTATTTTCTTTTAGGGCTCAAAATACTTGGGTCCAGGCTCTCCTTGAGTTCAGAGTTTGTGTTGAGAAGTCTGCCATTATTCTGATGTGCTTTCCTTTATATGTGATTTGTTTCTTTTGTCCAACTGTCTGTAGAATTTTATTCTTCTGTTGGGTTTCTGGATCTTGACTATTATATGTCTAGGTGTAGATTTTTTTTATCGTGGCTAGGTGGAGCTGTATATGCCTCATTTATCTCTATATCCAATTCTCCACCTCTGTCTGCTAAGCTTTATACTATTACTTCTGTGAAAAGGTTTTTTTTATGTCAATTGTACTTTCTCCTGTTTTTTAGTGGACTCCTATCAGTCTTATGTTATTCTTCTTTGCATCATCTAGTAGCTGCTGGATTGATTTCTGGTGGTCCCTTACTATTTTTAAGAAATTTCTGTTTTCATGGTCCTTCACTGCAATCCTGTCTTCTATATCTGATATTCTATCTTCAGATCTCATAATCTGCTCTTCATGCTTACAAAGGAGTTTTAATCTCCTGAATACATGTCTGAATCTGTTTCATGGATTGCATTTCTTTCTTATGTTGGGTGACAGTGGTTTCCATTTCTTTCTTATGCTGGGCATTCATGCCTTCCAGCATGTTTCTGAGCTCATCCATATTTTTTATATATTTCTGTTCTAGAGACTCTAATCATGTCTTTCACTCTGCTCACCATCTCTGTAGTTATCTGGAAGACTATTTCTGCTTTGAATTTTCCTAGAGCCTCATTCATCTATTTTGTTACTTCCTGTGCTATCAGTTCAGGGTGTGCAGATTGTTGATTATCAGACTTTTCCACCTCATTTGCTCCAGAATTTGCCTTTGTGGCATGAAAGTCTTAGTTTGTGATTTACTTAAATGTCATTTCATTTTTGTTTTTGGTACTGTCCTTGGTTTAGTTCCTGGCTTGATATTTTGAACTTCTTACTGTACGTATCTTTGTTGATTATTTAGAACCCTTATGGAATGATTGCTTCTCAGAGGTGTCTTCCAGTTATAGCTGGTCCTTAGGTTTTAGGACACTAAAGACTCTGAGGCTCTCTCATTTTCCTTATACCAGGAAGGACAACTGATTAGATCAATCACAACACCTTAGCCCTACCAATATTATCAGCAACACCATAGCATCAAGTACATCTAAGAAAATGATAATTTGTGGTAGTTATTAATCTATCATCTTTAACTGTGTGAATAAAATAAAAATCAAGGACCAACTAAACATATGCTTATATTGAATAAACTCTTCAATATAGGAACTTTACTCTTCAGGATGGGGAGTTAGAAGGAGTTGGAGAGGGAGAAATAGGTATGTAGAAGTATAGGGGAAGTTTAACAGTGAGGCTAGGGAACACAGGCAAGAGAAGGAAAGAGAAGAAAAGACAAATAAAGAAAAAACACAAATTAGGGCCAGAACAGGAACACAAAGGGGAGATGCAGAACAATGTAGGAAAGCAAACTAGCAAGGCAATGAGAGACAGAAAGAAAATAGAAGAGAAAGAAAAAATAGAAAATAAAAATTTTAAAAGTGTAGCAAAGAAGAAAAAAAAGAATATTAAAAATAAGAGCAAAAAATGTGGTAATTTTGAAAACATAAAATAGAAGTTACAAATGAAGGGCCTCCTTCAGGGTATGTCTCTGCTGTCACAAGAGACAATGTGGGTAGCAGTGTGCAGTTATATGTCAATGAGTTTCATTAAATTAGTCCCAGACCCATGACATTCAGGAAGATTTCTGGCTGCAAGTCCCAAGTTGGGCTCCCTGTCCTCCTGCAGGGTTGGATTCTGCAAGGTTCTATTGCCTTTCCCCTCAAGGAAGTTCAGGTTCTGATGGAAGGTGATGATCCCTCCAACTTACCAAGCACGGTGGTCTGGTGTGCTTTTATTGCAGAGATTCTCTTCACTTTTCCAGTGGGCTTATTTTCATCAGGGAACCTGAGAGAGGCCGTCTCTCTGTTGTTCACTTCTGCAGCTCAGGACAAAGGCTTTTATGTTTCCCTGTGCATCTGCAGTGTGCAACTCAGTAGCTGCACAGCAAAAAGGCCAGAGGTGGGGGTTTGCAAAGCAGGGTAGGGGAGGGTCCTGCTGTTGGAGGTGCCTGCATGGCCAACCTGGCAGCTGGTGGGCATGCCTTGGGAGGTCCTCCTCACCCTGTCTTGTTTGCAAGCCTGTCTTCATCACAAGCTGGTGGAGCAAGCCTGAGGAAGCAGGTCAAAGTCAGCCTGCAACTGCTCAGCCCTGCTTGGCCAAGTTGGTGGCTGGTGGGCATGCCCAAGAGAGTCCTCCCCACCCTATCTTGGTCATAAGCCTGTCTTGGTCACAAGCTGGTGGAGCAAGCTAGAGGAAGCAGGTCACAGTCAGCCTCCAACTGCTCACTCCCGCTCTTCCAAACTGGTCTAATTTCAATTTTTAAAATTCTAAAAATTAAAAATAGCTGAAAACACTATCCACATAATGGGAGAAAATTTTGGCAAAGTAAATGACTGACAAGAAATAGAAAATTAGATATATAAAACCTCCTATATTTTAATGATGAAAATCAAAGCATCCAATTAAAAGTAGATGAACATATAAGTACATACTTTGCAAGGAAGATTTATAAATGTGTAAAAGTGTATTAAAAGATGCTTCAAATGATTTCTCATTGTGAAAGTTTAAGTTACAGCCAGAATGAGGTAATTCTTCACACCCTCAGAAATGCCTATCTCTTGAGTGATGATAACATGTGGTAGGGAAGACATGTCGAAATGGGAACCTTCCTTACCTCATCATAGTAATGAAAATTTGTAGACACTGCAGAAGTATGGCAGTTCCTCACATGATTAAGTGTAGAATGACCTTGTAACACAGAAGTTGTAGTTCAAGTGAACAATTCCACTCTCCAGAGAAAAACAACCATACATCAACACAAAAAACTAGTAAAGTACTGGTTTCTAGCAATTTTATTCATAGTAGACAAAAGTTGGAGAAGTAACAAACATCCATCACTATATGATAGATGAAGAAATTGTGCTATAGAAAAGTTATGATCAAAACATACAATGACAGACTAAAATTTTTCAGATTAAGTATAATAAAATCACATCACCCCTTAATTACTTTCAGAATCCTCCTCACTTCTTACACCCTAATGCCATTGTTTTCCCACTTTCTGAAGCAGTTCTGGAACTCCCCTTTCCAGAGTGTCTGTATGAGGTCTTCCAAAAATATGGTGACTGCTGCTCCCAAGTGCCATCCAGCAAAAATGCAAGCTTATAAGAACATGACAGTGTGAAATATTCATGTCCTCTTGTCTACTTCCTCATATTATTCTCATTCTCAGTGAAACTTCCTAAGCCTAGTCCTTACTGTCCACATTCTCACCAGCATTCTGAACCTCTGAACTTTGACAAAAATCACCATCAAGCTCTGTTTACAGCATTCGAGGTCTTCCCTAGCCTGCATCTTCAAATATTTCTAAACTCCTTCATCAATCCAATTCTAAACTTTGTCATCAGGCATAGTCACAGAAAGGAATCCACTCACAGTCACTATTTCCTGTAAAGTCCTATCTCTGGGACAAAACATATGACACTCACAATTTAAAAGAATAGAAGTTTAATTTGGCTCTAGGTTTTAGAGGAATCATTCCTTGCTCAGCTGGTTTTAGGGAAGGAACATCATAGCAAATGACTGTGACAAAGCCAGAACACATATCAGGGAAATAGGAAGGAATCAGGGACCATATATGGACTGTAAGGGCACACATCTAAGACACAGCCAGATACATGGAAGTGAGATTAACTAATCACACAAGTGGCTCTCATCCAAGTCAAGTTCACACTTAAGCTTAATGGCATTCAGTTTCTCACTTTGGAAAGATTGTCTAAGTACGTGAGCATTGGATCTCACTTTCTATAACCATTATAATTTACATATTTTGTCCTAATTAGGAATTTACAATTAATAATGTCAAATTAGTTGGATAATTCTTCATACTCTTATTTTCATCTTTATTATACACATAGTGAGACCACATGACATGTAACAGATAGCTGTATATGAGCATGTAACACTGTGGTGACACAGCACACAAAACAGACCATTAGAATGCCTAGGGTGAAGGTCATAATTAAGCAACTGAGAAAACTCATCAAGAGCATTTATGAATCAACCAAGCAAATGGAAATACACCCCAAATCAGCCATAAGAAGGACATGCATGGTTGACAAAAGTAGCTGGGGTGTTGGTTTATTTCAGGAGATTCCACCACACCAGATATAGTTATCCAAACACAGCAGCAAGTATAAGCTACAACTTCATTCTGCCCTGTTCACACAACATATAGTGCAAAAAAACTCATGTCATCTAAAACAAATGTAGTGAGAGAACTGGAGTTTTCTGGGCAACAATAGGCTCTACAGTAGGTCCTTAGGCTGTAGTAGCCAATGTTTGAGTCAGATTTCTTATTATAATTTTACTTACATTTATGCAAAGTGAACTTAGGAGCATTTTGCAAAAAGATGCCCATTTACATGGGTCTGAAGCCAAATTCTTCTTCCTGCCCTAGTGAAATTTAAGAGGCATAAACTAATGTTCAGTGTCAATTAACTATAGTGTGAAAATGGTACTAATCAAATCTCTTTCCACTTATTGCATCATGAACTTGCCCACATGTATGGTGGATTATTAAATTCTTCATATTCCAAATGTATCCTGCAGATCCACATTAGAGAACTTCCTGTGTGATGCTTATGGCATTGGCTTCCACCATTAGGGAAGCATTAGTTATATACATGCCTGAGGCTACTTTATTAAGTGTACATAGACTTCAATCCTACTGTAAACTATAAGATCAGGATTATAAATTTGTCTAAATGCTCCATAATGATTCATTTTATTTTCTTATTCAATTTCTGGCATAAGTTAATTTTAAAATCCTTAATGTAGGTTTTGCCTAGAACTAAGTTAAAAGTGGCAGTCTGAAGGTGTGAACATAAGTATCTAACCCTAAAGAATCAAATACTACACTTGAATTATCAATGAAATGTGTTAGAAGATAAATCAGAGAGCATTTAATATGATAACACTTTTTACAAATAAGATGCGTTGAGACATTGATGTTGCACCCAGTGAGAAAGAACCAACCAGAGACTGATATTAAATCCACACAGGAGTTTATTTCTGGCTGGGACTGGAGCCTAGCATCATACTGGAAGTCCTGAATGGGGGAGATTAACATATTTTATACACCTTTGAGGACAGCAGTTTCTAGGGCCCCCTATGGGATAGAACTAGCAAAGCAAGCAAAAGGTACAGAAGCTGAAGATCCTGTAGTCAGAACATTTGTAAAACAATAGAAGATTAATTGTTGTTTCTAAGAGACTCTCTAAGGAGAGGAGGTTTCTAAGCTTCCCCCTTTTGAGTTCATCTAAAGGGCAGGCAAGTGGGTCATTCAGCAGCAATATGGAGTCTGTCTTGCTAACTAGGGTCCTTCATTCCCCACAGGTTTTTGCAACTTAATCAAATCTTTGATTTTTGTATTTATTCCTTGGATTTTTTTCTCTAAAATGTCTTCTAAAATCTCATATTTTTTTCTCAACACCATCAGTTTAACTGCATATACCCTCTGTCTAACATATTTAGTCAGAGCATTTATTATACAAGATCCCAGGAGCAAAAGCAGAAGTTAGATAACTAAGGGGCCTGCTACAGCAGAAAGTAGGGTAGTTAAACATGGGGACCAGTCAAATAGATTTTGAAACCAATTTTGATTGAGCATATTTAGTCTTTAAATTTTCCCTGACCATAGCTAAGGTATCTCTAATGACACCAGACTGATTAGCATAGAAGCAACAGGTTTCTCCTAGGGCTACACATAATCCTCCCTGATTCATGAACAGGAGGTTGATTCCCCTTCAATTTTGTAGGACCATTTCAGCTAAGGAATCAACCTGGTTCTCTAATCTGGAGATTGAGTCTTCCAGGTGACGCAAATCTTTGGCTGCTTGGTGGCTTAGGCCTTTAAAATTTATGTCCTGAAGGACCAGGTAGGAAGTTCCAACAGCTGCTGACTCGGCTATTCCTAATCCTACCAGAACGGGCACTAAAACGGGGGCAGCCAGTTTACTCCCATAGTGTTCAGTGGTTAATCCCAGATGTTCATGGCCCCCTTTTTTATTATAATACAAGACTTGTGGAACAACATACATGGTGACACAAAATAAAGTGGCAGATTGGGTAGTCAAGACTGATTTGGGTATACACTTAGTCAAGCCCTTGATACAAGCAAACCAGGCATCTTCTGGAGCCTTATACTAATGGGGGCCTGAGGCAGGGTGACTGTTATAACTATCATTACATAGATCTCTATAAGGTGAGGTATCCAAACTGTAATTTGTTCCTATTAGGCAGGTTCCTTTTCCTTGGATGTCCCTTGGTGAGTCGAAGGTGGCTTCAATTACAACCTGTTCAGGGGGACAAATCTGGCGTGGCCATGAGCCCTAACTCCAAATAATATGGGAGTTTGGGGTCAAGGCAGAGCCAACAATTTTTAGCCTCCTCAGGCCTGGATTTGATGAGGAGTAAATGGACACTCATCAACATTTCCAGCACTGGAGTGGGGGTTTTATCTTGTGGTATAGTTGGAAGAGTGGGGGGTTCTGGTTTTTGAGTAGGTGAGGGCACAGGCTTAGGCCTTGATAAGGGGATAGGTACAGCAAAGTCCTTGCTGGGCCCCATAGGTCACTCAACAAGATGGTGACCTTGCTGGATGGTAAACTCTGACCCAGGATCCCATCAAGATACATATACTCTAATTCCCCATGTCCTTGCAGTTACCCACCCAGGATCTTCCAATCTTTGGGGTGTAATGGTAATCGGATAACATATGCCAGTATCACAGGTTTTATCATGATCTACAGTTGTGGGAGACATTTTTAATCAGGGATCTGTAATTTGAATGGACCAAGGAGCTATAGTCTCACATACCCATTGGGCACAATGATAGTCATTGCTGTTTCCATCACAATATAGGTCTTCATTTTCTGGACATACATAATATTGGACAGGATGGAGTCTCCATTTAGTCAGAGCACAGCATCCAGATTTCACACAGCCCTTGTTCCCATAATACAAGGCCTCCTCAACCATATGACATAAGCTAGCAGTAAAGGTGACCTCAGATTGGTTGAGTCCTCTTTTTATTTTACCCAGGATTTTTCCACTAGAAGTTAGTCTTAATTCCAAAGTTTCTGAATGGGGAAGGAACAAGTTATTTGTTCCCCTGAGCTGACATGATTGATAGAGAATATATACCAGGAGCACTAGTCCTCTTTTCCCAATTTTAACTTTAAGTCTCCTAGGACACTTAGGATCTTCCATTGTGCTGGCTCTGGGCTTTCTTCTGGTTCTGATTTGACCTGAGTGTGATGAATCCAACCTGTGAGCCTGGCTACTTTGACTGTGGAGGGGGTTACCAAAATAACAGGGCATGGCCCCTTCCAACATGGCTCAAGGCTCTTAGTCTGATGTCAGTGTATCAGGACCAGGTCTCCTGGCTTGAATCTGTGGGGCTGGAACATCATAAAGGATTTTTCTCCAGCCTGTTGTATTGTAGCCTGGGTCTCACTCTGAAGAATCTGTAAGGCTTGAAGAAACTGAAGTACAGAGACACAACAACTCTCTGTTATCTGTTCAAGGTTTAACTTAGGGAGGAGTGGTGGCAGCCTCCCATACAAGATTTCAAAAGTGGTAAACTTGTCGACACATGGGGTACATCTAACTCTTAACAAGGCTAGAGGGGGCAGATTGGACCACCTACCACCAGTTTCTAGAACATATTTTGTCAGGGTTTTTTTCATGGTCCTATTCATCCTTTCCACTTACCTTGAACTTTGTGGGTGATAGGCACGGTGTAACTTCCAATTGATATGTAGTGCCCTTGTCAGCAATTTGGATATCTGTGCTGTGAAGGCAGGCCCATTGTTGGACCCCATGTAATGAGGGATGCCAAATCGGGGAACTATTTCCTGGAGCAAAACATTAGTCACTATGTTGGATAATTCTCCATGAGTGGGGAAAGCTTCTACCCACCCTAAGTAGGTGTCAACCAATGCCAGTAAATATTTGAACCTATTGCTAGATTTTATTTCAGTGAAATCAGGTTCCCAATGTTCTCCTGGCTCTCTTCCCCATAGTTGATTACCTTTGTTCCTTGGTCTCGCCTTGGAGTTTACCTGTGCACACACTTGACACCTGGAACTGATGTCCTGGACCATAGAGGTCAGTCCTGGTATTGAAAACTTAGAGCTCATTAGTCTTTTTAACTTTGATTCTCCCAGGTGAGTTAAGTGATGTGACTGGTGAACAAGTTGTCACCCCAGGGTTTGGGGGAGACAAATTTGTTTGTTTGTTCCTTTTCACCAGCCTGAGTCCAATTTTGCACCCCCTCACTTTTGATTTTCCTCTTCCTATTCTGGGGTATATGTGGGCCTTTCTGGCAGGTAGCCAAAGAGTCGGATGGGCAGAATGTCTTTTGACCTCACTAGTTTTTACATCACTCATTGGGCCACAGCATTGTCCTCTTGGTTACTGTGGGCCTCAAAGCTGTCTCCTTTTTGGTGGCTTTTACAATGAATAATAGCCAATGCCCTGGGTTTCAAAATTGCCTCCAATAAGGCCAAAATTTCTTTTTTATTTTTAATAGTTTTCCTTTCTGATGTCAATAGCCTTCTCTGCCTGTAGATGTCACCATGCACATGGGCAGTGGCGAATGTATACCAGCTGTCAGTGTAGATGTTTACAGACTTGTCTCGACCTAACCTCAGAGCTTGAGTAAAAGCTATTAGTTTAGCCCTCTGTGTCAATGCCCCCTGGTTTAATGTCTGTGCCCAGTGTACCTGTCCTCCCCGACTGACCATGGCTGCCCCTGAATACCTGACTCCATCTTCCATGAAGCTGTTTCCATTGGTGAAGAAGTTCTCATCCAGGTGTTGCAGGGAAATGTCAGTCAGATTTGGGCAGTTGGTGGTAGAAGCTGTCAGTATCCAGACAGTCACGGAGTGGAATGCGCAGTTCAGTGTCTGGGAGTAAGGTGACTGGATAAAGGGCCATCTCTTGGATGAATTTGATGCATGTTGCCTCCAGAAACAGGGCCTGATACTGAGTCAGGTGAGTATTGGAGAGCCATCATTCTGGGCCTTCTCTCAGCATGGGGTGTGGTGAGGACTGGGTCCTGTCCCAGGGTGAGTTTATCTGTCTCTTTGATCAGGAGGGCAGTGGATGCAACTGCCCTCAAACAGGTAGGTCATCCACTTATCACAGGATCAAGTCTTTTAGAAAAATAGGCCACAGGTCTATTCCAAGGCCCTAATGTCTGAGCTAGCACTATTTTGCCTATGCCCCCTCATTTGGCCACAAACAGCTGAAAGGGCTTGGTGACATCAGCTAGTGGCAGGGCTGGTGCTGACACTAAGGCTTCCTTTAAATACAAAAAGGCAGCTTTTTCCTTTTCTGTCCGCACTAGAGGAGTGGTTACCCCCCCCCCCCCCCCGCAGTGGCTGAGTAAAGCAGTTTGGCAATCTCGGCAAAACCCAGAATCCACAGCCTACAATATCCCACTGTCCCTAAAAATTCTCGAATTTGTCTCTTAGTGGTGGGAGGGAGGATTTGTAGGAAAGCTTGTATCTTTTGAGGAGAAAGCAGTCTGTTTCCTTTAGTAAGCTGGTAGCCTAAGTGTGTGGCCTTAGCTACACATAATTGAGCCTTCTTGGCTGAGACCCAGTAACCTAGTTGCTCCATCAACTTTAAAAGATTTGGGTAGCTTTTTGACACATGTCTGTGTCCTTTGCTGCAATCAACAGGTCATCTACATACTGTAGTAGAGTCACCTCTGGATGCGTGGCTCGAAACAGGGACAAGTCTCTGTTCAGAGCTTCATCAAAGAGAGTTGGGAAGTTCTTAAAACCATGTGGTAATCTAGTCCAAGTCAATTGACCAGAGTAGCCACCAACTGGGTCCACCCATTCAAAGGAAAATAAGGGCTGGCTTACCTTGGCCAGCAGGACACTGAAGAAGGTGTTCTTGAGATCCAGAATGGTGTAGACCTGTCTCTCTGGGGAAATTAAGCTCAGCAATCTGTAAGGATTTGGGACTGTGGGGTGAATGGTTTCCACTCTCTTATTGACTTCTCTTAAGTCCTGGACTGGTCAGAAGTCATTTGTTCTTAGTTTCTGAACTGGAAGGAGAGGGGTGTTGCAGGGGGACTTACATGGCATGAGGATTCCAGCAGCCAGAAGCCTCTCTATGTGAATCTGGATTTTCTCTTTGACCTTTTGTCTGATTGGATATTGTTTTACTGCAATTGGAGTCACAGTGGCATGTAGAGTAACCACTACTGGGGGTTGATGGGGAGCCAATCTTGAGGGATTTGTCTCTGCCCATACTCTAGGACACAAGGTGGTCAATTCCTGAAGAAATTGAGAGTCTGGGTTTTTTGGTGTAATATTGTAATATAGGTGTAATATTGGGGAACAACAAATATTTTTCTGACAGGTGGTAAGTAACAATTTTGGCAGGTTTGTTACCAATTGAAAGACTAGCATGTTGGCCCTCAAAGGATATTGTAGCTCCTAACTTTTTGAGTAATTCCCTTCCAAGCAATGGGTATGGGCAATCTGGGATTATAAGGAATGAGTGTGTCACCCTGTGGTGTTTAAGGTCTACTGGCCTTTTTGTAGTCCAAGGGAAGCCTGTAGTAGCATTCCCAGTGGCTCCCTGAACAAAAATTTTTCTTTCGGTTATTGCCCCTAGTGGTTGGGTCAAAACCGAATGTGCTGCTCCTGTATCAACCAGGAAATTTATAATTTTTCCCCCTACTTTGGCTTTTACCCTGGGCTCCTGGAGGCTTAAAAGTTAAGAGCCCTGGTCCCCCCTAGTCCTCTTCTTCCTGTATCACCAAAAGCTCCAGTTTGTCTTTCTTGGAGGGGGCTCATTTCTCCCCACAGGGACACTCAATTTTCCAATGTCCAGTCCTCTTGCTTCTAGCACATTGGTTCTTCTCCAAGCGAGGTTGGTGTGAGTCCCTGAGGGGCTTCCCCCTCCTTCTGTTCAGAGGAACTGCCTCTTGTGCCTGGAGTGTAGCAATAGTGCCTTTCCCCAGTTTTTGGCTTGAACTTTCTCAGGGGCATCATGGTTATCATAAACTTTCTGGGCTATGCTCAGGAGTTCAGTCCTATTTTTTCCCTCAAATCCCTCCAATTTCTGTAATTTTTTTTCTAATATCTTGGTCTGACTGGGAAACAAGGGCCAGATTTAAACCTGCTGCATTTTGGGAGCCACTGGTTCAATAGGAGTGAAAATTCTATAGGCTTCCAAGAGTCTCTCCAAAAATGCTGCCAGAGACTCCGTTTTTCCCTGAGGAATATCACTTACCTTACTCAAATTAGTGGGCTTTCTGGCTGCTGCCCAGAGTCCCCCTAATAAGTGCTGGCAGTAGGTCCCCAGTCTCCTCCTACTATCATCATCATTGGGGTCCCATTCAGGGCATCGTGATGGAACCACTGTTTCAGCCCTGGACAAATACCCTGGAGTTCTGGGAATGATGCCGTGGTTTGGCCCCAGGGCCTCTTTGACTGCCTATTGATAAATGGGGTCCCATTCCTCTATGGTAAACAGGATCTGTAAAAGATGCTGGCAATCATCCCAAGTTGGGTGATGGGTATGAAAAACAGACTCAAGAAGAGAGATTAATGCCTGAGGTTTTTCAGAGAAGGGGGGATTTTGATGTTTCCAATTGTAAAGATCACTAGTTGTGAAAGGGACATAAATCAATCCTCCCCTGGGCTCTGTTTGTTTTAAAGGAAAAAGAGAGGCGGAAGATGGGGCTGATGGACCTTAGTCCTGTCCGGATTGAGTATGGGGAGTTGAGTGGATCTGGTCTGAGGAGGAGTTGGGAACTGGAGGGCCTGCAGTGAGAGATTCAGGGCCCCTCCCCTGGACACTGACTCTACCCACATGATACAGGGGAGGTCTATGAAAATCATCCTCAGGGTCAGACTGGAGAACATTTACTGGTTGACAGAACCATAAGAGAGGGGCTCTTTTTTGGTAGGTTTTGATTTCCCCTTCTCCAATTTAGGGTTGCCAAAGGTTGATCAGGACCTGTACATTTTATAAAATATTTAGGGGGATCCTCCAACATATAGATCCAAATATTGATATATGGGAATTGATCCAGTTGTCATGGGACCCAATACCCTTGACCACATTCCAAATTTTGTGAGCAATAGGCACAGAATAATTTCCCACTGGGGGCCAACCAACCCCAAAACTTGGCCATTCTGATTGACACAGAGTTCATAATTTGCCTTTAGAAAATTTTATGCCATATTCATCTTCTCTGTGGAAAAATTTTTTTTTAAGTTATTCAAGACACAATCAAGTGGGGTACCTTCCATGGACTGTACAGAGCCCATAATTTTAGCCTGTGAAAATGCAAAAGGCACACAAAGCAAGCAGACAGACAGACAACAATAAACAGACAAAAAACAAACTTTTGCCACATAAACCTCTGCGGTCGAATGGATTCAGACCCAACCCAGGGAGTAGCTCTTCTTAGGACTCTGACACAGTTGAGTCTGCTTGCTGTTGTGAAGAGACTCTAGATAGGTGAACTTGTCCCATGTCCAGCTTCCTACTAACTACCCACAGTGCACTAAGAATCATTCGATTCTTACCTCTAGAGGCTTTCCTAGTAAAGTCCTGTGGGTTGGTTGATCAGTGATAGGGTCCAAATGGGACTGGTCTACCCAGAACCCTGGAATACTGTCAGGGTGGCCTCTCCTTCTGCAGACTGGTGTTCAGAGGGGCCAAACACTGCCAATGTCTGATCCTGGTCTCTCCTAAAACGAAACAATGGCTCCAAGATAATAAGCTCCAGAGCAGCTGGCTGTCTCACTGGGGCCTCCAAGAATCTTGCACCCAGTGAGAAAGAACCAACCAGAGACTGATATTAAATCCACACAGGAGTTTATTACTGGCTGGGACCCAAGCTGAGCATAGGAGTCACATCCCAACTGGAGGAGATTAACATATTTTATACACCTTTGAGGCCAGCAGTTTCTAGGCCCCCCTATGGGATAGAACTAGCAAAGCAAGCAAAAGGTACAGAAGTGGAATGCCCTGTCATTAGAACATTTGTAAAACAATAGTTAATTAATTGTTGTTTCTAAGAGACTTTCTAAGGGGAGGAGGTTTCTAAGCTTCCTCCTTTTGAGTTCATCTTTTTTTTTTTTTTTTTTTTTGGTACCAGGGGATCAAACTTAGGTCCTTCCACTTGCAAGGCAGGCACCAGAACCACTGAGCTAAATCCCCAGCCCTTTTGAGTTCATCTTAAGGGCAGGCAGGTGGGTTGTTCAGCAGCAATATGGAGTCTGTCTTGCTAACTAGGGTCCTTCAGTTGATATCCTGGAAGCAGGTTCCCCAATGTAGGGGAAACAAGAGATGATAGACCCTTTAAGAAGTTCAGCCTATGGACAGCTAATGAAATTATATAATAAAATCTTCAGAAAAGATTAATATACTTCTCACAGCAATGAATTTTTTACCAAAGGAGGAGTTTCCTTCAGAAGACCAAGATGCTGGGACCAGGACCCACCTTTGTGTCTCTACTCTCCTCTCTCTCTTCATGTGATATTTTCTTCCATTAGCTGATGAGCAGAAGCCCATGCTTGTGCTGTGCCCTTGGACCTTCAAAACTGTTTGCTAATGAATGCATTTAATAAATAAAGTATTTTGATACTTTAAGCAAAAAGTAGATCAAGACATATGACATATATGGTGTTCACCTAAGATTCCTGAAGAAATTATTCATTACAAAGTCCTAGGTATGCATTATATTTCCATGTACAAGCAAAAGCTAACTGATGACAAGGAAGATCTGTGAGAGGAGAGGAGAGGATTCTCAGTCCATGAGCTTGGGAATGCTGTGTAGGAATCATTTGCTTCTGAGGAGAAACATCCTGGCCAGGGTAGTCAATGAGTTTGGATGAACAACAAGAAAAATACTGCTTTGGCTTGATATATGATTAGTGGGCTGGAGGAGTTTCATCAGGCACTCATTTAATTCTGATACTCTTAATTTATTCCATAGTGACAAAATAACTTCTGATTCATTAAAGAATAATTGAACATAGGGCAATGAAGACCTATGAATGAATTTATCACACTCTGATTTTAATTTTTCTAGCCCTTGGTGTGAGTGATGCATGATTCTGTAATGTCATGTATTGGTTCTTTGGAAAATTCAACTCACAGAGAGACATACGTTCTCCGGTCATAGCACTCTGACTGGAAGGCCAAAGTTTTAAAATTTACTATAATATAAGTTAATTAATTTTATAATAATTTGTGAACTGGAAAATTCTCTGGATCTCCAGTGATACATAAATCATATTCGAATGCTTCCTCTTTATTAAACGTCACAAACATAAAGTACTTCTTCAGACTCTATTCAAAATTTAATTAGTCTCAATGGTGTGGCCAAGAATGCTTGCCAATTAGAGGCTGCAGGAAACATGGAATCACCAGGTCTCCAGAGCTCATCAGAAGTATAACCCTCAAATGTCCTTAGTGGGGACTCACCAGACTCACAGGTATTTCAGAAGCAGGGCTACCCACACTGTCCACACTGGGAGTCTCACTGAGAAGAGAGTTTGATATTACTCGCTGAAGAAGTGATCAAGGATCCCATTAAGTCTCTTAACACTGAACACAAGCAACATTCATGTTAGTGAGGTTAGAATCATTACTCCACTGCTCAGGTAACTTTGCACACGTTAATTTCTGTATTTCTGTTAACATTAGTAATGTATAAGACAGATACAAGTATCTATAAAATATTTCAAAATCTTAACTAATGTAACTATTTCAGCCACATGTGATGTATGTGTACTATAAAATATACAGATTGTTCCAATTTCTACAATTTACCTTGAGAAATTAGTTTTTCAAATGGTCCAGGAGGAGCTGTGTTTCATTTAAGGCCCAACCCTAATGATAGGAATTATAGTGATTGGAAACTATCATGGAACAGGGAAACAGGCCATTTTAATAGTGACTTGAGGTGGAATTAAAAGGGTAATGAACAAAGGAATAAATCTATAAGCAGCTGAAATTTATGAGAGCATTTCATGGAAATCAAACTGCAGTGATAAACATAGTCTTTAAATTAGCAAAAGCAAAAAGGTTGAGAAGTCTAGTGTGGTCACTATTATGCTCAATTTGATGATAACTGGAATCCATACAGTATTAAAATTATAATGTCTCTTCTTTAGATTAATTGTGATATTTCACCCATTTAGCTACTTGTGGCAAATGAAATGTCTCACTCACTCTGTTGTTCACATTTTGAAGCTGTAGCCAAATTATTTCAACACATCACTGAGAAAATGAAAAAGAGGAGCAATCTGGTTTTCCACTTTTTCTTTTTTTTGTACCAGGGATCAAACTCAGGACCTTGTGCTTGTGAGGGAAGTGGCAGAAACACTGAGCTAAATCTCCAGCCCTTGGGTTTCCTCTTCTGGACAAGATCAGGATGCACTGTGCAGAATAGAAAGGTAAGATGAATTCATCTCAGCAAAATTTGAGAATTCATTTGCACTAAAAGGAAGGGCATGTAATAAGATGGGATGGAGATTAAGACTAAGTGTTTTGATGACCCTTATCTGTGAATTTGACAAAGGAAATAAAATTGCCATAGTTGGTTTGTATCCACACCATGTCAGCAGTAGCAGCTTTATCAATTAATTTGGTGTTGAGAGTGATATTCTGTCCGCAAACTATTGTCCTTTCATAACAAATCAGGCTAAAAGAAGAAACCATATGTAAGTCAAAGAATTACCAGACAATAAAATTCCTATAATGCAGTTTTGTGAAACACTCATAAGCCACATTAATATGCACTGTAAGCAAACAACTATTTTTATACACATAAAAAGCAGGAAATGGTAAATGTTTTGTAATGGCACAGTAATTTTCAACGAAGAATTACAAATACCAATGAAATTATTTTCAATATTATCATACCTCAGTCCTGTTTTTTACCACTGAAAATAAAAGAAAACAAGAATAGAACTTTCAGGAAGCTCTTCTGCTGCCATCCCAAGCTCCTAAGGCAGAGAAGGTGAGCCAGTACCAGCACCCGGAGGGAAGCGCCCCCACCGCCATCCCAGGCTCCTAGGGCAGAGAAGCTGAGATGGTCCCAGCACCTGTAAGGAAGCTCCCCTGCTGCCATCCCAGGCTCCTAGGGCAAAGGAGCTGAGCCAGTCCCAGCACCCAGAAGGAAGCTCCCTTGGCACCATCCCAAGCTCCTAGGTCAGAGAAGGTGAGCCCTGCAGGTGCCAGAAGCACTCCCCACCCCGGGAAATGAAAAGACATGTAAACAAGCCTCAAAAACAGACTTCCAGAACACCTAAAGCAACCTCAAAGGGAAATGAGATGGAACAATCTGATATTCAACTACCTGGACTCTCTGAACTGGCAACAAAAGAGGATCTGGGAAAAATGAAATCAGAAATAATTACTCAAATAACAGCAAAGCTTGTGCTCATGGTGCAAGACATGATTAATAAATCTAGAGAGGACACAGATAAAAAAAGTAGAGGCTCTGAGGAACATGATGGAATCACAACATAGGAAACAAATGGAATCCATAAAACAGATGCAAACAGAATTCCAGAAGATTTAAAAACTCCATCAAAAGTCTGTGCAGCAGAATGAACCAATGTGAGGATAGAATTTCAGATATAGAAGCAAAAATTGCAATTATTGACCAGGAAAAGAACAATTGCTTTAAAATTTTAAAGGAACATGAGAAATCAATCCAGCAGCTGCTAAACAATGCAAAGAAGAATAATATAAAACTGATCAGAGTCAATGAAGAAAGAGGAGAGAGTGCAGATGACATAAAAATCTCTTCACAGAAGTGATGGCAGAAAATTTCCCAAGCAGGGGAAAAGAACTTGACATACAGATAAGTGAGGCATATAGGACTCCGAAATAGCCTTGATCAAAAAAATCTACATATAGGCATATAATAGTTAGGATTCCAGAAATCTAACAGAAAAACAAAATTCTACAAGCAGTGAGAGAAGAGAAACAAATCACATACAAAGAAAAGCCCATCAGAATCACAGCAGACTTCTCAGTGCAAACCCTCAAGGCAAGAGCTTGGAGTGATGTATTTCAAACCCTAAAGGAAAACAGCCTCCAACCCAGACTGATGTACCCTGCAAAACTATCTTTCAAAATTGATGGAGAAATAAGATACTTTCATGATAAAGCGCACCTCAGGAACTTCATAAATATAAACACAGCACTCCAAAAAATTTTAGACAATGCCCTAGGAAAAGACAATGAGGATCACAACCCCAGGAAACCCAGCAGAATGAATCCTTTTGGAGTGACAAATTAAATGCAAAGGGGGAGAATCCAACAAAAAGGAAAAGTCATGACAAGGCTTGTAAAACTTTTAACTTCATCTCCCTGAGTGTATAATTCAATCTTATTATTGTACTGAGTAGTATTTTTCTGATTCTAGAGTTGCACATCTTTCCTTGTGCTATACTGGCTATTTATCATCTTATGTCTACTTTCTAATTGGGTTGTCTATTAATGAGCTCTAAGAATTCTTTATATATTCTGGTCACAGGTTATATGCATTGTAACTATGGTCTGTTTAAGGGCTACATTTCATTTTAATGATGCCATTTAAAGTTCTAAATTTTGATGGAATCTCATTTATCAATTTTTTTCTTTTATGCATCATGTCTTTTGAACACTAGGTAGTTCTTGCCTACCCTGATTTTATAAACATTTTCTCTTATAATTTCTTCTTAAAATTTTATACATTTAGGCTTTCATATTTAGGTTCATAGATCCCTTCAAGTTATTTTCATGTATGGAAATAAAGGGTTGAGGTTAATTTTTTATATATGGATACCAGGTCTTCTAGTGCTGTTTGCTGAAAACGCTATGTCTTCCTTGGCTCTTGAATTGAGTTTATATTATGTAAAATGCTAATGTTAAATAATCTTTCAAAACTCAGTGGACCATGTGGATCTATTTCTAGATACTCTGTTTTATTCAAATGATCTATATGTCTTTCCTTACACCAACACTGCCTTGATTACTGTAACTTTAGAAGAAGTCTTAAAATTAGGTACTAAACGTCTTCCAAAAGTTTTTTTGGTTTGTTTTTTTATTAACTTTTTTAGGTCCTTTGTACTCCTACATAACTTTTAAATTTCAATTCTTCATTTATAGGAAGTATACACAGACCTGAATCTTTATATATACTTTGTGTTTTCTAATCCTCCTAAATTCAAATACAAGTTCTAGGGTCTCCTAGAGATTTCTTAGTATTTTCTCTGTAGATGATCATTTCATCTACATATAAAGATTTTGCTTCTACCTTGCCAATCTTACCCTAATTGTGTCATTTTATTGCCAGATTATTTTGGTGGGGCCTAGGTTTCAAAGTTTAATGGACAGATAAAGAGTAAACATATCTTCCCTAGTTCCACACCTTAAGGAGAAAGCATTGTATCTTCTCCATTTATATAAGGTGTTCTCTCTGGAAGTATGGAGTACATGTCTTTAGAGTACATGTCTTTAATCTGTTGAGAAGGTTCTGTTCTACTTCTAGTCTCCTGATAGCTTTTACCATGAACAGCTGTAGAATTTAGTCCAATACTTTTTCTCCAACTAGAGACAGGATCATATGGCTTTTTCCTTTCCTCTGTTAAAATGATGGCTTTTGGGGGTGGATCTTCCAATGCTGAACCAACACTGCCATCCCTATAACAAAACCACTTTCTACATACTTCCATATCTGACTTCTAAGAGTTTGTTTTGTTAAACAAATTTCTATCTATGTTCATACTGTTTTCTTCTATTATCTTTATCCAATTTAGGATTAGCACAATGTTGAGTTCCTAAAATGAGGGGAGAAGTGTTTCTTCTTTTTTCTGCTTTAACTGTTTGATATAATTTATCAGTTAAAATGTGTATGAGCCTAATGTTGTTATATAGGTAGGTTTTTGAGCTAGGAATATACTATCTTTAATAGGTGCTATTCAAATTTTATATTTCCTCCAGAGTTAGTTTCTTTAATTTGTCTTCTAAGGTACTTCAGGGAAGCTGTCAAATTTATTTCAAATCAGATTTTTGAAATATGCTTTCCATATCCTTTTAAATTCTGTAAAATCTGTGGTAATGTTTCCTAGATCTTGATATTGTAATTTAAATAATGTATAATTGATATTGTGTAACAGGAAGAAAAGGACTAAAGGTGCAGGGGAAGTGGGAGGGTTAGGGGAAAGAAAAAAAGGGATAAAATATGAAAAAAGGAAAAAAATGGAAACAAAGTCTTTGCTAATAGGGAAAGGTGGAGGGGTGAATGGAGGGCAGGGGAAGGGGAAAAATAAAAGACCAAGATACTCATGTAATGGTACAAGATCCCAGTGATGTTTGTAACTATTTTATATCTAAAGTTCACCAATAAACTTAATGGGAAAAAAAAGAATAGAACTTTCAGTGTGACTAATTGAAATACTGAAAATAAAATCAGTAAACACATTTTTTATTATTTGATTGCTACAAAACAAGCAAAGGTAAATGAGGTGAGGTTAAAATAATTTTAGAATAATGAAATTTTAGAAAAGCTCTGAAATCAACAGAAGGGTGGTCTGTAGAGAAAGTTGTCACCTAATTAAATATTAGAATCCATGTCCAGCTGATGGTTGCATATAGGAGGAGTATTTCAAAAAGTTATTTTTAGGGCTGGGGATTAAGCTCAGTGGTTCTAGCACCAGCCTTGCAAGAGCAAAGTCTCAAGTTTAATCCCTAGTATCGAAAAGAAAAGTTTTTTTATATAAAATATGCAGACATGGAGGTATCAAAAGAAAATAGAAAATACACTGCCAATAGGAAATTAGAAATTCTACCTCCAGAATGAAATCACTCCTTGTATAGATAACAGTGCAGATAGGAAAGAAAGGGCTCACAAACTAGCCTGGAAAAGCATGCGAAGGAAGAGAAGGGTACAGTTTGACCAGCCTGGTATCCTTTAGATCAAAATCATTGCCAAAGGCAGCTCAGGTTCATGCATTAGATCTGTTAGGGAAAACAGAGGAGAGCATCAGCCACAGAAGTACCACATCACAGTCATTCTACACCCATAAGACATAGAGAATGAGGAGCAGATGAGGGATTTCCCAACCCCAGGGCTGACAGAGAAGCTCTCATAGAGTAGGAGTGGGATTGCCATATAAAACTGAAACAAATGGGAAAATATTTGAGGTGTCCAAGTTAAATTTAAAAAGCAATTTTGAAAGAACTGAAAAAATGAGAGATGGAACTTGATTTCATTTTAAATACTGTATTGATTAATTCTCTCCTGCTATGAGTATAGAAACTAAAAACATGTCAGCAGTTTGGGGAAAGAAAATCAAAACAAAAATATATATGTTCACTAGATTTCAAGATACTTCATTTTATTCCCTTATTGTCTCCTGAGTTCCTGATTCGAAGAAACTGCAGGTCTAATGGGTGCTATGTATTCTGCCTGGATCATCCACTGCTCACTTTAATCTCTGACTTTGCAGTGACCATGCAGGTGGGCAGACATGGACAACCTCACTGTCTTCACAGAATTCCTCCTCATGGATATCACACGCTCCTGAGAGCTCCAGGTTCTGCAAGGTGTGCTGTTCTTAATGATTTATCTGGGAGGACTAACAAGGGATCTTGTGATTGCCACTCTCATAGTTACAGAAAAATGTCTGCACTCTCCCATGTACTATTTTATAATCAATGTGGCCCTTCTAGACCTTGTCAGAATCTTAGTTGTTGTTCCCAGAGCCATAGTGAATTCCATGACTGGCAGTAAGACCATATCCCTGACAGAGTGTACTGCACAGACATTCCTATATACACTTTTTGCAGCTGTGGAATTTGCATTCCTAGTGGTCATGTGCTACAACCACTATGTGGCCATTTGCCACCCTCTGCACTATGGGCTCATCATCACTCCAAGGCTGTGCTCACAGGCTGCAGCTGGCTTCTGGACCTCTGGTCTGGTATATTCTGGTATGAATACTCATGCTCTCTTCAGGCTTCCCTTCACCAAGACCAATGTGATCCAGCAATAGTTCTGAGATATTCCTCAAATTCTGAGGATATCATCATCAGATGTATAGTATTCTGAATTTATATTGGTTATTGTGTGTATTTGTTTTGTCTTAGCCTGTGTAGCCTTTATATTTATGTCATATATCAAATTTTTTTCAAATGTGCTCAAGATGCATTCCATGGAAGCCCGTACCAAAGCCATATCCACATGTACACCACAGTTGGCCATTCTATTTTTGTTTTTCATTTTGGGGAGGTGGCTGTCTTAGGTTCCATTGCAAAGAAACCATCCCTTAAGAATCTGCTGACTGCTGTATTCTACAGCATGGTGTCTCCCTTCTTGAACCCCATCATCTACTGTCTACACAACAGGGATATCAATGCTGCTCTGCAAAGAATGCTCAGCAGATTTTCAGTGTTTTCTGTGGAAAAATTTTGACCAAAAAGGAAAATATCATCTACCATTGGAATTTAGTTTTACTCATTAATTAAGTACATTGTTTAATAGTGATCTACACCTCTGGACTGTGTATCTTAGCTGATTCTGTGTATTTTTGTTGTCCATATGTGTCTCTCTATATGTTTCTTATGATGAATGAAAAATGCATATCTCAATTTTTTTGCTCAGTAATTCTTATGTTTTATAACCCTTTTCAGAAACATAAGAAATCTGGTCTATATTGACAAAATGTTTTGAACGTATTTGGGATATATTAAGATAAGAACAAAGGCAGGCATTGGGAGCTGGGCATGCATTTTGTGTTCCACCTTAACAGACACCTGCACTGCTGAGAGAACCTCAGGTGCTGGATCTGACCAACCTGGAGAAGTTCACTGAGTGGTCCTGTGTGAAGACCTTGCTGTCTGCACTGTACTCTTTGCACTCGCTCTTCCACTCAGGCTGGGATAAGCAACAAGGTGATTAGGCAAAGGGACATCTCAGGCTGGAGGATACAATGGGATGATCAACACTGTGATCCTCACAGGCCTCTGCTGCATTTGCTAAAAATTTTCTTGCTTCACTCAATGAAAATTAGGACATGAAACAACTGAATTCACTACATTTTTAGTTTGGAAGGTTTGGTTTCTTCCTATGCTCTGGATGAATAGTTCCACCTCTGCTTTATTTACTCAAATTTGTGCATAAAGAAAAAAAATTATCAGATTGTAGCATGGAGACAGAAGAAAAGGTAACTGCTGCTGGAATTTACCTGGGGAGCAACAGGTAATGCTTGGATGTGTAGTACATTTTTTCACATCAGCTACTGCATACAAATGCATTGATATAAAATAGAAACAGTTTTATTTTTCTGACACCCAAGAGCTGATCCTGGAACCTAGTGGTTAAAATAAATACAGTATTGGCAATTTTGTGTCTCAAAACTGATTCATACATTTGCCTATATTTTTATTCAGCTGTCCTGTCTAGGGAAAGCTTAGCACTGACAGGCTGGTGCCCATTTAGCCCCAGTCTAGCACTGGAACAACACATTCATCAGGCTCCCTGCATCTTTTTACTTATTGCTCTTAGCAGAATCAAGTGGTTTTTGGCCCTATGGACCTGCTGTCATCCAGAGCTAACACCCCAGTGAAGGTTTGGAGGTGACTCACCATCCTCTGATGTCTGAGACACTCCAGCTTTCAATGTTCGTACCTTAATCTACCTCAAATTTCAATGTTTCATCCCTGAGGAGTCTACATCTCAAGTTTTACCTAGTTATAGGTGACAATTATGTATTTATTTATATAAGGGGAAATCTGATTTAATTTCTGTATCTTTCATCAAATATTACCTCCAACAAAGCTAATGAACATATCCACATTTTTTTTAAGTAATGTTACCAGGGTCACCTGCACAGCTGCTTTCAAGGAAACAATGTTACTTTCTTATTTATGTTTGCTAAGTAGTGTGTCAACAATTCAGAATGTTTGAAGAGGAATCTATATTTTTCACTTTATTAAATTCTTTTATTGGTACATTGTAGGTATACAACACAATTACATTGCTCATTGGGAACTGTACCTTTACATAATGCATCTTGGTTATTTTTCCCCATTCCTAGCCCTCCCTTCACCCTCTCCACCCTTCCCTATTTACAAAGACTTTATTTCCATTTTTTGCTTTTCTCATCTTTTTTTCTTTCCCTTCTTTCCTTTCCCCTGCCCCTCCCACTACCCCTACACCTTTGGACCTTTTCTTCCTATCTTGGATTATTGATTATCCATTCCAATCATTGGTACATTTTAGAAATAAAATATGATGAGATTCATCATTGGAAATTTGCACCATTACATAGTCTCTCTTGGTTCTTATTTTTCACGGTTGCCCAGCACTCCCTTCAACCCCTCCATTCCTCCCTATTTACAAAGATTTTGTTCCTATTTTTCCATTTTCTCATGTTAATCCCATTCCCTTCTATCCTTTCCCCTAGCCCTCCCACTTCTTTCCCCTTTGCCCCTTTTCTTCCTATTTCACATTATCTATTACACATTTAGTCCTTATTTACACTTTCAATTTCTCACACCAGAGAAACTATTCAGTATTTATACATATGTGTCCTATTTATTTCACTTAAGAGTATCGCATCAATGTGCATCCACTTAGCTATAAATATCTCTGATTTCTCATTTTTTGTGGCTGAGTAATACTCCATTTTATTTAAAAAACCCACATTTTCTTTATCCAGTCTCCAGTTGATGGGCATTTGGGCTGTTCCAAGTTTTAGTTATTACAGACTGTGCTGCTATGAACATGGGCACACATATATCACTGTGGTATGATTCTTTTAATTCTTTGGGGAAGATACCCAGCAAAGGAATAGCTGGGTCAAATGGCACTTCCAGTCCTAGTTCGCTGAAGTATCTCCATAATGATTTCCACAGTGGTTGCACCAGTCTACACTCCAACCAGCAGTGGAGCAGGGTTCCTCTTTCCCCACAGCCCTGCCAGCATTTGCTATCGGTTGATTTCATGATAGCAGCCATTCTTTCTGGAGTGAGGTGGAATCTCAGCATTGTTTTCATTTGCATCTCTCAAAAGACAAGTGATGTTGAACATTTTTTCATGTATTTATTTGCTATTTCTACTTCTTTGTGTGAGAAATGTCTGTTCATTTCAGATGCCCATTTTTGGATTGGGTCTTTAAATTTGGGAGGACTGATCTTAATAAGTTCTTTATAGATTGGAGATAGTAGACCTTTGTCTGAGGAAGAGCAGGTGAAGATTTTTTAGCACATTGTGGGTTGTCTCTTCACACTGCTGGTGGTTTCTCTTGCTGTGCAGAAGCCTTTTAATAAGAAGAGATCCCACTTGTTGATTGTTTGCGCTAGTTCATGGGCCACTGGGGTTTTGTTCATAAAATCTTTTCCTACACCAATGTCTTCAAAAGTTCTACTTAGCCTGTGTTCCAACTGGTTCAGAGTTTCTATTTTAATATTTAGATCTTTAATCCATTCTGATTTTAGTTTAGGGAATGGTGAGAGATATTGGTCTAGTTTTAATCTTTGGCAAGTTGAACCCCAGTTTTTATAGCACCATATATTAAAGAGGCTCTCTTTCCTCTAGTCAGGGTGTTTGACTCCTTTATTGAAGGTGAGATGGCTGAGTGTGTCTGGCATTGTTTCTGCATCTTCTAATCTGTTCCACTGGTCCTCAGGTCTGTTTCTTTGCCAGTTCCATGCTGTTTTTATCACAGTAGCTTTGTAGTAGAGTTGCGTGTTGGGGATTGTGATACCCCTCCCATGTCTCTGCTACCTAGAATTGCTTTTGCTATTCTGGGTCTCTTCTTGTTCCAAATGAATTTTTGGATTGTTTTCTTAAAGTCTGTGAAGTATGCTGCTGGGATCTCAATTGGAATTGCACTGAATGTATATAGCAGTTTTGGAAGTATGGCCATTTTCACTATATTTATCCTTCCTACACAGGAACAGGGGATATCTGTCCATTTTCTGATATCATCTTCAATCTCTCTTTTCAGAGTGCCATAGTTTTCAGAGAAGAGGTCTTTGATTTCTTTCATTAGTTTGATTCCTGGGTATTTCAGTTTTTTTGATGGTATTGTGAAAGGAATTATTTGCCCTATTTCTCTCTCAGTGAGTCTGTCATTGGTGTTGAGGAAAGCTATTGATTTTTGTGTTGACCTTGTAACAAACTACTTGACTGAATTTGGTTATTAAGTCTAGAAGACTTTTGGTGGAGTTCTGTGGGTCTTCTGTATAGAGTATCATGTCATCTGCAAATAATGACAATTTGACTTCTTCATTTCCTATCTTTATTCCTTTTATTTCTTTCTCTTGTCTAATTGTGGTGGCTAATATCTCCAGAACTATATTGAACAAGAGTGGTGATAGTGGACAACCTTGTCGTTTTCCTGATTTGAGTATGAAGGATTTCAGTTTTTGACCATTTAGTATGATATTGGCTGTTGGTTTTTCATAGATGGCTTCTATCAGTTTGAGGTGGAGACCATCTATTCCAATTTTTTATAGGGTTTTTATCATAAATGCATGTTGGGTTTTGTCAAATGTTTTTTCTGTGTCTATGGAGATAATCATATGTTTTTTGTCCTTGGCACTATTTATATAGTGTATTACCTTGATTGATTTGCGTACATTGAACCATCCCTGCAACCCTGGGATGAATCCCACTTAATCAGGGTGTATGATCTTCTTGTTGATCTTCTGCATTCTGTTTTCCAGTATCTTATTAAGGATTTTTGCATCTATGTTCATTAGTGAGATTGGCCTATAGTTCTCCTTTTCAGTTGGGTCTTTCTATGCTTTGGGGATCAAGGTGATGCTTGCTTTCAGGAATGAATTTGGGAGTATAGCTTCCCTTTCAATTTCATTGAAGAGTTTAAACAGGAGTGGCAGCAGTTCCTCTCTAAATGTCTTGTAGAATTCAGCGGTGAAGCCATCAGGGCCCAGGATTTTCTTAGTTGATAAGTTTTATTACATTTTCAATTTCATTGTCTGATATTGGGTTGTTCAGAATATTTAGGACTTCTTCATTCAACTTTGGTAATTCATATGTATCTAGGAATCTGTCCATTTCTTCTGTGTTGTCCATCTTATTGGCGTATAGGTTCTGGAAGTAGGTATTGATGATCCTCTGGATTTCTGCTGGGTCTGTTGTCATTTCACCCTTTTCATTCCTAATTGCATGGATTTGGGCCTTTTCTTTCCTTTTTCTGACAAGGTTGGCTAAGGGTTTGTCAATTTTGTTGATTCTTTCAAAGAACCAATTCTTGGCTTCATTGATTTTTTTGTATCATTCTCTTAGTCTCCATTGCATTAATTTCTCCTCTGATATTTATAGTTCCTTCCCTTGTATGAGTTCTGGGGTTGTCCTGCTCTTCTTTTTCTAGAAGCTTGAGGTGCAACATCAGGTTATTTAATTGGGCTCATTCTCTTTTCTTAGTATGTGTATTCACTGCTATGAATTTCCCTCATAAGACTGCTTTCATTGTGTCCCATAGATTCTGATATGTTGTATTGTCATTGTCATTTAATTGAAGGAACTGTCTGATTTCTTCTTTAATTTCCTCTGTGACCCATTGGTTTTTCAGAAGTGTGTTGTTCAATTTCCACATGTTTATGAAATTTTTCAAGTTTCTTTTGCTATGGATCTCCAATTTCATCACATTATGGTCTGATAATATACAAGGGATAACTTCAATTCCTTTGCATTTACTTAAACATGTTTTATGTGTGAGTATGTGGTCTATTTTGGAGAATGAACATGTGCAGCTGAGAAGAATGTGTATTCTGATTTTGTGGCATGGAAGACTCTGTAAACATCTGTTAAGTTCATTTGTTCAAGAGTTCGATTGAGTTCTAGTATTTCATTACTTATTTTTGTCTAGTTGATCTATTTGTGACAGTGGGGTGTTGAGGTCCCCCACTACAATTGTATTAGTGCATATATGACTTTTCATGTCTGTTTGTATTTTTTTTATATATTTGGGTGCACTAGTGTTTGGTGCATAGATATTTATGATTGTCATCTCTTCCTCTTGGATTCTTCCCTTTACAAGGATGTAGCATCCTTCTTCATCTCTCTTAGTCAGTGTTGGTTTGAAATCTACTTGATCTGCAAAGAGGATAGCTAGTCCTGCTATTTATGGGGTTCCTGTCACAAGGAGTATTGTTTTCCACCCTTTAACTTTCAGTTTATGAGTTTCCTTTTGAATGAAGTGTGTTTCTTGTATGTAGCATATTGTTGGATTTTGCTTCTTGACCCATTATGCTAGTCCATTTCTTTTGATAGGTGAATTGAGACCATTAACATTGATGGTTATAACTGAAACGTATTGACTTGTCATTGCCATGGCTTTTTCTTTTTGTTGAGTTCTCCCCCTTTACATTTAATTTCTTGTCATGCCAGATGGGTTCATTCTGCTTTGCTTCCTGGGGTTGTGATCCTCAATGTCTGTTCCTAGGTTATTGTGTAAAATTCTTTTGAGTGCTGGTTTGGTATTCACTAAGTGTCTAAAGTGCTCTTTGTCATGGAATTATCTTATTTCTCCATCAATTTTGAAAGATAGTTTTGCAGGGTACATCAATCTGGGTTGGAGGCTGTTTTCTTTTAGGGCTTGGAATATGTCAGTCCAAGCTCTTCCTGCCTTGATGGTTTGTGTTGAGAAGTCTGCTGTCATTCTGACGGGCTTTCCTTTGTATGTGATTTGTTTCTTTTCTCTGACTGCTTGAAGAACTTTGTTCTTCTGTTGTGTTTCTGGAATCTTAACAATTATATACCTGTGTGTAGATTTTTTTTTGATCAAGGCTATTTGGAGTCCTATATGCCTCACTTTTCTGTATGTCAAGCTCTTTTCCCCTGCTTGGGAAGTTTCCTGCCATTATTTCTATGAAGAGATTTTTTTATGTCATCTGCACTCTCTCCTGTTTCATCATTGACTCCAATCAGTCTCATGTTATTCTTTGCATCATCTAGCAGCTGCTGGATTGATTTTTCATGTTCCCTTATAATTTTGAAGCAATTTTTATTTTCCTGCTCACTAATTACAATCTTATCTTCTATATCTGAAATTCTGTCCTCACATTGGCTCATTCTGCTGTGTAGAATTTGATGGCATTTTTCATCTCCTGGAAATCTATTTGCATCTGTTTTATGGATTCCATTTGTTTCCTACATTGGGATTCCATTATGTTCCTGAACTCCTCTCTAGATTTATTAATCATGTCTTGCACTAGAGGCATGATTTCTCCTGTTATCTGAGAAATTATTTCTGATTTCATTTTTTGCAGATCCCCTTTTGTTGCCAGTTCAGTGGGTCCAGGTGGTTGAGTATCAGAGTGTTCCATCTCATTTCCCTTTGGGGTTGCTGTAGATGATCTGGAAGTCTGGTTTTGAGACTTATTTATGTGTTTTCTCATTTTGACTTTGGGGGGCAGGCTCTTGGCTCCTGCTTGGATTATCTCCTCTGAGCTGGGAGAGGTGGGACAGGGGGCAGGAGCAGTGGTAGGGATGGTGACCCAAAAGCCCTTTCCTGTGGTCTGGGAGCAGCATGAGGAATGGAGGCCAGGAAGCCCCTTCCTCTGGTCCAGGAGCAATAGGATGGTGGCTCAGAAGCCCCTACCTCTGGGCTGGGAGCTGTGTTAGGGATGGTGGCCCGGATCCCCTTCCTCTAGGCCTGGAGTGGTGTGACAGAAGGTGGCCCCAAAACCCCTTCCTCTTGGCTGGGAGCAGTGGGAGTGTTGGTGGCCCCAAAGCCCCTTCCTCTGGACCAGGAGCAGTGGGACGGAGGCTCAGAAGCCCCTACCTCTGGGCTGAGAGTGGCTGGACTCAGTACCATGGTCTGGTGATCTGGTGTCCTCTGTGTCTTTGTAGTGTGGAACCAGGTGGCTGCCTGTCTGTGGCAGGCTGATTCAGTGTGTTCCATGCAAACATTTTCCACTATTTTTGTCTTTATTTAAAGTTATGTAAATTTTTCTGTCCAGAATTACTTGCCCCCAGATATTTGTATGAACAAGTTTGATTTGTAATTTCCATAGTTAATTTATAAATTACTTTAATTCTTCTTTGGTTTGACTGTACCTAGAACATATGATTTTTATTAATGGATTTATAAGATTCTACACCAGTATTTTTTTTTGCATTTTCAATGAATATCCTATTATGAGTTAGATTTTTTCAATTATAATATTTAAGTCCTTTACACTAGCAAATTTTTAGTTCTAGTTTTTTTGAGTAATTTTCTATATTTATTTATTTACATATAATAATCATAGGCATTTAAAGGATGTCTTGTCATTCCTTAAGGTTTACACAGTGGAATGTTGAAATGGAACTAATTACTAAATTTATCATCCATTTTTCTAACCATTTTTAAGAATTAACATTCAATGTTCCCTTTTGTTCAGCTATTGAAAATATGGATTACTATGTACATTCACCATTCTGTCCAATAGATCACTAAAATTTAATCTTTCTGTGTAGTTGAAATTTTGTACACTGTGATCAATAATTTGCCCATTGAATCCCCTCATCCAGCATCTAGTGACAATCATTTTACTCTCTAGATGTATGAATTCAACTTTATGACATTCCACATAGAGTAATTATGCTTTGTGTGCTTCACATAGCATAAAGCATTCAGGGTTCAGCCATGTTGGGGCAAAAGCCAGAACTTCCCTGTTTTTAAGACTGTATAGTTCATTTCCATTAGTGTATATGCTGGATTTTCTCCTTTATTTGATGAGGGATACCTGGGTTGGTTCCTTGTCAATAGACCTGCAATTAATAAGACTTGAGGATATTTCTTCAGTAGATTGATTTCAGTGTCTTGCATACATATCAGGCATAGGGTTGCTCTATCATATGTGCTTTGGAGTGTATCAAGATATCCCCTCAAAGCCTCATGCTTCATAGATGAGGCTTTCTGTAGTTGCCTGGAACTAGGGTGTATGAGTATGGATTATAGTTGTGTGACAACCAGATTGCTCTTTGTGGAGAGTTTTGATCATGAAAGATTGTTGAATTTTGTCAAATGATTTTCTGCATTTATTGAGATGATCTATAAAGCTGTCCTTCAGCCTGTCATTTTGGTACATCACTTTCACTGATTTGCATGCATTCAACTAAATTTACTTCCCAAGAGTAAATTCCAATGGATCACAGTAAAACTTACTTTTATGTGCTGTTGAATTTGGTTTGCATGTATTTTGTTGGGGATATTAGATGTATGTTCATGAGGAATGCTTCCTAGCAATTTCTTCTCTTTTACTGTCCTTTCTTAACTTTCATATCAATAATTCAGGATACATAACATGAATTGGAAAAAAATTCCCTTCAGAACCTGACTCATGAAGCAAAACATAAGCTCTGAAAGAACCTGCAGCCCCAGTGATAAACAGACCAGAAACACAAATCCTGCAAAACAAACAAACACATGCTTATTACAAGGTGCAAATCAAGGTAGGTTTTACTCTGAAGTTGACCCCTTAAGTATGGAAGGATAGATCTGAGGAAGAAATCCACTGCAGTGCTGCTGAGATAGGAGACCACTCCTCCATATGCAATTGGGCAACTATGGGTTAGTTGTGTTATTGGGCAACTATGGGTTATCTAATTAAAGATGCTCTTTGTACAATGTATCTGAGTAGCCATGACAACTTCTGTAATCTTTCATCAAAGGAGACAGATTTTTTGTATACAGTAAATTCAGAAGACAGAAAGTCCTGCCAGAACTCTTTGCTCTCCTTTCTCCACTTCTCTGCTTTGTATAAATCCTGCTTGCTATATTCCCAAGGAAGCTCCATCTTAAACTTTGTAGTTGTAAAAAGAGGTATATAAGGAAGCACAAACTTCTATTTGGAGCTCTTAGGAATGACAGGAGTCACTTGCAAAGCTGCCATCATTTAAAGTCACTTTGTGCTCCTAGCTTCCTGTTAAGAGTGGCCTGTCTGGAGTCCTCAGTTTCTTGCTCACTGCCATATTTAGAAGTGGTCTAATCAGAAGCCAAGATGAGAAGAGGTTTATTGAATAAGACTGAGTTCTAATGGGAATCAAAAGTCACAGAACAAACACTTCAGTGTCTCTGGTTCACCCTACACCAGTGAAGTGGTAGGAGATGCTCACAAGAGCTGGTTGTGTAAAGGGGCACTATTCATAGACTGCCTGAGAAACTCAGGGTGCAAAGATCTCAGATGTGCAGGATTCAGTGGTGGCAGCAACAAAGCCTTCTGTAGGGAGGACCCAGGCCTGTTACATGGGGTTTTCTGAGGAAGCTGAGTAACAGTGCTATGGCTGATATTCTCACTCACAGAAAAGCCCTATACCTCCGTGGACTGTCTTCCCTCCCTGGATGCCTCTTTCCATAGCTGAACCCAGTGATGTGTTGAAGAGTTGGACTGAAGTTTTCTTGTTTGATTCTACAGAATAAAAAAGGTCCCATAAGAAATGTACATTTAAATGAACTCTTTTTGCCTAATTCAATTATTTAAATACTAATAAGTGAATATAAATACTAAGAAAGTGATATTAATAAGTGAGTTTTTACATAAAACAATGAGATTTGTAAGTATATCTGAGACTTCAATATGCATGTGTGTGACCTTTGGTGATAGACACAAACTCACAAACACACCCATGCTATGCATTAAATTCCATATTAGTCATACTTCCACTGGCTCCTACTCAGTTTTATGATCACATCCAAAACCATTTTGTAGTTTAGATCTAAACTGTCCCTCCAGAACCTCATATGTTTGGATCTTGACTGGATCATGCATCCTCTTCCTCATCAGTTCATTCATCCTAGGGAGTTCAGTAGCTGACTGTCCTGCTGGGAGGTGGGGCCAGGTTGGAGGTGGACACTGCAGAAAAACTCTTGTCCCAGTGACTCCTCTCTGTCTCTGTTTCCTGGCTGCCATGGTGTTAGCACCTCACCTCTGAGATCACTTCTGCATTACCATTTCTGCTTGGATCCAGGGAACCATGAACTGAATCATCTCAAAACTATGGGTAAAATAAAGTTCTCCTCCTCTATGCTGTGGGTGTTGAGTATTTTGTTCCATCAAAGTGAAAGTAGACCAATTCCACCTCTCAAGAATTTATTCTCCCTTCTTACTAGGTTTCTGCTAGAAATAAAATTATTATCCATGAATACTGTATACAGAAAACAGTGGTGTGATTTGTCCTGGGAGACAGGAAGGGAGTGAATGGCCTGGTGTGGCAGAGGACCCAGGATCTATGAAATTCTAAGTGCATAGCTCATTCTAAGTGACATTTTACTTTTCCAAATCCTATTTGTTAAAAAGTAAATTTTACACAATCCAAATAAGAACACATCATGGAATGCCTGAGATATTACATCATTACATTAAGAAACCTGATTCTAAGGTATGAGAAATTATATCAAAATACTAACTTTAGAAAATTTGGGGATTTTTATCAGAGACATTCTCACATCCTCCTCATTCCTAAACTTTCTCATTTCAACTGAACATGCTCTATTCAGTAAAAACTAACTTCCTGACTTCCATGTCAGTGAGCCATGGCTCCCAGGCAGGAGGAGGCTTCTGGATAGGAGTGCCATGGATCCCAGCATAGAGGAAGCTTCCAGGTAGGCATACCATGGCTCGCCACACAGAGGAGACCTCCGGGTAGTTATGCCACAGCTCCCAGCCCAGAGGAGACATCCAGGTTGGTGCACCATGGTTCTGAGGTAGGAAGAGATATCCATGTAGACGTGCCATGGCTACCAGGATAGAGGAGGCTTCCAGATCGGTGTTCTGAGATGCCCAGTACAGAGGAGACTTCCAGGTTGGCGTGCCACAGCTTCCAGGAAGGAGGAGGTATCCGGGTAGGCATGTCATGGCTCCCAACATAGAGGAGGCTTACAGGTAGGCATGCCAAGGCTCCCAGTCTGGAGGAGACTTCTAGGTCAGCCTGCCATGGCTCCCAGGCAGGAGGACGCTTCTGGGTATGTGTGCCATGGCTTCCAGTATAGAGGAGGCTTCAAGGTAGGCATGCCTTGGCTTCCAGCACAGAGGAGGTGAGCCGCACATGTGCCAGGAACAACACCCCCCAATTGCATCACAAAGAAGAGAGGTAAACAAGTCTCAGAACCAGACTTCCAGAGCACCCACAGCAACCCCAAAGGGAAACAAGATGAAACACTCTGATACTCAACCACCTGGACTCCCTGAACTAGCAACAAAAGAGGATCTGGAAAAAATGAAATCACAAATAATTTCTCACATAACAGCAAAGATTGTGCCCATAGTGCAAGACATGATTAATAAATCTAGAGAGGATACAGATAAAAAAATAGAGGATCTGAAGAATATGATGGAATCACAACATACAAAACAAATTGGAACCATAAAACAGATGCAAACAGATTTCCAGGAGATTAAAAACTCCATTGAAAGTCTATGAAGCAGAATGAGCCAATGTGAAGACAGAATTTCAGGTATAGAAGATAAGATTGCAATTAGTGATCAGGAGAAGAAAAAATTCTTTAAAATTTTAAGGGACCATTAGAAATCAATCCAGCAGCTGCTAGATGATGCAAAGAAAAATAACATGACTGATTGGAGTCAATGATGAAACAGGAGAGAGTGCAGATGACATGAAAAAAATTGTTTACAGAAGTGACGGCAGAAAAATTCCAAAGCAGGGGAAAAGAATTTGACATACAGACAAGAGGCAAATAGGACTCCAACTAGATTTGATCAAAAAAAATCTACACATAGGCATATAATTGTTAAGATTCCAGAAACCCAACAGAAGGACAAAATTCTACAAGTAGTTAGAGAAAAGAAACAAATAACATACCAAGAAAAGCCCATCAGAATCACACCGGACTTCTCAGTGCAAACCCTCAAGGCAAGAAGATCTTGGAGTGATGTGTTTCAAGCCCTAAAGGAAAACAACCTCCAACCCAGATTGATGTATCCTGAAAAAATATCTTTCATAACTGGGGTTGAATTAAGATACTTTCATGACAAAGAGCACCTTAGGAACTTCATGAATACCAAACCAGCACTCCAAAAAAACTTTAGTCAAAATCCTAGGAAAAGACAATGAGGATCAAAACCCCAGGAAGCCCAGAAGAATGAATCCACCAGGCAGGACAAGAAATTAAAAGAAAAGAGGGAGGATCAAACAAAAAGAAAAATTCATGACAATGATAATTCAATATGTATCAGGTATGACCATCAATGTTAATGGTCTCAACTCACCAATCAAATAAATAGACTGGCAGAATGGGTCAAGAAGCAAGATCCAACAATATACTGTGTTCAAGAAACACACTTAATTCAAAAAGAAACTCATAGACTGAAAGTTAAAAAGTGGAAAACAATGCCCCATGAGATATGGTCCAAAAAAAAAAAACAAAAGCAGGAGTAGCTATCCTCTTTGCAGACCAAGTGGATTTCAAACCCACACTGATTAAGAGAGACAAAGAAGGACACTATATCCTTGTAAAGGGAAATATCCACGAGGAAGAAATGACAGTCATAAATATGCACCAAACACTAGTGCACCCAACTATATAAAACAAATATTAATGGACATGAAAAACCACATAAACACTAATACAATAGTAGTGGGGGACCTCAATACTCCATTGTCACAAATAGATATATCAACTAGACAAAAAACAAGCAATGAAATACTAAAACGCAATCAAACTCTTTAACATATGAACTTAACAAATGTTTACAGACTGTTTCACCCCATAAAATCAGATTACACACCCTTTTCAGCTGCACATGGGTTGTTCTCCAAAATAGACCACATACTCACTCATAGAACATATTTAGGCAAGTGCAACGGAATTGAAGCTATCCCCTGTATATTATCAGACCATAGTATGATGAAATTGGAGATCAATAGCAAAACAAACTGCAAAAACTTCATAAACACATGGAAATTGAACAACACGCTTCTGAATAACCAGTGGGTTACAGAGGAAATTAAAGAAGAAATCAGACAGTTCCTTCAATTAAATGACAAGGACAATACAACATATCAGAATATATGGGACACAATGAAAGCAGTCATATGAGGGAAATACATAGCAGTGAATACTCATATTAGGAAAACAGGGTGAGCCTAATTAAGCAACCTGATGCTGAACCTCAAGCTTCTGGAAAGAGAAGATCAGGACAAACCCAAATCTCATACAAGGGAGGAAATTATAAAGATCAGGGCAGAAATCAATGCAATGGAGACTAGCAAAACAATACAAAAAATCAATGAAGCCAAGAGTTGGTTTTTTGAAAGAATTAAGAAAATTGACAAACCTTTAGCCAAACCTATCAGAAAAAGGAAAGAAAAGGCCCAAATCCGTGAAATTAGGAATGGAAAGGGGGAAATTACAACAGACCCAGCAGAAATCCAGAGAATCATCAATACCTACTTCCAGAACCAATATGCCTATAAGACAGAAAACACAGAAGAAATGGACAGATTCCTCAACATGTATGAATTATTGAAGTTGAATGAAGAAGACCTAAAAATTCTAATCAATCCAATATCAATCAATGAATTTGAAAATGTAATTAAAAACTTACCAACCAATAAAAACCTGGGCCCTGATGGCTTCACTGCTGAATTCTACAACACATTTAGAGAGGAACTACTGCCACTACTGTTTAAACTCTTCAATGAAATTGAAAGGGAAGCAATACTCCTGAAATTATTCCTGGAAGCAAGCATCACCTTGGTCCTCAAATCAGAGAAAGACCCAACTGAAAAAGAGAACTATAGGCCAATCTCACTAATGAACATAGATGCAAAAATCCTTAATAAGATACTGGCAAACAGAATGCAGAAGATCTTCAAGAAGTTCATACACCATGACCAAGTGGGATTCATCCCAGGGATGCAGGAATGTTTCAACATATGCAAATCAATCAATTTAATACACTATATCAATAGAGCCAGGGACAACACCATATGATCATCTCAATAGATGCAGAAAAAGCTTTTGAGAAAATCCAACATGCATTTATGATAACAACCTTACAAAAATTGCAATAGATGGTATCTCCCTCAATTCAATATAAGCCTTCTATGAAAAACCAACAGCCAATATCATACTAAATGGTCAAAAACTGAAATTCTTCACACTAAAATCAGGAACAAGACAAGGATGTCCACTAGCACTACTCCTGTTCATTATACTTTTGGAAAGATTTGCCACAGCATTTAGACAAGAGAAAGAAATAAAAGTAATTAAGTTAGGAAATGAAGAAGTCAAATTGTCATTATTTGCAGATGACATGATATTCTACATAGAAGACCCCAAGAATTCCACTAAAAGTCTTCTAAACTTCTAGACTTAATAACCAAATTCAGTCAAGTAGCTGGATACAAGGTCAGTGCACAAGAATCTATAGCTTTCCTCTACAGGAACAACAGACTCACTGAGAGAGAAATAGGGCAAACAGTTCCTTTCACAATAGCGTCCGAAAAACTGAAATCAACCTAACAAAATAAATCAAAGACCTCTTCTCTAAAAACCATAGCACTTTGAAAAAAGATATTGAAGGGGATATAAGAAAATGGAAAGACATCCCTTGCTCCTGGGTAGGAAGGACCAACATAGTAAAAATGGCTATACTTCCAAAATTGCTATATAGATTTAATGCAACTCCAATTGAGATCTGAGCAGCATACTTCATGGACCTTGAGAAAACAATCCAAAAATTCATTTGGAACAAGAACAGACCCAGAATAGCAAAAGCAATTCTAGGTAACAGAGACATGACAGGAGGTATTACAACCCCCAACTTGCAACTGCACTATAAAGCTACTGGGATAAAAACAGCATGGTGCTGGCAAAGAAACAGACCCTAGGACGAGCAGAATAGATTGAGAGATGCAGAAACAACTCAAGACACACTCAGTCACCTCATCTTTGACAAAGGAGCCAAACATCCTCACTGGAGGAAAGATAGTCTTTTTAATAAATGGTGCTGGAGAAATTGCGTTTCAAATTGCCAAAGGTCTAAAACTAAACCTGTATCTCTCACCATGCACTAAACTAAAATCAACATGGATTAAAGATCTAAATATAAAAACAGCAGTGCTGAATAGGCTGGAATAGAGGTTAGGCAGAACTCTTGAAGACATTTGAGGAGGAAAAGACTTTATGAACAAAACCTCAGTTGTCTTTGAACTAGCACAATCAACAAGTTGGATCTCTTTTTACTAAAAAACTTTTTCTCTTCTACCTTTTGCCCCAGATTCTGTTCATCAGGCTAAATACAGCCGGCAGAATTTATGACACAGCCTGAAATTTAGGCAGTCCTGACATTTACTCCAACAGGACGATTAGTCCCACTGCCTTGAATCTCATCCTCTTACAAATTCTCAGGATATGGAAAGAATACAGACTGATTTTTTTTGCCAGAATGTGTAACATTCATGCCTCTTGTGTACTTCCTTAAACATTCCCATTCTCCATGAAACCTTCAGAGCCTGGCATTTACTGTCCCAATTCCTAATATCATTCTGGTCCTCTGAGCTCTAATCAAAACCACCATCAGCTTCAGCATATAATATTGTAGGCCTTCTCTATCCCACATCTTCAAACCTTTCCAAACTCCTTCATCAAACCAATTCTAAACTTCATGATCAGGCACAGTCATGGCAATTACACTGCACCTATTTCTAGTATGGTCCCATCTCTAGTACTAAATATATGACACCCACAAATTAAAAGACTAGAGGTTTAATTAGGCTAATAGTTTTACAGGATTTAATCCATGGACACCTCCAAAAGCCTCAAAGCAGGACTATCATAGCATAATGCTATGATGAAGCCAAGGTGCAGAGAAAGGGGATCATGCTGGAAAGGAAAGGGACTAGGAATCAAAGATAGACCTCAAGGTCATGTCTCCTTGACCCAGACAGATACACCCATAAGTGCATTTTACTTTTCCCATAGGTGGCTCCCAACCCAGTCAAGTTGACAATAAAGCCAAATCATCAGCCAATATCCCACATTACAATGATTGTCTGAATCCTTTGGCATTGATGTCACTCTCTATTACTGTCAAAACTAATATATTTGATACTAGTGCAGAATTTAAAAGTCATGATGTCAAGTTACATGGATGATTCTTTATATTATCATTTTCCCATTATTCTAACCATAGTTTGACCATTTTACATGTGGTAGATATCGGTATATGAGCATGTAACAGTCTTGAAAATTACAGCATACAGAGGAGAAAATTAGAATGGATGAGGGAAGATAATGGCAAGTGACTGAGTATATTATTTATGAATAACCCTCAGCAAACCAACCAACCAAAGTGAAGTACATCATAAGTGAGCCACAAGAAGGACTTGCATTGTTTACCTAAGTAGTTCATATGTTTATTTCTTTCAGCAGAGTTTCCACCATAACAGATGGATTTATCCAAGCACAGCATTAGATTATAAAAGTCACCACAGTCTCTGTTGATCATCTGTTGATAGATGACACAATCAAATGTGATTGTATAAATCAATTTGAAAAAGAAGAGTTTTCTTGGTATGGCAGCTTTTGGTGCAGCAGACAATGTTTGAGGTAGATTTCTTGTCTTAACTTCATTTACATTTATGCCAAGGCAGCATAGGGGGATTTTACAGAAAAGATGCCCACTCAGGTGTGTTTATGCCTGACGCCAAATTCTTCTTTGTGCTTTAGTGCAAATTAGGACTTATAGACAAATATTGAGTTGCAACTAGCTATGAATGATCCTGGAACCAATAGAAATTTGTTTCCACTTTCTCCAACATGAACTTTCCCATGTGTGTGCTATCTCAATAAATACTTAACAGATAAAATTATATTCTGGACACACACAGAATAGAGCTCCCTGCAGGATCCCGTTGGCCTTTGCTTAAACCATTAGTGAAGGACTAATAATATGCATGCCAGAAGCTCCATTACTGAAGCTTAAGATATTTTTGAATGTTACTAAAGATTACAAAATCAGAGTCATGAAATTGTCAATAAACTGTTGCATTACCTGTTGTTTGCTTTTCTTATTTGATCTGTGGCATAATTTAACAATAAAATCCTCACTTTAGGTTTGTGTAGTGCTGCATGACAGCTACCGATCTGAATGAGTAAAAATAAAACCTAACCCTAAAGAGTCAAATGGTACATTTGATACATCAAGTAAATTTCACCACAAAGTAAATCAGAGAATCTTAAAGTTCATGAAAACACTCCTGTTTAATATGATGATGTGGCTTCTCTATGGTCTTTCTGCTAACACAAGTTCCCCAATGTGAGGGGAATGAGAGATGATGGAAGCTTTAAGAGGTGGCCTAGTGAGAGGCAAATAAATTTTGAGTTAAAATCCTCAGAAGAGATTCCTAGATTGCCTCCAGGAGTGACCTGTTTACCAAAAGTTTGCTTCAGTAGTGCAAGCTGCCCTCAGCTGCTCACCAGCACCAGTGCCCATGCCATGCTCTTGGAAATCCAGAACTGTTTGATAAATAAATAAATACATCAAAAGAGTAAATTCATTACCACAGGCATTTTGTTATTTTGAGAACAAAGAAGACCAAGACACAGGACACACACAGTGTTGAGCTAGGTTTCCTGAAGGATTACAAGTTCCTACTCACTACACTATCTATCCATATACCATCATAAAAGCTACACTGAGGACAAGGAAGCTTTGTGACAATGGGGGAGAAGAGCCTCGGTCCATGAGCTTGGGAAAGCTGTGCAGCAGTCATGTGCTTCTGAGGAGAAACTTGCTCACCAGGAGAGCTAATGGGATTTGTTGAACAAGGAAGAAACTACCTTGCATCAACATAGAACTAGAAAGAGTCAGGAAAATTGTGATTGCATTGACTGCATAATGGCAAAATTTGAGGTATTTACTATAATGTAATTAAATTAATATATAATCATTTTTGAACTGGAAAATTCAATGAAAGTAAACTCGTTCATGAAACATATTTCTGTTTTATTAAGTATCACACACATACTACTTCTTTATAGTCTATATTGGAATTTTTAATTTATTAATTTTATTGGTATATTTAAGTCATACAATGTAATAACATTCATCAATGGAAATTTGCACTTTTACATAATCCATCTTGGTTCTTATTTTTCCCCATTCCCCTGCCCTCCCTTCAACCACCCCACCCCTCCCTATCTACAAAGACTTTGTTTCCATTTTTTTCATTTTCTCATATTAATTCCATTCTCTTCTTTCTTTTGCCCTACCCCTACAAATTCCCCTTCTCCTTTGCTCCTTGTCTTCCTATTTCACATTATCTATTATACCTTTTAGTCCTTATTTACACTCTCAGATTCTCACACTAGAGAGATTATTCAGTATTTACATATGTGTGTCCTACTTATTTCACTTAAGAGTATCTCCTCAATGTGCATCCATTATCCCCTGTATATTATCAGACCACAGTGTGATGGATTTGGAGATCAATAGCAAAAGAAACCACAAGAATTTCAAAAACACATGGAAACTGCACCACACTTCTGAATAACCACTGGGTCATGGAGGAAATTAAAGAGGAAATCAGAGAGTTCCTACAATTAAATGACAATATCAATACAGCATATCTGAATCTATAGGACACAATGAAAGCAGTTTTAAGGGGAAAAGCATAGCAATGAATATTCACATTAGGAAAACAGAGTGATCCCAATTAAACAACCTGATGTTGAACCTCCAGCTTCTAGAAAAAGAAGAGCAGGACAAACCCAAATCTCATACAAGGGAGCAACTTATAAAGATCAGGGCAGAAATCAATGCAATGGAGACTAAGAGAACAATATAAAAAATCAATGAAGCTAAAAGTGGATTCTTCAAAAGAATAAACAAAACTGAAAACCCTTAGCCAACCTTATCAAAATGGAAATTTAGTTAGTCTTAATGGTGTGGCCAAAGCATCCTGGCCAATTAAGGGCAATTAGAGGCTGAAGGAAAATGGGCCCTTTGGAGCTGGTATCACTAGGTCCCCAGAGCTCATCAGAAGTGCGACCCTCACACATCTGTGCTGAACACTCAGCAGGCTCACAGGTGTTTCAGAAGCAGTGCTGGACTCACATTCCACACTGGAGTCTCACTTGGAAGTATCTTTATATTTCCTCACTGAAGAAAGAAGCAGGAGCAAGGGTCTCATCAGGTCTCCTAACATTGAACACAAACAACATTCATGGTTAATGTGGTAAAACTCAGTGCTTCAATGCTCAGGTAATTTTGTATATGTTAATTTCCACATTTCCATTAACATTGGTAAAACATAAGTCACATACTAGTACCTGTGAAATTAAGACTTCAAAATCTTCAGCTAAGGTAACTATTACAGCTCCATATGATGTATGTGTACTTGCAGATAGACTGAACTATATGAGATTCTGGTGTTTATTTTAGGTAATTACTTCTTCCAATGTTTCCTTTGGTGCTGTGTTTCATATGTCACTCAGGTCTAAAGGCAGAAATCATAGTGAGGGAAATTTACCCTGGAACATAGCATCAGCACATGTGAATTTAACATTTCTTCAGCTGGATTTAAAAGGGTAACTAAAATTGTATAAGCTAATGAAATTTATAAGAGAATTTCATGGAAATATGAATTTCATGAATAAATATGAATACATGGAATTTCATGTATGCAAATGTAGCCTGTAACAAAAAATGTTGAGATGTCTAGTCTCGTCATTATTATGGACAATTTTTATAAAACCTGGATTTTGTATATAAAATCATAAAGCTGATTTTTAGATATATTATTATATTTCCCCCATTTTACAATTTATGGGGAATTAGCACTCGCACTCATTCTGTTGTTCACATTTTAAAATTGTGGCCAAATAATTCCAAGGTGTCATCACTGAGAACAAGGATAATACTTGGATTTCCTCTTGTGCACAGGATCAGGATGTGGTGTGCAGAATGGAAATGTAAGCTGAATTCAGCTCAGGGAACCTGGAATATTTGTTTTCACTGAGAAAGGAGGACATGTAATAAGAAGAGATGGAGAAAGGGAACCAGGTTTTGAATGACCCCATCTGTTATTTTGAGGAAGGAAATTAAAAATCACCTTAGTGTGGCTTGCAGCAGTGATCTACACCATGTCCCAGCATCAGCCCCAACAGGTAGCATTGGATTTGAGACTGATATTCTGTGCTCAAAGGATTTTCTCTTCACTAGAGAAATAAGGCTAAGGGAAAAAACACATGTAATTGAAAGAATTTACAGGCAAAAAAATTCTTATAAGTATTTGAAAAATTGAAAAGTCATATGAATGTACCACTGTCAGTAATTCATTATTTTTATGCACATAAAAAGCATAATTGTGAATGTTGTTGCAATGGCAATTACCTATAAAGTATTAAAGATGCAGATGACAGTATTTTCAATATTATAATCCCAAAATTTTGCTTTTTTCCCAATGAAAATAAAATAACACTGAGATTAGACCCCTTTGTATAACTAATTTTGACCCTGAAAATACAATGTGTAAACAGATCATTTGTGATTTTAATGCTTCAAGAGAAGCACAGGTAAATCAATTTCAAAAAATTATTTGAGAATAGTAAGAGTTAAGCAAATGAAAGGAAGCAGAGGGGAATTCTGAGAAGAAAGTTGATACATCATTAAATATTAGAGTCTGTTCCTAGGAGAAGATTGCATGTAGGAAAACTACTTCAATAAGTTCTTTTCTTCTTTCTTTCTTTCTTTCTTTCTTTCTTTCTTTCTTTCTTTCTTTCTTCTTTCCTCTTGTATTTATTTATAAAACACAAAAACAAGGCAGTACAAGGTGGGAACAGCCTATATACTGCCAATAGGAAAACAGAATTTTAACAACCCAAAAGAAATATCATCTTGCATAGATGACATTACAAAGGGGGAAAGAAAGGGCTCATAGACACATCCAGAAGAGCATCTGAAGTGAGAAAATGGTGCAGTGTGACCAGTCAGACATTCTTTAGATGAAAGCCATAGTCAACATGACATGGTTCAAGCATTAGATCTGTTAGAGAAAACTGATGAGAGAATCAGCTACTGAAGGACCACATCACAGTCATCCTCCAGCCCAGGACCCAGAGAATGAGGAGCAGATGTGGGATTTTGAACATCTGGGGTTATTACAGAAGCTCTCATAGAGTAGCTCAGAGAAAGCCACACAAAAATGAATCAAATGGAAAAAACACTCAAAAGTATCCTGTAGAACTATAAAACACAAATAAGCCAAATAAGCAAAAGATTACTTGGACTTGGATGCATTTTAAGTACTTTATTGATTAATTCACACATTTGATTATTATACACACAACTAGAATATGTATCAGCAGTTTCAGAAAGAAAATTGAATTGGAAAATGACCCTTCACTGTACTTCAACATAACTATGTCCATTTACTCCATCCTGAGATTCTGATTAGAAGCCACATTGGAGTTCTGATGATCTACATTCCTCTGGTAACATCTTCTGGTCACTTTAACCTCTGACTCCGTAGAGACCATGGCAGGTAGGCAGACATGAACAACCTCACCATCTTCACAGAATTCCTCCTCATGGATGTTTCAGGCTCCCATGAGCTCCAGGTTCAGCAAGGTGTGCTGTTCTTAGTAATTTATCTGGGAGCACTAACAGGGAATATTGTGACTGTCACTGTCATCATCACAGACACAGAACTGCACTCTCCCATGTACTTTTTTATAAGCAATGTGACCCTCGTAGACCTCAGCACCATCTCAGTTATTGTTCCCAGAGTTGTCATGAATTCCATGACAGGCAGAAAGACCATATCCCTAATAGAGTGTGCAGCTCATATTTTCCTGTATTCACTGTTTGCAGCTGTAGAGGTTGCCCTCCCGGTGGTCATGTCCTATGACCGCTATATGGCCATTTGCGACCCTCTGCACTACAATCTCTTCATCACCCTGAGTCTGTGCACTCAGGCTGCAACTGGATCCTGGGCCTCTGGCCTGGTCTACTCTGCTATACACAGGCACTCTCTTCAGGCTTTCCTTCACCAAGACCAATATGATCCAGCAATTTTTCTGTGATATTCCTCAAATTTTGAGGATTTCATCTTCAGATGTCCAGTTTTCTGAATTTGTAGTGATTGTTGTGTTTGCATTGTCTTCATATGTTTAAAATTTTTGTTTGTGCCATACATTTATATATTTTCAACTGTGCTCAAGATGCATTCCGTGGAAGCCCATAACAAAGACATATCCACCTGTACCTCACAGCTGACCATTCTCCTGTTTCTCATATCTGCGGTGGTGGCTGCCTTAGGTCCCATTGCAAAGAAACCATCCTTTAAGAATCTGTGGACTACCATTTTCTATACCATAGTGCCCCCATTTGTGAACCCCTTTATCTACTGTCTATGCAACAGGGAGATCAATGTGGCTCTGTGAAGGATATTCAACAGATATTCTCAGTTCACAGTCAAGGTTTTTCTGCAATAAAGCATAAATATCAATTTATAATTTGAAAGTAGTTTTCTTCATATTTGATGAATTTTTTTTAAAAGCTAGGATCTAACCTGTTGGTTCTCATTTTAAATGTTTCTGTATGTTTTTGTTGTCTATACTTATGATGAAGTAGGAATTTTGTTTTATTTTTCATTCTGAGTTAGTTGTATATTTCATGCTTTCTGAAAAACTAGAAGTGTTGTCAATACTGACAAAATATTTTGAAAATATTTGGGATGATTTAGAGCTATAAAGAAAAGACAGGAACCATAAGGAGCAGGGCATGTGTTATGTGTTGCACCTTAAACAGATGCCTGTGCTTTTGAGAGAACTTCAGGTGGTGGATCTGACCAACCCAAAGAAGCACACTGAGTGGTCCTGTGAGAAGACCCTGGTGTCTGCCCTGTGCTCTTTGGATTTGCTCTTCCACTCAGGCTTGGATAAGTGACAAGGAGATCAGACAGGGGGACAACTCAGGCCTGAGTACAATGAGATCCTTGCCAGCCCCTTCTGTTGCATTGCTAAAATACTTTCCTCATTCAATGAAAATCAAGATAAAAACAACTGACCTTTAAAAAATTTAGTTTAGAAAGTTGTTTTCTTTCTCTGTTATGGGTGAAAATATGCAGGACACACTTGATCCATTCACACTTTGTGGATAAAAAACAAATCATTGTGTATTATGGAGAAAAATGAAATGATAACTTCTACTGAATTTTCTTAGAGACCAGCAGATAATGCTTGCACTGTGTAGTGCACTTTTTTCATCAATAGCACATACAGATGGATTCACCCAACACAATGAATTTTATTTTTCTTGCTTCTAAGAGCTGAATCTGCACTATTTGTGTCTAATGCTCATATTGGAGACGTATCTCAGAATTGAATCAAAATTTCCCTCATTTTTCATCTAGAAGCCCTGGCTAGGAAAACTTCAGAACTAAGAGGCTGGCACCCATTTAGCCCCAGTTCAGCACTGGAACAGCAGTCACATAAGGTGCCCTGCATCTCCATACTTATTGTTCCTCACAGAAGCAAGTGGTGTTTGGCATCATGGACCTCCTGTCATCTGGAGCTCATGTCCTAGTCAAGGTCTGGATGGGGCTCACCCTCCTCTGATGCCTGACATACCTCAACTTTCAATGTTTCATCACTGATGAGGCTACATTTGTTCTCCAGCTTTATCTACATATATATATATAGGTGACATTGGAAATTGTGTAGTGTAAGGGGTAAATCTTGATTTGATTTTTGCATTTGTTCTGAAAAATTTCCCCCAACCAAACTAACATATTCACATTTCTTTTCTAAATGTTTCTGTACCTAGGTCAATTCCATAGCTGTTTTCAAGAGAAGAAATCACTTTCAAATTTATATTTAAGTAACACTCTTACAAAAGTAGGGAGTTAACAATTCTGAATCTTTGAATGTTTTATATGAATTTATTTTGCCCCATTCCTTTACTACCATCTACATTTATATGTAGACTTTCTGTCCAATATTTTTATTCCAAATATTTAAATGAACAAATGAATTCTTTTATAATTTCCAGTGTTAATTTATAAACTTTGTCATTCTAGTTCTTCTTTATTTTGATCTTCTACCTAGAACTTATTTTCTATTAAGAGATATTAAAAATTCCAGATTAAATTTGCGCTTGTATATTTTCAGGTAAGGTACCATTATGACTTGGTCCTTTTATTTGCATAATTCACATTTCCATTTTTTTATTTTTGTAATTTTATTTGTTTATTAATCCTTGACAAATTGTACATACTTATAGAATGCAGTGTAATACTTTGATATAAATTTTACAAAATGGAATGTTTAAATGAGGCAACTTAGCACATCTATCACTGATTATGTTAACCACATGAGGGTGTGATATCTTTAAAATCTACTTTCTTCAACTATTAAGAAAAAGATAATTTTCTAGTCTAATAGTGGTTGTTCTGCACAGTAGATCGCTAAAATCGTTCTTTCTCTTTAATTGAAGTTTTGTATACTTTCATCAATATTTCCCATTGCTATCATACCCTGTCATGGTTTGTGTTTAGATATCTCCCCAAAGCCTCTTGCCAATGAGGTGGGATTTTCTTTTTCAGAGGTAGTTAAATCTGGAATGTGTGATGCTGGGTTTAAAGGTGTGTGGTTAATGAACTACTACAGGTGAGTGATTGTTTGGCACTGCCCTAATCCTGGTAGTCTGCATAAGATAAAAGGAGCAGAAAGATGTTGGTAACCCTCTTATTACCTTTGCTGGCTTGTTAGTGCCATATTGTTTCTGCTCAGCAACACCTCTTTGTCACCTCTGCATTGGAGTCAGCTAAATATGGACTGAAACCTCCACAAGGTATAAGCAAAATAACCCCCTTCCCATCCATTTTTGAGCGTCAGGCATCTTGTCTTAGCATGAGAGAGAAGGTGACTAACACAAACCCCCTATGCAAGGATATGGTAAAATAAAATTTACTCTGCAGATTTATGAATTCAACGTTAACACTTTCCACATATACATAAACTCATGGAGTGTTTGTCTATTTGCACCTGGCTTATGTCACATAGAATGTCGTCTAAGTGAAGCCATGTTGATGCAAATGAAAGGACTTCTATTTTTTGAAACAGGGACTTGCTATATAATTCACACTGGCCTTGAGCTCACTACATAGCCTAGACCAGCTTCAACTTGTAGACATCCTCCTGCCTCAGCATCCCAAGTCCTGCCAAGACAGGCATGAGCCACCATGCCCAGCACTTTTTCCATTTTTAAGCATGTATAATTTTCCATTCAGTATATATAGGACATTTCATTTACCCCTTATCTAATGAGGGAACCTAGGTTGCTTCCATATTTTAGCTACATAAACAATGCATCCATGAAGAGAGGTCTGATATTCCTTCAGTAGATTGATTCCAGTCCTTAGAAACAAGGGAGGGGAATTCTCTATCATGTGGTACCTCTGTAGTTAGTGTTTTCAGGGACCTCCATGCTTTTTCCCATATTAGCATGATTTGCCATGCTAATATGCAAACCTACAAATGAGGCCCAGGGTTGATTTTACTCTACACCTCACCCACACTGTCACCTTTCATCTTTGTGAGAATAGCCATCTTAACAGATGTCAGGTGATGCCTCCTTGCAGATTTAGTTTACATTTCCCAATGACTGGTACTGATGAGGTGTTTTCCTTTTATCTATTTGCCACTTTACGTCTTCTTATGAGAACTATCTATGTAGGTGCTCTGTCCTCTTGGACTGGATTATTTATGTTCTCCATATTGAGTTGTTTCAGTTCCTTACATATTTCTATATTAGTCCCATATCAGTATATGAATCACAAATATTCCTCCTACAAGTTGTTTCTTCACTCTGTACATTTTTTGTCTTTCTCAGGGAAAAAAAATTAGTTTAATGAACTCTTGTGTGAATGTTTGTTTGTTTTCTTTGTTATCTGAGATTAGGGGTCATGTCCAAGAGGTTTTGTCCAGCTGAATGAGAGGAGCAATGCCCCAATGTTCTCCTCTAGCAGTTACACAGAACAAGGTTTTAAGTGATAAAGTTTTTGAGTTGATTTTTGTATGTGGTATCAGATAAGCATCCTGTTTCCTTCTAGTTGGCAATATAAAGTTTTTCCATATCATCTCTGTTCTGTGTTTGTGGGACTTTGTAATCATTGAGTTGATTTTGATTGAGGATTTATTTCTGGGCTCTTGCTTTCTTGAATTAAGGGTAAATGCAAGGCAGGAAATTATAGCATGGCAAAGCAGCTGGGCATCTGGGCATGACCTGCCATATGGCTCCTGTCTGGATGTCCCCCCACAGCCTCACACAGTCATAGATGGGGCTTTTAGAGGTGGCTGGACCTGGGGTGTGTCATGCTGGGATTATGTGTGTCATACTGTGATCAGTGGTGGGTAATTACTAAGTTAGTTTGACACAGTTGATTGGTTCACCATAGTTCTGGGTGTGAGTTATGGGAAAGCCTTCCTGGGATTGACTGCTCCCTGTCCTAAAGATGTATACCCTGAGTAGAATATAAGGGACAGGAAGAAGGCTGCTATGGTTGCTTGTTGCTTCATGATTACCACTAGATGCCTTTGGCTATGCTGACATCTGCCCCCCATGAACTGTTTTAATCTGCGATGCCCCTCCGATTTGCTACCTTGGCTTGGAACCAGCCACCTATGAACTGAAACCACTACAAACCATCAACTACAATAAACATTTCCTACTTTCACTAAAGATATCTGGTATTCTGTATCAGCAGCAAGAAAAGTAACCAAGACAACTTGTCAGTCAAGGAGACCTGGAACAGTGGCCAGAAACCATGTGCAGAAGAGCTTCAAAGCCCTACACAGGATGCCAGATCTGACCTCAGAGCATCAGTAACAAAGATGTTGGCCATTGGCCTCAGGGCCACTCTCTTCTTTTTCTTGCTGTGGCCCACATTGTGTGCAGGACATATTTTCCTTTGCCACACTTCTTCAGAGCACACTTCTTCTCCCTGTTCTCTCCCTTCTTTTACATTTAAGAAATGAAAATCTCAGTGTTCCACAGTTGTGTAATCCAACTAACTCCACAGGTCAACAGCAGCCTGCAAGAGAATCACATCATTCAATAGTGAATATAACTGCAATTTATGCTACTCTCAGGCTGTTTGTGTTTGTGTAAATTGGTACCAGACATTGAAGTCAGGTATTACAATATTTCAGCCCTGTTATTTTGCTTCAAGATTGCTTTGGATACTTGCAATTTTTATAGTTACAGAGAAAATTATAAATGTTTTTCATGAGAAATATTGAAATTTTGAAAAGAAGTGCATTTACTCTGTAGATGATTGGGAAGTACGGACATTTTAATATTTTAGCAATTCTGATTCTTCCAATCCACTAAGACAGGGACCTTTTCATTTATTTGTATCACCTACAATTTCTTTCATCAATATTTTATTCAGTATTTACGTCTTTCTTGTAGGGCTTGAGAAGATTTTACTCTGTAACTTACTTGTTCCTTAAAATCATTGAAGACTTTCAGAACAAGAAATGAAACCACCAGATTGGCATTTTTAAAGACTACTGTGGCTGTAGAATGCAGAATATATTGAAGGAGCTAAGGATGGAAATGGTGAGGAGTGGCTGTGAGTGTCCTGCAGATGACAGTATTGTGGACCATGGTGGTAGTTGCACTGTTAGGGAGAAGTGAATGGATTGAAAAGATACTTAGATTGTAAAATTCATCTCTCCTGATTAAATGTGAAGCATAGAGAGGAAGAGGCTGAAGAGTAAACAGGTAAGAAGCCAGCAGATGGCTCTATGGCAATCCTGTTAGTGGAATTCAGTGCCAATATGAAAATTCAAAATTTTTATACCATTCTCACTGTAGTTTCTTCAGTTACAAATAAATTGTCTCTAAAACTATCACAACATTGTAGAATGATATGGCCCAGAAATTTGTATACACACAGTACAGGAGCAGTTGTCGCCAACCTCTGCATGATGCCATGATCTATAGTATTTGGTATAAATTAACAATGTCAATGCACTGTCAGTATCTTATATCATAGGGAGATTCTTTTACTTTATAGTCTCAAATATTCGCTTTCCCAAAGCCAATGTTTTGGAATAGATTGATTTGATCAATGGTTTAATTATTCATTTAATTTCATAGTATAATTATTTTTCTAGTTCAATGAAATACAAAGCACATAATAAAAAATATAGCTGTACTCTGAAAAGATACTTCAATTTTTCCTGCCTATGTTTCTGTTGACTAGTAATTGTCTATCACCAAGTGTTACTTCAGGCCAATGTAATGGTTTGCATGTGTTTGATGCAGCCTTTCAAGTTTAGGAGAAAATATATTGGAAGAAATTTCACAAGTCCTATGTGCAAGGCTTTGTTTTACCAACAAAAATCATGAAACCCTCATTAAATTAAGCTACTAACCCTAAATATTATTGATAATGGGAATAGTAAAGAAATTAGAGATCATTTCTATATATAACAATTACTAGATTGTTTTTTAGAGAAGTTTCCACTGCCCTTCTCCCGACTAATTTACTTTTTAATCTCATCCTAAAAGTTCCATGATTTTTTAAAACTATGAGAAATGATCAAAATATATGATAAATGCTTAATTTTAAAATTCTTACAGTGATTAATCCCCTAATAATACACCCCTCACTTTCAAAACAATCACCTTGTTCTTTCCACTTTTTGAAGCAGATCTGGAATTCCTCTTTTGTGTCTTTATGGGTGTGATCAAATGCACAGTGAATTCCTTATGGCTGTCATCCAATGGAAAGGCAGGCTCATAGAAATATGATGATAAATCTTCATGTACTTGATCACTCCACTGGTCCTGTGTATGTGCTTGAACCCTTTGTCAAACATCAGTTAGCTGAATATCCCTGCAGTCTTTTCTTTATTGTGTTACAATGAGACATTTTTCTGTTTTTGTTCAAATATCATGCTGTTTTTACCCTTATAGCCTTGTAATATAACTTGAAGTCCTGGACTGTGACACCTGCCACTTGCTTTGGTCCTGCAACCCAAGAATGCTTTTGCTATTCTGGGTTCCAACAGATTCCATTCAAATTTTACTATTGTTTTCTCTTGTTCAATGAGGTATGACATTTAGCTATTTTCATTGGGATTGTTTTAAATCTGGGCATCAATATTGGAAGTATGTCCATTTGAACAATATTATTTTAGCTTATAGAGCAACTGAAGATATCTTTGTATTTTCTGATATTGTCTTTGATCTCCTTTTTTCAGAGTGCTGGATTTTTGATATAGAGAGCTCTCACTCAATGATTAAAATTTACTTAGCAACTTCTTTGTTCCATAGCACAGGATCCTATTTATGTAGGGATGGATCCTCTTGTATTTTATTCAATATGTACCATTGGTTTTCCAACTTTTAATAGCATATTTGTTGAAATGACCGTCCAAACCATATTTTCTTTGCATCATATGCATTGCAGATATTTTTCTCTGACTTTTTTCTTTTAACTGTTTTAACTTTAATATATTTCAATTTTTCATTTTAGTCTATCACAACTTACTCTTTTAAAATATATATGATCATATGCAAATTCATCAAGTCCAATATCTCTGATTTTGTACACAGCACACATGGTGTTAGTGAGGTCCATCAGGCTTGAGCAGCCCCAACTCTATGAATTTGCCCATTGCAGCCCACACAGCTGCTCTTTTAGGCTGATGATGCTTGCTCCTGGCAGTTGTCTTTATTTTTGGTACCGGGGGTCAAACTCCAGTCTTGGCACTTGCGAGGCAGGTGGCAGAAGCACTGAGCTAAATCCTCAGCTCCTGGCAGTTGTCTTTGACAAATATTTTTGTTCCTGGCCCTTCTGACTTCCTGTGATCACTATTGTACATTTTGCTTCATTCCCACAGCTTTGTCTACCCATCTCTTAGAGGTTTCTTGCCTGGACTCTGGCTATAATCCTTCTGGCCCCATAATCCTACATTCTGCATCCTAAACAACTAGCAGCAAGTGGGTGATGCCATGGTCTTTTGCCAGCTTCAGAAGTAGCCCAGTGTAGGGAACAGGGAAAGGGGACATTACTAGAACCTCTGCAGTAAGTCCCAGTCTCCTGGGAGCCATGGCAGCACAAGGAGAATTAACTTATTATACAGGAAATGTAGAAAAATGAGACTTTGTGAAGAAGATGAGGTCTGAGACTGATCTATGCTGCTCTGAGTGGCAAAGATGAAAGCCCTTCAATGTGCTGTACCTTTATTCAGTACATCAGGAGAAACAAATGTAACAAGTGACTCAGGACAGAGAGTTCAGTATATTGGGACAAAAAGATGTAACAGGACATGGAGGGCAGGAGAAGTGGAAATCCTAGAACAATGAAGAACTATGTAGATGAAGATTTTGTTCCTTCCAAGATGTCTTCAGCTGATGTAATCTTGTCCTGGATCATCACAGCATCACTGGACCATTGATGTTTTAGCTGTGACTGGAGGCCAAAATGGAGTTATGTCTCAAAATGCCACAGTTGGCCTGTAGGCCAGAGAACTAGGCCTAATCAAGTGATTTTTCCTCAAAATTTTGTAGAATTGCTCCTGACCACCCAGCCTCCTGGATCATGGCCACACAAGACTCTGACCACCAGGATAGCTGAGTATCATGAAATAACACCAATGGAACCAATTACCTAGGCACCCTTTCTTCAGTATGGGGATCAGGGGCTCAGTGCTCAAATGAAAAGTTTATACTTAGCACCATTGAGCTAGCAATAAATGAGGTCTTGTCAGTTGCTACAGTGTATTGTTGGCATGTTTCTACTTGTTCCCATTCAAACTACTTGATTTTTGTAGAATGCCACTAATCTCTGAAACAACCAAAACTTCTTTGATGCCAACAGTATGTGTGCTTTTATTTGGGCAAAATTTTAAGATTTTAAACTTTTTCTCTTCTATATTTAGCCCCAGATCTCACTGTGCATCTGGCCAAAAGCAGCCAGCATTACGTATGACAGCCTGAGTGTTGGGCAGCCTTGACTTTTCCTCCACCAGAACAATGAATCCCACTGCCTTTAATATCAGCTCCCCACAAAGTGTGAGGATATGGGCAAATACAGAATGATTTTTTTCCCCAAATGTATAACATTCATGCCTCTTGTATACATCCCAATATTATTCTATTTCCCCTTAAAACTTCCTGAGCCTTGGTTTACTGCCACCATTTCTATCAGCATTCTTGTCCTCTGAACTCCAACCAGGATAACCATCAAGTTCTGCATAAAACATTGTAGGCCTTCTCTATTCTGGATCTTCAAGTCTTTCCAAAATCCTTATCAAAGCAATTCTAAACTTCATGATCAGGCAGAGTCACAGCAATGACTTTGCACCTGGTGCTTTTTCTGGTATAGTCCCATCTCTTGAACAAAATATATGACAGCCACAACTTAAAGAGTAGAGACTTAATTTGGCTAATGGTTTCAGATTATTTAGCCCATGGACAGCTGTCTCTGAAGCAGAAATATCATGGTAGAATGTCATGATGAAGGTAAGGTGCAGGTCAAGGGAATAGTGGTAGAAGGGAAGGGGGTAGGGACCAAATATAGACCTCAAGGTCATGACTCGATGGCACAGACAGAGACACCAATAAGTGAACTTTATTCATCACTAGGTCAAGATGACAATAAAGGCTAATCACTGCAGTCAGTATACAACATTATAATGATTTTTCCAAGTCCTTCAGCATTGGTGCCACAATATGTTATTGTCATAATTTAGTTATTTGTCCAAATACAGAATTTGCAATTCATGATGTCAAGTTAGCAGAATGATACTTTATATTATAATTTTGTTCCATTATCCTAACCATGCTCTGACCATGTGACATTTTTGGATGACTCTTTATGAGCATGAAACATTTTTGAGAATTACAGCACATGGTGGAGAAAATGAGAATGGATGGGGGGAGATATCAGTAAGTGACTGAGTATATTCTTTATGAATAGCCATCAGGAAACTAACCAAAGTGAGATACATCACAAACGAGACATTGTTTAACTAAGTAGCATCTACATCATTTTTTTCCACAGAGTTTTACCACATCAGATGGACTTATCCAAGTACAACACTAGATGTTGACAGTCACCACAGTCTCTGATGATCATCTGACAGATGGTGCAAGGAAAACCCATTGTCTACATCAATTTAGAAACAGAAGGGAAGTTTTCTGGGCAGAGGTAGCTTTAGTTGCAGTACACAATATGTGAAGTAGTTTTATTGTCATTAGTTCATTTACATTTATGCCAAGCCAATGTAGAAGCATTTCTCAAAACATGTCCACTTAAGAGTGTTTATATCTGATGCCAAATTTTTGTTTGTGTTTTAGTGCTAATTAAGATTTATAGATAAATATTGAATTTCAATTAGCTATGTCATCCCAGTACCAATAGAAATTCATTTCCACTTTATGCAACATGAACTTGCTCACATGTCTGCTAGCTAAATAAATACTTTATGGATAAACTTATATTCTGAACACACACAGAAGAGAGTTCCCTGAAGGATTCTGCAGGCTTTCATTCCTACTATTAGAGAAGTACTAGTAATATCTAGGCTCCATTATTATTTGCTGATTAATGAATGCATTTTCTGGTAGCACCTTAATTTCCTTCCAATGTTGTTAGAAACCTCCACGATTTCCCAACTTCACCATTGCTTTCTCTGGTCTCCCACAGCTCTGTCTTGGGCTGTTTCATTGGGTCCCATTGGTCTTTGTATCTGTCCACTGTGCACCAATCCTTTTCCTCTCATTTTTCAGACTTGACAGTTTCCATTGTCCTATTCTCAAGTTTGCTGGTTCATTCTTTTTAAAAAAAATTTAATACTTTAATTTATTCAGCAAAATCATTTATTTACACAATGGAGACTGCTGGTTTGATTTTGTCAATGAAACGAAAACAAGCTGAACAGAGACAACACTGAACCATGTATGCATGTATCATCTGAGCTGACTGGGTGTCTTCTTACCCATATCAGGATCATCAAGAGCATCGCCCCATTTGTTTCACTTAAGAATATTGCCTCAATGTGCATCCACTTAGCTATAAATGTCTCTAATTTCTCTTTTTTTATGGCTGAGTAGTGCTCCATTTTATAAAAAAACACATTTTCATTACCCAGTCTCCAGTTGATGGGCATTTGGGCTGTTTCCAAGTTTTAGCTAACACAAACTGTGCTGCTATAAATATGGGTGCACATATATGAGAGACTGAAAGTGTAAATAAGGACTAAAATGTATAATAGGTAATGTGAAATAAGAAGAAAAGGGACAAAGGGGAAGGAAGTGGGAGGGCTAGGGGAAAGGATAGAAGGGAATGGGATTAATATGAGAAAATGGAAAAATAGTAACAAAATCTTTGAAAATAGAGAGGAATGGAGGGGTTGAAGGGAGGGCTGGGCAACAGTGAAAAATAAGAACCAAGAAAGATTATGTAAAGCTGCAAATTTACAATGATGAATGTCATTATATTGTATTCCTAAAATGTACCAATGATTAGAATGAATAATTGATAATGCAAAATAGGAAGCAAAGGTCCAAAGTGGTAGGGGTAGTGGGAGGGGCAGGGGAAAGGAAAGAAGGGAAAAGAAAAATGTTGAGAAATGGAAAAAATGGAAATAAAGTCTTTGTAAATAGGGAAGGGTGGAGAGGATGAAGGGAGGGCTAGGAATGGGGAAAAAAATAAAAACCAAGATGCTTTATGTAAAGGTACATTTCCCAATGAGAAATGTAATTGTGTTGTGTACCTAAAATGTACCAATAAAAGAATTTAATTTAAAAAAAAAGAAAAAAAAGAGTACTGCCAAAGAACACTGGCTAACAGTGCACCACACAGATCAGTAACAACCTGGGAATTCTCCAGTACAATGACCAACTTTTAATTTTTTATCAATATATAAAAAAGTCAGCAGAACCAGCATCGCAATGTTACACAGAGTAAAACTTTGAAGTCAGTGGAGTGGATCAGTAAAAACTTTATCAGACCATCCATAGTTTCCCAGTGATCTCTTTCTCAGACCACAGTACAGAATCCAAACAGATGAAAAATATATCACTTTAGAAGTGTTGTCTTTAGAAGACAACAATGATCTGATAAGGATTTGACAATGGAAGTTAAGGGGGATAAAAGGGATTGCAGAATGTAACACCTATTAGAACAAGCTAACTTTCCAGATTTTCCAAATTAAAAAATAATAAATAAATAAATAAATAAATAAATAAATAAATAAATAAATACAACAAAAGAAACACTTCAACATGAAGCTATCATACAAAGTTATTCCATTTTTCTTTGTAAAAAGTTCAGGGCTTGCAGTTTAATCCTGGATCATTAATGTGAAGGTCAGTTTTGGCCTAGGCTTTCCTTTGCTCAGGATCATTGTTTGTTCTTCCCTTTGCTGCCATTGCCATTCTTGCTCTAGTTTCAACCTTTCCTCGTGAATCTTTCTTTGTTCTTAAACAATTCTCAACTGTTCTACAGCCAGTTTGCCTTGTGCTTCTGCAGTTTTTCGGTTATTTTCTTCTAGTATTTGCCCTAGCTCCTCACGTTTTGCACGTTCTTCCTCCTCTCTAGCTTTTTGTGCTGTGAGCTCAGCTTGTCTCTGTTGCTGTAGTTCCAGCAAATGCTTTTCCATGATGCGTTTGGTTTCCTCCACCCTTCGGAGATCTTCTTGCTCAATTTCATTCTTCCTTTTCTCCAATTCTTCCTCTACCCCTTTCACCACCAATTCTTCCACTCTCCATGGTGTTTCTTCCTCGATTAGTTTTTCTTCTGTTTCCTGATGCCGAATCTTCTCATCCAGGCTGCTGCACTTCCTCACTGCAAGCCAGAAGACGCTGTTGTACTTGGGCAGGGTGAGGCATGCTCCGGGGGAGGCCGCCGCATGGGTGGAGCGTGAGCAGGAGGGGGAGCAGGAGCAGCTGAGCCTCTTGTGCTTGCTTTTCTTGGCATGCTTGGAGTGCGAGGAGCTCCGGCTCTGCGACCGGCCAATCCTTCCTTGATGCAGACTCGAGCTCCCTGACCTGTGGAGGCCCCTACATCTGTATCTCTTCGCAACCCACAACTCCACGCAGGCCGCCTCCTGTGGGAAGGTCGCAAGGCAGGGAGTCCTGCTTCACTCTGCTGTGGGTTCTGCCTTTGGATTTCTAGAGGGAATCTTTCCATCCAGGCACTGTACTTTTCATTTGTGGACTTTCTGAATTTTGATGCTTTCTCCTTCCTGGTATTTCCAGTTTGATCCCACCTTTATCCCCATTTACCCAATGTGTGGGCTTCTACAGCCACAATTACTTGGTGTCTACTGTGGCTCTATTATTTCAAATGGAATAGTGCAGAAATAACAATTCGTACATTTTAAATATCTCTGACTATGGTATTTTTAGCAGAACTTTATTTTTAAAAATGGGACTAAAGTTGTATCTTCATTTTAAATAATGAATCCAAAAGCAAAGTTTGCAGTATATAGTGATAAACTCAGATAATAGAAAAAGATTTAAATATAAAAATTCCTTTGGAAACATAAAGAGTCCCTGACTGTGGTATAATTGTTCTATTGAAGTATGAATCATTTTTTCCCAGTGTCTTCTTGTGCCCTGCTTAACTATTAACCAGTGTCATAGCCAAAAGCCCCAGCAGTGCACACACTGGACACTGGGTTTGGTGCCCCCTGTTGGCTGGTGCGGGGCATGCTCCTCCTGAATGAGCAGATTCTCTACCTTGATTTCCTGACTTTCTCCTTCTCTCCTTCAATGCTATGGACACCTTAAAGATCAGTGTTTGAAAGTGTTGGTCTGGTAGATCGTCCAGCAGGTCTCCGTGAGGATTTCTTCCTGTTGGTTCCTTTAGTTTTCATTTGAATAGGTCATACGCTCCTATGTCTTTATAGGTCTTGTTAGTTTGGTGAAAAGTACACATTTAAATCTAAAAACAGGAATTGCATCTGTCCCCTTCCCTAGGTTGGCAATTTGTCCCGTTTGTTTCTTGTGGTTGTAGCTTCGTTGCTTTAGGCTGTCTGTGTCCTGGGCACCAGACAGGGTGTAGGCAGCCTCTCCCAGGTTTTCCCGACTCTGCCTCCTCTGGGCATGCACCATGAGTCTTTTCTCTTTTGACAAGAAAACTGCACAACATGAGATGTTTTACTTCATCTTATAATGTTCAAGCTGCACAAGCACATCTATCTCCTCACACACTTCTTATTTCTTGGTGGTGAAAACACTCACAATGTTCTATCTCCTAGAAATATACAGTACATACAGGAATCTGCAGTCACTTTGATGGGCAGGAGGCACTAGAACTTATTTCTTTGATCTAATTCTTTGTATCATGTCCTAGATCTCACTGACCTGGAGCTGGGGTGCATGACAGGGACTTCCAGACCTGTCCTCCACTGCCTGTGATGCAGGTGCCTGTTCCCTGGTATTGGGGAAGGGTCTCCAGGGATACCCCAGCCCTGTCTTGTGGAGCAGCCTCTCCAGGAGCTCAGTCACTGCTGGTCCTACTGCCAGGTGAGATCCAGACTTGACATTCTTCAACCACAGATCATGTCAGGAGTTGTCTCTGGGCTCACAGCCAGGGATCTGTCAGTCACCTGGGGGATTCTGTGGGCCACCAGGTCACAGTGGGGACTGATGGGTCTCTTATCAAGTTAGGATTCCTGTGCCTCTGTGTCCTCTGATGTTTTCACTTCTCTTTCATTTCATTACATCCTAGTCTCTTGTCAGACTTTTGTGCCCTTATGCATTTTAAAAAATCACATAATTTTTGTAGGCCATGAATGTTCAAGCTCTATGATTCCATTTCAGTTTCAGATGTCCTAGTTCTTTTATAAGTACACATCTGCAGTGCATGGTGAGTGACTATATGCATCATGGGAGTGTGTGCACACATCCCCATTAGCTCTTGTATCCCTGGGCACAGTTATCTTAAAATCACAGCTCCAGCCTCAGTGTGTGATGAGGAGCCTCCTACCACACTGCAGTGGTTCTGCTGTGTGAAATCCCTGGCCCAATGACACATTTTTAATGATTGGAGTCTTGGAAAATACTTGCAGATCAGAAAAAGCTTTCACAGATCAGAGTGGTGAATGTTATGCAAAGTTTCAAAAGAAGAGAAAGCAAATCACAGGATTATATATTCATTAATAAGAATCCAAAAGGAGAAAGACAGAGAGAGGGAAAGGAAGAGGTAGAGGGAGGGGAAGGGGGAGGGGAGGAGGGAGAGGGAGGAGAAGAGGATGAGGAAGAGGAGGAAGAGGAGGGGAAAGAAGGAGAAGGAGAAGGAGAAGGAGAAGGAGAAGGCTGCTGTGCTGCTGTCTTGGGGACCCTCTTGAGGTTTATCCCCTTAGATCCTCTGACACTGGAGCGACTGTGTGTAGATAATTAATGCTGTGATGAAACTCCTAGAGATGAATTTTCCATAGGGAATTTCCCTTCTTCCAATTTATTTGTCTGTAGGGTCATGTTTGTCCTGAGGAATTTGCCTGGGTGAGTTGAAGATAAGACCACAAAACAATAAAATTATTGCACAGAAAGACTGAAATGCTCTGGGGCTTCTATCAAAGATTGTACACAGGAGCAGACTCAAACTATGCACAAGGGATTAAAAAATAACTTTCACAGTTAATTACATGTGAAACAGTACAATTTAAACAGAAATATTCCTGTAGAAAGTTGAGAAGCTCTTTAGCTGGTTAGATATTTATTTTCTTGCCATGGAACAATTTTATCACAACAGTTAAAATATTTGTATATAAATATATCTATTTGGCTTTGTATAATTTAATTTTTATCACTACATGTTTATGGTATGTCCCGGCCTGCGGGTAAGTCAACGGAGACCCTAGAGGGGGGGTGAGAATGACAAAGGACAGGGGACACGAGAGATGGAGACAAGACAGGTTTCTGATCAAGTCTCGTTTATTGCGGAAGCTGCTACAACATATATATCATAGGGCTAGAGGGGAGGAGCAAGAGGAGGGTACTGGGGCTACTTCCTTGTTGCCGGGTAGATTTGCAGCAGGCCTGGATATGTCCGTAAAAGGCACTCAAGAGTTCTAGCGGGTGGGCAAGGCCCCCCACAGGTCCTCCCTTTAAAATTATAATTATAAGAAAGGCGTCAGGAGAGCCAAGCCTGCGGGGGCTGAGCCTGTCTTGGGTCAGAGCAACATACGTGTCTGCACTGTGCACCTTACCCGTCATCGGTTAACCAGAGAATCAAGGCTCTGGCACCTGTCTTAGGCGGCACACGAGGGCTCTCTCATTGCATGGCACGCTTGCTCAGTTGCCCGTCATTGGCTTGCCAGCCCACTCACCAGGTGGGGCGAGAACACTTCGCCACGGCAAGGACCTAATCGATGGTCCGACATTCATCCTGGTCAGCCATTGCCAATCTATTATAGTAGACCTGTATGGGCGCTGTTTTTATTGCCTCTATCTGGGCTCTAAGAAAGGCCATGATTTTGTTATAAAGTATGGGCCCTAAAGAAATGAGCAAGAGTAGACCCAATAAGGGTCCCAGCAAAGGGAGGAGATAAGGGAGGAAACCATTGAGGCCAGTCCAGAGGGGATTTTGAGTGAATTCTTGTCATCGTCTGTTTAAATCTTCCTGAAGTTAGCAAATTTTTCCCCTGACGATCCCAGATTTATTGGCATAAAAACAACAATATTCATTTAGGGCTATGCAAATCCCTCCTTGTTCCACCGTGAGGAGGTCCAGACCCCTTCTATTTTGAAGGACCACCTCAGCCAGAGAATCAATCTGATCTTGTATATCTGTAAGAGTGTTGGAGAGAGCTTGAACATCATTAATCAATTGGTTGGATAATTTGGCATAGGAATGTAACGCCACTCCAACGCCAGCAGAGCCAGTGGCAAGGGCGCCGGACACCCCTAGCCCCACGAGCAAGGGGACCAGTGAGAAGGCCCTTTTATGTCACCCAGTGATATAGTCAAAGCTGGGCAAGGGCACTGGCTCATCTCCAGGAATAAGGGAGATGTCCAGGAGGACAGTCGCCACCACACACAGCCCAGTCCAATTAGTAGGGAGGGAGGTGAATGCCAAGCTCCCTCCACAGATGAGTACGTGAGCCGGGGCAGGGCAAATGGTGGCAGGGCCATTAAGCACTACCGAGCAGAGAGAGAAATTTTGGACTCCAACATGTATATCGAAACTATTGTTGTGGCCCGTATTTAGATAGCAAACTGAGGCATTGAACTGTACTGGCTGGACCCTGAAGGGCAGAGAAAAACTGCAATTATAACTAGAACTGTTGGCATAGTTAGTTTGGTGGACAACTGGCAAGGCGAGGGGCAGGGGTGTGCCAAGAGTCAAGCATAGCCAACAATCCGCAGCAAAGGCTGGGTTGGATGTATTGATCAAATGATAAGTGGCCTCTAGGACACTCAGGGTTTGGGCATCAGGGTCTGGGCCTCGAGGTTTGGGAAGGACCAGTGGATGATAATTTAGGGAGGGATACATCTTTTGGATGATAGTCTCAAGTTGTTTTTGCACTCGCTCTTCCCTGAGCTGATCTGAAGGCCCACCACCATCAGATATATGGATTGGGGCCTGTGGCGACCAGCAGACATCTTTGCCGAGACCGCCATTGCAAGAGGCTTGGCCAAATTTAGAATATCCAGTGGGGCTGGGAAAATCCCAGTCACCTCCGACGGAGCCCCTGTAAGTTCTTTGTAGAACAGCAGTTAAATATATTTTTCCATCGGAATATGTACATTGTTGGGCTTCAGTGTAACAGGTAGAATGCATCTCTGAGGCCATGACACAACTGGCAAGGCATGGCCCTGGTTTGCCATTGACAGTTGGTATGATTTTAGGCTTAATGACACATTTCCATTTTTGGTTATATCCTCCCACTAATGCGGCCTCATAAACTAAGTAGGCAATCTTGTCACCGTAATCAGTACTACAAGTGTAACTTGTGGGTGCAGCCCTGCCAGAACCCCCAGCACAGTCACAGGGGTTACCATACAGGGCAATGAGCAATTGTTCTTTGTTAACTGGTTGAAATCCACTTTTTGTTGTCGATGCCAGGAACAGCAACAGACCATGCAACGGAATCAGGGATGTCATCTTCTTAACCTGTAAGCAAAATTTCGTCCTGCGATGTAAACAAGGCTGGGCTGTAGATAAGAGAGTTAGGCTAACCTGATTAAGCTTTTGAAGATAACCAATGTGGACATATTACAATAACATATTCAGAACTTAACCACTGTAAACATTTTGTAACAACATATTCAGTGCTTAAATATCAAGGACAACCAATACAATCAATTTATAACATATTTAGATAATATTCATTGTGATATGTCTCCCATAAGATTATATAATATAAAATTTACTAGGGGGTCCCTTTAATGAATTAAGACCAGAATAATCATTTTCTGGGTGGCCACTTCTATATTCATCAAAGGGAGTTCCCATCTATAATCGTTTTGACAAACAATTAAGAATATATATCTTTTTATTTTGTAACTGTTAATTGCAATTTGATTGTTGCATGTGGGTGACAATGCACGTCACTTTCATAAAATAAATTTCAGTGGTACTTTGATCAATTAACAACCTGGGAAGAAAAGCATGTCTTTAGTTTAATAATATTATCTATAAGTCAATTTAACAATAGGTGAATATCCTTTGAAGAGGAAGGGAAACATGGAGCTCAACTGTACGAACACAAACAACAGACAATAGACAAACATATGATACAGTGTATAAATTAGGGTGCACCCAAATATAACTAGCCAAATTGAATTATACTATTCTCTTTATGATTATTAGATTGTAATTGTAGACGCCATTGTTAACTGGTTGAAATTGGACAGTGTTGGATCATCGGCATCATCAACACGCTTATCAACTTGTTTTACTAAGCGTTCTGGAAGCCACCTGGCTGACTTCATTTCCTTGGAGTAAACACACACTGACCCTCGGCCCCAGACGAGTATGGGGTCAGGCCCATGCCATGAGTGGTCCAGGGGGTCTCTCCACATCACAGAGGCAAATTGTTTTTGTGTCTCTGGTTGCCAGAAACGGTTGGCTGCAGATAAACCTTTGGCATCCAAATTTAAGAAGTTAAGAATAAATAGTGCATGTGATATCAGGTTTCTAGGTGACCCCTTGATAGGGTACCATTCCCCTCTTTTTATTTTATCTAATGTAATTTTGAGTGTGAGGTTGGCTCTTCCTATAATGCCTTGTCCCTGTGGATTATATGGGATTCCCATTATGTGTGTTATTTCTAATTGCTTGCAAAACTTTGAGAAGCCAGAACTGGCATAGCCTGGACCATTGTCTGTCTTAATTTGCTGTGGACATCCAAGTACTGAGAAGGCAACTAGAAGGTGGGCAATTACATGTTTAGTAGCTTCCCCGGACTGTAGGGTGGCAAATATAAATCCACTATATGTATCAATGTTGACATGTATATATTTAAGATTTCCAAATTCAGGGTAATGTGTGATGTCCATTTGCCATAGGGCATTTGGAATCAAGCCATGAGGATTAACTCCCAGATGAGGTGTGGGAAGATGAAGAGTGCACACAGGGCAGGTTTTAACAATTTGTCTAGCTTGTTCCCTAGTAAGTTTATACATAAGGTGAAGCGTGCGAGCATTAAGGTGATGTAAATGGTGTGCCTTTTGTGCCTGGTCAATCTGAATGGAGGCATCAATACTTAGTGAGTAGGCAAAAGCCTGAGGTCTTGTGGCCAGATCTGCTAACCGGTTGCCTTCTGTAAGTGGGCCAGGTAGGTTAGAGTGGGCACGAAGGTGCCCAATAAAAAAAGGCTTGGATCATTTTCTGATTAGATCTTGTAGTTGAATAAAAAGACCACCAGTTTGAGAAGCGTGTTTTATCAATCCACATGTCTCTAATAGGGGAACAGATTGAGCAATGTAAGCACTGTCAGTAAAGAGATTAAAGGCTTGTTCAGGGAATGCAGAAAAGACTGCTATAACTGCATGTAGCTCGGTTATTTGGGCTGAAGAATGGCTGGTTTGGAATTGGACAATGTTATTGTCCCACACATAGGCAGCTATCCCGGTGGAAGAACCATCTGTAAAAACTAATAGGGCTTCTGGTAGAGGAGAACAGGAAGTGACTATTGGGAAAATGAATTCATGTCTATTGGCAAAGTCAATAAGTTTGTTTGGAGGATAGTGATTGTCTATTAACCCTGAATAAGAAGCGAGAGCAATTGGCCAGGAATCCGTAGTCTGCATAAGCCAATCGATTTGATCTTTAGGGTAGGGTTGGATAATGATATCAGGTTCTTTTCCAAAATACATTTTTCCATGGTCTCTGCCTAAGATAACCAGGTCTGCAACTGCAACATAATAGGGATAGAAGACCCGTTTAGGGGAAACCGGGAGATGAACCCACACAAGGGGAGCGGTTTGCCAGAAAACAGCAGTGGGAGAGAGAGAGGTTTTGCAGATAACATACTGTAAAGGAGAGTTATAATCTATAAAGGTAATTGTTTGATTTTGGATGGCTTGTTCTACCGTGCTAATGGCTTTGCGCCCCTCGGCAGTGAGCTCCCGAGGTGAAGTGGGGTGGCTATCACCTTGTAGGGTATCATAGAGAGGTTTTAGGTCATGTTTAGTAAGTTTTAAATATGGCATGAGCCAATTTATATCTCCGAGCAATTTTTGGAAGTCATTTAAGGTTTTAAGATTGTCCAGCCGTAAGGTAAGCTTTTGAGAGGAAATGTTATGTCCCTTCATCTGAAATCCGAGGTAAGCGTAGGGGTCTTTTAGCTGAACCTTATCAGGGGCAATCTGGAGGCCACGAGATTCAAGGGCCTGCCGGAGGTCAGCATAACAGGCTAAAACCTCACTTCCTAGCTGTCCCGCCACTAGGACATCATCCATATAATGGACAATGTACATTTGAGGCCAATTGTCTCGGGTGGATTGGAGGGCTTCGGCCACAAATGACTGGCATAGGGTGGGACTATTGGCCATGCCTTGGGGCAGCACTAGCCATTGAAAGCGCTGCATTGGGGCACAGAAATTGGTCACCGGAAGGCTAAATGCAAAGCGTTTTTGATCAACAGGGTGTAAGGGAATGGTGAAAAAACAGTCTTTTAAATCAATAATAACCTTATAGTATCCAAGGGGGATGGCTACCGGTGAGGGAAGACCGGGTTGTAAAGCTCCCATAAGTACCATGGTCTTATTGACTGCTCTAAGATCTTGTAAGAGTCTCCATTTTCCTGACCATTTTTTAATGACAAAGATGGGAGTATTCCATGGGGAATTACTGGGGATGATATGGCCAGCATGAAGCTGTTCCTGCACCAGCTGCTGAGCCACTAATAACTTACCTTTGGAAAGGGGCCATTGATCGACCCATACCAGATCATCTGAGAGCCAGGTGATCTTTTCAGTATGGACTGCAGGAGTGTCAATGACCCCTATGGAAAATGGCCTAACCCTGCTCAGGGAGGCCGAAGGACTGGCTCAATGGGGTGTATAATGCCTGTAGAGTTTTTACCTAGCCTTTTCCCTGGAACGTACCCATTTTTGAACATCTGCATAGTGACAATTTCATTAGGGCTAGAAATAATCATCCTCATTTGTGATAATAGGTCCCTCCCCCATAGATTAATGGGTAACCCTGAGATGATATAAGGTTGAATGGTGCCCTGATTACCATCTTGGTCTCTCCAGGTCAGATCTTTGGCACTTTGTTTAGGATTTTGACTCTGACCTATACCTCTGAGATGGGTGAGGGTGTCTTTTAATGGCCACGCCCGAGGCCAATCTTCTCCTTTGATGATAGTTACATCAGCACCAGTGTCTACCAATCCAGAAAACTGTCTCCCATCTAACCATAAGGTCATGAGAGGCTTCTGTGCTGAAAGCATCTCCGACCAGTAGACATCGGATGAGCCGAATCCTTGGCTGCCTCGGGCGTTGTTAAGAGCCTTATTAGAGGTAGGGAGAAGGAGAAGGAGTAACAATTGAGCAAATCTCTGGCCTGATTGAATGGTGTTAATGACCTTGGGGGAAGAAACCATAACTCTAATCTCTCCGGAATAATCACTATCAATCACCCCCGGGTAGATCAGCAGCCCATCCATAGTGCTGCTGCTTCTGCCTATTACAAGCCGAAAGGTGTCCTTAGGCAGGGGCCCAAAGACCCCTGTCGAAAGGGCCTGTACCCCCATTTCTGGAGTCAATACTGTGTGGGCGGTGGAACTGAGGTCCAGTCCGGCACTTCCCGTTGTTGCTCTGAAGAGGTCTGAAATGGATTGTTGCTTGCTGGAGCAGAATTGAGTGCCCTGTCAATTTGTTTGGGTGTGGGGGCCTGGGGCTGGCCCCCTCTCCCGTTTCCCTGATCTGGGTTATGGACAAGTGGGAGGGGCCGGCCCTGAGCGTCCTTCTTGGACCTACATTCTCTCGCCCAATGTCTTCCTCTATTGCATCGAGGGCAAGGCCCCGGAAGTGAGGCCCCAGGGGCCAATGCCCTAGGGGCCTGATATTCCTTGGCAAAATGACCCATTGTCCCGCACTGGAAACACTTGTTGCCTGGGCGGCGTGACAAAAATTGACCGTGTAACCCTGCATGGCAGCAGCCATAGCAAGTCCCTGTTGGTAGGCGGTCCCAATTTCTGAGCAAAGGCAAATGTAACCTGAGAGATCATTTTTCTTTTTATAAGGGTGGATGGTGGCCTGGCAAGCAGCATTTGCATTTTCAAAAGCAAGCTGTTTAACAAAATCTGTCCCGGTTTCTGCGCTCCCAAAAATCCGACCCGCTGCTGTGAGCAGGCGGTGAACAAAATCCACGAAGGGCTCATCAGGCCCCTGTTGGATATTGGTGAGCGAAGCACTCACATCCCCTTTAGAAGGGAGCTTTCTCCAGGCTCTAGTGGCTGCGGTCTGAATCTGGGCATATAACCCCGCATCAAATTGCATCTGCTGATCGCTGGTAGCATAGGCCCCATCCCCTAGAAGCATATCAAGTATCCAACCATTACCCACCTGAGCATTGCGTCTAGCAGTATCTCGGCAATTTTCAACATATTCAGATTTCCATAATAAATAATCACCTCCTGTAAGGGTGGCGTGGGCCAGAGTCTGCCAATCAATTGGGGTGAGCCAATTTTCTGCCACCAATTCTAAAATAGCCATGGTGTAAGGTACAGTGGCCCCGTATTGAGCTGCAGCCGTTTTAAGTTCTTTAATAACCTTGAAATCAAAACCACTATGGTGTCTCCACCCCTGTCCCTGTGCGTCAGCAGTCTCAGTTACAGGAAAGACTTCCACAGTTTCAAGTTCTAGGGGTACCCTTGATCCAGATGGCACCCTGGGGGTCGCCCCTCTAATGGGGGGTCGTGGCTTAAGGGTGTCTTCTCTACGGACATTTTCATGGGCTTTGCCTGTTCTTAAGCCTTCAAGCTGGGTAATAAGTTCTTGATGTTCCTTTTCTAACCTTATCTGTTCTTTTAGAAATTCTATTTTGTCCCGGAGTTCCTTTTGGGGATCAACAACAGGGCATGCTAGAGCGGGCACAATGGGAGTGTTGGGTTCTAGAAGATAAGGAGGCGGACATTGAACTACGGGTGGCCAATCAGGATTGCGATATCTGGTTGCCTCCTCCTCGAGGTTGGCCCAGTCAGCCTCCCCCGGACTGTTCTGTGAAAAGGGGGGGTTTCTGAAATGTCGGAGGGAAGGATACAAGGCTGGTACCTCCTTAACAGGCGGGGCGGGGTCAGAGGCAGGGGCTGAAAGAGCGGAGGCGGAAGCTGAGGAGCACTGAAGCTTTTCTTTAAAAGGCTTGGAAGAGGCAGAGCCCGCCTGTAAGCCCTCATCAAGAACATTTTGTTTTTTCTTGTCTAAGTCATCGTCGCTATCAAAAGACATCAAGTCTTCTCCTTCATCCTTTGAGGGAGTCCCGTCCCGCAGGGGCTCGGGCCTCGGCACCATCTTGGCATCCTGCAGGGTATTTACAAACTCCTCACTCGGAGGGAGAGTGATCGACCCTTCCTCCGATTGGAGAGCTATCTCCCCAACCTGGATGGCTTGAGCCACCACCGGATCTTTGGTTTTTTGAGAGATAATGTCATTAATAAGATTCCAATAAGAAAATGCAGTGATCAGGACCTTTCCTGGTCCGCAAGTAGCATAGTAATCCTTAAGGGCCTCCCCTACTCTTTTCCATCTCCTCTCATCAATAGTACCCTCGGCGGGAAACCAAGGGCAGAGATCTCTAATATAATCAAAAAATTTTAACAACTGTTTGACTGTAACCTTTACCCCTCGTGCCTGTAAAGTTTCTTTAAGACCTTGTACAAATAACTCATGCTGGCTAATGCCCTGTCCCATAATCGCTGCTCAACTCACCGAGGTGCAGGAAAGACGGCAGGTTCACGTCAGACGCAATCCTCTTTTTTCTATTTTATTTTATTGGGCCCCCGAGCAGCGTTCTTCACTGGATCCCCCCGTTCTCTGGCCCCACGTTGGGCGCCACTTGTCCCGGCCCGCGGGTAAGTCAACGGAGACCCTAGAGGGGGGGTGAGAATGACAAAGGACAGGGGACACGAGAGATGGAGACAAGACAGGTTTCTGATCAGGTCTCGTTTATTGCGGAAGCTGCTACAACATATATACCGTAGGGCTAGAGGGGAGGAGCAAGAGGAGGGTACTGGGGCTACTTCCTTGTTGCCGGGTAGATTTGCAGCAGGCCCGGATATGTCCGTAAAAGGCACTCAAGAGTTCTAGCGGGGGGGCAAGGCCCCCCACATAGAGCTAAGACAAAAACATATGATTATCTCCATAGATGCAGAAAAAGCATTTGACAAAATTGAACATGCATTTATGATAAAAACCCTATGAAAATTGGAATAGATGGTCTCTACCTCAGACTGATAGAAGCCATCTATGAAAAACCAACAGCCAATATCATACTAAATGGTCAAAAACTGAAATCCTTCACACTAAACTCAGGAACAAGACAAGGATGTCCACTATCACCACTCTTGTTCAATATAGTTCTAGAAACCTTATCCACAGCAATTAGACAAGAGAAAGAAATAAAAGGAATAAAGAAGTCAAATTGTCATTATTTGCAGATGACAGGATAGCACCACCATTTTTAATAGCTACATAAAACCAGACAAATTGTTCACTTTTATTAATAATCATCATGTGGGTATTATATTCACAGGTACCCAATGTTCACTTCAAAACTTCATGTGGAGTGCTGGTGGCAATCTTCCTTTGTACATTAAATCCACACTGTGCTTTATGAAGTAGTTTGTAACAGAATTAACTCACCATACCCCCCCCATGCCAGGAGATGAATAGCTTGTTCTGCCAGATCATAATAAAGAGAAGAAAGGGCAATAAATCAGTGAACCAATACCTTGTGGTAGAGATAACTAGGTATAATTACCATACCCAAAGTAAAACTGGCCCATTTCAATCTGTAATTACACTAGCATGAACACCAACTAATCATAGTACAACAGAAACCTTCACTTAACATCAGTCCTTAGAAGTTGTGATTACTTGTGTCAAAATTATTTTTCCTTTAAAAGCAAAATTGGCAGTGTATACAACTTGTCCTTTGCCACGGCTATGTGGAGGAAACCTGAATATCAAGAACAAAGGATTTACATGATTGACTAGGGTGCCACAGTCATTGAAATAACTATTCCTGTTGGTTACCAGAAATTAAGGATTCTTCCTACCACAAAAATAGATTTAGAGTTTGATAACTTTAAGTCAAAGATCTTTTTTCTGAACAGCTCAGCCAATTCTTCTTTGATGTGCTGTGTAGAATCCTCATCTCTTTTCAGCTCTGCTTGCTTCATTGCTTCCTGGTGGATCTCTTTTACTTGTGTGTATCATTTTCTATGTATCAAAATTGCAGCTAGATTACTGAGTACAGTAATGTGCAGCCCAGGATGATTTTTCTGTCTTGCCAGTTCTGATGGTCTTTGCATATAAACATTGGCCTCATCAAAGTGGCCCTGTGCATCCAAGATAGTAGCCAGGTCATTCATCAGTACAATTGTCTATGGGGTCTTTCTTCTTATAATTCTTCAGAAACCTGCAGAGAATTTTCAGACATCCTTTGTGCCAGTGATGACTTTTTGGAAAACAGAAGTTATTATGCACAGGCATCTATGCACATGCTGGGAGGAGGTAGGTATTAGCTTTTTCTTCCACTGACACAAGATCTTCTGCTAACTCTGTTTCTCCTTCAATTTTTTCCTCTAGAGTTGAAATGTAGAATTCTTATCCAGCAAGAGCAAATTCTTGGCTCTTCTGAGCAGCATAGATACTGTCCAGCTTCTGGGAGATTCCAATTATTGTGTTGTCTTCCTGCTTCATGCCCCCTCCAAACAGGTAATTCATTTTTGCTTAAAAAGCTGTTCAGCATTTTCAAGCTGACCTCATATAAATCCTCAGTTAGCCATCACATCATAAGTGTAAGGGATAGCCTTATTGTTCTCACTCTGATAGGCAAGGTGAGAGCATCATGCAAAATTAGCTCAGCCTCTTCTGGCTCATCTTTCGTGATGCTCAACTTGTCTCCTTTTAGAAGCTGGATGATCTCTGCCTAGGCTTCGTCTGATGCATCCCATCTGCTGCAGCAGGCCTTGAGAATCAGGCGAGTGCTGCCAGCAGTGGGAGCAGGCTGAGGCATGGAGCTCCTGGCTTTCAGCAGCCAGGGAGCAAGTGCACTGAGCAACCCACAGGGCAATGATGCCCTTTGGCCTGAAGAAAGGCTCAGCTCAGCATCCCACTCAGGAGCCAGAACATGTTTTCTGTGACTTTTTATTCCCATAGGAACTCAGTCTTATCCAATAAATCTCTTTTCAAATTGGCTTCTGATCAGACCACTTGTAAATATGGTGGCACTGCAGTGGATTTCTTCTTCAAAACTAGCCTACCATGCTGAAAGTGTCACTTTCAGGGTAAAATCTACTTGCTTTGCATCTTGCAATAAGCATTGTTTTTCTTGGTGCTACAAGTGCTTGTCTGTTTTTTCTCAATGGGGCTGCAGGTTCTTTCTGAGCTTACATTGTGCCTGCTGGGTCAGCTTCTGGAGGGAATTCTTTCAAATTCAAGTTATGTAACTTGCACTATCCTCATACCAAAGTTAAAATGATGGTACAAGAAAATAAATTCCCAGCCAGTATTCTTCATGAACATACATCTAATATCCCCCAACAAAATCCAGGCAAACCAAATTCAACAGCACATTAAAAGTAAGTTTTAGCATGACCACTTGGGATTTACTCTTGGGAAGCAAATTTGGTTGAATGCATGCAAATAAATATAAGTGATGGAATGGACTGACAGGATGAAAAATAGATTTATAGATCACCCCAATAAATGCAGAAAATCATTAGACAAAATTCAACAATCTTTCATGTTCAAAATTCTCCACAAAGAGTAATCCAGTTGTCACAAACCTATAATCCATATATATTCTCACACCCTAGTTCCAGACACCTACAAAAAGCCCCATGTATGAGGCATGAGGCTTTGAGGGACAACTAGATACAAGCCAAAGCACATATCTCAGAGCAATCTCATCATTGGTATATCCAAGATACTGAAATCACTCCACTGGAGAAATATCTTCAACTCTTATTAGCTGCAGCTTTGTTGACATGGAAGCAACCTAGGTGTCCCTCATCTGATAGAGGGGAAAAAATCCAGCACATAAACTAATGGAATGGAACTATACAAGGTTAATCATCAGGAAGTCCTGGGATTTGCACCAACCTGGCTGAACCCTGAGGGCTTTATTCCATGTGAAACATGCCAGGCATAATCACTTCTATGTGGAATCTCACAGAGTTGAATTTATACATCTATAGAGTAAAACAATTTTTACCAGATTCTGGCAGAGGAGGTTCAGTGGGTAACAGGGAAATATTGATCAAAGTGTTCAAAGTTTCAACAACACAGAAAGATTAGCCTTCAGTGATCTATTGCACAGGATGGTGAACATACAGTTGCTTTATATATTTTCAGTAGCTGAACAAAGTAGACTTTGAATGTTCACACCTAAAAATGTTAATTAGAATTGATGATGGATTTGATAATTACTCTCATTTCAACATTCCACTTTGAAAACACTGAGGATTGAGAAAGCATCTTTTATATGTGCATGATTATTATGTGTAAATAAATACATGCATAAAATTATTCAAATCAAAATCTAGAAATAAAAATTTCTTAGTGTAAATGACTTGCGCATTATATTTGAAAAAGTCTCATAATAGTATTTTCATTGAAAATTCTAGAATATACTGATGTAGAATTTCATAAATCCATTAATAGAAATCATAAGTTCTAGGTAGAGAGTTAAAACAAAGAAGAACTGGAGTAATTTATAAATTGAGAATGGGAATTACAAATTAATCTTCTTATTCATTAAAATATCTGGAGGAAAATAAATCTTGACAGAAAAATCTACATAAATCTAAATAAACAGAGAAAATAGGGCAAAAGAAATTCATATTCCAACATTCAGAATTTTTGACATCCTACTTTTGCAACTGTGTCATTTAAATATAAATTTGAAAGAGATCTTGTTTCCTTGAAAGTAGCTATGAAGATGACCCAGATACTATTATATTTTAAAAAGACATGTAGATATGTTAGTAAGCTTGGTTGGAGGAAATATTTGATGACAAATACAGAAAGTAAATCAAATTTGCACCTTATATAAATATATAATTGTCACCTATACCTAGATAAAGCTGGAGAACACATGTAGCCTCTTCAGTGATGAAACATTGAAAGTTCCATCTCAGACATCAGAGGAGGGTGAGCCACATCCAGACCTTCAGCAGGACATGAGCTCTGGATGACAGCAGGTCCATGGGGCCAAACACCACTTGCTTCTGCCTGGAACAATAAGTATGGAGATACAGGGAGCCTGATGTGCCTGTTGTTCCAATACTGGACTAGGGCTAAATGTGCACTAGAGTCTTGATGCTGAGGTTTTCCTAGACAGGGCATCTGGACAAAAATCTAGAAAATTTTGGATTCAGTTATTAGACATCAAATTTCCAAAACTGTACTTATTTTAACCTCTAGATTGCAGTATTAGCTCTTGGGTGTCAGAAAAATAAAAATGTCTCCATTTTCAATCAATGCACTTGTATCCACTATTTGATGAGTAAAATGTACTACACATGCAAGCATTACCTGTCACTCCCCAGGTAAATCCCAGGAGCAATTATATTTTCATCTGTCTCCATCCTACAATCTGATAACTATTTTTCTTCATGCACAAATTTTAGTAAATAAAGCATGAGGTTCATCTATTCATTCAGAGCACAGGGAGAAAGCAAAACTTCCAAAATAAAAATTTTGAGAAGTTCACCTCTCTCTATTTACAAAGATTTATTTCCAATTGTTTTGTGTATTAATTTTCACTGAGTGAATTGAAAGGGTTTTAGTAGATGCAGCAAAGGGTCCCGTGAGGTTTCTTAGTGTTGATCACCCCATCTTGTTCTCAGGCTTGAGTTAATCCCCTGTCTAATCTCATTGTCATTTATCCTGCCCTGAGTGGAAAAGTGAGTGCAAAAGAGCACATTGCAGACAGCAGGGTCTTCTCACAGGACCACTCAGTGTGCTTCTCCAGGTTGGTCAGATCCAACAACTGAGGTTATCTCAGCAGCACAGGTGTCTGTTAAGGTGCAACACATAACTCACACACTGCTCTTTATGGTACCTGTCTTAGTTTTTATCTCAAAATCACCCCAAACATTTTTGAGACAATTTTCCAATGCACACCAGACTTCTAATGTTTTGGGAAACATGTATAAGACATACAAGTACTGAAAAAGAAAACTGAGACATAGATTTGTAATTCATGCAGAAATCAAAAATGTACACAGTCAAATAAATTAGATAACTCAAAGGTATAGATCCCTATTTAAGAACATGTATCAAGCATAAAATAAAATACTGTAAATGATAGTTAATATTTTGTTTTAGTCAAGATAATTCTTGACTGTGAACAGAGAATATCTGTTGAACATTCTTCTCTGACCACCATTGATCTCCCTGTGGTGTACACCATAGATGATGGGGTTCACAAATGGGAGCACCATGGTGTAGAACATGGCAGCCAGAGGATTCTTAAAGGATGGTTTCTTTGCAATGGGACTTAAGAGATCTACTGCTCCCAAAGTGACAACCAAAAACCAAATGGCCAGCTGCTTGGTACAGGTGGACATGGCTTTGTTAGGGGATTTCACTAAATGGGTCTTAAGAACAGCTGAAAATATATTAATATATGACACAAACATAAATGCAAAACACAGTGAGGCAAAGCAAACACACTGCAATGATTACAAATTCAAAATACTGGACATTTGGTGATGAGATCCTCAGAATTTGAGGAATATCACAGAAATATTGCTGGATCACACTGATCATGGTGAAAGGAAGCGTGAACAAAGCACCTGTGTGGATATCAGAGTAAATCAGACCAGAGCCCCAGGAGCCAGCTGTGCCCTGAGAGCACAGACTCAGGCTACTGATGACCCCATAGCATAGAGGGTGGCAAACAGCCACATAGCAGTCATAGGACATGACTACCAGGAAGGCAAATTCCACAGCCACACACAGTGTGAACAGGAAAATCTGTGAAGAACACTATCTGGGAGATCATCTTACTGCCCATCATAGAATTCACTACAGCTTTGGGAATAATAACTTAGATCCTGCTGTGGTCCCCAAGGGCTACATTGCTTATAAAAAAGCACATGGGAGAGTACAGATGTGTGTCTGTCATGATGACTGTGACAGTCACAAGATTCTCTGTTGGTGCTCCCAAATTAATCACAAAGAACAGCTTTCCCAAGCTCAGAGATGGAGAGTCATGTCCTCTGTAACCATGAAAGTCTCCTGGTCCTTTCTTCATACAGGAAAAGATAAGGTTCAGTAGGAATTTTTAATGCATAGGTTCCTCAGAAAGCTTAGCTGTCCTGTGTCTTGGTCTCTTTTGTGCTCAGCATAGCACAGTACCTGTGGGGAATACTTTATTTTTCAAATGTATTTTAGCAAACAGTTCTGAGGTCAAAGTCCATGGCTGGGGCCTTGGTGCTGGTGAGTGGCTGATGGGAGAAAAAGCAGTGGGAAGAAGAGAGGAGAGGAGAGGAGGGGAGAGGAGCAGAAAGAATGGGAGAGGAGGCAAGGGAAGGGGAGTGGAGAGGAAAGGAGAAAAGAGAAGAGAACTGGTGAAGACCTCAGCTTGGTCTATTTAAACGACACTCTCTTTGGATGAACATTTGATTCTTTGTTAGTCTTTTTGGAGGATTTTACCCATAAATTATTTAACTCTCACCAGGCCCCACATCCATAGGTTCTGTCATCTCCTGTTACCATTACACTGGGGAGTGGGACACACAAATTTTGGAGCATGGACTGCATACAAGCCTCAGCATCAAGTTAGAAGGAAGCATTTTCCTGATCTTAAAGATTCTCTGGTTTATGTCTAGTGAGTTTCATCGATGTAGAAAGCACAATGTCTCATCCTTTATGGTTAGGTTTTTATTTTCACATACTCAAATTGCTAACTTTAGTTTAGCACTGGGGAGATCCTACATTGATGGCTTTATGAGTAAATTACACCAGAAATTGAATAAGAAAACCAAATGAAAGTTAATGCAATAATTTAGAGACAAATTCACATCCCCAATCTGATAATCTTCAGTAGCATTCAAATGTATCTTAGACTCTGATAATGGAGCCTGAGAAATGGATATTACTAGTGCTTCCCTAAAGGTGGAAATGAAGTCCCAAGGCATCCCACAGGGAGCTCCCTTCTGCCTCCCCAGGATCCCTTTCATCTGAGGGATGTAATTACCCACTGTTCATGTGGGAAAGTCCATGGGACAATGACTCAAAAGAGACTTGATTAGTACCATTTTCACTCCATGGTTAAATGAAATTGATTATTTTTCTATAACTCTTAATTTGCATGAAGAATAATTTAGCACATATAAGGGGGTATCTTTTTAAAAAATACTCCTACACTGGTTTTGAGTAAATGTAAATAAAATTAACATAAGATATCTATTTCAAACATTGGATGCTATCGCTAAATCTATTGCAAAGACCACAGTTGCCCAGAGAGCTCCAATTCTTCTGCTAAATTTGTTTTTGATAACACGACTTTTTTGCTTTATTCCTTACATGAACTAGGCACAATGAGGTGGCACCCAACACCTCCTGCTGTAGCTGGATAAATACATCCAGTGTGGTAGAATCTCTGCTGAAAGAAACCAGCACCCCAGCTACTTATGTCATCAATGCAAATCCTTCTTCTGGCTCATTCAGGGTGTGTTTCCATGTGCTTGGTAGATTTATGAATGCTCTTGCTGAGTGTGCTCAGTCACTTAGCTATTCCCTCCCACTAGGCATTCTAATTGTCTTCTCTTGTGCCCTGTTTCTCTAGGTGTTGCATGCTCATATATCTGGGACATGTAGGTGGTCTCACCTTGGTTAGAATAGCGAACAAAATAAGAATGTAAAGAATCACCCAACTAACTGGACATTATCAATTGTAAATTCCATACTTGAACCAAATACATAAATTATCATGGTATCAAATAGTGGCATCCATGCTCAAGGATTTTCCCATTCTTTGAAGTGTGATACTGACTGTGTCAGGAGACACTTAGAGGTTTAGTGAAGTACATTTCTGGGTGTGTCAGGTTCACGGAGACATGACCTAAAGGTCTATATTGAGTCTGGAACCTCTTCCTCTCTTGTGGTGTTTCCTGTTTTTGTTTTTGTTTTTTTTCCATGTCTTTGACATCCCTATCTTACAGCCAGATGACCAAGGACTGAATTCTTTGAATCCAAGAGCAAAATTTAACCTCTAATCATTTAAGTTGTGGGGAGATATTTATTGGCATAGATGAGAAACCTGACCAATTTATGTTATAGGGACCAGGAGTAGGGACAGCCCAAACTTTCTGCAACTCACATGTTATAACTATTTTCCCTGGATGCCAGGCATGGAGTTAGAAGACATATTGAATGTGCTCATGAACATAAAATACATTTTTAAAAGATCAAGCATAAAGGACCAACCTGAAAATGTAATAAATATTTAACTTAAAAAAGAGACAAAAAATGGGGAAAATATCAACAATGCATGCAGTATAAGTAAAATTTAGTGATTTCCACACATATATGATTACAAGTTGGAAAGTCAATAATATATACATATGAAATAAAAGACAGTAGAATCCTTACATAAATAGGTTAATATGCTGGGATAATAATTTTTTGATTAATTGATTAATTAAAACATTGAGTGACTCAATCAATTACAAAACCTTTGGCTTTGTCAAAGTGAAACTTTACCAGAAATATGAATCTGTGAAGCAAGGTATTGGTAGTTCACTCATGTTATTAGTTCATGGCATTACACACAGCCTGGTGACAACTGCCCCTGTGCTATGTGTAGTGCACATTTCTTGCCTGTATCATTCCACAATGTCATGATAGCTTTACAGACAGTTTCTTTTTGGCTAAAACAGGTAGAAAAAGGACTACATCATAAAATTTGTTTTAGGTTGGCAGTGAACTTCAATAGCAGGATAAGTCAGGAATCACTTAACTGTCCTAAATTTTAGTCATTTAAAATGCAAAATGAGAATAATACTTGGTTTTTTTGAAAATTGGAAGACTATAAAAATTAGTAATATATTTGAAATGTCAAGCCTGAAATGAGTAAGCATAACTTTTATTACATAAGAAGCAATAGTGACATGTAAATATTTTTCTAAGTCTAGCCAAATCATACTGAGTTCAGTACTTCAGGAATCATTGCCTGTGTTTCACTGAATTCCTTATTTGTGCACTAAACCATGTCCTGATGTTTTACTCTAGTAGATCTTCTGATTGCCTGCAGTGCACAAGTCAGATAAATGCTATTAAACATTATATAAAAATATATTCATATATATATGTATTCTTATTTACACAAACTTGAAAAATATATATATATATACATATATATATTCTTATTTATACAAACTGCCAGAACAGTGTGTATTCAAAAATGTTGCATAAAAGTAAATTAGGAATTAATAATCTTCTCTGTATTAGGAGGGAGGGGAATGTGAGGTTAGTGTTTCCTGAGTACAGAATTTCAATTGGGAGGATGAAAAATTTTGGAAAGGAAGAAGTATGTGGATGTCTCTGGTACAAATCTCCAAATGTTGCAAAGTGTGTGTTTAAAAACAATTTCCCATAACCTAGAATAAGTATCATCAATGGAATGATACAATACATTAGGAATTCAATAGTGTGATATTGTTGGGACTGTGAAACATTGACTTTTTTCATAAACTGGAATTGGAAAAGTAAAATATTACATAGAATGAGCTATGCATTTGAGTTTCAGAGTTCCTTGTTCCTCTGCCACATGAGGCCATCTGTCACAGTGATCATCCATGGGTAGCATGAACGATGAGAAGATTACTGGGAGATGAGACTTGGTTCAGTCACCAGACAGCCCATAGGGGCTGCTGCTTCACAGAGAGAGAGCCCGGCCATCAGGGCAACTCTGGGAGAAGGAACAGCACCTTACCAAATACCCTGTGGCTTTTATTTAGAATCTTAGTGTAAGAGAAAGAGCAAAGAAAAGTAGTTTGGGCCAAGAGCTGCCTTAAGACTGGGCAGTTTTCTTGGAGGAAGGGGAAAGACATGGCCAGACACAACATAATTTACTAATGTAAATTTCTTGTTGCTTAACCACTTGAATCTCACACAGCCTGTGTTCTTTTGCCTCACAGTGAAATTATTTGTGTGTTTTTGTCCCATATTTTAAAAATTCCCTCCTCATAGAGCCTGTGCTTTTGCCCTACATTTTAACCATTCAATTTAATCATTAACTCCTGGCCAGGTTCCCCACATTTCCCCCTTTTTGTTTTACAAAATCAGGCCTGGGGAGGAAGAGAAATATAGTGTAAGGAGTAATGGGCCTCATGCAGGGAGGTCATCATGGACTCGGCACATAGCATCTGTTGGAATAGCATATAAAGGGCCTTGAGGACTATAAGAAAAAACAACAAAAAGATAATTCCAACAGTAATAAGAATCCAGTGTGAAGGTTGAGGCCAGAAAACCAAATTTTTGGGTTGATCCAGCAGGTGATATTATTAAGGTAACTTAAAATGACATTGCCAGCTTCCACTGTGATTTATGAAGCTGGGCCTGTGGTCAGCCCTGGAGATTAGTGATGTCTCCATCCAGATTTGTGTGAAAGGAAACAATGAAAAGGTGTGAAACTTCTTCTTAGGACTCTAAATGGCTAAATGCAAGAAATGTAATGCACATAAAATGATAAATGCCATCACAACTAAGTTGACTGTGTGTCTAAAGTGCTTGTTGATGCTTCTTGAGCCTGATTTTCTTTTCATCAGAAAGTACCATTTGTATGATTACAGGTGCCAACCACTATAATAGCCAGATTTGGTGTAGACCCTCCTATAGTCCTTACAGAACCAGGAGTTGGAGTTAAATTTTATCTGTTTGAGAGGTGTCATTAGAGGAAAAAGATGTTCTTGGCTTTTTCCATGGGACTCTATCTAAGACAGGTTAGAGGTAAGAACATGAGCCCCATAAACCATGTCATTTATTTGAGGTGTATATGTCAGCAAACTCAGAAAGATAAGGAAGCTTTCTACCTTTGTAATTTTGGATTTGCATGTGACTTACATGATCATTGTGAGAAACAGGTTTGTAGAAGTGAAGGGAATTCTTGTCCTTGCAGTGTATGTTCAACTTGAGTGTTGAACTGCTTTTTTTGTCTAGTTGTAAAACCACGTGAATCACAATTTTTAAAATTTAAAGAAAATAGATCTTTAGATACTTGTTTGTGAGGGAGGTCCACCTACATATCCCTCCTTTTTGTTTTAATAAATGGGTCCTAAGGAGCTCCTTGGCTTTTCTTACAATGGGATGTCTTGTAGGGTTTTGACCAATATCAGTAACATATTTAACACTTCAGAGTAGGAGAAATGTTTTTAAAGAAATTGGTATTGCCTTCATTAGTGAGCTAGGGAACATATGAAAGTGCATCTCATCTTATGTATTATGAATAAGGGCAGTTTTAATGACTTGTTAAGTCCCCACAACATAGGCTGAATCAAAGACAATATTGAGAGGCTGAATCAGGGAAATGATATATATATATTTTTTTGGTACCAGGAATCGAACTCGGGTCCTTGCGCTTGCGCAGCAGGTAGCGAAACCACTGAGCTAAATCCCCTGCCCGGAAATGGTATTTTTTTAATCAATCAAGATTGTCTTAGTAATTAAACTGTTAACAGGTAACAATTATAAAGTTTATAGAGAAAACTTGAGATCAAGAACAACATAACACATTATCATAACAATCAGGATGATGACATTATTATATAAAATGACATGAAAAAATTTTCCCAAAATTGTAAACTTTCAATAAAATGTCACCTAAAAAGACTGCATCTGTTCAAAGATGTATTTTATGTGATATTTTTGGACCATATAATATCTGAGCCTTTTTTAAGTATTGTAGCATAAATATTTAACATATATGTAATAATCATTTAAGGATAAGCCTTGAAAAAGTATCTGTATCTTTGAAGACCTGTGCATTTGGGAAACAATATTTAATATACTTAATACATCATGAAGCTAGCAATAATGAGTGTCACAAATTAGGCTGAAACTGCCCCAGGAGGCAGCTTTGCCTTATTTTTTGTCATAGATCTGTCTGGATGCCTCTGCTAGTTTTGCAGAAAAGCTCATGTTTACTATTAATTCTAAAAATGAGAGTTGTAGCCTTTGTCAGCCAGAGAGGGGAGCTGAGATGTGGGGAGGACCTACCTATGAGAGTTAGGGCTCCAGCCCCTGATGTTCCTTGAGCAACAAGGAGCTTTAAGAAGGAATAGTCTGAGCTCCACCAAACTGACCGGCAAACACACATATTTCTTTTTATAAACTGCATCCTCTACAAGCTTTTCATCAACATACTTGAGCTTTCCAGTTCTAACACTGTATCTCTCTTTATCTTTCTAGCAAAGCAAAACTTTTATCATACAAAATCCTCTCATATCAAAAGGATATCTTATAGGTTCCTTTGTATATTTTTCTGTTTCCTACTTACTATAAACCTTTTTATAACAAACTTGTCTGCAGTTGCTTGGATTTTAAAGGTTCCTTCTGTCATTTTTCCTTTGGTCTCAGACTGTTCTATTTTCAAACTTGACTGGCTGCCAGCAGACTTTCATGTAACCATGAGTCAGTGATCTTGTCACCTGCAGAAAGCAGAGGGAAGAACAAGTTAACCCCATAATTGTAATTTCAGATTTTATAAAGCACAAGAATGTTTTAAGCATGTTAATTAAATGAAAATACCAACTTGATTTGGAAGCTATAAGTATATTTATCAAGTAGCTAAGATTTGTAAAAACAGGCTCTTTTTCTGACTCTGGATTGGCTCTCACAACAGAGCAGGAGAATTTTAGGGTAGACTCAGCTTCTACTGAGGCTCAGGGAGTTGGGTATTTCCATTTTTTGCAATAAGGTTTCACTCATTATCAATTTTGGAGCCATACTGATTACCCCAGTGAGGTAATTTTTTACAATTAGGGCATTTTTGGTTTGTTTCTGTATCTTTATTTGGCTTATTGTCTTTATAATCCTTTAAAATATTTCCCTTTGCACAATTATAACATATTTTAGGCTTTAAAGCAGCAGCAAATACTGTGCCTTATAAATATCAGTTCCAACATTTTGCTAAGCGTTAATCATTTTAGCAATACTTATAAAATTTTTAAGGGTTGTGAGGGGTCACAATAAGCACTGGCACTTTTGTTTTTGTTTTTTTTGTTGTTGTTGTTGTTTTGGTACCGGGGATCAAACTTGGGACTTTGTGCTTTCAAGGCAGGTGCAGGAACCACTGAGCTAAATCCCCAGCCCTAACACTGGCACGTTTATATGCTCATTGAAGGATGTCTTCAAAATCAAGAGGAAGTATCTATAGATTATTATTTTTTATTTTTGCTCATGTACGAGGTCATTTGGTCACCATGTCTGTTTTAATTTTTCTTGCATCAGTTTCTGTGTTCTTAACACAACAATCTCTGGTGTTCTATAGCTTCTTCATGGACCTACTATTTAGGCAGAGCTGGCCACTAAAAAGTGGGGTGGGACATGTCTCCCCTTCCCCTAGTACCTGTTACATGCAAGTGTGGAATTTTCCAGATGAGCACCTATTGTAAGAAATAAATTTATTTTTCTAGACCCAAATTGGATTCCAGAGGCTGTGAAACCAATCCTTGATTTATATTATTTAAGAATTAAGGCCGAGTATTTAGCTCAGTGGTTTTGCTGCCCACTGCACAAGCACAAGTCCCCGAGTTTGATCCTTGGTACCAAAAAAAAAGAAAAGAAAAAAGAAAAAAGAGTGATGTTGACAGGCACACCAACATTGAGAAGCTATGAGTTTTTATTTTTAATTCACAAGAGTCTGTCCCAGAAATATAGACTTTTTAGTCTCATTTTTAAGATTGTCCCTTGAATTCCAGTGAAAAAACTTCTAATTGTTGCATATAGCCAACAACAGGGATTGCACTTATAAAACCAATTTTGAAGGGTTAACAACCTGAAAGGAAACATCACCAACTTTAAAGGCATCTTTATTTTTACCAACTTACTTAAATTAGCCCACTATTAGGGTATGAAAACCAAAAGGCACTGGGCTAATATCACGAGTGTCTATCATAAATCAACTTGGAGGATAAGATATGTCTGAAAGTTAACACACACATAGAAAGCAAATATATTAGCCTAAATCATGTATAACTTTATATTATCAAACTGTAAGGCTTTCAAGTGTAATTGCCCTTCAAGTCTATTAGTTTTTATTCTGTAACAAGTTTCAGTTTGGCTCATTCACTTAAGAGCCAGAAGTTTATAAGTTCAAAAATAAAGGAAAAACTAAAATTTAGGAGAACTCAACATTTTGAATAAATCAGCTTCAGGCACTTTATCAGTTATTAAAACAGATTAAAACAGATTATTAAAACAGATTAACAGATTTATCACTTAGTAAAATAAATTAAAACAGGCAGATGAACTATCACAAACAGAACACATAAACAGATTTAATCAGAGTCCACTCATGATTTTGTCATTACTTTGACTCTTTGTAACGATATTCATGAGAGTTTTCATTTTAAGAGACATTTTAAATGTTGCTTACATTGCTTTTCCTTCTTAAAGTTTGACTCATATTGTAGGCAAAGCAAGAGAAATGAAAGTAAAGGAGCAAAGTGAGAAACAAATGAACTGTCCTCACTCACTTAGCAACTGGACAGTTAAAAAACCCTCTGTGTTGATAAACTGGAAGCTTGAGCTTCCCTTAAGCTTACTACACTATTTGTCAGATTCCTATGTTCCCTTCCCAGGATGAAGAGTGGACGCCTCCTTGCTCCTTTCCCAGGCTGGGCAGGCCAGCCCTCCACAATGATCTGCAGCAGCAGTCTTTCCTCACACCACTTGCACTACTTGTTGCAGTCAGTGACTGAGGGTGGCATGGAAGATGAAAAGATTACTCAGACACAAAACTCAGTTCAGTAATCCAGAGGCCCAGGGGAGTATTTCTCAACCCATAGTGCCCAGCCACCAGGGAGACTCTGGGAAAAGAAAGACCCACCAAGCCAAGAACACACTTGCCTTTATTTAAAATCTCAGTGCAAGAGGAAGAGCAGATACAAGCAGCTTGGTCCAGGAGTTATCTCAAGGCATGGCCATTTTTCATGGAGAACAGAGAAGGACATGGCCAGACACAACATGCTTTACTGATCTAAGCTTCTTCTTTAACCATTTGATTCTCACACAGTCCATGTGACTTTGCCCCATAATTTAACCATTTACTCCTCATAGAGCCTTTTATTCTGGTTTAATTATTTGTGTTTTTGCCCTGTATTTGACCATTCCCTCCTTACAGAGCCTGTGCACTTTGTCCCAGTTTAATCTTTCAGTTAATCAGTCACTCCTGACCAGGTCCCACAGCTATCTATCTCATGGTGTCTCTTATAGCTAATCAAACCAGGTTAAAATCAGAGAAATATAGTTTCTTCCTGTATTAGGGTATAATGACTTTTTCTAGTAGATAATCTAGTGAGAAGGGAAGAGAGTTTCTCAGAGAGATGAGAATGTTTTAGAGATACATTAGTCATCTTTTCAATCACTGGACCAAATACCGAACACCCACAAGTTAGAGAGAGACCATTTTTTTCACTCATCACTTTTAGCTGACTCTGTCCACAGTGAGCTGATGCACAGAATCAAGGGGCAGGCAGAAGCGATGGTAGAGGAAAGTGCACATGCCATGCAGGCAGCAGGCAGTAGGAAGAGCTACAGAGAAGAATCCACCCTTGCAGCTGACCCCACTGCAGCCTCCTCCATCCAGGTGACCTCCTCCCAGCACAGTGGGGTCCTGAGCTCCTCAGTGAGTGAATTCACTTGTACTGCATCATTGAGATCCATTACCATCCCAGCCAGGAGGCTATGAGGCCATTTTATGTCTGAATCACAGTGCAGTTGGTGATGTGGTTGCAGAACTGTGACACAGCTGGTCAGACCTGGATTAACTCACAACACAGGGTCCTCTCTTCCTGTGTGAACTGAGTCAAAACCCTAAGGCTGTGGTAGGAACTGAAAGGATCACCCAGGAGGTGTTGTTCACCACATCTTTTTGTGTGTGACTGTGTGTGTGTGTGTTAGCGTTGGGTGCAAGGGTGCTTTTTGTGTATCTCAGGTACACTTTCATGTGTCATTAGTGTATGTGAAATTTACCTATCAATATTTTCAAATCATTGAATTAGTCAAAAAACTACAAAGACGTGATCTTTATTTCCTTATTAGTACATGGTTGCAGTACATAATGTTAAATTCCTGGTGTGGATTTGGTACATGTGCATAAAATGTCTCAATTCCTTCTTCCATCTCCCTTTCACTCTTCTCCCTCCCCACCCTCCATCTCTGGATTCCTTCACATTTCAGAAAGGCCTTGGACACTGTATCCTTTCCACTTTTAAGGAGATTTCTTAGTGATTTGTTTGGTATAAACAATGAACAGAACTGCAGACTGACTCTACAGAGATCCCTGAGTTATGTATTGCATGGTGGTGGCCTGGGAGTGGAGCTGCCAGCCCTGGTTCTGGAGTTGGTGTCAGGCGAACAACAGTCCCAGTACTTGTGAACCCAGCAGCCTCACAGCCCCCATGCAACAGGTAGACTCTTAACCACATGGGGGAGCTGACCACAGTGTCTTCCACAGCCTGAGGTCCTTGCTGACAACTCAGGGACTCTGAGCTCTCCCTCCTGCTCTGTTTCACCATGTCCTACCATGTCACTAGGGAAGAGTTACCATGACACTGAAGTGGGGGTGTTCTGAGAATTCTGACTCCCACAGTGTCTGTTATTCCAATATGACTCTTCTGCAAATAGCCTCAGACAGTACCACTGCTACACATGTGGCACTGCAGTGAATTTTTCCTCCAAAGCTAGCCTGCCTAGTGGAAGGAGCCACTTTCAGGTTCAAACTGACACTGCTCTGCAGATGATAATAATCATGGGTCTTCATGGCACTGGTGCTGCTGGGCTGTTACCACCTGAAGTGTAGGTCCTCCCTAGCCTTCCTTTGGGCTGTCACAGAAAGGATGAGGAGGAATGCCTTCAAATTCATGTCTCCACCATTACACAGATAAAAAGACAAGCAAAGTCAGTACAGAACAAAATTGCCTGCCAACATTTTCCGTGAACACATGTACAAATGTCTTCAACAAAATACTAACAAACTAAATTCCAACTGAATTAATGACAATGTTCACCAAGATCAAGTGGTATTTACCCTTGGGAGGCAATTTTGGCTGAAATTATGCAAATCAATGTGTGATACACAAAATTAACAACAGGAAGGACAATTCATAGATAATCTTAAGAGATTCAGAAAGTCATTTCACACAATTCAACACTCTTTCATGATAAAAGCTCTCAACAAGTTTGGTATAGGAGGAGTGTACCTCAGTGCAACAAAGACATATATGAGATTCCACAGCAAACCTCTAGTGAATAGTGAAAACCTGTAATGTTTTCATCAAGACCTGGAGAAAAGGAAGGAAGTGCACTCTCCTCTTCCAGTCAGAGCAGCACTGGTACCCCAAGAAAGCAATTGGAAAATGGGGTAAAATCATCCAAGTAAAGAAAGGAAGAAGTGAGACCTTTTGTTTGCCGATGACATTCTCTCATGGGGCATATCCCAGAGAATCTTCAAGGAGAGTGTTAGATATGATCAACACATTTTGTAAAGTTCAATAAAAGAGAGAAAAAAAAGTTTTGTACACTAATTAAAACTAACTGAGCAGAAATTACATATAAATCCTAAGCATAATATAAAATAGAACATTCACATGTAATTGTAAACAAAGTAGTCAAAGATGTGAACACTGAAAGCAGTAAAATATCAATTAAAGAATAGTAGATGATATGAATACATGAAAAGGTATCTGAGTTCCTGGATTAGAAGAATCAATATTGTTAAGATATCTATCATACCAAAACTATCTACAGATTCAATGCAATTCTTTTGAAAATTATTTTTCATGAAAAAATGCTAAGATTTCTGTGTATCAGTTAAGGGTTGCAATTATTTAAAGCAATGTCGAAGAAAAATGACAGGGCTGGAATAATCATATTACTTGACTTTTAAGTCTCATAGAAATTTATTGTGAACAAATTACCTTGAGAGTAGCATAGACGACACACACATTGATATATAAATCGGGAGAGTGATCCCAGAAATAAACCCTCATTCAAAACCAATGATCCAGTATAAAGTGCTGAGGACAGAGGACAGAGAAAGAAAAGAGGATCTCTTCAAGAATAATATTGAAACATTTCATATTCAAAAATAGAAGAATGAAACAGGATTCTTGTCTGATATCATATATGAAAATGAACCTAAGAACTTCACCTAAGACCTTATACAGTGTAAATCTTGAAAGAGAACATAGGAGAATTGAATTCCATTATTCAGCTGGGCAAAAACCTTTTGGATGTGACTTCTAAAGAACACAAAACAATGCACACAAAACAAGCAAAATTCACATGAGATGGCATTGGACCAAAAGTTTTTAGTACAAACAAAAAGGTAGAGTGATGAGACAACTCACAAAATGGGAAAAAGGTTTGCAAAAAATATGCTGATACTTGACTAATATGTAAATGTACTAGGGAGTGAAACAACTCAATACAAAGAAAACAAATAATCCAATCCAGTAAGGGGCAGAGCACCTACATAGACATTTCTCAAAAGAAGACAAAAAGTCACCAATAAATACATGAAAGAAGTCTCATTGCCATCAGTCATCAGGAAATGCAATTAAAACTAGGAGGAGACAGCACCTCATATTAGCTAAGATGGCTATGGCCAAAAAGAAACAAGGTGACAGTGTGGGTGATGTACAGAGTAAAATCACCGTAGGCTCCATTGTGAATTAGCACAACCAGCATGGAGAACAGAATGAAGATCCCTCAAAACATAAAACCATGAAATCATAAAAACAGTTACTGCCTGACAGAAGAATCCCATCTGTGGGTGTGTTTCCAAAAAGCACTGAACTCCTTCTACTGAAAGTCCACACTCCATCATTGTGACATTGTTCACATAGCTAAGATCAGAAGCAACCTAAGTTCCTTCATCAGATGAGGGGTAAAGGTAATGAGGTGAAATGGCAGAGGGCCTTTCTTGTGCACTAACATGGCTGCTCTTGGAGGACTCTGCTACAGGAAATCACCTAGGCTCAGAAAGACAAACACTCAGGGATTAAATTATATGGGGAATCTAACAACTTTGAATTCATAGATCTGTAGAGTAAAATTAATGTTATCAGATCTAGGAAGAAGGGATTGATGGGTCATGGGAAAATATTGATCAAGGTATACATTTCAGTTAAATAGAAAGAACAAGCTTCAGGGATGTATTTGCATACAAGTGTGACCATAGTAATAATGTATTATATATTTTTCAACTGCTAAAAACAGTAGATATTAAATGTTTCATGCCCAAAAGGATAAGTATAATGAAGGATACAGTTAGGTCATCACATTTTGATGATACACTTTGTACTAATTATTTCACAGAATCTCACTCCATTAAATAAGATTGTTATTTGTCAATAACTAAGTAAACAAATTTACAAAAAATAAAATATTCTAGAAATAAAAATATCCAAAGCAGGCTGGGGATTTAGCTCAGTGGTTCCACTGCCTGCCTCGCAAGCACAAGATCCCAAGTTTGATCCCTGGTACCAAAAAAAAAAAAATACCCAAAGAAAAGATTTGAGTTTCAAAATTAAAAACATCTAACTAGTACTAGAATATTAACTAAAAATATAAAAAATACAGTATGGAATTTTATGAATCCTCTGATAAAATGTGTTCTAAGTAAAATCAAATCAATAAGAACCTGAGTGAAATAACTTTATCTATTAACCATGGAAATTAAAAATCAGTCTATTTTGTTCATTCAAATATCTGTAGAAATGTTAACCTGGACAGAAAGTTTACATATAAATTATCATAAAAATAAACAATATGGGAAAATAAACTCATACAAAAACATTCAAAAGTTCAGAAATGTGAACCTGGTAACTTTGTAAGACTGTTATTAATATATAATTCAAAGAGTAATTTTTTTCTTTGAAAACAGTTATGCAAATGACCCAGGTAGAGATATATTTTGAAAAGACCCATGGACATATTACCTTGGTTGGGGCAAATATTTCAATGAATACAGAAACCAAATCAAGATTTGCAACTTACATTCACACAGTTTTAAATGTTACCTATACCTAGATAAAGCTGGAGAACAGATGTGTCCTCCTCAGTGATGAAACTTTGAAAGTTGAGGCGTCTCAGGCATCAGAGGAGGGTGAGCCATGTCCAGACCTTCACCAGGACATGAGCTCTGGATGACAACAGGTCCATGGGGCCAAACATCACTTGCTTCTGGGAGGAGCAATAAGTAAGGAGATGCGTGGAGACTGTTCCAGGGCTGCAAGGGTGCTGAATGGACAACAGTGCCTTGTTGTTGAGGTTTTCCTAGAGAAGGCTTCTAGGTGAAAAGGGAGGGAAATTTGGATTCAGTTCTGACAAAAAGAAAATGTGTTTTATCCACCAGGATTCAGATTTAAATTTTGAGAGGCAAAAAATAATACACCCCATTCTGAGTGAATCAATTTAATGCACTTTTTGATGAGAAGAATGCATCCCAATGTACAAGCATTATCTGTTGCTGTCCAGGCAAATTCCAGTAGCAGTTATCTTTCTTTCTCCATGCTTCAGTCTGATTCAAGCTCTTCATGGCACAAAATATTTGAATGGATCGAGTGAGCATGGCCTGCATGTTTTCATCTGGATTACAGGCAGAAACCAACACTTCCAAGTTATAGTCTTTTTTAAAGTCAGTTATTTTGCCTCTTGATTTTCACTGAATGAGGAAAGGGTTTTATCAGATGCAGCAAAGGGGCCAGCAAGTGTCTCAGTGTTGATTGCACCATTGTGTCCTCAACCCTGAGCTGTCCCTCTGTCTCATCACCATGTTACTGATCCCAGCCTGAGTGGAAGAGTGAGTGCAGAGAGCACAGTTCAGACATCAGGGTCTTCCCACAGGACCACTCAGTACTCTTCTCTAGGTTGCTCAGGTCCAGCACAGGTGACTGTTAAGATGGAACACATAGCACATGCCCTGCTCTTCGTGGTGCCAGACTTTTTCTAGCTCAAAATGATCTAAAATATTTTCAAAGCATTTTACAATGTAAACCAGATATGTGGTATTTCGGGTTAGATGTATAAGATGTACATGAACTGTGTAATATATTTGAGACATAGACAGAAAAAATAGGCAACTAGAAAGAGATAATGCACAGTTGTAGAACCTAATTTAAGTATATATATCAAATATGGATTAAACAACTTGAAATGAGAGTTGAGATTTTTCTTTTGTTCAATAAAAACATTGAGTGGGAACTCAGATTATCTACTGAACATTCTTTGCAGAGCAGCATTGCTCTCCCTGTTGTGTAGACAGTAGATGATGGGGTTCACAAATGGAGGCACCACTGTGTAGAACACTGTAGTCAGTAGATTCTTAAGGGATGGCTTCTCTGCAGTGGGACCAAAGATAGCCACTGACCCAGAAATAAGAAACAAAAGTAGAATTGCCAGCTCTGGGGTACAGGCAGATATGGCTTTGTATCTTCCCCTTAACCAGTTTTAAGCACAGTTGAAAATATTAACATATGACAAAAACATAAAGGAAAAAATCATATTGAGACAAGGAAAATACTTATAGCAAGGATTACAAATTCAGAAAACTGGACATGTGAAGATGAAATCCTCAAAATTTGAGGTACATCACAGAAATATTGCTGGATCACACTGGTCTTGATGAAGGGAACCTTGAACAGAGCCCCTGTGTGGATAGCAGAGTAGACCAGACAAGAGGCCCAGGAACCAGTTGCAGGCTGTGAGCACAGACTCATAGTGATGATTACCCCATAATGCAGAGGGTGGCAAATAGCCCCATAACAGTCATAGGACATGACCACCAGGAAGTCAAATTCCACAGCTACACATTTTGTGAACAGGAAAATCTGCAAAGCACACTCCCTCAGGGAGATCATCTTACCACCTGTCAAGGAAGTCACCAAGGCTCTGGGAACAACTGAGATACTGCCAAGGTCTAGGAGGGCCATATTGCTTATAAAAATGTACATGGGAGAGTGCAGAAATGTGTCTGTGATGATGACAGTGACAGTCACAAGATTTCCTGTTAGAGCTCCCAGATAAATCACTAAGAACAGCACACCTTGCAGAACCTGGAGCTCCTGGGACCTTGTGACATCCATGAGGAGGAATTCTGTGAAGATGGTGAGGTTGTCCATGTCTGCCCACCTGCCATGGTCTCTACAGAGTCAGATATTACAGTGAGCAGAGGATGCTACAAGCAGAATGCAGAGCACCCATTACAACTAAAATGTGGACTCTAATCAGGAACTCAGGAGAAAATAAGTACATACAATCATTTTGAAATCCAGTGAATATATGTATTTCTATTTCAGTTTCATTTCTCCAAACTTCTGACACAGTTTATTTTAATATTTATGGGATGAGATAAGTAATCAATATAAAGAAAATTGAGTCATTTATAGCTAAATGGATGCATTTCAAGACCATACTCTTTAGTAAAATAAATAGGAAAAACAAGTGTAAATACCACATTATTTCTCTGGTGTGAGAAACAAAGTGTAAATGAATGCTAAAGTGTATAATAGATATTGTGACATGGAAATAAAAGTTTCAAAGTGGAAGGAGTACTAGGGGAACTGTGGGGGAAAGGAAAGAAGGGAAAAATGAGAAAAGAAGGAAAAAATGGTAACAAAGCTTCTTTAAATGTCGAGGGGTGGAGGGGTTGGAGGGGTTGAAGGGAAGGAAGGGTAATGGGAAAAAAATAGAACCAAGATATGTCATGTACAGGTACAAATTCTCTAAGATGAATGTGATCATAATGTGTACCTAATTTGTACCAATAAACTCAATAAATTGAAAAAAATATATAGTACTTGAAATGAAATGAAGCCCCAGAAATCTTTCATATTTTTGTTCTTCAAAAATGACTTTTCTTGGGCCAGGGATTTAGCTCAGTGGTGCCATCACCTGCCTTGCAAGCACAAGGTCCTGATTCAATCCCTGGTACTAAAAATAAATAAATAAATAAATAAACAAACAAATAAATAAAAAATAAAAGTAAAAAAAATAAAAATGACTTTTCTAATTCTTCCAGGACACCATTTGCTTCAGTTTTGAACAGCAATCCTAGACCTACTCTATGTGAGCTTATGTAACAACTCCAGGTGTTGGAAATCCCACATCTGCTGGTCATTCTCTAGGTCCTGGACTGGAGAAGGACTGTGATGCAGTCCTTCTCTGGCTGATGCTCTCCTCAGTTTTCCCTAACAGATCTAATGCATGAATCTGAGCTTCCTTGGACAATGATTTTGAACAAAAGGACACTAGGCCAGTCACCCCACAGTATTCTCTCATTTCAGATGCTCTTCCAGAACTGATTGTAAGCCTTTTCTTTCCCCCTTTGCACCTTCATCTATTCAGAAAGTTATTTCATTTGGGTATAAAATTTCTATTTTCCTAATGACAGTGTTGAACCTGTCTTCATCTTATACTTCCCTGTCTGCCTGTTTTATCTTAAAACAAAACAAAACAAAATCAGTTTCTAGTTCGCCTCCAAAATGCAACCTTCTATTAGGCATGGATCTAACATTTGATGAGGTGCCAGCATTTTCTCCACATCTGGCCTCTAGTGATCTCAGAGCTTTTGTGCAAATTTCCTTATTCTAAAATAATTGTTTAAAATACACTTTATTTACCTGTCCTTATTCTGTCTTTTTTTTTTTTTTGGTACCAGGAATTGAACTCAGGGCCTTGCACTTGCCAGGCAGGCCCTGTGCCACTGAACTACCTTCCTGGTCCCATCTGTACTTGTTTTGAAGCATTCCAAGTAGAAAGAGTTTGTTTGGAGATGATCTTTTCAGTACTAAAATTAGTTACAAAAAAGATATAATATTGGCATTATTTTATTTTCATTGCTAAAAAATAGACTGAGAAATTATAATATTGAAAATGTTAGAACCTTTATTACTAAACATTTTATAGGTAATTAATTTGGCATTACAAAGACACTATTTTTCTGCCTTTCCATGCATAAGAATAATGATTTGTTTACAGTTGTACATTCATATGGGTTTTCAGTGTATCACAAAAATATTTAACAAGATTGTTTTATCTGGTAATCTTTTTAATTCCATGTGATTTCTTCTTTTAGCCTTACTTCTCTACTAGAGACAAAATCCTGTTGGCAGAGAATGTTACTTTCTCAACTGAAACCAGCTGATAATCTTGATAGAACTGATACATTATAAGTTACAGATATAACCATACATATGGCTATTTTTCATTTCCTTTGCCAAAATCACAAAGAGAGGTCAATAGAGGCCTGGTCCCCCCCATCTATCCTGATGACTGTCCTTTCTCCTCATTGCAAGCAAATTCTCCCATTTCCCTGTGCTAATTCACCTCTCCCATTCTTCTCCATGCATCTTATTTTTACACAGAGGGGAATCCAGGGATTCCTACACCTCTTCCTTTCCTCAGAGTATTTTGAAATTACTTCACTCACAACACTAGAATGGACAGCATCAAAGGGGTGGTTGCTAATTCCTCATAAATTATTAAATGGGGGAAATATAATAATATAACTAAAAATCACATTTTATTGTAAATCTTATAATATTCAGCTATTATCAAAATTATGCATAATAATTACCTTACTAGTCATCTCCACTTCTGTTACTAATTTAAGGACTATGTTTGCTTATGTCGTTTGATTTGCATGAAATGCCCTCATAGATTTCATCTGCTTATAGCTCTCTTAGTTACCCATTGGAAATCACTTAACCGGATGCTCAGTTTCCAGGTGACTTCCCATCACTATGATTTTTCCATTTAACCTGGACCATCTATGAAACACAGTTCCTCACAGAGCATTTGAAGAACTAATTGCCTGAAATAAACATAAGAATCTGAAATAGTTCATGTATTCTACAAGCACACAGGGGCTGAAAACATCATCTTTGCTTAAGATTTTGTAGTACTTCAAAAGTACTTGCATGTGATTTATGCATTACTAGTGTGGATAGAAACACTAATATTCTTATTTACACAAACTTGAATATATATATTATATTATATATATAATATATATATATATAATATGTATATTCTTATTTATACAAACTGCCAGAACAGTGTGTATTCAAAAATGTTGCATAAAAGTAAATTAGGAATTAATCATCTTCTCTGTATTAGGAGGGAGGGGAATGTGAGGTTAGTGTTTCCTGAGTACAGAATTTCAGTTGGGAGGATGAAAAATTTTGGAAAGGAAGAAGTATGTGAATGTCTCTGGTAAAAATCTCCAAATGTTGCAAAATGTATGTTTAAAAACAATTTCCCATAACCTAGAATAAGTATCATCAATGGAATGATACAATACATTAGGAATTCAATAGTGTGATATTGTTGGGACTGTGAAACATTGACATTTTTCATAAACTGGAATTGGAAAAGTAAAATATGACATAGAATGAGCTATGCATTTGAGTTACAGATTTCCTGGAGTCTCTGCCACATGAGGCCATCTGTCACAGTGGTCATCCATGGGCAGCATGGAGGATAAGATTACTGGGAGATGAGACTTGGTTCAGTCAGCAGGCTCCCCAGAGGGACCTCCTTTTAGGACTCTAAATGGCTCAATGCAAGAGATGTGATGCACATAAAATGATAAATATCATCACAACTAAGTTGAGTGTGTGTCTAAAGTGCTTGTTGATGCTCTTTGAGCCCGATTTTCTTTTTGTGATAATGTGCCATTTGTACAATTACAGGTGGCAACCACTGGAATAGCCAGAGTGGGTGTAGACCCTCCCAGAGTCCTTACAGCACCAGGAGTTGAAGTTAAATTTTGTCTGTATGTGTGGTGCCATTAGAGGAAAGAGGTGATCTTGGATTTTTCCACTATACCTAAGACAGGTGAGTTAAGAACATGAGCCCCATAAACCATGTGCCTTATTTGAGGTGTATATGTCAGCAAACTCAGAAAGATAAGGAGCCCTTCTACCTTTGTAATTTTGGGGTTGCATGTGACTTACATGATCTTTGTAAGAAACAGGTTTTTAGAAGTGAAGAGAATTCTTCTTTGAAGCATCTGTTCAGCTTGAGTGATGAATTGTTTGTTTGTTTTTTGTCCATTTGTAAAAGCTCAGGAATCACAATTTCAAAAATTTAAAGAAAACAGTTCCTTAGATACTTGTTTGTGAGGGAGCTCAACTTCCATATCCCCCCTTTTTATTTTAATAAATGGGGCCTCAGGAGCTCATTGGCTTTTCTTACAATGGCTTGTCTTGTAAGGTTGTGAGTAATATTGGTTACATGCTTAACATTTCAGAGTAGGGGGAAAATTTGTAAGAAAATTGGCATCGCCTTCCATTAGTGAGCTAGGGTACATATGAAAGAGCATCTCATCATATTTATTATGAACAAGGGGAGTTTTACTTACTTGTTGAGTCTCCACCACATAGGCTGAATCAGTGACTATATTGAGAGGGTGAATCAGGGAACTGTTATTTTTTTAATCAATTAAGATTGTCTTAGAAGTTAAACTGTTAACAGGTAAAAATTATAAAGTTTACAGAGAGAATTTGAGATCAAGGACAACATAGCACATTATCATAACAGTCATGATGATATTATTGTATTAAATTGTATGAAGAAATTTTTCCCAAAATTGTAATATTGCAATAAAATATCACCCAAAAATAATGCATCTGTTCAGAGATGTATTTTATTTGATACTGTTTGGACCATATAATGTTTGAGGATTTTTTAAGATTGTAGCATAAATATTTAATATATATGTAATAATCATTTAAGCATAAGTTTGAAAAAGTATCTGTATCTTTGAAGACCTGTGCATTTTGGAAACAATATTTAATATACTTAATACATGATAAAGCTAGCAATAATGAGTGTCACAAATTAGGCTGGAACTGCCCCAGGAGGCAGTTTTGCCTTATTTTTGTCATAGATCTGCCTGGGTGCCTCTACTACTCATGCAGAAAAGCTCATGCTTACTATTAATTGTAGAAATGAGAGTTGTAGCCTGTGTCAACCAGAGAGGGGAGCTGAGATGTGGGGAGCAGTGACCCATGAGAGTTAGGGCTGTAGCCCCTCATCTTCCTTGAGCAACAAGGAGCTTTCAGAAGAAATAGTCTGAGCTCCACCAAACCAACAAGCAAACATTCATATTTCTTTTTATGAACTGCATTCACCACAAGCTTTTCTTATCTTATGGCCTCCTTTATATATTTTCCTCTATCCTACTTACAATAAACTTTGTGTAACAAACTTGGTTTTGTCTGCTTGGACTTTAATGTGTCCCTCTGTCCCTGTTTTCCCTCTGGTCTCTGACTGTTCCATTTTTAAACTTGAATGGCTGCCATCTGACTTTCATGTTACCTTGATGCAGTGCTCTTACAGCTAGCAGAAAGCAGAGAGAAGAGCAAATTAACCCAATAATTGTAATTTAAGAAGTTATAATGCACAGGAAATGTGTTCTCTATATTAAAAATACTAACTTGAGTTGGTAGCCAAAATTAAATTTATCAAGTAGCTAAGATTTCTAAGTACAGGCTCTTCTTCGGAATCTTGGTTTGCTCTCACAACAGAGCAGTAGTATTTTAGGGTTGACTCCAGTTTTACTGGGGCTGAGGGAGTTGGGCCTTTCTGCTTTTTACAAAATGGTTACCCTCATTATCAAATTTGGAGCAGTACTGATTAGCCCAGTGTTGTCTTTTTTTACATTTAGGATATTTTTGATTTGGTTCATTCTCTTTATCTTGGTTATTGTCATCATAATCCTTTAAAAATGCCTCCCTTTTGCCACATTTATAACATTTTTGAGGCTTTAAACAGCAGCAAGAACTGTGACATATAAACCTCAGTTCCAACATTTTGCTAAGCCTTAATCATTTTAGTAATTCTTATAAAAATTTTAAGGGCTTCTGGGACGCACAATCAGCACTGGGACTTTTACATGCTAGATGAAGAATGTCTTCATAATTAAGAGGAAGTATCTATAGATTTCTTGAAATTTTATTTTTAAACTTTTTAAATTTTTGCTCTTATATGAGGTTATTTGTTCACTGTGTCTGTTTTAAGTTTTCTTGCATCAGTTTCAGTGTTCTTAAAACAACACTCTCTGGTATTCTATGGCTTCTGCATGGACCTACTACTTAGGCAGAGCTGGCCACTCAAAAATGGGGTGGGATATGTCTCTCTCTCTCCTAGGACCTGTTACATGCAAGTGTGGAATTTTCCAGATGAGCCCCAGATTGTAAAATATAAATTTTTTTCTAGACCCAAATTGGATTTCAGAAGCTGCAAAAGAAATCCATGATTTCTATTTTTTAAGACTGATGTTTGTAGGCACACCAACATTGAAAACTTATAAGGTTTTTATTTTTAATTCATAAGAATCTGTACCAGAAATATACTGTTTTGTCTCATTCTTATGTTTGTTCCTTGAATTCCAATGAAAAAACTTCTAATTGTTACATATAGCAAATAACAAGCATTGCATATATAAAACCAATTTTGATATCATTTTGATGAGCTAACAACCAGAAAGGAAACATCACCAAGTTTAAAGGCATCTTTACTTTTACCAACTGATTTAACTTAGCCCACTGTTAGGCTATGTAAGCCAAAAGGCACTAGGCTAATATCATGAGTGTCTATCATATATCAACTTGGAGGGTAAGATAAACCTGAAAGTTAACACACACACTAGAAAGCATATATATTAGCCTAAATCACATATAATTTTTATGTTATCAAACTGTAAGGCTTTTTATGCATTATTTCTCTTTAAGTCTATTAGTTTTTGTTCTGTAACAAGTTTCATTTTAGCTCATTCACTTAAGATCCAGAAGTGTATAAGGTCAAAAATGAAGGAAAAACTAAAATTTATGAGAGCTCAAAATTTTTCATGAAGCAGCTTCAGTTACCTTATCAGTTATTAAAAAAGATTAATAGTTGATGAACAAACAAGATCACAAAGAGAACACATAAACAGATTTAATCAGAGTGCAGTCTCAGGTGTCTTTCCCATGGCTTTGAGTATTTGTAATAATACTGATAGGAGTTTTCATTTTTAGGAGATGTTGTAAGTGTTGCTCACATTGTTTTTCCTTCTTAAAGTTTGACTCACATCACAGGCAAAGCAAGAGAAATGACAGTAAAAGAGCAAAGTCAAACCAAAGGAACCACCTCACTTAACAACTGGACAGTTAGAAAACCTTGACCTCCCTTAGGCTTCCTAAGCTATTTTACAGATGCCTATGTTCCCTTCCCTGAATGAAGAGAGGACACCTTCTTTCTCTTTTCCAAAGTTTTGCAGGCTGGCCCTCAACACTCATCTGCAGCAGCAGGCTTTCCTCACACAGGGCAGCACTTGTTGCAGTGAGCGACTGACAGCAGCATGGAGGATGAAAAGATTACTCAGACACAAAACTCACTTCAGTAATAGAAGGGCCTAGAAAAGCTGATTCTCCACCCACAGTGCCCACCCATCAGGGAGACTCTGGGAGAAGGAAGAGCCACCAAGCTGAGAATGCTTTGAATTTTATTTAGAATCTCAGTGTAAGAGTAAGAGCACAGAAAAGCAGCTTGGCCCAGGAGCTCTCTCAATGTGGGGCAGTTTTTCTTGGAGAACAGAGAAGGACATGGCCAGACACAACATGCTTTACTGATCTAAGCTTCTTGTTTAACCATTCAATACTCACACAGTCTGTGTGGCATTGCCCCAAAGTTTAACCATTCACTCCACACAAAGCCAGCATGCCTTTTATTCTGGTTTAATTATTTGTGTTTTTGCCCTGTATTTGACCATTCCCTCCATACAGAGCATGTGCACTTTTGTCCCACAGTTTAACCATTCAGTTAATCAGTCACTCTTGACCAGGTCTCACAGCCTTCTACTCACTTCATGTCTCCTATGGCTAATCAATCAGATTCAAACCAAAGAAATGTAGAGTTTCTCCCTATATTTGGATATAAATATTTTTTAGTAGATAATCTAGGGAAAATGGAACAGAATTTCTCAGAGAGCATGCATTAGTCATCTTCTTCACCACTGGACCATATACCCAACACCCACAACTTAGAGAGAGAGTATTTCTTTTTAGCTCATGGCTTTTAGCTGACTCTGTCCACAGTGAGCTGATGCATGCAATCGAGGGGAAAGCAGAAGCAATAGCAGAGGAAAGGATGGACCCCATGCAGGCAGCAGGCAGGAGGAAGAGATTCCACCCTAGCAGCTCATCCCCCAGCAACCTCCTCCATTCAGGCAGCCTCCTAACAGCACAGTGAGCTCCTGAGCTCCTCAGTGAGTGAACCAACTCTGAGTGCAGGAGTGAGACCTGTCATCACCAAAGTCAGGAGGCTATGAGGGGCATTTTAGGTCTGAACCACAGTGGAGGTCATGATGTGGTTACAGATCTGTGACACAGCTAGTGAGAGCTGGATGAGCCCACAGCACAGGGCACACTGTTCCTGTGTGAACTGAGTGAAAAGCCTGCACTAGGAACTGAAAGAATCATCAAGGAGCCACTGTTAACCACATGTCTGTGTGTGTGTGTGTGTGTGTGTGTGTGTGTGTTAGGGATGGGTGACAGGGTGCTTTTTGTGTATCTCAGATACACTTTTATGTGTCATTGGTGGATGTAAAATTTCACCTGTTGGTATTTTCAAATCATTAAATTAGTCAATAAGCTACAAAGATATGATCTTCATTTCATTATTAGTACACATTTGCAGTACAAATGTTGAATTCCTTGTGTGGATTTGGCACATGTGTATAAAATATCTCAATTCCTTTTTCCATCCCCCTTTTCCTCTTCTCCCTCCCCACCCTCCATCTCTGGATTCCTTCCCATTTCACAAAGATCTTGGGCACTGTATCCTATTCACTTTCATGCAGATTTCTTAGTGTTCTCTTTTTTTTTTTTTTACAAAAAATGAATAAAAACTTCAGCCCAACTCTGAATAGAGATCCCTGAGTTACGTGCTGTAGAGGTGTCCCTGGAGCAAAGCTTTGAGCGATGGCTCTGGAGTTGGTGTCAGGAGAACATCAGTCCCAGCACTTTCAGACCCAGCAGCTTCACAGCCCCCATGCAACAGGCCAGTTCCTCACCACATGAGCCACATGGGGGAGCTGACCACAGTGTTTTCCAGAGCCTGAGGTGTTTGCTGCTCCACAGCTCAGGGAATATGAGCTCACCTCCTGCTCTATTTCACCATCTCTTACCACATCACCTGGGTGAGTGACCACAACACTGAAGTGGGGGTGTTCTGAGAATTCTGATTCCCACAGTGTCTCAGTCTTATTAAATATGCCTCTTCTGCAAATAGCCCCTGACTGTACCACTTTTACACATGGGGCACTGCAGTGAATTTCTCTCCAAAAGCTAGCCTGTCTCATGGAAGCAGCCACTTTAACAGTATAACTGATACTACTCTGAAGCTTATGATAAGCATGAGTTTTTCCTGGGGCTGGATTTGGTTGAGCTGTTATCACTTGGGCTATAGGCCCTCTCTGGCCTTCTTCTGGGCATCTAGATTCAGGTTCAAGCTCACTTTATTGTCCTGCATTATCCTGGACCAAAGACAAGAAATTTGCTACAAAAAAATCCAACCAATATTGCTCATGAACGTAGATACACATGTCTTCAACAAAATACTAACAAATAGAATTCCAACTCAATTAAAGCTAATGTTCACTATGATCAAGTGGGATTTACCCTTGGGAGGCAAATTTGGTTGAATTTATGCAAATCAATGCATGATACACAAAATTAGCAACAGGAAGGACAATTCATAGATAATCTCAAGAGATTCAGAAAGTCATTTCACACAGTTCAACATACTTTTGTGATAAAACTCTCAACAAGTTTGGTATTAGGAAGAGCATACTTCAGTGCAAGAAAGACACACATGCAAACTCCAGTCAAACCTGCACACATGCAACCTCCTCAATAAACCTCCAGTAAATGGTGAAAATCTGAAAAGTTTTCATCAAGATCTGGAGAGAGGGGAGGATCTTCACTCTCCCCTTCTAGTCAGTGCAGCACTGGAACCATTCAAAACAGATTGGAAAATGGAGTAAAAGGCATTCAAGTAAAGAAAGGAAGTGAGATTGTTTGCTGATGACATGCTTTCATGGGGCACATTCCAAAGAGTCCATAAGGAGACAGTTAGGAATGATAAATTTTATAAAGTTCTAAAATAAACAAAAACAAACAATTGTATTTTGTACATTAATGAAAACTATCTTAACAGAAATTACATATAAATCCTATGCATAATAGCATAAAATAGAACATTCATGTATAATTATAAACAATTACCCAAGATGTGAATACTGAAAGCAGTAAAATATCATTTAAAGAAATAGTTGACATGAATACATGAAAAAGTATCTGATTTCCTGGATTGGAAGAATAAATATTGTTAAGATGCCTATCATACCAAAACTATCTACAGATTCAATACAATTCTTTTCAAAATTCCATCATTTTCTCATGAAAAAAATGCTAAGATTTCTATAGATCAATTAAAGGTTGCAATTATTCAAAGCAATCTTGAAGAAAAATTACAGAGCTATAATCATCATGTTACTTGACTTTTAAGCTTTGTAAAAAGTTTTTGTGATCAAATTACCCTGAAAGTAGCATAGAAGAAAGATACATTGGTACATAATTCAGAAGAAAGCGCCCAGAAATAAACCTTCAGAGAAAGAGAAGATGGTCTCTTCAAGAATCATATTGAAACATTTCATATTCACAAACAGAAGAATTAAACAGGATCTTTATTTAATATTATATACAAAAATGAACATAAGAACTTCACCTAAGACCTTCTACTGTGCAAATGATGAAAGATAACTTAGGAAAATTGAACTTCATTATTTCTCTGGGCAAAAACCTCCTGGATGTGACTCCTAAAGCACACAAAACAATACACACAAGACAAGCAAAATTCCCAGGAGATTTCATTGGACCAAAAAATTTTAGTACAAAAAAATGTAGAGTAATGAGACAACTCACAAAATTGAAAAAGGTTTGCAAAAAATATGCTGATACTTGACTAATACGTAAATGTACTAGGGAGTGAAACAACTTAATATGAAGGAAACAAATAATCCAATCCAAGAATGGGCAGAGCACCTACCTAGAGATTTCTCAAAAGAAGAAAAAAGTTTCCAATAAATACATGAAAGAAGTCTCATTATCATCAGTCATCAGGAAATGCAATTAGAACAAGGAGGATATATCACATTTGTTAAGATGCCTAATGCCAAAAAGATGAAAGGCGACAGTGTTGGTGAGCTGCAGAGGAAAATCACCCTGAGCCTCATTGTGAATTAGCACAACCTTCATAGAGAACAGTATGAAGATCCTTCAAAACATAAAACCATAAAAACAGTTACTACCTGATACAAAAATCCTATCCCTGTGCATGTTTCTAAAAGCACTGAAATCAGTCTACTGGAAGAATGTCTGCACTCCCTCCTCATTGTGGCACTGTTCACATAGCTAAGATCAGAAGCAACCTAGGTTCCCTCATCAGATGAAGGGTAAACATAATGAGGTGAAATGGTGGAGGGCCTTTCCTGTGCACCAACATGGCTGCTCCTGGGGGACTTTGCTATGTGAAATCACCCAGGCTCAGAAAGACAAACACGCATTGATTCACTTATATGGGGAATCTAACAATGTTGAATTCATAGATCTGTAGAGTAAAGATTAATGTTCAGATCCAGGCAGGGGGGATTGATGGGTCATGGGTAAATATTGATCAATATATACAACATTTCAGTTAAATAGAAAGAACAAGCTTCAGGATGTATTTCATGCAAGGGTGACCATAATATTAATGCATTATATATTTTTCAACTGCTAAAAACAGTAGATTTCAAATGTTTCACACCCAAAGTGATGAGTAATGAGTGATGCAGTTAACTCATCTCATTTAAACTATCCACGTTGTATGAATAATATCAAAGAAGTTCACTCACTGCTTCCCAAATGTACATACAATTGTTTTTTGTCAATGGCTATATAAACACATAAAGTTAGAAAAAGTAAAATATTCCAGAAATAAGAACTACTCTAGAGAAAAGACTTGATTATCAAAATTGAAAAAGTCTAACTGGTAATAGTACATTACCTAAAAATATACAGACAAAATACAATATAGAACTTATGAATTCCCTAATAAAATAATGCGTTCTAGATAAGTTCAAAACAAATAAGAACTGGACTGTCATAACCTTATCAAATGACCATGGAAATTAGAAATCAGTCTATTTATTCACTCAAATATCTTCAGGAAAATAAACCAGTACAGAAGGTTTGCATGTAAATTTAGATACAAATGAACAATATGGTAAAATGAGCTCATACAAAAATATTAAAAGGTTCAGAAATGCTAACCCTGAAACTTTATAGCACTCTTATTTATATATGACTTAGAGAGTGATTTTTTTCTTTGAATACAGTTATGCAGATGACCCAGGTAGAGATCTATTTTGAAAAGACAGGTAGACATGTGAGGTTGTTTGGGGCAAATATTTCACAACAAATGCAGAAATCAAATCAAGATTTGCACCTTACACTACACAATTTTCAATGTCACCTATACCTAGATAAAGCTGGAGAATGGATGCAGAACCCTCACGAAAGAAATATTGAAAGTTGAGGATTCTTAGGCATCAGAGAAGGGTGAGACACATCTAGATCTTCACCAGGATGTGAGCTCTGGATGAAAGGAGTTCCATGGGGCCAAACACCACTTGCTTCTTGGAGGAGCAACAAGTATGGAGATGTAGGGAGCCAGATGTGCCTGTTGTTCCAGTGCTGCACTGGGGCTAAATGGGCACCAGGACCTCATGCTGAAGTTTTCCCAGACAGGGCTTCTAGATAAAAAGGCCAGAAATTTGGGATTCAGTTGTGAGAAACACAATGTGTTTTATCCACTGGGATTCAGATTCAGGTCTTGAGAGGCAGAAAAATAATACACCCCATTTTGAGTGAATCAATTTTCATGTTGTTTGATGAAAAATATGCATCCCACAGTACAAACATTATCTGTTGTTCTCCAGAGAAATTCCAGTAGCCATTATCTATCTTTCTCCATGCATCATTATGATTCATGCTTTTCATGGGACAGAAAGTTTGAATGGACCAAGCATGACCTGCATGTTTTCATCTGGATTACAGGAGAAACCAAACACTTCCAAGTTACAGTTTTTTGGAAAGCCAGCTTTTTTGTTTCTTGATTTTCAATAAATGAGGAAAGGGTTTTAGCTGGTGCAGCAAGGTATCTCAGAGCTGATTGGCCCATCCTGTTCTCAAGCCTGAGTTGTACCCCCTGTCTAATCACCTCATCCCTTATCCCAGCCTGAGTTGAAGAGTGAGTGCAAAGAGCACAGTGCAGATAGCAGGGTCTTCTCAGGGCACCACTCAGTGCCCTTCTCCAGTTTGGTTAGATCCAGACTTGAGGTTCCCTCAACAGCCCAGACATCTGTTAAGGTGGAACAAATAATCATTCCCTGCTCTTCATGATGTCAGACTATTTTTAGCTCAAAATGATCACAAATGTTTTCAAAAAATTTTACCAAAGTATACCAGATGTGCAGTATTTCAGGTTACATATATAAGACACACAAGAACTGTACAAGATATTTAAGACCTAGACATATACTCAACCATAACAAGTACAGACAGCAAAACTATACAGAAAACTAGAAAGACATAATCTACAAGTGTAGATCCTAATTAAAGAACACACATCAAATACGAATTAAACAACTTTAAATGAGAGTTCAGATTTTTGTTTTAGTCAAGAAAACCATTGATTTGGAACTGAGAATCTACCAAACATTCTTTGCAGGGCAGCATTGATGTCCTTGTTGCATAGACAGTAGAAGATGGGATTCACAAACGGAGGCACCATGCTGTAGAATATGGCAGACAACAGATTTTTAAGGGATGGTTTCTTTGCAATGGGACCTAAGTCAGCCATAGACCCAGAGATGATAAAAAAAAAGGAGAATGGCCAGCTATGGGTTACAGGTGTACATTGCTTTGTTATGGGCTTCCATTGAACAGATCTTAAGCACAGTTGAAAATATATTTACATATGACACAAACATAAAGGCAAAACACACTGAGACAAGGCTAACACTTAGAACAAGCAGTACTAATTCAGAAAACTGGACATCTGAACATGAAATCCATAGAATTTGAGGAACATCATAGAAATATTGCTGGATCACAGTGGTCTTGGTGAAGGGAAGCCTGAACAGAGAGCCTGTGTGGATAGCAGAGTAGACCAGACCAGAGGCCCAGGATCCAGCTGCACTCTGGGAGCACAGACTCAGAGTGATGATGAGCCCATAGTGCAGAGGGTGGCAAATGGACACGTAGTGGTCATAGGACATGAGTACTAGGAGGGAAAATTCTACAGATGAACCAAATGAAAACAGAAAAATCTGTGCAGCACACCCTGTCAGGGAGATCATCTTTCTGCCTGTCATGGAATTCACTACAGCTCTGGGAACAACAACTGAGATGCTGCTGAGGTCTAGGAGGGCCACATTGCTTATAAAAATGTACATGGGAGAGTGCAGATGTGTGTCTGTCACAATGACAGTGACAGTCACAAGATTCCCTGGTAGTGCTCCCAGATAAATCACTAAAAACAGCACACCTTGCAGAACCTGGAGCTCCCAGAAGCCTGTGACATCCATGAGGCAGAATTCTGTGAAGATGGTGAGATTGTCCATGTCTACACACCTGCCATGGTCTCTGCACAGTCAGAGGTTAAAGTGAGTAGATGATGTTACCAGCAGAATGTAGACCACTCATGAGAACTACAGTGTGGATTGTAACCAGGAATTCAGGAGAAAATAAGTGGATAAAATATAGTATCTTGAAATCCAGTGAATGTGTATATTGCTACTTTCAGTTCCTTTTCCAAACTCCTGATAAATATCCTATGTCTAGGTTCATAGTATGAGAGATTTAAGCAATAAAACATTTAAATTGAAAATAATTCTTAGCAATCATTCATTTATTCAGTACATTTGAAATGAGTTTTCTAATTCTTTTAGACACCTGTTTCCCCCATTTGCTTCAGGTTTCTGTTGCTATCATAGGCATTGTTTATGAGAGCTTCTCTTATGTCACTCAGGCTTGAAAATCCTTCATCTGCTCCTAATTCTCTAGGTCCTGGGCCAGAGAATGACTGTGATGTGGTCCTTCTGTGGCTGATGCTCTACTCAGTTTTCCATAACAGATCTAATGCATGAACCTGAGCTTCCTTTGACAATGACTTTGATCTAAAGGACACCAGGCCAGTCACACCATAGTATACTCCCACATCAGATGGTCTTCAGGACATGTGTATGAGCCCTTTCTTTCCTCTTTTGCACCATCATCCATGCAAATAGTTATTTGGGTGTAAAATTTCTGTTTTCCAAATAGCAGTGTTCAGCCTGCACTCACCTTTTCCCTGTCTGCCTGTTTTATCTTAAAACAAAGCAAAATAAAATCAGTTTCAAGTTCTCTTCCAAAATTTAACCTTCTGTTAGGCATGGATCTAACATTTGAGGAGGTACCAACATTCTCTCCACATCTGGCCTTTACTCTACTTGGTCTCAGAGCTTTAATGAAAATCTCTTTATCCTAAAATCATTTTATATTTTTAAATTAAATTCTTTTATTGGTACATTTTAGGTATATAACACAATTACATTTCTCATTGGGAATTGTACCTTTACATAATGCATCTTGGTTCTTATTTTTTCCCCATTCCTAGCCCTCCCTTCACCCCCTCCACACTTCCCTATTTACAAAGACTTTATTTCCATTTTTTCCATTTCTCAGCATTTTTCCTTTCCCTTCTTTCCTTTCTCCTGCTCCTCCCACTACCCCTACCCCTTTGGACCTTTTCTTCCTATTTTACATTATCGATTATTCATGCTAATCATTGGTACATTTTAGGTATACAATATAATGACATTCATCATTGAAAATTTGCACCTTTACATAGTCTCTCTTGGTTCTTACTTTTCACCCTTGCCCAGCCCTTCCTTCAAAAATTATTGTTTTAAATTTACTTTGTTTACCTATAATTTTTTTTTGTATAGGGAATTGAACTCAGGGTCTTCCACTTGTTAGGCAGGTGCTCTGCTGCTGATCTGCATCCCTAGTCCCACCTGTGCTTTTTTTGAAACCTTCAAATTATAAATAGTTTGTTTGCAGATGATCTTTTTAGTACTAAAATTAGTTACATAGAAAGGTATAATCTCAGCATTGTTTTATTTTCACTGGTAACAAATAGCACTTTGGAACTATAGTATTGAAAATGTTAGCACATTTACTATTAAATATTTTACAGGTGATTGCTTTGCCATTATAAAGATATTCACTATTTTTCTGCCTTTCCATGAATAAGAATAATGATTTGTTTACAGTTGTACATTTATGTGGCTTTTCAGTATATCACAAAAATATTTTACAAGATTTTTTTCTGGTAATCTTTTTAATTCCATGTGATTTCATTTTTTAGAATAATTTCTCTACTAAAGAGAAATTCCTATTGGCAGAGAATGTTACTCTCTTAACTGTAACCAGCTGATAATGTTGATAGAACTGATACAGTGTAAGTTACTGATACAACCACACTTGTAGCTATTTTTCGCTTCCTTTGCCAAAATAACAGACAGGGGTCAATAGAGACCTGGTCCCCTCCATCTCTGCTGGTGACTGTACTTCATGCACAGTACAAGTAAATCCTCCCATTTCCCTGAGCTAATTCACCTCTCCCTTCAATTTCTCACCGAGCATCTCCTTCCTGCACAGAGGGGAATCAAGGGATTCTTACTCCTCTTCTTTTCCTCAGAGCATTTTCAAGTTATTTCACCCATGACACTCGAATGGACAGCAGCATAGGGGTGGTTGCTAATTCCTCATTAATTATTAAGTGTAAGTAATAAGTCTAACCTCAACAACATGCATGCTGCTTTTTCTCTATGTGAAGAGACGAGGAGATTCTTATTCCTGTTTCTTTCTTCAGTGAGTAAAAGCGAACTCACTTCTCAGTGAGACTCCCAATGTGGACCGTGCATGCAGGCCTGCTTCTGAAATACCTGTGAGCCTGCTGAGTGTTCACCAAGGATGTGTGTGTGTGGGGGGGGTCACACTTCTGATGAGCTCCAGGGACCTGGTGATCCACCTCCAAGGAGCCCACATGTCATCCAGCTTCTAAATGGTGAGCATTCTCAGCTACACCAATGAGACAAATTAAATTTCTACTAGATTTTTAAAGAAGCTGTTTATAAATCATCAAAATATATTTTTTTTACATCACTAACAATTCAGGGCATTTCAAATTCACATCTGATTCTAGACCTGTTTCACTTGCCTTCTCAAAAATCCCTAAACCACTGGCCTGGCACCATCATTTTGCCATGATTCTGTTCCTCAGTGTTCTCAGGTTGACCAGGCCTTCTTGGCATGTTGTTGTGAATCTCCTTTTTTGGGAAAATTGACCCATTTTCAAGTTATTTGTGTTAATTCTGTGGCTCTGCTACAGGGTTAGTTTACCAGAACATGGTCCAAAAACTCAGCCCAAAACCATCATCTTTGGTCCTTGTATTTAACACACTGACCTAAGCTTATGTGAATTTGATGTATACCTAGAAACTCTAAGTTTTCAGTGCATTGAATCAAAAATTTTAAAGCGTTTAATTTTGAGGCATATTTTGAGGTGATGTAGTCTATAATGCATCACCCCAATGTGTAAGATTTCCTGCTTATCTGTGTATTGACTGTGTAGTTCCTCTGAATGTTGTCCCTATTCGCATCCTGCTTGGATATACAACTTAGTCCTTCCCAGAAATGGATCAGATGTTCTCCACTGCATAAATCTACAAACTAAGAAAATACAATGAAAATCTGCATGGAGTTTATTTTGCTAATTGCAGGCATTTCCCTAGCGTCTATTCTCTACTGAATTTTATCTGATACTTAAAGATAAATTAGGAAGAATATTTAGTGCTATTTTGGTCAATTTGTGTTTTTCTTACTCACCAAAAGAGGGTCTATCTTAGTTACTTTCTTGGTTAGAGTAAATACTGGACTCCCACAATTAAAGAAACAGAGGTTTATCTTACCTTGCAGTTTATTTAGGTTTCAGTCCATAAGCAGTTGGCACCAAGGCATGTCAGGAGCAAGGCTACATACTTTTACAGAGAAAACATTTGATTAGGCCTAGTTCTGCCTACAGGCCAGCTATGGCATTTTGAGACATAATTCCATTTTGGCCCCTGGTCACAACTGAGACCTCAATGATCCAGTCATGCTGTGATGCTTGAGGGCAAGATTACACCAGCTGAAGACATCCTGGGAGGAACAAAATCTTCATCCACTCAGTTCCTCATTGTTCTTGGATTTCCACTGCCCCCAGTCATTTGTTACGCTTTGTTTATCCTGATGTACTGAACTCTCTGCAAGTCATTTGTTACATTTGTTTCTCCTTATGTATTGAATAAAGGTTCAGTAAGCTGGGTGGGGGTGGGGGTTCATCTTTGCCACCCAGAGCAGCACTGATGAGGCCCAAAGCTCAGCTTCTTGTCAAAGTCTCAATTATTTCTACCTTTCCTATATAATAAGTTAATTTGTCTTGTGCTGCCTTGGGTAGCAGGAGACTAGGACTTACTGCAGAGGTTCTAGTTTGCTACATTTGTCACCCGATATGGATGTGAATTGGATCCATGGGTGAACTCCCTTGTGAGACAAACTCAGATTAAAGAGATAACACACAGTTCTCTCAGGATGATTTCTGGACTCAGACAAGGGACACTGATGGTAAGTGTGTCCAGCTGGGGATAATTTTCTATCTTTGCTTAATTACAAATATGGGTCAGTCTCTGTCATCAGAGCAGTGTAACTTTGCCCAATTACTTTGCTGTTAAAGCAAGCTATGTATCTGGTACCAAAGGATGCTGTGATAGATTTGTTAGAAGACATACAATTGTACATCCCATTTTTTCCCCAGGAAGGGATAACTAACTTAATAGCATGGGAATGTGGAGGTACTGTTTTCCATGAGGCCAGGTGAAGGGGTGATCCTCTTTCTCCCTAAACATTCCCCACATGGACCTTAGTCCACTCTGCTGTCAATTTCTCTAAGTCAGTTTAGGTGACCATGGCTACCCCTCCCCCAACCTGCCCTTCTGCCCACACTTCCACTTGTTCAGGTTCCTTCCCCTGTTTGCTTTCATCTCACCTTGGGTGTAGTTCCACCACCACAGCAGGCTAAGGAGGACTCTAATTCACTAGCTCCTCAGCCTCCTTGAGGGTCTTGGAAAGGTTTTATTACTCCTCTTCTGAAGCCCACTTCTGGGGCCACTCCCTATCACCATACCCTGCAAAAGGCTGTGACATGGAGCAAGGTGATGGGAGACCCTTTGTGCTTTCCTATCTCAATTTTGCCTGATCCTGACATCTCAGAGGTGGACATGTATGTTCATGCCTCATTTGATTTTAACGTCCCAAAGGACCTCAGGCAGAGCATGCTAACTAATGGCATCTAAAGTCCCTAGACAGTGAATAGAGTTGTAGGACAATGTACTTCAGACTTGTTCTCTTGTTCCACATGATGTTTTTCACCTTGCAAAAACATGCCTGTCCCCCACTCAGTATCTCTATTTTGAGGTGGAACTGCATTCATTATCAGGGAACAGGCTCATAAGAATACTTAGGGAGATGCTCAGTGGAGAGAAGTTACTATTGATATGCTATTGGGCATGGGTGACTTTTTGGATTTAAGCAGGAGGGCCTGTTGCCCAGTGTTACTCTTTCACCAGCTAGAGGAACCTCCTGCAGAGGTCTTAGGCTTCTGTGCCAGTTGATGGTGCTCTGAAGAAATCTTTTACTCAAATCATTCAAAGGCCATTGGAAAATTATACAGATATTGTAGTGAGATTACAACAAGTTATTAGAAATCTGATTTCTAATTCCCAAGCACCAGACAACTGATTTTACAGCTATACTATGAAAATGCTAACATGGATTGCACACAGGCAATAAATCCTATTTGGTCTTCTAAAGATCTTGGAGCATATACTAAGGCATCCCAAAATATTAGGTCTCCTTTATACAATTTGGCACAGATGGCTCAAGCCATCTCCCAACATTTATGCAGTACACACAGTGATTTAAAATGTTTTAACAATGGAAAAATAGGGCATCTCAGAAAAAACTGCAAAACAAAAGTGGCTTTCCAAGCCGACCAGAGCCACTGAGTCAGGCATCCAGAGAAAATAAGTTACTGCCTGGCCTTTGCCCTCAATGCTGAAAAGGGATTCACTGGGCTAAAGATTGACACTCCAAATATGATAGAGATGGTTAATTGCTTCCAGGAAATGGAAATTGAGCTCTTCTTTGGGCTCAGGAAACAATAGGGGATCAGGGCCATGGGGCTCCAGTCCCCCTGAGTCAGTGGTACCCGGTTCAGACCCATGCACAAGTACAAAATAAGATGGCATGGGTGTCCAGAGGGACATTTCTTAACTAGTCAGGGAAACACTCTGGAGCTCAGGAATAGATCTTCCTGCTGCTCAGAGAGTTCACTTGGTGGGAGGTGAAACTCCTGTATCTGTCCCCACAGGAACTCATGGACCCCACCCCCCAGAGCAGTTGATTTGATACTTGGAAAATTCTCTCTAACTTTGAAAGGCATTGCTGTTATTCTGGCTATTGTTGATTGTGGTTGTAACTCTGAATTGTGTGTTCCTATTAGTTCCACAGGATGTTGGGTAATAGAGCAAGGAGATTATTTTGTACAATTGTTGCTTTAGAATGATTGGCTTATTCTGTGTTGGGGCCACTGATCAACCCAAATGTGATCATTTGCTTTCCATTGTAAAGGCAAGGCTGCCTTAGGTGGCGAGACTTCTTCAATACTCCCAAATAAAAATTTTGATCATATCCAATTCCAAAGCAATTTTTTTTTTTTTTTTTTTTTTGCTACTGGGGATCGAACTCAGGTCCTTGCACTTGCAAGGCAGGTGGCGGAACCACTGAGCTAAATCCCTGGCCCAAATTGGGGTTTTATATAGCTATAAATACATATACTTTAGCTTTTTTTGGTTTTTTTGGTACCGGGGATTGAACTTGGGACCTTGAGCTTGCAAGGCAGGTGCTGGAACCACTGAGCTAAATCCCTGGCCCCAAAGCAATTATATTTTTTGTTGCTATTCTATAGCCTGTGTGCTGCCCTGAAGTTGTTTGCCTAATGATTTTTTTGGTTCATATCCCATTTTAGATATCATTTATTTACCCGGTGAGGTTTCAGGAGGCAAAGTAGTCACTATGACTCTCCATTCTTCCAATAAATTTCTGCCCCATAAATTTACAGGTATGGGAGCTATGTAAGGACAAATATGTCCCAATTGACTACCAGGCCCTTTATAAGGCAGGGGAATGGAGCTTTGCAAAACGTGTTGGGGGGTGCCAAGGCCTACCAGAGATGTTTTAGTTGTTTTTTTGCTCCAAGATGATGGCCAAAAGTATGTGCCAATCAAGGACACATCTGCTCCCATGTTTATCAGCCCTCTAAAGAATTTACCATTCAATCTAATTTTGCACATGGAGCAGTTATGGGAAAATTCTTGAGTGAAAGAAACCTCTTCTTGAGGAATTTCTGGCTAAGGATCCTCTCAGGAATTTTTAAAGCTAACAATACTCAGAAATATGAAACCAAGCAGGGCAGCTGAGGAAAGATTAACAGCACCAGCAGGTGCTGTGGACCTCTGTTCCCAGGGCTCACTGTGTGTGGGTCTCGGATCTCCCTGGAACACGGTACTGCATCTGTCTCATCAGAGAGCAGTGCTCAGGCAGAGTTTGCTGCCACCTTTGTCCAATGGAAGACTGTCATTGCTTAGTAGAAATTCTTTTCAGGTATAATATGAAACTGATCTATATTTTGTGTACAGTGGGGACAGAGAATATGTTTTCTGTATATTGTATAAAGTTTTTTAATCTTTTACCAAAGGACTAAGAAACAGATACTCCTTTTTTTTCATTTTTAAAAATAGGTTTGAGTGAAAAGAACATTAATTCCTAGATTAGAGGGCTACTATTATATCTCTTAGACAGTATTCCATATCAACTATTTTAAAAAGATGAACATGTTATTCCACATATGTTATGTCTTCTCACTGCTTGATTTATGCTTTTCTTGTTAAATTGCAGTACAGCTGACTGATTGACAGCAACAGGAAGCTTTTTAAATAAGTTACTCAGCACCCCAGTAAGTCTGGTACTTGAAATTTTTATGACAGAACTAATAATGATTGTACCAAGTAATTCATTGCCATTAAAAGTTTAACACTTAAAAAAATTACAGTAGCATTATCATGTAACTTATAGGTATTAAAGCAGTTATACTGTCACCGAAGATTTCCACATAAAATATTTTCCAAATAAATATTTTTCAAGGGGAGGAAATCTTATGCTTTATTGTCTTTCACTGGTGTTACAGTTACAATTGTCTTAAATAATTTTACTATAATTATATATAGTATATGATTACAATAGAGCAAGTGAATAAGCTTAACATGAATTTTAGTAGTGTCCACAGTAGAATGACTCTAGTTAAAACAAAATTTAATGCTCTTGGTATGCTTTATCCATAAAATGAGATATCTCCAGTAGAAAATATCTAATAATGGCTAAGTAAATAAATTAAATGTTTTAAGCACTCACATAACTACCAAATGATTGACAGAGTTGGGGTGTGTGCAGGCTGTGGTTAAGGGGTGCACTCGGAGGTGAGAGTGTGGCTGTGTCTACAGCTAGGACTTGATGCAAAACGGGGCTGATGGTTAATGCAGCATTTGCACAGTCCTAGCCAGGGACAGTTTGATTCACTAAGTGGAGCAGATACATTACATCCTGTGTCATTTCATCCATGGGGATCAAACAATGAGGCTGCCTGAACAAAACAGTGGGACTGATTGCTAAGTAATGAGAAAGCCTAAGTCAAAACCTCCCTCCCTCTTTCCTCCCTCTGTCCCTCACTGTCTCTGTCTGTCTCTCTCCATCTCTGTGTCTGTCTCTCTCTCTCACACACACACAAACACAAACATACACACAAATATTGAAACCCACACAGTCTTTTGAACAATATGTGATATGTTTAGAAAAAATAATTTTGATCCATTCAGTTTCATTCTATTAAACCTTTATAAAAACTCAAGTAAAAACTCCCTGCAGTGTGACTGAATTAAAAGCATATCAGTGGTAATTCTTTCAGGCAGATCACAATTTAGTGAGAGAAGCAGAAGTGGAACACTGAGTTGACATATGATGCGTGCAAGAAAGTCAGCATTTCCTGGGAAGTACTTTACATGACTGTGATGTAATAGATGAAAGAAGGGATGCCTAGCCTAGGAATTGTTATACATTTGGCTCACATTATATTTAAATATAGTACATTGGCATCCTATATTGTCATTTTTCGCCATAATCAGAGCCTTGTTTCCTTAAAATAAATTAGCGTTTTAAGTTCTGATAATTTACATGGAGAATAATACACACTAATATAACTTTAGACTGAACTGAGTGTTTCTTCCAAGTGATAAATCTTTAGATTTATATAAAGACATGGAGAGACTTTTTGATAATGCAGGTATAAAAATTTCTTAAAAGGGAAGCATTCAAAAAATTCTTGAAAAAGTTAACAGTTAAAACTCTATGGAGGGCCTGGGAGGTAGCTCAGAGGTGCCACACCTGCCTAGCAAGTGCAAGGTCCTGAGTTCCATCCCCAGTACCAAGAGAAAAAGGAAAACAATATGGAAAGCACATTTTCTGATTATCCTCTAATCATAAAGAGGAGACATGGGAGGATTTTCCAACATTATTTAATATGATGGAAGGTGGGATGAGACAGGCAAAATGTGAAATGGAAACAGGATGGAGGACTAGGAAAGTCAGGGTTCAAGACTTTCAAAGGTGTGCAGGGTGGGCCCACCACAGGCTACGCCTGAGAGATAACTGGAGCAAAATTCACAGAATTCCTTATGACCTTGAGACAAAAGGTAGAGCCAAGGGTGCATTCAACATGCTAGCTCTCCCCAGGTAAGTGACACCCATGAGCACCCATGCTGTAAGGCAAGGGAACTCACAAAGTTAGCTGAGAGTCTTGAGGATAATTAGAAAATATTTGTCACTAGCTCTTATTTCATTTTATAGATTTATGTAAAAAAGGTTGACACGTGTTTTTTCTTCTTTTTCTATTCATTTTTCAATTTATACTTTCCTTTTATGTAAAACATGGAAACAGAAGATGATCCCTGAGACTCAGTCTTCCGGGAGGGATTTCATTCTTCTGGGACTGTTCTCTTCTTCCCACACCAGCCTGGTCTTCTCCTCTCTGTTCATCGATTTCATCCTGTCACAGAAAATGCCCTCTTGATCCTCCTCATCAGCAGGGACTCCTGCCTCCACTCCCCAATGTACTTCCTGCTCAGCCACCTCTCCTTCATGGACATCTTGCACATCTCCAACATCATCCCCCAAATTATAACCAATTTCCTGTCTAGCACCAGACCTATCTCCTTTGCATGGTGTGGATTCCAGGTCTTCCTGTTTGTCATCCTGCTAGGTGGTGAGTGCTTTCTCCTGGCTGCCATGTCCTATGATCACTACATGGCCATCTGCCACCCCCTGCGCTATGCCATGCTCATGAGTGACAGTGTCAGCATGCTCCTAGGCATGGGGGATTGGCTTGTGGGGACCCTCAGCTCCATAGTCCATAAGCCTAAGTGACCTACATTCCCTTCTGCAAGCCTAGGGTGATTGATAAACCCTTTCTCCATGATCTCTGTATTGTATATCAAAATTCTATGTAAAGTCTTGCAAACCAAATCCTCAAAGCCCAGAAAAAGTCCTTTTCCACCTGTTCCTTCCACATGGTTTTTGTTGTCATGCACTATGGGCTCCTTATTTTCACATGCATGAGACCCAAATCCTACCACACTCCAGGCCAGGATAAGTTCCATTACATATTCTACACCATCCTCACACCCACCCTCAATCCTGTCATCTACAGATTCAGGAATAAAGGTGTGCTGAAGGTCATGAAAAATATGCTCAAAAGTAATTTTCATCATAAAAATTAGGTAGGGATCTGAGATGGTAGCTCAGTGGCAGAGCACTTGCTTAGCATACACAAGGGCCTGGGTTCAATCACCAGTACCACAAATAAAAATTAGGTAAGAAAGATGATTGAAATCCTTATATTCATATTTCAACCCTCAAGTGTCGTTATTACTTCTTTTGGAAAGAATATAAATGCTATATGTCTACATTGTGGGGAAGAAACATATATTCTGACACTAATTGATGAAAAAATAATTTGAAAGAGGTTTTGAATTTTGAAAGCATACTTTTAATATATATATCATAATATGATATGAAATATTCTCATCTTGTATTTATAGGCACTAAAAGATAATAAAACAATGATTTGAACTTTAATAAAATTGTAAGAATTTAAGTGAAATACCTTAAAACACTAAACATGTATCTATTACCTGAGAAACACATATCTATATTTCTGGTAGTTCTATGAAAGTGAGTAAATAATTTTTTCAAATTTTACAATCCGCTATTTAAATCCACAAATTGAAATCCCTTTTACATTGCTTGGTACATACTGATATTTGTTTTTATTAAAGTGATAAATACAAATACACCCAGATAAATCTTAATTTTTAGGAGAAATATTAGACATATGAGTTAGGCATTAAGCTAGAAAAATAGAAGCCTTTTTACCAATACAGAGAAAATTCCAATTTATGATTTCCCAGTGAGGAGACCTGAGCTAATCCAATGGAATGAATTTATTAAGGATGCTATGACAGGATAAACTATTAGGTTTGGAAAGATGAACCATGAGAAGTGGATTGAGCGTCACATTATGAAATATGAATGGATGTTTCAGAATATGCACTGCAGGCTCGTCTACCTCTGCTCTGACACAGAGCTCTGCTACAAAGCTTCCTCAGAGCCTGCTCCCACATGGATGCTGTCACTCTGAGGAGGTAACTTCTGTCTCAGGCACATCCCTGCCCTTGTGCCATTCCCCACTTCTGCCCACCTGGTGTGAGGGTTTCGCTTAGGCAAGGTCTCTGCCCCTTATCTCAGGAGTCCAGCCGCTCACTTGCAGATGCAGAGGGTCCCTCCACTTCTTCCAGCTGAGCTACACAGGAAGGCCTTTAGCCTGGGCAGTGAGTCTGGATGTGCTGCTCACTCCTGAGAGCCTGGGCAAGGAGGGCAGAGGGAGGGTGAGGAGATCTTGGGCCCTCCAACCAAGGCACTGAGGGAGACTGCAAATAATCACTTCTCCAGACCAGGTCAGCATGTTAGAGACCATTTTGTGGGTCTGTATGATGTTTATGCAAAACAGTGACCCTGGATGGACTTTTTCAAATGAGTGGATCAATAGCTTGAGTTTGGCATGGCCAGTGAGCATGACAGGCTGATCTCCTGTCCAGCCCAAGAGCCTAAGCTGTCACATGAGATTTGCTGTTTAACTATTAGAGTTGGACTTGTATTATTTTGTAAATGATACAATAATAAGTTAAAATATAATAAGGGGCATCTTGTTACTTATATACTACACACATTCCATATCTTGTACATGGACTCACACAACTGCTGTTTACTGTGACTCAAGTCAGTCAAAACATTGGATGCACCTGGAAACACAGCTGATGTGAATGATATAATCAACGTGAAACATATGAGAATGAAGTAGCACCTTTAGGATGAATTTGGCTGGCTGGTATTCAAACATTTCCCTCATAACACACAGTTTAACCCATGTGCAGGAAAAACAAGACATTTGCTGAAAAATGTGAATGACCAAATACCGCATGGAGCATCTCTGCCTCCTATCAAGTTTACAACTGAATCAAAATGAAATTAGGAACAGAATCACTGTGCATCTTGGCTGAAATCACATAAATAAACTTGTCTACTGTGAACAGAAAGTATAATATCGAAAGCAAATGATGGTCGGGCTTGGGGGCACATGCCTCTTTCTAGAGACACAGATGGCTGAAGGAGGAGGATTATAAGAGCTAAGCCAGTTTGCTCCACTTAAGCAGATCCTGTCTCAAAATTTGAAAACAATAAAAATAGTAATATAGAAGGCAGGCATGCATCACAGTGTAGAGCAATTTCCTAACTTGTGCAAGGTCCCGAGTTCCAGCCCCAGCACTGCAGCGACAGCAGTAGAAAGAAGAATGGCAGGATCTCCCTGGAGTATGAAGAATCCCCTTTGCAACTCCCCAAGCATGCACAATGCCCAGTATGTGCCTGAGACCCATCCTGCAAAGAGGCCACTGGTGCCTCACTTGGTGTCACATCAGGGCCAGAAGGACACTTGGTGACCTTGGCCCCATGGCATCCATGGATCTTGGGTGGATGTGCACCTTGATTCACTCACCTAACCCCTTCTCAAGAGAAAGTCTCCTATCAAATACTCTGCTTATGTGGTTAGGCTGTGGCTGAAACAGTTAAGACTTTATTTGAGTCCTAGCATGGATGCTGGAACTTCTACAGTATAAGGTGTGGCTAAAGAGAGAGGAAATACAAAATAAAGTTAAACGTTCTCTATTCCTTCTTCTGCTGAATCAGGTCTATGTCCTTTATTTAGGGTACCATGAGTAAAATTTGGGAATCTATGAGAAGTGTCACTTTCAGCATAGATGCAAATCATTTAAGGACACGTGATTTAGTGAACAATGTAGGTAGACTGAAGACAAAAATTTTACACAGCTGTAAACAGAAACACGTACATACACACACACTCACACATGCACACTGTCACCTATTTATTAGGTCCCACAGCCTTCTCTCTTCCCTTAGGATGAACTAAGCCCCAATCACCAGGGCCCAGGCCACATTGCTGTGGGGTCTGTGGGGCAGGTGTGAGTCCCTCAGACCCAGGCTCCTGCACAGCACCACAGCCTGGCTCAGGTTCCTTAGCTGTCACCTTGGGACATGTGAGCAACTGGGTCAGGACTGTGAAGAGCAGAGTGAGGTGCTGACCAGGGCTCCTGTTTGCATTTGGTCAGGTGGTGTCAGGGGGGTCCTCAGAGGCAGAAGGATCACTGGGACTTGGACCCCAGCCTCTCAGTGTCACCAGCACACAGATTTGTGACTGCTTGTCTGGTCTTCTGAGTGATGAAAGTGATTCAAATGGACATTGATGTGGCTGACTCTGAGGTCTTCTTCCCCATAGAAATCCTCTGTTATGCAGCCACATCCCACATCACAATAGAGAACCTCAATCCCTTTGGAGTCCAAAGTGTCCTGTGCTTTGGGGAAGAACTGAACCCAGCACTCTGCATGCACCAGGTCATGTTCTGGGACAGGGGCCAAAGGCAGGGACCCCAAGCATGCAAGCAACCTTTAGAATGCCCAGTGTGGGACAATTTAGAGTTTCTGATTTTAAAATCAGCTATGAAGTGACAGTAATGAAGAGTGAGGAAATGAAAAAAAGATACAAGGACCAATTGAACAGCATGTGGAGCCCAGAAGAATGAATCACATAAATGATTGTATTATTTCCCACAAATGTGTTAAACTATTCAATGGGAAAAGTATACTGCTTTCAATAAATATACTAGACAAACTTGGTATTACTATGAAACCATTCTATTTCAATCAATATTATATATATATATATATAATATTCAGTTTTCTGAATGTGGGTTAAAGCTTTGAATGTAGTAATGAAAGATATGTAATTTGAGAGAAATACAGTCTTCATGTGCAATCTTTTTACATAGATTTTAGCAAAGACCTCATCGGTAAGACATCAAAAGCACAGGTATAAAAACAGATACATAACACTTTGTCAATTTAAAAAATAAACTCCTCAAGGAACACTTTAAATAGAGGGAAAGGACACTCTCTGGACTTGGAGAAGTATTTGTATAAATTATGGGCATAAACATCAACAGTATCTACATAACTTCCTACTGGACAGCAACAGTGACTAGAGAAGAAGGAGATGAATGTGAAGTACATAGCTATGTACATCCAGTGGGGAATTATTTGGCCTTCAACAGGAATAAAACTGTGATGCATGCTTTAAGGATGAACCTTGAGAACATTATTCTAAGTACAATAAGTCAGACTAAGAAAGGAAAATACTGCAGGATTCAATCTTTGTAAGAAACAGAAGCAGTAACTCATAAATTCAGAGCGACTGTTAACAGGACTAAAGGGAGGGAGAATGAGCAGCTTCTTTTCTATGTTGTGAATTTGAACTATGTAAGATGGAGGTTCTGGAGCTGTGAGGTGTCAATGGTTGCACAAAAATGAGAATCTGCTGAATGGAATTGAATAGTACCACCACAAATAATCAAATCAAATTTTATTTAACATAGGGTTTATGACAATAATAAAGTTAGAAAAAATAAACCTATACTAAGCCAGTAGGATCACTTCCCAGGAAACTTTCCATTAGTTTGGTTATTAGAGATCATGAAAAAGACATCACAAAACTTTAATGTTTTATCTGCAATGAAATGTAATATGGATATTTCCTATAAAGTGTTCCACCAAAGTTAGAAATGGTAACTCTTTGTCATCCACTTTAATACTTAGTACATTTTCTATGACATAATAATTATTACCAACATGAGATCAATTTGATCATAAATACTACATAAAGCAAATTAAAGGTTACTCCTCAATGTCAAATATGTCAAAATTTCTTCTAGTGTGCTAATGTCAAATTTATTCTATTAAATTATAATATGGTAAGTTTGTTGAGCAGTGAAATCAAAACTGGCAAACCCATGGAGACACATTCTAGGATGTGCTGGATAGATAAGGAATATTTCATCACAGGTTCCATCAGACTGAGACGCAGTGACCCTGGGAGAGTCTGAGTAGAATACCAGGATCTCCCTGGACTATGACCCTCAGCACCCGAGGAAGCACTGGGGACCCACGGGCTCCTTCCAGGCCTTGGCCCAGAGGCAGCCTTTGAGCAGGATGTGGCCTCTGCAGTCCTGTCCCTGAGGACTTTCCCCAGAGCACGCGGGCTGCAAAGCACCCTCATCAGGATGGCTGGATTCAGGCCTGGCTCACTGTGGAGAAGCCTGGAAGAGGTGGGTGCCAGCTGTAGAATCAGGAGAACTGGACAGGCCCTGCTCAGGCAGGGTTGGGGCTGGGCACCCTGGGTCTAGGGAGGATGGGGCTGGGCTCTGGTAATGCATTTGTGTGCAGTTCTCAGGAGATTCAGACTCTCGAGGAAGCACTTGAAATAATAAAATACTAGAATGAGCAATTTGTAATTTTAGAGAGGTTTTCTACAAGAGACCTTGAAAAGGAATTTTTGTTTGATTAAAATGAGTTTAAAAGAGAGGTGAATGGTAGATCATCATTTTTTTCCCTTAAAAAGTAGTGTGAGTGTGCCTTCAAATTATTGCAAAGTATTTTTTAAAAACTTGAAGATGTGAGCACAACCCCCGGCAGGCAGGCAGCTGTTCTTCACACCCACCCTCTGTGTGAGGCAGCCTCAGGAAGTGGCAGCCCAGGCCCCTGGCTCCATCATGTTGCCTGAGGAGGAACTGGAAGGATATGAGCTGTAGCCCCTTAGGAAGTGGCTGGCCATGCTGCCCCTGCTGGAGCTGGTTGGGGAGGCCAGGAACAGCCCCAGCGCCAATGGCTACCACCCTTGACTCCAATCCTGGCAGAAGGGGAGGAGGAGAAGCTGTATCTGCAGTCGCTGAAGATCACCTGGTGCTGCCTGCTGGAGCAGGGCACCTGAGCCAAGGACTTCATGCCTTTGGGCAGGCTCCGGGCAGGGGAGGGGAACAGGGACTCGCTGCAGAAGCTGAGGTGGGTCAGGGACGGCATGCAGCACAACCACTAGGTGGCCTTCCAAGGAATGCTTCAAAAACTGGACATCAAAAACGGTTACGATGTCAAATCCTTGTCATGAGTGATGGTCCATGTTTCAGTGATGGCATAACAGACTGGGGCAGGATTGTGACTCTCATTTCTTTTGGTGCCTTTGTGGCCAAACACTTGAAGAGCATAAACCAAGAAAGCTGCATCGAACCATTAGCAGACAGTATCACAGAAGTTCTCATACAAACAAAAAGGGACTGGCTAATCAAACAAAGAGGCTGGGATGGGTTTGTGGAGTTCTTCCACATAGAGGATCTGGAAGGCTGCATTAGAAATGGGCTGCTGGCTTTTGCAGGTGTTGCTGGAGTAGGAGCTGGTTTGGCATATCTAATAAAATAGGCTTGTAAGTTCAATAGTTGACTGTTAAACAACTCCAGGCACCAAAATATACTTCTGTGAAATCACAGTATTTATTTTTCCCCATTAAGTTTGTTGGTACATTTTAGGTATAAAATACATTTAAATGCATCATTAGATGTTGTACCATTACATGAGTATCTTGGGTCTTATTTTTTCCCCTTCCCCTGCCCTCCCTTCACCCCCTCCACCCTTCCCTATTAGCAAAAATTTTGTTTCCATTGTTTCCCTTTTCTCATATTTTTTTGTTTCCCTTCTTTGCTTTCCCCTACCCCTCCCACTTCCCTTGCTCCTTTAGAGCTTTACTTCCTATTACACAATATCAATTATACATTTTTAAAATTTAAATATCAAGACCTAAGAGACATTAACACAGATTTTACAGATTTTAAAAGGATATAGAAAGCATATCTCAAAAATTTGTTTTGAAATAAATTTGACAACTTCTAAGAAGTACCTTGGAAGATAAATTAATGAAACAAACTCTGGAGGAAATATAATATTTGAATAGCACCTATTAAAGAAGGTATATTCCTAGCTTGAAAACCTACCTGTATAACAACAGGCTCATATACGTTTTAACTGATAAATTATATCAAACATTTAAAGAAGAAAAAAAACCAAACACTTCTCCCCTCATTTTATGAAATCAACATTGTGCTAATGCTAAAATTGGATAAAGATAATAGAAGAAAAAAGTTTGAAAAGAGATAGAAATTTGTTTAACAAACCAAACTATTAGAAGTCAGATCTGGCTGTATGTAGAAAGTGGTTTTATTATAGGGATGGCAGTGTTGGCTCAGGTTTGGAAGATCCACCCCCAAAAGTCATCATTTTAACAGAGGAAAGGAAAAAGCCATATGATCCTGTCAGTAGTTGGAGAAAAAGTTGGAAAAAAATCCACAGCTGTTCATGGTAAAAGCTATCAGATGACTAGAAGTAGAACAGAACATTCTCAACAGATTAAAGACATGTACTACATACTTGCAGTGAGAAAGCCTTATATGAATGGAGAAGATATAATGCTTTCTCCTTAAGGTGGGGAGCAAGGGCAGATTTGCTTACTCGTCATCAGTCCATTAAACTTGGAAACATAGGCTTAAACCAAAATAGTCTGGCAATAAAATGATACAATTAGGATAGGATTGGCAAGGTAGAAGCAACATTTTTATATGTAGATGAAATGATTATCTACAGAGAAAGTACTAAAAAATCTCTAGGAGCCCCTAGAACTTGTATTTAAATTTAGCAGGATTAGAAAACACAAGATATATATAGATAGATAGATAGATAGATAGATAGATAGATAGATAGATATAGATAGATAGATAGATATAGAATTCAGGTCTATGTATACTTGCTATAAATGAAGAATTGGATATTGAAATTTAAAAGTTATGTAGGAGTACAAAGGACCTAGAAAAGTAAAAAGAAAAAAAAACAGTGTTGGAAGATGTTTACTACCTAATTTTAAGACTTCTTCTAAAGCTACAGTAATCAAGGCAGTTTTGGTGTAAGGAAAGGCATATAGATCATTGAAATAAAACAGAGAATCTAGAAATAGAACCACACATATACGGTCCACTGAATTTTGAAAGATTATTTAACATTAACATTGTATAGAATATAAACAATTCAAGAGTCAAGGAAAAGATAGTGTTTTCAGCAAATGACACTAGAACACCCGGTATCTGTATATAAAAAATTAACTTCAACCCTCTATTTCCATACATAAAAATAACTTAAAGGGATCTATGTACCTAAATATGAAAGCCTAAAAGTGTAAAACTTTAAGAAGAAATTATAAGGGAAAATGTTTATGAATTTAGGGTAGGCAAGAACTACCTAGGATACAAAAACCATGATGTATTATTTTTAAGGGAGTCAATGGATTTTTAGTTTAATGGCATAAATGAAAAGCAAAGAACCAATCATTTTTTCCACATGTTCAACAGAGAGTAAAAGTGAATTGTGGAACTTCTAGAGCATCTTAAAGCAGCACGTGGACAGGGATTTCACAAATTTCAATAGTCTCTGTGTGTATCACAAAGAACTGCTTTATTAGAAATATAACAGCATAGAGATATAAACTGTAAGGTATTAAAAAGAGACCTTGTGGGGCCAGAGATTTAGCTCAGTGGTTTCACCACCTGCTGTGCAAACGCAAGGATCCAAGTTCAATCCTCAGTACCAAAAAAAATTGATAAATGAGATTCCATCAAAATTTAGAACTTTAAATGACATCATTAAAATGAAAAAGTAGTCCTTAAACAGACCATATGTACAATGCGTATAACCTATGACCAGCATATATAAAGAACTCTTACAGCTCATTAATACACAACCCAATTAAAAAGTAGACATAAGAAGATAAATAGCCAGTACAGCACAAGGAAAGGTGTGCAACTCTAGAATCAGAAAAATACTCATCAGTACAATAACAAGATTGAATTATACACTCTTTAGGGAGATGAAGTTAAAAGTTTTAAAAGCCTTGTCATGACTTTTTCTTTTTGTTGGATTCTCCCTCTTTGCATTTCATTTGTTACACCCAATGGATTCATTCTGCTGGGCTTACTGGGGTTGTGTCCCTCATTGTCTTTTCCTAGGATATCATCTAAAAATTTTTGGAGTGCAGGTTTGGTACTCATGACGTTCCTGAGGTGCTCTTTATCATGAAAGTATCTCATTTATGCATCAATTTTGAAAGATAGTTTTGCAGGGTACATCTATCTGGGTTGGAGGCTGTTTTCCTTTAGGGCTTGAAATACATCACTCCAAGTTCTTCTTGCCTTGAGGGTTTGCATAGAAAGTCTTTGATGATTCTGATGAGCTTTCCTTTGTATGTGATTTGTTTCTTTTCTCTCACTGCTTGTAGAAATTTGTTCTTCTGTTTGGTCTCTGGAATCCTATCATATGCCTATGTGTAGATTTTTTTGGTCAAGGCTAGCTGGAGTCCTATATGCCTCACTTATCTGTACGTCAAGTTCTTTTCCTCTGCTTGGGAAGTTTTCTGCCATCACTTTTTTTTTTTTTGCCATCACTTTTGTGAAAAGTTTATTTTATATCATCTGCCCTCTCTCCATTTTCTTCATTGACTCCACTCAGTCTTATGTTATTCTTCTTTGGATCATCTAGCAGCTGCTGGATTGATTTCTCGTGTTCCCTTAAAATTTTAAAGCAATTTTTCTTTTCCTGGTCACTAATTGCAATCTTATCTTCAATATCTGAAATTCTATCCTCACATTGGTTCATTCTGCTATGGAGGCTTTTGATGGAGTTTTTAATCTCCTGGAAATCTATTTGCATCTGTTTTATGAATTCCATTTGTTTCCTATGATAGGATTACATCATGTTCCTCAGATCCTCTATTTTTTAATCTGTGTCCTCTCTAGATTTATTAATCGGGTCTTGCACTATGAGCACAATCTTTGCTGTTATCCTAGAAATTATTTCTCATTTCCTTTTTCTTAGATCCTCTCTTCTTGCCAGTTCAGAGAGTCCAGGTGGTTGAGTATCAGATTGTTCTATCTCGTTCCCCTTTGGGGTTGCTGTAGGTAATCTGGAAGTCTGTTTTTGAGGCTTCTTTATGTTTCTTCTCATTTCCACGGGGTGGAGGGTGTGCTTCTGGAACCCACAGCAGCTCACCTTCTCTGCCCTAGCAGCATGGAATGGCATTAGGAGAGCATCCTTCTGGATGCTGGGACTGGCTCACCTCTCTCCTAGGAGTGTGGAATGGTGGCAGGGGAGCCTCCTTCCAGGTGCTGAGACTGGCTCACCTTCTCTGTAGGAGCATGGAATGGCAGTGGTGGAGCCTCCTTCCAGGTCCTGGGACTGGCTCACTTTCTCTCCCCAAGGAGCATGGAATGGTGGTGGGAGAGCCTCCTTCCAGGTCCAAATCACAGTATTTATAAAGCTGTGCTTGAAGCTGTCCAAGCAGCAACTTCAAAGAAGGCAGAAACCTAGAAAATTATGGCTACCAGTAATGGGAAAAGTAGTCCCCTTCTAGAGTCACAGTGTGAAAGAAGCAAAGTGCAGTTTCAGCAACAAGCAAACTGCCAGACCATTAGAGACTTCAGATTTAGTGAAGATGATAGGGTACAAGGACTCGATTTCTCTTTGTAGAACCAGAGGAGTGGCCCATAGCCAGCTAGTCATAGAAGTCATTAAATATGCCCACCAAATCATCAATTGTCTAGTGTTAAAAGAATCACTAACAGTGGTAGTGGCGTGTGTGAAATGGATTTAAACTACAAGGAATTGAACTCTAACCACAGGCCTCAGTAATGTACAGCAGTGTGTGAAGGGTAGCTTTTCTTCTAGAATTCATTTTCCCCAGTGTATTTTTTGAATAGACCAACAATAGTTAGAAATATGGAATAGTCTCGAGTTTTAAAAGAAAAGAAACTGTGTTTGCCTGTAAAAATTGTATATATTTTTACAGAAAGTATTCATTTGGACATAAAGTATATCTCAAATTTGCAGTAGTTTTATTCATATCCTTTTGAAATTTGCAACTTCTATACTTAGGATTCTATTTCTTATAGCTTTCTACTCAGAACTTTGTCCTGGTCAGTTCTAGAGTGTATGAAGAACTAACTAATGTTACTTGTATGCAACTGGGTTGTGCTGGAGCAAATCTGACTCATAGCTATGCAGGTCTTTATTTTTCTGTCTGATTTTGGTAATATTCCTTAAATAGGTTTCAGGGGTGGGTGGGCTGATATCACACAAATAGTGGGCTCTGATTAGACAACTTCCTTTGAGTTCTTAAATTTGACCTAATTTAACTTGCACAATTTAAAACTGAGTTCATGAGCTCATCTTTAAAGTTTTCACTGAAAAATTTTCAGCTGTTCCAAGTGAGCATTGTGTGTGAGAGACATTTGATTCCTTGTTTACTTAATTTGTAAAATGATGGCTTACAAAAGCAGGCCAGAACCTAGTGGTGCTAATATTGGGCTTGCTTGTTAAACACGTTTAAGCCTCCTATGTAAATAAAATAAATACTTCACAGTTTCTTTTCCATCAATGATTCCCAAGCTTTGTTTTGAAGTTTTGCATTGGCATATCTGGTCTCGGATCTGATCTACTAAATTTACTGTATTTCTTGTCTTTGAAATATGTGCTGCTAGTTCTGCTCCATGTACAGATATTTACATCCATTTCTACATCCATTTCTCCATCATTACCCTGCCATCTTTGAACTCTTACCTGCCCTTTTAGTTTTCAGCACTATGAACCCACACTGGGAGCCTAATTAACCCACCCACCCCCAGCTCACAGACCTTTACCTATCATGGACTTTATCCCTTGGGAGGTAGGAGCACCATGGGTGTTGTGACAGTAACAGTCATAGGCATGGGAGGGACTTCCTGTTCTTGGTATCCTTGCAGTCCTTTCATCCTGTCTTTGGCAGGAAGGTTTCAAAACTCCTCTTGGGAATTTTCAGAAGAGATAACATTTCTTTTTTTAAAATATTTGCATTTGAATATGCTCATGGAAATTTTAGAAGGAGGAGGCTGTGTCAAACCCCAGAGTTACATAAGAGCTCCTGGTAAACTGAAGAAAGATTCTAGTGCAGCTAGAGTTATTTGAAAGCTTCAGTCTCAGAGAGACCTTCAGTCTGCACTCCAGATGAAAATAGGTGTCAATAAAATGACCAAGAATGTAAGAGGATTTCCCTGCCTGTCCTCTTTGGAGCCATAAAGTCATCTTTCTAGAGCTATTTTTACCTATGTATTTACCATTCTTGATCACAAACCACTTATTTATATCTCCCTCTCAACCTAAAAGCATTTTATGTAGTTTTTAATTAGTTTTACAATCTGGTTAAGGTGACTGAAAAACTTCTCTTCCCATATCCAGTTGTGAAGACAAATGGACAGGTGTAAATGGTGTACAGGAGCCTCACTTCCCAGTTGATGGTGTCAAGGCTGAAATACAGGAGGGATCTCAGTTGGTGATTTGGGTCCAGGGCACTGAGGCTTACCAAGTCCACATGATTGGGGAAAGGGACTTGTGGGGGAAGGTTGGGGGAACTGTAGTTGATTTACAGGAAAAAGAGGCACATAGTCTTACAAAGTGCTGACTGGCTACTTAGTTCAGGCAAAATCATTCAAAATGGAAAGGGAGAGGTTGCTTGGATAGCTCTTAGTGACTTCTGTTAGTCTTATGCTTCTCTCAGGGAAAAAACATGCAGTCTTCTAGAGTTGGTGGTATACATTCTGTTGAGGAAGTGATGGGCACGTCCTTTCTGGTTAAAGAGCTGTTTTTGACAGCTGTGCCAGGAAAGATTAGGACCAACTACAGATTAATGAGCTGAAAAATATGTCTTTCCCTAACTTTCTGTTCTTCTTGAGAAAAATAAATGAATCTTTGCAAATTAAAAAAATCCTTGAAGGTGTTTTAAATATCTAAAATATAAAATATCATTCAATTCTGGAGGGGATGAATGTGGCTGTTACCTAATGTGAATTGATCGTGAAATTGATAATCCACACAATGGCTGACATCATCTAAAATTACTTTTTTAAAAAAATTAATTTTATTAGTACATTTTGGGTATACAGCATAATGACATTCATCATTGGAAATTTGTACCTTTACATAATATAACTTTGTTCTTATTTTTTTCCCATTGCCCTTCCCTCCCTTTAAAATTAAATTTATTTGATGTGTAATAAGACTGAGGTACACTTTAAATGATTCTCTATTATTGAAATTATGGTTAATTTAATATTAATGATGATATATAATAAATTTTACATAAAAAGTTGCATAAACAAATACTATTTCAAAATCTGAGATGGTATTTGATCTTAAATTATCCAAGATATTTACAGAAAAATTCACATTTGAAAGATAAATATTTACTTAGAGAGGGCATGTGTGTCATGGCTAGACCTATGAGAAGCTACCTGAGCATGGAAAATATTGGAATTCATTTGTACATTCTTTCATAAGGGCATAGTAATGTGAATTATATTTTACAAGAGAAGGAATATATTCACACCAATGCATAATGTGTTCAAAATGATGCTGATTCCTTGGCATGAGCCCTTTTGTCATGTAGATTACCATCTAGGTTGAAATAATTCTGTGTTTAATTTGATAATTTTAACAAATGTGTGCAGTAATTAGTATAAGAATGGTGAATTTGAAACTGAATTTGAAGTAGAGTTTTGGGGACAGTGGCTACAATTTTACACCCAGAAGTGCTTTACACAGTAATTCAGGAATATGTTTCTGGGTATGAAGGGAACTGAGGACATTTGTAAACCCTGGGGCTGAGTCACAGGAGGGGAATCTCTGATGGGCTTCTATAAGTTGGATGGAGGAAGCAACATCTGAAAATCCAAGACCCCATGAACTGTGCAACATAGATTTTCTGATGTCATCCTTTCCCTTCTGTTTTGAAAATATTTATTTATTTTTGCAAATGAATGCAATAACATGACAAGATCTCAAAGTATATTTATTTTTCAGATATACACTATTTTAACTCATATGAATCTGTTGATTATAAAAGTATTTTAAAAAATGTACAAAAGTATGTAACCAACGATTTACACTAAACCATTTTGGAAAATGAATTTTTTAAAAATTTAAATATACTATATTTAAACTAAAGCAATAATGAGTAAAATTACCTGTCTCTGGGGCAATACTTTAAAGAATAATGATTGTAAATAATAGAGGTTTTCCTAGTAATCATGGATGCGTCCCAGTCATCCCTCTTTCTCCACCCACCGCTGCCTGATTGTGCTGCTTCACAGAGTCACATTAGCAGTTCATGGTGGGCACTGATGCAATCATCTCAGTTGTTAGGGAAACCATAGCACCAACTGCACAGACACCTTTAGGCATGGGGAGTTGATGTGGGCCGCTGCAAGCCCAAGGGCAGCCCTGGGTGTCTGGCCCCACTCCAGACATGCAGACTCTCCCCCCATGGACCAGCCCAGCGCAAGCTCATCCTTGGTGCAGGATGGGGAGGAACCCACAGGTCCTGTCCACCAGGGCAGTGCAATTCCCTGCTGAGTGGGAGAAGGGGAATTGTGTCAGACTCTGTGCCCAGATTGTGCAGACAGCAGTATGATCCCACCCAAGCCTGACCCACATTTGCAGGAGGAAACCCTGTGATTATCTCACTCCTCTCTCAGAACACCTGGTTGACTGCTTAGGTTCCACCTCCGGCTGTTGCTGATCCTTCCTTGTGGGGCTTCCTGGAGATATAAGATTTAGGATACAGTAATATGAATACCAAATACACACTGTGCATTCCAAATTTCTTCAAATCCTAAAAATATTGTTTCTTGCTTTTATATCTTTTAAAATGACTGAAAATAAAATTGCTCCTATAGCACAGAAGTGATAATAATATAATAATATATGATATATTAAAATAGCATGAGGAATTGAATTAACTTTGTACTTTACTAGAAACTGTTATGGAAACACTTGAAGGAAAGTGTTGTCTCCTGAAGGATACAGCACCAGGACAAGGGAGTGAGCAGTGCTTGTCTTTACTATGGAGGACAGGCTCCTGGGGAGTTGGTTTGCATTTTATACTGCCATGAATTCACTTCTCTTTTGGCATTTTGACATAAGTATTATATGTGGACATGCAGTTAAATGTATGATCACCCATTTTAGGAAATACGATGCACAAACTGGAAGCCAGTGGGCTCCATGTCCCCCTGGGGAGGCATCTGTCTGAAGGGTGATTAGGGAAGGACCCTGTGGAAAGTTCCATCTCTTAAGGATAACTGGGAGATAATAAGAACAGGGAAAATGGGCAAATGTGTGCAAAACATGGTGGAGGGGCTTCTTGAAAATTATTGTTCTTTTTTTTGAGATTTATGCATCTACAACTATACCCTTAAATTCCTTATAAAATTTCTTAGAAAGCAAAATTAAATATCATTTCTTATGCAAAGAATTTATGAAATAATCAGACCTCACAAAGGAGGAAAAATTATTGACAGGGCTCATTTAAACCATATTAAAATTTGAGACCACCATTTAGATAACTCCATTGATTTTTATACATACACATTCTGTAGCATCTCATAGTAATGACAAATAAAGTATCTGATTTCAATAAACCATTATAAAAATATATTATTTTCATCAATTCATAGATTTATATATTTTGTTCCCACATTTGTCATTTTCAGATATATGTATGAAGCCAAAAATGGAGATGATTTTTCACAATAGTTTCTTCATAATTAAAGAGATGTAATATTTGCATACATCATTCTGAATGAAATAATGAATTGAAATAACATCATTTATATGAACCATATCATTGCAGGTGCTCTCAGGAAAAGCTAAATAATGCAGAATGGAAAACGACAATGAGACCTCAACTGACTTCATCCTTCTGGACCATCAAGCCTTGGCCTTTTCCTCTTCACTCTCACCATCCTCACCATCCTGATGGCCCTGATGGGCAACTTGTGCATGATCCTGCTCATCTTCTTGGATGCCCAGCTCAACACACCCATGTAATTCCTGCTCAGCCAGCTGTCCCTCATGGACATCATTTACATCTGCACCACTGTGCCCAAGATGGCTTCCAGTTTCCTCTTTGGAAACAAGTCCATCTCCTTCACTGGGTGTGAGGCATAGAGTTTCTTTTTCACCACTTTATCAGGTTCAGAAGGACTGATCCTGATGTCTATGACCTATGACAGTTACATGCCTATTTGTTTCCCTCTGCTCTACTCCATCTGCATGAACAGAAGAGTGTGTGTGCTGATGATACTGCAATCTTGTTCAATAGGTGCTGTCAACTCCTGTGCTCACACAGTCTACATCCTCCGTATCCCTTACTGCAGGTACAGGACCATCATTCATTTCTGCTGCCATGTCCCATCCATGCTCACTCTGGTCTGCATGGACCCCAGGGTCTACGAGTACACTGTGTTTGTGAGCACCATCCTCTCTCTTGTGTTTTCTTTCCTGGGTATTCTGTGATCCTGTGGTTGGATCCTTCTCCCAGTCTACGGCAAGTGCTCATGGGAAGGCAGGAAGAAGGCCTATTCCACCAGCAGAGCCCACCTCACTGTGGTGGCTTTTTACATTGCACCTTTTGTTTACACTTATCTCTACCCAAAGGCCTTCCAGTCTCCCGAGGAGGACAAGGTTCTGTCTGCCTTCTACATTTCCTTCACCCTGATCCTCAACCCTGTGATCTACAGCCTGAGGAACAAGGAGGTGCTGAGGTCCCTGAGGAGAGTGACTCAGAGCATCTGCTCTCTGAAAATGTATGCAAATTTCTGCCCCAGACCTCAGGAGCATGTTGATGCTGTAATGTACAGACATTAAAATGTTATTTTATACCTAAAATTTAGAAAGTAAAATTTTGAAGGTAAATTTAGAAAACCTAGAAAGTAAAAAATTGCTCATGTCTGGAAAAAAATCTATTATATGAATAACTAAACATAACCATTTTGTAGTGTATTTTTACCAATTTTGAATGTATTTATTTTCTGCTAATCTGTTTTCAATGAGACTTATTTTTAAAATAAAAAGTAAATTATCTATCTGGAGTTGCATAGGGGATAATAATTTTACTATGGTCACCTTGTAAGATTTTTTCAATTTTTTATTTTTTATACCAATAATAGAAAAAAATGTGTTCTGAATGAGAATATCTAATCAGATTCCATATGATTTCTCTTTTTCTGTCATTATTTTCAAACTTTAACTACTTTGTACCAGATCCTTCTCTGTTCATGTTAGTAGAGTGATTTCTCAGAGCCCTTATGAGAGATTCTGAAGTCCTTACTCTGGATGGCATTTGATAAATCCATGCTGCTTTTAGTGGAAAGAATCCTAAGGGAGGGACCAATGAGAGAACTGGGTGTTGCCAATAGATAACAGAGATAATGAGAAGTCAATAATAAGATGCACAGGTCAATTGTTTGATCTAAGCGGCAGGAATTAGGAATAAAAATCAGCCCTGCCATCCTCTCCCATGCCCAGCACACTCTACTGATACCCATGCTGCCACTGCTGCATATATATTAGACAATGTCTGTCCAAGCAGGTTTGGGTTTCTGCTTGCTGCTTGTCTGGTCTCTATGAAAGTGGATTACAGAAATACATCTGTGAACCAGTTTTATTCATGGATATTACTTCCTTATCATTTCCCTAATCAGGTCTGAGGATGACAGCCTGCAAAATGTTTCAGCATAGGGCACTTCCTCCATGGAGTGCTACTGCTTTCCAGCAATGACAAGAACAGAACGGTGTCACTCTGGAGTGGTAGCAGAGAAGGGGAGTGCAAAGTCCTCAAGGAATTTGGAAGATCCATGATCAACTTAAAATATGAAGCCATCCTGTTGAAATAGCACAGTGTACCGTTAAAGGACTGAAATATAAAACGTTTTGTCTTTGAAATTACTAGTTATATATTAGAGTTGCAAACGACATTTTGGTATTCTCAACATATATACAGTAACTAGTAGCATTTTATCATGTAGCAGGTTTATTGATTTTAAGACCTGTGTGGCTTATTTTATTCCAAATTTACTTACCATATCACACAAAGTTTTACTCTGAGCACCTTCATTTTCAGTCTGTAAACCTGAAAGTGGAATCTCATTGTTAGAATGTGTGATGACACTATGAATTTAAGAGTTTAATTCAAGGATAATGATGATTGTTTTTCTGGAGTTTTGAAAAATGTGTTCAGCTGCAGAAACACAGGGATAAGTTCTGTTATGTAACTACAAAAACACACTATCTGGAGCTGTTCATTCTCATGGTGCATTTGATTTTGAGAGAGAGTCACCAAAAATGTGACTCTCTACATAAATAATTTTCTTTTTAATCTGAACTTGAATTTAAAAATTTGTATATAAGTGTATTTTTTTCTAAGTTGATGGGAATTCAACCCAAGTTGTGGTACATGCTAGGCAAGGTTTCTACCACTGAGCTTTACCCCAGGCCAAAGTTTGTATATAATTTTATTAATGACATTTTGCTCATTGTATTCACATTTGTGTTAACTTGTGAATATTGTTTAAACAAGAGCCCATTTTGGAGACAAGCTTCAAATCTCATTTACATTTTCTAGCATTTTATATTAAAGTTAAAGGAAATTCATTTAAAATTTTTGTTTATTCTGAGTACTTGGTTTATTGGACTATTCTTAATAAAATAATGTTTTGCATATGAATTGATCATTAGTTTTAATTTTCAATATGTTAAAAGACATTTCAATTATCTGCCTAGTTTTGACCTGGAGATGTTCTCTTTATCATGCTGTAGCAATTTTTAAGGCCATACACTCTGAAATTAATACATTCTTACAAATGCCTGTTACTTTTTCTTGCAAAGATCATAAATACAGATTTATTTTGTAATAATTTACTGATAATGTGTCATCCTTAAGCTCCCAGTCATTTCAAGCTGGGCAGTGAATGCTGTGTAGACCTCACAGGGGTGGGCTCTGAACAGCTGAGAATCCACTTCCATGGCTGCTCAGTGCTGCTCCAGGAGGGCTCTGATCTCTCACCAGGAAAGACCCACATTCATCCCTGTATCCCACCTGCAGTTGCTGCTGCCACCACTACACTGATGCAAGCTGTGTCAGACCTAGTCACTCCCTGGGAATGCCTCGGTGACAGACTCTTCCAGGGTAAATGTACATACACACGAGGAGGACACACCAGTTTCTCTTTCAGATATAGGAGATAAGATTGCAATTAGTGACCAGGAAAAGAAAAATTGGTTTAAAATTGTAAGGGACCAAGAGAAAGCAATCCAGCAACTGCTAGACAATGCAAAGAAGAATACCATAAGACTGATTGGAGTCAATGAAGAAACTAAAGAGAGTACAGATGACATAAAAAAAAAAACTTCAGACAAGTGATGGCAGAAAACTTCCCAAGCAGGGAAAAAGAACTTGACATACAGATAAGGGAGGCATATAGGACTTCAACTAGCCTTGATCAAAAAAAATCTACACATAGGCATCGATAGGTCTCCCACCACCTCAGCAGCTATTATGTATAGTAGCTGCCCTCTTCCTATGGTGCCTTGCCCCCTCCCCTGTGTGACGTCATGCCAAGATGGTTGCTCCCACCAAAGAATAAACCCCTCTTCCCAGCATGGCCCTGTTCCCGCCTAGAGAATAACCTAATACTCGCTCACCTCCTACCACCTAGTGACATCACCGGCTCCTCCATTCCCTAGTCACTACCTCACTCAACCCCGCCTCAGCCCCTACAAACCCCACCTCAGTCTCTATAAAAGACTCTCCTTGCCCCAGCCATATTGCTTTTTTCTCTCCTTTGTTCAAAGACAGCCCGGCAAATCTATTCCCGTAATAAAGGCTTGTTGTGGCCTGGTCTGGTCTTGGTCTTCGGCCCTTTTACCTGACAGGCATATAATAGTTAGGATTCCAGAAACCCAACAGAAGAACAAAATTCTACAAGCAGTGAGAGAAAAGAAACAAATCACGTACAAAAAAAGCCCATCAGAATCACAGCAGACTTCTCAATGCAAACCCTCAAGTCAAGAAGAGCTTGGAGTGATGTATTGGAAGTCCTAAAGGAAAACAGCCTCCAACTCAGATTGATGTATGCTGCAAAACTATCTTTCAAAATTAATGTAGAAATAAGATACTTTCATGATAAAGAGAACCTTAGGAACTTCATGAATACCAAACCAACACTCCAAAAAAATTTAGACAATATCCTAGGAAAAGACAACAAGTCTCACAGACCCAGGAAGCCCAGCAGAATGAATCTGTTGGATGTGACAAATTAAACACAAAGGGGGAGAATCCAACAAAAAGAATAAGTCATGACTAGGCTTTTAAAACTTTCAACTTCATGTTGTCAAATTTATTTCAAAAAAGATTTTTGTAATATGCTTTCTATAGTCTTTTAAATTCTTTAAAATCTGTGGTAATGTCTCCTAGATCTTAATATTGTAATTTAAAAAATGTATAACTGATACTGTGTAACAGGAAGAAAAGGTCTAAAAGAGCAGGGGAATTGGAAGGGGTAGAGGAAGAGAATAAAGGGAAAGGAAGAAATATGAGAAGAGGAAAAAAATGGAAACAAGGTCTTTGCAAATAGGGAAGGGTGGAAAGGGTGAAGGGATGGCAAGGGAAGGGGAAAAAAAATAAGAACCAAGCTACTCATGTAATGGTACAAGATCCCAATGATGAATGTAACTGTATTTTATGCCTAAAATGTATCAATAAAGTTAATGGGGGAAAAAATCCCTTTCAACTTCATCTTCTTAATGAGGACATAATTCAATCTTGTTATTGTACTGATTAGTATTTTTCTGATTCTGGTGTTGCACACCTTTACTTGTGCTGTACTGACTATTTATCATCTTCTTGTGTCTACGTTCTACTTGTGTTGTGTATTAATGAGCTGTAAGTGTTCTTTATATATTCTAGTCATAGGCTATATACATTGTAAATATGGTGTGTTTACTGACTACTTTTCATTTTAGTGATGTCATTTAAAGTTCTAAATTTTGATGGAATCTCATTTATCATTTTTTTTCCTTTATACATCAGGTTTTTGTATCCTAGCAAGTTCTGGTCTACCCTAAATTCATAAATATTTTCCCTTACAATTCCTTCTTAAAGTTTTATAGTTTTAGTTTTTCATATTTAGCTTCATAGATACTTTCAAATTATTTTTATGTATGGAAATAAACGTTGAGGTTAATTTTTTATATATGGATAACAGGTGATCTAGTGCCACTTGCTGAAAACACTTATCTTTTCCTTGGCTCTTGAATTGAGTTTATATTCTACAAAATGTTAATGTTAAATAATCTTTCAAAACTCACTAGACCATATATTTGTGGTTCTATTTGTAGATTCTCTGTTTTATTCTTATGATCTATATATCTTTCCTTACACCAACACTGTCTTGATTACTGTAGCTTTAGAAGAAGTCTTAAAATTAGGTACTAAGCATTTCCAACACTGTTTTTGTTTCCTTTTACTTTTCACTTTTCTAGGTCCTTTTACTCCTATATAACTTTTAAATTTCAATATCCAATTCTTCACTTATAGCAAGTATACATAAACTTGAATTTTTATATACACCTTGTGTTTTCTAATCCTGCTAAATCCAAATGTAAGTTCTAGGCTCTCTTAGAGATTTCTTAGTATTTTCTCTGTAGATGATCAGTTCATCTACATATAAAGATTTTGCATCTACCTTGCCTATCCTATTCTAATTTTGTCATTTTATTGCCAGACTATTTTGGTTTAATCCTATGTTTCCAAGTTTAATGGACAGATGAAGAGTAGGCATATCTGCCCTTTTCCCCACCTTAGAGAGAAAGCATTGTGTCTTCTCCATTCATATAAGGCATTTTTGCTGGAAGTATGGAGTATGTATCTTTGATCTGTTGAGAAGGTTCTCTTCTATTTCTAGTCTCCTGATAGCTTTTACCATGAACAGCTGTAGAATTTAGTGCAATACTTTTTCTAAAACTACAGACAGGATCATATGGCTTTTTCCTTTTCTCTGTTAAGATGATGACTTTTGGGGGTGGATCTTCCAGTGCTGAGCCAACACTGCCATCCCTATGATAAATCCACTTTCTACACACAGCCTGATCTGATTTCTAGTAGTTTGTTTTGTTAAACAAATTTCTATCTCTATTCATATTTTTCTACTATTATCTTTATCCAATTTTAGGATTAGCACAATGTTGATTTCCTAAAATGAGGGGAGAAGTGTTTCTTTTTTTTCTGCTTTAAATGTTTTATATAACTTATCTTTTAAAACATATATGAGCCTGTTGTTGTCATATAGGTAGGTTTTCAAGCTAGGAATATACTTTCTTTAATAGGTGCCATTCAAATATTATATTTCCTCCAGAGTTTAGTTTCATTAATTTGTCTTCCAAGGTACTTCTTAGAAGTTGCCAAACTTATTTCAAAACAGATTTTTGTAATATGTTTTCTATATCCTTTTAAATTCTGTAAAATCTGTGGTAATATCTCCTAGATCTTGATATTGTAATTTTAAAAATGTATAATTGATATTGTATAATAGGAACTAAAGATGTAAAGGAGCAGCGGAATTGTGAGGGGTAGTGGAAAGGAAATAAGGGAAAAGAAAAGTATGAGAAAAGGGAAAAAATGGAAGCAAAGTCTTTGCAAATATGGAAGGGTGGAGGAGCTGAAGGGAGGGCAGGGGAAGGGTAAAAAATAAGAACGAAGATACTCATGTTATGGTACAAGATCTCAATGATGTATGTAACTGTATTTTACACCTAAAATGTACAAATAAACTTAATGGGGTGAAAAAAAGAATAATGTTAAGCTTTGGCATAAATGAAATGCCTATAAAGTTGAGGCAAAGGGAGAATGATTTCTGGAAAAGAAGCCAAGTGTTTGGTGCCAAAAAATAGGAAGTATGGTTTAAAGGCATCCTAGAAATTGGCCAAAGCTTCCCCACTGTAGGCGCAATGGTGGAAAAAGTGAACTCCTTTGAAAGACTTAACCTTGAAAGGAAAATATCAGGATGTACTGCTCACTAGAACAGCACTTCCTAGTAAATTATTTCAACAAGATCAGCCATTCAGGCACTTGGAATCTGCTGAAGCCATCATCCAAATGGCAGCAAGTACAGCTCAAACTGGGAGCAGTTCTTTGTGCCATCCACCTTGCCCTGGATTTCCAGGAGCTCTGAATGGAAGAGGTGTTGAATCACAGGGGCTTCCACCCAGATTTCAGAAGAAGGCTCTGGAGCTCGTGTCTCACCACAGCTTGCCCTTCATCCTGGAAATGCAGCTACATAATTGAGTGATTGCCCTGCTTGGTTTTGGTCTTGTTTGGTTTGATTTTTTGTATCACCCTATTCCCCCATTTGAGAGTAAAAATGGTTTACTCAGTGATGTTATAGATAGGATTTATATATATTTTTTCACATTTTACAGAGATATTCACAGATAGGATCTGCCTTGAATCTCAGAAGAGACTTATTCTTGGGCTTTTGAAAAATGATGACACCTTTGAGACTCAGGAATAGATGATTTGCATTTCTGGCTGTATATTTAATAGGTAGAATTATAAACTTGTGATTGTCCATTTGGACATTAAATGTAGTTTAAGATATCTCCAGACTTGTGTCTAAGATGTTATTCAGACTTGTGAACATCAGTGGACTAAGAAATACCTCACAGATTAGTAAAGCTCATTCCTGGGAGTGTCCAGGTCCTTCAGGGAGGTGACCTTGGGTAGTATATAAAGTCCCTCATCTATTTTCCTCTCCCACCATTCCACTGTCTGATTTTTATCTCCAGACAATCTCTTCCCACCACCTATATTGAAATGCTGGTTGATTACTTGTCATTATCCATGTCAGGACACACTGATGTGTGCCTTTCAACTGAGCAGGCTAAATATGATCCTAAATGCCCAGCATCCACACTCTTGTTTCTCTTATGTTCTGGTTCAATCCAAGCTGTTGCTATTTCTTGGCCTCCATGATATGAGGAGTTTTCCTCTAATCATTTGATTTGCAACACAGTAGACACTGACTACATGTAGATTTTCATACTTGAAATGTGTACAGTACATTTTAATATATTCCAAAAAGAAACATATACAAGAATGATGAAATAGAATAAAAATAAAATATATGAGCAGAATATTAATTTCACATCCATTATATAGAAATTACAATGTCAATATAAGCATATATAATGTTACATAAGAATACTATGTACACAAATGTTATTTAATTATAATTATACATAATATAACATTAAAACAATGACTTTAATAATATGATTACAATATTTTGAATAAAAATTATTGCAGTATTATAGAGTAACTAACATATTATTTAAAGTAACACTGTGTTTTAATGTGTCACTAAAGACTGTAAGTCACACAGGTGCATTCTATCATGTTTATATTAGACATCATTCTTCTACAGTGTTCAGTTAAGCAAAATAAAAAGAAGGAAAGGAAGCCAAGTAGGGCCTGCAGGGTCATTTCTTCTTGGAAGACAATATCCCAAACACTCTCTCCAGGGCCCCCAGCACCTCCTTGTTCCTCAGGCTGTAGATAAAGGGGTTCAGCATAGGGGTGAGGATGGTGTAGAAGATGGCCAGGATCTTGTCTTCTGCTGGGGAGCGGAGAATCCTGGGCCGGAGATAATTGTAGACAAAAGGAGCATAGTAAAAGGTCACCACCGTCAAATGTGTGGAACATGTGGTGAAGGCCTTTTTCCTTCCCTCTTTGGAGTGCATGTGGAAGACATCAAAAAGGATCTGTCCATAGGAAGCAGTGATGCCAAGGAAAGGGAGGAGGAGGAACAGACTGGTGCTCACAAAAACCATGTACTCATAGACCCAAGTGTCCACACAGGCCAGGGGCAGCATGGCTGGGACATCACAGAAGAAGTGATTGATGGCCCTGGATCTACAGTAGGGAAGATGAAGGGCATAGACTGTGTGTGCCAGGGAGTTGATGGAGCCCAGTGTCCAAGATGCTGCAATCATCTTTGCACATATCCTTTTGCTCATGTGGTTGGGATAATGGAGGGGGTGGCAGATGGCCACAAATCGGTCATAAGCCATAGAGGCCAGGAGTAGCCCTTCAGAGCCTGCCATAGTCAAGAAGAAGAAACTCTGAACTCCACACCCCAGCAAGGAGATGCTCTTCTGGCCAGAAAAGAAGCTGAAAACCATGTTGGGGACAGTCGTAGAGATGTCCATTAGATCCATGAAAGAAAGCTGGCTGAGGAGAAAATACATAGGTGTGTGAAGCTGGGCATCCAAATGTATGAGGCAAATCATCACTGAATTACCAACCAAGGCAAGAAAGAATACACAGATGATAAGGAACATGAGAGGTAGGCTTGTTTGATTTTCCAAAAACAATCCCAACAAAATGAAATCATTTGAAGTTTCATTCCACATTTCCATGAAAATATACTCCTTTAACTTCCTTGAAAGAAACATAAAAACAAACACAAAATATGGATTAAACAGTACAGGAGAATAAAAAGGAACTAAAGTTTTAAAATTGATTAGAATGAGTAAATTTCCTCCAACAATATGCCTTTTATTAAATGGATTTTAATGTCTGAAATAAATATTCCCATTCAAATTGTCTCTGTAATCATCTCAGCATTCACACATGCATGTAAGCTTTTAAACATAAAATCTGTCACCTTTTGTAGCAAAAATGAATATGATAACAATAACATTTCTATTTAGATAAGTTCTTTTCAGATAAGTTCTGGTAAATATATTAATTGAACCATTAATTGGACCAATCAGGCAATAAAAACAAATAAGAAAATGTAAATAGAAAAGAGATCAACTATTCTTTTTCAGATAACATGAAGTTTTACAAAGAAGACTCAAAAACTACACCAGAAGACTCCTAGAACTAAAAAATAAATAAATAAATTCAGCAAAATGGCAGAATGCACACTCAACACCTGAAATTAAATTGTGTTCTTGTCCAATAACAATGAATCCACCATTGTTGAGTTCTTGATCAAAGAAGCAATTTCACCAATAATACCTTAAAAAATAAAGTATGTAAAATTCAACTTAACTAAGGGGACAAAGGACCTTTGCCATAAAACTTATATAATAGTGAAAAAATTACAGGAGACATAAGAAAATGGAAAGACTTCCCTTTTTATGGATTAACAAGACAAATATTGTTAAAATGTCTTTTTATCCAAATGACCTACAGATTTAGTGTAATTCTTATTGATAGAGCTAGAAAAAAATCCTAAAATTCATATTGAACTAGAAAAGACTCAGAATGGTCAATGAAATTCTGATCAAAATGACCAATGCTGGAGGCATCACAAAACTAGATTTCAAACTATACTGCAAAGTCATAGTAACAAAAATAACATAACATTTGCACAAAAAATTCATTAGACCAATGAAATTAAACAGAAAACACAGAAACTAACCCATTCAGTGCCAGCTGTCTGATTTTTGACAGAAAGGCCAGAAACATACATTGGAGAATAAGTAGCTTCTGTAACAAATGATCTTGAGAAAACACATTCACACACAGAAGGTTGAATCTAGACCCCTATTTCTCATCTGTACTAAACTCAAAAGAAAAAATATGATATACTTAAATATAAAACCAGAAACTGAAATTCCTGCACTGTTGCATAGAGAAAACCCTTGAATCTTAGGCTCCTGCAAAGACTTCCTGAACAGAACTTCAACATCACAGAAAATAATATCAAGATTCAACAAATAAAATTGAATCTAAACAGCAAGCTTCTTCACACCAAAAGCAACAATTAAATACAGTAAAAGACAGGGAAAGGCTCTTTGGAGCTACCTTTTTGAGAGAGGGTCAATATCCAGAATGTATAATGAACTCCATAAAATTAATTTTCAAAAACAAATAACTCAATCAATATATGCTTTAAAGGATTGAATAGACAATTCTCAGAAGAAGAAACACAGGTGGCCAATTAATATATGAAAATATTGAACTTCTGTAACACATAAGAAGATGCAAATTTCAACTACATGGAGAGTACATCTCACCTCAACTTCACGAGTAACATCAAGAATAGAAATTCCATGAATCCTGACAAGAGTTTGGGGATAAAATATTGTTGGTGGGGGGCTGGGGATTTAGCTCAGTCATTCCAGTGCCTGCCTTGCAAGTGCAAGGTCCCAAGTTCGATCCCCAGTACCAAAAAAAAAAAAAAAAAAAAAAAAATTCTTGGTGGGAAGATTAACTAGTGTAATTCCTATGGAAATTGCTGTGAATTCCTCAAAAAACTAAAAATATAAGTAGTGTTTGATACAGCTATACATTTCTGGGTATGTTCTGGAAGGACTGAAATCATCACCCTACAGTGGTGCATGCATAACCATGTGTATCATGGTGTGATTTTCAATAGCTAAGCTGTGTAAACAGACCAGATACAACACTAACAGATGAGAACATGTGGGAAAATGAAATATTATTGGGATATGAAGAAGAATGAAATCATTTTAGTAGGACAATGGATGGAACTGGAGACCATTATGGTACATGTAATAAGCCTGATTGTACTTCTTAGTCCCAGTGGAACATTTTTGTGCTTTATACATATGTGGGCTTCACTCTCAAAGAGATGTTGATGTCACATTCTGTTCAGGACAGTGATTTGGGGAAGCATCTTGGATTACTGATGTTCCATTAACAAAGAACAGCAGCTAATAATTTACAATCATACACTTCTAAGTAATTTAAATCAACTGGTCCTTCACATACCCATGGCGATCATGAATACTGTTGAAAGAGAGATTGTGCAGGAAAGCACATATTCTCTGTAGAGATGGGAAGAACTTCTGAGGAAAGAGGAAGGAGTGGAGGAGGAGCAGAGGGATTAAACATAAGACATGATGTGTGCACGTGTGTAAAAACTCTCACCTTATGTGATCACTGTGTGTCATAAGCATGAACTACTAAACATTACACAAAGAACAGAGTGAGTTCAGAGAACTGACAGAACACAGTATTGTTAGACAAGGTGTTGGCTGAGATCTTGGGTATCCTCTGCTCCTTATAACACTTTCGATACCAGCCTCATGACCTAATGTGTAAGGACAAAGCATATGGCCACAATCAGCAGGGTGCAATTCCTTCTTCCTATTCTACTCACTCTCTTCCACTGTGATGTTTCCAAACATCAATACATTTTGGTGATTAAAATAAACAAGATTATGTGATGAGTAGTTAAAATCATGGGTAAAATACATAACAGAACAACAAGCTGTAACATACAGTAGGATGTATGGGCATTCTTACTAGAAAGAACAATAAGGGAGAGATAAAGGCCAGAGAGGCAGTTGGGTAAGAGTTCTGGTACAAGGGACTGGCTTAATCACTTTCCTCCTCACTGGACAGAATACCCAATACCTTCAGCTAGAAGGAAGAGAGGTTCAATTTGGCTTGAGTTTTAGCTCATTTTCTGCTGCCTCCAAGGCAGGACAGCAGAGCATGGCAGGGGTGTGTGGAAGGAGAAAAAACCCTCCCTTCATGGTATCTGGGAATCAGAGAATCAAGGGAGGAGCCAGGAGAAAAGATACAAACTCCTGGGTCATGTCCACAGTGACCTGAGTCCTCCAACCAAACTGCCTCCTAATTGCAAGCAGGCTACACTTCCCTGTGCTCTGCACTCTTCCCAAGATCCTGTCTCTGACTATTGAGGCTTTCCAAGGGCATCTAGAGGAACTCTAACAGCCCCATGTGGACCCACTCTCTGAGCTAGTCTGGTGATTGAATATTCTGCTCAGAGCGAGCAGCGAGGAGAAAGCCTTTAAGGGAAAGACATGTGGGTTTCTAGGACAGCAGAAACAGGTGATTTATTTTGAAGTGTACGTCTTGGAGTCATTTCTGTGAGAAGAAATGAATGATATTTTGTGCTGAGCATGATGACAAGCCAGTGCCATGCCATGGTCGTAGGTATGTGTCTAGATGACATACTGGGTGCTTGGGTTCTGTGGAGAGCTGGGGAATAGGAGCATGGAATAGAGTAGTCAGCAGAGAGTAGGCATAGCTGGAGACCACTCTGGATCTGAGAAAACAAAGCCTTGTGTCCTGGAGGCCTGGCACATCAGCACAGTTGGCTTCCTATGAGGCATAAGGCAGTGTCTCATGAATCATTCTCTCCATTCCCCTTTGTGCAGTGACTGCTGCATGTAGGCTCTTAGCACATCTACTGATGAAACAAACCAAATATTAGACTTAGAAATATGTAATGGCCCAAGATAACAAGCTGTGGGCAGATGTTTTAAAAATCAGTCTTAAATGTATGTGCCCCTGTGTTCTTATAGAACATAAGAGAATGGGGAGGGATTTGTTTTCTCCCAGGTTTAAATTCTGAGGAAGAAAGGTACCAGCATTTCTTTCAGGGAAAAGTGAAAGTATTGCATTTCCAATAGCAAGTAATGAACACAATGAATGTTTTAAGTTTATATATTCCATGACAGTGTTGCTTTGACAGATTTTTATGATTGCATTTAGATTTTCTGCTCTATATATTTGAGATCAGAGCATTATAAAGATGGTTTTATGGCAATTACTACAACTATTTCTTTTTATATTGAGAATTGTTATTTCAGTGGTCATAGGAGATTGTAGATGCATTCACATTGTTGTATATCTGAGACTGGAAACACTGACGATCTGGAAATAAGTTAAAATGGAGAATCTGTTTCCAAGATCCCTAACAATTTTCTATTTTTGGGTTTGGAACTTTATTTAAGGATCAGAATTATATGAAACCTGACCCTCTTACTAACATTCCATCACAGAGAATAAAATTTCTGTATCTCCATGGTGTCTCTAACATTAGTGTCTTCTGCACATTGTCAAAATATATGTGAAGCTAAAAGAAACCTTCATAATATAGGACATGACATATGTAAGTGTAGCAAGTACACGTTGTGAATTTATTTTAGAAAATTTACAGGTATACACAGATTTAGAAAATATTATACACAATCAACCCAAGACAATAAGCTGAAGTTTTGTCTGAGCTTCAGGTAGTTGAGTCCCAGCAACTTCATAGGAGAGCTGTAGGTGTGAACTAACTGAACTTTCAGTGTTCAGCTCATAGTAGGTCCTCAATACAATTTAATCTCCATTGTCCATTCTAGATTTTAAACATAAGGCCCCAGCTCCCAAGAAATGCATTGTGTTTTGTACAGACACAGTCTTCATGAGGAACACACTGGAATTCTAAGAGGTTCACAGTGTGTCTCTTTACATTATAAGTTTACTAGATTTTCCAGTTTGTTATGAATTCTGTATACTCAAAAGCAGAAGAGGCTGGCTTATGATAGTAAAACTGCATCTCCAAAATATCTCCCTTACCTAGATCTAACAAAATCTACCCAGGTCATTAACATCATTCAGACTCACCTTCTGTGAACTGAGTTTGCATATTGAGAGGAGAAACCATTCTCTGCTTATGGTCCATTCGATGTCTTAAAATCTTTAAGTAGCAAGTGGTGCTCACATGGTGGCCAGGCAATGGAAGTAGATAATGTCACTTGTCAGCAGGCCCTGCATTAAATTAAAACTATTTCCTAACATGAGAAAGCTTTCTTTATCTGCCAAAATCACTGAAAAAATTACCAATTACAAGTTGTAACAGTGCCTCACATTTCCTGCCTCTGATCACTTAGGTCCAAATTGGAAAATAACTTTCTCCTCTTTTGTGAAATAGTTGGATACATATTTAGTTAAAACTTCTTCCTTCAGTATTTCCTTGTTCAAGTAAAAGCAGAGTAAGATGCTTCTAACTCAATGCCCTCAGGTTCTACTGATGGGAAGTAGGAGGACCGATTGCTATATTAGATGCAGAATGTTATATCATCAGCCTGTCAATAGCCCCCTTTTTGTTCTAATTGATCCCCAGTGTCCAATTCCACAGGGACCAAACCTCACCACTGGACTGTGATATTTTGGAGATAAGCCAGTTCAGAACTTAGAGCCACTAGCCAATGTAATCAACTCTTCTGCATTCAATAACTACCCAGAATTAGACTAAAGAGGAATGACTTTGATTATTGCAGAAAAAGATTGAAGGATTAGAGAGATGATAGATGTTGTTTATTGAAATCTCCACAGTTTGTAACTGATCTAAGTATTAAAGAGTCTGGGAAACACTTCAGCTAAATACAGGAGGATCTAGTAAGAAAGTTTCCTCTGTCCTAGTAAGTTTCTAGAGAAATTCATTGAGAGCTAAATTTAATTAGACTTTGACAAAATACTTTCTTCTATTTGTGGAGGGGTATTCACTTAACTTATGAAAATGTTATTCTAATCAACAATACTATTGGGTTGAAGAGTTTAGATTTTTGGATAAAATGAGTAGTTAGACTTAAAAAGAAGTGTCTAACTCATTAAAATCAGCACTAAGAATCAGATTTGGTAAATTAGTGAAAATAGTTTGTGCCCAACTCTATACAACTGAACTAATAGGCCAGATGATGTAGGAGCAAATTGGGAGAAAGTGTGCCAAAGTTTTGTGTATTCTCTTTTGCAGGAGCAATAATGAGTATATCTTGGGATCAATGTCTGTCCCATTAAGTCCAAATATTGGACAACCAGAGACTTATATCTTGAAGTTATTTTTCATATTTATTTCGGTATTGTGTTATGAATCACTTTTACATCACTGAGAAATATCCAACACTCAAAATTTAAAAGAGGAGAGGCTTATTTGGCTCTAAATTTCCAATGAACTCAGTCTTCAGTCAGCTGCATCTAAGGCAGAAATGCATGTTTCAAGGGGATGGCAGAGGAAAGCTGCTCAAATGATGGCAGTCAGGAAGCAGGAAGTGAGAAGGGAGGAGCTCTAAGTGAATCCAACCTTCCAGGTCCTTGCCCCAGTGACCACATCCACCCAGGACCCACATCATGAGGCCACATTCACCCATGAACACATCGGTGAATTAATCATCTGATGCATACTGTTCCTCCATAAACCAATTGCCTTTCAAAGACCCCTCCCCAGCTCCTCTGACTGTGAGACTTCTGGGGAACATTTTATCTAAACTAGGCAGTTGTGATATTTTATCATGGGATGAGAGGACAAAATACAATCTAAAAACAGTAAAAATGCCTGTAATGGAAACATAATAAAGTAAACACTTGACAAATGAGGTCTTTTTTATTAGTTGTATAATTTTATTTTTTGAAGCAAAATTTTTTTCTTAAATTCTTTTTATTGGTACATTTTAGGTATACAATATATTTACATTTCTCATTGGGAACTTGTACCTTTATATGATGCATCTTGGTTCTTATTTTTTCCCCATTCCTAGCCCTCCCTTCATCCCCTCCACCCTTCCCTATTTACAAAGACTTTATTTCCATTTTTTCCATTGTTCAGCATTTTTCCTTTCCCTTCTTCCCTTTGCCCTGACCCTCCCATTACCCCTACCACTTTGGACCTTTTCTTCTTATTTTGCAATATCAACTGGTCTTTCTAAATATTGGTACATGTTAGGTATACAATATAATGACATACTTCATTGGAAATATGCAACTTTACATAATCTCTCTTGGTTCTTATTTTTCACCCTTGCCCAGACCTCCCTTCAATGCCTCCATCCCTCCCTATTTACAAAGATTTTATTCCTACTTTTCCATTTTCTCATATTAATTACATTCCCTTCTTTCCATTCCCCTAGCCATCCCACTTCCTTCCCTTTTGCCAATTTTATTCTTATTTCGCATTACTTATTATAGGTTTTAGTCCTTATTTACACTTTCAGTTGCTCACACCAGAGAAGCTATTTGGTATTTATACATGTGTGTCCTATTTATTTCACTTAAGAGTATTGTCTTGGGGCCAGGGATTTAGCTCAGTGGTTCTGGCGCCTGCCTCGCAAGCCCAAGGTCCAGAGTTTGATACACTGTACCCACCCCCCGAAAAGAGTATAACCTCAATGTGCATCCATTTAGCAAAAATGTCTCTAATTTCTCATTTTTAGGTCTGAGTAGTACTCCATTTTATTTAAAAAAAACACATTTTCTTTATCAAGTCTCCAGTTGATGGCCATTTAGGCTGTTTCCAAGTTTTAGTTATCATTGCAAACTGTGTTGCTATGAACATGGGTGCACATGTATCACTGTGGTATGATTCTTTTAATTCTTTGGGGAGGATAACCAATAGGGGAATAAGTAGGTCAAATGGGACTTCCAGTCCTAGTTCTTTCAGGTATCTCCATACTGCTTTCCACAGTGGTTGCACCAGTCTACACGCCTACCAGGAGTGGAGCAGGGTGCGTCTTTCCCTACAGCCCTGCCAGCATTTGATATTGGTTGATTTCATGATAGCAGCCATTCATTCTGGAATGAGGTAGAATCTCAGCATTGTTTTCATTTGCATCTCTCGAATGACCAGTGATGTTGAACATTTTTTCATGTATTTATTTGCTATTTCTACTTCTTTGTCTGAGAAATGTCTGTTCATTTCAGATGCCCATTTTTGGATTGGGTCTTTAAATTTAGGAGATCTGATCGTTTTAAGTTCTTTATAGATTCGAGATAGTAGACCTTTGTCTGAGGAAGAGCAGGTGAAGATTTTTTCCCACATTGTGGATTGTCTCTTCACACTGCTGGTGGTTTCTCTTGCTGTGCAGAAACCTTTTAATAAGAAGAGATCCCACATGATGGTTGTGCTAGTTCATGGACAACTGAGGTTTTGTTCATAAAATCTTTTCCTACACCAATGTCTTCAAGAGTTCTACCTAACTTCTGTTCCAGCCGGTTCAGTATTTCTATTTTAGTATTTAGATCTTTAATCCATTTTAATTTTAATTTAGTGCATGGCAAGAGATACAGGTCTAGTTTTAATCTTTGGCAAGTGGAAACCCAATTTTTCCTGCACCATTTATTAAAGAGGCTATCTTTCCCCCAGTGAGGGTGTTTGGCTCCTTTATCGAAGATGAGATGGCTGAGTGTGTCTGGTGTTGATTCTGCATCTTCTAGCCTGTTCCACTGGTCCTCAGGTCTGTTTCTTTGCCAGTACCATGCTATTTTTATCACAGTAGCTTTGTGGTATAGTTGGAAGTTAGGGATTCTGATACCCCCTGCCATGTCTCTGTTACCTAGAATTGCTTTTGCTATTCTGGGTCTCTTCTTGTTCCAAATGAATTTTTGGATTGTTTTCTCAAGGTCCATAAAGTATGATGCTAGGATTTCAATTGGAATTGCATTGAATCTATATAGCAGTTTTGGAAGTATGGCCATTTTCACTATGCTAATCCTTCCTAACCAGGAGCAGTGGATCTCTGTCCATTTTCTGATGTCATCTTCAATCTCTCTTTTCAGAGTGCTATAGTTTTCAGAGAAGAGGTCTTTTATTTCTTTTGTTAGGTTGATTCCTAGGTTTTTCAGTTTTATTGATGCTATTGTGACAGGAATTATTTGCCCTATTTCTCTCTCAGTGATTTTGTTATTAATGTAGAGGAAAGCTATTTTTGTATATTGACCTTGTAACCAGCTACTTTACTGAAGTTGGTTAAGTCTAGAAGACGTGGTGGAGTTTTTTGGATCTTCTATATACACTAGCATGTCATCTGAAAATAATGACAATTTGACTTCATTTCCTATATTTATTATTTTTATTTCTTTCTCTTTTCTAATTGCTGTAGCTAATGTTTCCAAAACTATATTGAACAAGAGTAGTGATAGTGGACATCCTTGTCTTGTTCCTGAGTTTAGTGTGAAGGATTTCAGTTTTTGACCATTTAGTATGATACTGTCTGCTGGTTTTTCATAGATGGCTTTTATCAGTTTGAGGTAGAGACCATGTATTCCAATTTAGGATTTTTAATCATAAATGCATGTTGGATTTTGTCAAATGCTTTTTTTGCATTTATGGAGATAATCATATGATTTTTGTTCTTGGCACTATTGATATTGTGTATTACATTGATTGATTTGCATATATTGAACCATCCCTGCATCCCTGGGATGAATCCCACTTGATCAGGGTGTATGATCTTCTTGATGATCGTCTGCATTCTATTTGCCAATATCTTATTAAGGATTTTTGCATCTATGTTCATTAGTGAGACTGGCCTAAAGTCCTCCTTTTCACTTGGGTCTTTTTCTGTTTTGGGCATCAAGATGATGCTTGCTTCCAGGAATGAATTTGGGAGTATTGCTTCACTTTCAATTTCATTGTTGTGTTTAAACAGTAATGACAGTAGTTTCTCTCTAAATGTCTTACAGAATTCAGCAGTGAAGCCATCAGGGCCCAGTCTTTTCTTACGTGATAATTTTTGTATTACATTTTCAATTTCATTGGCTAATATTGGGTTTTTTAGAATTTTTAAGTCATCTTTGTTCAACTTTGGTAATTCGTATGTATCCAGGAATCTGTCCATTTCTTCTGTGTTTTCCATCTTATTGGCATATAGGTTCTGGAAGTAGGTATTTATCATCCTCTGGACTTCTGCTAGGTCTTTTGTAATTTCACCCTTTGCATTCCAAATTGCATGGATTTGGGCCTTTTCTTTCCTTTTTCTGATAACATTGGCTAAGGTTTTGTCAATTTTGTTGACTCTTTCTAAGAAACAACTTTTGGCTTCATTGATTATTTGTATCATTCTCTTAGTCTCCATTGCATTGATATCCTCTCTGATCTTTATAATTTCCTCCCTTGTATGAGGTTTTGCTTTGTCCAGCTCTTCTTCTTCTTCAAGCTTGAGGTTCACCATCAGGTTATTTAGTTGGGCTCATTCAGTTTTCCTAATATGAGTATTCACTGCTATGTATTTCCCTTGTACAAGTGCTTTCATTGTGTCCCATAGATTCCGATATGTTGTATTGTCATTGTCATTTAATTGAAGGAATTGTCTGATTTCTTCTTTAATTTCCTCTGTGAACCATTGGTTATTCAGAAGTGTGTTGTTCAGTTTCCATGTGTTTTTGAAATTTTTCCAGTTTCTTTTCTTATGGATCTCCAATTTCATTGCACTGTGGTCTGATAATATACAGGGGATATCTTCAATTCCTTTGCACTTACTTAAACATGTTCTATGTGTGAGTATGTGGCCTATTTTGGCGAATGACCCATATGCAGCTGAAAAGTATGTGTATTCTAATTTTGTGGGGTGGAAGACTCTGTAAACATCTGTTAATTTCATTTTTTCAAGAGTTCTATGGAGTTCTAGTATTTCATTACTTATTTTTTGTCTACTTGACCTTTCTCTTTGTGACAGTGGGATGTTGAGGTCTCCCACTACAATTGTATTAGTGCATATATGACTTTTCATGTCAGATAGTATTTGTTTTATATAGTTGGGTGCACTAGTGATTGGTGCATAGATATTGTCATTTCTTCCTGTTGAGTTGTTCCCTTTACAAGGATGTAGTGTCCTTTGTCTCTCTTAATCAGTGTTGGTTTGAAATCTACTTGATCTGCAAAGAGGATAGCTACTCCTGCTGTTTTTCGGGTTCCCGATGCATTTAGTACTGTTTTCCACCCTTTAACTTTCAGTCTATGAGTTTCTTTTTGAATTAAGTGTGTTTCTTGTATATAGCATATTGTTTGACTTTGCTTCTTGACCCATTCTGCCAGTCTATTTCTTTTGATTGGTGAATTGAGACCATTAACATTGATACCTGAAATGTATTGACTTGTGATTGCCATGACTTTTTCTTTTTGTTGGGTTCTCTACATTTAATTTCTTCTCATACTAGATGGGTTCATTCTGCTTTGCTTCCTGGGGTTGTGATCCTCAATGTCTGTTCCTAGTGTATTGTGTAAAACTTTTTGGAGTGCTGGTTTTGTATCTATGAAGTTCCTAAGGTGCTCTTTGTCATGAAAGAATCTTATTTGTCCATCAGTTTTGAAAGATATTTTTGCAGGGTACATCAATCTGGGTTGGAGGCTGTTTTCTTTTCAAACTTGGAATATGTCACTCCAAGTTCTTCTTGCCTTGGTGGTATGTGTTGAGAAGTCTGTTGTGATTCTGATGGGCTTTCCTTTGTATGTGATTTGTTTCTTTTCTCTAACTGCTTGTAGAACTTTGTTCTTCTGTTGAGTTTCTGGAACCTAAACAATTATATGCCTATGTGTGGATTTTTTTGATCAAGGCTATTTGGAGTCCTATATGCCTCACTTATCTGTATGTCAAGCTCTTTTCCCCTCCTTGGGAAGTTTTCTGCCATTACTTCTGTGAACAGTTTTTTATGATGTCTGCACGCTCCTGTTTCTTCTTTGACTCCATTCAGTCTTATGTTATTCTTCTTTGCATCATCTAGCACCTGGATTGATTTCTCGTGTTCCCTTACAATTTTGAAGCAATTTTTCTTTTGCTGCTCATAAATTGCAATCTTATCTTCTATATCTGAAGTTCTGTCCTCACATTGGCTCATTCTGCTGTGTAGACTTTCAATGGAGTTTTTCATGTCCTGGAAATCTATTTGCATCTGTTTTATGGATTCCATTTTTTTCCTATGTTGGGATTCTATCATGTTCCTCAGCTCCTCTCTAGATTTATTAATCATATCTTGTACTAAGAGCACAATCTCTACTGTTATCTGAGAAATTATTTCCGATTTCATTTTTTCCAGATCCCCCTTTGTTGCCAGTTCAGTGGGTCCAGGTGGTTGAGTATCAGAGTTCCATCTCATTTCCCTTTGGGGTTGCTGTAGGTGATCTTGAAATCTGATTTTGAGACTTATTTACATGTCCTCTCATTTTGACCTGGGGGTGAGTGGTGCTGTAGGCACCCACGTGACTCACCTCCTCTGAGCTGAGAGAGGTGGAATGGGGGCTGGGAGCAGAGGGATGGATGGTGGCCCAGAAGGCCCTTCCTCTGGGCTGGGAGTAGAAGCAAAACATTTATTGGTGCATTTCAGATATACACAATGATAACATTCATCATAGGGATTTGTACCTGTACATGATATATTTTGCTTCTACTTTTTTTCCCATTCCTCAGATTTTATAACATTTGGTATCAGAAATGAGTAAGTTATAAAGAAAAGTGGATACTTTTATTGTTTGTATTTTTAATGTAACAATTACATATATTTATTGTACAGAATGTAATTTATTGTAACATTTACACACATGTTGTTCTTTATTCACATACCCACACTATTACTCTCTCTTACGCTTTCTTCCCCTACTCCTTTACCTCCATGTGATTCAGAAATCTTTGAAAGTTGTACTTGGGAAAAGTTTTAAATGGTTTAGAGATGCTAGGTATTAGAGGCTCAGAAAGCTGTAAGTAGAGATTGATGGGAGATGCTGGTGTGAGCTCATAAGACTAGAATTCTAGTAGTAATGCATAAATTAAAGGCTATGATCATGGTTGTGAATGGAGACTCTATTGGAGGTTGGACTAAAGGTCAAAAGTGCTACATTTTGCCAAAGAACATGCTTACATTTTCCCATGTCCCAATACTTTATGTGAGTCTGAAAATAAAGGTGGTTGAGTAAATGATTTCATAGAGAAAATTTCAAGGCAACCCACTGATCAGACTATTGGATGGGTACTGTTGGCTTCTTTCAGCCATTTTTACAATGAGAATAAGGAGAAAAAGAAAGCAAAAGTTGGTTACACATCCCTGGAATTCCAGCATTCTGGGAAGCTGAGGAAAGAGAATTACAAATTCCATCCCCACCTGGGCAACTTAGCAACACATTGTCTTAAAAGTAAAATAACTAAATAAATAAAAGGGCTGCAGATGTAGCTGAATGTCGAGGTCTTGGATTCAGTCAACAGCAGTAACAATAATAATAATAATAATAATAATAACAACAACAACAACAAAAACAAAAACAAGTTAAAGAATTAACAATTTTGCCACTCGGACAGAAAAGTACTGCCACACTTGGAGTCCAAATTGTATAATTTATCAAAAGATCAATATGACTGAAAATAGTACAGACACTTGGCATTAGGAAAATACAAAAGTATAAAATGTGGAAAAGAAGCCTTGAAGGGATGTCTTAAAGTCACAAAACCCCACCAAATGTAGCCTTCAGAGGTTGCTTTGTGCTTCAGAGGAGAATCTGGAATTGGAATGTTTAGCAATGCTGGAGATACCATAACTTTGGTGATTCTTAGAGATAGGCTATATGCACTTTGCTTAATGGCCTGGGCCTGGGCCTGCTGGGGCCCTTGTGTGTGATTGGCATGGCTTGGATTCCAAAGCCTTCCAAAGATTTCATGAGTTCTTATGAAGGGCTTATGGAAGGTGATTGGATAAGGGAATGCCATCCTTGCCAGGGTATTGATCCATTGATGTGGTAATAACTAAATGCCCTGTTAGACAGTGGGGCTGGGCTGAAGGAGTGGGGTGTGGAGGTGAGGCCCACAGCTGTGAATTCTTGTCCCTGGTTCTGCTTCTCTTTCATTGATCCCTGGCGCTCATGCATTGTGCAGTTTCCTCCACCGTGCTCTTCCACCACACCATCTTTGTTCCATACAAGTCAAATATGTAGGGCTTCAAATTTTGAAACCATGAGGCAAAATAAACACACACACACACACACACACACACACATGTATATATATATATATATAGAGAGAGAGAGAGAGAGAGAGGTGTTTGACGAGCTCATTTTTCTATTTTTGACTGAGTGGTTCACTCTTTTCTGTTAAGTTTTTGAGTTCTTTCTGTATTTTCATTCATCTTTTGTCAGATGACTAACTAGTGAAAGTTTCTGTTGTTCTATAGGGGACCTCTTCACTCCATTAACTATTTCCTCTGCTCTGCTGTAGTTTTCTAATTTGATATATTCACATTGGCCAATTCTTTCTATTATTTTGTGAGCTCTTGGAGATCTGTGCAGGAAACCATTGCTTATACCAATATCTTGAAATATTTTCCTTTACTCATTTCAAAATGTCAGGTCTTCAGTTGATAACTATGATTCACTTTCTCTAAATTTTTGTACAAGTTCCAGTGATGAAACTAATTTCAATCTTGTGCAGGCAGAGGTCTGATTTTACCAGCACCACTTGGAGAAAAGACTCTCTTTTCTGTAATGTAGGTTTAAGCTTCTTTGTGGAGAAACTGAGGGCTACAGATGTGTAGGGTTATTCTTGTCCTCCCTTCTATTCTCCTGGCCTAAATATCTATTCATATTCAAACATCATGTTGTTTTTATTACACTAGTCCTAAAGGATAATTTAAATCCTTTGGCTCTTCTCACTAACTTGTGCTTCTACATGAATTTTGGGATAACTTTTCTACTGTTTTGAACAATTTTTTTGGTATTTTGTTGAACATTACATTGAATCTGTACAGCATGTGTACAGGGCAAGTAACAGCATTCTCAAAAGTTAAATTTATACACAAGGCTCTGAAGTCTTAGAATAAAACCAAATTACAAGAGCACAGTGATAAATTTATGCCAATATTATGGAATTATTCTGTGTCAATACAAGTATGAATATTATTACATCAAGAGTAATAAACTTATAAACATGTATTGCATGTAGAACATTATAATATATTAATATTTTTGTAAAATTTGCATTACCTATATTTCATGATAAATATATTAATAATTACTATAGTACTATGCACCAATTAACTTATTTATGTTAACAATAGTTTTTTTTTTTTAGTACCTGGACTCGAACACAGCACCTTGCACTTGAAAGGCAGGCAGCAGAATGACAGAGCTAAATCCTAGGCCCTGTTAACAGTAGTTTTCAATGTGTCACTAAAGATATTAAGTCACACAGGTGCATCCTACCATGTTTCTAACAGACATTATCCTTCAATAGTGTTCAGCTAAGCAAAAAAAAAGAGAAGTAAAGAAGACAAGTAGAGCCTGCAGAATCATTTCTTCTTGAAAGAAAATATATCAAACAGTCTCACCAGGGTCCCCAGCACCTTCTTGTTCCTCAGGCTGTAGATAAAGGGGTTCAGCATAGGGGTGAGGATGGTGTAGAAGATGGCCAGGATCTTGTCTTCTGCTGGGGAGTAGAGAATCCTGGGCCAGAGATAAGTGTAGACAAAAGGAGCATAGTAAAAGGTCACCACCATTAAATGTGTGGAGCATGTGGTGAAGGCCTTTTTCTTTCCCTCTTTGGAGCACATGTGGAAGACAGCAAAAAGGATCCATCCATAGGAAGCAGTGATGCCAAAGAAAGGGAGGAGGAGGAACAGACTGGTGCTCACTAAAACCATGTACTCATCCCAGGTGTCCACACAGGCCAGGGGCAACATGGCTGGGACATCACAGAAGAAGAGATTTATGGCCTGGGATCTGCAGTAGGGAAGATGAAAGGGATAGACTGTGTGTGCCAGAGAGTTGATGGAGCCCAGTATCCAAGATGCTGCAGTCATCTTTCCACACATCCTTTTGCTCATGCAGATGGGGTAATGGAGGGGGTGGCAGATGGCCACAAATAAGTCATAAGCCATAGAGGCCAGGAGTAGCTCTTCTGAGCATCTCTTGATCAGGAAGAAGAAACTCTGCCTATCACACCCCAGCAAGGAGATGCTCTTCTGGCTAGAAAAGAAGCTGAAGGCCACGTTGAGGACAGTGGTAGAGATGTACATTAGATCCATGAGAGAAAGCTGGCTAAGAGAAGGTACATGGGTATGTGCAGCCAGACATCTGCACATATGAGGTGAATCATGGCCAAATTACCCACAAAAGCAAGGCAAAATACGAAGATGATAAGCAACAAGAGAAGTAGGCCAGTGGGAGTACAAGGAAGCAGACCTAACAAAATAAAATCATTTGAAGTTTGGTTCCATTTATCCATGAAAATATTCTTCATTAAATTGTTTGAAAGAAAAATAAAAATACAACCACTAAGTATATTTATGAAATGAAACAGAAGAATAGAATTAAAAAAGAATGTATTTTACTAATGTTTGAGTAGAATGAATTGATTTTCCTCCAACCCTATGGCATTTGTTAATTTGAACTTAGTATCTGAATTGAAGGTTTGTTTTCTGATTGTTTCTCTTAACCATCAGAAATATATATATGTGTGTGTGTATATATATATATATAATATATATATATATATATATATATATATATATATAATAAAGCCTAGAACCATGGGCAGTAATCATCACTTATGGACCTTCCTTCCTTCCTGGATGACTCTTGGCTAACCCAATACTCAGGATCACTACTAAGTCACAGAAATTGAGGAATGGGAATCCCTCATCGAGTCAATTCAGCACAGCATTTCTACAATAGCAACTCACGTGTGTAACTCAGAATCTTTCGGTGTACAGAAATTCTGAGGTGTCAGTATCTTGTTCCCCTTTACTTTTAAAAATTCATTTTGTTTCCCATTCTCATTATGAAAGCTTGATAAATTTTGATACCCTCTTAGATTTTCTACTTATCACATTCTTTATAGACTTTCTTCTGACCTTCGTGAAATGTGTGAAATGTGTCCACCAACAAATTCTGTCCTTGATCTGTCAATGTATTGTATATCCTATAAGATCAGCCATACTCTTAGCATATTATTTCAATATGCTGTCATTCCTAATGATGTTTCTATTTTTGAAGCCCAAAAAATCTCAAATTTATTGGCATATATTTTCATGCACATTTTCCTTTTTTTCCTGTAAGAAATTTATACCTGATGAGGGTGATACATTTCATACCATGTATTTTTCTTCATTTTTTCACAGCTCCAAACTATGTCCACTATAATGGTGGAAATATGACATGCACATGAGGATTAAATAAAACACAGACCCATTTATCCTTATCTGTTTATATAGGAATCTCAGAGACCCATAACATGTGTGTGCTATTCTTTCCATGACTTTATTTGTTGTCATCCTTCCACAGCACAGATTCTGCCAATTTTGGCCTAAATAGCTTCTTTTCCCATGTATTAAGAGTACTATTCATTCATGGAAAGAAACATTTTCTGAATTACAGTTGGGGCTGGAACCAGATTGGAGCCTGTGTGGTGGCTTAAGTTTCTAGTATTTATAGCTATTGCAGAGTGAATGCATTCCATTCCACTTGTGTGATTGCTATGCTTCTGCAAAGATCATACCTGATTCCATCTCTGACCTGGTCTCTACCTGTGGACATGGGAGCACTGTTCCTGTCCTGCTCAGCACACATCTGCACATGTGGAGGCAGGAATCAGGCACAAGACAAATCTGCTGAACTAGAAAGGGAAGGGTGGGCAGTAGCACAATCTTGATGCATAATTCTCCTACTCAGATCTAATTAGTTAAACTGAACCAAAATAATCATTAATAATTTAGAGTAAAGTAAAAAAAGAGAAAAAATGAATACATTTCTCTTCCTGAATAATTTTTCTCCTTTCTATGCCCCAGGTTTTCTTGAGAACTTTTGTCTGTAACAAAATTCCTGGTAGCCTCTCTTTCCCCTGCTCCCATCTCAACACTGGTGATCCTTTTAGTCACTCCCCATGCATGCATCAGCCCTTGCTTCCTGGGTTTGACTTCTCCTCTGGTCCTACCTCAGTCTAAGGTTTCATGCTAACTACATATGCGCTCTGCTCTCCAGAGGAAAAACTGATGCCACCCACATACTGCCCAAGATATTGATTTAGAGAGGAATGGGGAAATAATGATTTTTTGTATTAAATTATTTTATTGTTACATTATAGGTATACAACACAATTACATTTCTCATTGGGAATTGTACCTTTACATAATGCATCTTGGTTCTTATTTTTTTCCCCATTCCTATCCCTCCCTTCATGCCCTCCACCATTCCCTATTTACAAAGACATTATTTCCATTTTTCCCATTTCTCATCATTTTTCCTTTCCCTTCTTTCCTTTCCCCTGCCCCTCCCACTACCCCTACCCCTTTGGACCTTTTTTTCCTATTTTACATTACCAATTATTCATTCTAATCATTGGTACATTTTAGGGAAATAATGATTTTTCAACAGGACAAAAAGGGCAATAATACTTTGTTCCAATTACATATTTGTAGTAATGTGAATCAGCTGTTACTTCATATACCCTTGCTAATGATGCACCTATGTATGAAAGAAAGCTCCACAGGAAAATGGAGATACATCTTTATTGCTGTTTAACACAAGGAGCACCACCACTGAAAAGCATGTGATCAGAGAGCTGACAGGCACATGATGCCATGGGACTTCTAAGCTAGCTGAGGTCATAGGCATCCTCTGCTTCCTACCACATTTTGGAAATAAAACTCATGACCTGTTTCATAAAGATATAGGAGCACCATCATCATGACAAATTTATCACTTCAAATTGTACTCAGTGTTTGTCTCATTGTAGCTCTACTAGATATTAACACACTGTATAACTAATGCATGAGTGTGTATGATGGGCTGGTAAATGTAATGGGTAACTGAGAAGATACAACAAAATGTTCACATGTACAGTGTGATGTTTTGTGGTCATTAGGACCACAAAGGAGACTGGGGATAGGGGCAGGGAAATGTTGGAAGAAGTCTCCCTAATGGTCATTGTGTAGCAATGCTTCTGAGTCTGAGTTGCCTACTCAGGGAGAACAGCAAGAGGGAAATCATGGAGCAGCTTTTCTGGGCACGAGGACAACAGCGATGAGATGAGGAGAGTGTGTTTATAAAGCACAAGGCAGAAGTGCTTTTGTGTGGGAGGAAGTAAGGCCTTGGAACTTGACCCAGGTGTGATGAGAAGCCAATGGTGTGCCATGGTCCCGGGCCTGTTTCCAGACCTCACACAGGATGCTCATCTGAGCAGGCAGAACTGGCGAGGGGTACATGGAGAGCAGTACTCAGCAGACAGAAAGAGCAGCTGGAGATCACTCAGGATTAAAAGGAAAAAATGGCCATGCATCCCAGGCCCCTAACCCCAAGGTCTGTGCACATCAGCATAGCCAGCTTCCTATGAGGCAAGGGCAGTGTCCCATGATCATTCTGTCTGTTCTCCCTTGCACAGTGACTCCTGCATGGGAAGCTCACAACAAATCTACTGATGAAGAAAGTCAAATGTTAGCCTTAGGAAAACTTAGCCTGATGGTTTAAACTAACAAGCCATGACAGCACAGGTTCAGAAATCAAACTTTAGCATAATTGCCCTGAAATTGAGGATTTAGGATTGGGGAGATTTCTATATTTCCTTCTTTGATATCAATTTAAATTCAAACAATAAAATGTTCCAGCAGTTCTTGCTGGAGTTGCATTTGTGATAACAAACATGAACATGGACTGTTTTGAGTTAATGAACTCTATGGGATGCTCATCTTGTAGAAAGACAAATGTTTCCATTTACATTTTCTGTAGCATAGGTTAGAACTTAGAATATCAAAAAGATGGACTGAGAGCAGTAACTACAGCTACTTCATTCCCTATACTGAGAAGAGTCATTCTGTCAGGCAATGCAAGATAATGCATAACTGACTGCAAGATCCTATACATCTGGGATATTGCAGGGAGAGCAAAGAGTCTGATTCCACTGATGCCCAGCAGCTTTCTTCTCTAGGCATGGGAGCTTGTTTAATGCAGCAGAAATATACAAAGCATAACTCTCTTGGTTACATTATAACTTGGAGAATATTGCTTCCATGGTGAAAATCAGTTTAAGATCGATGTCTCTTTTGATTCTCATAAAAGACATTGTTAAAACACATAGAGTATAAAAATAACACTCCTTTGAAAGTTGAATACACCTAAGTGTAGCATGTACAGGGCACTGAATTTAATTTGCACAAGTTACTATTTGTCCATACACACCTTTAAAAGTATTAGAGATAATGATCCCATGGGCAATAAGCAATAGTTGAGCTTCATCTATCTCAATCCCAACAACACCAAAGGACAGCACAGCAGATCCTCAGTAAGGTCAATTGCCTTTGTCCAATCATATTTATAGTTTAGAAATCATCAGACCCCAGGGAGATCCACTATCTTCACAACAGAAAAAAACTCTCCAGAACAGCACACTGCAGCCCTCTAAAAGTTTCATGCTAATTCGTGGCACAGTTTAAGTTCATGCTTAGTATTCTGAATTTGTTGTGAGACTCATAGTTCTCTGTGCTATAGAAAGGGCTCCCTTAAGGTAGGAAAACCACATCTCCAAAATATCCCCCGTAGTTAAAGCTGACCCAGCACCCCTCAGGTCAGTAATGGCATTTGGAGTCACCTTGTGTGAATTCAGTTTGTTTTTTGAGAGAAGTATGATCACCACTCCCTGCTGAGAGTCTGTGGAAGTTCTGTAAAATTTTCAGATACAAAACTGCCCATGTAGGCTGTGCGACAATATCGTGTCACTTGTCAGCCTAACCTGTACCAAAATTCAACTCCTCTGCTGACAGGAGAAGCCATTCTTCACCTCCCCACTTACTAGAAAGAAGTTTTCAGGTGTAAACTGTGAGATGCATTCCCCTCTGCTCCTGTAATAGCTCTCTTCACATTGAAGCCAGAAAACAACTTCAGTTTCTCTTGTGATATATTGCACATATTTTCTTAACTGAAGGACCTTTCACTATTATCTGGTTTGAGGGAAAACTGAGTATGACATTTCCCACTTCACTTCCTGAGAGAAAACAGAAGGACAAGTTGGTGTGTTTTATATGTTCAACCTCATATCACCAAGCCTGAGATATCCCTCTCTTTTTTACAAATTGATCCCCATTGCGCATGTCCAAAGGGACAGCATCTTGGTCCTTTCACTTAACTTTGCTAATTTGGAGATAACTCAATTCTAGATTTAGAGCAAATCTACCAAATCAATCAAATTAATTCTAGTACATTCTTCTGCATTTACCTGTCAACCAGAATTAGGCTAAATGGGGATGCTTTTGATTTTACAGAGTAAGATTTTATAAGTAATGTGAGGTAATTTTTTGAAATGCCCTCAATTTGTAAATTAAAAGCCTAATAATTAATGAAATTCTGTGGTTGCTTATACATGTTCTGCTGGTTAGAGAATAATTAGTACAAGGACCATTTCTTCTCTACTGTTATGAAAGTTTCAAGGAAAATTAATAGTGATTGTGGCTAAAATACATTATGCACCAACAACACTTCCTTCTGTTTCTCAAGGGCTTACATGACCTTTCCCAAATTAATCCAGTCAACAATTCTACTGCAGGGAAAACTTTACTCAAATGAGTTGATCAGTGAGAAGAATCTAGCAGACCAGATGCACCTTGAGGTGCCCCCCAGTTGTTGGAATTTATTGAGATATTAGTCAGTTGCTAGGTTTTTAAAAATGGGAAAATTTGAGGGAGATTCTAGGAATTATGTAGGAGCAGGTATGCCAAATGTTTACAACATGTCTGTTGGAGACACTAAATTTATAAACATTAAGAACTCTAATGATGCCATTTGATGCAGACTGGTAAAGCCATTTTGGATACTTATCTGAAACCTGTGGTCTTTTGTCACAGGAAGAAATGACAGAATATTAAGTGATGAGATTTTATTCAAGGACTATGAATTACACTTCCTACACCCATAGCATATGTCACCAGCAGGGTGCATATTGTAATTACTGTAATTTGGAAAACCTGACTGCAGAGCAGTGCTTCTACCCCAGGATCACATGTCCCAAGGCCTGTGTTCTTCCATCACCAATGTAGGAAATGAAAGCTGAATTGAAGAGCTTCAAATGCATAATTAATCAAGAAGAAATAATTAGATGAAAGAAGTAAACTAAATTGAAAATAAACAGAATTGAAGAAAAAGTGGATGCCTAAGGAAATGTATGGTTTTCAAAAGAGAGATAAGTTTAAGCTGGGTGTGTTACACAGGAGTCCCTTTACTTATAAGTAGATAATTATCAGAGACTTAATAGTGAACTTTAAAGGGAACCCAGGCCATTCAGAGTGCACCAGCTTTCCTCTTGTATGAGAAATCCAAAGTTAAATAAAGAGCAAAATAAAAGACAGATAATAGGAAACAAGGAAATGCAGGTCTCTTGGAAATGAGGAGGAAACCAAATGAAGGGGAGAAAGGAGGAGGGTGACAGGGAGAGTGGTGAAAGGGAAATAAAAAACATTAAGGTGTGTAATGTACATGTAACAACAGGCCAGCATTGATTTAGTCATTCCTCCAAACATGTAATCAAAAGTAAAAGCATACTCATTCAAATATACTAGTTTTTATGTAGAGGTAAAAATAATAAAAAGCATAACAAGGCCACTGTAGTTGTATAACAAAGGAATCCTTATGGACAAGACTCAGTTCCTCTTGCCATCTTCTGTAGCACAGAATCCAGGAAAACTCATCAGTGATGTGCTGAGGCTGCTTGGGTTCGATGATCTTGCTGAAACAATGACATGACAACACTGCTCTCTCTGCCCTAGGTTGAACGAGCTTTGTCTCCATCTCAGTGAGTAATCAGAATGGTTACTATACAGTGACATGTCAGAAACTTCTACCAAGGAATTCACAGAACACTCAGCCGAGGGACCACATGCCCTGTTGTTGTCATTACTTTTTAAGAAACATTATTTTTTCCAAATTTGATACTCAATGACTTCAAGCATAATTTGTTGTTGTTGTATTGGTACCAGGGATAGAACTCGGGACCTTATGTTTGTGAGGCAGGCGACAGAACCACTGAGCTAAATCCCTGGCCCTCAAGCATAAGTTTTATTCCACACTAAACACTGCCCATTATATGGAGATATATTTAAATGTAAATTCATTTCTCATGTATGATAGTTTTAACACTATATGACATTGTTATAGCTGCATTTGCTCACATGAGGACAGATCACGTAACAGCACTGGCATCATGATGAGTGCGGAGAATTTCTGTGCCTCACAGAATGCTCTCTCCTCCCTAAGGATAGCAGCAATGTGAAGAGACCAGCAAACCAGTTGTTGTTTGGGGAGGTATTTCAGGGTAATAAGGTGGATGTCATTTTCTACAGACTAGTATTAGTATCAAACTTATATCAGCCAATCCAGGTGTGATTTTTTGCACAAAATTTCTACACTAGTTGAAAGACATCTGTCTTGCATTGAAGTCATTTTACATGATTATATCCTCTGGAATATTTTAATCCCATTTTTAAAAAATGAAGAGAAACAAAGAAAGCTCACAGGATCTATGAGGAAATGTCAAAGGAGCAAAGTACAGATCCTTGGGATTCAAGGTAAAGTAGAAAGAGTGAAAAAGATACATAAATTATCCAAAAAATGTAACAAAATATTTGAAACTTGGAGAAAGATAAATGCCATAGTACAAGACAGTCAAAGCCACTAATCCTTCAACTCAGAAAGGTCATCTAAAGACATCTTCCAAGCACACTCTCAAGGGACAAAGAATGGTATCTGAAAACAAGAGAGGAAAAGCATCTTAGCTTTTACCACAAAGAAAGAAAATAAACACAAATACTTTACACTTCAAATTCATTACTCTACATTTGCAATATTTTATGTTCAGGATTCTTTTAATGGACACACTTGTCTTTCCAGACTTCAGAAAAAAATCTTTCAGCTTTTTTCAGTTTGATATAGTATTGGCACAAGGTTTCAAATAAATGTATCAAATTGTGATGAGGTCCATCTATTCCTAGTTTTTCAGGATTTTTATGATGATCAGCTGTTGGAGTTCATCAAAGGCTTTTTCAGTGTCTATGGAGATACTCATGTGGTTTTTGTCCTTGCTTCTGTTTGTATTGCATTACATTTGTTGATTTGCAAATGCTGGACTATCCTTGCATTCATGGGATGAAGCCTACTCAGTCATAATGTATGATTTTTAAAATGATTTGTATACTGTTTGTTGGTAGCTTGTTGAGGGTCTTTCCACCTACGTTCATTAATGAGATTGGCCTGTAGTTTTCTTTTTCGGTTGAATCCTTGCCCAGCTGTGCAATCAAGGTAATGCTAACTTCCAGGAATGTGTTTGAAAGTACTGTTTTCTTTTCTTTGTAATTTCATGGAAGAGATTGAAGAGTATTTGCACGAGGTCTTTCCTAAAGTTCTTGTATAATCAGTGGTGATTATACATGAATCTCTCATGTCTTGGGTTGCCTTAGCAGGTAGCTTTTTATTAGTACCTCAAGTTTTTTCCTGATATTGAGGTATTCAGAGATAGTGTACTTCTTGGTTCCCTTTTGTAATTTATACATATTTCAAAATCTATCCATTTCTTCTGGATTCTCCAATTTGTTGGAATACAAATATTTTAAATAATTACTAAGAATTTTCTCAATTTTCATGGTGTTCATCTTGATTTCACTTTTCTCATATCTTATTGCCTTGAGATGGTCTTTTCTTTCATTTTATTTATTGAGATTAGGTAACTGTTTGTTTGTTCATTCTCTTGAAGATCCAGCACTTTGATTCTTTTTATTGTGTTTTCTGTCTTAATTTCTCTAATTTTTGCTTTGCTCTTAATAATTTAATTCTTTGTACTAGATCTAGATTTTGATTTTTCTAGAAACTTGAAGTTCATTAAATTATATATTTGGCCTTGCTCTGTCTTTTTGATGTGGACATTCACAGCTACAAGTATTCCTCCTAAGATAGTTTTCCTCATCTACCATAAAATCTGGTATGTTGTATTGACCTTATTGTTTGATTATAGGAATTGATTTGTCCCTCGATTTCTTCTGTAAGCCATTGATTTTTCAGGAATATATTGTTTGATTTCCATGTGTTTGCATAATTTCTGATTTTGAATTCTACTTTCTTTGCACTGTGATCTGATAATATCCATGTGATCAATTTCAAGTATTTGTATTTACTTAAGTAAGCTTTATGGACTAGTACTGGATTATTTGGAGAAGCTCCATGTGCTGCTGAGAAAAATGTCCTTCTTTTTAGTTGAACTATCTATTATAGCCATTTGTTCAACAGTTTGCTTCAATTTTGATAATTTCTTTGTTGTTTTTTGTCTAGTTAAACTGTTCATAACAATAGCATATTGATGTTGCCCCACCATAATCATAAGTTTATGTGAACTCCTTGTCCTGCAGTGTCTGTTCTGTGAAGTATAATTGTTGTCTTTTCTTATTCAATTGTTCCTTTAGCCAATAAGCAATGATCTTCTTTCTCTCTTTTGATCATTTTTGAGTTGAAATTGATTTGTTTGAAAATTGGATAGCTACTCCTGCTTATTTTGGTGCTCATGTTGCATAGAATATTATTTTCCATCCTTTGAAATCTTACTCTGTGAATTTCATTTTGAATTAGATTTGTCTTGTATATGTCATACTACTGGGTTTTGTTTTTTCATCCAATCTGTAATCTGTGTCTTTATTTGGAAATTGAGGCCATTCACATTGCAAGTCATTACTGAAGTGCACTGATTTGATCTTATCATTGTATTTTAATCTTGTTGCTGATTGTTTTTCCCTCTTTTGGTTTAACTTGTCAACATACCTGGTGTATCCATTCCATGGTGGTTTCATGTGGGAAAAAGCCTTGAACAAGAGTTCCATAAACTAGATGATGTCTCCCAGCTACCCAATAAGGGCCAATCCATAGTTGTGGGGGATGCGAGACATACACACAGATGGACTTGAGTATGTGAAATCAGGAATGTGATCATCTGAATCTCAGCACACTGTTCTCTCCCAGGGCCCCCTGTGCTATGTGTTGGTGGCCACAAGGAGGCACAAAGATGGTTCTGTGCTCAGACAGAAGAGTAGAGAGTATGAAGCTTCCCAGGACACAGAGGGAAGGTGGGGCTGAAATGCTCTGTTGAACTGAGAGAGCTGCCCAGGGAGGGAGGGACTGAGCACTTCTCCTTTCCTCACTGGTGACCACAAAACAGCAGGGAGTGGTTCCCTTGTCATTTACATGCTGAAAGAAGCCTTGGGAGTAAAATGTAAATAACACTTGGCTGTTATTCCAACTTATTGTTTGATGTCTTAAGAATTATTCATTAAGTCACACAGTTCTTTAAATGAATAGTCATTTTCACTCACTTTGAAAAACAATTCATATTCCATGTCCCATGGATGCAAGGTCAGGTGGCAAACATTTACATATTGCCAAGGTAGGAGCCAGCAGTAGCAAGAACTGATCAGGCTGAGGCAGAGTGACTGCTTGGATCCAGCAGTTCAAGGCCTGCCTGGGCAATGACTTTTGTCCAAAAATTGTGGGGGTCTGTGAAGTAATGTGTAAAATAGTAAAGGAAATGTATTTCCATACATATTAAACAGAATATAGATGAGTTTCTGCTCTTTGTAAATGGGCATATGGATGGTGATATGATTTATTGAAGAATAAAGAGGTGAGAGAAAGTAATTCATTTATTATATATTTTACTCCATTGAATGCAATGCTATACCACATCATGTTTTATGGTGGAAATTTTACAAGCTGACAGTAATTATTATTGGAAAGTGCAGTGGACTGAGAAAAGCCAACACATGTTTTGACATGGAAACAGTTTTAATGCAGATCAGATAATCAGTAAACATCATCCAGTGACAAAAAAAATGAGGGGAAAAAGTAAATGCGTCCATGAGGTGATAGTAAAAGGGAAGATTACAAGGCCCTGCAATATCACATTTTATTACTGTGAAATCTTGGATGTATATGAATAGAGTAAAAGCTACATTTCAAGATGTGAACTCACAGGTGATTTCTTATAAATACTTCTAATAATCTTGAGACAGGAGAAAACATGATTTTTCCAGTCATAATTTTTCAAAATCTAGATTTCCAGGTACTGAGGATGTAAGCAATTGCATACCTGATGCATGAAGTGTTGACACCTGAGGACTCCCTCAGGGAACTGCACTCCATTTAGCATAAATACACAGAAAGTGTCAGGTGGAGAACTGTAGGAAACCACAGATGTAGTGTCAGATCAGCTATGAGAACTGCATGTCACATTGAGGGAAGTGATTTCATCACCATGATTTAAGTTAGATAACTCCAGACACAATTTCAAGCTAGCTGTGTTTCTTTATTATTTTTTATTGTGTATGTAAGATGAAAACTATCATGTTTAGATATATGCAAAGAATTATTATAGTAACAAATTCTTCTATATAGCACCTTCCATAGTTCCTGCTTCTGTGTGAGCATAATGAGCAACTAAAACTAACTCTTTCCAAAAGTTAGTATCCAATACAATATTATACCCTATCATTTTTGACTATGCTTTATTTTAGATCGCTAAACTGATGTATCCTACATAACTGCAAAGTTGTATCATTTAACATACTTCTCCCCATTTCCTTCCAGTCAGGAATCCTGGTGATCACCATGTTACATCTGTTTTGATGTCATTCACTTCATTTTACATGGAAAATATGTGTGATATCATGTAGTTTTTATTTTTCTTTTTCCAATGTTGAGCACTGAACCCAGAACCTCGCATATGTTAGATGAGCAAGCTCCAGCTGAGGTACATCTCCAGGCCTTACAAAATTTTATGTTGACTCGGTCTCCTCAAATTGCCTAGCTAGCTGGAATTTGTGGAAGACCTGCCTCAGTTTATCCAGGATTTGGGTTTAGGGGCACATGCTACCAAGCCGGGCTAGCATTTTAGTTTTTCATCTGAAAGTGATTCCGTTCACATTAGAAGAAGACAAAAAGAGCTGTACTCTTATATTAATATAATCAATTCCAGATTTCACCAGTAAGAGAACAGATAAGAATTGGCACTGGGACCCTCTCTGGGAAGTCCTGGTGCCAAGCATGTGTGAGATACATCAGGCATTTGAGGTGAGAGAGAGGGAAAGGCTGCCCCTAGGCAGTGATGAGAGCCTCTCTCCTTCTGCCTTGTGGGGACCACATTCCTGAAGGACAGGTACATTTGGTTACAGACTTTTTCATGACCACTCTCTGTCATGTGCTCTGCCTTCTCATGTTTATTTCTCCATGTCTGTCAGAATGTGTATGTCATACTTTTTGCCCCCACTGGGAAATTTAGATAATATCACTTCACATTTTTCCACCTCCTGTGTTTACCTCCTCAATCACCATACCGAAGCCAAACGTCACATATCCCCTGTCTCCTTCATACACAGAGAAAAGAGTGCTAGTGAGACTCCTTTGTCAGCACAACTTCTGCAACATGGTCACTACCTGTTATGTGTCTGAACTCTCTTGTGCAATGTCTCAGAGAGAAAACACAGCTGAATTGATCACACACCTTCCATCCTACACACCCTGCCTTCCTCAGGGGTCCATGCATTTGGCTCTGTCCCCCACAGGGCACCATCCTAGGGACAATGAATGCAGTTGACATAAACATCACCAGTGCTCTGAGGCCTTCAGCTCTTAGTTCTGGGCCTCCATCTCACACCCATATGGGGAAGAACATTGCCTTTCATGGAGTCAGACTCAGATTTGCACTGGGAATTGACTACAGTGGCATCTTCAGACCAGGTTCCCCTACATCCTGGTGATTCTTCATGGCTTTAAAGCATCAGAGACTTGGGTCTCATTTTAGTTTTAAGCTTGTGGAAAGCCAGTTTTTTTAAGCACCATTTATGAAAGAGGCTACCTTTCTTCCAGTGAAGGTATTTGGCCCCTTTGTCAAAGATAATGTGGCTGAGTGTGTTTTGGATTCTTTCTGTATCTTCTAATCTGTTCCATTGATCCTCAGGTCTGTTTAATTTTTGGCCAGTACCATGCTGTTTTTAACACAAAATCTCTGTAATATAATTTCAAATCAGGGATTGTGATGCCCTCTGCATTCCTTTGTAGCCCAGAATTGTTTTTGCTATTCTAAGCCTCTTCTTGTTGCAAATAAATTTTAGAAATGATTTCTCTAGTTCTGTGAGGTATGCTAGTGGTATTTTGTTTGGGATTGAATTAAATCTGTGTAACAATTTTGTCAACATGGGCATTTTCACTATGTTGGTTCTCCCTACCCTGGAGCAAGGGATGCCTTTCCATTTTCTGATATCCTCTTCAATCTCCTATTTTAGAGTACTATAATTTTCAATGTAAAGATCTTTTACTGCCTTTTTGAGATTGATTCCTAAGTTCTTCATTGTTTTCACTAGTCTCCTTCTGAGTACCTTCCCCAAAGAATTAAAAGCATTAAACCACAATGATATATGTGCACCCATGTACAGTGGCACAATTTATAATAGCTAAAACTTGGAAACAGCCCAAATGTCTTTCAACTGATGAATGGATAAAAAATATGTGGTTATTTTTACTATTCAGTCATAAAGAAGGATAAATTCGAGACATTTCTGGGCACATGGATCCACCTTGAGAACATATTCTTAAGTGAAATAAATTGAACACACAAGTGTAAATACCACATTGTCTCTCTGGTATGAGAAACCAAAAGTATAAGTAAGGACCAAATAAAATAACAGACATGGTGAAATAGGAGATTCTTTATTAATAATTAAAATGATTTATGTGAAAAAGAAGGTATAATATTATTAGGAAATGAGTTGAGAGATAGATTGGCAAATGAAAATATATTCTTTTAAAACTATGATATACAGTATATTTATTATTTTAGTCTTTAATAATTTTTGTTATAAAATTATTTTTTTCACAAAATGGTTTTATAGTTTATTTATTAATATCTATTTGTATTTCATTAAAATAAAAAGCATTGGCAGCATTCAGTTTCCTGTTTGAATTGGAATGAACTGATTTTTCCATTTTTAGTTAAGAATTGAAGTTGATAATACTGGATTCTGAATTCCATTTTCATCATTTGCTAGAAATAAAGTGTGAAAGGAGAATGTATTTTTAGAGGAAGGCAGTGAGTGCCTTTAGAAATTAAGAAAAATGGGTCTTCAAAATTTTAAAATTGGTCAGAATGAAAAAAATTTAGAACTGACTCTTTTAAATGAAAGTGAACAAGAATGAGGTTGCCCTAAAACCATCAAACTGTCTCTCCATTTTGAGTGATGTGGGAGCATTTTTGTGCCCCACAGTGTACTGAGTGATTAGGAAGTGCCTGGAGAAGAGTGGTAAGCAGCAACTCTCTGATATTTTTTCTTCTTTTGCAAATTTGCACAGCATATGAAGGAGATGATGCCTCATTTTCAAAAATAAGAAACACTGCCTTTTCCATATTATAATGGTATTAGCCTACAATTCCTTGTGATAAGAAATTTCCACATCACCAGAACTGAGAGACAAGTCCCACTCTTCTGCCTTTTTGCAATCCTGGGGTTGAGTTAGTCAGCACCCAGGCAAACCCTCTGTGCTCATCCTCATGTTCCTGTACCCTGTTCAGGAGCAGCTCTCCTAGTCTGGGACATCACCATCCCCACAAGGGACACCTCAGTCATTGCCACTGCCCAACTTTGGATGAGCAAGGCTTTCTCTGTCACTCTACATGTTTTCTTTTCATCTGTCAATAGATAACTACAGTTTTACTGGAAATGCTCACTTTTGCTCAGAAATGACCTTTTAATCAGAGTAGAAAGTAGAAAATGAATTGGCATTTTCCAGATATCATTACTGTATTCTGGGCAGTGCTTTTAGCTCCATAACTCCTATAGGATTTAGTGAGTTAAACCCCAGGTCTGTCTCCTGGAAAATACAAACTTGCCCCTTCTCCTTTTGAATGATAAAAGGACTTCTGCATATCTAGAGAAAGTTTTTCAAAATATTTGTTGTTTTTAGTTACAATAAGAGTTTTGAAAAAAGATCATATTTGCAATATATCTTAAAAATATGCCTTCAAAGTGTCTTATTGTAAATGAAGTAAAATATTTGGAAACTGGACTGTATGCCTAGTTTAAATTAATGTAAATTCTCTTTTTGTTTCTGGTTAAACCTGATCATTATAGATATTCTTGTAATTTGGGTTTATTAAGTTGAATGCATACAAAATTTTGCAATTAATATTCTAATAAAAGTGATGACCACAATACAAATGTTTAAATTTTTAAAACATAATTACAGTAAAATACACATTGTCATTCATCCTCATCAAAATCCTCTCCCATGCTTCAAATACACTTATTCCATTGAAACTGTCAGTACTGAATCATTTCTGGAAGGCCTCTGCCGGACTGTATTTTTGAGGTAGGGTGAAAAATAAAGATAACTCTGCTGCCCAGTACCATCCAATGGGAAGTCAGGCTCCTAAATTATGACAGGGTTTTCCCCCACTTTCTTCACCACATGTGGCACCATTCAAATTTAAGCTCTTCTTCAAAGACAAAATAAAAAGTAAAGGTAAACATTTCGAATAAATTCAAGACATAAATGTGGCCAAAACAGCCCATCTAATGTGATGAAAGAGGCTTTCCAGAATTGCTTCAGAAAATGGCAACAATGATGGGATGAGTGTGTCTGAATGAGGAGAATTTGAGCAGGGTTTATGACAAGGTGTTTTTTAACTGCAATATGAATATTTTTTAAATTTAACCATTTAAGAAAGTGTTTGATCATACCTCCTCATCCTAGAGTTCAAAACGTTTTCCACATTTTCCATTTCATTTCTCCATGTTCATAAAACGATGCCCTCACATTAATAAACCATATAGGTTCATTATGTTGATGAGGTGGAAGCAAATAAAGAAAAAAGCAACACTATGATCTAGAACACTTATACTAGTAGAATACTTATATTACTAGAATAATTATAGTAACAAATTTTAAAGATTTAAATCTTGCCAATTTACTTTAGTTCCTAAGACCATGGCATTAAATATTTTTCATGTGAAATACACTCTGGAACATGCTGAGGAAAAAATTTACCTACATTTTAAAAGAGTAGATTTTCTGAGTCACTCTCCTCAGGGACCCCAGCACCTCTTTGTTCCTCAGGCTGTAGATCACAGGGTTGAACACTGGGGTGAGGATGGTGTAGAAGACAGCCAACACCTTGTCCTCTGCTGGAGACTGGAAGGATTTTGGGCGGAGGTAAGTGTAAGCAAAGGGTGCAATGTAGAAAGTCACTACAGTGAGGTGGGCACTGCAGGTGGCATAAGCCTTCTTCCTGCATTCCTGAGTGTGCATGCAGTAGACAGTGAGGAGCACTTTTCCATAGCGACCCAGGATGACCATGAAAGGGAACAGGAGATAGAAGACAGTGCTGAAGAACGCAATGTACTCATAGACCCAGGTGTCCTCACAGGCCAGATTGAGCATGGCTGGGATATCACAGAAGAAATGATTGATGGCCCTGAACATGCAGTAAGAGAACACAGACTGTGTGAGCACAGGAGTTGATAGCACCCATTGCCCAGGATCCCAGGATCATCAGCACACACACTCTTCTGTTCATGTGGATGGGGTAGTGCAGAGGGAAGCAAATAGCCACATAATGGTCATAGGACACAGACATAAGGAACAGTCCTTCTGAACCTGCTAAAGTCCCGAAAAAGAAACACTGCACCCAACACCCAATGAAGGAGATGGACTTGTTTCCAAAGAGGAAACCGGAAGCCATCTTGGGGACAGTGGTGCAGATGTAAATGAAGTCAATGAGGGAGAGCTGGCTGAGGAGGAAGCACATGGGTGTGTGGAGCTGGGCATCCAGGAGGATGAGCAGGACCATGCTCAGGTTGCCAGCCAGGGCCATCAGGAAGGTGGGGACAATGAGAGTAAAGAGGAAAAGGTCAAGGCTTGATGGGGGGAACAGGTCCAAGAGGATGAAGTACCTAGAGGTCTCCTTGTAATTTTCCATGGTGCATTAGTATGGTTTACCCTAAACACAGACAAAACAGTGATAGGTAGAGATCATCATCAACTTTGAAAATATCCCTGGTGTAATTACCCTGTGATTTATTTTTAAAAATATAGACTTTTAAGTGAAGAATACATTTTGAAAATGATATGCTATTTTATACCAAGACTTTTTAATACAACAATTTATGACCTAAAAATTATAAAAGAAATCTCTTTAGAGGAAAATAACATCTCTGTTAAACTTCAAGCATTATAAATGGTTTAATGGCACATACTAAATTAGAAGTCAACAAATTTTGAATTATTTTCAAAATTTTTGCTAGAAAATCCATGTGAATGCATATTTAGGTTCATTTTTAAGAAATTTTAATATACTCATACATGATTTTTTCTTAAACATATTTTTTCAGACTTAATTTAAGTACAGTGATACTTCTGTCCATGAACACTTTTGTTTGCAAACAATTTGGTTCATGAACAGAACATTTGGCATAATTTTGTTTTTATTTGCAACTTTTGCCTTGGTTCACAAACATGACCACAGCCAATTTTCCCATCCAAGAACAAATGTGTCAATCTTTTCCTAAATAATTCAATAAATTAAATTAAATTCTTGAACAAACTACCAGTCTATTTCACCTGGTTAGCACTCATTTTAATGAAATGTATAGCCTTTTTTGGTAGTTTTTGCCCAAACATCCAATATCAATCGTCCTTTGTGTCAGGTTCCATTATAAGGTTCTTTTATTCAGACATGTAGAATGTATTTCTATTGGCACCCATGTGTTATAAAAGTCATGGTAATTCATACCTTTTGTTTTCAGTGTGGACCCTCATCCTTTTTCTTGCAACACATTTCTCAATATAAGAATTTTCTAGTACTCTGAACTTGTGCAAAGAAGACATTCAAATGGATAGAAGACACATTGAAAAATGTTCAGTATCAAAAATCATTTGGGAAATGTAAATTGTAATAATATTGAGATACTGTTGCTCATTCAGTAGGAAAACTTTCATCAAACAGCCAAATAAAGCATAATTTATTTTTTGACAAAGATGTGGAGAATTTGGAAATTTTTGTTTATTTTTGTGAGAGGTAGCAGTGATGCTGCCCTTATCAAGAATAGTGTAGATATTACTAAAAATGAAGAGAACTTGAATATATTCTAGTAATCTCCCCTTTGGTTGTGTATCCAAAATAGGTAAAGCAGACACTCTAGACCTAGTTGTATGGTCATTTGTATAACAGCATATTTCACGGCAGCCTCAAGCCAAAAACAATTGAAATTTTCATCTGCAGACAAATCTGTAAACAAAATGTTCCCAATGTTATATACTCCATTTTTCAAAGGTAACAAACACTTGCCACAATATGAACAAACACTGATGACATTATACTAAATGAAATAAGCCAAAACACAGAGACAAACACTGTGATTCACTGCTATGAAGTTCCCACCATAGTGAAAATCCTAGAGATGGATAGAGAAATGTGGTCATCAGGTGCTGGGCGAATGAAAAGAAGAGGTGATGTTATTTAGGACATACAAAATTTTAGTTCAGTAAGATGGAAAAGTTCTGGAGCTGTATGGTGGTAAAAAAATCACAACTGTATGAATGTACTTAGTGCTACACAACTGTGAACTTTGAAATGACTTGAACATTTTCTATGTATCTTTATAAAAAGCCAAAGCATACTAAATCTACTACAATTATTCTAACTTTGGATTCCCAATACATTTGAAAGTAGTTAAACACTGTGACAATAACTAAAATTCCATTTCATGACCTCTGGAAATTTGTAAAGAAAAATTTAGTGCAGTGGATTATTTTTTATGAATTTTATTGAAATCAACATAAGAGTACACTGATGCAACTCTAATTTATATAAGTAATTTAATTTTCAGCAGTAGAAAGTAGGATATTGGAAATCACTAAAGCACTGGACACTACAGGAATTTCTGTTGCTGGAACAGTCCTGTCAGTGACACACTGTCCATGAAACGGTCAGTTACCCTGACTTCAGAGTTGGAAAAGGAGCATGGGACTGAAAAGCAAATGCCACATCAGATCTGATACACTGTACCTCAGGAGCACTGGTCAGCATCTCTCTGCTTCTCCACACCCAAGTGGACAAGTGTTACAATAATGTGCTGTATCAAGTTGTGCACACAATGTTCAAAGACTGTTCCTGACACAGGAGCAGCTCAGGCATCCAGTATTTGTTTCAATAGTGTAAAAGAGCATTTTCACACAAAAAAATAAATCTATTCATATAGAGCTTTTTATTCTTCTGCTCCATGAAATGAATATAAGTAATCTATATGGAGCCCATTGTAAACATGTCCACTTACATTGCTTTTCTTATGTTCCTCTAGAACTTTGCAGTGTAGATGTGAGCATTACCAACATTTACACAGGGAAATGCACACAGGAAGCCTCAGAGGATGGAGTCAGGCAGCAAAGCAGCAGAGACTTTGGGTCAGGACTCTGACCTCCCTGAGAGGAGAGATGGAGGCAGCCACTTTACTGACTAGCCTCACATGCTGTCCCCAGGAGTGTGACCGGGTCTGTCCAGGACTGAGGTGGATTTAACCCTAGCAGTAGTCCCTTCAAATTGACACATCCCATGACATTTTACAGATGAAAACACTGAGATGCAGAGATGGTAAGTGAGCTGTCCTAGCATGCCAGCCATGAAGGTGCCTACACATGTACCCCAATGTGTATAAAGTATATATGTAAGTATGATCACATGTACACATGATAATGGTCTTCACATGTGTGTAGAGCATCTACATAGGCTTATACATGTTTACATAATAAATATACATGCATGTAAACATTTTTTCTATTTAAAAATAACTTTATTATCAAACACACACACATACAGAAATTAAAACCATTCAAAGAAGAACAATGTGAGGGAAAAAACCCTACAATAATATTCAAATACAGTAGAACTCTACCAAAACAAAACTGAAAAGCACTTAAGCATTGTTCCTTATAACTTAAAAATTTTCTTGAGTACCAACAAGACACCAGCAGATGTGATTTGTTTCAGAAAGATCCCCAAAACCAACACTGAACAAATAGTGGCCTGGAAAAAAAGCTCCAGTTAGCTAGCAGACTCCACATAAGCCAAACTTCTCCCTAATTTAAATTTCAATATAGTCACATGACACGTGATGGAAACACAATCCGAGAAATAAGTTACTAGGCAATTTCATCCATGTGTATCCTTAATTACACTTTCAGTTTCTCACACTGGAGAAACTATTCAGTATTTACACATGTGTATCTTATTTATTTCACTTAAGAGGATGACCTCAATATGCATCCATTTAGCTATAAATGTCTCTAGTTTCTGGTTCATTATGACTGAGTAGTATTCCACTTTATAAAAAAAAAATCTTCTTTATCCACTCACTAGTTGATGGGCACTTGGGCTGTTTCAAAGCTTTAGCTATTACAAACTGTGCCATTGTATACATGGGTGCACATATGTCGCTGTGGTATGATTCTATTAACTCTTTTGGGAAGATACCCAGCAGAGGGATAGCTGGGTCAAGTGGGGCCTCTAGTGCTAGATCTCTGAGGTATCTCCATAATGATTTCCACAGTGGTTGCACCAGTCTGCATGCCCACCAATGGAGAAGGTTTCCTTTCTCCTCAAACCCCCACCAACATTTGTTATTGGATGATTTCTTGATAGCAGCCATTCTTTTTGGGGTGAGTGGAATCTCAGTGTTGTTTTCATTTGCATCTCTTGAATAACCAGTGATGTTGAACATTTTTTCATATATATATTTGCTGCTTTTACTTCTTTTTCTGAGAAATGTCTGTTCAATTCAGATGCCCATTTTTGAATTGGGTCTTTGAATTTGGGGGGTCTGATTTTTTTCAGTTCTTATATATTCTAGATAGTAGTCCTTAGTCTAAGGTACAGTTGCTGAAAAATTTTTCCCACATTGTAGGTTGTCTCTTAGCTCTGTTGGTAGTTTCTCTTGCAGTGCAGAAGGTTTTTAATAAGATGAGATCCCAGTTGTTGATTCTTTGTGCAAGTTCCCATGCCACTGAGGTTTTGTTCAGAAAGTCTTTTCCTATACCAATGTCTAGAAGAGTTCTACCTAACTTATCTTTCAGCAAATTTAGTGTTTCTGTTTTGGTATTTAAATCTTTAATCCACTCCAATCTTAGTTTAGAGCATGGTGATAGACATGGGTCTAGTTTTCATCTTGGTAAGTTGAAATCCAGTTTTTCAAACAACATTTTTTAATAGGCTATCTTTCCTCCAATGAGGATTGTTGGATCCTTTGTAAAAGATGAGTTGGCTGAGCATATCTGTAGTTGTTTCTGCATATTCTAATCTATTCCACTGATCCTCGGGTCTGTTTCTTTGCTAGTACATGCTGTTTTTATCACAGTAAGCTTGTAGTATAGTTTCAAGTTGGGGATTATAATACCCTCAGTCATATCTCTGTTGCTTAAAATTTCTTTTGCTATTCTAGTTTTCTTCTGGTTCCAAATGAATTTTTGGATTGTTTTCTCTAGTTCTGTGAAAAATATTGGAATTTCAATCAGCATTGCATTAAACCTATATAATAGTTTTGGAAGTATGACCATTTTCACTATACTGGTTCTTCCTATCCAGGAACATGGGATGTCTTTCCATTTTCTAATATCCTGCTCAATCTCCCTTTTCAGAGTGCTATAGTTTTCAGTGTAGAGGTATTTTGCCTTCTTTGTTAGATTGACTCCTACATATTTTGTTTTTTTGGATGCTATTGTAAAAGGAATTGTTTCCCTACTTTCTCTCTCAGTGACTCTATTATTTGTATGTAAAAAGGTTATTGTTTTTTGTGTGTTGACATTATATTCAGCTATTCTACTGAATCTGTCAATTAAGATAAGAAGTCTTTTGGCAGAGTATTGTGGGTCTTCTATGTAAAGGGTATCATATCATCAGCAAATAATGACAGTTTAACTTCTTCCTTTCCTATTTTTATTCCTTTTATTTCTTTCTCTTTTGCAATTGCTGTGGTTAATGTTTTGAGAACCATATTAAAGAGGAGCGGTGATAGTGGGCATCATTGTCTTGTTCCTGATTTTAGCATGAAAGTTTTCAGTTTTTGATCATTTAGTATGATGTTGGCTGTTGGTTTTTCATAGATAGCCTTGATGAAGTAGAGATAAAGACCATGTATTCTAATTTTCTGCAGGTTTTTTTTTTTTAATCATGAATCGATTTTGTCAAATGCCTTTTCTGCATCTATTGGGATGATCACATGGTTTTTGTCTGTTAATATGGTGTATTACATTTATTGATTTATGAATGTTGAACCATCCTTGCATTCCTGGAATAAATCCTACTTGGTCAGGGTGTATAATCTTCTTGATGACCTTCTGTATTCTATTTGCCAGTATCTTGTTAAGGATTTTTGCATCGATATTCATTAGGGAGATTGGCCTGTAGTTCTCTTTTTGGGTTGTGTCTTTCCCTGGTTTTGGAATCAAAGTAGTACTTGCTTCCAGGAATCAATTTGGAAGCTTTGCTTCCGTTTCAATTTCCTTGATGACTTTAGGGAGTAATGGTGATAGTTCTTATTTAAATGTCTTGTAGAATTCAGCAGTGAAGCCATCAGGACCTGTGATTTTCTTTGTTGGTAAATTTTTAATTTTTTATTACATTTTCAATTTCACTCATTGTAATTGTGGTGTTTAGAATTTCTGTATCTTCATTTAACTCTGGTAATTTGTATGTATCTAGGAATCTGTCTATTTCTTCTCTGTTTTCAATCTTACTAGAGTAGAGGTTCTCAAAGTAGGTATTGATGATGTTTTTGATTTCTGGTGGAACTGTTGTGAATTCACCTTTTTCATTCTTGATTGCATGGATTTGAGCCTTTCATTCCTTTTTTCGATAAGGTTGGCTAAGGGTTTAGCTGTTTTATTTATTCTTTCAAAAAAACAACTCTTTGCTTCATTAATTTTTTATATCATTCTCTTAGTCTCCATTGCACTGATTTCTGCTCTGATCTTTAAAATTTCCTCTCTTATATGAGCTTTATGCTTGTTAAGCTCTTCTTTTTTGCCAGCACCAAAATTATCAGCATCCATATAATATAACATGGTTGTTTTCAACTAGGACTGCACAGTGACATTGAGTTCAGATTGTCCCTGTGAACTATGCCCATTTAGTTCTCCAAAAAGATTCTGCTGGTCCCTAAGGCAGATATTATTATTATTTTTTTGAAATTATGTGTTCTTTCCAGAAAGCAAAATGATAAATAAGTTTAGTAAATGAATAGTATAAGCACTCAGTTTGGCACAAATTGAATTTTGAATACAAACTGGATAACTATAACACAGCTACTATGCAAATGTCGCCTGCATCACTTCCAAAAGGCTTTTTAAACTTTTGAAAACTAAGATTTTTTTTCACATTTTGGTAATTTAACCAGTACCATTTTCCTTTTACCATAAGGTAGATTACGTATTTTCATATTGAAATAATCTTTATAATTTCCAGGTATTTGACCCCAATATAATGGATACATGGAAGGTAAAACAGAAAGCAGGAGAGAATAATGAAATAACTGCCACCTCATCCAGAGAACAGGGTCATGATGAGCCGATTTAGCTTCTGGCATCTGCACCTCATAACCCAGGATTTCTGCTGCACAAGATCTGTTCCTCAAACTCAAATACCAGTCTGATTCTGAAGCTAAGTTCTCTCAAGCACACAACAGAATTTCTCCTTCCATAAAATAAATAAAAGTAAAATTAGGATTTGTACCACAGTTCCTCCCCACTTTGAACCACTCACTTCCTTGGTTAAGCTGTTGCACTGATCAGCATGCAACTTGCTGGACAATGAACCCAACACCCACATCAAAGAGAAGAGAGGTTTAGTTTGGCTCAGGACTGCATTTGATGGCTGGCTGGCTTTAAGTCAGGAATCTCATAGCAGAGGGCCCATGAGAAACAGAGCTGTTCAGCTCAAGGTGGCTGGGAAGCTGAGTGGGTTGGAAGGAGCATCAGCAAGAGACTTAAGCTCTATGAGTACCACCTACAACTGACCCTCCCTTCAACAGCACTGAGCTGGACATCAATGGGTCAGTCCAACCTGCACCCTCACTCCCCGTGACCTAACCAACTCTTCCAGATCTCCTGTACCAATCAGTGGACAATGTGCCCATAGTCACAGGAGATTACAGTCATGTTTCTCAGTCAAACTTTTGAGTTCTGTCCTGACAAGTGTACCTATAAACCTCTCACTCCCAACCTGGCATTTCAGAGACCCCCAGGAGACTGAGCAGCCACCAGGATTCTGTCTTCCTATAGCTGCCAACTGAGGCTCAGGACTGCTGTGTCCCTGGGAAATGTCCACTGAGACCAATAGAAGGGGGCCAATCACCTAGGACAAGGCATGGCCTGAGGCCAAGGTGAAGATAGTGTCCTTTGGGGCCCTGAGATCTTTCCAGGCTGCAGTGGGGAGAACTGGGAAGGTTCATGGGAACCTTGATGGGCTATCTTGCTCTTGTTTGTCATGGCACATTCTATGTAAATGCTGTAGCTCAGTGCATGCATATGATGTGCCTGCATGAATTGATTATTTCCTACTTTGTAATGGAAGAAAGAGCATGAAAATAAGAGTATGTAAGTAGAAATTCTTGGAATATCACATAGAGGTTATTCTAAAGATTACAACTATTTCCTTTGGAAATGTCCATTGAATTGTGAAACAATTTCATCTGCTTAAAATGGATAATGAAAATAATGTTATTATGGACATTGTAGGGAGTTATTCACAAAATAATCAGTAAATAATTTTGTTACAAATAGAATCTTAATGATGTACACAAATTTCTCATTTCTAAGAAACTAATTATGCATTCTCTTCAGAAATGAATAATATTGCACCAATTTTTTGTGTAAAGGATTTAATATTTGAATTGTTAATATTCAGGCAGAAATGATTCCTGAAGTGGAAGTTTATAGGCTGACTGCCCAGGTTTCTGTAAGCTGAAGCACTTCTCTGTGATGCTCAGAAAACTGCCCTGGATATTACAGCAGTGCCCTTCTGGGCCTCCAGGCCCTGGGGGACTGAACTGTGAGGAGTAGGAGGAACTGATAGACATTATTGGGTGTCAACAGAGAGCATCCATGACCTGGAGATTTCTTGGGGGCATTTACAGCTCCCTGGGCCAGGTCCCAAGGACTTGAGGAGGAGGCTCAGATGGAGCTCAGTGTGTAGATGGGACCCAGAGCCTCAGTCTGACCAGGGCAGTGGCATCTCCAGGGCCCCCAGTGTCTTTTGTGGGTGACACAGGACTAGGAAGCCAGGACACAGGAGGACCAGGGCATCCTCTGAGCCCCACCTGTCCTGGGAGACCCAGGATGCTATTATCCTGAGGGTGCTATGCAGGGGCCAGGACCCAGCCTTCACCTTCTGTACTGTGACCCTGTAGTGAGCATGGACAGCCAGGGGATTGAGATCAAAGGGAAAGAAAACAGGAGTCAAACTTTGAGTAAAATGCAACTGTTGCTCTTACTCATCTCTGAATGTTTCCCTTTCACCCATAAGAATTATTCACTACAGCACACAGCTCTTTAGATGAACAGTCCTATTCACTCATTTGTAAAAAGAGGCCCAGTCTGTGTCAAAAAGATCAAGGCTTGGGTGACAAAAGTTTCTGAACTGCAGTGGCACATGTTTATGGGTTAGACTCAGGAGCCTGAGGCAGGAGGACTGCTTGACCCCAGGAGCTAAAGGATACCCTGAGAAAAACAGTGACATCTTGTTTCAAAAACACTGTGGGGGACCCTTGAAATAAAGACAAACCATTTCTACACAGATTGAATAGGAAGGACATGGCAGGATTTCTGTGATTTATGAGTGGGCATCAATGTGTTAAGTTACGTTTCATTGTAGACTCAATAGTTGAAAGATCATAATCTATTTTTTCATGTGTTGGGTTCCATTTTTAAACTATGTCACACAAAATGCACTGCATTTTAGGTGGGACTCATATGCTGTTGGGAATCATTATTTAGAGTTGCAGTGTATTGAGAACACAGATCCCGAGTGTCAGCAGGTAAGGGGAATTAGCAGCGAACCTGAGGTACAGGAAGTTTCTGTCCTCTGTGCTGTCACACTGTCAGTGTGAGTTCCTGATGTACAGTAGTAATCGCCATGTGTAGGTGAAGATGTGAACTCAGGAAGCTTTCCTTGATATATTCCTATTACACACGAGAAAATTCAGTAACATGATTTATCCAATCATGTAAATTTTGAGAGGTGAGAGTAAGAAAAGTATCAAGGACAATGGGTTAAATGTGTTCAAAGAATTGTGAGTATTTTGAAGGGGATTCACAGCAATGTGCCTTTTACTATAATTTTTAAACATTAAAATATTCAACAAAGGTTTTGATCACACAGCATATTCAAAAACACTGCAAAGTTTTTTGCATTTTCCATTTAAATATCTCCATAAAGTTACAACATTGTCCTCAAAATGATGAAAACTTCAAGACCAATAGTTTTATTGAAAAGGTGACACAAAGAAAGCAAAAATGTATATAAAAGAATACATAATTTTTATTATATCATACCACAGAATTTTAAAATCTTAAACCTAAATTCTAGTTTCTGAGGCCTCAGTGTTAAACATGTTTCTAGTGACTATCTACTGCTGAATACACTGAGGCAGAAATTTAACTACATTGTTGTAGAGTGCAACTTCCCAGCCACTCTTCCAAAGGTGCCCAGCACCTCCTTGTTCCTCAGGCTGTAGATCAAAGGGTTGAGCACTGGGGTGAGGATGGTGTAGAAGACAGCCACCACATTGTCCTCTGCTGGAGAATGGAAGGACTTTGGGCAGAGATAAGTGTAAACAAAGGGTACATAGTTGAAAGTCACCACAGTGAGGTGGGTGCTTCAGGTGGAATATGCCTTCTTCTTGCCTTCCTGAGAGTGCATGAGGTAGACAATGAGGAGCACTTTTCCATAGGAACCCAGGATGACTATGAAAAAGAACAGGAGAAAGAGGAAGGCACTTAAAAACACAGTGTACTCATAGACTCAGGCATCCACATAGGCCAGAGTCAGCATGGCTGGGACATCACAGAAGAAATGACTGATGGCCCTGGACCAGCAGTAAGGGATATGGAGAGCATAGACTGTGTAAGCAGAGGAGTCAACAGGACCCATTGCCCAGGATCCCAGGATCATCAGCACACACTCTTCTGTTCATGAGGATGGGGTAGCGCAGAGGGAAGCGAATAGCCACATAACTGTCATAGGACATAGACATCAGGATCAATGCTTCTGAACCTACTAAAGTCCTGAAAAAGAAATTCTACACCCCACACCCAATGAAGGAGATGGACTTGTTTCCAAAGAGGAAACCAGAAGCCATGTTGGGCACAGTGAAGCAGATGTAAATGAGGTCCACGAGGGAGAGCTGGGTGAGCAGGAAGTACATGGGTGTGTGGAGCTGGGCATCCAGGAGGATGAGCAGAACCATGCACATGTTGCCAGCCAGCCCCATCATGAAGATGGGGACAGTGAGAGTGAAGAGTAAAAGACCAAGGCTTTATGGGGGAACAGGCCCAGAAGGATGAACTCTGTAGATGTCTGATTGTAATTTTCCACGGTGCACTCATATGGTTTGTCTGAAGACAGAGACAACAGTGATAGGTAGAGATCACCATTAGCCAATTTTGAAAATTTCCTTAAGATAATTAGCATCTACATGATTTATTAAGTTGTAAAACTTAAAAACAATACTCAATCTTACCTATTTAAAAATAAATATTATTTTTCTCCTGAGAAATTAATAACTTGTGAAGCATCTACTACTGAAAACATTTTAAGAAATATAAAAATTTGCAGAGCAATAATGTTTCTATTAAAATTTCAAGAAATAGTAATAATTTATTTTCCCATGTGAACTTATAAATCATCAAATTCTGATGTTACATTATTCAAAAGGAAAAATTATGAGAAAAGAAAAAAATGTAAACTAAATCTGTCTAAATAGGGAAGGGTGGAGGGGGTGAAGAGTCCACAGGTAATGGGGGGAAAATAAGAACAAAAATACAAAAATACATCATGTACAGGTACAAGCACCCAATGATAAATGTAAATGTATTGTATACCTAAAATGTACCAATAAAAGAATTTAAGAAAAAAACAAAACAAAACAAAAAACATTTGAATAGAAAATGAAATTAAATGTACATTATAGGTCCATATCATGAATAAAAGTTTAATTCTCTCACGGTATGTCTTTTGCATTTGTATTTGCTTCTTCAGACTTGATTATAATATTTCAGCAAACTCTCACTCTTTAAAAAAAGGATATTTCCTTTTTAGAGATCCTTGTCCAATAACCCCATGTGAAACTTCCTTACATCAGATGTCTTTATATCATTTTGCTTAGAAATCTGGACTATAATCTTATTGTCACCTCTTTGACAAAGTCATAGTAATTCCTACTTTTTGAGTTTAAATGTTATTTATCATTCATTCTCTTTCCACTACTCCCTCAGTATCAGAACATGAATAGTGCCTTGTATGATAGATAGCAGACATCAAGGTGGATAAGGGAGACTTTAAAAGATGCCATGGTCATTCATCATTTGGAAAATGTAAAGTGAAATCACAATGAGATACTTTTGCACATTCAGTAGGAAAAAAATCATTAATGAAACAAATAAAACAAAATACTTTGTGACAAGAATATGGAATACATGTAAATCTTTGTACTTTTTTGAAGTCATTTCAAATGATGCTGCCAATATGGAAAATAATGTCATAATGCCTCAAACATGAAACAAAATTTGAACATGAAATAGTAATTCCACATTTGCTGTGTATGCCTAGGAGGTTATGCATACATTCAAATAGCTGTTTTATGCCATTTTAATACCTGCATAATTCACAATAGCCACAGGTGGGAAACACAAAAATTCTTCATCCACAAATGTATGCACAAAAAATGCAATATACATATCCAGGAAATATTATTCCATCTCTTAAGGGGAATGCATGTTGACACATGTTACAACGTGGAGGAGCACTCATGACATCACACTAAGTGAAAGAGAAGCTCAGTCAGTCCCAGCACCCAGAAGGAAGCTCCCCACCTCCATCCCAGGCTCTGAGGGCAGAGAAACTCAGCTGGTCCCAGCACCCAGAAGGAAGCTCCCCCTCTGCCATCCCAGGCTCCTACACTGCCTGAATGCACTTTAATAAGTGGAGATGGTGGAATGGTGGGTGCTATGGGCTGAGTGAACAGAGAGAAGCTTAGACAGACTTAATGCTTGCAGCATTTTAGATCAGTGTGGTGGAAAGATCTTGAGATGGAGAGACGCTAACTGGTTCAAGGAGGATGACTCAGAGCCTCCTCACTGTGCTATAGCAATGGTAAAGTCCCAAACTTTACCTCACACATCTCTATTGTAACAGAAATTCCACAAAACCCAAACTTATTCCAAATATGTTATAAGGCAGTTAAAGCCTTGGTATCCTGACCCAAGATGGAGCAACTTATATTTCACCATTGCTTGATCTGTCCTAATTTGCAAAGAAAAATTTAGTAGAAATAATTGTTTTCAGAAGATCTTTAGGATCAATATGACAGCAACAGATTAGAGTAAAGTTGTCTTATTTAACTTATATAACTAGTTTTATTATTAAGAAGTAAATAATATGCCCAAATGCCACATCAGGTCATCCATTGATAGCGTATCTCATGTGTGTCTTCTCAGCATCTATCTCATCTGAGTTCCCCTGTGCTAACATTAGAATACAGCCCCATATCCTGCTGTGTCCATAATATTCCAGAACTGTGCCTGACAAAGAAGGAACCTCAGTCATCAAGTTATTGGTTTCACTAATACAAATAAACATTTTTCTTGTGTAAAAATAACTTCTTCTTTTTTATTCTTTTTACCCTTTTATTCTTTAGTGAAATAACTGTAAGTAAACTATCCAAAGTGTATTTTAAACATTTCTACATTTCTACTTACTTTAGTTTTCTTATATTCCTATCAAAATGTGGGATGTAGAAGTCAGTGGGGCCAAAATGGAGGAAAAAGTGGGCAAGAAGACTCTGAGAATGAAGTCCTGATCTTCAGAAGCAGAGGTCTTGGGTCAGGACTGTCCTACCTGAGAGGAAAGAAGGAGGCATGGAAATCACTGATTGTCCTCACACATTGCCACCAGGAAACTGTCCAGGTTTGTCCAGGACACAGGTGAATTTAATCCTAATGGTAGTCTCTTCAGGTAGCTATCGACCATGACACTTTGTGGTGAGAAAGCTCAGATTCAGAGATTTTAAGTGATCCATCCTAGTATGTCAGCTAGGAAAATCTCCAGGTACATGTATAGAAACATATATAAATTTTCCATAGTGTATAATATGGTGTATGTGTAATTGTAATGTATATATGTTAATGCACAGAGTGGTTGTACAGTATTCATAGAAATAAGTACAAATGTATTTAAACCTTTCAAAACTGCCTGGTCAATTATTTTTTAATTATCTTTGGTTAATGATCCTAAAATAAGGGATGTTCACATTTTAATCACCCAAAACAGAAATGAAAACAAAAAGAAGAAAAATATTAAAATATAAATTTTGTACATGTGATAAATTATTTAAAAGTGTTAACATTTTTTTAAACACAAACATTATTTTACTGTTAAACTTACTCATGTGGGCATCTTGTGTTTCCTTTATCACCTGGTTTTACTTTTTCCACTTGACCCAGCAACAAATATAAATACTCTCATAGAAAAATGTTTTTTAAAAGACTAAATGGCAGTTGATATCTTATTCCTCATGGCACAAGGTCCCTTAGGAGAATTTGACAGCAGAGAATCATCCTCATGATCTCCAGTGTAAAGCAGGTACATATTAAACATCATCAGTGAAATTCTCCAAGTGCTGTCCACACATTACAATGAATTCTGTGCTGTAGCCCACTTTCAGGAACAATTCCATGTTGACCTTTGCTCACAACTGAGAGCTCAATGGTCCAGTTGTGCTGTGATGATCCAGGACAAGATTACACCAGTGGGAGATATCCTGGGAGGAACAAAATCTTCATCTGCATAGTTCCTCATTGATCTAGTAATTCTGCTGTTCCCCAGTCATCTGTTACATTGTTTCTCCTGATGTACTGAACTTTCTGTACAGAGTCATTCATTACATTTGTTTCTCCATATGTACTGAATAAAAGGTGTGCCCAGTTCAGGATCTTTCCTCTTTGCCACCCAGAGCAGCACTGATCAGGCCCAAATCTCAGCTTCTTCTCCAAGTCTCATTTTTTCTACCTTACATGTATAATAAGTTATTTCAACTTGTGATGCTATGGCTCCCAGGGGACTAGGACTCACTGCAGAGGTTCTAGTAACATCCCCTTTCCCTGTTCCCTACAGTCCACATTTATCATTATACTTTCATTTAGAGTTTAAAATAAGATACTGAAAAATGTCCCATTTGTAATTCCTGTACTAATAAATTGCATGGATTCTTTGAAACATAAAATCTTTGTCATAGCAGGAATAAGAGAAGCACAGACACTTGAGCCACTGGTGCTCACAGAGGGACCAAATGATAGAGCTGGGAACCAAGGAGTGGTGTTCCCCAGAGTCTCCATTGTGCAATTTCCACTGCAGCACAGGCTCCCCCACTCTACTACCTGCTGACCAGGGGATTCTCAGAGACAGAATTTTATACAGCAATGCTGTTTTCTTTGCATTTTTTCTGATGACTTATAGAGGTGGAATAAAACTCTGAAGTTATCAAAACATATGTTTCCTTAATTTCACATTGCTGAGAGTTTTCTAAGAAATCTCAGATTGAAATTTAAGGCCTTTAAATGAAACAAACTGGCAAAGATTTGAATACTAATCAAATAAATAAATACATATTTCTCACATCCATGACACCATCTACTCTGTTTTGGAGAAACTTGATTCACTTTTCTATTCTCAGGATTCCAGACCCTCCTGGCTTACAGGTCAACCAGAGGATGGGGGAAGGGTTGTGGGGAGGGCCTTGAAGTTTCTGACTCTGGAAGCCAGCCAGAGCCCTGTGCACAATGCTGGTTCTGCCTTAGTTTCCCTACCTATACTGAGACATATTCTGCACTCACATTGGTGAACTAGAATTCACCACACTGGAAAATGACTGTTGTAGAATCTCAGAAGTCAGGGAGGAGCATTTTCACAGTGTGTGCACAAACCCAGTGTGATTCCCCTTCTCTGCAGTTTCCTGACAGATTCCACTAGAGGAGGCATGGCAATTGCACAGTGTTCTATGTCATTTTACTGACTAATATAAACTGATCTTATTTGACATTTTCAACTGCTTGTTTTCCATTGTCTAGCATTGGATAAAGAACAATTTTTAACATATTAAGAAGATTATAATACCCAGGAAATATTTTTGTGTGTTCTTGGACATTTCTAAATTATATACTTCCAGGAAGTTCCAAAGGATGCATTAATATTTAAAAAGCAAATATGGAAATAGTTGGAAATATATTTTTTGACACTCAGAAATTGGTTGCATTAATACATCCTTTTAATTTTGTTCTGGACTGAGAATTACTTCTGCTTTATTGTACATGTTCATGGCAGAAAGATGAGCTTTAAATCTGCCACTACTCCAGGCCTTGACCTTTAGAAAGGTTGACTCAGGCTGCTCAGGTCTCTCTGAGTGTGCAGAGACACAAATGTGGATGCCTACAGGCTGCCCATGGGAACACACACCATGCACACTCAGGGTGTGACTTGGCTAAAGACAGCACTAAACAGTGCTGAGCATTTAGTCTCCACCACTAATGATGCCATAGCCATCACCAAATTATCAGCATTCATGTAACATGGTTGTTTTCAACTAGGACTGCACAGTGGCATGGAGTTCAGATTATCTCTGTGAACCATGCCCATTTGCTTCTCCAAAAAGCTTTTGCTGGTCCCAAAGGCAGATATTATTAATATTTTCTGAAACTGTGTGTTCTGTACATGAAGAAAATGATACATAAGAGAAGTAAATTAAAAGTGTAAGCACTACAATTTGGCACAAATTGAATTTGAATACAAACTCGGGAAAACTAAAACACAGCTACTAAGCATACATTGCCAGCATCACTTCCCAAAGGCTTTTTAAAATTTTGTAAACTAATTCATTATTTCACAGTTTGGTAGTTTAACCAGTATTATTTTTCTTTTACCATAAAGTCCATTACATATTTTCATATTGAAATAATATTTATAATATCGAAGTATTTGACCCCAATATAAAATATTCATGGAAGGTAAAATAGAAAGCAGGTGTTAATAATGAAATAACAAAGGCTCAGATAATCTCTCATCACTCATAGAAAAACAAAGAAAACAAGCACAGACAAAGCCAAACAAAATCCAAGGACAAAGAAACGTGCTACTATTCTTGCTGTGAACTGGACTCTGAATGCTGACTTTGTTTTTCAGTTGTCACTTGAGCCCAGGGACAGCGAGTGCAGAAGTACAAGCTCTCATCCTTTCCTGACACCACTGCTGCCCCATCAGGAGAACAGGGTCATGATGAGCTGATTTAGCTTCTGGTGTCTGCACCTCATAACCAGGATTTCTGCTGCACAAGGGCTGATCCTCAAACTCAACTACCAATCTGTTTCTGAAGCTAATTTCTCTCACGCACATCACAGAATTTCTCCTTCCATAAATAAATAAAAGTAAAATTAGGATTCATACCACAGTTCCTCTTCACTTTGAACCATTCACTTCCTTGGTTAGCTGTTGCACTGATCAGCTTTCAACTTGCTGGAGGACACACTCAACACCCACATCATAGAGAAGAGAGTTTCAGTTTGGCTCAGATTGCATTTGATGGGCAGCTGGCTTCAAATCAGGAAGCTCATAGTGGAGAGGCTAGGAGAAACAGAGCTGCTTGGGTCAAGGTGGCTGGGAAGCTGAATGAGTCAGAAGGAGCATCAGCAAGACACTTAAGCTGCTTCAGAACCACCTCCAACTGATACCCCCTTAGCCAGCACTCAGCTGGACATCAGTGGGTCAGTCCACCCTGCACTCTCTCACCCCATGCCCTGTCCACCTCTCCCAGATCTCTGATCCACTCAACTGACAATGAGCCAACAGTCACAGGAGAATATAGTCATGTTTCTGAGTGGATCCTTTGAGTTTTCTCCTGACAAATGTACCTACAATCATTTCAGAGACCTCCACAAGACTGAGTAGCAGCCAGGATTCCATCCTCCTATAGCTGCTGACTGAGTCTCAGGACTGCCCTGTGCCTGGGGAAATCCACTGAGACTGACAGGAGGAGGCCAGTCACCTAGGACATGCTCTGGCCTGAGGCCAATGTAAGGACAGAGCCCTGTGGGTGCTGACATCTCTCCACACTGCCCTGGGGAGGACCAGGCATGTTCATGGGGACCTTCCTGGCTGTCCTACTTGGTTTGTCATGGCACCTTCTGTATAAATGCTATAACTAACCACATGCCTGGGTATGATGTGGCTGCACCTATTATTTCCCACTTTGTTTGTAGTGGAAGAAAGTGCATGAAAATGAAATGCAATTAATAAGAGTATGTAAGTAGAAATACTTAGAGTATCACAAAAAGGTTATTTTAAAGGTTTTAATTATTTTTTTGGAAAAGTTCATCAAATTATGAGACAATTTTATTTTATTAAAATAGATAGTGAAGATGATGTTATTATGAACATTGTAGAGAGTTATTCATAAAAAAATTCAGTAATTATTTTTTGTTACAAATAGAAGCTTAACCATGTTCACAAATTTCTCATTTCTGGGAAATTATGCATTTTCTTCAGAAATGAATAGCATTGCACCAAATTTTTGTGTAAGGATTTAAAGATATTTGAATTGTTAATATTCCAGGCCAAAATGATTCTTGAAGTGAAAATTCTCAGACTGACTTCCCTGGTCTCTATAAGCTGAATCACCTCTCTGTGACCCTTAGTAAATTGGCCTGGGTCTTACAGCAGGGCCCGTCTGGCCCTCCAGGCCCCTGGTGACTGAACTGTGAGGAGGAGCTGAGAGACCTTGTTGGATGTGGAAGCAGGGCCTTAGGAAGCTTCCATGACCCAGAGATTTCTCCCTGGCATCTGCTCCCTGGCCTGGGTCCTGGGACGTGAGGTGGAGACACAGTTGGAGTTCAGCATGTGGGTGGGACCTGGACCTTTGACTGACCAGGGCAGCAGCATCTCCAGGGAGCCCAGGGCCTTGTGTGGGTGACACAGGGCAAGGCACCCAGGAGACAGGAGGACCAGGGCACCCCTGAGCCCCACCCATCCCTGGGGATCTGGGGCACTGTCATCCTGAGGGTGCTGTGCAGGGGCCAGGACCCTGCCTTCACCTTCTGCACTGTGACCCTGCAGTGAGCATCGGCAGCCAGGGGAATGGGCTCAAAGGGAAAGAAATCAGGATTCAAAACTTAAGTAAAATGCAACTGTTGCTCTTACTCATCTCTGAATGTTTCCCTTTCACCCACAGGAATTATTCACTACAACACACAGCTCTTTAGACAAGCAGTCCTATTCACTCATTTGTAAAAGGAAACCCATTCTGTGTCCCAAAGAGCAAGGCTTGGGTGACAAAGGTTTCTGAACTGTAGTGGCACATGCTTATGGGTTAGACTTTCAGGAGGGTGAGGCAAGAGGACCGCTTGGGTAAGGGAGTTCCAGCCTGGACAGGACAGCAACAGTTCTTCTCAAAACACATTGTAAAAGATCTGGGAAATAATGAAAGGAAACCTAATCCACTCATATTAAATAGGATATAGGTGGGTTTCTGTGCTTCATAAATGGGCTTATATTAGTTCTGTTATGTTCATTGAAGATGAGTTGACAGACACTCTTTATTCTCTACCCCCCCCATCTTGCTGAAAGACATGCTCAGTGCACTGTGTTTAGGCTGGCAGTTTTACTTGGTGATGTCATTATTTGGAGATGGAGTCTGCTGAGAAAAAGAAGTCATGCTTTGAAGTGTAAACAGTTTAAATGTAGAACACAGTAAGGAAGATTCGGTCACATGGGCAGGAAGAGTACATCCTGGGGTCAGCACACAGTGGGTGTAAGAAGTGACCCTAAAGTAGAGACTTACAATGTTCTGGGCCATCCCAGAGTATTAATGTGAACATGGGCTGCATAAAGTAGAGGAAAGGCATGGTGGAAGGTGTGAATTCAAGACGTTTCCTTAAATATTCCTAATAAATGAGAAAACTACATCAGTAAATTATCCAATCACTTGCATTTTGAGAGACCAGAGTGTCATGGACTGGGGAAGCTGATGTTAGGCACAGTGACTGTGACACCTCCTTCGAGTGCTGCACTCTGTTTAGCACAAGCATAACATAAGCTGCAGAGGAAGGAATGGCCTAGTGCAGATGACTGCACACCACATTATGCAAAATGACAATATCACTCCATGTCGCCTAAACATGCCCAGGAACAATTTCAAGCTACCATAGGTTTATTTATTCATTTATTCATTACATTTAAGATGTAAACTAAGATGCTTTGATATACAAAATAATTTAAGGTAATAAGAAAATTCACCTATGCATCTTCCATAGTTACAATGTATTTGTATTCAATATTGGTAACAAAATATATTTTTAAAACATTTTATCATGCATTATAATATTATTAGATATAATTTTGTGAGTATGCACTCTGCATCTAACTACCAAATCTACCTAGCTGCCCTGCAGCATGGGTCATGCTTCTCCCCATTTCCTCCTTCAGGGCCCAGTAAGCACCATGCTACTGACTGTTTCCATGTAATTCACTTTATTTTATGTCCAACCAATAGATGATGTCATGTAGTATTTTTGACTTTATGTGCTAGACTATTGCTCTATTGCTCTGGTATATCTCTGGCCCTTTTAAAAATTTTTGTTGAGACAAAGCCTGCCTACATTTTTCAGCTTAGTGTAAACATTATCTTCTTGCCTCGTTATCAAAGGTGTGAATAGAAACAAAGGGTGCCAAGCTTGGTTACCATTTACCTTTTCTTCACCTGAAGGTCTGTTAAATAATTGGAAAGAGAGAAATGAACTTGTGCTGCTATAATAATGTAATCATCACCAGATTCCACCTGTCTTTGAGAACAATGAGAAATTTTCCTTCACAAGAGGTCCTTGTGCCATGATGTCTGATGTAGGATATTTGAGATGGCAAAGACAGAGAGAGGTTTCACTGCAATTGTGCATAGAGTGCCCCCTCCTGAAATGAAAATCTGCCCCTGTCCAACAGTGGCCACAGTCCACCAAGATGCCTAGAGGGAGCAGCACATGCCCATTTGTGTGTGACACATGTTTGTGACAGGCTCTCCTCATGCCTCTGTCATCTGCTGTATTTTAATGTGACTGTGAAAGTGTGGCCATATTTCTTTACTCTCACTGGGGAACAGTGGTCAAATCATTTGACACTTTGCTCCATCTCCCACATTTATTTCCCCAACCATGATCCCTAAAACATCTCTCACAGCTCCCCTATCCTTCACAATGAGGTGAGTAAGACATTGTGCAGTCTGCTTTACACTCCTGACTCTGACTTCAGTTTGAGATAGGGCCATGTAAAAAGAGTTGTCTTGAGAACAATGACTATAATGGAGGTGAACACCAGTCCCCTAGGGAGCCCATCTCATACTTTTCTGGCTTTGGATCACACCCAGGAGGGGAAGAGCCATGTGTACTGGAAATTGCCAAGGCAGCAGACTTTAGACCTGATTTTCCTCCATCACTGATGAATATTCAGGTCTTGCAACTAGTTTATAGAATTCAGTTCTCTGTTTAAATTTGAATGAACTCAAGTAAAGAGGCCAGGGAAAATTTTTTGAGATAAGCAGCTTCCACAAGCTTTCTTTTTTTCATAGCTTTTTTTTTTTTGGCATAAATACTGTCATTGGTACATTTTAGGTATTCCACATATTTACATTTATCATTGGGTGCTTGTACCCATACATGATGTATCTTAGTTCTTAATTTTTCCCCATTACCTGTGTGCCCTTCACCCTCTCAACCCTTCCCTATTCACATAGAGTTTGTTTCCATTTTTTCCTTTTCTCATAATTTTTCTTTCCTTTCTTACATTTCCCCTTCCCCTCCCTTTTCCCCTAAATATTTGGAACTTTTCTTCCTATTTCAAACTATAAATTATTCTTTGCAATCCTTTTAATTCTTATTTACATTTTCAGTTTCTCACACTAGAGAAATCATTCAGTATTTACACATTTGTCCTATTGATTTCACTTAAGAGGATGTCCCCAATATGCATCCATTTAGCTATAAATGTGTCTAGTTTCTCATTATTTATGACTGAGTAGCACTCCATTTTATAGAAAAAACACATCTTTATCCAGTTTCCATTTGAAGGCCACTTGGGCTGTTTCCAAGATTTAGCTATTACAAACAGTGCTGCTATAAATATGGGTGCACATATATCATTGTGGTGTGACTCTTTTAATTCTTTGGAGAAGATATGCAGGAGGGAAATAGCTGGGTCAAATGTGACCTCTCATCCTAGTTCTTTGAGGTATCTCCAAAATGATTTCCACAGTGGTTACACCAGTATGCACTCTCACCAGTAATGGAGAAGAGTTCCTTTCTCCCGACACCCCTGCCAGAATTTGTTCTTGTTTGATTTCTTGATAGCAGCTATTCTTTCTGGAGTGAGATAGAATCTCAGTGTTGTTTTTATCTCCATCTCTCAAATGAATAGTGATGTTGAACATTTTTTCATATGTTTATTTGCTATTTCTATTTCTTTGTCTGAGAAATGTCTGTTCATTTCAGATGCTCATTTTTGAATTGGGTCTTTGAATTTGGGGGGTCTATTATTTTAAATTTTATTTATATTATATATACTAGACCTTTGTCTGAGGTACAACTGCTAAAATTTTTTCCCACATTGTAGGTTGTCTCTTAGCTCTGTTGGTGATTTCTTTTGCAGTGCAGAAGATTTTTAATAAGATGTGATCCCAGTTGTTGATTCTTTGTGCTTGCTTCCATGATAATGAGGTTTTGTTAGTAAAGTCTTTTCCTATGCCAATGTCTTCAAGAGTTCTACATAACTTATCTTCCAGCAAATTTAGTGTTTCTGTCTTACTATTTAGATCTTTAATCCACTTTGATCTTAGTGTAGTGCATGGTGACAGGTATGGGTCTAGTTTTAATCTTTGGTGGGTTGAAATCCAGTTTTTCAAGCACCACTTATTAAATAGGCTATCTTTCCTCCAATGAGGCTGGTTGGCTCCTTTGTAAAAAATGAGGTGACTGAGTATGTCTGAAGTTTTTTCTGCATCTTCTATCCTATTCTAATGATCCTCAGCCCTGTTTCTTCACCAGTACCTTGCTATTTTTATCACAATAGCTTTGTAGTGTAGTTTCAAGTTGGGGATTGTGATACCCCCAGCCATCTCTCTTGCCTAGAATTGGTTTTGCTATTCTAAGTCTCTTCTGGTTCCAAATTAATTTTTGGATTGTTTTCTCTGTGAAATATACTGCTGAAATTTCAATTGGCATTGCATTAAATGTATATAGCACTTTTGGAAGTATGGCCATATTCACTATATTGGGTCTTCCTACCCAGGAACAAGGGATGTCTTTCCATTTACTTATATCCTATTCGATATCTTTTTTGAGAGTGTTGTAGTTTTCTTTATAGTAGTCCTTTGCTCTCTTTGTAGGTTGATTACTTGATATTTCATTTTTTTGATGCTATTGTAAAAGGAACTGTTTCCCTCATTTCTCTCTCAGTGAGTCTGTTATTTTTCTACCAGAAGGCTATTGTTTTTTGAATGTTGCCCTTATATCCAACTCATCTACCAAATCAGTCAATTAAGTCTAGAGGTCTCTTGGCAGTTTTTGGGTCTTCTGTGTAAAGTATCATATCATCAGCAAATCATGACAGTTTAATTTCTTCCTTTCATATCTGTATTTATTTTATTTCTTTCTCTTGTCTAACTGCTGTGTCTAATGTTTCCAAAACTATATTGAACAGGAACGGTGATAGTGGGCATCCTTATCTTGTTCCTGATTTTACTGTGAAAGTTTTCACGTTTTTAAAAAAATTATTTTATTGGTACATTTTAGGTATACAATATGTTTACATTTATCATTGGGTGCTTGCACCTGTTTATAATGTATCATGGTTCTTTTTTCCCCCATCACCTGTGCTCCCTTCACCCCCTGCACCATTTGCTATATACATAGATTTCATTTCAATTTTTTTTTATTTTCTCATAATTTTTCCTTTCCCTTCTTTCCTTTCACCCTTCCTTTCCCACCACCCCAGACCTTTGAAACTTTTCCTATTTCAAATTAACTATTATTGGTTCCACTGCTCCCAATCCAGATTTAGAGGCTTCCAGGTTGCTGTTCCACTGCTCCCAGCTCAGAGGAAGGGGATACTGGGCCCCCTTTTCACTGCTTCCAGCCCAGAGGAGGTGAGCCACATGCATGCCAATAGGATCCCCTGCTCCCACTGAAATGAGAAGACACTTAACTCTCCAAACCAAACTTCCAGATCACCTACAGCAACCCCAAAGGGAAATGAGATGGAACAATCTGATACTCAAACACCTGGACTCCCTGACATGGCAACAAAAGAGGATCTGGAAAAAATGAAATCAGAAATAATTTCTCAGATAACAGTGGAGATTGTGCTCATAGTGCAAGACATGATTAATAAATCTAGAGAGGAGCTGAGGAATATGATAGTATCCCAACATAGGAAACAAATGGAATCCATAAAAGAGATGCAAACAGATTTTCAGAAGATTAAAAACTCCGTTGAAAGTCTACCCAGCAGAATGAGCCAATGTGAGGACAGAATTTCAGACTTAGAAGATAAAATTGCAATTAGTACCAGGAAAAGAAAAATTGCTTCAAAATTGTAGGGGACCATGAGAAATCAATCCAGCACCTGATAGATGATGCAAAGAAGAATGACATAAGACTGATTGGATTCAACAAAGAAACAGGAGAGAGTACAGATGACATAAAAAAAAAAACTCTTCACAGAAGTGATGGCAGAAAACTTCCCAAGCAGGGGAAAAGAACTTGACATACAGATAAGCGAGGCATATAGGACTCCAAATAGCCTTGATCAAAAAAAAAATCTACACATAGGCATATAATTGTTAAGATTCCAGAAACCCAACGGAAGAACAAAGTTCTACAAGCAGTTAGAGAAAACAAACAAATTACATACAAAAGAAAACACATCAAGATCACAGCAGACTTCTCAACACAAACCCTTAAGGCAAGAAGAACTTGGAGTGACATATTCCAAGCACTAAAGGAAAACAGCCTCCAATGCAGATTGATGTACTCTGCAAAACTATCCTTCAAAATTGATGGAGAAATAAGATACTTTCAAGACAAAGAGGACCTTAGGAACTTCATGAATACCAAACCAGCACTCCAAAAAATTTTAGACTTTATCCTAGGAACAGACAATGAGGAACACAACCACATGCATGCCAATAGGACCCCCTGGTCCAACCAAAATGAGAAGATACTTAACTCTCCAAACTAAACTTCCAGATCACAGGAAAACACAGAAGAAATGGACAGATTCCTAGATACACATGAATTACCAAAGATGAACAAAGAACTAAAAATTCTAAACAACCCAATATCAATCAATGAAATTGAAAATATAATTTAAAAAGTTACCAACTAAGAAAAGCCTAGGTTCTGATGGCTTCACTGCTGACTTCTACAAGTCATTTAGAGAGGAACTACTGCCACTATTGTTTAAACACTTCAGTGAAATTGAAAGGGAAGCAATACTCCCAAATTCATTCCTGGAAGCAAGCATCACCTTTATCCCCAAAGCACAGAAAGACCTAACCAAAAAAAAGAGAACTATAGGCCAATCTCAATAATGAACATAGATGCAAAAATCCTCCATAAGATATTGGCAAATACAATGCAGAAGATCATCAAGAAGATCATACACCCTGACAGGGTGGAATTCATCGCAGGCACGCAGGGATGGTTCAAAATATGCAAATCAATCAGTGTAATACACTATATCAATACAGCCAGGGACAACATCATATGATTATTTCCATAGAGGCCGAAAAAGCATTTGACAAATCCAACAAGCATTTATGATAAACCCTAAAAAATTGGAATATACGATCTCTACCTCAAACTGAATAAAAGCCTTCTATGTAAAAACAACAGCCAGTATCAATCATACTAAATGATCAAAAACTGAAATCATTCACAGTAAAATCAGGTACAAGACAAGAATGTCCACTATCTCCACTCCTGTTCAATATAGTTTTGGAAATATTAGTCAGGACAATTAGACAAGAGAAAGAAATGAAACGAACAAAGATTGGAAATGAAGAAGACAAATTGTCATTATTTGCAGATGAGATGATACTCTATATAGAAGTCCCCGAGAACTCCACCAAAAGTCTTCTAGACTGAATAACCAAATTCAGTAAAGTAGCTGGATACAAGATCAATGTACAAAAATCAATAGCTTTCCTCTACATAAACAACAGACTCACTGAGAGAGAAATAGGGCAAATAATTCCTTTCACAATAGCATCCAAAAGACTGAAATACCTAGGAATCAACCTAACAAAAGAAATCAAAGACCTCGTCTCTGAAAACTATAGTACTCTGAAAAGAGAAATTGAAAATGACATCAGAAAATTGACAGACATCCCCTGGTCCTGGGTAAGGAGGATCAGCATAGTGAAAATGGCCATACTTCCAAAACTGCTATAGAGATTCAATGCAATTTCAATTGAAATCCCAGGAGCATATTTCACAGACCTTGAGAAAACAATCCAAAAATTCATTTGGAACAAGAAGAGACCCAGAATAGAAAAAGCAATTCTAGGTAACAGAGACATGTCAAGGGGTATTACAACCCCCAACTTGAAATTATACTAAAAAGATACTGTGATAAAACAGCATGGTACTGCCAAAGAAACAAACCTGAGGACCAGTGGAACAGATTAGAAGATGCCAAAACAACTCCAAACACCCTCAGGCACTTCATCTTTGACAAAGGAGCAAAACATCTTCACTGGAGGAAAGATAGCCTCTTTAATAAATGGTGCTGGAAAAATTAGGTTTCAACTTCCCAAAGATTAAAACTAGACCTATATCTTTCAGCATACACTCAACTAAAATTGAAATGGACTATAGATCTAAATATTAAAACAGAAATGCTGAACCAGCTGGAAATGAGGTTAAGTAGAACTCTTGAAGACATTGGCATACACAAAGATTTTATGAACACAATCTCAGTTGCCTGTGAACTAGCACAAACAATCAAAAAGTGGGATCTCTTCTTATTAAAATGCTTCTGCACAGCAAGAGAAAGCACCAACAGAGTGAAGAGACAACCTACAATGTGGGAAAAATTTTTCACCAGCTCTTCCTCAGAAAAATGTCTACTATCTAGAATCTATAAAGAAGTTAAAAAAATCAGACCTCCCAAATATAAAGACCCAATCCATAAATGGGCATCTGAAACGAACAAACATTTCTCAGACAGAGAAATAGTAATAGCAAATAAACATATGAAAAAGTGTTCAATATTACTGGTCATTTGAGAGATGCAAATGAAAACAACACTGAGATTCCACCTCACCCCAGCAAGAATGGCTGCCATCATGAAATCAACCAATAATAACTTTTGGTGGAGCTCTGGGAAAAGAGGAACCCTGCTCCATTGCTGTTGGGAGTGTAGACTGCTGCATCCACTGTGGAAATCATTATGGATATACCTCAAAGAACTTGGACTAGAAGTCATATTTGACCCAGCTGGGTGTCTTCCCCAAAGAATTAAAAGAATCATACCATGGTCATATATGTGCACCCATGTTCATAGCACCACAGTTTGTAATAGCTAAAACTTCGAAACAGCCCACATGCCCATCTATTGGACACTGGATAAAGAAAATGTGGGGTTTTTAAAAAATAAAAATAGAGTACTACTTAGCCACAAAAAATGAAAAGTTAGAGACATTTATAGCTAAATGGATGCACATTGAGGCAATACTCTTAAGTGAAATAAAGAGGACACACATGTGTAAATGCCAAATAGTTTCCCTAGTGTGAAAAACTGAAAGTGTAAATAAGGCCTAAAAGGTATAATAGATAATGTGAAATAGAAAGAAAATGGACAAAGGGGAAGGGGAAATTGGAGGTGTAGGGGAAAGGAAAGAAGGGAATGGAATTAATATGAGAAAATGAAAAAATTTAAACAATGTCTTTGTAAATAGGAGGGATTGAGGGATTGAAGGGAGAGCAGGAGAAGGGGGAAAAATAACCAAGATAGATTATTTAAAGGTGCAAATTTCCAGTGATGGATGCCATTATATTGTATACCTAAAATGTACAAATAAATTAAAATTTTTCAAAAATCACCAAAATTTCCTTTCTTCCTATATTGATAAGAAAGACAGGTAAACAGAGAAATACAGACTCAATTACTAGAATTACAAATGCAAAAGGCCATATCACTACATATTGTGCATACACAAAAATGATCATAAATGGATACTATAAATAATTGAATCCCCAGACATTAGAAAGGTAAATGAAATAAAATAACTGATAAAGAATCACGAATTACCAAAATTATTTGAAGTCAATACCATTGGTGTGAATAGACATGAACCAAATAAATTGATTTAAATTAATGCACACAAATAAACAATTGGTTATAAAATACTGTTCAACATCATTAATCATTAAGAAAACTACAACTTAATTGACAATGAGATCTAATTTTCCAACACAGTGATTATTATCAAAAAGTTGAAATATAACAATGTTTAGAAAAGAAAACTGTTTTACATTGTAGGTGAGGGTGGCGAAATTGGCATATTCATTGTGGTAGAGGATATGACAGTCCCTTAGAAAATAGGATTAGCCATTGTACAGCAATCACCATCCTGGATCTATATTTAAAGCAAATGAAATCAAGAGCTTGAGGAGACGTTTGCAGCACTCTTTCACTGCAGCATTATTCTTGATATCTGAGCTATGGAAAGTGGAATATGAAGTTTGTTTTATACATCTAGATGCTCTGATGTTTGGTGCACATGTATTTACAATTACATCCTTTTGATGAATATAATTTTAAATCATTTTATATTCATAATTTCTTTTCACATGAGAATTTTTACTTAAATTATACTTATCTGATATGCACACAGCTACTTCTACCCTTTTTGGATTTCCTTTTCCATGGAATATTTTTTTCCTCCATTTTCAGTTTGTTTGTAGATTAATGCTGAAATGAATCTATTGTGGTAGTATTTTGCTAAGCATTGGTTTTTTTACCCATTAATATGTTCAGTCTCTCTATGGTTTCTAACTGGATAATTTAGTCTATTTACGTTTAGAGTAATTAAGGATACACAAAGACTTCATATTGTCATTTTGTTGATTGTATTGTGGCTAATGTGTAGACTATTTTTCTTTCTTTTTTTGTTCTTGTCCTTTTTCATTTGATTTTTTTTGGTGCTGTGTTTTATTTTTTTCTTTTCCTCTGTATCTATCTTAAGTCTTACATCAAATATCTAATCTATTCAAGCTGAACAACTTTAATCCCACATAAAAATACTGTGCTTTACTACCCCCCATGGTTTATATGTTTAATGTCACAATTTGTATATTTTATGTTTTGTGTATCCCTTAATAAAACATTGCAGCTAGCATTTAATAGCTTTAACATTTTGTTGGAGACGTGTTTTCCACAACATGATTACAATATTAAAATATTCTGAATTTTAGCAGATATTTCTTTATTCAGTGACTTTTAATTCATTTGTTTTCATGTTATTCATAAGAATCCATTCATTTTGGTTTAAATATTCCCCTTTTCTGCTTCTTGTAAAGAAAGTATAATAAGAAAAAACTTACTCAACTTTTTTTAGCTGAAGAATTCTTTATTTTTCACTTAATTTTTAAGATCAGCTTTGTCATATAAATTATTCTTGTTTTAAAGTATTTTTAAAATTTTTTCAGTCTTTTGAATACAGCATCCAATCTCTTTTGATATGCAAATTTTCCACTGAGAAATCTGCTGTTAGCCTAATGATGCTTCCCTTGTATATTAGGAGTTCTTTCTGCCTGGCTGGTTTTCAGATTATTTCTTAGTTTTGACAATTAGACTGGGATATGTATTTCAAAGTTTCCTTTCGACTATACCTGCCTGAAGAGACTTGAGCTTCCTGTCCTTGCTCTTTATGTCTTTACTCAAAATTAGGAGACTTTCAGTAGTTGTTTCTTAAAACAAACTTTATGTCCCATCTTTTCTTCTTTCAAGAAGCTATAATAAAGTAATTATTGCCTCTTTTGATCATATCATCCTAACTCCACTGGCTTTAGATTTTTTTCTGTTCATTCTTTCTTAATTCTTCTCCCTAGATATTTTCAAGAAGCTTGTTTTGAAGATCATTTTTTCTTATCAATGCCATTATTTACAAGTATCACATATTTTTCCATTTTATTCATCATATTCTCAACTTCAGAATTTCTGGGGTTGTTTTCTCTTATTTATTTCTTGAGCTTCTCATGGGTTTTGGGTGCATTTTCCTGGAGTCATTGAGTTGGTTCTCTTGTAGCTTGCTTTTCTTCTTTAAAATATTTATCTTAAATTTATTTTATGCAAATCTATCTTCATTTCTTCTGTGATAGTTGCTGAAATTTTTGTGTTCCTTTGATGTATTTTTTTTTATGTTTCTCATTTCTTCATGTAAATGCCTGTCCATGTGTTGGAGGATTCAACTCTTTTGAACCTATGGACTGGATTTTGTGAGCAAGACTTTTTGCTATGGCTGGGTCCGAGGGTGGTGGCTAGGAGTGATGTGGTGGTTTTAGCTAGAAGAGGAAACAGGGGCATTTTTCTCTATATCTCTGGTGGCTGAGGTCAGCATCCACAAAGATCTCAGGGGTCTCAGCAGATGAGGCTGCAAGCTTCATCACAGCAGGGAGGGCTCTCATAGTCTTTAATGGTAGAGGTTGCTTAGTTCTTTCTGACTTCTCTTTGGCAGGGGAAATGTGAACAAGGGTATCAGGCTTGCTCTCAAATCTGTTCCTAAGTAAGCTCACAATGGAAGTAAAACCACTGCCTGGATTGTAACCCCCATGGACCATTGATGAGCTTGTGGCCTGAAGCAGGCACATATGTGGAGAAAACAGGGCTCCTTGATCTGTGGTGCTGGTGGCCAGGATGCAGGTCCCCCACTGCTGCCTTTGAAACTTTGAGGAGAGCATAGGAAAGTGCAGAATGGACAGCAAAGTTCTAGAGAGCAAAAGGGTACAGTTCTACCACTGCTCTGGAAACTTGGGTTTGGCTGTGGCTGCCTCCAGTGGCTGTGGAACCTACAATCTTGTCACAGCTGTGGTACCAGTTTCTGGAAGTGGACATCCATGGAACAGCAGTAGCTCTACATCCAGGGTATAGGGCAGTTATACCCATTGGTTGATGTCTCCAATGTCACTTTATATCAGCACATCTGGTGAGGTCTATAACACTGACATTTGGTAGTGTCTGCATTTTCTTGTCCCAAGGTACTCTATTCTGGATGCTGGAAACCTCCCCAAAGCACCTGTGTCACTGGCCTGGCCAATATGGTGGGAAGGTTGATAGGTGGTGGAAAATTGAAAGTTGGGGCTGGGTGAGCAATTTGTTTTTCTTTTTTGGTACTGGGGATCAAACTCAGGTCCTTGTGTTTGCACAGCAGGTGGTGAAACCACTGAGCTAAATCCCTAACCCTATGGGTGAGCAATTCTTTTCATTGGGGGCTGGCCCTTTGAAGGATGTTGTGAAACCATGGCATGTCCCTTTTCTCTATATTCTTTACAACATTGTTATGTTAGTGGTTTTGCTCTGCCTATGTTCCTCCCATGATGCACAGGTTTTCTATGGGTTCAACATGATAGGGCAAAAGGTCATTGGCTGGAAGCTTTTCTCCTATATGTTAACTACATCTGGTGTTTCATTATAATGAAGGAAAGCTGGCTGATTTGCAAGTAAAGCCAGACTGCAGTGGCTACAGTCATGGGTTCTTGAGAGCAGGCACACTCAGCTCAGTTGCAATCCAGATGCTGAGGGTGTGTGTGCAAAGTGGCCATAGTGCAAGCTTCAGGGTGCACGTGGAGACTGAAGGAGTGGTGGGCCCATCTTGGAAGTCAATAAGTGGCTCTTCCAGGAGGTCAGAGCACAACAGTTCCTCCCGCTACAAGGAGTTCATTGCAGGCATGGATGGTGGTTACTCAGTGGGTAGATTTGCTGAGGTTTTCTGCAGACCAACCAGTTGAAGCAACAGTGTCACCTATTTGTGTGGGCCAGGGTGACATTCCCAGCCCTTCCTTCTCTCTGGCCTTTTCAGGATATCTCAGGTTGGCCTCTTTGCATCTGTTTATTCCCTATTTTCTATTCCCTTGCATTACTGCAGGTTCTTAGTTCTGCAGTTCAGTCCTCCAAAGACTAATCCTAACCATTAACTAATATCTACTTGGTATTTTATGGAAAGATAAGAGATAGAATTTGTTACTCTACCATCTTGCTGATGCTTTCTACAGTAAACCTTTTAAAACATCCTATTATGATATTGCTTACATTATTATGTTATGATAAGATCATCTTAAAAAATGTTAAAGCAATACTCTATTAGGAATCATTTGGCAGTTTGTGAACAGAATGCACACATAAAATGAAGATTCACACACACACACTTATTCTTCACGTCAATAATGATTTATATGCAAATTACTGTAGCACTTCTGTATTTAGAGATTTGGATGAGAATGGTTTGTACATGGCATTGCTATATTTCTCCTGGGAACAAAAGCTCTCATCTTTAACACTGTAATTTGTAAAACTGATTTATACAGTGAAATGAATTGCAGCAATTCGCATTAATGATTCACAAATGCACTGTCTAATCTAGACCCACAGCATAGAAATTTGTTGTGAAACATTTCAAATTCACAGTAATATACATATGTCTAAATATTAAACTCTGTGAAATAACATTAAGATAACTTTAGGGATATATATACATTTTAGATAAACTATAGACCCATACAGATTCACTACAGTTAATGATACAAACATAATATATTGAAGTGAAAATTTGTTTTAATTTAAAACTGCAAAATCAGTCTAATTTCATTTACATCAGTGAATTTAAATTATTCCATTTCGGCATCATGCGTTTATATTAGGGCAAGAGAAGAGCATGCTTTAATGTTAAAACTTTGCCATGCAGTTGGTAATTACTTAATACCAAGGAGAAGCTGGAAGCAACTAATTGGTTTGGCATATTTAAGAGAATGGTAAATTCATGGAGTTGAGATTCATTCTCCACTGACTCTCACCATAGAAACCACAATTTTTGTTTCCTTTTGAGTTTGTGAATAAAGGTTTCTTAGTGGTCCCTGACGTTTTCCCTAATTCTTCTAATATAGTAAGGCTTCAATTAACCACTAGTTCCAAGAGGACAAAATGAAGTTTGAACTCTTGCTAATTAACTAGGGAAGCTATTTAACCAGGCTCTATGGATGCTCAACTTCAACAAATTTATTAAAAGTTTTTAGCTACATTCCCAGAAGTCTAATTTAATGGGCCTCTGAACAATACTCTTCCAATTAGGGCCTCTCCCTCCTGTAATTCACACAGGAACACATATTTGCCATGAGTTAGTTCAATTGTCTTTATTAATCAACACCTCCATCCCCATTGAACAGAAGGAAAATAATAATAATAATAATTAATAATAATAATAACCAAATTATCTGCATAGATTCCAGGCACTCAGATATGTCCTTCAGCTTGTCTCCCAACTTTATCGATGCCCTCTTGTACAATAGGCTTCATGACTTTCTTCAAGTGTTTAGAATTCATACAAATATACATATGTGAAGGATATCAGAGATCAGAAATAAACTCAACATTGGATTAGCAACCTAGAGTTGAAACTCTCAAGCCTAGAGTTGGTGAGATGTTATTGTTTCTAGTCTTTCTTTACATGCTACAATTTAAGATGCAAGAATTTAATGACACTATGTAATAATCCATCAGATAGTTTTTACCAATAGTTTACAGTTGTATTACATATTACAAAAAAGGAATGAGAGATTGAAGTATTTTATTTCTGAGATCATTTTCATCTCTTACAGTTGTAACATTATTGATTCTTTGTTTTCAGTGTGAGATAGACATCAGAGTGCTAAGATATTCCACATGAGTTTAAGTCATGATATGGATCCAACTTCCTCTTTCATTCTCTCCTTCAAATTCCTTTGTTTCTCCTTAGCCACTTACTTAGATGGCACTCATGAAAAACAAAATAAACACTTAGTGCTCAATGCCAGGAGACCTAAGATCCTTTACAAACACTATGTTTTTCACCACCCCTCAGTTTGGAGGAGCCTAAAGCAGAGGAGCAGACTGCTCTCCCACTCTACAGTTCATTCAAAAATTCACAGCAAGCTCAGCTCTTTACAATTGCCCCATGGGGCAGGGCAGGGAGGGGGTGATAGGGACTCAGCCAGGGTCATACAGTAAGGGACAGTTCTCCAGGAAAACTAAAACTCTTGTTTGCATTGAAAGTTGGATTTCAAACACTGTTGGAATCATTCAATTTATTGAATGATAGAGTTTAATTTATTGAACTCTATTGTAATGGAATATGATAAGGGAACAGCTAACCATGTGACCTTTGTTTATGACCCCCTTCCCAGGTGTTTGGAGATGTGAGCTGTCGGGCTGAACCTTATGCTCCTGCTCCCTGTCCATACTGATGTGTTCTTTCTAATTTACTAAGCCTACTGCTGAATCTAACCTCAGGCCTTGGTGGATATGAAAACAATCTCACTCATAAGGAGCCATGGCTGTGCATTCACCAAATCTCACATGTTCATGGTTCCTGTGTCTACAGAGACCCAGAATATTTTTTCTAGTGGATGACATGTTTGTACTCTGGAATTCTGCTCACTTTATTTCAGGTGTGCAATAAATGTCACATGACATCAATCTCAATGATAATATCATCTTGTAATATCCAAGATTCTACCAAATCTTTGGTCCAAATTCCAGAGTTTTGTTTTTCTTCTTCTTCTGGAAACTGATTAAGGTTCAATAATCTGTCCTTTATTTTGGAAATCCCATCACCCTTTGAATAGCATAACCTATGGCTTTCAGCATTTATTTTTGTGGTAAAGCTCTGAATTTTATAAGATTCATATTCTGCCATTTGGAGTAACTGTGTTTCACAAGGCTTCCAGTACACTAGCCATTTTTTATTTGCCAAATCCACACAGCAAATTTTCAATATTTTGGTGTTTGATTTGTTTTTTATGTGGTGTACAAGGTAGATTAGATTTCTTTAAACTATATAGATATAACACAGTAAAATAGTTAATTAAAAAATATTCTAGTTATCACTGTTTAAAAATAAAATGACATGTAAAATTAATTATAATACATTTATTAAAGCTAATATATTCAAAACATTATTGTTTTAATTGATAAACAATATCAAAATTAATGAGGAAATACATTACATTATGAAGTCTTTACAAGCAAGCCATGTATTTTAGTTTACATCAATGCAGACAGTAAATTTTTTAACAATTATGCAGATGCCATTTATTTGGTCCATAGTGCAGTATGTTTGTTAATTTGAGTTTTACAAAACATCAAATATAAATAACCTGAAATTGTAACAATAAAAAAAAATTGGCTTCTTACACAGACATATCAGGCAGTAAAAACTGAAAATCTGAGTAAGTTAACATTGTTTTACATTAATATACATAGTGCCATTTAACATTTAAAAACAGGTTTCAATCCATAGCACTTGATATTTCTTTGAATCTGCCTCAGTTAAGAGTATGAAAACGGTTAGATCTAGGCTAAAAATAATTCTTTTTCTAGCCAAAATAAAGGCATAATATTTATAACCAGGTATCAACTTTACTAAACCACAATATTTTTAAACTATTAAATGACACTTAAGGGTATTTACATCAAAAAGGCAACATGAATTGTGTCATTTTATCTTAAAACTGGTTATGCACATGGTTTGTTCAAAGGGTTTAAAAACTATATTCCTACTTTCAATACAGCATACTGCAATGTTTCTAGTAGTTCTAGCAAAATTGATGCTTTCAAAGGGAGCAGAATCACTTTCAAGTCACTGGTGTCAGTTTTCCCTTTGGAACAAAGGACATAACAAATGATCTAGTTGTGTCCAGATGAGATGACAGAGTAAGGGTTTTTGTTCAGTCTAATGCTAATCAAGCTCTTCCCTTTGTTCCATACAAGACCTCTTTGCACTGATATTCTCTTTCTCATCTAATTTCCTCTTGCAATTTCTCTCATCTTCATTATTGTCAGCATTATTTGAAGGACCTTCTTCATCTGAGTCAACTATGAGCACAACATCTTGCTCTTGTGCTGTGGAGGTGGAAGGCTGGGCTCCATCATGGTTGCCATTGGTTATGCTTCTGGTGGCATCTTTGGCTTGTTTGGGTCCTACTTTATCCGGGGCATCACCCACAACTTCGAATTCAATATCCTTCCCTAGGTCTTCACTATGAAGGATGTTGATCAATAAAGTGTAGTCCTGAAGGAAATCATCTGCTTGAAGTCAGCTGCCATTTGTAATTCTGAATTCTGACAACTTCTTATGATTATTAGCTTCTGTCTCTCCTTCTTCTGAAGATACTAGGATTGTTCCTTTTCCATCTTCAATGTGAACATCTGGTGAAATCATAGCAAATTTCTCTTTTACTATCTTATCTTGTAAGATGAGAACTGTCACTTTGTGGACCTTCAGCCACACAGTCACCTCTGGCTTGCTGGCACATACATAACAATTGGGGTTGGGAGGATCCAGTGCACAAAGCACATGAAGCTTCTTCCTTGGGTTTGGTTGCTTATTCATAAAAAATTTTTCTACATTGATCTATTTTTCCTGATTAAATATTTAATCCTTCCAATACTATCAACCTGGCAATCACTGCATTAATAGTAGCAATAGCAGGAATAATGTTCCCTGCCATTGATTTTATATCAAATCTGCTCTTCATATTCATACTGAAAATATGCATTCTGAAGTTTGCTGCAGAGGTGACAAATCCATCACAGATGGGTCATCCTTATCCCATTTGAGCTCAGTTCCATCCCCTTTTTCAGCTAAATGAACTACCAAAGTCTCAATGCTTTTTGAAAAAATATGTGTGTAGCTCTTCACATCTAGAATCTGCTGGTCTTTCAGACCTAACTAGGGTTCATTTTGTTGATCTGATGCTTTGGTTTCCTCTCCTTGATTTTGTACTTCAACCCAGTCCAATGGAACTGGAGGTTTCCTTTTCCACCACAGTTTGTCCATTGTCAATAGATACCCGATATCATCTTTAAAAAGCTAAGTAAAATGTTTAACTGGATCATATCCAGTTGATTTAGCCCATTCCTTTGTGGAAATACATTTGATGTCACCATCTTCATTAGATGCTCGAGCTCTGGCCTCAGCTTCTGTTGGTTCCCAGTCAGCTTCAGGGTCAGCTCTGTCAGGGGATACTTCTTGATCAGCATCTTCTTCCCCAAACAACTGGTTGAACAAATATTTTGCCCACACGTTGCAATGAATGGGCTCTGAAGGTGTATTATGAATTATACAGCCAGGAAAAGTTCTCTGGGTTGGCTAAGATGACTTTCATAACACTGGGTCACACCCTTTTTGATAGTAGTTACTTGTCCAAGATTACCAGCAGTCCCACTCTCAATAAGAGGGACATCAGCTGCCAGACACATCCTATTAACGTGGTTTGGGGCAGCTCTGTTATCTAATGCATTCATAACCAATATAAACTGTCGAAAAAATTCCACGTTGTAGTCAGGGCTCATGATGCTGTCATGATAAGCTACAATATTAGCTTTTGTGTAAAACTGTAGTACACTTTCTTTGGCAACTTGTGCCTTTGATCTTCCAACATGTTTCTTTTGAAACAAAAACTGCCTGTTGAGGTTGCTGACATTAATATTATCTAGATCAATCAGGTCCATATGGGAGAAGCCAGTGAGCATAAGGGTCTTCAGGAGCTCGCAGCCAATGCCACCTGCACCCACGACCAGCACCTGGCCCCCGGCCACAGCCTCAGCCAGCTCCTGTGGCAGCCCCAGGCACAGTGCCATGGCGGGACTTCCAGGAGCAGCAGCAGAGGAGGAGGGAGGAGAACTGAATCACGGACAGAAGTAGGTGGGGGAAGGGCAGCTCAACTTCCGCTACTGCGCACTGCAGCCTCAGCAGTGCACCTTCGGAGAGTAAATTTTTATTGAAGGTATTTAATCTTTACTTAAATTTACTAAAATTTGATGATGAAAAATTATATATATAAAGTTATATATTATATATATATATATCCACAATATTTCGAACATATTCAAAAGGGTGTTTTCACTGAATTGAACAACCAAAAGTCACTTTTAATACATACATTACACATTTGATTTGTCTTTTTTGAGATTATTTTATTTAATTTAAAAAAAATCTATATTAACACTTGGCTTTTCCAAGTAATTACAGTTAAATTTTAAAAATTTGATACGTAAAAGTAACTCTAAATGATGAATGATGATAATTAACAGTGTTTTTCAAGTGTTTTGTAGATTTTACATAGAATTCATGTACTTGTATAGTAAAAATAAACTTTCTGTCATAAGTAACATCATAAAAGGTGTAAAACAATAACTATTGAATATCATAAATATTTCAATTTCGACATAAACTCTTACACTTCTCTAGACCACAAATAAGTTTTTGTAGTTGTTATGTTTTCTGATGACTTCAGGTTTGGGTCACAAACAATGTGATGCAGCTGACTATATATACAGCATGTGGTCACATGCCAATTATTGAAATGTTTGGTGTATATCATGTTTTACAAAGTTGAATTGAAGTAAAAATACACAATCATTACAAAATTCTTCCTTAACATAATCAGTCCATATTGTCATGGAATACAAAACTCACTAAATTCACTATATTCTGTTATAAAATTTAATTAATTTAGTTCATAAAATTGATTTCTTGGTGAATTATAGCAATTAGAAGCTTAACAAATTTATCAACTATACCCATGATATATTTTCCTGGAATTGAGCATAAATATTTCTGGTGTGCAGCACATGTGGGGTGAAGCAAATAGAGAGTAAGATTTGTTACAATAAAAATTATTTTTATATGCAGCAAAATTACTTTTGAAACATGAAATAACTTTTTAAAAATATTTTCCACATATTCTAACTGGATTTGATTATGCTACAATGAAAAATAAGTGTCTAAACTTAATTCACAATTGTGATGAGTGTTAGCACCCCTCTTTCCTGTGGAGTTTCTCAGGATCTGACCCAACATGCACTCTACCGCCTCCTGCTGGTGATAGCTCTTGGGAGTACTGTTCCTTTTCTCCCTTTTGGGGCCCACTTATACTGTCAGCCCCGAGTTATACTTTAATGTAACCCTACTGAAGACCTGATGTCCAGGAGTCCAATGGGGTGTATCCTAAAGCAGCATATGCTGTCCTGTGGGGTTCAAGCTTCTGCATAGTTCTGCTTGAAAGGTGTGGCTAGTTTTCAGTCAGGAGGCCTGGACCTCTTCAGTCCTGCAAAGGAGCACAGGAAATCCAGAGGCAGGAATCCAGAGGTGGAAATCTGTATGCCCACCCTTGAATGGGAACCCTTCTTTCTCAGCCAGGACCTTGGTATAGCAGACCTCCTTTCACTGTTACTTTAATATTTTGCAGAGCAATATAATTTATTCTAACTGCTTTGTTTTGACTCAGCTTTCTCTGCCCTCCAGTGTAGGAGACCAGAGGTTCAGGAAGAGGCCCTCTGGCTTTCATGTTTAGCGTTCAAATGATAGCCAGTCACATCTTTTGATTATTTTTTCACAGCATCAAAAGACTCAGTCCATTTGCAGGTGGGTATTACTACTATACCATTTCTTAAAGCCATGCAATTTTGCACCAGATAATGCATTTACTTTCCTGTATTATCTCAATTCTCTACTGTGTACTATTTTAAAATTGGAAGCAAGACATGGTGCCACACACCTGTAATTGTAGCACTCTGGAAAGCTGAGGAAGGAGGACTTCAATTTTCAGCCAAGCCTGGGTATTTTAGCAACATAGCAAAATCCTGTCTCAAAATAAAAATAAAAGTAAAATAGTCCTGTGAGTGTAACTCAATGCAAAGTCCCTGGATTCAGTTGCCAGTACTGAAATATAATAAAGTACAATAAACTAATAAACTAAAATAGCCCTCTGATTTGTTTCAGGGACGTTGTAGGGTGCACATGTGGCACAGGACGGGCTCCTGACTAGCATATGGTGCTGGGTGTTGAAGCCCTTTAACAGTGTGGGTCCATCCACAGGGGCCATGCAGTTGTGATGGGGCCCTCAAGTCTTCCTGAGTTGATCACAGTCCCATAGTGAGCAGCATGGTTGGCCTCCCATGAGAGGCAACCCTGCAGCTGAAGCAGTCTCAGAGGTGCAAAGCTGCAAACTGAATTTTGGCCTCATTCCTAGAAGCTGAGAAACAAATCTTTCAAGAACATGAAAGGAAGACCACATGTGAATAGTTAAACATGCTGGAGTTTAATGGGTCTCACTTTGACCAACACTTCCAGTTCTTCAGCATTGTGCATACACATCACACTACAGATTTCCCTGGTCATTCTTTCCACATATGTTTCTCTCTATGTAAAAGTGAAATCAGGCAAGACAAGTCTGCAGTGAAGTGAGGATTCTTCTGGGTGTGATGCACACATCATGAGGCCTGGAACAGAGAAGAGCAATTGAGAGCTCATCAAGGATGTTGGTGCTGCTTGTCTCTTCAAGCCCCTATGAAGGACACATTTCTTGGTCCACCCCACTGTGAAGCAACAGTTTTACTAGCAACTCCACCTCATCATTCCCATTTCCCTGGGCCATTGAGTATCCTCATCAATAGTAAACTAAGGAATATCTGGCATTCCCAACTCATTCCCAGTGGGCGATCTTTTGATCTATAAAGCAGTCAGACAACAAAATAAACTATAAGCACCTTTTCTAAACTCCACACACTGTGCCATTAACCCAGAGTCCTTGAATAATGGTCCCATATCAAAAATTTCATCCTGTTCCATATTTATGCTCCTTCCATCATTACCTATTCCCATGTTTGTGTCCTGGCTCTCTGATTATATGGATGAGTAAAGTCAAGCTCCTTGTGAGTTTAAAGGCCTCCTCCTAGGTCTCCTTGTGTGCCTCACCTTTAGGAACTTTTGGAGATTTGATCCTGGTTTTAGGCCTCCAGCCAAAAGTGGATGGTGAAGACAGTTCCCAGGAGCCTCAGCACTGTCTTGCTGACTGCACTGGGGCAGTCACTTCCCTTTCATAGCAACACAGTGTTAGTTTGCTCAAGGAGAGATAGAGAGGTCAATGCCACCAGAGTTGGGAATGGGGTTGCCTCTGCCACTGAGGGTGGAAAATCTCTTCCTCTGGAAAAGTAATCATCAGGATTTAGGAACTCAGTATCCCCAGCCTCATTGGGCTCATCTGAAAAATCCCTATTCCAATTTATGGGATCCCATTATTTTTGATCAGTTCCTGACTTTAACTGCAGATAACTTTAAGGCTGAAGATAAAACTTGTGCTGTAATTCAGCCAATCATATTAGGTACAAGGGCTGAAAACTCCCTGATGAGTCTCCTTGGAAGACTGAAGAAACAGAAAACCTCAAGACCAATGTCCAGAGGTGACAGAGAGCCTGGAGCTCTTCACAAATGGGTGCACTTCCTTCTTTCCCTTTTTATTACACTCAGACCTCTGGCCTGTAGGTTGCTGCCCCCACATCCAGTGTCTTCCCTCTCCATGTTGAAAGTCACCCTCAGTGCTTGTCTGTCACACACACACACACACACACATACACACACACACACACACACACACACAGGGCTGCTTTGCTAACCTGCTAGGAATTTCTTAATCTACTCAAGGGACCCCCTAAGAAAGTCTGTCCGGTAACTTAGAAGACACAGGCAGAAAAATACAAATTGGAGGTAAATAATGACGAGTCAATAGTTAATTGTACACTCACTGAATTTTCTCGGTAAATAAGATTTATATAAATACAGAAAGGATGTAGAAAGAACAAGGGAGAATCAAACATAGGACAGAAATGTCAGCAAATGTAGTATTACCCACATGTCAAAAAAAAAATATTCCCCTTGAAGTGAATAATCAGAAAATAAAATTAGGACAACAAATTTATTATAATAGTATCATAAATAATAAAATATTAACAAATACTTAAAAATAAAATAATGAAATATTTACACACAACAAGCTACAAAATGTTCAAAGAAATTTTCAAGAAAGGTACCCTGTATTTATGAATTAGAAAATCTATTGATAAAATAAAAATTCCCCTAAAATTAATCTGTTGATGCAATACCATCTTGCTAAAAATTCTGTTACTTTTATAAGAAATTTGCAAATTATTCTAACATTTATAGAGAAGTTTAAGAGATTTATAGTAACTGAGGCAGCCAGAAATAACAAATTTGGAAGACTCAGTTTCCAACTTCAAACTTTCTATCAGAGTTTTATACTCAAGGCATCTATTATCATGAGATAGAGGTACAGATCCATGAAATGGAAATAGATGTCCAGAAATAAGTGGGTAAATCTATAGTTGAACATCTTTTAATGACATAAGAGGAAAACCATGAGATCTTCACTAGATGGTGTTGTTAAAGCTGGGTGTCCACGTGGAAAAAATGCAACTGGACCTGTACTTCATACTTTATAAAATAATGACCTCAAAATGCCTCAGTGACATAAATATGAGTTACAACTGTTAAAGGAAAAAAGCCTATATCTAAGATTAGTATTTCTCAAGATATATCAAAACTGGAATCACTTAAAATGAATCTAAATTGGATTCAATTAAATCATACTTTTTTTAATAATTCAAAGGACATTTTCAATGAGTGAAAAAATGTCTCAATGGATGGGAGAACATCTACTCATATTATACATCTGAGAAAGGTTTAGTGTCCAGAAGATATGAAGAAATCTAAACAAAACCAATGACTAGTCACTCAGGAAATACACACAAAATCACAGCGAGATACAACTCCCTAACAAAGAGAATGGTGTAACTAAAGAGTGGAAAATACCAAAATGGTGAGGACCTGGAAATGCCAAAAGGATGCAACATTTGCTTTTGGAAATGTAAACTTTTGTGGCCAATGTGGAGAACAGTGGGGCAGCATTTCTAAAATTTAGAGTCTGTTACTATGTGGCTGAAAACTTCCATTTCAACATACACACCCAAGGGAACTGAAAACATGTCAGCATTAAAACATGTACATGAGTGTCTGTAGAAACCTTAATCATAATAGAAAAAACATGGAAATACTCCAAATATCTATTGATTATTAAGCAAACAAATCAAATGTAGCAAAATCACATAAAGCAATATTATTAACTTGTACAAAAGAGTGAGTTACTGATACACACTTCAATCCGACATTCCCCACTGGAAAGAAGCCACTCACAAAAGACCACATACTGTGTCATTCCACTTGTGTAGTGTGCAAAATAGGCAAATCTGTAGAGATGAAATACAGTGGCTGCCCTGTGGAGGATGAGCCTAAAGCCTTCCACAGCCAGACAGAGAATGAGATTGTTAAAAGGAAAGGCGATCAGCCTGGCAGGGCTGCTATGTCTGTGGCAGCCTCAGTCTCATATCCTCCTCTGGGAGATTTGTGAGGAGGGTCAGAGAATGGGGCTCAGGGTCAGAAAGGAGTGGACTTTAGCATCCATGTCCATTGAGGTTCATGCACAGCCTGCTCCAGGTGGAATGTCTTTAGAAGTAAGAAGGAACATGGAGAGCTCCAAGGGAGCAGAGCCAGAGCTACACTATCAGTGACCAAAGTACACCCAGTGCCAAGACAGCCACTTGAGTGAGGTCTGGGGTGGTTTTTCTTTTGCTTTCCTAGAATTTGGGTCGTGGTCAGTGGTGGTAACTAACTGGGCTTCTTTTCAGTCCATTGTGGGTCTCTACTTTCACTTTGGGAGGTGGAGATTTCAATGGTAACACAGTCAACCAGTGTGGTGACCAATGTGTCATGGGGCACGTGCAAAGCCATGCAAACAAAGGCAAATGAGGCTTCATGGGGAACAGGGTCATCAGGTTTAACTTGAGGTTTGTGTCCCAAAGTGGGACTGAGTGGGATAAAAAGGAGTAAGTATAGGTAAGAGGAGAGTTCACCATCAGGTTCTTTGCATCCTTCCTTTCTCAGGAAGTCATGGCATGTTATCTTGATGTTTTGTTGTCAGTTTCCCAGCTGCATCTCATTTCTGTATATATACTCTATCAAATCCATGTCCTTGCCAGAAAATTGATGGGAGCTAGAGAGCATCATGGTAGGGGAAATAAACCAGACATAGTATGTTAAATATTACACATCTTCTATGAGCAATCTGAGAGAGAAAGAGAGAGAGAGAGAAGACAGTAAAGTAGAAAGTAGACTATTTGCTATGAGGAAGGGGATCAGAGTAAGGGGAAGGACAGACAGGGGTAGTGGGGACAAAGTAATAAAAATATGTTCACCTACCAATGTTCCAAAATGAATCTCACTATTCTGTATTGTTAATATGACACAAAAAGATAAATTTGGAAACTAGAAAAAGAAATAGCAATTGCCAAGAAGAAGGGCAAGAGGGAATGGGAATGAAATACTAATAATTATGAGTTTACTTTTCAGAGCAATAAAACTGCTCACAAATAGATTAGTGTTAATGCTTACACAAAGCTATGCATATGTTCAAAACTACTCAGTTGTGCACTTAAACTGTTACATTTTTATCCATGAATTTCACTAAAAACAAAAAATATTGAGAATATTCTACTAGGCAAAAGGTATTTTGTAATCACCTAAGCAATACAATCAATTATATCCCATGGTCATGTCATTAAACCACAAAATCTAGGTTTAGTAAGAACATGAATTTAAAATGATAAAATATTATCAAATAAAAGTTGGATTATAAAACAGGAAAATCAAGGCAACTAGTATGAGATAGGCAATGACTGTTTTCAATTCTCAAGGATAAAGGGATTTACATACACAGACTACAATCACATGATAACAGATTGGAAAAATAAATATTTCATCAAAGTGCAGCCCCCTTGTGTAATATTAAGACAGACTTAAGAGCTAGAAATACTGAAGAAATGATTTTTAGTGTGTTGTGTGGAGCACATTTCTGTAATCCCCATTGGTCAGGAGGCTCAGGCAGGAGAAATTCAAGTTCAAGGCAATCCTATCTCAAAATAAAAGAAAAGGGCTGAGTATGTAGCTCCATGGTGTGAGATTCTGGATTCCACCCCTGGTGTGGGGAGCTGTTAAAGTTAATTTAAAACAAATGATTTTACACAGAATTTTGTTTTAAAAAAAAACAAGGTTATCAATTACAGAAACTAATAGTTCCCTAATTACTCAAGCATTTGATACTGATTGAATGAGGGATAAAAATACACATAACAATGACTGTGCAGCATAATGAAATAGATATTTTATTCAAAATCATTAAAAAAATCTACACTTAATACACAAGTTAAAATGTAATTTATGAGAGCTATTTTATATAGAAACTTAAATGAAAGAAGAGCCCACACTAACTCCCCACTTCTAAATGTTTGGGAAATAAGTAGAGAAGAATAGAAGAATCAAGACAAAAATATTTCATACAAGGTTTGAACACCAGTAAAACTGAAGACACACACTGCCAGAGGACTGCTCTGTGGACAGAAATGCTTGTGTTCACATCCAGATTCAATTGTGCCCCTTAGTCTTATACAAACAAAGAGCCTCCATATCCACCCTGGGCTGGATACAAAAGCAGCCCAGAATCAGCTGCCATTTGTAGTGAGGCACAGAGAAAACTGACATTTACAGAGGTGCACAATCTTGGTGGACTGCCTCTTCTTCACCCAGCTAAAGGGCCATGTATTGTACATATATCACAATAGTGTGTGAGAGACATCTTCAATTTGAAAGTAAAAGCAGAAAAGAGCAAGCTTGGATAGGATAATGCAAGTGATTCCTGTCCCCTTATCACCAAGAGTGGACTTTCCAAGGATCTCTGTAAAGTCAAAGGAGCTTTCCCTTCCCCAGCAGCTTCTTAAGCCCCCTGAAGATGTCCCTGTTCCTCAGGCTGTAGATGAGTGGGTTCAGCATGGTCATGAGGATAACATAGAAGGTCAACACCATCCTGTCCTGCTCCAGGGTGTGCGTGGAGGCTGGTCTCATGTACATAAACATGTCAGCTCATAGTAGAGCCCAACTACTAACAGGTGGGAGGAGCAGGTGGTGAAGGCTTTGTGGCGACTTTCCCTGGAACCCATGTGGATGACAGCTCGAAGGACACAGGAGTAGGAAGCAATGATGATTACAGCAGAGAATATTAGCATCACCATGCAACAGATGAACATCAGCCTTTCGAATGCTGTCATATCTGTGCTGGAGAAAGGTAGGAGGGCTGCAACATCACAGAAAAAGTGGTGAATTACCAGAGAGTTGCAGTAGGAGAGTGACAGGGCAGCTGTGTGCATGATGATGCCATCCAGGGAGCCCAAGATCCAGGAAGCAGCAGTCAGGAGCACACAGAGTTTCTGCCTCATGAGCACTGGGTACCTTAAAGGCTGGCAAAAGGCAGCATAGCAGTCATAGACCATTGCGGCCAGCAGGAAATACTCATGTCTGAGCAGGGACATAGAGGAAGGTCTGGGTCCCACAGCCTACCAGAGAGATGGATTTCCTGCCAGACAGGAAGTTGACTGCCATCTTGGGGACAGTGGTGCAGACCAGCATGAGGTCCATGAGGGAGAACTGCCTGAGGAGGAAGTACATGGGTGTGCGCAGCTGGCCATCCAAGCAGGACCATGGCTGTGATTCCCCATGCAGGGCACTGTGAAAATGACCAGGACCAGGGTCAACAGGAAGGTGTGGATGGGGCTGCGAGCAAAGATTCCCATCAGGATGAAGTCAGAGTTAAAGTGTGGTTTCCCTATGTTATCCTGATTATGTTGCATTATCTGAAAGTTAGAGAGAATACCAGCATATTTGTTACTTCAATTTTCAAAGGAACATTGCAGCAAGGCCCTCCACTGGGCAGTGTATCTAATGCATGCATAAGTCGCTCTCACTAACCTTCAGTGACCCCATTTAGGCACATATGTTGGGAGACATGGTACAAGGCTATTTCACTATTTCATTCATCCTTCAAAAGAATAAATTCAGTAGAACTTCCTTAATGTTTACATACTAGAGTTCATAAAAGCTTACTCTTTTCTCACAGATAGAGTAAATAGAAAGTTGAGGAGAAAGGAATTATATTTGTCTATGCTAAATTATCCCTATCATAAGAAACTCCTTGTTGAAATTCTTTTTTCATTTTGATATTCTCTTCAGTGCAAAGACCTTCTCCTCTTCTTTTCTTCCTACCATCTAACCCCCAGCCAAGTGAAAATACACTGGAGCCTTACCAAATGGAAGCACATGCACACTTTGATTCAGAGAATAGATTAATATCCTGTTTTTTAACTTTTCCATTCCAGACCAAGCCATATTTTGTCTAATTTTATGAAAATATCTATGAAAATATTCAGGAAAGGAAAAAGAGAGAATTCAGTTCTCTTTTATTGATAATTTCCTCTCTCCTAATTCTGTATGGAAGGGGAACTAAGATTTTCCTTGTTTGTTTCTCAGTGTGTGTTTGTATTTTTGAGAAATTGATTTTTTTTTCCTGCTTCAGTAATATCTTTGAAATTGACTGATGTAAACATGTAGAAAACAAGAGAGAGCTCATTCTGTGGTCTTTAAAAGCATCACTTCAATTCTGAGGAATAAGGGCATGTCTACCACTATGAGTAAAGTCAAGAGTGTAAGAAACATGCGTCCCAGGCTGGTTCAGGAGGGGCAGGATCCAGGATGCCCTTGTGTGTGAGAGAGAACATTTTAGTCAAGAGCCTGGAGACACATTTAGGATCTGATTGTATTCACATGCTTCAACTTGGTTTCTAAACAAGGAAATATGAATAATCCAATCAAAGCTATAGGTTGAAAACATGGAGCAACATGGAATGATTTTCCACGTGGAGAAACCTCTCAGATGTAATAGGTTACAAGGAAGAACATGTTGCATGGAGACCAGGGAGAAAATATCTAGATCTCTGGAGTCAAGATAAAGCCCAGGTAACAACAGTGGAAGAAGCAGATGTTGGATTAAAAATGAAATCACCAATCAGGCCTTTCTAAAATGTCAGTTATAGTATCTAACCCTTATTTTAAAATGTCTATGAAATGTAACATAGAGTCATTTTCCAAATTAACTAACCCCAAAGTAAAACTCCATTTAAATTCTATAAATTTAAAGACTTCAAAATTCCCAGACTTCAAGATTTATCATCATTTTCTACTGACTTATTTTTATTTAGAAAAAATAATGTAATGAGAAGAAAAATTAAGTGTACAGAAGTAGGGCCATAGGCTGAAAATGAGTTCTAAACTGTAATCCAAAGAAAGATTGATCACAGATCCTGAGATGTTTAAAGATCCTGGAATTTTAAAAGATGTTGGGGAAGGAGGAAAAAACCTAAATTAGGAAGAGATATGAAGCCACCCAACCTGTTTGGGAGGATCCCCAGGCCCCTGATTCCAGCATGTCCCTGGATCCTGTAATGTAGAAGAATCTGGGATCTCCACATGGCTACTCCACTGCCCTTACTGTGATTCAGTTCTGTGTGATTTACATCATCTCATCTAATTCTTCTTTGCTTCATGTTTATGGAACACAGTCATATAATTTTATTAATGTATTGGATGACTCATATGGAACATAAATAAGGAAACAAGGTAATTTGGGGTGAAAAATCACTTCCCTAACAAATTATAAACAAAAATTTGCACTAGATCAGTGGTGGCCAACCTATGGCATAATGGTACTTATTTTTCTTTTCAAAGGATGTTAATGTATGAATTGTTTTTTCTAAACTAAAACCTCAGTATTCAGTTTAACTGCAGTTTTGGTGCTTTGTGATACATTAGTGAACTTGGGTTTGGAGTCTAGGAACTCATCTCTAAAAGGTTTGCCATCACTGCACTAGATAGAATATGAAGATATTTTCACATGCAAATTGTCATGTCTAATTTAAAGAAGAAGGATTGAAGCTTCTTATATGTAGTTACTTCTATAAAGTCATTTTGATGTGCTTATTTAACAACTAGAAGATTTTAGAAACTGTATGATTTCTTCTTTGATTTAATCTGTGACCTATTTGTTGTTCAAGAGGATGTTATTTAATTTCCACATGTTTACAAATTTCTTGTGGTTTCTTTTGCTATTGATCTATAATTTCATTTCTATATGATCTGATAACATTCATGGGATAACTACAATGTTTTTGCATTTATTTAAGTATGTTCTATGAGCTAGCATATGGTCTGTTTTGGAGAATGTCCCATGTGTGGCTGAGAAGAATGTGTATTCTAATTTGTTGTGGTGGAACACTCTGTAGACACACTAAATCAATTTGTTCAAGAGCTTGGTTCATCTCCAGTATTTCATTGTTGATTTTTTTGTCTAGTTGATCTTTCTATTTATGACAGTGAGATATGGAGTTCTACCACTACAATTGTATTAGTGCTTATTTGCTTTTTCATGTCCATTAGCATTGGTTTTATATAGTTGGGTGCATTGGTATTTGGTGCATATATATTTATGATTGTCATCTTTTCCTCTTGAATTGGTCCTTTTACAAGATATAGTGACCTTCTTCATCTCTCTTAATTAGTCTTGGCTTGAAATCCACTTTGTCTGCAAATAGAATATCTACCTCTGCTTTTTTTCTAAGTTCTGGATACATGGGCTATTTTTCTTTTTAACAGATACACTCAGCCACCTCATTTTTGACAAAGGAGTCAAAAGCCCTTACTAGAGGAAAGATAGACTCTTTAATAAATGGTGCTGAAAAAACTGAGCTTCATTTTGCTGAATAGAATATGAAAACTAGACCTATATCTCTCACCATGCACTAAACTAAAATTGAAATAGATGAAAGATCTAAATATTAAAACAGAAACACTAAATCTCTTGGAAGATAGGTTAAGTAGAACTCTTGAAGACATTGGTGTAGGAAAAGATTTCATGAGAAAAATCTCAGTTGCACATGAACTAGCACAAAGAATCAACAACTGGGGTCTCATCTTATTAAAAAGCTTCTGCACAGTGAGAGAAACCAACAAAAGAGATAAGAAACAACCCACAATGTGGGAAAAAATTTACCATCTGTTCTTCAGACAAAAGACTACTATGTAGAGTATATAAAAAAAACTAAAAACTCAGATTCCCCCAAATTTAAAGACCCAATCTGAAATGAATAGACATTTCTCAGATGAAGAAGTAGAAATAGCAAGTAAATATATGAAAAGACGTTCAACATCACCCGGTATTCATGAGATGTAAATGAAAACAACACTTTGTTACTCCGGAAAGAATGGCTTCTATCAAGAAATCAAGCAATAAAGAATGCTGGTGGGTTGTAGGGAAAAAGGAACCCTTCTCCCATGTTGGTGGGAGTGCAGACTGGTGCAACCACTGTGGTAATCAGTGTGGGAATTCCTTGAAAATCTAAAACTAGAGGTTCTATTTGATGTTGCTATCCCCCTTCTTGCTATGTTCCCAAAAGAATTAAAACCATCATAGCATAGTGATTCATGTGCACCCATGTTTATGGAAGCACGGTTTGTAATAGGTAAATATTGGAACAACACAAGTGTCCATTAACTGGTGATTCATTAAAGAAGATGTAGTTCTTTTATAAATTGGAGTACTACTCAGCCATAAAGAAAGATAAACTAGTGTCATTTATAGCACTATTGATGCGCCTTGAAACCATACTCTTAAGTGAAATAAATAGGAAACATATGTGTAAATACCAAATTGTTTCTCTATTGTGAGAAACAAAGTCTAAATGAGGTCTAAATTATACAATATATATTGTGAAATAGGAAGAAAATGCTCAAAGGGGAAAAGGAACTAGAAAAGGAGTGAGAGAAAGTAAAGAAGAGAAAGGAAAAAGTGAGAAAAGAAAAAAATAATGGAAACCAACCTTCTGTAAATAGGGAGGGGTGGAGGGTGGAAGTGAGGGAAAGGTGATGGGAAAAATAAGAATCAAGATATGTCATGTACCAGGTACAAATTCCTTCTGATGAATGGGTCATATTGTGCACATAAACTGTACCGATAAACTCAATGAAAAAATAAATATACATCCATTTTATATTTATGAAAATTTTCTTTTTCTCTTTTCTGTGGAACACAGTTAAGTAAGATATCAATTAGCCCTTCACTGAGGATACATAGTTTTGCAGCACTTGCATTATTTTCTGAATATATAGAGTTATATAGGCACTTTGATAGCTCTCAATATATACAATAACTGACTTCCATTTCTAACCAGAAAACCAGAGAAAGATAATGTAAGTAATATAATAGATGTATGGAGCTTGTTGTTATGTAGATTAAAATTTTAATTCTGAAGGTAAATGAAACTATTCTAAGTGCACATATGTTTGTTTATATGTCTAATATAATTAAGCTTTCTGAAAATTTGTTATTTTATCTTTGTTCACCATATCCTACTTGGGTTAGTATCAATAAACATTTTAATGAGATATTAACATCATACTATCATAACATTGCACAATATCATAATAGTACCTTGGTGATAACAATTTATACTGAATCTGTAGTACATTTCTTTACCAGACTTGAGTGAATAATATGGGGTATTGTATGACTGGGTGCTTGGAATATGAGACAATATATTCAATACACGTAGAAAAAACTATGAGAAAGAGAGAGATAGAAGTAACATCCCAATGAACAATATAGATTTTTTTCACAGATTCCATCTTTTCATTTAGCATTATAAAAACCAGGTTTAGGAGAAAATTTCTCCCCATTAATCTGAGTAATTTCAGTAAAAGAGAGCATCTTATAGGTATTTCTGTCCCTCAACTTCTCAACCAATGTCTATGTGAAAGGCACTATTTTACATAGACAAAGGCAACTCATTGCCCAGTTTGTTGACAGAAAGTTAGGACAAAATTTATGTTGCTCATAAATTATATAAGTAGAAAAATTCTTTCAGTAATCTACCAAAATCTATTAGAACAGTATGATGATGGTACAAAAATATGTAAGCAGACCAATGAGATGTATATATTCATATGCAGATGCACACAGGAAAGGTTCCTTACAGGACCAGGTTTCTAGTGGCAGTTGCCACTTCTAGTCCTTTCTGGAGCTTCAACATTGCTTATGGAGCCTTGAGTTCTGGAGTCTCTGAATTCTCTGCAGCATTTTCCCTTCCAATGAGATCACCAGCCAGAATCCACTTGGCTTTACAGTTAGCCTAGACTGCCACTGCTGTTTCTTCACCTGAACCCAAACAACTGGATCTTTCTCAATGCCAAGGAGCACTGAAAATACTCCTGCACCCATTTACAAAATGCTTTTATTAAATTCTCATAGAATTAGCCAAGCTGCAGTGATATTTTTACAGAAATACAGAAAACAAACCTAAAATTCATATGGAAAACAAAAAGAATTCAAATACACAAAAATTACTTGGAAAAAAAAAAAACAAAGCTGGAAGTGAACACTATCTGACTTCTAAATAGACCACAAATCTCTAGTAACCAAATGGGAATCATGTGTCTTTAAAGAGAAACTTGTTTCTTCTAGTACATGGAATAATACTGTTTGTTATTAGAGAATCACTTTCACATTATTCCCATTTCATTTTCAGTCTGCAAGTCTTCAGGGGATTCCTCTACAAAAAAAGTTCTTCTGCCAAGAGTGAAAAGCAGATGAGAAGGACAACACAGCATCTGTCCAGCCAGTCTGAGTTGGCTGAGTCTCTACTGAAGGTCACAGCTCCTGCCAGGATCCTTAGGACACAGACCCTGGCAGATTAGCAGCAACTCCCCCTCCTCTTCATGCACACATCTTCCATAGCACATCCCTGGTCTACCTAGAGGGGATGAATGCACCCACCTGCCTCCTACCCACCTACTGATACAGCCACTCCTGCCCAATGTATCAAAATGTTCTGTGACTGTGTGAACCTTCAGAAATGTTCTGCTAAACTCTTTCCCTTTGCAAGAATGTTCTGTAGCTCTGACCCTCCTTTCAGTGAGCATGCTCACCTACCCTTTAGATCCCTATAAAAGGAAGCTCTCATTTCTGATGAAATTCTCAGACTTTGGAGGATGAACTCCTCTGAGCCCACCAGAGTAATAAAGGTTTTTCTCCACTTCTTTGAGTGACCTTTGCATTCTAGAGGCTTTATATTGTGAGCTGTGACCCAGAGCTGCCACACTGAGCTGTAACAATCAGCTGTCCCTCACAGCTGTGGCACTTGGCTGTGATACTGAGCTGTTCCACTTTGCCAAAGAACTATCACCCTCATTATCTGTAATATTCTATTTTTTAACTTTTGATGTACTTTTATCAATAAACACAAATTGCATGTAGCAAAATGTTTAAATGTTTGTGAATTTATTTGGCCTAGAATAAGCCAATTTCTCAGAATGTTGCAAACATTTTAAATAATGATTATCCTCATACTTTGGTGAATATATACTGTATAATTAATATTTTATGTTTTGAATCATATATGCATCAAATTATGGCAGTAGCTTAAAGGTGCGAGTACTTGCCTGTTTCTCCAGAACTTAGAATCAAATTGTGTGGTTGTGGACTAAGCTGGGGACAGTGGAGTGAGCTGGACTTGTACAGTGCAGTGCAGAGACTGGGGATCCCCAGAGATTTTCAAGCAGAGAAGAATGGGAGGAAGAGAAGATAAGCCCTGAGTGTGGAGCAGTGGAGCAGGAGAATATGGTGTGAACCATGGAAGGGATACAGGTGAGGGTGGAGGAGCCCTAGGGGACTGCACTAGTGTAGGGTTCAGCACCTTACAGACTTACAAGTTATGATCTGAAAGTATGGTGGATACTGACAGGAAAAAAGAAATACTATTAAAAAACCACACACTGCCTCATATCAAACACTTGTCTCATTGCCCTTACCACTTTCTGAGGTAGGTAAAGAAGTCCTCTTTCCTGGTGTCTTTAGTTTCACTGTCTTGGGTGCCTCGATATCCTAAATCCATTCAAAACACTAAAATACAGAATGATTGTTTTTCATGATAAGCAAAGTGGTCATAATTGTTTCTATAAATAACATTTTATAATAATTTTTATTATTAGAAGTAACTTTAGAAACTGCAAAATATACACCCTCCAATCCATGTTCAATACAGATTTATATTTCATATGTGACATAAATATAAACAAATGATACAGGAATAAACCAATGTGAGGATAGAATTTCAGATATAGAAGATAAGATTGCAATTAGTGACCAGGAAAAGAAAAATTGCTTTAAAATTGTAAGGAAACATGAGAAATCAATCCAGCAGCTGCTAGATGATGCAAAGAAGAATAACGTAAGACTGATTGGAGTCAATGAAGAAAGAGGAGAGAGTGCAGATGACATAAAAAACCTGTTCACAGAAATGATGGCAGAAAACTTCCCAAGGAGGGGAAAAGAACTTGACATACAGATAAGGGAGGCATATAGGGCTCCAGCTAGCATTGGTAAAAAAAAAAAAAACTACACATAGACATATGATAGGATTCCAGAAACCCAACAGAAGAACAAAATTCTACAAGCAGTTAGAGAAAAGAAACAAATCACATACAAAGGAAAGCCCATCAGAACCACAGCAGAGTTCTCAAGGCAAGAAGAGCTTGGAGTGACGTATTTCAAGCCCTAAAGGAAAATAGGCTCCAAGCCAGATTGATGTACCCTGCAAAACTATCGTTCAAAGTTGATGGAGAAATAAGATGCTTTAATGATAAAGAGCACCTCAGGAACTTCATGAATACCAAACCAGCACTCCAAAAATTTTTTGACAATATTCTAGGAAAAGACAATGAGGACCACAACCCCAGGAAGCCCAGCAGCATGAATCCATTGGGCGTGACAAATTAAACACAAAGGGAGAGAATCCAACAGAAAGAAAATGTCATGACAAGGCTTTTAAAACTTTTAACTTCATCTCCCTAATGAGTTTATAATTCAATCTTGTTATTGTACTGATTAGTATTTTTCTTATTCTAGAGTCGTACACCTTTGCTTGTGCTGTACTGGCTATTAATCATCTTCTTATGTCTACTTTTTAATTGGGTTGTCTATTAATGAGCTGTAAGAGTTCTTTATATATTCTGCTCATAGATTATATGCATTGTAGATATGGTCTGTTTAAGGACAACTTTTCATTTTAATGATGTCATTTAAAGTTCTAAATTCTGATGGAATCTCATTTATCATTTTTTTCTTTTATACATCGTGTTTTTTGTATCCTAGGTAGTTCTTGCCTATTCTGAATTCATAAACATTTTCCCTTACAATTTCTTCTTAAAGATTTATACATTTAGGCTTTCATATTTAGGTTCATAGATCCCTTCACATCATTTTTATATATGGAAATAAAGGTTGAGGTTAATTTTTTATATATGGATACCAGGTGTTCTAGTGCCATTTGCTGAAAACACTATGTTTTCCTCAGCTCTTGAATTGAGTTTATATTCTATAAAATGTTAATGTTAAATAATCTTTCAAAACTCAGTGGACCATATATGTGTGGTTCTATTTCTAGATTCTCTGTTTTATTCCAATGATCTATATCTTTCCTTACACCAACACTGCCTTGATTACTGTAGCTTTAGAAGATGTCTTAAAATTAGGTACTAAAAGTCTTCCAACACTGTTATTTTGTTGTTGTTGTTTGTTTTTTCTTTTTACTTTTCTAGGTCCTTTGTGCTTCTACATAACTTTTAAATTTCAATATCCAGTTCTTCATTTATAGCAAGTATACACAGACCTGAATTTTTATATATACCTTGTGTTTTCTAATCCTGCTAAATTCAAATACAAGTTCTAGGGGCTTCTAGAGATTTCTTAGTATTTTCTCTGTAGATGATCATTTCATCTACAAATAAAGATTTTGCTTCTACCTTGCCAATCCTATCCTAATTGTGTCCTTTTATTGCCAGACTATTTTGGTTTGGGCCTAGGTTTCAAAGTTTAATGGACAGATGAAGAGTAGACACATCTGCCCTTGTCCCCACCTTAAGGAGAAAGCATTGTACCTTTTCCATTCATATAAGGAATTCTTGATGGAAGTATGGAGTACATGTCTTTAATTTGTTGAGAAGTTTCTGTTCTACTTCTAGTCTCCTGATACCTCTTACCATCAACAGGTGTGGAATTTGGTCCAATACTTTTTCTCCAACTATGCCTTTTTCCTTTCCTCTCTTAAAATGATGACTTTTGGGGGTGGATCTTCCAATGCTGAACCAACACTGCCATCCCTATAACAAAGCCACTTTCTACATCCTGCCAGATCTGAATTCTAATAGTTTGTTTTGTTAAACAAATTTCTATCTATGTTTATACATTTTTCTTCTGTTATCTTTATCCAGTTTTAGGATTAGTACAATGTTGAGTTCCTAAAATGAGGGGAGAAGAGTTCCTTCTTTTTTCTGCTTTAAATGTTTCATATAATTTATCAGTTAAAATGTATATGAGCCTGCTCTTGTCATATAGGCAGGCTTTCAAGCTAGGAATATACTTTCTTTAATAGGTGCTATTCAAATGTTTTATTTCCTCCAGAGTTAGTTTCATTAATTTGTCTTCCAAGGTACTTCTCAGAAGTTGTCAAGTTTACTTCAAAGCAGATTTTTGAAATATGCTTTATATATCCTTTTAAATTCTGTAAAATCTGTGGTAATGTCTCCTAGGTCTTGATATTGTAATTTTTAAAATGTATAATGGAAATTGTGTAATAGGATGTAAAGGTCTAAAGGAGCAGTGAAAGTGGGAGGGGTAGGGGAAAGGAAAGAAGGGAAAAGAAAAAATATGAGAAAAGGAAAAAAATGGAAACAAAATCTTTGCAAATAGGGAAGGATGGACAGGGTAAAGGGAGGGCAGGGGAAGGGGAAAAAAATAAGAACCAAGATACGTCATGTAATGGCAGAAGATCCCAATAATGAATGTAACTGTATTTTATACCTAAAATGTACCAATAAACTTAATGAGGGAAAAAATACATAAATGATAAATGCTACAAAAAAAGAAGTAACTTTAGAAACTGCAAAATATACACCCTCCAGTCCATGTTCAATACAGATTTATATTTCATATATGACATAAATATAAACAAATGATGCAGCAAGACATTAAATTATTGGTAATACTGAATTCAAAGTAGGAGTGAGTTCACATGAGAGGTTGGGAAAGATTTCCCTGCATAATGGAAATCTGCTCCATGGTGAGAATTGACCAGACTGCATAAAATGTCAGAAACCTGTCATTTCTTTAGCATAGCTAATAAAGATTTAAGTAGTGTCTCAATGAACTTTCCTTTCCAATAATTTTAATTAATTTAGAAAGTCACTTTTTCATCACGTGGATGAAATACAAAATATCTGCAACCTAAAGGAGGACAAGATGAATTTGATGCATGGACATAGCCCCTGGTTGGCTAGCTCCAAGGTAGAAACTGCACATGGTGGAAAGGCCTGCCATACAGAGAAGTTAGCATTGAGGCAACAAGAATCCAGAGAGAAAAAAGGAATAGCCAGGTAGGGAGATTTATCCTTTCAACTCATGCTACCAATAAACTGCTTCTCTGACCAGGTTTCTCTTGCTAGCAGCACTATCAGCTCTGCAGACAACAAGCATCTTGCAAAAGCCCAAACTCTGAACACATGGGGGACATTTTTTATGTGAGCCATAGTATTCCAACCCTTGCCCTCGAAGAGTGATATCTATCTCTTTATGCAGAATGAATTTAGTCCTTCTTCAAGTTGCCAAAGTTGTAATAGTTCCATCACAGTTGAAAAGACCAAGTCCAAAGTCTCATCTGAGAATCAAGACAAAATCTTAGCTGCGAGACCCTGTCAAAATAAAAATGAAAGTTAAACACTGCTGGCATAGCATGGTTCAGGGTAAACATTCCAGTTCCAAAAGGGAGAAATGGAAAAATAGAAAAGAAGCAGACCAAAGCAAGAGCCAAACACAACAGGGCAAATATTACATCCTATATCTCCTCCTAGCACCTGGGCAAGTAGTGGTGATGATGAACCCTATAGGATTAGGGCAACCCAACCTTGTGGTCTCCACTCAGTTACTGGGGTCTTCCCAACTGCTGATTCATGTTTTTGGCCCTTCTGACTTCCTGGTCACTCCACTTCACTTTTTTCTTGTCTCTCATAACATCACATGATGCCGTCTCAGGGCCATGCTCTTTGGCCTCCCAGGCTTTCTTCTAACATCTGGGTGGAGGCTTACGTGACCCCATAACTCTTACATTCTCTTTTGACATAAAACTAACACCACATTGATGGCATTCAAAACATAAAATAATATGAAAATGTTATACACTTGCCTACAAATTTGTTATTCCAAAAACATATGCATAATGAGTATTTTGTCAAGGACTGAATGTATATAAAAAAAAAGGATTATTTAAAAGAATGTAGTATAGGCCAAAGCAAAGAGAGAATTAGACAAAACATTATCAAGGCTTGCCCCACCTCAACACCTTCATGAAGGCTCTGATGACTTCTCTGCTGTGGAGGCTGTAGATGAGGGGATTCAGCATGGGTGTGAGGATGGTATAGAAGACAGACACTATCTTGTCCTGGGATAGTGACTGGTCAGTCACAGGCTGGATGTACATGAACATGACTGTTCCAGAGTATATGACCAATACTATCAGGTGGGAGGAGCAGGTGTCAAAAGCTTTGCAGTGACCCTTGCCTGATCCCATGTGGATGACAGCCAGAATAACATAAGTATAAAAAGAAATGATAATTGCTATGGGCAAACCAATCATCACAATACAACAAATAAAAACCATCTCTTCAAATGTGGATGTGTCATTGCATGAGAGGATTAGCAATGAAGGGAAGTCACAGAAAAAGTGGGCTATTTTCCAGGACCCACAATAAGAGAAGGAAAATGTAGCTACAGCATCAATGATTCAATCACTAGATCCCAGGATCAAGGAGGAAGCAGCCATAATTCCCAAAATTTTGGGACTCATGAGATTGGTATACAGAGGGTGGCAAATGGCAATGTTGTGGTAAGTCATGACAGCCAGCAGGAAACACTCAGCTCCAATCAGCAATGAATAGAAAAATATATGTGTGGTGCAACCAGCCATTTAAATGACCTGGATACCAGATAGGAAGTTCACCACCATCTTAGGGACAGTGGTGCAGATGAGCATGAGGTCCATGTGGGAGAGCTGGCTGACAAGGAAGATCATGGGTGTGTGCAGCTGGGCATTAGGTAGATGAGGAGGACCATGGCTTTGTTCCCCATGCAGGACACTCTGGAGATGGCCAGGACCAGGGTGAAGAGGAAAGGGTGGAAGGGGCTGTGATCAAAGATTCCCAACAGGAAGTCAGAGTTGAAGGTCAGATTCTCCCAAGCCATTGTGAACATACACTCTATCTAGTACCATAAAAAGTGAAATCAGTTTATTCATTTGTTAAACTTTTACCCAGTGTCTTACAAGATATCTGGTTCTAGAAATTTCTGTAGGTCAGTGTTCAATACAATAAAACTAGACTTAAGGGACTCAAAGCTTAATAGGCACAAATTCAAAATGAAACTTACTGTACTCAAAAGTTTCTCACTTAGGAAATTTTGGAACTTGTTCTAAATACCACCTCTGAGCATCCATTTTTCTCACTTGAAAACATAGAATGACAATATGTAATATTATTTTGTGGATAGAGTTTTTGCAATATTCATATGTTCCACAGGCAAAGAATAACTGTAACATCCTTTGTACATCTGTTAATTAATAAAAGTAGATTTGGTCAGCATTTGGTTGGCACAATAATAGAGGTCAAAAGTTAGATTTGTGCCTGTCACAGGACAAAAGGCACTTTTATCACTAGTGATGACAAAATCTCTATGTTTGTTTATTACTTTATAGCTTAGAGTGTTTGGCTTTAATTTACATTCAATGTTCTACAGATTAAATGGTTCAATGAGAAAAATTATTACTAACTTATTTAATTCTGCAATTATGTATGTCTAAAACCTGGACCCTTTTCTCAGTAGTTGATATATTGAAGAGTTTATTCACTATAAACATATTTTGGGCTGGTCCTCGATTTTGATTTAATTCACATGTTTAAAAATGATAGATAAATAACTACCACAAATTGTCATTTTCTAAACTGCTTGATGCTATTGTTGTTGCAGATTGTATCATGTGGGCTAAGGTGTTGTGACTGACCTAATCAATTGTCCTTCCTGGTATACTGAAAATGAGATTAGCTAAGAGTCATTAGAGACTCCATACGTACAGACCATATATATCTGGAAGACACTTCTGAGAAATAATCATTCTTTAAATCTTCTAAATACAAGCAACAAAAATACTTACAATAAGCAATATTGAAGTATCAACCCAGGAATTGATCCAAAAACACAGTACCAACAACAAAAATAGAAATAAGAAGTCACCTAAGGAAGCCACAAAATCAGGCTACCAGCTCACCAAACTGGGGGAAATGAGATGGAAAAGTCTGATAATCAATCACCTGGATAACCTGAATTGATGGCACAGGAAGTAACAAAATAGAATGAGGCTCTAGAAAAAGTCAAAACAGAAATAATTTCCCAGATAACCACAGAGATGTTGAGCAGAATGAAAGACATGATTAGAGACTGTTGAACAGAAAGAGATAAAAAATAATAGATGAACTCATGACCATGATAGAAACCATTAATGCCCAGCATAGGAAAGAAATAGAAACCATGAATACACGACATAGGAAAGAAATGGAATCCATGAAACAGATTCAAACAGATATTCAGGAGATTAAAAACTCTATTGAAAACATTTGCAGCAGAATGAGTGAATATGACGACACCATATCAGACATAGAAGACACGATTGTGGTCAGTGACCATAAAAAGAGAGATTGGTTAAAAATAGTAAGGGACCATGAGAAATTTATCGGGCAGATGAGGCAAAGAAAAATAACATAAGAGTTATAGGAATCCATTAAAAATCAGGAAAAAGTACAAATGACAAAAAAAAACCTGTTCACAGAATTAAAGACAGAAAAATTCCCAAACAGAGTGAAAGAATTTGACATACAGATGAGTGAGGCATATTGGATTCCAACTAGCCATGATAAAAAAAATCTACACCTAGACATATAATGATCATGATCCTGGAAACCCAACAGAAGAACAAAATACTACAAGCAGTTAGGCACACACTTCTCTTGTCATGAGAAACAACCTTGAGGCCTAGTTTTGTGGTGGCCACAATATCCTCTGAGTTCCTGTGCTGCTGAGCTCAGTGAAACAGATACAGGGGAACCAATGTCCTAGGATGTCCTTTTCAAACAGGGCTTTGAGGTACTGTCTTCTCACATGAAAATTTTGCAACTTTGCATCCTTGAGCTTTGAATGAGCGGGGGCTTGCTGATCCCTAAGATGCCCTCAGGACATCTTTCATTTTGTCCCAATACAAATCATCGATTCTTTTCAACAACACTAACCTCTATAGTAGTCATATTCCTGTTAGCCCCAACTTTACAGATTTTTTTTCTATGCCAAAATTAAAAGGTTTTTCAATTTTTCTTTTCTGTCTTCAGTTCACTTTTAAATTGGATAAAAGCAGTAGAACCTATGCCACAGCCTAAATGTAGGGTTGCTGTGAAATTTCCTCCAACAGATTGATTAGTCCTGGACTCTCCTAGTCCCAGTGTCCTGCAAAGTGTCAGGACATAGGCAAAATATATATAGACACATTTTTCTGCCAAGCATAGCACACAGGTTCTTGCATTCATATGCTACTGGTGTCTTTGTTCAAAAATTAAATCTCCTGGGCCTGTTTTATAGTCTGAATTTCTAAAAATATTCTGTTCTTCTGATTGCTAATTACAATTATCCCTATGACTCTGCTTACAGCATTCTGCAGTGTCTCTTGCCTGCATTTGCTAACCTGTCTACACACCTCCAGCAAACCAGTGTGAAGGGCTTAAGAGTCAGATGGTCAAGGCCCCAGTTTTCTTTTACCAAATTTTTTACTAGATATCTTTCTCATCACTGAGGCACAATACTTGACATGAACAATTTAAGGGAGGAATGATTTCATTTAGTTCACTGATTGGGGAAATTTATTCCATAGTTTTCTGGGAAGCAGGGCAACAGAAGGAGGAGTGTGGGGCCACAGATTGACCCCTAGGCCACATTTCCATGGCCCACCAAGACATACCTCTATGTGGGCTTCAGCAGTTCCTGTGCAGCTCCTAAGGCCAATCTGGTTGTCATTCTCACCTAACCTCCTCAGCTAGCCACTGCCCATCAGTTTTTGGAATCCAGCTGGGGGAATTGGTGGCTTTGATCAGTTTGAGCCAGGCAAAGCTTTCTCTAAATCTCCCCCACCAAAAAGAATAGCTTAACATTTTCATTACATATCAGAAGTGTTATAGATAATAAAGACAGTCAGAGTGCCTTGTTTTCATTCTATGAAATATAAGAACTAAATAATTTACCATATATGGTAATTCGTTAAGTTATGGTATTATTATTATTATCCTCATGATTATTTACTCACCCCCTTCCTCATGGTGGGAGCTGGACAGGTATTGTGTATGTTTAATTTGTTTAAAATGTCCACAGAGTAATTGATAAATTTATGATTTTATATAAAATATAATTATTAATTATGGTTTTTATTGGTAGTTTAAAATTATGGAGTCTCAAGCTACATAAGCATGAATATGAAAAGTTAGAAATTAAGTGGCTAATAGAATAGAAACTAAAGAACATAGGTTAGTCCTCCAAATTTTAAAATTTGCTCTAAATGGGTAGGTTGAAACTTGATCAACATCATAGGCATTAATGGAAAAAGAGAAGGTATTTAAAACAGGTCTTTAAACAAAGTGGAAGAAATTATGTTAAAATAGTATTTTCATAAACAGCTGAATATGAAAATTAATTGCAAGGAAGAACAAAAACAGAAAATATGAGTTTAAAATAAAAGTATAATAGCAGTACTTGTTTTGCCAAAATTTTCGGTGTGATAATTAATTAAAAGGCAACATTTCCACAGAATGAGATAAAATGGAGAACTCAGAAATGCAAATTACTTTAAACTGAAATTCATATTAGAAATTAGGGATAAAAGTTTAAAAATTTATGTTTTAAGCCATTTTACATGTATTGAGACAGAAGAATTTATGCTATTGATATAAAAATACAACTTTTAAGAAAATCACCATTAAATTAGAATAAATGTCATTGTGTAAAGGGAAAAATATATGATGACATCTATGTTGAGTTAATCTGTGATGAACTACAATAAAAACTTTTTTCTGAATTACTGTAAAAATAATAGGACATCAACTTCTACTGGGACACAGTAAATTTCTTGGAGGATACATTTTCCAAAGATGGAAATAGAAGAGGATCATGGAGGTCATCAAGTCTCAGGTGTGGTTTACCTGCAGTCATGTGATGGAGCGCAGTTCAGGATGGTGTGGAGCTGTGGAAACTCTGTGACCTGGCACCCTAGTGGGGCAGGGTGAGGTCTTTGGGTGCTGCTCCTGTGAGCCCCAGTTAGTCCCCACCAGAGGGCGCTGCTCTGAGCGAGCCTGACCTCTGCTCTGTCTCTGCTTCCTGTGTCACCATGAGCTTCCTCCCAGTGCCCTCTCACTGTGAGGTCACTGCCATCTCCTCCCCAAATGGGCCTGAGCTGAGGAAACTATGTGATCTTGGACTTGCAGCCTCCTGATTGTGACCTGAAGGAACCTACTGTCTTTATACAGCACCCAGGGTCACATATTTCATAATAATAGAAAATAGGTTAATACAAATGTCACCATCATGGAGCTGTATTTTATAAATATTCACAGCACTGTGGCCATTTCAAAGAGTGAATTTAGTTTTCCCCTTCCATGGGAGATTTGGATAGAGTATATGTGTTCACAACAACGACAGGCTGGCACTGCACATAAGAGGAACTATAAACTGGAAGCAAAATTGATCTTTAATGATAAAATTTTTTTAAAGATAAAAAAACCCGCTTCTTCATTCTAAGAGTGGAAACACTTCCCCTATCAGTCCTGGAAGTAAGGAAGTTATAAACTTCCCTGTCCCCTCTGCAAAACCAAGCCTTCATCCATGTGTGAGTGCCTATTTCCTGTCTTTTCTTCCCATTTTCTACATATGGGGGCTGTGTGAGTTCCAAGGTGCCGAATAGCTGCCTTAATCCTTTGATCAAATAGTGAATAAATTCTTGTTTTGTTTTCTAATATTTTCAATGGCAATTGGGCAAATAATCCAGTAGCTATTCCCTAGATCAGGCCTTTGACTGAACTACCTGACAATAAATTAAAGAGAGGTAAGGCAAAATGAAAATTTAAAAGTTTAACAAGGCCAAAATTACTAGGCCTAAAAATGTGCTATGGGTTACTAAACTCAGGATAAAGCCCAATAACTATGTCTTATTTTATATCCATCTCTTTTATTGCATCAAAGTTTGGGAGAGCTGCCCACTGAGCTCTGCGCATAGGCATTGTCTTCACTTCAGGAGTTTCTATCTAGGAGCTGTCAGCACAAGATCATTACCTACATTTACCTAGTTGATATTCCCCCCAAAGATGGAGCACACCAAGGTGCTTCCAAAATGTGTTGTGACAAGCAAGCACCAGATTTTGCCACATTCTGTTCCACATTCCCACAACTAAACTGTGAAGTTCCAGTCATTGCCCTCACCCTGCAGGCATCTTGGATTCCAGGATTAGGACTGCCTCAAAGGAAGTTCACCCCAGAGAGAGCAGTGAGCCCTGCTGAGGAGCCAAGGCTTCTCCCACAATCAGGAACCATGTTCCTCTGGCAGCATGATAGCATCCTCAGGCCTGGTTGACTTCTTTCAGCCCTTCACAGATCCAGCCTGAGCTGAGGCCTTGCCTGACCCAGCCAGGTGGGTTTGAGAAGCAACATCCCTGCCATGGAAGCCCGCATCCATTCTTTCCTCCCCTTATCCATTAATCCTCAGAGTGTCTGTCAGCCCCTTCCAGGTGACCTCTAGCTGTGCCTGTCCTTCCTGTCATGGTCTCCTGACCAAAGCTCTTTCTCTCCCCTCAATGCTGCTCATCTCCTCAATGGACATTTGGGGCTGGACTCCAAGCCTGGCTGTGGGGATGCTCAGCTGGAGCTCTCACCTGCACAAAGTAAAACGTCCCCAATTATTAAAAAAATGCATTAATACATCTATCATTCTGAATCAGAGTAAAATAGATACAAATATAAGAAACATATCTCTGGAAAATATTACTGTATTGTTACAAATATTAAATGATATTTAAGGAATAATTTCTGTCAGACTATATAATACATAGTTTATATCAATGAAGTTGTTACTTTCAAATCATTCAACTGCAGATCCTCTTTACCTACCATTTATATATAATTATGTTGAAACAAAAATAGAGAAGAAAGTCACTTAACTAGTGATAAAATTAAGAATCATATTAATATTTACTTTTATTGGAATTTAAAAAATATAAAGAAGCTATTAAAACAGAGAGACATGTAGAAAGATTAAAAACCCAATCATAAAAAAAATAGACACAGAAAGACCTTACTGAATCTAATAAAAGCCATTATGACAAACCAGAGGCAAATAACTGGAAACTTTCTCTCTAAATCAGGAACAAGTAAAGAATGCCCACTATCACAAATTCTGCACAGCACTGTAGTCAAAAGATCAGTCGGAAAAAATCAGGCATGAGAAATAAACAAAATGAATTAATGTAGGAAAGGAAGTAGTCAAATTTATATGATATGGAGATGGCATGATTCTTTATATAGATGACCAAAAAATTGCACTAAAACCTTATAAAACTCATAACCACTCACAACAATATATCAGGATACGGAATCAGCACACAAAAATCAATTAAGATTTGTTCATATCTATAATAAACTAAGGAGAAAGAAATTAAACAAAAAACAATTCACAAGAGCATCAAGAAAAATCAAATACAATTTACCTAAACAGGAAAGTTAAAGAACTCTTTTATGAAAACTACTAAAAAAGGAGATTGAAAAGCATATCAGAAAAGGGAACAATATCCCCTCTTCCTGAATAGGCAGAATTAATATTGTTAAAATAACCATACTTTCAAGATTGATAGATTTAAAGTTTTCCCAATCAAAATACCAATGGCATTACCTACAGAAGTAGAGAAAAAATTCCAAAATTAATATGGAACTAGGAGACTCAGAATAGAAAAAATAATTCTGGGCAGCAACAGTAAAGCAGGAGGCATCACAATACCTTACTTCAAGTTATAGTCCAAGGTTAGAGTGATAAAAATGACACAGTACTAACATTAAAACAGTCATATGTGCCAAAGAAATACAAGATAGGATTCAGGAACATCCAGAGAATGATTCAGCTGTCCGACCTCTGACAAAGTGGCCAAATCATACCTTAGAGGAAAGACAGCCTCTTTAGAAAATGGTCAGGAAACTGGCAATCTCTAAGGAAAAGATGGAAGCTGGACCCATGTCTCTCACCACTGACTGGATGAAAAACAAAATGGATCAAAGATTAATGTTTAGAATCCAAACAATTAACCTGCTGAAAGATAAAGTTGATAAAATTCTTGAAGACATAGGTGTAGGCAAGACTTTCTTAACAAAAATACATAAAAACAAGAGCAATTGGGCCAGGGATTTAGCTCACTGGTGCCGCCACCTGCCCCGTAAGTGCAAGGACCCAAGTTTGATCCCTGGTATAAAAAAAAAAAGCAAAATCTATAAACATGATCATATCATATTAAGAAGTGTGTGAATAGCAAAGGAAAAAAAATCAACCAAATAAAGATGCAACCTACAGGATGGAAAATCACTTCAAAGTATTCCTCAGACAAAGGAGTAATATCTAATATATGTGTATATCAAAGAAATTATACCTCCAAAAATAAAAGGCCCAAGCAAAAAATGGTCAAGTGAAAAGAATGGGCACTTCTCAGATGTACAAATGGAAAGTAAACATGAAAAAATGATCAAAATCTCTGCTCATTAGATAAAAATAAATTAAAATCAACCAATGATTTCCTCTAACAAAAGAAATAAGGGCAAACCTCAAGAAATTAAATAACAACAGAGGCATGGGGATTGAGAGGTCCCTGACCATTTGGAGAACCACTCCGTCCAGCACACCATGCCCATCTGTGATCAAAGAGAGGTGTGGAAACATCAATAGGACCACCAACAAGTAGATGAGGCATACAGGTACCTGCAACCCACACCCCACCCCCCACCTTTGCCCTCCTGGCTATGGTGCTACTTGGTTCCATTCTACAAAGGCACAGGGGGTCATAAAGGCCATTGCCCTGAGCTGCACTAGTGAATAACAGATGGAAGGCCTCTCTCAGGCTCCGTGATGAAAACTGAAGTCCACTGGAAAAGTGAAGAGAATCTCTGCAATAAAGGCACACCAAAACACCATACTTGGTAAATAGGAGGGATCATCATCTCACATCGGAACCTGGACTATCTTCAGGAGAAGGACAGCTATAACCTGCAGTAGAGCCTTGCAGAGTTCAAGCCTGCAAGATGACAGGGAGCTCAACTTGGGACTTGCAAATAGAAATCTGTCTGAATTTCACTGGTCTGTGACTTGCTTGCTGAGACTCATTGATTTATATCTGCATACTGCTGCCCACATCATCTATTGTAAGAGCAAAAACATACCCTGAAGGAGGCCCTTCATTTTTATCTTTTGTTATTGTCAAAATTATTAGTAGTATTTTTTGCTCTTATTTTTAGATTTTTTTTTCTTTTTCTTCAATTTTCAAATTTTAAGTTTTCTCTTTTTTCTTTCTTTTCTCCTCTCTCTCTCTCTCTCTCTCTCTCTCTCTCTCTCTCTCTCTCTCTCTCTCTCTCTCTCTCTCTCTCTCTCTCTCTCTCGCTCCCTTGCTGTCCCACATTGTTCTTCATCTCCCTTTGTGTTCCTGTTCTGGCCCTAATTCATATTTCTTCTTTATTTTTCTTTTCTTCTCTTTTTTCTTCTCTTACCTGTGTCCTCTCACCTCACTGCTAACATTCTTCTACCCATCTACCTACCTGTCCCTCCATTCCCAACTAATTCTAACTCTACAAGCCAAAGGGTAAAGTTGATTCACTGAAGAGTTTATTCACTATAAACATATGTTGGGTTGGTCCTCGATTTTGATTTAATTCACACAGTTAAAGGTGGTAGTTTAATAACTACCAAAAATTGTCATTTTCTAAAATGTATGGTCTTGCTAAATGTATCACTTGTGCTAAGATATTGTGATTGATATAACCAGTTGTCCTTCCTGGTATAATGAAAATGAGAGAGCCTCAGAGCCATTACAGACTCAAAATGTAAAGGCCAGCTATATCTGAAAGACACCTCTGAGAAACAATCATTCCATAAAGGTTCTAACTACAAGCAACAAAGATACTTACAACAAGCAACTTCAAAGTATCAACCCAGGAAACCAAGAGTGAGAAGGCATTTAATCAAGGCACAAACTCAGACTTCCACCCCCCAAAAGTCAAATTCTGGGGGAAATGAGGTGGAAAAGTCTGTTAATCAACCACCTGGACACCCTGAACTGATAGCACAGGAAGTAACAAAACAGATGAATGAGGCTCTAGAAAAATTCAAAGCAGAAATAATCCCCTAGATAAGGACAGAGATGGTGAGCAGAGTGAAAGGCATGATTAGAGTCTCTAGAACAGAAATAGATAAAACAATAGATGAGCTCAGTAACATGTTAGAAGCCATGAATACCCAGCATAAGCAAGAAATGGAAACCATGATTGCCCAACATAAGAAAAAATGGAATCAATGAAAGAGATTCAAACACCTATCCAGGAGATTAAAATCTCCATTCGAAGTATTCACAGCAGACTAAGAGAATGTGAAGAAAGAATATCAGATACAGAAGAAGACTGCAGTTGATAACCATGAAAACAGATTTCTTTAAAATAGTAAGGGACAATGAGAAATCAATCCAGCTGCTAGATGATGCAAAGAAGAATAACAAAAGACTGATAGGAAGACATAAAAAAGCAGGAGAAATTACAATTGACTTAAAAAAATTCAGAGAGGTAATAGAAGAAAACTTCCCAGATGGAGGAAGAGAATTGGACATACAGATAAAAGAGGCATATAGAACTCCAATTAGCTATGATAAAAAAAATTCACAACAAGATACATAATAGTCAAGATCTCAGAAACCCAACAGAAGAACAAAATCCTACAAGCAGTTAGAGAAAAGGAACAAATCACCTATGAAGGAAAGCCCATCAGATTCACAACAGACTTCACAGCACAAACCCTCAAATCAGGGAGAGCCTGGAGTGAAGTATTTCAAGCCCTAAAAGAAAATAACATCCAACCTAGACTGTTGTATTCTGCAAAATTATCCTACAAAATTGATGGGGAAATTAGATGCTTCCATGACAAATAACACTTGAGAAATCTTATGAACACCAAACTGGCACTCCAAACAATTCTAAACAATATTCTAGAAAAAGATAATGAAAGTCACAACTCCATGAGGCCCAACAGAGGGAAGCCACCAGGCAAGGTAAGAAACTAAAGGGAAAAGGGGAAAAATAAGAAATTAAAAAGCCAAAAACAGTAAAACATCATGACAAGGATGAGTCAGTATCCCTCAATTATAAGCATCAATGTTAATGGCCTCAATTCACCAATCAAAAGAAATAGCCTGTCAGAATGGATTAAGAAGCAAAATCCAACAATATGCTGTATACAAGAAACACACCTAACTCAAAAAATATTCATAGTCTGAAAGTGAAAGGATTGAAAACAATTCTCCATGCCACAGGAACCCAGAAAAAAGCAGAGGTAGCAATCTTACTTGCAGATAAAGTAGACTTTAAAGCAAAACTAATTAAGAGAGACAAAGAAGGTCACTACATCCTTGTGAATGGAACAATCCAAGAGGAAGAGATGACAATAATAAATACATATGCACCAAATACAAACACCCCCAACTATACAAACAAATATTAATAGACATGAAAAAACAAATAAGCACTAATACAAATGTAGTGGGGGACCTCAATACCCCACTATCAAAATAATCACATCAACTAGACAGAAAAATCAACAGAGTAATAGAACTGAACCAGTCTTTTGAACAAATGGACTTAATAGATGTCTACACAGTGTTCCACCCCACAAAATCAGAATACACATTCTTTTGGCTGCACTCGGGTTATTCTCCAAAATAGACCACATGTTAGCTCATAGGAAATATCTAAGTAAATGTGAAAGTATTGAAGTTATCCCCTGTATATTATCAGACCATAGTGCAATATAATTTGAGATCAATAACATAAGAAACCACAAAACTCCCACAAACACATGGAAATTGAATAACAACCTCCTGAACAACCATTGTTTTACAGAGGAAATTAAAGAAGAAATTAGACAGTTTCTACAAGTAAATGATAATGCCAGTACAACTTACAGGAATGTATGGGACACAATGAAACAGTTGTACATGGGAAATACATAAGCAGTGAATGTCCATATTAGAAAAACAGAGAGAACTCAAATAAATAACTTAGTGCAAAACCTCAAGCTCCTAGAAAAGGAAAAGTATAACAAACCCAAAGGTTGTTCAAGGTAGGACATTATAAAGATCAGAGCAGAAATCAATCCAATGGAGACTAAGAGAATGATACAAAAAAATCAATGAATCAAAGAGATGGTTTTTCAAAAGAATAAATAAAATGAATAAACCCTTAGCCAACCTTATCAGAAAAGGAAATAAAAGGCTCATATTCAAGCAATTAAGAACAAAAAGGGTGAAATCACAACAGACTCAGGAGAAATCCAGAGGATCATCAATACCTACTTTGAGAATCTTTACTCTAATAAAATGGAAAACACAGAAGAAATGGACAGCTCCTAGATACATATGAATTGCCAAAGTTAAATGAAAAGGTATAGAAATTCTGAGGACTCCAATTACAATTAGTGAAATTGAAAATGTAATAAAAAATTTACCAGCACAGAAATGACCAGGTCCTGATGGCTTCACTGCTGAATTCTACAAGACATTTAAAGAAGAACTATCAGCATTACTCTTTAAACTCATCAAGGAAATTGAAAGGGAAGCAAGGCTTCCAAATTCATTCCTGGAAGCAAGTGTTACTTTGATTCAAAAACCAGGGAAAGACCCAACCTCAAAAGAGAACTATAGGCCAATCTCCCTAATGAACATAAATGCAAAAATCTTCAACATGATACTGGAAAACAGAATACAGAGAGTCAACAAGAAGATCATACACTCTGACCAAGTAGGATTTATTCCAGGGATGCAAGTAGGTTTCAACATATGTAAATCAATAAATGTAATACACCATATTAACAGAGCCAAGGACAAAAATCATATGATCATCTCAGTAGATTCAGAGAAAGAATTTGACAAAATCCAACCCCCATTCATGATTAAAACCCTACAAAAATTGGAATAGAAGGTCATTATCTCAACCCCATTAAGGCTATCTATGAAAAACCAACAGCCAACAGCATACTAAATGGTTAAAAAATGAAAACTTTCATGCTAAAATCAGGAACAAGACAAGGCTCCCCACTATCACCACTCCTGTTAAATATACTTCTGGAAACATAAGCCACAGCAATTAGAAAAGAGAAAGAAATAAAAGGAATAAAAATAGGAAATGAAGAAGTTAAACTCTCATTATTTGCTGATCATATGATAATTTACGTAGAAGACCCAAAAAACTCTGTCAAAGGACTTCTAGACTCTTTTGACAAATTCAGTGGAGTAGCTGGATACAAGGTCAACACTCAAGAAAACAATAGCCTTCTTGTACACAAATAACAGACTCACTGAGAGAGAAATTAGGGAAACAATTCCTTTTACAATAGCATCCAAAAAAAATGAAATATCTAGGAATCAGTTTAACAAAGGAAGCAAGAGGCCTCTACACTGAAAACCACAGCATGCTAAAAAGAGAGATTTAAGAGGATGTAAGAAAGTGGAAAGACATCCCTTGCTCCTGGGTAAGAAGAACCAATATAGTGAAAATGGTCGTACTTTCAAAACTATTATATAGATTTAATGCAATGCCAATTGAAATTCCAACAATGTCCTTCACAGAACTAGAGAAAACAATCCAAAATTTCATTTGGAACAAAAAGAGACCTAGAATAGCAAAAGCAATTTTAGGCAACAGAGACATGGCAGGGGGTATCACAATCCCCAACTTGAAACTATGGTGCAAAGGTACTGTGAAAAAATCAGCATGGTACTGGCAAAGAAACAGGCCTGAGGATCAATGGAATACATTAGAAGATGCAGAAACAACTCTAGACATACTCAGCCCCACCTCATCTTTGACAAAGGAGCCAACCACACTCACTTGAGGAAAGATAGCCCATTTCATAAATGGTATATCAGGCCTGTCAGACATCTGATCCGATTGCTCACAGAGGTTTAGCAGTAAACCCGCCCGGACTGCAGAGTTCACATCCCTCTCTCCAGTGCACACAGTGGTCACACTCCTCTTTGGGTTGGCACGTACACAAAACATCTACACTCTCCTTATGCCCTCTTCCTCCCATCACCTTCCATCGCCACACCCCCACCCCCTGCTCATTTGTAAAAAATCTAATTCCCTGTCTCCTATTATCTTTTTATTTTACTCTTTATTTATATATTGGGTTTCTCATGTGAGAGAAACCATGCAATATTTGAGCTTGTGTTTCTGGTTTACTTCCCTTAACATTATGGTCTCAAGGTGCATCCGTTTTCCTACACATGACTCAAGTTTATCCTTCTTTATGGCAGAATAGTACTCCATTATATGTAGATATACATTTTTTTATCCATTCATCTGTCGATGGACACATAGGCTACTTCCAAGCTTAGCTATTGTGAGTGATGCTGGTGTAAACATGGGTGTGCATAGATCACTGAATTTACCAGATTTTAGACAGCAAACTTGCTACATGGCTATACCAGATCCTATAAAAGGTGACAATATATCATCGTGATACACAGATGTGTTATTACTTCAAAAAACATGAAAATGCTGTTTGTTTAATTTCCATATTATTATTCAGTAGCTATTTTACTACTACATCCACACCATTAATTCAACCAAACAACCACACAGCTGACGGCAGCAAGGAGGACCAATCACAGGTGTGAGCAGTTAAACAATACCGAGTGGGAAGAGGCACGAGTGTTCATCAGGCCGCTCCCTGGCGTCCTTCATGCACACTCTAGGCTGTCTGGCCTGTGTGGCTATTCCAGTGTTTCAGGCTGTGTGTTGGCTCTGTGCTTTCTCCTTAGCTGATGGCTGGACACCAGCACATCTCACACTGCCCGAATCTGGGACCTTCAACTTTGAGTTCTCCCCAGGGTCCAGAGCACTGCTCAGGGACTGTGCCCAGCTTTCTGTCCTGGCCCACGTGGTGCCCTCCCCTGCTTCCCAGCACCCCACTCAGCTGGAGCCTGTCTTCCAGGTCCCCTACCTCTGCCTCTTATTCCAATGCCCAACTGACATTTAGGTTTTGTTAAACTTTCCTCAACCAAAATAATTTCCTTTTCTCCACACCAATGAGGACAGGCTGTTCAAAGGAGGTGCTTGCTGTGGGAGAGCTAAAGGAGGATGGGAGGAGAGGTGACCCAGGGTGGCTCCCAGGAGTGGCTTCAAAGGCAGCTTAGGAGGCAAGGCCATGGAAAAGATCATTCCAGGAGAGAACAGTGAATGCAAAGGTCCTGGGGCATAAACTGGCTGGACTGTGGTGACTGGTAAGAGCCCTGTGTAACTGCAGCAGAGGGAAGGGGGACAAGAGCAGGGTACAGCCAGGGTGGGCTTGGAGGACACTGTGAGCTCTGGCTTTCCCTGTGGTGGGCAGGGGAGGTAGGACAGGAGAGGCCAGGATGTGGGGACCTGACCTGACAGCTGGGAAAACAATCCCATGGCAGTCCTGAGCCCCAACCAGGTCCAGGGCCAGCAGGGAAGGTGTCCTCAAGCCCAGGAGGTGGGGGCATTGGGGTGTGGAGGAAGTCATGCAGCCAGAGAAGCAGCAGCTGTGGGAAGATGGGGCAGGGACACCTCGGGCTGCAGTCACCCAGGGCCCGATGACAGCTGCACCCATGGCCGGTAACTCAGAAGTGAGGACACCCTCAGCATGTGCCTGCATGGAGGCCAGGCCAGGGAGACATGGAGCTGTCATCCACAGCACAACTGTACCACATGCCTCCTCCACACATGACTACATTCAGATGAATCTGCCACACACATGTAACTTCACACACATGATTATGACATGTACACATGACTGTACCACACACATGCCCCCACTCCACGCTTCCACCACACATGGCTCTGACCCAGACACCTCAGCATGCCCTCCTCCTGAGCCAACACCACTAAAGCAGGGCGTATGCTCAGCTCTGCCCCTGTCCCTCACTCTGCACATCTGCCAGGACTGGTCCTCATCCACCTTGCTGTTCACCAGGGACCCAATCTTCCAAGTGACTTATTTTTTCTTTTAAATTCTTATATTGGTATATTGTAGGTACACAATACATTTACATTTATCATTGGTTGTTTGTACGTGTACACAATGAATCTTGGTTCTTATTTTTTCCCCATTACCTTTGCGCCCTTCACCCCCTCCACCTTTCCTTATTTACATAGATTTCATTTCCATTTTTTTTTCTTTCCTTCCAGATGACTCTGAATGCATGTGAGTGCAGGGTACACCAAATGGACCTGCATTGCTGCACGAGCCTGCCCACTGCAAGCAAGCAGTAGGACCTGAGGGCAAAAACATGTTTGATTCTTTGTCACTCCATGACCAACTCTGTGTCCCAAGTCCTAAATCCTGCTGGCCACCTCTGCCAGGGCCTGACATCCCTGCTGTTGCTTTCAGACTTGGCACAGCAGCAGTCCCAGGCCTTCTGATGACAGCTCACTGGATCCTTAACTGCAGTGGAGGAGGAGGGAGGGCAAAGTCCACAGCAACCCAGCCTGGCCACTTCCTGAATCTGGGCTCTGGGGCAACAGGAAGTCTCTGAAGAGCATCCTAAAGATGGCTATTATCAAAAAGACAAGCTCCCTAAGCTGTGACTGGCCAGGAGAGACAAGCCTCTTGAAGCTCCACGGCTGACCCGGGCCATGCACTGTGAGGTCCCCTTAGGCACACAGGTGCCTCCAACACCCAGACCCATCCCTCCCTCCACACGGCCTACCTTCTGATTTTTCTGCTAACTGGTCTCACACTACAGAGGCACAGGAGATTATAAAGACCCTTGTCTTGAGCACCACAAGATGGAGCAGAAATTAGTAACAGAAAGAGGACCTCTCAGGCTCCTCAATGAAAACTGAAGCTCAGCAGAAAAGTAAAGAGAATCTCTACAATAAAGGCACATCAGACCACTGTACTTGGTCTGCTGCTGGCATGCTGAGACTCATTGACTTGTATATGCACAGGGATTCCTATATTGCCTGTTGTGATAGCAGAGACATACCCTGAAGGAGGTCCATAATTTCTATTGCTATTTGAAAAAAAGAAAAAAAATTTTTCTCTTATTTTTAATTCTTCAGTTTTACTTTTTTTCCACTCTTCAAAGTTTTTCTTTTCTTTCTTTTCTTTCTTTTATCTTTTCTTTCTCTCTCACTCACTCTCTTGCTGTCCCACATTGCTCCTCAACTCCCCATTTCTTCCTTTCTGCACTGAAATTCTGATTTCTCCCTTACTGTTCTTTTCTTCTCTTTTTCCTTCTCTTGATTATCATTAGGTTTAAAGGAAAATAAATTCGGTATCTAGCCTCCCTGTTGCGGTTAGATGATTCTATTCACATCTTTGTTCTTTCATTCTGCCTTTTTCTCTTGCCTTTAACAACTTCTTAGAGTTTGTGTGATCTTTCTGTGTCTTCTGGTCTCACCGCTAATCTTATCTGATCTTTCTACCTGTTCCTCCCTCTCCAACTTCTTTTAGTTCCCCACCCCAAAGGGGAAAGATGCTATATTGAAGTTTATTCATTAGAAGCTTATGTTGGGTTGGTCCTTGGTTTTAACTTAACTCACATAGTTAAAAGTGATAGATTAATAACTACCACAAATTGTCATTTTCTAAGATGTGCTTGATGCTATGGTATTGCTGACTATGTCATTTGGACCAACATGTTGTGATTGATCTGATTAGTTTTTCTTCCTGGTATAAGAACAATAAAATAGCTTCAGAGTCATTAGAGTCTCAAAACACAAACACAAGTGATATCTGGAAGACACCTCTGAGAAGCAATCATACAAGAAGTGTTTCAAACACAAGCAGCAAAGATACCTACATTAAGCAATTTTGAAATATCAACACAGGAATTAAACCAATGACAGTACCAAAAACAAAAATTAGAAGGCATTTAAGCAAGGCACAAATTCAGGCTTCCACACCACAAAAAGGAAATTCTGGAGGAAATGAGGTGGTAAAGACCGATAAGTAACCACTTGAACACACTGAACTGATCCCACAGGAAGTAACAAAGCAGATGCATGAGGGTCTACAAAATTTCAAAACAGAAATAATCTCCCAGATAAATACAGACATGGTGAGCAGAGTGAAAGACATGATTAGAAGCTCTAGAGCAGAAACAAACAAGACAATAGATGAGATCAGAAACATGCTGGAAGCCACAAATGCCCAGCATAAGAAAGAAATGGAAACCATGGAACAGATTCAAACAGATATCCAGGAGATTAAAAACTCCACTGAAAGCATGCAGAGCAGACTTAGAGAAACTGAAGACAGAATATCAGATATAGAAGACAGGATAGTGGTTAAGGACCATGAAAACAGAGATTTCTTAAAGATAGTAAGAGGCCATGAGAAATCAAGCAAACAGCTGCTAGATGATGCAAAGAAGAATAACATAAGACTCATAGGAGTCCGTGAAAAAACAGGAGAAAATACAATTGACATAAAAAACTGTTCACAGAAGTAATAGTAGAAAACTTCCCAGACAGAGGTAGAGAATTGGACGTACAGATAAGTGAGGCATATAGAACTCCAACCAGCCATGACCAAAAAAAATCTACACCTAGACATAAAATAGTCAAGATCCCAGAAACTCAACAGAAGAAAACAATTCTACAGGCAGTTAGAGAAAAGAAACAAATCACCTACAAAGGAAAGCCCGTCAGTATCATGGCAGATTTCTCAACACAAACCCTCAAATCAAGGAGAGCCTGGAGTGAAGGATTTCAAGCCCTAGAAGAAAATAACTTCCAACATAGACTGTTGTATCTAGGAAAATTATCTTTCAAAATCTATGGGGAAATTAGATACTTCCAGGAAAAGAACACCTGAGAAATTTCGTGAACACCAAACCAGCACTCCAAACAATTTTAAGCAATATCCTAGAAAAAGACAATGAAGGTCACAACTTCATGAGGCCCTGCAGAGAGAAGGCACCATCACGCAAAGTAAGATACTAAAGTGAAAGGGGGGAAAATAAGAAATAAAAGAGCCAACAAGTGTAAAACATCATGACAAGGATGACTCAATATCTGTCAATTATAACTATCAATGTTTATGGCCTCAATTCACCAATCAAAAGAAACATACTGACAAAATCGATTAAGAAACAAAACCTAGCAATATGCTGTATACAGTAAACACACCTAACTCAAAAGGAAATCCATAGACTGAATGTAAAAGGATGGAAAACAGTTCTCCACGCAACCAGAGCCCAGAACAAAGTAGGTGTAGCAATCTTATTTACAGACAAAGTAGATTTCAAACTGAAACTTATTAAAAGAGACAAAGGTGGTCACTACATCTTGGGAAAGGAACAATCCAAGAGGAAGAGATGACAATCCTAAATATATATGCACCAAATACGAATGCCCCCACCTATACAAAACAAATATTAATGGACATGAAAAAAGAAATATGCACTAATACAATTGTAGTGGAGGATCTCAACACCCCTTTATCACAAATAGACAGAAAACCTAGAAAAAAAATTAACAATAAAATTCTAGAACTGAACAAAGCTATTGAACAAATGGACTTAATAGATGTTTATAGAGTGTTCCACCCCACAAAATCAAAATACACATTCTTTTCAGCTGCATATGGGTCATTCTCCAAAATAGATCACATGCTAGCTCATAGGACATATCTAAGTAAATGTGAAAGAATCAAAGTTATCCCCTGTATATTATCAGACCATAGTGCAATACAATATGAGATCAATAACATAAGAAACTGCAAAACTCCCACAAATACATGGAAATTGAACAACACCCTCCTGAGCAACCAATGGGTGACAGAGGAAATTAAAGAAGAAATTAGACAGTTTCTACAAGTAAATGATAATGTGAGTACAACACCCAGGAACTTGTGGAACACAAGGAAAGCAGTTCTATGCAAGAAATTCATAGCAGTGAATGCCCATATTAGGACAACAGAGAGAACTCAGTTAAATAACCTAATGCAGAACCTCAAGTTCCTAGAAAAAGAAGAGCATAACAAACCCAAAGCTCGTACAAGAAAGGAAATTATAAAGATCTGAGCAGAAATCAATGCAGTGGAGACTAAGAGAATGATACGAAATATCAATGAATCAAAGAGTTGGGTTTTGAAAGAATAAATGAAATCTATAAACCTTTAGCCAACCTTATCAAAAAAGGAAAAAAAATGCTAAAATTCATGCAATTAAGAATAAAAAAGGGGAAGCCACAACAAATCCAGCAGAAATCCAGAGAATCATCAATACCTACTATGAGAACCTTTACTCTAATAAAATGGAAAACACAGAAGAAATGGACAGATTACTAGATACATATGAATTGTCAACATTAAATGAAGAAGATATAGGAATTCTAAACGCCCCAATAACAATGAGTGAAATTGAAAATGTAATAAAAAAAATTACCAACAAAGAAAAGCCCAGGTCCTGATGGCTTCACTGCTGAATTCTACAAGACATTTAAAGAAGTACTATCTCCATTACTATTTAAACTCATCAAGGAAATTGAAAAGGAAGTAAGGCTTCCAAATTCATTCCTGGAAGCAACGGTTACTTTGATTCCAAAATCAGGGAAAGACCCAACCCAAAAAGAGAATTACAGACCAATCTCCCTAAAGAACATAGAAGCAAAAATCTTCAACAAGATACTGGCAAACAGAATACAGAGGGTCATCAAGAAGATCATACACCCTGACTAAGTCGGATTTATCCCAGGGATGCAAGGATGGATCAACATACATAAATCAATAAATGCAATACACTATATTAACAGAGTCAAGGACAAATTCCACATGATCATCTCAATAGATGCAGAAAAAGCATTTGACAAAATCCAACACTCATTCATGATAAAAACGCTACAGAAAATTGGAATAGAATCCCTTTATCTCAACCTGATTAAGGCTATGAAAAACCAACAGCCAACATCATACCAAATGGTCAAAAATTGAAAACTTTCATGCTAAAATCAGGAACAGGACAAGGATTCCCACTATCACCACTCCTGTTCAATATCATTCTGGAAACATTAGCCATAGCAATTAGAAAAGAGAAAGAAATAGAAGGAATAAAGATAGGAAAGGAAGAAGTGAAACTGTTATTATTTTCTGATGATATGATACTTTACATAGAAGACCCAAAAAACTCAGTCAAAAGTCTTTTAGACCTAATTGACAGATTCAGTAGAGTAGCTGGATACAAGGTCAACACTCAAAAACAATAGGCTTCTTATACAAAATAGCAGACCCACTGAGAGAGAAATTTGGGAAATACCTCCTTTTACAATAGCATCTAAAAAATGAAATATCTAGGAATCAACCTAACAAAGGAACCAAAAGACCTCTACACCAAAAACTACAGCACTCTGAATAAGGAATCGAAGAGGATGTAAGAAAATGAAAAGATATCCCTTGTTCTTGAGTAGGAAGAACCAATATAGTGAAAATGGCTATACTTCCAAAACTACTATATAGATTCAATGCAATGCCAATTGAAATTAAAACAATATACTTCACAGCACTAGAGAAAACAATCCAAAAATTCATTTGGAAGCAGAAGAAGCCTAGAATAGCAAAAGGAGTTCTAGGCAACAGAGACATGGCTGGGGGTATCACAATCCACAATTTGAAACTGTACTACAAAGCTACTGTGATAAAAGCAGCATGGTACTGGCAAATAAACAGACCCAAAGATCAGTGGAATAGATTAGAAGATACAGAAACAACTCCAGACATACTCAGCCACCTCATCTTTGACAAAAGAGTCAATCACCCTCACTGGAGGAAAGATAACCTATTTAATTAATGGTGTTGGAAAAACTGGATTTCAACCTGTCAGAGATTAAAACTAGACCCATACCTATCACTGAGCACTAAGCTGAGATCGAAGTGGATTAAAGGTCTAAATATTAAGTCACAAAAACTAAACTTACTGGAAGATAAGTTAGGTAGAACTCCTGATCACATTGGTATAGGAAAAGATTTTATGAAGAAATCTTCAGTAGCATAGGAGCTATCACAAAGAATCAACAGCTGGGATCTCATCGTATTAAAAAGCTTCTGCACTGCAAGAGAAACTACCAACAGAGCTAAGAGACAACCTACAATGTGGGAAGAAATATTCAGCAGCTGTAGCTCAGACAAAGGTTTACTATCAAGAATATAGAAAGAACTGAATAAAACCAGGCCCCCCCAAATTCAAAGACCCAATTCAAAAATGGGCATCTGAAATGAACAGACATTTCTCAGACAAAGAAGTAAAAGCAGCAGATAAATATATGAAAAGATGTTCAACATCACTGCTCATTTGAGAGATCCAGATGAAAACAACACTGAGATTCCACCTCACCCCACAAAGAATGGCTGCTATCAAGAAATCAACCAATAACAAATGCTGGCAGGGGTCTGGAGGGAAAGGAATCCTTCTCCATTGTTGGCGGGAATGTAGATTGGTGCAACCACTGTGGAAATCAGTATGGCGATACCTCAAAGAACTAGGACTACAGGTACATTTGACCCAGCTATTCCCCTACTGGGAATCTTCCCCAAAGAATTAAAAGAATCATACCACAGCGATATATGTCCACCTATGTTTATAGCAGCACAATTTGTAATAGCTAAAGCTTGGAAACAGCCTAAGAGCCCATTGACTGGAAACTGGATAAAGAAGATGTGGTTTTTTAATAAAATAAAGTACTACTCAGTCATAAAGAATGAGAAGCTAGAGACATTTATAGCTAAATGGATGCATATTGAGGCCATACTCTTAAGTGAAAAAATAGGGCAGACGTGTAAATAACGAATAGTTTCTCTAGTGTGAGAAATTGAAAGTGTAAATAAGGATGAAAATGATTAAAATGAATAATTGATAATTTGAAATAAGAAAAGGTCCAAGTGTTTGGGGATCGTGGGAGGGGAAGAGGAAAGGAAAGAAGGGAAAGGAAAAACTATGAGAAAAGAAATGGAATCAAACTCTGTGTAAATAGGGAAGGGTGGAGGGGGTGAAAGGTGCACAGATAATTGGAGAAAAAATAAGAGCTAAGATACATCATGTTCAGGTATAAACACCCAATGATAAATGTAAATGTATTTTATACCTAAAATGTACCAATAAATACATACATATATATATATATATATATATATATATATATATATATATATATATATATCTTCACACAAGAGATAACGTTGGCAGGGACGTGGAGGAAAAGGAACCCTGTACACTGCTGCTGGGTTGTGGATTTGATACAGACATTGCGGGGTTCCTAATGAAGTAAAAAATAAAAGTACTGTTTGAGCCAGCAATGGTTTTCCTGGGTGTACACCCCAAGGGAGATGAATCACCACCTCTTAAAGATAGCTACATTCCTGTCTTCACTGGAAAATTATTCACAGTGGCAAAGATATGGAAACAACATAAATGTGCACTGATAAATGAATTGATAAAGAAAATGTAGTACACACAATTATATTCATCCTTCCATACATACTTATGTGTATGTGTCATGGATTATTTGGCCTTACAGAAGATCTCGCCATTTGCCATAACATAGATGGACCCAGAGGACACCACAGGAAGTGAAATAAGCCAGACAACAGAAAGAAAACTTGTGCATGATACCACTCCTATGTGCAGACATTTGGTTTCTAAAAGCACAAAGCCGGCCAGGGATTTAGCTCACTGGTTCCATTGCCTGCCTTGCAAGTGGGAGGTCCTGAGTTCAATATCCGGTGCCAAAAAAAAAAAAAAAATGACTTTGTCTAAAAGCACAAAGCCATGGAGATCCAAAAAGGAAGAGTGGTTACCGCGTGTCGGGGCAGGAGGAGGAAATGAGATGCAGGTCATAGATACAAAGTAGCAGGTAAGAAAAACAAGTCGGAAGATCTCGGGTTCAACCCAAGGACTAGTAGTTAGTAAGAATGTACTAAGGGTTTTGTTAAATAAGTAGAATTTCCCTGCCGTCATCACCAAAAAATCCCAGGTGAGATGATGGCTGTGGCGATCTGCTTCACTACTGCAGTCACTGTTCATAAGCACCCTGCAACATCATGTTTTAACCACACAGGAACCATTATTTTTTCCTCATGAGTCCGTGTTTGCACAACCCAGTGTTTACATTCCTGGTGTGGAGTCTGCAACTGTACACGGCAGCTTTCATTCCTTTCTTCATCCCTTTCCTTTCCCTTCCTCCCCTCTCCCTCCATATCTCGATCTGCTCTCCATTTAGAAAGATCTCTCTCCCTATTTTCTTTCTCTTTTTTTTGTATTAAATTCTTTTATTGGTACATTGTAGGTTTACAACACAATTACATTTCTCATTGGGAATTGTACCGTTACATGATGCATCTTGGTTCTTATTTTGTCCCCATTCCTAGCCCTCCCTTCATGCCCTCCACCCTTCCCTATTTACAAACACTTTATTTCCATTTTTTCCATTTCTCATCATTTTTTCCTTTCCCTTCTTTCCTTTCCCCTGTGCCTCCCACTACCCCTACCCCTTTGGACCTTTTCTTCCTATTTTACATTATCAATTATTCATTCTAATCATTGGTACATTTTAGGAATACAATATAATGACATTCATCATCGGAAATTTGCACCTTTACATAGTCTCTCTTGGTTCTTGTTTTTCACCCTTGCCCAGCCCTCCCTTCAACCACTCCAACCCTCCCTATTTACAAAGATTTTGTTCCTATTTTTCCATTTTCTCATATTAATCCCATTCCCTTCTACCCTTTCCCTTAGCCCTCCCACTTCCTTCCCCTTTGCCCCTTTTCTTCCTATTTCACATGACCTATTATACATTTAGTCCTTATTTACACTTTCAGTTTCTCACACCAGAGAAATTATTCAGTATTTACACATCTGTGTCCTATTTATTTCACTTAAGAGTATTGCCTCAATGTGCATCCACTTAGCTATAAATGTCTCTAATTTCTCATTTTTTATGGCTGAGTAGTACTCCATTTTATAAAAAAAACACATTTTCTTTATCCAGTCTCCAGTTGATGGGCATTTGGGCTGTTTCCAAGTTTTAGCTATTACAAACTGCACTGCTATGAACATGGGTGCACATATATCACTGTGGTATCATTCTTTTAATTCTTTGGGGAAGATCCCCAGCAGTGGAATAGCAGCGTCAAATGGGATTTCCAGACCTAGTTCTTTGAGGTATCTCCATACTGATTTCCACAGTGGTTGCACCAGTCTACACTCCCACCAGCAGTGGAGCAGTGTTCCTCTTTCCCCACAGCCACGCCAGCATTTGTTAATGGTTGATTTCATGATAGCAGCCATTCTTTCTGGAGTGAAGTGGAATCTCAGCCTTGTTTTCATTTGCATCTCTCAAATGACCAGTGACGTTGAACATTTTTTCATGTATTTATTTGCTATTTCTACTTCTTTGTCTTAGAAATGTCTGTTCATTTCAGATGCCCATTTTTCGATTGGGTCTTTAAATTTGGGAGATCTGATCATTTTAAGTTCTTTATAGATTCGAGATAGTAGACCTTTGTCTGAGGAAGAGCAGGTGAAGATTTTTTCCCACATTGTGGATTGTCTCTTCACATTGCTGGTGGTTTCTCTTGCTGTGCAGAAGCTTTTTAATAAGAAGAGATCCCATTTGTTGATTGTTTGTGCTAGTTCATAGGCAACTGAGGTTTTGTTCATAAAATCTTTTCCTACACCGATGTCTTCAAGGGTTCTATATAACCTCTGTTCCAACTGGTTCAGAGTTTCTATTTTAATATTTAGATCTTTAATCCATTTTGATTTTAGTTTAGTGCATGGTGAGAGATACAGGTCTAGTTTTAATCTTTGGCAAGTTGAAGCCCAATTTTTCCAGCACCATTTATTAAAGAGGCTATCTTTCCTCCAGTGAGGGTGTTTGGCTCCTTTGTCGAAGATGAGATGGCTGAGTGTGTCTGGTGTTGTTTCTGCATCTTCTAATCTATTCCACTGGTCCTCAAGCCTGTTTCGTTGCCAGTGCCATGCTGTTTTCATCACAGTAGCTTTGTAGTAGAGTTGTAGGTTGGGGATTGTGATACCCCCTGCCATGTCTCTGTTACCTAGAATTGCTTTTGCTATTCTGGGTCTCTTCTTATTCCAAATGAATTTTTGGATTGTTTTCTCCAGGTCTATGAAGTATGCTGCTGGGATCTCAATTGGAATTGCATTAAATCTATATAGCAGTTTTGGAAGTATGGTCATTTTCACTATATTAATCCTTCCTACCCAGGAGCAGGGGATGTCTGTCCATTTTCTGATATCATCTTCAATCTCTCTTTTCAGAGTGCTATGGTTTTCAGAGAAGAGGTCTTTGATTTCTTTTGTTAGGATGATTCCTAGGTATTTCAGTTTTTTTGGATGCTATTGTGAAAGGAATTATTTGCCCTATTTCTCTCTCAGTGAGTCTGTCATTCATGTAGAGGAAAGCTATTGATTTTTGTGTGTTGACCTTGTAACCAGCTACTCTGCTGAATTTGGTTATTAAGTCTAGAAGACTTTTGGTGGAGTTCTTGGGGTCTTCTATATAGAGTATCATGTCATCTGCAAATAATGACAATTTGACTTCTTCATTTCCTATCTTTATTCCTTTTATTTCTTTCTCTTGTCTAATTGCCATGGCTAATGTTTCCAGAACTATATTGAACAAGGGTGGTGATAGTGGACATCCTTGTCTTGTTCCTGATTTGAGTGTGAAGGATTTCAGTATTTGACCATTTAGTATGATATTGGCTGTTGGTTTTTCATAGATGGCTTCTATCAGTTTGAGGCAGAGACCATCTATTCCAATTTTTTGTAGGCTTTTTATCATAAATGCATGTTGGATTTTGTCAAATGCTTTTTCTGCGTCTATGGAGATAATCATATGGTTTTTGTCCTTGGCTCTATTGATATAGTGTATTACATTCATTGATTTTCATATGTTGAACCATCCCTGCATCCCTGGGATGAATCCCACTTAATCAGGGTGCATGAGCTTCTTGATAATCTTCTGCATTCTGTTTGCCAGTATCTTATTAAGGATTTTTGCATCTATGTTCATTAGTGAGATTGGCCTATAGTTCTCTTTTTCAGTTGGGTCTTTCTCTGCTTTGGGGATCAAGGTGATGCTTGCTTCCAGGAATGAATTTGGGAGTATTGCTTCCCTTTCAATTTCATTGAAGAGTTTAAACAGTAGTGGCAGTAGTTCCTCTCTAAATGTCTTGTAGAATTCATCAGTGAAGCCATCAGGGCCCGGGCTTTTCTTAGCTGATAAGTTTTGAATTACATTTTCAATTTCATTGGTTGATATTGGGTTGTTCAGAAGTTTTAGGTCTTCTTCGTTCAACTTTGGTAATTCATATGTATCTAGGAATCTGTCCATTTCTTCTGTGTTTTCCATCTTATTGGCATATAGGTTCTGGAAGTAGGTCTTGATGATCCTCTGGATTTCTACTGAGTCTGTCGTAATTTCATCCTTTTCATTCCTAATTGCATGGATTTGGGCCTTTTCTTTCCTTTTTCTGACAAGGTTGACTAAAGGTTTATCAATTTTGTTGATTCTTTCAAAGAACCAACTCTTGGCTTCATTGATTTTTTGTATCATTCTCTTCGTATCCATTGCATTGATTTCTCCTCTGATCTTTATAATTTCCTCCCTTGTATGAGCTTTGGGGTTGTCCTGCTCTTTTTTTTCTAGAAGCTTGAGGTTCAGCATCAGGTTGTTTAATTGGGCTCATTCTGTTTTCCTAATATGCGTATTCACTGCTATGAATTTCCATCCTAAGACTGCTTTCATTGTGTCCCATAGATTCCGATATGTTGTATTGTCATTGTCATTTAATTGAAGGAACTGTCTGATTTCTTCTTTAATTTCCTCTGTGACCCATTGGTTATTCAGAAGTGTGCTGTTCAATTTCCATGTGCTTATGAAACTTTTTGAGTTTCTTTTGCTATGGATCTCCAATTTCATCACACTATGGTCTGATAATATACAGGGGATAACTTCAATTCCTTTGTACTTACTTAAACATGTTCTATGTGTGAGTATGTGGTCTATTTTTGAGAATGACCCATGTACAGCTGAGAAGAATGTGTATTCTGATTTTGTGGGGTGGAAGACTCTGTAAACATCTGTTAAGTTCATTTGTTCAAGAGTTCAATTGAGTTCTAGTATTTCATTACTTATTTTTAGTCTAGTTGATCTATCTATTTATGACTGTGGGGTGTTGAGGTCCCCCACTACAATTGTATTAATGCATATATGGCTTTTCATGTCCGTTAGTATTTGTTTTATATAGTTGGGTGCACTAGTGTTTGGTGCATAGATATTTATGATTGTCATCTCTTCCTCTTGGATTCTTCCCTTTACAAGGATGTAGTGTCCTTCTTCATCTCTCTTAATTAGTGTTGGTTTGAAATCTACATGATCTGCCAAGAGGATAGCTACTCCTGCTTTTTTTCGGGTTCCTGTTGCATGCAGTATTGTTTTCCACCCTTTAACTTTCAGTCTATGAGTTTCCTTTTGAATGAAGTGTGTTTCTTGTATGCAGCATATTGTTGGATTTTGCTTCTTGACCCATTCTGCCAGTCTATTTCTTTTGATTGGTGAATGGAGACCATTAACGTTGATGGTTATAACTGAAACATATTGACTTGTCATTGCCATGACTTTTTCTTTTGGTTGGGTTCTCCCCCTTTACGTTTAATTTCTTGTCATGCCAGATGAGTTCATTCTGCTTTGCTTCCTGGGGTTGTGACCTTCAATGTCTGTTCCTAGGCTATTGTGTAAAATTCTTTGGAGTGCTGGTTTGGTATTCACGAAGTTCCTAAGGTGCTCTTTGTCATGAAAGTATCTTATTTCTCCATCCATTTTGAAAGATAGTTTTGCAGGGTACATCAATCTAGGCTGGAGGCTGTTTTCTTTTAGGGCTTGGAATAGGTCACTCCAAGCTCTTATTGCCTTGATGGTTTGTGTTGAGAAGTCTGCTGTCATTCTGATGGGATTTCCTTTGTATGTGATTTGTTTCTTTTCTCTGACTGCTTGGAGAACTTTGTTCTTCTGTTGAGTTTCTGGAATCTTAACAATTATATGCCTATGTGTAGATTTTTTTTGATCAAGGCTATTTGGAGTCCTATATGCCTCACTTATCTGTATGTCAAGCTCTTTTCCCCTGCTTCGGAAGTTTTCTGCCATTATTTCTGTGAAGAGATTTTTTATGTCATCTGCACTCTCTCCTGTTTCTTCATTGAGCCCAATCAGTCTTATGTTGTTCTTTTTTGCATCATCTAGCAGCTGCTGGATTGATTTCTCATGTTCCCTTATAATTTTGAAGCAATTTTTCTTTTTCTGGTCACTAATTGCAATCTTATCTTCTATATCTGAAATTCTGCCCTCACACTGGCTCATTCTGCTGTGTAGACTTTCAGTGGAGTTTTTCATCTCCTAGAAATCTATTTGCATCTGTTTTATGGATTCCATTTGTTTCCTATGTTGGGATTCCATCATTTTCCTCAGTTCCTCTCTAGATTTATTAATCATGTCTCGCACTAAGGGCACAATTTGTCCTGTCATCTGAGAAATTATTTCTGATTTCACTTTTTCTAGATCCCCTTTTGTTGCCAGTTCAGTGGGTCCAGGTGGTTGAGTATCAGAGTGTTCCATCTCATTTCCCTTTGGGGTTGCTGTAGGTGATCTGGAAGTCTGGTTTTGAGACTTATTTATGTGTTTTCTCATTTTGATTTGTGGGACTACCTAACCTTTGTTCCTTTTCTCCAGCCCCATTGTGATTAAATGTGAGTTAATGGATAAAGATGCTTGTTAGTTTTGGGACGCTAGATAAAAATCTGTAACAGACCTAAAGTCCCAGAGTAAACTACTCAACTCTTTTTTTGCCCAGAACTGATATTCCGGGCACCACAATTGTTAGAACAAGCTGCAAATGTCTGCTGACCATCAATATGTGACAGTCGACCACTAACCTTTGTCCCCTTTTTCTTTAATTCTATGTTAACGTCCCCCTCAACCCCCTATAAAAACAGCCTCGGATTCTGAGCCAGTTGCCTCTCTAAGCTATTTTGCTTTGGGAGTTCCATCTGGCCAGACTAATAAAGGTCTGTTTTCCAACTTGTCTGGTGTGTTCCTTCCTGGGTGTTCTTCTCTGTAGTCAGCTCCTCGGAGCGTTTGGTAAGGCTTTTGGTCTTACATTCTGAAGGCACTGCTGGGATTCCTGGGTGTGCTTCACTAGTCAGCTCCTCGGAGCATTTGGTAAGGCCCTCGGTCTTACAGACTGGGGTGAGGGGCTGTTAGCACCTGCACGGATTACCTCCTCTGAGCTGGGTGAGGTGGGACAGGGGCTGGGAGCAGCAGTAGAGATGGTGACCCAAAAGCCCTTTCCTGTGGGCTGGGAGCAGCCAGAGGGATGGTGGCCAGGAAACCCCTTCCTCTGGGCCAGGTGCAGTAGGACAGAAGGTGGCCCAAAATCCCTTTCCTCTGGGCTGGGAGCAGTGGGAGGGATGGTGACTGGGAAGCCCCTTCCTCTGCACCAGGAGCAGTGGGATGACAGCTCAGAAGCCCCTACCTCTGGGCTGGCAACAGTGGGACTCAGTACCTTGGTCTGGTGGTCTGGTGTCCTCTGCACCTTGGTAATGTGGAATTAGGGGGCTGCCTGTCTGCAGTGAGGTGATTCACCATCTTCCACGTGACTCAGGACCTCGGTAAGGCATGCACAGACCTGTCTGTCTGCAGTGGGCTGATTCAGCATCTCTCTCTCCCTATTTTCTATTATCCTTTATGTTTTGAAAACCCCTTGTAGCAGTCACTGAATTAAGTCGGCTTCACTACCTTCAGTGTCTCCAGTGATTTTTATCTTCAACAAGACCCATGCTCAGAGAAAAGAAGGACAGAAGGCAGCATCCTCGGATCACAGTCACTGTCACCAACCCCTCATCCACCTCAGGAGGACACCTGTGCCCCAGATGTGCAGTGGGGTGACAACTGGGAGGGAGCACTGCCACATCACACTGGAGACTGCAGGTCCTGCTGGAGCTGTCCCTCCATAGGTGGAAAGGTGGTCAGTGCCACGCCAGGGCCACACAGTCACTTGGGTCCCCACATGGCAGCTGGGCCACAGGAGGTGGGAGGGAGAAACTGCCCCCACCCGGTGGGCCCAGGTGGCCCAGTCCTGCCCAGCCTGTGACTGGCACCAGCTCTTGCACCAAGCCAGCTGTTGCATCAAGATGAGGGTGGCTCCCTGGATAACAGGGAATTAAACTCCATCACACCCCTGTCCTTCTCCTCCCCAAGCCTTTCTAGAAGGGCCTATCGGGGCGGTGGAAGCCAAGCCCATGCATGGGCAGAGGATCACCCTGGGGATGTTTGTCCAGGGCTCTGCCTCCCCTCCAGTCTCCTGGATGATGACCACTTGGCTCAAGCCCTGGCTGCATGGACACGGCTGCTCCAGGACCCTGGCCAGCTCTCAGGTAAGTGTCCCTCTCATGCTGAATGTGGCAGATCCTGTAGGTGACCTGTTCTCCAACTGGCCTGCTAAACAGAGAGTGTTGACATCCTCCTTGCTTTGGCCTGGCCCTCTTCCTCTGGACATGAAGCCTTTCCTGGCCCAGCATCTAATGGCGGGTTTCATGGTGAGCAGCTAGGCAAGAGCCAGCAGGAAAGAATGGCATGAGGATGGGGTGTGTGAGGCCCATGGTCCTATGACCCCAGGAGGCCCCTTCCTGTCACTTCATCATCGCCTAAGGGAGAGATGGTTACAGGCCTGGGATGGCCCTGGGGAGGTGTTAATGTGTGTCATGTGTGTGCGTGCTTGTGCACATATGCATGTGTGGGGCCTGGATTCATGCAGCAAGGGTATTGCTGAGCATTTTACAGGTGTTCCCACATGTCTGCATTTCCTCCCTTTATGAGCACAGTGGTCAGAGGGCAGAGTGATCCACCCAGACAGTTTCCTCTTAAATCACCTTTTCAAAGGCTGCAGTCTCTTAACAGAGCTGAATTAGGGCTACTAGGGCTTCAACATACAAACATTGGGAAGAGGATGCATCTCAGCACAAAATACAGATGGTAGCTTTAAAAGAAAAAACAACAAAAACAGAATGATCATAATACACACAGGTCCTACAGCCTCCAGTAGGGAAGCTGGGCATGGCTGACCCAGGGCTGAGCCAGAACAGGGCAGAAGCCACCAGGAGATACGGTGGGAATGAAGGCTCAATGTCCAGTAAACTCTTTAAACACAATGAGCCTGTGTGTCTCTGATGGCCCTGACATACCCTGCATCTCGGGAAGCCCGCAGCCCAAGGGGCACAGCTCAGAGCCAGTCAGTATATTAAATAATGTCTTCAGGCTCTCCTGTCTCAACTGGTCCTACAGCAACCTTAGTGAGTCACACTTTTCAGGGCAACAGACCAGTGGTGGGGAGAGGAACCTCATCTGCCCTGTCAGTCACTCTCACATCTCTTCAATGCAGACCTAACTCCTGCAGCTGGAAGGGGGAGGTTATTTTGGCTCATGGTATGTAGAGCTTTAAGTACATGGTCCACTGGCTCCAGGCAGACAGCATGGCAGAGGGCCTGGCAGAGGAGGACAGCTGCTCACAGTGTGGTGGGCAGGAAGCAGAGAGAAGTGAGGAGCCAGGAGGGTGATGAACCTGTCCAGGCCTCGCTCACCAAGATCCTCCTCTTCCACCAGACCCCACCTCCCAGCAGCAGGCCATCTATAAGCCCCATGACCAGTCACCTTCCAGGAGCCCTGCTGTGAGTGCAGGAAGCTTGGCTAGCATCTGGGTAGAAACCCTACCACCTTCTTGCTGTGCTGAGGGCTGGGCCTCTTCCAGCAGGAGGAGGAGGAGGGCGGATTCACCACTGACTGGGCGCTGGCCCCCAAAGAGTATTGCTGGCCGGCAGAGCACAGGGAGGTGGGATTGGGAACCCCATGACTAATGTGCACTGTGAGAAGGGAAGAAGGAAACAGGAGTGGCGGGTGTTGCATCACAGGCCCAGATAAATCCCACTCAGATCAAGGGTTCAGACAGTCTGTCCCTGTCCCCAGCCTCTCGCCTGACTGCTGTCTCCACAGCCATGTCCCCAAGGTGGCTGGCTCTCTCCCTCCTGAGTGTGCTGGACTCAAAGACCCAGGCCTTCAACCCCTGGCTGGTCAAGTGTTTCAAGGACTCCCAGTAAGAAGAGCTGCTGCAGCTAGCTTGGGACAGACTGGGGCCCACAGCCAACAAAAAGAAGTGGTGTTCATTGGGGCCAGCATGGCCGGGCTCACCATGGCCAAGACCCTACAGGATGCTGGCCATAAGGAACACATGGGCTTGGGGAGTCTTAGGGACACAGGCTGGAGAGGGAGGTGGGGAATGGAAATGGACAGCCCCAGGGCATGGGCCAGAGGCCAGGCAGGGGCTCCTGGCCAGGTGGAAGGGGTAGGAGTCCAGGTGGCTGACCTTATAACTGAGGGACCTCAGAAAGGCACAGAGGGGAAACCGCCTGGAGGGATGGGGGTGCGATGGCAGACTCCACCCACTGGTCTTTTCCAGGTGACGGTGCTGGAGGCCAAAGGGAATGTGGGCAGCAGGATAGAGGCCCACTGCATCCCCAGAGCAGACTGGTACATAGAGCTGGGTGCCATGAGGATCCCCAGGAACCACAGGTATGGTGGGGAGAAGCAGGCACGGATGAGGAACCCAAGGTTCATGGTGCTGGCACTGAGGCCAAGAAGACTACAAGGGGTGGAGTTCTTTCCTGGAACCCAAGGGGTCAGCATCAGTCTCCACTCATTTTGCAGCTCCAGGCTCCCCGGGAACTTCCCCATCTGAGTGGATTAATTTCCATAACAGCCTGACCAGACCTAGGGGGCCTGCTGGGGACACTGCTGAGGGGCTCTAGAGCTCACTGAGTGGGGGGCCCACTGAAGGGGCATGGCCAAGGGACACCACTGGGAACCCTTCTGGCACGTCCAGGACCTGATGTTGTCCCGAAACCTCCTGGCCTCATGGCCCTTAGCTTGGCACAGCAACCAGCACCCCGCATCCCTCCATGGAGTCCAGGGCAGCCAAGTGACTCCAGGGTGCAGGGAGGCCTTTCGCTTCTTGCCCCAGCCCCACCGCCTCCTTTTCCCCCTTGCCCAGGCTGTCTAGCGAGTTCATCCGGAAGTCGGGGCTCAACCTCACAGAGTTCTGCCCCTGGAACAACCAGACCTGGGTGCTGGTGAATAGGGTGTAGCAGGACTTGGGGGCCATGCATGCCAACCCTGACCTGCTGGGCTACTCGGTCCAAGCTCATGAAGCCGGGAAGATGGCCAAGCAACTCTTGGAGCAGTCCCTGAGGAAGATGAGCCAGGCAGAGCTCCTGCAGCTTCCTCCAGGCCAAGGGGTGCACAGGTCTCTGAGACGGGGGTGGAGAAACTTCAGAGGCCCCGGCTGCAGGGTCCCCATTCACCTGGCCTTGTCATGTACCACTGTGAACTGGGGGACCCCAGATGTCTGCACCTTTACAGAGGAGTCCAAACCTCGGCCAGTGAAATCATGGCAGGTCCAGGCTTATGGCAGAGGGGGGACTCCCACAAGCTCACTGGGTGACCGGGCAGGTACCTGCCATTTCTGTGGCCGGCTTCCATGGATCAATCCCACTGCCAGAGCCCTTTCCAGCTGCTGGGGACCAAGTGTGAGCATGGACACTGTGAAAGGTGTGGCAGGCCACAGCCAGTGGTGCAGTCAGCTGTCCTGGTGTGAGGTTTGTGGCACAGTAGGTGAGACAAAGGCGGCCGTGTGCCCAGGTTTGCCTGGCATGGGCAGTATCTTTGTCTCACATGACCCGTGCCCCCGAGGGACCTCAAGGTGACTGCAGGCCTGGGGACAGGGACCCTGGCTCTGCAGTGTCACCTGCCATGGCACAGATGGCTACACTGAGCCCTGAGACACAATCCAGTCTTCCTCTGCTGCCATCACTCACACCATTCATGCCAGCCTCAGGGAGACCAGATGTCCCCCAAACACTGAAATCAAATGACAGAGACCAGGATAGTTTAGTTCAAAGTAACACATTTATGAAGCAAGAAAAAATTCTATCAGTAGGAAATATCATGTATGCATACAACAAAAATTAGTGATGTGTCCAGGGATTTGGCTCAGAGGTTCTGCTGCCTGTCTCACAAGCACAAAGTCCCAAGTTCGATCCTTGGTACCAAAAAAAAAAAAAAAAAAATTAGTGATGTGATTTATATCACCCAATTCATTCCATATCCCATCTTCCTCCAAATTGTCCTTCACAATAACTTTCCAAATCAGTGTTTAATCCAAGCAGTGGCAGCTTGTCCAGCAATTTCATTATTTTTACCTAAATATTGTATTTTTTGTGATACCTATTTAGTTAAAAAGATGCTGCATTTTGTGATTTTTATATTGTTTCTCCATACTCTATATTTCCTGTTCATTATAAATAAGACATAAAGTACTCATTAAACCTAAAGGTTCTTGGTTCAAAAGAAAAATGTCCTCAAGACAGGACAGGGGATTGTGTCCCTTCTGAGGCCTCTGGGGTGGCAGAAGAGCTGGCGGTGAGCCTGAGAGCAGAGGTGGCGTCTTCCCACTCCGAAGCACCTTTGCCTTTGAGCACTGTGGGGACCGGGCCAACAGAGCCTGGCTCCCACACAGGTGGAAGCAAGGCCAACACAGTGGGGTGTAGAGGCCCGAGCCTCAGCATATGACCTCCCTCCTCCACCCATGCTCAGGTCGAGGAGGAGCTGAAGGGCAGTACCTGCCCCTGCATGCTGGAGAAATAGGACTCCTTCTCCACCAAGGTCAGTCCTGGGTTCCTCACCTGAGTGGCCCTCTCACAGCCCCTGGTAACCACCCCAGCAGGACCATGCCCAACACTCAGAGATCTTCTGCACTCTGCCTCCTCAGTGAAATGAAAGCTCTAACCCTAACCCTAAGGCAGTCCCTGACCCGGACACTGCTTGTTCAGTGCAGTACCCAGGGAACCAGTCTGCTTGGCAAAGGGTCCAAGGTAGGCAGAGGCATGGGAAGAAAGCCTCATGCAGCCCTGCAGCATGGAAGGAGGGGTCTCATCAGAGCAGCATGCCCGCCCGTGCCTGCTCACTCTGCAGAAGTCCTGACTTACACCAGCAAGCCCTGCCAGATGGGAGCACGGGTGGGTGGCTTAGGGTCCCAGGCTGTGTGCTGTCCTGGGACCACCATAGCCACAGGCACGTGGCCATGGCTGGCGGGACATCCTCATAGAGCCAGGAGGCACAGTGCTGTCCTGGCTTGTGCCCCAGCACCACAACACACAAAGGATACCGCAGGGAGAGGTCCACCATGCCTGCCTGCAGGCAGTGGGCCCTGAAGGGAGCCCTGAGGTCACCTAGCAGTGAGTTTGTCTCCTCTGTGGTCCTGAGAAGGAAGCAGGGTGGGGCAGGGCATGAGAATCAGGGGTCTTGAGCAAACCCCAACCACCAGAGGTTGAGGTTTCCCCTCTAGCTGTTGTATCAGAGGTTGGGGGCCGGGGCTTGTGTTCACATGTGGACAGTCACTGTGTGCTCAGGTCCAGAAGGGAAAGGGAAAAAGGCAACAGAGGGACTGTGGAAGTAAGATGACTCAAGATCTCCAGGGTTCTGGGTCCCTAAATCCCTGGAACACACACCCCACTGGGAGCTGTCTGCCTCTGCCTCCTGACCCTTTACATTAAAGTCTGGCACTGCTCTCCCCAAGCACTTTCCTTTAGGCACTGCTGGGACCCAGGGCCTTAACACTGGGCCACATCCTCAGCCCTTTTTCTTTGTCTATTTTGAGACAGGGTCTCTCTCACTAGATTGTTAAGTTGCCTTGGCTGGGCTCAAACTCATGATCCTCCTGCCTCAGCCTCTCTGAGAGCTGGAGTACAGGCATCCCCAGGGCCCAGCTTCCTGGCCCTTCTTGAGGGTGCTCTGCCTGGGATGTGGTGCCCTGTGGGCATCGCTGTTGAGTCCAACAAGGTAGAGGCTGATACCCAGCCCCTTCAGGCTCCTGCCCTGGTGAGGAGGCACAGCACTGCCTGGCCATGGCCACTGTGGGCTCCCTGGAGGAGGGGCAGGGGCCGCAGAACCTGGGAGTCCCTGCAGACAGACAGGACAGGTCAGCAGGCAGCAGGGAGGGAGAGAAGGGACACTCGCCACTCAGACTCCCCTGGCCCCAGGTCTTGGCCGAGAAGCCAAGCTGTCCTGCAGATGAGCACTAAGATCTGGCCTTAGCTCCATCTTTTCTTACCATTGTTTAGTATGATCTTGTTCACAGTGTGGAGTTGGTGCAGGTGCCTGACACACTTCCACTCTTCCCATCTCCTGCCCCTCCATCTCTTTTCCCCTCCCTGTTTCCTATCTTCGATCTTTTATTTTGCTCTTTCATTTATGTATGCATCAGGTTTCTTTAACCCTGAGACACTGCAGCTCCCATATGTGGTTTAGGCAGCCCGGGGTGCACCCACTTCCCACAGGAGTTAACACTAAGGGGGGCGCCCAAGAGAAAGGCCTGAAGGGGCTTCTCTTCTGCTGTTTTCCCTCACAGGGACTGAGCATTCCCCCGTGCCCAGCAGAGTCCCGAGTGTGGGTGCCCAGGAGCCTCGGCCCAGGTGGGCAGCAGGGCAGGCATCTTGGGGCTCCCCCACTGTCTGACACTGGCCTCCTCTCTGAGTGCCAGGAGTACCTGCTCAAGGTGGGGAACCTGAGCCATGGGGCATGCAGATGATCTGGGACCTGTTGAATGCAGACTCCGGCTACTATGCGGCCTTCAAGGAAATGCTGCACGGCTTCATCTTCTTCCATGAGCCCTGGTGGAGAGTGGGGTGGGAGTAGGCAGGGGCAGAGGTCACGGCTCCTGGGAAGGACTGGACAAACAGCTTCCTGGAGGAAGGAGGGACCTGTACAATTGCCCCTGCAGCCTGAAGCAGAAGGCCACTGACAACCACAGAGAAGGTTTGCAGGACATCAGACAGACAGGAAGGGATTCACTGGGAACAAATTGAAACCTACATGAAGCAGCAGAGTGTGGCTCCCGGGGGCCTTGTGGTCTGGTTCTGCGTGTGTTTAAGGGGCTGTGGTGACGTCCAGATGGGGCCATGGGGTGTGCGTCCTGCTGCCCGTCTGGCCACCCATGGGTCTGTCACAGTGTGGACTCCCTGTGTTTCACACTGAGATCTGAGGCCCAGTAACACCGCTGCTTCCTCCTGGGGCCAGGGCAGGAAGTGGGGCTCATGGGAACAGCACAAGTCAAGAACCCAATTTACAGACTCACCACGCCTTGAAAATTCCCTTTGGAATTTTTTCCAAGTGAGTTTCCTGCAAGGAAAGGGCTTGAGTAACTTCTGTCCTGAAGCTGAAGATTTTCTTACAAGTGCAGTTTTATCCAGTTTCCAGCTGACTCTTCAGCTATAAAAAATGAGAAACTAGAGACATCTATAGCTAAATGGATGCATATTGAGGACATACTCTTAAGTGAAATAAATAGGACACACGTGTAAATACTGAATAGTTTCTTTAGTGTGAGAAACTAAAAATGTAAATAAGTATTAAAATGAATAACTGATAATGGGAAATAGGAAGAAGATGTCCATAGGGTAGGGGAAGTGGGAGGGGTAGGAGAAAGGAAAGAAGGGAAAGGAAAAATTATGAGAAAAGGCAAGAATGGAAACAAAGTCTTTGTAAATAGGGAAGGGTGTAGGGGGGTGAAAGGAAGACAGGAAATGGGAAAAAAAATAAGAACCACGATCCATCATGTACAGGTACAACATCCCAATGATAAATGTAAATGTATTGTATACCTAAAATGTATCAATAAAAGAATCTAAGAAAAACTGGAGTTTTAAAATTCCAATTTCCTCCCACTATGATGGCACACACTTTTCATCCCAAGCACTTGGGAGGCTGAGGCAGGAGGATCACCATGAGTTCAAGGCCAGTCAGAGCTATATCCATGTCTCAAAAACCCTACCAAAATCCCAATTTCCTTGTCTCTTTTCTACCTATCTTTATTTCTTCCACCTTGAAGAAGGAAGAAATAAACCAGGTGAACATCCCTAAAGGAATGGGAACCAGGGAGGCAGTGGGCAGGGCTTTCTGAACTCCGGGGATAGGGTCGGCACCCCCAGAGCCAGGACCTGAGAACTCGTCCTGCAGTGTGTCCCAGCAGCACCTGTCAGAACCCCACTGTGAGATCATGAGCCAGTTAGTCCATCCTCCAGTGATGCACACTGCAGCATCTGCTGGGCCAGGGCTCCACACACAGGGGCTCTTGCCAGCTTTGAGTTCAGGTAAATGTGCCGGAGGTGCTGATCCAGAGCCTGCCCCACCTCGGTTGCTGGCCCCAGAGGCTCTGTGCAGATGAACCCATGGACTCTGAGACACAACAGGCCCCAGACCTCCTGAGGCCCAGGGCGCCTGAACCTGGGAACCCCCAGGGGGACAATGAGGCACCTGGGCTCCTCTGCACCCCCTCCCACTTCTCAGCCTTGGGGTTCAGGGTGAATCCACTGAAATTCAAGGCAAGCACTGCCACAGGGAAGAGGGAGCACAGGAAGTCTTAAGAGAATGAGGGGTCTCGGGGTGTCCACACTGCATTCAGGGCCCTGGCTGCGTGCTGAGGGGCAGAAGGTGAGTCCTGGGTCTCTGCCAGCCTTGGCCAGAGAGCGGAGGTTGGGCAGGTGCCATGGGGCTGCCCTTCTCTGCTGGACCAGCCCTTCCTGTCCTGGCCTCCCTGTCTGACCACTCCCTGATCTGTAGGCTTGGGGACCCAGGCTCCTAGCACCTCCTTTCCAACCACTTCCCTCTGCCTCCCTCTCACCTCAGGTTCCATGAGATCATCCAGGGATTTGAACAGCTGCCCCAGGCCCTGCACCAGGCCCTCCAGCTGGGCACAATGTGGCTGCAATCACTGGCAGAGGAGGTGGAGATGGCCGGGGATCTTGTCCACATCACGTACAGGATGCCCAACACCCTGCGGCCCAGGGCGCACCTGACCACTGACTTCGTGATGGTGGCCACCATGGCCGAGAATACCCAGCTCCTCCTCTTCTGGTTCCCCCTGTCTGGCAGCAAGGAGGACGTGCTGTGCTTGGTCCACTACAACAGCACCACTGAGGTGATCCTGGCCTGCGCCCAGCACTTCTGAGGGCACGGTGGCATCCACAGAGGCAGGTCTGTCACCAACTGGGCCTCCTGCTTCATCTACTACCCCAAGCACGTCTTCCCCAATGGCACTGGCGTCATCCTGGCCTCCTACACCTTGGAAAATGATACCGGCTTCTTCTCCACCATGGAGAACGCACGGGTGGTGGACATCATGTTGGATGACCTGGCCGCCATCCATGACTGCCCCAAGGAGGAGCTCCAGGCTCTGTGCCCCTATGTCTTTGTCAAAAACTGGGGCCAAAACCCCCACTCTATGGGTGGCTTCACCTTCTTCAACCCCTATCAGTTTGTGGACCACACCAAGGAGCTCAGCCAGCCAAAAGGGTGGATGCATTTCGAGGGCAAGCACAAGGGCCTGCTCCACTGGTGGATCAGCACGGCCATCAAGTCTGGGCTCAGGGCAGCCAAGGGCATCCAGGTGGCTGTGAGCCTGGCTGAGGGAGGGGAGCCCCAGGATGCTAGAGGGCCCTGCTCCAAAAGTGAGCTGTAGGCCAGCAGTGAGACTAGCCAGCATGGCTCGTGAGGACTGGCAGAACTCGCTCTCACTTCATGCTCACCTCTGCCAGACCAAGTAGCCACCTATGTTACCCACCTGAGCCACAATGCTATCTCCACCAGGAGGGCTTGTGATAGAGCCATTAAAAGAGCAAGCATGTGTTGAGTTGAGACTATCACCAAGTGTTCCATCTACATCCCGGGTGGCATCTATTATTAGCTTTCCTATCACAACACCCACACCCACGACTTAAAAGTTCACTCCTTCCAAAGCAAAACCATACTGCAGCAGGGCATGGTGGACCCCACTGCTGACTCCTGGAAGGTGGGAAGTGGCAAGGGAGCTGTGCCAACAAGAAGGGCTGAGGGTCCAGAGGTGGACCCCAAAGCCGCCCAGACACAGTTGCTGCCTGTCCAGCCACCCATGGGACTGTCACAGTGTGGACACCCTGGGTTTCACACTGAGATCCCAGGCCCAGTAACACCACAGCTCCCTCCGGGGGGGCAGGGAAGGAAGTGGGGCTCAGGGGAAGAGCACAGGCCGAGAGCCCACCTTACAGGCTCACCACACCTTGAAAATTCCCTTAGGAATTTTTCCAAGTGAGTTCTCTGCAAGGAAAGGACTTAAGTAACTTGTGTCCTGAAGCTGAAGATTTTCTTACAAGTGCAGTTTTATCCAGTTTCCAGTTGAATACTCAGCCATAAAAAACTTTGTTACATTTGTTTCTCCCGATGTACTGAATAAAAGGTGCAGCAAGCTTGGAGGCTTTTGTCTTTGCCACCCAGAGCAGCACTGATCAGACCCAAAGCTCAGCTTCTTCTCAAAGTCTCATTTTTCTACATTTCCCCATATAATAAGTTAATTCGCCTTGTGCTTTTCTGGCTCATAGGAGACTAGGACTTACTGCAGAGTTTCTAGTAATGTCCCCTTTCCCTGTTCCCTACACACATCTTTCTGGTAGTGGTTGAAATGATTTTATTCTTTAAACTACCTGTTCCTTAAAATCATTGAAGACTTTCGGGGCAAGTAATAAAATGGGCAGTTTTGCATTTTTTAAAATATTTTAATTTAAAAATAACTTTATTATCAAACACACACATACAGAAATTAAAACCATTCAAAGAAGTACAATGCAAGGAAAAAAAACATATAATAATTCAAATACTGTAGAACTCAACCAAAACAAAACTGAAAAGCACTTAAACATTTTTCCATATAACTTAAAAAAAATCTCAAGTACAAAGAAGTCACCAGAGGATGTGATTTGTTTCAGAAAGTTCCCCCAAACCAACACTGAATAAATAGTAGTCTGGAAAAAAACTCCAGTTAGCTAGCAGACTCCACATAAGCCAAACTTCTCCCTAATTTAAATTTTGACACATTCATATGACATGCAATGGAACACAATCCAAGAAATATGTTATTAGGCCATTTCATCTGTGTGTATCCTTAATTACACTTTCAGTTTCTCACACTAGAGAAACTATTCGGTATTCACACGTACATGTCCTATTTATTTTCCTTAAGGGGATGGCCTCAATATGCATCCATTTAGCTATAAATGTCTCTAGTTTCTGGTTCTTTATGGCTGAGTAGTATTCCATTTATTAAAAAAACACATCTTTATCCAGTTTCCAGCTGATGGGCACTTGGGTTGTTTCCAAGCTTTAGCTGTTACAAACCATGCCACTATAAACATGGGTGCACATATATCACTGTGGTAAGATTCTTTTAATTCTTTTGGGAAGATACCCAGCAGGGGGATAGCTGGGTTGAATGGGACTGCTAAGCCTAGTTCTTTGAGGTATCTCCATTCTGATTTCCACAGTGGTTGCCCCAGTCTGCACTCCCACCAACAATGGAGAGGGGTTCCTTTCTCCCCACACCTCTGCCAGCATTTGTTATTGGATGATTTCTTTATAACAGCCAATCTTTCTGGGGTGAGGTGGAATCTCAGTGTTGTTTTCATTTGCATCTCTTGAATAACCAGAGATGTTGAACATTTTTTCAAATATTTATTTGGTGCTTTTACTTCTTTGTCTGAGAAATGTCTGTACATTTCAGATGCCCATTTTTGAATTGGGTCTTTGAATTTGGGGGGTCTGATTTTTTTCAGTTCCTTATATATTCTAGATAGTAGTCCTTTGTCTAAGGTACAGTTGCTGAAAATTTTTCCCCACATTATAGCTTGTCTCTTAGGTCTGTTGGTGGTTTCTCTTGCAGTGCAAACGCTTTTTAGTAAGATCAGATCCCAGTTGTTTATTCTTTGTGCTACTTCCCGTGCCACTAAGTCTTGTTCATAAAGTCTTTTCCTATACCAATGTCCTCAAAAGTTCTACCTAAATTAACTTCCAGCAAATTTAGTGTTTCTGTCTTGATATTTAAATCTTTAATCCACTTCAATCTTAGTTTAGTGCTTGGTGATAGGTATGGGTCTAGTTTTGATCTTTGGCAGGTTGAAATCCAGTTTTTCCAACACCATTTATTAAACAGGCTATGTTTCCTCCAATGAGGATGGTTGGCTCCTTTGTCAAAGATAAGTTGGCTGAGCATATCTGTAGTTGTTTCTGCATCTTCTATTCTATTCCACTGATCCTCTGATCTGTTTCTTTGCCAGTACTATGCTGTTTTTTATCACAGTAGCTTTGTAGTATAGTTTCATGTTGGGGATTGTGATACCTCCAGCCGTATCTCTGTTGCCTAAAATTTCTTTTCCTATTCTAGGTCTCTTCTAGTTCCAGATGAATTTTTGGATTGTTTTCTCTAGTTCTGTGAAATATATTTTTGGAATTTCATTTGGCATTGCATGAAACCTATATAATAGTTTTGGAAGTATATCCATTTTCATTATATTGGTTCTTCCTATCCAGGAACAAGAGATGTCTTTCCATGGCAGATTTGCATTTTTTAAGATTACTGTGGCTATAGAATGAAGAATATGTTAAAGGAGACAAGGATGGAAATGGTGAGGAGTGGTTGTGAGTGCCCACACTGCAGATGATAGTATTGTGGACCATGATGGTAGTTGCACAGTTAGGGAGAAGTGGATGGATTGAAAAGATACTTAAAATGTAAAATCAGTCTCTTCTGAACTAGATTAAATGTGAAACATAAAGAGGAAGAGGCTGAAGACTGAACAGGTAAGAAGTCAACAGATGGATCTAGAAAGAACAATTAACTGAAACAACAGAGCAACTTGGGCAGAAGGATGTGTTAGAGAGGATGAGTGGAGAAATGAAGCAGAAAGTGCCTTGATGTTTCTGGGGCTAGAATATCTGGCAATTTGAGGAGGGGTAGCGCAGAAGGGAGTGGGAGGGTTGGCTGCCTTGTGGAAGGCATTGTACACCTTGCCAAGGAATTGAACCTTGTCAAAGGTAAACGATGAGGCACAACAGAAAGATTTAGGGAAAGAACTCAGGAAGAGACCAGGATCAGGAAGGAAATTCTCTAAATATCCTCATAGACAGATTAGAGGAGAGTAAACCTGGAGTGTGATGGAAACCAGGTGGGAAGTGAGGGTAAATGACAGATTCAGAACAGACCAGAGACTTTACTGTAGATAGAAAACAGATATTTTTCCACTCTGGGCATGTTATGCCTGATGTTCCCAAGAAGTGCAATATGTGTGTGTGTAAATCAGGAAAAGAAGTCCAGGCTGAAAAGGAAGGTTCAAAGGATTGTGTGTGGCAAAGCCAGAAATAAAGATGAGCTCAGCACGGGTCTGTGTGGGATCTGAGAAGAGCCTCCAGCAGGACAGAGCTGGCCAGCATTTAGGGGTTGATAGAGGAGGGGCTGAAAATGAGGACACAAGGGAAACCTGGGCTTGGAGTATGTGTCAAGGAAGAGAACCAAGCAGCTTTCAGAAGTGGTCAGAGTGCTAGGTGTCAGAGAAACTGGATAAAGATTAAAATTTCACCATTGACTTAGGCAATTAACAGGTCACCAGAGAAGAATTTTTAAAGGGAGGGGAATTGGAAGTTCCCTGTGAATGCAGACATCATCAGTAACAGCCCTGACCTTGCTTAGCTCCACTTGTAAGGAGCCATCAGGTGACCCTGGAGATGTGGACAACAGCACAGAAGGAGATTCAGATCCTCTGTGTGACCAGACATCATGACTCATCAGAGCCCTGCAGGCCAGGATGGTAGACAGGGTTTCTCCACTTCTCACACAGTGAACACACTGGTCTCTGTCAGGGGTACAAGTTACAATTACACATTTAACATTCACATGCATGAGTGTGTATCTGTCTATCTACAGTAAATATATATATATGTGTGTGTGTCTATATATATATATATATATATATATATATATATATATATATGATAGAGATGGAAAGAGAGGATTCAGCTCATGCCAAGATCACAGGGAAATTTATAACATTAAATACATATATTAGAAAAGAAAAATGAAACAGTGATATAAGCACCTATCTCAAGAAGTTAGAAGGAAAACAGCAAGTTAAATTCAAAGAAAATAAAAGGAAGGCAGTAATATAGAGCTGAAGTTAAGTTTTTATTTTAAATCCTATAAAGACCAAAGCCAAAATCATAGTTCTTATAGATCATGTAAATATGAGGACACTGTAAACAACTTTACACAGATAAATGCTAATCTATAGATGAAACTAACAAGTTGCTAAAAAAATGGAATCTCAATGTAAAACCTTCCTACAAAGAAATCTCGAGGCTCAGATTATATATCTGCAGAATTATATCAACATGTAAGGAAGAAATAGCAGTAATCTGGAAACAAAATTGTCTATAGAACCTGAAAGAGGAGGACTACTTCCCAATTTTGTTCTTTATGACCACCTAATAGTGACACAAAATTGGCAAAAAAAAACAGCACAAAGAAGGAAAATAATGAGCCAATCATTGTCATGAACAACAAGCAGAGAATCCTGAAGAAATATCAGACTACTCCAGAATATATAAAAGGATGATATGGCATGACCAAGTCATGTGAATGCAGGAATGCAAGGCTGTTTCAGGTTTTAAATCAATCATGCACTGTTCCACAATAGCAATAAAAATGAAAATCCATGGACTTAGCTCTATAAAGTGTGTGTATATATAGTGAAAAATTTAAAAATTAGCATACATTCATAGTGTTTTTAAAATCATTTAACAATTTAAAAATACTGAGGAACTTTCTGAACCTTATATAAGATAATTGCAGAAATCCTACAGCAAGTACTATATTTGATCATGAAATTATGAAAGATTCTCTCAGTGACAGAAAACACACACAACACTTTCTGTTCTCCTTTCCCTGCATCTCTGCTAAGGCAATAAGGCAATAAAAAGGAATAAGAAGTATAAACACTGAAAGAGAAGGGATGAAACTGTGACTGCCAACATAACCAGGTATATACAAAATTCAAATTCAGCTATTAACATAAATACTTATAGGAATAGTGTGGGAAACAAGTCACTGTGTTTAAGGTACTTTTACATTACAGTAATAAGTAGTTAGAAAAGCACTATTTAAGAGGTGAATCTGGGTGAGGAGAGGGCTGAAGGCAGGGTGAACAGAGTCAGGGCGATGTCCCAGTGGGCAGCCAGGGCTCAGGAGACTGGAGGCTCATAGGGAGAGGGGGAGCAGGAAGCACTGCAAATCACAGGAGCCAGGTCTCCCACTGTGGGTTAGAGATTCACAGATATAAAAATGGGCAAGGCTGGAATCAGTCTTGTGGCTGAGTTGCAATGGGAAGAACCAGTGTGAATTCAGTTTTTAATACCAGCAGACATAGAAGCAATAGACACAGATGTGGCTGTGTAAAAGACTTTATGGAAGCCTTAAAACTCAATTGACACAATCAAAATCCGATCCAGAAAACAGGAGAGGAAATACATCCCAGTTCATTATATAAGGTCAATGTTACGAAGATACACAAACCAGAAAAACACAACATAAAGGCTGGTGTGGTGGCACACACCTGCAGTCTCAGCACATAGGAAGCTGAGCCAGGAGGATCACTGCAAGTTCGAGGCCAATATGGGCTATGTAATGATTTGAAGGCCAGCTCCAACTTCATCGTGAGACCCTGTCTCAAAAACTTAAGAACAAATCTACAACATAAAGCAGAAAACTATATAGATCAATACTCCCCAGGACTATATACTCAAAAGTCCCCAACAATATTAGGAAATTCAGCCAACAATATAAAAAAGAATCCTAAATCATGACACATAGGTTTTTTCCCTAGAAATGCAATGCTGATTCTGCATCTCAAAGGCAACCCAGGATAAAAACAGGCTAAACAAGAAAAACAAAGTTAAGAAAAACTTTCCATATGAACTATTTTCTGACTCAGCCCCAGAGACATAGAAACTTTAGTCTTACAGGTCCACCAGTCCCGCCCTTTGCTGTACTCTCAGGTGCACATATCATATCTTCTATTATACAACCACCACCACTTTGTTTGTTATTATCTTGTGTAACCTTGTTATATCCTTTACAGAAGCTGGAAGAAAAATCAAGGGGAAGTGCAAATTTATAAAGTTTTTCTATTAACCTATTTATTGTAATTGCTTTTTAAGCCAATTTAGGGAATAAAAAAAATTCAATGTGCAATTGTACTGTCTTGGATTAGTTATGAAATTTCCTCTTATATTTGTTTCTTGCGAATTAATATCCCTGTCTGAGGTCACCTGTCTTCACCCCAAATAACTTCCTTTAGAATTTTGTGAAAGGAAGATCTGCTAATAATTAACTTTGTCAGCTTTTGTTTGCCTGTGGATGTGTGTATTTGCCCTTCATGTTTAGACTGTAGAAATGCTCTTTCCCCAGATGTGAGGCTTCTTACTTTGAATGGACTGATGATGTCTCTCCCCGCCTCTGCCTCCTCTCCTTCTGGTGAGAAGTCAGATGTTGTTCTGGGGCTTCACTCCCTGTGCTGTATGATGATGAATCATTTTCCTCTTACAGGGCCCAGGATTTCAATCACTGATGTTCAATGTTTTTACTGTGCTGTGTTTGGAGCCTGCCTGGAGTGTATGGCACTTCTGGGATGCATAGGGTAATGTTTTTCAATAAATTTGGGTTGTTTTCAGCAGTAAGCATTCCTTTTGGATTTTTTATTTTTTCATGTTTAAGTAGCTTTCAAATTTGATCTCACATTTTTCTGCAGGAATAGTTGCTGGGGGAAATGTCCAGTGAAGCCCTCAGCAATCAGAGCTTTGTGGCCTTGGATCTGGGGGTCAGGGGCTTCTCTCAAACCCTGCGTGACTCTGCAGTTCACGGAGTCCCAGCCCAGCCCTTCTCATGGGCTGTGCTGAGCCTGTGACCCAGTCCCCCGAGATGAGGGCCAGGCCTGCTCCTCCAGGGCCCTGCCTCACAGAAACTCATTTAAATCCTCCCACTTCTGCCTGGAGCTCCCCCTGTGCCAAGAACCCAAAATGCATGGGATAAGGAGGAATCCAGTGCTTTTTAATGGCCTGGTCTCTCTTCCTGCTTTTTCAGGTTTGTACCACTCTCTGTCCTCTGTTGGATGTTCCTTGGAAAGGTAGAAGACCACAGTGTCACCCACCTCCAGGATCCTGCAGAGCAGCTGATGTGCCCTGGGAGGCATGAGGTCTCAGGATTTTCAGGTGCGTGTGTTGTTTTCCCAGTGACACCTCCATGTGCACAGTTCTGTTACCAACACCACCCTGACTGACCAGCCTCAGGCCTCTTTGAACCAACTCCCCATGAGCTGTGGGCTCCTCTGCCCTGCATTTCAGACCTGTGGAGCAGACTTCCCGGCCAGCACTGAGCCCTGTGCCACAGTGGACAGAAGCTGCAGGCCATGCTGTCTTGGATGCTGGGGCCCTGCTTCACATGTTCTCAGTGGGAAGTGGGGAGAAACTATGTCCACTGCTGTGGCATAGAATGCTCCATCTAGCGAAAGCAGCGATGTTTAAAGGTCTCTGTTCACTGTACACAGAGGTCTTGGGATGCCAGTGAGTTTGCTCACTGAGTTACTTCTTACTGTCACAGTACAGAACATTTCACAATGCTTTTCACACTGCTTCCCCTCCCGCACTCCTCCCCCTCCATCTCTCCATCCCCTTGTCATGGAGGTCACATCTGAGGAAACAGGCAGGATGGGCTGCAGCACCTGGGCTGCCCATGTCAGGCTCAGTTCCAGTGGAGAAGAGGCGGCCCCACCCCACCCAGAGTCTGCCCACCATGGGAAGCAGACTGCAGGCTCAGAAAGCTGCAGGGGGCCTTACAATCCCAGGCTGCAAGGGGCTGCTGAACAGGGCAGCCCACTTCATCTTTCTTCCGTAGTACCTGTGCATATAATCCCAGTAAACCCTGTGCTCCTTTGATATCTTTTTAACTGAAGTGGAACTCAGTCTTGTGAATTGGACTGGCTCAGGACAGCACTAGCTAGAAGCACAGAAGAGCTACATTGAGAAGGTCTTCCTGGTTTCAGTTTCTAAAGTGTAGACCATGAAGTACCTGGTGTTACTCACATTGTACCTGGTCCTTGATTTTTCTCCTGTTTCAAAGATAAAGACATGGAAGACTGGAAAGCTGCAGACGCTGGCTCTAAAGTCCCAGAGCTCAAGAAAGGCTGCTCTCCCAGGTCCTTCAAGCCCAGGCTCTTTGCCTTACAGTCAGGGGCACATAAACCCCCAAGTTACTTCCCACAGTGCAGACACCTGCACTGCTCAGGGGCCTGCCTAAGGGTCATGGGCATTTTTCCTGTCCACTTCCCCCAGGCATAGGATGGACCCCACCAGAAAGAGCAGGTCACCAGGGGCAGCCTTGCTCTGCTCCTGGGCAGTTAGGGTCCAGCACAGGGCTCTGTGGCTCACCAAGACAGGGGCTCTAAGTCTCTCAAACTGACGGAGTATGTGAACATTTTAATATCTAATATTTTATGATTCCACTTCAATTTGACTTTATTCTAATGATTTCAATTTTGGAAATATTGATAAAGATTTAGGAACACAGACAAGAGTTAGTAATGTTTTTACATTTAATTTAAACATGGTAAATCCTTATCTTGGCCTGATTTGAAAAGCTCTCACATGAAAATAAATTATAATATGTATATAATGAGTTGAAATTATCTCTCTGATTAGGAAACAGAAAAGTAATATTCCAATACATCCTGCACTGGAAGCCTGTAGCTACAGTAACCTTTATAAATTGAGACATCACATTTTTAAAGGGACATTGCAAAGATCATCCCATGCAAATACATGAAACTGGAGCATTTTTATAGAATTCATAGATGAATATACATGAGATTTGGAAAGAGAAGCCTGACACACAAAAGGATGAAGGAAAGCAGTAGCCATCTTCATAGTATGAAGGGTTTAGTGTTAAAAAGGGATAATATTTCTTTGCAGAGATTGGAAGGGCCAGGAGAAGGAGCACGGGGTAGGTTAGATCCAAGGCAGCACAGAAGTTCCCAGCAGCAGGACTCAGTGATGCAGGAACATGAGTCCTGCTCTTTTGCTTGGCAGAAGCCTCACTGGTGGTAACCTAGCAGTGGCAAATTGTAAACAGAGTTGACTGTCATTTTATATGAGTGATGGGTATCATGATCATCACAGACCTGCTCTGGTATTCCATCCTGCCTTCAAACTGCAGCCATGAGGGAGACAGAGTTTGGTAACTGCAGGTGCTCAACCAAACATGAGGATACTTGCAAATGTCAGCATGGAATGAATGCATGGCCTTCTGTTGGTGTGTGATGTTATGTAATAAACAGTAACCTAGTGAAGCCTGAAAGATTATTTTGTTGAATAGTCATGCCATGTTATCCGACAACTTTTGTTTCTTGGGTACAATTTACAGGCCAAATATATCAATGCCCCTCAGAGACATGTGGATTTCTTGCAGACTTAGTTACAATGCATCTATTTTTTCCTGAAAATTTCCACTAATATCATTTCCTTCAAGTCAAGGGATGTTTGAGCAAAAAGAAACAGATTCCAAGTGCTGAAATGTGCTTGGATCCCCTGACTTTATGGACCTGCCAATCAGGAGGGATTTCCACTCAAATTTAGATTTTAGTTGAGTATCTGGATTGTTTAAAAGAGAGATTGATAATTCTCACACATTTACCAATAATGTTGAAAAATCACCACGTGTGTATATCACGGGCATTCTGGTTTGTATTTTATAAAACATTTTCACCTATAAATCTAAGTTTCTTATTTAATCCCTAAAGTAGTCCTGTGTGTTTATTATCCCATCTGAATATTCAGATATGAGGCTCAAGGAACTGGAGGACCGTCCAGGGTGACAGAATTAGGTCATGTGGTGAGCAGGAGAGGAGCTGAGGTCATCCAGCTCTGCACTTTGTCGCACTGTGTGTCTACTCCATCACTGCAGGGAAAACTTCCTGTATGGAGCTACAGAATCAGTGTGGATGCTTTCTTAGCATTTATTTCATACCACATCATAGCACAGTGAGAGTCTGTGCCCAGCAACATGTATAGGTGCATCTCGTTATTCTCATAGTGAGAGCAGATAACACACTGCACCAGATATTTCATTTAGAATTGGAGTTCACATTGTAGGGGCTTCCTGTCTGGCAAATTAGACCGTTTATGAGAAAAAAGACAAAGCTGGTAACCTGCAAAACAGAAGTAGCTGTTCATTCACTAGCTGGAGAAGAAGGTAGACAGCCTGAGGTAATAAAATATGTATAGACAAATAAGATTCTTAGGAAGTAGGGAGAAGTTCAAATAATCCCCTAAATTACCTACTCTACTGACTCAAAAGTATTTTAAAATATATGTTAATTTGTTTCATTTACACTACTAGTTTCTCTTTGTTCACTGAAAAGAAACTTTTGTGCTATTATATTTGTTCCTTTTTGTGAGAGAGAATCTTTAGGTCTATGTCTTGTACTTTGAGTAACTGCTTTGAAGATAATGATACAGAGTATATCAACCACTGTTCTCTTATAATTTCATTATGAAATTTTATTTAACTTTCACATAATTTTTAAAAAAATTGTAAAAACCATAATGTGTGAATATGGATAGAGAGCCTAGAAATGTATTTAAGGATGCCAAAACACATGTCTGTTCTCTTTGTTTTTGAGGACTTAGGATGGGATACAAGTTATACCTGAAATGTAGACAGTGTCGATGGACTGATACATAGGCCATTCCTCTAACTGCACCGTAGTTTTCCTTCTAAGGCATGGTTTACTAGAGTACATGCATAGCAGACACAAGGTCTTGAATTTGATCCTCAACATTGCAAATAAAAACAGTCATAAGGCAGAAGATAAAGATTGTAAATGAGATGAAATTACACATAGTATTAGGAAACTTTATGAAATGTGACAACAAAGATTCTGAAATAGGCAGAATGAGTAAAACAGTAAACATTATTGACACTCTTAAAAACAGCAGTGCAGATTATAATTAGTTGTGTGAGTTCTCAATTATGAACATTTTTCACTAATTTAATTAATGATTATACCCAGGTACAGTTTTCAGAGACTCACATGGTTTGCACATGTTATGTGGTGGATGCAGTTGATGTGTAGCTGTTGTTCTGTGCATGGGTAGAACACAGTCGGTTGTTCTGACACTGTCGGTCCAGACACTGCCCCACTAACAGCCTGACCCCAACAGGACCCTCTGATTTCTGCACCGAAGAAGGATTTCCTAGCTCCCTGCTTCCTGAATTTATCCTGAGTAGAGGCCAAAACTCAACAGGTACAAACCACCTCTTAGCACACCTCTGGCACAGAGTAAACTCTTCACAGTGCCTTCACCACTGTGTTCAATAGTATTATTTTCTTCTCTGCAATTGATGCAAGTGCTCACATCTTTAGAATATTTAGAAGAATATCAGATTAGTGTGGTCAGTGTAGCTCACAGTTTAGTAAAATAACTTGTACATATTTAACCTTAAAACATGAGAAATCTTCCTTTGAATTTTTATTTTTTAATCATAGCCTAAAATTAAATGAGACACAGTCATTTCAATTTTTCTTAATAAGTATTATAAAATAAATTCCAATTCCCAAAAATAATAGATGGAAAATAGCTCAATATGTATATCCCTGCACTATTTCCTCTTAATCCTTAAGGCTAATACTGATTGTTAATGATTATTCTAATCATAATTTAAATGATAATTCCTCATCATCCTAAAATTAAAATTTTTTTCTTAAAAATAAACAAAAATCATTTTGTACTGTAATTTCTTCTTTATTGGATGATTCTTTCAGCCTGAATTTATGAGAATAGTTTGTATCACCAAATTCATTTCATTCCTCACAATCTGGATGGCCTGACAGGAAGTATCCACCCAGGATGTAGCCTAGGACTTTGGGCCCAAGTCCTACATTATTCACACTAATGTAGTGACAACATAGACAAGTCAACAGAATCAAAGGTGTTTTAAAGATGGAGGTTACACTGGCCATAACGAAGGTGCATTTAACATTGACATAAATTTAAACCCACCTAAAACAATATGTTCACAAATACTCACACTATTACATGGTATGTTCAGCCCCTGTATGGCATACTATATACCCTAAGCTGTTGTTATCAGTATTATTGTAGTACAGTAGCATCTCCTGACATCTTGTCCAAAATGTTCTTAAAAATTTTGATTATGAATCACTTTTTATTTAAAATTGATAAAAATTAACATTCTGATATAAATTTTTACATATAAATACTAGAACATACAGATGTTTCAATATTTTCTTCCACCTTTTAGACTCTTTATGCTTAATAATGAATTTGTATTGTCATTGTATTTCCCTGGGAACATCATCCATCATTTCATTTGGAAGATCTGAGGCTGCTTCAGTTATGTGGTAGGGCCCATGGAAGGGCACGACACATCTTCTATGGACTTCATCTCCCTAGGACTGTTCACCAGAGAGGAAATCTCAGGTCTTCTGTTTGGCACCGTCTCTGCCATATTCCTCACTGCACTGCTGGCCAATTAGACGATGATCTTTCTGATCCACACTGACTCATATCTCCAGACACCCATGTAGTTCCTGCTCAGCCACCCTTCCTTGATCGACACGATGTACATCTCTACCATTGTGCCCAAAATGCTGGTTGACTATGTGCTGGGCCAGAGAACCATTTCTTTTGAGGGGTGCACAGCTCAACAATTCCTCTACCTCACTCTGGTGGGGGCTGAGTTCTTCCTGCTGTGGCTCATGGACTAAGACCTCTAGGTGGCCATCTACCACCCCCTGTGGTAGCCGGTGCTCCTGAGCGGCTGGGTGCTGCATGATCATAGCAGGCTCCTGGTTTGGGGGCTCTCTGGATGGCTTCCTCCTCACATCCATCACCATGAGCTTCCCCTTCTGTGGCTCCCAAGAAATTTACCACTTCTTCTTTGAGGTGCCTGCTGTGCTGAGGCTGGTATGTGCAAACACAGCCCTGTATGAGACATTGATGTACCTGTGCTGTGTGCTAATGCTGCTCATCCCATTCTTTGTGGTGATTACTTCCTATGCCTGAATCCTGAACACTGTCCACTCCATGAGCTCTGTGGAGGGGAGGAAGAAGAACTTTGCCACCTGCTCATCCCAAATGCTCATGGTGACCCTGTTTTATGGGGCTGACATGTACACCTACATGCTGCTGCACTCTTACCACACACCAGCCCAGAACAAAGTCTTCTCTGTGTTCTATACCATCCTCACACCCATGCTGAACCCCCTCATCTATAGTCTAAGGAACAACGATGTGGCTGGGGCACTAAGGAGAATGCTGGGGAGGCTCAGATCTTCCAAGCAGGTGCCTGGAGAGGCCTTCTGAGGGTTGGCTTGGTCTCATGGGCATAGGAATGGTGACACTGAGTCAGGGAGGCCATGTCACAGTGTAGGACAAACTGGAAGGAATGGATGGGATTGACAGGAAAGGAAACATTAACAAATCTTTCTTCTTAACCCCTCTTCTTTCATCTCTTCCTTTCTTTCTGATATCTTCCCTTTTCCTACCCTGTTCACATGTTTGACCACATGTAATAAATATCCAGTGGCTTCCACAAACACAAATGAGAAAATTTTTTCCTGGGACTTTAGCCTCTTGTAAGTATAAGAGGTCACTCAAAACTTCAAATGACATGGACTATATCAAGGGTAGCAGGAGGGAAGACAGGATATGGTGCTGGTGTATAAATCCAGCTCACCCTATAAAGAGATGTGGAATGCTATCTTTCCTGGCAGCCTCTCAGCAGAGTTGGTGAGCTGTTTTTGTGCTCACATCACCTGGGGGTTGGAAAGGTCACTGAGCTTGCTCAAATGCTGATCGTCCTCACTGAGGTCGGACATTGTCATTATTTGAGTAAATCATCAGTACTTAACTTCTGTTCCTTTGCAATGCCCGAGTGAAGATTCTGTGTGTGATAAGTTACAACCAATGGATGAAAAACAAAGAACAAGGCCAGAGCAGAGGTCTAAAGAACATGCTCTGAGGAGCTTCCCCAAGCACTGGGGAAACATGCAACTCTGTGGGTTAGGAAGTTATGGAAACACTTTTCAGAGATGTTAAATTATCCTCCAGGTAAACCATGACCCGTACAGGTAATGCAGGTTAGCTCATATTTATCTCCATGCTCGCAGTCACCACAAATTTGAGGACAGAAAGCAGATGGCCAATCATGTACAACCCCCACCCCAGTTATATAAGGAATTCCTGCAGGATGAATGTGGTGGCTTCAATGAAAATTTTAGGAGCCATTTGGAAATGCCATTATAGAAACTTCACCATAGCATGGCCAGCAGCACATGAGTCAGTCTTTCTATAAAATCAATCATTGATGTGCCCTGTCCAGTTCCTTGTCCTCTAACCCTCTCAGCACAAATGAGGCTCATTGAGCTCTATTTTGCAGGTAAGGACAGTGACCCTCAAGTACAGACCTCAGGGTTTTCCCAAGATTTCTAGAAATGTTACCAGTAAAACATTCTATCATACAGGCATAGCTTTTTCATTCATTCAGTGAACAAGACAAAGCCCCTACCATAAAGAAATTCACATTCCAGTGGAGGAAAGACTGTGCAAAGAGACAAAAAGCAAATTAAATAAAATTCATATCCCCACCGTGTTGTCTGTGATAGAAGTGACAAAGCTGAGCATATCCATAACCTGTACCCAGCACATCCATCTTTGGTCAGCTTTTGATAGATAGATATATCTATAATGTCCACCAAGAGACAACAGCAACAGGTAAGCTGTACGGGCTTCTAGAAGCCCACTGGTGTTGAGATGGATAAATATATCATGACATACTCATAGTGATAGAGCAATAGTACACAATAAAATAGACCCTTGGCTGCCCTTGTCTTGCCTCAATGCTTTTTCTGCAAAATGTTTTGTTCCAGATATGTAACAGTTTGTGCTGTGCTTCTCCTGTACAATGCCTCAAAATGTTTTGCAAGTGTTTGAAGTTCATGACCTTTCAAGAATGTTCTGTTAGCTTGTTGCCTTTCAGGAATGTTCTGTTAACTCTACCCCTTTCAGGATTGTTCTGTTAACACTGCCCCTCTACTTCTGTGAGCATGCTCAACCAGTATATATTTCAGGACTGTTCTGCAACTCTGCACACCTGCTTCAGTGAGCATGCTCCCCTAGACAGTGAATCCTTCTATAAGGAGGCTCCCATTTCTTGTGAAGTGCTCAGACTTCAGAGTATGAACTCTGAGCAAGCTAGCAGAAGAAACCCATTTTCTCCACCTCTTCCAGTGACCTTTGTATTCTCAAGTCTTCAAATTGAGATAGCTGCCACCTAGAGCTATAACTCTGAGATGTAACACTCAGCTGTGTCTCAGAGCTCTGACACTTGGCTGTGACACTAAGCTATAACACTTGGCTATGGCAATGAGCTGTTCTACTTTGTCACAACAATACCATAAAATTAGATGTTCTATACTACTTGCAGCCACATGGATTTATCCTATAAACAAATTTGTCCAGCTCAAGAAATGCATTTATATGAATTGCAGATCCAGTAAAACTAGTCTGTGCTCTTAGAAGACCTATCGCTGGATGGGTGCATGGGCAGGCTTCTTGGTGTGGCTACTTTTCTGTTTCTTCCCATGCACAGTGATTAACCATCCAGAGTTCAGTTTGACATAAGTGAACAGGTTCTAAAATTCTGTATGTTTAATATTTTGAACTTATATTTCAAGAAAGTGTTAAAGACACAATCCATGGTGTAGTGTACATAGGAAATACAATGATGGTGGAGACAGGTGGAGACTGGTGGAGGGCTGCCTAGCTGTGGCATTCAGGAAGGTCCCCAGGAGATGGCATTTGAGAAAAAGAGGGCACAGGAAGAATAGGCACACAGCCCCCTGGGCAGGAAATACAGCTGGTGCCCATGTAGTGGAACCAGGATGATGTGTCCACAGGGTGGAACAGAGTCACTTATCTAACATAAAGAGTGGAGAAGATGAGTCTGAAAACATGCAGGGAGCAGACCAGAGAGGGCCTGGAGTGCTGTGGTACAGAAGTGGGAAATTTCAAATGTTAAAAAGCCATTGCAGGAACCCATGTGAAGAGAAGAAATGGAAGTTTTCTCTGAGTAACGGGAGTGACCAAGTTATACAGAATGGGGACATGGAGTTAATCTACACTTTCTCCTGTGCATGATGCCATGCTTGTTCAGGTTTGGCCTGAATGGTCTGGTGCTGGGGGACAAATCAGTGACTCAGGAGAGAATGTGAGGAGAATCTGGGATGAAACCATGTGAGTGTGTGGGAAAGGCTGTAATATGGAGGCCACATGGGTTTGGCTCTGGGTAGAAGGAGAAAAGCAAGAGTACATGCAATGAAAGGAGAACAATGAAAAATGGAGCATCTTTAGGTCTGACCCTTCATTTTCAGTATTGCAGTCCTGTAATTATGTCTGGATTCTTTTAGCACAAGCCTGTAACAGCTGTGAGGTAGGATAGAAGACAAGCATAGGAAGAAAAGAGAGAAAAAATGGCAAGTATTGAAATGTATTTTAAGAAAACAGCAGCTTCAAGACGTAAATTTACCCAAGGTTACCTTTAATATTTTCCCTTCCAGGATACTCATGACTCAAAAAAAAAAAATACTAAGGTATTTCAAGTACAATAAGCTTAAAAAATGGCGGCTCTGCTGTTCTCCTATAAATTGGCCCAGCACTTTTCCTCTAACACTACAGGTTCACAAATTCCACTGATATCCACCCCCCCAATACAGTATTATATACACACTATGTATGAAATTCAAACCCATGCAAATGGTTTGCATTCTGAACAATCCCACTAATGGGTAGCCTGACAGACACTAGGAAAACATTTTCTAAGCCCCTGAAACCCCAAGAACACATAAGTACCCCAGGCTAGCCTGCAGCGCATTCTGTGAACACTCACATTGCATTCTTAGTGTTACTTTCTTTGATTCCACACATCTTCCTGTGCCTCTTTTTTCACATCTGGAAATGCTTTTCAGTGGCAGGAAGCTCTTCCATGGGCAGGGTGACTTGAGGTCCCCATCTCCTCTCTTTGTGTTTATTTTATTAGGAATACATTCTCCATTGGGATTTGGTTCCTGTACATATCCCAACTTCTTACTTTTTACTTCCATTTACCTCCCCGTTTCCCTCCATTCCTAGTCCCCTTCCCACCTCCCCAGTCTCTCTCCTGTCACAGGCCCTCCCAGTGAAGTTTAGATTGCTATGGCTGTACAGACACTGACTGATAAGGATACTTGTGTTTGACAGAGATGACTATGTATAACTGCTTGAACTAGTTTAGTCTATTATGACTATGTACATGAATGTGAAAAGTTTTAAATCCAATTCTCAGAGCTCAGAACATGACACCCCAGAATATGGGATCTTGATGTACTGAATATTTTTTCCTGAATATTTTAAGCTGAAAGAAATTGAGAAAACTGCAGAAGCAGAAAGGGCACCTCATTACCTTCTTCCTCCTTCCTCCCTGAGACCTACCATGGAAGATTTCTCTACCCTCCCTCTGAGAAGAAATCCTAAGACTCTCATTCTGGAAGGGTCCTACCCTGCTACAAAAGGGGCTGAACTTCACAAACAGGCCAGGAAGGACCCAGCCTTGCTCAATTCCTCTCCCTGAAGTTATTACCAAGAGATTACACCCCAGTATTTTCCAATCAGACTCCTGCATGACCATCACAAAAACACACATTTTTCCCTGGATCTTTGGAGTTTTGTTTCTGAAGTCTCCAGTGCCACAAAAATTACATTAATGAATTTGTCATGCTTTTGTTGATCCCTCTTTTTTTTCATAAAGCTGTCTGGATGAGGAAAAGATACAACTTTTTCTCACTTGCAGGACCAGTTAGCAGCCCTGCAAACCCAGACACTGGTCCCTTCTGTTTTGCACCCCTGGATCAGAGGGAAGCTGTAGCACAGTGCAGGGGTCTGTGCAGCCCCCTGCAAGGCAGGGTGCTGATGGTTTCTGCACCCAGGCCTCTGGAGACCAGCAGCACACAGGGCTCTGTGGGGCACTGCCCAGTCCCAGAGTACGTGACCATCACCATCCATGCCTAATGGATGGAAAGGAACCTTGAGAGCCACTGCAGATTGACCTCCACTATCTTTTCTCATAGTCCTACCATTTATGTATATTTTAGAGCTTAGTTTATTATTTCCTATATTGACCTTTTAAACTGTTCTTGCCTTGTACTTGATGTCTTTATCTTGGCTGGAGGATAGGTATTAGTAAGAACATGTTCAAATGTGAAAGGGAACAAGAATTAGGGTTGGGGGAGGGAAGGAAATGAAAAGGGATTTAAAGAAATAAAGAATAAAAGCAAAAAGAAATGGAGCTAGAAATGTTTTAAATGGAGAGGGGAGAAAGGATTGGAGGGAGGGGAGAAAAAAGGGACCAAAAAAGAATTAAGATGTGTTATGTACAGGTACAAATTCCCATGATGATTGTGATTACTATGTACTACAAAATATACCAATAAAATTAAAGAATGAAAAAAATACATAAAAGCAAGGTAACAGAAACTGTTTAGAAAAAAATTTTGGCATTTGGCTTCTTTAGCTAAATATTACACTTGTAATATCAACCACACTATCTTTATAAAAATACTTTGTACATTTTCCTTAGTATATGACACTCCACTGAATGCATATATGAAAGCTAACACACCCATTCAGTGGCTCTTACCTATGTATGCTGTTTCCAGGTTAGGGATGTTGTGAATGATTCTGTACCTGTGTCCCTATTCTTAAATGCAAAAAATAAGGCCTACGCCCAAGGATAGAATTTATGAACCAAAAAGGATCCAAACTTCAAAATACACTAGAATTTATATTTCAAAATATCTATACAACTATAGAGTTCCTCCACCAATGAAACTTCACATTTAACCAAAATTTAGTGTTTTAGATTTTTTAATATTTGCAAATCCATTTAATATCTACCTCTATTAAAAATGATTTAATATGAACTCTTGTGATTTCTATTCATATTGATGAGATTTTCTTTGATCTACCCATCATTTAGAGTTGCTCTTCTGCAAAGAGCCTATGAAATATATTGCCTTTTTCCCAACACATTCCTGATTTTGTTCATGCATGAGATTATTTTAATACACATGAAGGAAGTTTTTCTAGTTTTTTCTATGATCTGCTAGTTTCTGAGCTATCTTTTATGTACTTTGTTTTTATATAAAATAAATTACCATCTTTTCATTTATTTTGAAGAATTTCATGACTTGTTTACATAATCCCTTCCTATTCAAGATATTCTCCTATCATGTCTTCTAAAAGCTTTGTTTTTGCTTTCTGTACATTTTGCCCATTGATCTGTGTAGAGTGGATCTGAAGAATGTGAAGACAGATGGAATTTCCATGTGAAAAAGTGAAGATGTCAGCATAATAGCTGCCAAGCACCCTGCTCCTCCTGACCTGAGGCAGTGTCTCTGCCCCTTCTATAGTCACATCCTTCACCAACTCTGCTGTTTAACTCTTCTCCTCCCATCTGCTCTCACACTCTCTCCTGTCAGGATTCTCACCTGTCCTTTCAAGTAAGTTTATTTAAGTAAATGAAACAGCTGATTAATTCTCAGGCCACTTTACATTTGAGCCATTTTGTATTTATTTATTGTTTTGACACAATTGATTATTCCTTCAAATGAAAATGCTTGCATTTCATTTTGTTTTATTTGATTAGCTTTAAGTGTACTATATAGTAATGACTTTATTCCTTCTTCTCTCTTTCGTTTTTTACTTTTAATTGTTTTTCTCCAGGTGTCATTTCTCCAGGTTTGCTTCCTATATTCATTAGGGTTCCCTCAGGACAGAATCAACAGAAAATATATGAATAATATGCATGGGGATTTATAAGGTAGGCTTATAGGATGAGGGATGGAAGAGGCCCCAGTGGCTGAGTGCAAGCTGGAAAGCTGGAGACTCTAGTAGCTGCTCAATTCAAGAAGGAAGCTTAGGACAAGATGGACCAACAATGTAGCACCAGTCAAAGGCCTAGGAGCTCAGTTGAGTTTTAGGAGGATTTATTTCTCACTGTCTGGCATGCAAATGTCTCAATTCAGAGTGGCTATTACTCTCGCTCACTCAGCCCAATCTGCATAATTTCACCAATGTAATAGACCCATGTGATGCCTTGTGAAAGAGAAAGATGATCAAGCTCCCTGTGAACTAAGTGTGACACAGGTCCAGAGAGTGGATATACCCCTGAGGCACAGTAGTGAAGGTGTATTGCTGCCCTTGCCAGATGAATGAAAGTTGATTCTGGTGGGCCTTGTGGACAGGTATGGAAAAAAATGCATTTCCCATATTAATAGATGCATACCAAGTACCAGCAGATGTGTTAATCTCCTCAAATAAGAAAGCCACATCTGGTATAGCAGTTTAAATCACCCCTTGATTAATCTTATGGAAACTCACCATCATCTGAGATCATGTCTTCTACACAGGTCAAATAGGAGAGTGAAGTGAGGATGTGATGACAACTACCACCACTGCATCCTTCAATTCCTTTTGGTGATGCTAATTTCCACAATCTTTCCAAGGGATATGACTTTTTTATTTTTCTTTTTTCCCATTTAAAGACAACTCTAATGGCTTCTACTTGGCCTTTCCCACCATAATAGTCCACACTCCACCTGGATGGTGCCACCCATACCCAGGGGTGGAGGCCTTCTCATTATCCACACCCAGAATCATGCTTTACCAATCAGTGCACAAATTTAGTGATCACATGCCCTTAATTTTACCATCACACAATGTGGTCCCAGTATCACACTCCCTAGATCCAGCCACCAAGGAAAAGCCCTAAGTGCATGAGGCTTTGGGAGGACATCTAGATAAAAGCCATAAGAGTGATCAGTTGCACAGAATGGGGCTATAATAGTAATGCGTTGCATATAATTTATGTGCTGAAAAAAGTAGATTTTAAGTGTTCCACACCCAAAACTGATAGAAATATTGAATGATAGAGTTCTTAATTTGCCTCAAATAAATATTCTATTTAGTAAAACATAAATAAACATACTGCATCCCAGAATTAGATATGATGGTCATTTGTCAATGAATGATTTAATACATTAAGTTATTAAAAACAAAAAATTCAAGAACTAAAAAATTTCCCAGAGAAAATACTTGTTTCATGATTGATACAGTCTACCTCATGACAATATATTAGTTCAAAAATGCACAAAAAGAAATGATAATATAGAATTTTATGAAGCCATCAATAAAAATAATATGGTCTAGGTAGAAAGGCAAAAAGAAGAAGAATGACAAAATTTTATAATTTAAATCAGGAAATTAAAGTCAATGTACATGTTCACTGAAAAAATCTGGAGGAAAATAAAACTGGACAGAAAATATGAATACAATTTTATATAGAAATTATTAGGACAAAAGAAATTTATGTTCCAACATTCAAAGATTCAGAATTGTTAACACCCTACCTTTGTAGCAGTGCAATTTAAATATGAAGTACAGAGTGATTTTTCTCTTGAAAACAGCTATACAAATGACAAACATATAGACATATTTTGAAAAGAAATATGGATATGTTTATTAGCTTATTTGGGGAAAATATTTCTATGGATACAGAAATCACATCAAGATTTACAACTTAGCTCCATACAATTTTAACTGTCACTTGTACCTAAATAAACCTGGATAAGAACAGAAGTGGCTTCCTCAGTGATGAAACATTGAAATTTGAGGAATCTTAGGCATCAGAGGAGGGTGAGCCACATCCAGACCTTCACCAGAACATGAGCTCTAGATGATAGGAGGTCCATGGTGCCAAACACCACTTGCTTCTGCCAGGAGAAATAAGTTTGGAGATGTAGTGAACCTGACGTGCTGTTGTTCCAGTTCTAGACAGGGGCTGAATGTGTACCAGTCCCTCAATGCTGAGGTTTTCCTAGATAGGGCTTCTAGATGAAACAGCTGAAGTATTTGGGACTCACTTCTGTATTTGAACCACTAGGATTCTGGTTCAGCTCTTCAGAGTCAGATACATAAAATGCTTTCCATTATGAGTGAATCCATGTGTACATGCTACATGATGAGAAAAACTTAGTTCACATGAAGCATCATCTGCTGCTCTCCAGGTAAATCCCAATAGCAGTCATTGTTCCATATGTCTCTGTGTTACACTCTGATTCTTGTTCTTCATTACAGTGAAGGTTTGAGTGGATCAACATGATGCATCTTTTCATCCAGAGGAAAAGGAGAACCTAAAACCTTCCAAACAACAATACTTTGAAGTTCAGCTTTTTTGTGTGTCCTAATTTTCATTGAATGAATCAAAAGCATTTTTGAAGGTGAAGCAGAAGGGGCAGTTGAGAATCTCTGTTGATCACCCCATTGTGTCCTCAGTTCTTCATTGTCCCCCTGTCTAATCTCCTTGTCTCTTATCACAGCCTGTGTGGAAGAGTGAGTGCAAAGAGCATAGTGCAGACACCAGGGTCTTCTCACAGGACTGCTCAGTATGCTTCTCCAGGTTGTTCAGATCCAGGATCTGAGATTCTCTCAACAGCATTGGTGTCTGTTAAGGTGGAACATGTAATGCATGCCCTTCTCCTTGTGGTACCTGATTTTGTTCTTAGCTCAAAGTGATCCCAAATATTTTCAAAACATATGTGGGCTAGTGTTTCAGGAAATGGGCATAAAATATACAATATATACCAAATACCCAGCAAGGAAAATAACTACTTCAGCATAGGAAGAACAGACAAGAAAATATATAAAAACAGCTAAAATAAACAATTCACAGGCATACATTGAAATATAAGAACATACAGAAAATAAATTAAATCATTTTCAGCTGACTCATTCCTATTTATGTTTTAATCAAGAAAAAGCTTGACTGTGAAATGAGAATATCTGTTGAACGTCCTTTGCAGAGCAGTATTGATCTCCCTAATGCATAAACAGTACATGATGGGGTTCACAAATGGGGGCACCATGCTGAAGAACATGCCAATCAGCAGATTCTTAAGGGATGGTTTCTTTGGAGTGGGACCTAAGTGAGCTATTGCCCCTGAAATGAACAACAGCAGAAGAATGGCCAACCATGAAGTACAGGTGCATAGGGCTTTGTTTTGGGATTCCACAGAATGGCTATTAAGCACTTTTAAAATTATGTTAATATATGACATAAACATAAAGGAAAACATAGTAATGCAAGACAAATGCTTATAAGAATGATTACAAATTCTGAAAACTGGACATCTGAAGATGAAATCCTCAGAATTTGAGGTACATCCCGGAAATATTGCTGGATCACATTGGTCTTGGTATTGGTAAGGGAAGCCTGAACAGAGCCCCTGTGTGGCTAGCAGAGTAGACTAGGCCAGAAGCCCAGGAGCCAGTTGCTGCCTGGGAGCACAGACAGGGTGATGATGAGCCTGTAATGCAGAGGGTGGCAAATGACCACATATCAGTCATAGCACATGACCACCAAAAAGGCAAATTCTACCTCTACAAAAAGAAGATAGAGGAAAATCTTTGCAACACACTCTGTCAGGGAGATTGACCTACTACCAGTTATGGAATTCAGTATGGGTCTGAGAATAATATCTGAGACAATACCGCGGTCTAGGAGGGCCACACTGATTACAAAAAAGTACATGGGAGAGCACAGAAGTGTATATTTCATGATGAGAGTGACAGTCACAAGATTCCCTGTTAGTGATCCCAGATAAATCACTAAGAACAGCACACCTTGCAGAACCTGGAGCTCCCTGGAGATTGTGACATCCATGAGGAGGAATTCTGTGAAGACAGTGAGGTTGTCCATGTCTGCCTACCTGCCATGGTCTCTGCAGAGTCAGAGGTTAAATTGAGCTGGTGATGCTACAAGCAGATTGTGGAGCACCTAGTAAAACTACAGCGTGACTCTTAATCAGGAAATTAGGATAGAATAAATGCATAAAATAAAGTATTCTGAAATACAGTAAATGTGCATATTTCTTTTCCTTTCCCAAACTGCTGAGAGATATCCTGTTAGGTTCTACATGCATAGTCTGAGAATGACACCAACTGGTCACCCAACACCAGTCTCCCACTTCAGGTGCTTTCAAGAGGTGAGTGTGTGTGTGAGCACTTTCTTTCCCTCTTTGCATCATCATCTATGACATTTGATTCAGGTCACAGAAATTCTCCCTTCCTGTTGGCAGTGTGTAGACTGTTCCCATCTTGTGCTTTCTTGTCTTCATATTTTAACTTAAAACAAACCAACCAACAAACAAGAAAACTTCCTGAAGTATGCCTCTGAAATGCACCCTTCTGCTATGTATGGATTCTAATATTTATTTAGGTGCCAATTTTCTCTCCTGACCTTCCCTCTACTTGCTGTCAAATCTTTTGATAAAATCTCCTCATTGTATAATTATTATTATAAATTTAACTTACTTACCTGCTCTGGTTTGAAGCACTCCAAATCATAAGTAACTTCTTTAGAAATTATCTTTCAGTACTAAAATTAGTTATATAGAGATTTTATCTCAGTATTATTTTATTTTTTGTTGAGAAACAAAATTGAAATATGATATATAAACTATTAGCAACTATATATTTGTTAATATTATGTATGTAATTTGACATTACAGAAACATTTAAATTTTTATTTTTTCCATGCATAATTATTATTTGCTTAGTCACACATTCATATGGCTTTCCAGTTCTTTACAGAATATTTTCTATGAATGGATGTCTCTGAATAACATGTGGTTACTTCTTTTCAGCATAGAGAGTTACAATCAAAATCAATAATAACTGCTCATTTGATATGATTAACATCTAGTAGGTTACTCCTGCAAACCACACTTATACCTATTTTTACTTTCCTCTATCAAAATAACAGATATGGGCCATAAAAGTCTCCATCCCATTCCCCATCTCTTCTTATTACATATACTAAATGCTAAATTCATTTCTAATCTCTTTTTTGGTACCAGAGATCAAACTTGGGACCTTGCGCTTGCGAGACAGGCATTGGAACCTCTGAGCTAAATTCCCGGCCCCCATTTCTATTCTTCACAAGCATCGTGATTCAGTGGAGCAGAGGAAATATAAGGATTATTCCTTCTAAATCATTTTCTCACTAGTATTTTGAAATTATTTAGCTCACAATTTAAAGTCTGGACAGCAGAATGATTGTAAATACTACTTCTCCAAAAATTATTAATTGAGTGAAAGATAATATAGCTAAAGATTTAATGTTATTAAACAAATTTAAAATGAAGCTACTGTTAAAATTACTATTGTTAATAATAAAATTTCTAATAATTAATAATTAAATTGCTATTGTTAATAATAGTAAACATCTTAACATTGTTTGCTAATTTAAAGACTATTTGCGATTTGATCTGCATGAAATTCTCTATAAATTTCATCTGCTTATAGATTTCTTTGTTATCCTTTTAACTCTAGGTCAACAAAATATTTAATTTACATGGACTGATGGTCTATTTCAAGGTAAAAAAAATCACTATGATTTCTTCCTTTGACCTGGACCAAATATGAAACAAAGATCTTTGGAGAGCATTTGAGAACTACTTGCCTGGAATGAAATTTAGAACCTGAAACAATCTGGCTATTCTTTAAGCACACAAAGATCATAAAGAACCAAAACCATCACATTGGCTTAAGATTTTAAAGTATTTAATAGGTACTTGTATATGACTTATGCAGTTCTAATGTTAATAGAAATACATGTGTTAATATGTAAAAACTTAACCTGACCAGTGATGAGTCAGACTTCACTACAGGAATATTATTTGTGCACATTAGGAGACTTGATGAGATCCTTGCTCCTGCTTCTTTCTTTAGTGAGTAAATGCAAACTCACTTCTCAGTGAGACTCCCAGTGTGAACCATGTGTGCAGCCCTGCTTCTGAAATACCTGAGATCCTGCTGCATGTTCACCAAGAAAATGTGGGGCTCACACTTCTGATGAGGTCTGGGGAAGTAGTGATCCCAGCTTCAAGGAGCCCACATTACCTCCAGCCTCTAATTAGTCAGGATTCTTGTCCATAAAATTGAGACTACCTAAATTTCCAAAAGACTCTTAACAACTAAATTTTGTGTGATCAACAATTATTAAACATAGATGCCTTAAAATGTTTCATATTTTACTGGATAATCAATATGTTTCCAAGTTCACATCTGATTATAAAATTAATTTACTTACACTATAGTAAATCCAAATCTTTTGACATCAAATAGTCAACTGTGCCATGTTTGGGAGAGTGGCTTCTCTCTGAGTTGGTATTTTTCAGATGACCAGTACTGAAGTCTGAAAAAGTTTAAATCAGACCATGAAAAATTTACTAATTGGGTTGCAGTTTCCAAAGTTCATTTATTCTGCATAAGTATTTTTTGTGTTACTGTGGAATACATGACAAATATCAAACTTATATGAAAGCATGATTAAAGTATTCCTTCCCTTTTTAATCATACATCAGTGCAAGGCAATATTTTTCTTGTAGTTCAACCCAACACAATACTGAAACAGGATAAATAAAGACGTACAGGATTTCACTTGGTATTGACTGAGCCAGACAACAAATATATTTTCAGATCAATGAATGTCTGTCCCTTCTTAGTAATTTTGATTTTGGGATACAATGCATTTTCCATGAAAATATAGCTGCTGGATTGTGTTACATGATTCTATCTTTTTGCTAAATGTCATTAGATGTATTTAACTTTTGTTCATTTAAATGAGTGCAAATTGTGCTTGAAACAATGCCAAAAGAACCTGCTCTAGTAATAACATTCTGCTATTGCTTCTACTCTATTCTGTGTCATGAATTTTTAAGATTCTCTCTGTTGTGGAAAGACCGTATTTCTTCATAGATTTTAAAAGATAATTTTGCAGGATATATCATACTAGATTGGAAGAATTTTTATAGAGATTGAAACTCTTCACTTCATGATCTCCTGTCCTTTAAATTATGTGTTGAGAAGCAAGCTATAATTCTAACTTTATAGGTGACTCACTGCTTTTCTCTAAGAGCTTTTAAGATTCATTCCCTAAACTGGAATTCAGGGATTTTAATTATGATGTGTCTTTGGGAGGTACTTTTGTGATTGCAGCTGTTCAAGGTCCCAAAGGCTCACTTATCTGTATGTTCAACTTTTCACCATATTTGCAAGGTGTTCTGCTATTATTTTGATAAACAAGTTCTTTATGCCTTTGGGCTCTCTTCTTATTTTTCACTAATTCAAATTCATCTTAGATTAATCCTCATTGTGTCATGCAGCAGTTGTTGTATCCAGTTTTCATGTTCTTTTCTTTTTAAGGTGTCTCTGCATAATTGCTTCCCAACAGCAGACCTCTTTTCTAGTTCTCATACTCTGTCCTCACATTGCCTGAATTTCCGTTTTGTACAGCTACATGGATGCTAATTTTTTGCAATACAGATCATTCATGTTTTGTCTTTTTGTATAACTCAGCTACCTTCACATTGGTGTATTGTGTAAACCCACTCATCATTTCACTTATTATATCTATGATTTGTTTAGTTATTGTGTCTTCTTTGAGTTTTAGGCACTTTATTTATGTTTTATATCTCCTCTATTCCTTTTGTAATAATTTGGCTGTGTTTTTTGATTTTTACCTCCTCAGTGCACCATGTGTTGGCTTCGGGGCAGTTGGAGGCATAGGTTGGCTTGAATTCTCATGTTCTTAATGCTTTTGGGGATATGATTTGTGTAGGTTTTGAAGGATGGGGGCCAGGTGTTAGTGTGTGTGTAGGGGGTTGTGGATTAATCATTTTGGAAGACACCATTACTAGCACAGAGACCTCTTTAGTTAGTATCTGCTTTTCAGTAAGGCATTCTGGTGGTGGCTAACTGTTGTCCTGTGAATCTCACAAGATTCAACTGACTGCATTTATTTGGGAGGGGAAGCTGCATGTATTTGGTCCAGCACCAAGTTCTCCAGGGATGAGCTACAGTATTGTTACTGCCACAAAACACAGTCTGGATTGTGGCATAAAAAACCAAATTAATAGTGAAAGCTATGCCACCTTGACAACAGCAATACGATCAGCAAAAGTAGTAGCAACAAAGACCAAATGTATATTGATGTACTCTAAGAACAAGTAATGTACAGTTAATTATAAATAATATTTATAATCATAATGCAAACACCAAGACAAACCAAATGTTGCCACACAGTAAATAACTGCTAAATTTAACAATTGTAAATACACTAACAACAGAACAGCATTCAACAGTAATAATTGAATTAACTAACTATATAAAGATTCTTAAAGCTTTTCAGTCTCCAGTTCCTAAATTTCTTTCACCCAATCACTGTGGGAAGGTACCAATGGAAACCCTGAAGTTGACTTGTCATATAGTTCTTCTGTGGCTCAGTCTCAATTAACAACTTCCAAAATGATGCCTAATTAAATGCCCTCTGGCAATATGATGGACACTGCACTGGGTTTTTTTTCCAACTCTAGCTGGCCTTGAATGAGTCAGTGTTGTTGTAAAACCCCACATTGTTTTTGTAGCTTATAATATGTGGGCTTCTGTTAGGGTGAGCACTACTGGTCCAGGCCATTATTTCTCCCTGGAGTTGCTGACCTTCTAGGACAATAACTTACTCCATGATCGAGTCAGCTGATTTACTGGCACATCTGCTCCTCAATGTCAAGTAGAAACAAATACAGGCTGGGTTTAGAGTTGTTAGGTGGCCACAGCTGCTATATAGATTCCATGAGCAAGAATTTCACCTCTAATTATTTTTATGTCTTAAAAGGTGCATCATTATGTCACTTATTTGGGCCTGCTTCATTTTTTTTTTTTTTTTTTTTTTTTTGGTACCGGGGATAGAACTCAGATCCTCCAGCTTGCAAGGTGGGTGGAACCACTGAGCTAAATCCCCGGCCTGTGCCTGCTTCATTTTTATAGCTTTTATCCACACCAATAAACTTTCCTCTTAGTAATGATTGTGTTTTGTCAAGTACATTTTGATAAGTAATTAGCCTAGCATCATTTGATTGAAGCATATTTTTAATTTCTCCAATTTCTTCACAATCCCCTCAATCAGTTAAGAATACATCATTAATCCTCTAATGTTTGTGTCATTTCTATAGTTTCTTTTACTGTGGATGTCAAGTATCATTGTGACACAATGTATGAGATTCTTTCAATGTTTTTTTTAATTTTGAAACTTAATGGCCAAAATTATGCTCTCCTTTATAGAAGGATCTATGGTGTACTGAAATGAAAGTGTACTCTGCTAACATTAAACAAAATATTCTATACCTATCAGCTAGTAGGTTTGATCCTTGGTATAGTATAATTTTGATAGTTATTTCAGATTTTTTTCCATGTGTCCTATATATTTGTGATAAGGAGCTGTTGATGTCCCCCACAATGATTATCTTGGTGTTAATAACTCCTTTAATGTCAAATGATATTTTTTATGAAGTGGGTGTGTAAAAGCTCAATGAATATATATTTACCTCTTCTTGGAGAGTTCTTGCACTTACCAGTATCTGTCTCTTCTGAATATTTTTCAGTTGAAGTCTACCTTGCTGGATATGCTGGATATAGATATTTCTGCATGCTTTAGTGCTCTAATAGCTTGGAGTATTACTTTTATCCTAACAATCTGAGTCTCTGTATGTCTTTGAAGATGAGGTGTATTTATTCCAGACCACATAAGGATGAGTAGTTTTTTTTAATCCATGTCTTTTAATTGCAGAGGTGTAATAACATATATTGTTATCATTAAAAGCAGTGCACTAATTCCTGTCATTTTTGGTTTTGCTGGTATTTGATTTCTTTCTGTTGTTTATTCACTTGTCTTCCTTTCCAGTGACCTTGACTAGTTCCCTCTTGAAGAGTATGACTATGGCAGCACAGAGGATGAAAGATTACTCTGAGTTGAAGTTCACCTTACATTCCAAGAGGCCAAGAAGGACTCCTTTACCAAGACACATCAGCATGACACAGTCTCAGAAAAACAGTATCAAGTTGGGAAACTCCTGGCCTTTCATTTTCAACCCAAGGTTATGAGAACAAAGATGCAGAAGAAAAACTCATATAGGAGTTTCAGTCAGGGGGAGGGAAGGAACAGGATGGTCTGCTAGGTTAAGAATATGATCAGGGCAAAAGAAGCACAATAACTGGGCCAAAAACCTCATAATATTTCATTGCTGATTCTGCTTAGCTGTTGCCCTGAAGATTTGCTGTAATCTTTAATCATGCAATCCAGGAGCCTTGCGCTATTGCTATAGGGGTCTTTTCATGTTTACATTCAATCCAATCACCAGCCAGCATCTCCATATATTTTCTCTTTTTTGTCTTACACCTCAGATTGAGCAGAGGAGAGGGGGTAGAGAGTAGAGCAGTATTGGACTTGGTGTAGAAAGGTCATTAGGACTTCTGCACAGAGGGTGCATTGGAACACATTTTAGAATGCTCTCAGGACTTCAAGAAAGAACAGAAAAAAACATTATTCCAATAATTATAAGAACCCAAATGTGAAGGTTGAGGCCAGAGGAACAATTTCCAATGTTGAAACAGTTTGTAATATCATTGCGATGAACTAAAGTAAGGTTGCAAACCTCCATTTGAAGCTTAGGAAGTCAGGCTTGTATTTGTACCTGGATACTATTAATGTCACTTTCTATCTTTGTATGAAAAGCACCATGGTGGGACTGAAACTCCTTCCAAGATTCAGAATGGTTAAAAGCAATAACAGTAATGCACATTGAGCATAACCCAGCATCACAGCTAAGTGGACTACTTGTCCATAGGGGCTGTTTGTGTTCACCAAGCCACATGGCAGGTGCCTCATAGCACCAAGTCTTTGTAGAATTTATTTCTCAGTAGTAGTCTGAGTCAGTAATTCTCATGGTAATATTTTGTAAATATTCATGGTCTGAACAGTTTGAATAGTGAGTCAAGGTGACCAATGCCATAGCCACAGTAGCAGTCAATGTAGAAGCAACAATAATAATTGTACTCAAAATGCTTAGAAAGTTCTTTTGTCTGATATGTGCAAGCACCCATGTGATTTGCTTAAGAGTGAAATTTCCCAACCACTCCTGGATGAGATTGGTGGGGTGCCAAGCTTGGGCTAATTTTCTAATTACCATAATATGAAGAATGTTTAATTGAGAGATATTAAAGTTATTCATATACTATTATGTTTGGAAAATAATACAATAACCTTTATTGGTAGTATTGGCGGCCATGCATAATGGAAACTTTTCTGCCCAGAGATACCATATGTATGGTAACAGATGATGACTAATGGAATGGCCAGACTGACTATAGTCCCTCCCACATTCCCTTAAGTGGCCAGGAGGTGGAAGCTAAGCTATGCCTGTATATGAGTTGTCATTAGAGAAAAAGGTGGTTTTGGATCTCCCTATGTAACTATGTCAGTCAGGTGAGGTGTGAACATGAGCCCAATAAATCACACCACTCACGATGAGGTGTATATGTCAGCAAATTTAGAAATAGAAGGGATTTCTAATCTTGTAATTTTGGACGTGTGATTTACGTGACTTTTGCATGAAACACGTGTTCAGAAGTGAAGGAAATTCTCATGCTTTGCAGTGTCTGCTCAGCTTCAGAGGTGAGCTGCTGTCCACTGCTGTGAAACCTTCTGAATCACAATTTTTAAAACTTGAAAATAAGCTCTGCTGGGAGCGGGTGAGAGGTCCAGGAGCCTGGAGGACTCCCTCTGTAGGGGACCAACCCCAGGAGATTTTAGGGACCTTCCTGGACCAACTGGGAACTCCTCCAGAGTTCCTGAGGTACTAAGCGAGTAACATGGGACAGAGGAAGAACAGGTCGGGTGGAGCCTCTGCTCCCTCCTCAGAAGCTTCCCAAGACCATCTCAAGCTTGAACTTTGGCACAGGCTGCTCTGCAGCCCCTGCCACCAGCTGTGCCTCCAGGGACATGAGCAGCTGGGCCCCGCTGAGCCACAGGCCTGCTCTTCCAGGGCGGCTTGTGGCCTCCGGGCCCGGAACGGGGGGGGGGGGCGAGGTCCTGGCGTGGCACAAGGTCCTGGTGCTCGGTGCTCAGCAGGCCACAATCATCGCCCTGGGACTTGCTCGGGACTGCCCTGGGCGCAGGCGAGGAGGGCGAGTTTGGGCCAGCGCTGCTGAAGTCGGGTTAGAATCCTGAATTGAGTTTGGGAGGCTGGGGGCACCTGGGGCTTCCCCAGAAGTTGCTGGGAAACACACTTGTGGGAGCAAAGCACCGGAAGCCCGAGGGGCTGGGTCTTGCGAGGAGTTGGGAATCCTCGGAGAGGGCCAGTCCACGTGACTTTCTTAAGCCGTTTCTGCCATCCCAAGGATCCTTTTTTTCAGGAATGAGTTGGAATCAATAACTGCCTTTGAAGAGCTTTTAGAGACAGTCTAGATTTCATCCATGTGCAGTGTAGGAGGAAAGCAAAAACAATTCATCAGTGTAATCCCATTATTAGAAAGGGAAAGATCTTTTCAGAGAGGGCTGTGGGGCAGAAAGGTTGTTGAGAAATCATAAATTACCTAACAATAGGAAAGACACAATTCAGTACCAAGGATAGTGTGTGTGTGTGTGTGTGTGTGTGTGTGTGTGTGTGTGTGTGGAGTTCTTTTCTTTTTCTAAAAAGCAAAACATCATTTCAGTGAAAAATTAATTGCTTAAGAGTCAGTTTGTTGAAGATGAAATTTCTTGACCTCAAATGACCTCATATCAGCTAGCACTCAATCTAGACACTTTTTGGTGATTTTTTTTTTAATGAGTTTTAAGATTTAGATGCTAGGGAGTAAGGAGTCTTCAGCTACCCTATCATGTATGTAGCTGAACTTATTGGGAGGAGTAGTATTTATGCAGAAGAGCCATGGGGAGCTCTGGGTGTGACTTAGATAGACCTGGCATTAGACACCAGCCTTGTAACGTGCACTAGCTCTGTGACCTAGGGGAAGATATTTAACCTCTTAACCCTCACTTTCCCTGCCTATAGATGGGAGTACAAGTTTCTACTTTATATAAGATGACTGAGAATCCAGCAAGATCTTATACATATACATAAGGTCCCTATACCTTGTCCATCCAACAAGTGGCAGTGGTAAGATAAAGTGATAATTGGTTCCATTCTGGGTAAGTTTACTACATCAGGAGGTCAGGGAGGTGCTTGCCTCATGTACAAAGCCTAGGAACTAACACATAGAAAGTTCTTACTAGAACTCTATTGAGTGGATTAAGTAAATAAGCAGGGTATTTGGGATTATGATTGCTTAAACTAGTGTATCAAAGGAGTTTGGTTCAGAGGTGATGACAGGTTTCACCAGTAGACTTGTCTGCACCTATTTTGGTTTCTACCTTGAATGGGAATGATTAGATTTTATTAGATTTGGCAGAAGCGTGGACTCAGGATAAGTAGCTATACTGGTTTTGCAAAGATCTTGATAGTTTAAATTATGCTGCTATCTCTAACACTGGAATATTTTCTTTCTAAGAATGTTTTCTGATTAAGTTCATACAAAGTCATTTTAGAAAATTTGGAGAGAGGATAATTTCCATCCTCAGAGGTAACTCTTGTTCACATTTTGGTATATATCCTTCTAAAGGACAGGAGCAATCAAATCTCACATTACTTTACTTTTGCTTCTTGTGACAAGGTCTCACTGTGTAGTTCAGGCTGTCCTTAAACTCACTGTGTACTCCAGTTTGTTCTCAAACTCATGCCAATCCTCCTGCCTCTGTGTCCCGAGTGCTGGGATTACAGGCACAAGTCGCCATGGCCAGCTTGCATGATATTTTATAACTAAACAGAATGCAGCTAAGAAGGCATGATAGCATTGTTATCAGGAACCTGGGGTGTAGAACCGTAATGCCTAGGCAAAGCCTGGTTACTTTAGTGAACCTATCATCTGTGCCTGAGTGCCCTCATCTTAGAATGATGCCACACTCTATATTAACAAATGAGAAATTTATGTAAATACTTAGTATATCTCCTGGAATATAGTAGCTGCTCAGTAAGTTTATTAATTTCAAAGGCTTGGCACCTTAGACACTTGGCTGAGTGGGCCCTAGAGATCAGCGGCAATATTCCCTTTCTTTCACAGGTGCACGAACAGACTCAGAGGGAAGTGATTTGCTTACTGTCACACAGGTAATTTTTAGTAGATCCAGATATGTCCTTACTTCCTCTCTGCTCAAAGGTCACCTTAGCAGAAACAAGGAGTTTATTTCCATTCCTTTCTTCCCTTGTCATGTGCCTCTTATGTTACACAAAGGCTGGAATTTATGACTATGTACTTCTGTCTTGTCTGTTACTTCCTCAAGAGCTTGGCTAATCATTCAGGTTTGAATCTTCAGCATGAAGAGACCACTGCTGAATGAAGAGGGTGTTGTGTTTGCTGGAGGATAAAGCTAACATGTAGTAGAATAGTGTCCAGATTGCGGAAAGGGATAATTCCACTGTGTGTTGTTCATTCATCTAGCTAGTATACATTGAGTGCTCACTGTGCACCAAGCATGGGTTCATGCAGAGGATACAGTGCTGCACAGAACAGACTCATCCCCTTTTGGAGTTTACAATCTAACGTGGCAGATCAGGAATTGCATGTTTTGTTCATCTTGTGCTGAGTACTACAGAGGTGAATAAGGGTGCCAGAAGAGCCAGGACCAGAGAAACATGGCTTGATGAGGTAGGGAGGGGAGGTCAGGAAGGTCTCATCTGAGGATGGAGGTCAACCTCCAACAGTGGTGAGTGTGGGTTACACAGCCAGGGGCCAGTGTTGGTGACTTGTGTGTGAGAATAGCATTGCAGGGGCTTGAGAGGCTGAGGCTGGAGGATGGCTCTGAGTTTGAGGCAACCCTAGGCTACCTAGTGAATTCAAGTCCAGTCTGAATTATACAGCAAGACCCTATCTCAAAAAAAAAAAAAATCAGGTCGAGTATTCCTTTCATTTGCACCACCATGGCTGCACTTGGAGGACATTCCTCTATGTGACATAAGCCAGGCACAAGAAGAAAAACACTCCATGAGCTCATGTAATGTGGCATCTAATAATGGTGAATTCATAAATCTAGAATAAAATTAATTTTACCATATCCTTGCAGAGGGGGTTTGATAGCAATGGGGAAATATTGATCAAAGTACACAAAATTTCAATTAAACAGGAAAAACTATTTTAGTGATCTGCACAGAATGACCACTATAAAAGTAAAAAATCTTATATTTCTCAAATATTGACAAAAAGTAGATTTTAAAGGTTTCATACCCCAAAATGGTAAACATAATTGGTGATAGATGTATTAATTTGCCAAATTTAAACATTCCACTTTGGAAAATTTATGTCAAAGAATTACATTGCATACAGTAAATATATACAATTGTTATTTGTCAATGATTAATAAGCAAATAAAATTGAAAAAAATGAAAAAATTACAAATAAGAATTAACCAAAGAAGAAGATGAAGTCTAATAGTAACTTATTTGAAAATATACAAACACAAAATTAGTATGAAATATTTAAAATCTCCTAAAATTATGTTAGAAAGTCAAAAAAAGAAGAACTAGAATGACAAAGTTTTCCAAATTAACATTGGAAATTATAAATAAATTTACTTGTTTCATTCAAATATTTGGAATAAAAAACTGGACCAAAAGTATACATATAAATGTAGATGGAAATAAATGAATAGGGAAAAATAAATTCATATGAAACATTCAAAGATTCAGAATTGTTAACTCCCTACTTTTGTAAAAGTGCTACTTAAATATAAATTGGCAAGTGATTTCTTCTCTTGAAACCAGCTATGAAAATGACCTAGGGACAGACATATTTTGAAGACATGTGCATAAGTTGGTAAGTTTGGATGGGGCAAATATTTCACAACAAATGCAAAAATTAAAACAAGATATTCAACTTAGACTCACAAATTTCAGTATCACATATACCTAGATAAAGCTAGAGAACAGATATAACCACCTCAGTAGTGAAACATTAAATTGAAGAATCTCAGGCATCAGAGGAGAGTGAGCCCTGTCCATACCTTCACCAGGACATGAGCTCTGGATGACAGGAGGTCCATGGTGCCAAACACAACTTGCTCCTGCCAGGAGCAATAAGTATGGACACACAGGGAGCCTGATGAGCCTGTTGTTCCAGTACTGGATGGGGAAAAAATGGGCACCAGTGCCTCAGTGCTGAGGTTCTCCCAAACAGGGCTTCTTGATGAAAAACAAGGAAAAATAGGATTAAATTCTGAGACATAATATCACCAATGTATGTATTAGCCAAACGCTGCAGGTTCAGCTCTTGGAAATCAGAAAAATAAAACTCTTGGTTTTGGGGGAATCCATCTGTATGTGCTATTGATGCAAAAAATGCACCACACAGTGCAAGCATTATCTGCTGGTCTCCAAGGATATTCCAGTAACAGTTATCATTTCATTTGTTTCCAGGCTACACTCTGAGTTGTTTTTCCATAAAGTCTGAATGCATCAACCATGGCCTGCATCTTTTCATTCAGAGCATAGAAAGAAAACACAAACATCTAAACTCCAATTTTTTGAAGGTGAGCTGTTTTGGGTCTTGATATTCATTGAATAAGGAAAGGGTTTTAGGAGATGCAGCAAAAGGGGCTGGAAAGGATTTCAGTGTCCTCATGCCTGAGTTGTCCCCCTGTCTAATCACTGTGTCACTCATCCCAGCCTGAGTGGAAGAGCTAGTGCTCAGAGCACGGTGCAGACAGCAGGGTCTTCTCACAGGACCACTCAGTGTGCTTCTCCAGGCTGGTCAGATCCAGCACCTGAGGTTCTCCCAACAGCACAGGTGTCTATTAAGGGGGAACACATAACTCCCACCTGCTCCTTATGGTGCCTGTCTTTCGTTTTTGTTCAAAATCATCCAAATATTTTCAGAATATTTTGTCTGTATAGATGACTTTTAGTGTTTCATAAAGCATGAAATATATAGCAAATGCAGCATGAAAAGTAAAACACAATTTATACTTCATCATAACAAGTACAGACAACAAAAATATACAGAGACATCTAAAACAAGATAATCCACAGGTTAGATCTCAATTTTAAAAATATACATCAAATATGAATAAAACTACTTTCAACTGATATATTGATATTTATGTTTTATTTGAGAAAACCTTTGACTGGGAACCAAGAATATCTGTTGAACATCCTTCGCAGAGCAGCATTGATCTCTCTATTGCGAAGAGAGTAGATGATGGGGTTTATGAATGGGGGCACCATGGTGTAGAACATGGCAGTCAGCAGATTCTTAAGGGATGGCTTATTTGCACTAGGACTGAAGACAGGGACCACTCCAGAGATGAGAAACAAAAGGAGAATGGCCAGCTGCGGGGTACAGGTGGATATGGCTTTGTTACGGGCTTCAATGGAATGCATCTTAAGCACAGTTGAAAAAATATTAACATATGACACAAACATAACTTTAAAACATACTAAGACAATGCAAACACTTAAAACAATCACTACAAATTCAGAAAACTGGACATCTGGTGATGACATCCTCAGGATTTGAGGCATATCACAGAAATATTGCTGGATCACATTGGTCTTGGTGAATGGAAGCCTGAACATACAGCCTGTGTGGATAGCAGAGTAGACCAGACCAGAGGCCCAGGAGCCCGCTGCAGCCTGGGAGCAGAGACTCAGGGTGATGATGAGCCCATAGTGCAGAGGGTGGCAAATGGCCACATAGCGGTCATAGGACATGACCACCAGGAGGGCAATCTCCACTGCTGCAAAAAGTGTATATAGGAAAATCTGTGCAGCACACTCTGTCAGGGATATGGTCTTATTGGCTGTCATGGAATTCACTATAGCTCTGGGAGCAACAACTGAGATACTGCCAAGGTCTAGGAGGGCCATGTTGCTTATAAAAAAGTACATGGGAGAGTGCAGAAACGTGTCTGTCATGATGACAGTGACAGTCACAAGATTCTCTGTTAGTGCTCCCAGGTAAATCACTAAGAACAGCACACCTTGAAGAACCTGGAGCTCCCGGGAGCTTGTGACATCCATGAGGAGGAATTCTGTGAAGATGGTGAGGTTGTCCATATCTGCCCACCTGCCGTGGTCTCTGCAGAGTCAGAGGTTACAGTGAGCAGAGGATGCTTCAAGCAGAATGCAGCACACCCTTTAGAGATATAATAAAATGCTGATGTTGGCACCAGTGTGTGGACATTAATCATGAACTCAACATAGAATGAATGGATAAAACAAAGTATCTTGAAATCTAGTGAAGGTGCATATGTATATTTTGATTTTCAGATTATTTTTTCAATATGAAAAATACTTGTATTGATGGTTGAATGTCATTTTATTTTACTTGAAAAAAACAATTGTGGGATTATAATATTGAAAATATTAACATCAGCCCTTTTTGTTAATACTTTAAATGTAATTAATTTCCATTGTAAATCATTCGCATTTTTCTTTCATATGCATAATAGTAATGATTTCTTTCAGTGATCTTCTCATATGTCTTTGCATGTTTCTACCTAAGTATTTTCCATGAACTGCTTTCCCTCCTCATCCTCTGAATTACCAGCAGTTTCTTCTCTTAGCCTTATTGCTCTGCATGAAGAGAAAATCCTGTGAGCACAGGATGTTACTATGGAAACCAGTGCTGATTGACTAAGTTAACAGTGCTTACGTCATGTAGGTCATGGATGCAACCACACTTCAGGCTATTGCTATTTTCCTTTATCACAATAACAGATTAGCTATGGGTCATTAGCAGTCTCCTTTCCATCTCCATCTCTCCTTATCACCTATCCTTTCTCTGCAGTCCAAAGTCTCAGGTTCCCTGTGCTAAATTCACCTTACATTTTTGCTCCTCACAGTGCATGACAATCCGCCGCAGAAGAAAACATATCTGAGGCTCCTTTCTCCTCCTGCTTTTTCACAGTGATATTTTGAAATTATTTTTATTTGGCTCAATATTGTAAATGGGATGAGTGTGATGCTTAATTTCCCATAAATTATTAAATGGGTGACATAATATCAAGAATATCAGCATTATGATTTAATACTTTACAGGATTGAGCTGTTATTAAAATAATCCATAATAATGACCACACTAGAAATCTCAACTTTTTTCCAATTCCAAGAATATTTTTGCTCACATGACTTGATCTCTGAGAAATGTCTCATGATTTGCATGAGCTTATAGATATTTTCATTACCCTTTTAAATCCAGCTTAATTCATGAGCCCTACTGCTTAAATCCAAGATAATTTCCAACCACTATGATTTCTGTCCTGTGACAGGGGCCACACATGAAGCACAAATCTTTGAAGAGCATTTGAGAACTAACTGCCTAAAACAAACATTAGAATCTAGAACAGTGCATCTATCCTATAAGCTCACATACATCATATGCAGCTGAAATAGTTAAGTAGACTTAAGACTTTGAAGTATTTCACAGGTATTTGTGTATGATATATTCATTACTAGTGTTAAGGAAAATACATTAATTAATATGTAAAAACTTACCAGGGTAGTGGAGTAATGAGTCTGACCTCACTGATATGAATATTGTTTTGCACAATGTTAAGAAACTTGGTGGGTTCCTTTCTCCTGCTTCTTTCTTCTGAGTGAAACACAAGCTCCTCTTCTCAGTGAGATTCCCAGTACAGCCCACACTCAGCCCTGCTTCTGAAGTAGTTGTGACCACAGTGAGTCTTCACCAAGGACACATGGGGGTCACACTTCTGATGAGCTCTGGGGACCTGGTGATCCCAGCCTCCCAGGACCCCTTTTCCTCCCACCTCTAATTGGCCACAATGCTTTAGCCACACTATTGAGACTAATTAAATTTCCAAAAGAGATTTTACGAGGTAGTTTAAAGGTGTGGCATTTAATAACAAAGAAGCATTAAAAATGTTCCACACATCACTGGAGATTCAATAAATTTTCAAGTTCATGTCTGATTATGAAAGGAATTCCTTTATACTATAGTAAATCCATTTGGCATCACATAGCCCAATGTACTGTGTTTGGGAGAGTGGCTTTGCTCTGTGGGTTGACATGTTTCAGAAAACCACTACATATTGCAGAAAGTCATGTGCCATGCTGGAAATTAAAAAAAACTTAAGTCAGACTTTGAAATATTCTTCAATAGCACTCAGTTCCCTATTTGCTATTATTCTTTAAATAATTAAAAGTTGTTTTGTGCTTGTATGGAATAAATGAAGAATACCTCCACTTATATGAAAGTACAACCAAAATGCTCCTTCATCTTTCTACATGTATATCAATGCAAAGCAGGTTGTGTGTGTGTGTGTGTGTGTGTGTGTGTGTGTGTATGTTTTCAACCAAATCCACACAGTGCAACACAGTGAGTGAAGATTTTTTTCAAGGAAATTCATTTGCCATCTACAGAGTCAAGAATCAAACACATTTTCAAAAGAAAAGAAGTTTCATCCTTCTAACTAATTTAATATTAGTTTTGGGATGCAGTGCACTTTCCACAAAATCTATCTCTGGGATTATGTGTCAGGATTGCTTATATTTGTTAAATGAAGCATTGTTTGAGACTTGGTGTTACTTGTTTACATTTTCTGAAGAGTTGTGGCTTGAACCTACTCGGTCCTAGGCTTTTGTTTTATGGGATACTTTGTATTGTTGATTAGGTCTCTTTACTCCTTATTTGTCTATTCAGATCTTTCATATCTTCCTCACCTGAATCTTGTGGACTGTGTGTTTTTAGGAATATGTCCATTTCTTTTAGCTTATCCAGTGTTTAGAAGTATAATTATCCCCAGCACTATGGGGGTTTTTTTTTTGTATTTTTGTTCTATCTGTGCTAATATCTTCTCTTTTATTTTTGATTTTATGAATTTCACTTTTTTTCTTCTATGAAAATCATTTTGGATGAAAGTTTGATGAATTTTATTTATCTTTTCAAATAATAAGGTCTTACCTGTATTCCATTTTCTATTTCCTTTGTTTTTTCTGTTTTACTTATTTAAGGTTTATACTTTCTATTTTATTATACCTGTAACTTTTGGGCTTAGTTCACTTCATATTTCTAGCTGAGATGCATAAAAATTTATTTGAGGATTTTTTGATATAGGTGTTAAAATTTCTAGCATAGATTGCTTTTGCTGCATTCTGTATTTTATGTGCTAAATTTCTAATTTCATTGATTTAATGATACTTTAAAATTTATATTTTAATTTCTTCCTTGAAATTTTGGGTATTTAGCAACATGCATTTTAACTTTCAAGTATTTGTGGGTATCCAAAATTCCCCATTTTCAATTTGAGGTTTCATTCTATTATATCAAGAAATGACAGCTTATATGAGTTTAGTATTCCAAAAACTTAATATTTTTGAGGACTAAAATATGATCCCTTTTGAGAATCTTCCATGAGGTACTGAGGCCAATGTATGCTGTGTCTGTTGGAAGGAATCGAAAGCAGGAGTTGGAGAAACAGTGGAGAGGAAACACAAGGACCTGAGGAAACAGACAACCCCTGAGAAAGAGGAAACACATGGGACAGAACCTCACTAAAGTCTCCCTGGACATAAGCATGAACAGAGTCTGTTCTCCTGACATCAGAGGCCTGGCTGAAAACAGCAACCACAGGGTTTCATTCTCATGTGCCCAGAAACACAGCCCACTGAAGCCTGCATAGAAAGGCCTGAGCTTGGTTCCTCCATGCCTGCCTGCCCTGGAGCTCCCCAAAGCTGGAAAGGCCTTTTCCTTGTTTTCTCTAAGAAGCTACCTTGGTGTATCCCCACTGCTGCTATCCTATCATTACTTCCCATTGTTTTGTTCCAATGTACAGAACTCTCTGAGGCTGTCTTGTCAGGCCTGCCTTGGGTTAGGGACCTCCCTCAGATTTGGTGGAGTTGTAATATATTTATCTCTTCTTCATTTCTAAAGGAGAGAATTGTATTGTAAAATACTCATGATAGAGATTCTTTTCCCTTTTGGCACTTTGAAGACATCACCCCATTCTCTCTGGGCTTGAAAGTTTTCTAATCAGAATTTTACTCAGCTTGTGTGAGATTTTTCACCTGTTTGGATTTCTTTTCTCTTTGCTGGTTTCAAGATTCTTTTTTTCATTTTGGCAGTTTATGATAGTCTTTTCAGTATGCTTTTTTCTTTTTTTTCTTTTCTTTTTTTTTTTTTTTTTTTGGTTTGGTCATGGTTGGTGTCTTGACACTTCCTGAAAATTTATGTGTGTGTCCCTCCCAATATTTGGAAAGTTTTGTCCCAGGGAAAAATAAAAGACAAGTTTTGGTAACCAACATGATGCTGGGATTGGGTTAAGGCACACATCTCACAAAGCAGCCCCAACCCCAAGATAAAGCAGCCAGAGTGGGGCAGGTCTATTCATGGGAAAGTTCTAAATGTCCACTAAATCTCTAAGAGAATATCTGTTGGAGGTATACTGTCAAACCCTACAGCAGGGGCCTTCTTCAAATAAGGCAGCAGCTCAAGGCTCCAAGGAACATGTGCAATCAAGAGAGAAAAGAAACACAAAAAAACAAAACTAAGCTCCTGTGGCTGACCTGGAAAAAAGGGAAATCTGTGAATTTCCTGTGGAAGAGTTTAAACAAAACAAATCAAACATAAAAACTGATAGAAGCTCATTGAGCTACAAACCACAAAATTTTCCAATGACACAAAAGCAAGAAACACACTAATAGTCTCTCTTGGTTCTTATTTTTCACCCTTGCCCAGCCCTCCCTTCAAAAATAAGAAAAAACATGCATTATTTAAAGGTACAATTCCCAATGAGAAATGTAATTGTGTTGTATACCTACAATGTACCAATAAAAGAATTTAATGAAAAAAAGAAACACACTAATGAACAAAATAGTGTTTTCTACAGAATGTGTAGAAATACAGAATTCATCCAATACCAAGAGTTTTATTTTTCTGATTCCAAGATCTGAACCTGATGCATTTTGGCTAATGCACATGTTGGCCATAATGTGTCTCAGAACTGAATCCAAATTCTCCTCCTCTTTCATCTAGAAACCTTGTCTGGGAAAACCTCAGCATGTCTGCCCACCTGCCATGGTCTCTGCAGAGTCAGAGGTTAAAGTGAGAAAGTGATGTTACCAGCAGAGTATGGACCACTCATGAGACCTACAAAGTGGCTTCTAATCAGGAACTCGGGAGAGAGTAAATGGACATAGTTATCTTGAAATACAGTAACACACATTTTCCATTTCAATTTCCTTTCCCAAACTGCAGATACATGTTATATTAGTGTGTATAATTATAAAATGTGAGAATTAATCAATAAAGCACTTAAAGTGCAACTAAGAACCAGCAATCTTTTACTTTTTCAGCATATTTAAGTCCTTTATAGTTCTACAGGACACCTCAAGTGTTTTTTCCATTTGCTTCACTTTTGTGTGGCTTTCCCTGACCTACTCTATGAGAGCTTCTCTAACAACCCCAGGTATTCAAAATCCCACATCTGCTCCTCATCCTCTAGGTCCTACAGGTGAAAAATGACTGTGATGCAGCCCCTCATGTAGCTGATGCTCTGGTCAATTTTTCCCTAACAGTTTTAATGCATGAACCTGGTGTGTTTGATGATGACTTTGATTTAAATGACACCAGGCCAGTCACACTGCACCATTCTCTCACTTCAGATGCTCATCCAGACATGTGTGTGAGCCTTTTCTTTCTTTCCCCTTTGCACCATTATCTATGCAAGATGTTATTTCATGTTGGAAGTAAAAATTTTATTTTATATTGGCAATGTATACAATGTTCCCATCTTGTACAGCCTTATCTGTGTATTTTATAAAAAGAAGACAGAAAAAGGAAGTAGAAAGAAAAAAAGAAAGAAAGAAAGAAAAAGAGAGAGAGAAAGAAAAAAAAGATTGAAGTTTTCCTACATGCAAAAACTTCTAGGAATGGATTCCAATAATTAATGAGGTGCCAACTTTCTACTTAGAATTTCCCTCTGCTTGCATTTATGTCTTTGGCAAAAATCTCATTATTCTTAAATCATTATTTTAAAATTAATTTATTTACCTGTGCTTGTTTTGAAGCATTCAAATTACAAATGATCTGTTTACAAATTAACTTTTCTGCATGAAAATTAGTTATAAGAAGAGGTTTAATCTCAGTATCATTATTTTCATTGGCAAAAAGCAGAATAGAGAGATTATAGTATTGAAAATATTAACATCTGCACATTTAATACTTTATAGGTAATTACTTTGTCATTACAAACTCACAATTATGCTTTTCATGTGCATAAAAATAATGATTTCCTGACAGTGGTACATTCATATGGCTTTCAATGTTTTCAAATATTTTATAATAGGAATTTTTTTGTCTGCTTATTCTTTGAATTACATGGTTTTTTTTCTCCCAGTAGCTTTATTTCTCTAAAGAAAAAAAACCCTGGGCCAGGGATTTAGCTCAGTGGTTCCGCCACCTGCCTTGCAAGCTCAAGGTCCCAAGTTTGATCCCCGGTACAAAAAACTAAAAACTTTTTTAAAAATTAAAAAAAAATCATCAGAGCACAGAATGTCAATCTCAAATCCAATGCTACATGATAAGGCTGATACTGCAATATGGTGTACATCACTGCTGCAAGCCACACTATGGTGATTTTGATTTCCTTCATCAAAATAACAAATGGTGTCATTTGAAACCTGGTTTCATTTTTCCATCTCTTCTTATTACATGTCCCTCCTTCTCAGTGCAAACAAATTCTCAGGGTTCCCTGAGCTGAATTCACCTTACATTTCTATTCTTCAAGGTGCATCTTGATCCTGTGACGAACAGGAAATCCAAGGATTATCCCCTCTTGTTTTTGTTCTTAGTGATATGTTGAAATTATTTGGCCCACGACTTTAAAATGTGGATGACAGAATGAGCATGGTTGCTAATTCCCCATAAATTGTGAAATGGGTGAAATATAATAATATATCTAAAAATCAGCTTTATGATTTTATATATGAAATCCAGTTTTTTATAAAAGTTGACCATAATAATGACTGTAGTAGACATCTTAACATTTTTTGTCAATGTAAAGACTGTTTGCTTGCATGAATTTATTCCCATGAAATGCCCCAATAAATTTCATTAGCTTAAAGATGTTTTTAGTTATCTTTTAAAATCCAGCTCAAGGAAATATTAAATTGGCATGGGTAGATGCTCTATTCCAGAGTAAATTTCCCTCACTATGATTTCTGCCTTTGGGCCTGGGCCACATACGAAACACAGCACCTAAGAAAACATTGGAAGAAGTAATTACATAAAGTACACACCAGAATCTGATACAGTCTGTCTATTCTACAAGTACACATACATCATATGGAACTGAAATAGTTACCTTAGCTTAAGATTTTGAAATCTGCATTTCACAGGTTCTAGTATGTGACTTATGCATTACTAATGTTAGTGGAAATACAGAAATTCACATGTACAAATTTACCTGAGCAGTGAAGCACAGAGTCTAACCTCACTTGCTAACATGAATGTTGATTTTACTCAATGGGAAGGGAATTGATGAGATCCTTGCTCCTGCTTCTTTCTTCAGTGAGTAAATGCAAGCTTACTTCCCAGTGAGACTCCAGTGTGGACCATGCAAGCAGCCCTGCTTCTGAAATACCTGTCAGCATGGTGAGTGCTCACCAAGGATGCATGGGGGTCACACTTCTGATGAGCTCTGGGGACCTGGTAATGCCAGCTCCAAGGAGCCCAAGTTTTGTCCAGGCTCTTATTGGCCAGGATTCTTTGGCCACACCATTGAGAATATTCAAATTTCTAATAGAGTTTAAGACATAGCTCATGTGTATGACACTTAATAAAAAAGAAATATTTTTCATGCATCAGTGGATTTTCAATGAATTTTCAAGTTCAGAATGGATTATAAAATTAATTTACTTACATTATAGTAAATTCCCGAAATGTTGGCATTTCACATTTAGTGTGATGTGATTGGAAGTGGGGTGTCATTCCCTGTGTCCATGTTTTCCAGAGATTCAATACAAAATGTTATAAAATCACACACAACCCATAGTGAGGCTAAACATTTAAAACCACAGCATGAAAAATTTACTGATAGGACTTCCCTTCCAGACCTTATATTATTCTTTAAGAAATCAGATGTTGTTTTGTGAAATAAATGAATACCAGCAATGTGTAAAAGTACAATTACAGTTGTGACCCTTTTGGTCCTATATTGATGCAAGGTAGTTTCTTTCTTGGTCAACCAATCCCACAAGCTGCCCTGGGCAGGAGGTTTCTCCTCAGAAGCAGATGACTGCTGCACAGCTTACTCAGGCTCAGGGACCCAGGCTCCTCTCCCTTGTTGCCACAAAGCTTCCTTGTGCTCAGTGTAGCTTTTATGATGGTACATGGATAGATAGTGTCGTAAGTAGGAAGTTGTAATCCTTCAGGAAACCTAGCTCAACACTGTGTGTGTCTTGTGTCTTGGTCTTTTTTTGTCCTCAGCACAACAAAATGCCTGTGGTGGTGAATTTACTTTTTCAATGTATTTATTTATCACATGGTTCTGGATTTCCAAGATCAGGGTATGGGTAATGGTGCTGGTGAGCAGCTCACAGCAGCTGGCTCTATTGAAGCAAACTTTTGGTAAACAGGTCACTCCTGGAGGCACTCTATGAAACTCTTCTGAGTATTCTAACCCAAACTTTATTTGCCTCTCAGTAGGGCCACCTGTTAAAGCTTCTATCATCCCTTGTTCTCCTCACATTGGGGAACCTATGTTAGGAGTTGGACCATAGAGAAGCCATAACATCATATTAAACAAGAGTATTTTCACAATCTTTAAGGCTCTCTGATTTACCTTGTAATGAAATTGAATCAAAGTATCAGATGTACCAATTGACTCTTCAGGGTTAGGTTTTATTTTCACTCATTCAGATTGGCAACTTTAATGTACTGCTACACAAGATGTACAGTGAGGGTTTTACAGTTAACTTATGCCATATATTGAATAAGAAAATTAAATAAGATATAATGCAACAGTTCAGAGACAAATTCATAACTCTAATTTTCTAATGATTACTAACATTCAAAAATATCTTAATCTTCAAAATGGAGCCTCAGACATGCATATTACTGGTACTTCCCTAATGGTGCAAAGAAAGGCCCACAGCATTCTGCAGGGAGCTCTCTTCTGTGTGTGTCCAGACCATAATATTATCTGTGAAGGATTTATTGAGCTAGCTTACATGTGAGCAATTTCATGTTACAGAAAGTGGAAAGTAATTCTATTGGTGCCAGGATCACTCATAGCTAATTGAAACTCAATATTTATCTATAAATCTTAATTTACACTAAAGCACAAAGAAGAATTTGGCATTGGGCACAAGCACACCTAAGTGTACATCTTTTTGGAAAATGCTACTACATTGGCTTGGCATAAATTTAAATGACGTTATGACAAGAAAACTAGCTCAAACATTGTCTCTTTCAGCTAAAGCTATCATTGCTCAGAAAACACCCCTTCTCTTTCAAAATTGATATAGACAATGGGATTTCCTTGTGCTATTTGTTAGATGAACATCAGAGAGTGTGGTGACTGTCAATACCTAATGTTATATTTGAATAAATCCATCTCATGTGGTGGAAACTCCACTGAAAAACATTGAAATATGAGCTACAGAGGTAATGCAAATCCTTTGGATGGCTCATTTATGATGTATTCGCTTTGGTTGGTTGGTTTGCTGAGGGTTCTTCATGAAGAATATACTCAGTCACTTACTGTTATCTTCCCTCATCCACTCTAATTTTCTCCCACATGTGCTGTAATTCTCAGGACTGTTACATGCTCATATATGGACATCTACCACCTGTCAAATGGTCACACACTGGTTAGAATAATGAGTAAATGATTGTATAAAGAATCATCTAAGTAAGGACATCATGAATTGCAATTTCTGCTCTAGGACCAAATAAATTTTGTCAATAACAGAGAGGGGCACCAATGCTGAAGGATTTGGACAATCATTCTAATGTGGGATACTGAGTGTGATAATTTGGCTTCATTGTCAGATTGACTAGGCTGGGAGCCACCTATGGGAAGAGTAAAATGCACTTATGGGTGTATCTGTCTGGGTCATGGAGACAGGACCTTAAGTTCTATACTTGATCTCTAACCCCTTCCTTTTTGGCAGTATTCCCTTGCTCTAGACCTTGGCTTCATCATGGCCTTTGGTCATGATGTTCCTGGCTTGGAGGCAGTTGCCCAGGACAAAATCCTCTGAAACCATTAGCCAAATTAAACATCTGCTCTTTTAACTTGTGGATGTTATATGTTTGGTCCCAGAGATGGGACCATACCAGAAAAAATGGACCAGGTGTAGAGTCATTGCTGGGACTATGCCTGATCATGAAGTTTACAATTGGTTAGATGGAGAAGTTTGGAAAGGTTTGAAGATGTGGGACTGAGGAGCCCTACAATTTTGTGTGCAGAACTTATGGTGATTCTGCTTAGAGTTCAGTGGACCAGAAGACTAATAGGAGTGGGGAGAACAGAGGCCAGGCTCAGGAAGTTTCACATGAAATGAGAATGTTTTAGGGAAGTAGACAAGAAGCATTAATGTTAACCATTCATCAAAATATCACTTTGTATTCTGCCCATGTTCTGAGACTTTTCATGAGGCTGAGGTTAAAGCAGGAGGACTAATTGCCCTAGTGTAGGAAATTTCATGGCAGTGCAACATTCACAGTGTGTCATAAGTACTGCTGGCTGCTTTTAATCCAATGTATAATGAGAATCTAGGGTAAAATGTAGAACAGAAAAAAGTTTAAAATCTTAAATTTTGGCCCAAATTAAAGCACATGTACTGTTGGCATCAAAGAAAGTTTGGTTGGGCCTGAGGATTTAGCTCAGTGGTTCCACCACCTGCCTCATAAGTGCAAGGGCCCAAGTTCAATCCCCAGTACCAAAAAAAAAACTTTAAAAAAAAAAGAAAGTTTGGTTGCAGTAGTTACTAGTGCCATTCTAAAGAAATTAAGTACTTTGAACAGGAACAAGTAGAAAGATGTCATCAATGCACCCTCTGAATTGGCAAAACCCTATTTGTTGCTGGCAAAAGGATGCTAAGCATAAACTTGTCACTTGAGAAGTGAGCTCCTGATCCCCCGATGAATAGTGGCTGTGTAGATAATTGCTTCTCTCAGTGTTATTTCATGGTACTTGCCTATCCTATTGGTCAGAGGCTCCTAGAACCATGATCCATGAGCCATGGCTACTTCACAACCTGATAATAGCCCATGGCATCATCCATGTGCTGCTGGTTGTTTAGGATGCAGAATTCAGGATTATGGGGCCAGAGGACTTCTAGCTAGAGGCCAGATATGAAGCCTCTGAGAGGTGGTTGTAGGAAGCTGTGGGAATGAAGCCAAAGTTGCAATGGAGATCACCGGAAGTGAGAGAGGCCAAGAATGTAAATAAAGACCAAGGGAAGCCACTAGGAACAAGCAGCATCAGCCCAAATGAGAGGCTGTGTGGGTTGCAATGGGCAAAGTCATAGTGGTGGGGCTGCTGAAGCCTGATGGATCTCACTATCACCATGTGTGCTATGTACAAAATCAGAGATATGGGTCTTAATGAATTTACCTATGACCATAACATACATTTTAGAAGAGTAAGTCATGATTGAATAAGTTGTAAAATTAAAATATATTAAAATTAAGACAAAAGTGGAAGAAAAATATCTCCCACGCATGTATTGCAAAGAAAATTTGGTGTGCAGGATCCTTTCATTTAATGCGAAATTTCAAATTGGAAAATCAGTTGTACATACTTAATAAAATACAAAAGGATCCCTCTCTACATAAATAGGATCCTGTGCTGTGAAACAAAAAAGTAGCTAAATAAATTTTAACCATCCAGTGAGAGCACTCTAGATCAAAACCTCCAGCACTCTGAAAAAAGGAGATCAAAGACAATATCAGAAAATAGAAATTAGTTTGTTACTGCATAAGCTGAAAAAATATTATCAAAATGGCCATATTTCTAAAATTGATTCCCAGATTTATATACATCCCAATAAAAAAACTAAATATCATTGCTCACTGCAAAGAGAAATCAATTCTAAAATATTTATGGAATCAGAAGGAACCCAGAATAGAAAAAGCAATCCTGGGTAACAAAATCAAACCAAAAGACAGGCATCACAATCCAGGATTTCAAGTTATACTGAAGAGACAATGTGTAGAGTGGGAAAATATTTTACCAGCTAATCTTTGAACAGAGGAACAATACCTATGATACATGAAAAACTAGAACTATTGCACCATCCCCAAATAAGTCTGCAACTGAAAATGGGAAATGGAAATGAATAAACACTTCTCTGAAGAATTATAAATGGCCAATAAATATGTGAAAAATGTTCACCATCTCTGTCCATTAAAAATGAAAATTAAAATAATACTGAGATTCTATGTTACCTCAGAAAGAGTAGGTATCATCAAGAAATCAGGTAATAACCTTTTAGATGGGAATGTCAACTAGTACTACTACTATCAAAGTCAGTATGGCTATTAATAAAAAAAAATTAAAATTGTATTTGACCCAGCTATTTCCCTTCTAGATATCTTCCTGAAAGAGCTAACTACATCCTATTACAGTAAATATATGCATACCTGAGTATATAGCAGCAGTGCTCACAATAGCTAAATCTTGGAAGCAGCCCACATGTCCATCAATAGATGAATGGATAAAGAATATGAAACCTGTGTACTCATGGAGTACCACCCTGCCATAAAGAAGGATGAACCTTAGTTATTTAGAGGAAAATGAACGCACCTTGAGATCATTGTTTTAAGTGAAGTCATCAGACTCACAGTGTAAATATCATATGGTTTCTCTTAAATGAAAACCCCAAAAGATAAATGAAGAAAGATAAAAATAGATACTACAAAATAAGAAGATAAATATTTTGCAGAGAATAATGGGACCAATAAATGGAGGGATGAAACAGGAGTGTAGGGGAACTGAATTAAAAGAAAATAAAAGATGTTATGTGCATGTACCTACTTACCAGGAAGAATGCCATCATTATATACTTCAAACATACACTACTGAAAATAAAAAGTAAAATATGAAAACACAGGAGATGAATAAGTTGATAGAACAGAGTGAAATACAAGTGCGTAAAGCAAGGGCCACACACTCAGGAATCTTGGCAGTCTGCAGTGAGATGCTTAGGACCTGTCTGCCCCAGAAATGTTAATGGACCCCAGTGGACTTCATGCAAGGCATCTGGTTATGGTCCTCGTGTGGACAGCAGAATAACGCAGCTGCTTGCCCATGAGCCCCCTGCTGCCTATGTGCACAGCCCTGACGTCACAGCAGGCCTAGTGGATAGGGGAGCAAAGACATCAGAGCAGGTGTAGGCGATAAGCACAGGAGAAAAAATAACAAAGTAGGAAAGTTTGAGTGCCACAAGCTGGAAGAGACATCTATTTGTTTCATGTCAGATAATTCATGATTGATTTAAAAACAGGAAAAGAAATGTAACTGAAATCTGAGGGAAGAGCTCTGTATAAAGAAGCACATTGGAAAGCATGGTCTTGGTTCCATTACAAGGGCAGAAATGGTGGCAGAACCCAGCAGGAGCTCCCACATAGAGCACAAAGAACATCAGACCAGGGTAGGTGTGGAGCTTCTGGGAGCTTGAAATGTCCAGGAGGAGGAATGCTGTGAAGTTTGTGAGGCTGTCCATGTCTGCAGCTCTGACATGTGACTTGTAGCCAATGGGCAGAGTAATAAGATGATACCAGAGATGAATAGTAATAATTTGTTTTGAGATATTTTCCTATTGGCCCTTTGATTTCTTACTTGGTTCCATGGAGTGCTGAGCATGTGGTATCTGAGAGTTTATGTAGTAGACAGAGAAAGGATGGGAGAGTGGGTTGGTTGCTTCTCATAGTTGGGTTTCTCAGCTTCACCCCTCACTCCAGCTCACCCTCCTTTGAGCTGTTGTGTGACAATCAAGGTGGATTCAGTGAACATTTGCATTCCATCACTTGAAATCTTGGATTGTCTTGTTAGTAATGGTTGCTAATGGGTCCAAGCAAGAGACATCTTTCTTGCTGTAGCAGTGACTACCTCATGATGACTTTGAGAGTGGGTAGGCAGAGAGTTGTTTCAGGGACTCTACAGGGATTTCTATAGGTTGTCTCTCTGTGTCCAAGAGGAGACAGTTCTCTTACACCACCCAGACCATGGCCAAAGCTCTGCATGGAGGTCTGAGACTCAGCCTTGGGGAGAAACTTTTCCCAACCCTGCTCTCCATATCTGCTAGTTATGCTCCATAAAATAACATCTCACTCTCTACACTAATAAGAAAAAGAGGCACACGTAGCCATACTTTGGTTCTATGTTGCACTATTTTTTGAAGAAGAAAAAATCAGGAATTTATTCTCCATATACTACACTAATTACCCTGATTCGACTCGTGACTATCAATTCCCTCTCTGGTGTCATGACTGTGTAATTAGAAAATTCTGATCATCTTAACTATCAATATTCAAGAATCACATGTGCTTAATAAATTAAAATATTGGCTGAAAATAGCATATCTGATAATCTTAGCAATTCTGATGCTAGGCACTTGAGAAATGGGGAGATGCACCTTTTTTATTCTCCTTTTTACCTCTATTCTTCAATTTACAGAAAATTGTATTCATTTAAAATAGTCTGTCTCACTTCCCTGTAGTCACTAATACTTTCACTGTGGGAAAAGACAGCACAGAATATTAATAAACCTATATAATTTGTAATTAAAAATTGTAAAATTACATATTTGCAGTAGGTATGATTGCACTTGCCATAGGGAGTCACTACACTGGAGACTATTCAGATTTATTAAATAATCCATTTAGCATCTCTAGAGATTCCTGAAACTCATACATTGAGGGGACCAGAGCTAACATGGTAGGAATCATACTATGCTCACAAGAGAGTAGGAAACACAGTTACATGATTAAGTATTGAAACTGTCAATCATGAAATGATTGGAATATTCACTTCCAAGGTGCCCTGGAGCTGCCAATGACATTCTCATTGTGCAAGATTCTAGGGTCACAAGACCATGTTCTCCCAGAACATATGTGCCTTCATATCTTTTTACATTGAGATCCCAAATGATATTTTGAGAGTATAGTTCATTATAAAGTATAGAAAGCTACTTAAATACTTTCTCAAATTATACAAGTCCTGCTCAAAATATATAGTGAATCTCTCTAATTTTAAAAATACAGTAAAAGTCACATTGCCATTCATTCTACTCAAAACACTCCAACTAGCTTCCAGAACACGCATCCCATCAAAACTGCCACTTTCTGAAGTACTTTCTGGAGTCTCATTTCGTGGGTGTCTTTAGTTGTAATGTCACATCTACCTTGATGACATGAATCTATCCAACATACTTCCTTTTCATGGTCATTTTGACTTAGGGTCAGAGCTAGAAGTCACACTGGACCAGCTGAGTGATGAGGTGGATGAGGATGCACCATCATATTTCTATGAGCCTGCATTTCCACTGGATGACATACATCAGGAATTCACTGTGCATTTGATCACATCCATAAAGACACAAAAGAGGACTTGCAGCAAGTGGCAATAATGAGGTGATTTTGTTCAAAATGAGGGGGTATTTTGAGAGGATTAATCACTGTAAGAATTCTAGAATTAAGCATTTATCATATATTTTGATGATGTCTCATAGTTTTCTTTTTAAATCACGGGATTTTTAGGATGAGTTTAATGAGTACATTAGGAAGAAGGGCAGTGGAAACTGCAACAAAAAAGTAACTGGTAATTGTTATGTATAGACGTGATGTCTAAATTCTTTACTATTCTTATTATAAATAGTATCTAGGGCTTGTAGTTTACTGAAGGTCTCAAGGTTTTTCATCTAAAACAAAGGTTTGCATCTGGGCTGTGTGAAATTTCCTCCAATGTATTTTCTCTAAAACCTGAAGTGCTGAATCAAACACATGTTCATTATTACATGGGCCTTAAGTAATAGTTGGTGATAGAGAATTACTAATCAACAGAAATATAAGCAGGAGAAATTGAAGCATTTCTTCAGAATATAGCTAGCTTTTTTTCTGGAGGTGCTTTGTATTTCATTGACAAGAAAATTAATTATAATATGTATTTAAAGGATTAATTAAATCATTGAGTGAATCAATGTATCCCAAAAACTTTGGCTTTGGGAAAGTGAATTTTTGTACATCATACAGCAGAAGAATATCCCTATGATGTAAGATATTGCTAGCTCATTGACATTGTTATTTTATAGCAAATACTATAGATCATGGCATCATGCAGAGGTTGGTGACAACTGTTCTTGTTCTTATAGTGTAAACTTTCCTCACCATATTATTCCACAATGTTGTGATAATTTTAGAGACAATTTCTTTTTGACAAAAGAAGCTAGAATAAGAATTGTATAAAAAATTTGAATTTTTATATTGGCACTGAACTCCACCTAGAGGATTCCCTGTGAGGCATTTCATTATCCTGTAATTCAGTAATTTAAAATCTAAAATAAAAATAATATATGTTTTTCCAAATTTGAAAGATGCTAGAAGAAATGATTGTAAAATATTTTTTAAAATCAATCCTGTAATGAATGAGCATTACTATTTATAAGATTGAGAGCAGCAGTAGCATAGAAAAGCACTCCTGATTTTACCTAAAACATAACTTTCAGTACTTCAGAAAACATTGCATGTATCTCATTGAATTATTTTCAAAAATAAATTAATATAAACTGATGTTTTGCTTAGGGAATTTCCCTTATTGTCGACAATTCAAAAGGGAGATAGTTTGATAAACTATATTCTTATTTATATAAACTATGAGAACAGTTAATAAACAGAAATGTTCAATATAAATCAATTAACATGTCAATTGTTTTCTCTAATATTGGAGAGGGGAATGGGAAGTTAGTTTTTACTGAATAGAGGATGTTCAGTTGAAATGAGAAAGGTGAGGAATGAAGGGGATGTAAGCATTTCTCTTACACAAATCCCAAAAATTTCTAAAGTGAGCATTTTAATATAATTTCTCATAACCTAGAATATGGTTCCTTAATGTGCTGGTGTAATTTATCAGACATTCCATGATCTGTTGTTATTTGGATTACATGAAATTGACTTTTTCATGAATAGGAATAGAAAAAGTAAAATGTCTCTCAGACTGAGCTACGCACTTTGAGTTTCATAGTTTCTAGGTCCTCTGCCACACCACACCAGCCACTCCCTTCCTGTCTCCCAGAACCAATCAGAACACAGTTTCCTGTATACAATGTTCATGTGTAATAATTTTGTTTCTAGTAGAAACCTAGTGAGAAGGGAAAACAAATTCTTGAGAGGTGCAATTGTCAACTTTCCCATTGCTGGAACAAAATACTAGACACCCACTACATAGAGGTGGAGAATTTTGTTTTACCTTGAGATTTGAGATGATTCAGTCCATGGTTCACTGGACCCAACAAAAATGGTAATGCAGAAGTTATCTCAGAGGAGAGGCACTCACCTTGTGGCAGCCAGGAAACAGACACAGAGAGGAGGTGCTGGGAGGAGAGTTTTTCTGCAGAGACCACCTCCAAGCCGGCCCCACCTGCCAGCAGGACAGTCAGCTACTGAACTCCCCAGGATGAATGCACTGATGAGGACAGCATGCATGAGCCAGTCAAGGTCTAAACATGAGGCTCGAGAGGCACAGTTTAGATCTAAACTACAAAAGGGTTTTTGACGTGGTCATAAAACTGTGAGTATGAGCCATTGGAAGTATGACCAAGGTGGCATTTAATACATACGTTGTGTGTGTGTGTGTGTGTGTGTGTGTGTGTGTCTTACCAAAGGTCACAGTTCTGCATGTTGAGTATCTCAGACATACCTAGAAATTTCATTGTTTTATGTAAAAACTTAGTATTTTAAATTATTGAATTATGCAAAGAGCTTGCAAGTTCATTTAACTTAAGATTTATTAGAGTTTTTTTTTTTTTTTTATTCTGTAGAACCAAATAGGAAAAACATCAGTCCAACTCTTCAACAGATCACTGGGTTCAGTTCCGGAAGGTGGCATCCAGGGAGAGGAGACAGCCCTGCTGATACAGGGCTTTATGTGAGTGTTGAACATCAGCCCAGCACTGTGACCCAGCCCCCTCAGAGAGCCCCATGTAATGGCCTGGGTCCTCACTACAGAAGGTGCTGCTGCCACCACTGAATCCTCCACAACCTGAGGTCTGCATCCTGAGCTTCTCAGGCAGTCTGTGAATGGCTGCCTTTACACAACCAGCTCTTGTGAGCATCTCCTACCACGTCACTGGTGTAGGATGAACCAGAGACACGGAAGTGTTTATTCTGTGACTTTTGATTCCCTTAGGAACTCATTTCTTTTCCAATCAACTTCTCAAAATGTTTCTTGATCAGAACACTTCTAAATATGGTGGCACTGCAGTGGATTTCTTCTTCAAAGCTAGCCTAACATGCTGAAGAAGTCACTTTCAGAGTAAAATATTCTCTGCTTTGCAGCTTGCAATAAGCATTGTTTTTCTTGGTGCTGCTGGTGGTCTGTTGTTTATTACTGGGGCTGCAGGTTCTTTCTGAGCTTACATTATGCTTACTGGGTCAGGTTCAGGAGGGAATTCCTTCAAATTCAAGTTACATATCTTGCAGTATCCTGAGGAAATAAAGGACAGAACAAGAAAAGAAATTGCCAACCAGTGTTCCTCATGAACCTACATGTAATATCCCAAACAAAATACAGGCAAAACAAATTCAACAGCACATTAAAAGTAAGTTTTAGCATGACCACCTGGGAGTTACTCTTGGAAGGCAAATTTGGTTGAATGTATGCAAATCAATGTATGTGGTAAAATGGACTGACAGGGTGAAGGACAGATTTATAGACCATCTCAATAGACGCAGAAAATTAGTTGACAGAATTCAACAAACTTTCATGATTAAAATTCTCCACAAAAACAATCCAGTCATCATACACCCATAAATCCATATTCACACACCGTAGTTCCAGGGACCTTCAAAAAGCCCTATCTATGAAGCATGAGGCTTTGTGAGGACAAAGAGTTGCAACTCAAAGCACATATAAAGCACATATAATAGAGCAAGCCCATCCCTGGTATGTAAGAAAGACACATATCAATCTACTGGAGAAATACCCTCATCTCTTGTTCACTGGAGCTCTGTTGACATGGAAGCAACCTAGGTGTCCCTCATTAGATAAGGCCAAAAGAATTCAGCATATACACTATTGGAATCGAACTATATAGTCTTAAAATCAGGGAAGTCCTGGCACCTTATATAAATACACAATTGTCACCGATAACTAGATGAAGCTGGGGAAGAACAGATATAGACTCCTCTATGATGAAACATTGAAAGTAGCGGTATCTCAGGCATTAAAGGAGGGTGAGCCACACCCAGACCTTCACCAGAGCATGAGGTCTGGATGACAGGAGGTCCATCCTGCAAAACACTACTAGCTTCTGCCAGGAGCAATAAGTACAGAGACTCAGGGAGCCTGATCTGCCTGTTGTTTCAGGACTGGACTCAGGCTAAATGGGGACCAGTGCTGTGATGCTAGGGTTTTCCTAGTCAGGGCATCTGGAAAAACATCTAGGTAAATTTATGATTCAGTTATGAGCCACAAAATTTCCAATACTGTGCTTAATTTAAACACTAGGTTGCAGGATCTGCTCTTGGGTGTCAGAAAAATAAAAGTGTTTCCATTTGCAATCAATGCATTTGTATGCACTATTTGATGAGAAAAGTGTACCACACACGCAAGAATTACCTGTCACTCCCCAGGTAAATCCCAGGAGCAGCTATCTTTTCATCTGACTCCATGCTACAATGTGATAATATTTTTCTTTATGCACAAATTTCAGTAAATAAGGCATCAGGTTCATCTATTCATTCAGAACACAGGGAGAAAGCAAATCTTCCAAAATAAATTTTGGGGAAGTTCAGTTGTTTCATGTCCTACTTTTCACTGAGTGAATCAAAATGTTTTTTAGCAAATGCAACAAAGAGGCCTGTGAGGATCTCAATGTTGATTGCCCTATCTTGTTCTCAGGCCCGAGTTGTCCCTCAGCCTAATCTCCTTGTTACTGAGCCCAGCCTGAGTGGAAGAGCAAGTGCAAAGTGCACAGTGCAGAGAGCAGGTTCTTCTCACAGGACCACTCAGTACACTTCTCCAGGTTGGTCAGATCCAGAACCTGAGGTTCTCTCAACAGCACAGGCATCTATTAAGGTTGAACAGATAACTCATGCCTTGTTCATTATGGTGCTCATCTTTACTCTTAACTTCATATATCAAAAATATTTTCAAAACATTTTGTCAAAATAGACAAGACTTCCAGTGTTTCAGGAAAGGGATATAAAATATAAAAAGTACTGAGCAAGAAAATTGAGATATACATTTGTACTTCATCATAAAAAACATATACAGGGACACATACAGACAACAAAAATATGCAGTCAGCTAAAAATGCACAGTGCACAAGTGTAGGTCAAAATTTAAGAATATACATGATTAATGAATAAAACTACTTTGCAAAGATAGATGAGGTTTGGGTTTTGGTCAAGAAATTTTTCACTGAATGGTCAGGGAATCTCTTGAACATTCTTTGCAGAGCAGCACTGATCTTCCTGTTGCATAGACAGTAGAAGATGGGGTTCGCAAATGGGGGCACCGTGGTGTAGAACATGACAGTCAGCAGATTCTTAAGGGATGGTTTCTTTGCAATGGGACCTAAGACAGCCACTGACCCATAGATAAGAAACAAATGGAGAATGGTCAGCTGTGGGGTACAGGTGGACATGGCTTTATTACGGGATTCCACAGAACAGGTCTTAAGAACAGTTGAAAATATATTAACATATGACACTAACATAAAGGCAAAACACACTGAGACAATGCAAACGCTTAAAGCAAGAGGTACAAATTCAGAAAACTGGACATCTGAAGATGAAATCCTCAGAATTTGAGGAATTTCACAGAAATGTTGCTGGATCACATTGGTCTTGGTGAATGGAAGCCTGAACAGAGATCCTGTGTGGACAGCAGAGTAGACCAGACCAGAGGCCCAGGAGCCAACTGTGGCCTGGGAGCACAGACTCGGAGTGATGATAAGCCCATAGTGCAGTGGGTGGGAAATGGCTATGTAACAGTCATAGGACATGATCACCAGGAGGGCAATCTCCACCACTGCAAAAAGTGTATATAGGAAAATCTTTGCAGCACACTCTGTCAGGGATATGGTCTTACTGCCTGTCATGGCATTCACTATGGCCTTGGGAACAACAACTGAGATGCTGCCAAGGTCTAGGAGAGCCATGTTACATATAAAAAAGTACATGGGAGAGTGCAGACGTGTCTATCATGATGACAGTGACAGTCACAAGATTCCCTGTCAGTGCTCCCAGATAAATCACTAAGAATAGCACACCTTGCAGAACCTGGAGCTCCCGGGAGCCTGTGACATCCATGAGGAGGAATTCTGTGAAGATGGTGAGGTTGTCCATATCTGCCCACCTGCCGTGGTCTCTGCAGAGTCAGAGGTTACAGTGAGCAGAGGATGCTACAAGCAGGATGCTGAGCACCCATTAGACCTACAGTGTGTCTTCTAATCAGGAACTGAGGAGGCAAGAAGTGGATAAAATAAAGTATCTTGAAATCTAGTGAATGTAAATATTTCTGTTGTGATTTTTATTTCCCAAAACTGCTGCTATCTTTTAATTTCTATACTCATAGGATGAGAGAATTAAGCAATACAGTATTTAAAACGAAATCAAGTTCCAGAAATCTTTCATTTTCTCAGTTCTTTCAAACTGGCTTTTTAAATTTTACCTGGACACCTCAAATATTTTTCTCATTTGCTTGAGTTTGGTGTGGCAATGCCAGACCCATTGTAGGAGAGCTTCTCTGTCAGCCACTGGGTTTGGAAATTCTTCACCTGCTCCTCATTCTCTAGGTCCAGGCCTGGAGAATGACTGTGATGTGGTTCTTCTGTGGCTGATGCTCTCCTCAGTTTCCCTAACAGATCTAATGCATGAACCCAAGCCTTATTTGACAATGACTTTGAACTAAAGGACACCAGGCTGGTCACACTGCACAATTCTCTCTTCAGATGCTCTTCAAGTCTAGTGTGTGAGCCCTTTTCCCCCTCTTTTCACTGTTATTTATGCAAGGAGTGATGTCATACTGGATGCCAAAGTTCTATTTTCCTGCTGGCAGTATATTTCCTATTTCATTCTGATATGTCCTTGTATGCATATTTTATTTAAAAAATTTGAAATACTCCTCCTAGATGCAACCTTCCACTGGATATGGATTCTAATATTTAATGAGGTGACAACTTTCTCTGCAGACCTCCCCTCTGCTTGATTTTAGAGCTTTACTAAAATCTCTTTTATCTAAATTTATTTTAACCTTAATTCATTTACCTCTGCTTGTTTTCAAGCATTCAAATAATAAAAAATTTGCTTACTAGTTTTGTTTTCAGTATTTAAATTTGTCTTACTGAGTGATTTTATCTTTGTTTTACTTTATTTTCATTGGTAAAAAGAGAACTGCATTATTATAATATTGAAAACATTTTCTTTGGCATTTGTAATATTTTGTAGATAACTACTTTGCCATGAAAAATTACCATTTTTCTGCCTTATATTTGTGTAATAATAATGACTTGCTTACAGGGGTACATTCATGTGGCTTTTGAGTGTTTTACAAAATATTTTATTGAAATTGTTTTCTCTGGTAATTCTTTGACTTACATGTGATTTCTTCTCTTAGCTGTATTTGCAATAAAAAAAAGTCCTTTGAGCACAGAATGTCACAATCTAAAGCAAATTAATTGATGAAGCTGCTACTGCTGACAGGGTGAGGATCACAGATACAAACCACACTATGGCGATTGGATTTCTTTCGTCAAAATGACAGATTGGGATCATCATCATCAATTAGTTTCATTCTCCTTCTCATCTTACTACATGTCCTTCCTCTCAGTGTAAACAAATTCTCGAGTTTCCCTGAGTTGAATTCACCTTACCTTTCCAGTCTGCACAGTGCACTTTGATCCTGATGTGTTGAAATTATTTGGCCACAACTTAAAAATGTGAACAGCAGTGTGAGTGAGGTAGTTCTTTCCCCATAAATTATTAAATGGGTGAAATATCAAATTTTATCCAAAGAAGAAGCATTATCATTTTAATACTGTATGACTTCAAGTTATCATCAAATTGAGCTTAATAGTGACCACAATAGACCTCACAACCTTTTTTCTTTTGCTAATTTAATGACTATGTTTAAACACTATGGCTTGATTTCCATGAAATCCTCCGGCAAATTTCATCTGCTTATAGATTTGTTAATTTCTTTATTACCCATCACAATCCACCTCAAGTCATTATTAAGTTAGCATGTCCTGGTGCTCTGCTCCATGGTAATTTCCAATCACTATAATTCCTATCTTCTGACTTGGGCCTTAAATGAAACAGAGCTCCTCCTGGACCATTTGAAAACCTAACCGCTAAAGACAAACTGTAGAATCTGGAATAATCTGTCTATTTCATAGTACACATACCTCAGATGTGGCTGAAATAGTTACATTAGCTTGAGACTTTGAAGTATACTTGTATGTCTTATATATAATTAATGTTAACAGAAATACAGAAATTAACATGTACAAAATTACCTGAGCAGTGGAGTAATGAGTCTAATCTCACTAATATGAATGTTGATTGTGTTCATTGTTAAGAGACTTAACGGGATCCTTGATCCTGCTTCTTTCTTCAGTAAGTAAATGCAAACTCACTTCTCAGTGAGACTCCCAGTGTGGACCATGCGTACAGCCCTGTTTCTGAAATACCCGTGAAGCTGCTGAGTCTTCACCAAGGACCCGTGTGGGTCACACTTCTGATGAGCTCTGGGGACCTGATGATCCCATGTTTCCTCCAGCCTCTAATTGGTGAGCATTCTTGGCCACACCATTGAGACTAATTACATTTCAAAGAGAGTTTTCAGAAGTAGTTTATTCATGTGACACTTAATAAAGAGGAAGCATTCGGATATGATTTGTATGTTGCTAGATATTCACTGAATTTTCCAGTTCACAACTTATTATAAAATTAATTTACTTACATTATAATAAATCCCTAAAATGTGGGCCTTGTAGACAGCATGCTGTGACTGGAAGAGAGATATCACTCTGTGGGTTGAAGTTTTCCAAAGAATCAATATATGATATTACAAAATTATGAATGAGTCATACAAAGGTCTAGAAAAATTAAAATCAGAGCATGATAAATTCATTCATAGGGCTTCAGTTGCTTTCATTCAATTATTCTTTAAGAAATCATAAGTTGTTTTGTATCATGGTGGAATAAATTATGAATATCAGGATTAAATGATTATATGATGAAACTCCTCTCCTTTCTAATTCTGTGTCAATGGGATGGCAAACAAGCATCAGAGGAGAAACAGCATGGTGCACAGGAGGCAGCGAAGGTAACACAGGAGTTACCAGTGCCTGCTGCTGCTTTTATCTTATTCAGACTACTTAGGGGGGCAGCACTCACACCCTTAACCCCAGGGCCTTGGGCCCAGCATCGCATCAGGAATCAATTCCAGCTTCACACCCTCCAGATCCAGCCTGTGACCACAAGAGGCTTTGGGGGAAACCCTGACCCAGACCACAGCAGTGATGTACTGCACACACTGATGAATGAAAAGTAAAAACTAAGAGAGAGGCCGCCGGCCCCCGTAGGCTTCCCCTGTGCTGGGAAGAGCTCGGCCTGAAAACCTGAACAGAACGTGCGGCCAAGCGCAGGGGAAGGAGGCTGCGGCCACGGAGGCCGGCCACGTGACGTGTCGCCCCACTCCCGGGCACATGTCTCCCCTCCCACGGGGGTGGGCCGAATATGTCTTCTTGCGGCCCTAACTTTTATAAATTAACATGCTTATGTACAGGTACCTTCTCCCCACAGTGAGTACACTCGCTTTGTACTGCACACGTTCTAATAAAAATCTTAACAATCTACAGAAAGAGAAGTCTGCCGCTGTCCTATGTCGGTACTGGCAGAAGGTGATCACGGGTGTCAGTAGGAGCAGATCTAAACACACAGGGAGGAGGGAAGACTGGCTTCCTTGAAATCCAGTGCTGCAGACCAACAGTTTTGTCCAGGCTCCCGGCTGCTCCAAGCCACCAGATAAGCGCGCGCGTTCGAAGCCCTGTTCTGCGGATGCCCCGGGGCCTGGGATCTCAGGAGCACTGAGCCCTGCGCAGGCCTTCTCAGAGCAGGCACTGGGATGCAGAGCTAGGCAGCCTGCTCCTCTCAGGGCTGCAGAGGCCCGAGGGCGCAGAAGGTCAGGGGAGCAGATCCCAGGGCGCGGACCTCGGGGCTCGGCAGGCAGGTGTAGCGGCAGGTGAGCGCCTAGCAGGACACGTGTGAGCCACACACAGACGCGACGGGGTCGGGGAGCCCAGGATGCGCTCCGGGCTGGGCAGGAGGCCCGGTGCTTGCTTCTCCGCCCTGCTTCTGCTCCTGGCCTAGCTGGAGCGCGGAGATGGGGAAGCTCTCAGAGCCCTCAGGAGAACCCGCGGCCCGGGCCTGGCACAGGTTCGCCCCCGCCGCTCTGGGCCGAGAGCCCCTTCCTAGCTGCGATGCCCGCTCAGCTGGGGTGGGGAGAGGCGGCGGTCAAGGAGGGGACGGGAGGAGGAGGTGAGGGCCCAGGACGCACCGCCCGCCGCCCTAAGCAAGGCTTCAAGCACCGCAGCCCTTGGGGCCGCACAGCCAGGGCCTGGGAGACCCGGGAGGGAAGGCGGCACCCAAGGCCGCACCTGGGACCCAGCCCCCCCCCCCCGCCCTGACCGCCTGGGGTTACCAGAGCACCCGCAGCAGCGCGTTGCCCATGGTGTCCGACCCCGCTCAGGCCCTGCCTCTGAGCAGGGCTGTGCCCCGCAGCCCCAAGCCCACCGGGGTCAGAGGCAGGGCCGGGACACGCTGAGGGGAGGAATGGGCGAGAGAGCCAGAGCTCACATGCGCGAGCCCGCCCCGCATGGGGAAAAGCCGGCCTAGACAGGAGGGTGCTCGAACACTCCCGGGACTGCATGGCTGGCAGGTGGGGCACCCTGCTTCTCGGGGTTCAGAGGGCCGAGCTTCCTGGCACACTGTTCCTATCCAGATGCCCACAGAACCTCTTACAGGAAAAGACAGAACCAGCAATAACTTTCTGAGGCTGTGGCCCTGCAGTCAAAGCGCGCAGTGTCCTCCTCGGGAGGTTGGGCTTCCTGGCCTGGAGGGAAAGGAGAGGACGGCAGGAGGTCCGGGCCTCCGGTGGGGCTGCAGCACTGTCCTGCGTCCACCTAGGCGGCTGTGGGGAGGAAGTCCGCGGCCCAGCACCCCCTGTCTCCCGCCCCGGCTGCATCCAAGCTGGGCTCCCCATAAGGCCCATCCGCCCAAGGGCGGCAGGGATGGGAAGAGCCTGGGCCTTGGCCTCGGCCTCCCTGGAGCCCCTGGGGCTGCGCGGCTCAGCTGTCCTGGGAGCAGCTCGGACTTGCAGTCATTCTGTGGAAGACCCGACCCTGGGGGGACCTGTGAACCCTGCATCCTAGAGCCCGCTGGATCCCCGCAGGAGTGCCTGTTCTGGGAAGCGTCTCAGGAAGGAGGCCCTCAGTCCCCAGGGCTCCTCAGTCCCAGGTGGGTCCTGAGGGGATGGAGACTCCTGCTCCCTGCTGTCTCTCTTCTGGATGGGAGTCCAGCTGGAGAAGGACCAGGCTTTCTCTGGGTCCGAAGACCAGGCTTCCTCCAGGTCCCCAGGTGCAAGCTCTGGCCCTTGCTCCCTGCAGACTGGACCTGAGAACCTGCTGCCCCAGGGGGACATGGCTGCTGGTCCAAGCCACAGAAGAGGTGGCAGTGGAGCCCACACAGACCTGAGACAGTTCGGTCCTGCCTCCAGCAAGGCCTTCTCCTCCCCCTCCTCCTCCTCCTCCCCCCTCCTCCCCCATCTTCCCCGTCCTCCTGTCCTCCTCCTCCTCCTCCTGCCTGGGCAAATTTGGCCACCTCTGCCTGGGAAGCAGAGCACTTTCCATTTACCCTGATAATCAAGCCAGCTGGGCTCCCCCTGCCCCCAGTACCCCAGGTCTGACCACAAGCGTTTTGGCTTGTTAGACTATTCTGTGCTTGGAAGAGAAACATCTAGAGAGTAAAAATAAGAAAAATAAAAATATTTTAAACACCAGAACCCTACAAGTGCCCTTTGGCTTACAAATGTGCCTAAGGGAGGTTGCCCCTTGCACCTTTGACCTTCCACGTGTTAAAGATGTTTTCAAGGACCCCTTTCTTTTTTCCCGGGACTCAGTGAGGTATAATTGGGGCTTTGAAGATGCTACAGTTAATGTACACAGTCCTGTGAGTGTGTACAGGCGCACACACTCTTGCTGATGTCCCCACATCTGGGTAGTGCACACACCCATCACTTCCAACCGCCTTCAGTGCCTCTTTCAGTCTTTTTCTTTTTGTTTTCTGTGGTAAATTTAAGGAGAGATCTGCCCTCTTTACAAATGGTAAGTGCATCATACCTTATGAACTGCAGGCACTATGCAGCCAAAAGGCAACTTATGGGACAGGAGAAAATGTTTGGGACCTTGCCTCAGACAAGGAGCTTATTTCCAAAATATCCACCCTCCCAAAAAAGATCATATAATCCAATATCTCAATACATAAATAAATCTGTTTTTGAGATGGGAAAGGACTTGAAAGGATGCTGCTACAGGAAGTCATCAAACTCCCAACAGTGCATAGAAAGATGCTGGACTTCACTGGTCACCAGGGAAATCCACATCTGAGGGCATTGTGCAAAGTGGGACATGGGAGACATGGATGGACGGATCCAGATCTGCACAGCATCACTCTTGTACCGAATGCAGAAGTCATCATACTCTGGGGAGATAGTGGGGTTCCCAGTGGCTGGGGACGGGGCAGGGAGCTGGCGAGTGGGTACCCCACTCACTGGGATCAGGAGGCTGAGTGTGGTGTCCCGCTCCACACAGAGATCGTCAAGAATGGTGATGCTTTATGTTTCAAAATAGCCAAAAGAGAGGATCCTGAAGGTTCTTGCCACACAGAAATGATAAGCTGATAAGCACTATCAGTGATGACGATCAACCCATTGCACACATTGTGGTATCAGACTGTACTCTACAAACTTAGGGCTTATTATGTGTCAATTAAAGATTAATTCAATTTAATTAGGCATAAACCATAACAACATGCTAGTAAGATTGGAGGTTGACAGGCTGAAACCGACAAGTTATTACAACAACTTATAGTGGAAGAAAAGCATGTGGTTTCAGTTCAACAGTAAGTAGAAAAATTAATTTCTATAGAGTTTAGTAATCTTAATTTGGTGTTCTTCTCTGAAGTGACTATGGAAGTTCTTATCATTTGAACACTGTCAAAACCTGTTCTCTTCTCGTATGTTATTCTCAGTAATTAATGTAGTGATGATAAATCAGTGACCATTCCCACCAGCTCCCCATGATGCTGAAGCGTAGGCTGTAGCTGGTGGTGGTTGCTTGCCCAGCCCAGGGTTTGATCCCCTGCACTGCCACAAGCAAAAGGCCTGGGCCACACTGTGCACATGGACACTTCCAGCTGAATACAGGGTCTGGGTAGGCCTGAGGATGCCCTTCCCTCTGTCCTGATTCCAGTCACTGGCTCCAGCTATGATCTTCCCAGGCCACCTTGGCACCCCAGGACCCACCCTTCCCTGGAGCTCACAGAATGCTCTCCCTGCAGCAGGGCTCCACTTCAGAAGTGGTTTTGTAATCCATATTCACTACTTAGGATGAGCTTGTAGTAAATATGTGAATTGAGTTAAATTGTATTTGGCTTTTAGTTTTTCACACTTGTAAGCATCAATAAGATGTACTCCATTGCTGTGAGGCCAGGGTGCATTCACTTCTCATGGGCAATCACTGTATTAACTACTTACTATTTAATTATTTTGGTATGAAATTTTGTTTTATTTTTCATAGAAGTAAAAATAGTGGTTTTTATATTTTCTTTCTTAATGTCTACTTGTGTTACATGAAAATCAAATGATGTAAGAAATAACAACATTTACTAAGTGGACATGACATGGTAAGAAAGGACTGGAGGTGCCTTCATCTCTGATTGGATCAGCCTCAGTCATTAATTTGGCTCAGCTTCAAGAGTAGGCAGTTTTGACACATCATTGAAGTGCTGTAACTACCCTGCCTCATTAGTACAACCGACTTCACATGCAGCAATGTCTCCGTGTTCTTTTTTCTTTTTTTTCCCTTACTGGGGATTGAACTAAGGACCTTGCACTTGTGACGCAGACATGGTGCCACTGAGCTGAATCCCTGACCCTTCCATGTTTTTTACAAAAGAAGTATGCAGATGCCCACTAGCTGCAAGTGTACCAGCTTGGACAGAGTGGCCCCAGGATGACTGGAGCCCCACTCTGTCTGGCTTACCATGCCCACTTGCAATCAGGAGAAGGAGGCTGTGAGGACTCCCGGGAATGCCCACCCATCACCAGCATACCAGCATGGGTGCCCGGCACCATGGCCCCATGTCCACCCCACCTCTGGCCTCTTGGCTGTGCAGCTACCTGGTTCCACACTACAGAGGCACAGCGGGACATAAAGACCATTGTCTTGAGCTGCAGAAGTGAACAAGAGAGAGAGGGCCTCTCTCAGGCTCCCTAATGAAAACTGAAGCCCACTGGAAAAGTGAAGAGAAACTCTGCAATAAAGGCACACCAGACCACCAGACTTGGTAAATTGGAGAGATCATCACATCTCATCAGAAACTGGACTATCTTGAGGGGAAAGGCAGCTGGAACCTGCAAGAGAACCTTGCAGAGTTCAACCCTGCAGGAGGACAGGGAGCTCAACTTGGGACTTGCAGCCAGAAATCTGCCTGAATCCCACGGGTCTGTGACTGGCTTACTGATCCTCATTGACTTGAATCTGCACACTGCTGCCCACGTTGTCTATTGTGACAGCAGAGATATACCCTGAAGAAGGCCCTTCATTTTTATCTTTTATTTGTTATTTTCAAAATTACCACTGTTTTTTTGCTCTTATTTTTAATTTTTTTCCCATGTTTCTACTCTTTTAACATTTTTATTTTTCTCTTTTATTTCTTTTCTCTTTTCTTTATCTCCCTCTCTCTCCCTTGCTGTCCTACATTCTACTTCATCTCCCTTTGTGATACTGTTCTTGCTCTAAATCATATTTCTTCTTTATTTTTATTTTCTTCTCTTTCCTTCTCTTGCCTATGTCCTCTGGCCTCACTGCTAACCTTCCCCTATCCTTCTAACTACCTATCCCTCCCTCCCCAACTCTTTCTAACTCCCCATCCTGAAGGGTAAAGTTGCTATATTGAAGAGTTTATTTACTATAAACATATGTTGGGTTGGTCATTGATTTTGATTAAATTCACACAGTTAAAAGTGATAGATTGATAACCACCAAAATTGTCATTTTCGAAGAGGCACTTGATGCTATTGTGTTGCTGATTTTATCACTTGGGCTAACGTGTTGTGATTTGATCTAATCAATTGTCCTTCCTGGTATAATGAAAATGAGACAGCCTCAGTGCCATTAGAGACTCAAAACCTAAAGGCTAACTATATCTGGAAGACACCTCTGAGAAGCAATCATTCCTTAAGTGTTCTAAATACATCAACAAAGACACTTACAATCAGCAACTTCAAAGTATCAACCCAGGAACTAAACCAAGGACAGTACCAAAAACAAAAATGAGAAGACATTTAAGCAAGGTACAAACTCAGACTTCCACACCACAAAAGGCAAATTCTGGTGGAAACGAGGTGCAAAAGTCTAATAATGAACCACGTGGACACCCTGAACTGATAGCACAGGAAGTAACAAAACAGATGAATGAGGCTCTAGAAAAATTCAAAGCAGAAATAATCTCCCAGATAACTACAGAGACGGTGAACAGAGTAAAACACATGATTAGAGGCTCTAGAACAGAAACAGATAAAAAAAAAATAGATGAGCTAAGAAAGATGTTGGAAGTCATAACTGCTCAGCATAAGAAATGGAAACCAGGATTGCCCAACATAAGAAAGAAATGGAATCCATGAAGTGGATTCAAACAGATATTCAGGAGATTAAAAACTCCACTGAAAGCATGCAGAGCAGATTAAGGGAATCTGAAGATAGAATATCAGATATAGAAGACAGAATTGTGGTGAAGGACCATGAAAACAGAGATTTATTAAAAATAATAAAGGGCCATGAGAAATCAATCCAACAGCTGCTAGATGATGCAAAGAATAACATAAGACTGTAGGAGACCTCAAAAAAAAAACAGGAGAAAGTACAACTGACATAAAAAAAAAAAAACTGTTCACAGAAGTAATAGTAGAAAACTTCCCAGACAGAGGTGGAGAATTGTACGTACAGATAAGTGAGGCATCTGAAATTCCAACTACCCATGATTAAATAAAATCTACACCTAGACATATAATAGTCAAGATCCCAGAAACCCAACAGAAGAACAAAATCCTACAGACAGAGAAAAGAAACAAAAAGGAAAGCCCATCAGTATCATGGCAGACTTCTCAACACAAACCCTTAAATCAAGGAGAGCCTGGAGTGAAGTATTTCCGGCCCTAAAAGAAAATAACTTCCAACCTAGACTGTTGTATCCTGCAAAATTATCTTTGAAAATTGTTGGGGGAAATAAGATACTTCCATAACAAAGAACACCTGAGAAATTTCATGAATACCAAACCAGCACTCCAAACAATTCTAAGCAATATCCTAGAAAAAGACAATGAAAGTCACAACTCCTTGAGGCCTAACAGAGGGAAGCCACCAGGCAAGGTAAGACACTAAAAAGAAAGGGCGAAAAAACAAGAAATAAAAGAGCCAACAATATTAAAACATCAAGACAAGGATGAGTTGGCTCCTGTTGCAATGGCGAGCTAAACTGGAGGATGTGCGGCTGCAGAGGCAGCGCAGGCCACGAAGACGACAGGGTCAGGGGCAGCGCGAGCCAAGCCGAGCCAGCCCAGGGAACGCTAGTAGGGCCGCAGGGTTGCCCGGGATCAGCTGCCACTGCCATCCTCACCTTCGCGCTGGCCCCGTGTCCCAGCCCGCGAGCAGGAGGAGCAGCGGCCACCGCCTCACGCTCTAGCTGCCGCTGGCGCGCGCCAGGCATGGTCCCCTCTTAAAGGTGCAGGCCGCGGCGGCGGGGCGGGCGTTCGGAACAAAGGGGCGGCGCGGGGCCTGAGGGCGGCTCAGGGGCCACGATGAGCGCAGCGGCCCTTGGCGGCCGTGCCTCGCGGGATGCTGCTCCGTGCGGGCTGTGGCTTCCCAGGCCGGCGGGGTGCAAGGCCACGTGCGGGGGGTGCAGCCTTGCCCACAAGGCGCGGGCCGGGATGGCGGCCAGCGCAAAGGCAACTTTATCTTTGTGGGCGTCATGACCCCCCAGAAATACCTGCAGACCCGCGCCGTGGCCGCACACAGAACGTGGTCCAAGACAATTCCTGGGAAAGTTGAGTTCTTCTCTGGTGAGGGTTCAGATACATCTATACCAATTCTGATAGCGCCTCTAAGGGGCGTGGATGACTCCTACCCACCCCAGAAGAAGTCTTTTATGATGCTGAAGTACATGCATGACCACTACTTGGACAAGTATGAATGGTTTATGAGAGCAGATGATGACGTTTACATCAAAGGAGATCGTCTGGAGAGTTTCCTGAGGAGTTTGAATAGCAGTGAGCCCCTCTTTCTTGGGCAGACAGGACTGGGCACGACAGAAGAAATGGGGAAACTGGCCCTTGAGCCCGGTGAGAACTTCTGCATGGGGGGCCCTGGTGTGATCATGAGCCGAGAGGTGCTTCGGAGGACGGCCCCGCACATTGGCAAGTGTCTCCAGGAGATGTACACCACCCACGAGGACGTGGAGGTGGGAAGGTGTGTCTGGAGGTTCGCTGGTGTGCAGTGTGTCTGCTCTTACGAGATGCAGCAGCTTTTTTTATGAGAATTATGAACAGAACAAGACGGGGTACATTAGAGATCTCCACAACAGTAAAATTCACCGAGCTATCACATTACATCCCAACAAAAACCCTCCCTACCAATACAGACTGCACAGCTACATGTTCAGTCTCAAAATCGCCGAGCTGAGGCATCGCACAATCCAGCTCCACCGAGAAATCGTCCCGATGAGCAAATACAGGAGCACAGAGATCCACAAGGAAGCCCTCCAGTTGGGCATCCCCCCTTCCTTCATGTGCTTTCAGGCCCGCCAGTGGGAGGAGATTCTGGAGTGGGAGTTTCTGACTGGAAAGCACTTGTATTCGGCTGCCGACAGCCAGCTCCCCTGGAGAGGAATGGACTCTGTGCGGAGGGAAGCCTTGGACAACATTGTCATGCAGGTGATGGAGATGATCAATGCCAATGCCAAGACCCGAGGCTGCATCATCGACTTCAAAGAGATCCAGTACGGCTACCGGCGCATGAACCCCCTGTACGGGCCAGAGTACATCCTGGACCTGCTGCTCCTGTACAAGAAGCACAAAGGGAAGAAGATGATGGTGCCCGTGAGGAGGCACGCATACCTGCAGCAGACCTTCAGCAAGATCCAGCTCAGGGAACACGAGGAGCTGGATGCACAGGAGCTGGCCGACAGGCTCAATCAGGACTCAGGCTCCCTGTCCTTCCTCTCCAATTCCCTGAAGAAACTTCTTCCCTTCCAGCTCCCCGGGGTCCAAGAACGAGTGCAAAGAGCCCAAAGATAAGAAGATAAACATCCTGATTCCTTTGTCTGGACATTTTGACATGTTTGTGAGATTTATGGGAAACTTTGAGAAGATGTGTCTCATTCGCAATCAGAATGTCAAGCTAGTTGTTCTACTTTTCAATTCCGACTCCAACCCTGACAAGGCCAAGCAAGTTGAACTGATGAGAGATTACCGTGTCAAGTATCCAAAAGCGGACATGCAGATTTTGCCTGTGTCTGGAGAGTTTCCAAGAGCTCTGGCCCTTGAAGTAGGATCTTCTCAATTTAATAATGAATCTCTACTCTTCTTCTGTGATGTTGACCTGGTGTTTACTATGGAATTCCTGTAACGATGTTGAGCAAATATGGTTCTGGGCCAACAAATATATTTCCCCATCATCTTTAGCCAGTATGATCCAAAGATTGTTTATAGCGGGAAAGTTCCCAGTGACAACCATTTTGCCTTTAGTCAGAAAACTGGCTTCTGGAGAAACTATGGGTTCAGCATCACTTGTATTTATAAAGGAGACCTTGTCCGCATGGGTGGCTTTGATGTTTCCATCCAGGGGTGGGGGCTGGAGGACGTGGACCTCTTCAACAACGTTGCCCAGGAGGGTTTGAAGATGTTCAGGAGCCAAGAAGTGGGAGTAGTCCATGTCCATCACCCAGTGTTCTGTGACCCCAATCTGGACCCCAAACAGTACAAAATGTGCTTGGGTTCCAAAGTATCAACATATGGGTCTACGCAGCAGTTGGCTGAAATGTGGCTAGAAAAAAACAATCCAGGTTACAGTAAAAGCAGCAATAGTAATGGCTCCATGAGGACAGCCTGATGTCCAGCTTTGCTGGAAAAGACATTTTTAATTATCTAATTTATTTTTCAAAAAATTTTTGTATGATCAATTTTTGAAGTCCATACAAGGATATATTTTCCAAGTGGTTTTCTTACATAAGACTCCTTTAAGATTGAGCTTTTTGAACAAAAAATGTGATCAGTGTTTGCCTTTGAACACATCTTCTTGCTGAACATTATGTAGCAGATCTGTTAAAGCCTGACTTGAAATGTACCTGATGAACAAAACTTTTATGTTTTTTACATTTTTTCCAGACCCCTTCTCTGCAGTCCTATGCAGAAAATGTAAACAACATGCCTACGAAGCATCATTGTGATGGAAACACTGTAACTCTGGTAAATGCTCTTTTGTGCCCGTTAGCCTTGCAGATTCTACCTTTGATTTGGTTTGGTTTTAACAACAGCTTTTTCTTTAAAAAGCCAATATGTGTTCCACTTGTAAAAAAGGAAACATGATAAGAGTTGTATCATTGTCCTCTGATTCTTTCCCCTAAACCACGCTCTACAGGTCACGGTCAAGTAGGCGCCTGTGAGCAAGGGCTGGAGGAAGCCACAGCAGGCTCAGTGGTGGCTCTTCTTGCTGTTCCTTTGGCCCAAATGGACCTGGTGTGAATTCCAAGAAGGGGTGGGCTTCTCCTTCTCTTCCTGACCCTTCTCTTTAGAGGGTAAATATTAATATTTAGAATGGCAAAGAAGAGTTATTGTAATAATCCTAATGTATGCAAGCTACACAAATGAAAACATCCTCCTGAAAACATTGGGGAGGAACCGTTGGTTTGCTTCCTTTGTCCTGTCTGTGCTGAGCTGGTGGAGATAGTGACTTCATGTTTTAGTTGCTGTTGTTTATCCTTTGTATCTGAAATCCCTTTAATTTACTGAATATCCTGGGTTTAGAGTGCTACCATTGCCAAGTACCTGTTACTGGTATTTATATGCACCAGGAGTGTGGTTAGTATGTTTTACTTGTAGTACATCGGTCTCCAAAGATTTCCTTTTGAAAATACCTTTTCCCTCCTTAATTTTCATATTCCTGTTTTACTAAAATATTCAGTGTTCTTCCACAGTTTTGGTGCTCATGTGTTTTGGGGACAAAAATGAATCTGTCATTACACCAGAGTGTTTGTTTTCAACTCACAGATCAAATGTGCCTTAATAAAATTTGTTTTTGTTTAGATTTCAAACAGTTGATAGGCTTGCCATTTTAATACACATCATTGGAGATCAACTTATTTGTAAATAGCCTGTTGCACATTTGGAAAAATAAACCAGTGGACAATATTTTTCTATTGTAAAAAAAAAAAAAGACAAGGATGAGTTAATATCTATCAATTATAACTATCAATGCTAATGGCTTCAATTCACCAATAAAAAGAAATAGACTGGCAGAATGGATTAAGAAGTACACACAGGTAATGGGGAAAAAATAAGAACAGAGATACATCATGTTCAGGTACAAGCACCCAATGATAAATGTAAACATATTATATACCTAAAATGTACCAATAAAAGAATTTAAGGGAAAAAAAAGAAATTTGTAAAACTTATTTTGCAAGTATGCAAAACTCCTTTATTTTTAAAAATTTAATGTTATTTTTGATTGACATGCCATAGTGAAAGTTGGCCTCCTAGAAGCTGAGACTGAAAGCGGTCACCAGTGACTGGGGGGGAAGGAGGAGACAGGGGAGCAGTGCTGCCTTTAGACATGGGAGGGAGTCCTGGGGTCTGTGCTGTGGGGTTGGCAGTCATGGTCGACAACAGCGTGATGCATAGCTCAGGAAGCAAGGCGGGAGGACGTGGAATCTTTCACCACAGACAGGTGGAGAACGAGGTGGGCTTGCTCATAACATTGACTATGTCCTTGCATGTGTGAACATGCCTGTGTTCCTTCCTGCTTCATCCACTGGCAAATACAATCTGCCCCGGGGAAGACCTGGCCCTGTGCCTCTCACACTATGCTTGGGGAAGCATTAAACACAGTAAAGGTGCCCAGGGCAAAGGACGGTAGGTAACAGAGAGGGAGTTCAGCCAATGGGGCACCTAGTGTCTCCTCAGCTGGGGCCAGGAGACTGAATCCCTGAGCTGAGTCCCACAGACATGATTCAAGATTCATGGAATCGCTCCAGGCAGCTCACCCAGCATTATGATGGGTCTGATTCAGAGGTCACTCCTGATTTCCATAAAGGATGTTCCCTAAGATCCTAGCATGCACTGTACCCATCCTGGAGGCATCCATGGATGAGTTCCTGGCTGAAGGAGCCATGAGGGGGTGGGGCACTGTTGCAATGGTCACTGGGGCTGACCCTGGCTCCTCCCTTCTCCTTCCCCTTCAGCCAACTGTGATGGGAGCAGGCTTTTCCCACCAGGCCATTTCTGCCTTGGAGCCAACCAACCATGGATTGACCCCACTGAAACTGTGAGCCACAAAAAAAGGCTCTTCCTTTAAGTTGCAGGTGGCAGGTATTTCGTCCCATTGCTGGGAAAGTGGCTGAGACAAGGTGCTTCTCAGTGTGTCCGTGGTGATGGCCATAAATGTTGATCTGTACAGATGAACTCAAAGGAAAGGTTCTCAGGGAAAGAGGTAGCACTGGATATAGGACACAGAACCCCACTCCCTGGAGTACAGATCAGCTTGCTTTCTTTAAACCTCAGTTAGCCAAGGAGAATTTAGTGTTGTCAGCAAAGCCATCAAATAATGGGTATGTGTCTATGTCACACGCTGAACATTTTACTCCCCCTCTCCCCTCCCCTCTTCTTCCTCTCCAGATCCCTTTTCATCTCCATTGAGTCTAGCTCCCTGTTTCCTGCTACTTCTCTTTTATTTGGCTCTTAAAATTGTTTACATTTTTAAATTTCTCATGTTAGAGAAACCGTATGATATTTAGCCTTCTGAGTAGGTCATATTTCACTTAGCATTATAGTCTTAAAATCCACCCTTTTTCCCACAAATAACTCTAATTTATTCTCTTTATGAATGAGTATACTCTATTATGTATAACATATATATGACTTCCCAATGAGTATTTTTATAAATGAAAAATTTAATTCTCAAATTCATTTGAATTGGATTAGCCAAAATAATTTTAATAACCAACTCCAACAATAAATTTTAATGGCACACACTTCCAAATTTCAAAACATTCTCTAAAGTTATTCATATAAAACTAGATTGATGTAAGAGAATTGAGCCACATAGATAAATCTATACATCTATGTTGATTGATTTTTGACAAAGTATCAATGGGAAAAGTGACAACTGGAATTATATCTTCTAGAGAATAAGGACTGATTCCTTCTCTTAACCCACATACAAAACTTAATTCAAATAGGTTAGAGACCTAAATTTATACAAAACTCATATGTAAAACATAGTAGCAAATACTCATTATTTGGATTAGTCAATGGATTCTTAAACATAACAGCAAAAAGAAAGCAACAAAAGAAATGAAATCTATGAGCTGAACTTCATGGAAAGTGAAACCTTGTGGTATGAAGAATTTAAGTCTTTTGGGAAGATGTCTAAGGGACTAGCTGGGTCAAATGTATGACCTTCCCAAAAGAAAGGGAAAGAGGGGATGAGGAGGGAGGGGAAAATAGAATTAAGACGTGCTATGTACCTAGACAAACTCCCCATGGTGAATGATGAACATAATCAGTATGTACTGCAATAAGGGAGTTAATAAAAAAATTGAAACTTTTTGTCCACCAAGAGTAAAAAGACAACATTTAGAAAATGTGAAAGAAAATCAATATATAAAAAATTCTTACATCTCAACAGCAAAGAAATAAAAAATTTAAAATGCACAAAGGACTGGAGTAGACATTTCTTTAAAGATCAGCACATGACCAACACACAGCAGGAAACACATAGCCTTAGTAGTCATTAGGAAATGTGAATCAAAAGTACCCTAGAATTCACTTCACACCCACTGCAATGGCCATGAGAGAAAATTAAAATTGGAAATCACAAGCGCTGGTGGTGATGTGGAGAAGGGGGCCACATGTGGCCTGTGGGGGTAAATGGTGCTGCTAAACAGGAAATTGTGGCAGGCACCAGTAACAGGGCTCAGGACTGCACAGACCAGCTGCCCTGCCCCAGGCTTGTGCCAAACCACTGAAGAGAAGCACTCAAGGCATGGTGAGTGGGGGAGCATTTGGAGTAGCTGCATTTACAGAGGCAGAAAAGTGGGAACAGCACAATACCCACAAAGAGGGGAACAAACACAAGGAGGCAGAGTTGTCCCATGTGAAATGCTCAGCTGTAAGTCACAGTGAACACCTGACATGGACCACACCATGCAGAACCTGGAAAACAGTATGCGGAGAGAAAGAAACCAGACACCAAAACCACATATGGTGTGGTTCCACTTATGTGTAATATCCAAAGTCATGAGATCCACAGAAGGAGAAAGCAGAAAGGGGTTGCTGAGGGCTGAGGAGAGATGGGCAATGGGAGTGACTGTCCCATGCATATAGATTTTTCTATGTGGGGTCATGAAAAAGTTCTGGAACTAGGTGGTAGTAAGGGCAAATCAAGAATAATGAGCACAGTCCAAACCCAAACCTAGTGCAAGAAGGGAAAACATAAAGATCAGAGCAGAAAATAATAAAATTGTAGCTAAAAAAATATAAAGAATTAGTAGATCCAAGAGCTGGTTATTCAAGAGAATAAACAAAATAGACAAACCCTTAGCCAAAAATATCAAAGTTAGGACAGACCCACATCAACACAGAATAAAAAAGGGGAAATCACAACAGGCACCACTGAAATCCAGAAAATTATTGACAACTGCTCTGAAAACTACTCCAACAAACTGGAGAATCTTGCCAAAATGGACAGATTTCTAGACACATATGAATTAGCAAAATTGAATAAAGAAGATATAAAGATGCTAAACAATAACCAGAAATAACAGAAGAAGAAATTGAGGCTGTAATAACAGCCCTACCAACTAAGAAAAGTCCAGGATTTGGTGCTGAATTATACACGACCTTTGGGGATGATATAACAGCAATACTCCTCACACTCTTTAGTGAAAGTGATAGAGGAGAAGTACATCCACAGTCATTCCTGGGGGCTAGAAACTCCCTGATTCCAAAACCAGACAAGGAGCAAACTGAAAAGAAAACTACAGGCCAATTTCTTTATTGCCTATAGATACAAAAATCCTCAACAAAATACTAGCAAACAAAAAGCAATCATCAAAAAAAGATCATACATCAAAAACAAGGATTCACCCCATGGGTAAAAGGATGGTTCCACATGCACAACTCAATAAATGTAATCTATTACATAAACTAAAGCTAGGACAAAAATCACATGATCATCTCAATAGATGCAAAAAAAAAAAAAAAAAAAAGCCCCTGACAAAATCCAGCATTCATTCACTATAAAAACCTTGAAGGAAACAGGTATAGAAGGACCATGTCTAAATCTGATGAAAGCCATTTACAACAAATTGAAAACCTGAAAGCTTTCCTCCTGAAATCAGGAACAAGACATAGGTGTCTGGATCATCATTCCCATTCAACATAGTCCTCCAAACATTAGCCAGAGCAATCAGCAAGAGAAAGAGTAAAAGGGATAAGGAAATGAAAGGAAGAAGTCAAATTATCAGTTTGCAGATGACAGGGTCCTTTAGAAGACCCCAAAACCATCAAATGACTCCTAGAACTAATAATCAAGTTCAGCAACGTAGCAGGATACAAAACTACACGTAAAACTCAATAACATTATTGTACATGAATAACAAACCCATGAAGAAATATATTAGGAAAAAAAATCCATCACTAAGTGTTTAGGTGAAGCTAGATGTTGCTGTTAGGAGTAAGATTGCAATTCCAGCCCCGTGCTGAGTCATGCACTATGCTTCTCCCTCTTCCCCCAGGTGGGGCTGTCCCCACGGCCTCAGCCATGTCTCCAGCTGGCCATCAGAAGGCAGCACACTCCTGGACAGCACTTCTCTGGACATATATCCTGGTCACTGTCCATTGTGAGGCCTCAACTCCATGCCCCACGCCCTCAGGTGGCCCCTGCTCCCTGCCTGGCTGGAGACATGATGGACATCACCAACAGGAGCTCTTAGGGTGTGTTTGTGCTCCTGGGCTTCTTTGCTAGGCCAGCGCTGGAACCTGTCCTCTTTGTAGTCATGGCATCATTCTATGGGGTGTCCCTTGTGGGCAATGCGGTCATCACCCTCCTCTCCTGCATGGACGTGCATCTGCACACAGCCATGTACTTCTTCCTGGCCAACCACTCCTTCCTGGATGTGAGCTTCACCACGAGCATCATCCCCCAGCTCCTGGTCAAACTCTGCGGACTTCGGAAAACCATCAGCTATGCCAGGTGCATGGCTCAGTTCTACATCTCACACTGTCTGGGTGCCACTGTGTGCATCCTCACAGCCATCATGTCCTATAACCATTATGCTGAGGTCTGCAGACCACTGCACTACATGGTCCTGATGCACCTGAGGCTCTGCATGGGCCTGGCCTGTACCTCCTGGCTCAATGGACTCAGCACCAGCCTGGTGGGCTCCATGCTCACCATGCTGCTGCCCCTGTGTGGGAATAACCACATCTACTACTTCTTCTGCGAGATACCCCTCATCATGCAGCTGGCCTGTGTGGGCACCAGGCTGAATGTGCTGGAGATGTACCTGGCCAGCTTTGTCTACATGGTGCTGCCCCTGAGGCTGATCCTCCTGTCCTATGGCCACATCACCAAGGCCATGCTGAGCATGAGGATGGCCAAGGGGAGAAAGCCCTTCAGCACCTGCTCATCCCACGTGGCTGTGGTGTCCCTGTTGTGTGGGAGCATCATCTTCATGTACCTAAAGCCAGCCATGAACGGCTTCCATGAGCAGGGCAAGTTCATGGTGCTCTTCTACACAGTAGTCATGCCTACGCTGAACCCACTTATCTACACCCTGAGGAACAAGGACATGCACGGGGTGCTGGGCCACCCCATGCTAGGGCCCTGTGGTGCCTCAGGATGCATGGCTAGAGAATAGCAGAGACACTGGCCACTGCTGAGGGGATGAGCAAGGCTGTAACAACAGTGACTCTGGACAGCAGGCCCAGAGGGGCCATGGTGGAGTCCAGGGGGAGCAGGCACCAGTGTGCATACACCATGTCAGGCCAAGGTGCAGAGAACACACTTTGTTTTCACTTCTCATTAATTATCCAAACCTTACTAAATTGTTTGTATCATTTTATATGTCACATATAGATTATTGTCATCTTGTTAATGCTGTCATATCTGTGGGAGATATACATATATATACATTAATTTTATATGGCTTTCTTAATTGCTCATAATAATCTCTGCCATGCAGTGTGCCTGAGCTGTGGGAAGCCTTTTATGTTTTTCCAATGTGCACAGTGAGTCTGCGAGATTCACATTCACAACCCTGTACAGATCAGGTAACTGTAGGAACAGTCAGCCCTCCACTGAGATGTAAGTCCACATCTGTCTGTGGATGTGGGTACATTTTTACTTAGCCCCCTTGGGTGTAGTAGGAGACACATATTTGGTCCCAGTTTGGGCACAGAAATCCTGAAAGCCTGTACCTGCCTGAGGGTGGGGACAGAGTCCTCTTATGCATAACTAGTCCCTGAACCCCAGAAAGTGTCTTCCTGAGCCCTGCAGACTTTCCTGCACATGCCCAGCCCAAGATCCCATGCACGGGACAAGCAGCTGCTGGCTTGGGCTTCCCTCTGAGGGAGGGTGGTGGGCAGGATGGAGCCCTGGAACCTGCAGGGTCTGAAGTGAGCGCCACGTAAGTGATGACAGAAAGGGCCCGACTTCCAGGAGACACAGTTGCTTCCGGGGGAACCCTATGCATTTGGTGTCAGACTGGCTTTGGTCAGAGACATCATCCTGGAGATCCGTGTGTCCAGGGAGCAGAGCTGAGCTGTGTCATCAGTGGTGAGAGGGCTTGGAGTCGTGCTCTGCACTGGCTTATCTGCATCTCCTCAGTGATGGCTTAGACTCTCCAGGGCAGCTCTGGACCTGTTCGCAGGACATGTGAGGAAGTGTCTAATTATGCACTTTTATCTTGGCTTGCCCTGCTGTTATACCCACACACCCACTGGCCCTCACTGAAGGAAATCTATTTCAGCACACAATACCATCCTGAGAGAGATAAATCAAGTTCATGGGCTGTCACTGGCTGTTCTGATTTAAAGCTCAAAGCAGTCTGATAATGTTGAGGATGTTGAGCATGTAAAGATCAGAAATCCTGTTCAGAGAGAAAGTGGTGTTGGTGCTTATCTTTGAGCACAGCACACATGGAATCATCTACTCACAACATCATGCATGGTTATTCTTCAGGCCACCTCCTCCCCCTCAAAGTCCTGCACTCTGAAAACACTTCCACTTTCTGATCAAACACATTCCTAAGTGTCACACTGGCTCACAGAGGGCTTTTTTTGGTCAATACCAGCAAATACAGGGAGACTTGGATTTGGATAAAACTGCACATACAGTGTCAGGCCAATAAGAGCTCAGCCTAGCAACTGTGAAACTCCTCCTTAGCAACGTGCATTTCTGATAGTTGTAAAGCATCTTCAGGTGTGTGTAATGTGGGAACCAATCTCCCACATGTGAGTAGTCAATCTAAAATAAGAACAGGATTAAAAGATGATGAAATGAAGTACTGATCTAAGTTCAGCCAAAATGTTAATCCATTCACACAGCCTCCTCATCCCAATTCCCATTATATTTGCTTAATCACGTGTGGAGTTGATGAAGAGTGGGCACAATTTTATCTCCTTTACTAATATCAATGAGTTATCTCCACACACTAATTGCTGGGTTTCACCAGGCACATTTTGGGGCAGTTCATCCGAATCTGCTCACACATTGTCACAGTAGGGCATGAGTTAGGCACTTTCATGGCCCCATTTTGCAGCTGAGGAAAATGAGGCCCACATAGCAGGGTCAGCTGCCAGAGGCTCATCCCCGGTTCAGAACGCTATGCCCTTTCTGAGTGTTTTCTCCTTGAAAATCCTAAGGTCCCCACTGAGTCAGTCTCTGGAATGACCCCGAAAGAATTGAAGATCCTTCCAGCTGGTGAAGGCCCTGGCTTCACAATGGTGTGTGGGTATTTGAGCTGTGTTTTCAGTTTATTTTTCCATCTGAAATGTGCATAGGTGTCTTTCTCTCTTTGAATTGTTTTCTTACCATGACCCTCAGAATGTAAATTATTGGCACAAGGGTTGTAGCCACTTCCTCTGTCTTAGACAGGTTCTGCAGGTGTCATCAGGGGAGTGGGAAGCCAGATGTGGAGCACTCACTGCCTCAGAACCTGCCTTCAGAAGGAGGAAGCCTCAGGCCTGCTCTCCTCAGCGCCTGCACTGAAGCCAGGTCCTGCCTCTGCACCACACTTCTGTACTTCTCTGACCCAATTGTGTTTCTCCACATCCCCCTCACCACCCACACAGCACTGGTTCTCAGCTCTGGAGCACAGAGTTGTCTCCCATCTCTGCCAGCAGTGCAGGGCCTCTGCTCCTCCCCTGAGCTCATGAGGAGATGGATAGCACCGCCCACTGCCTGCTGCTGTTCCACAGGGAGAATGTGATGAGCCTGGCAGAAATGGGTCCAGATTCGGGGAAAGCCAGGCTGATCTTTGCCATCACCTGTGGGGCTACTGAAATAATCATGATCCTGAGAACATGCTGACATCAAAGTGTGCCATTTGAATATTTTAGTCAAGAGGAAAATTCCAAAGACATACACAGGTTTACGGAATCTACCAAGGGTATTATGAAAACTGGAATTAAAGCCAGAGAGGATGCAAGGGTTACTGCAGGACTCTGCCCAAACCAGGGAGACGATCAGGAACCCAGGGCAAGGAGAGGAGGAGAAGTGAAAGTGGAAGGGCTGTATAAGCAGAGATGCCAAGAAGGCTGCGATCTTCAGAGAGGGCCATGCCAGCTGCAGCAATCCCAGGATGGAAGGTAGGGGCAGCACACTTGCTGGCTCCAGGCACCCTCACTGTCTCTCACTGTGTGCTCCCATTGTCTGGACCCAGTCTCAGCCACCTCCAGTCCTGCTGGTCCATGCAGAGGGGCACAGAGCACATAGATGGGAAGGTGGTGGTGCTGGATTCATCACTGATGACTGTGGAGTGAACCCCTGGGCATGGTGGACCCTGGTCAAGTCCACACAGACAGCGTATGGAGCACACGCTAGGCCCAAATGGAGACTGATCCTGGGGAGTCTGCACTGACAGGGCCTAGAGCAAGCAGATGGTGTGTGCGGTCTGTGGTGGGGTCCCAGACCAGAGGAGTATGGGGATCCCCTCTGGACACAGACAGGATTGGTGACAGCAGTTGGCAGGGTGCACTCAATGTCTTGGATAGAGTGGGACAGAAGAGGGAGGAGCCCCCTGGCCCCAGGCAGGGAGCCACCAGGGTGGATCTGAGAAGAGGAGGCTTGTGCACCTGAACAGGAGAGACCAGACATAGGAAGCAGGGTCTCAGGCCCAACATTCCAAGTGAGGAGGTCACACCTGGATGAAGCTGAGTTTTATGCTTTCAGGTCATTTAGGGGCAGGAGTGGCTTGTGAAATGCCTTTGTAGGATGTGGTTTAAATGTATGATTATTGAAATATTTATTGTAGTAAAAAATACATTGCTATTGATCTTCCTCAAAATCCTCCCCCTTGCCTTGAACACGTTTATGCCATCATTCCTGCCACTTGCAGAAGCAGCTGTTGATGTCCTCTTTTGTATCTTTGCTGCACTTTCATAGCTGCCTCCATGTGCTGAATCCCTTCAAAGCATTTAGCTTTCATGGACATTTTGCCTTTGGGAAAGAACCAGAAGCCACACAGTGTTAGATCTGGTGAATAAGGTGGATGACGACACAGCATGGTGCATTTGGGAGCTGCCTTGGCACTTGGCTCTGGCATTCACTGTATTCTTGACCAAACCTGATAAAGACACTGAAGAAGGAGGACTTCTAGGACTGCTTCAGAAACCAGTAAGAGTGATATGCGTCTTCAGTGTGAGGAGGGAGTTTGAATGGTCCATGACAATATGTATTTACTATAATAAACTTTAATGTAAATCTCTGCTCTATATTTCGATCATCCCTTGTATGTTTGTGAAGTTATGCATAGAAATACAAAGTCTCCTGTGCCTGAGATTTCTTAGCCTGTTGTTTTATGATTTCTACCTCAGGCTTAGGTTTTCAATCTATTCTTTCTTGTGTGTGTGTGTGTGTGTGTGTGTGTGTGTTTCAGAGAGAAGGAGAACATGAGAGGGAGGGAAATAGAGAAAAGAGGAGACATAGCCTGTTATACAATATTTCCCAAATACTTACATGTTAGCCCCAAAACAATATCACTACTTGTAGTTTCATTACTACCTAGAAACTATACCTCTGCCATAATCACAATTTCATCAACATACAAATTTCTGAGGAATATCAGTTCTATCACGTGGAAATTCACTCACCCATGTCCATGTGTAATGCACCGACAATAACTCTGGATATAAAACTCACCTTGTAATCTAACAGAGCACAACATCTGCCTTTATTCTATTTGTCAAACATATTTTTATGGGTATTACTATGTTTTGCTCCACCCAAGTGAAGTCATAAGCTCCCTTCCTGCTCACCCAGAGCTGCCTCCTGCTGGGACACACATCAGGGCTAAACGTGCTCTCCTTTCCATGGCAGGAGAAACATCTTGGTGGACTGACCCTTGTCCTCAGCACAACCCATGTGTGCTGCAGGCCTGGCCCCTTGCTTCATGACCAAGCATCCCCACCTCACCCCTGTGCAGCCCTCTGTCTCTACATGCAAGGAAGGTACTGAAACCAGACTCAAAAGGCTGCTTTGAGAAGTAAAGTTCTAAGAGTTAGGAAAGTACACAGGACAGCACATAGCACCCTAAAACCCAACACATTAGCAAAACCAAATACACTAGAAATTGTGCCCAGTGTGCTACACATGGACATAAGTGAGTGAATACCCATGCACTAGAACTGATATTCCTCAAAAGTTCCTGCATCTATGAAATTTTTAATATGGTAAGGGTATAGTTTCTATGTAATAATGAAACTACAATACTGATATTGTGTTGGGACTGTTGCCTAAGTTATCTATTCTCTGAGGTCTTTTGTGTCCTCAGAAAAGATTTCCAGTTTTCTTCACAGACTGTGGGTGTTACTTACAGTATGGGTCACACTGCTACAACAGGGGTGGAAACTCCCAGGCTTCAAGGGGATAAATTCACACAGATTGAGAGGCATCACTGCCATAGGAGGCAGACACCAGAATAAACATGTTAAAACTATAAATAGACAAAGGGAAAATGATTCACAAGCTTTAGAAAGGCCATGCAAGACTGAGCACAACTGACAAGCACAGTGTGCTCAAATTCATTAACTTTCAAATAACCCTTTCCCTGGAATAGTGTGAACTGCCATGGGACTGCCTCAGCTTCCAATTAGGCCCCAAAAAAGTGGCTTCATCCTTGCTCCAAACATGTGATGACATACGCACTCCCATTCTCACTTCTATTACCTGTGATTTCCTTAATTCAAGACCCAAAATTGTGATTACATTTGAACCAGTAAAAAAAGAAGAAGAAGAGGAGGAGTAGGGGTAGGAGGAGGAGGAAGAGGAGCAAAGATGAGGAGAAGCTAAAGGAGAAGGAGGAAAAGGAGGAGGAAGATGAGGAGGAGGAGTATACCTCTCCACATATGAGGAAAGACTATTAATCCCTATCAACAATGTCATCATCATCACCAAGATTAGCACTCTTACCATTATCATCATCAAATTAGAAATTATCTAGGTAAGTGCATGACATGAATAAGAGACCATAAAGACAAAAGGCAAAGAAGTTATGTGGAATAAAATCACCATACAGCTTAGCTGACATTCTCTCTGGACCACATGAACAGACTGCTGCTGTGTTTAGTGAAGGATATTGAGGAGATTATCAACACAAAAGCCTTTAGGATGGGAAAAGACTGTGCTACAGTTTAGATCAAAATGTCCCCCCAATATGCCTTATATCTAGATGTTTCCCAAAGCCCCAAGCACTCATGGGTGGGGCTTTTCTGAGCTGGCTGGATCTAGGGTGTGTGAGATTACATGAGATTAAGGGTGTGTGATACCTAAATCGGTGTGGCATAATTCTGGGTATGAATAATGGAAGACCCATCCTTGGTGTAGGTGACACCAACCAATAGGCTTGTAGCCTGGGTGGGATACAAAGGGAAAGATGGGAGGCAGGATCACTGTTGCTGCTGCTGCTGCTGCTTGATGCTTGGTGCTTGCTGCATCCTGCCTGCCCTGCATGGACTGTTTCACCTTTGTGATGCCCCTCTTTCATTTCACCCTACTTTGGAGCCAGCTGATGATGGCTTGAAACTTCTACAAACTATGAGCTAAAATATACCTTCACTCTTTTAACTCGTGAATCTTGGGTATTTCGTCTCACCAATGAAAAAAGAAATTAAGACAACCCCAAAAGACTCATATTTAGAGGTGGAGCCTGGTTGGAGGTGGGTCACTGGGGGCATGACTTGGAAGGGTACATCTTCTTTCCCACTCATCCCTTCACTCTCTGCTTTCTGGTCTTCAAGAAGTGTGTCAGCAGCTTTTCCTCTGCTCTTCCCCCTCTGCCATGATGTTTCTGCCATGAAGCCACCAATCAAGGGCTGAAATCATGAGCCAAAATAAACTCTGCCAAGGAAAGCCTCAGGAGTGAGTGTAGTCACCCCAAGAGACAGGGCTGCCCAAGTCCTTTGGAGCTCACATCTCACCACTTGTGCACTAGGTACTGGACATGGAGCTATAGGATTTAATGTTTTTCCTGCTGGGTTTTAGTCTTGCTTTGCATGGATTCCTTTTTACCTCCTTATTCCTCCCTTTTGGCATGGGAATATTTATCCTGTGCCATTGAATGTCACCAGTGCTTAAGATTCTTCTTGAATTTTACAAGACCTCACAGCTAAGAGTTTGCCTTGAGTCTCAGAGAAGACTTTTGACTTGAACTTTTCAGCAATGTTGGAACTGTTAAGACTTTGGCAACTCTTAGAGATGGACTAAGTGTATTTTGCATAATGAGATAGACAAGAGTCTTTTGGGGCAGAATGTTATAGTTCATATCTAAAATGTCCCCCAAAAAGCATTCAGAGGTGTACCTGGTCAGAAAGGCGTCAGTGGAGGCATGACCTGGAAGGTTATATTCTCTTTTCCTCTGTCTTGCTTCTTGGCCACCTTGACGTGAGCAGCTTTCCCTCTACCATGGCACCCTGTGAAGCTGTTTCTTCCTTGGAGCCAACCAACCATGGACTGAAACCACAAACCCAAATAAACCTCTCTTTCTTTAAATTGTGGGTGTCAGGTATTTTGTCCCAGTGATGGGAAATTGACTAAGACTGGGCTACTGTTTTTACTTTTCTTTAGAAATTTAAGGGAAGTATTTAGAGTATAACTACATAAACTATTAAATCAGACACATAATTCTGTATCTTGTTTTAATGTTCATATTTATTGAGTAGAAAATAAGGACTTTTCAGTGAAATACAAAGAATTTCATATATACCTCTTAAAGCCAATCAAATGACAAAAATCTGAACTGAACATATAAGGATAGATCATCCTGTTTGAGGAAAGAAGTATGAAAACTGCATAATCTGAAGATTTTGATTCATAAAAAAAGACAAATACAGGGCAGGGGGCATAGCTCAGTGGCAGAGCTCTTGCCTGGAACTCACAAGGACCTAGGTTCAATCCCCAGCACTACAACCAATCAACTGATGTAAGCAAGCCAATTACTTGTAACCTTTTTGGAAATTGCTAATTAATACTTTATTAGAGTTCTTCAAGGAAATGGAAATAGTAGAAAGAGAGAGACAGTGGTCTCAGTTTGCAGCTGGCAAGTCTGAAATGCACAGAGCAGGTTGAGGACCAGGGACAAGGTGAGGCAGCAGCTGAGTGAAAAGCAGACCACAGAATCCTTTCCCTCGGGAATTGCTGTCTGTTTCTCCTAAGAGTGACCACTGACTGGGAGGTGCTATGCACTGATTAGACAACACTCTGCTTCCCCTGAATTCCCCTGCTCTGGCTTGGGTGGTGCTCAATGGTGAGTGCTTGCCTAGCATGTGCATGGCCCAGGGTCCCATTCTCAGCACCACAGATACAACAAAACATAACTGAGTCTTCTGATCTAAATGTCAATCTCATCCAAAAGACTCCTTCACAGCAACGTCCAGACTGGGGTCTGACCAAGTGCCTGGGTACTGTGGGCTGTCTGAGTAAGCATGAAATTAACCACCACAGAGACCAAGTACTTCTTGGAAGTAGTTGAAATTTTATTTATTTTTACAACATAACCAAAGATTTTTGCTTTACTTTTTAGAGTAAATTTTAAGGAAAAATGGGCAATAAACTATGATTTGTCATTAAGTCTTTAAAAACAAAGAATAAAAAAGGATGGGGAAATGAATAAATTAGTAAAATCACTCTAGAAATGATGCAACATTTCCTCAGAAAGCTACAACTAGATCTTCCCTATGATCCATAGGAAATAAAGTCACCATCTGACAGAGATATTCACACAGACATCCAGATAGTGGAGCTGGTCACAACAGCCAGGGTACAGATCAGCCCACTCTTGTTTGTGTACCTGACCTGTTTCACCTAGCAGAACCCACTCTGGTTCATCCATGTTGTTGCATGTGACAGGATTCCCTTCTTATTCCAAACTTTATACTATTCAATTGTGAATATGTGATTCTGTTTCTTTATCCATTCATTTGTTGATGGACATAGAATGGCTTCCATATCTTGGTTGTTGTGAATAAAGTTGAACTAAACATAGAAGTGCAGATACCCCTTCAACATACTCAATTGTGTGTGTGTGTGTGTGTGTGTGTGTGTGTGTGTCCATGCAATAGGAGGATTGCTGGGCCATAAGGTAGTCTTAGTTTTAGTTTTTGAGGAACCACTCATTATACTATTTTCCAAAATGATTGTACTAATTTACATTCTCACCAACAGTATAGGCTGTTTCCTTTTCTCTACATGCTTGGCAGCAGTTAGCATAATTTATCTTTCAATTATAGCTATTCTAACAAGTTTGAGGTTATATTTCATGATTTTAATGTGTGTATATTAACCAAAATTTATGAAACATTCCTTATTCTAAACACTACTTTAAGCATTTTAATTAAATGAGTTCATTATTTCCTCATTTCATTGGCAGAACAGGCAGTAGTAACCCCAATCTCTGCAGACTCAGATTAGATCCCAGAGCTCTGTGCCTATGCACATGCAATGTCTCTTTTTTTACTTTATTTTTTATTTGTACACACTTACCATGCACAATGATCGCATTCATTATGGGGAATTTATATCTGTACAAATCACATTTCAATTATTTTTTCCCATTCACCTCCCCTTTTCAATCATTATTCCCTTCCTCATTTATAAAAGTGTTGTTTCCATTGTTTTTTTTCCACTCTTTTTCCTTCCCTTTCCTTCCCCTCTCCCCTCCCTTGTTCCCCTTCCCACTTGAACATGTTCTTCCTGCTTCCCAATATCTACCCTCTATGACCTATTAAATTCCTTATTTCCTCTTTGTGTTTCTCACACAAGAGAAACAATGTGACACTTAAACTTATGTCTCCAATTTATTTCACTTAATTTCATTGTCTCCCATTAACTTAATAATAATGGTAATGCATCCATTTACCTAAAAATGGCTCAAGTTTTTCCTTCTTTATGGCAGACTATTACTCCATTATATATAAGTACCACATTTTCTTTATCCATTCATCTTTTTATGGGCATATGAATTGTTTCCGTGATTTAGCAATTATAAATTGTGCTGCTATAAACATAGGCGTGCATATTTTACTGTGGCATGATACTTTTTACTCTTTTGGGAAGATACTTAAAAGGCGAACAGGTGGCTCAAGTGGAACCTCTAGTTTTAGTTTTTTGAGGAATCTCCATACTGATTTCCATATTGGTTTTACAAATTTACACTCCTATCAGCAAAGGACAAGCATTCATTTTCCCCACAGACTTACCAGCATTTGCTATTGGTTGATTTCTTGATGATGGCCATTCTTTCTGGAGTGAGATGGAATCTCAGTGTTGTTTTAATGTGCATTTCAAGAATGGCCAGTGATGTAGAGCATTTTTTCATATATTTGTTTTCTGTTTCTACTTATTCATCTAAGAATTGTCTATTCAATTCAGATGCCCATTTTTAGATTGGGTCTTTAAATTTGGGAGGTTTGATTTTTCTTTTATTTTTAGTTCTTTATATATTCTAGATGCTTGTCCTTTGTCTGAGGAATAGCTGATAAAATTTTTTTACTATTTTGTGGGTTGTCTCATCTCTCTGCTGGTGGTTTCTATTGTTTTACAAAACCTTTTTAATTTGATGTAATCCCAGTTGTTGATTATTTATATTTCCTTGTGATTAGGGTTTTGTTCATGAAGTCTTTGCTTACACCTATGTCTTCAAGAGTTCTACCTATTCTACCAGCAGATTTAGTGTTTCTCTTTTAATATTTAGATCTCTAATTCGTTTGAATTTTAGTTTAGTACACAGTGAAAGTTATGGATTAGTTTTAAAATTCAGCATGTGGAAAGGTAGTTTTCCCAGCACCTATTTTTCTTCCAGTAAGGGTGTTTGATCCCTTGTCAAAGATAAGGTGGCTAAGTATGTTTAGAGTTGTTTCTGCATTTTCTATTGTGTTCCATTGGTCCTGGGTCTGTTTCTTTGTCAGTATCATGCTGTTTTTATCATGGTAGCTTTGTAGTGTAACTTCAAATTGAGGATTGTGATACCTCCCTGCCTTGCCCTTGTTGCCCAGAATTGTTTGTGCTATTCTAGGTCTCTTCTGGTGCCAAATGAATTTTAGGATTGTTTTCTCTAATTCTGTAAGATATGCTGTTGGTATTTTGATTGGGATTGCATTAAATCTGTATAACAATTTTGGAAGAATGGCCATTTTCACTATATTGGTACTACCTACCCAGAAAAAGGAATATCTTTCCATGTTCTGATATCCTCTTTCATCTCCTTTTCCTTTAGTCTCTCTCTCTCCCATCTTCTTTGTAGGAATCAAAATTGCTTCAAATCCCAGGGCCATGTAGGGTTCAGATTATCAACCGTCTTCCCTCACAAGTTCCTTAGAAGAACAAAAAAAAGTTAAGCAACAAAAAATCTTACTTAAATTATTACCGGTGAGAATGAATGTTTAATGTTTAAAGTCACATTTGCATCAGAGAATTTTCTCAAGGTTAAAAACTCATTCATAGGAACCAACTATTAGCAATAACAAAGCAAACCTTCATCAGAGTTCCCTGAACTTCCTTTTAAAATTATTTACATAATCCATGCCCTGGAAGTCAAAGACTGACATTTAAAGAAAATCATGTTGAAGTCATTTTCTCCCCTAAGAGAATGAAGCATTGAGACAGTCATACAAATCCACGGGGAGAAAAAGCCAGAAGTCGCGGTGCTGCAATTTCCTGGACAGCTCAGGCTGCCTCTTCAAGCCCAGGCCTAAGTCTCCTCCTCTTCCCCAGCAGTGTGGTAATGAGCTGTGGGTACACAGACAAAGCCCTCATCCTCTCTGTACTTCCACCGCAGTGGTAATGAAGAGCTGGCTCCACGTTTCTAAGGCTTTCTCAGTTCTGAAATGCATGGGGGGGGGGAAGCCTTGCTCTGGAGCGTGGTTTACCCACCCGGGTCTGCCTGCAAACCTGTGGCTCCTGTTTCAGAGGAATGGCTCTGCCTAGTGGTGTAACGAAGACACGAGTCTCAGGCTATGCAGCCGGGCTGCCAGTCAACACCTGACCTCGTCCTTTTTTCCCTTTTCAAGAAATTTGGTGGAGCACTATGCATTAGGGAACTGGGGAAATAAGAGAAACATAAACTTTAAGCAAGTAGATTTAAATAACAAAGCAAAAATCAATATATTTTTAAAGGGAAAGTGAGAGAAATTCTATAAAATCTAATAGAGGAAATCTGCTGAAAAAAATTGCTGAACATCAAGGAAGACTGACCAAGAAAGAGAGATAAAGACAAAAATTCTCAATATCAGTAAAGCAAGGATATAAATTTGTACCATACGGATATTAAAAGAATAAATAGCAATTACTACAAATTACTGTACAACATGCATAAATTCTAAACTGTAGGTGAACACAAAAATTTCTCAAAACACACAAAATACCAAACTCACCATGATTAAGTACATGCTTGAATAATCCTATAAGTAATAATACAATTCATTTCAGTTAAATACCTTCCAAAAAATCTCCAAGCCCAGAATATTTCACTAGCCAATTGTGCTATATATTTTAAGAAAAAATAACATCAGTTCTACATGAAATTTTGTAGTACATGGGAGAACAAACATATTCTGACTCAGTTTGTGAGACATTGCCCAAATATTAAGACTCAATAGCAACAGAACAAAATAGAAATCTAAAACAAAATTTCTCATTAATATGTTTTTTTAAATTCTTAACAAAAGACTAGCATACAGAGTCCAGCAACATATAAAGTCTGAAGGAAATTGAAAAGTCAGAGAATGACTAAGTGTATTTATCAAAGCCAAGGGATGCTAATACATAAAAATCGATTATATTTCTACAAGTCAGAAAGGAAATTCTTAAAAGCAATACCACCTAGAATAGCTAAAAATAAAATATTTGGATAAAAGTTGAAAAAATATATATGCTGGAAACTAAAAAAATTATGAAATGAAAAATAGCAAATTAATGTAGAGATATAACATGTTCACAAATTGAAAGACCCAAAATAAGAAAGAGGTTAATTCAACCCAATTTATCAACTAATTTAATATAATTCCTATCAAAATCCTGGCAAGACTTTTGGAGACACAGACAAATTAGTCCTTACTTCTATTACAAATAGGATACTTCAAAAGAAATTTTAAATAAGATTAAAATTGAAAGAATCACATGTCTGATTTTAGGACATATTACCAAATGAAGTAATTACAATAGTGTGCTGCTGGTTTGAGTATAGACATAAGGACCAATGGAACAGGACAGGAACCCAGAAATGGACACACAAGTTACACCCAGATGATTTTTTGACCAAGGTGCAAAAGTAACTCAATGAACATTTTCAATGAATTTTTGGAACATCTGGGCATCCACAGGCAATTTAAAAAGTCCCTCAACTAAACTTTGAACCTTATGCAGAAATCAATTCAAAACAGATCATAAATGTAAAATCACAAGACTTGACAGAAGGCAGAAAAGAAACTCAGTGGGGCCTGTGATTTGGCAAACAGCTCTTAGGTCACCAAAAACCTAACATGTAATAGAACAATTGACAAGCTTAGCTTAGTCCAAGTTAATAAGTTTTGCTGAGAGACACTGCTAAGAATGGAAAGCCATGTTAAAACACAGGGATAAAGGGCTGGGGTACAATATTTGTGGGTTATGTATCTATACCTGCTGAACACAAAACTCAGTCCTAATAATGTGCAAAAGATTGAGTAGAGATTTAAAGAATAAGATGTGGGGACAGAAAGAAGAAAAGATGTCCAAAATTATTAAACTATGGGAAATTGAGATCACAATTAAATGCCACTGCACAGCTGTCAGTGACTCAATGAATCCTGCAGGGACACAGTCCAGGGGGCAGGGCCTGGAGCACTGCAGGATGGATACCAGATGTGCATCCCGCTCCCGAAGGTGGCTTCCCACCTTGTGGTGAGTGGGCCCTGAGGCGGGACCTGGGCCTGCACCTGGGGAAATGGAACCTCATGTTCCACAGAAATGAGTAGTGTTGATTTCTTGATAGCAGCCATTCTTTGTGGGGTGAGATGGAATCTCAGTGTTGTTTTCATCTGCATCTCTCGAATGACCAGTGATGTTGAACATTTTTTCATATATTTGTTTGCTGCTTTTACTTCTTTGAGAAATGTCTGCTCATTTCAGATGCTCATTTTTGATTTGGATCTTTGAATTTGGGGGGTCTGATTTTTATCAATTCTTTATATATTCTAAATAGTAGTCCTTTGTCTGAGGTACAGCTGCTAATTTTTTTTTCCCCATATTGTAGGTTGTCTGTTAGCTCTGTTGGTGCTTTCTTTTGCAGTGCAGAAGCTTTTTAATAAGATGAGATCCCAGTTGTTGATTCTTTCTGCTAGTTCCCTTGCTGCTGAGGTTTTGTTCATGAAGTCTTTTCCTATGCAAACGTCTTCAAGAGTTCTATGTAACTTATCTTCCAGGAAGTTTAGTGTTTCTGTCTTAATATTTATATCTTTAATCCACTTCAGTCTTAGTTTACTGTATGGTGATAGGTATAGGTCTAGTTTAATCTTCAGCAGGTTGAAATCCAGTTTTTCCAACACCATTTATTAAATAAGCTATATTTCCTCCAATGAGGGTGGTTGGCTCCTTTGTCAAAGATGAAGTAGCTGAGCATGTCTGGAGTTGTTTCTGCATCTTCTGATCTATTCCACTGATCCTCAGGTCTGTTCCTTTGACAGTACCATGCTGATTTTATCACAGTAGCTTTGTAGTATAGTTTCAAATTGGGGATTGTAATACCCCCAGCCATGTCTCTGTTGCCTAAAATTGCTTTAGCTATTCTAGGTCTCTTCTGGTTCCAAATGAATTTTTGGATTGTTTTCTCTAGTGCTGTGAAGTATATTGTTGGAATTTCAATTGGCATTGCATTGAATCTATATAGTAGTTTTGGATGTATGGCCATTTTCACTATAATGGTTCTTTCTACCCAGGAGCAAGGGATGTCTTTCCATTTTCTTGTATCCTCTTTGATCTCTTTTTTCAGAGTGCTGTAGTTTTCAGGGTAGAGGTCTTTTACTTCCTTTGTTAGATTGATTCCTAGATATTTCATTTTTTTGGATGCTATTGTAAAAGGAATTGTTTCCCTAATTTCTCTCTCAGTGAGTCTGTTATTTATGTACAAGAAGGTTATTGTTTTTTGAGTGTTGACCTTGTATCCAGCTACTCTACTGAATCTGTCAATTAAGTCTAGAAGTCTTCTGGTGGAGTTTTTTGGGTCTTCTATGTAAAGTATCATATCATCAGAAAATAAGGACAGTTTAACTTCTTCTTTTCCTATCTTTATTCCTTTTATTTCTTTCTCTTTTCTAATTGCTGTGGCTAATGTTTCCAGCACCATATTGAACAGGAGTGGCGAAAGTGGGCATCCTTGACTTGTTCCTAATTTTAGCATGAAAGTTTTCAGTTTTTGACCATTTAGTATGATGTTGGCTGTTGGTTTTTCATAGATAGCCTTAATCAGGTTAAGATAAAGACCTTCTATTCCAACTTTCTGTAGGGTTTTTTTTATCATGAATAGGTGTTGGATTTTGTCAAATGCTTTTTCTGTATCTATGACTGGTGCAACCACTGTGGAAGTCAGTATGGAGATGCCTCAAAGAAATAGGACTAGAGGTCCAATTTGACCCAGCTAGTCCCCTGCTGGATATCTTCCCAAAAGAATTAAAAGAATCATACCACAATGATATATGTACACCCATGTTCATAGTGGCACAGTTTGTAATAGCTAGAGCTTTGAAGCAGCCCAGGTGCCCATCAACTGGAAACTGGATAAAGAAAATGTGGGGTTTCTTTATAAAATGGAGTACTACTCAGCCATAAAGAATGAAACACTAGAGTCATTTATAGCTAAATGGATGCATATTGAGGCCATACTCTTATGTGAAATAAATAGGACACACATGTGTAAATACCAAATAGTTTCTCTAGTGTGAGAAACTGATAGTGTAAACAAGATTTAAAATGATTAAAATGAATAATTGATCATTTGAAATAGGAAAAAAGGTCAAAAGATGAAGGAGTGAAGGGAGGGGAAGGGGAAAGGAAAAGATGGAAAGGAAAAATAGAAAAGAAAAAAATGGAAATGAAGTCTATGTAAATGGGGGGCGGTGAAGGGCTCACAGGTAATGGGGAAAAAAGTAAGAACCAAGATATATCATGTACAGGTACAAACACCCAATGATAAATGTAAATGAATTTTATGCATGCAGTGTACCAATAAAAGAAGAACAACAACAAAAAAGAAATGAGTAGTGAAATGTTTTGAGCACATCTGTGAGCAGTTGACCCAAACTGGGAGCAACCCAAGTCCTGTATCCTTCAACCAGTGACAAGAGGGCAAGCCCAGGTTCCACACCTGGACTTCTCTCAGTAAAACTAAAGCATGAACCACGGACACACTCATTCAATGAATTGCACACACAGTGGCCAACCTTAAATCAACCGTGATACTTCACAACTACATTTATTTCATTGCCCAGAAGGTAGAACTAGTGATGGAAATAAACTAGCGACTTTCAGGGTATTAACAAATGGCTGTTACCAAGGAGACTTTCAGGGTTGTAGAACTGCTTTAAATGATGATCTTGGGGATAATTACATAAAAGTATATGTCTATAAACTTAAAGACCTGCTCACCCAAAATTACAGTTTTATGATAACCGTAAAATATAATTTTGCTCATATTTGGAACTCACTAGCAGAAAAAATTAAATTTGAAATTCATTTTTCTTTCTGTAATAGCATTTCCAGGATGTGGAAAACAGGAATAATGATTGAGAAGGGCCAGAACTGGATCCTTCAGAGAAACATCTTCCAATCTGCATGTATCTAAGCTTTCCCTTGTTTTACCACTTGGGCTTGGGGGGCAGAGGTGTGGATTGTGAGTTTAATTACATCTGTAGTGATGGAAGCAAAGGAGGCCAGAGGCAGTCCTGTCAAGCAATCTAGTGATAAAATAAGCAGAGGTTGGCTGAGAGCTTCAGTGACCTCTGACACCGAGCCCTTTTCTTATTCCCAGCCACTCCCATAAGAAACCTGTAACCAGTGCACTGCTACAGACCCCAAACTCTGCTATCTTCTCCATGTTCTGCACATTCCTTTTGCTCTGTACTTTCACTGCCTCTCCCCACTCTTTCACTTCAAAACAGATACCAGCTCTTATAAGGAACTTTTTCAAATTATCAGTAATTTTCTATGATATTTGCAAATCAATTAAAATATTATGCTTTAATATCTATGAACCTTCAAAATTAAACACATGCCATAATGCAAATTGCACAATTCCAGTTGCTATTCTAAAATTAAGTTTCCAGAATAACTTGAGTGGGAATTTGCAATGATTCTTTCTTGTCTCTTTTCATTTTAAACATAAAGAGTAAATATTATTGTTCCTAACAATTCTCTAGACATATTCAAAGACAGAACACACATTCTTTCCAATCAGAAAACTCTGAGGACAGGACAATCAAAAGTGTGAAGTCTGAAGAATAGAGAATAAGATTGCAGAAAAGTGGATGGACACAAGGACCCATGGGACATAATGAACCAGACCAACATGGCATTATGGGAGAGCCCAAAAAGAGAGAAAAGACTAGAGAACATCTGAGGAAAAATTAGCATTCAACTTTCTAAGATAATGAAGAGTTAGAATATAAACATTCAAAAATCTCAGCAACTACAAGAAGAACGTGCACAAGCAGATTCCCTCAATGCATTAAAATAACAAAAAATATCAAACAGAAAGAGTGGAAAATGAAAACAGCATGAGTGAGGGTGACTATTCATATCCAAGGAATCTTAAATTAGGAACATAGGGAGCCTTCTCCTTATAAATGCCATTAATATGAAATAATAGAGTTGGTGAAAATAAGAAATATTGGAGGCTTCAGGCACTGTGGTGGGAATGTAAAATGGTACAGCTGGGATAGGACACAGCATAAACAGATACAAATGAAACAACATGTGATCCAGGAACTCTACTTCCAATTATGTCTTCAAAAGTACTGACAGCAGAGTCCTGCAGAGGCATGTGGACACCAAGGAACTCAGAAACTCTACTCACAATAAAAAAATATGGACGCTTCCAAACCTGTATTGACAGATAAAGACATAAGCAAAATGTAGCAATTACATAGAAGGCAAATGTACTCTTACTTTAAAATCGTAGGAAATTCTCACAACCACAACATGGATGAATCTCCAAAACATCACAAACTCCATGGGTCCCTAACCCCCAAACAGACCTGCACCACCCCAAGGTCTGTTAGCAGCCAAGCTGAACAAAAGGAGGTGCACAGCACAGGAGCAATTGAAGCTTCATCTGTGTCTGCAGTGCTCACCATCTCTGCCATGATCACCTGAGCTCTGGCTCCTATCAGACCAGCATGGCATTAGATTCTCTTTGGAACATGAAGCATACTGTGGAGTGCACATACAAGAGATCTGGGTTGCCTGCTCCCCATGAGAATCTACAGCCTGGTGATATGAAGAAGACCTGAGGGGTGATGCTAGTACTGGGGAGTAGCTGCAAATACAGATGAATGTTAGCAGAGAGGTTTGACTGCAGAGACCATGATAAATCAATTGCTTGCAGATTCAGATTAAAACCCTACCAGTAAGTGGCAATTAAGCTGTATGCAGTGTCAGACTTTATAGAGGCGGTGAGTTCATGTCCTTCAGTTGTACAGCTGCCCTTGCTGGGAGACCTTACGTTAAATCCAACACTTACAGTATCTATGCATGGCTCACCTTTTATTCACCACATTCAACTGTGTGTCTTTCATATGTTATGGACTTGTCCCAGCCACAGATTTAATAAGCTCACAAGTTATCCCTAGCTACAGTGAATACAAAACAATGTCAAGAGACAGCTTCTTTAAAAGGGGGAAAGATTCAATGATGAGACAGCATAAGACTCTGAGAATGCTAACAGCAGAAAGCTGCATTTAAAAGTAAATGCCAAGAATCCTACTTAACTAATGGCTTCATTGAAAGAAGTGATTTACATTCCCAAAGCCGACTGTGTACAATATGTGCTGACTAGCTATCCAACTAAGCTATGAAAACTCCAAAACAGTTTTGTCACATGGAATCCAAGCACACGCAATTTACAAACAAGGTTTGGAATTCTTCAAAAGAAAAAATATGATCATGAAGAAGAAAAGCAATTGTAGAAGACACCACTTCATCAAATGGGTCTGGGCTGAGAGTATCTTTCTGAGTGGCTGACCACATTGCTAAAGCTGAGAAAGACACTTGTCACTATTGGTGAAGAGATTATTCTGCCTGCTGCTAAAGACATTTGTCAGGAAGTTTAAGGTCAGGCTGCAGTTCAAAAGATGGCAGGTTAGGGCTGGGATTTAGCTCAGTTGTTCCATCATTTGCCTTGAAAGTCCAAGGTCCTGAGTTTAATCCCGAGTACCAAAAAAAAAAAAGAGAGTGAAATGGCATGTGTTCCTCATTTGAATAGCATCATGTATAGACACATTGATGAGTAGCAGAGGATATTGAGTCACTATATTTAGAAAGGATTAATGAGTCACTTGGGCTCAATCTAGATTGACTAGTCTGCTGATGGTGACAACAATCAATAATGATTGTTTTTGTGCAATATATTTTTCAGGATAGTGTACATGAAGATATGTTGTGTGCACTTTTGTTGCCAACCAATTCTTCAGCTGCAGACTATTCAAATCTTGAATGAGTATGTAGCAGGAAACAGAATTAGTCATTTCAATGAGATATGGATGAACAGAGGGAATACTATGATTGCATGGCTTTCTGTGTTTACTACTTGTGTGAAAGACAACCCTTCTGCATGTGATTTTCTGCCCTGGTGATCTGCAGAGAAAGGCTGGCTGACACAACAGTGTCACCTGAAATAAACAATGTTTTTCAAGAGTGATAAAATTAACAACCACATTAAAGTACACAATTTTATCTCATATCTGTGCTCACAGCTCTCAGAGGAATTGGACTCAGGGCACATATGCCTTGTCTTATACACAGAAGGGAGGTGATTTCTAAAGGTTGATCATTGCCCAGGGGTTTTGAGGTATAAGAGCTTCTCTAGAGATTCATTTGAGAAAAACAATTACTATCAGTTGCACATTTCTGTGACATCAATTAGGTACAAAAACTTCCTTATTATTGGATTTTTCTACATGTTTCAAATGTTAGCAGAAATTTTAAAAAAGAAACTGAGATTCCATGCTCCTATGGCACAGAAGGTGAGCCAGTCCCAGCACCTGGAAAGAAGGTCCCCTGATTCCATTCCATGTTCCTAGGGCAGAGAAGGTGAGCCAGTCCCAATACCCAGAAGGAAGCTCCCCTGCCACCATTCCACACTCCTAGGGCAGATAAGGTGAGCTGTGTGGGTGCCAGAAGCTCCCCCCTGCATGGAAATGAGAAGACACTTAAATAAGACTCAAAAACTTGAGGATCACCTAGACCAACCCCAAAGGGAAATGAGATGGAACAATCTGATACTCAACTACCTGAACTCTCTGAACTGGCAAAAAAAAGAGGATCTGGGAAAAATGAAATCGGAAATTATTTCTTACATAACAGCAAATATTGTGCTCATAGTGAAAGACATGATTAATAAATCTAGAGAGGACACAGATAGAAAAATAAAGGATCTTAGGAACATGATGGAATCTCAACATAGGAAAGAAATAGACTCCATAAAACAGATGCAAACAGATTTCCAGGAGATTAAAAACTCCATCGAAAGTCTGCACAGCAGAATGAACTAATGTGAGGATAGAATTTCAGATATAGAAGATAAGATTGCAATTAGTGACTAGGAAAAGAAAAATTACTTTAAAATTGTAAGGGAACATGAGAAATCAATCCAGCAGCTGCTAGATGATGCAAAGAAGAATAACATAAGACTGGTTGGAGTCAATGAAGAAAGAGGAGAGAGTGCAAATGACATTAAAAAAAAAACTGTTCATAGAAGTGATGGCAGAAAACTTCCCAAGCAGGGGAAAAGAACATCATACAGATAAGTGAGGCATATAGGACTCCAGCTAGCCTTGATCAAAAAAATCTACACAAAGGCATATTATAGTTATGATTCCAGAAATCCAACAGAAGAACAAAATTCTATAAGCAGTGAGAGAAAAGAAACAAATCACATACAAAGGAAAGCCCATCAGAATTACAGCAGACTTCTCAATGCAAAACCTCAAGGCAAGAAGAGCTTGGAGTGATGTATTCCAAGCCCTAAAAGAAAACAGCCTCCAAGCCAGATTGATGCACCCTGCAAAACTAATTTTCAAAAATGATGGAGAAATAAGATACTTTCATGATAAAGAGCACCTCAGGAACTTCATGAATACCAAACCAGCACTCCAAAACATTTTAGACAATATCCTAGGAAAAGACAATGAGGATCACAACCCTAGGAAGCCCAAAAGAATGAATCCTTTGTGCATGGCAAATTAAATGCAAAGGGGGAGAATCCAACAAAAAGAAAAAGTCATGACAAGGATTTTAAAACTTTTAACTTCATCTCCCTAATGAATGTATAATTCAATCTTGTTATTGTACTGATTAGTATTTTTGTGATTCTAGAGTCTCACACCTTTCCATGTGCTGTACTGGCTATTAATCATCTTCTTATGTCTACTTTTTAATTGGATTATCTATTAATGAGCTGTAAGAGTTCTTTATATATTCTGGTCATAGGTTATGTGCATTGTAAATATGGTGTGTTTAAGGACTACTTTTCATTTTAATGATGTCATTTAAAGTTCTCAATTTTTATGGAATCTCATTTATCAATGTTTTCTTTTATACATCATGTTTTTTGTATCCTAGGTAGTTCTTGCCTACACTACATTCATAAAAATTTTCCCTTATAATTTCTTCTTAAAGTTTTATACTTTTAGGCTTTCATATTTAGGTTCATAGATCCCTTCAAGTTATTTTTATGTATGGAAATAAAGGGTTGAGGTTAATTTTTTATATATGGATAACAGGTGTTCTAGTGCCGTTTGCTGAAAACACTATCTTTTCCTCGACTCTTGAATTGAGTTTATATTCTATAAAATGTTAATGTTAAATAATCTTTCATAACTCAGTGGACCATATATGTGTGGTTCTATTTCTAGATTCTCTGTTTTATTGCAATGATCTATATGTCTTTCCTTACACCAACACTGACTTGATTACTGTAACTTTAGAAGATGTCTTAAAATTAGGTACTAAATGTCTTCCAACACTGTTTTTTTAAACTTTTCTAGGTCCTTTGTACTCCTACATAACTTTCAGATTTCAATATACAATTCTTCATTTATAGCAAGTATACACAGACCTGAATATTTATATATACCTTGTGTTTTCTAATCCTGCTAAATTCAAATACAAGTTCTAGGAGCTCCTAGAGATTTCTTAGTATTTTCTCTGTAGATGATCATTTCATCTACATATGAAGATTTTGCTTCTACTTTGCCAATGCTATCCTAATTGTGTCATTTTATTGCCAGACTATTTTGGTTGGCCCTAGGTTTCAAAGTTTAGTGGACAGATAAAGAGTAATAATATCTGCCCTTGTTCTCCACCTTAAGGAGAAAGCAATGTATTTTCTCCAGTCATATAAGGCATTCTCACTGGAAGTATGGGGTACATGTCTTTAATATGTTGAGAAGGTTCTGTTCTACTTCTAGTCTCCTGATAGCTTTTACCATAAACAACTGTAGAATTTAGTCCAATACTTTTCTCCAACTAGTGACAGCATCATATGTCTTTTTCCTTTCCTCTGTTAAAATCACGACTTTTGGGGGTGGATCTTCCAATGCTGAACCAACACTGCCATCCCTATGACAAAAACACTTTCTACATACTGCCAGATATGACTCCTAACAGTTTGTTTTGTTAAACAAATTTCTATCTATGTTCATACTTTTTTCTTTTATTATCTTTATCCAGTTTTAGGATTAGCACAATGTTGATTTCCTAAAATGAGGGGAAAAGTGTTTGGGTTTTTTTCTGCTTTAAATGTTTGATATAATTTATCAGTTAAAATGTGTATGAGCCTGTTGTTGCCACATAGGTAGGTTTTCAAGCTGGGAATATACTTTCTTTAATAGGTGCTATTCAAATTTTATATTTCCTCCGGAGTTAGTTTCATTAATTTGTCTTCCAAGGTACTTATAAGAAGTTGTCAGATTTATTTCAAAACAGATTTTTGAAATATGCTTTCTATATTCTTTTAAATTCTGTAAAATCTATGGTAATATCTCCTAGGTCTTGATATTTTAATTTTTTAAATATATAATTGATATTGTGCAATAGGAAGTAAAGTTCTAAAGGAGCAGGGGAAGTGGGAGAGGTAGGGGAAAGTAAAGAAGGGAAAAATATGAGAAAAGGAAAAAAATGGAAACAAGTTCTTTGCAAATAGGGAAGGTTGGAGGGGGTGAAGGGAGGACAGAGGAAGGGAAAAACATTAAGAACCAAGATACTCGTGTAATGGTACAAGATCCCAATAATGTATGTAAATGTATTTTATACCTAAAATGTACCAATAAACTTAATGAAGGAAAAAACAAAACAAAACAAAAAACAAAACAAACAAAAAAAGAAACTGAGCCAGAGCCTTTTTTCTGCAATCTTTTTCATGATCTTTTATCTAGCTTTCAAAAGAGTTCAAGAATTGCTTCCAAAGCACAAGAGACCCCCGATCTGGGTGGGAAGGAATGGCTCCATTACATATTCATGAAAACACTGAGTGTTACAACTTTATTCCTGCTAGAAGATCAACTGCTTGAGATCACAAATGATGGTGGCTTTAACACTATGTTTGAGGAAAACCTCAAATGACCATGCATTCTGAAGTAAAGTCAAAGTTGTATGGCCTGATATTACCACAAAACATGGAAAAGCCTGCTTCCATTTCCAACATCCTCTGTTTGTAGAGGAGGGTTTTCTTCAATGACCACGAGCAAATTGAGATTATGGATTAGACAGGATGTAAGCAACACATTCCATGTGTCACTGTCTCCCATTAAACCTAGATGGGACTGTCCAGTTCCAGGAAAACAAGTTCATGTCTTCCACATATTTTGCATTATGGTGCACTCTATAATTATTTCATTACAAAGTAATAATAATAGAAATGATGGACATAATAAATGTCATGTACCTGAGCCATTCCAAACCCACCCCCAACCACCACAGTCCATAGAAAAATCATTTGCATCAAACCAGTTCCTGGTACCAAAAAGTTTTCGGACTGCTGATATGTGTTAAAAAAGCCAACACTATATTGTAAATAATACAGTGTTTTATTTCTCTGAACTATTTACAGAAGCCAAAACTCTAGCGAATGAAGGGGAATGGTGAGTGCCAGTGATGGAGAGGGAGCATGGAGGCACTGTTTCCTGATCTCAGTCTTCTAAAGTAGAAAGTGGTGGTGGGAGGCAAAAAAAAAGTGAAGGCACCCAACAAGATTCAGCAGTGTGCTTGAAAGTTTTTTAAATAGAGAACCATGTTACATGAATTTTCCAGTGCAAAATTGGGGATGAAGATAGTTAATTCTCCAGAAGCATCCCGTATGATGGCCTCCTCACACACAGAAATTCACAGCCACAGTGAGCCACTTTGCTTCTCAACCTGCACAGCATCCTACAGAGACCCAGGATGCCTCACCCTTCTGGACTAAGAGGAAATGTGAAGCAGAGTCTGCTTGCACAGCATTCCTGGAAGCAGTGCCCTAAATGCAAGGGACCACACAGCCTTCTCTACATGACTACAGAACAGGACAATCAATGAATTGATGTGGGTCATAAAAAACAAGGAGAGTTGAGGAGATAGAAAGAAAGTGATAGAGAGATATCCTGATATAAACAGATAAGTAGTCAAATGGACTCAACACTACATAGAATTTCTCATCATGTTTTTATCCACCTTTATCCTGACTTTCAAGTCACAGGGTAAGACAGTATTATCTACACATTCAAGAACTGTCATGGGAATTTTACTGCTCAAATAAAGTGAAAAGTTGAGGGTGCTGCTGTGAAATTATTAAAATTGAAAAATGTTGCAAATCTTCAAATGTTATTTCTTTCCTTGTAGGCATATATAAGGCAAGTGCCATGGAAAAGGAAAATGTGACTTTTCCCAACACTTTTATCTTACTGGGCTTCTCAGAGTTTCTGTGGCTGGAGAGGCCTCTCTTTGCAGTTGTCCTGGTCTCCTACCTCCTCACTCTGGTGGGGAACAGCTCCATCATTCTCCTCTCCCTGATGGGCCCCAGACTCCAGATACCCATGTACTTCTTCCTGGACAACCTCTCTCTGCTGGACCTCGGTATCACCTGTACCATTGCGCCCCAGCTGCTGGCCAATCTCTGGGGACCAGAAAAAAACAGTTGTTGCCTGGGGCTGCATCACACAATCATATCTATTTCACTGCACAACTTGCACTCAATGCATCCTGCTGGCCCTGATGCCTATTGATCATTATGTGGCCATCTGCCAGCCCCTCCAGTACACTCTCATCATGCAACCTTGGGTGTGTGTGCAGTTGGTAGCTGCTTCCTGGTCCAGTGGCCTGGCCACTGCTCTGTTCCAAGCCACACTCACTAGCCAGCTCCCCCTCTGTAGACATGACACCCTGGACCACTTCTGTGAGATACCTGTGCTCATCAAGCTGGCCTGTGCGGACACCTTTGATAATGACCTGGCCCTAGCTATAGGAGCCATCCCATTTGGAATGGCGGCTCCCCTGATGGTGGTCATCTCATACACCTTCATTACTAGGGCTGTACTGAAGCTCCCTTCGGCTGAAGGAAGGCATAAGGCACTCAGTACCTGAAGTTTCCACTTGGTGCTGGTCACCATGTACTTTGGTCCTGCTATCTATATGTACCTCCAGCCTTCAGATACGAGTTCCCAGGCAAAGTACATGTCCTCTTTCTACTGCATTATCATGAATGCTCAACCCACACATCTTCACCCTGAGAAACAAGGGTATGCAGAGAGCCTGGAAGAGGATCCTGCAATCACAGGGTGAGATGAAGTCTTAAAATGCCAGATACAAGATATAAAATCAATATTAAAAAGTCAGTAGCTGGGCCAGGAATGTAGCTCAGTGGCTCATCACCTCCCTGGCAAGCACAAGGTCCTGTTCAACACACACACACAAAAAAATCTCAGTAGCTTTTCTATGTAATAATAATTAGCTAAGAAAGAAGACAGAAAATAATTTTTTCACTATAGCTTGAAAAAATAAAATATCTAAGGATTAATATAAAAACAAGGTAAAATAATTCTACAATGAAAATTTCAGAACACTGAATAAGGAAATTGAAGGAAACACCAGAAGATAGAAAGACTTTCCATTTACATAGACTGCAGAATAAATATTATTAGAATGGCCATATTACCAGAGCATTCTGCAGATTCAATCCAATCCCCATCAAAATTCTAATGACAGTCTTTACAGAACTAGAGAAAAGAATTCTACATTTCATATGGAAACAGAAAATACAGAATAGCCAAAGCATTCCTAAGTAAAAAATAAAGGATAGAAAGCAATACTCAGTGAATCAGGACCACAAAACCAGCAGAGGTAGCAATCTTATTTTCAGACAAAGTGGGATTCAACCCAAAACAGATCAAATGAGGCAAAGAAGGTCACAGCATATTAGTTCAAGGAATAATTCAACAGGAAGAGATTTCAATTTATATATATATATATATATATATATATATATATATATATATGCATCAATTACTAGCCCACCCCACTTCATAAAACAGAAAATATCAAATAAACACCAACACAATAATAGTGGGGAATTTCAAAGAGATCAAGTAGACCAAAAAACACAAAAGAAATATCAGAGCTAAACCACACCTTCCAACAAATAGTCCTAATAGATATCTACAGTGTGTTCTACCCTATGACATAATATGCATTTTTCTCAGCAGCACATGAAGATTTCCTCAAAATACACCATATATTGCCCTATAAAATTTGCTTAAATAAATGCAAAAGAATCAAAATTATCCCATGTAGAGTAGAAGATCATAGTGCACAGAAACTAGAAAACAATCGCAAAAGAAACTACATACACTTTACTAACACCTAGACATTAAATAACACATTCTTGAATATTCAGTGGGTCACAGGAGAAATGAAAGAAAAAATTAAAGGGAGTTTCTTGAATCAAGCAATAATGCCAGTACAACATACCACAACCTATGGGACACAATGAAAGCAGTCCTAAAAGGAAAGTTTATACCAATGAATGTCCACATCAGAAAAACAGAGGAAGCCCAAATAAGTAAACTCAAGGTCCTAGAAAAACAAGAATAATCCATTGTTGATAGGAATGTAAACTTGTACAACCACTATGGAAATTATTTTTTAAACTATCAATAGAAATTCCATTTGATCCAGCTATTTCCCTCTTAGCTTCCAGAAAACGTTAAAGACATCATGTTACATTGATACATGCATACCCATATTTATAGCAGCACAATTCATAATAGCTAAATCTATATGTCCATCAACAGATTTGTATATGAAGAAAATAGATGAAGACATTAGTAGATGAAGAAAATGTAGTGCTGTATTAATATGCAATAGATTACTATTCTGCTATAAAGAAGAATAAATTTGAGTCATTTGTAGAAAAATGGATATACCTTGAGATAATATAAAATGAAATAAAAGAGACAAGCAAGCTTAAATACAGCATGGTTTCTCTTATATGAGAAACCCAAAGTATAAGCAATTTTAAGAATAAAATGAAAGATAGATGACAGAAAATTGGGAGACAGATAATTTGCAAATAGGAAGGTGACAAAGAGATGGAAGAGAGGAGAGGGAAAAGAAAAGTAGAAAGAATTAAGGTGCTATGTGCCTGTACTAACTCTCCATGATTAATTATAATAATTTTGTACTGCATACTTGTACTAAATTTTTTTATTTGAAAAAAAGAAACTAGCTCACACTACTGCAGCCACCTGACACTTTACAAGTGGTTAAAAATATATGTATGTGAAAAACCTTTTTACCAAGTGGTGCTGGGAAAACTGGATAACCATATGTAGAATACTGGAACTAGAGAGCTATCTCTTACCCTGTACAAAAATTAATTCAAATGGATCAAAATCCTAAGTGTAAAACCTGAACCTTTGAAACTGCTTGAAGAAAATATAGGGGAAACAAAGTCATGGCCATGGGCAAAGGCTTCCATAGTAGGATGCCCATAATACAGGAAATAATAGCAAGAACAAACAAGTGGGACTATGTCAAATTAAAAAGTTTCTGCACATCAAGGGAAGCAATCAATAGATTGAAGAGACCACCTGTAGAATGGGAGAAAATCTTTTCCATCTACATTTCTGACACAAGATTAATACCTCAAATAGATAAAGAACAAAATAACAACACCAAAAAATTAAATAGCTCAATTTATAAATGGGCAAAAGAACAGACATTTCTCAAAAGAAATTTTAGTGGCCAATATGTATATGAAAAAATCTTCAATGTCTTTAGTCATCAGGGAAATGGAAATCAAAACTGCAGTCAGGGCCAGGGATGTAGCTCAGCAGCACAGTGCCTGGCTGGGAAGTGAGAGGCCCTGAGTTCAATTCCCAGTATCAAAAAAACAACTATATTGAGAATCTATGTCACCCTAGTTGGAATGGCTATTGTCAAGAATACAGAAAACAATAAATATTGGCAATGATGTGGGGAAAGAAACATTTCTACACTGCTTCTGGGGAATGTAAATTAGTACAGCCCCTATGGAAATCAGTATGGAGATTCCCCAGAAATCTAAAAGTAGATCTCCATGTGGCCCAAATGTACCACTTCTTGGAATATACCCAAGGGAACTAAAGTTAGCATGCTATAGGGACACCTGCACACCCATGTTTCTTCCAGCCACATTCACAATAGTCAAGAGGTGGAACCAGCATAGGTGTTCATCAATAGATGAATGAGAAACAAATGTGGTACATCTACACAATGGAGTATTATTCAGCCATAAGAAAAATGCAATTATGTCATTAGCTAGAAAGTGGATGGAACTGGAGTTCATCACATTAAGCGAAATAAACCAGACTCAAAAAGACAAGTATTGTGTGTTTTTCCTAATATGAGGAATCTAAAAATGAAAATATGAAAGAAGAAGAGAGACTATTTAACAAGGTGAAGGGAATGAAGGGGAGAAGGATGTGAAGGAGACAATTAAGTGAATGCAAAAAATATTAATTATATCATGAAGAGATCATGCTGTTTACATGAATTGACTGAGGTTTCTTCTACACTCCATTAAATAAAACAGCAGGTTACAAAACAGTGCACATGGTCTTGTCACCTTTATTTTTAAAAATGCATAATATATACAAATATCAAGAAATCATCTAGAATACTCATCACTCACTTGGTCTACTCAGTCTTTAAGAGTGAGATATTCTGCACAGTTTCTTTGGGTTTAGAAGCACAGTTCAGTGTGGTTTGATGTATGCTATTCTAAATGTTTCTAAGTGGAGGAAATTAAAACTTGCTGTAAGGCTGGGGATTTATCTCAGTGGTTCTGCTGCCTGCCTCACAAGCACAAGGACCTGAGTTCAATCCCTGGTACCAAAAACAAAACAAAATAAGTGTGTGAGGTGATGAATATGTTAATTTCAATGCATATATATCTCAAAATATGACATCATGCACCTCAGAAAATATCTTATTAGTAGACTCAGTCTTCTTAATTCCCAACAGAATGAATTAACTACCTAGATATTCTTTCAAAGAAAATAAAAGGAGTGTCTGATGACTCCTTCCGTCTCCTGAAGCAACTGTAAGCACACATCAGGTAACACTGACATGTCTGTTTCCAATTGACTGTCCAGGATCCATAAGGGAAGAGTCCCCTTCCCAGGACCAATCAGCCTGGCAGAAAGCAGAACTTATTATAAAACAAAAGAAAAACTGGCCTGGGAGTTGAAACCAGGAGGGAACTTGAATGAGCTGCCAAAGGCACTCTTTACCATACACTTTTGTAAACAAAAATGACTACTTAGCCAAGTGATGATCATCCTATGGGGTTACAAACATGAAAGTTTGACTACAGAAGCCCAGGGTACACAGCAGGCATACTTTTGTAAGCACTATTAACTGTAACTTTAAACAGAACCAAGACATTCTTTAGAGTTGTGTGAATATTCTACTTCAGAGCAAGAAAATTCCACCAACCTATCATGGCTGCTATCATGAAATCAACCAATAACAAAGGCTGGCAGGGCTGTGGGGAAAGAGGACTCATGCAACCACTGTGGAAATCAGTGTGATGATACCTCAAAGAACTAGGATTAGAGGTTCCATTTGACCCATCTATTCCCCTGCTGGGTATTTTCTGCAAAGAATTGAAAACCATAGCATCACATTGGTATATGTGCACCCATGTTCCTAGCAGCACAATTTGTAATAGCTAAACCCTGGAAATAGCCCAATTGCCCATCAACTGGATACTGGGTAATGAAAATGTGGGGTTTTTTCTAAAATGGAGTACTACTCAGCCATAAAGAATGAGAAATTAGAGACAGTTATAACTAAATGGATACACATTGTGGAGATATACTTGACTGAAATAAATATGACACAAATGTGGAAATACCAAATAGTTTCTCTGGTATGAGAAACTGAAAGTGTAAACAAGGATCAGAAGGCCTAATAGATAATGTGAAATAGAAAGAAAAAGTTCAAAGAGGAAGGCAAAGTTGGAGGGGTTGGGGAATGGAAAACAGGGAATGAAATTAATATGAGAAAAGGAAAAAAATGGAAACAAATTCTTTATAAATAGGGTAGGGTGCAGGGGTTGAAGGTAAGGCAGGGGAATGAGGAAAAAACAAAAACTGAGATATATTATGTAAAGTACAAATTTCCAACGATGAATGTCATTGTATTTTATACCTAAAATGTACCAATAAAATTAATGGAAAAAACTCACATTCTTCACACAGTCCAAAATTAGCCCTCAAAATTAGTGAAGACATTCGTTAGCAATCACATGACATAAATAAAAGACTCAAATTTGCCCCTTCCTGTTTTTATTAACCTCATCCAATAGTTTAAAGTAGAATTAACAAAAGTCTCTTGGAAGCATTACTCTAGAATTTTCAGTTCTCAACTACTGCAGCCCTGAAACTAATTATGCAGCAAGACACTTGGTCTCAAATAGACAGGGTGGAGGTGAACACAGGTCTCCTCACAGAAAGAAGGGGTCCCAGCTTCAGACAGTCCAGTGAGACCTGCAGCATCTTCAGCACCCTAAAATATGTGGAGCCCTCTAAGGCAACCTCTGAGGGCAAATTCTCCAAACCACAGATTCTGACAGCCAATGATTGAGGAGAAGAGACTGCATTAGTAGAACCATCCAGAAAGCAGTAGGAATTCTGGATATGAAAAGATATGGAGGAAATATTCAGAAAGTATAGAACACAAAGTCATTTCCAGTCCACATGGGTTAGAAAAGGTGCTGTGGTCAACAGGTGTTGTAAGCAAACTTCTCTGACGTTCTCTGAGCATAGCAAATAGCAGCATTGTAAGCCTGGACCACAGTGATGGGAGGCAGCAGGCAGCCAGTGTGGGAGACATCCAGGCCTTAGGCTGTCAACAGACAGATTGCTGTCTGCCTCCTGGGGGCCACATGAGCACCCTGCTCTCACCATATCACCTTAACATCCTGGCATGAGCCTGAAAAATCTGCTCCTGCACTTGTCACACTTCTTGACCTCTGCCCTGAGCCCTAGCAGCATGCATGCTAACTGCTTCAGAGAAACCCAGGGGAATTATAACATTACTCGTGGTCATTATAACATCAATAGCATGGTGTATGTCACATGCACACCTCATGGGCTTTGCCAGCCACACTGGTTTCATCTAGGCCATATAAAGTCAAGACACCTGCTGTCAAGGTCAGGGTGGAAACTCTCAATTAATTGGATTCACAGTCACTAAGTCTCACCCCAAAACCTAGAAATAGTTTCTAAAAATACCACAAAAACTAAAGCAAACAAGGCTGCTCTAGTCAAAACTCTTGACTCTTGAGCTTACTCATAAGCCCACTCAGGCTGTAAGTTTACTTTTGTTGAATAACTTCCTGCCATTCTTGTTACTTCCGTATGTTCTGCTCAATACTTTGTTCAAGATAAAAAGATCCTGGCTCTATTGGCTGCATCTGGCAACAGCTGCTTGAAACCATTTCACATGGGGAAGAATGCTCACTTCAAAAAAAGGATATTGTCATGTAAAATATCTCATGACACTGCCATAAAGTTGTCCCATTGCAAGAAAATAAATATGTAACCAGATAAAGTGCTTCTCAATTTTCTACAGAAATGATGCTCCTGCTTAAGGCATGATAATCATATGTAATTAACTCTCAAATTTTTAAACAAAAATTCCCCTATGGTTGGCATCAGTCCACCTCTGTGCACAATATTTCATTGGAGGCAAGAGGACAACACCAGGTGTTCACAGACTTTACATCAGTCCTTTTGAATTATAATTTTATTGTATCAGAATCTTGTCTTCAGTTGACTCAGGCATATTCCTCAGAGCCAGATGATTCTATAGACAAACAATTCAGGAGAGAAATTCCCTGTAGAGTGTTCATCTCTCCACACAAGGCCCTGACTTAATGGTCTCCCTGCACTAGCTCAGGTCTCAGAGGAGCCAAACCAGGCACCCTCAGGAGCCCTCTACTAAATACCCTCTCTCCTGCCTGGATTCTGACCACTTCCACCTCACTCTCCATGAAACCCAGGCTCTTAAGAGAACTTGCCTCACTAGAGCCAGCCTAAATTTCCTCTGCTGACCTCTCACTCATGTGTCTCTGCCTTTTTCACCTCAAGGTGAGTGAGTGGAGCAGGATTGTTCTTGAGGAGGAGAGTTCATTCTTTCTCCTCTAGGGAATTCCACACAGGGTCATCGAAGAACCTCTCTCCCTTACCAGGTGAGTGTGTGCTCCTCTTGGTCTCATGCAGTAAGATCGTAGGAACCAAAGTGGAATAACTAAGGACAAACTCTTCTCAAATCTAATTATTTTTAAAAATCTAATTATTACCCCCAGCCCCCTATCACCACTAGATTTCAGGTCCAAAAAAACAAAGACTGAAAATTGTACACATTTTTGAAGTCAGTGGCAAAAGAAAAACCAATAGCAAAGACCCCACGAGGAGAGGAGAAAATAATAATCACCTCAGCAAACTACTCCTCTAGTACACATCAAGCATTGCACTGGCTGTTAGGTGAAACACAGCAAAGCAGATTATAAAATTGGTCTTCTAGTTCCTTAAATGATGATGGAGACACAGATTGAGCCAAGTGAAATTTTTAACCAAGATTAGAGTTTTGGAAAAATTAGGGGAGAATAAAATAACTGATGTTATAGGATAAGTGACAGAAATGTCACTTTCAAGTGAACCTAGACATTAAGTTATGTATTTATTAAATAGCTGCTAGTGGCTGAAAAAGGAAACTGAAAGCCAAGAAACAAACTCAGGACAAACTCCCAATGTGCTCACAGGCAGAAGGGGGTGAGTGAGAGACTGCAATGTAGTCAGAACTCACAGTAACACCTGGAGACAGAGACGGGAAAACCATGGGAGGAGTCACAGAGACTCTGATTCTGGTGTGTGTGGGGGGGGTCACAGGAGATGCAGCCTCCAGCAGGTCAGTGGGGATACCAGAGGAAGAGGCCAGCAGTGCACGGGATGGGTGGAGTCTTCACAGGAGATGGGAGCAGGCAGTGGAGAGAATGAGGTTGAGTGAAGAAGGATGGGATGATGCAAAGTAGGGCTCAGAAGGGGCCTGGGTGTGACAGGAGTCAGTAAGAAGCCAGGCCTTGATGTCCCAAGGAGCCCACCCTGCTCCCCAGTATTGGGTTCCTTTGATGAATGCATGCAGTCAGACATGTAGGCAGCTGTGTAGATGTAGAGTCACAATTTAAGGCAGAGTGAATATAGCAGGACTTACACCTTCACTCCAGAAGGTGGGCAGTGCCTCACAGGCCTCTGGCCCAAGTGGGTGTCTGGATGTGATTTAATGCACAGAAGAGTTTCTGCTGGGCTTCCAGAACTAGAGTGACTGTGATACTGACTGTCTGGTTTTCTTAGAACTCACTCTGGAGCTGCTAAATGTCTTCCTGCCCTTTTTAGATCAGTGTTCCCTGAGGAGCCTTAGTTGTGCAAGAATGGAAGGAAAAATTACAAAAACTAACTCTCAGTCAGGCTCAGCTCAAGGCAGCGTGGTGTTAAAGAATGTCCCCTTTCTGATATCACTGTGTCATGGGCTATGCAGCAGGATGCTGTGAGCCTGATTCTCCACACAGAGGTGATGTGACTCAGATCTGAGACCTCATAAGTGACTAGAAATGTGTCACATCCTGAGCTTTGGTTCTTCTTTTAACTGTAAGTGGCACAGCATGCTATTGTAGACCCCCTTTGCCCCTTGTGCCTGGTGTCTGGTGTCTAACTATCTCACCTAGCAATGGGGCATTTGGTAGGTCCTTATGGACTTTAAATAATCACTGAGGACAGGGTGAGGACAGGGTGAGGTCAGGTGAGGTTGGTGCCTCTGGAAACAGGAGCATCCCAGTAATGGACAAGTCTGACATTATGGCCAGGAGGACATCATTGGCCCTTTAACTTGGCCATGAGTTTCCTGAAGATGCCTTTCCTTTAATTCTCAAACACTGAGGAGCCAGGAAGAACTAGATCAGTTGCTGTGGTGATGTTGCACAGTGCAAACCCCTGAAAAAACTTTCACTTTCCTGTGCCTCACTTATTTCACTGAATAGCATGAGCTTCAGCTTCAGCTGTGCTGCATTAGTGCCCAATTTACTTCTTCTCTAAGGTGGATAGTATTCAGTGTTTCATTCACCTCATTTTCTTTCAACTCTTTCAAGGGTAGAAACCAGTTAGGCCATACTTTGGCTGTTGTGCATGATGGTTCACTGACCTTGGGAGTGGAGATGTCTCCATGGCATCCTGGTTCCACAAAAACAATCCTTTCTATAATGAAGAAACCATTAGTTTCCTCATGCCTTCTGTTCCCAAACATGCTGCTGTCCTCTGAGATTTTCCAGACTCTGAGAAGGGAATATTTTAGTGCACACAAGCTGACAATCAATGTGGTAACTTCTCCAAACCTACATCCTCAGGGTCCCTGAGTGGGATGGCAGAACATGGGTCAGAGAGGAGTACTCTCCATGGAAACACTGCCCATCACCCTATTCCAAACCCATACCCATATACACAGTGCCCACGCTCAGCATCCAATCCTCACTCTGCAAATCATCCTGTCTTTTACCTAACCTGAATTTGACACTCTCACTGCACAGCATCCAAGGAATCCCCCACCAAAAGAGGAGATGTAGACCTCAACTCAGCCCAGGCAGGTTCTTGATGTCTCATTGCAGAAAAACATTTCAAGAAGCATAGTGAGAGACACAGGCTGATTTACTAGGCAGAGTTAGAAAGTAAGAGAAAATGGGACAGGGATTTCAGCTTGAGGAGCTAATGAAGGCACAGCTCTGATGGAAGGGATCAGATCAGCCTGGTCCACAAAACAAAGGATTGAGGCAGCTTTTACACAAGGGCTGTGGATGGTGAGGGTCAGGTTGATCAGTTTTAGTTTTGCAAGGTGTCTACAGAGAATTCTTTAGCATGGGAGAAGGCAACCTGCTATTGATGAGATAATCCTTTCTGCTTGGGAGTCTGTTTTCATTTTCTTCTGTATTGCATGATTACCATTGGTTTAGGGCAGTGGTTAACTTATGACACCAATGGTATTTGTTGTTCTTTTAAGACAAAAGATGTTCATGTATGACTGTTTGCTTTTTCTAAACTAAAACCTCAGTACTCAGGTTTTAGTGTAGTATAGGAACTTTGTGATAAGTAAGTGGGTTTTGTTTGCAGTTTGGGCACTCATGTCTAAAAGATTCACCATCACTGGCTTAGGTCAATAACAGAGACTTTTGGCACTCATCAATAATGGAATGTTCTTGTAAATCTCTTATCACAGTGTCCTCTGTCCTGAAGCAGGTGGGGTGGTGGTGGCAGAGATGAGTTGTGTAAATGCAGGGCTATTCAACCCTGTGTTGCTATTTGCAGACAGACACTCCCTACAAGGCTAACATGCCTAAGTGAGAGACACAAAGCAATCTGATCCAAAGTTTTAAGGTAATAAAGGCAGAAATAATGGAAGAGCAAACTTTGTACTGCTTTCATTTGCTGGTTATACCTCCACAGGCCCAATTGAAGAGTTGCTGTTTTTCACAAAAGCTTTTAAGTCTCAACTGTCTCAGAAGAAAACACACATCATGGTTTTAATGAATAGCAGGATGAGGCCTCAAGAGTGTACCTGGCCTTGACCCCATGGAGGTCTCCAAGGACCTCAATACTGCTGATCACACCTTCATAAATTGCTTTCAGGCCATTTCTTTAGTCATCTCCTCTGGATTACTCAAGGTTTATCATGAAACTTAGTGAATATTTAATCTCCAACTTTTGAACTCTTCTCATATAGTGAACATTTTCAAATTATTAGTAATTTTTCTATGAATGTAAGTATTTGCAAGTTAATTAAAATATTATACTTTAATATATATAAACTTTAAAAATTGAACACATGTCATAATATAAATTCCACATTTCCAGTTGCTATTCTAGAATTCACTTTCCAGAATAAGGTGGGTTGGAATTTCCAATGATTCATTCTTGTCTCCTTTCATTTTAAACATAAAGAAAAATAATATTATTCCTAACAAGTCTGTAGAGAAATTCAAAGGCAGAACACATATTGGAAAGAAGCACCAAACTTGAGAACAGGACAATCAAAAGTGTGAAGTCTGAAGAATAGAGAATAAGATTGCAGAAGAGCAGATAAACAAAAGGACCTGTTGGAAATAATGAACCAGACCAATGTGGCATTATGGGAGAGCCCAAAAAGAGAGAAAAGACTAGAGAACATCTGAGGAAAAGCAAGTACTCTACTTTCTGAGATAATGAAGAGTGAGAATATAAAAATTCAAGAAATTCAACAATTACAAGAAGAATGTGCACAAGAAGATTCACCCAAAGCACTAAAATCACCCAAAAGATCAAAGAAAAACAGTGCAAAGTGAAAACACCAAGAGTAGGGGTGATTTTTCACTTCCAAGCAATCTTCTGTAAAGATCATAGGGAGCTTTCTCCTTATGCATGTCATTAACATGAAATAACAGCATTGGTGAAAATGAGAAATATTGGATGTCTTGGGCCCTGTGATGGGAATGTAAAATGGTACAGCTGGGATAGGACACAGCATAAACAGATACAAATGAAACAACATGTGATCCAGGAACTCTACTTCCAATTATGTCTTCAAAAGTACTGACGGCAGAGTCCTGCAGAGGCATGTGGACACCAAGGAACTCAGAAACTCTACTCACAATAAAAAAATATGGACGCTTCCAAACCTGTATTGACAGATGAAGACATAAGCAAAATGTAGCAATTACATAGAAGGCAAATGTACTCTTACTTTAAAATCGTAGGAAATTCTCACAACTACAACATGGATGAATCTCCAAAACATCACAAACTCCATGGGTCCCTAACCCCCAAACAGACCTGCACCACCCCAAGGTCTGTTAGCAGCCAAGCTGAACAAAAGGAGGTGCACAGCACAGGAGCAATTGAAGCTTCATCTGTGTCTGCAGTGCTCACCATCTCTGCCATGACCACCTGAGCTCTGGCTCCTATCAGACCAGCATGGCATTAGATTCTCTTTGGAACATGAAGCATACTGTGGAGTGCACATACAAGAGATCTGGGTTGCCTGCTCCCCATGAGAATCTAAAGCTTGGTGATCAAAGGAGGGGCTGAGGGGCTGTTGCTAGAACTGGGAAGCAGCTGCAAATGCAGATGAATGCTAGCAGAGAGGTTTGACTGCAGAGACCATGATAAATCAATTGCTTGCAGATTCAGATTAAAACCCTACCAGTAAGTGGCAATTAAGCTGCATGCAGTGTCAGACTTTATAGAGGCGGTGAGTTCATGTCCTTCAGTTGTACAGCTGCCCTTGCTGGGAGACCTTACGTTAAATCCAACACTTACAGTATCTATGCATGGCTCACCTTTTATTCACCACATTCAACTGTGTGTCTTTCATATGTTATGTACTTGTCCCAGCCACAGATTTGATAAGCTCATGTTATCCCTAGCTACAGTGAATACAAAACAAAATCATGAGACAGCTTCTTTGAAAGGGGCCAAGATTCAATGATGAGACAGCATAAGAGTCTAAGACAGCTAACAGGCAGACAGCTGCATTTAAAAGTAAATACCAAGAATCTTATTTACCTAATGGCATCATTGAAAGAAGTGATTGACATCCTCTAAGCTCACTTTGTATAAAGTGTGGTGATTGGCTATCCAACTAAGCTATGAAAACTTCAAATCCTTTGCCACATGGAATCTAAACACACTAAATTCAAAACCAAGGGTTTGAAATTCTTCAAAAGAAAAAATATGAACATGAAGAAGAAAAGCAATTGCAGAAGGCACCACTTCATCAAATGTGTCTGCACTTAGAGCATCATGCTCAGTTGCTGACCACATTGATAATGCTGTGAAAGAAGTCCTTTGGTATTAGTAAAGAGTTGATTCTGCCTGCTGCTAAAGGCATTTGTAAGGAAGTTTAAGGTCAGGCTGCAGTTAAAAAGATGACATGTGTTCCTCATTTGGCTAGCATCATTTATGGACAAATTGATAAGTTGCAGAGGATATTGAGGCATTGTATTTAGAGAGGATTAATGAATCAATTGGGCTCAATCTAGGTTGACTAGTCTGCCGATGGTGACAACACAGCAACAATGATTGTTTTGTACAGTATATTTTTCGGATGGTGTATATAAATATATGTTATGTGCACCATTGTTGCCAGCCAATATTGCAGCTGCAAAAATATTCAAATCTTGAATGAGTATATAGCAGGAAAACTGAATTAGTCATTTCACTGGGATATGGATGAACAGAGGGGATACCATGACAGCATGGTTTTCTAGGTTCAGTACTTCTGTCAAGGAAGTCACTTCTGCATGTGAGTCTATTCCCTGGTGATCTGCAGAGAAAGGCTGGCTAGCCCACCAGTGTCACCTGAAGTAAAAATGTTTTACAAGAGGGAAAAAATTAACAACCCCATTAAAGTACATACTTTTCCCTCATATCTGTGGTCACAGCTCCCTGGGGACACAGACACAGGGCACACATGCCTTGTCTTATACACAGAAAGGAGTTGATTTCTAAAGGTTGATCACTGGCCAGGGATTTTGAGCTACAAAAGCTGCTCTAGAGATTTGAGTAAAACAATCACCGTGATTTGTGCATTTTGGTGACATCAATTAGGTACAAAAATTTACTTTTTCATGTGATATATTCAACCTATTCAATAAACTCAATCTGTCACTTCAGGAGAGAATGATAACTGTGCTTAAGTCAGCAGATAAAGTGATTGCATTCAAATCCAAACTTGAACCAAGGAAGTGATGAGTAAACATTGGATTTTTTTCTATGTGTTTCAAAAGTTAACAGAAATTTTGAAAAAGAAACTGACCCAGAGCCTTCTTTCTGCCATCTTGTTCATGATCATCTATCTAGGTTTCAAAAGAGTTCAAGAATTGTTTCCCAAGCACAGGAGACTCCCAATCTGGGTCGGAAGGAATGGTTCCATTACCTATTCATGAATACACCAGGTGATACAACTTTATTCCTGCTAGAAGATCAACTGCTTGAGATCACAAATGATGGTGGCTTTTAACGTTGTGTTTGAGGAAAACCTCAAATGACCATGCGTTCTGAATTAAAGTCAAAGTTGTATAGCCTGACATTACCACAAAACATGGAAAAGCCTGCTTCCATTTCCAACATTCTCTGTTTGTGGAGGAGGGATTTCTTCAATGACCACAAGCAAATTGAGATTATGGATTAGACAGGATGTGAGAAACACATTCCATGTGTCAGTGTCTCCCATTATCCCTAGATGTGACTGTCCAGTTGGGGGAAAACAAGTTCATGTCTCCCACATATTTTGTGTTATGGTACAGTCTATAATTATTCCTCTATAATGCAATAATAACAGAAATGAATTATGTAATAAATATAATGCACCCAAATCATCCCAAACCCACTCCCAACTACCATAGTCTATAGAAAAATCATTTCCATAAAACCAGTCCCTCGTACCAAAAAGTTTGTGAACTGCTATGTGTTAAATTAGCCAACACAATATTGCAAATAATGCAGTGTTTTATTTCTCTGAGCTACTTACAGAAGCCAAAACTCTAGAGAATTAAGGGGGATGATGAATACCAGAGTTGGAGAGGGAGCATGGAGGCACTGTTTCTTGATCTCAGTCATGTAAATAGAAAGTGGTGGTAGGTAAAAAAAAATAATGTGAAGGAACCCAACAAGATTCAGCAGTGTGCTTGAAAGTTCTTTAAATAGGGCTGGGGATTTAGCTCAGTGGTGCTTTTGCCTGCCTTACAAGCTGAGGTCCATATTTTGAGCCCTGGTACCAAAAACTTGTTTTTTAAACAGAGAATGATGCTACATGAATTTTCCAATGCAAAAATGGTGTGAAGATAGTTACTTCCCAGAAGGACCCCATTTGATGGCCTCCTCCCCCAAAGAAGTTGACAACCACAGTGAGGCACTTTGCCTCTCTCAACCCCCACCATGTCCTACCGAGACCCAACATCCCTCTCCCTTCAGGACTGAGAAAAAACATGAGCTGTCTTACACAACATTCCTCAAAGCATTGCTCTAAATGCATGGGACCACACAGCCTTCTCTATATGACTATAGAACTTCACAATCAATTAATGGATGTGGGAAATTTTTAAAAAGGAAGCGTTGGGGAGACAGAAAGTGATAGAGAGTTATCCTCATATAAAAAGATAACTAGCTAAATGGATTCAACTCTACATAGAATTTCACATGACCACAGCCTGCCCCACAAATGGAAAGACCAAAGTACACCCTCCAGTGTCAAACAAAAAAAGGATTTCTCACCATGTCTTTGTCAACCTTTATCCTGAATTCCAAGTCACAGTTTAGGATAGCATTATCTCCACATTCAAGAAATTTTCTGAACTATCATGGGAATTTTTATAATCCAAATAAAGAGAAAAGTTGAGGGTGCTGCTGTGAAATTATTAAAATTGAAAAATGTTGCAAATCTTCAAATGTTATTTCTTTCCTTCTAGGCATATATAAGGCAGGTGCCATGGAAAGTGAAAATGTGACTTTTCACAATACGTTTATCCTGTTGGGCTTCTCAGAGTTTCCATGGCTGGAGAGGCCCCTCTCTGCAGTGGTCCTGGTCTCCTACCTCCTCACCCTGGTGGGGAACAGCTCCATCATCATCCTCTCCCTGGTGGACCCCAGACTCCGGACACCCATGTACTTCTTCCTGGACAACCTCTCTCTACTGGACCTCTGTATCACCTGCACTATTAACCCCCAGCTGATAGCCAATCTGTGGGTACCTGACAAGACAATTACTGCCTAGGGCTGCATCACACAGCTCTATGTTTATACCTTGGTGTGCACCACTGAATGTTCCCTGCTGGCTATTATGGCCATTGATCACTATGTGGCCATCTGCTGGCCCCTCCAGTACACTCTCATCATGCATCCCTGGGTGTGCATGCAAATGGCAGCTGCATGCTGGTCCAGTGGCCTGGCCAATGCTCTGCTCCAAACCACACTCACTGTCCAGCTTCCACTCTGTGGGCACCACACCTTGGACCACTTCTTCCTTGAAATACCTGTGCTCATCAAGCTTGCCTGTGGGGAAACCTCTGCTAATGACCTGGCCCTGGCTTTGGGAATCTTGCTTTTTGCACTACTGTCTCCCATACTAGTACTCATCTCTTACACCCTCATTGCCAGGGTTTTACTGAAGTTACCTTCAGCTGAAGAAAGGCACAAGGCACTCAGCACCTGCAGTTCCCACTTGCTGGTGGTCACTGTTAGACCCAGCGAGAAAGAACCAACAAGAGACCAATATTAAATCCACACAAGTGCTGGGGATTTAGCTGCCTGCCTCACAAGCACAAAGACCTGAATTCAATCCCTGGTACCAAAAGACCCCCACAAAAATCCACACAGCAGTTTATTACTGGCCAGGACCCAAGCCAAGCATCAGACTGGAGCCCTGACTAGGGGGAGACAAACATGTTTTATACACCTTTGAGCCCAACAGTTTCTAGGCCCCCCTATGGGATAGAACTAGCAAAGCAAACAAAAGTTACAGAAGTGGAATGTCCTGCTGTTAGAACATTTGTAAAACCATTGTTGATTAATTGTTATTTCTAAAGAGACTTTCTAAGGGGAGGAGGATTTTAGCTTCCTCCTTCTGAGTTCATCTAAAGGGCAGACAGGTGGGTCAAGCAGCAATATGGAGTCTGTCTTTCTAACTAGGGTTCTTCATTCCCCACTGGTTCTTGTAACTCAATCAAATCTTTGATTCCTGTATTTACTCTATGGAGTTTTTTTTAACTTCTTTGAAAATCTCATAATTTTGTCTCAACACTATCAGTTTAACTGAATCAACCCTCTGTCTAACATATTTAGTCAGAGCATTTATAATGTAAGGTCCCATGATCAAAAGCAGAAAATAACTAGGGGGCTTGCTACAGCAGAAGCTAGGGTAGTTAACCATAGGGACCAGTCAAATAGATTTTGAAACCAATTTTGATGCTTTTGTTGAGCATAGTCTTTCAATTTTTTTTCACCATAGCTAGGATATCTCTAATGACATGAAACTGATTAGCATAGAAGCAACAGGTTTCTCTTAGGGCTACACATAACCCTCCTTGTTTAATGAACAGGAGGTCAAGTCCCTTTTGATTTTGCAAGACCTTCTCAACTAGGGAATCAATCTGGTTCTCTAATCTGGAGATTGAGTCTTCCAGGTCACCCATATCTCTGGCTATTTGGTGGCTTAGGGCCTTAAAATTTGTGTCCTGAAGGATCAGGGAGTAAGTTTCAATAGCTGCTGACCTGCCTATTCCTAATCCCACCAGAATGGGCACTAAAATGGGGGCAGCCCATTTAGTCCTATAGTGTTCAGTGGTTAATCCTAGATGTTCACAGCCCCCTTTTTCATTATAATACAAGATTTGTGTAACAACATACATGGTGACACAAAATAAAGTGGCAGATTTGGTAGCCAAGACAGATTTGGGAATGTATTTACTCAAGCCCTTGGTGCAAGCAAACCAAGCATATCAGGACCAGGTCTCCTGACTTGAAACCATGGGGCTGGAATGCCATAAAGGGTTTTTTTCAAGCCTGTTGTGTTGTACCCTGGATCTCACTCTGAAGAATCTGTAGGCTTGAAGAGACTGAAGTAAACAAACACAAGAATTTTTTGTTATCTGTTCAAAGTTTAACTTAGGGAGGAGTGGTGGCGACCTCCCATACAAGATTTCAAAAGGGGTAAATTTGTCAACATACGGGGTATGTCTAATTTTTAACAAGGCTAGAGGAAGCAGATCGGGCCATCTACCCCCAGGTTTTAGAACATATTTAGTCAGGGTTTTTTTCAGGGTTTTGTTTATCCTTTTTACTTGTCCTGAACTTTGTGGGTGATAGACACAGTGTAACTTCCAATCAATATGTAGTGCCTTCACCAACAATTTGGAAATCCCTGCTGTGAATGCAGGCCCATTGTCAGATCCCAGCAAATGAGGGATGCCAAATCAGGGAATTATCTCCCGGAGCAAAACCTTAGTTACTATGTTGGTTGATTTTCCACAAATGGGGAAAGCTTTTACCCAACCTGAGTAGGTGTCAACCAATACCAGTACATATTTGAACCTATTGTTGGATTTTATTTTGGTGAAATCAAGTTCCCAATGTTCTCCTGGCTCTTTTCCCCATAGTCAATTACCTTGATACCTTGGTCTTGTCCTGGAGTTTACCTGTGTGCACACCTGACACCTGGAACTGATGTCCTGGACCATAGAGGTCAGTCCTGGTATTGAAAACTTAGAGCTCACTAGTCTTTTTAACTTTGATTTTTCCAGGTGAGTTAAGTGATGTAACTGATGAACAAGTTGTCACCCCAGGGCTCAGGGGAAACAAATTCATTTGTTTGTCCCTTTCCAACAGCCTGAGTCTAGTTTTGTACCCCTCTTGTTTTTGTTTCTTCTCTTTTTTGGGAGGAGGTATATATGGGTCTTTCTGGCAGGTAGCCAAAGGGTCAGATGGGCAGAATGTCTATTGGCCCCACTGGTTTTCTGGCCACACATCAGGCCACATCATCAGCCTCTCAGTTCCAGAAGGCCTCGAAGCTGTCTCCATTTTTGTGGCTTTTGTAATGAATAATAGCCAATGCCCTGAGTTTCCAAATTGTCTCCAATAAGGCCAATTTTTTTGGATAGTTTTTCCTTCTGATGTCAATAGCCTTCTCTGCCTGTAGATGTCGCCATGCACATGGGAAGTGGTGAATGCACATCAGCTGTTAGTGTAGATGTTTACAGCCTTGTCTCGACCTAACCTTAGGGCTTGAGTTAAGGCTATTAGTTTAGCCCTCTGTGCCGATGTCCCCCAGCTTAATGCCTGTGCCCAGTATACTTGTCCTTCTGGATTCACTACAGCTGCCACCATGTACCTGACTCCATCTTTCATGAAGCTGTTTCCATCGGTGTAGAAAGTCTCATCTGGGCATTGTAGGGGAACATCAGTCATGTCTGGGCAGTTGGTGGTGGAAGTTGTCAGAGTGTCCAGACAGTCATGGAGGGGTATGCATATGAGTCAGAGTCTGGGAGTAAGGTGGCCTGATTGAGGGTCATTTCTCAGGCAAGTTTGATGTGTGGAGCATCCAGCAAGAGGGCCTGGTACTGAGTCAGGCAGGCATTGGAGAGCCATCATTCTGGGGCTCCTCTCAGTGTCTCCACCACATGGGGTGTGGTGATGACGTGGTCCTGTCCCAGGCTGAGCTTCTCTGCCTCCTTGACCAGGAGGGTGGTGGCTGCAACTGCCCTCAAACAGGTAGGCCATCCACTTGCCACAGGATCAAGACTTTTAGAGAGGTAGGCCACAGATCTGTTCCAAGGCGCTAATGCCTAGGCTAGCACTCCTTTGGCTATGCCCCTCATTCAGCCACAAACAACTGAAAGGGCTTGGTGACATCAGGTAGGGCCAGGGCTGGTGCTGACACTAAAGCTTTCTTTAAAGCCAAAAAGGTGGCTTTCTCCTTTTCTGTCTGGAGGGACTGTCTCTTGTGTCTGGAGTGCAGCAATAGTGACTTTCCCCAGTGTCTTGGTTAGTACTTCCTAGCCAAGTGTCATGGTGTCATGGTTATCATAAACTTTCTGGGCTATGTTCAGGACTTCAGTCCTATTTTTTCCTCTCAAATCTCTCCAATTTCTGTAATTTCTTTCCAATTTCTGGGTCCAACTGGGAAGCAAAGGCCAAATTTAAAGCTGCTGCATTTTTTCAAGCCTCTGGGTCAATGGGAGTGAAAACTCTATAGGCTACCAATAGTCTCTCTAAAAATGCAGCCGGAGACTTCATTTTTCACTAGCAAACCTCACTTACCTTACTTAAATTAGTGGGCTTTTTGGCAGCTACCTGGAGTGCCCCTAATAAGTGCTGGCAGTAGGTCCCCAGCCTCCTCTTACCATCATCATCATTGGGGTCCCATTCAGGGTGCTGTGACAGAACTGCAGCCTCAGCCCTGACAGAATACCCCGGGGTTCCATGAGTGATGCTGGGGTTTGGCCCCAGGGCCCCTTTGACTGCCTGTTGGTAAATGTGGTCCCACTCTTCAGTGGTGAACAGGATCTGTAAAAGCTGCTGGCAATCATCCCAAGTTGGCTGATGGGTATGAAAAACAGACTCAAGAAGAGAGATTAATGCCTGAGGTTTTTCAGAGAAGGGGGGATTTTGTTGTTTAAATCAATCCTCCCCCAAACTCTGTCTGTTTTAAAGGAAAAAGGGAGGAGGAAGATGGGGCTGATGGACTGTAGTCCTGTCCCAATCAAGTGCCAAAGGTCAATCAGGACCTGTGGGGCCCTGAATCCTGTGACCACATTCCAAACCTTTCGAGCAATGTGCATAGAATAAGTTCCCACCAGGGGCCAACCGACTCTGAAACTGGGCCACTCTAATTGACACAGGGTTTGTAATTTGCCTTTAGAAAATTTTTGCCATATTTATCTTCCCTGTCTGTGGAATAAATTTTTTTGAAGTTATTCAAAACACAATCAAGTGGAGTTCCTTCTGTGGACTGTGAGGAACCCATAATTTTAGCCTGTGAAAATGCAAAGGGCACACAGAGCAAGCAGACAGACAACAATAAACAGACAAAGACAAACTTTGGCCAAGCAAAATCTCTGGGACCCAATGGATATGGACCCCACCCCAGGAGTCACCCTTCTGAGGACTCTGATCCAGTGAGTCTGCTGTCACAGAAAGTCTAGATAGGGGAACCTGTGCCACATTTGGCTTCCTCCTACCTACACACAGTGCACTAAGAATCATTCAATTCTTACCTCTAGAGGCTTTCCCAATAAACTCCTGAGGGTCGGTTGATTGGCGATATGGCCCAATGGGACCAGCCTACCCAGAGCCCCGGAATACTGTCAGGGTGGCCTGTCCTCCCACAGACTGGTGCCCAGAGGGGCCAAACACCACCAATGTCTGATCCTGGTCTCTCCTAAAAAAAAACAATGGCTCAAGGATAATAAGCTCCGAGCTGGCTATCTCGCTGGGGCCTCCAAGAATGTTAGACCAGCAAGAAAGAACCAACCAGAGATCAATATTAAATCCGCACAGGAGTTCAATACTGGCTGGGACCCGAGCCGAGCATCAGACTCAAGCCCTGACTAGGGGATACAAACATGTTTTATACACCTTTGAGCCCAACAGTTTCTAGGCCCCCCTATGGGATAGAACTAGCAAAGCAAGCAAAAGGTACAGAAGCAGAATGCCCTGCTGTTAGAACATTTGTAAAACAATAGTTGATTAATTGTTATTTCTAAAGAGACTTTCTAAGGGGAGGAGGTTTTTAAGCTTCCTCCTTCTGAGTTCATCTAAAGGGCAGGCAGGTGGGTCAAGCAGCAATATGGAGTCTGTCTTGCTAACTAGGGTTCTTCAGTCACTATGTACTTTGGCCCTGGGATGTACATGTACCTCTAGTCCCCTGCCCACAGCACACAGGCCAAGTTCTTGTCATTCTTCTACTGTGGTATCACCCCAGTGCTCAACCCACTTATCTACACCCTGAGAAACAAGGATGTGAAAAAAGCATGGAAGAGGATCCTGCAATCACAGTGTGGTGTCTAGTCTTTAAAACCCAGACACATGATTCAAAATTAAATAGAGCTTTTGAAACTGGAGAAGGGAAGAATGTTTTGAGGGTGGAAACAGGAGGGGAAGTGGACAATAAAGAAGTAATATATGTTATGTATATGTACAAATTCCCTTTGATGAACATGAGCATTATGTACTGAAAACATGTGCTACTAAAAAAAATTCAAAGATTTTCTATACATCAATAAAGAACTAACTAAAAAAGAAGTCAGAAAAATAATTCTATTCAAAATACCTTGAAAAAAAATATCCAAGGATCAATCCAACCAAGGGTGTTAAAGCCTTCCACAATGAAAATTTCAGAACTTTGAAAAAGGAAATTGAAAAAGACACTAGAAGATGGAAAGACTTCTCATGTTCATGGATTGGCAGAATTAATATTATTAAATTGGCTGTATCACAAAAAGCAACCTGTAGATTTACTGAAATCCCCTTCAAAATTCCAATGACATTCTTCACAGAAGAAGAAAAAAATCCTAAAACTCATGTGAAAACTGGAAAGACAGAAGAGCCAAAGCAATTCTAAGTAAAAAGAGAAAGTCTGGAGGTATCTCAATACCCAAAGTCAAATTGTACCACAAAGCTACTGTAACAGAAGCAGCATGGTATCAGCGAAAAAAAATAAAATAAAAAATAAATAGCCCAGAATAAAGGATGCAAAAGCAAATGCACATAGAGATTTAAAATGGCAGAGTAAACTCCAGCAGCAAAATACAGCCTGTTGGTTTCTAGGCACCTGGAATCCAGACACCTGTTACAGGAACTGCATGGGATCTATGGTTGTTTGTTTCCTTTTTCCTGAAGAATTAAAAGTAGACCTTCAGAAATCAGGAAAGACTTGACAAAGAAAGTAGGAATTTGGGAAAACTGAAAAGGCTGAGCACAGTGCAGAGAAAGTAATGAAAGAGTCTGAAATGGTAACCCCAGGTTCCAAAGAAAGGTCCTGTCTCCACTAATCCAGGTGAAGCATGGGAGATTGTCAGCTTCATGGAGAAGCAATAGACTGGGCTGGTAGTGCTAAATCACAAAAAGCCCACAGTTATTGTAAACTGCAAAAAGAGCATGGAATTTTATCTGAAAGTAACTCCTTCCACATGGCAGTCTAGAATTGGAGAAGAAATCCAGTGCAAAGTCCACCATATTTGAGTGATAAATGAGAGAAAGGGTTAGTTGATTAACACTGAGCTACGGGGCCATCTTGGGAATGATTCTAACAGGCTGAGGGAAGGAGGCATAGATGCAGAGGACAGACTACTGGGACAGGCTCCCAACATTCACTCACTCACACCTGGAAGGAAGGGGAAACCCAGCATAGGGATGAATGGTACTTAGGGCCTAGGGAAACCACAGAATACAACCAGAGAAAGGGAGGGCCAGCAGCACAAAAATAGCCAATCTGCCCCAACATCCTCCCAAACACCAGGAATACTGTGTCCCTGCAGCATCCTCCCCACTACTCACCCCTCAAGGACACAAAGGGAAGCCCTACACCCTAGGCACAGAGAGGCTGAACACAGGGAACTGTCATCAGCCCAGATGCCACTGGGAAGGGCTGGGAGATCTAATTCCTGGAGACATGTGGGAGAGGAGGGATTTGCTGGAGCTGGACAGAGGGGGGAATTTCCTGTTGCTTCCTAAACACCAGAAAGATCTGAGACAGCATGAAATCCTTCCCACCACCCACTGCTCTACATGGGAAAGGAGGCCCTCTGCTGAACCTGGGGACTGTGTTGAGGTCCATAGTTTGGAAAGCAGCCTTCTTGGGACCAGGACAAAGGGTAGTAAAGGCCTGAGGGTGAAGGGAGAGAAAGCATTGCCTGAGCTGAGGGCATCTGGTACTACACAGGGTAGAGGTCTCCTGAGGGAGAGTTTGGAGATGACCACAGGAGTTGCCTTGCAGTGAGGGGCAAGCAAGGGGTGGTCACTGGTTGAGGTCAACAGAAAACTGGGTTTGGGGGAAACTGCACTACATCCTCTTCCTCTTAAATTAATTTAGGAGGTTGGATTTTGAGGCAGAGGCAAAGGTCTGCAGTTGGCCACACCTAAACCATGGCTTGCATCCAAGAGGCAGGTTCACAGACACTGACAGCCCTCACTACACCCAGGCAGGTGGTTAAGATGTATGCAGAAGAAACTGCAGTGGAACTACAATAACAGCAGGCAGGGAGCTGGCTGGACACTCTGACTCCATGGTATATCAGCTGTGTGGGGATTTCTTGTTCATTTCCCTTCTTGTCTGTTCTGGAAATTTTTTTCTTTTCTTTTTTCTCATATTCTTGCTTATCAGTGTTATTTTTATTTTAAAATTTTTACCCTTTTTTCTGCTTTCTCTCAATCTTTCTTTTCTCTTCTTAACATTCTTTCCTCTTTGTCCTCATTTTCCCTACATCCTTCTCTTTTCTCTTTTCTTTCAACTTTTTTGCAACATATATGTAGTAAGTGCTATATATGTACAATGGGAAATGAGAATTGACCAGTGTTTTAACTTGAATTAGACCACTTGTGGACATGTGAGGAACCCTCAGCAGAAATATGCTGAGAAAATTCAAACAACACTAACTACAAACAACATTACAGCCTCCCTCAATCTCTAGTTACACTTTACTTCCTCTGCATCTCTCCTCCAGCCTCCACAAATATTCTCTCAAGCTTCTTCAACACTAGACCTTTACTCCAGCTATAAAAATAACTCCAACAGGGTCTGATCTTCTAATTTTACCCAATGACATTTCTCTTATCTTGCACTCTTCTTACTGACTTACCTCTTTCCTTTTCATATCCCCATTTCTTTCCCCATCCCTTCACAGTCCAGCCCAACTGCTAATAGGATTATAGTACAGTCTGTGAGTGTTGATGATAGAAGAGAAAAATTATCAAGACAAGTTTTAATGTTCATGATTGATGTATGATTGGATCCATGGATGCTGTTTCACAAATAAAACCAAGATCATGTCACTGGAAAACAGAACCCAAAGAGATCTTCTACCAACAATAAACTCTTCTCATTGTATCTTACCTCAACATTCAGCACAAAAAATGGAACATGAAAAAAAATAACAACAAAATGCCTTCAAAGACTTCCAACTCTCCCAGAGCAGATCCAAGAGGCACTGATGGAGATGAAATCAAACATAAAATTGCTGAATTATACAAAATTATCAAAGAGGACCTCAAAGGTGATGTAAAAAAACACATAGTGGAGTTAACAAAATGAGAAATTCTTAAACAAGAATCAAATAAAAAGTAGAAGAGTTAAGCAAAACCACACAAGGTATGAGGGACAAGTGTATTGAGGAAATAGAGTCCACAAAAAGGTGCCAAACATAAAATCCAAAGAAAAAGAAGTTTATTGAGTATATGGACAGTAAAAATTATCAATGTAAGGAGAGTGCCAGACCTTGAAAACAGATAGGAAGCACAACACCATATACTCAAGATTGCTTAAAAGAACAAGAGAGCAAGGAAAATTGATCAAAGAGCTACTGGATGATGCCAAAAAGCTAACCTAAGACTACTGGAGTTACAGAAATTTTAGTGGTCAGCATGCATAGAATGAAAAATGTTTAGAGACCATATCAGAAAATTTTTCAAGTATGGGAAAACAACTCATATAGTTAAGTAAGACATAAAGACCCCTAAATAATTATGAGAGGAAAATTCTTCATAACACATCATAGTCAAAATCCCAAAAGGCTAATACAAGGTCAAAATCTTAAAAGTTGTCAGGAATAGTAAAAAAATTAATGTATAAATTTAAACTCAGTAGGATTACAACAGATTTTTCAGCACAAACTTTAAAGGCCAGGAGAATTTGGCCTGAAGGGTTTAATAACCTGAGGGGGAAAGAAAAGAAAACAACTTTCAACCCACACCAACATATCCTGAAAAACTTTCTTCCCAAATTGATGCAGAGGCCAGGTATGGTGATACATGACTATAATCTCAGCACTTGAGAGGCTAAGGCAGGAAGATTGTTGCAAGTTTGAGGTGCTACTCTGGACTAAATAGTGACTTCAATGCCAGAGTGAGACCCTTTCTAAAAAAACAACAAATGGCCAGGTATGTAGCTCAGTGGTGCTGTGCCTGCCTGGCAAGCACAAGGTCCTAAGTTAGATCCCTGATACCCCCCCAAAATTGATGCAGAAATAAAGACATATCATAACTCAGAAGCCCTTAAAAATTATACCTACAAATCCAGCACTCCACAATTTCTCAAAGATATATAGTACAATGTAGATATAAACAATAATGCCAAATATTTTCATGTAATTAATATACTAGGCAGGATGAGCAGTTCAACCAAAAGGAAAAAAAAAGTAATCAAAAACAGTAAAATAATACAATGACACAAATGAGTCAATATCTTTCAGTAATAACTAAAGTGGCCTCAATCCCCCAATCAAAAGACACAGATTGGCAGACTTGGTCAAAAAGCAAAACTCAAAGATTTGCTCCATACAAGAGATACATTTCATCCAAAAGAATCATACACTATAAAACAAATGATAGAAAACAATATTCCATGAACAGGACTATGAAAACAATCAGGGGTAGCAATCTTATTCCCAGATGAAGAGGACTTCAAGCCAAAACTGATCAAAAGAGGCAAAGAAAATCACTACATATTAATTTAGGAAAAACTCAAAAGAAACAGATAATAATTGTAAATATATACACCAAATTCTAATACACCTACCTTCATAAAACTACCACTACTGAACATAAAAGGTCAAATAAACATGACATGATAATAATGGGGATTCTCAATACCACACTTTCACAAATAGATCAACTAGGGAAGAAATTAATGTCAAAATATCAGAGCTGAATCACATCTTCAATAAAATAGATTTAATAGATATGCTCAGAGTGTTCTGTCCTACTACAACAGTGTAGAGATTGTTCAGCACATAGAACATTCTTCACACTAGACCACATATTGGCAAATAAAGCTTGATTAAATAAATATAAAAGATTCAAAAGTATCCCAGCTCTGCTACCACATCACAGCACACTAAATCTAGAAATCAATGGCAAAAGAAACCACAGAAATTTTAGAAACACTTGGAGATTACACAACTCACTCAACAATTCTCAATGGGTACAGAAAAAATTAATGACAGTTCCTAGAATCAAAGTTAGTAAAACATATCACAACCTAAGGGATGCAGCAAAGGCAGTCCTAAGATGAAAGTTTATACTGTGAATGCCCACATCAGAAAAACAGAGTGAGCCCAAACAAGTAACCTAATCATGCACCCCAAAATCCTAGAAAGACAAGGGAATATAAACTTGTACAACCACTATGGAAATTAGTGTAGAATTTCTTTTTTTAAACTAACAATAGAACTTCCATTTCACCTTGCTATTCACCTCCTAGGTATATTCCCAAAAGAGGTAAAAGCATTTAACTATACTGATACAAGAATACTCATATTTCTTGTAGCACAACCCCTAATAGGTAAATCTTGAAAGCAGAATATATGTCTATCAGTAGTTGAATGAAGAAACTGTAGTATTTCTATAAAATGGAATACTATGTTGCCCTAAAGAAGGGAAATGTGAGTCTTCTTTTTGAAAAATGGATATACCTAGAGACCAAGTTAAATGAAATAAACCATAGAAGCAAGATTGAATATCACAAGATTTGCCTTATATGAGAATCCCAAAGGATAAATAACTTTAGGAGAAAAATAGATAACAGGGAATGGAAAACAAGAAATTAGATATTTTGCAATAGGGAAAGGGATCAAGGGATGGAGGGAGAGTGGGAGGGTAAGGGGTTATAAAAACAGTAAAGATCTGTTTTGTAGATGCATCAACTCCCCACAAAGAATGTAATTAGGTACCACAAACATGTAGTGATAAAAATTAAATTATACACCTGCAAAATGGATATATTTACATATAAATTTTTTAACTGTTGTGATAAAATTATGCCATGACAAGAAAATAAATATCTAACCAGATAAAGAGCTTCTCAACTTTCTACAGAAGGAGTGTCTCTGTTTAAAGTGTGCTGCTTCACATGTAATTAACTGTGAAAGTTATTTTTTAATCCTGTGAGCATAGGATGAGTCTGCTCTTGTGCATAATCTTTGACAGAAGCCCCAGAGAATTTCAATCTTTCTGTTCAATAATTTTATTGTTTCATGGTCTTATCTTCAACTTACCCAGGCAAATTCCTCAGGGCAAAGATGGCCCTACAGATGAATAAATTGGAAGGGAAATTCCCTATGGAGAGTTCATCTCCACAAGTATCATCACAGCATTAATTATCCAAATGCAGTTGCTCAGGTGTCAGAGGATCTAAGGGAATAAACCTCAAGAGGGTCCCCAAGGTGGCAGCAGCCTTCTCTTCCTCTTCCTCCTCCTCTTCCTCCTCTTCCTCCTCCTCCTCTTCCTCCTCCTTCTTCCTCTTCCTCCTCTCTCTCTCTCTATCTCCCCCCCCCTTGGATTCTTATTAACTCCCTATGGATTCTTGAGTGGCAACTCTCCATTAAATCCAGGCCCTCTGAAGACAGCCTGCATTTTTTTAACCTAGATCTCCACACTCTCACCTACAGATCCTCACCTCTCCACATCTGTTTCTCCTCGATCTCCTTTAAAACGAGCTGGTGGGAGTCAGGTTGTAGCTCCATGGCAGATGTGCAGTTAGTGTGGGGGAGGCTCAGAGTTCAACACACAACACCAAAACAACAAAATGTGTGAGAGGGTGAGATTTGGCTTGAGGGTGTGCCAAAAATCCTTTCTCTTCTAGCAGATCTCATAGACTGGTGAAATAGATTTTCTTACTTCCCTAATAAAGCTGGAATGCTATAGATATTGGGAGGTAAAGACATAGGACCCAAAATAAAATCATAGGGAGGCAGATTTCTTAAACAAAATAATGACTTCAATTCCCCCCTCAGCAATGTCATTTTCAAGAGCAAGAAATTATTGGTTCTGATAGTATGTATACATTTAAAATTCTAGTGGCAATGGATAAGGCTGTAGTCAAACACACACACACACACACACACACAAGGAGAGACAGAGAACAACAATCCTCCAAGGAAAATATAGATCCTGTAGCAAGAGTCAAGTGTTACACTAAATGTCCCATAAAGGCAGATAAAACAAGACAAAAGAACATAAAACCTCTGTTCATTTCATATTTTACATGATGATGGAGATGACCAATTTAACAAAAATTAATGTTTGAACCAATTTTGCACTGTCTGATAGAGTTGTGGTGTACTGTATTTCTGTTATCTTGGTGTGCTCAGTCTTGAAGGAAAATGAGGCAAAGTAGGGAAATTCAGAGCTGGTAAATCTCGTGTTACCAACTATTTAACAGATATTCCCTAAGTGATTAATGTGTATGCAGAGCTGAGCAGGCTCTGACTCACAGGGTCTAAGGTAACAGCAGAGTCAGATGTGACAGGGAGGCAGAGGTGGAAGCTCCTCCTGCCCTGAGATACCCTCAGGACACCTGCAGGCTCAGCCTCTGCCTTCCTCCTGGAGAAGGCTGAGGACAGAGGTGCTTTCATAGCTGGCCCTAAGGTGTCTGGGTCCTTGTGTCTGCCACACTTTTCCAAATGCTTGCAAACTATTTGATTAGCACTCTCTTCTAGATTTCCCCAGAGGTGATCACCAAATTTGATGACTATATAATCCTGGGATTTGCTTTCTCTTCTTTTGAAACTTTGCACAGCATTCACCACTCTTATCTGCTGAGGCTTTCTCTGGTCATCAAGTATTTTCCAGGACTACAATCATTTGCCAGTACTTCTAAATACTGTGCTGTAATAACTCTGGGAATCTAAAGAATTAAAAATGTGTTATAATGCAAGATCCTCTTCCTAGTGGATTCACAATGTGAAGCATAAATGCTGTTGTGAAACTCACTTTTCTCAATAAGATGGTTTGTATTAAGCAATAATTCTTGTTTTCCTTTTTCTGTTTTCTTTAATGTGTAAAAAACTCATTTATAACATTACCTAAAACCTTACAATGCTCTTTTTTTTTTTTGGTACCAGGGATCTAACTCAGGACCTTGTGCTTGTGAGCCAGGCACAGTGCCACTGAGCTAAATCCCGGGCCCTGATGCTCTTATATTTTTAGCCATTCACAATTATTTCTCCAAGCTGATATTTACGTTTTGAAACTATTTCATGTATATTCTTTCTGTTTGTGAAATGTAAATGTTCTTTGTGTGAAATACATAAAAATGATAACTTTGAATCCAGACTTTATACTGTCTAGAGAAAGATGGTTATTAAATGAGATGAAAATACAGGAGGATGAATATGGAAGAAAGACAAAATGTAATGAACATAATGTTAGCTGTGGCTGCTACAAAAAAGCATTAATACTGCCTGTTGTAAAAGCAAGTATTTATTTTCTCAGAGATCTGGAGCTTGAAAAGTGGTAGGTAGAGGTTACATTAGGGTTTGATTTACAGTCAGTGTTCTCTTTCTGGATTGCAGAAGGTCACCCAATATTTGTTTCTCTGTCTTTGTCTTCATGTCACAAAATATATATATATTAAGAGAGAGAGAGCACCACTTCTAAGGCTACAGCCCTGTCAGATGGGGGCCTCATCTGTACCTCCTGTAACATTAACAACCTCCTCAAGGGCCCCAAATAAAGACACATGGGGGTGAGGGCTCCAAAATATGAATTGTGGAGGTACAATGAGGTCCTCCGGAGATGACAATGCAATGTTTGTATAGGACTGTGATAGACAAATTTCCATGTGGGACAGAAGAGTACCACGGAGAATAACACACAACCATGAAAATAGTGCTGTGTTTAAGTAGTGATGCCAACATTTATGGCACAATGCTGTCTGACAAAAAAGCCTCCCCCATGCAGTGCTGGCAGCTAAGCATAGGAACCAAAAGCTACTTCCTGCCTCAGGAAACTGGGAACCAAGGGCCACAGAAGGGGACTCTCCTCGGGAGTGTAAGAAGCACATTCTAAAAAGCAAGTTTCCTTTTAAGAAATCAGCCAATTAGATATTTAAATGCATAGGTGTAAAAACATTAAAAATGAAAACATCTAAAGCTAATGGGGCTGTTGTGAGATGCCTGTGGGTCCACAGAGTTCCAGGGTGGTGGGTAAGAGAGCAAATATGCTTATCCAAACAGGACCTGGGGTGAGCTGAGAAGCCAACATGGAACATGTGCAGTGTGAATGTCCACTAAAACATTCAAGGCTCCAGTGTGGCAGGTGGCTCCTCTGTACACGGAGGCTGGAGCTGTGATCTGAAGATCACTGTGCCCAGCGACAAGCGAGCTAACAGGGATGTGTGCACACATAGGTCAGGGGTATGTGTCCTCTGTGTGCTGCTCAGCACTGCATACCCTCTGCAGTCTCAGTGCTCTGGGTAATGGCTAGAGATCCTGATTCTTTTGGATGGGAGGAAGGTGACTCTGAGGAGGGCAGAGATGAAAGGGTCACTACACAATCAAAAGTCTGGACCTTGGGGTAGCTGAGGCTGAAACACAGGCTGGACTGCAGAGTGAAGTCTCCATGTGTAACTGGAAGATAACCAAGAGAGGGATTGGGGGTATAAAAAATACTTGAGATGTGTTACTTACTCACACCAACTCCCATGAAGCAGGTAGTCAGTCACCATGCACTGCAGACATGTATTTGCAGAAAAAGTAGCAGGACATCTAAACCAGAAATGGAATCACAGAACTTGAACATTCATGGCCCACAAGATTATGATATTGTTATTTTAAAGAAAGTAGAGGAACACAAACAGTCTGACAAGAGACTAGGGTGTAATGAAATGAAAGAGAGATAGAAGTGAAAATAGAGGCACCGGAATCCTGACTTGATGAGGCACACATCGGTTCCCACTCTGACCTGGTGGCCCACAGAATCCCCCAGGTGACTGACAGATCCCTCGCATCCAGCAGAGGCTGTGAGCCCAGAGACAGCTCCTGACATGAACTGCAGTTGACACAGGTCAAGTCTGGATTTCACCTGGCAGCAGGACCAGCAGTGACTCAGCTCCTGGAGAGGCTGCACCACAGTGCAGAGCTGGAGGATCCCTGGAGACCTCTGCCCACTACCAGGGAGGAGGCACCTGCATCACAGACACTGGAGGACAGGTGGGGAAGTCCCTGTCACACACTCCAGCTCCAAGGAAGTGAGCTCCAGGCCAAAGTGAAGAGGTACTGTTTTTTAGCAAAAGCAGTCTCTAAGGCCCAACTGTCTCACAAGAAACCACAAATCATGGTTTTAAAGAGTAGCACATTAAGGGCTCAGGAGTGCACTGGCCTCTGTCCCCAAGGTGGTCTCTGATGATCTCAGTGCTGCTGACCATTCACTCATAAAATTCTTACAGACTCTTTCTTCAGTCATCACCTCTGGAATTACTCGTGGTTACCCACCAAACAGGTCTCTCACTGTGTCTTTTGAACTTTTGAAATTTTGTACATTTCCCTCCATATATAGTGATATATTTTAAATTATCAAGATTTTTTTGTATTTGCAAATACTTGCAAAAACAATGTACTGTAATATCTAGAAAGGTAGATAATTTTAAAATGTTATAATACAAATTCTTAGATGCTTGCAAATAGATGCTGAGATGCTCTTCTAGAAATCACTTTCCAGTTAGGGGTTGTATTTTGCAGTGATTTCTTCCTTGTCTATTTTCACTTTCAACATAAAGAAAAACTATTGTCGTTAATAATTTACTAGAGAATCCAAAGGCAGAACATATAATGGAAAATGCAAGCAAATTGAGTATAGGACCTTAAAAATTGGCAAATCTGAAGAATGGAAAGGTAAAAGATTGGAGAAAATGAGCAAAGACCTGTGGGGCACAACAAACAAGACCAACACAACCTTATGGGAGAGCTGAAAAAAGAGAGAGAAAGGACAGAGGAAGCATTTGAGGAAATAACAACGCTCAGCCCAGTAACACGATGAAAGATGAGAATACAAATGCACAAGGTATTCAACAACTACAAGGAGGAACAGCTAAATACACAGTACAAACACACTGCACAAAACAGAGGAATCTCATACTGCAGAGGCTCAGACAAAGAGGGAAACTTGAAAACAGCCAGGGTGAGGAGTCATATCACATGTACCTAATAAGGATTACTGGGAGGTATCACATCATAAATTTTTTATCAGAAAAGAACAAGTATTGGTTAGAATGTTTAAAAATGGAACCCTCCAGAGCTATGATGGGAATGTAAAATGATATAGACTCGAAAAATGCAGCAAAATAAATAAAAATGAAGTAACAAGGGCTCCAGCCATTCTAATTCCAATTATGTACTCAGACTCATATTAAAACTCTATCAGTGAGTGTCAATTTTAATAAAACACATCTAATGCAGAATTTATAGTGCCAAGTGTATTGATGCACTTTCACTGTACAGTAGAACATGGTGACAGAATTGAAGTTAAAATCCAGCACTTATTTTAATTTGTTCATGGCCTGCCCATTGTTTTCTTTGTCACTTTGGTCTGCAGTTCATTCCATCATTGTGCACTTACTCAGTCAGAGTTGTGATAAACCCACAGGCTGAGCCTAGGCAAAATGAATAAAAGAAAAACATCACTGGAGAGTTTCTTTGAAAAGGGAAAATACTCAATGACAACAGCACAAGAGTAAGACTGCCAACATAAACAGCTGCATTTAAAAGAAAATACAAGAGTTCAGGTTAAATTGCACACTCACATTAATTGCTGTTTCACACTCTTCAAGTATGCTGTGTATGGAATCCATAGTGCCCAACTGTTCAATAAAGCCATGAAACTGTCAAAATTCCTTCACCATATGGAGACTAAGCACCTGAAGCAAAAGACAAGCCTTTGGAGTTTTTCAAAATGAAAATAAAAAATGAACATAAAGAACAGAAGCAATTATCAATGACCACCACTTCTTCCATTGTGCCTGCATTATTTTTTAATTCATTAATTTTATTGGTATATTTTAGGTATACAATATACTGACATTCATTATTGGAAATTTTTACCTGTACATAACATATCTTGGTCCTTATTTTATTCCCATTCCCCTGCCCTCCCTTCAAACCCTCTACCCCTTCCCATTTACAAAGACTTTTTCCCATTTTTTCCTTTCCAAATATTTGTTCCTTTCACTTCTTTTCTTTTCCCTACCCCTCCCACTTCCCCCTCCCTTTTGCACCTTTTTTTCCTATTTCACATATACATTTTCATCCTTATTTACATTTATTTACACTTTTAGTTTCTCACACCAGAGAAACTATTCAGTCTTTACACATGTGTGTCCTATTTATTACACTTAAGAGTATTGCCTCAATGTGCATCCATTTAGCAAGAAATGTCTCTAGTTTCTCATTCTTTATGGCTGAATATTACTCATTTTTATAAAACAATACACATTTTCTTTATCCGGTCTCCAGTTGATGGGCAATTGGGCTGTTTCCAAATTACAGCTACTACAAAATGTACCACTATGAACATGGGTGCATATATTTTGCTGTGGTATGAGTTTTTGCTTTCTTTGGGGAAGATACCCAGCAGAGGAATAGCTAGGTCAAGTGGGACCTATAATCCTAGTTCTTTGAGATATCTCCATACTGATTTCCACAGTGGTTGCACCAGTCTACACTCCCACCAGCAGTGGGGAAGGGTTCCTTTTTCCCCCACAACCCTGCTAGCATTTGTTATTGGTTGACTTCATGTTAGCAGCCATTCTTTCGGGAGTGAGGTGGAATCTCAGTGTTGTTTTCATTTGCATTTCTCTAATGACCAGTGATGTTAACATTATTTCCTATGGTTATGAGCTATTTCTACTTCTTTGTCTGAGAAATATCTGTTCATTTCATATGCCCATTTATGGATTGGGTCTTTAGATTTGGGGGAGTCTGATTTTCTAAACTTCTTTATCAATTCTAGATGGTAGACTCTTCATACACTATTGGTGGTTTCTCTTGCTGTGTAGAAGCTTTATAATAAGATGGTATCCCAGGGTTTTTTTTTAACATTTTAGCATAATAATTTTAATAGCATTGGAAAGAAATTAGTTGAAAATAATTTATTATCCTATAATTACACATGATAAGATGTCAAATAGGCTCTTGACTCTCTTTAGTCTACTTAGAGTTTATAAATTCACATATAGTTATTTGGTTTGATTATATTAACTATGAATGTTTTATATTAAACCAGTTATTTTCCAATTATTGACTGTCCATTGTTCACAATAATTTTTTTCCCATTAAGTTTATTGGTACATTTTAGGTATAAAATACAGTTACATTCATCATTGGGATTTTGTATCATTACATGAGTATCTTGGTTCTTATTTTTTCCCCTTCCTTTGCCCTTCCTTTACCCCTTCCACCCTTCCCTATTTGTGAAGACTTTGCTTCCATTTTTTTCCTTTTCTCATATTTTTTCTTTTCCCTTTTTTCCTTTCCCCTGCCCCTCCCACTTCCCCTGCTACTTTAGACCTTTTCTTCCTATTACACAATATCAATTATACATTTTTAAAATTACAATATCAATATCTAGGAGACACTACCACAGATTTTACAGAATTTAAAAGGATATAGAAAGCATATTATGAAATTATTTTTTGAAATAAATCTGACAACTTCTAAGAAGTACCAGTTGTTCATTGTGCTACTTCAGGTGCAACTGAGGTTTTGTTCATGGAATCTTTTCTATGACAATGTCTTCAGGAGTTCTACCTAACCTCTCTTCCAGATGCTTTAGTGTTTATGTTTTAATAGTTAGATTTTTAATCTATTTTGATTTTTGTTTAGTGCATGGTGAAAGATATGTCTAGTTTTAATCTTTGGAAAGTTGAAACCCAATTTTTTCAGCACCATTTATTAAACAGGCTAAATTTCCTCCAGTGAGGGTGTTTGGCTCCTTTGTTGAGGATGAGGTGGCTGAGTGCATCTGGAGTTCTTTCTACATCTTCTAATCTGTTCCACTGGTCCTCCAGTCAGTCTGTTTCTTTGTCAGTACCATGGTGTTTTATCACAGTAGCTTTGTAGTATAGTCTCAAGTTGGGGATTGTGATATCCCCTACTTTGTCTTGTTTTCTAGAATTGCTTTTGCTATTCTAGGTCTCTTCTGGTTCCAAGTGATATTTTGGATTGTTTTCTCAAGGCCTGTGAAGTGTGCTGTTGTAAATTCAATCAGGAATACACTGAATCTATGTAGAAGTTTTGGAAGTATGGCCATTTTCTCTATATTGATTCTTCTTATCCAGGAACAAGGGACGTCTTTCCATTTTCTGATATTCTCTTTAATCTCTTTTTTCAGAGTGCTATTGTTTTCAGAGTATAGGTCTTTGATTTCTTTTATTAGGTTGATTCCCAGGTATTTCTTTTTTTGAATTCTATTGTGAAAGGAGTTGTACATGCAGTTCCTCTCACAGTGAGTCTTTTTCATGTACAATATTGCTATTGATCAAGGTCAACCTTGTATCCAGCTACTATACTGAATTTGGTTATTACGTATAGAAGGCTTTCTGTGGAGTTCTTGGGGACTTCTATATAGAGTATCATGTCATCTGCAAATAATGACAATTTAACTTCTTCATTTCTTATCTTTCTTACTTTTATTTATTTCTCTTTTCTAATTGCTTTGGCTAATGTTTCCAAAAGTGTATTGAACAGGAGTGGTGATGGAGGACATCCTTGTCTTCCTCCAAATTTCAGTGGGAAGGACTTCAGTTTTTGACCATTTAGTATGATCTTGACTATTGGTTTTTCATAGATGGCTTTTATCAAGTTCAGATAGAGACCATCTATTCCAATTTTCTGTAGGGATCTTATCATGAATATGTGTTGGATTTTGTCAAACACTTTTTCTGCACCTATTGAGATGACCATACAGTTTTTGTCCTTGGCTTTATTAATATAATGTATTACATATATTGATTTGCATATGTTGAACCATCCCTGCATCCAAGAGATGAATCCTACTTGGTCAGGGTGTATGATCTTCGTGATGAACTTCTGCATTCTGTTTGTCAGCATCTTATTAAGGATTTTTGCATCTATGTTCATTAATGAGATTGGCTTACAGTTCTCTGCTTTTTTGGTTGGGTCTTCCTCTGCTTCTCTGGAATCAAGCTGATCCTTGCTTGCAGGAATGAACTTGAGAATATTGCTTCTCTTTTAATTTCACTGAAGAGTTTAAAAATTAGTGGCAATAGTTCTCCAAATGTCTCATACAGTTTAGCTGTGAAGCCATCAGGACACTGGCATTCTTTGTTGGTAATTTTTAAATTGTGTTTTCTTTTTTTGCTTAAATTCTTTTATGGGTGCATTTTAGGTATACAGCACAATTACATTTCTCATTGGGAACTTGTACCTTTAAATGATGCATCTTGGTTCATATTTTTTCCCCATTCCTAGCCCTCCCTTCATCCCCTCCACCCTTCCTTATTTACAAAGACTTTATTTCCATTTTTTCCATTTCACATCATTTTTCCTTTCCCTTCTTTCCTTTCCCCTGCCCCTCCCACTACCCCTACCTCTTTGGACCTTTTCTTCCTATTTTGCATTATCAATTATACATTCTAATCATTGGTACATTTTAGATATACAATATAATGACATTGATCATTGGAAAGTTGCAGCTTTACATAATCTCTCTTGGTTCTTATTTTTCATCCTTGCCCAGCCCTCCCTTCAAACCCTCCATTCCTCCCTATTTACAAAGATTTTGTTTCTATTTTTCCATTTCCTCATATTATTTCCATTCCCTTTCCTTTCCCCTACCCCTCCCACTTCCTTCCCCTTTGCCCCTTTACTTCCTATTTCACATTGCCTATTGTACCTTTTAGTCCTTATTTACACTTTCAGTCTCTCACACCAGAGAAACTATTCAGAATTTATACATGTGTGTCCTATTTATTTCACTTAAGAGCATCGCCTCAATGTGCATCCACTTAGCTATAAATGTCTCTAATTTATCATTTTTAATGACTGAGTAGTACTCCATTTTATAAAAAAAAAAAAAAATACATTTTCTTTATCCAGGCTCCAGTTGATGGGCATTTGGGCTGTTTCCAAGTTTTAGCTATCACAAACTGTGCTGCTATGAACATGGGTGCACATATATCACTGTGGTATGATTCTTTTAATTCTTTGGGGAAGGTCCCCAGCAGGGGAATAGTGGGGTTAAATGGGACTTCCAGTCCTAGATCTTTGAGGTATCTCCACACTGATTTCCACAGTGGTTGCACCAGTCTACACTCCCACCAGCACTGAAACAGTGTTGCTTTTTCCCCACAGCACCGCCAGCATGTGTTATTGATTGATTTCATGATGGCAGCCATTCTTTCTCGAGTGAGGTGGAATCTCAGCATTGTTTTCATTTGCATCTCTGGAATGACCTGTGATGTTGAACATGTTTTATGTATTTACTTGCTATTTCTACTTCTTTGTCTGAGAAATGTCTGTTCATTTCAGATGCCCATTTTTGTACTGGGTCTTTAAATTTGGGAGGTCTGATCTTTTTAAGTTCTTTATAGATTTGAGATAGTAGACCTTTGAGGAAAAGCAGGTGAAGATTTTTTTCCCCACATTGTGGGTTGTCTCTTCACACTGCTTGTGGTTTCTCTTGTTGTGCAGAAGCTTTTTAATAAGAAGAGATCCCATTTTTGTTTATTTGTGCTGGTTCATGGGCAACCCCGGGTTTGTTCATAAAATCTTTTCTTACACCAATGTCTTCAAGATTTCTACCTAACCTCTGTTCCAACTGGTTCTGTATTTCTATTTTAATATTTAAATCTTTAATACATTTCAATTTCAGTTTAGTGCATGGCAAGATATATAGGTCTAGTTTTAGTCTTTGGCAAGTTGAAACCCAATATTTCCAGCACCATTCATTAAAGAGGCTATCTTTCCTCCAGTGAGGGTGTTTGGCCCTTTTATCAAAGATGAGATGGCTCAGTGTGTCTGGCATTGTTTCTGCATCTTCTAATGTGTTCCACTAGTCCTCAGGCCTGTTTCTTTGCCAATACCATGCTGTTTTTGTCACAATAGGTTTGTAGTATAGTTGCAGGTTGGGGACTGTGATTCCCCTTGCCATGTCTCTGCTACCTAGTATTGCTTTTGATATTCTGGGTCTCTTCTTGTTCCAAATGAATTTTTTGGATTGTTTTCTCAAGGTCCATGAAGTATGCTGGTGGGATCTCAATTGGAATTGCATTGAATCTATATAGTAGTTTTGGAAGTATGGTCATTTTCACTATATTAATCCTTCCTACCCAGGAGCAGGGGATGTCTGTCCATTTTCTGATGTCATCTTCAATCTCTCTTTTCAGAGTGCTACAGTTTTCAGAGAAGAGGTCTTTGATTTCTTTGGTTAGGTTGATTCCTAGGTATTTCAGTTTTTTGGATGCTATTGTGAAAGGAATTATTTGCCCTATTTCTCTCTCAGTGAGTCTGTCATTCGTGTAGAGGAAAGCTATTGATTTTTGTGTGGTGACCTTGTAACCAGCTACTTGGCTGAATTTGGTTATTAAGTCTAGGAGATTTTTGGTGGAGTTCTTGGGGTCTTCTATATACAGTATCATGTCATCTGCAAATAATGACTTCTTCATTTCCTATCTTTATTCCTTTTATTTCTTTCTCTTGTCTAATTGCCATGGCTAATGTTTCCAAAACTATTTTGAACAAGAGTGGTGATATTGGACATCCTTGTCTTGTTCCTGATTTTAGTGTGAAGGATTTCAGTTTTTGACCATTTAGTATGATATTGGCTGTTGGGTTTTCATAGATGGCTTCTATCAGTTTGAGGTAGAGACCATCTATTCCAATTTTTGTAGGGGTTTTTTCATAAATATTTGTTGGATTTTGTCAAATACTTTTTCTGCATCTGTGGAGATAATCATATGGATTTTGTCCTTGACTCTATTGATATAGTGTATTACATTGATTGATTTGTGTATGTTGAACCATCCCTGCATCTCTGGGTTGATTTCCACTTGATCAGGGTGTATGATCTTTTTGATGATGTTCTACATTCTATTCATTCTATTTGCCAGTATCTTATTAAGGATTTTTACACCTATGATCATTAGTGAGATTGGCCTATAATTCTCCTTTTTGGTTGGGTTTTTCTCTGCTTTGGGGATCAAGGTGATGCTTGCTTCCAGGAATGAATTTGGGAATATTGCTTCCCTTTCAGTTTCATTGAAGAGTTTAAACAGTAGTGGCAGGAGTTCCTCTCTAAATGCCTTGTAGAATTCAGCAGTGAAGCCACCAGGGCCCGTGATTTACTTAGTTGATAAGTTTTTTTATTACATTTTCAATTTTATTGATTCATATTGGGTTGTTTAGAATTTTTAGGTCTTCATTCAACTTTGGTAATTCATATGTATCTAGGAATCTGTCCATTTCTTCTGTGTTTTCCATCTTATTGGCACATAGGTCCTGGAAGTAGGTATTGATGATCCTCTGGATTTCTGCTGGGTCTGTTTTGATTTCATCCTTTTCATTCCTAATTGCGTGGATTTGGGCCTTTTTTCTTTCCTTTTTATGATAACTTTCACTAAGGGTTTTTTTCAATATTGTAGATTCTTTTGAAGAACCAACTCTTGGCTTCATTGATTTTTTTGTATCATTCCCTTAGTCTCCATTACATTGATTTCTCCTCTGATCTTTATAATTTCCTCCCTTGTATGAGCTTTGGGGCTGTCCTGCTCTTCTTTTTCTAGAAGCTTGAGGTTCAGCTTCAGGTTGTTTAATTGGGTTCGTTCTGTTTTCCTAATATGCATATTCACTGCTACGAATTTCCCTCATAAGACTATTTTCATTGTGTCCCATAGATTCCGATATGTTGTACTGTCATTGTCATTTAATTGAAGGAACTGTCTGATTTCTTCTTTAATTTCCTCTGTGACCCACTGGTTATTCAGAAGTGTGTTATTCAATTTCCATGTGTTTATGAAGTTTTTGCAGTTTCATTTGCTACAGATCTCCAATTTCATTGCACTATGATCTGATAATATACAGGGGATAGCTTCAGTGCCTTTGCATTTACCAAAACATGTTCTATGAGTGAGTATGTCATCTATTTTGGAGAAAGACCAATGTGCAACTGAGAAGAATGTGAATTCTGTTTTTGTGGGATGCAACACTCTGTACACAGCTATTAAGTTCATTTGTTCAAGAGTTCAATTGAGTTCTAGTATTTCATTACTTATTTTTTGTCTAGGTGATCTATTTGTGACAGTGGGGTATTGAGGTCCCCCACTGCACTTGTATTAGTTCATATATGATTTTTCATGTCTGTTAATATTTGCTTTATATAGTTGGGCACCCTAGAGTTTGGTGCATAGATATTTATGATTGTCATTTCTTCTTGTTGTATTTTTCCCTTTACAAGGATGCAGTGTCCTTCTTTGTCTCTCTTAATCAGTGTTGGCTTGAAATCTACTTTATCTGCAAAGAGGATAGCTACTTTTGCTTTTTTTCAGGTTCCTGTTGCATGGAGTATTGTTTTCCACCCTTTAACTTTCAGTCTATGAGTTTCATTTTGAATTAAGTTTATTTCTTGTATGCAGCATTGTTTGATTTTGCTTCTTGACCCATTCTACCAGTCTATTTCTTTTGATTGGTGATTTGAAACCATTAACATTGATGGTTATAACTGATATATATTGACTTATCATTTTAATGACTTTCTCTTTTTGTTGGATTCTCCCCCTTTACATTTAATTTGCTGTCATGCCCAATGGGTTCATTCTGCTGTGCTTCCTGGGGTTGTGATCCTCAATGTCTGTTCTTAGGATATTGTCTAAAATTTTTTGGAGTGCTGGTTTAGTATTCATGAAGTTCCTAAGTTGCTCTTTGTCATGAAAGTATCTTATTTCTCCATCAATTTTGAAAAATAATTTTGCAGGGTACATCAGTCTGGGTTGGAGGCTATTTTCCATTAGGCCATGGAATACATCACTCCAAGCTCTTCTTGCCTTGATGGGCTGTGTTGAGAAGTCTGCTTTGATTCTGATAGGCTTTCCTTTGTATGTGATTTGTTTCTTTTCTGTAACTGCTTGTAGAACTTTGTTCCATTGAGTTTCTGGAATCTTAACAGTTATATGCCTGTATGTAGATATTCTTTGATCAAGGCTCTTTGGAGTCCTATATGCCTCACTTATCTGTATGTCTAGTTCTTTTGCCCTGCTTGGAAAGTTTTCTGCCATTACTTCTGTGAACAGTTTTGTTATGCCAACTGCATGCTCTCCTACTTCTTCTTTGACTCCATTCAGCCTTATGTTATTCCTCTTTGGATTGTCTAGCAGGTGATGGACTGATTTCTTGTGGTCCCTTACAATTTTGAAGCAATTTTTCTTCTCCTGGTCACTAATTGCAATCTTACCTTCTATATCTGAAATTCTGTCTTCACATTGGCTCATTCTGCTGTGTAGACTTTCAGTGGAGTTTTTGATCACCATTTATTAATCGTGTCTTGCACTATGAGCATACTCTCTGCTGTTATCTGAGAAATTATTTCTGATTTCATTTTTTCCAGATCCTCTTTTGTTGCTGGTTCAGGGAGTCCAGGTGGTTGAGTATCAGAGTGTTCCATCTTATTTCCCTTTGGGGCTGCTGTAGGTAATCTGGAAGTCTGGTTTTGAGACTTCTTTATGTGTCTTCTCATTTCTACCCAATCTTGCCATGAAATTGTGGAGGAGCTATCTTTAGCTAGTTGTTGACCTAAATCAGCCAAAATCTATACAATTTTCTCTTATCCATCTTCAACTGACTGGTTCTGGTTATTATAGCTTTTGAAGGGCTCTTCTATCAAGTTTGACAGTGAGATTTTAGGTCCTGAATCAAGTTTTGTAACTTCCTTCCAATATCTGGATAAAATGAATTATATAATGCATGGTTGTTAGGGATCTCATTGCTGATGACCCTGGGTTAGTTTTAGTACATATTAAGAAAGCCTCTAACAAGTGATTTTGAAACACAGTAGGAGTATGCTGTCTTTTTTACATGATCTCTTTGACCATAACGTAATTCACAGGGATAACTTGTCACCTTTCCATTCCTACTGTAAAACAAGATAAAAAATTCTCCAACCTCCTTCATGGTTAGAATTTCCTGGTCTCATTTAGCATCTTGATTGGGGATTGTATCTTCCCCAGGCCTCTGAACATCATAGTATGAAGTGTTAGCTGCCAACCTATCACCACTTCACTAGCCATTATATGAATATTTACTGAAAAAAATTTTTAGGAAAAGATGAATACTTTACTGCAAAAAAGATGTATGTTCAGATCAGGAGGATAACAATGAGTAACAAGAGGGTAATAATGAGTTAATGAAGGATAATAATTCCTTCAAGCCAGAACAAAAGCTGTGATCAACTGAAGAAATTAATCCCTAAATTCACTAGTATCCTCATAACCCTTAATTAGGTGTTTAAAGTTTATTAGCTTTTCTTTACACTGAGACATATTTACCACTGAGAAAGGAACACAAATCTGATAGCTACTTCTTCCTCTGAAACACTTCCTGTAATGGGAACAGATTCCCCTGAATAAAGTGAGGTGTTGATTTGTTTCCTGTTATCAGTCCTTATGAGACTGATGGAGCAGGTACTAGTAAAAGTAGAGGTGAAAGGGCCTCTGCTTGGTTGGGAGGGAAAGGCTGAGGGGCTATCAATTGGCTCAAAAAACAGAGGATGGTCCCACATCATGTGCTGTACAACCCCATACTGAGTTCAGTGTAGGTGTGGATACCTGTTGGCAAGGAATCATTCCAAAGAAGTATTCTGTCTGTGTTGTGAGCCTACAGGGTTCAGAAACTGTAGCCATAAAAAATAGCTTCATCAAAACCTGGATGTGAGGGATAAACTGATACTTCCCTTCCCTTGTATGAAACAGATCTAGCTGGAAAGTGTTATTATAATTCAGAGACCCTTTTGAGGGCCAGAATTCCAATTTACATTCACATCACACTCTGTTATGGAAGAAAATCAACCTGTTTTCTTTACAAAATCATCTTTCAATTTAACACAATTAGCTAAAAGGCACTCTGAGGGTGACTCTTTTGGAATATGTTCTGTACTCCTATATTCTGTAGGATCTTTACCAGATTTAACATAAAAAACCACAAACAAACAAACAAAGCTTTGCTAACCTTTTGATTATTACCTGGAATAAGAGAGCTACAGCAACCAAATATCAAATACAAAAGCTCTTTCATACAACATACCCTCAATATCTCTAAGAAAAATAGTTCTATTAGACAGAATCAAAAGAAAGACACTAACAACAGACTAAAGTCACACAATATTCAGCAAAATACAAATATAAGAACCAATATTTTCCCAGAAAAATACACAGTCCAAAGCAATTCAAAAATCATCTGCACTGAGGCAGAAATCAATACAGAGCAGATACAGTCTTTTATCCAGAAATCCATTTCCATGATAAGACCCAATGCTTCCCAGAACAAGAAATCAGTAAAGCCCAATATCTTGAAGCAATGGTCCAAACCAAGCCCTAGAGCAAGTTCCCTCAAGAACTAAACTGGTGCGACATGATCAGCACTCAATACCATGTGGTCAAGCCAGGGCCATCATTGCCAGGACATTCTCCACTGCAGATGTCTAAGGGTTGGCAAAACCCTGTTCATGGCCTCACTGCGGCCTCCCAGAAGATATCTTGAAATCTCAACAGGGCTGCTGACATCAACTCACAGTACTGTTCATTTGTACTGATTGCTTAAAACCAGGAAATTTTAAACCACTTCTCCCATGAGTCAAGAGCCTTTTACAATACCAGGAGTCCTTCAGCTTTGCCCAAGAGTCTACTGTACCACTCACCCTAGCACAGTGGTCCATTCGCCCATTCTTAGCCACTCCTCTACACGCACCAAAGCCAACATGCTGCCCAGTGATTTTGGTGGTTATGACTCAGGAGTCCATGATGCTCCAGGGTGGTAATGGTGATTTGCTAGCCACAGGGCCTGCTGCTAAAATGCAGCATACAGCTCCTCACTGAGAGACCATCATGGGAGCTGGATTGCTGAAATCCATTGCTGGAGAATTTGGCCAGTGTTCTGATGGCACAACCTTCCATGGTCAATAACAAACAACAGCATACAGTACATGTATTCTTGTCATTTAGAAAATCACCATTTGCATTTTGCAAGAATTTTTTGGTTCTTCATGCTTTGGAAGTAACAGTTGAAGAGAGGTGAGGCAAGTTGGTGAAAATTATGATCTGTGATTACCTGTCACCTGTCTAAAGTGTCTTCTGAGAGGAACTAACCTCTTTGTGATGGTACAGCAAGGTCACTGGAAAAAGAAAAACTAGTAAAGGGGACTATGTGCTTTTCCAAGCTGCCACTGCCATAATGGAGGCAGTCGTCCAAGAGTAGATTCTTTTGAAAAAAGCCAGCATTGAATTCCTGCAAATATTCCTTTTAACCTATGTCTTGCAAAGGCCCAACCTCTAATAGCAGTAGCAGTAATTGTAAAACAAGGATCATTACATAAGTCAATTAACTGCAAAAGCATTTTTCTTGAAATCAGCCAGTGTGTTATCTTTTCAGTTCACTCTGTGGGTGGAGACAACAGCAACAATGGAATCCAGAACAAAGCCAGGGTTTTGCAATATGGTAAAATACATTTCAAGAAAAATCAGTATTGCAAAACAGGATACTTCATAAAGGTGTCATCAGGTTTCCCACAAGACCAAAGGGCAAATATTTATGCAGCTAAAGAGCTTCCCTTCCCAATTTTCTGCTGATTTTTGATTTGTTTCATTTAAAATATACTAATTCAAAAAATTAAATATACTGATTTGCATGTAATGAGCCATGAAATTTGTCTACATACGTGTAAGTATGGAAACACTAATATTCATCTGGTCTCAGAAGCTAAGAAAGGTTGAGCCTGGTTAGGACTTGTATGGGAAAGTGCAGAAGATTTAAACTGAGTTTCCCCTGTGGCTGCATCAGGCTGCCCTTGAGCCCAACATTTGAAAGAAGGCATGAGAACAACAAGCTGTGGACTTAGAGTCCATGTCAATCCTGGAAATAGCAATTTTATTTAATCACCATCTGGCCTTAAGCTCTCTCAGATGTCTCAGAGCAAGATGATTCCCAAGAATCACAAGAGAGAAGCTCAAATCCCTCTGGGCTTCTCCTTTCTACAGTCTTAGCCCTGGAGCTAATTACATGCTGGAGCATCTCAGGTCTCAGAGCATCCAGCCAGCAATCTCAGGAGGCCTCCGCTCAAAAGACCCCCTCTAATGGCTGGATTCAGATGACTGCACCGCTCTGTGGATGGAGCCCTAAACCCTGGAAGGAACCTGTGTCCCTGACCCAGGACCCAACTTTCCCACTGCTGGCTCCTCACTCTCTACACCTTTGCCTCTTCACTGTCAAGGTAACGGGGTGGGGGGGGCAGTTATTCATGAGTATGAGTGCTGAGCCTCCTTTCTCCTCAAGTTTTGAAGGAGATTCTCTCTTAGCCAATGAGGGTGGCTCAATCTAGACACTAAATGAGCACTTTGAGGAGAGAATTTTTGAACTTAGTGATATCCTTCCCTCTGTCATCATATCTTGGAAGTTGCTGGCACCAGAAAGGTGGCAGCACAACAATCCCTAGTGGTGAAACAGGGAACAAAACCATCCCTGCACACTGAGGACCTGGTAAGGAGCAAGCATTGCACCAGGTGTTAGATGAAAATCAGCAAGAAAAAACATCAAGAATCTGTCATTCCATGTCTTACGTGATACTAGAAACCAGGAGCTGAAGATGAAATAAAATTTCAGTAAAGTCTAGAGCACTGGACAGAAATTGGGAAAGAAATAAGATGTTTCCATGGCAAATGAGAGAAACATCATCTGCAGTGGAGCTGAATCAGCTCCATGTGTGGCTGAGCTGTGAGGAGGTGGATGGGAGTGGCCAGCGTGGGCATTTCAGTAGGGCTTCAGAGGGCTAAGAAGCTTGGATGAGGCTGTGGAAGTATGTGAGCCGCCCCACTGTGAGTAACACCATTTTTACATTTAAACAATCATTAAGAGACTCCCATAGGGAGTGCATGAGCATGAGAGGCAAACTTAAAGGTCACAAGATGGAAAAGCTGGCAGCTCTGATTTGATTTTTACACTTTACATACATGTGTGAAATAACCACACAAGACCATGCAAGTAGGAAAACATTTTAAATTAATAATAAATATGGAGACAATTTTTTGTTTATGTGTATTTATTTGCGGTGGAGATTGATACCCTGGCCTTGTGCATAGTAGGGAAATGCTCTAGCACTGAATTACATCCTCAGCCTTATATAAATTTTTAGAACTTAAGCATTCATCAAACTCAAAGCTCTCAGTGGCAGAAGGAGAGACAAGAGTAACTGCAGGGGTGTAAGAATTCAAAGTCACACATGAGATGGAGAGGGGAGGCCATGGAACCACCCTCAGAGGAGCCAGCTCTGGTGCAGGTTGTACACAAGACAGGTCCTCCTGCAGACCAGCAGAGGAAGAGGAGAAGCCCTGTGCAGGGATCCAGGCCTGCAGGGGGAACAGGCAGAGGAGAAGATGAGGACAGAGAGAGAGAGAGAACACACGGAAAGATGAAGGGGCCACATCGGGGCCTGAGTGTAAAGTGGGGGCTTCCAGGGTCCCTCTGAGTTTTATTTTTTATTTTTTGCTTAAATTATTTTATTGGTACATTTTGGGTATACAGTATGTTTACATTTATCATTAGGTGCTTGTACCTGTACATGATGTATCTTGGTTCTTATTTTTTCCCCATTACCTGTGCACCCTTCACCCCCTCCACCCTTCCCTATTTACATAGACTTCGCTTGCATTTGTTTTCCTTGTTCATAATTTTTCCTTTACCTTCTTTCCTTTCCCCTCCGCCTCCCACTTCCCCTACCCATTTGGACCTTTACTTCCTATTTCAAATTATCAATTATTCATTTTAATTGTTTTAATCCTTATTCCTGGGGATCACTTTAGCACGTGAGCATGAGGACTGGATTGGGTTTTGCACCTCTGGACACAGAACAGTCCCAGGGATAACAAGTCTGACATTATGGCAAGGGAAGCCTGTGAAGTGTTTTTCATTCCTGAGTTTTCTGAATAATTTTGTGCTATTTCCAAATATTGGCCACTCAAATAATCAAATTTTTCCAATGATATTTTGCAAGAAGAAAGTTCTTTTTAAAACAAAATTTGTCTTTCTGTGTCCCGAAATTAACCTATTTGTCCCAAATGATAGGATTTCCTCTCTTTTTAAGACTGAATAATATTATATTGTATATACATACCACATTTTTGTGTCCTTTTCTATACTGATGAGCACAGTAAGTTCTCTGTCCTGTTACTTTGAATAAGGCTGAAATGAAGGGCAGATGATTCTTCAACATGCTGATTTTGTTTCTTTTGGTTATATACTCAGAAGTGGGAGTGACTGGTGCCGTGGTAGGTAGATACAGTCTAATTCATTCTGTTGTCCATATGGCTGCATAAATATGCAATCCCACCAACAGCATTCCTGGGTTCCCTTTCCTCCTCAATCCTTCCAACATTTGCTCTCTTTGTCTTTCTAAATCAGCCACTCTAACAGTGGTGAGGTGAGAGAAAACTACCACAAGGTCTCACTCAAATTTAGAATCTCTAAAAGTGAATCTTTTTGAAGTAGAGAGTAGGACGGTGACTACCAGGTGTGGACACTTAAGGAGGAGCAGGGTTGAGAGGTGGTGGCCAATGGACACTAATGTACAGCTAGAGAGGAGGAAAAGTCAAAAGTTCTGTTTTGGGTTTTTGAAAAATGCTAAGCACATGGATATTAAATGTTATGACCACAAAAAATATTACTGTGTGGGTAATGCACATTATAATTTGCTATATTAGCCACTCCACCATGCATGTGTTCCTCAGAACATCACATTTTACATGATGTACAAATGGATCTGTCAACTTGTGAAAATATATAACAGATATTTATCCAAAACTGAATCTACATATGTCTTTGATGTATATTGCTGCTGAAAATAATTTGCAGCATATTTCCCTGTCCTCCAACATGTGCCCATGTACTGAGTTTGATCTCCACATAACAGCATCTCTGCCAACAATTCCAAGCCCTCAAAGGAGCTGCTGGGTACCAATCTCCAGAGTCCAACTGAACCCCCTGTCACCCCAGTGCACCCATTTATAATACAATTGTCAAATGATGTCTAAACAAACGGAGGTATACAGAAAGCAGATGTAATTCGGCAGTACAGAATGAATGGTTTTATATATATTACATACTCTGGACAGTATTGCTATCAAGAGATCCAAGGCATAGCTTATCTCAATATTTCCCCTTTGTTCTACTTGTTTTAAGTATGAGATCAAAAATGTCTTTACCATCTTGTCACAGGCTTAATCTCAGTACAAAGTCCCCTCTGCTGTGAGGAGGGGTTGCATGTCCTGGTGACCGTCAGCCCTCTCTTGTGCATGGCCCAGTGTCTTTGCTCCGCCATCTTCTGCATTCACTATGCAGGTGTGCTTTCTTCACCCTGAATGATCAACTGAGAATTGCATGTGAGCTGTGATGACCCTCCGTCTAGAGAGGGAGAGAGAGAGGCTCACTTGGAAGCTCACTAAGCACAGCAGGGCCCTTACATTGGGCTGTAGGAAGCAGTATTTGGGCCATCACAATACAGCTTCTCTCCAGCCACATTGATTCTTATGTGCTGTTGTGAGTTGTCATGGTTCTTGTTTGTTATTTTGTTTAATATTTCTAGGAAAATAATTGTAGAATGAGCAAGTTGCCAGTTTCAGATGACTACTATTCACATACATGCTGATACTCCACTTAGTTTTAACCAAATCCTGACAGTGAACATGATTTCTTGCATTTCAGTGCAAGAGGCAAAAGATCAAGGTGCAGATACAGCCTGCCTTAAACACTAGGGCTCACTGTGTCTTCCAGCAGAACAAACATTCAGAGAGTGTTACTCTGGATGTAAACAAAAGGTGCATGGCCCTACTCCAAATGTCCAGCTACAAACAGGGCCCACAACAAATATCCACTCCTCACTCTCCAAATAAGGTCCCATTTTCTGTTGGGTTCAAATTGACCTGCATTTGCTCTGACTAACCCCACTCTCACGAACATTTTGTTCAGCACTGTTCTCTACTTTCCCCTTCAGTTATCACAAAATTTAGCGTCTCTTTCTTTCTGAAACTTTGGGTAATATTTGTCCCTCATGTCTGCTGATACTTTTGTGACTCTCAAGAATGCTTGACTACAGATCTGCAAGCTGATCAACTATGTTTCTGTAACATCCATGAATCTAAACAATTTGCCATGGATCATCTCTGAGGGTATTTTTTCCTGGTGGCTTGGTAACATATCCTAGAAAAGCTGTTTTAGAGCTCACTTTCCTGAATACAGTGATAGTATTTAGTTATGATATTATGACTCTGTTTAAAGGTAAAGTAAATAATGTTGTTATAACATTTTATAAAATGTCAACATACTTTTTTTAATTCTTCATGTAATTATATTTCCAACCTCATGGCATGTTTTTTAATGTAGTTCATGCATATTCCTCCCAATCATGAGATAAAATGTGTTCTTTAAAATGGTCCACATTTGAAAATATTTGCTCTCATTCAACTTTATGATGAAAATTTTTTGTAAAAATGACATGAAAATGACAGAAGTACATTTAAGGGAAAGAGAGAGTGCATAGTGATGTTCTAGACTGTTTGGGTTCCATAAAATCTACCACAGACTGCATAATGTACAAATCCCCAGAAATTTATACAGAATAGGATGGTGAATATCAGAGAAAAGCAGCAAGAGATGAGGTTGCTCTCCAGTATGTGGATGGCTGGAGCCCTTGTGCACTGCTAGAGGAAGGAAAATAGCACAGCAGATGGACAGAGAAATGTGGTTGTTCTGCAGAGACTTGGACACAGGGTTACTGTAGGGTACAGAAAGTGCACATCTGAGTCTGCACCCAAAGAAATGGAAACCAGGATCTCAAAGAGGTATTGGATACTATTGTGCATGGCAGCATCAAGCACAGTAGCAGAACAATGGAAACAATGTGTGCATCAATTGAGAGATGTATGTAAACAGACTTTTTACATATATACGACCTGAAGTATATAAAAGTAGAAAATGGTAATATATGCTTCAATACACATGAACTTTCAGGACATGATATGAGGTAAATAAGCTAACCACAAAAATGAGTGTTGCTTGATTCTAACTAGTGTGATAAAGGTCACTTGTTAGGGGAAAGAAAGGAGATATCTCATAGGTTAAGATTGAGTTTGCAAGAGGAAAATATTCAGAAAATGGTGGTGATGGTTTTACAACATTATCAATGTACTTGATTCCACTGAACTACATGTTTAAAAATTTGTGAATGCATAATTTTTATGTCATCATAAGAAAATTTTGGAATAAAAGAGGAGAAAATGTTGCCTCAAATAAACTTTATTTGATGCCCTCTTTCAGGAAGAAAAAGTTCATAGAGTATGAAGCTGCATGTGAAACTATTAAACATTGTAAGCATACACTAATGAAAAAAGGAAAAGAAGAAAATAAATTTATCTACAAAAATGTGTCTCTTTCCTTCCAGCCATATATTAAAGACTAGTCCAATGGAAAGGGGAAACATGAGCTTTCCCAACACTTTTGTCCTCCTGGGCTTCTCAGAGTTTCCATGGCTGGAGAAGCCCCTCTTTGCAGTGGTCCTGTTCTCCTACCTCCTCACCCTGGTGGGGAACAGCACCATCATCCTCCTCTCCCTGGTGGACCCCAGACTCCAGACCCCAATGTACTTCTTCCTGGACAACCTCTCTCTGCTGGACCTCTGTATCACCTGCACCATTGTGCCCCAGCTGCTGGCCAACCTGTGGGGACCAGAAAAGACAATTCCTTCCCGGGGCTGCATCACACAGCTCTATGTTTATACCTGGGTGGGCACCACTGAATGTGCCGTGCTGGCCGTGATGGCCATTGATCGCTATGTGGCCATCTGCCGGCCCCTCCAGTACACTCTCATCATGCATCCCTCAGTGTGTGTGCAGATGGCAACTGCCTCCTGGTCCAGTGGCCTGACCAGTTCCCTGCTGCAAGCCACACTCACCCTCCAGCTGCCTCTCTGTGGGCACCACACCCTAGACCACTTGTTCTGTGAGGTTCCTGTGCTCATCAAGCTGGCCTGTGGGGAAACCTCTGCTAATGAGCTTGCAATGGTTGTAGGAAACATCCCATTTGCAATGGTGGCTCCCCTGCTGGTGGTCATCTCTTACACCTTCATTGCCAGGGCTGTACTGAAGCTCCCTTCAGCTGAAGGCAGGCACAAGGCCCTTAGCACCTGCAGTTCCCACTTGCTGGTGGTCACCATGTACTTTGGACCAGGCATCTACATGTACCTCCAGCCCCCAGCCAAGAGTTCTCAGGCCAAATTCCTGTCCTTCTTCTATTGTGTTATCACACCAATGCTCAACCCACTCATCTACACCCTGAGAAACAAGGATGTGCAGACAGCATGGAAGAGGATCCTGCAATCCCAGGGCAGGGTCAAGTTTTGGAAACCCAGAAGATCTCTGCCTGTCTCCTAAACAACTACAGGTACAAAATGATGAATATTGGCATACGGCATCTTCTCTTCTGAATTAACATCCACAAGTTCTAAAAAAGAGGTCCCAAGTTTCAAGGCAAACCACCTTAATGACTGAAGAAAATCTTTGGACTAGAAAGTTCTATATCTTTCATCCCATACATAACCATTGTCCTTTGTCAAACACTTCATGTAATATGTCTGGCCTCCACAGACATAAGAAACAACATGGTCCATATCTATTTTGGTTGGTGAGAAATGCTGTTTCATTCTTTTTATTTCTTTCTACCTTCCTTTCTGTGTTTCTTCCCTTCCTTCCTTCCTCTCTTCTTTTTACTTTATCATATTAATTGCACACTGTAATGATTTCCATTGAGACACATATCTCTGCATGCATGCAATGTGCACTGATTATATCCACCCTCTCTCTTCTCCGCTCTTGGCCCCCTAATCCTCCCCTGATCACCTTTGTCCTGCCTAATCATCCCCATTCTCCTCTCATCTCACCTTTTTCTCCCTATGTATTGTATATGACAAAAAGGTGGTATTTGTTTTTTGGTATCCAGCTTGTTTACTTAGGTAAATTATCTTCAATTCCATTAAATTTCCTACAAATGGGATGATTTTGTTTTCCTTTGTCATTGAATGATATTTCACTCTGTATATATACCATTTTTTGTTTATCCATTCATCCACTAAGTGGTATCTATTTTAAGTCCATAACTTAGTTACTATGAATACTGCCACAATAAACATTAGTGTTTAACATTTAGTATTTCTGTTGTATACTGACTTCACTTTGGCTAATATAAAAAGGAGTGGCATAGCTGGATGGTGTGGCAGGTCTATTTTTATTTATTTTTACTTAAGAAACCTGTATACTGATTTAATAGTGGCTGTACTAATTTACATTCCCACCATCAGTGTATAAATGTTCCATTTTCATTGTAATCTCATGAGCATTTATTATATTTTGCGTTTTTGATGATAGCCATTTTGATCTGGATGAGATTGAATTCAGTATAATTTAGATTTGCATTTTCCAAATGGAATATTTTTTTCAAGTAGTGTTAGCCATTTGTACTTCTTTTGAGATGCACCTGTTCAGATCTTTGCTCCATTAATTGATTGAAATATTTGTTCATTTCATGTTAAACTTTTTGAGTTCCTTATATATACTCTAGATATTAATCATCAGCCAGACAAACAGTTGGTTCAGATTTTTTCTCATTCTAAAAATTGTCCCTTAGTTCTTTTTAATGTTTCCTTTATTATACAGAACCCTTTTAATTTCATGAAAGCCCATTTGTCAATTCTTCCTATTATGTCCTGAGTAGTTGGATCTTATTCAGGAAATCATTGCCTGTACCAATATCTTAAAGTGTTTCTCCTATGTTTTTCTTTAGTGCTTTTAGGCTTCAAAGTCTTACATTAATGTCTTTAGTCCATTTTAATTTGATTTTTGCAAAGAGTGAGATATGGGGATTTAGTTCCAATCTTCTACAGGCCATGCCAAGTTGTCCAGTATTATTTGTTGGTAAATGCTCTCTTTACTCTAATGTACGTTTTAGTGACTTTGTTGAGGATCAGATGGTGGAGATGCATGGGTTTATGTGTAGTTTATCTATGTTTATCCAATGGACAGTACCACTCTGTTTGAGGGAGAGCAGGGAGGGATGCAAAGCAATGAAGATGTGTTTTACACATCCTCCCACTCCTCCAGTGGGATATAATCATTATGTACTCCAAACCATTAGGGATATAAAAATAAAAATTAGAAATACACAAAAGACAATGTCTCTGGAATGTATTTGGGGATTAGTTGTTGTGGTGCCTTGAAAATTGTTCCTCTTGCTCAGGATTTCTTTGTCTGCTCAGAGTCTCCCATGTAAGTTCTCCCATGTGTATTTTAAGGTATTTTGCTGTTCTATGAAGAATGTCATTGGTATCTTGATGATCACTTTTGATAGTATGGTGATTTTAACAATATTAATCTAACAAATCACATGGGAGGACTTTCCATCCTCTCATGTCTTCCTGAATATTTTTCTTCAATGACTTATAATTTTCACTGTAGAAATATTTACCTCATTAGATGTTTGTTCCTAGATATTTTAGTGTGTGTTTGTGTGTGTCTGTGTACTTCTGTGTGCATCTGTGTGTGTCTATTGTGAATGGAATTTTTCCTGGCTTCTTTCTTAGTGAACTTATGATTCAATAGATTTATATATAAGAAACCTATTCATTTCTTAATAAATTAAGTTTATTGGTACTTTTTAGGTATACACAATTATCACATTCATCATAGGGAATTTGTACCTGTACATTTATATCCTGTTCTTATTTTTTCCCATTTTCCTTCCCTCTCTTCAACCTCTCTACCCCTCCCTATTTACAAAAGCTTTATTTCTATTTTTTCCTTCTTTTCTCATTTTTTCTTTCCCATTTTTCCTTTCCCCTCAGCCCTTTCCCTAGTTCCCCTTCTCATTTGAATATTGTCTTCATATTCCACAATATCTTTTATACATTTTAGTCCTCATTTGTACTTTCAGTTTCTCACACCAGAGAGACAATTCTGTATTTACACATCCGTGTCCAGTTTATTTCATGTAAGAGTATGGTCTCAAGGTGTATTCATTTAGCTATTAATGTCACAAGTTTACCTTTCTTTACGCCTGAATAATACTCCATTCATTAAAGAAATCTTCTTTATTCCTTCATCAGTTGATGGGCATTTAGACTGTTTCCAAGATTTAGCTATTACAAACTGTGCTGCTATAAACATGAGTTTGTATATATCACTGAGGTATATGTAATATGAATTAAATTTTAATTCTTTCCATTCTTTTGAGAAGATACCAAAAAGAGGAACAGCTAGGTCAGATGGATCATATTTGTTCACTGCACTTTAGTTGCCTGGGCATTCATGCTCTTGTCCACAATATTCTTGCCCAGACCAATGTCATAGGTTGTCTTCTTTTGTTCACTTCTAATTGTTTTATGGTTGTGCATATTATAATTAAGCCTTTAGTCCATTTTGAGATTTTTGGTGTGGTGAAGGAGACAGGTCTAGTCTTGGTCTTCTACATGAGATGATCCCATTTTCCTGGATCATTTATTAAAGAACATGTCCCTGCACAAATACATGTTCTTAACACCTCTGTGGAAAATCATGTGGATGGAAGCACATCCACTTTTTTCTGGGTTCCTATTCTATTCCATGTGTCTGAGTATCCACTTCTATGCCAGGGCCATGCTGTATTGTTTTCTATAGCTCTGTGATGTGTTCTGAGGTCAAGTAATGTGGTGCTTCTGAAAGGGAAGTCTAAGTAAACACCACAAGATGCCTTCTCCACCCAGTTAGAATGGTTCTTATCCAAAAGACAAAAACTGCAAATGCTAAAAGATGTAGAAAAGGGGGAAATATGGAACACTGTTGGTAAAAATGTCAATCAGTATATACACCATAGAGAACACTATGAAAGTTGCTCAAGAAATTAAAAATAGATCTTCTGTATGACCTAGGGAAACCACCACTGGGTGTTTATTCAAAGTTTCTTTGTCATTTTTCCATTTCTGTCACAAAATGCTTGAAAAAAACAACTTAAAAGGAGGAAGTGTTTATTTTGGCTTTTGGATTCAGAGGCTTCAGCACATAGTCTGCTGGTTCCAATGTTTCAGGGCCTTGGTGAGACAGAACATCACAATGGAGAACATGTGGAGGAAGAAAGCTCCTCTCCTCATGGTGGATGACAAACAAAGCATGAAAGAGAAATATGTGCATGGGAGCCTCTAGTGACCTGTCTTCCTTCTACAGTGTCCCAACTCCTGAGCATTCCAACACCTCCCATCCCCATGGCACCAGAGGCAGTATCCATGGTGTGAACAATAGCCCTTTGTGGGACCATCCAAACCACCACACAACAAGTATTCATCTCAGCACATCAAAAAACACCTCACTCTCATATTCACACAGCACTATGCACAACATCAAGCTCTGGAACCACACAAGTTGTCCCTCAGTGAATGATCAGATGAAGAACTACAAGATACATGCCCAGTGGAATAGTACTCAGTTCCTTCCAAGACAATGCTCTGTCATTTGGAATGCTTTTCATGGAACCGGAGCTCCTAGTGAGAAATCACAGAAGGAAACACAGAAAAAGAACTACTGTGTGGTACATAAGGATTCTCCAAATTCTGAGCTTGTAGGTCTGGTGAGCAGATCCGTGGACAGAAGAGACTAGGGCAAAGAGAGGTTGGGGATAAGGATAGATTACTAAACAGGAGCTGAGTCACAGCAGACAGAAAGTGGGAGCAGAGCTGTGCTGATAACTCCAGGTTTCATAGTGGGTGTTTAGAGTTAACGGTGTCACGTTGTGTTATTCAAAATAGCTAGAAGGGGAAATTTAGAATGTTCTCAACCAAAGAAGTGACCTATTGTGAGAGACAGATAACCTAAGAATCTTGAGTTAATCATTGTAATGTACAGCTGTGTAAAAAATCACACTGCATCCTAAAAAGGTGCACAATTATCTGAAAATGGAAATATAAAAAGTAGAAAAAGAAACCCTCAGTTGTTGGATGTTCATTCTTTTTCATTTATGAAAGAAAAAAAACCCAAAGTGTGGCTCCCATTCTGTTGAATACTTCCTTTGCTATGTGGGAAGTTCTGCTATCTTCTACCTCTAGAAAGAGTGTTAGAATGAGTATTTTGAGTTCTTTCTGAAAATTATATTCATAGCATCTATGGGATTCATTTCAAATCAATGCTGGGCCAGATTAGGTTGACCATGGAGACCAGCTGACCTCTTTTTCTGCTAGTTGCAAGTGACACGGTGGTCATGGAGCTTTCCTGTCTCTTTGGATGGAAACAGGCTGATTTTTTTCAGGGCTATAGTGACCTCCATGGGAGTTGAGTGAGCTGTCAGGGAGCTGAGTTCCAGAGCCTCATGGAGTAAATGAGGACAGGTGTGCATGGGTGAGTGTAGCGTGCATGTGGTGGTGAGAGGCACAGGTCCATGGGTCTGGCCTCCCAGTTGTGTGGCAGATGTGGGAACCAGGAAGGCCTGATCAGCTTCCTGAGGATCAGTGTTGATGTGTAGTCACCTGTGGCTCACAGGAGGTACAAGTCATAGCACCTTTCATTGTCACTGTGCCTCCACATTTCTATACAGAACATATGTTTCATGAGATAGAGATTTATCTTTCAGATAAAGCTTAATCAAACCAATTTAACTATTTGCACTAACATTGTTCCTCATTTCACATGAGTTACTATCCATAGCCTTTGCCTACACCATTTCTATTTTGGAAAGGACTAAATTTTGTATCTTGACTCTTGGAAAATGTGTGTGAACACATGGTGTTCTAAGTATGGTACTTCCTGTTTCACTTCAGTATCACAAGGCTTAGATCTTACAGTCTATAGTGCAAAACAATGCTCTGTGTTGAAACCTACATTAAAGTAAAGAAATGAATTCAGTGGCATAAGGGAGATTCTTATAGATCCAACCCTGTTAACATTTCAAATGCAGAATGAGAAGCCAGGGAATACACTGACAGGGAGCAGAGGTAGTCGGGAGGATGGTGCTGAGCTCCTATGCTTCAGTCTTTGGCGTGTCCATCTCTCACCTGCTATTGAGTGGCTTGTTGAATTTTTGGTGTGCAAAATACTGTACTCATTACTAGGCACAGACACAAAACAAGTAAGAAATGTCACGTTCAATTTTAACTCATTGCTAATAGGAAAGATGGATCAAAAAGTGAAGCATTCCGTTGTTGTGGTCAGGGGAATGGGGAAAAAAATAAGAACCATTATATGTCATCTAAAAGGACAAGATGCCAATGATGAATGTAACTGTATTATGTACCTAACATGTACCAATAAACTTAATGGAAAAAAATAAGCAAAATATAAACTATGAGAGGATGAAGGAGATGAAGTGGGGATACAGTGGACCCAGGCACTGAGACTGTGTGTGACTTTGATAAGGCCCTGGCCCTGGGGTCCTAAGACCAATGCCAACAGAAAAGGGAAATAGGTGCCAGGTAGCATGGACAGTGGTCAGGAGGCAAGGGACATGCTGGGCCTTGGAGGAGACTCCTTCGGGACTGGTGGATGTGGATTCTTTTGCATGAGATAAGTGATTCTTTCCAAGGTACATTCGTGTACTCGGGAATAAATCTTTCACTATGGTTGTATTTTTTTTAAACTAAAATATTTCATGAGGGTGTTTTGTAGAACCTATATATCACAACTTTGTAAGCAAACTATCAAGTTTAGAGCACTGTATATGAATGAGCTGCTTTATATAGAAACTCTTTATGCAGTAAAGTCTATTAATGTTTCTGAAACACTTGTAAAATTTGCCATAATTGTTTTTATAGCACTGTTTTATATCATTATCTGTAATACCCAATTAGAATTGTTTTTTCTGATGCTTTTCATTATTACTCACAATTGCTTTTGAAGAATCGAATGATTTTTTTTTCTTTGCAGTACTGGAGATTGAACCCAGAGCCTTCCCATAGAGCTTCATTCCCAGCCTTTTATTTTTATTTTGAGACAGGGCCTTGCTAAATTGCCCAGGCTGGGCTCAAACTTTTGATCCTCCTGCCTCAGCCTCCCACAGTGCAGGGATTACAGGTGTAATACACTCTTGGTGACCTAACCCTGTCCCTCATCTGAAGTATGTCCCTGTTCTCTGTTGTGTCCTGGCCTTGGGAAACACAGTTCGACCCGGGGATAGTGAGAACCAATGAGACCAGCAGGACAGGGCTTATTCTGTTGGGGTTCTCCAGCCACATCCACTTAAGGAAACTCTGTTTGTGGTTGTCCTGGTCTTGTGCCTACTGAACATTTGGGAGACACTGCTATCACCCTGGTGTCTCACCTTGAACCCAAGCTTCTTTCTACCAAGTGAATTTCTTCCTCTCATCTCTCATTCATGGCCCTCTGCTCAGCCAGCAGTGTCCTTGGCCTCTTGTTGGCCTGGGGCCCCTCTTGGCAGCTGTGTGGTTCACTCCACATCTCTCACATTGGGCTGCACTGATTGTCACCTGGCTGCAGTACCCATGGTCACCCCATGTTCACCCCTCTTATTTACAGCCTGAGGATCATGGAAGATCCTGGGAATAAAGTTTACATGATTATAAGAATATTGCTCAAAATAACTGTGTGATAAACACCTTTTACTAGGAAAATTCTTGGGACATTTTTCTGTTGTGATTAATTGCTTTCATTGTGTTTAGCATGGTGCAAACTCCCATAGCATATGTGTCTGGTTTTGAGTTTTTATTACCCAATAGAAGGATAAGGTGACTTTTTTGTCAATGTATGTTTTATTGTCTATACCACAGAGTTTATTATACAAGGTGTGAATTTGACACAGTTTAAGTGCTTTAGAAGGTTAAGATCAACATGGAAATATTCAGACAATAAACCAGATTGCCACCCTGCCCCCACTACTTTTACCTAATACAGTCAGCATCAGCCTTTGTAGCTCTAGACTATGACATATTTGTTTTTAAGACTTAACGTGGATGCACCTTGCACAAGCTCTCAAGAATCAAATGGCTTTTTTTTTAACCCTAAGCTCTGTTCAAAATTTGGAAGGTGAAATTCCAAAACAATATAAGAAGGAAAAACAGAAGAAAGCAGTTACAAATCTCCCAGTTCTCTAAATGAACAATGAGCTAATGAAGCAGTGAATTACCCAACACTGGACTCCAATTTTCCTCTATGACCTGCAAACACATACAATTAATAATTTTTTATAACCCTGAATTTCTCACATATAAAATTATTTATTTGTAATTTTGAGAACTATCATCCAGGTAGAAGCTTTTTCTAACCCTTTTTAATATTCGTGCTAAAAGTCATCTTCATTCAGCATCCAAAGCCATCTTGTCCTCTGCAGTTCCTTCTCTAGGGGTCAGGGCATTTTGTGTCTGCGTTCTGGGAAACTTCGCATGAAGACAGATATGGTACTTTCTTTTAACTGCACTGCAGTAAGTGCTGAAGTCTATAGACTCTGCTCCTCACCACAGCTTGTGGAGTCCTCTGAATCCTCTGATAAGTGGTCTTTAGACCTGTTTTCACCTTGCACCTTCCCGGTTTCCACAGGAATCCCACAAGTTTACACAGAGCCCCCCTTGGTAGGGGCTCTGATGTCCCACCTTCAGCTGGACTGCTGGACCGCAAACCTCACTGACCCACACTGCTATCCTGGAATCTGGAGTCTCTTTTCCTTATGACAATAGTGCTTGAATAAAATCATTTTATTTTCTTTAACATAGTCTATTGTAGGCAATAAAGCTTTGTGTTCAAACTGACATCAAAATAAATTCAATAAGATGAGGAAGAATACTGAGGAAATTCTTTCAGGTCCATGTGTTGTGAGCATTTCCAGTGCAGAACAAGTAGTTCAGAAATGAACTGTCATCATTAACTGCTCAGAAGCACCGGAGATATGATGAGGAAGACAGTGCATTGTGTGGCTTCTGTCTCTTCAGAGTTTGGAGCATTAATTTTTCAGTCATTTTTCACTCATTCATTACATTGTTGGTATGCAGGTACCGAACACCATTGTGTTAATTGCCAGGTAAGAGGGTGACTCTGGAAAAGATGCATGTCCAACTTGAGCTTGTTGCCAGTATAGAAGATGAGTCTTAATTTACCAGCTGCAAGAAAATCATGGCAATAAAGTTAGGATAAAGCCCATGTGGGAAAAATAGTGGGGTAATGTGCTAGAATCTCAGAGGCACCAGTAGTCCTCCTGTGTGAATGAGATTACTCTACCCTCAGTGCATCCTAGGAATAAACAGGAAGACTGAAGAGAAGGAGCAGATGGGCGGGACACCAGAGGCTCCAGGGGAAGACTCCAGAGGGCAGGGCCCAGTGTCTCCCATGGTTTTCCTGACATTCCATGTCTGGATAGTTTAAGCATAGATCCCAACTTTTATGCAAATTTCCTGAAAGCTTCTGTTCACTCAGGGACTGTGGGTTTTGCTGGCTCTTTAAACCTTCCCCAGACATTTAGAACTCTTTTTTAAATACATATTCTGGGCAGGTGAAGGCAGCTATGGATGGGCATCCCTAATCACATGTGTTTTCCCCAGGGCTGCCTATTCCCCCCAGACCTTCTCAAGGCATCCAGTTCTTCCCTGACTTCTAAGCAACTCTCTCTTTCTATACAGCTTTCAACCAGCAAACACCCTGTCTCTAAAATACCCAGTATTTGACTAAGAAGTTGTGAGTATGCTTCCAAATACGGATGGCATTCTTGCTAAGAGGAGTCTAGTCCCACACTTGGGGGACATGGAACAAAAATAAAAATAATGCTACATCACTGTTTGTGGTGGAGCATCAGTAAATATGGTTCAATTTGGGTATAGTATGTAGGTTCTATAGCTACAACAATTTTATATTAAGCTTTATTTTGTAGTCAACTAGGCATTTTTAGGAGACTGGTGTGCAGTTTATTGATGGATATTTGATCACTTTTGGTGACACTGACCATCACCCCTCACCAGCTCATCAGCCAACCATTTGCCAAGCCTGTTCTGGTGCTCAGAGTGGGGTGGGTGGCATCTTGGGGCACAGGGCCTGCAAGGATGAGGTTAAGCAAGTGGGGACCGGGACACTGAAGTGGATGTCTGAGAGAATCTGGGAGGCTGAGGGGCTGGGGGCTCACTGCCTCAGGGAGATTGCTCCTGGTTCAGGGGTGGGAGGAAGTGGAGAAGAGCCTGGGAGAAGCAGGGAGGTTAGAGCTTCAGCACTGAAGAACCAGACAGGGAGACAGGCAGAGAGCCCATGTATTTTATTGACTGCAATAATAGCATGAAGAGAAGTAAAGAAAGAGCCTTATGATTTGAGCTAAGTGTTCAGGAAGAGATGAGCTAGAATGGTGTGAAGCAGGCATGGACTCTGATGCAGGAGGGTGAGGCAGGGTGGAGGCAGCAGGGCTGCATGAGACCCCTCTGTCCGGGCTGTGTACTGCACAGACTGAGCTGAGTGAGTCCTCTCAGCCCCAGGGCCCACAGCAGGCTTCAGACCCAGAGTCCAGCTCTCTCTGCACTGGGGCTGCACTGGTACCCCAGCTCCCTGCTGCAAATTAGGTGAAGGCCAGGGTCAGAGGACATCTGTGCATGTAGACTGTGTCTAAGGGCCCCTCATGCTGATTAAACATAGTACAGCTGAAGTCCAGTGGAAATGATTTCTAACACCTTCAATGAGCCATTTTCTTCCCAAAATAACACCACAAGCTCTGTTGGCCAATCTCACAGAGTAAAACATTAAAATTTAAAGGAAGCTGTTTATTCAGAGTGGAAAGGCTTCAAAGCAGTCAAACCCATACAAGGACAGTGCAGGAGGCTGGACATTGCCTAGAGAGGGCTTAGATATTTGTAAATAAATTCCCTTTGCACATTGCCTGGTGTCCCTACTGGTACTGCACAGCAGATCCCAGGCCCAGAGAGGAGATGAGCTGTGGGTCCTGATCCCAGCCCTTCCTCTACTGCTCATGTCCACCCTGACTAGACTCAACCTTGTCTTAATTTAATGAAACAGTTACATCATAACAAGATGCTTCCTGTGCCCTCAGATTATACACAACTAACATGGGCCACTGTGAAGATGGGGTGATGTAGAGAGCTTTATCAGCTTTGTCCTATTATTCAATTTATATTTTGGGTGCTGAAATCCACACAGTTGGTTTATTGGATAGAGAGGTAAAGTCTCCCTCTTCTCCCTGGGTGATCCCAGCAGTGCACTAATTGGCTGCTGGGAAGACTTGCTTCCCTGGGGACTCCATCACCACACACAGAGCTGGCTCATCCCAGGCTGTCCACTCCCCACACAAGGACCTCTTGGGGCCTTATCATCATCATTGCTTCTTAGGGTGGGCTCCTGTCCAGCCCTCAACACATTGCTGTGCAGCCAGCTCTCTTGTGGGTCAGGAGTCTTGTGATTTGGAAGAAGCACAAAGCTAAGAAAAGGCTTCCTGAAGATATAAAACATGAACATACTTAACCCACCCTGGTGGACTCTAGAAAAGTGAATGATGTAGGCACTTACAGTCCCTGTCACAGCTGAGTTTGTTCTGTTATTAAAGCAATGATGCTTTGTGGGACAGGTAAATGATGTAGAATTCTGATTTTTCCTACCAGGTATGGAAATAAGCTATTTCTGAATGCAGGTTGGTGTTGTACAATTGGTAAGTACAAGATCAAGAATTTAAAATTAAGTCCTCTTTTATAAGTACACCATAGACAGTGCTAATGACAGGGTAATAGAGATACACAGACAGGGACACGTGGAGACAGAAATGGGTGCACTGAGCCCTGCTGGTCAGGAGCCTCCTCTGCTGTAGGACAATGAAGTAGAGATGTGGTTCCTCCTGGCCAGAGCAGGGCCCTGCAGGAGGGGGCTGAGCTGTGGCTGGGAAAGGCCCTCGGGGCTTCCTGGGGCCCATGTTTGCACTTGCAGCCACCCATACTTTGCATTTGTGTTTTGTGCCTTCTGAATGTGTGACATTTCACAATTTTAAAAAATGTCCACTCTCTCTACTTCCCCTCACTTTTGCTGTGACCTAAAAGTATTCTCAAACAATAATGTCTTTCAAGTAATAATTTACAAAGTAAATATTTTTTTGAAAATGAGCTTTTATATTTTACTTGTTAAGAATCCAATGCTTTCTGGAGGATGCCTTTTTTCCTGACTTCCAGCAGAGTGGATTTGCTCTGTGTTGAGTCACTGCATTTTTCTGCGACTTGGGAGTAAATGGGTGGGCATTTGTGTGGCCAAGCACACTTGGGGAACCTCGGGCTGGTTGCTCTCCTGACCAACTGGGTGGATTTGGACCTGAGCAGATCCTGGGGATTCTCTCACCATGGGTCTGATGATTTCACCAACTGGGAGAAGGTGGTGACAGGTGATGCATCTGGGAAGCAGAGGAGAGAAGCTGATGTCACCTCTGCAGGGCCACTAGTGGGCAAGAGAGGCCTTGGTCACCCTTGGAACCCAGTCTCAAAACTGTCCTCATGGGGTTACTGAGCAGTGGAAGGGTTGGAGGCCCACAGCACATTCCAAGTAGGAGTTGGGCCCAACCCAGACCTCTGGTGGCTGCTCCGGGTGGGCACAGGGGGGTGAAGGGCATGCTTGCATTCACCCAGGAAAGCTGCTGTCCCTGCCACACTTGCCACCACCAGTAGGTCAGGACCAAGAAGGGAGCAGGTGTGGAGGACACAGGCCCCCCCTACCCCTCCCCACTCATGACCTCCATTTCCTTAGCACCTTCTTGTGTTCTGTCTGATGCTCTGGCCCACAGTCTTCCACAGAGCCTCTTGTAAGGAAAGGGCAGAATCTTAGCTCTCCACATCCACCTCATGGTCAGGATGATTCCAGGAGTAGCCTCTGCCTCCCTCCCTGTCCCCAAGGACCACTTGCCCTGGATCTCCACAGCAATATGACCCTCACATTCCTGGGTCCACCATCCAGGGAAAAGGAGTGGGCAAGGCAAGAAGCAGCACTTTCTGCAGGGTTAGACTTTTCAAGACACCAACACAGACATGGCTGAAGCTTCACTCCAGCTTCCATTTTGGCTCACTGTTGCTTTATTTGGCTTCCTGACACATTCCCAGCCCAGCTGGTCCCCTGACATTAACCACTTCCTGTTTCCCTTAGTATTTTAGACCCAGAAAACCTGCAGAGAGTGATCCTGAGAAGTAACACTTGCAGTGTCTCCATCCTCCATAGAAAGTGCTCACTGATACAGTAGTGCACATTCAGCACCCAGGGTTGCAGAGTATCAGGCCCTCAGTCTGTGCATAGCTTATCCTCTCAGGAGATCTCTGCAGAGGTGAACTTTGGGTCAGTGTAGGCTTAGAGATTCTCGTAGAAGTAGTCTAGGATACAGCATGGACATTGAACTTCACTGGGTTGGGGACAAGAGGAGAGCAAGAGGCGAGTGCCAGGGTCCAAGAGCCTGTGCCTTATGGCAGAGAGGCTGCAGGTGACTTCCTGTGATGAGGGTTGGGAGCATCCCTGTCACTGGTGCCAGCTTAAGTAAAGGCATAGCAGAGTCAGGACAGCTGGAAGGTGGCAAGTCCCTGGGTGTGGTGGCCTGGAGAGGGAGGTGTGTGTCCTGGTGGGTCCCACAAGGGCACAGCCCTCAGGTGCCTGGAGAGCTTTGCATGCAGCACATATGGTGGTCATTGTGGTTACTGAGTGAGAATTAGGCAAAGAGTATGGGCTTCACTACCTCATTCTTCAGCTCACATCACACTGTTACTTGCCTTATCATTTTTCCACTGTTTCTAACCCAGTCAACCCTACAGAGCCAAATAAGATACAGTGAGTCAGTCTCATGCAAAACCACTACTATTTCTAGTTTTTTAACCTGGATTTTAAAGTCCTTCACAATCTAAACCACAATTATTCACTTTAAAATCTTAATTTTTTTTCCCTTTTTCACGCACAACTGTCATTTTAAAAATCTATGAGAAGGATCCCTTCTTGGATTTCACATAGTTTGGGCCTACTTCAAGCCTCTTTCTTTGTTGTTGATTTTGTATTGGTGGCAAAGCCTTGGCTTGGTTCACTTCTTCTCTCAGTGTGGGTGTGACCATTCTTTTCAGGGACTTGTGTGGATGTCTGCACTTCCCCATTCCCCGTAATTCTCCTCGAGTTAGTGCAGAGCTTTAGCACACAGACAGATGGGCATGAGAAAAGCTGGGAAAGATGCAGAAAGGTGTCTGAGCCACAGTCCATGGCATGTCCTCCCGGGAGGAGGAACTCAGCCCACACAGGCCCAGGCCCAGCTCTGCTGATGATTCACACTGGCGGGCACCACCCACTGGCTGAATGTGACATGGGCTTTGAATTGGGATTCTTGAACCAGAAACTTTTGGATTGAAAATTTTACTGTTTTTCACATTTCTCTACTATTGTCATTGTGAAAACAAAGTACAGCCGGGGATTTAGCTCAGTGGCTCTGCACCTGCCTCGCAAGCACAAGGTCATGAGTTTGATCCCCAGTACCAAAAATAAAAGTATAGGTTCATCTTATATCCTCAGTTCACCTCCCTTTCCCTTAGAAATCATGACTACATTTAACACAGACTCTCAGCTACTTTCCCCTACCTCATTTTCAGTTAACGTCCTCATTTCCTTGGTTCTCTGGCTGAAGCAAAAGCTGGACTTCCAGCAGGAGAACTGTGCGGAGGCCCTGCCTGAGATCTCCCACAGTGATGTCCTCCACCATCCTTATGTCAACACCAGACCAATATTTCCAAAACGGAGAGCATCATTCTACTGTTGGTGCAGAGCCTTTGAGGTTGCCTCATTATTTGCATGGAAAAGTTAAGCACTTTACTTCTAGAGATTCAATAAATTTATCTGAGTTTTGATTTTGTTTGTTTTGTTTTGGTACCAGGACTGAACTCCATTTCTTGTGGTTGTGAGGCAGATGCACCACCACTGAGCTAAATCCCAGACCCTATCTGAGTTGTTAAAAAGCACATTATAAGTGCTTTTACAGGAGGGACATTCCTTGACCTCTTTTTAAAATAATGTGTAGTATTTTTGGGTAAATATTTTTTCTTGACTACCAAAGACTTTTAGCCAGCCTGTCTAACTAACATGTAAATTAAAAACATATATATCTTAAGGGCAGCTTTCTATTTTTTTTGGCTGTTTAGACAGCGAGTGAACTTGCAGTGGTATGAGATAGTTTGAGTTCATGTCATGTATTTTGGTTCCCCCACTGCTTTTCCATTTCCTGTTAATCATTGCTAACCTTGTCCCCATGTCACACATGATCTTCTCTGTCCTTTCACTCCCATCTGAACCCCAGATAAAGGGTCCAACTTCATTAGCTGCATTAGTAATCACTTCTCATTTGGAAATAATCCTTTTCTCATGTATTATTTTTCAAACCCTGTTTGAGAAAATATTTATTTTGTTCAGCCTTTGAATATCCCTTTAAAGTGTATATTATTCTCTGTTTAACTGTTCATTTTTGTTTTGTCCCTAGGTGGACTGTAGATGCACAGATGCCCCTACCATTTTCTTGTGAAGCCAGGAGTGGAGACGTGTGTAGAATTAGCAGAAGTTCAAGCCTGTGGAGATGCCATTCTCCCCTCAAAATGGCCTCATCTTCTGCAGGGGTACAGCTCTAGACAGCATGCTCACACCCACAGGGACCACTGTCAGCCTCAGACGACCCCATAATTGGAAGAACCTGAGATTCTTGAGGCCAACTTGCTAGGCTGGAGCACAAGGCATCACTTGAGGTGCCAAGTCAGAACCCAGGAGGGAGAGAGGAGCAGCCTGGACTTGTCAATGTAGGCCATCCTCTCCACTCATGTCCTGCCACTCTGGAATCAACTGTCCCATGCCCCTGGCCAGGGCTCTGCACAGGCCAGCACTGTGGCACCTATCAGGATGGGGCAGGTCAATGACAATGCCCCACTTGGCTTTGTCCTCCCAGGCTTCATGGACCACCCTGGCCTGGAGCTGGTGCTCTTAGTGCTTTTCCTCCTCTACTACCTCCTTACCCTACTGGGGAACTTCATTGTCATGGTCTCATACCTGATGTCCTCTGCTCATCCCCAGGTACTTCTTCCTCAATAACCTGTCCTTACTGGGCCTCGGTCTCACCACCGGCCTGGCCCCTCAGACTGTGGTGAACTTTTGTGGCCCAGAAAGAACTATCTCATATGGGGCTGCATGGTGTAGCTCCACATGTCCCTGTCCCTGGGCTCCACCAAATGCACCATCCTGGACATGGTGGCCTTGGATCGCTACATGGCCATCTACAAACCCCTGCACTACTGAGTCCTCATGAGCCCAGGCTCTGCTGCCAGCCGGCCTGGGCCTCCTGGCTAAGTGGGGCAGCCAATTCCCCGGTCCATGCCACCTTCCACTGTGGCTACCTCTCTGTGGTAATCACAGGTAGGATGGCTTCATTTGCTAGGTCCCTGTGCTCCTCAAGCTGGCTTGTGTGGACACCATGGTCAATGGACTGGTACTTTTTGTGGTCAGCATCCTGTTCCCAATCCTGCTCCCTGGGCTCATCCTCAGGTCCTACGGCTTCAGAGTGCAGGCTGTGCTGAGGATCAAGTCAGCAGAGGTGTAGCACAAGGCCTGCAGCACCTGCTCCCCACACCTGATGGTGGTGGTCATCTTCTATGCACCATCATCTACATGTACCTTCAGCCCTAGGTCAGCTTAGCCCAGGACCAAGGCAAGTTCATCTCACTCTTCTACACCATGGTGACCTTTGCCTTGAACCCCATCATCTAGACACTGAGGAGCAAGGACATGAAAGAGGCTCTGAAGAAACTCCTCTCAGGAACACTGCATCTCCACTGCATGCAAGGTGAATGGAATTAACTCTGAGCTGGTGTCTCACAGCAGGAGTGGCCATACCCCTCTTTAAACTCTACCCCAGTTGATTCACCACCCTCTTATTTGTCTTCATGAGTGATTATTCTCTCCCTTGTATGGTTAGGTAAACTGTACCTGAGTTCATTTAAGTGGAATCTTGGGCCAGGTAAACCATGCTGTGCATGCCAGTACACTGCGATCCTCACCACAAGACCCATGGGTTCCTTCTGACAAATTCTGACACTTGGGAAAGTAAATCATTAAATTTTACTGACTGTTTCTCTAGGATAGGAGGTCTTCATTTTTTAAAATTTCAGTGGAATGTTCAGTTTCCAGTGAAATAAACAGTTTGTATTTTCTGTCTAGCACCCTCCTATTAAAGTGTCACACTGGAAAATAGGCGATTTCTGCTAGGATTTGTCTTCCAAAGAAGAATAAATCCCTGCTCACAATCCCCATTAATGTCACAACAGCTATTTGTTTTCATAAGTCATTTCCCATTTAAAGATACATTTCAAGAGTTCAGTAAGGGATTATAGAAATCAAACACTCCGGCCACATTATTTCTTGTAACTCAGTAAAGGCATCCCATTCTGTGGACTAAGGGTCACTATGCACATCATATATTCAAGCATTTGGGAAGAAAAGATAATCTGGTATTACTGCTACAACAATGAGAATAATTAAAATTCAAAAGACATCCTTTGCTTTTTGTGAAAAGTAGCTTTACTGAGATGTGATGACACACACAGGAGTGTGTGGACATCCACATGCACACAATCAGATGTTACCATGCTCTCATCAACTGAGAAAGGCTCAGCTCATGGTCCTTTCTGTCCTTGTGCCTCTTGCTCTTGCTCTGTGAGGTCACCACAGGAGTCTCCCCCCCAAGCCTATGTGCACAGCCATGTGGAGCCCTGGGGTCCTTACAGGACACAGAGTCCAGAGTGCCTGAATCCCAGTAGCTGAGACTTTGCAGTCACTCAGCAGAAGTCCAGCTACCTCCTCCTACACACTTCAGCTGACTGAGGCCTGGTGTCCACTCACATGTTCACCACTTATCTTCTTCACTGAGCATCATGTCCTCTAGGTTCATCCATGTCATGATTAAAAAATTTCATGCCTTTCACAGTGGAAACCCTGCACCCTATATTTGTCCATTTGAAAAGCAGAAGGTTGGGAACAGAGCTATGCAGTCCCAGAGGGTCCTCTCTTCCTGGTCTTTCCTGCCCCTGGCCCTGGATATTCTGGACATAACAAAATAGCACTGGCAACACATTGAGAGGGCAAAGCAATCTTTAGCAGAAAGACTACAGCTCAGACCACATAATACTTGCCTTCAAATTATATCACAATTTATAGATGTTTTATTACAGCATGATACAGACATAAAAACAGATATCATGACAAGTGGAAGAGAAGAGAGACCTCCAAATGAATCCTCACATTTGTAGTCCAGTGATTTCCAGCAAGGTTTCACAGAACACACAATGGGAAAAGGACAGCCGTCAATAAAGAGGATTGGGGAGGCTGGTATCTACATGTAGAAAAATGAAACTGAGCCCTATCTTACACCCTGAACAAGATATTCATGCAAAATTGATTAATGACTTATACATAAGACTTGAGACTCGAGATCCTAGAAGACAATATAGGAAAAACTCTCTTGACATTGGTCTTTGCAGAGCTTTTTTTTGATAGGACATTAAAATCCCAAACAGCAAAAGCAAAAATAAACTAGTGGTGCTACATCAAATAAAAACCTTCTGCATGTCAAAGAGAAATAATAAACACAGTGAAGATGCCTTATGTCATGGGAGCAAATACTTGCCATCATATATCCGGTAATAGGTTAATATTGAAAACGTGGAAGGCACTGACATCTAAGTAAGGAAAAACAAAAGAAGATACAGGATGCAACAAATACCATTGAAGGAGGAAGGTTACAGTGACAAATGCCTACAATGAAAATAAAGAAATATATCGAAACACAACCTAATTTACACCTCAAGAAACTGCAAAAAGGGAACAAATTAAGCTCAGGGTGTGCAAGACAAAGAGAACAAAACTGACTAGAGTCTAAATAAATAAAAACAAATAGGAAAGCGAAATTGTTATATGCCTGCATGAATCTGCCAAAACGAGACCATTAATCTGTATAATCAATGACAAAAAAGACTTCTGACCATGGAAAACAAAGTATCACTTGCTAATTCAATAAAAAGTTACCACTTTGAATAGGAAAATAAAAGCACAAAAATCTAACCCGAGATAACTTGAAGTTATTATCTTAAATTGTTCTTTGATAATACATCTAGTAAATAATGGAAAAATATTGAACACACACATACACAGGCAAAGAAAAAATAGAGCCAGGAGTTTATAAAAAATAAATCTGGCTAAACTAATAAGGAAAAAAAAAGAAGACACAAAGTATATAATTATACAGGAGGTGAGCCAATCCCAGCACCCAGGAGAAGGCTCCGTGCCACCATTCCACCACTCCTAGGGCAGAGGAGTTGAGCCACACTGATGCCAGGATCACTGCCCTAACCCCATAGAAATGAGAAGACACGTAAACAAGCCTCAAAAACAGACTTCCAGATCAACTACAGCAACCCCAAAGGGAAATGAGATGGAACAAATCTGATACTCAAAAACCTGGACTCCCTGAACTGGCAACAAAAGAGGATCTGGGAAAAATGAAATCAGAAGTAATTTCTCAAATAACAGCAAAGATTGTGCACATAGTGCAAGACATGATTAATAAATCTAGAGAGGACACAGATTAAAAAAAATAGAGGATCTGAGGGACATGATGGAAGACCAGCATAGGAAACAAATGGAATCCATAAAACAGATGCAAACAGATTTCCAGGAAATTAAAAACTCCATTGAAAGTCTATGCAGCAGAATGAACCAATGTGAGGCTAGAATTTCAAATGTAGAAGATAAGATTGCAATTAGTAACCAGGAAAAGAAAAATTGCTTTAAAATTGTAAGGGACCATGAGAAAGCAATCCTGCAGTTGCTAGACGATGCAAAGAATCATATAAGACTGATTGAAATCAATGAAGAAACAGGAGAGAGTGCAGATGACATAAACTGTTCACATAAGTGATGACAGAAAACTTCCCAAGCAGGAGAAAAGAACTTGACATACAGATAAGTGAGGCATATAGGATTCCAAATAACCTTGATCAAAAAAACCCACTACATATAGACATATAATAGTTAGGATTCCAGAAATCCAACAGAAGAACAAAATTCTACAAGCAGTGAGAGAAAAGAAACAAATCACAAACAAAGGAAAGCCCATCAGAATCACAGCAGACTTCTCAATGCAAACTCTCAAGGCAAGAAGAGCTTGGAATGATGTATTTCAAGCCCTAAAGGAAAACAGCCTCCAACCCAGATTGATGTACCCTGCAAAACTATCTTTCAAAACTGATGGAGATAAGATACTTTCATGATAAAGAGCACCTCAGGAACTTCATGAATACCAAACTAGCACTCCAAAAACTTTTAGACAATATTCTAGGAAAAGACAATGATAATCACAACCCCAGGAAGCCAGCAGAATGAATCCATTGGGCATGACAAATTAAATGTAAAGGGGGAGAGTCCAACAAAAAGAAAAAATGTCATGACAAGGCTTTTAAACCTTTTAACTCCATCTCCCTAATAAGTGTATAATTCAATCTTGTTATTTCACTGATTTGCATTTTTCTGATTCTAGTGTTGCACAACTTTCCTTGTGCTGTACTGGCTATTTATCATCTTCTTGTGTCTACTTTTTAATTGAGTTGTCTATTAATGAGCATTAATAGTTCTTTATATATTCTGGTCATAGGTTATATTCATTGTAAATATGGTCTGCTTAAGGATGACTTTTCATTTTAATGATGTCATTTAAAGTTCTAAATTTTGATGGAATCTCATTTATCAATTGTTTTCTTTTATCATCATGTTTTTTGTATCCTGGGTAGTTCTTGCCTACCCTAGATTCATAAACAATTTCCTTTATAATTTTTCTTATATTCTTATAGTTTTAGTATTTCTTATTTAGCTTCATAGATCCTTTCAAGTTATTTTTATGTATGGAAATAAAGGGTTGAGGTTAATTTTTTATATATGGATACCAGGTGTTCTAGTGCCATTGGCTGGAAACACACTTTTCCTCAGCTCTTGAATTGAGTTTATATTCTATAAAATGTTAATGTTAAGTAATCTTTCAATACTCAGTGGACCATATATGTGTGGTTCTATTTCTAGATTCTCTGTTTTATTCCAATGATCTATATGTCTTTCCTTACATCAACACTGCCTTGATTACTGTAGCTTTAGAGGAAGTCTTAATCTAGGTATTAAACATTTTCCAACACTGTTTTTTTTACTTTTTACCTGTCTAGGTGCTTTGTAGTTCTACAGAACATTTAAATTTCAATATCCAATTCTTCATTTAGAGCAAGTATACATAGACCTGAGTTTTTATATATACCTTGTATTTTTTAATCCTCCTAAACTCAAATACAAGTTCTAGGGGCTCCAAGAGATTTCTTATTATTTTCTCTGTAGATCATCATTTCATCTACATATAAAGATTTTGTTTCTACCATCCCAATCCTATCTTAATTGTGTCATTTTATTGCCAGGCTATTTTGGTTTGGGCCTAGGTTTCAAAGTTTAATGGACAGATGAAGAGTAGACACATCTGCCCTTGTCCCCACCTTAAGGAGAAAGCATTGTGCCTTTTCCATTCATATAAGGCATTCTCGCTGGAAGTATGGAGTACATGTCTTTGATCTGTTGAGAATGTATTGTTCTACTTCTAGTCTCCTGATAGCTTTTACCATGAATAACTGGAATTTAGTCCAATACTTTTTCTCCAACTAGTGATAGCATTATATGGCTTTTTCTTTTCCTCTGCTAAAATGATGACTTTTGGGGGTGGATCTTCCAATCCTGAACCAACACTGCCATTCCTATAATAAAACCACTTTCTACATACTGCCAGATCTGATTTTTAATAGTTTGTTTTGTTAAACAAATTTCTATCTATGTTTATACTTTTTTCTTCTATTATCTTTGGCCTGTTTTAGTATTAGCATAATGTTGATTTCCTAAAATGGGGGGAGAAGTGTTACTTCTTTTTCCTGCTTTAAATGTTTGATATAATTTATCATTTAAAATTTATATGAGCCTGTTATTGTCATATAGGTAGGTTTTCAAACTAAGAATATGCTTTCTCTAATAGGTGCTATTCAAATTTTATATTTCCTCCAGAGTTAGTTTCATTAATTTGTCTTCCAAGGTACTTCTTAAAAGTTATCAATATTTTTTCAAAAAAGATTTTTCTAATATGCTTTCTACATCCTTTTATATTTTGTAAAATCTGTGGTAATGTCTCCTAGATCTTGATATTATAATTTTAAAAATGTATAAATGATATTGTGTAATGGGAAGAAAAGGTCTAAAGGAGCAGGGGAAGTGGGAGGGTTAGGGAAAAGGAAAGAAGGGAAAAGAAAAAGTATGAGAAAAGGGGAAAAATGGAAACAATATCTTTGCAAATAGGGAAGGGTGGAGGGGGTGAAGGGAGGGCAGGGGAAGGGGAAAAAATAAGAAGCAAGCTACTCATGTAATGGTACAAGATCCCAATGATGAATGTAACTGTATTTTATACCTAAAATGTACCAACAAACTTAATGGGAAAAAAATGCACCCACCCAGTTGTGAGGCCCTCCAGAAGTACTTGTTGAGTTTCCGATCTCACCACCCTAACCTCACCCTGCTTCAATATGTAGATGATTTATTATTAGCTGCTACTAGATATTCAGAATCTCTGCAGGGGATTCAAGAGTTTCTTCAGCTACTAGAGGAGTTGGGCTACTTTGTGTCACCCAAGAAGGCACAACTCTGTTCCCCTAAAGTATCATACATGGGGCTTGGAATCTCAGAAGGGAGAAGAGCCTTGTCTCAGGCCAGGAAAAGGGCCATACACCAGATACACCAATTACCAAGAAACAGGTATGAGAATTCCTAGGTTCAGCTGAATACTGTCACCTATGGATACCTGGATTTGCTGAGATGGTGTGGTCCCTCCATTCTGCCTTGGGAGGAAATAAACCCCTAGAATGGGGAATAGATGAAGTAGAAACCTTCCAGAATTTCAAAAGCACTTTGATATCAGCTCTGGCTCTGGCACTACCCAATGTTACTAAGCCTTTTCATCTATTCATCCATGAGGTAAGAGGAATTTCTAAGGGAGTCCTAGTGCATTCCTTGGGACCCTGGAAGCAGCCTATGGCCTATCTCTAAAAGATTAGATCCTGTGGCTTCAGGATGGCCTCCATGTCTTCAGGCAGTAGCTGCCACAGTTTTATTAGTCAAGGAGACTGATAAGTTGACCCTTGGACAAGACCTAGTCCTAACTGCCCCTCATTCAGTAGAGACTGCACAAGGGGGCTACTAATGAATAGATGTCAAATGCCTGCCTTGCTCAATATCAAAGCTTCTTTCTCAACCAGCCTGGCATAGGCTTCCCAGCAGGACAGGTTCTCAGTGCAGCTACACTGATGCCAGGTGATGACCCCTGACATCCCAATTCATGATTGTGAGGAGGTACTGGGTGCATCTAACTTCTTATGATATGAGTAACTCCCCTTTCCATGATGTGTGTAGCCAAACTGTAACTCTGGAGACCCTACAGGCTTACTTTACCCCTAACAGCACTTGGCCAGCTTGTACCTCAGGTCACTAAGTTTGTCAGAATTCCTGAGGGAGATACTAGACCTGAAGTCTTGTGAATCCTGGTGTGAGTTCTTCCTCAAGTTTATGTGTACAGAGAACCACAGGAATGGGATTTTCTTAGCACCCCCAGGACTACCATATAGACAAGTAGTAATCAATCTCCATAGTCATTCCAATTTGGGGGGATTGATGGTAGCTGTCTCAGCAGCACTTGGAACTGCCACATTGGCTAGAGGAGAACTTGGACTCTCAGCTTTGGTAAAACAGGTAGACACTGACCTAGGAAGCCTGCAATATGAGATTGACACTCTTCATTTGAAGTAGAGTCACTAGCTGAGATGCTCCTCCAGAATCGAAGGGGGCTTGATCTAGTGCTCTTCACAAGGAGGATTATGTGCTGTTCTAGGGGAGGCATGTTGTTTCCATGAAAACAAGTCTATGTAATCCACAATACATTTCAAAAGGTCAAGGAAAATATAGATAGATGTCAGAAGAGGGAAAGTAAAAACTCATGGTGTCATAACCTGTTCAATTGGAGCCCTTGGGTAACCACCATTATCACTGGACTGGCTGGTCCCTTAGTCCTGCTTTTTCTTGGGCTCTTGATTGGGCCTTGTATTCTTATTTGGATAATCAACTTTGTAAAACAGCATGTAGCCTCTGACTCCATCTTGTGCCTCAATGCCATTTTGTACCACTTGAACAAAGTGCTTACACTTGAACAAAATACCCAAAACCCTCACATCCTGCTTGGCAGTAAACTTGCTATTGTTGCAGGATGTTTTGTAGCTCACCTAGTGTGTGAAACTTCCTTGTGCTCCCCACTAACCTAGCATGATTCTGCTTCTGTAAGATTCTACTTGGTCTCCCCTGAGCCCTCCCCAACTGAAATAATGATTTAAAAGAAGAAATCAAACTGCTTCCCATTGCCCAGGACACTTTCTGACAACTAGCCCCTCCTCAGCCAATGGCTATAATAAACAGAATCAGATCTGGCACAGAGTTTGTTGGATCTCTATTTTTCAAACTTGCTCATCCATAACAGTATGACTGTTTTAGTGTCAGTACTGTTATAGCTGTCTCAGGGAAAAAATCATGCCCAGTATGACTGTTTTAGTGTCAGTACTGTTATAGCTGTCTCAGAGAAAAAATCATGCCACAAAAATTTCTAAATTGAAGAAATTTTTTTTAATAGCTGGTGACCAAGAATGAGCTTGCACTCCCATCTTCCTTGGTACATGTCAAGCATGGAAGCCCAGTTTTTAAAGTGAAAAACAACACAGTAGAATGTCATGATCTCATCTTTGAACAAGCAGAAGGGTATAGAAGCAGATTGTAAATTAGATTAAAATCCCATTTTGGGGACCTGGAAAGAAAGTCCTATCTTTATGGTTAGGGCTGCAGTATAACATGTCCTTTGCTTTGTTTTTAACCACAAGGCAAGACATGTCCTGTCCTTTCTTCTTAACCACAAGGTCAGAGAGGTGTTGGTTAACTTATCACTTTGAATAAGCAGTCTGGAGAGGAAAAGGGGTAAAATTCAGGTGCAGGCTATTGGTGGTGGTGGTGGGAGGGTTCTGGTTAACTTGCTTACTTGAAGTACCATGTCATTTTTATCACTCTAACCTTGGGCTATAATTTGAAGGCAGGTATTTTGATGCCTGCTGCTTTACTCTTGTTGCCCAGAATTGTTTTTTTCTTTCTGAATCTCTTCTTGTTCCATATTAATTTTGGAATTTTTTCTCTACTTCTGTAGGCAATGCCATTGGTATTTTGATTGGAAATCCTATAAATCTATCAGTTTTGAAAGTATGGTCATTTTAACAGTATTGATTCTGCCTATTCAGGAAGAGGGGACAAGTTTTCATTTTTTGATGTACTTTTTGTCTCCTTTTTAAGAGGACTGTAATTTTCACTTCAGAAGGTTTTAACTTCCTTGGTCCTAAATTGTAAGATATTTGATATTTTTGCATGGTATTTTGAATGGTTTTATTTTTTAAATTTCTTTCTCCTTGAGTTCACTATAGGTGTGCACAAATGCTATAGATTTCTCTTTGTTCATTTTGTATCTTTCTAAGTTGTTTAAATTTTTTATGAATTCTAAGAGGTTTTGGTGCAATTCTTTGGGTCATCTATGTAAAATATAATGTAATGTGCATATCACAACAATTTGACTCCTTGCCTATATTTATCCATTTTACTTATTTTTCTTGTCTAATTTTTCTGTTTAATCTTTTGAGTATAATGCTGAGCACAACTGGTGATAGTGAGCATCTTTGTCTTCTTCCTGATGTCAGAGGTGAAGCTGACAGGTTTTTTCCCATTTAATAAAATATTTGCCTCTGGTTTGTCATAAGTAGCTCATATTAGCTTCAGTAAGGTCCTTCTATACCTATCTCCTTCAGGGTTGTGTCACTATCTTTCTATATGTTTCTCTGTTTTTCTAGTTTCTCTATATTTTTGAAAATTCCCATAAAACACAATGTTGACATAATTTTTAATTTTATCACTAGCTAAATATGTTTCTTCTCCATTCTTTGTCTCAATCTAATTATTTGTAATTTGAATCATTTGAAATATTTGAATGTAACAACTTCATGTATAACAGTATGATACAAATTACTCCTCAAATATCACTTACCATTTTTAAAAAATTAGTAATATTTTCCAGAAATGTGTTCAATTCTCACATTTGTATTTATCTGTCCTCAGATTAAGAATGATAAATGTAGTAATGCATTTTGTAACAATCGGAGACTTTTTAATTTGTGACCAGATGACAGCTGCAGCTAAGCATTCCCACAGCCAGCCTTGGGCTCCAGCCCCAAATGTCCATTGATGAAATGAGCAACTTTGAGGGGAGAGAAAAACCTTTGGTCAGGCGACCATGACAGGAAGGACAGACACAATCCCAAGATCACCAGGAAGGGGCTAAGAGACACTCTGAGGATTTCTGGATAAGGGGAGGAAAGCAAGGATGGGGCCTTCCATGGCCAGGGGGTTTGCTCCTCTAGCAGGGTAGGCCCCTGGCTGGGTATGGCAGGGCCTCAGCTCAGGGTGAAACTGTGAGGGGGCTGAGAGGAATCCCCCAGGCCTTAGGGTGCAGTTCTCCCCTCAGGCAAAATAGCTCCTGATTAGGAGAGCAGCCTTGGCTCCACAGTGGGGCTCACTGCTCTCTCTGGGTGACCTCCCTTTGAAGTACTCCTGATCTTGGAATCCAAGATGACTGCCAGGCTAGAACAATGTTGTGGAAAAAGCTGGCACTTACTAGTCCCAGCACATTTTGGAAGTACCTTGCTGTGCTCAGTCTCTGGGGAGGACATCGTCTAGATAAAGGCAGACTCCTATAGAGAAACTCCCTAACTGAGGACCAAGGCTATGTGCAGACCTGAGCAGGCAGCTGTTCCAAATTTTAATGCAATAAAAGAGATAGATATAAAATCAGACACACATAATGGGCTTTACCCTGATTTAAGTTACCCACAGCACATTTTTAGGCCCAGCACTTATAGCCTTGTTAAACTTTTTAATTTTAATTTTGTGTTACCTCTTTTTATTTTCTTGCTAGGTAGCTCTGTCAAAGGCCAGAATCTAGGGACTAGCTCCTGGATTATTTGCCAAATTGCTATTGAAAATATGAGATAATGGAAACACCGGTTTAATCATAATTTGATCACATGTTGAAGGCATCAGTTCAGTACGTTGGAGAACACAGAATCTTGATATGTGGAAAAGGGTGAGAAAGAGCAGGAAAGAAGCACTCACACAAGGATTCAGGATTGGCTTTCCTTGGGGCACAGGGGAGGTTCAACCATGCTTACTTTCAGGAATGCTGGGGAAGTGGTGTGCACACTTAAAATGAAGAAACTGGAATTTTTTATCTTTAAACAATTTTTATCTTTAAAGATCCATTTTGCCTCCAGCTTATAGTTTCTCTTCTGTGCAATACCAGTCTGTTATTGTGGTTAACATATATTATCTGTGCAACTCTGCTTTAACATTTAGATCTTTGATCCATTTCAGTTCTAGTTTAGTGCATGGTGAGAGATATGGTTCTATTTGTAATATTCTATTTGGCAAGTTGAAACTCAGTTTTTTCAGCACCATTTATTAAAGAGCCTATCTTTACTCTAGTGAGGGTTTTTTTTGTCACAGATGAGGTGGCTGAGTGTATCTGTTAAAAAAATAGTCCATGTGACCTGAACTCAGAAAAAAAAGCAGAGGTAGATATTCTATTTGCAGACAAAGTGGATTTCAAGCCAAGACTAATTAAGAGAGATGAAGAAGGTCTCTATATCTAGTAAAAGGACCAATCCAAGAGGAAGAGATGACAATCATAAATATATATGCACCAAATACGAGTGCATCCAACTATGTAAAACAAATACTAATGGACATGAAAAAGCAAATAAGAACTAATACAATTGTAGTGGTAGAACTCAGTAACCACTGTCATAAATAGAAATATCAGCTAGACAAAAAAATTAACAATGAAATAGTGGAAATAAACCAAGCTCTTTAACAAATTGACTTAATATGTCTACAGAATGTTGCACCCCCACCAAATCAGAATACATATTCTTCTCAGCTGCACATTGGACATTCTCCAAAATAGACCACATGCTAGCTCATAGAACATGCTTAAATTAATGCTGTTATTGAAGTTATCCTATACATATTATCAGACAATACAGCAATGAAATTAGAGATCAATAGGAAAAGAAACCACAAGAAATTTGAAAACACATGGAAATTTAATTTCATAAACACATGGAAATTGAACAACACACTTCCAAACAACCAATGGGTCACAGATGAAATCAAATGAGAAATCCAACAGTTTTTACAATTAAATGATAATGGCAATACAGCATATGGGAATTTATGGGATACAATGAAAGCAGTCCTATGAGGAAAATTCATAGCAGTGAATGCCCTATTAAGAAAATAGAATGAACTGAAATAACTATGGTAAACCTCAAGGTTCTAGAAAAAGAAGAGCAAGGCTAACCCAAAGCTCATAAAAGGGAGGAGGAAATCATAAAGATCAGTGCAGAAATTATTGCAATGGATTCCAGGAGCACAATACAAAAACCATCAATGATTCAAAGAGTTGGTTCTTGAAAAGATTAAATAAAATTGGCAAACCCTTAGGCAAACTTATCAAAACAAGGAAAGAAAAGGCTCAAATCCATGCAATTAAGAATGAAAAGGTGAAATTATGACAGATCCTACAGAAATTTGGAGGCTCATCAAAACCTACTTCAAGAAACTGTATCCTCAGAGGAAGGGGCTTTTGTTCCACCATCCACCCCACTGCTCCTGGCCCAGAGGAAGGGGCTTCCTGGCCACCATCCCTCCCACGAGTCCCAGCCCCGAGTGAAGGGATTTTGGGCCACCATCTGTCCCACCACTCCTGGCCCAGAGGAAGGGGTTCACGGGCTGCCATCCATCCCACTGCTCCCGGCCCAGAGGAAGGGGCTTCTGGGCTGCCATTAATCCTGTTGTTCCCAGCCAAGGGGTAGGCACTTCTGAGCCACAGTCCCACTGCTCCTGGTCCAGAGGAAGGGGCTTTTGGGCACCATCCAGCCCACCACTCATGGCCCAGAGGAAGGGGCTTCCCAGCCACCATCCGTTCTGCTGCTCCTGGAACCTGTCCCACCTCTCCCAGTTCAGAGGAGGTCAGCAGCACGGCTCCAACAGCTCTGCCCCCCCCACTGCTGGTTGAAATGAGAAGCCACATAAATAAGTCACAAAACCAGACTTCCAGATCACCTACAGCAACCCCAAAGGGAAATGAGATGGAACACTCTGATACTCAACCACCTGGACCCACTGAACTGGCAACAAAAGAGGATCTAGAAAAAATGAAATCAGAAGTAACTTCTCAGATAACAGCAGAGATTGTGCTCCTAGTGCAAGACATGATTAATAAATATAGAGAGGAGCTGAGGAACATGATGGAATCCCAACATAAGAAACAAATGGAATCCATAAAACAGATGCAATTAGATTTCCAGGAAATGAAAATCACCACTGAAAGTCTACATAGCAGAATGAGCCAATGTGAGGACAGAATTTCAGATATAGAAGATAAGATTGTAATTAATGGCCAGGAAAAGAAAAATTGCTTTAAAAATTGCAAAGGAACATGAGAAATCAATCCAGCAGCTGCTAGATGATGCAAAGAAGAATAATGTAAGACTGATTTTAGTCAAAGAAGAAACAGGAGAGACTGCAGATGACATAAAAAAAACTCTTCACAGAAGTAATGGCAGAAAACTTCCCAAGCGGGGGAAAAGAACTTGAGATGCAGATAAGTGAGGTATATAGGACTCCAAATGGCCTTGATCAAAAAAAAAAAATCTACACATAGGCATATAATTGTTAAGATTCCAGAAACTCAACATAAGAACAAAGTTCTAAAAGCAGTTAAAGAAAATAAACAAATCACATACAAAGGAAAATGCATCAGAAACACAGCAGACTTCTCAACACAAGCCATGAAGGCAAGAAGAGCTTGGAGAGACATATTCCAAGTGCTAAAAGAAAACAGCCTCCAACCCAGATTGATGTACTCTGCAAAATTATCTATCACAGTAGATGGAGAAATAAAATACTTTCATGACAAAGAACAACTTAGGAACTTCCTGAGTACGAAACCAGCACTCCAAAAAATTTTACACAATATCCTAGGAACAGACATTGAGAATCACAACCTAGGGGAGAAAAGCAGAATGAATCCATCTGGCATGACAAGAAATTAAATGTAAAGGGGGAGAACCCAACAAAAAGAAAAATTCATGGCAATGATAAGTCAATGCATTTCAGTTATGACCATCAATGTTAATGGTCTCAATTCACCAATCAAAAGAAATAGACTGGCAGAATTGGTCAAGAAGCAAAATCCAACAATATGCTGTATACAAGAAACACACTTAATTCAAAATGAAACTCATAGACTGAAAGTTAAAGGGTGGAAAACAATAGTCCATGTGACGGAAACCTGAAGAAAATCAGGAGTAGCTATCCTCTCGGCAGATCAAGGAGATTTCAAACCACCACTGATTAAGAGAGACAAAGAAGGACACTACAACCTTGCAAAGGGAACCATTAAACAGGACGAGATGACAGTCATAAAATATCTATGCACAAAACACTAGTGCACCCAAATATATAAAACAAATACTAACAGACATGAAAAGTCATATATACACTAATACAATTGTAGGGGGGACCTCAACACTCCACTGTCACAAATAGATAGATGAACTAGATGAAAAATAAGTAATGGAATACTAGAACTCAATCGAACTCTTGAACAAATGAATTTAACAGCTGTTTACAGAGTGTTCCACCCCACAAAATCAGAATACACATTCTTCTCAGCTGCACAAGGGTCATTTTCAAAAATAGGCCACATACTCTCTCACAGAACATGTTTGAGTAAGTGCAAATGAATTGAACTTATCCCCTGTATATTATCAGACCATAGTGCAATGAAATTGGAGATCTATAGCAAAAGAAACTGGAAAAATTTCATAAACACATGGAAATTGAACAACACACTTCTGAATAATGAATGGGACACAGAGGAAATTGGAGAAATCAGACAGTTTCTTCAAGAAAAGGACAATGACAATACAACATATCAGAATCTATGGGACACAATGAAAGCAGTCTTGTGAGGGAAATACATAGCAGTGAATATGCATATTAGGGAACCAAACGAGCCCAATTAAAAAACTGAAGCTGAACCTCAAGCTTCTAGAAAAAGAAGAGCAGGAAAAACCCAAAGCTCATAAAAGGTAGGAAATTATATAGATCAGAGGACAAATCAATGCAAAGGAGACTAAAAGAATGACACAAAAAATCAATGAAGCCAAGAGTTGGTTCCTCCAAAGAATTAAAAAAATTTGACAAACCCTTAGCCAACTTTACCAGAAAAAGGAAAGAAAAGGCCCAAATCCATGCAAGTACTAATGAAAAGGATGAAATTAGAATGGACCCAGCAGAAATCCAAAGGATCATCAATATCTATTTCCAGATCCTGTACACCAATAAGATAGAAAACACAGAAGAAATGGACAGATTCCTAGATACATATGAATTCCAAAGTTGAATGAAGACCTAAAAGTTTTAAACAACCCAATAACAACCAATAAAATTGAAAATGTAATAAAAAACTTATCAACTAAGAAAACCCCAGGCCCTGATGGCTTCACTGCTGAACTCTACAAGACATTTAGAGAGGAACTCCTGCCACTATTCTTTAAACTAAAACAAAATTGAAAGGGAAGCAATACTGCCAAATTCATTCCTGGAAGCAAGCATCACCTTGATCCCCAAAGCGGAGAAAGACCCAACCGAAAAGGAGAACTACAGGCCAATCTCACTAATGAATATAGGTGCAAAAATCCTTAATAAGATACTGGCAAACAGAATGCAGAAGATCATACACCCTAATCAAGTGGGTTTCATCCTGGGGATGCAGGGATAGTTCAACATATGCAAATCAATCAATGTAATACACTATATCAATAGAGCCAAGGACAAAATCCATATGATTATCTCCATAGATGCAGAAAAAGCATTTGACAAAATCCAACATGCATTTATGAAAAAAACCCTACAAAAAATTGGAATAGATGGTCTCTACCTCAAACTGATAAAAGTCATCTATGAAAAACCAACAGCCAATATCATACTAAATGGTCAAAAACTGAAATCCTTCACACTAAAATCAGGAACAAGACAAGGATGTCCACTATCACCACTCATGTTCAATATAGTTTTGGAAACATTAGCCCCAGCAATTAGACAAGAGAAAGAAATAAAAGGAATAAAGATAGGAAATGAAGAAGTCAAATTTTCATTATTTGCAGATGACATGATACTCTATATAGAAGACCCCAAGAACTCCATCAAAAGTCTTCTAGACTTAATAACCAAATTCAGCCAAGTAGCTGTTTACAAGGTCAACACACAAAAATCAATAGCTTTCCTCTACATGAATGACAGACTCACTGAGAGGGAAATAGGGCAAATGATTTCTTTCCCAATAGCATCCAAAAAACTACATTACCTAGGAATCAACCTAACCAAAGAAATCAAAGACATCTTCTCTGAAAACTATAGCATTCTCAAAAGAGAGATTGAAGATGATATCAGAAAATGGACAGACATCCCCTGCTCCTGGGTAGGAAGGATTAATATAGTAAAAATGGCCATACTTCCTGCTGTATAGATTCAACGCAATTCCAATTGAAATCCCAGCAGCATACTTCACGGACCTTGAGAAAACAATCCAAACAATTCATTTGGAACAAGAAGAGACCCAGAATAGCAAAAGCAATTCTAGGTAACAGAGACATGGCAGGGGGTATCACAGTCCCCAACCTGCAACTATACTACAAAGCTACTATGATAAAAACAGCATGGTACTGGCAAAGAAACAGACCTGAGGACCAGTGGAACAGATTAGAAGATGCAGAAACAATGCCAGACACACTCAGCCATCTCTTCTTCAATAAAGGAGCCAAACACCCTCACTGTAGGAAAAATAGCCTCTTTAATAAATGGTGCTGGAAATATTGGGTTTCAACTTGCCAAGGATTAAAACTAGACCTATATCTCTCACCATGCACTAAACTAAAATCAAAATGGATTAAATATCTAAATATTAAAATAGAAATGCTTAACTGGCTGGAACAGAAGTTAGGTAGATCTCTTGAAGACATTGGTGTAGGAAAAGATTTTACGAACAAAACTTCAGTGGCCTGTGAACTAGCACAAACAATCAACAAGTGGGATCTGTTCTTATTAAAAAGCTTCTGCACAGCAAGAGAAACCACCAGCAGTGTGAAGAGACAACCCACAATGTGGGAAAAAGTCTTCACCTGGTTTTCCTCAGACAAAGTTCTAGTATCTAGAATCAAGTAAAGAACTTAAAAAGATCAGACCTCCCAAATTTAAAGACTAAATCTGAAAGTAGGCACCTGAAATGAACAGACATTTCTCAGACAAAGAAGTAGAAATAGCAAATAAATACATGAAAAAATGTTCAATATAACTGGTCATTCGAGAGATGCAAATGAAAACAAGGCTGAGATTCCATCTCACTCCAGAAAGCATAGTTGCTATCATGAAATCAAGCAATAACAAATGCTGGTGGTGCTGTGGGGAAAAAGGAACATTGTTCCACTACTGGTGGGAGTGTAGACTGGTGCAAACACTGTGGATATCTGTGTGGAAATACCTCAAAAACTAGGACTGGAAGTCCCATTTGACCCCACCATTCCCCTCCTGGGTACCTTCCCCTAAAATTAAAAGAATCATACCAAAGTGATACATGTGCACCCATGTTCATAGCAGCACAGTTTGTGATAGCTAAAACTTGGAAACAGCCCAAATGCCCATCAACTAGAGACTGGATAAAGAAAATGTGGTTTTTTTATAAAATGGAGTACTAGTCAGCCATAAAAAATGAGAAATTAGAGACATTTATAGCAAAATGGATGCCCATTGTGGCGACACTCTTAAGTGAAATAAAAAGGACACACATATATAAATACCAAATAGTTTCTCTGGTGTGATAAACCAAAAGTTTAAATAAGGACTAAAATGTATAATAGGCAATATGAAATAGGAAGTAAAGGGGCAAAGGGGAAGGAAGTGGGAGGGGTATGAGAAAGGAAAGAAGGGAATGGAATTAATATGAGAAAATGGAAAAATGGGAACAAAATCTTTATAAATAGGGAGGAATGGAGGGGTTGAATGGAGGGCTGGGCAAGGGTGAAAAATAAGAACCAAGAGAGATTATGTAAAGGTGCAAATATCCAATGATGAATGTCATTATATTGTATACCTAAAATGTACCAATGATTAGAATGAATACTCAATAATGCAAAATGGAAAGAAAAGGTCCAAAGTGGTAGGGGTAGTGGGAGGGGCAGGAGAAAAGAAAGAAGGGAAAGGAAAAATGATGCAAAATGGAAAAAATGGAAATAAATTCTTTGTAAATAGGGAAGGGTGGAGGGGATGAAGGGAGGGCTAGGCATGCGGAAAAAATAAGAACCAAGATGCATCATGTAAAGGTGCAAGATCCCAATGAGAAATGTAAATGTGTTGTATACCTAAAATGTACAAAATTAGAATTTAAGGGGAAAAAAAGAACCTGTATCCTAATAAGGAAAACACAGATGAAATGGACAGTTTCCTAGACACATATGAATTACCAAAGCTGAACCAAGAAGATATAAAAATTCTAAACCACCTAATATCAGTCAATGAAATTGAAAATGTAATTAAATCTCACCAACAAAGTAAAGCCTAGGTCCTGTTGGCTTCACTGCTGAATTCTACAAGAAACTTAGTGAAATTATATATTAAAAGAGCTTTGATACTAACAACTAGTCCATCAATTTTAACATATGTTATGCTAGTCATCTACTTAGGCCTCTTTTTTACACTATTTGATATGCTGTCCTTATTTATCAAGTAAGACAATCTTTTTATAAGTCAGCTATGTGAGAATCCAAAATATTTTAGGTGCCTGCCAAGGACTCCAAATTGGACAGTTACTGATCTGAATGGAATAGTTAGAATCAGGAAATGCAGTTAAGTAAGACGTGGTGTGTGTGTGTGTGTGTGTGTGTGTGTGTGTGTGTGTGTGTTTAGTATATGCTCCCACATAGTCTGTCAGATGTACAGGGCCAACACTGGCCAGCCCTGGTCATGAGAACAATTCCTGTCCAGGGTGTTGGGGCTTGGAGGGACAGTGGGAGGGAGAGAGGACAGGGGAAAAGAAAATTATGATGTTCCTGGACATTATGGAGGCATGGAAGGAAGCAGACCCCTGATTAAGTGCAGCTCAATTCATGTTTATTTCAGACTAAGTATTTGATAAGACATCCTGGAAAAGAGGTAAAATTGTTAATACAGTTGAGAAGGCAAGTAAATGGGTATAGCTCACGTTGCAATTAAGCATTCCTTTTTAATCTTTACCTTTTCTTTTTAATTTGTGAATATTGAGTTTTATGATCAACATTACTTCTTTAAAAATCTAAAAATAGCAGGCAGCCATCATTTGCAATTGTCAGTGTGTAAAGCATGACCACAGAGAGCAACACTAACCAGAGTGAAGGGAGCTATGTGGAGAGCTTCCAAAGAGGGCAAGGAACTCTGTAATTGCAGTCCAGGGATGAGCCCCCTGTGGAGGTGGGGATTTTATGTCCGGGACCCTGTAATGGACAGGGCTTTGTGTCATAGAGCCTGTGGACCGAGTGGCTGCCTTAGAATCTCCTCCATAAGAGATAGAAGACAACGTTGTATGGTGGTAAGCTCTGTCCAAGAGCAAGTGCCGGTTACCAGGGAAGAAAGAACCTAGAATCTGCATGAGAATCTGCTCCTAGACCCTCACCTGTGAGTGTGGCTATTTTTAGGGTCTCTCCTTGTCTGAAAATCTGACTTTGTTGAGGAAAAATATGAGATAATTTATATGAGAAAAGGAGTGGACAATACAGAATTATACAGAGGAAAATGTTTCTTAGCCTGATTATTAAAATATTGTATATGTTTTATAGATTATCATAGTGTATGTACTTTTGACAGTACATAGTGTATGTACTTTTTGCCACCACCCCAAACAAAATCCTGTGTTCTTTCTGCAGAAGAGTGGTAGAGAAAAGGATACAAAATCTTCTTAATGACTGAGTTACTTTATTTAAATGTTTATTAAACCTTTATGATAAATGTATCTTCTAGTTGTTAGATAAGCACATCAAAATGACTTTATAGAAACAACTACATATAAGCAGCTTCAAGCCTCTCCTTTAAATCAGACATGAAAATTTACATGTTAAAATATCCTTGCATTCCATCTATTGCAGTGATGGTAAACCTTTCAGAGATGAGTGCCTAGACTCCAACCCTAAGCTCACTAATATATCACAAACCACCAACACTACAATTAAACCTGAATACTTAGTTTAGAAAAAAACAACTCATCCATCAACATCCTTTGTCTGAAAGGAAAAATGAGTAACATCATGCCATAGATTGGCCACCACTAATCTAGTGCAAATTTTTGTTTATAATTTGTTAGGGAAGTGACTTTTCACCCAAAATTACCTTGTTTCCTTATTTATGTTCCATATGGGTCACCAAATACATTTACAAAATTATATGACTGGGTGCCATAAAAATGAAGCAAAGAAGAATTTGGTGAGATGATGTAAATCACACAGAACTGAATCACAGTGAGGGCAGTGGGGTAGCCATGTGGAGATCCTGGGTTCTTCTACATTACAGGATCCTGGGACATGCTGGAGGCCTGGGGATCCTCCCAAATGTCCTGTGTGGCCTCAGATCTCTTTGTAATTTAGATTTTTCCCTCCTTCCCCAATGTCTTTTAAAATTCCAGGACCTTTAAACATCTCAGGATCTGTGATCAGTCTTTCTTTGTATTACACTTCAGAACTCATTTTTGGCCTATGCCGCTACTTCTTCTATACACATAATTTTTCTTCTCATTAAATTAGTTTTCTAAATAAAAATAATTCAGTAGAAAGTGATAATAAGACTTGAAGTCTGGGAATTTAGAAATCTTTAAATTTAGAGAATTCAAATGGAATTTTACTTTGGGGTAAATTAATTTGGAAAATGACATATTATGTATTATAGACATTTTAAAATCAGGTTTAGAGACTATAACTGACATTTTACAAAGGCCTGATTGGTGATTTATTTTTTTAATCCAACATCTAGTATTTTGTAATTGCCTAAATAATGCAATCAATTATATCCCATGGTCATGTCATTAAACCACAAAATCTAGGTTTAGTAAGAACATGAATTTAAAATGATAAAATATTATCAAATAAAGGTTGGATTATAAGACAGGAAAATCAAGGCAATTAGTATGAGATAGGAAATGACTGTTTTCAATTCTCAAGGATAAAGGGCTTTACATACACAGACTATAATCACGTGATAACAGATTGGAAAAATAAATGTTTCATCAAAGTGCAGCCCCTTGTGTAATATTAAGACAGTAGATTTTGACACATTTAGAAGCCAGAAATACTGAAGAAATGATTTTTAGTGTGTTGTGGGGAGCACATTTCTGTAATCCCCATTGCTCAGGAGGCTCAGGCAGGAGAAATTCAAGTTCAAGTCAATCCTATCTCAAAATAAAAAAAGAAAAGGGCTGAGTATGTAGCTCTATGGCATGAGATTCTGGATTCCACCGCTGGTGTGTGTGTGTGTGTGTGTGTGGCGGGGTGTTAAAGTTAATTTAAAACAAATGGTTTTACTCAGAATTTTGTTTAAATAAAAACAAGGTTATCAATTACAGAAACTGATAGTTCCCTAATTTCTCAAGTATTTGATACTCATTGAATGAGGGATAAAAATACACATAACAAGGATGACTGTGCAGCATAATGAAATAGATATTTTATCCAAAGTCATTAAAAAAATCTACATTTAATATACAAGTTAAAGAGTAATTTATAAGAGCTATTTTATGTAGAAAATTAAATGAAAGAAGAGCCCACACTAACTCCCCACTTCTTAATGTTTGGAAAATAAGTAGAGAAGAATCAAGACAAAAATATTTCATATAAGGTTTGAACACCAAGTAAAACTGAAGACACACACCACCAGAGGACTCCTCTATGGACAGAAATGCATGTGTTCACATCCAGATTCAATTGTTCCCCTTATTCTTATACAAGCAAAGAGCCTCCAGATCCACCATGGGCTGGAGACAAAAGCAGCCCAGAATAAACTGCCACTTGGTTTCCTAAAATGAGGGAAGAAGTGTTCCTATTTTTTTCTGCTTTAAATGTTTGATATAATTTATCAGTTAAAATGTATATGAGCCTGTTGTTGTCATATAGGTAGGTTTCCAAGCTAGGAATATACTTTCTTTAATAGGTGCTATTCAAATTTTATATTTCCTCCAGAGTTAGTTTCATTAATTTGTCTTCCAAGGTACTTCTTAGAAGTCAAATTTATTTCAAAACAGATTTTTGAAATATGCTTTCTATATCCTTTTAAGTTCTGTAAAATCTGTAGTAATGTCTCCTAGGTCTTGATATTTTAATTTTAAAAATGTATAATTGATATTGTGTAATAGGAAATAAAGGGCTAAAGGAGCAGGGGAAGTGGGAGGGGTAGGAAAAAGGAAAGAAGGAAAGAAAACATATGAGAAAAGGAAAAAATGGAAACAAAATCTTGGCAAATAGGGAAGGGTGGAGAGGATAAAGGGAGGGCAGGGGAAAGGGAAAAGATAAATCCAAGATACTCGTGTAATGGTACAAGATCCCAATGATGTATGTAAGTGTATTTTTTACCTAAAATGTACCACTAAACTTAATGGAGGAAAAAAAAAAGATCTCACACTTTTCCACTTATTTCTGGATGTTTATTTCCATTTCATGGATCTATACATTTATCTCATGATAGCATATAACTTAAGCATAAAAATCTGATAGAAAGTTTGAAGTTGGAAACTGAATCTTCCAACTTTGTTGTTTCTGGCTGTCTCAGTTAATATAAATCTCTTAAACTTCTCTATAAATGTTAGAATAATTTTGTAAATTTCTTATACAAGTAAAAGAATTTTAGCAAGATGATATTGCATCAACAGATTATTTTTAAGGGAATTTTTGTTTTATCAAGTTTTTCTAATTCATAAATACAGGGTGTCTTTCTTAAAAATTTCTTTGAACATTTTGTAGCTTGCTGTGTGCAAATCTTCTATTATTTTATTTTAAGTGTTTTCTAATATTTTATTATGTTACTATTATAATAAATTTCTTGCCCCAATTTTATTTTCTGATTATTCATTGCAAGGTGAATGATTTTTTTGACATGTGGATATTGCTACATTTGCTGACATTTCTATCCTATGTTGGATCCTCCCTTGTCCTTTCTACACTCTTTCTGTAGTTATAGAAATATTATCTATAGAGAAAAATCAGTGATTATATAATTAATTATTGAGCCATCATTATCTACTTCCCAATTTATATTTTTATGTTGGCTTTCTTAGGGGATCTTTTGAGTAGATTAAGAAATGCCCAGTAGTTTAGCAAACCAGGCACACGTGTGTCTGTAGGTGACACACAAGCAAGGAGGGTGATGCTCAGTACAAGGAGAGGGAAGGCAATGGATGTGGGCCTGCAGGCCTGAGATCTGGGTGGAATAAAAAGGAAAGAAGGAAGTGCTCCCATTTTGGAGGAACTCCTGGCTCTCTGCTACCTCTGGACGTCAGTCTTGAGGTTTTCTGTTTCTTCATTCTTCAAAGGAGACTCACCGTGTAGTTTCTGACCCTCATAACTAACCTGATTGTCTGAATTACAGCACAAGTTTTATCTTCAGCCTCAAAGGTATCTGTAGTTAAAGTTGGGCACTGATTGGAAAATAATGAGATCCAATAAATTGGAATAAGGATATTTCAGATGAGCCTGATGAGGCTGGGGATACTGAGGTCCTAAATCCTGATGAGGATTATTTTTACAGAGGAAGAGATTTTCCACCCTCAGTGGCAGGGGCAACCCCATCCTGACCTTCTATGGCATTGGCATCTCTACCTCTGCCTGAGCAAACTAACACTATGTTGGTGTGAAAAAGGAGAGACTGCCCCAGTGCAGTCAGCAAGACAGTGCTGAGGTTCCTGGGAACCGTCTTCACAATCCACTTTTGCCTTGAGGCCTAAAACCAGACTCAAATCTCTGAAGGCTCCTAAAGGTGAGGCACACAAGGCAAAATGAGGAAGCTTCTACACTCTCAAGGAGCTTGAGTTTTCTTCTCAATATGAGCAGAGAGCCAGGAGATAGGCATGGAATGAAAGGAGAATGAATATGCAACTGGAATGGTATGAAATTTTTTATATGGGCCCATTAAGCAAGGATTCTCCTTTAGTGTCTCAGTGTGTGGAGTTTAGAAAAGGTGTTTATAGTTTATTTTGTTGTCTGGCTGCTTTGTGGATCAAAAGATGGTCCACCAGGAATGAGTTGGGAATGCCAGATATTCCTTAGTTTACTATTGATGAGGATACTCAATGGCCCAGGGAAATGAGAATGATGAGGTGGAGTTGCCAGTTAAAACTGTGGCTTCACAGTGGGGTGGACCAGAAAATGTGTCCTTCATGAGAGCCTGAAGAGACAAGCAGCACCAGCATCCTTGACGAGCTCTCAATTGCTCTACACTGTCCCAGGCCTCATGGTGTGTGCATCACACCCAGAAGATTCCTCGTTTCCCTGCAGACTTGTCCTTCCTGATTTCACTTTACAGAGAGAGGAATATATGTGGAAAGAATGTCCAGGGAAATCTGAAGTGTGATTTGTATGCACAATGCTGCAGATCTGGCAGTGTTGGTCAGAGCGAGACCCATAAAACTCCAGCATCTTTAACTACTCACATGTGGTCTTCCTTTCCTGTTCCTGAAAGATTTGTTTCTCAGCTTCTAGAAATGAGGCCAAAATTCAGATTGCAGCTTTGCACCTCTGAGACTGCTTCAGCTGCAGGACTGCCTCTCATTGGAGGCCAAGCATGCTGCTCATTATGGGACTGTGATCAACTCAGGAAGACTTGAGAGCCCCATCCCAACTGCATGGCTCCTGTGGATGGAGCCACACTGTCGAAGGCATTCAACATCCAGCACCATATGCTAGTCAGGAGCCCATCCTTTGCCACATGTGCACCCTACAACGTCCCTGGAGCAGACAAGAAAGCTATTTAGTTTATTATTTTATTGTACTTTATTATATTGCAGTACTGTCAACTGAACCCAGGGACTTCACATTGAGTTACATTCACAGGACTATTTTACTTTTATTTTTATTTTGAGAGGATTTTGCTAAGTTGCTAAGATACCCAGGTGAGGCTGAAATTTGCAATCCTCCTGCCTCAGCTTCCCAGAGTGCTAGGATTACAGGTGTGCGGTACCATGTCTTGCTTCCAATTTTATAATAGCGCACAGTAGAGAATTGAGATAACACAGGAAAGTAAATGCATTATCTGGTGCAAGATGTCATGGCTTTAAGAAATGGTATAGTAGTAACACCTGCAAATGGACTGAGTCTTTTGATGCTGTGAAAAAATAATCAAAATATGTGCATGATTATCTTTTGAACACTAAACATGAAAGCAAGAGGGGCTCTTCTCGAACCTCTCATCTCTTACACTGCAGGGCTGAGAAAACTGAGTCAAAGCCAAGCAGTTAGACTAAATTATATTGTTCCACAAAGAGTTAAAGTAACAGTGAAAGGAAGTCTGCTTTTCCAAGGCCCTGGATGAGAAAGAAGGGTCCCCATTCAAGGGTGAGTATATGGATTTCCATCTCTGGATTCCCTACTCTGGATTCCAGTCTCTGGATTTCTGCCTCTGGATGCCTGACTGTGGATGCCTGACTCTGGATTTCCATCTCTGGATTTCTGTCTTTGGATTTCCTGTGCTCCTCTGCAGGAGTGAATTGGCCTAGGCCTCCTGACCGAAACTTAGCCACACCTTTCAAGCAAAAGTATGCAGAATCTTGTACCCCACAGGACAGTAAATACTGCTTCAGGATACACCCTATTGCACTCCTGGTTATCAGGCCTTCAGTATTGTTACGTTAGAGTATAATCCAGTGCTTACAGTATATGTGAGTCCGAAAGAGAGAAAATGAACTGTACTCCTATTGTGCATTACCAGCATTACCAGTACTTAGAAGTAGGAGTCGGGAGAACGCATACCGGGTTGGGTCCTGTGAATCTCCATCAGGCAACATCGGTGCTAATACTCATCACAATTCTGAATTAAGTTTGCATATTTATTTTTAATTGTAGCATAATCAAATACAGTTAGATTATGTGGAAAAATATTTTAAAAGGTTATTTTATGTTTCAAAAGTAAATTTTCTGCATGTAAAATAGTTTTTATTGTAACAAATCTTACTGCCTATTTACTTCATCCCACATGTGCTACACATCAGAAATATTTATGTTCAATTTCCAGGAGAATCTATCACAGGTATAGTTGAAAAACTTCTAATTATTATAATAATTCACCAAGTAATCAATTTTATTAACTAAACTAATTAAATTTTATAACTGAATATAGTGAATTTAGTGATTTTTGTATTCCATGACAATATGGACTGATTTTGTTAAGGAAGAATTTTGTAATGATTGTGTATTTTTACTACAATTCAACTTTAAAACATAATATACAGCAAACACTTCAATAACTGACATGTGGCCATGTGCTTTATATGTAGTCATCTGCATCCCGTTGTGTGTGAAACAAACCTGAAGACATCAGAAAAAACAACAGCAACAAAAACTTATTTGTGGTCTAGAGAAGTGTAAGAATTTCTGTTGAAATATTTATAATATTCAATAGTTACAGTATTACACCTTTTATCATTTTACATATGATAGAAAATTTAGTTTTAATATACGACTGCCTGAATTCTATGTAAAATCTACAAAACACTTGAAAAACACTGTCAATAATCATTGTTCATCATTTAAAGTTACTTTAATGTATCTATTAATTTTTTAAAGTTTAACAGTAATGACCTGGAAAAGCCAAGTTTTAAAATAGATATTCTTATTCTTCAAATTAAAGTCAAATAATCTTAAAAAAGACAAATCAATTTTGTAAATTTGTAATGTAAGTATTGAAAGTGACTTTTGGTTGCTCAATTCAATGAAAACACCCTTTTGAATATGTTTTAAATACTATGGATATACATTTATAATTTTTCAACATCAGATTTTAGTATATTTAAGAAGAGATTAAGTACTTTCAATAAAAATTTACTGTCTGAATTGATATGAACTAGAAATGTAAAATACATGGCTTGCTTGTAAAGACTTCATAATGTAATATAGTTTCTTATTAATTTTGATATTGTTTATCAATTGAAACAATGTTTTGGATATATTAGCATTAATAAATGTTATAATTAATTTTATATTTCATTTTATTTTTAAACAAAGATCACTAGGATATTTTAGTTAACTAGTTTACTGCATTATATCTATATAGTTTAGAGAAATTCAACCTACCTTGTTACATAGAAAAAGCAAATCAATCACCAAAATATTGAAAATATGCTGTGGGTTTGGTAAATAAAAAATGGACAGTGTAATGGAAATTTCATGAAACATAGTTACTCCAAATGGTAGAAGATGAGTCTTAGCAAATTCAGAGCTTCATCACAAAAATAAATGTTAAACACTATAGGTTATGCTATTCAAAGGGTGATGGGATTTCTAAAATAAAGGACAGATTATTGCAACTTAACCAGTAGCCAGAAGGAGAAAAACAAAACAGAACAAAATGCTGGAATTTGGACCAAAGATTTGCTAGACTCTTGGATATTACAAGATGCTGTTTTCATTGAGATTGATGTCATGTGACATTTATTGCATGCCTATGATCAAGTGACCAGAATTCCAGAGTACAAACATGTCATCCACAATGAAAAATGTTATCCCTTTCATAAAACAAACCTCACTGTGAGATGGGTCTCTGTAGACACAGGAACCATGAATGTGTGAGATTCAGTGAATGCATAGCCATAGCTCCTTATGAGTGAGATTGTTTTCATACACACGAAGGCCTAAGGTTAGATTCAGCAGTAGGCCTAGCAAGTTAGAAAGAACACATCAGGATGGACAGGGAGCAGCACCAGGAGGTTCATGCAGACAGCTCACACCTCTAAATACCTGGGCAAGGGGTCATAAACAAAGGTCTCATGGTTAGCTGTTCCCTCATTTTATTCTATTACAATAGAGTTCAATAAATTCAACCCTATCATTCAATAAACTGAATGATTCAAACAGTGTTTGAAATCCAACTTTCAATGCAAACAAGATTTTTAGTTTTCCTGGAGAAATGTCCCTTATTGTGTGAGCCTGGCTGAGTCACCATCACCCCCACCCTGCCTGCCCTGTGCAGTGCCTGTAAAGAGCTGAGCTTGCTGTTAATTTCTGAAGTGTAGAGAGGCAGAGCAGACTGCTCTTCTGCTTTAGAGTCCTTCCAAACTGAGGGGTGAAGAAAATCATAGTGTTTGTAAAGGATCTTCAGCCTCCTGGTATTGAGCACTTAGTGTTTATTTTGTTTTTCATGAGTGGCATCTCAGTGAGTGGCTAAGGAGAGACAAAGGAATTTGAATGAGAGAATGAAAGAGGAAGTTGGATCCATAGCATGACTTAAACTCATGTGGAATGTCTTAGCACTCCGATATCTATCTCACATTGAAAGCAAAGAATCAGTAATGTTGCAACTGTTAGAGATGAAAATGATCTCAGAAATAAAATATTTCAATCATTCATTTTTTGTAATAATAAAACTGTAAACTATTGGTTAGAAACTATCTGATGGATTATTACTTAGTGTCATTAAATTCTTGCATCTTAAATATTAGGATGTAAAGAAAGACTAGAAACAATAACATCCCACCAACTCTAGGCTTGAGAGTTTCAACTCTAGGTTGCTAATCCAATGTTGAGTTTATTTCTGATCTCTGATATCCTTCACATATGTATATTTGTATGAATTCTAAACACTTGAAGAAAGTCATGAAGCCTATTGTACAAGAGGGCATCAATAAAGTTGGGAGAGAAGCTGAGGGACATATCTGAGTGCCTGGAATCTATGCAGATAATTTGGTTATTATTATTAATTATTATTATTGTTATTATTTTCCTTCTGTTCAATGGGGATGGAGGTGTTGATTAATAAAGACAATTGAACTAACTCATGGCAAATATGTGTTCCTGTGTGAATTACAGGAGGGAGAGGCCTTAATTGGAAGAGTATTGTTCAGAGGCCCATTAAATTAGGCTTCTGGGAATGTAGCTAAAACCTTTTAATAAATTTGTTGAAGTTGAGCATCCATAGAGCCTGGTTAAATAGCTTCCCTAGTTAATTAGCAAGAGTTCAAACTTCATTTTGTCCTCTTGGAACTAGTGGTTAATTGAAGCCTTAATATATTAGAAGAATTAAGGGAAAATGTCAGGGACCACTAAGAAACCTTTATTCACAAACTCAAAAGGAAACAAAAATTGTGGTTTCTATGGTGAGAGTCAGTGGAGAATGAATCTCAACTCCATGAATTTACCGTTCTCTTAAATATGCCAAACCAATTAGTTGCTTCCAGCTTCTCCTTGGTATTAAGTAATTACCAGCTGCATGGCAAAGTTTTAACATTAAAGCATGCTCTTCTCTTGCCCTAATATAAAGGCATGATGCCAAAATGGGATAATTTAAACTAACAAATACAAAAAAAAAGATTGACTTTGCAATTTTAAATTAAAACAAATTTTCACTTCAATATATTATCTTTATATCATTAATTGTAGTGAATCTGTATAGGTCTATAGATTATCTAAAATGTGTGTGTGTGTGTGTGTGTGTATATATATATATATATATATATATATATATATATATATATATATACACATATATACACATCCCTAAAGTTTTCTTAATGTTATTTCACAGTTTAATATTTAAACTTTAATATTTAGTTTACTATTTGTGAACTTTAAATTTTTCACAACAGATTTCATCACTGTGGGTCTAGGTTAGACAGTGCATTTGTAAATCATTAATGTGAATTGCTGCATTGCATTTCACTGTATAAACCATGTTTATGAATTACAGTGTTAGAGATGAGAGTTTTTGTTCCCAGGAGCAATACAGCAATGCCATGTAAAAAGCATTTTCATCCAAACCTCTAAATATGGAAGTGTTAGAGTAATTTGCATATAAATTATCATCATTAAAGTGAAGAGTAAGTGTGTGTGTGTTTGAATCTTCATTTTCTGTGTACATTCTGTTCACAAATTGCCAAATGATTCCTAGTAAACAGAGTATTGCTTTAGCATTCTTAAAGATGATCTTATCATAATAGTGTAAACAATACCATAATAGGATGTTTTAAAATGCTTACTATAGAAGTGACATCAGCAAGATGGTAGAGTAAGAAATTCCATCTCTTATCTTTCCACAAAATGCCAAGTAGACATTAGTTAATGCTTATGAATAGTCTTTGGAATACTGAACTACACAACTAAGAACCTGCAGTAATGCAGGGGAGTAGAAAATAGAGAATAACCAGATGCAAACAGGACAACCTGAGATATCCTGAAAAAGCCAGGGAAACGGAAGGGCTGTGATTGTCACCCTGCCCCACACACAGAGGTGACACTGTGGCTTCAGCTGCTAGGTTTGCAGAAGTCCTCAGCAAATCTACCCACTGAGTAATCACCATCCATGGCCTCAATGAACTCCTTGTAGAGGGAGGAACTGTTCTGCCCTGCCCTCCAGGAAGAGCCACTTATTGCCTTCCAAGATGGGCCCACCACTCCTTCAGTCCCCACATGCACCCTGAAGCTTGCACCAAGGCCATTTTGCACACACACCCTCTGCATCCTTAACTTTTTTTTTTTTTGGTACTGGGGATCGAACTAAGGATCTTCGGCTTACAGGGCAGGCAGCAGCACCCTCTGCACCCAGATTGCAGCAGAGCTGAGTGTGCCTGTTCTCAGGAACCCATGGCTGTAGTCACTGCAGTCTGGATTTACCCTGCAGGTCAGCCAACTTTCCCTCATTATAAAGAAACACCAGCTGTAGTAAACATATAGGAGAAAAGATTTAATTTGCTTACAGTTTTGAAGGTTCCAGCCAATGACTCCTTTGTCCCATCACGTTGGACCCATAGAAAGAATGTACATCATTGCAGGAGCATAGGCAGAGCAAAACCACTAACATAACAAGCTTGGAAAGAATATAGAGAAAATGAAGGTGCTATGGTTTTACAACACCCTTCAAAGGCCCAGCTCCCAATGACATAAGAATTGCTCACTCGGACCCAACTTTCAAGTTTCCACCACCTACCAACTTTGACAAAATATTGGCCAGGCCAGTGATACAGGGGCTTTGGGGAGGTTTTCAGAAGCCAGAATAGAGTACCTTGGGGCCACAACCTGCAGAAACTACCCAATGTCAGTATCATAGACCTCACCTGATGTGCTGATATAAAGTCCCAATGTCTGGGACATTGGAGCCATGGACCACAGTGAGCTGCCCTATACCCTGGATGTGGCACTACTGCTGTTACAATGCACATCCACCTCCAGAACCTGGTACCACAGCTGTGACAAGATTGCCAGTGACACAGACACTAGAGTGAGCCACAGCCATACCCTGGTTTCTAGAGCAGTGGCAGAACTATACCCTTCTGCTTCTAGACCCTTGCTATCTATTCTGCAAGTTCCAGTGCTGTGCTAAAAATTTCAAAGGCAGCAGTGGGGTACACACATCCTGGCCACCAGCACCACTTCTTTCCAGATCAAGGAGCCATGTTTTCTCCACATGAGTGCCTGCTTCAGACTATAGGTTCACCAATGCTCCATGGGGGTTATGATTCAGGCAGTGGTTCTGTTTCCACTGTGAGCTTAATTAGGAACAGATTTGGGAACAACCCTGATACTGATCACATTTCCCCTGGAAAAGAGAAAAAGTCAAGAGGACCTAAGCAACCTCCACCTCTAAAACTATGACAGCACGCACCACTGTGAATGACACTTGCAGCATTCTCTGCTGAGACACCTGAGATCTTTGAGGATGCTGACTTCAGCCACCAGAGATACAGAGAAAAATGCCACTCTTTTCTCTTCCAGCTAAAACCACCACATCACTCTCAACCACCACCCTCGCACCCAGCCATAGCTGAAGATCTTGTTCACAAAACCCAGTCCATAGGTCTGAAAGAGATGGATGCTCCAACACATGGACAGACATTTGCATGACGGAATAAGAAACATAAAAAAGAACACATCAAAGGAACACAAAAAAATTCAGCAACTATCACAGAAGAAATGAAAACAGAATTGCATAAAAATAAATTTAAGATAAATATTTTAAAGAAGAACAAGCTACCAGAGAACACAGAGAACCAAGTCAATGACTGGAGGCAAATGCACCCCAAATGCATGAGAAGCTCAAGAAATAAATAAAAGAAAATAAGCCCAGAAATTCTAGATTTGAGAATGTGAGGAATAAAGTGGAAAAATATAATATTTGTAAATAGTGGAATTAATAAGAAAAAATGAACTTCAAAACAAGCCTTTTGAAAATATCTAGGCAGAAGAGTTAAGAAAGAATGAACAGAAAAAAATCTAAAGCCAATGAAGTTTGGAGGATATGATCAAAAGAGATAATAATCAGTTTATTATAGCTGCTTGAAAGAAGAGAATATGGGACAGAAAGTTTGTTTTAAGAAACAACTACTGAAAGTATCCTAATTCTGAACAAAGATATAAAGAGCAAGAACAGGAAGCTCAAGTGTCTTCAGGCAGGTATAGCCCAAAAGAAACTTTGCAATACATATCTCAATGTAATTGCCAAAACTAAGAAATAATCTCAAAAGCAGCCAGCAGTGGAAGGAACTCCTAACATACAAGGGAAGTATCATGAGGCTAACAGCAGATTTCTCAGTGAAAACTTTGGGGATCAAGAGAGATTGTATGCTATATTCAAAAGATTGAAAAAAGAAAAAGTTCTTGAAAACAAGAATAATTTATCTGATAAAGCTGATCTTAAAAATTAAGTGAGAAATAAGGGCTTGTTCAGATAAACAAAAGTTGAGGAAGATTTTTGTTATTATACTTTCTTTACAAGAAACAGAATAGGGGAATATTTATTTAAGCCAAAATGAAAGGATCCTTATGAATAACATGAAAATAAATGAATTGACAGTCACTGAACAAAGAAATACCTGCCAAAATTCAGAATATTTTAATGTTGTAATGATGTGAAAAACACATCTCCAAGAAAATGTTAAAACTATTTAGATGCTAGCTGAAATGTTTTATTAAGGGACACACAAATCATAAAATATGTAAATTGTGACATTAAACATAAAACATTGGGGACTAGTAAAAGTACAAAGTTTTTTGTGTGATTAAAGTTCTTCATCTTGAATAGACTATATATTTGAGGTTATTCTTAAGACAGATACAAAGGGAAAAAAGAAATAAAATACATATCCAAAGAAAATCATCAAATGAAAAGGGAAGAGAACAAAAAAGAAAGAAAAACTGTCTACAAATCAGACACAATAAAATCAACAAAATGGTAATATGAAGTCTTTGGCTATCCTTAATTACTCTAAATATAAATAATCTAAATTATCATTAGAAAAAATAGGGAGACTGAATATGTTAACGGCTAAAAAAAAACCAAGGCTTAGCAAAATACTACCACAATAGACTCATTTCAGCGTTAATCCACAAATAGACTGAAAATGGAGGAGAAAAATATTTCATGCAAAAGGAAATCTAAAGAGGGCAGAAGTATCTTTGCACATATCAGATAAGTATAATTTAAGTAAAAAATTCTCATGTGAAAAGAAATTTTGAATATATAACAATAAAGATTTCTATTCATCAAAAGGATGCAAATGTAAATACATATGCACCAAACATCAGAGCCCCTAAATGTATGAAACAGACTTTATATTCCACTTTCCATAGTTCAAATATCATGAATAACGCTGCAGCGAGAGTGCTGCAGATGTCTCCTCAAGGTCTTAATTTCATTTTCTTAAATATAGATCCAGAATTGTGATTACTGTATGGTACGGTAATCCTATTTTCTAAGGTACTGTGAGACCATTTACCACAATGAATATGCTAATTTCACCATCCTCACCTACAATGTAGAACACTTCTTTTTTCTAAACATTGTTATCTTTCATCTTTTTGACAGTAGTCACTGTGTTAGAAAATTAGATCTCATTGTCAATTTGAATTGGGTTTTTCTCAATGATTAGTGATGTTGAACAATATTTTATAACCTACTGTTTATTTGTGTGCATTAATTTAAAGCAATTTATTTGGTACATGTCTATTCAAACCAATGATATTGACTTCAAATAGTTTTGGTAATTCATGATTCTTTGTTACTCTCTTTAATTTATCTTTCTAATGTCTTGAGATTCAATTATTTATAATATCCATTTATAATCATTTTTATGCATACAAAATATGTAGTGATATGTCCTTTTACATTTGTGATTCTACTAATTGAGTCTGCATTTCTCTTTCTGTTTATCTGTCTTTCTTATCAATATAGGAAGGAAATTTTGCTGGTAGGTTTAAACAATTCTATTGCTTTGTTTCTCTCTGTTGATTTCATGGCATTATTTTCTTTCTATTGTTTCCTTCAGCTTGATAATCCTTTTCCAGTTATTTTTTAAATTGTATGTTTACATAATTGATGCAAGGTATTTCTTCTACTAGAGTCAGTTGCAGCTGTAATTTCCCTGTAAGAGCTGTCACTGTGGATCTTTTAAAATTATATATTGACAGATTATTCTTAGATATATTTAGGAAGCACTAAACAGTGTTATGATATAATATTACAAATACTTCCCAAAAGAAGAAAATCATGATAGTCTTCACAAAAAAATACTAGTCATTTTTTTCCAGTGAGAATATTTGAAAGTTACTGTTATTGATTTTAAAATATTAAGTGAACAATGAATATCAATAGTCATGAGACTTGGTAACATCTCAAAAACATTGCTCTTGCTGTCTCACCAAAATTGGTACCCTTTCACCATCTTTCCTTTCTCCCTACTCCTCAGCCACTGTCTTCTTCAGTGACACCAATTACATTTTTATTCCAAATACAAGTGAAAATAAGTGGTATTTGTGTCTGTACCTTTCTTTTTTCACTTAGCATTATTAACTGTAAAGTCATCTATGTTGATGGAAATGATATAATTTCCTTATTTTCAGAGATGGATAGTTTATATATCACAATTTCTTCATACATTCATTCTTGGATGGACATTTGGGCTGATTTCAATTCTTGGCTCTTGCGAATAATGTTGCAGTGAACACAGAAGGAATTTCATCAGCTGGACATCCTTGTACAGATTCCTTTGGGTACATATCCACTACAAGAAGAGCTGAACCATATGGTAATTCCATTTTTATTGATATAGGAAACCTCTACAATGTTTTCTGTAATGGTTGCCCTAATTTACGTTTCTGCTAATTCTATCCAAGGGCTTTCTTTCCTCTGTACCCTAATAGTTGCTTCCATTTTTTTTGTAATAACCATTCTGACAAATGAGAAATGACATTTCATATTTACTTTGATTTGAATTTTTCTAAAGATTATTGATGTTCAGTATTTTCATCTGTTATCCATTTTATGTTTTTTCAAGAAATGTGAATTCACATGTCCTGTAATTTTTCTAATGTTTTTGTGTGCATACTATTGAGATAATCGAATTATTCATATATATTTTGATACATATATCACATATTTTGAATACATACATATATGTTTGATCTTGAAGTAATTTTTTCCTAGCTGTTTTTCACATGATTAATCATGTCTCTGCTGTGAAAATGTTTTAAGTTTGGTGGAATTCCACTCTCTATGTTATCTTTTTCATGTAATTTTAGGATAATAAGATACTGACCAAGCAAATACACAAATTTCCACCTGTATTCCTCTATTATTTTTCCAATTTTACATTTTCTGTTTAAGCACTTCATTTCTTCTAAATATTGTTGTATAAAATAACATGAAATAATGGATTGATTTCATTCTTCTACATGTGGAGATCCAGTTTGTCTAACTCTATTTATTGAGGAGGATGTTCTTTTACTAGTGTTTCTTTGCAGTTTTGTCAAAAAATCGATGAATGGTGTTATGGTGGTGGAAGAAGCCATGTTCAAGTGAGCACTGAGAATCTCACCCTAGTTAGTGAGTGTGGTGCACAGGGTGGAAGGTTACAAAACACAAAATTAAACAAAGAAAACAAAGCATAAGAATGCAGCCTAAGCATGATATCCAATGGGTGAATTATAGAAATAGGGAAAACTAGAATAAGAAAGGAAACAACCACTGTACCTCACCATTGCTCAAAGCACAGCTTTGGAGACTGAGTCATTGTTTTGAAGCACACAATATCTTCCAGTAGAAGAAGTTAGTGGGAGTGGATAATACTTGATGCTTACACTGGCCACCATCAGCGTCAGTTCCAGCCAAGACCAATGACCACTCCATTTGGAAGTGGGGACCCAGAGACTGAGATCTTCTACAGGGATAGATCTCTATGATTCCAGGAATTCTAGAACTTGTGAGCCCAAAAGAAATGCAGTGTAATTTGGTATATGGAGTCACAATCCCCGATCCAGGTGGCTCAGTGTCAAGCTTTGTTCTCCCTGGCATGGGGAACTAAGGTCAAGGCAAGCCAAACAGAGACTCATGACCAAGGCAGGGAAATAATTGGCAAACACAGAGGGTGATGAGGCACCATGTGCATGGTCCTGGGTCAGGCTTTTCTGTCCTCCTGCTCAGGTATGGGGGAAGAACAAGTCTTAAAGAAACCTGGAAAACCATAGGGGCTGGGTCACTGGAGCATCACAAGTGGAGAGAGCCGCAAATCCGTGTAGGCTGATACTGTGCCCTTCCCAAATCATTGGAAATTTCATGCTGAAATTGCATGCTGGAAGGAGGCCATGAGAAGTTCAGCACAACAAGGACAGAACAAGCTAGTGGTGAGAGAGACAGAAGAAGGGGGAGGCTGTGGCAGGGACATGGCCTAGGACACCACATTTGAGACTCACTAGAGGGAGTAGATCCAGCTCCACACCCAGCCCCTGGGAATACTAGAGGCTGCTGAATTTGGCGACCTTAAGACAGCAGTCTTAACTGCTTTGGGATATTCATTCCAAAGTGAAGGTAAGGGAAATTGCCTTATCTGTCTGTCTACCTATCTATCTATCCTCCTCTCTCCTCCTTCTCTCTTCATTTTTTTTCTTTTTTAGTTGGTTGTTTTATATAATAAGAGTTGGACTTCTTTTTTGTATAAAACACAGAATCTAATATTTTTTGAATATATACAGTTTTTCTAACTCTTTCTCCCTACCCAATGTGCAGAGTTAAATAAGTGGTTTCAGGGACAGCGCTGGTGACCGCTGTTCTCTGGATTTTAATGGTGAGCACACCAGTTGATGTGTGGACTAATGAATATAAAAGAAATATTTCTTTAAGTTTCACTTTGAGGAATACCACACAATTTTCCTGGTTTCCTGTATTCACAGTGCCATATGCACGTTCATACCCTTCTATATTAGTCAGCCATTTGTTGTTGTAACATAATACCTGACATAAATAACTTCAAGGAAGACATCATAGTTTTATAGGTTTCACCCATGGCCACTTATTTCCATTGGTTCTAGGCTTTTGGTGAGACAAAAAGTATTGGTATAGTAGCATGATGGAGGAAAGCTGCTCACCTCATTTTAGCCAGGACAGAAAGAGAGTTAGAGAAGAAACAGGGAAGGGGGCTGGGATAAGGTGGAGTCACCATGGTTGTTTCCCCATGATCCACTGCCTCGGACTAGTCCCATCTCCTGTATTCATCACCTCCAATAATGCTCACCATAAAATCATGGCCTGATCAATGGATTAATCCACTTGATGAGGTTAGAACCCTCATGATTCAGTCATCCACCAAAAGCCAATCAGTTTGTCTTTGGGAGACATCTTAGATCTAAAGCCAAATATTCTACACTAGCCCCCAAATTATAACAAATTCTAGCATTAATCAAAAATCCAAGTTCAAAGTCTACTCTAAAACTCAATTATAATTTTTATCTGTGAACCCATGTAAAAACAAAACAAAGAGATTCATTGTCCCAAGATAAAATACTACAAATACAGCTTCCCATTCCTCAAGGAGAAATGCCTTCCCTGATGAGGTGAGTTTCTTCTGGGCAGCAAATAATTGGATCTCATCTTTTAATCCAGTCTGCTAGCTTATATTCTTAATTAGTATGCATTTGTGACACATAATAATTACATTAAGTTTAGGGGATTGATACATATGCATTGTATCTTGACCTTGCTTATTCCCTTTCCCACCACATCATTCCTTTCATATTCCCATTCCCACTTTCTCATTTTGAAAATATATACATGTTTTCTACCATATTTTCTCTATCGTGCAGTCTAATATTTTATATTTTGAGATTCTCATAAAACATAAGCCATGTGATATTAACCTTCTGTGTTTGATTTATATTTTTTAACATTATGGTTTCAGGAGCCTTCTGTTTGGCTACAGATGACTCAAGTTTGTCATTCCTATTACTCTATTGTTTATATGTATCACATTTTCTTTGTCCAATCATCTGTACTTTATCCAAAATTTAGGCTCTTTCAAATCTTTGGTCTTGTGAATTTTATTGCTAACATGTGGCTGCACATGCATAACTATTATATGTAGGGGACAGGGGAAGGGGACGTTACAAGAACCTCTGTAGTGAGTCCTGGTCTCCTGCGAGCCACGGCAGCACACAGCGAATTACAGGAAAGGTAGAAAAATGAGACCGAGAAGAAGCTGAGCTTTGGGTCTGATCAGTGCTGCTCTGGGCAGCAAAGACAAAAGACCCCTAGCTTGCAGCACCTTTTATTCAGTACATCGGAGAAACAGATGTAACAAGTGAAAAAGAGTTCAGTACTTCACATTGGGGTAAACAAGGTGTAACAGAAACCTGGGGGGCAGTGGAAATCTAAGAACAATGAGGAATTATGCAGATGAAGATTTGGTTCCTCTCTGGGGTCTCCCGCAGGTGTGGTCTTGTCCTGGAGATTGCAACATCCCCGGGGGGATCACTCAGGTCTCAGTTGTGACCAGAGGCCAAAATGCAATTATGTCTGGAATGTCCTAGCTGGGCTGTAGGCAGGAGAACTAGGCCTACTCAAATGATTTTTCCTAGAATTATGTAGCATTGCTCCCAACATATCTCCCTTTCTTTTTGTTTTATGTGAAGGGGTTTTATGAAAAGCAAGCACAATCAACAGTGGCTTGTCCCTATGTAGTGTGAGGATTTATAGTTTGACTGGCTCAGCTGTCTATAATAAGCATAATTTTTCTTAATTGGGGCTGTAAAAGGATTAAAAAATCTAACAATTTGTTTTTAAACATTGGGTTTAAAAACTTAAAACTTTTGTTGAACTCAAATAACTATTGTCTTTAGTTATACTTTTCTACTGGGTGTTTAAGACCAAGTTACAGTGAGACCTATATTAAATAAAATCAATCTCTTGTTATCTAACAAGGTCAATTAAGTCTCCACAGGCACTGTCTTGGAACCATGCATAGAGCCTCTTAGCTCCTCTGTCAGTGTCACCCATCAGGATATGTCACGGCCTTGCTTGACCATGTTGCTTCCTGCGAAAGCATGGGAGATTTTTTTTTCCTCCAGGTGACATTCCTTTGGCACACTTTTTGTTGGATCTTTACTGTTTTGGTGTTCAGCAACCTCCCTGCTCAGGAGGTTGGATGACTCACTAAAAATGCAGGATCTCAGAGATGGTTCCCTCATGTCCTGGATCTTTTTGTTATTGTTGTTGACCTTAGAGGGCCAGGGCCAAAATATTGGCTGCCTTCTTAGCCCAAATACCTTTTTAGTTTTGGTCTCTAAACTTTCTTTGTTGAACACCCAGAAGAGAAGATCAATAACATTAGCATTGTAAGAGTAGTGAACTCAACTGTTATAATTTTACCTGGAGATAAGCATTTTGGAATAAAAATATAGTTAAACTGTTATTATTGTCAATGACAGTTGCTGTTGTGGTTGGATCCCTGAGTAGCTATCTTTTTATAGGACGTCATCTAAGGAAAATATATCAGCCTACAAGTGTGCCTATTTTCATAGGTGGCTGGAGCATAAGAGAAGGGCAAATACCTGAATCAAAAGGTTATTACCATAAACAATGTTAGAAGACCCATACAATCAGAGGGCATGAATACATTTTGTACACCAGAAAAGGAGCAGTAATAAATATCACAGTTACATAAAACCTTATGTTTTTTACTGTGGTTTGGTACCAAAACCATCTTTCTAATAACACTCTCTTTTTTATGACACAGAAATTAAGCTTTTGAAGATGACCATTGTGGACATATTACAATAACATATTGAGAACATAACCAATGTAAACATTTTACAATCACATATTTAGTGCTTAAACATCAATGATAACCAATGTAATCAATTTATAACATATTTAGAATTTAAACTTCAATGATAACCAATGTAATCAATTTATAACATATTTAGAATTTAAACTTCAATGATAACCAATGTAATCAATTTATAATAACACATTGAGAAAATATTTGTTGTGGTGTGTCTCCCATAAGATTATAAAAATTACTAGGGGGTCCCTTTAGTGAATTAAGACCAGAATAATTATTTTCTGGGTGGCCACTTCTTTATTAACCAAAGGGAGTACCCACAGTCTCTATTTTGACAAAGAATAAGAATATATATATATCTTCCTATTTTACAACTGGTTATTGCAATTTGATTATTGCATGTAGGTGACAATACACATTACTTTTATAAAATAAATCTCGGTGGCACTTTGATCAGTTAGCAACCTGGGAAGGAAGGCATGCCTTTAATTTAATAACATTTATCTGTAAGCGAATTTAACAATAGGTGAATATCTTTTTAAAAATAATTTTTTTTCAAAAGGTGAAAAGGAAAAGAGAAAAAAAAAATTGAACTCAACTGTACAAACAGACAAACAACAGACAACAGACAAACATATAAGACAATTTATAAAATTAGAATGCACTCAAATATATTTAGCCAAATTGAATCATAATATTCTTTTTATGATTATTAGATTTATAATTGTATGACTGGTCAAAAACTTTGGAATAGTCAATTAACAGAGATCTCGAGATTAGAATCAGAAGGAATGAAAGCGCTTTTATACCTGTAAATATAAAAGGAGCATTTTGAAGTTGTCCCCCACCTTTATAAATTTTTTTACCATAAATCTATAATTATCATTCCTCTGGGGGCATCATCTCAGTCCTGGACCCTGCCATGGATTTGTTGGTTGTCGCTGGTGAGGTGGGTCCCTGAGGTGTAGCTGGCTCATCGCTTTCAGCCAGGGTGCTATCACTCATTCTGCAAGATGTTGGCGGTTCCACCAGCGTGACCCACGGTCTCACGTTCTGGGAGGGTAGCCATAAGGTTTTTTCATTATCTGTTAGGACACAGGCGAAACCTCTCCCCCAAGTTATTAAGGCAGCGGGGCCATTCCACTTACCTGTTTGGACATCTTTCCAAAGGACTTGTGGTTTTTGAATCTTAATCATGTCATCCATTTGCCAATGGAGCATACCAGGTGGTTGTGTGGAACCTGCTACGGGATTTAAAAAATTGAGTACAAAAATGGCTAGATCTAAACAAGCTTGTGGAGGCAGCTGATTTCCTTGTGATTGTTTAAGCAATTGATGTTTGAGGGTGGCATGGGCCCTTTCTATTATGGCTTGTCCTTGTGGATTATATGGGATATCAGTACTATGCTTAACATGCCAAATAAGAAAGAATTTTTGGATAAATTTATTAACATATGATGGACCATTGTCAGTTTTAATATTTTTGGGCACTCCCATGGCAGCAAAGACAGACAAGCAGTGTTGTTGAACATGGTGACCTTTCTCACCAGAGTGGCACATGGCATGTATCATGTGTGAAAATGTATCTATAGAGACATGTACAAATCGAGACTTTCCAAAAGAGGGAACATGTGTCACATCCATCTGTCAAATCATATTGGCGGCTAGGCCTCGAGGGTTAGTTCTCTCAGGGGGAATGGGCCGTGGAATCTGTTGGCAACTAGGACAAGCCATAACTATCTGTCGTGCCTGAGCTCGAGATAGCTGAAAATCATGTTGTAGTGCCTTGGAGTTTTGATAGAAATAACTATGTGATTCCTTAGCCTGATCAAAAGCAGCAAGGAATCCTATAAGCTGATCCGTTTGTGCATTGCCATAGGAAAGTGGCCCAGGAAGGTTCGTATGTGATCGAATATGTCCAATATAAAAGGGAGCAGTTCTTTGACGTATGGCCTTTTGTAATCTTAAAAACAGGTTTAATAATTTGGGTTCTAAGGTAGAGCGGACCATAGCTCCTTCCAATCTTTGAGTCAAGCAAACTGCATAAAAGGAATCACTTAAAATATTGAGAGGTTGGGAGGGAAAGTTTTCAATCACAAATAAAATGGCTAGCAACTCTGACCGCTGAGCAGAGAGACCAGATGTAGGCAACACATAACTAAAGGAAGAGCTCCAAATTGTTGCTTGGCCCTTAGAGGAGCCATCAGTGAAATAGGTTGAGGCACCTTGCAATGGCTGAAATTGAGTAACCTTGGGGAGAATAAACTCATGTCGTAAAAAAAGCTGAAACAGAGGATCACTAGGGTAATGATTATCTATATGTCCAATAAAATCTGTAAAGGCCACTTGCCAATATAAAGCAGTCTGTAGTAGCATCTGCATTTGATCCTTATCAATTGGGATAATGATGAAATGAGGGTCAGCACCAAATAATTGTCAGGTACGATTATGTCCCGAGGAAACTATTTTTGTAATTTGTTCTAGATATAATTGTAGAGATTTCACTAACTGGTTAGATAAAAACAACCATTCCATGGGAAAGACCCGTTTTTCGTACCATTGTCCTATTAAGCCTGTAGGTGAGTGGGGGGTGTTAAGCACAAACAAATAAACTGGATAATTAGAGTTGATACGAAAAACCTGATGGTTCTGTATGCTTTGTTCTATTAATTGTAGCTCCTTTTGTGCCTCCAGAGTTAATTTTCGAGGGGAATTAAGATCAGAATCTCCCTGTAATATTTTGTATAAATTTTGTAATTGAAAAGTTGTTATCCCTATCTTAGGCCTAATCCAATTAATATCACCTAATAATTTTTGAAAATCATTTAATGTTTTTAATTTGTCTGTCCTAAATTGTATCTTTTGTGGCTTAACCGATCGTTCTGATAACAAGGTACCCAGGTAAATATAAGGCTCAGATAGTTGAACTTTTTCAGGTGCTATACACAATCCAAAATGCACTAAATCCTTCTTTGCAACAGCAAAGGCCTGTAAAAGTAGCTGTTGTGTATTTGCAGAGATTAGTATGTCATCCATGTAATGTGTTAAATATACAGTAGGGAATAATTTACGAGTAGCTTGAAGAGCCTGTGCTACAAAAAGCTGACACAATGTGGGGCTGTTAGCCATTCTTTGAGGCAACACAGTCCACTGAAAGCGCTTCATTGGTTCTTTAAAATTTGTGCCAGGTACCGAAAAGGCAAATCGAGGTCGGTCACTTGGCCACAAAGGAATGTTAAAGAAGCAGTCTTTTAAATCTATAATTATAAGCAGCCACTTCTGGGGGATTGTCACTGGGTTCGGTAAGCCAGGTTGCAGTGCCCCCATTGGAATGAGGCTTGCATTAACTGTACGTAAGTCCTGAAGCAAACGCCATTTGCCTGACCTTTTAGGAATAACAAAGATAGGTGTGTTCCAAGGGCTCACACATGGTTCCAAATGCCCCTTGTTAACTTGCTCTAATATGAGTTGTTGTAGAATGGTTAGTTTCTCCTGTGGTAGGGGCCATTGATTAACCCAAATGGGATCATTTGATTTCCATTGTAAAGGCAAGGCTGCCTTGGGTGGAGAAACTTCCTCAATAGCCCCAACTAAAAATTTTGATCATATCCAATTCCAAAGCGATTATTTTTTTGTTTCTGTTATATAGGCTGTGTTGTTCCCTGAAGTTGCTTGCCCAATCCTTTTCCTGGTTCATATCCCATTTTAGACATCATCTGTTGGCCCGGTGAAGTTTCAGGTGGCAAAGTAGTCACTACAATTCTCCATTCTTCCAACAAGTCTCTGCCCCATAAGTTTACAGGTATGGGAGCTATGTAAGGACAAATATATCCCAATTGACCATCAGGCCCTTCATAAGGCAGAGGAATGGAGCTTTGTAAAACTTGATGGGGGGTGCCGAGGCCTACCAGAGATGTTTTAGTTGGGTTTTTCCCCCAAGATGATGGCCAAAAACATGTGCCGATCACAGACACATCCGCGCCTGTGTCTATCAATCCTGTAAAGAATTTGCCATTCAATTTAATTTTGCACATGGGGCGGTTTTTGGAAATCTCTTGGGTGAAATAAATTTCTTTTTGAGGAATTTCTGGCTGAGGACCCTCTTGGGAATTTTTAACGCTAACATTATTTAATTGTGGTTTAGGCAAGAGCAACAATTGTGCAATATAATCTCCTTGTTCTATTACCCAAAGTCTTGTGGAGCTAACAGGAACACACAATTCCGAGGTACAATCAGAATCAACAATAGCTAGAATAACACTAATGCCTTTCAAAGTTAGAGAGAATTTTCCAAGTATCAAGCCAATGGTTCCGGGGAGTGGGGGTCCATGAATTTCTGTGGGGACAGATATTGGAGTCTCACCTCCCAGCAGGTGAACTCTCTGAGCAGCAGAAAGATCTATTCCTGAGCTTCCCAGTGTTCCCCTGAGGAGGGAAGAAATGTCCCTCCGGACACCCATGTTGTCTGATTTTGTACTTGTGCACGGGTCTGAACTGGGTACCGCTGACTCAGGGGGACTGGGGCCCCCTGGCCCTGATCCCCTATTGTTTCCCGAGCCCGGGGAAGGGCTCGATTTCCATTTCCCGGCAGCAGTGCACCATCCCTATCATATTTGGAGCGGCAATCTTTAGCCCAGTGAATGCCTTTTCGGCATGGAGGGCAAAGGCCAGGCGGTACCTTGTTTTCTCTGGATGCCTGACTCAATGGCCCTGGTTCAGCTTGTAAAGCCACTTTTATTTTACAGTTTTTTCTGAGATGCCCCATTTCTCCATACTTAAAACATTTTAAATCACTGTGTGTACCTCGTAAATGTTGGGAGATGGCTTGAGCCATCAGAGCTGAATTGTATAAAGGAGACCCAATATTTTGGCATGCCTTAATATAGGCTCCAAGATCTTTAGAGGAGCGAACAGGATTTATTGCCTGTTTGCAATCCATATTAGCATTTTCATAGGCTAACTGTAAGATCAGGATGTCTGCTGCCTGGGAATTAGAAATCTCTCTCCTAACAGTTTGTTGTAATCTTGCTACAAATTCTGTGTAAGTCTCCACCAGCCCTTGCAAGATTTGAGTAAAAGATTTCATCAGCGCACCCTCAACTGGCACAGAAGCCCAAGCCCTCCGCAGGAGGTCCTCTAGCTGGTGGAAGAGTAACGCTGGGCAACAGGCCTGCCTGCTTAAATCCGAAAAGTCACCTGTGCCCAATAACATGTCCATAGTAACTTCTTTAGACTGAGCATCTCCCTGAGCATTTTTATGAGCCTGTTCCCTGATTAAAGAACGAAGTTCCACCTCAAAGTGGAGATACTGAGCTGGGGATAGGCACGTTTATGCAAGATGAAAAACATCATGAGGAACCAGAGAATAAGTCTGAAGTACATTGTCCAACAAACCTACTGTATAGGGGCTTTGGACACCATTCGTTAGCATGCTCTGCCTGAGGTCCTTTAGAATATTAAAATCAAATGAGGCATGAACATACATGTCCACCTCTGAGTTGTCAGGATCAGGCAAAACTGAGACAGGAAAGCACAAAGGGTCTCCCATTGCCTTGCCTGATGTCACAGCCTTTTGCAAGGCACGGCGATAGGGAGTGGCCCCAGAAGAGGGCTTTACAAGAGGGGCAGCTAGACCTCTGCGAGATGGCTGAGGGGCTAGAGAGTTAGGGTCTTCCTCAGCACGTTGTGGCGGTGGAGCAGAAGCCGCAGTGAGATGAAAGCAAACCGGAGACGAAGCCAAACAAGCGGAAACCTGGACAGAAGGGTTGGTGGGGGGAGGGGTAGCCAAGGTTTCCTGAACTGACTGAGAGAATTTGAGAGCAGAGTGGACTAAGGCCCAAGTGGGGAGTGTTCGGGGGGAGAGACGATCACCCCTTCGCTGAGCCTCATGGAGAACGGTACCTACACGTTCCCATGTTATTAAGTTAGTTGTCCCTTCCTGGGGAAAGGATGGGACATATATTTGCATGTCTTTTACCAAATCTATCACAGCACCCTTAGGTACTGGGTACATAGCTTGTTTTAATAGCGACTTAAGTAATTTGGCAAAGTTACGCTGTTCTGTTGACAGAGACTGACCCATAGTTATAAATCAGCAAAGATAGAAAATTACCCCCAGCTGGACACACTTACCACTGGTGTCCCTCGTCCTAGTCCGGAAATCGTCCTGGGAGATCCGTGTGCTGTCTCTCTTACTCCAAGTTTGTCTCACAGGCGAGTTCACCCCTGGATCCGATTCACATCCACGTTGGGCGCCAAATGTAGGGGACAGGGGAAGGCGACGTTACCAGAACCTCTGCAGTGAGTCCTGGTCTCCTGCGAGCCACGGCAGCACACGGCGAATTACAGGAAAGGTAAAAAAATGAGACCAAGAAGAAGCTGAGCTTTGGGTCTGATCAGTGCTGCTCTGGGCAGCAAAGACAAAAGACCCCTAGCTTGCAGCACCTTTTATTCAGTACATCGGAGAAACAGATGTAACAAGTGAAAAAGAGTTCAGTACTTCACATTGGGGTAAACAAGGTGTAACAGAAACCTGGGGGGCAGTGGAAATCTAAAAACAATGAGGAATTATGCAGATGAAGATTTGGTTCCTCTCTGGGGTCTCCCGCAGGTGTGGTCTTGTCCTAGAGATTACAACATCCCCGGGGGGATCACTCAGGTCTCAGTTGTGACCAGAGGCCAAAATGCAATTATGTCTGGAATGTCCTAGCTGGGCTATAGACAGGAGAACTAGGCCTACTCAAATGATTTTTCCTAGAATTATGTAGCATTGCTCCCCACAATTATATGATGACTTTTAACACTTTTCAGAAAGATACCCAGGAGAGGTATAGCTGTGTGAAATGGAATTTCTGTCTTTAGCTTTTTAAATAATCTCCATTCTTATTTCCATACTGGTTGTCTTAGTTTACATTACAACCAATAATGCAGAAGGGTACATATCTTCTCACATTCTTGCCAATATTTTCTTCTTCTTTTAATCCTTGATGATAACCACTCTTACTGGAGTAGGAAAAAATTTGAGGTTTTGATTTGCATTTTCCCAATCCCCCAAAATGATGATTTTAATGTACTTCTCAGCCACTTCTAATTCTTTGGAGAAGTGTCAATTTATTTAAATTGCCCTTTTTTGATTGTATGTTTTACATTGGTGGTAGTTGTTTTAAAAATTTTGTATACTTAGATATTAATTTTCTATCTGAAGAGTACCTGGAAAGATTTTAATTATTCTATAAGTTGATTCTTTGCTCTCTTCATTGTTTCCTATGCTATGAAGAAGATTTTTAATTTGCAATAATCTCATTTGCTGATTCTTGGTATTATTTCTTGTGCCATTAATTGTCCAAAACTTCCTTGCCTACATTTATGACTTCAAATATTTTACTTAATTTATCTTCCAACAGAATCAGGGATTCTCTTTTTATATCTAGGGCTTTGGTTTTATTTTAGTGAAAGATGAGAGATAACTTTTTTCTTCATTTGATCTTTTTCTGTGGACCATTTGTTAAGGAAGCTGTCTTTTTATCAAAGTTTGATTTTTGCACCCATATCAAAGATCAGATTCCTAAAATTACATGGGATTGTTTCTGTGCCTTCTATACCATTGGGCTACTATCTATTTCTGTGGTAGTATTATGCCTTTTTGTTACAATAGCTTCATAGTGCAGCTTTAAATCTGGAATTCTAATGCATCCTACTTTGATTTTTTTTTTGCTCAGGATTGTTTTGGCTGCTCTGAGTTTCTTCTAGTTCCCTATAAATATATGTTTTAGTTCTTCAAAGAATAATTTTGGTATTTCAATAGGAATGACATGAAATCCATTATTTTTATAATATAACCATTTTAACAATATTAACTATGCTTATACCGGAAATGTGGATGTCTTTCCATTAAAAAGTAATGTCATCTGCACTTAAAGACAGTGCAAATTCCCCTTTTATATTTGTGCCTCTTTCATTAAATTTTCCTGCTCTCTCTGGCCAATATGTTGAGTATGATATTAAAGAGGAGTGGTGAGGCCAGGGATTTAGCTCAGTGGTTTCACCACCTGCTGACTGCTACACAAGTGTACAGACCCAAGTTTGATCCTCGGTCCCATAAAAAAAAAAAAAAGAAGAAGAAGAGTGGTGAGATTGGGCACCTGTGTCTTGTTCCTGATTTAAAACAATTGCTTTTGTTTTTGCTCACTTAGTATGATATTGGCTATAGGTTTTTCATGAATGGCAAAAGTCCTTCTATACTTATTCTTTTCAGGATTTTGTTTCACTATGAAGATTTAAAGTGTAAAAAATAACCTTCATATTGCTAACTTATCCAAGAAAGCTTCATTATTTTAACAGGGAAGATTGAGTTCTTGCTTTTCACTATTGCAATATTAATTCCAAGGTAAATGTTAATAACTTTTCCACCATTCTGTGCAATTTTAGTAAATCTGACAATGACAAATAAAATTTATTTTAAGAAGTTACTCTTAAAGGAGACTTCCAGATCAGCAAAACATGGCTCCCAGGCAGGAGGAGCCTTCCAGGTAGGCGTGCCATGGCTCCCAGCTCAGAGGAGACTTCCAGATTGGTGCAACACTGCTCCCAGGCAGGAGGAGGCTCCCAGAATAGAGAAAGTGAGCCATGTGGGTGGCAGGAGCACACACACACCATCACCACCACTGCCATGTCAAAATGAAAGGATAGGTGAACAAGCCACAGAACCAGACTTCCAGATCGATCACCTACAGTAACCCCAGAGGGAAATGAGGTGGAACACTCTGATACTCAACCATCTGGACTCCCTGAACTAGCAACAAAAGAGGATCCGGAAAAAATGAAATCAGAAATAATTTCTCACATAACAGCAAAGATGTGCCCATGGTTCAAGACATGATTAATAAAGCTAGAGAAGATACAGGTAAAAAAGTAGAGGAGCTGAGGAACATGATGGAATGCCAACATAGGAAACAAATTGAATCCATAAAACAGATGCAAGCAGATTTCCAGGAGATTAAAAGCTCCATTGAAAGTCTATGCAGCCGAATGAACCAGTGTGAAGACAGAATTTCAGACATAGAAGATAAGATTGCAATTAGTGACCAGGAAAATAAAAAATTCTTTAAAATTGTAAAGGACTATGACAAATCAATCCAGCAGCTGCTAAATGATGCAAAGAAAAATAACAAAAGACTCATTGGAGTCAATGAAGAGACAGGAAAGTGTTCAGATGACATAAAAAAAGAACTGTTTACAGAAGTGATGGCAGGAAACTTCACAAACAGGTGAAAAGAATTTGATATAAAGATAAATGAGGCATATAGTACTCCAACTGGCCTTGATAAAAAAATATCTCCACATAGTCATATAATTGTTAAGATTCCCAAAACCCAACAGAAGAACAAAATTCTACAAGTAGTTAGAGAAAAGAAACAAATCACATACAAAAGAAAGCCCATCAGAATCACAGCAGACTTCTCAGTGCAAACCCTCAAAGCAAGAAGACCTTGGAAAGATGTGTTTCAAGCACTAAAGGAAAGTAACCTCCAACCCAGACTGATATACCCTATAAAACTATCTTTCAAAATTTACGATGAGGGCCAGGGATTTAGCTCAGTGGTTCTGATGCTTGCCGGCACAAGCACCAAGTCCCAAGTTCAATCCCCGGTACCAAAAAACAAAAAGAACAACAAAAATGGATGGAGAAATAAGATACTTTCATGACAAAGAGCACCTTAGGAACTTCATGAATATCAGACCACCACTCAAATAAATTTTAGACAAAATCCTAGGAAAAGACAATGAGGATCACATCCCCAGGAAGCCCATCAGAATGAAATCACCAGGCATGACTAAAAATTAAAAGCAAAGGGGGAGAATCAAAAAAAAAAAAAAGTCATGACAATGATAACTCAATATGTATCAGTTATAATCATCAATGTTAATGGTCTCAACTCAACAATCAAAAGAAATAGACTTTCAGAGTGGGTCAAGAAGCAAGATCCAACAATATGCTGCATACAAGAAATGCACTTAATTCAAAAAGAAACTCACAGACTGAACGATAAAGAGTGGAAAACAATACTCCATGGAACAGGAACCCCGCCCCCCCCAAAAGCAGGAGTAGCAATCCTCTTTGCAGACCAAGTGGCTTTCAAATACACACTGATTAAGAGAGACAAAGAAGGACACTATATCCTTATAAAGGAAACTATCAAGGAGGAAGAGATGACAATCATAAATATCTATGCACCAAACACTAGTGGACCCAACTATATAAAACAAATACTAATGGACATGAAAAACCATATAAGCATTAATACAAGATTAGTGGGAAACCTCAATACCCCATTATCACAAATAGATAGATCAACTAGATAAAAAATAAGCAATGAAATAATAGATATCAATCAAACTCTTAAATATATGAACTTAACAGATGTTCACAGAGTGTTTCATCCCACAAAATCAGCATACACATTCTTCCCAGCTGCACACAGGTCATTCTCCAAAATAGACCACATACTTGCCCCTAGAACATATTTAGGTAAGTGCAAAGGAATTGAAGCTATACCCTGTATATTATCAGACCACAGTGGGATGATAGTGGAGATCTATAGCAAAAGAAACTGCAAAAACTTCATAAACACATGGAAATTGAACAACACACTTCTGAATAACCAATGGGTCACAGACGAAATTAAGAAACCAGACAGTTCCTTCAAATAAATGACAATGACAATACAACATATCGGAATCTATGGGACACAATGAAAGCAGTCTTATGAGGGAAATTCATAGCAGTGAATAATCATATTAGGAAAACAGAGTGAGCCCAATTAAACAACCTGATGCTGAACCTCAAGCTTCTAGAAAGAGAAGAGCAGGACAACCCCAAACTCATACAAGGGAGGAAATTATAAGGATCAGGGCAGAAATCAATGCAATAGAGACTAAGAAAAAAACCCCAAAAAATCAGTGAAGGCAAGAGTTGGTTCTTCCAAAGAATCAACAATATTGACAAACCATTAGCCAAACTTATCAGAAAAAGGAAAGAAAAGGACCAAATCCATGCAATTAGGAATGAAAAGGGTGTACTTACAACAGACCCAGCAGAAATCCAGAGAATCATCAATACCTACTTCGAGAACCTATACACCAATAAGATGGAAAACACAGAATAAATGGACAGATTCCTAGACTGTCCATATGAATTACCAAAGTTAAATGAAGACCTAAAAATTCTAAACAACTGAATATCAATCAAGGAAATTGAAAATGTAATTAAAAACTTACCAACCAAGAAAAGCCCAGATCCTCATGGCTTCACTGCTGAATTCTACAAGATATTCAGAGAGGAACTACTGCCACTACTGTTTAAACTCTTCAATGAAATTTAAAGGGAAGCAATACTCCCAAAATCATTCCTGGAAGCAAACACCACCTTGATCCCCAAAGCAGAGAAAGTCCCATCCGAAAAAGAGAACTATAGGCCAATCTCACTCATGAACATAGATGCAATAATCCGTAATAAGATACTGCCAAATAGAATGCAAATGATCATCAAGAAGATCATACACCCTGACCAAGTGGGATTCATCCCAGGGATGCAGGGATGGTTCAACATACGCAAATCATTCAATGTAATACACTATATCAATAGAGCCAGGGATGAAAACCATATGATCATCTCCATAGTTGCAGAAAAAGCATTTGACAAAATCCAACATGCATTTATGATAAAAACCCTGCAAAAAGTCAGAATAGACAGTCTCCACCTCAAACTGATAAAAGCCCTCTATGAAAATCCAACAGCTAATATTATACTAAATGGTCAAAAACTGAAATCTTTCATAAGAAAATCGGGAACAAGTCAAGGATGTCCACTATCACCACTCCTGTTCAATATAGTTTTGGAAACATTAGCCACAGCAATTAGAGAAAAGACAGAAATTAAAGAATAAAGATAGGAAATGAAGAAGTCAAATTTTGCAGATGACATGATACTTTACATAGAAGACCCTAAGAACTCCACCAAAAGTCTTCTTGACTTAATAACCAAATTCAGTATAGTAGCTGGATACAAGGTCAACGCACAAAAATCAATAGCTTTCCTCTACATGGATGACAGAGTCACTGAGAGAGAGAAATAAGGCAAATAATTCCTTTCACAATACCATCCAAAAAACTGAAATACCTAGGAATCAACCTAACAAAAGAAATCAAAGACCTCTTCTCTGAAAACTATAGGACTCTGAAAAAAGATATTGAAGGCAATATCAGAAAATGGAAAGACATCCCTTGCTCCTGGGTAGGAAGGATCAACATAGTGAAAATAGCTATACTTTCAAAATTTCTATATACATTCAATGCAATCCCAATTGAAATCCTGGCAGCATACTTCATAGACCTTGAGAAAACAATCCAAAAATTCATTTGGAACAAGAAGAGACCCACTACAGCAAAAGCAATTCTAGGTAACAGAGATATGGCAGAGGGTATTACAACCCCCAAATTGAAACTATGCTACAAAGATACTGTGATAAAAACAGCATGGTACTGGCAAAGAAACAGACCTGAAGACCAGTGGAACATATTAGAATATGCAGAAGCAACTCCAGACACACTCAGCCACCTTATCTTTGACAAAGGAGCCAAACACCCTCACTGGAGGAAAGATAGTCTCTTTCATAAATGGTACTGGAGAAACTGGGTTTCAGCTTGCCAAAGACTTAAACTAGACCTATATCTCTCACCATGCACTAAACTAAAATCACAGTGGATTAAAGATCTAAATATTAAACTAGAAATATTGAACCAGCTCGAACAGAGGTTAGGTAGAACTCTTGAAGACATTGGGGTAGGAAAAGACTTTATCAACAAGACCTCAGTTTCCCATGAACTAGCACAAATAATCAACAAGTGGGATCTCTTATTATTAAAAATCTTCTGCACAGCAAGAGAAACCACCAACAGTGTGAAGGGACAACCCACAATCTGGGAAAAAATTTCACCAGTGGTCCCTCAGACAAAGGTATACTATCTTGAATCTATAAAAAACTTGAAAAGATCAGACCTCCCAAATTTAAAGACCCAACCTGAAAATGGGGATCTGAAATGAACAGACATTTGTCAGACAAAGAAGTAGAGATAGCAAATAAATGCATGAAAAAATGTTCAACATCACTGGTCATTCAAAAGATGCAAATGAAAACAACGCTGAGATTCCACCTCACTCCAGAAAGAACGACTGCTAAAATGAAATCAACCAATAAAAAATGCTGGCAGGGCTGTGGGGAAAGAGGAACACTGCTCCACTGCTGGTGGGAGTGTAGACTGGTGCAACCACTGTGGAAATCATTTTGGAGATACCTCAAAGAATTAGGACTGGAAGTCCCATTTGACCCAGCTATTCCCCTGCTGGGTATCTTCTCAAAAGAATTAAAGGAATCATACTACAGTGGTATATGTGCACCCATGTTCATAGCAGCACAGTTTGTGATAGCTAAAACTTGGAAACAGCCCAAATCTCCATCAACTGGAGACTGGATAAAGAAAATGTGGTTTTTTAATAAAATGGAATACCACTCAGCCATCAAAAAGGAGAAATTAGAGACATTTATTGCTAAATGGATGAACAATGAGGCAATATTCTTAAGTGGAATAAACAGGACACACGTGTAAATACCAAATAGTTTCTCTGGTGTGAGAAACTAAAAGTGTAAATAAGATTAAAAGGTATAATAGATAATGTGAAATAGGAAGAAAAGGGGCAAAGGGGAAGGGGAAGTGGGAGGGCTAGGGGAAAGGAAAAAAGGGAATGGAATTAATATGAGAAAATGAAAAAATGGAAACAAAGTCTTTGTAAATAGGGAGGGGTGGAGGGGTTGAAGAGAGGGCAGGGGAAGGGGGAAAAATAAGAACCAACAGAGTATGTGAAGGTGCATATCTCCAATTATGAATGTCATTATTTTGTACACCTAAAATGTACCAATAAAAGTATATACCAAAAAAAAGAAAGAAGTTACTCTTTCACTGCCTTCTACAACTTTGTAATATTCTCTTAGATTTTCTGTTAATCTTCCTCTATCCCACTGTGAAATAGCCCATCATTCTAAGTTAGGGCAGAAATTACTCTTTTTGCCACTCAATCAAAACCCATTGTCCTATGTAATATATTCCTTGGCAAGAAGCATGTCTTTCTGCAGAGAGAGTTATTTCTCTTACTATCTTTACTTTTATTTTTCTCATATTAACAGAAAGTTTAACTCATTATATATATATATATATATATATATAATTTCTAGAAAATCTTATGAGGCATTATGAACTGTTTTGTGTCACCAATTTCTACATTAATAATAATTGAAAAATTGTAGAAAAATACATTTTATATAGTATAATATACCAAATTTATTAAAATATAAAGAAAATATATTTATTAAAATATAATTATATGAATTCATAATTACAAGGCATGTAAAACTTATGTTCAGCAATCAATTTCTTATCTTTGACATAGATATTACTCAATATGCAATAACTATGTTACTGAAATTTAATTTAGGATAATTATAATATTTCAAATTGCTAAAATATTTTTCAAACTATTTTGCAGTAGATAAATTTTACAGAATGACTCTTTTAAAAAATTTTGCTTATGGACTTTTATTTCCTTTATATTCACTTAATTCTTTGGACTTGTTCTTAAATACTGTGTTGGAATTGATCAGGAAAAGCTTCATGAAAATTAAAAATGAAATTTTAAGTAGTCCATGAAATTCTATCCTAAAATGTATCATTTTTGTGTATTCCTTACTCTGGGCTTGAAGCATGTGATAAACTACAAATGTAGAAAAAGCCTATTTCTAAACTTATCTTGTTTACCTAAAGACAGATTTTCCAAACAAAATGTTTTGTTTTGTTTTTTTATCTTTAATCCATTTTGATTTTAGTTTAGTGCATGGTGAGAGAAAACAAAATGTTTTTAACAATCTGCTCCACAGGAGTTCCCAACTCCCCAAAAATGAAATATTTTCAAACATGGAGAAAGTAGTACTCAGCACTACACACTAACTTTGCCATGAACCATCTTCTATTCTTCTAAGATGTGATTCATTCTTTTTTTTCAAAATAATTTCCTCTCCTTTCAGTGACCTGCATTCTGATTCACCTTAACCCCATGCCACACTTGACTACTTTGATTGCACATTTCACATCTTATTATGTTTTCTTCAATTATTTATTTTAGTTATAATTATTTTCTATAGCTTTTTCCTCTTAATCTGTGCTGTAATGATAAAAGTGCTTTGGAAGCCATTGTACCTATCCTTATTATTCTGCATCTGGCTCCATGTTTTGAAGCAGAGTTCTGGTGTTTTTCTTTTATGTTATTAATTAACACCTTCATTTTAAGGATAAAGAACTGCTTTACCTTTTATTGAAAGACAGGAGATGAATTCTCTGAGCCTTTCCTAACCTGGAAAAGTTTCATTATTGCTCATTGCTGAAAGTCAGCTTAGCTGAGTAACATTTGTTTTTCTTAAATGCAATGCACACCTTATCCCACTCTGTTTTAGACTATCATATTACTGCCAGGAAATCCACTAGAAATTCTGCTGAGACTGTTTTAGATGTGTTTTACTTCCTGATTGTTGTGCTCTCATGATTTTCTTTGATTTTTGACAATGGAATATAATATGTTTTTACAAACTCCTCTTGGGTTTAGTGCACTTAAAGACTCCGTATAGAAATCTGTGCTACAGTCCTACAGCTCTGTGCTTAGCTGTTGGCATCTTTTCTTAGATTAAGGAAGTTTCTTTTTTTTCTTTTTTCTTTTTTCTTTTTTTTTTTGGTACCAGGGATTGAATTTGGATCATTTTGAAGCAGGCAGTGGAACCACTGAGATAAATCCCTGCCCCTAGTTTAAGAAAGTTTTATCCATTATTTATTTAAATATGGTTTCTGGACTTTTTTTCCTTTCTTCATCTTGTATTTTTTTCATGTGTGCATTTCTTTCTTGGTGCTTTCCTGTGAATACCATAGACTCTTATCATTTTTTTTTCATTCTGTCCTCTGACTGGATACATCTAAATGATATTTCAGTCCTCTGACATTTTAAATTTGATCATAAATAATGACTTTTCTGTGGTAAGTTTTATAGCTCTTTCCTATTCAAGTGGATGTTGTGCTCTTAGTGATCCATTGGTTTCTAATTTGTATGGAGAAAATGCAACTGTCAAATAGATCTTGATAGTGAATAATAAATGAAACTGACCAGTACAAAACAAGTGCCTGGTAACAAACCTAAGAAATCAAATGTAGTAATGGATTTATCAACAGGATTCCTAAGCAAGGAATTGGAATATTAATGTAGCAGATGCAGAAGATACTCAATAAAAATAAAATTTACTACTAAATTTTCATAGCCTATTTCATGTCAATTTTGTACTTGTCCACTTAATGTTCAATTTGAAAGTTTACTATTAATCTAAATTTTTTATTGAATTTTTGATGCTGTTTTGTTTTTGATGCATATTTTGATTGCTCTACCTAACATGGATTTTAAAGATTAAGTCACCTAAATTTTATGTGACAAAATAAGACAGCAGAATATTGTTATAAATGTAATGTTGGAATTATATATTTTATTTTATTTTTCATTTTTTATTTTTTATTTTTTTTGGTGCCAGGGATTGAACTCAGGACTTTGTGCTTGCAAGACAGGCAGTGAAAACAGTGAGCTAAATCCCCAGCCCTGGAATTATATATTTTAGTGATTACCTTATATGAAATCAATGGTCAAATGAAAATGGTCACCATAAGTGATTCAATAAAATTCCATATAGGGTCCATTTCTACTAAGAAAAGAATGAAGTGCTTAAAGGCTATATTTTGAAGGCAGAACAGAATGACTTACTATTAGGACATAAAAGGAAAAAATATTTTTCAAATTTTGGGTTTTTGTTTTGAAGGTGAATAAAAACTGGGAAAGAAGTTTTAGTTGTTGAATTTAGAGTTTGGTTTTCAAAAAGTAATGATGAATCATTTTATTAATTCATTGAAATGAAAATGTCATAACATATAAATAGAATTCAGAAAACATGACAAGCTTTTGATACATGACATATACTTATAATTTTTAATACAAGTAAGAGAAATTTGAAAAGGTCCTGATTATTAGATGTAGCCATACTAATTTTATAAAATTTCAGAGATGAAATAATATTATAGTTATATATAGATATTGTATTTCTTCTCATGATATATCTGTTGAAGATTTTAGGAACAAATTGTTGTTGTTTCTGTAAATTACTGTGAAATGCTTCAAAATACAGGAAGGATGAATTACATATGATAAATGAAACCACATTGAATGAAAGCATTAAATGAAACCATTATAGAATATTTATGTACCTGTATTTCATGTTATTATACTATTCCTTGAATATTTCTGTACTATTGTTTTCATAATTAAGTATTAAAAACTATAATTTTAGCGAGAATCTTGAAATAATTAAGAATTAATATTAATTGTTACTTGTTAATAATTATCACACTGGCATATTAGAACTATCCAGGAAATAAGTATAACACTGAAGATGGGTGGACATGGCAGACAGGGTGGAGGTGGCTGGGGAAAGTGTCTGACCTGGTGACATTGGAGCATTGGCTGTGGCAGAATGGAGGCCACCATATTTGGTGCTCACACAGCATATAAGTAGGAATCCTAGATTGTGAGATGTCACCAGGGAGCCAGGGCAGACAGTTCCAAAGCTGCAGGAGGCAAAGGACCTGGTGCCTGTTCCTCCCACCTAAATGTGCAGCTTTGAGGTGAGAGCACTCTCTCCTCACACTCTTGAGCATCATGAGTACAAAGAAAGACTTAGATGTCTGTGACTCCCTAAGGCACACAGACTGATGTCCTGGAATCCATGGTGATGGGTGTGCATGACCTCTGAGTGTGACCCACCAAATATGGAAGGTATGGGTGTGAGGGTCTCCACATGGCCTGGACTTTGTCACCCTAAAGGTGCACAGGCCAGGACCTATTGGCCAACTGAGTGCCACTCACTGTGGTGTGGAGAGCTGTCATGCCTGCAGGCCCATGGACTGGGGACAGAGGGCTGAGTGCAGCCTGTCCCCTTACTGTGGTTCATATAACACTGAGCCTCTACTTGGAAGAGGGCTGGGCAGGGATATGGATGTTAACTCTCAACCCCTATCCAGCCCACAGTGCACAGACTGAGGTCAGCAAGCCAATATATGCTGCCTCCTGGAATGGCCTGTGAGACAGATTGCTGAGGCTTAGGCATCTGCTCCATCCCAGGCACACAGACTGGAGTCAGCATGCACACAAGTGGGATGCCATCTCTGCCCCATGGGGTGCTGCAGCTCTGCCAGTGAGAGGCCTGCTGAGGGTCAGATACCTGCTATGCCCCTGAGCACACACTGGGAGCTCCAAGAGGTAGTGATTGCACAACCAAGAAGAGGCTGAGCCACACACTTCTCCAGGAAAAATTTAGAATATTTTATTTCATCACTCTATTCATGTTTCTCATTGTTTTTTAACTTTATTTTATTTTTTTATTTATATTTTTAATCCTTTAAATATTATACTTTACTAGGATATGTTTCCCTATCTCACATGACTTGTAATGCCTCATGATTCCTGCATTTGTAAATAATTTTACTTTCATCAATTTTTTACCTTATAGTTCATTCTATGATATTTTGTACTGTTGTTACTTTTGACTGGATTGCTGTACATTTTACAGCTTTGTTGCTGTACTCTGCAATTGGTTTGTCTTTATAATGTAGTTGCTGCTGTTATTTGTTTTGTTGCCCCGAGTGGAGCAGGAGACCCAGCAGGAATAGGGAACACAGTGGTGGATGCATGGCCATTGAGCGTCACCACAGTCCAGGACAAAACCCAGACCCCCTCCCAGGCACAGCCTCATCCCCTGCAAACCTCAGCACCTGAGGAAGAGAGGAGATTGATGCCCCAGCCAATACCTCCCCAGGAAATCATGGCTATGGAAGGCCTGCAGTCCCAACTCATGGGGATTCATCCTACCAACACAAGTGTTGTGGACTCCATGCCTAGAAGGGACTTAGGCATAGATAATACCTGTCAGTGAGCATGTTACTGGGCACCAGAGGACTGACCACAAAGGAACCATTCCACATAACTGTTCTCTAAAGTACACTTGCATAACATATCAGGGGGACACACTTGGTATACCTTCATAAGGAGTTTGGCCCCTCTGGCTTCAACAGAGTGTGCAGCACATCAAAGCTCAGCACCACAGAAAGAGGAGACATGGGGAAATCAAAGTGCTAAGTTAATATATATGTTGTGGCTTTTGTGTAGAGGTCTCTCCAAAGTCTCATGAAGTCATAGGTGGGAATTTTTCAGAGGTGGCTGGATCTGGACTTTGTGGGGCTGGGGTTGATTCATGGTGCAATCCTATGATTGAGGACACTAGGATTAAGGGTGTGAGTGCCGCCTGCCCTAAGTAATCTGTATAAGACAAAAGAGCCAGAAAGACATTGTTAATGTCCCTTGGTGCTTTGCTACCTCTGTCATGAGCTGTTGCCCCTCTGCCATGTGCTACCCTGCCTTGGAGCAAGCTGATTATGGGCTGAAACCTCTACAAACTGTGAATTAAATAAACTTTTCCTCCCTTAACTTGGGGGTGTCAGGTATTTTGTTTCAGCAACAAGAAAAGTAACTAAGACAGAATTTGATACTAGAGAAGTGGGGTCATTGCTAAGACTACATGTGACCATGTGGTTCAGGAGCCTTTGGGACTGGCTTGTGGAAAAGTTAGGAAAGCTTTAGAGATGCTGGCTGAAGAAGTAGAACTGCAACACCTTTTGGTGTCCTTGAAGGGAGACTCTGGTTAGAGGTCAAAAGACCAGAGGCTGATAGAAATCCTGCTGGTAAAGACCAGGCCCAGGATGTTTTTTCTGGGAAGAAGGACCCCTTTGGCTGTTGGACTCCAGACAATGTCTGTTATACCTTGACAGAAAGTTTGTCTGCATTTTGATCATGTCCACAGACTTTGCCTGAGACTAAGATTAAGGGGAGTGGACTCATTAATCTTTCAGAAGTAATTACAGGGCAGTTTAATGTTGAGGGAGTGGCATGGCTACTGTTGGGGGCTTTTAGCCAGATCTGTGTTGAAAATCAAGAGCAAAGACCACAGTAGAATGATTTAAACTGTTTTGAGTTTGGCCAGAACTAAAGTTCTAATTTAGCCAGGAAGCTTAAGTAAATCTATGGACTGCAAAGTTAGAGCAGAGGACATCTTGATTGCTGAGAAGGAACAAAAGAATAGAAAATTTGGCCTGAGAACATCACCAGAAAAAGCAGGACTCTATCTTTTTGCAGCCTTGAAATTGCAAAATTGAAAGACTTTTCTTTGAGAAGACAGCCCCAGAGCACCATGTTCCAGAATGGCAGTGGTCTAGAGAAGGTGTTTCTCTGGATTTGGTTCACAGTCATTGATCTCCTACAGCCAAGAGAGAAGGAGGCCTGGTAATGCTCCAACTGGCAGCATATTTTGGCATCATCCACATGGCACTGGTTTTTGGTGAATGCAGAATTCCAGAGTTGGAGGGTCAGGAAGGCCCCAGATTTCAGAAGAAGTCCTGGGAGGCCAGTTAGTGTGGCACCTGAGAGGGCAGTGTGTGAAGCTATGATTGTGAAGCCAAAGGTGTAGTGGAAACCCCAGAAGTTTGGAGAAGCCAGAAATGTGGATCATCTAAGGAAAACTGCATGGAAGGAGCAGAGCTGGCCCCAGAGATCAACCATGGAAGTTACAACCACCAGAATTGCCTTAGGGGTGGAGCAACCCTAACAGTTTGGAGTTCACAACTTGCCACAGATATCCAAGCATGCTGGAAGTGGAACTGTGGAATTAATGTTTGCCCTGCTGGATTTTGGTCTTGCTTTGTTCCCATTCCTTTTTATCCCTGTTTGTAAATTTTGGAATGGAAATGTCTATCTTTTGCCTCTAACTGTTGGAAGTGTTTCACTTTCTTTTCATTTGTACAGGGGCTCATACCAAAAACATTTTCCTTAAATTTCAGAAGAGATTTTGGACTTGGACTTTTCAGTAATGCTGAAATTGTTAGAACTTCAGCACCTCCTAGAGATGGACTGAATACCTTTTGCATAAAAGAATGTGCATGAGTCTTTGGGAGACCAAAGGTAGAATGTTGTGGCTTATGTTTCCACGTCCCCCACAAAGCCTCATGCAGTCATAGGTGGGGCTTTTTGCAGAGGTGGCTGGATGCAGTGTGTGACACTGGATTTGATTCCTGGTGCAATGCTAGGACCAAGGGCACTAGGATTAAGGGTGTGAGCACTACCACCCAAAGTAGTCTGCATAAGACAGAAGGGATAGAAAGAGCTATGGTCATCCCTTGTTGCTTTTACTGTCTTCAGTCTGCCATGAATTCTTACTCATCTAATATGTGACTGGCATTGGAGCCAGGCCCATAAGAACTGAAACCTCTACAAACTGTGAGCTAAATAAGCCTTTCATCACTTAACTTGTCAGTGTAGTATATTTTGCCTCAGCAATAATAAAAGTGACTAAGACAGTATAATTAACACTAATACATCTCAAAAAATGATACCTAGGGCTGGAATTTAGGTCAGTGGTGCTGCACCTCCCTTGAAAGTGCAAGGTCCTGAGTTCAGTCCTTGGCACTGAAAAAAACAAAGTGATCCACAGCACATACTGTCTAGAGAATACGATTTCCACACAAGGCTCCTTCATAAATGTGGAAGAGATTCTCATCCCTATCAATGTGAAAATCTCAATGTAGAAACACAAGAACATAAGAAAACAAAATACAAAATGCCTTCATACGTGAATCAATAGCTGTTAAAATGGATGAAATTTTGTACATGTAATTTAAAAATAATTCTAAAAATAGCAACTTCAATGAAGATAAAATAAAAACCTGATTTAATTCAGGAAGAAATACAGGATATGAAGGTTTCGATAAAGAGGTAGAGATTCTCAAGAAGAATCAAGTAGAAGTTTTGGAAATGAAACCTCAATAAAGTGGATGTGGTGGTGCATGTCTGTGGTCCCAGTGTTTGGAATGCAGAGGCAGAATGTTTGCAAGTTTGATACCAGCTTGTATAGTTTGTCAACTTAGTGAGACTCTGTCTGAAAATCTTCTGAAAGACCTAGAGATATAGCTCACTATGAAGGCCTTGTGTTCAATCTCCAGTGTTGAAAACAAACAAACAAAAAACTCAGTAAGTTAAGTAAAAATTTCAGTTAAAAGTCAGCAACAGACCAGATCAAGCAGAAGTGAGAATAATCAAACTTAAACACAAGGTATAATGACAACAACACCACCAACAATAATAATAATAAATAATAGAATATACAAAATTTGTTGGACATATAGGAAAACAAAATATAAAACAAATAGCACTCAATGAAGAAGCAGAATAAATATGGTTTAATGATGCAGAAAACCCCTTTGATGAAATTATATCAGAAATTTTTTTTTAAAATTTGGGAATTTAGTTTGCTATATAGATACTGAAGTTATGTACAATCCAGAAATTACCAGAAAAGAAATTGTTCATGGAATACTAGAAGTTTGAAGAGAGAAATTTGATGTCAATTATAATGACAAGCTCATAAGAAAAACAACAGATTTTTCAAAATAAATTATAAAGCATATGAGGGCAAGGAACAATGTATTTCAAGCACAGAAAGAAAATTATTGCCAAACTTTTTTAAAACATCCTACAAAACTATCATTCAGATTGAAAAATTAAATAAAGACTATCCCAAGCATAAATTAAAGGAACTCATGCCTACTCAACTAGCTTTGCATGAGATACTTAAAAGAATCATACACCCAGCAAGGGAAATATAAATACAACCAAGAACACATGAGAAAGAATAAATTTCATTAAAATAGTAGTTGAACAATGAAAACAGAAATTAATTAAACACGAGAAATAAATGACAGGAATCAGTACATGCATTTCTATAATGAGCCTGAATCTAAGTGGTCTTAACTTAGCAATTAAAGGCACAGACTGACAGTTTGGATAAAAATAGTGTCAACTATGTTTCCGGCAAGAAACACACATAACCTATACACATTACTAGTACAATACACACAGAGTGATAATGAACAATGGAAAATTATATTCCATGCAAATGGATACAAAAGCAATCCAGGATAGCTCTCCTTGTATCAGCAAAAGCAGACTTCAAGACAAATTTATGGTATTCTATATAATATCATATATATGGACATATATACATATATATGATATTGAATGGTAACTAAATGACATACATACATGTAACTAAATGATAAACACATATGATATCTATAGATGATATTACATATGAATATAATATTATAATAAAAATGGTTAGAGTGAGCATTCTTCTCTTTTCCCAGTTCTTAAAGTAAAATCCTTTAACTTTTCCTTTCTTAGTATGATGCTAGCTGTGGATTTATCACACATGGTCTTTCTTGTAGTGAAGGATGAGACTTTTATACCTAATTTAAGAGTTTTTAACCTGAAAGAATAATACATTTTCTCAAAAATTTTGGCATGTATTAAAATGATCATCTTTTGCTTAATTCTATTAGTGTGATGTATCACGTATATTGATTTGTATATATTAGTTCAAGTCTTGTGGGCAGCTTCATGTTACCATGATGAAATACCTGAAGAATTTAACTTTATAAAGAGAAAGTATCTATTTAGTTCCCAGTTTTGGAGTTTCTAGGTCACTGTATCTCCATCCTTGTAGTTTTGGTGAGGGCTATATCACAATGTGGTGAATAGCAGTTTATTGGAACAGGCTGGAACATGGCTACTTCTTCAACCAGAAGGTGACAGAGTGTGCACAGGGCCAAACACAACCCTCTCATGAGAATTCATGTGGTTACACCAGAACTACCGATATTTTGCATGTGAAGAACCTCACGGCCATAATGCCTCAAGGACCTCACAATCATCAGTCAAGGGGCAGACCTGATAGACCACTGGACATAAAAATTCAAAATGTCAATAATGGAAGTAAAGTGTCATCTTAGTTACTTTCTGTATTGCTGAAACTAAATACCTGATATCCAAAGTTAGAGGAGGAAAGATTTATCAGAGCTCACAGTTTATGGAGGTTTCAGGCTGTAGTCTGCTGGCTCCATGGCAGGTTGGCATGGCTGGGGGGCATTGTAGAAGACAGATGGTCTACCGCAGAAGGCAGTGGGCAGTGAGGAGCAGCAGCAGAAGCAAGGGAAGCAGCCAACTTCCAGGTTTCCATTTTATTCCCTGCAGGAGGCCAGCATTTTGGGTGGTGCCACCTAGAACTATACTAGGTCCAATCAGTGGACACTTTGGTATCTCACACCATAAATCCTCATGTCACACACCCTAGATCCAGCCAGCTCTGAAAAGCCTCACCTATGAGTGCGTGGGGCACAGAGGGACACCTAGGTATAAGGGAAAACAAATGTACAGTTTTTGTTTTACTTTTTCTTTCCTTTTATCAAAACTGTGGTATTTTTATCTCTTTAAATTTTCAGATTTCAATTTTTGATTTTCTCCCTTGAGCATATGAATGTAACAGGTCTTGAATTAAACTTCTTTGAGCTGAATGGTTGCTTTGACTTTCCTGTAACTTGGTATTTATTTGTTTCTAGATTTGAAACATTTTGTTATTATTTTTTAAAATTATTTATGTACCCTTTTGTCTTTTTCTATTTTATCTGGAATCCCAGTGATCTTCATATTGTTTTTTGAGGTTTCCTCATAGATCCTGTGAGCTTTTTCCCTTTTCATTTTTAAAAAAAGAGGATTCAACTCTTTTAAAGGATATAACCACATAAAATCACTTAAGTGCAGGACAGACTTCTTTTTAATAGTATGCTAATTTGGGGGGAAAATCACATATAGGTTCCTCAATGTAACATTGATATCAATATTAGTCTGTGAAGAATTACTTCTGCCTCATAACTTTGAAATACCTCCCCAACAATTATGTTAGCATTGCCTTTACACTACTTCTCCATAGAGAAGAGATGCCTAGGAATTCAGGGTACTGTCACAGCACTGTTAAGTGATTTTCCCTGACAGGAACAAATGGAGCTATAACAATGTTGTAAAAAGCTAAAGGTATATAACAGAATAGAATAGAATAGAATAGAATAGAATAGAATAGAATAGAATAGAACAGAACAGAACAGAACAGAACAGAATAGAATAGAATACAATAGAATACAATAGAATACAATAGAAATTTCTTTTTTGAAAACTGTCTCCAAGTAGAAGGCACAGGGTTTGGGATGGCATGAAACTATACTTAAAAACACTGGGTATCAATTTTGGAAATAGTCACTACTCTGTTTATATACTGTTTCTTAAAAAGCAACAACAACATCACAGTTTGTGGTACACCACTTATAAATTGTATTGGGTGAGGGAACTGTCCAACATGTCACTATATAAGAACAGCGGGGATTACTGAGTGAACTCTGATACAAGACAGTGATACAGGGTTGCCATGTCACTGGTTCAGCAAGAACCCCAAACATAACATGGAACTGACATATCATTAATGATAGCTTTCCTAAATCCTGTGTGCTGGAGGGTGCCAACATGTACTATTTCTCCCATAGGGTCATAAGAGTGCAAAACAATATAATGGCCCTGCTATGGTTGCATTTATTTCATATCTGCCATAATAAAATCAGTATACTTTGGTTTCTGGCATCCAATAAACTTCACCAAAATGTCTCTGATAACTATGTAAAGCTAAGTGAAAGCTGAGAGAAATAAAATGAGCCAAAATATGAACACTCTAGGCAAGGCTTTTATAAAGGGACAGAGCTGCCTGGCTGTCACAAACAATGAGGAGAGCAGCAAGAAGGGACTGGCTGGTTGAGGTTTATAAGGGCTGGGGGAGTGTGGTGGAAGAAGATGATGGGCTAAGACTCGGGGTAAGGCAGGAAAAAGCAGGTCTTTGTTCTCTCTGGAGTGACTCCTTTTCTATAGGCAGGAGCCATTTTAGGATGCAGGGTTGTCGGGGCCATTTTATCTTGCAGAGAACTCTATCAAAAACTATGTGAAATTATGTAAAACTGAGTCAAGCGATTTCTTTTTAACCCATGCAGCTTAAATTTGTATTACTTTTGAAAACTATATATTTCTTGGATATGCTTTTTGTTTACACTCTTTATTTTCAAATAGGCACCTTCATGCTCCCTAACTCTTCTTGATCAACTGTGCATTTGAAGCTCCTCCACACAGCTTTCCTTTCCTACATTGCATTTTTCTGGTGAAGAATTTCTGTTTTGGTTTATTTTTCTTATTTCAATCCCTTTGTTAAGTGTATCTGGTAAATTTCTGCATTGTTTCTCTGTTTTCTTGAAGTCTCTGGAATTCCCTTCAAACTGTTTAACTTATTTGTCTGAGAGAACACAGCTGTCTGTGATCAGTCTTAGTGCCTTATTTTTAATTCTATAATATCATAATTTCCTAAATATTCTTGATGCTGTGTAAAAGCATAATAAATAATTATTCATTCTGTACTTTACAAATGGTCTGAGTGCTTGATTTTCCTCAGTGGGCCTTCCAGAGACTTTGAATACTCTGCTGCTTGCATCACCTCCACTCTGGCCTCTGAAGTCCCTTCAGCACTAGCGTGCCCTAAACTAAATTTCACCACCATTCCTGGGGTGACTTCTATGTTGGCTGAAATCCCAGCCTGGATGCACCTGAGGGGAGCCCAGAGTATACCCAGACTGTGTGAGACCCAAGCTCAATTCCTGTCCTACTGACCCAGACAGGGAAGCCTCCACATTCCCTATATGAACAGGGTGGTTTCCCTACTGAATTGGAGGGGCAAAGAGATTACACAGGACCTGCTCAGGAGCCCTGTATCACAGAGTGTGCTGGGCCTCTCCTTGCCAGGCAGCTGCACACCTCTCAGCAGATCTCTGCACAGGATGGTTTCCTGGCTGGAGGGAACTGTGCTGCAGCCAAGACTGACCCTTTCCCCCAAGATCCATGGTGGGTGGAGGCCACTGAGCCCATCAGTTGGATCAGGACTGTGGACACCGCTTATCCAGCTCCACACAGCTGAGAGACCTTCCCAAATACAGCAGGGGTGGAAGTAATGACTGGACATGTGGATGTCCAAGTGGCCCCTGGGGGCTGCTGAGCCCATCTCAGTAGTTCAGGTACATGTGCATCTCCTGGCCAAAGGGGCTTCAGCCACACACTTTGGTGAGTAACAGCAGGACCAGTATTAGACCTGAACCCAGCAGCACACCTTCTCATTCTGTTGCTGACTGTCAATCTTTGCTCTCAAAACTACCCTCCTAGGACCTGAGCACCACACTTTCATAATCTCCTAACAGACACCCGAGGGAACAAAGACAGATTTTGTCAGTGCAAGAGTAGAGGTTTTGATGTGTAGAGATAAGACTAGGCAACTTTTTTCTTCTATCTTACTGATATCCACTGTCAGTTTCTTAAATTGTAACAAAAGAGCAATGATCTTGTTTGTCTTCATTGGAGTTGGTATATGTCTTAGAAGTTCATACACTGTACATATAGGAAGCAACATTAAAAGTAAATGACCTGACATAAATAATATATGCTAGGTTAGAGAAAAAGTTTTGAGGTCACATATTAATATTTTTCTCCTGTGTAACATTGAGAACAATACTTTTTTCATGCCCTTCAAAATTTTATATACATATACATTAGCAAACCTTTATTAGTACATTTTACATATACATAATGATAACACTCATCATAGGGAATTTGCACCCGTATATGATACACCCTGCCCTTCTTTTTTCCCATTCCCTCCTCTCCTCAATCCCTCTTTCCCTCCCTACATAAAAAGCTTTGTTTCAATTTTTTCTCCTATTTTTACTTTTTTTTTTCTTGTCCTTCCTTCCTTTATCCCTCCCTTCCAGGGTTCCTTTTTCACCATATCCCCTCCAGCATTAGTTATTAGTTGATTTCTTGATAACAGCCATTCTTTCTGAAGTGAGGTGGAATCAATTTCAGAGTTGTTTTAATTTGTATCTCTCAAATGATAAGTGATGTTGAACATTTTTAATGTACTTATCATGCCTTTATATTTTAACCTAGAAAGGTGATGACATTAATAACATTTACAATTTCATGTTTTATGATATATAAAAACTGCCTAACTAGAATCATAATAAATAATACATTCTCAAAACATGTTGTATCAAAAATGCAATTGCTCACTTAATCCTTAAATACTTCTTAGGAAACTGACATATAAACCACTTTCTTTTTTTATAATACTAAAGTAGGAAAGTTACAATATATTTAAATGTTAAAAGGAATTTAAATTCATAGTAAGGAATGGAATTAAGTTTGTTGGTGTTTTAGGGTGACTTGTTTTCCCAAGTACATTTTCAGGTCTCTCTTGACCTTGCTGTTACTCAAAGAGTAGATCATGGGGTTCAGAATAGGAGTGAAAATGGTATAAAAGGCTGACACCACCTTATCATGGTCAGCTGACCTGTAGGATGTGGGTCTCATGTAGATGAAGATGGCAGGGCCATAATAGAGTCCCACCACAGCCAAATGGGAAGAGCAAGGGTCAAAGCCTTCTTGTGGTTTCTGTGGAGCACATGTGCAGGACAGCAGCGAGGATGAGGCTGTAGGATGTCAGAATGAGGGATAAGGGAATCAGTAGCATTAGGATGCAGCAGATGTACATGACATTTTCAAAGACTGAGGTGTCACTGCAGCCCAAGCGCACCAGCGTGGGTGCCTCACAGAAGAAATGATCGATGTCACCAGCACTGCAATAGGTGAAACTTAGGGTAGCAGCAACCTGCATGAGCCCATCAGCTGTCTCCAGGAACCAAGATCCCATGGTTATTTGCAAACACAACTGCTAGCTCATGAGTGTAGGGCATCTCAGAGAGTGGCAGACAGTGACATAGCAGTCATAGGACATGGCTGCCAGGAGGAAACACTCCCCATGACCAGGGTGAGGGAGACAAAGATCTGCAGCCCACAGCCAGTTGGGAAGATGGACGTCTTCCCAGAAAGAAAGCCATCAGCCATCTTGGGCACAGTGGTGGAGACTAGCATGAGGTTCATGAGAGAGAGCTGGCTCAGCAGGTAGTACATGGATGTGTGCTGTGCAGGGTTCTTGTGAATCAGGAGAGCAAAGAGGGTGTTGCCCAAGAAGGAAGCAATGGTTACATCCAGCACCAATGCGAAGAGAAAGAGGTGAAGTCTCCTATGCCTAAGAGTCACAGGAGAATGCAGTCTGTCATGCTGCTGCTCTTCTCCATGCCTCCTACTGGTTGGATTCTGCAAATGGAAAAGCCGAGAACAAGGTGGATTATATCATCTAAATTCTTATTTCACAATTTGTCTATATTTACTGGATCTAAAATCAAAGGTATTATTCAAACTCCTTCCTCCTAACCGAGCTAGCACATACTCCACACAGGAATATATTGGTATAAAATTATGGATACAAATATTTTTAACGTTTAGTTGTACCAACTGATAGGGTTAATTTTACTCTTTTGAAATTACTTGTTGTACCACTATTGTGTTTTTGTTATGTTTGCCAGAACCAAAAACAATCAGCAAGAAATGCTGACTTAGAATTTTGTGATTATATTGGTTTGTACCACAGATGATTTCTTTTTAACTTTGTAGAACCTTAATAATTTTCTCAAAAAATGAAAAAGAGTTAAATTTATTGCACTGTTGTTTCCAAAAAAATGAAAAACTGCATAGGAGGACAAATGAAAGGACTTTCTTCCTTCCATCAATAATAACAATATCCCAAATAATGAATTGAAGTTTCCTTATTCTTTCTCTCATTAAACATTTTACCCTGATTTACAAAAGGTAATCCTGATTGCTTGCTGATTTTATAAATGCAAATATTTTTGTTCATTTCTGTCTGCTCTAAAACTTTCATCATTGGCTCATCCACTCCCCTTAAATAAAATAGAAAGCTCTTTCCCAAGATGGACTTGGGCTTTAGACATGTTTAGCATATTACCCTGACTCTACTGCCATGATTACCTACAGAAGCAAATAAATGTGAAAGGGAGGCAGGAAAGAACTTTGATGCTGATAAATGCTGCACTGACCAGCAGGAGATCCAGGGAGAAAGGTGGTTAAAGTGTAAAAATAACATCAATGCTTTCATCTCTGTGAAGCATCATCATTACTCAGAAGGAATGAAAGACTTGAACTGAAAAACATATATTTCAGATATTGTAATTGCTACTTGTTTGTTAAGTGATATATTGATAAAGTATCCATATACAAAACAATGTAAAAAATCAGTAACTTTTCCATATACCAATAACAAATTGGAGGAAGGTGCCATCAAAGCAATCACATTCATGATAAGCGTTAAAATTTTACCTAGAAATAAACTTACTTGAGAAAGTGAAAGACGTCTCCAGTGAAAATTCCAAAACACCAAAGAAAGAAATGGAAAACAAAATTTAAAAAAGGAATGATTCTCCGTGTTCTGGGATTGGAGGAGTAAATATTGTTCAACTGTCCATCTTATTCAACATGACCTACAGATTCAAAGTGTTCTACAGATCCCTATCAAAGATCAAATATCATTCTTCACAATGTTAGGGAAAAAAAAGCAATCCTAAAATTTATAGAGAAGCACAAAATAGTCTCTATACCCAAAGCAAAATGAGCAAAAAGAACAAAACTGAAGGCATTCTGATATCTCATTTTAATATTTAATAAAATTGATTTTCCTAGGAGACACAGTCAAGTTGACTAACTCCACCAAAAGCAGTACAGCTTTATTTGGAAGGTTTTACAGTTTGAAATCTGTTACACATTAAATACACAAGGTGATGTTTTAGTCCTTACCATTTTCTGTATTCTACACTAATAACAAATATATAAACTCATGAAGACCAAAAGGGCATACAGGTGCCAGGATCCAATTCCCCTCTTATCCTAGAAGGAAAATGCACAAGGGAAGCCACCTCTTGTGTCATGGGTGGGGCAAAAGACTTCTTTCTGGAAGGACAGTTCAGACTGATTTTGCTTTAACCGCATCAACATCTTGAGGCCATTCCATGGAACATGTCTGGCGTTTGATTCCTCAAGGCACAGAGGTGGTTCTGGTTTCTTCTAATCTGAAAGGTGACTCTGTGAGTCCTCCTCTGCTACACAGATTAGGGGACACTAGAGCACACTTCCTGCAGAGTTCTGTTTCATGTCAGGGTCCTACAGAAGGATGGTGCCAATGGATCAGTGCATGGCTCTGTTAACCACATTACATGGTGAATCACCACCACACCCACTTGTCCAGACAGAATGCACTGAGCGAAGAACATTGGCCCAGGGATTTAGGATCCTGGGTTAGAAGCATTGCTCTGCAGTCAGCTTTTCCAAATTAGAGTAATTACAGGAAGTGCACCACTGTTGATATATGCACAGGTTTAGAAAATATAGGTAACATTATTTCCTACCTGCACAGTTGGGTATGAATTTTTGTACTTGCTAAAAATTGAAAACTATATCACAAGTAGAAAATAGTCATTGCTATCATTATTCTATGAGATGAGGAGCAAGTTACTTAACCTTGTTTGTATTTTTTACTTACATGTATTAAAATGTAAATATATAATCAATGAATTAAATGACCTTTTACATATGTAAGGATTTAAAATTTTTTGCATGTCATGTTATACATTTGAACATTTTTTAAAATTTTTCAATTTAACTTTTTAGTCTAGATTAAATGTTGCTATTTTTCCCTAGAAGCTTGAAAGGTAAAGCAGAATGTGTGAATTTGTGAATTTGTCCAAGGGATATATCAATGTGAACTTGAATTCTTTCATTTGAAAAGAACAAACTCCACATTCTAAAGTTTATAATTTCCAGAATGAATGTTTTTAGACTAGATGTATAAATAGAGGTAGACATAAAAGATTTGTATATAAGATAGAGAAAAAAAGTGTAAAACAGAAACAAATGCATAATATTGTTACACATAAATCTCAGTTGAAATAAAATAGCACTTTAATTTTGAACCATGATTCTGAAAATGTAGCAAATAAATAAATAATTTGTAGTTTTGAGAAGTGCTACAAATAATATTTAATAAATTTTACTTTGTTGAACTCAATAGTGGTCACCTAATTTAATAGGAAATCAATTTGCATACATTACTTTATCATTGTTCATGTATAAAGCTACTACAGGTTCATAATCTTTGCTATGTCACCAAAAACCATTTTCAAAATAAAAGGTTGTTTTCTCATTATAAACAAATAGCTGTATTTATTTGACATATGAAACATTTCTCAATTAAGATGCTAAGTTAACTCTGAAAATTGTGAAAAGAGTGGACAGATGAATATGGTTAATTTTTTAAACTTAATTTAGAGAGAGAAGATTTAAACCATTTAGTAGGATAGCTGTTATGTGAGTAAAACATTTATGAAAATTCTGGTACCCAAATAGTAAAACTATTGAAACTGCAGTAGTCATGAAAAATCACTTGGGTTTTCAAGTAAGTATATATAGAGAAGTTTGTTATTAAGTTACCTACCTTCATCAGAAAGAAGATTTTGTGATACGTACAGGTAAAAATCCTAAAATGTGTTCAAGATAAGTGGCCAGAAATGGACACAAAAAGACATGGAGTAGGGCTTGTACTGTTACCTTTCTCTTTTTTTCCTGTTTTCTTTTTCAATTTTTATTAATGTATTCTTTAAATTCTTTTACTGGTACATTTTAGGTGTACAATAAGTTTACATTTATCATTGGGTGCTTGTACCTGTACATGATGTATCTTAGTTCTTATTTTTTTCCCATTACCTTGGCAGCCTTCACCCCCTCCACCCTTCCCTATTTACACAGATTTCATTTTTAGTTTTTTCTTTTCTCATAGTTTTTCCTTTCCCTTCTTTGAATTCCCCTTCTCCTCACACCACCCCTTTGCTTTTGGATGTTTTCCAATTTCAAATTATCAATTTTTTGTTTTAATCATTTTAATCCTTATTTAGGCTTTCAGTGCATCACACTAGTGAAATGATTTGGTATTTACGTGTGTGTGTCCTATTTAATTCACTTAAGAGTATGGCCTCAACATGCATCCATTTAGCTATAAAGGTCTCCAGTTTCTCATTCTTTACGGCTGAGTAGTACTCCATTTTGTTAAAAAAAAAAACAAACCACACACACATCTTCTTTGTCCAGTTTCCAGTTGATGGGTACTTGGGCTGTTTGCAAGCTTTAGCTATAACAAACTGTGTCACAATAAACATGGGTACAAATATATGGTTGTAGTGTAATTCTTAATTCTTTGGCAAAGATACCCAGCAGAAGAATACCTGGGTCAAATGGGACCGCTAGCTCTAGTTCACTGAGGGATCTCCAGACTGATTTCCACAGTGGTTGCAACAGTCCGTGCTTCCAACAACAATGGAGAAGGGTTCCTTTCTCCTCACAGCCCTGCCAGCATTTGTTTTTGGTTGATTTCTTGATAGCAGCCATTCTTTCTCAGTGTTTCCATCTGCATCTCTCGAATAACCAGTGATGTTGAACATTTTTTCATATATTTATTTGCTGCTTTTACTTCTTTATCTGAGAAATGTCTGTTCATTTCAGATGCCCATTTTTGAATTGGGTCTTTGAATTTGGGGGGGTCTAATTTTCTTCAGTTCTTTACATATTATAGATAGTAGTCCTTTGTCAGAGGTACAGATGCTAAAATTTTTTCCCACATTGTAGGTTGTTTCTTAGCTCTGTTGTTGGTTTCTCTTGCAGTGCAGAAGCTTTTTAATAAGATGAGGTCCCAGTTGTTGATTCTTTCTGCTAGTTCCTGTGCTACTGAGGTTTTGTTCATAAAGTCTTTTCCCAAGCCAATGTCTTCAAGACTTCTACCTAATTTATCTTCCAGCAAGTTTTGTGTTTCTGTATTACTACTTAGATCTTTAATCCACTTTGATCTTAGTTTAGTGCAAGGTGATAGGTATGGGTCTAGTTTTAATCTTTGGCAGGTTGAAATCCAGTTTCTTCAACACCATTTATTAAATAGGCTATCTTTCCTCCAATGAACGTGGCTTTTTTGATAAGGTTGGCTAAAGGTTTGTCAAAGATGAGGTGGCTGAGTATGTCTGACACTGTTTCTGCATCTTCTAATCTATTTCACTCATCCTCAGGTCTATTGGTTTGTCAGGACCTTACTGTTTTTCTCACAATAGCTTTGTAGTATAGTTTCAGGTTGGGGATTATGATAGCTTCAGCCATGTCTCTCCTGCCTAAAATTTCTTTTGCTATTCTAGGTCTCTTCTGGTTCCAAATGAATTTTTGGATTTTTTCTCTAGTTCTGTGAAGGATATTGCGGGAATTTCAATTGGCATTGCATTAAATCTATATAGTAGTTTTGGAGGTATGGCCATTTTTCACTATATTGGTTCTTACTACCCAGGAATATTGAATGTCTTTACATTTACTTATGTCCTCCTAGATCTCCTTTTTCAGAGTGCTGTACTATTCAGTGTGGACGTCTGTTGCTTCCTTTGTTAGGTTGATTCCTAGATATTTCATTTTTTTGGATGCTATTGTAAAAGGAATTGTTTCCCAAATTTCTCTCTCAATGAGTCTACTATTTATGTATAAGGAGGCTATTGTGTTTTGAGTGTTGACCTTATATCCACCTACTCTACTGAATCTGTCATTTAGGTCTGGAAGATTTTTGACTGAGTCTTTTGGGTCTTCTATATAAAGTATCATATCATCAGCAAATAAAGACAGTTTGACTTTTTCCTTTCCAATCTTTATTTATTTTATTTATTTCTCTTTTCTAATTGCTTTGGTAATGTTTGCAAAACTATATTGAATGGGAGTGGTGATAGTAGGTATTCTTGTCTTGTTCCTAATTTTAGCATGAAAGATTTCATTTTTTGACCATTTAATATGATGTTGGTTATTGGTTTTTCATAAATAGCCTTACTCAGGTTGAGATAATGACCTTGTATTCCAATTTTCTGTAGCATTTTTATCACGAATAAGTGTTGGATTTTGTCAAATGCCTTTTCTGCATCTATTGAGATGATTGTACAGTTTTTGTCTTTGACTCTGTTAATATACTGTATTATATTTATTGATTTACGAATGTTGAACCATCCTTGCATCTCTGGGATAAATCCAACTTGTTCAGGGTGCATGATCTTCTTGATGACACTCTGTATTCTGTTTGCCAGTATCTTGTTGAGAATTTTTGCATCTATGCTCATTAGGGAGATTGGTCTGTAGTTCTCTTTTTGTGTGGGGTCTTTCCCTGGGTTTGTAATCAAAGTATCACTTCCTTCTAGGAATGAATTTGGAATGCTTGCTTCCCTTTCAATTTCCTTGATGAGTTTAAAGAGTAATGGGGATAGTACTTCTTTAAATGTCTTGTAGAATTCAGCAGTGAAGACATCAGGACCTGGGCTTTTCTTTGTTGGTAAATTTTTTATTACATTTTCAATTTCACTCATTTTAATTGGGGTGTTTATAATTTCTATATGTTCTTCATTTAAATTTGGAAATTCATATATATCTAGGAATCTGTCCATTTCATGGGTGTTTTCCATTTTATTAGAATACAGGTTCTCCAACTAGGTATTGATGATCCTCAGGATTTCTTCTGGGTCTGTTTTGACTTCACCTTTTTCATTCTTAATTGCATGGATTTGAGCCTTTTATTTCCTTTTCTGATAAGGTTGGCTAAAGGTTTACCAATTTTATTTATTCTTTCAAAAAAACAACTCTTTGATTCATTAATTTTTTTGTACCATTCCCTTAGTCTCTATTGTATGGATTTCTGCTCTGATCTTTACAATTTCCTTTCTTGTACAATTTTTGGGTTTGTTATGCTCTTCTTTTTCTCAGACCTTGAGATTCTGTATTAGGTTATTTAACTGAGTTATCTCTGTTTTCCTAACACAGGAATTCACTGCTATGAATTTCCGGTGTTGAAATGCTTTCATTGTGTCCCATAGATTTCTGTATGTTATACTGGCATTATCATTTACTTGTTGAAACTGCCTAATTTCTTCTTTAATTTCCTCTGTGACCCATTGGTTGTTCAGGGGGGTGTTATTCAATTTCCACATGTTTGTGGGAGTTTTGTGGTTTCTTCTCTTATTGACCTCCAATTTTATTGCACTATGGTCTGATAATATACGGGGGTTAAATTCAATTGTTTTACACTTACTTAGACATGTCCTATGAGCTAGCATGTGGTCTGTTTTTGAGAATGACACTTGTTGCTCTGAAAAGAATGTGTATTTTGATTTTGTTGGGTGGAACACCCTGTACACATTGATTAAATTCCATTTGTTCAATAGCTTGGTTCAGTTCTAGAATTTTGTTGTTAATTTTTTGTCTAGATGATCTGTCTATTTGTATAGTGGGGTATTGAAGTCCCCCACTACAATTGTTTTAGTACTTACTTGATTTTTCATGTCCATTCATTTTTGTTTTGTATAGTTGGGGACATTCATATTTGGTGTATATATATTTAGTATTGTCATCTCTTCCTCTTGGATTGTTCCCTTCACAAGATGTAGTGACCATCTTTGCCTCTCTTAATTAGTTTTGGTTTAAAATCTACTTTGTCTGAAAATAAGATTGCTAGCTCTGCTTTTTTCTGGGTTCCTGTCATGTAGAGAACTGTTTTCCATCCTTTTACTTTCAGTCAATGAATTTCCTTTTGAGTTAGCTGTGTTTCTTCTTGTATATAGCATATTGCTGGATTTTGCTTCTTAATCCATTCTGTCAGTCTATTTCTTTTGATTGGTGATTTGAGGCCACTAACATTGAGAGTTATAATTGATAGATATTGGCTCATCCTTGTCATGATGTTTTACTCTTGTTGGCTCTTTTATTCCTTATTTTTCCCCCTTTCCCTTTAGTGTCTTACCTTGCCTGGCAGCTTCCCTCTAGTGGGCCTCATGAAATGTTGATCTTCATTGTCCTTTACCAGAATACTGCTTTGAATTGTTTGGAGCTCTGGTTTGGTGTTCATGAAATTTTTCAGGTGTTCTTTGTTGAGGAGGTATCTAATTTCCCCATCAATTTTGAAAGATAATTTTGCAGGACACAACAGCGTATGTTGGAAGTTATTTTCTTTTAGGGCTTGAACTACTTCACGCCAGGCTCTCCTTGATTTGAGGGTTTGTGTTGAGAAATCTGTCATGATTCTGATGGGCTTTCCTTTGTAGGTGATTTGTTTCTTTTCTCTAACTTCTTTTATTATTTTGTTCTTCTGTTGGGTTTCTGGGATCTTGACTATTATATGTCTGGGTGTAGCTTTTTTATTGTGACTAGTTGGAGTTCTATATGGCTCACTTATTTGTATGTCTAATTCTCCACCTCTCTGGGAAGTTTTCTACTATGACTTCTGTGAACAGTTTTTTTATGTCAATTGTACTTTCTCCTGTTGTTTTGTGCACTCCTATCAGTCTTATATTATTCTTCTTTGCATCATCTAGCAGCTGTTGGATTGATTACTCATGGCCCCTTACTATTTTTCAGAAATCTCTGTTTTCATGGCCCTGAACTACAATACTATCTTCTATATCTGATATTCTATCTGCAGATTCCCTTAATCTGATCGACATGCTTTCAATGGAGTTTTTAATCTCCTGAATATCTGTTCAAATCTCTTTCATGGATTCCATTTCTTTCTTACATTGGGTGATCATGGTTTCCATTTCTTTTTTATGCTGGATTTTCGTGTCTTGCAGCATATTTCTAAGCTCATCTAATTTTTTATCTGTTTCTATTCAAGATCCTCTAATCATGTCTTTCACTCTGCTTACTATCTCTGTAGTTATCTAGGGGATTATTTCTGTTTTGAATTTTTCTAAAGCCTCATTCATCTGTTTTGTTACTTCCTGTGCTATCAGTTCAATGTGTCCATGTGGTTGATTATTGGACTTTTCCACCCCGTTTCCCCCAGAATTTGCCTTTTTTGGGGGTGGAAGTCTGAGTTTGTGCCTTATTTAAATGCCTTCTCATTTTTGTTTTTGGTACTGTCCTTGGTTTAGTTTCTGAGTTGATACTTTGAAGGTGCTTATTGTAAATATCTTTGTTGATGTATTTAGAATCCTTATGGAATGATTGCTTCTCAGAGGTGTCTTCCAGATATAGCTGGTCTTTAGTTTTTGGTTCTCTAATGGCTCTGAGGCTGTCTCATTTTTATTATACCAGGAAGGACAACTGATTAGATCAATCACAACACCTTAGCCCAAGTGATACAATTGGCAACACAATAGCATCAAGTACTTCTTAGAAAATGAAAATTTGTAGTAGTTATTAATCTATCACCTTTAACTGTGTGAATTAAATCAAAATCAAGGACTGACCCAACATATGTTTATAGTGAATAAACTCTTCAAGATATTAACTTCACCCTTCAGAATGTGGAGTTAGAAGGAGTTGGGGAGGGAGGGATAGGTAGGTCAAAGGATAGGGGAAGGTTAGCAGTGAGGGCAGAGAACAGAGTTGAGCGAAAAAAAGAGAAGAAAAGAAAAATAAAGAAGAAATACTAATTAGGGACAGAATAGGAACACAAAGGGAGATGAAGAACAATGTGGGACAGCAAAGGAGCAAGGAAGAAAGAGAAAGAAGAGAGAAAGAAAGAAAAAAGAGAAAAAATAAAAATTTTAAAGGAAAAAAGAAGAGCAAAAAATAGTGGTAATTTTGAAAATAACAAATAAAAGATAAAAATGAAGTGAATCCTTCAGTGTATGTCACTTCTGTCATAATAGACAATGTGGGGAGCAGTGTGCAGTTATAAGTCAATGAGTCTCAGTAAGGCAGTCACAGATCCATGAGATTCAGGCAGGTTTCTGGCTGCAAGTCCCAAGTTGAGCTCCCTGTCCTCCTGCAGGGTTGAACTCTGTGAGGTTCTATTGCAGGTTCCAGCTGCCTTTCCCCTGAAGATAGTTCAGGTTCTGATGGGCAGTGATGACCCCTCCAACTTACCATGTATGGTGGTCTGATGTGCCTTTATTGCAGATTCTCTTCACTTTTTCAGTGGGCTTCAGTATCATCAGGGAGCCTGAGAGAGGCCCTCTCTCTGTTGTTTACTTCTGCAGCTCAGGACAATGACCTTTATGACCCCTGTGCCTCTGTAGTGTTTAATCAGGTAACTGCACAGCCAAGAGGCCAGAAGCAATGGGGGTGGAGGTGCTCTGTTTGTGCAGGCACCCTCACGGCTCCACAGGTGGCTGGTGGGCATGCCTGGAGGGTCCTTACTGGCTTCTAGTCACACGTAGGTGTAGCCATCTGGACAGAGCTGGGCTCAGTAAGTACTGGGCACTCTGCCCACATGGCTCTGCCCATGTGACTCCACAGGCGGTGGTTGGGAGTGCCCTATTAATGTATTTTCATTAATACATGTTTACAAGTAATAGAAATAAGTCTCTTTTGAACTACGCAGGAGAAAGTTTTTGCTACCAGGGACAAGGAATACTTTTCTAGTTCTATGCAGATCATCTATTACAGAAAGAAAGACTTGTTTTAATTTTGCTGAGTATTGCTTAGAGATACTAGAGATACAAAAATCCCCTTTTGCCCTCCTTTTACCTCTTGCCTTCCCCAAAATTACTGTTTCTATGTCCTTAAGGTACTGGTGTAATATAGTAAATATCACAAAATAGCCACAGGATTCACTTTTTTAAAAAATCCATCACTATGGGCACAATCATTTGACTAAATTTCTTTTAAAGAAGAGTTTTTTACCTTATGTTTCTGTATGTACATAAACTCCTCATATGTTCAAAATTTGATATGGACAACAGGGAGTCTTTAATTATCTAACATATGTTAAACACAATTTTACAAAAATATTTGCAGTTCAAAATTCACATGACTTCCAACAAAATAAATCTCCATCAAATTAGACTCACCTTTGTAGTTGAGAATTGTCATCAGTGAGATCTACATATATATGGCAGTAGCTCTCTCCCATAGGCTGATTGTAAATGTTTGATTTGATGAATGCCATGGATGCAGCTCTGTGCTTTTGGCTTCCTGTCATATACAGTGAAAAGTACTACATGACCACTGAAAGCTTTCTATATCTGAAAATTACTTTTCTGGGAAAATACCACTTTAAAGGTAAGGTGAAATACCTTTGGCAAGGGAACACAGATATAAATGTTTCATATGGATAAATGAATCCAATAAAATAATGTAGCACCCTGGTTCTGCTAAAGCAAAAAGTCTGTGGATTAGAATTTGAAAATTGTGGCACTCTTAGGCATAGCAAATGCAGTGAATTGTGAAAAGGATAAACTGGAATTCTGCTAATTGATAATCACTTGGCTCAACAAATGTGACAAAAGTGCATGAAAGAAAGAGGTTGTTTAATTTTCTGATATTATACAATGATTATAAAAATATTTTATTTATCAAGCATCTCTAAGTGCTGGTGAATATGTTCCATATTTTAAATATATTTACACATTTTATCTTTGAAACAGCATTTGATCTATTAACTTGTACATACTACATGAATGCTAATAACATTAATAGTTTTCAGTAATATATCTGTATTAAACCAGTGCAGGGTGGCTGAGTGAAGAACTTTGGTTTTAATATTTCCTTACATCAGAAGTTCTCAAATTTTAGGGAATATCTGAATTCATCTGAAGCCTTGTTAATTATGCTTTGAAAGGCTTGCCTTAATTCACAATTGAATGTGTATTTTGATAACATTCTAATATAGATTTCAATGCTTTGTTAGCCTATGAACCGATGTTTTGGATGGTTAAGTGATTTGTGTTGTTGTTTGGTTTAGTTTTATATTTTATCTTATTTGCATTCTTTACACACTTCATGATTTTGGATAATCATTGTAAATAAATGTCAAGTTCTCCTATAAAATATTCATAATAAAATTGCTTATACTGTAACTATGTTAGAATGAAAAAAAGCATTACTGAAGTACTTGGAATACAGTCTGGTCCTACTAAATGTTTCTCTGATGTCCATTGTTATTATATTGTGCTTCCTTCAAATGGGAAAAGTATGTATAAAGTGGGGTTTATATGGCTTTTGGACTATATATATTCAGCACACATATCTATAACAGAAAATAATCCAAAGTGTAACCTTGCAAAATCTAACCAGAGAATTTTTTAAATGCTCATTATTTAGGTCTGCTAAAAATTTATTTACTTTTCTGGATGAATGCATCTGTGTTTAATATACTACTGAAACTTTTCTATAGAAAACTGTAATAAAGAACTAAAGATAGGTACTCCCCAAAACGGAAAAAGTAAATGATAAAAAGTTCACATTCAGAAACAATTTGAATATTTTAAAATTTCACATTCAATTGCATTGTGTTGAAATCAGTAATCCAAAATATTATTTCTGAATGTGTTTCCATTTTTGTAGAAATTTGGCCAAAACTGGGAGGCAAATGTCTCGGTGCCTGTGCCTTATGCCTCAGTGCACAGCTCAAAGGTCTGACTGCTCCCTTCATGCCCACTGAGCATTGTGAATACAAGGAGGGGCTTAGATATTTGCATTTCCCAGTAGCACAGACTAATGTACTGGAATTCATGGTGCTGGGTGTGCACCACATCTGAGTGTGACACATGAAACTATGCATGTGAGGGACTCCACATGGCATGGACTTTGTCACCCTCAAGATGCACAGTCCATGACCTATTGGCCAACTGAGTAGCACTCACTGCAGTACGTAGAGCTTCCATGCCTGCAAGCCCATGGACTGAGGATTATGATCTGATTGCATCCTGTCCCCTCAGTGTGGCTCTGTAATATTGAGAATCTCCTTGGAAGAGGGCTGGGCAGGGCATATGATGTTCGCTCTGGACCCCTGTCCAGCCCACAGTTCACAGACTGAGGTCCACAGCCCAATATGTGCTGCCTCCTGGCACGGGCTGGTAGAGGGATTGCTGAGGCTTGAGCATCTGCCCATACCCAGGCACACAGATGAGTCTGCATGCATACAAGTGGGCTGCCAGTTCTGCCCCATGGGGTGCTGCAGCTCTGCCAGTGAGATGGCCTTATGGAGCCCTGGAATTTTCCCTACTCTGGAGAGTAGCTGCCACAGGATCCCGTAATGAATGATTGCACAACCAAGAACAAGCCCTTATCCACTCACCTCTCCAGGAAGAATTTAGAATATTTTATCTCTTCTTTGTATACATCTATTATTTTTAACTTTGTTGTGCTTCATTTTTTGCAATATAGTTAATTAGATATGGTCTCTCTCACACATCTAAGTGTTTCATTATTCTAATTTTTATGATAAAATTGACTTTAAGAATTTTTCACCTTTCAGGTTATTCTATAATATTTTATCCCCATCTCTTTTGATCCTGTTAACATTATTATAGTTGTTACAGTTTTGCTGCTGTGGGTCTATAGTTAGTTTGTCTCTGCATTGTGGTTGCTACTGTTTGCTTCCTTCCTCTCCAGTGGAGACGATCAAGCCTGGAGCAGTGGACACAGTGGTGGCTTCTTTTGAGTTGGCGCTCACTCCTTCAACTTAAGATAAATCAGAACTAACTCCATCACCACTAATCCCATGTCTACCTATCACCTACTTTAATTTAAAAGAGTAGAGAAGAGCCTTCATACAATATCACATCTACAAGTAATCATGGCTAAGGAGGACCTGAACATTCACTCTCTTTGCAACAAAAGAGAAATAGCTCAGTGGTTGCAGATGCCATAGGAAAAAGGACTTTATGCATGTAAAATGTCAGAGAGAAGCCATTATAGACAAGAATAATTGACCAGAAAGGTAGCACTCCACATAATCTGTTCTGTACAATTCTCTTGAATGAATTACAAGGGAGACTCCAATTTTGCATGATCTGTGCAAACACTATGTCCTTCATCCTTTAAAAGAGTATGGACCATATCAAAACCAACCATTACAGGGAGAGAACCATGGGGAAACTAAACTACCGAGTTCATTTATAATTAATTTTAATACTTCTCAACAAAGCAATAGTCAATCACACATTGTTAAGAGGAGGAAATTTTCCAAATGCTACTGAGTAAATGTGGAAGAGATTCCCAACTCAACAGATGGAAATCTCAACATAGAATCACACAAAAACCATGAGAACACAATGTACAAATTGCTTCCATACCTAAATGCTTTGATACAACAGTTGATGGAATGTTGGCCAATGAACTAAAAAAATGATTCTTAAAACAATGAATTCCAAAAGAAAAAAATTTCAAAAATGAAAAGAAGTGAGAGTAAAATACAACCTATGAAAAAGCATTTATATACAGAGATTTTTGAGGGGAAAAAAGACAACCACAGAAGTTTTGGAAATGAGAAGCTCAAAGTTTTTCAGGGCATAGCTATAACCCTATCACTCTCAAAGCTGATCAGAGAGATTGTGAATTTGATCCTAGGCTTGTAATTTTGGAACTTAATGAAACTGTGTCTCAAAATCTTTTTGAGAGTGCTAGCAATTCTGTGTGAGGGCCTTATGTTCTATCCCTTGTGTGGAAGAAACATTCAGTAAGTTAAATAAACAATTAAGTTGAAAGTCTCATCATTAGATCAAGCAGAGGAAAGTGCTTGAACATGTTACAGTAATACAGAGAAAAAGATCATATGAGACTCTATACACAGAATATACAAGATCCTAGTACAAAATTTAAAAAAAGACAGTTGGGAGTTACAAGTAAAAATTAACTTTTATGTTAATGAAAAATAAAAGTTATCCAATGAAATGGGATCAGAAAATTTCCAAAATCTCGGAATTGAGATGAACATTCAGTTACTGAAGACATTTATAACCCAAAAAAACCACAAGTAGAACAGGAACTGTCCACTGTATATTATATTCAAAATCCATTGAAGATTTCAGTAGAGAAATGTCAACTAGCATAATAGCTAACTCTACAGAAATACAGAAGATTTCTCAGCAGATACACTAAAGTTCAAAAGGCAAAGAATGATGTAGTTCAAGAAAAAATGTAAAATAACTGTCTATTTTGATTACTGTATCCTACAAAGGTATCTTTCAGAATTAAAAGACAAAGAAAGGTCTCCCATGATAAGCATAAATTAAAGGAATTCATGACTACTCATGTAATTTTCAATGAGGTACTTAAAGGAATAATATCCTCAGAATAATAATATAGACACAACCCAGGGTACATAGAAAAGAATAAATACTATTAGAAGGGGAAACAAACACACCAAAAAATATTTAAAACAGCAAAAATGGACAGAAATCTAGACATACTTTTCTATAATGACCCTATATGTAAATGGCCTTAATTTTTAATTAAGCCACATTGACAACATGGATCAAATAAAGATCCAACTGTATCTTGCTTACAACATCCCAAATACACACATCTTGAAAAATGAAAATGATATTCCATGCAAATGAACTCTGAAAGGGAGCAAGAATATTTAGGTAAACACCTCAAGACAAATTTAATAGGAAAAGTTATAAAAACACAAAATATTTGGACAGAACTATCTAACACGAATTTTTGTTTGTTTTTGTTTTTTAATTTATATATTAATTGTTACATTTTAGGTATACAATACATTTACTTTTATCATTGGGTGTTTGTACCAGAACATGATGTATCTTAGTTCTTATTTTTTCCCCAAAACCTATGCATCTTCACCTTCACCATCCTCCCCTATTTACATAGGCTTTGTTTCCATGTTTTTTCTTTCTCATAATTTTTCCTTTCCTTTCTTCCCTTTCCCCTTCCTCTCCCACCAACATTCCACCCTTGGAACTTTTCCTATTTCAAATTATCAATTATTCATTTTAATCATTTTCATCCTTATATACACTTTCAGTTTTTCACACCAGAGTTACTATTCAGTATTTATACATGCATGTCCTATTTATTTCACTTAAGAGTATGTCCTCAATATGCATCCTTTTAGCTATAAATGACTCTAGTTTCTCATTCTTTATGGCTGAGTAGTACTCCATTGTATAAAAAAATCCACATCATCTTTATCCAGTTTCCAGTTGGTGGGCACTTGGGCTGTTTCCAATCCTTAACTATTACAAATTGTGCTGCTATAAACATAGATGCACATATATCGCTGTAGCATGATTCTTTTAATTCTTTGGGGAAGATACCCAGTAGGGGAATAGCTGGGTCAAATGGGACTTCTAATCCTAGTTCTTTGAAGTATCTCCACACGGATTTCCACAGTGGTTGGACCAGTCTCCACTTCCACCAAAAGTGGAGAAGGGTTCCTTTCTCCTCATACCCCCACCAGAATTTGTTATTGGTTGATTTCTTGATAGCAGCCAATCTTTGTGGGGTGAGGTGGAATCTCAGTGTTGTTTTCATCTGCATCTCTTGAATGACCAGTGATGTTGAACAGTTTTTCCATATATTTATTTGCTGATTTTACTTCTTTGTCTGACAAATGTCTGTTCATTTCGGATGGCTATTTTTGAATTGGGTCTTTGAATTTGGGAGATCTGATTTTTTTTTCAATTATTTATATATTCTAGATAATAGACCTTTGTCTGAGGTACAGCTGCTAAAAATTTCTTCCCATATTATAGGTTGTCTCTTAGCTCTATTGGTAGTTTCTCTTGCAGTGTAGAAGCTTTTCAATAAGATGAAGTCCCAGTTGTTGATTCTTTGTGCTACTTCCCTTGCTACTGAAGTTTTGTTCATAAAGTCTTTTCCTTTGCCAATGTTATTGAGAGTTCTACCTATCTTCCAGCATGTTCACTGTTTCTGTCTTGATATTTAGCTCTTTAATCTACTTCAATCTTAGTTTAGTGAACAGTGATAGGTATGGGTCTAGTTTTAATCCTTGGCAGGTTGAAACCAGTTTTTCCAACACCATTTATTGAACATGTTATCTTTTCTCCAATGGGGGTGATTGGCTCTTTTGTCAAAGATGAGGTGGCTGAGTATGTCTGGAGTTGTTTCTGCATCTTCTAATGTATTCCACTGATCCTTGGGTCTGTTTCTTTGCCAGTGCCATGCTGTTCTTATCACAGTAGCTTTGTAGCATAGTTTCAAGTTGGGGATTGTGATACCCCCAGCCATGTCTCTGTTGCCTAGAATTACTTTTGCTAGTCTAGGTTTCTTCTGCTTCCAAATGAATTTTTGGATTGTTTTCTCTAGTTCTGTGAAGGATATTGTAATTTCAATTGATATTGCATTAAATCTATATAGCAGTTTTGGAAGTATGGCCATTTTCACTATACTGATTCTTCCTAACCAGGAACAATGGATATCTTTCCATTTTCTTATATCCTCTTCAATCTCCTTCTTCAGAGTGCTATGGTTTTCAGTGTAGAGGTCTGTTGCTTCCTTTGTTAGGTTGATTCCTAGATATTTCATTTTTTTAGATGCTATTGTAAAAGGAATTATTCCCCAAATTTCTCTCTCAATGGGTCTGCTATTTGTGTATAAGAAGGCTATTGTCTTTTGAGAATATAACATGAATCTTTAATGGTCATAAAAATATATGCAATGACGTTCGATGCATTCAGTGTTGTAAAATAAATATCAATGAAAAGAAAGAAAAGATAAGCTGCAAGATAGCACTTATGATTAAATTCAATACTCTACTCTCATTCATAGATGAATCATCCAAACCAAAAAAACAATTCATAAATAACAATGAAATTAAACTGAAGTATAACTCAATTGTGCTTAGCAGGCATTTTCAGAATTTTCTTTCCAACAAAACCAGCTCATCAAACTATTTCCAAATAGGCTAAAACTGTGTTTTAAGCCTTAATTTAGCAGCTAAAAATTTATATAGGTTATTGTAAATCAAATAATGATGAAAGGATAATAGTATCAATAATAATAGAAATTACAAGAATACAGCAATATCTGGAGATTAAACTATAAACTTTTGAATGAGCAGTATGTCTTTGAAGATAGCAAGGGGAAGACTTAAAGAATTCATAAAGTCAAATAAAAATGAAAATAAAACACCCTAGAAACTATGTAAAGCCTTGAAGGTATTCTGAAGATATTTATTGATATTAGTGTCTGTGTTAGAAAATCAGAGCAATATCAGAGAGGAATCCTAATGATACACTTCAAAGTAACAAAATAAGAAGAAATCAAACTCCAAATCAATTGAAGAATATAAGTACTAAATATCAGAGCTGAAATTAATGTAATAAAACTAAAATACAATACAATCAAAAAATGAAACAAAGAATAGTTTCTTTGAAAAGATAAAGCAGATTGATAAACCCTGAGTCAAAACCTTTATTATCTTTTTTAGCACTTAAAACACTTTTTTTGTGATTTAATAGTTGTCAATATGTGAAAAATTTGATAATAAATAATATTTATGGCAAATTAAATATTAATCTTCAAATGTCAGATATTTCAAGAATTTCTTCTACTGTGCTAATCTTAAATTTATCATATTAAATTATAATATGGTAAATTTGTTGACCAGTAAAATCAAAACTGGCAAACCCATGGAGATACATTCTAGGGATGTGCAGGATGGATAAGGAATATTAAATCGTGGGTCCCATTGGACTGAGATACAGTGACTCTGGGAGAGTCTGAGTAGAATACCTGGATCTCCCCAGGAACTGGCCCTCAGGACCTGAGGAAACACTGAGGAACTGTAGGCTCCTTCCAGGTCTTGGCCCAAGCCCAGCCTGTGAATAGGACATGGCCTCTGTGGTCCTTGTCTCTGAAGACTTTCCTGGGGAACACACAGGCCACAAAGCACCTGCATCAGGACTGCTGGATTTGGGGCTTGGGGCTCACTGCAGAGAAGCCAGGCAGAAGTGCATTCAGGCTGCAGGGACTAGGCAGAACCAGGTAGGCTCTGCTAACATGGGGTTGGGGCTCTGGCACTGTATGTCTAGGGGAGGATGTGGCTAGGCTCTGGGTGTTCATTTGGATGCAGTTGTCTGGGGAGTACAGACTCTTGAGGAAGCACTTAAAATAATAAAATATGGAGATAAGTAATTTTTAAAACTAGACAGTCTTAACAAGACAACTTTAAAGGAAATTTTATTTGGCTAACATGACTTTAAAAGATAGATAAATAAATAGATACATCCTAGATGATTGATGGGTTTTTCCCTAAAACAGATAAAGTCAACGTGCTCATTAAGTAACTTAAAATATTTTTTAAATGTGAAGATGGTTTATATATAAAACATAAATTATCACAAAATGTAGAAAAAGGTGAGAGTGATTCTGAATATGAAATGTGAATTGATAGTGAAACTGATTGATAAATCCAGAGAATGGCTGATATTGTCTATAAATTACCTTTCTTGAAATTTAAATATAGTAAGACTGTGGTATACATTAAATTCTCCTCTGTTCTTGAAATTATGGCTGCTTTAAATAATAATAACACTATATGATACAATATATATTGAAATTTTATATAAACTGAAATTATATTTCAAAATTTGAGATTTCATAGAGTATTAAATGAACTAAGATATTTATAAGAAAATCAGTATTTCAGAATACATACTCTTCAAGTAGCAAGAGCAGGTGTATCGTGTTTAGACCTGTACTGCAACTTCTGGGCATGAAAAACATTGGGACAATTTGAAAATTCTTGAATTTGGACTTGGTAAGTTGAATTATTTTCTCCAGGAGTCGGAGTATTTCCATGCAGGTCCATGAGGTGTTGAAACAGATAGTATGAATCCCGTTGGTCCTGTGGATTACTGTCTACATTGGAAACATTCCACATTTAATCTAACATTCCATATTTAGTTCCATATTTCATTTAATTTAGAAAATGAGTGCAGGAACCTGTATAAAAATGGTGAAGTTCAAAAATGAAACTGAAGTAGAGTTTCAGGCACAGTCACTGAAAGTTTACAGTCAAAAGTGCTTTTTGAACTAACATATGAATATGGCCCTGGATTTGAAGGGAGCGCAGGATGTTGTGACAATGACAATGGGACACATCCAGGCGAGCTCAGGCTGCTCCTGTAAAATCAGATGGAAGAAGCAGCATTTGAGAGTCCTGTTTCTCCTTAGGTGTTACAGAACATAGGTTTCTTTCTTTATTTATTTTTGTCTTGTTTATTTATTTATTTTTTCCTATGAGCAAAATAAGATCTCAAAGGAAATGCATTTTCATTTCCACAGTATTTTAACTTATATTAATCTGTTGATTATAAAAGCTTTCTCATGTATGTTTTATAAAACACTATATGATGAAACTGTCTACTAAAGCTTCTTTTATGAGTTATTAATTTCTAAACACCACATTTAGATGAAATAGTAATGGAGTGAGATTGTGTTTTTCATATTTAAAAATACTTATTGGAAATAATGGAGATTTTCATTGGAATCCTGGATGCATCTCAGTCATCCATATATCTCCACCCACCGCTGCCTGATTGTGCTGCTTCACAGGTCACATTAGCAGTTAGTAGCCTTCATTGCTGCACAATCACCTCAGTTGTCAGGGAAACCATAGCAGCGCCTGCACACCTTAGGCCCATGAGCTGAGTTAGAAAAAGAGATGTGAGGGGCAACTCTCTCAGTGAGGCCATGGGGAGCCAGGTTCGTGGGAGCTGACAGGGCTGCTGAGAGCCTGAGGCCAGCCCTGGACATCAGGCCCCACTCAGGACATGTGGACTCTCCCCCATGGACCAGCCTAGAGCAGGTTCATCCTCTGTGCAGGCTGGGGAGGGACCCACAGTTCCTGTCCACCAGGGCAGTGCACTTCCCTGCTGAGTGGGAGAAGGGGAATTGTGACAGACTCTTTGCCCAGATTGTGCAGACAGCAGCATGAATCCACCCCACCCTGACCCACATTCACAGGAGGAAACTGTGATTTGCTCACTCTTCTCTCAGAACACTTGCTTACCTGTTTATGTTTCACCTCTGTCTGTTGCTGATCTGATCTCCTGGGGTTTCCTGGATGTTTAAGACTTATAAGGACACAGTAACATATGTCCTCATTGTGCCCTCCAAATCCCTTAAATCCTAAAAAGTTATCTGTCTTGCTTTGCATCCTTCTACATGGCTGAAAACAAAAACTCCTTTGATTCATCTGAAGAAACTATCATGATATATAATAAAACCACAAAAGAAATTACATTCTTTTCTCTTTTTTACTAGAATCTGGTATAAAAGCCCTTGAAGGAGGGAGGCATTTCATGAAGGACTCTGTTCCAGGACACTGCAGAACAATGCTTGTTGATCCTGAAGAGGACAATTTTCGGGGTCACTTAGCTTCAATTTTATGACTGCAAGCTCACAAACCTGCTGCCAATTTGACTTCATTCTCATAAGTGGGCATGCAGACACAGGCATGGTCAGATTTTCAGAGCCAAGACAAATGTGCTGGGAGCCAGTGGGTTCCATGTCCTGGGAAGGCTGATCTGGTTCCTGGGTTATAAGGTTTCTGCCTTTAGGTGATTAGAAAGAGTCCCTCTGCAAAGTTCCTGGTCATGAGGAGAACCTGCAGGGCATGAAAACAGAGGAAGTGAGCTGTTGGCAAAACACAGTGGAGAATTTTCTTGGATTTTTTATTCTGTTTTCATTTTTGATATTTCTATTCTTTTAAAAGTCTATCTTTCACCTCCTAAAATTTTTAGTGAACCAAACTTAAAAATTACTTTGTAAATGCTAAAAAATTATAAAAATTGGCTCTCAAACAGGAAGTAAAAGCATCACTAGGTGTCATGAACATGTATTAAAATATGGGTTCATAATTGAGATACTACCATTCATTTATATATGTGCACATTTCATGTAAGTTTTCTTCTTGAAGACATCTGAGTTTGCAAGTGAACAACCTATCTGAGTGTGAATAAAGGGATTAGAGAAATATGTTATTTTGATAAATTTACAGATTTATTATATTTTGTTAAAATGTGTTTGCCATCTTCAAGCAAATACGTGAGGTAGGAAATGGAAGTCTTTTTTAAGAAATGTGTTCTTTATTAAAGAGCTAAAATATTTGAATATGCCAGCCTTAATAAAGTAATGAGTTGAAATAACTTCTTATTTATATGTACCACATTGGTGCAGGTGCTCTCAGGAAAAGCTAAGCAAATGCCTGATGGAAAATTACAATGAGACCTCTACTGACTTCATCCTCCTGGGCCTGTTACCTCCATCAAGCCTTGGCCTTTTCCTCTTCACTTTCATCATCCCCATCTTCCTGATGACCCTGGCTGGCAACCTGTGCATGGTCCTGCTCATCCTCCTGGATGCCCAGCACCACACACCCATGTACTTCCTGCTCAGTCAGCTCTCCCTCATGGACCTCATTTACATCTGCACCACTGTGCCCAAGATGGCTTCTGCTTTCCTATTTGGACAGAAGTCCATCTCCTTCATCAGGTGTGAGGTTCAGTGTTTCTTCTTCATGTCCTTAGCAGGGGCAGAGGCACTTCTCCTGATGTCTATGTCCTATGACCATTACATGGCTATTTGCTTCCCTCTGCACTACCCCATCCACATGAACAGAAGAGTGTGTGTGCTGATGATCCTGGGATCCTGGACAATGGGTGCTATCAACTCCTTTCCTCATACAGTCTATGTCCTCCATATTCCTTACTGCAGGTCCAGATCCATCAATCATTTCTTCTGTGATATCCCAGCCATGCTGACGCTGGCTTGTGGGGACACCCACGTCTATGAGTACATTGTGTTCTTCACCACCATCAGCTTTCTCCTGTTCCCTTTCATGGTCATCCTGGGTTCCTACTGGAAAGTGCTCCTCACTGTCTACTGCATGTGCTCATGGGAAGGCAGGAAGAAGTCCTATTCCACTGGCAGTGCCCACCTCACTGTGGTGACTTTGTACATTGCACGCTTTGCTTACTCTTATCTCTGCCCAAAGTCCTTCCAGTCTCCAGCAAAGGACAAGGTGGTAGCTGCCTTTTACACCATCCTCATCCCAGTGCTCAACCCTGTGATCTACAGCCTTAGGAACAAGGAGGTTCTGGGGGCCCTGAGAAGAGTGGCTGGGAAGTTCTGCTCTACAACAATGTAGGTGAATTTCTGCCTCAGTGTATTCAGCAGTGGATAGGCACTAGAAACCTGTTTAATCCTGATGTCTCAGAAACTAGAATTTAGGGTTAAGACATAAAAACTCTGAGCTACAACATGATAAACATTATGTGTTCTTGTATATATATTTCTGCTTTCCTTGTTTAACCTTTCCAATAAAAATATTGGTCCTGAAGTTTTCATCATTTTGAGCACAGTATTGTTTTACTATGGAGATTTTGAAATGGAAAATCTAGAAAACTTTGCAGTCCTTTTAAATATGTTGTGTGATCAAAACCTTTGTGGAATATTTTAATTTTTAAAAAATTACAGTAAAAAGCACATTGCTCTGAATCCCTCTCAAATACTCACACTCCTTTGAGCACACTTATCCCATTGTCCTTGCTACACCTCTTATTCTGACCTCTCAAAAATGTATGTGATTGGATAAATCATGATATTGAATTTTCTCCTGTGTAGTAGGAATATATAAAGAAAAGCTATCTGAATTCACATCTTCACCTATACATGCCGATTACTAGTGTACATCTGGCACTCACACTAACACAATGTGAAGGCACAGATGAATGGTGACAACATGCTAGAGTCAAGTGCTAAGATGTCTTGGTTCAAGGGACAAAAGGTCATTCATAAAGATGGCAATGCCAATGGAACCACACTGCTTGAAGCTTAGGACTGCATCCTCCCACAGTTGCCCAACTGACAGGCTTCCGTGGCTGCCCTTCCAGGAGTTCCAAAACATGGGTGGTATTGGTACCATCCCTTTGGGCTGAGTGGAGACTGGTGTTCTCTAACCTGGCATGGTATCACCTCTGCTCCAGCCAATGTCACAGCTGAAGTAAAGTCTGTTGAAATGCACCATGAAGCATTGGGAACTCTTCCTGGACACAATAAGGATTCCAATGTCAAGAATGTGTCTGTCAAAGATGTTCAAGGGAGCAACATTGCTGGTGACAGCAAAAATGATCCAGCCATGGAAACAGCTGGTTTCCCGACTGGGGGATTTTCCTGAGCCATCCTGGCCAGGTCAATGTTGGCTGTGCCTGTGCTGGATGGCCACACAGTTCACATCGCTTGCAAGTTTGCTGAGCCAAGAGAAAAGATTGACCACAAGTCTGGTAAGAATATGGAAGAAGGGCTCAAATTCTTAAAATCTGGTGATGCTGCTGTCATTGACAGGGTTCCAAGATAGCCCATGAGTGTCCAAAGCTTCTCTCTTCCTCTGGGTCATTTCGCTGTTCATGATAGGAGGCAGCTCTCTGTGGTGTCATCAAAGCAGTGGACAAGAAGGCTGGGGCAGCTGGTCAGGTGACCAGGTCTGCCTGGAGAGCTCAGAAGCCTAAAGGAATATTATCCCTGCCCTGCCACCACAGGCTTCATTAGAGACTGAACAGCAGCCTCAGAGCTGTGTCTCCAATTGGCCATTTAACTTTAATAGTGAAAGACTGGTTAGTGATGACAGTGCATCCTAAAACCTTCAGAAGGAAAGGAGAATGCAGAATGATTTGAGGACCATTTGGGTTTGTGTGTGTGTTTGTGTGTGGCAGTTTTAAATTATTAGTTTTTAAAATCAACACTTTTTAATAGAAACAACTTGACCAAAAATCTGTCACAGAATTTTGAGACCCATTAAAACAAAGTTTAATGAAAACAAAAGGAGGAGGAGGATGAGGACATGAGGCAGAAGTGTGCAGGGAAGTGGTTTTATTTATTTATTTATTTATATGGGGACAACAGATGCTTCTTCCTGATCTTAATCTATCAGCCAAGGCTGAGCCAGACTCCATCTCCTCCCTTGCAACACCCAGACTCCTGGTGGCCCCAGAGCCTCAGGCAGAAGCAACTCCTTCTGGCTCCTTGGGACACCCTGTTTTCCTCTGCTCCTGCTCCCCTAGGTAAAGGTGGCAGTGCTGTCCCCAGAAGCCCCAGCCCAGGGGACTTCAGCAGGTGGCACCACCCTCCTCCTTCCCCTGCTGCTCCATAAACCCTCAGCCCCCTATCCCCAGCCTGGATCTCAGCATGGGTCCCCCAAGGTTCCCCACTCCCCGGGGACTCTCAGGGCAGCAGCAGTGAAGAGGCTTGGGGTGCAGACATCTGAAGCTCTGGGGCCTGGTAGGACAGTGTGGATGAAGCCAGAGTCCAACCTGTGTGGAGCCCGCTGGAGAGGTCACAGTGGGGGACAGCCCAGAGCAGCTGTGCAGGTCTGGGTGCTGCTATTCCAGGAGCCTTGGGTGCCAGGTCACAGAAGCAGGGGTGGCAGAAAATCCAAGGGAACTCCGAGGCCCCCTCATGCTGAAATCCTCCAGAAGGTATTTCCAGTCCACCCCCTGAGTTATACTTTCCATTACTTGGGTTTATTCGGTCCTAGCCTGAGTCTGATTTCCTAGTCTTCCTCTATTCTTTCCTCCTTCCTCCTCTACCTTCTCTCCTCCCTGGTACACAAAGGATTAATTCCATGTTCTGAGAATTCAGAGATATGAAGCCAAGCAGGGCAGGTGCAGAAAGACTAATAGCACCAGCAGGCACTGTGGAGCTCTGTTCTGAGGGCTCACTGTGTGGGTCTGGGCTCTTCATGGAACACAGTTCTGTGTCTCTATCATCAGAGAGCAGTCCTCAGGCAGAGTCTGCTGTCACCTTGGTCCAATGGAAGATTGTTTGTCATTGCTTAGTAGAAATATTTTTCAGGTATAATTTGTAACTGATCGGTATTTTCTATACAGAGAAGACAGAGAATATGTTTTCTCTATATTGTGCTGTATAAATGTGCTTATTTATCTTTTATCAAAGAACTAAGAAATAGATAATTTTTAAACATATTTTGAAGGAATAATTCACCAATTCTTAGGCTAGACACTGATCATATCTATTATACAATATTCCATATCAGTTACTTAAAATAATGACTTTATTCCACACATATTATATCTATTCTGTGTATGATTTCTGCTTCTCTCATTAGTCTGCAGTGACCCTGAATGCATTACGAGGAAAAATAACATTTTTGGGTAATTTGCTGACTATCTCAATAAGTCTTATACCTAAAATTTTAATGACAGAACTTATAATGATTGTACCATATAATTCATTGATATTGAACGTTTATTGAAAATTCACAAACTTAAAGTACATTCTTATACAATGTAAAATATTCAGGTAAATGTACTATTCTCCAGGAGTTTCATATCCAATATTTTTTGAAGCAAATCATTTACAAAAGTCAATTTTATGCTTTTTTATCTTTTGCTTGTTTTACAGTTTAAAGTTTTTAAAGAAATTGCACTATAATCATAGAAGAGTAAATAAATACATTTAATGTGCAGTTGAAATGAAGTTAGTGAACAAGGGCCCCTTACTAAAAGTGTATTTTGTATGATTTATCCATAGGAGATATCTCTTGTAAAATTTGTGTAATTATGACTAAATTAATAAATCTATAGAATATTTTAAGCACTCACATAACTACCAAATGATTGGCAGAGTTGGGGTACATACAGGCCGTGGTTAAGGGGTGCACTAGGAGATGAGGGTGTGGCTGTGTCTACAGCTAGGACTTGATTCAAAGTGGGGCTGATGATTAATGCAGAATTTACACAGTTCTAGCTGTAACAGTTTGATTCCCTAAGTGGAACAGATGCATTATGTCCTGTGTCATTTCTTTCATGCAGATCAAACAATCAGAAACAATGAGGCTGCCTGAACAAACCAGTGGTACTGATTGCTAAGTAATGAGGACAGCCTGAGTTGAAACTTCCCTCCCTCTTTCCTCCCTGTGTCTCTAACTCTATATCTCTGTCCTGCTGTCTCTGTTTTTCTCTGTCTGTGTGTCTGTCTGTCTGTCTCTCTCTCTCTCTCTCTCACACACACACACACAATTACTGAAAACCTCCCTGCCTTTTTCCTCCTTCTGTCTCTGTCTCTGTCTCTGTCCTACACACACTAATATTTAATCGCATACAGTCATTTAAAAGACATAGTATACACATAGACAAAATGATTGTGTTCCACTCAGTTTCATTGTATTAAAATTTCTTAGTATGAAATGAACTACATGAGTTAATGTAATGTTGCTTTAAAACATTATAATATCTTTCTTAAAAATTTCAAGTATAGTACTTACTGCCTTGTGATGAACTGATTTGAAAAACTTGGTGATGGTACTGTAATTCTTTCAGGTACATTGCAATGTAACACAAGACACAGAGTTCATACACTGAGTTGCCATAATAATGTGGAATAAAGTCATGGCTTTGTTTAAAGTAGTCCACATGGAATGTGATATAGTAGATGTAATAATAGGAGTCTACCCTAGGAATTGGTGTGCTATTGGCTCAGAATTTACATTTGAAAGTAGTACATTGTTGTTCCCTGATGTATTATTCTTACTCCACAATCAGAGGCTTGTTTCCCTAAAATAAAATGGGTATTTTAAGTTAAAATAAACAGTTCACATGGGTAATAATGTATGTTGTTATCTTGTAGACTGAACTGAGTGTTTCTTCCAAATTCTGAAACTTCACTTAAATATAAAGACATGGAGAGACTCTTTGAAACTGTAAGAACTTCTCAAAAACCATGTGTTGCAAGGATTCTTGAAAAAGTGGAAGCAAAATTATGGAAAACCATGTTTTCTGATTAGCCTCAAATCTTATAGAAAAGATATGGGTGAGAAGTGTGTGTTTCAGCTATTTTCCTACTTAGCAATATTAACAGGAAATGCTGGGACCTGGATGTTAAAACAGATTTTCCTTGGGAAGAGTTCTGCACATGTTGTATGATGCAGCTTTTCTCCATGGTACGAGTTACATTGCCAGAGCATTCTGCTTTGGATTCCAGTGTAGATTTTATCCAAAGTCCAGAAACTCTTGGTTGGTGTTGAAAGCACAGTTTGATAATTTTACCATTCTTGGGGTTTATTCAGGATTTTTAGTGACTGTGCAAAGTGTTATAAAACATGACTGAAGAATGTTTAGATGTCCCTTAGAAGCATGTATATGATGGTAGAAGATAGCTGGTGAAATAAGAAATAAACTACAGATTGTTTCAATAAAGAGAAAATATAAATATAGTTGTATAGAAAACATGAACTCTATAAAATATAAAATCAGGTAAAGTAGCAGAAGTGGAAGAATCGATGAATAGTTGAATTGCTGGTATACGTGTGCCCATACGAATAAATGAATTGTTTTTATAATAAGCATTTAATGAAACTTACTATGGGCCAGAGATTCTGTAAAAATTGGGAATTAATTACTAAAGGGACACAGAATGACTTCAATAAAGCAAATCATGTATTTAAAAGAAAACCCAGAATTATAATATTGTTCCACTGAGCAAAGGAAAGTTAACAACTTTGAGTAAAATATGGTTGAATTAGAGTTGACAGTCATTTTCATTAATTTTGAAAATCCACTTATGTTCACCAGGTTACATGAGGCACCATGCCCCTAACTCTCCATCTGTGTCTATGATCACACAGCCCAGAGCTGTGGGCCAGATGCAGTGCACTTTCATGAGTCTGAACCTCACTCAGGTGCTGCTCTCCAGACTCTGAAGACCAGAGCAAACCACGGCTAACATGCAGGACAAAACAGGATTGAGCTTCACAGTGAAGAATCACATTTATACACCTGAAATACAAACTATCTATGAGGCACTTATATATTTCAGTAACATCATCTGCACATTAATTTCCCAAAGGGTGAAACTGAAATTTATTATAGTCAAATTTGTGAATCACTGCAAATTAGTGTCCAACATTTTGTTAATTTTGGTGATCAGAGCAGATATTGAAGGACAGAACTCCAGAGCAGTATAAGTTAAATATAATCATTTATCTGTGAATATGTGCATGACTGCAAATACATATATATATATATATATATATATATATATATATATATATATATAAAGCCAGACATCATAGACACAGAGGGTGTGTAAACATTTAAGGCACCACATTATAAGTACTAGTAACATGAAGACTTAGGATTCCTCATACAAAAGATTAATGAATTATAGTTCAATTTCTATAAGACAGGAAGAAAAAAATTAAAATATATTCTTAAAGATGTATTGTTATTTTGATTAAGTATACATGATTTCTTATATATAAACATATTTAATTAACACTATAAATATTTTTATAACATTTTATCACTTATCATTTTCAATTCCTTAGAATTCTTACATTTCAATTTCAGAAGTTCAGATTTCAAAAATTTATTTATAAACTTAAGCTCCTTCTTCTCAATATATATTTACTTTTAAAAATTTATTTTATGAAAAGAAACAATACAATTTCATAACAAAATAAGAGAATATCAATAGATAATACACTGTGTATCATAATCTTCAAAGTAGTTCTTTATAACACATAGACAAGATTCTGCCTCACAAAAAATAACAGATAACATTTTTTTAAACTTTCTTTTTGGTAAATTAAAAGAAACTAATAAAATAAATGAAATAAATTAGCATGTATTTTTAATGGAATAATTTGGAGAATTATTTGAACTCCTTTCTACTTCCTATTTATCTGTCTTCTATTTTGCTCTCGTTCTCTCTTTCCGTATATATTTTTCTTCATATAAAAGAAACCACAAGATATTTAAGCTTATGTGTCCAACTTATTTCATTTAATATTGTGTCTCAAGTTGTATCCACTTATGTTTGAATGCTCCCAGGTCATTTTCCTTTTAAAGGAAATCTCCTACATTGTTGGTGGGAATGTAAAATAGTACAACCACTATGAAGTTCAATACAGTGATTCTGTCAAACACTAAAAATATGTTACACTTGGCCCAGTTATTTCTCCTTGCAGGTAACTTCTCAAGAGAGTTAAACTCATTATACTGGCATACATGCCTATCCATGTTTACAGCACACAACTTATGATACCTAGATCTTGGATGGAGTGTACACCTGTGCTACAACAGATGAATGAATAAGGAAAAGTTTTATTCACTTTTCATAGTAGGACCAGAGCACAAAGAAAGTAGTAGTAGTACTCTCCAGATCACAGGCTCAAGAGAAAATCCAACTTAGTACGATCAACTCATTCTGTTCATTAATTCGACAGATACTGAACAACTCTTATGAACCAGGCAATGCACTAGGCATTTGGCTTCAACCAGTGAATAGAGCAAAGGTATCCTAAAAATTCTGGTGGAGAAAATGACAATAGGAATAGACCCAACTCATATTCATTATTTAATATGATAGAAAGTGGAATTGGGCAGGCAAAATGTGAAATGGAGCAGGTTCAGAGGACCAGGAAAGTCAGGGTTCAAGACTTTCAGAGGTGTGAAGGGTAGGCCACTACAGGCCACATCTGAGAGGTAATTGGAGGAAAGTTCACAGAATTCACTATGACCTTGAGGCTCAATGTAGAGCCAGGGTAGATTCAATATGCTAAGTCTCCCCAGGTGACTGACACCCATAAATGCCCATTCTGTAAGTTTGGCATCAGTAAAACTCTCTAGTAGACCTTTGATATTGATGTAAAATACTTCAAAAGGCCTCATTTTGTTACATAGATCCATGGGAATGAGTTTGGGATTTATCTACTTTTTCATCTTTTCATTTTCTCTTTAGCTAAAACACAGAAATGCAAAATGATTCCTGAGAATCAGACTTCCAGCACTGATTTCATTCTTCTGGGACTGTTCTCTTCCTCCCACACCAGCCTGGTCTTCTTCTCAACTCTCTTCATTGTTTTCATCCTGACTGTCACAGAAAATGCCCTCCTGATCCTCCTCATCCGCAGGGACTCCCGGCTCCACTCCCCAATGTACTTCCTGCTCAGCCACCTCTCCTTCATGGACATCTTGCAAATTTCCAGCATTGTCCCCAAAATGATCACCAACTTCCTGTCTGGCACCAGAACTATTTCCTTTGCAGGCTGTGGATTCCAGGTCTTCCTTTATGTCATCCTGCTTGGTGGCGAGTGCCTTCTCCTGGCTGCCATGTCCTATGATCGCTATGTGGCCATCTGCCACCCCCTGCGCTATGCCATGCTCATGAGTGACAGTGTCAGTGTGCTCCTGGCTGCAGGGGCCTGGCTGGTGGGGATCCTGAACTCCATAGTCCACACAGCCTATGTGCTCCACTTTCCCTTCTGTGAGCCTAGGGTGATTGATCACTATTTCTGTGAGATCCCTGCCTTGCTGAAGTTGTCCTGTGTGGACACATCACACTATGAACAAGGAGTTGATGTAAGCAGCATTATTTTCCTGTTGATCCCTTTCTCCATGATCTCTGTATCTTATGTCAAAATTTTGCACACTGTCTTGCAAACCAAATCCTCAGAGGCCCGGAAAAAGTCCTTTTCCACCTGTTCCTTCCACATGGTTGTGGTTGTCATGTACTATGGGCCCTTTATTTTCATATACATGAGACCCAAATCCTACCACACTCCAGGCCAGGATAAGTTCCTGGCCATATTCTACACCATCCTCACACCCACCCTCAACCCTGTTATTTACAGCTTCAGAAATAAAGATGTTCTGAAGGCAATGAAAAACATGCTCAAATGTCTTCCCCTAGCTAAAAAGTGAATGGAGAATAGGCCTCTACTTTGGGTTTTCTCTTCTTTTCATATCTTGTAACTCCAGGATATTCACTATGTTTACCTGGCAAGACAATCAAAGCTTCTTTCTTGCTTTCAAAGTGTGTTGTTGGGAAGCTTGCTGACAATAACTAAGCAATAAATATGTTGTTTTTGTAAATACAAACCTCTAAAAATGTACTCTTCCTTCTCTGGTACTAATTGTGATGTACTTATGGTAAGAGTTGATCCAAGGTTTCTAATAAATTTATAAGAACTTCATGTTATCATATTTAAAGAATCACTCACACAGACTTTCTATGTGAAATATGAATTCTTATCTTGTCTGGATTTTCACCTTATATCTAATATGCACTCAGATCTCAGGATGAATTATTTCATAGGTAACTTGCAATAAGTCATGCAAATCATATCACTTATAATATGCAGTTTCCTAGCATGACAATAATGAAAATTTTCATTTTCTATAAAAGGAAGAGTACAATAAAATCTTGTTTTATCCCTGGGGACTCATCTTTTAATATTGATGCGTATTTCTGTAAACACATACAATATTATATTTATAAATTTATTTATGGATAGACAGTTGCTTTGCAATTAGATGTCCTGAGCATCTTCTGCTCTTATGAACTCAGGTGTGTATTTGACTGTATTTGCAAACAACATGCCCATCTTCTGTGACAGGTTCCGGTGTCCCAACCCTCTTCGCATAGCTAGTGACTCACTGCCCCTTCCCCACATAGCCACTTCCATAGGCCTTTCCTTCCCCACCCTGACAACTCAGAAAATCTCAGGTTGTGTCTGGAAAGAGGAGTTCACAGGAACTTTTCATCTTCTTGACTGCATGTGCATTGCATAAACCCTGCACACAGAAGCCTAGAGTCTGAGTGTGTTGAATTATAATGCATGGTGGCCAGCATGTTCTGCATGGGTCAGCAGACATATCTTTTTTTCTGTAATGCTGTATGTCCTCATGTCTGCTAACTCTAGATTGAGTTCATCTTATTCCTGCTGGCCTTCACTGAAAACAGCAAATTAATCAGCACTATTTTTATTCTTATCTGGTTTACTAACTCATTGCTGCACCTTTGTCTTCTAGGCAAAAGCAAAGAAAGAAAAGTTGAATATTTTGCTAATCACCACATTGCACATCCCTCAGCCTTCTCCAAAGTGCTGGATCTTTGCTATCTTCTTCTTCCTTCAAAGGACTTACTTTTAAAATTCCCAGTGCATAATCAGAGAGAATTTGCTTCTGTCTTCAGTATAATACAACTATTAGATAGGAAATTTTACAACAAAGAGATATACATATTTAGAGAATTAAGGTACAAAACAAGGCCACAGTTAATAAAACTATATTGTATGAAGCATCTTTGTTTAATAATTATACTTCTATTGTTATCTTCACAAAACATATCTATGTGTGTGCTAGTCATTTTCCTATCAACTTATAACCTAGAGAACCATGTTATAAATGCCAAATATGGACTGTAAAATTTATTTCAATTAATAAAATGAGAAGTCATTTTTAAGCCATGCATTGGAGGCAAGGGCTGATGTAACAGCCCCAGAAGGCTCTGGTGCCCCTTCATCAGCAGGAAATGTCCTAGTGGCTTCAGCCTTCTGTCTCAGAGTCTCTGTGGGCTGCTCTCTGTAGGACAGCACAGAACCATTGCAGAAGCTTTCACCATCTTGGCCCTCCACTGAAAAGCCAGGGAGATGCAGGAATTAGGTCTGTGACCGCAGGTCCCACCACACCACATTCAGTTGTCCAGAGCTCAGTGGTGTCTCAGTCCTGCATCTGCTGAGTGCTGAGAATGGTTAAGTTTGATGTGGGAGGGACAAGGGCACTTGTGCACTGTGTGTCTGACAGGGAAGGGGGAGATGTGTTCCAGCCATCAGGACCACATGGACTGGCCAGATGGGAAACTTGGGAGAGGTGCTTACGGAGGAAGAATATGGAGATTACCTTGCATGCAAGGTAGGGACACATAGGTTAAACCCAGGATGCAATTTTATTTCAGGTCTGAGCTGCTGCACATGGTGGTGACACTCACTGCTGGGGAACTAACTGCACAGATGCAGCTCTCTAGGATGCAGTGACCTCACCCTGGGACACCAGTCACACTGCAGATGGGGGCAGTGTGCATCAGGACCACAGTCCTGCTGTCCTGGGCAGGTTACAGGGAGATGGGAGAAAATTCCCAGTGTCCTATGAGGGAGATGTTCTAGTGAAGGGCTAGTGGGAAAGGATGGAGCCCAGTGGTGCCAGAATGGATGAGACAGGAACCCCAGGGCACTCAGTATGCCCACTGCACCTGGCTGGACATCACCAGAGGCAGGGGCTTCACAGGGAAACTGCTGTAGAATTCTGGAAGTGCCATGGAGTCCAGCTGGATTGCAATGCCTTGTCCCATAGCTGGACCCACAGGGAGGCTGCTGCAGGTTAACATAAGCTACACTGGCATCACTTGATTGTGTGTTCCCTCATAGGCCCAGCATTACAAGGGACAGGGAGAGCCTTCCCATAGGTGGGGGGAACCTGCCAGTCCTCTGCCTGGGGGAAGTCAGGAAACACTGCTACAGATGCCCCATTCCAGCTCCAGTCCCTTAGAGTGTTCCTTCTACTTGGCAAGGAACTTCAGAAGACAGAAGGGCATTTCAGGAACACTAGGCTAAATCCCTAGATTTTTTCTGGGTCGATACACTATACCATGATTTTATAGAAGATACGGAGTGCTGCAAAGAGTCACAGGGGCAGAATACTTAATTACACCTGGCAGTGGCTGGTAAACATGAAAGTGTGAGCAGATGGGGTGACCACCTCCAACAGGAGGAGCAGGGCCTTGCCCTCTCACACACAGCTGTGTGGATGTGAGAGAGAAACCTAACTCCACCTTCTCCCCAGATACAATCATGTCCTCCAGCCCTCAGAGAGCTCCAAAAACAAGGATCTTTGCAGGGTGTGAGTCCATTACATAATTCTGACCTGCAGAAGTGTATTCCATTCCACTTTATTCACTTATATTCTATCATTTCCTCAACCTCTCTCTTTCCTAGTTAGCAATAATAGCTCAAATGTTTATCTAAACTATCCAGAAAGAATACCTATCATAATCACACTGTAATAATAAAAATGATGATATAGCAATAATTGAAAAAAATTTAGTCATTGTCTCAGAGTACTTGCCAGTACCAGGTTCCGGTGTGAGTGTGTGTGTGTGTGTGTGTGTGTGTGTGTGTGTGTGGCTGTTGTGTTTTTAACTGTCTTTTAATTTCCAAAATATTATGAGGCACTTCATATAATAGAAATTGATTTCAGATCAATTCATTCCAGAATATTGCATTTCACCCAATTTTGGGTCTTATTCCTCTTTTTAAAAAATAGGAAATAAATTGCTTATGTTGCTATTTTCTTAACATAATTACATGAAAAAATAGGAAACTCAATCCTAGGCAAGGCAGAGTGTTATATATTTACTGTACCTCCTCCATGCCATGCTCATAAAGTCCTCAATTGTATGAAATCTGCATTTAGGGCAATTCAGTGTTCAACACATGCCTCTCCCTAATAGTTCCGATGTATGTCAGACAATTATGAGCAACAGCCAGCTACTTTTATTCTGTTGGTCACCAACACAGGATATATCCCTATTTGAAATTTTCTCATAGAACATAGAAGTATTGAAACCAAGAGGGTCATTAATATTAATAGCTTGTATTTTAAAAATAAATTGTCACCTCCGCATAGTACAAAATATAACTGAACATATCACAATTAATATTTTCCAGGTTTCCAATATAAAATACCTGTCACAATAATTTTTTCAGTGAAGAATCAACAGTGTTATTTTTGTCTTTTCACACATTAGAGTCAAAATTATAAAGACAGGAAATAATGTAGGACTGAATAAGACATGTTGAGCACATGAATGTGCAGTTACATGAATCTTCCATCAAAATGTAACAGATTGTTTTATTCATTTGTATAATGAGTACCTGGGAAGGGAAAGGAAAATATTTTAAGTCTCAGCAAGTTAAAATTAGTGGATACATAGGGCATTTCATAAATCTTGACTAAGAACAAAACAAATGATAAAAACTTGAGTGTAGAATCAGTAGAGAGTAAAAGGTACCATAGAATTTATTTCTCTTTGGAGGAGATATTGTGATATGACCTTGTTTATAAGAAGAGAATTATTTCAATCCAGGAGTGAATTCAGTGGAACATTTGCACAGAAATCAGGCCAGAGCAAGTCGGTTACCAGTTGAATGTGTATGTCCAAAGGATTTCCATCAATAAGTTCAAGCAGTTTGTCTCAAGGTATAAAACAGTTGCATCCTTTGAATTAATTGATTATGAGCCAAATTGTTTATTTGAAATTTGTCATTGCAGCTTTCACACTGTGTTGCCATATATAAAAATTTTTTAAATAATCCAAATTTTAAAATCTTAAAACAGACAAAACTAAAATATATTTCTGAAGATGGACTATTGGTTGTCCCTGACTCAAGCCTTTGATTTTCTCTGATAAAGTTTGACTGATGTTTCAAATTGCATACACAGGCTAAGCTAAATGGTGTTACTTTGCCACTTATTCATATCAGTAGTCTTAGAAATAAGGTACTTTACTTTCTAAAAGTTTTGTATGAGTGAAAACACAATATGATAAGCATGTTCCCCAGCTCATATGTTGCACTTCTGAAAGAGACAGACAAGGCAGGGCTGGCTGTGCCCCAGGCAGTGTCTCCCACAGCATTTCACCCACAGCAGGAAGCAGGAGCACATCAGGGCAACACCCACAACACATAGTTTACTGTGCACTACTCCAGGTGTGACAGAGTTGGGCATGAAAATATGGAGAATGATCAGCATAAGGTGGACCAGGAGAGCCAGGAACTGAGGGGGAGCAATGAGACTTCACAAGAGAGAGTGGGCCAGGTTCCCTGACAGGGTGCTCCAGAGTGAAGCACATGGAATTAGCTACACCTGAGACTCAGTGTGGAACCAGGAGCACAGCCAACATATCAGTGTCACCATTGGAATCAGAAAAGGAATTGTTCACCTTTTAGAGAATCTGCACTGACAACACTGGTTGAGAGGCCCTTGGTGTTGATCAGAAAAGATGCATAATCAACTTTCAATGTATTATGTAGTCAAATGTGAAGGTGATTGCCACTTAATTACTTTTATCATTTCAATTTAATTGAATCCAGGCACTTGTTTAACTAACTAATTAATTCATTATGATTATTCTTTTTAAAGGAAAAAATAGAGGATTCAAGATGATCCCTGAGAATCAGACGTCCAGCACTGATTTCATTTTTCTGGGACTGTTCTCTTCCTCCCACACCAGCCTGGTCTTCTCCTCTCTGCTCATTCTTTTCATCCTGACTGTCACAGAAAATGCCCTTCTGATCCTCCTCATCTGCAGGGACTCCCACCTCCACTCCCCAATGTACTTCCTGCTCAGCCACCTCTCCTTCATGGACATCTTACACAACATCATTCCCAAATGATCACTAACTTCCTGTCTGGCACTAGAGCTATCTCCTTTGCAGGCTATGGATTCCAGGTCTTCCTGTCCATCATCCTGCCAGGTGGCAAGTGCCTTCTCCTGGCTGCCATGATCTATGATAGGTACATGGCCATCACCCACCCCCTGCATTATGCCATGCTCCTGAGTGACAGTGTCAGTATGCTCCAGGCCATGGGGTCCTGGCTGGTGGGGGACCCTGAACTCCATAGTCCTCATAGCCTATGTGCTCCACTTTCCCTTCTGTGAGCCTAGGGTGATCGATCGCTATTTCTGTGAAGTTCCTGCCTTGCTGAAGTTGTCTTGTGTGGACACATCACACTATGAACAAGGACTTTATGTTAATGCTGTTATTTTCCTGTTCACCTCTTTTTCCATGATCTCTGTATCTTATGTCAAAATTCTACATACAGTCTTGCAAACCAAATGGTGAGAGGCCCGAAAAAAGTCCTTTTTCACCTGTTCCTTCCACATAGTTGTGGTTGTCATGAACTATGGGCTCCTTATTTTCACATACATGAGACCCAAATCCTACCACACTCCAGGCCAGGATAAGTTCCATTACATATTCTACACCATTCTCACACCCACCCTCAACCTTGTCATCTACAGCTTCAAGAATAAAGATGTTTTGAAGGCCATGAAAAACATGCTCAAAAGTAATTTTCATCATAAAAATTAGGTAGGGGTCTGAGGTGGTAGCTCAGTGGCATAGCACTTGGTGAGCATACACAAGGTCCTGGGGTCAATCCCCAGTACCACAAATAAAAATGAGGTAAGAAAGATGCTGGAACTCTATATATTCATATTTCATCCCCAGAGTGTAGATATTACTTGTTTTGGAAAGAATATAAATGCTACATGTCTACATCGTGGGGAAGAAACATATATTCTAAGACACTAATTGATGAAAAAAGTAGTTTGGAAGACGTTTTGAATTTTGAATGCATAGTTTTAATATATATCATGATATGATATGAATTATACTCATCTTGTATATGTAGGCAGTAAAAGAAAGTAAAACAACGCTTTGAACTTCTAATAAAATTATAATAATTTAAGGGAAATACTCTAAAACACTAATCCTGTATATATTACCTGAGAAAAACATATCTGTATTTCTGGTAGTTTTTTGAAAGTGAGTAAACTACTTTTTCAAATTTTACAATCTGCTATTTAAATCCACAAATTGAAATCCCTTCTAGATACCTTCATATATACTGATTTTTTTTATTTATTAAAGTGAGAAATACAAATACCTTCATGTAAATCTAATTTTCAGGAGAAATACTAGACTGCTGATTTTTTTTTGTACGGGGGATCAAACTCGGGACCTTGCACTTGCGTGGCAGGTGATGGAACCACTGAGCTAACTCCTGGCCCAGGAGAAATATTAGAGATATTGGGTAGGCATTAAGCTAGAAAAATAGAAGCCCTTATACCAATAGAGAGAAAATTCAAATTTATATTTTCCACTTGAGGGGACCTGAGTTAATCTGATGAAACTAACTTACTAAGAATGCTATGACAGCATAAACTGTTAGGCTTAGGAAGATGAACAGTGAGAAGTGGACTGAGCATCACGTTATGAAATATGAATGGATGTTTCAGAACATGCAGTGCAGGCTCATCTACCTCTGCTCCAACCTAGAGCTCTGCTCCAAATCTCCCTCACAGCCTGCTCCCACATGGATGCTGTCACCCTGAGGAGGTAACTTCCATCACAGGTACATCCCTGCCCTTGTGCCATTCCCCACTCCTGCCCACCCAGTGTGATAGTTTGGCTTAGGCAAGATCTCTGCCCCTTATCTCAGGAGTCCAGCTGCTCACTCACAGACACAGAGGGTCCCACCACTTCCTCCAGCTGAGCTGCGCTATGCGGAAGGCCCTTAGCCTGGGCAGTGAGTCTGGATGTGCTGCTCACTCCTGAGAGCCTGGGTGAGGAGGACAGAGAGAGGGTGAGGAGAGCTCCGGTCCTCCAACCATGGCACTGATGGAGACTGCAAATAAGTACTTCTCCAGACCAGGTCAGCATGTTAGAGACTGTTTTGTGGGTCTGTATGATGTTCATATAAAGAAGTGACCTTTGATGGACTTTTTTTAAAAGAGCAGATCAATAGCTTGAGTTTGGCGTGGCCAGTGAGCATGACAGGCTGATCTCCTGTCCAGTCTGAGACCCTGAGCTGTGACATGAGATGTGTTGATTTACTATTAAACTTGGACTTGTATTATTTTGTAAATGATATAATAATAAGTTAAAATATAATAAGGTGAATTTTGTTACTTATATACTGCACACATTCCATATCTTGTATGTGAACTCACACAACTGCTCTTTACTGTGACTCAAGTCAGTCAAAACAATGGATGCACCTGGAAACACAGCTGATGTGGATGATATTGTCGATGTGGATGATATTGTCAATATGAAACATATGAGAATGGAGTAGCACCTTTAGGAAGAAATCAGCTGCCTGGTGTTGAAACATTTCCCTCACATCACAGAATTAACTCATATGGAGGAAAAACAAGACATTTCCTGAATAAGGTTAATGGCCAAATACTGCACGGAGCATCTCTGTCTCCTACCAAGTTTACAACTGAATCGAAATGGAATCAGGAGCAGAATCACTGTGCATCTTGGTTTAAATCACATAAATTAATGTATCTACTGCAACACAAAGTATAATATTGACAGCAAATGATGGCCAGGCTCAGGGGCACATGCCTCTTTCCAGAGACACAGGTGGCTGAAGGAGGAGGATTATAAGAGCTAAGCCAGTTTGCTCCACTTAAGCAGATCCTGCCTCAAAATTTGGAAATAATAAAAATAGTAATATAGAAGGCAGGCATGCAGCACAGTGTAGAGGACTTTCCTAACTTGTGCAAAGTCCTGAGTTCCATCCCCAGCACTGCAGCAACAGCAGTAGAAGGAAGGAGTGCAGGATCTCCCTGGAGTACGGAGAATCCCATCTGCAACTCCCCAAGCATGCACAATGCCCAGTATGTGCCTGAGACCTGTCTTGCAAATAGGCCACTGGTGCCCCACAGGGTGTCACAGCAGGGACAGAAGGACACCTGGTGACCTTGGCCCTGTGGCATCCATGGATCTTGGGTGGATGTGCACCTTGATTCACCCACTAACCCCTTCTCAAGTGAAAGTCTCCCATCAAAGACACTGCTCATGTGCTTAGGCTGTGGCTGAGACAGGTAAGAGATTATTTGAGTCCTAGCATGGATACTAGAACTTCTACAGTCTAATATGTGGCTAAAGAGAGGGGAAATACAAAATAAAGTTAAACATTCTGTATTTCCTCTGCTGAATCAGGGTCTATGTCATTCATTTGGGGCTACTGTGAGTAAAATTTGGGAATCTATGAGAAGTGTCACTTTCAGCATGGATGCTAATCATTTAAGGTCATGTGTGATTTAGTGAATGATATAGGTAGATTGAAGATAAAAATTTGACACAGCTGTAAACACAAACATGTACATACAGACAGGCACTCACCCTCACACACATTGTCATTGTGTTTATTATGTCCCATACACTTCTCTCTTCCTTAGGATTAATTAAGCCCCAAGCACCAGGGCCCAGGCCACATTGGTGTGGGGTCTGTGGGGCAGGCGTGAGTCCCTCAGCCCCCTGTGGCTCCTGAGCAGCACCATGGCCTGGCTCTGGCTCCTCAGCTGCCACCTTGGGAGCTGTGAGCACTTGGTCAGGACTGCTCAGAGCAAAGCAAGGAACTCACCTGAGCTTCTGCCTGCATTGGGTCAGGTGGGGCCAGAGGGGTCCTCAGAGGCAGAAGTGTCCCTGGGACTGGGACCCCAGCCCCTCAGTGTCACCCATACATGGCTCTGTGACTGTCTGTCTGGGCTCCTGCAGCGATGACTGTGACTCGAATGGACATTGATGTGGCCAACTCTGATGTCTTCTTCCCCATGGAAATCCTCTGTGATGCAGCCGCACCCGCACCACATAAAGGGCCTCAACCCCTTTCCAGCCCAATGTGTCCTGTGCTTTGGGGAAGAACTGAACCCAGCACTCTGAGTGCACCAGGTCATGTTCTGGGACAGGGATCAAAGGCAGACACCCCAAGCATGAAAGCAACCTTTAGAGTGCCCAGCATGGGACAACTTAGAGTTTCTGATTTTAAAATCACCTGTGAAGTGACAGTAGTGAAGAGTGAGGTAGTGACAAAAAGATTCAGGGACCAATTGAGCAGCACATGGAGCCCAGAAAAAAGAATCACATAAATGATTGTATTATTTTCCACAAATGTGCTAAAACTATTCAATTGCAAAAGTATAATGTTTTCAATAAGTATGCTAGCCAAACCTGGTATTAACATGAAACCATTCAATTTCAATCATTCTAAAATATATATATATTCAGTTTTCTGAACGTGGGTTAAAGCCTTGAATGTAGTAACAAGAGATATGCAACTTTTAAGAAAAATACAGTCTTCATATAAAATCTTTATCACATGGATTTTAGCAAAGACCTCATAGGTAAAACATCAAAAGCTCAGATATAAAAATAGATACATAATACTCTGTCAATTTAAAAAATAAACTCCCCAAGGAACACTTTCAATAGGGGGAAAGGACACTCCATGGACTGGAGAAGTATTTGTATAAATTATAGTCATAAACATCAACAGTATCTACATTACTTCCTACTGAACAGCAACAGTGACTACAGAAGCAAGTACACAATCTTTATAAACAAGCAAAGGTCAGGTGTAGCTCAGTGGTAGGGCACTGGGGCAGCAGGGGTGAGGCTCTAGGTTCACTGCCCTGCGTTATCCTAAAGTAGGCATTTGATTTGAAGGCACATCCTTCTGAGGAAGATGTGCACACGAGCAACAAGCACATGAGAATATGGTCAACTTTTCCAGCAAACTGAAAGCAGAGGCACTGAACTCTGCTCAGTTCTGGGACTGTTTTTCTGAACTGAAATCGATAACGACTCATTTGATCTTTATAAGATTTTCACACTGTCAGTCCTTAGGAATCTCCAGCACAACCTTATGGGAAAACATTGCACAATCTTCAGGCCAAAGACAGAAAAGGGAAACTGATAACAAATTTCACAGGCTGGTGGGGATTGGAGCAAATACTAATCTGATGCAGTGCTAATAAGAAGGCACACCCAGTGCTTATTGAGAATAGTTTGTCATTTCCTATCAACACTCCCTTATCTCAGGTTCCAGGGAAGACAAATAACAGGTCCATACACAAACCTGAGCATAAACACCCCCAGCAGCCTCCTTCACATTTCTCAAACTCAAAAACAGCACACAGGAGTCCACAGTGGACATGGACAGTTGCTCTGGCTCTGGGAGGAATATGAGCAGTGACCCAGGGAACAGGGCTGCAGCAGAGAGGCGCTGTGCTGCATAAGCGAGGCTGGTCTCCAGTTCCCTGCTATGAGCTCCACTCCCTGACCTGTGTGCGGGAGCTCAGGAGACCAGGGAGAGACCCAGGGCAGAGGGCAGTCAGGGAGAGGACACCAGGACAGCATGAGCGAAGGGGAAGGGGCCGTGCCGCATCCTGATGGTGGAGGTGGCCATGCGAATGGACCTCGGAAGGGATTGACACAGTCACAGCATGGGGACACACAGCCCGGGTTTCTGGGTTAAACCTGTAAGATGGTTATTAAGACATGATGACAAAAAATAAACACAACTCAAATCAAAAAATAAGCAGTGCCAATAAAAACCCACAGGTCATGCAGCAGTTCCATAAGGAACGATGCTGTGACACTGCTGTCTTCGCCAATGGCCTCAAGACCCTCAGAGGAGGCGCTGACCCCAACACATGCAGGCTTCCTGGACAAAGTGCTGTGTCATTCTGAGGTCTTCCTGATGAGGAGTCACAGCACAGGGACCCTTGGATAGAAGAAAACAGGAGTGTTACTCACTTTCCAAAGGGAGCAGCTGCCGGCAGGGCCACTGAGGAGCACACAAGTAACAGCAGTGGGGCTTCTGGGGTCCACTCTCTCTGCACCCTGTGGACTGGCTAATCTGAATGCTGTCCTGGCCTCTGGGGCACAGGTCTGTCCCAGCTGTGTGCTATCTGCTGCCAGGCAGCAGGTGGGTGGGTGGGGGGTGTGGCCCAAACGTGAAACCAAGACAACCGCTCTGGGGTGTGGACTTCATCAGCTCTTCAAGAGCAGAAATGGACAAGCCTCTTGGCAGAGCATCAAAATTAAGAAAAGGCAGCATTTTTTCTTAAAAAGAAGCTGTGATATTATTAGTACCTTGATGTCTTAATATTGGTTTGAGCCCACTGTTTTGGTATATTTGGATGACTTACATAGTAAAAAACTTTTATAGAATAAGAATGAAGTTACTTTAAGTGGTGAAAATAACATTTTCTTATGTGAGTGAAAAGGAGGAAAACAAATCCCAATGCAATTAGACTTTGTAGATTTGCTGCAACAATATTTTTAATTTTTACTGCATTGTATTAAAAACAAAGTTGAAATTCTAGCAGATTTTAATATTTTCACAGTGTGCAGGACACTTTGTTCCTCATAGTAACACCTCCATGTATTGCTTGGATTAAATGAGTAGGTTTCAGTCATGTTGTTGACCAGTATGAGCTCCAGGAGTGGATGGGTGGTCGGTTCTCTCCCCTGAGACTGAGAGGAAAAGCAATAGGATCGTTGAGTCTCATATTGATGTATAACGCCCTGGGCAAAGGATGAAAATCAGCAAGATGACATCAAGCTTCATCATATCTGGTGCTTGATAGTCAGGCTCCCGTACTCCAAAAACGCTGGTAGTCACTCAATTAATGCTGAGTGTGCCCAGACATTCAGTGGGTCTGGGGACACGTGACCTGTCCCAGCACCATGGTGACATGCCAGTAACCCAGGCCAGGGGAGGTCGCCCAGAGCTGCAGCTAGAACACCTCAGGGGACCTTACCTCGCTCTGCCATATACTCAACCTGACTTAGTGGTCATGCTGAGCTTTGGGACATCTGCTTTTATAATCAAAACATGATGGACAGGCGAGCCTCTAGGCTCCATTATAGGAAACTGAAGTGTCTGGCCAGCAGTTTGTGCTTTCCTGACATAAAGAATAGTAATTTCTTTGTATCACTGTCCCACTTGTCACCCTTACCTGTAGTGTCAACTTGATCGTCTCGTGCGCCACCTAGCGGATTGGCAAAGCACACTTCTTGTGTGTCAGGTCCCGGACCAGCGCCCTCAGCCCCGTCCCTGGTTTCTCACCCTCCCTGTGTGTGCGGTTCCCCCGCTCTGCTTTCCCCGCCCACACCGGGTGCCCCCAACCCAGGACCCTTGGGAGACCCTGCCCGGCCGCCCTCCAGGCTCCCTCTCTGCACACGCGTGACCTGAGCTGTCACGGGACCCTGAGACGCCTCCGCACTGCCTTCCCCAGAGTGACACTGTGCAGCGGAGGACGACAGCCAAAAGGCGGGACTGAGCCCCGAGAGCTCCCCTCCACACCGCCGCCCCGCAGATGGGGGACTTTGTGCAGAGCAAGACCTGGGTCAGACCCTCTGCAGGGGTGAGGACACGCACGGCCCGCAGCTGCGAGGCTCCCTGCGCCAGAGCGGGAGTGCGCAAGCACAGACGTGTTCCCTGCAGAGGAGCCGAAGCGGAGGGAGCAGAGGTCGCTGGGCGTGGCTGAGGCTCCCCAGAGAAAAGCAGGTCTGCAGGCCGGGGAGAAAGAGTGGGCGCCGGCACCCGGTCAGCAGTTGTCAGTCACCACACTGGAGGGAACGGCGTGTTGTTGAGCAGGCTGTGTGCACTGCCTCCCGACACTAGCGCCTCCTGTGGGAGCGGATCCGCTCCTCCACACTGCGGCCCTGGTCCAGGGGCAGCGGCCCTGGTCTGGGGGCAGCGCCCCCTGGTGGGGTCGAGGAGAAGTTCACCTCCCAAGGTAAGGCGGCCGCGGGGTTCAGGTCCAGATCTCAGCTTCTCCTCTCACCAGGAGATGCTGTGTAGGAAACAGGAGCAGCCCTGGCTCCGTTGGATATGTCCAGAAGCTAAGCCTCTTAGCCGTTACTTTCTGGCACCCCAGGGCGCTGGCACCAATTCCTGAGGGCCAGGTCCTCCCCAAGGTGCTAAGCGCACCTCTTCCTCTATTGAGATAGAAAAGCTCCTGACTGCTCTGCTTTCCCAGGCCGGCCAGAAGGGAGTGTGGTTTGCTAAGGGACGTCCTTCCCTCCCTGCTTCCCTTTGCTCCCGGACTCCCAGGGACTGGTACACCTCGTTCAGGGTCTCTTCTGGTGACCACAGCCACCATCCTGCATTTTCAATTTATAGTGCTCTCTCCTGTATAGACCTAAGGGAAATATCCAGGAAGTGATTGCAGTGTTAACTCACTGTTGCAGTCCTGAAGAGAAAGAACCTATTCTTAAAAGCTGCCAATCAGACACCATTGTAGGGAGGGGCCAACTGAACATGGGACTTAGAGCAGCCATTGGTTGATTTCAAATCAGGGCTCCCAGGGCTAAGCTCCCACAGTGCCTGGGTGAGGGACACTGCAGTCCCTTGGACTGGAGTCGCTCACCAGCTGGTGTAGCGCACACCATTCACTGCTCTCTTCCACTGGTGTGTTTCTCCCTGCAGGTCTCTGGAGTCATTCACTTTCACTCTGTCTGTTGATTTGATCCTCTTTTCTCATACCATGAAACAGGAGGAGGAGAAAATTTACACTACCCTTTCTATTTTCTATGTTGTGGTCTGTCTCTTCAATTTGTCTATGGGCTCCAGTTTTCCTTCAGGTCCTGCCTGAGTCCTGGGGATCCACCTCCTTCCTTCTTTTCTTCCACAAGTTGTCATCTGTAGAGTCTGCATTCTGAATATTGTAGAGGTTGATTTGTTTCTGCTTGCTGCTCCACCATCTTCCCAGAACTCATCTTTTTTTTCTTTAAGAATTCTCAATTCATTTCCATTGCTCATTTTTTGATTGAATCTCTTCTTTTGGAAAAGGGTCTATTTATTTAAATTCTTTATATATTTTAGGTATTAGTACTCTACCTGAGTACTTATTAGAAAGACAAGCTTAAATATTGCATGGTTTGATATGAGAAACAAAAGGTATACATAAGTTAAAGAACAAATAAAAGATAGATAATAGGAAATAGGGAGATAGTTCTTTTGCAAATACAAAGGAGATCGAGGTATAGGGTGATGTGGCAGTGAGAGAAGTGGAGAAGTAAAAAAATTGAAGTACTGATATAAATAAAATGTTCCCAACCATATTTATTAAAAAATTCTAACCTATAAAAACAAAACAAAAAAGCTGCCGAAGTAGCTGACTGTTTGGCAGCTGGCACTGCAGACCCTGATGTACAGAGATCTGCAGAGAATGCAGGCTCCTGTACAGCCCTGAATGTGACCCTGACAGTTGTACCTACAAGGAGAGAATGGAACATTTTGTAACTTGGGTTTCAGAAGGAAAGTAAGATATACAGTTAAGCCTGTCAATTATGACAGAGTGAAAGAGGTAACACAGGGAGGAGGACGCTGCTGTATTTTCAGGTCAATTGTTAGACTAACACTGCCCCAGGCAGTGGTGAGCAGAGCCCTCCTGACCACACATTTTATAATGTCATCTGCTCCAGGTATTGGGAGTAATTTACAAAAAGCTGAGGCAGGGCCCAAACTCTATTATCTACCTTAGAGTAGAGGCCTTCAAGGTCTGTAATAACTGGGAACAGGCAGGAGAGGCAAAGGAGATAAGAAATTATAGGAAAAGATGCAGCTTTTTGTTGCTTTAATTCAACCTCCACCTCAGGGCAGCTCACAACAGCCCTCACCAAATGGACTCAGCACAACTGGGTACAAACCAGTGTACATGTGGTTAAACTATGATGGCCCCCTCTTGGCCTTTCCTGCTGTAAACAGTAGCATCACATTTTGGCTTATGGAGCCAGTGTGGAGATTCTGCCAAGTACTAAGTGTATCTATCCCACTATGCATCCTGCAACTGGGGAAATGACGACAGCATGGACCAGGAACTGTGATTCAGACTGTGGCTAAAACCACATTGATCACCAGATGTTCATGGCCCCAACTCTCACTGGGATCACAGTGATGATTTCAGTTTGTGAGAATCAGTGTTAATTCAGAACTGATGTCCAGTAGACCCCCAGATGTCTGCTCATCTCTTTCCCCTAAGTACACTTACCCGATAAAGGGCCCTTGGCCCCTTTAGGGGAAGGTCGACAGAAAGATTGACAGTGTAACTTCTTGACAATGCACCAGGGTTCTTCCTCAAGGGAACCCAGAATTCAGCTCTTTCAAGGAAATCAGGGTCTGTACCCTAGCTGTGGCCCTGCTCCTGTGTCTCCCCTGGACACCATTACACCGTTTGTGGTCGCACCCACTGCACCCTGTGACTTGCAGAGGAGATCCCCAGGCTGGGATCCAGGTCCCTGATGAGCACTGGCCTGTGTCCTTTCTGATTGGAGCTCAGCAGCCTGGCTCTCTTGATGCTCTGGTGACCCCAGCTGGCCACTGCTTGGTGGCCAGATCTGAGGGCCTCTCCTGACATCCTACTTCTGAGTCCTCTCTGGGGGCAGAGTCAGGACAGGACAGGCACTGAGCACAGGGCCTGGAGCTGGGGCCCTATGGCCACTCCCTGGCATGAACCTTGTTCCTGGTGGCCTGTTGGCGACCCAGGCTGTGAGAAATACCTCAAATCCAGGTTCATTCGCAGCTTCTCTGCAACTGCTGTCCTGTGTTGGGCCTCTGACCTCCCCTTTTCTGAGCACCCGCAGTTGCTGTGTCTTCTGAGCCGTCTGAGCACAGCTGCCTCCACCCACCTTGGAGGTCTCTCATCTTTGGTTTTATTCTCTTGTAATGGGAATAGAAATTTTGTATGATTTGAATTTTTAAATATATAGAAACTATTTTTGTTGGCCTACAATATGGTCTCCCTTGGAGAATGCTCCATGTACAGTTGGGAAAAAAGCATATTCTTCCTCTCTTGGGTGGAACTTCCTGGGTGTGTCTGGCAGGTCCAGTTGGGTTGTAGAGGTGTTCACTATGGATTTCCATTTACCTGCTCTGTGGCAGCGCCCCTCCCAGTGTGGCATGGGAACTTCTTACCATGCAGCGATACCAGCCGGTGTGTATCAGAACACGTGTGTAGCTGATGTGACTCTGCAATATAAATCACACCCAGCAGACTGTGGAGGGTTGGTGTATGCACACATAAGGGAGACACAGACACAAATACTGTATAAAATGGTGCGACTATGCCATGTTATGCACTCAGCCTGGACCTGACCACGGGGTCAGTGTCCACCAATAAATCTGCTTCCTGGGAAAGGCCTCATGTCCGTCTGTACACGACAACCCTGCAGCAGTTCTGTCCATGCTTGAAAGTGGGATGTGGAAGGCTTCTATAGTTATTGTGGAAAAGTTTATTTCTACCTTTGATTCTGTCGATTTTACTTCATATATTTTGAAGCTGTGTTTCAAAGATGTAAGCCTTTATAATTATATCTGCTTGGTAATTTACCCTTCCATTAGTATACAGCTCTCTTCTTCACTATCTGTAATCTTTTGTAACCAAAAGTCTTTTTGTGTGTCAATGAAATGACCACAAAGCTTTCTTTTTGTTAGTATGTGCATGAATCATCCTACTCTCTTTGAATTATCCTACTTCATCCTTTTATATTTAGTTTCTGTGCTTTTTCATTTAAAGTGAATATTACATGGACACATTTTATAATTGAGACATTTCTTACTCTAATCTGGAACACTGCGCTTTACAGTGAATTTTTAAAAACATTTATATTCACAGTTATCATTGGTAAGTGAGCACTTATTTCTACTCTGATGATCTGCTTTCCTTTCCCAGTTTTATTGAGTTATAACCTACAATATTGTACAGTTTCAGACACACAAATATACACATAAATGATGAAGACTAGCTTAGACCGATCACCTCATTTAGATTCAATTTAATTTCAGATAGGAATTTAATTCAGGATATAATACACCAGTAGGCCTTAGATGTGCTATTTTCAGTATAAATCTTTGTGTTCCTTCTGTTGCAATATTGAAACTTTTGGCATTTGGGTTACAAAGCCATAATTTAGTGATTTCATGGAGTGAGGCAGTGGAGAAGTGTTCATCTATAGCATTCATATTTTATGAGGTCCACACCTGTATTGGTCAGCTTTCATCACTGTGACGAAATAGTCAGAAGTACAGCAACAGGAGGAAAGGTGTGTTTTGTTTCAGAGTTTCACTTCTTGACCAGCTGGCTCCAAAGAAGGAATGGGACTGGCGTGGTGGATGAAAGCTGCTCACCTCATGACAGCCAAGAAGGAGAGAGAGATATAGAGAGAGGGAGAAATTGATTTCAGGGACAAGAATACACCCTCTTGGTCACATCCCAGTGACCTGTTACCTCTAACCAGCCCCCACCCCCTTTCAGACATTCTGCTGTGAGCTCATCCATGGATTAAGCCATTGAAGAAGTTCACACCCCAAGACCTACTCATTACCAAAGCCCCACATCCAACCGTGAGCTTTTTGAGGAACGTTTCTGACCCAAACCATAAACCATCTTAATGGACATATTCTATTACAACATTTAATTTGATTGCATAATATAAATAAGTGTTTAAAGGAACTGATATTTTCTTTTCAACCAAAATCCCCATCTAGAGTTTTTATGACACTTGATAATGTAACCATAAATTGATTTGATGTAGAGTATTACATTTAAAAAATTAAAAGATTTAATTTTAAGAACATTTATTTTTATTTAGTTCTATTATATTCCTCTTCCAACATGCTAATAATGACAAAGAAATTGAAAAGCTCTAATTTCAGTGGAAAACTTACTGTCTCAATAAAAACTGTGGGATGAAGCACTATGTCAACATAATTTTTAAATTTCATTTATTTTATTAATGTATATTTGTTACATAGAATAATGGGTTATATGTTGTCATATTTGGAAATGCATAGAGCATAATTTAGCTATTTTCACTTCCCATTACCCAACATAACTTTCTCCCATCCCCTTGCTTTTCTCTAGTGCTCCCCCTTCTGGTTTCATGTTTTCTCTCTCTCTCTCCCTCTCTGTCTCTCTCCCCTCCTCCTCCTCCTTCTTCTCCTCCTCTCTTAGATTCTATATACAAGAAAAAATATGATATTCAACTATCTGAAATTGGTCAACTTGATGATAATTTTGCCAAGAAAGAAATGTCAAAAACAAGTGGATGCTCAAAAACAAATTATGATCACATCTTGTCTTAACAAGGAAGTTTGTTTTAATCTCCTACTCAAGTAAAATGAAAGAGTGGAAGCTTTGACTTGCAATGTGCAATATTTTAAAGTTATATTTCATAATTTTTCCTAATTAGACAATGTATATAAGAAAGGAAGGGAAGGACAATGTTAAGATGCTACATTATATTAACCAAGTGTGATATAATGGGGACGTGACTTGTAAAGTAAATGAAGTGGGAAAAGTTAAGGCAGACATGAAAAACACTATGCAAAACCAACTGGAAACCTGACAGACGTTATCTATGATTTCTGGGAAAGAATATCTGATGAATGTCCTCAGATGTTGACCCAGGATCCATGACTTTTTTACCATGAAATGGAATAAAAGTGTCTTATTAATCCTGTTTCTTTTTACTGCAATAAATGCTTATATGTGGATGCAGACATGTCTCTGAAAAGTTAATTTGAGCAGAAACTGAAATAGTTCACTGCAAAACAAATGGACACCATCCAAACTGAAGAAAACAGAGGAGCAAAGCCAGAGATGAGGTTTATGCTGATTCCAGGTCGCAGAGGCTGTGGACACAGAGCAGCACAGCTAATGAGAGCTGCTGCTCTTAAAGCAAGAAAACATAAAGGAATCTTTCAACTGGAAGGTTTCAACCTGAAGTAATGTTTTTAAGAGACCAAAAGTCCCCAGAAAGAACCTCTAGTATAAAGTGGATTCTAAGTAAATAGGTGTTTTCAGATGCTGTGCACTATTTATTAAATACTTTCATAATCAGTAAGATTCATGAGGCAGATATCTAAGCAAAGTTCACTACTCATCTGAAATGCATGGAGATATGAAACACCTGGTTAAGAACAGTAAGTCCATTCCCATTGGAAGCTGCCGGATGCATCAGTAAAAGCAGCAGCACTTGTAGGGGGGTAGCTCTGGAGCCAGTAAAGAAGGGTGCAGTCAGTCCCATTTGCTTGGCCTTTTCTGTCTACTTGAAATTTAGGTTCTATAAATAAATTTGAGAGTAAGAGTGATTGAGTCTGTCCATATCATCCACTAGCTCAAAATACAAATTGGGTAAGTATAAAATTGCTCAATGTATAATTCCACATCATTGACCAAATACAATTCTTTGTTAATTTGTTATATGTCAGTGTCTTTAAGTGTCTCGGGGGCAGAAAAAAATTTCTTGTGTTTTTATCCCCCAAGATCGACTTAGGTAACAAACACATTTGTTTAATTGTTTCAGTTTGGTATATCATTCCATTTTTATAGAGTTCTAAGATATATAATTTTGTAGAGACCAAAAATCCTGAGAAAGAACTTCTAGTATAAAGTGGATTCTAAGAAGATATGTTCAGATTATTTATTAGAAAGTACTGTGTTTCATTTTTGCTGTGTTTTTATTTTCTGGTTTTACAACACCTTGGTTATTCATATGTCATGATATGCTCTAGAGAATGAAAATGTGAAATTAAAGCTACTCTTTAGAGATTGTTTTCCAATTACCCTACTTCAACCCCCTCATTACTCTTCAAGCTCATATTTATTTGTTCCATTGATCTGACTATTTATTTCTCTTTTCTGATATCCCTACCTTCCTGCACCTTGAAACAATCATTAAGTCATGTACTCTTTCCACAGCCAATGTTTATGGAACCCAATCAGTATGACACCCATGGAAATTACTCAGTCACATACTCAGATTAGATTTACTTCCTAATATGTGGACCAACATTTATTTCTTACTAGACTTATTCTCTTTAATAGTCTATTGACACTTGTAAACCTCATTTTATAAAACTGAAATAGCTATCTTCTAAACATTTTAAACCTGATTCTTTAGGGTCAATGAACAACCCTAAGAAAAACATGCGATAAATTGCTCACAGCATGTATGCTAAGTATTTCATACATAAAGTCTGTAGCTTCTCATCAAAATCTCCTGAGGTAGGAACTTACAATCTAAATTTCCAGGTAAGGAAATAGTGTTTTTGTAACTACGTGTAATTATACACCTGATGATTGATGGTAATAAACATGCTATAATTTAAGAATATAAAAACACTGCTGTTTCTCTTTTTTTTGCTTCAGCGTATATTTAATATTTTGTCAACTTATTTGTAATATTATTGTTCCTTTAAGCAGATAGGAATGTATGCATATTTTTGGAGATTTATATTATTTTCAATATTAAAACATGTTTGCAGGTGCCAAATGTCCTTGTGAGGGTTCATTCTTTTAAAATTACTAACTGATATGCAGCTCTAAAAATGAACACATCATGGTTCCAATGAAGAATGCAACTGCAATCACTCCTTAAGGAAAGTCTATGTAAGGGTGGCTTCCTTTATCAAAAAGAAATAATAAGTACTATAGAATCCCTGCTGTAATTATAGCAGTGATTTAAATACCTTGTGGAGTTTGAACCTCAGCTGATGTACACATGTGATGAAATAATGTACAACACCGGAAATAAAGGATTTTATGTCAGAAATAAAATTTCCTTGCAGCATTGTGTGAAAAATCTTTGCATTAGGTCTTAAAATTAAGTAGAGCCTTAATGGCTATTGAATGAAAGCAGAAAAAAGAAGATATTTGAGATAAAAAGCAGAAAAAATGAAAGTGTGCTACTGAGGTACTTTGAGTATCAAGATAATTAGAAGTAAAAATGCCATCTGAATGTGGAATCAAATTGGGAGGGCTGCTGGCTTGGACCAACTATGCAGAATCTAGATATGTAGACCAGGCATTAAGAACTTCTTAATATATGTGCTCTCTTCAGCAGCACATATACTAATGAAGAGGATTTACACAATATAAAGTAGAGAAACACTGTGTGTACCAATACTATAGCAGGTGCTCACTGTCAGTGGGTTTTGACAAAAGCACCATGAGCACAGGTTGAGGGTAAACCTTCTCTTCAACAAATGGTGCTGAGAAAACTCAGTTCCCACATGCCAAGGAATGAAACTAGACCCGTACTTTTCTCCATAGACAAAATCAACTTAAAGGATTCAAAACATATTAAGATTTAAAACTATGAATGAAGGTATTGATTTTTCAACATTTTATAATCTTTCAACACCCAGATGTCTTCAATGTAACATATATGAGAAAGTTCCAGGACATGGAGATAAGATGATACCTATGAGTCAGATAGATGATTTGCTGGTTCTTGGAGATTTTCATTTGTTGATCACAGAAAAAATGACATTATAATACTACAGAAAGTAGGGATGAGTGTTTTAAGGAGTACTTGTTAAAAATGTGAAAAATGAAGAAACAGCCCTGAGTGTCTTATGTGTAAAATGGGTTTGCGGAATAATGGAAAGTGAGGGTAAGTGTAAATGTGCTTCATACAATGAAAGGGAATAAAAAATGATGCAAAACTTCAGTTTTTATTTTATTTTATTTTTGGTAGAAATGTGAAGAGTCACTGAAGGATTTTGTTTATTGTAAGAGCATAAATGATACCTTCATTAAAAAGAGAACCTGCTACTTTGTTGGCAATTACTTGAAGAGGAGAAATTATAAGAAGAGGAACCATAATTGCAATTTAAATGTGCACAAGATATTCTAAATACTTCAACCAGGTAGCACTGTGGAGGATGTTCATGGTGAGGGAGGAGAAGAGGACTGAGCTTCCTCACTAACACTGGCTTTGACAGTTTGCTCTTGGAGAGTGATTAGTCACTTTCTATCACTAGAATAAGATACTTGACACCTGCAGCCTGAAGAAGATGTGCATTTGCCTCACGGTGTCAGAGGCTCAGGCTGTGGCTGTTGAGCTCCAAGGGAGAAACAACATTGAAAGGGCATGGTGGAGACAAGCTGCTCTACCCAAGGCAGGCAGGAAGCAAAGGAGAAGGGAGGACTGGATGATTGGAAAACACCCTTCCAGGTCATAACACAGTGGCTACCTCTGGCATACAGGCCCTGCCTGCTAAGAGCACACTGAGCTTTGATCTTGTCTGTGGGTCAGTCTGATGATGAGTATGGAGCCTTCACAATCTAATCATCTTCCAAAAGCCCCACCTCTGAACACACAAGATAGGGTGGTGGGGTAGGTTTAGATCTAAACCATGAGAGAGGGCTACCTTAAAATACACTGTCTGGAAAAGGAGTTCTTTATTCAAGAAAAAAAATAATTTGGAAAACTTAATTGAAATATTATTAATTGAGGAAAAGAGGAAATTCTGAACAATGAAGAAATAGCAAATAAAGAATTCACCATATTTAGAAAAAAAATGAGAACAGCAGATTAACAATATTTAGAATGACAAAAAAACAAATAAAATGAGAAAGATTTAAATTTTTTTAGCCTGAGGCACTAAGAAAAGAATGTCCAAATGACTGAAATAGGGTAAATCAGTTTGATATTGAGGGGAAGGAATAAGTAGATTTTAAAAATGTCTTAAAAATGTGTAGTTATGGCACATTCAGAAAAATACAGTGAAGACAATGTTAGAAATTCAAACCAAGGGCTTTTACATGAGGGTGATGATAGCGATTTAAGAATACTATAGTAAGTAAAGCTTGGGGAAAGCATACATTCTCAGACATACAGTGGGTGGAAGAACTCTGTAAACCAAAGTTTTTATGGTCCTGCCTGAATAAACATCAGTGCTTGTGTGTTCCTATGTTGGAGGAGTATAGCTGATTGCTGCTCTGAAAGAGGGAGAGAAGAGGAGGAAAGCTACAGCAGTTTCGGGAGAAGCCTGGGGCTCCCCAGGCCAATTGTGAGATAGCAAAGGAAAGAAAGGAAAGCAGAGCAGTGCCTGGCTTCAGTACCCAGACTTGGAGCTTCTGAGGAGCCCACAGAGTGTTGTGCTTCAGTAGGATCAGTGCTGTGGCGGACAATACAGTTTCTGCAGAGCAAACTTCATGTCTTTGTTCCTCAGACAGTAGATAGCAGGGTTCAAGGTAGGGGTGAGGATGGAGTAAAAAATAGATGCCAGGCAGCCTTGGGTTGGGGAATACTGAGAGGCGGGTCTCAAGTACATGAAGCTTCCAGTTCTGTAAAACAAAATGACTGTGGTCAGGTGTGAGGAGCAGGTGGAGAAGGCTTTCCACCATCCTTCCCCAGTGGGGATCTGCATGATTGCGGAGGTGATGCCCACATAGGAGAGGACCGTGAGGGCAAAGGCGCTCATGATGATGCATCTGCTCACAGCAAAGCCCACCTCCTCATTGAGGCAGTAGTCAGTGCAGGTGAGGCGGATGATGGGGGATGTCACAGAAGTGTTCCACGACGTTGGGTCCGCAGAAGGACAAGGAGAAGGTGTTGAAGGTGTGGAAGTCAGCGTAGATGGCCTGCTCACCCAGGCCATGGCAACCAATTCAGAGGAAAGCCTGTCATTCACGTTGGTCCTGTAGAGCAGGGGCTTGAGGATGGCCAAGCACCGGTCATATGCCATGGCCATGAGCAGAAAGCACTCAGTGGAAGCCAGGGTGATGAACACGTACAGCTGGGCCACACACTCCAAATAGGAAATGAGCCCAGACCCTGTGAGGGAGGTGAACAGTGCCTTGGGGATGGTGACCGAGATGTAGCACATGTCCAGGAAAGAGAGATTCTTCAGGAAGAAGTACATGGGGGAGTGGAGATGGCTTTCTCTAAACACAGATGTGATGATGGAGATGTTTTCCAGGAACCCAAATAAGTAGGCAAACAAGAAAAAAAAGATGGCTACAAATCTCAGTTCCTGGACATCTGAAAAGCCCGAGAATGAACTGAGTCACTCCTGTTTGATTGGACATTGTTCCTTCACTCTGAAGGTCTGTTCTGATGCAGTAGCCGCGTATAGTATGCGTGAGAACAGAAATAGACCAACTTGAAGGGTGGCTGTGAATGTCCCCTTTGTCTACAGCTGCATGAGAATGCCTACCAATGGAAACATAAATCCCATGTAACTCCTTATTTAAATGATTATATTTCAGTGAATGGTGATTATTCTGATGAATCAAATTGCACCATATAATTCAAGTAAACTGGTCTAATGGTGCTAATCTGGATTACTGTGAGGGGGGGAGAGGGAGCCAGAGGGGGGGGGGAGAGGGAGGAGAGAGAGAGAGAGAGAGAGAGAGAGAGGGAGAGAGAGAGAGAGGAAGGGAGAAGTTCATGAGGGGAAGGAGGAGGAAGAGATTAGGGAAAAGAAGAGGAGGAGGAGAGACCTACCAGTTTTCTTACTCTCACATGTTGGATGACTTCAGGTGAGAAATGGCCTCATGTGCTTACTTTTCTACATATTGACACACTTCACCATTAATTCAATTGATTACGTTTCAGAGAATGGTGATGTGCTATTTTTGTTCTCACCCCCCGCCCCGCAATGCTCCAGCTTCCCATAGGCCTCATGGCTCTGCATGATTCTATTGATTACCTTCTCTCCCACTGTTCTGCACTGATGTCAGTTCCTCTGTCCTTTCCTCCAAATATTTTAAGTTCTCTTTATTTTTACTAACCTTAAAGTAACTCTACTAAGATCTATGGAAAATGCTTGTCTTAAACAAATATGCTTAACATTAAAAAAAATCCTATACCAAATCCCTGGACCTAGCGAATGTAATTTTGGTTGTTTTCCTATTTTTTTGCAGGTGTGTTCTTTATGAGCAGGAACAGGGCTTTTCTCTTTATCCCCAGAGATTATCAGGACCTAGTGACCACTGTGTACTCAATAGACAGTGAACAGATGGTTAAAACTGAAAGCAGCCTCTGTGAAGCTTCCCTTTAGACTTTAGTTCACAAAAGATCCTGAGAGAACTCCTGGAACTCCCAGCTGAGGAATGGCCAACCTCCTGCATGTGAGCAGACATGAATCCTCTAAATTCTTGTTTATATTATAGTCTGTAACATGTTGGTAATTTTGGTAAAATGTTATTGAATTTGTGGAAATTTACCTGCTGCTTTAGGCTCTTCCTTGTCCAATTTACCCACAGCATGAGAGAACTTTCCTAATGTATGACAGAACTGAGGAGCCAAGTCTCGTACTCTTACATTCAATTCTCAGATCCCCTAATTATATTAGTGATCAGTATAGAAACCAGAAGAAACATAGCTTAACCTCACACTTTCTCCATGACAACAGCAGGGAAGTGGCCGCGTGTGCTCAGGGGATTAGAAAGAGCATCACATGTAGGGCTGGGGATGAACCAGCAGGCACCCTGGGCAGCTGTCAGGGGCATTGCTAGAGCTTTTCCTACAATAGGCAAATCTGTGTAGGACTTGGAAAGTGGCTAGGTTCACAGAAAGTTTAGCCCCTGCTGTGCCTGTTGTGGGAGTAAAGCCACTGTGGGTCTTTTCTCACCTGCGGTTCCTGGTTTAGCTTGTCCCAAAGTCCCCAGGTCAATGCAGGGAGAAGTATGCAGAGCAGTGAGGAGGTGTGGACATAGAGGTCCTGGTGAAAACCCCGAGTTTCCTGCAGCTTCAGAATATCACAGAAGCACACCCAATGCAGTTGTAATGCCCTGGGGAAGTAAAGGGTGTGGAGTTGAGAAAGACCCTCCAGAGCCGGAAGGGATTAGCTGTCACCTGATCACCACTCATCATCACAGGCCCACCAGGCAGTCATCTCAGCCAATGCCAGAAGGCACAGGTCACCAGCGGCCTAGATGCCCTCTGAGTGACTGAGAACCCTAGCGGAAGATGATCCACAACATCTGTGGGCGGGATGTCTCCTCTCCCTGCCTCCTCCATGCCCCAGGGTTTCCTTGTGCCAGGAAGTCATGAATGTGAACGCTGAGTTTTGGAGAAGACAAATGTGAAATCTTGTATATTTGAAGAGATGGCAAACTTGTTCTTACCAGTTTGGAAGTAACAGAATACAGTTGGTCTCATCAGGTGGAATTGAATTTCAAGATGTTTGCTAACATCACTGGTAGAAATTAAAGAGCATTTATGAAATTTTACAGTTCTGACTTCTGAGAACTTACACCATCTAAACTTTGAAGTATTACTCCTTTAAGAATGTCTCTGTTAACACAAGTAAACATTAACTATCAAAGGAGTAAGTAAAATCAGGAAGAGATGTAGTAAGTTCATAAGCATTTAACTTTGCCTTGATCAGTGCATTTGAAATAAAAGATATGAATATTGACAAGCGAAAGAGAAAGTTCACTGTAGGCATCTCTAAGTCTTAAAATCTATATAGTATGTTATTTATATACTCTGTTTTGCTTAAGATATTTAATCATAAATTTCTTGTCTAAATATAATGTAGATGTTCAAATAGTTGACATTGAAATATATAAATAATAATATTAAAAGCAATAATAATTCATGTAGAACACTATAATGAGAAAAATCCATGGCATTCAAGCACCTATGTCCAACTATGCAGGCTATGTCTGGATTCCTCTTCCCAGTTCAGCCTTACAAGCACAGCCACCCTCCGTATGCTACCTCACTCTGCCTTTCTAAATATCCCCAGGAAGACTGTCCTGACCATGGACTTCACAGAACGGCAATGTCTGTGTGATCCACAGCCAGTTCTTTGTGACTCCAGCCCTCAGGGTGCTAATGTCCACCATGATCATAAATAAATTTCTGTTTAAACACAGGTCCATGCACCCTCACTGTGAGCCTTTGTTTTCTTTTTTCCCCATCCAGTTGGAGGGTAAGAAGACAAGTTCTCATCCACTGCTACAGTCAGCCCTGTCCACAGAGCATCAGTCCGAGATACTCACAGGAAAGTCGGTCCTCCTATTCCTGAGATGCATTTGGCAAAGGAAATATGCAAGCACTCACAGTCCTGCAAACTAGGAAAGCTAACATCTATCATTTGTAAATAAAGTTGGGAACAGAACAGTGAAACACTCCTGATTCTTCATTCTCATCCTTGTAAGGGAAAATAAAGAAAAATCCTCTCAGTTGAACATACCATTCCATTCTGTCAATATTCTGAAATACATTTTGAAGATATCTGGACAGCTGTAGATGTGGGAATTACCAATGATTCCCATTTATGCACATGAATGAGATTGGTAAACATGAAGCAGACACTGTCTTGTGCTTCACTGATGGCAAACAGAGAGATGTGGTGAACTTAAACATCAGGTAATTGTATGGCAAAAATGATCCATTTATCAAAAGCTTTTTCTGATTTTAGGTCTACAAATTTCCTAATGAAAGCTGTGAAATAATGCATCACTAGAAGTCAGACACAGTGAGTCAAGTGAGATCTCACCTAGTGGACCAAGGCTCCCTTTGGCCTCCAAATGTGTCCTGGTGGTCAGATGGGCAGCAAGACCTCCTCAGTGAGCAGGGTCAGGCTGGAGAGGGGCAGAGCTGCATGATTCCTAGCTAGTTCCTCGGCCATCTGTTAAATGCTGGGCACCCAGGAGCGCTCTGGTGCCCCTGGGAATGTGAGGTAATGAGCTTCCAGCTCTCTTCAGAGCTTGTCCTGGGAGTTCACTTGGCACCTAGCCCTGGAAGGTTCTACTTACAGGAAACTTTGATGAAGACTTTCCTGGGCCCCTTTGGATTATTTGAGAGAACTGAAAAAAAAATCCTGAGAGGACATGAAAACTCCAGTTGGGGAAAAAATGAAAATAATATCTGTACATGAGGCTGATAATTCAGGGGAGTTAGACATTTGCAAAAGGAGAGTACATGAGGGGAATGTGAAGCAGCAGTGTTTGGGAGACAGGCAGAATGTTTTGGTTTATACCTATATAAATATAAATATTTATACATATGCATATCCAACTGATTGATGTTTCCTCAGTTTCCCCTACACAATTTGCTTCTTGAGTTTTGCTGAGGAAAATTTTCTTATGACACTATAAATGTACAAGAGGAGCACACAAATCTCAAGTCGAAAGGTCTATGAAATTGTGTTACGTAAGGATGTTCATGTAACCAAAATTCTGAGCAAGAGACAACTATGAACACCAGCTCAGGTGTCTGTCCCACCTCCTTATAATCCATATGCCCACAAGAAAATCTATTTTCCTGATTAAAATATATTATTTATCAATATACTCTCATTTAAAATTTGTATCTGCTGCACTGACTTATATTTTGTGAATAAGGTTCATCCATTTCCATACTTCTAATGTGTTTTATGCATAGAAAACACATTCTTTTTTAATATTGAGGATGAGAATTAAGAATGACCCTTAATTTTTGCATTTACAATTTTTTAATTGACAGGTGAAATTTTATCGAGTGCATTGTGTATGACATTTTGTCTTGAATTCTGCATATGGATACACTGTGCAAAGACTAAATTAGTAATAAACATGTGCATTACATCACAATGTTTTCATGTTGTGGTGAGACCAATTTCTATGCACTCTCTTAGTATTTTAAAGAATACAATACTTTGCAAATTATAGTGATCATGTGGTATAACTGATCCTTTGAACATATTTCTTCTTCCTCTACAACTGTACTTTCACATATTTGACCAAGATCTCCTCAAACCCCTTAACAAACTCAGCCTATGACAAACACCACTCTACTCTACTTCCATAAGATCAACTTTCTGAATTCATCAAAGTTGCTGGAAAAGACAGGATTTCCTCTTTGTGTCTGGGTGTTATTCTGTTGTTGTACACAGAATAGAGTCTTTCCTTATCCATCCATCTCACCACAGATGCATCCTTGGAATGGTTTTCTCTCCTGGCTGTTATGAATAGGGCTGAAATAAACATGGGAGTGCAGACATCTCTTCAACATTGATTTTCCTTTCTTGGATATTGAGATGTGGGATTGGTGGATCATGTGGTAGCTTCATTTTTTTATATTCTGAGGAACCACTGTAGTATTTGCCATGATGACCCTACTAATTTTCATTCCCACAAATAATACACAAGCTTGCTTTCCCCTCCATGACTTCACCAGCATTTCTTATCTTTGTATTGTTCACAATAGCTCTTCTAACACAAGTAGGGTAATATATCACTGTGGTTTTTAATTTACATTGCCTTAATAATTTTGAACAATCTCATGTAGCTATTGGCCACATTTATGTCTTTTGATGAATGTCTACTGAAGTACTTTGCTAATTCTAATTGAGTTATTTATTTTCTTACCATAGTGTTCAGTTCTTCATACATTTTTATATTAACCCTTAATCAGATTGAACATTGAGCTCATTTTTCTTCTTTTTGTGCCTGGTCTCTACACTGGGATTATTGTCCCTTTTACTGTGCACAACATTTGCAGTTTGATATAATATTGTTTACAATTTTTCTTGGAAGTCTGTGCTTTGGGGTCAGATTCAAAAGCTCTTTGCTTCCACCAATGCCACGGAGTTTCCCCTCTATATTTTCTTCCAAGATTTTCATAATTTTGACTCTTTTATTTAAGCCTGCAATCCGTTGGCATTGCATCTTGGATATTCTGTGAGATACTTGTCTGTCCAGTTTCATTCTTCTAAATGTGGATATCCTGCTTTACCAGAAGTATTTATTAGACAGACAGATTCCTCCCCTATTATGTGTTCTTTGCACATCTATTAAAATCCGTTGGCTGTAATGCTTGGATTTATTTCTGGGAAAGTTACTCTGTTCCATGGTACATGTGCCCATTTTTATACCAGTGTCATATTGTTTTAGTTACTACAGCTTTAGATCATATTTGAAATCAAGTAATGTGACATCTCCAGTTTTTTTGTTTCTGATCAAGATTACTTTGTCTACTTAGGGTCTTCTGTGGCTCCACCCAACAGCATCTTTTTATTCCTTGAAAAACGGCATTGGTGTTTGATTGCATTGACTCTGTAGATCACTTTGACAAGTAAGGGCATTTTGGCACCATCGATTCTTCTGACAGAGGATGCCAGCAAGGTGCTGAGAGAGGCAGCCTCCAGCTGTATCATCTCCTACAGATAGGCCCACTGGTCACTGTCCTTGGATCAGAGAATCCTGTTGAAACATCACCTGGGAAACAACCTGGAGGTGTCCACAGGGCCTGCATAACTGAATCAGGATTCAGAATCAGAAAGGCAAGAAAAACAGCTGGATTCTGACTACCTTGGCTGCCTCCCTTCTCCCTCTAGTCAGCCCAACACCAGATAGAATTTCTCTGGACCCATGGTTTCTACAGGCATAGGAGTGAATGGAAGACAGTCACCCAGTGTCCCGAGCTCTCTGGGTCACTTCTCAGGAAGCCCATTTTGATCATATAGTGAAGCACGCTAGGGGGAAACACACACTGGACCACTTGAGAACAAAAGGAAATAATGAGATGAGGCAGAGGTCCTCATGGTCAGCGTGATGGTCTTGGTGCTGTGTCTGCCAGCCAGTGAAAGCTGTAAGCACCCCTCAACCTCACAGCCACATGCAGAGCTGAGCTTCCTTGCTTCACAGCCATGGTGAGTGCTCACTTCGCAGCACATACACTTCATAAGCATGGCGGGAAGTTTGGCTACACTTGAATCACTTAACTCGAGTCTCCCTGCTGATCCTCGAGCCCAGCTCAGGGCCCTGCAGAGGCATGGAGATGCTCATCTCCACACACAGGAGAGACGAGCCAGGCAAGAAGCAGTGGCACTCAGACTGGAAGCCAAGCAGTGATCCCCAGCAGAGACTGCAGAGTCGGCACCCTTCAACAAGTGTGGTGGTCACACTTGTGTAGTGGAGGAATTCAGGCACAGGACCACCAAGGTGGGGGGTGCGGAGGGAGAAGGAAGGAAAGAAACCAAAGGATCCTGCCTGGTCACCAGGTCACCGTGCAGATGAGGAGACTTCCACTTCTGTGCTTTTCAGTGAAGCATGAGGTTTGAAAAGGCTTGGCCCCCAAAAATGCAGCAGCAGCTACACACAGGCACGTGCGCACGCACATGCACAGTTACACACGCTCGCGCGCACACAGCTTAGGCAGGGCAACTCCCACAGCGTGCATTTCAAGAGAAGCACAGCGCTAGGCAGCTCTGCTTGGTGTAGGTCAGGTGTCCGCTCCGTGGATCAGCCTCCCAGGGAAGCCACCCTCAGTGCTGCACTTCTGAGGAACCTGGCCTCTAGTCCCAGCGATCCTAGGATCCGAGCAGCTTCTCCACCTAAAATCCAAGCCCCGCTCGCCCCGCACCCTCGCCCTCCGTGGCCACAGCCAGCGGCCCAGCACGTGGAGGCCGGGCAGCCACGCCCGGGTTAGACGCCGGCCTGGACGGCGGCGAGGCCACTGCTGCCAACGAGCACCTGCAAGAGCCAAGAGGAGGCCTTATCTTCACTAAAGACAGCAAACAGCACGAAAACATGAAGCCATGAGGACTCGGGGCATCTTGACAGCTCCTAAGGAAATGGATATAATACTGGCTCCCAAGGAGATGGAGCCGGAGCAAAGGCTGAGAGAGAATTCCAAATAACTCAAAGTGGTTCGGTGGCATAGAAGAGCAAACAGGTGACTTGAGATTTTCCAAGCTCCGTTGTAGAGGATATCAGTGAGGAGCATGTCACAGCAAAGCTCCCGGCTGCGCAGCCTAGGTCCCCAGCAAGGCGAGGCCTCCCGGCCGGCTCAGCGCACTGCCCCTGCCCTCAGCCCCCGCCCATGTGCGGGCCGTGTGCTCCCTCTCACCCACGGGTCCCAGACGCTGCTGCTCTGTGCGCATCTTGGACTCCCAGGCCTTCATCTGCTCCGCATGAGCGGGGCTCACAGCTGACTTGCTGTAGGAGGGGAAGTCTGGTCCAGAAGGGTCACTGGCGCCATGAACCAAAAGGGGTTATCGCAGCTTCTCCCTTCTTTGTGTGCTTCCGGGCTGGCACGCAGGAGCAGCTCCCCTCTGCCATCCATCCTTCCTTGGAGCCAGCCAAGCGTGGGCTGAACCACAGTGCACCTCTCCTCCTTTACTTGTGGGTGTGGGCACTTTGTCCCAGTGAAGATAAAGTGAGGATGCAGGTGCAGTTAGTTCACAACAGCTGGGCAGCGGAACCAGCTGAGGAATTCCTCTTCTGCTTTCAATTTCATGGAGTATCATTTTCTGTTTTCTATCATGTTTTATGTGTCCTTGTTGGCAAATCAATTCTGTCATATGCAGCACATGGGTCATTTTGTTTATAATCCCTTTGGCCTTTCTGTATCTTTAATTGAAGAATTTGTTTCTACTCTAGTCAAAGTAATTATTGATAGCTAAGAACTAACTGCTGCCATTCTGCTGCACCCATATGTTTGTTGCATTTTATTTCTTCCTTTCTTCTTCTATTACTGTGTCCTTCCTTTCTCTGATTACCTCTACCATTATGTTTAAAATCTTTGCTCTTTATTTTTGTGCATCAGCTTTGGTGTTTGCTTTTTGGCTACTATAAAACTTATGAAGAATATGCTGTTATTGTAACAGTTTATATTAATCAGATAAATATTTAATTTTGATTGTATGGAAATAAAACTGAGGAAGTAGGGCTGAAGAAGAAGCTCAGGGATGGAGTGTTGACCTGGCACGTGGAGGCTCCAAGCCACATCCTCAGTCCTGGAGATATGAATGAATAAATACTCATTAAAATAATTTACACTGACTCTATTCCATCCCAATATTTTGAATGTTACCTGCTACAATTTACATAATTACATCTTGCATATTGCTTAATGATTTATTTCAGGCATTTGTATTTTAATACTTTAGCCTTTTATCCTTTATGCTAATGATATAATTAGTATACACTCCACCATTTCATTATTAGATTGTTTTTATTTTGATTTAGTCTGACTTTTAACCATGGTTAACTACAGATGCATGTGTGTAACACCTTAGTGTCCTTTTCTTTCCTGGACCTCTTGACCTTCACACTTACCCTGTTAATTTCCAAATGGAAGGTGGATAAATGCAGTTTCACAGTTCTAGTGGGTTAGGTAATAGGCTTCCTTCTGATAGTTTATACCTCCATCAGGACATGTGTGCGTGGAACAAGAGCTGCCCCTTCAGCTGGCCCAGGGTGACTGTGGGACATGCGGCATTAGTCTGAGCTCACAGCATTGATGACTATGTAGTGTGGAAGAAAAACATATCTTGTTTATTTTTGCAAGTCATCATAAATAGTAAATATTGACTAGCATGGAAACATAATAAAAAAAGAACAGCATTAACCATGTGTGTTGTCACGTGAATGAGGAGGTATCCTTACTGTGTGGGAAACCACGGGACAATTTCCCAAATGAACAGTGAGTAGTGAACTCTCTTTCTTCCTTTCTTCCTCTTTCTTTCTTTCTTTCTTCCTTCTTTCCTTCCTTCCTTCCTTCATTTCTCTTTGATGGCAGGCTTAACTTTGTGAAGACAGAAGATTTTAGAGAATTATCTTGCTCTGTGTTCTGTTCATATGCCTTGGTGTGGTTGGGACAAAGCGAACACAGGGGATGGAGATTTTGCAGCACAAGAAACACAAACCAAACTTGAATGAAACTCAGAACACAGATGAGAAAGACACCCACAGCACAAGTCCCTGAGCCTTGGAGCTGTCAGCTGCTGCTATGGAGCTCAAGGTCAGCACCAGGGTGACTACAACACTAGTGACTCTGACCCCACTCCTCAGGATTGTTTCAGAAACACGCATCCAGCACCATGTCTTCCACTTTGACCAGATATTCAGTTTTTACTAATAATTTTCAATAATACTTTGACAGATTTCTGAGCATAATCTATAAACACTTGTAATATAGATATGGAATTGAGAATGTTGCTTCTATATATTGACAGGGAAAGGAGGCACCTGGAGAATAAAATTAAATTGGAACTACATAAGGCAGAGAAAGATGTGGAAATCTAATGAATAATATCCACTAAATCAAGTGATGTGCTAGACATGGAATATCAAATACTGATCTGTAACTTTCATGCTTGAATTGAGGGTTTTCTTTTTTTCAACAGGTAAGATTTTAACAAACTTAACACTTAATTCATTAAGTTGAAGCTGTGGGAGATGACAGGGATGAGATCACTGTATGCATCAAATTGAATATTCTTCTTCAAGTTAATTAAGAGTAAGTGTTACTGGAGTGAAACACTGATTTATTATTCAAGGCCCAGCCCTGTAGCACAAAGAGAGATTTCCTGTGAACAGTGGGCTTCGTGCTCTTCACAGACTTGTGGGACTCATTTCCGCTGATATTGCACTGAGTTCCAAATGTGCACCTACAGTGGCCTCTACCAAATATTCAGTCTTCAGATGAGGAAATGGGGCCTATGTATATGACACATATATTTTTAGAATGGGACTTTTCATATGATAATAAAAAATTTATAATTGTTTAAAATTACTACTCTACTCTCTTTAACTGTAATTAATTCTAGGATCTATATTTCCAAGTAATTCAGTGCTGAGATAATATTTCAATGCCAGAAGCCAGAAAATTATAAAGTTCAAAATTTCCTGAGTATCAATAAATGCAAATACATAATTTCATCGAAAGACATAAATATTACTATTCCAATGTAGTTATTCCAGATTCTGGTTTAGGTCTACATGGATGAAAATTACATATCAAGAAAATTTGGGTCATGTGTGTAGTTTTTATTCCCAAACATTTGCGAGCTTATTACTTGGACAGTTGAAGAGCAATATTTATTGTTAGGTTCCCTTTTGATCTTCTTATTTATGGAACAATTCCATTTCACTGAGAACACCAGGTCATGTCCTCTCCACACCATCATGCACTGAGATTTGTCCCAAGACTCTGTCTGCTCTCCAGGTTGGACTGAGGACACCTCAGCTGCTCCACACAGCCATCCTGGGACAGGGAGGGAAGCACAAGAGCCATGGAATGTGGATGTTTGCTACAGCAGTGACTGAGGATCTAGATTTTGCTGACCTGAGGAACTAGGTCCTGCTATATCAAGGGACAGATTCTCCTGGCCTCATTTTCCAGGCAGATTCTGTGGCATGCTGGGGACTGTGGGGTGTGGCTGGGCCATTTATGCCTCAGTGTCCCTGCTAATGACCCAGTGGTGTCACAAAGTCCCGAGAGCTCCTTGGTGGTGCTGGTTACCCTAGATCACCACCCCTTTCTCCAGCCTTTTCTCAGGAGAGTGTATCAGCTCGCAGCTGCTCCCAAGGCCTCGGCACAAATACTGAAGCCAGTCAGGGAGAAGACCCGGAAGCCCCAGAGAGGGCCTGGCTTCCTCCATATCTGGAACCACTTGGCTGCCCCAGCTGTGCAGAAAGAGGGGTGTGGACACTGCGAGACCCCACGGAGACCTTGCTAGCTCAGAACCTTCTGTGTTCTTGTTCACAGCCATAGCCGCCGTCATGCTGGCGAACTCGGTGAGTAGGACTCTGGGAATGGGCTTGTCTCAGAGATTTGCACCTCTCACTTGACTGATAAGTAATAAAAAAGCTGGGATGTGGGGACAGCTTGGAGTACTGTGTGGTCTGCATGGGGCCTGGGTTTGATCCCACAAAACAAAACAGAACCTGGAATTTGTCAGGCAGAAATGTAATCAAAGGGGTATTATGGGCATATTGTGGGGTGTTAGGCACCTCATTCACTTGTGGCCCTGGTGATCCAGGCCTTCACCCTGCTCTGAAAATATAGATTCATTTCCTATCATGCCATCATTGTATTCATGTCTTTTCTGAGTTTTAAATTCTTTCATCTCCATGACTGTAAACTAATTTGAAATAAAATTTTAATTTAAATTAATTGTTATTTTTATCTAAACAATTCTCAAAGTAAGTTAAAAACCTGAATCCTGTGAACATTCCTATCCACTAGTAACAGCAGAGAGTGTGTCCCTCTCTGGTGGCTGAGATAGAAGAGAGCACAAGGTGGGAGGGCAAAGTCTTCCCAGGTGTCTGCTCATCGGCTCCACAGGAGTCACACTGTTACCAGGATGCCCTGTCTGGAAACAGTCCCCAGCCCACAAGTGGAGCCCAGGCTTTATAAACAGCCCCCTTCCTTCAGGGAGCAGTCCACTCCGCTGTCTTCATGTCCCTGCAGTACCCTGTCTGCACAGCCCTGTATCTCAGGCCTCTCCTGACCTCTCCTCCAGGTGGGGAGCACACAGCCTGCACAGGAGCAGCTCTTCCTCCTCTGGGCCAGGCAGAGGGTAAATGGGTGTTTGCTTTCTGCAGCACAGCCTCTCTCCTCAGCAGGAGAGGAGCTTGTGACAGTGATGTGGACAGAGAGGACAGACAGGAGCCTTCCCATGTGCAAGACCAGATGCCTGCTCGGGGCAGTAGTCACAGTGTTTGCAGAGTGCACACTGTAGGGGCAGTGAGCGCTGTGAGCCTTGGCGGGCTGAGCTCACTGGTGGGCATGGCACTGGAGGTGCAGGGCCAAGAGAACTGCCGGTCTGTCAAAGACAGCATTAATTTCCACTAAAAAACCCACCTAGGGCAATTTCAGGGCTGGATAAATTATCCAGATACTGCTTAAGTGATATTGGCACAGAGAATATTAAAGTTATTATTTATGCTATATTAATTGATCTCTTACTTCTAGTTTCCTACCTTTCTGTATTCCTTAGTTTCTCTAATGAGTTAGCTCACATCTTTGAATAATTCTCCAAGAATATGTAATGAAAGTAAAATTAAAATTTCATGGAAATCGTGGAGGTCAAACCTGCAAGGGTATTTGTAGGTGATGTTAATATCACAACATACTCTATTTTGCTAAAAATACAGACAATATAATTGCTTGTGACAGAACTGTTTGCCAAGAAAGTGTGCTTCAGCTTGTGGCTACAGCAACAGTGAGCTTATTCTCAAGTCCACCTTTGTCTGTAGAACTGTTAACACTGCCTTGCTCTCTGTCACATAGCCTGAGCTTGGTTTATGACTCAGTTAAGCTAGACATTAATTTGCTAAACTCATACTGATGTTCTACACCATTACCTAACTGAGTAGGACTAACTTCTCATTATTATATATTTGGGGATTGAAAATCTCAATGTGCATAATACAGTGGTGAATATTATATTATGAAATGTATCATGCTCAGCACAGTGCTTTTACATTGATTCATGTAACTTCTCTTATTAAGAATTCCCTCTAAAGAAGAAAGGATTTTGGAAAATGGGTGAGGGGCTTAGGAGTCATTAGGGAAGGAGATTCAGGACCCCTGTTAGCCGCTTCGGAGCTCATCTTGGCACATGTCCCCCAGCTCTCAGGTGGAACTTCAGTGTTTATGGTGCATTTTATTTGGCACAGACTAAAGTTCAATTCTGCAGCATTATGAAGAGAGTTTTACAGCACTCAGAGTTGCTATGTTCCACAGGGATGGTGCTTTGGTGTCACAGGTGGGAGGAACCCAGCCTAGGTTTCTTCTCATCCTCCTGCTTCCAAAGTCAGGACTTCTTATTGTGATCAAATGAAGAGAAGGACAAATGCATCTTCCTCAGCTTCACAGCATTTTAAAGTATGCTAAATATATGCAAAAACTGGCGTGGAACTGAGTGTGACTAATATTTCTAATGGTCAATAATTCAGGACTGGGTGAAAACATTCTCACTGTCAGCAACTGACTTGTTCACAGACCCTGACACACCCAGAACATTAATGCACTAGGAAGAATCACAGTGAACTCAGTTTAGGGAGATAACAAAATCAGTGTACAATCTCGTGTGTTACCTGCCTGGGGGGACTGGTATGGAGGCCCTTGCCCATTCCAGAGATTAGTAAAAGCTCCAGTGTGCAAGATAACCCAGCAAGATGTTCAACCTTGCAGTGAAAATCACTAGTGTGTTTATTTTTTGGTTTTTAAAAAAATATTTCCCAACATATGACAATTGTCATTGAATTGTAATCAATTGGCATTATAATTGCTTATATTTTGTTTATGTGTTGCATATAAAATCTAGAAATGCCTAGTTTGTAGGGCTACTTTTTAATATGCAACATTACCTCCTCAGGTTAATTATTTCTAGGAGTATTTTCTCGTTTCTAACCACGTGGCCATTTGAGATTGCTCTTTGAGAGGATTTCATGTTAGATATGGCTGCACATAGGATGTATTTCATGTCTACAATTATTCTCAAGAAAAACTGTCAATGATAAAAATAAAATAAAAGGTAAAATAATAAGAACTCATGACAATGGGTAATTTTTAAAAATTTTAACTTATTGTTAGATGTATGCTACAGCTTGTATGACTATATTATTGATCAACTTTATTTCTGGACAGCAATAAGATTATTATTTAAGCAGCACTGATGTAAGTTGAGGTCCATTATAAGCACATTACAAGCTTTTTACATTTTATTTTATTTTATTTTATTTCATCTTGATTTTTCACCTATTCACAACATTACCCAGTTATTTAGTCAAGTGGTATATTTTTATTATTTGGTGAAGTGTTCCTATTTAATATGTTAAATAATTTTAAAATTGCTATTAGAATCTCATTTGGGCTTTTATTAAAGTTTATTTTTCAGAGTGAATTTTTGGGGGAGCAAGTACTAATTTGAAGAATAATTCTCTTATGAAGAAATGATTGTTGCAATAATAAAAAAGATTTTACAAGATTTTATTTTGATTTTTAAAGCAATTTGTTCTGAAGGGTGCTTGGTAATATATCTTACAAAACAAAGCATATACGTCTTCATGTTATGATTAATTCCATTACAACTTCTATTAAACTGTAACCATTTTCTCTCTGTTTTCCTGTCTCACCTACTTGTTCCCATGTTATTTATTCACCTCAAAATCTTGTACTTGTGTTTCCTTTCTGTTAATCTTTTTAAAAAGTATTTGCTTCTTTTAGCTCACTGCCTTTTCCCTAAATATTGATTAAAATAATTATATCATTGCAGGAAATACAATCCTGAAATTTAGATTAAATTTTAATTGATTGATTTACTAAGAAGTAACATCTGATATTTATTTTGCACAAGGACACAATATATTTGCTATTGCCTATATTTTTGAAGTATATCATTTTTTATTATCATATTAAATATTTCTTGCCATTGCATGTTTCTTGTTGGGAGTTTAAAATACTTCAGACTACTACAAAAAGAAAAAGTGTGATTTCTATATAAACATATATATTTAACCTTTTGAATATTTTAAGCAATATTGTCCCTCAGTTTTAAATATTTAAAGTGTAATTAAGGTTTTCAGTTTAAATAAAACAATCAGATTATCTTTTGAACTTTAGAAACTACCACTGTGCTATTCCAGCAATTGAGGCCCAGCAAATCCTTAGAGACCCCAAATTAACAAGACAATATTTACCCTGAAAAAAATTGTAGAAATCAGAATTTCTGTCAAAAACAAAGACAAAAGTTTCTATTCTTACCATATAAGTACCTATTCTTTTTTGTTTGTTTGTTTTTTTGTTTTGTTTTGTTTTGTTTTTGGTACTGGGGATCAAAGTTGGAAACTTGCACTTGTGAGGTAGGCACTGGAATCACTGAGCTAAATCCCTGGCCCCATAAATAACTATTCCCTACAGACTACTTCACTCAAAGAATAATAAATGTTAACTTAAATTTGAATAGTTCATTTAAAACCTTCCTCATTTTGGTGAACTTATTTTGCCAAATATTTGAAGTTTCATCTATGCTTACAAGAAGAAATTGACAGCACTCAATTCATAAATCACAAGGGCTATAACTTTCACATAAATATTACTGTAGCATTTATTTTTATTTAAAACAAATGTAAGTAAAATTGAAAATAAAATAAAGATTCACTAAAGATTATACTACACTTATCAACTCAGTCAACATAGAATCACTTTTATGAGATAACTGAGTAGGAGAATATTCTCATAATAAATGAATAAAGTCGTGTTCTACCACCCTAAAGATACGTACAATAGCAGAATGTAATTTTTGCAAACAAATTATCAAAATAGTTTAAAAATGATATTTATATTTCAATATATCTAAAATCAGTAAGCATCTTTAATTTCCCTTCACCATATGCAATTTATGAAGCTCTAGAAAAAAGGAGATGAATTTCCTAAGGTTAAAATTAATGGAGAGGAAAGTGCTAATTTTTCTATTTGACCTATGTACACTCTATGCATGTGGTGAAATATGAAATGTAGTGCATTAATATCTGCAACTACTGTATGTTAATCACAAGTGAAAAATAACTAAAAATAACTATGTACGAGGATTTAATGTATTTAAGAGGAGAAAGAGATGTATCCACCTAAGGTGATTCTGAAAATACCTGTCATATAGAGTTATTGTCATTTTGTCTCTTACAAAGGGGAGTTAACATTAGTCCATGGACTTTTCATATACTGCTTTGATATCTCAATTTAAGCCATGAAAACAAGAAACCAAAGTTCTGGGACAGATTTTATGCTTGTTGGTCTTTTCCAATATGGCGGAATGAATGCTTTCCTTTTTGGTGCCATTGCCATTCTCTTCATGGTGGCTGTGCTGGGGAACATCACCCTGGTCCACCTCATCCGACTGGACAGCAGACTCCACACACCCATGTACTTCCTGCTCAGCCAGCTCTCCCTCATCGACATGATGTACATCTCCACCACTGTGCCAAAGATGGCAACCAACTTCCTGACAAATACCAAGACCATTGCATTCCGAGGCTGTGAGATTCAGACATTTGTATTCCTGAGCCTTGGCGGATCAGAAGCCATTCTCTTGAGCTTCATGTCATATGATCGTTATATAGCCATCTGCCATCCTTTGCACTATCCTGTACTCATGAGCAAGAAGATCTGCTGCTCCCTGGTCATGTGCGCCTGGTCCAGCAGTGCTGTCAACTCTTTAATACACACACTGTATGTTTTCCAGCTTCCTTTCTGTGGGTCTCGGGTCGTTAACCACTTTTTCTGTGAAATTCCATCTCTACTGCCATTGGTATGTCAGGACACCTCCCAGTATGAGCATGCCATCCTCTTGAGTGTACTTATTATCCTGCTGCTGCCTTTCCTGGCCATCCTAGCTTCCTATGCTCGGGTGCTCACTGTTGTATTCCAGATGCGCTCAGGCACAGGACCGACCAAAGCTCTTTCCACGTGTTCCTCCCACCTGATTGTGGCCAGCCTCTTCTACACAACAGGTATCTCCACCTACACGCGTCCTCACTCATTGCATGACCCTGCCCAGGATAAGGCAGTGGCAGTGTTTTACACCATCATCACACCCCTCGTGAACCCATTCATCTACAGCCTGAGGAACAAGGAGGTCCTAGGGGCCCTGAGGCAGATGCTGAGATGAGGCACATTGGTAGAGAAAGTATGGCTTTAGAAAATCTGCCAGGAAAGATATAAAGATAGATATTCTGTGTAGACCCCAAGACACATTGTGCTCATCAGACTTTACTCACAAAACAAGACTACAAATTTTACTTAAGCATTGTACCCATGAAATAAATACTTTGAATTTGTTTGTTTTTTTCTTGAAAATAAATCCATAGGAAGTAAATTCTTCTCAAGCATTTAATATCTAGATAAATTATTTAATGACCAATGATAATAAAGAGAAAAATACATAATCAAGGAATGTTTTAGAGATTTTATTATGTTTGTGACTTTGTTGCAAGGACTGTTTAAGTGGAAGTGAAGAAAAAGAAAAAACTGAATTCACTGATTTGCAACTTTATTTCTATCTTTCACCTTAATGACCACTTAAGGTCTCTTGGCCACCTGACCTAACATTGTGAGCAGAGCCATGCTTATTACGTGGCTGTGTTTGGTAGGCTCCTTTGTTCCTTTCCTCTTCCATGGATGTGAAGTGCAGTTTATTAAGCAGAAGAGCTCTGCAGCCAGCTCCTCACTGCACCGTGCCTGAGTGACGATACCTGGGCACTTCTTAGTGTCAATTTCTCTGTCTAGACCAAGTGACACCCTTTTGGGTGGGTTTAATCTAACTTAATATACACTAATGATAATTTATTAGTGTCCCCACTATAAATTTCAATAAAATTTGAAATGATTTTATTTCAAAAATAACTTAAAATGCATTATAAACATACAGTCCAAGATTACAAAAACTTCATTGAGTTACAGGGTACTAATGTGAGAGGTAACAGGTGTAACAACTATTGTTCCTTAGTTATGTATTTAGAAATTTAGTGGCCTGGAAAACTTACTTTCCTAAGCATTTTTGTCAACGAAATCTTTTTTATCAACTGTTTAACCATATAAAGCATAGGAAAGGTATTTCCTAATTCAGACACACAAATTCACACATGCATAAAACTGAGTGATTTAAGCAATTTCCATTGTTAACCTCATGATATTAATTGATAGCAAGGCCCATGAGGTAAGAAACTCAGATTTTTTTTTTTTTTTTTTTTTTTTTTTGGTACCAGGGATTGAACTTGGGACCTTGCACTTTTGAGGCAGGCGCCAGAACCACTGAGCTAAATCCCCAGCCCAGAAACTCAGATTTTTAATATAGTCAGCATTCCTGTCTGAATCCTCCCAAGCTTGACCTTTACTATCCCAGTTCCTATTAGCATTTTGGTCTTCTGAGCTCTCATTAGCATCTCCCATCAATCTCTGCCTTCAGCATTCAAGATTTCTGTAGCAGCCATCGCCAAATTTTTTCAAACTCCTCTTGCAAACCAGTTCCAAATGATTCTGAACCCCACGATTAGGTATAGTCACAGCAATGACCCCACTTTTGGTACCATATTTTTCTGTATTGGTTTCCCATTCATGGGACAAAATATCTACCACAAGTACAGCAAAGGAAGAGGGGTTTTATGGGCTCATGATTTCGTAGGATTCAGTCCATAGTAGGCTAGTTCTGATTCAGAAATAACTTGGAAAAAGAGCGTGGGAGAGAAAAGATGACTGATCCACAGCTGGAGGAGGCAGAGAGACAAGGATGAAACAAGGGAGAATACAACTATCCAATCATAATCCCAGTGACCCATCCCTTCTGACCAGGCCCCAACTCCTAACAGCACATTCAGCAGTGAACACAGAATGGATTAACTCACCAACAAATATAATGCTCCCATAATCCAATCAACTTCCAAAAGCCCTATCTTTGAACACTTGAGATTTTGGTGGCCATTTTTTATTTAAACAATAACAAGTGTGCCTTCTTTCCAGCATCCATTCTTTCTCTGAATCCTTCCCATTCCTTTATGGCTTTACCTGGGTGAGTCACTAGAATAAAGTTCCTGTCCTCAGAATCTGCATGGGAAGGAACTCAACCTAAGGATTTAAGTGAGAGTCATCCTGGGGGGCTGTCCTTTAGGTTAAAGTTATGGAACTGTATGTTGGTAAAGAAAATGAAGAGCATGGTTAAGTGTTAGATCATACCAGTCAGAATCTCATGATGTCAAGAAATAGAAGGCTGCAGGGGCTGGTAAAGGGCAGTTTTCAGGAGCTTAAATACAGTGTTCTCAACCTACACTGGGAAGAGCACAGGACAACAGTCAGCCACCCAAGTCAACGCTGTGGAAAGAGAAATGGGGGTCTGACAGCTGGAGGCAAACTTCAGAATATCAGAGGTGAGAATGTGTTGTAAGAGGGCTGTTATTAAAACAAGACTGATTCACAGGTGGGGAAGTGCCCTGTGCTGCTAGGACAGTGATAGGCAAACAGTACACCACAGAATGTGGAATGAGAGAGAAGGGTAGCACAGACAGCATGATTCCACTTGATCCTTCTTCGTTGTGAGGAAAAACTCTCCCCCTTTGCTGGAGGGGACTACCCTCCCACATCTGGGTGCTGTGCTGAGGTCTCAATGAGATTTAATTCCTGGTCTCCTCAGTGTTTGCCTCTGCCCAATGCAAAAGAAGTGTTTTCCACCAACTCACTTTTTCATGATGTAGGATTTTGCCCTCAGATGAGGTCTCTCGGTGCTAATTCTAATGGAATGCTAGGATGTCCCTTTGATATATAAGATGTGAACCATATTTCTTAAGAGTATTCAGGTAAACACAGTCAATATTGCATATGTTGGGCTTTATGTTAAGGAATTGTCTCACAGGAGATTGTGAGCTGATTAAGTTTGCACAACAGCACGGGGTTGGAAAACCAAGCAGGATTTAATGTACATATGAGAGACAAAATTACTTCTGTCCTAGAAAACTTCAGTGTTTCTCTTTTATATTTTGAAAAATAAAGCAAAATTTAATCATAAAATAATAAGAGATTAATTGTAGTTTATACACTCTGAATCATTATCTTCAAAGAAGTTACTCAGAGACAAAGAAGATTCTCTCCTATAAAGAAGAAATAAGGTGATAATAGCACAAAACTTTCTTTTCAATGAACTAGAGAAGCTAGTAGTATAAATGAAACAAATTAACATACATTTTAAAATATTCTTGAAACAACAGAATAGGTATTTTGGGGAATTATTTGAACTTCTTCTACTTCCTATTTACGTGTCATCTATTTTGCACTTATTCCTATGTATATACATGCACGAGAACCACTCACCTATTACGAATTATCTGCTTTGCTTGAAGTCAACTAATTGATGATATTAATCATAGGTACAAAAATCTTAGATACAGAAAATCCTAATCTAGTATTTGATTATACAATAAATAAATAAATATTTGATTAAATACCAAATACTAAATAGTTGGGTAGTATAGATGAGCCAAGATGACACATAAACCTAGACATTATAGAAACCTATAGTGGATGAAACAGTAGTGAATACTCACCATTATGAACACTCCAATAACAAAGGAAAGACACTTGGGCAAGTTTGAACTAGTGTATTGTGCAAGCCAAGTGACCACGATCCTTAGGACAAGTGAATTTCAGTTTACATTAAGTGTCCCTGTTGTCCAAGATTGACAGTAAAAGAAGGTATTATGAAACCCAAGCTGCACAATAACTGGAATGAAACAATTATTTAATAGTAGGGGTCACATAGAGCCTCATTTACTTATTTACTTTAGAGTCACGGTGAACCTGCCTTACAAAGTGAGAAGTTGGCCCTTAATCAATGGGCATAAATCAGAAGATCGTGACTCTCTTAGCATATATATGTGTGCAGCTACCTGCTTGTTATGTTCTGCTTGTTTGTTTGTTGATAGTACTAGTGGCCTTCACACAAAGCTACATTCTCGGCCCATTTTTATTTTTTATTTTGAAATAGTCTAAGTTGCTAAGACCCTGAGGCTACACACAAACTTGCAATGCTCTTGCTTTAGCCTCCCAGAGTGCTTAGCTTGCTGGGATGTACCAACAATCCCGGATAGTGGTTTGAAAATGTGTTGCCCTGCAGAAGTCATGTTGAAATTTAATTGCACTTCTAACAGTGTCTGTAGCAGGGACCTGATGTATGACTAGGCTGAGTTCTCTGTGCTAATAGAGGAGGTTGTTGACATCATAAAAGTGCAAGTTGGTCCTCTCTTGTCCCCTGATTTCTGCCATGTGACAATGTAGCCACAGCGCTTTTCCAGATGCAGCAGCATGATCTTGAACATCACAGCCTCCAGAACTGTGAGAAAATACTGATCTGAGTTTGTATTTTACCCATTCTGTGGTATTCTCCTACAGCTCTACAAAGTAGACAAAGACATAGGGTAATTGCTTGACTGAGAAAACCAATAAAAATAGGGGAAGAGTAGAAGACTGTTGTCAGGCACCACCATGGAAAGACCGCTCAGTTCATTAGCTGGTTTTCTGCTTCGAGTCCACTCTCAATGTCATGCTCATCAGTGATAGGGGCCCTGTCTCCTGAAACAAGGGCTCCACAGTACCCAGGCCTATGCATTTGCTATTTCCCAGCCTTTCTATCAAAGGACCTACTTCCTTATCCTGTATCAGCCAGATACACACAAAGAACTCAGCTATATAGAGATGCTGGGCACAGCATTATCACTTCATTGTCCTCTAATCTCTTCTCCCACTGACCCAGCTGGAAAATGTGTGCTTTTCATCAATATATCTTTGACATCTTTCCTATACAAAAGCAAGAGCTGCTCCCAGCTCTCATGAGCTCCACAGGCCAGGATTTGGGCAAATCCACAGCCCCTGAGGTAGACCTAGACCTCCCAAGGGCTGTGTCTGCTGGAGGACCAGTCACATTTGTTAGATGCCTCCTGTGTGCCAAAGCATAGGAGACAACTGCTCTGCACTGAAGAACTGAAGCAAGGGAAAGGCTCAGATTCCCCTTCCTTCTGATTTGTCATTAATCCCAATTACTGCAGAACAATGAGCCTGACTCTGTGTTCTCCATGACTTCAGATCAGAAGAACTTGGGAAGGGTCACCACTCCCCACACCAGAAATCTTAGTATCTGACAGCTGTTATATGAGGACTCTCAAGGTGTTGTTCTTGGCTGAGGAAAAATGTCCATGTTAGTTCAGGTTCCCCTCTTAGGGGTGAGCCACATTGGGTCAATCACCTCATGGGACAGAAGGGCAAGGCCACCTTCTCTACCAAGCCACAAATCATAGTGACCACCAGGAGTTCCTCCCACATAGCTGGGGCCTTAGCTGTGTCTAGACAGCAGTCAGTTTCTCTCTGTGCCCTGTTGTGCTTCCCTTCACAGACTCTGACCTTGAACTTCTCCCCAGCACTTCCCCACTGCTTATCTCTGCACCTGTTTCCCACTCTTGAAAGTGAGCAGCAGCACACAAATATTTCATGGCCTGGCTCAGGCCTGCTGCCCTCTGGCAGTTGCAGCCCCTCAGCGAGAAACCTGGAAACTCCTCAAACCCAAGTGTGTGTGATAGAGAGTGGGACGCATTCCCTGCACCTACCACTTTCACAATCTTTCACTGATCTCAACTCAGGCACCGGTTTCAAGGCCTCTCTTCTTCCTGAGGCAAGACTGAATGTTAGGTCCTTCTGCTCACTAGACTCAGAATTTCCCCAGCCCTCGTCCTCACACCCTTTCCATTTCACAGTTCAATCTTCATCACCTTGGTGTCTTCTCCCCGAATGACAGTGAGGACCCTGTCACTACAGCATTGTCTTGATGAACTCTCGACAGGAGAAGGAAAATATCTTCATTATAAATAACTGTACCAAACTCTTTTTGAAAGTTTTGTTTGCAACTGGAAACAGTATCTATGACATGCTATGTGAAATTCTTAGTGAAGTCAGATTCATAGAGAAAGAAGGCAGAAGAGTGGTTGCCTTGGAGGGGGAGGGAGATGAAAGTCTCAGCGCTGGGCACTGGGGGCGGATGCACATCAGTGCACTTGGGCTTATGGGCTCTGCACTGAGCACATGCTTAATGATTCCAAGAGCCGCACAAGTGAAGTTCATAACCTTCCCCACGTGCACACATGTGTGGCTTCACAACAGACCTAAAATTCACCCAATTTTCAAATTTAGGAGGCTGGAGTCATGGAGAGGACCGGGTTAGGAGAGCTCTGAGGTCTTTCTGGAAAGCGAGTTGGGATTCTGTGCAGTTGGGTGGCATGGGGAGGCCACATAAGGCAGGGTGTGCAAAGCACACTGTATGGAAATGAAGAATACATTCCAGAAGGGAAGTGTGCTTCCATAATGCTGAACATGAAGCAAGTAACTGAAACCATAAGAACTGTGCTGCAGCTACAATTATGTCACTCAAGAGATATACCTAGGGATCATGTACTTCTATTGCAATACATTTTCCCTTCATAGTCTGGATTTAATTTTGGAAAAGATGTGTCAGTGCAGACAAAGGGAAAGCCCTTGCTGCCACCTGGGTTAAACTGGACCATGTCACAGTGCACGAATTCACTCCCATGTCTCTGCAGGTGTGGGCATATTATCCAGCAGCTAGCATAGATCTAGCATTAGCAGATCTGACATGATGATGCCCTTCACAGTATAGCTTCTTATGGGACTGGAAAATAAGGTAGCCAGTTGCATGGTATAACAAAGAAGTCAGATGTATTAAGTCCTTGCCTAGTTGAAGTTGTATATATGTGGAAACAGTTCTAGTTACAGCAAAGCATCACTAAGGTGAATGTGTGTATCTAGCATTATCACCTTTCATCCAGGGAGAGCTAAGAAAATCAGTATTATTTTCAGTGTGCGATTCTGTAAAGCCAAACTAAATTTATAAACATCTCTAGAGTTAGTCATATTTCCATGTGAAGACTCAGTGTCTCCTCCTACTAGACCTGATTAGTTGTTTGCATGGTATATAAGAAAGTCATCCTGCTTAATCAATGAATTCCAGGGAAAATGTTATGAATTTGATAGCTTTCAATTTGACCTTGTTATAGACACATAATTTCATAACCAAGAATCTAGCTTTTTTGTCACCATTGTTTTTAGTGAAAATATTATTTACAACTGTATAAAATGGAGCTGGGACAGCAAAATCTTAGCAGCAAAGTGGTTAACCAAATTGAAAATATCAATGCACAAACATTACAGTATTAAAGCATATATGTTGCACATAAAATACAGCACAGAACCAAGAGTTGCACTGTGCTCATTAATGCTTATCAGAAGAGGTGATTAAATTTGCTCTTCCCAGAAGCAGGGGCAGAGCTCATTCCCACAGCAATCCCTACATCGCTGTCGAGTTATCTTCTTCTGCTATTCACATCTCTGTCAGCACTTACAATGTGAACACTCATTCACAAGGAAACTAGTATTTTCTTTTCACCAGTGAAAGGTACATTTAGAAGTTAGTTTCTTTTAAGAAGCAATATTTAGTTGAAAGCCCAAAGGATGAAGATCATCAAGGTTAGGAGTGTTCAAATATTTAAACAGTAAAACCAGACTTAAAGCTGCTATAATAGTGACAGGCTTTGGATTTGGTTGATCCAGTTTACATTTAATACAAAACTACAAATATCCTCTTGTTTGTAACAACTGCAGTTGTCAATATATTTTTCTTTTCAATATAAAATTATACTTTAAGAAGATCTACACATACAAAGTTGTCTTTAAAAACTGTCATATGAATGTAAATGCTTTGTTTAAAACAATGTATACAATGAAGCACTACTCTGCCATAAGGAATGATAACCTTGAGTCATTTGTAGGGAAATGGATGCACATTTGGACCACAATGTTAATTGAAGTCCTCAGACATATGAGCTTCAAAATCATATGGTTTCTCTTATATGAAAAACTTAATATACATATAAAGTACTAAATAAAAAGATGTTTTGTAGACAGACTAATAAATGTTTGTCAGTTTGATTCAGAGCAAAAAAAGAAAGCTAACACAAGGTTAAATTTGATACATAAAATAAATGACATTTAAAAACTTGCAAAGATAAATTTCCATTGTCTGATGTCCTTTCTGGTTTCCTTTTTCAGAATGCTGTAGTTTGCAATCTAGAGGTCCTTTATTTTTTAATTAGGTTAATTCCTAACTAAGCATTTAATTTTTCTTGGTGCTATTTGAATGGTATATTTTTCCAAATTCATTTCTCTGTGTTCATTGTTAGTGTACAGGAATGCTGTTGATTTTTCTGTGTTGATTTTCTATCCTGCAACATTACTGAACTTTTACTCTGCCACAAAGAATGATAAACTTGAATCATTTGTATAAAAATGGATGTACTTTGAGATCATAATGTTAAGTAAAATATATCAGACACTCAAGCTTAAATATCACATGGCTTCTCTTATATGAGAAAGCCAAAGTAGAAACAAAGAGCAAAATAAAAAAGGGATAATAGAAGGTAAGTAGATAGACCTTTTTCAAAAGTAAAGGGGATCAAGAGATGGAGAGAGGGGAAGGAAGGGAAGGGAAAAGGATGAAAACAGGAATGAAGATGTGTTATATACATGTACCCATTCCCACAAGAAATATGTACATTATATGCCAGAAATGTTCTAAAGAAGTATAAACACTTTAAAAAACCAGCATAGAAAGGGAGCCTCATATTGTCTTGTCATTTAATTTTTATCACTACCAAACACACCTCAAAGAATCTTCTTAAATAATTTCCTACTTGGTTAAAATTTTAATGTGTTTACTACCCTGCCCCAAAGACATTTATGACTTCAAATTACTTTACACAGTTTGCTGAAGCATGAATTCTACTATTTTGTAGATTAAACATTCAGTAATACAATGCTTTACAAAAGAAATAAACTTGAATGTTCAAGATTTTTCACTCATAATGTTGGATTAGTTGCTTTTTATGATAGCTTAGCACACATTGTAGAATATGTTAATTTTGCTTTTGGTGAGTTAACTAAAAATAAGATGCAACTGAGAAAACTCACCATTGGCATGTGAATAAGCAATGTGGAATAAACTAAAAGAGTAGTAACACATCAGAATACATTCTGATTTAGTAGATTGATAAGCAGAGATTTTAAAATGAAACTTTTACAATAGCAGTGCAGATATTCATTTGCCTTATAAAATATTTGTAAGTGCAATATATACTTTAAAAAAGGAAATGAAAAGAAATCAACTTGCTGGTTGAACACTACAAAAAAACAATTTAAAAAACAAAACCTTATTTTCTGTTTGAGAAGCCCCATTTTATATATTTTTTTAAAAATAGATTTGATTCATGTTCTAAGGATAATGACTACTTATGATATGAGGACAGCACAAATGTAAAAAATGAAATAAGTAAATAATTTCTTTCTCTTTCAATTATATTCGTATCACAGAGGGCAGAAATGACACTTAAATGCAACCTGCATTTCATCAAGAATTTGTATTCATTATAGTAATTCACATTTTAGATGAGAAGTATATATCTTGAAAAGATTAGAAAATAAACAAAGTTAAAGCTAATATTAGAGATAAGATAAAACATTTTGCAAAAATCATAGGAAAGATTTGAAGTAGCTTTCAGCATGTTGACACAAATAATTTTTTTGAGGTTATGTATAATAAAGTCAATTTTCCACATGAAGCATTGCAATACTGAGGTATCTCTTATCTCTTTTCCACTGTTAGTGTCAATTCTCTCTGAAATCATGGAGCATGGGAACACCACCTCAGATTTCATTCTTATAGGCCTCTTCAACCACACCACAGCCCATCAGATTCTCTTTGGGGTTGTCCTAATAGTTATGATCTCCTCCCTCACAGGCAATGGGCTCATGGTACTCCTGATTCACCAGGACTCCCGGCTGCACACACCCATGTACTTCCTGCTGAGCCAGCTCTCCCTCATGGGCCTCATGCTGGTCTGCACTACTGTGCCCAAGATGGTGGCTGCCTACTTGACTGGAAACAAGTCCATCTCCCTGGTTGGATGTGGTCTTCAGATGTTCCTGATCCATATGCTGGGAGGTGGAGAGTGCCTTCCTCCTAGCAGCCATGTCCTATGACCACTATGTGGCTATGTGCCACTCACTGCAGTATGCCACTCTCACGAGCTGGTCGTTTTGTCTGAGAATAGTTTTAGGGTCCTGGCTCCTGAGGGCAGCTGATGGCCTCATGCAGGCTGCTGCTTCCCTGAGCTTCCTCTTCTGCAACAGACACGAGATCAATCATTTCTTCTGTGAGGCCACCACACTGGTGTGGTTGGCCTTCAGTGACAGCTCTGCTTTGGAGTATGCCATGTACATCTGCTGCGTGCTGATGCTCCTCATCCCCTTGTCCCTCATCCTGACATCCTACAGCCTGATCCTCACTGCTGTCCTGCACATGTGCTCTGCAGAAGCCCACAAGAAGGTCTTTGTCACCTGCTCCTCCCATTTGGCCATGGTGGGACTCTATTATTGTAATGCCATCTTTACCTACATGAGACCCATATCCTACAGGTTAGTGAACCATGATAAGGTCATGTCTGCATTCTATGCCATCTTCACTCCCATGTTGAACCCTGTGATCTATAGAATGAGGAACAGTGATGTGAAGGGAGCCCTGACCAAGTGCCTGACCCAGTGCTGCCTTCACTCAGCATTAAGGATGTGCTGATTGAGCTGGGTTTGTTGGTGCATGCCTTTGATCCCACCACTCTGGGAAGCTGGGGCTGTACCATCACAGTATGTAGTCCAGAATGGGCAAGTCATTTACTAAAAAATACATAAAAATAATATAGAGGTTTGAGTGTAGCATAGGGTGAAAACCTTGAGTTCAATCTACAGTACTGCCAAACACCTCCTCAAAACTCAATAATTTTTACGAAGTGATTTTTTTGGAAACCTCATAGCAGAAAAATGTACCACAGCCTACCTTCAACCATTAGATTTTTTTCCAAGGTGCTATTTCATGCCTGAAATTGCCATTAATACCAGACTCTATAATTTAATAACCTTTTTGTCTTCACTATGTATATGTAACTATTAAACACAGTGGCCATAATATTTTCAGCTTGAGGGGCCACCGAAAAAGCAACACAAATTTATTATCCTTCTGAATTTCACAGATGCATTTTGTCCTATTGTAGAACCTAGGAATCATGGTACACAATTTTTCCTCTTACATATTTGAAATCTTTCCTATTTTTCCATAAGGAAGGACTTTAGAGTTTCTTTCTGATGTACGTGGATTACCAGCATCAGTACCTTGGCACTGGAAGCCACTGTTAAGTAAAGTAAAGTTTACTTGAATATAAGCCCTGAGGCAGACAGACAATGGGGTAAAATGGAGCCAGTCAGTCACTGTGTGCCAGGTGGGGTTCATGCTTTATGTGGAGTTGCTGGTTAAGGAACGAGAATCCATGCTCTGGTCAACACAGACCCAAACCAATCAGATCTGATTATGCTACTTGTTTGGGGCTGTGGCTGACTGCAGACAATGGAAACTACAAGAAGGAAAACCACAAATGAGGGAAAGAATTTATTGCAGTGTCTATGTCCTCATTTGGGATTTACATTTCTTCAATCTTGTCTTTTGATTTTAGATGAACTTGCACATTTTGTGTTCATTATTAAGTTGTTATCACTGACATAAATCATGATTTCTTTTAAAAAATGCAAATTACAAATTCTTAGTAAAATGTTTCTATGTCCATATGCCACAATCCACTCTTACTCAGAGTGAATTAACTGCTCAATGAACCTGAGGAGTCACTGTTATATTTGCTTCCCACTGAGGTATAATTCTGAATCAGCAGAAAGTTCAGGTCCCAGGCTTTCTTCCTCCTAATTGCAACAAGAACCTCAGCTTGTCACTTACACCTGCTGTCAAGCATCTGTCCTCCCAGAGGACCCCTCTGTCCCTCCTAAGGAAGTGCTGCTGCTCTGGATTTTATTCCCAGTCTTTGCTTTGGCCTATTCCCACCTCTAGCATCAGTGGACATTTCTGACATCATCCTCCCTCTCTTCTCAGTGTGTTTGTCAAGATTCCACTACAAAAAAACCATCAGAGGTTTTTTCCTTTAAATTGCTACTAACAGTATATCACCTGAAATACCACCATGTGTGTACCCATTATTTTCTTGATGGGACTCTCAACTACTTTTAGTTTGAATGTGCTATATTTAAAGTTCTTTTCTGGGTTCTTTTCATATGTTTGCATCTCTTTGTGGATCATTTAGGAACTTTATACCAATTGGTTTTTTTAAGGTGGCTGTCTAATCTCACCTTTGTACCAGCAATGTGATGAAGCCCACTTGCTCCAAATATTATAAAGCTTTGTTATTTTGGTAATTCTAATGAGTGTAATAGTAACTCATTTTGCTGTAGTTTGTTTGCTTGATGGCTGAATATTTTTGTAGTAGTTTATTGACTGATTGTGAAGCTGTTTTGTTAAATATGTCTTTTTTTTGAAAAAAAAAACAAACATGTTGCTACTCCTACAGCAGAGACAAGTTGATTGTGCAGTCATAGAAAATATATGAAATTCATCTGGCTATTTTGAATTTCTGAAATAAAGTGTAACTGGATTACTTGTTATTATATTTTCCATATGTGCTTTCATTCAATAACTTAAAATTACCTTTTTTGATTAATTGTATATTTGCAACTGCACCTCTATCACTTCTTATATTTTACTTGAAACTCTAGCTTTGAATTAATTATGCATTGTAACAATATTCCCATATATCTTGACAAAATTATTCCATTAAAAATGTAGAACATTTTCTAGAAAGAACTTTTGTGCTGATACATAAATTTCAGGTGAGGAAGAATAAAGAATTGGTTTTGTAAATGGATATCCAGTTGTTCAAAATGTATCTCCCATCTTTTGCCTGTAAGTGAGTTTAAACTTACAATGATTTTCAGGGAAGAAATTTGACACATTTAAATAAGCCGTCTGGTGGGGCTGTGTCTCAGTGTTCAGTCTTTGCCTACCATGCCAGGGTGTGGGTTCAATTTTGATCACCAAGATAAACAAGCACAAAGGAAGTGAAAATAAAGTTGTCAATTTTACAAAGAAGTATGTATAAATATACATCTTACATTCCCACAGTGCTCTTATAATATGAATAATAATATTTGAATGATATTTAATGTTCAAAAATTATTAAATAATATTAATAAATCATAGTAAATTTAATATTTAATAATATTTGAATAATATCTAATCTTATATTATGAATAATACAAAAGCATTATGGGTATATAAAAGTACATATTTGTAAATATATGTCTATGTACTTGTGTTTGCATATATGTATATTACTTTTGTATTTGTATGTAAACGTGCTCTTCAAAATACAAAACTTCAATAAAAACTGAACTTTAAGGGAAATGTTAAAAATAGCATACTTTTAGAGAGAGATTAGTATTTCATTTCTTTTCTTTGTTAAACTTTCCTTTATCTGAATTCCTTCCTTGTGTTGTTTCCCCATCTTGCATGATGTAAGACGCCGGAGTCCAGAGCTGACACCATCAGGAAGCACGGACCAGAGTTAGGCCCGCGGTCCTGCAGTCACTCTGGAAATGACCTAGGACACCACGAGGAGGCGAATGGGGGAATCTGTCCCAGCTCCAGTGTCCTGCTCCAGAGTGGCTCGTGGGCCTCATCCTGTCACTCCATGTTAGGGCTGGCGCGTTCCCATGGAGACTGGTGTACCTTGAGGAAAGGGTGACTGCATTCCATATCCTGCTCTACATTCTCTCAGAAACCCAAGTGGATTAGCTTGTCCCTAATGTAGACAGAATAAACATCGTGTAGTACACTTAAAACAGCTTCAGTTTGGCATTTCTTTTGTGGCTGCATTTTGCTTCTTATTTCACCTCTCCCTTTTTAAATTTTTACCACATTCTTGTAAGGTGGGCTCAGTGTCAAATATCAGTTTTGATAAATGGAGTAACGATTATTGTAGAAAACATTCATTGTCTACCTTCCAGTAACACTAACCAGGCATCTGACTTTAAAAGGCTTTCATTTAGCAAAGGGAAAGTTGTGGTACTAAGAATGAATACCTGTGAGGAGGCACAGAAGAGGGAACTGACTGCTTTTCTCTCTCCAAATGGAAAGGATTTAGTCAAATGTTCCTGTGTCAAATACAGGAGATGGAGGTTTGTGGAAAAGCAGTGAATGCCACTGAAACATGAGCTCTGACTCAGGACTTTTTACAGTAGAGACCAGCCATGTGCCCTTGGTTTGTGGACTCACATCTGGGGGCCCCACAGTGTAGTTCTGTAACTCAATCAACTAATAACTGTAAGATGGCAATACATGTAAGATGTTGAAAATTGTGCCTGACTTTTAAAAATACTAAAAAAATATTTTAAATACTTTATCAATTATGAAGAAGACAAATTACCCAAATTATTTTCACTTATCCATTTAAGTATTCCTTTTATTTTGTGATTATTTAGTTGATTTATGAACTGATCAAAAATTCATTTGCACAAAATCATTTGTATATTCTTAATTCATCTCTTTATTTTTCCCATTGTAGTAGGATGTCTATGGGGAATATAGATTTATTTGTGACCCCCAAAATACCCAAAAGTCTCCCCAAGCTTGTTGCAAAGAAGGTCCACCAAGTCTCCTCTTAGAACACTTTTTAATTGTTTTTCTATTTTTTAAATGATCTTTTAATCCTAGTAGCATGGTTTTGTGATGCACAATGGATATACTCATACTGGGGAGCTGGAACATGCACACATTCCATTTCAATCCTTTTTACTTCTCCTTCCTTGTCCTTCTCTCCCCAATCCTTCTATCTGTAGATCCTCTTCTCATTTGCAAAAGGTCTAACTCCTGGTTTCCTATTATCTCCATTTGATTTTGCTCTTTAAGGTTTTGGTTTACTCATATAAGAGAAACCATGTGATATTTAAGCTTCAATGTCTGGATTATTTCACTAAGGTGTGTTTAAAATTCATCTTGAAATTCAGCCTTCCTGTGTGCAGCATTTTCCCAGCACCACTGCTGAGGAGTCTACCTTTGCTGCAGTGTGTGTTTCTGACCACTTTGTCAAAGATCAGATATTTCAATATCCCTGGGACTGTTTCTGCATCCTCTGCTCTATTGCACTGATCTGATTATTCACATTAATCTGTGCAAGTACTATACTGTTTTCATCAATGAAGGTTTATAATATAATTTGCAATCAGGGATTGTGATGCCTCTTGCTTTGATTTTATTGCTCAGGATTTTTTTCTTGTTCTGGGATTCTTTTGGTTCCTAATGAATTTCAGGATGGTTTTTTCTAGTTCTATGAGAAATGCTGTTGGCATTTTGACTGGCAGTACAATAAATCTATATATCCACTTTGGGAATATGATCATCTTGATATTTTTTTTCTGCCTCCTCTAAGAACAGGGAATATATTTCTATTTTCTGATGTGTTCTTCAATCTCATTTCTCATGGTATTGCAGTTTTTATGATAAAGTTCCTAGGGTCCTTTGTTGTTTCATGTCTAAGTATTTACTTTTTCTTAGTGCTATTGTGAATGGTATTGTTTTATTAATATCTATCTCAATGGACTCATTATTAGTTTACAGAAAGATTATTGATTTTTGAGTGTTGATTTTCAAGCCCGCTACCTTCCTGAAACTGTTTCTTAGTTGCAGAAGTCTTTTGGTGGAAAATTTTGAGTCTTTTATTTAAAGTATCACGGCATATGGGAATAGCATTAATTTTATATCTTTTTTTCTATTGTATATTTTTTATTTCTTATTCTTGATGGATTGCCCTGGCTAATATTTCCAGTACTATATTAAATAACAGTGAAGATAATGTACATCTTTTTTCTCTTTCCTGATTTTAGAGGAAAAGTTTTCTGTTTAATGCCATTTAATAATATGTTTGGAGTAGTTTTATCATATATGGCTTTTATCAGATAGAGATATAGTTCTTCTATGCCTATTTTCTTCTAAACTTTATCGTAAACAAATATTAGTTTATGTCAAAGGTTCTTTTTTTTTGCAATTATTCGGGTGATCATATGATTTTTGTCATTGCTTCTATTTATATGATATTGTACATTTATTTGTTTATGTTCAACTACCCTTGTATTGTGGGATGAAGCTTCCTAGGTCATGTGGTATAATCTTGTTAATGATCTATTGCATTCTTTTTGCTAGTATCTCTTTGAAGATCTTTGCATCTATGTTCATTAAAATGATTGGCCTTTTGGTTTATTTGTTTCTTTTTATACTCGAATTTATGTCTAGTTATGGAATCAAGATAATGCTAGTTTCCAGGAATTAGATTGGCAGCATTACTTCCATTTCTATTTTATTAAATAGTTTGAAGATTATTGGCATTAGATCATCCCTGATGTTCCTGCAGAATTCAGTGGTGAATCCAATGGGTCCTAGGTTTTTCTTACTTGGTAGGTTTTTATTACAGCCTCAATTTCAATTTCTGTCCCTGGATTATTTGGGAGTTTTATATCATCTTGGATTAGTTTTTGGTGATTCATTTGTATCTAGGAATCTATCTAGTCCTTGTATTTTTCAATTTATTGGAGGAGAGATTTTAAAATACTAATAATCTGAATTTCCATGATGTCTGTTGTTTCTCCTTTTTTTTCATTTCTAATTTCACTGATATATGTCTTTTCTTTCTTTCTTTTTTTTTTTTGGTGAGGTTGGCGAAGAGTTTGTCTATATATTAATCTTTTCAGGAATCAACTCTTTATTCTTTGTACTGTTCTTTTAATCTCAGTTTTATTAATTTCTGCTCTGATATTTGTAATTCCCTTCTTTTTACCATCTTTGTACTTGGATAGTTCTGGTTTTCTTGGGACCTCAAGATTCATTATTAGGTTATATTTTTTGTCTCAATTTTTCTGATGTGGGCATTCACAACTATTAACTGCCCTCTTAAAACTGCATTTATTGTGTCTCAAACATTTTGGAATATAGTATAGGGATTATTTTTTGAATATAGACTACATCCAATTTCTTCTGTGGCTCATTGATTATTCAATAGTGTATGATTTAATCTTCATGTATGTGTATAATTTCTATGGGGTTTTATTGATTCATAGTTTGTTGCACAACCAGATGCATGATGTAATTTTTATTACTTTGTATTTATTCATGTAAACTTTATGGCCTAGTATATAGTCTCTTTTGAATACATTTCCATGTGATGCTGAGAAGAATGTGTATTCTATTGTTTTGGGGTATAAACCTCTGTAGGTATATATTAAGTCTATGTGTTTGAAGATATTATTCAACTCTGATATTTCTTTTTGGTTTTGGGGGGTGGTTTGGTCTGGATTATCTATTTGTGATAGTAGGGTATTGAAGGCCCCCACTATAATTTTGTTGAAATGTATCTAACCTTTTACATCCAGTAGTTTTTATGAAGTTGAATGCACTGATGCTCTGTGCATAGATGTTCACAATTGTTATCGTATTCTCTTGAGTAGTTCCCTTAACCAAAGAGTACTGACCTTCCTTGACTTTTCTAATTAGTGTTGGCTTAAAGTCTGCTCAGTCTTAAAATGGGAGAGCTACTTCTACATGTATTCAGGGTCCATTTTCATGGAATATTGTTTTCCATGTTTTCATTTTTATTGTATATATATGTTTTGGTACTACAGATTGAACTTGGGACCTTGCGCTTGCAAGGCAGGAAGCGGAACCACTGAGCTAAATCTCCAGCCTTTTTTTTTTTGGTACCGGGGATCAAACTTGGGTCCTTGCACTTGCTCAGCAGGTGGCAAAACCACTGAGCTAAATCCCCAGGCCTGTATATATTGTTTTGGGTTAAATATATTTCTTATATATATCATACCACTGGGCTTTGTTTTTTAATTGAATCTAACGATCCTTGTGTTTGGGAAATTGTGCCCATTCACAATGAGAGTTATTATCAAATGTTATTGCCTTATTCTTGTCATCGCATTGTTTTGGGGTCACTGTTTTCTATAATTTTTTTCCCTCCATAATTGCTCCTCTTGCCTGATATTTTCATCCCATTAGACTTTTGGGCACTTTTGGTTACATTGTTTCCTTCCAATATATACATGAAAATTTTCTGCAGTGCTGTTTTTATGCCCATGAATTTCTTGAGGTGCTTTCCTCTACCAGTTTTGAAAGATTTACAAGATATATTAGTCTGGGTTAGTATTTATTTTCTTTTAGGACTTAGAAGACTTTGTTCCAAGTTCTCCTGGTCTTTTTGGTTTGTGATGAGAAGACTGCTGCAATTTTTATGGGTTTACCTCTATAAGTAATTTGTTGCTTTTATCTAACAGCTTTTAAGATTCACTCCTTGTTTGGGACTTTGGGGATTTTGACTATGATGTCAAAGTAGTAAGGTTTGGAGAAAAAAAAGATGAGAAATGAGAAGTGAGAGATAAAGAATTCTACTAGAGAGTAAGAGAAAATTAATAGAATTTTATAAATGTTACAGGAAAGAAGGAACAAGAATAAGAAAGGAGAAAAACAGAACAAAATAAATAGAGAAAGAAAAAAGGAAAAGAAAAATTTCTCCCAATCTCCCCCAAAAATAAATAAATGAATAAATAAATACATAAATGTATAAATTCAGTAAGAGAGAAATGGGTCTTAACATTTTCTCTTTTTTTTTAATTAGTGATTTCTCTCTCAGATCTGCAATATTGAAACCCACCAAGTGTGGGAGAGGGACAGTGAGTCCCTACTCAGATGTATTCTGTTTTGGTGTGTGAAGGCTGAATCCTATCCCCACCTTTCCTGCTTGGTGTGGTTGGTCAATGACAGATGCCCTAAGATTATATTCACTCTAGCTACTCCTAGTCTCTTGTCCCTCTATGAATCTCATGGCGTTCTCCATCTAGCTTTTCTCCCTGTAAACCATGCATGCCAAGGTAAAGTCCTATTTACATTGGTAGATGAGGAAATAAAAGCAACCACTGAGTTCTGGGCTGGATGGAGATAGTGCAGGGTGAGGGTGTCAAGCAGACTGCTGAACTTCCAGACCCAGGCCTTTCTGAAAGTCACACACTACTGGTTTGGCTTCTCCACTCATGGTGTGACTACTGAGTCATTCCCTGCCTCTGTTTAAATTTCACAGTGAGTCTGTGCCTAGCCTATCCACTACTCCTGACTGCCTCTGTGACTGTCTCCCACCCAGTCTCTGTGTTAGGGTGATCCCAGGCAACCTGAAGTGAAGTTGTTCTTTAGTTATTTTGTAGCTTGATCTTAAGCAATTAAACTCCTTCCTACAATGGGTCCTGATTAAACACATTCAGGTATTGTGGGTACTGCACACTGGATTTCTTCTCCAGTTCAAGCTCTCTGGGTGGAGGGAGTCACTTTCAGAGGAAAGCCTCCCACTGTTTTTGCAGTTTCCAGTACCTGTGAAATTTTCTTTGCCCCTGTTTACTCCTTGAGCACTGTGACCCCCTCCACGCTTTCTTTGTGTCAGAGGACACAGCCCCTTCCCTGGGATTGGAGGCCACTTTCCCAACTACTTTGTTCTTTTCTCTGTGTTGTGCTCCATTTCTCCAGCTCCTCTGTAGTTGCTGGTTTTCTTGTCAGTTCCCTCCCAATTCTGGTAGATCTACTTCTTTTTCTCCTCACCAAGTTTTTTGTTTTGTTTTGTTTTGTTAACTGCCTGGTCTTCATTCCCAGAGTGGATCTATTTTGCCTCAGGTCTTCACTCTGTTGCTATAATCTCCCCCTTTTCAAAATTCACTTTTTTTAGCATATCATGGAGGTCCTCCCTAGCTTTTTCTCTCTTCTTGCACACTTTGAGAATTAATTCTTGGAATAGCTTCCACTGCAAGTAATTTTTTAAATTAACTGCATGCTTCCTATATATATAAGATTATTAATATTTAACTGGGAATTTTCATAATAATTCAATGTAACTTTTAAAATGGAAACAATGTTAAACCAAAAATGATAGGAAAATTTTGTCTCCCTTATGCTTTTGGGCTGTTTGTTACTCTGTAGTAAACAAAACAATGTTCCTTGATTTACAATGTGAGGTAAAGTTTTTTGGAATGAATAAAATACTAATTTTTGTGAATAATTTTTGAGGTAGAAATTAAAATACACGTGTCATTTTCTTATGAAATCTGTATGTTTTCTTACTTAAATCATGTGTCACTTGAACCAGACTTTTTCTTCTTGTGCTAATATTCAAAGCCTGGACTTGAACCTGGTGCCCAAGAGCTCTACTGTGGGGCCATGCCATCAGTCCCAAAAGGAAGCACCTCATTCTTGAGCAGTTTGTCTTTTTCTTTGCTAAATTTAATTTTGTATCATTTAATATTTCCTATTTCAGTAAGGAAATTTTAGCTTGCAAGTTCCCTTGTTTTAGTTGCTATGATTTAGCAATGACCATCAATATTCTCATTCATATGTGGAATCTAAATCAGGGCCATGCTCAAAACAGGACAGGGTAAATCTCTGTTTTATATAATTGTGAAATTATTCTAGAAAGTTTCATCTGAAACTCTATGTACTAGCTATCTAAGACATACTGTTTCAACTTGTTGAGAGCCTTGAGCTTTTCAAAGAAAGCAAAACAACTTGACTTTAAATGTAGACTGCATATATTATCCATCAGCTTGAAGTCTGGATAGGACTTGCCACTTTGATAAATTCAACATTAGAACAGAAATGTAAGTAAAACCTATGATGCGCTTTCCTTGCAGACAAAAATAAATGGCAATTACAGCTCAACAAATCAAGCAATTAAGACATCTCACATTTTTCACTGGTGTGGTTAGAATTTCCCATTCTCTGTTCTATGAAGAGAGTTATCTTCACAGTACTCTTTTACACTTGTGGAACCTGGCGTTATTTTTTTTCTTTTTTTGTACCAGGGACAGAACTCGGGTCCTTGTGCTTGCACAGCAGGCAACAAAACCACTGAGCTAAATCCCTGGCCCAAACCTGGCATTTCTATATGCTAGGAGATGAGCGCACTTCATCGAAGTTGTAACACGTATCCCAGTTCCTAAAAATGCTTGGAAACAGAAAACATTGTGAACACAGAAAACGTTAAGAACATCATGGAATGTAGCCCTAGACAGAACCAATCTGGGAGGTGTCTGGCAATAGGAATACAGTCTGCTTTTCCTGTTTCTGATTTATCATTGAGTTGGCACAGGCATGTGGGAGTATACAATGTAAGGATAAGAAGAAAATATTTTACGTAGGTGAAAAACCCCTCAAACATATAGGGCAGTTTTTGGTTTGTTTGGATTTTTATTTGGTATTGGGGATAGAACTCAAGTCCTTGCAGAACCACTGACCTAAATCCTTGGCCCAAGGCAGTTTTGATAGTCTCAAATTTAGTCTAGGAAAGAAAAACAAAGTTTAATTCTACTACATAATTAATTTTACTTTATTTCCAGTTTTTACAAAAGCTGAAATCAACAGCATGTTCTTTAACCTTGGCTTCTTTCGAAGGTTAGAAAAGTAATGCCAGAATCATTTTTTGGCTCATTAATGCATCTTTAAAATCATAATCTTTCTGTGAGGACATTATTTTCACTTTATTTTGCTTCTAAATGATGTATTATTTTACTGTATCATGGGTTTCTGAAGCATGTATGAAATACAACAATATCCTGTGAATCATAAAAATTTTTCAATGATCAAACATCTCTGGAGCCTGAAGTGCTGCACCTCTGAAGATCTGAGCTGTTAGTGAGAGGATGAGGTTGCCAAGGCTGGCAGGGGGCCAGAGCCCAAGCAGTCACTCAAGGAATCAATAAAATGGGGTGGCCTCAGCGAGCAGAAAGCATCCTGCACAGTCACGGTCCAGAGGGACCACACTTCTGTGGGTTCACCTGCTGGGGTCACCATCCTGAGCATAGATAAGTAGGTCACACTGGCCTCTTAACACTTAGCTACTTGCTTCTGGGCCTTGAACTCCAGAGAGCCACAGTTACACCACTTGCTGCACACATTTGACAGGGAACATACTCTCTGGCTCCCATCTCACCCTCTGAAGAGTAGCATGTGAGCTGGCTGAGCCTCCCACCAGGCTGGTTCCTAGAACCTCCTGTCAATATTGTCAAATAAATGACCTGCATATTACTATGTTATTTTTATAGAGCATACTGACTATTCATCTCAGTATCAGGGGTGAGAACTTCACAGTTCTGATGTACAGCTTTGGCAATGAGTTTGGAAGAACACTGAAAGCTAAACTACTGAAACTGTTCTATACTCAGAGGTCACTGAAAAGGTTTTTATGGGAAGAAAGGAAGGGACCTATCTGTGCCTCTTCACACACTGCAAAGACATGACTGTGATTTAGAGGAAACTTGATAACATTTTTGCACCATTCTAAGAACATATTTGGAAGCAGAAGAAAAGGTATGCAGAAACCTCCTACATTGTGAAGACATTGAGAAGAATAAGAAAATCAATATTTTTAAGACAAGAATTTCTTGTAAAAATGCAGATTACTTTTAAGTTTGAATCGCTTCTTTTAATAACATTTAGTACTTTATATACACGATGAATTAATTCCCATTGATAATTCTGATTGCATTTTGAATTCAGGGTAAATTTTTAAAGGAATTGTGTGAAACAATCATATTTATGTAGGTTTACAAAGTTTTCACAGTGTCTATTTCACTTTAAGAGTAAAAAAGCAATAATTTGAATTTTAATTTCAAAACATTATTTGTTCATTACATTGATCTATAAAAATACTTTTCTAATACCCATTTCATTTATTGATGAAATTTATTTTCATTTATTTTATTTATTTTCATTTATTTGACTTTTCCATTAAGTAATCGAAATGCTATATTATTACGAATCAAAAACTCAATTCATAATGTGCAATCCCATTTATACATTTATTTTACCTTAAAAAGCATACAGTTATCACTCATCTCAATTGAGAAATTGAGACTAACCATTTCACATGTGAAAATCACTGAAAACCCAGTAGAAGCCACATCATAAGAATGTACCTTTCTTACCTGATAATCCCGGAGGTTGTTCCGGTTTTTTCTCTGAAAACACAGGGACCTCCCTTGCATGACTCAGCAGAGGATGCCCTGGGGGAGCTTTTCCTGTGCTGTCTCAGGGCCTCACCCAGAGGGAGCTCAGCTTCTGTCCCACCTCTCAGTCCTGCCTGTGTGCCACTCAGTGGAGCAGCAGGAACCTCACAACCAGGCAAAGGAACAAACCAGGTGTGAGCCAGAAGGGGAGCGGGTGACCCCAGAGGAAGGACACACTGACACTGAGAGGGCACTGATGACCCGAGGACATCATGATCAGTGCTTGGAGAAGAAACTCACACTCCCGCACTCGCACAGATACAAACACGTTCCACATGTGAGTGACCTGGTGTAACTCAGTGTGTGCTGAAGAACAATGGTGGTTTCTGGCAGCAGAGGGGGATTTTCAGCTCAGTTTCTATAGAGCTTCAGTTTGGAGAAATGCAGGGACTTTCAGGCCTGGACACCAGTGACAGTCGCTCTGAAATGTGAATGTACTTATTAGGACTACATCAAGATGCACTCCATTTGAATAGCATGAAAAGGAATTTAAGAAGTGTTCTAAGCAGCCCACAGTCACTGAATTACTGATGACTCCTGGGCAGGTCAGATTGAAAGTCCTGCAGCAATGGGGGAGGCTGGAAGAGGAAGATGAGACAGCAGGCTGAGCTCCTGCCCAGTGTGGAGCTGCTGGGCAGAGCAGAGCTCCAGGAGCCAACCCCATGTGAGGGACACTGGTGTGCAGGTCGCAGGTTTAGCAGAGGGAGTGTGAGGTTGAGGAGGGTGACGTGTCACTGTTGCAATAGGCTGAGGCACTCAGTATAAACACTAGGCTCAGCAGTGCTCTGGGCCAGGGTAACACAGTTTCTGTCAGTATTGGTCCTCGGTGTTAGAAGGATGTGTAATGTGTGGGTGCAGGAAAGGCCCCAGATGCCATGAACTCCTTCTGCCATGGAAGATGAGAATCAGACAGTAACCTTGGGAGGGAATTACTGTCTACATCTCTGCAGCCTTTGACAGTTTTATTGAACAGGTTAGAGCAGGTGTGGCAGAAATGGATCAAAGATAGAAATGGGATTAGAAATTTAGATCCTCTTGAGAATGATCGAGGTATTGATGGAGCTTCACTGGTGTATAAAGTACTATGATCTCCCAAGTTCCTAGTAAGTTGGGCATTTGTATGACAGAAGAGCAACAGATCATTACAGCAAAATGCAACTTTTCTCAGCCCCACAATTCCCGCGTGATGTTGCAGCCCTGGAGCCCACAGTCCATGATCCAAACCTCTGCAGTGTGAGGCAACTGAACCATTTCCTCCTGCAGGTTGTGGCTGTCAGGTGTTTAGGCTCAGCATCACACATCACCTAATGCACTGTCCTTCTAAGTTCTATGTCAGAGAGTGTTCAGTCATCTTCTTTGAAAGAAAAAAGGCTTGCAGGGTTAAGCAATGTCAGGGAAGATAACTTGACATTTGTAGATTAAACCTTTGAATGTGTTCTAGATGTGTAAGTTTCATTGTGATGTACATAGCATCCCCATAACTAAAATATTGAGTTGATTCTGCTACTAAAATTATTAACAATGAATAATATAATCCAAGCCAAAATGTGAATGACAAAGCATGTGAATACTTTCCTTCTCATGCATTTTTGTGTCAAGTAATGTTGATAGCAAATTATCAAACTATGAATTTGTTATATTAATCAACACTCAACCTACTAGGTACTCATTACCTAAAATTTGGAAATATAAGAACAGTTTTCAGGTAATTTTATATACAGCTTAAAGCATTTTCCTAGTGTCAGATGAAAGACTTAAGATAGATTTCATTTGTTAAAATCACATTTTTCTAGGAACCTGTGCTTCACATGTGGTGTTGAAATGTGGGAGCCTCCCTCATCTCTTTCCGCTGAGAGCAGCTCCTCTGTTTGAAGTCATGGACCGTGGGAACATGACCACAGATTTCATCCTCCTGGGCCTCTTCAATCACACAACAGCCCACCAGATTCTCTTTGGGGTAATTGTAGCACTTATGGTCACCTCCCTCCTTGGTAATGGCCTCATGGTTCTCCTGATTCACCAAGACCCCCAGCTGCACACGCCCATGTACTTCCTGCTGAGCCAGTTTTCCTTCATGGACATGGTGCTCATCTCCACCATCGTGGCCAAGATGGCAGCTGCCTACTTGACTGGAAACAAGTTCATCTCCCCAGTGGATTGTGGGCTGCAGATCTTCTTCTTCCAGACAACTGGTGGTGTAGAGTGCTTTCTCTTAGGAGCCATGTCCTATGACCGCTATGTGGCTTTGTGCCACCCACTGTAGTATGCCACCCTCATGAGCTGGCCATTGTGTCTGAGAATGGCTTTGGGGTCCTGGCTCCTGGGGGCAGCTGATGGCCTCACGCAGGCTGCTGCTTCCTTGAGCTTCCCCTTCTGCAACAGGCATGAGATCAATCATTTCTTCTGTGAGGCCCCCACACTGGTGCACTTGGCTTGCAGTGACACCTCTGCCTTGAAGTATGCCATGTACTTCTGCTGTGTGCTGATGCTCCTCATCCCCTTGTCCCTCATCCTGATGTCCTACAGCCTCATCCTCACTGCTGTCCTGACTTGCATTCCACAGAAGCCCACAAGAAGGTCTTTGCCACCTGCTCCTTCCATTTGGCTGTGGTAGGACTCTATTATGGTGGTGCAATTTTGATCTACATGAGACCCAAATCCTACAGGTTACTTAAACACGATAAGGTCATGTCTGCATTCTATACCATCTTCACCCCTATACTGAACCCCACGATCTATAGTCTGAGGAAGATCAAGGGAGCCCTGAGGAAGTGTCTCAGCCACTTAAGAAGTGACTTCAGAAGTAACTGATGGTGTTTTTATTTGTTAAAACATCAAACTCTGCATAAAGCATGTGTTTGGGGTTTTATTTTTTTTTAACAGAGAAAGCACTTAAAGCATATATATATATATATATATTTTATATACACACACACAAATATACACAAGTATATGTATATATCTGTTGTTTGATGTTTGCTTTGCAGTTTGGAAGAATCTGTTGATGTTTGCTTTGCAGTTTGGAAGAATCTGTTTGGATTTATTTACTATGGTTTCACTACAATGTCAACTCATGGTTTGGTAAAACTATACATCATAAATCTGACATAAATTTTTATCTAACTCCCCATGATATTTTTTTTTTAAAATTAACTAAATATTAGAGGAATTAACTAAATATTTGAGGATTAATTATTGTCACTTTATAAATGAAGGTATAATTTGCACACAGTTGAATGGCCATATGTGTTTTTCCTCCTACCAGTTTCAATGCACTTGGAACACACACACACACACACACACACACACACACACCACACAGCATCAGAGACATAACTTCCACCTCAGAGTGGTCTTCACAATATTTTCCCAATGAAAACTCACACCCAACACACAGCCACTGTCTGACTTCCATCCACATTCTTCAGTTTGACTCTTCTAAAATTTCATTGTAATGCAATCCAACAGTAGATCTTCCTTGTGTTAAATTTTTTCCAGGATTATAAGTTTACAATATAGCCCACATTTACCTGCCTGTCAGCAGTTTGCACTTTTTTGTTCTTTGCAGTATTTCCTGTGTTAGTGTGCCATATTATTGTTTGTGAGCCCATTATATTGCTGAAGGACATCTGTACTGCCTTTGGTTTGGAACTGTTATGACTAATGCTCCTACAAAACTCTTATGTGATACATTTATTGCTTTTGGTGCCTATATGATGAACTTTTTGTAAAACATTTTGCAATTGTTTGTCTATTTTTAGACTCTGGCCAGGAGTGAACACAAATTCCAATTGTTCCAAATATTAGTAAACTCTTCATTTAAGACAATTTTAATGAGTTTCTAGTAACTTATGTTACTTTCAATTTGAATTTTCCCTACAAGTAAATTATTAAAGACTTAAAAATTAGCTTATAGAATATTTGTATGTATTCTTCTGTGAAGTATTTTGATGTTTGAAAATGGAATCTATAGATGTTTCAAAAGCAAATGCAACAATTGACTCAATAATAGAAAATATATGACTTTAATAAGACTATTAATATTTTTTCAAATACAGGTATATTTTTGGTTACTTCTCATGATTATGTATGTCCTGACATATCTGTTGTCATTCACTGTGTTAAATTTATTTATTTTAACTAACGTGATGATGTATGAAATGTCTCTCCCAACTTCTCCATTCAGTTGGAGAGTATCAGTGTGTACATCTTAGCTATGTTTTATAAAACATAATGGTATTGCACCGGGAAATGATGCCCCTGAATATGTGAAAGCTTTTCAAATAAGAAGTATTTTTGGCTGAAATATAAAATGATTTAAAATAAGAAAAATAGGGGTAAAATAACCTTCTGTTAGCAAATTATTGAACAAGTATAATTTTTAAGCAATAAACTTGACACTGTTAAGAGACTGTTGATTTTACAAAGGAAACAATGATGACTATATGCTCCTCTTATATCTTTCATAAATATGTATTTATTAACATTCTAAGGACAAAGCAAATGAATTAAAAATAACATATTTGAAGATGAATCATTTCATTCATTTACTTCAACTATATTTGAAATGTCTCTGAGCCCCTGTTTCCCAAGGTTTCCCTTTCTTCACAGAGTTTTGAGGGAACTGTTCCCTCTCTCCTGTGATAGAAAAAGTAGAAGGGTCTGGAGGAGACACAGTCAGGAAGCACAGACAGGAGACAGTGCTACAGTCCTCAGTTACTTTGGAAATGCAGCTGAGTCTCACTTCCATGTGACTCTGGCCGAGGCTCATCCTGACTCTTCCAAACTGTCCATTCCTATGTACAGGATATTGTAACGTCAGGTGCCTCGTCCATGTTGGGGGGAGGTGGACAATGAATGGTTTCTAGACACCCTTTTAATTATTATGAAAATAGGATACCACCCTGACCCAGGAGGTTTGTACCAATTTCTAGTTGGTATGATGACAGCATGCTGGAGCCAAGTGCTAAGAAGTCTTGGTTCGTGGTGTGGAAGGTCATTCATAAAGATGGCAATGCCAATGGAACCATGCTGCTTGAAGCTTAGGACTGCATCCTGCCACAGTTGCCCAACTGACAGGCCTATGCTGCTGCCCCTCCAGGAGGTCCACAACATAGGTGGTATCGGTACCATCCCTGTGGGCTGAGTGAAGACTGGTGTTCTCAAACCTGGCATTGTGGTCACCTCTGCTCCAGTCAGTGTCACCGCTGTCATAAACTCTGTTGAAATGCACCATGAAGCTTTGGGTGAAGCTCTTCAGTGAGGGCTCCAACATCAAGAATGTGTCTGTGAAGATGTTTGTGGCGGCAGCAGCATTGCTTTTGACAGCAAAAACGACCCAGCCATGGAAGCAGCTGGTTTCCCTGCTGAGGGATTTTCCTGAGCCATCCAGGCCAGGTCAGTGCTGGTTGTGCCCATGCTGGATTGCCACAGCTCACATTGCTTGCAAGTTTGCTGAACTGAGAGAAAAGATTGAACACAAGTCTGGTAAGAAGATGGAAGAAGGGCTCAAATTCTTATAATCTGGTGATGCTACTGTCATTGACAGGGTTCCAGGCCAGCCTCTGTGTGTCCAGAGCTTCTCTGACTCTCCTCCTCTGGGTCATTTCACTGTTCATGATATGAGACAGAGAGTTGCTGTGGTGTCATCACAGCAGTGGACAAGAAGGCTGGGGGAGCTGGCCAGGTCACCAGGTCTGCTCAGAGAGCTCAGAAGGCTCAAGGAATATTATCCCTGTCCTGCCACCCCAGGCTTCATCAGGCTAAACAGCGGCCTCAGAGCTGTGTCTCCAATGGGCCATTTAACTTTAATAATGAAAGACTGGTTAATGATGACACTGCATCCTAAAACCTTCATAAAGAAAGGAGAATGCTTTGTGGACTGTTTGGGTTTGTTTGTGTGTGGCAGTTTTAAATTATTAGCTTTTAAAATCAACACTTTTTAACAGAAACAACTTGACCAAAAATCTATCACAGAATTTTGAGACCCATAAAAACAAAGTTCAATAAAAATAAAAGGAGGAGGAGGAGGACACAAGGCAGAAGTGTGCGGGGAAGTGGTCTTTCTTATTTATGTATGTATGTATGTATGTATGTTGGGATAACAGATGCTTCTTCCTGAGCTTAATCTCTCAGCCAAGGCTGAGCCAGTCTCAGTCTCCTCACCTGAAACAACCAGACTCCTGTGTGGCCCCAGGGCATCATGGAGAAGTGACTCCTTCTGGCCTCTTCTCAGAACACCCTGGTTCCCTCTGTTCCTGGTGCCCTAGGTAAAGGTGGCAGTGCTGTCACTAGAAGCTCCAGCCTAGGGGATTTCAGCAGGTGGCACCTCCTTCCTCCTTCTCCTGCTGCTCCCTAACCCCTCACCCCCTGTTCCCAGCCTTGATCTCAGCACTGGTCCCCTGAGTCTCCTCACCCTGGGGACTCTCAGGGCAGCAGCAGTGAAGGGGCTCAGGGTGCAGACATCTTAAGCTCTGGGACCTGGTAGGAGAATGTGGGTGCAGCCAGAGTCTGTCCAGAGTGGAGCCCGCTGGAGAGGTCTCAGTGGCTGGAGAGGCCAGGGCAGCTGTGTGAGGCTGGGTGCTGCTATTCCAGGAGCAGGGGCAGGGGCAGCAGAAAGTTCAAGGGAGTCCTGAGGCTCCCTCATGCTGAAATCCTGCAGAAGGTATTTCCAGTCCACCCCCTGAGTTACACTTTGCATTACTTGGGTTTATTCAGTCCTACCCTGAGTCTCCTTTCTCAGTCAGTCTTCCTCTATTCTTCCCTCCTTTGTCCTCCCCCTTCTCTCCTCTCTGGTACACAAAGGCTTAATTCTGTTTTCTGAGAAATCACAGATATGAAGCCAAGCAGGGCAGCTGAGGAAAGGCTAACAACACCAGCAGGCACTGTGGAGCTCTGTTCCCAGGGCTCACTGTGTGTGGGTCTGGGATTTCCATGAAACATGGTGCTGCATCTGTCTCATTGGAGAGCAGTGCTCAGGAAGTCTGCAGTCACCTTGGCCCACTAGAAGACTGTGTGTCATTGCTTAGTAGAAATTATTTTGAGGTATAATTAGTAACTGATCTGTATTTTGTGTACAGAGGAGACAGAGAATGTATTTTCTGTATATTGTGTTGTACAACAAGAGCTTATTTATCTTTTATCAAAGGACTAAGAAATAGATAATTTTTAAACATAAATTTTGAGGGAATAATTCACCAATTCCTAGGCTAGACACTAATCATATCTATTATACAATATTCCATATCAATTACTTAAAAATGACCTTATTCCATGCATATAATGTCCATTCCATGTATGATTTCTGCTTCTCTCGTTATACGAGAGAGAAGAACGTCCATTCTGCAGTGCTGCTGAATGGATTACTAGTAAAAATAACTTTTTTTGGTCATTTTCTGACTAACCCAGTAAGTTTAATACTTGAAATTTTATGATAGAACTTATAATGGTTATACCATGAAATTCATTGGTATTGGAGGTTTATTGAAAATTCAGAAACTAAAAGCACATTTTCATAAAATTTAAAATATTCACGTAAATGTACTATTCTCCAGTAGTCTCATATTCACCATTTTTGAAACAAATCATTTACAAAAGTCAATTTTATACTGTTTTATCTTTTGCTTGTCTTACATTTAAAAGTTTTTAAAGAAATTTTACTATGATCATAGAAGAGCAAATAAATAATTAGAAGAGCAAATAAATACTTTTAATGTGCATTTGAAATGATATTAGTGAAGAAGGGACCCTTACTAAAAGCCTATTTTGTATGATTTATTCATAGGAGGAGATGTTTCCAGTAAAATGGTGTAGTTATGACTAAGTTAATAAATACATAGTATGTTTTAAGCACTCATTTAACTACCAAATGATTGGCAGAATTAGGATGTGTGCAGGCCATAGTTAAGGGGTGCACTAGGAGGTGAGGGTGTGGCTGTGTCTACAGCTAGGACTTGATTCAAAGAAGGGCTGATGGCTAATGCAGCATTTGCACCATCCTAGCCCGGGACAGTTTGATTCCCTAAGTGGAACAGATACATTATGTCCTGTGTCATTTCATCCAAGGGGATCAAACAGTGAGAAATGATGTGGCTGCCTGAACAAACCAGTGGGACTGATTGCTAAGTAATGAGGAGAGCCTAAGGCAAAACCTCCCTCCCTCTTTCCTCCCTCTGTCTCTCTCTGTCTCTCTGTTTCTCCCTGTCTCTGTCTCTCTCTCACACACACACACAAGCACAAATCCACACACAAACACATACACATGTTGAAAACCTCCCTCCCTCTTACCTTCTTCTGTCTCTGTCTGTCTTTCTCTCTCTCTCTCTCATACACATACAGTAATATTTAATCACATGCAGTCATTTGAAAGACATAGTATACACATAGACAAAATGATTGCATTCAACTCAGTTTCATCGTATTAAACTTTCTTAGTATGAAATGAACTACACTTGTCAATGTAATGTTGCTTTACAATATTGTAAGATCTTTCATAAAAATCTCAAGTATCATACTTACTGCCTTGTGACCAACTGATTTGAAAAGCTTGGTGATGGTACTGTAATTCTTTCAGGTACATTACAATGTAACACAAGAAACAGTTCAAACACTGAGCTGCCATAATAGTGTGGAATAAAGTCATGACTTTGTTTAAAGTAATCCACATGGAATGTGATACAATATATGTAATAATAGGAGTCTACCCTAGGAATTGGTGTGCTATTGGCTCAGAATTTGCATTTGAAAGTAGTGCATTGTTGTTCCCTGACGTATAATTCTTACTCCACCATCAGAGGCTTATTTCCCTAAAATAAAATGGGTGTATTAAGTTCAAATAAATAGTTTAGATGGATAATAAAGTATGCTGGAATCATTTTAGACTAAATCAAGTGTTTCTTCCAAATTTTGAAACTTTACTTACATGTAAAGACATGGAGAGACTCTTTGAAACTATAAGAACTTCTGAAAAACCATGCATTCAAAGGATTCTTTAGAAAGTTAAAGCAAAATTATGGGAAAGCATGTTCTCTAATTAGCCTCAAATGAAAGAATTGATGAATACTTGAATTGCTGGTATACCTGTGCCCATAAGAATAAATGAAGTATTCTTATAATAAGCATTTAATGAAACTTACTATGGGCCAGAGATTCTGTAAAAATTGGGAATTCATTACTAAAGGGACCCGCAATGACTGCAATAAAGTAAATAATTTATTGAAAAAGAAAAAACAGAATGATAACATAGTTCCAATGCACAAGGGAAAGTTAACAACTTTGAGTAAAATATGGTTGAATTAGAGTTGACAGTCATTTGCATTAATTTTGAAAATTCACTTATATTCACCAAGTTACACGAGGCATCATACCCCTAACTCTCCATCTGTGACTATGATCACACAGCCCAGAGCTGTGGGCCAGATGCAGTGCACTTGCATGAGTCTATGCCTCACTCAGGTGCTGCTCTCCAGACTCTGAAGCCCAGAGTAAACCACAGCTAACATGCAGGACAAAATAGGATTGAGATTCACAGTGAAGTATCACGTTTTCACACCCAAAATACAATGAACTACAAGGTACTTATATATTTCAGTAACATCATCTGCATGTTAATTTCCCAAAAAGTGAAATAAATTAGTTATAGTCAAATTTGTGAATCACTGACTTTTTAGCACTTTTTAGTCCAATATTTTTTGTTAATTTTGATGATCAGAGCAGATATTGAAGGACAGAACTCTAGTATATTTTACATGTAATCATTTATCTGTGAATACATGCATGCATGAAAAAAATACATATATGTATAAAGGCAGACATCATAGACACAGAGGGTGTGTAAACATTTAAGGCACCACTATATGAGTATTAGTAACATGAAGACTTAAGAATCCCCATAAAAAAGATTAATGCACTATAGTTCAATTTCTATAAGATAGAAATTAAAATATTTTCTTAAAGATGTAGTGTTATTTTGATTAAATATGCATGATTTCTCATCTATAAACATGTTTCTTTAATCTCTCAGCATTTTTATGACATTTTATCACATCTTTTTCAATTTCTTAGAATTCCTACATTTCAATTTCTCAAAGTTTAGATTTGAAAAATTTATTTAGAAAATTAAACTCCTTTTCAATATATATTTACTTACTATTTAAAAATGTATTTTATGAAGAAAATAAAACAAAACAAAATTTCATAGCAAAATAAGAAGATAACAATAGATAATACACTGTATCATAATCTTCAAAGTAGTTCTTTAGAATATAAGACATAGACAAATGAGATTCTGTCTCACAAAAAAATAACAGACAAAATAAAAAACTTTCTTTGTGGTAAATTAAAAGAAATTGATAAAAAAGGAAATAAATTAGCATATAAAATATTTTTTATAAAATGGAATAGATAATTTGGAGAATCATTTGAACTCCTTTCTACTTCCTATTTATCTCTCTTCTATTTTGCTCTCTTTCTCTCTTTCCATATATTTTTTTTCTCATATAAGAAAAACCACAGATATTTAAGCTTATGTGTCTGACTTATTTCGTTTAATATTGTGTCCTTAATTTGTGTCCACTTACATTTGAATACTTCCAGGTAATTTTTATTTGAAAGAAACTCTCCTACTTGTTGGTGGGAAAGTAAAATAGTACAACCACTATGAAGAGCAATGTAGTGATTCTGCAAAATATTAAAATTAGAAGTTCCATTTGGCGCAGTTATTTCCCCTTCTAGGTTGCTTTTCAAAAGAGTTAAACTCATCATACTGGCATACACACATATCCAGGTTTATAGCAGACAATTTATAATACCTAGATCTTGTGTGCAGTGTATATATGTGCTACAATGGATGAATGAATAAGGAAAAGATTTATTGACTTTTTATAGTAGGACCAGAGCATGCAGAGAGTAGTACTACCCTCTGGTCCACAGGCTCAAGAGAAAATCTTCCTTAGTATGATCAATTCATTCTGTTCATTAATTCCACAGGTAATACTGAACAACTCTTATGAACCAGCAATGCTCTAGGCATTTGGGTTCCACCAGTAAATAGGGCAAAGATATTCTACAAATGCAGGTGGAGTGAATGACAGTAGGAATAGACCTAACTCCTATTTATTATTTAATATGATGGAAGGTGGGATGAGACAGGCAAAATATGAAATGGAGCAGGTTAAGAGGACCAGGAAAGTCAGGGTTCAAGACCATCAAAGGTGTGCAGAGTGGGCCCACTACATGCCACACTTGAGAAATAACTGCAGCAGAGCTCACAGAATTCACTATGACCTTGAGGCTCAATGTAGAGCCAAGGGCAGATACAACATGCTAGCTCTCCCCAGGTGATGGACACAGACAACTGCCCATCCTCTAAAGATGGGCATGCATAAGACTATCTGATAGACCTTTGATGTTGATGTAAAATACTTCAGAAATTCTCATTTTGTTACATGTTACATGTTTCAATTTCATTCCATGGGAACGAGTGTGGGATTTATCTATTTTTTCACCTTTACATTTTCTCCTTAGCTAAAACAAGGAAATGCAAAATTATTCCTGAGAATCAGACATCCAGCACTGATTTCATTTTTCTAGGACTGTTCTCTTCCTCCCACACCAGCCTAGTCTTCTTCTCCTCTCCGTTCATCATTTTCATCCTGACTGTCACAGAAAACACCCTCCTGATCCTCCTCATCTGCAGGCACTCCCACTTCCACTCCCCAATGTACTTCCTGCTCACCCACCTCTCCTTCATGGACATCTTGCACATCAACATTGTCCCCAAAGTGATCACTAACTTCCTGTCTGGCACCAGAACTATCTCCTTGGCAGGCTGTGGATTCCAGATCTTTCTGTCCCTCATCCTGCTAGGTGGGGAGTGCCTTCTCCTGGCTGCCATGTTCTATGATCACTATGTGGCCATCTGCCACCCCATGAGCTATGCCATGCTTATGAGTGACAGTGTCAATGTGCTCTTAGCCATGGGGGCCTGGCTGGTTGGGACCCTCAACTCTATAATCCACACAGCCTTTGTGCTCCACTTTCCCTTCTGTCACTCTAGGACAATTGATCACTTCTTCTGTGAAGTTCCTGCCATGCTGAAGTTGTCATGTGTGGACACATCACAGTATGAACAAGGAATTTATATAAGCAGTATTATTTTCCTGTTGATCCCTTTCTCTGTGATCTCCGTATCCTATGTCAAAATTCTACATACTATCTTGCAAACAAAATCCTCAGAGGTCAGGAAAAAGTCCTTTTCCACCTGTTTGTTCCACATGGTTGTGGTTGTCATGTACTATGGGCCCTTTATTTTCATATACATGAGACCCAAATCCTACCACACTCCAGGCCAGGATAAGTTCCTGGCCATATTCTACACCATCCTCACATGCACCCTCAACCCTGTCATCTACAGCTTCAGGAATGAAGATGTTCTGAAGGGCATGAAAAATATGCTCAATTGTATTCCCCTGGCTAAAAAATGAATAGGAATAGTCCTCTACTTTGGGTTTTCTCTTCTCTCATATCTTGTAACTCCAGAATATTTACTATGTTTGGAGGGAAAGACAATCAAAGCTTCTTTCTTACTTTCAAAATAAGTGTGTTGTTGAGAACTGTACTGACAATAAGTAATAAATATGTTGTTTTTGTAAATGCAAACCTCTAAAAATGCACTCTTCCTTTGCTGGCACTAATTATGATATACTTATGGTAATGGCTGATCCAAAGTTTCTAACTAAATTCCACTAAATTTATAAGAACTTCAAGGCATTATGTTTTAAGAATCACTCACACAGAATTTCTATGTGAAATATGAATTCTTATCCTGTCTGTATTTTCGATTTATATCTAATATGCACTCAGATCTCAGCATTTTTTCATAGATAACTTGCAGTAAGTCATGCTATACTTACCACTTATAATATGCAGTGTCCTAGCATGACAATAATGAAAATTTACATTTTCTATACAAGGAAGAGTACAGTTAGATACAATTTTATCCCTAGTGACTCTTCTTTTAAGTTTGGTTCATATTTCTGTAAACATATGCAATATTATATATACAGATTTGTCTATTGATAGACAGTTTGCTTTGCAGTTAGATGTCCTGAGTATCTTCTGCTCTTATGAACCCAGGAGTGTATTTGACCATGTATTTGCAAACAGCATGCTAGTCTTCTGTGACAGGTTCCAGTGTCCTAAATATCTTCCCAGTGCTAGTGACTCACTGCCCCTTCCCCATATGGCTATTTCCATAGATCTTTCCTTCCCCACCCAGACAACTCAGTTAATCTCAGGTTGTGTCTGGGAAGAGGAGTTCATGGGATCTTTCCATCTTCTAGACTGCACGTGCATTGCATAAACTCCACACACAGAAGCCTAGAGTCTGAGTGTGTTGAGTTATAATGCATGGTGGGCAGCAGGTGTTGCACATGTCAGCAGACATATCTTTTTTCTGTAATGCTGTATGTCCTCGTGTCTGCTAACTCTAGATTGAGTTCATCTTATTCTTGCTGGCCTTCACTGAAAACAGCAAATTAATCAGCACTATTTTTATGCTTATCTCGTTTACTATCTCATTGTTGCACCTTTGTCTTCTAGGCAAAAGCAAAGAAAGAAAAGTTGAATATCTTGCTAATCACCATATTGCACATCCCCCAGCCTTCTCCAAAGTGCTGGATCTTTGCTATCTTCTTCTTCCTTCAAAGGACAGACTTTTAAAATTCCCAGTGAATAATCAGAGAGTATGTGGTTCTGTCTTCAGTATGATACAACTATTAGGTAGGAAATTTTACAACACAGAGATATACATGTTTAGAGAATTAAGGTACAAACTAGGCCTACAGTTAATAAAACTATACTGTATGAAACATCTTTGTTTAATAATTATACTTGCATTTTTTTATTCACAAAACATGTCTATGTGTGTGCTAGCCACTTTCCCATCAACTTATATACTAGTGAATCATATTATAAATGCCAAACAGGAATTGTAAAATTTATTTCAATCAGTAAAATGAGAAGTCATTTTTAAGCCCTGCATTGGAGACAAGGCTGATGAGGCAGCCCCAGAGGGCTCTGGAGCCCCATGGTCAGCAAGGAATGGCCTGGTGGCTCAGCCATCTGAATGGAGTCTCTGGGGGCTGCTCCCTGTGGGAAAGCACAGAACCATTCATTGCAGGACCCTGCATTGTCTTTGCCCTGCACTGAATAGGAATGTTGAGGCAGGATGAAGGTCTGTGACTGCGGTTCCCACGACACCACATTCAGTTGTCCAGAGTTCAAAGGTGTCTCTGTTCTGCATCTGCAGAGTGTTGAGAATGGTAAAGTTTGATGCTGGAGGGGTAAAGCCACTTGGGCACTGTGTAACTGACAGGGAAGGGGAAGGTATGTTTCCAGCCATCAAGACTACATGGACTGGCCAGGGAGTGGAAACTTGGGAGAGGCACTTATGGAGAAGGAATATGGAGTTTACCTTACATGCAAGTTAGGGGCACAGAGGATAAAATCACAGGATGTGATTTTATTTCAGGTCTGAGCTTCTGCTCATGGTAGTGACACTCACCACTGACTAGGCAGATGCAGCTCACTGGGATGTAGTGACCTCACCCAGAGACACCGGTCACACTGCAGATGGGGGCAGCATGTGTCAGGCCCACAGTCCTGCTGTCCTGGGCAGGTTACAGGGAGATAGGAGGAAACTTCCCAGTATCCCATGAGGGAGACATTCTATTGAAGGGCTAGCAGGAAAGAATGGGGTGCAGTGGTGGCAGGGTGGACAGAACAGGAACCCCCAGGCACACAGCATGCCCACTGGAGCTGGCTGGACTAATAATCTCCAGAGGCAGGGGCTGTACAGGGAAACTGTTGGATAATTCAGGAAGTTCCATGGAGCCCAGCTGGATAGCTGTGCCCTGTCCCATAGCTGGACCCACAGGGAGGCTCCTGCAGATTAAAGTAACCATCACTGTCGTTACTGGTTTGTGTGTCCTCTTGCATGCCCAGCAGTGCAAGGGACAGGAAGAGCCTTCCCACAGATGGGGCGAGCCTGTTAGTCCCCTGCCTGGGGCAAGTCAGGAAACACTGGTGCAGATGCCCCATTCCAGCTCCAGTCCCTTAGAGTGTTCCTTCAACTTGGCAAGCAACTTCGGAAGATGTAAGGGAGCTTCAGGGACATCGGGTTAAATCCCTACTTTTTCTCTGGGACGATACACTATACTATGATTTTATAGATGATACAGAGTGCTCCAAAGAGTCACAGGGGCAAAATACTTAATTACAACTGTCAGTGGCTGGTAAGCATGAAAGTGTGAGCAGAAGGGGTGACCACCTCCAGCAGGAGGAGCAGGGCTCTGCCCTCTCACACACAGCTGTGTGGATGTGAGAGAGAAACCTAACTCTGCCTTCTCCCAGGATACATTGTGTCCTCCTCCCCTCAGAGAGCTCCACATACAAGGATCTTTGCAGGGTGTGAGTCCATTACATAATTCTGACCTGCAGAAGTGTATTCCATTCCATTTTATTCACTTATATTCTATCATATCTCCTCAACCTCTCTCTCCTAGTTAGCAATAATAGCTCAAATGTTTATCTAAAGAATATAAAAAGAATACCTATCATAATCACACTGTAATAATATACATGGTAATATAGTAATAATTGAAAAAAATTTAGTCATTGTCTCAGAGTACTTGCCAGTACCAGGTTCTGGTGTGTGTGTGTGTGTGTGTGTGTGTGTGTGTGTGTGTTTGTTATGTTATTAACTCTCTCTCTGTTTTTTGTGTGTTTGTAGTTCTGGGCATTGAACTTGGGACCTGGTGCTTGGAAAGCAGGCAGTGGAACTGCTGAGCTAAATCCACAGCCCAACTCTCTGTCTTTTAATTTCCAAAACATTATGAAGTATTTGATATAATATAAATTGATTTCAGATCAATTCACTCCAGAATGCTGCAGTTTACTAAATTTGGGACTTACTCCTCTTTCTAAATATTACGAAATAAATTGCTTATTTTGCTATTTTCTTAATATAATTATGTGAGAAAATAGCAAACTGAATCCTAGGGGAGGCAGAGTATTATATATTTACTGTACCCCCTCCATAGCATGACATAAAGTCCACGATTGTGTGAAATCTACATTTAGGGCAATTCAGTCTTCAATACCTGCCTCTCCCAAGTAGTTCTGATGTAGGTCAGAGTACTATGAGCAGCAGCCAGCTAATTTTAATCTGTTGGTCACCATCTCAGGAAATATCCCCATTTGAAATTTTCTCATAGAACTTAGCAGCACTGATGCCAAGTAGGTCATTAATATTAATAGCTTGTAGTTTTATTTTGGTACCAGGGATCAACTTGGGACCTAGAGCTTTCATGGCAGGCATGGGAACCTCTGAGGTAAACGGCTGGCAATAGCTTATATTTTTAAAATTTTTTAAATATAAATTTTCACCTCCCCATAGTACAAAATATAACTGAAATTATCAGAATTAATATTTTCCAGGTTACCAATATAAAATACTTGTTGCAATAATTTTTTCAGAGAGTAATTGACTGTTATTTTTTTCTTTTCACATGTTACAGTCAAAATTATAAAGTCAGAAAATAATATAGGACCAAATAAGAAATGTTGACCACATGAATGTGCAGTTATATGAATCTTCCATCAAAATGTAAAAGATAGATTGTTTTATTCATTTGTGTAATGAGTACTTCGGAAGAGAAAGGAAAATATTTTAAGTCTCAGCAAGTTAAAATTAGTGGATACATAGGGCACTTCATAAATCTTGACTAAGAACAAAACAAATGATTAAAAATTGAGTGTAGGATCAGTGGAGAGTAAAAGGCACCATAGCTTTTATTTCTCTTTGGAGGAGATATTGTGATATGACCATGTTTATAAGAAGAGAATTATTTCAAGTCAGGAGTGAATTTGGTGGAACATTTGCACAGAAACCAGGCCAGAGCACATTGGTTACCAGTTGAACTTGTACGTCAAAAGGATTTCAATCAATAAGAGCAAGCATTTTGTCTTGAGGTATAAAACAGCTGCATCCTTTGAATTAATTGATTATGAGCCAAATAGTTCATTTGTAATTTGTCATTGCAGTTTTCACACTGTGTTGCCATATATAAAAATTTTTTAAATGATCCAATTTTTTAAAATCATAAAACAGGCAAAACTAAAATATATTTCTAAAGATGGATTATTGGTTTTCCCTGACACAAACCTTTGATTTTCTCTGATAAAGTTTGACTAATGTTTCAAATTTCATACACAGGCTAAGCTAAATTGTGTTATTTTACTACTTATTCATATCAGGAGTCTTAGAAATAATGTACTTTACTTTCTAAAACTATTGTATGAGTGAAAACACAATAAGATAAGCATGTTCCCCAGCTCATACATTGCACTCCTGAGAGAGACAGAAATGGCTGGGCTGGCTGTGCCCCAGGCAGTGTCTCCCACAGCATTTCACCCACAGCAGAGGCACATGAGGGCAATACCCACAACACATACTTTACTGTGTGCTACTCCAGGTGTGACAGAGTCGGGCATGAAAATATGGAGAATGATCAGCATAAGGTGGACCAGGAGAGCCAGGGATTGAGGGGGAGCAATGAGACTTCACAAGGGAGAGTGGGCCAGGCCCCCTGACAGGGTGCACCAGGGTGAAGCACATGGAATTAGCTACACCTCAGACTCAGCATGGAACTAGGAGCACAGCCAACATATCAGTAGCACCACAGGATTCAGAAAAGGAATTGTCCACCTTTTAGAGCATCTGCACTGACAACACTGGCTGAGAGGCCCTTGGTGTTGATAAGAAAAGATGCAAAACCAACTTTCAATTTATTATGTAGACAAATGTACAGGTGATTGCCACTTAATTACTTTTATCATTTCAATTTAATTAAGCAGCAAGGCACTTGTTTACCTAACTAATTTGTTATGATTATTCTTTTTTAAGGTAAACACTGAGGATTCAAGATGAGCCCTGAGAATCAGACATCCAGCACTTACTTCATTCTTCTGGGACTGTTCTCTTCCTCCCACACCAGCCTGGTCTTCTCCTCTCTGCTCATCCTTTTCATCCTGACTGTCACAGAAAATGCCCTTCTGATCCTCCTTATCCATAGGGACTCCCACCTCCACTCCCCAATGTACTTCCTGCTCAGCCACCTCTTCTTCATGAACATCTTGCACATCTCCAACATTGTGCCCAAAGTGATCACCAACTTCCTGTCTGGCACCAGAACTATCTCCTCTGCAGGCTGTGGATTCCAGAACTTCCTGTCTGTAATCCTGCTAGGTGGGGAGTGCCTGCTCCTGGCTGCCATCTCCTATGATTACTATGTGGTCATCTGCCACCCCCTGCACTCTGCCATGCTCATGAGTGACAGTGTCAGTGTGCTTATGATGGTCAGGGCCTGGCGGGCAGGGACCCTCAACTCCAGAGTCCACATAGCCTATGTGCTCCATTTTCCCTTCTGTGAGCCTAGGGTCATCAATCACTATTTCTGTGAGATCCCTGCCTTGCTGAGGATGTCCTGTGTGGACATGTCACACTATGCATGAGGGGTTGATGTTAGTGCTGTTATTTTCCTGTTCACCCCTTTTTCCATGATCTCTGTATCTTATGTCAAAATTCTACATACAGTCTTGCAAACCAAATCCTCAGAGGCCAGGAAAAATCCTTTTTCACTTGTTCCTTCCACATGGTTGTGGTTGTCATGTACTATGGGCTGCTTATTTTCACATATATGAGAAGTAAATCCTACCACACTCTAGGCAAGGATAAGTTCCACTCCATATTCTACACCATTGTCACACCCACCCTCAACCCTGTCATCTACAGCTTCTGGAATAAAGATGTTCTGAAGGCCTTGAAAAACATGCTCAAGAGTAATTTTCATCATAAAAATTTGGTAGGGGGCTGAGGTAATAGCTTAGTTTCAGAGCACTTGCTTAGCATACACAAGGTCCTGGGTTCAATCCCCTGTACCACAAATAAAAATGAGGTATGAAAGATGCTTGAACTGTTTGTGTTCATATTTCATGCCCAGAGTGTAGTTATTACTTGTTTTGGAAAAAAACGTAAATCCTGTATGTCTACATTTTGGGGAAGAAACATGTATTCTAAGACACTAATTGATGAAAAAAGTAATTTGGAAGATGTTTTGAATTTTGAATGCATACTTTTAACATATATCATGATGTGATATGAAATATACTCATCTTGTATTCATAGGCACAGAAGAAAATAAAACAATGCTTTGAACTTCTAATAAAATTATAAGAATTTAAGAGAAATACCTTAAAACACTATTCATCTATATATTACCTGAGAAAAATATCTGTATTTCTGGTAGATTTTTGAAAGTGAGTAATTATTTTTCCAAATTTTACAATCTGCTATTTAAATCCACAAATTGAAATCCCTTCTACATTGCTTGCTATATATTAATGTTTTTATTTATTAAAGTGATGAATACAAATATACACATATAAATCTTATTTTTCAGGAGAAATATGAGATACATGAATTAGGCATTAAGCTAGAAAAATAGAAGCCCTATACCAATACAGAGAAAATTCAAATTTATGTTTTCCTCATGAGGGGACCTGAGTTAATCTGATGAAACTGATTTATTAAGAATGCTATGACAGGATAAACTATTAGGTTTGTTAAGGTGAACAATGAGAAGTGGATGGAGCATCATGTTATGAAATATGAATGGATGTTTCAGAACACGCACTGCAGGCTAATCTACCTCTTCTCCTTACTCAGAGCTCTGCTCCAAAGCTCCGTCAGAGCCTGCTCCCTCATGGACACTGTCACCCTTATAAGTTAACTTCTTATAAGTCATGGACACATCACTACCCTTCTGCCATTCCCCACTCCTGCCCACTTGGTGTGAGGGTTTGGCTTAGGCCAAACGAGCGGATCAATAGCTTGAGTTTGGTGTGGCCAGTGAGCATGACAGGCTGATCTCCTGTCCAGGCGGGACCTTAAGTCACTTGAGTTGTGCTGTTTAACTATTACACTTGGACTTAAATTATTTTGTAAATGATATAATAATAAGTTAAAATATAATAAGGCAAATTTTGTTACTTATATACTACACACATTCCATATCTTGTACATGGCCCCACACAACTGCTCTTTACTGTGACTCAAGTCAGTCAAAACATTGGAAGCAACTGGAAACACAGCTGATGTGGATGATATCATCAAAGTGAAACATATGGGAATGGAGTAGCACCTTTAGGAATTAATCATCTGCCTGGTGTTCAACCATGTCCTATTCACACCGTGTAGAAATGGTTTGTCCTTATTTCACATATCCTCCACAGTGTTTTTCAAACAAGGTGTCAGTGTTTTGCCCAGGGCAACTTTTATCCCCTGGGCTTAAGCAATCCTTCTGCTTCAGCCTCCTTGAGTGTCTAACCTGTAGGCATGTGCCACTGTAGTACAGAAAACTTTGTCACTGGAGTCTTCATCTTTGGGACACAGAATGGGCTTCCTTTTAAAAATAAGTGAATACCACTGATCATCTAAAGAGCTGTGTGCTGTAGTGAATAATTCCTGTGGGCGAAAGTGGGACATTCAGAGATGAGTAAGAGCAACAGCTGCATTTTACTCAAGGTTTGACTCCTGATTTCTTTCCATTTGAGCTCAATCCTCTGGCCATCCTTGCTCACTGTGGGGTCACAGTGCAGAAGGTAAAGGCTGGGTCCTGCCCCCTTCACAGAACCCTCAAGAAGACAGTGCCCTGGTTCTCCCAGGACAGGTAGGGCTCAGGGGGCGCTCTGGACCTCCTATGTCCTGGCTCCCTCACCCTGTGTCACCCACACAAAGCCTTGGGCTCCCTGGAGATGCTGCTGCCCTGGTTAGACCAAGGCCTGGGTCCCACATGCTCAGCTCCATCTGTGTCTCCTCCTCAAGTCCTCGGACCTGGCCCAGGAAGCCTGAGAAGCCACAGAGAAAGCCCTGGGCCATGAAAGCCTCCTCAGGTCCTGTGTCCATATCCAACAAGGTCTCTCAGCTCCTCCTCCTCCTCCTCACAGTTCAATGTCCAGGGGCCTGGAGGGCCAGAAGGGCCGTGCTGTAATATCCAGGGCAATTTTCTGAGGGTCACAGAGAGGAGCTTCAGCTTACATAGACCATGGCAGTCAGTCTGTGAATTTTCACTTAAGGAATCATTTTGGCCTGGAATATTAACAATTCACATATTGTTCAATCCTTACACAAAAATTTGGTGCAATGTTATTCATTTCTGAAGAAAATGCATGAATAATTTCTTAGAAATGAGAAATTTGTGAACATGATAAGGCTTCTATTTGTCACAAAAATTAATTACTGAATATTTTGTGAATAATTCCCTATATTCTCCAAAATATTATCATTCTAATAATGACAAAATTGTTTCATAATTCAATAGACTTTTCCAAAGGAAATAATTGGAACCTTTAGAGTAACATTTATGTGATACTCTAAGATTATCTACTTACTTACTCTTATTAAATGCATTTCACTTCATGCAATTTCTTCCAGTACAAAGTGGGAAATAATCAATACATGCAGGTATATCAAACCCATGCATGCCCTGAGCTACAGCATTAACACAGAAGGTGCCATGTCAAACCAGAGCAGGACAGCCCTGGATGGTCCCCATGAACCTGCCTGGTCCTCCCCAAGGCAACCTGGAGAGATCTCAGGGCCCTACTGGGCTCTGTCCTCACCTTGGCCTCAGGCCAGGCTGTATCCTCCATAACTGGCCTCCTCCTGTCTGTCTCAGTGGACATTCCCCAGGGACACAGCAGTCCTGAGACTCACTTGGCAGCTACAGAAGGATGGAATCCTGGTGGCTGCTCAGTCTCCTGGAGGTTTCTGAAATGCCAGGTGGGGAGTGAGAGGTTTATAGGCACATTTGTCAGGACAGAACCCAAAAGGTTGACTGAGAAACATGACTGTATTCTCTTGTGACTGTGGGCTCATTGTCCACTGAGTGAGTCAGGAGATCTGGGAGAGGTGGTCCAGGCATGGGGTGAGAGAGTGCAGTTTGGACTGGCCCACTGATGTACACTTGAGTGCTGGCAGAGGGAGGGCTCAGTGGAGGTGGCACTGATGGAGCTTAAGTCTCTTGCTGATTCTCCTTCCAACCCACTCAGCTTCCTGGCCACCTTGACCTGAGCAGATCTGTTTCTCATGCCCCCTCTGCTATGAGTATCCTGACTTGAAGCCAGCCACCCATCAAATGCAGTCCTGAGCCAAACTAAACATCTCTTATCTATGATGTGTGTGTTGGGTGTGTCCTCCAACAACTCGAAAGGTGATCAGTGCAACAGCTAAACAAGGAAGTGAGTGGTTCAAAGTGGGGAGGAATTTTGGTATGAATCATAATTTTACTTTCATTTATTTATGGAAGGAGAAATTCTGTTGTGTGCTTGAGAGAACTTAGCTTCAGAATCAGATTGGTATTTGAGTTTGAGGACCAGCCCTTATGCAATAGAAATCCTGGGTTATGAGATGCAGATGCCAGAAGCTAAATCAGCTCATCGTGAGCCTGTTCTCTGGATGCAGCAGCAGTTATTTCATTATTCTCTCCTGCTTTCTGTTTTACATTCCATGAATCCATTATATTGTGGTCAAATACCTGGAAATTATAAACCTTATTTCAATATGAAAATATGTAATGGACCTTATGGTAAAAGGAAAATAGTACTGGTTAAATTACCAAAGTGTGAAGTAATAACTTAGTTTTCAAAATTTAAAAACTTCTTTTGGAAGTGATACTGGCAACACGTGCATGGTAGCTGTGTTATACTTATCCAGTTTGTATTGAAATTCAATTTGTACCAAATTGTAGTGCTTATACTTTTAATTTACTTCTCTTATGTATCATTTTCTTCATGTACAGAACACACAGTTTCAGAAAAATAATATTAATGATATCTGTCTTAGGGACCAGAAAAATCTTTGTGGAGAACCAAATGGGCATGGTTCACAGAGACAATCTGAACTCCATGTCACTGTGAAGTCATAGTTGAAAACAACCATGTTATATGAGTGCTGATAATTTGGTGATGGTGATGGCAGCATTAGTGTTGGAGACTCTAAACCCACACCACTGTCCAGTGCTGTCCTTGGCCAAGTCATGCCCTGAGGGTGCATGGTGTGGATTTTCATGGGCAGCCTGTAGGTGTCCACATTTGTGTCTCTGCACACTCACAGAGACCTGAGCAGCCTGAGTTTACCTTTCTAAAGGTCAAGGCCTGGATTAGATGCAGATTTAGAGCTCATCTTTCTGCCATGAACATGCACAATAAAGCAGAAGTCATTCTTAGTCCAGAACAAAAGTCAAAGGATATATTAATGCAATCGACTTCTGTGTATCAAAAAATCTTTCTTCCTATTTCCATATTTGTTCTTTAAATTCATCCTTGTGGAACTTCCTGGAAGTATATAATTTAGAAACATCCAAGTACACACAAAACATATTTACTGGGTATTGTAATGTTCTTAATATGATAGAAATTAGTCAGTAAAATGACCTAGAACACTGTGTACTTGCCATGCCTTCTCCAGTGGAATTTATCAGGAAACTGCAGAGAAGGGGAATCACACTGGGTTTGTGCACACACTGTGAAAACACTCCTCCCTGACTTCTGAGATTCTACAACAGATATTTTCCAGTGTGGTGAATTCTAGTTCACCGGGATGTGTGTAGAATATGTCTCAGTATAGGCAGGGAGAGTCAGGCAGGACCAGCATTGTGCATGGAGCTGTGCCTGGCTTTCCTGAGTCAGAAACTTCAAGGCCCTTCCCACACCCCTGCCCCCATTCTCAGGTTGACCTGTAAGCCAGGAGGGTCTGGAATCCTGAGAATAGAAAAGTGACTCAGATTTCTCCAAAACAGAGTAGATGGTGTCGTGTATGTGAGAAATATTAATGTATTTATTTATTTATTTGATTAGTATTTAAATCTTTGCCAGATTGTTTCATTTAGAGGCTTTAAATTTCAATCTGGTCTTTCTTAGAAAACTCTCAGCAATGTGGAATTAAGGAAACATATGTTTTGACAAGTTCAGAGTCTTGCTCCACCTCTATATAAATGATCAGAACTAATGCAAAGAAAGCAGCATTGCTGTGTAAAGTTCTGTCTCTGAGAATCCTCTGGTCAACAGGGAGCAGAGTGGGGGAGCCTGTGCTGCAGTGGAAACTCCAAGGTGATGACTCTGGGGGTCGCTGCTGGTTGGTTCCCAGCAGTATCACTTGGTCTCTCTGTAGGCACTAGTGACTCAAATGTCTGTGCTTCTCTTATTCCTATGACAAGGATGTTATGTTTCAAAAATGCTACATATTTTATTAGTACAGGAATCTCAAAAGGGGCATTTTTCAGCATCTTATTTTCAACTCTAAATGGAAGCATAATGAAGCGATGCAATGCAATGATGTATGTGGACTGTAGGGAACAGGGAAAGGGGATGCTACTAGAACCTCTGCAGTAACTCCTAGTCTCCTTTGAGCCATGGCAGCACAAGGTGAATTAACATATCGGAAGGGTAGGAAAAATGAGATTTTGAGAATAAACTGAGCTTTGGGCCTGATCAGTGCTGCTCTAGGCAGCAGAGAAGAAAGCCCCTGAGGTTTGCACACCTTCTATTCAGTACATAGGGAGAAACAAATGTAACAAATGACTCGACAGAGAGCGCAGTACATCAGGATAAACAAATGTAACAGATGACTGTGTGAATTCCTAGATCAATGAGAAATTATGTAGATGAAGATTTTGTTCCTCCCAGAATGTCTTCAGCTGGTGTGATCTTGTGCTGGAGCATCACAGCACCACCAGACCATTGAGCTCTTAATTGTGACTAGAGGCCAACATGGAAATATGTCTCCAAATGCCATAGCTGGCCTGTAGGCAGGAGAACTAGGCCTAATCAGATGATTTTTCCCCAAAATTATGTAGAATTGCTCCCAACAGTGGACTACAGGACAGAATTCATTGCAACATGTGGGCAGCACTTGGAGAATTTCACTGATGATGTTGAATATGCACCTGCTTTACACTGGAGATCAGAAGGATGTTTCTCTGCTGTCAAATTTTCCTAGTAGGAACCTTGTGTCATAGGGAATTGTTACACCCAGTGAGAGAGAACCAACCAGAGACTGATATTAAATCCACACAGGAGCTTATTACCAGCCAGGACCCGAGCCTAGTATTGGACTTGAGCCTCCACTGGGGGGAGATTAGCACATTTTATACACCTTTGAGGCCAGCAGTTTCTAGGCCCCCCTATGGGATAGAACTAGTAAAGCAAGCAAAAGGTACAGAAGTAGAACGTCCTGCTGTTAGAACATTTGTAAAACAATAGTTGATTAATTGTTGTTTCTAAGAGACTTTAAGGGGAGGAGGTTTCTAAGCTTCCTCCTTTTGAGTTCATCTAAAGGGCAGGCAGGTGGGTCATTCAGCAGCAATATGGAGTCTGTCTTGCTAACTAGGGTCCTTCAGGAATAAGATATAAATTGGAATTTAGTCTTTTTAAAAATATTTTTCTATGAGAGTATTTATATTTGTTGCTGGGTCAAGTGGAAAAATAGTAAACCCTGTTGATAAAGGAAACAGAAGATGCCCACATGATTAACTTTAACAGTAAAAGAATGTTTGTGTTTAAAGAAATTTTAACAATCTTTTAAATAATTTATCACTAATACAAAATTTATATTTTAATATTTTTTCTTCTTTTTGTTTACATTTTTGTTTTTCAGGATTAAAATGTAAACATCCCTTATTTTAGAATCATTAACCAAATATAATTGAAAAATAATTTGACCAGGCAGTTTTGAAAGGTTTAAATACATTTGCATTTATTTCTATAAATACTGTACAACTGCTGTGTCCATTAACATATATACAATTTCATGTGCCCTAAATTATACATTATGGAAACTTTATATATTTCTATACATGTAAGTGGACATTTTCCTAGCTGGCATTCTATGATAGTTCACTTAAAAACTCTGAATCTGAGCTTTCTCACGCACAAAGTGTCATGGTCAATAGCTACCTGAAGAGACTACCATTAGGATTAAATTCACCTGTTTCCTGGACAAACATGGACAGTTTCCTGGTGGCAATGTGTGAGGACAATCAGTGATTTTCATGCCTCCTTCTCTCCTCTCAGGTAGGACAGTCCTGCCCCAAGGCCTCTGCTTCTTGAGGCCAGGACTCCATTGTCAGAGTTTCTCTGCCCACTTTTTCCTCCATGTTGGCTCCTCTGACATCTACATTCCACATTTTCATGAGAATATAAGAAAATCAAAGTAAGTAGAAATATTTAAAATACACTTTGGATAGTTTACTTACAGTTATTTCACTAAAGAATAAAAGAGTAAAAAGAATAAAAATAGAAGAAGTTATTTTTACACAAGAAAAATGTTCATTTTTATTAGTGAAACTAATAACTTCATGACTGAGGTTGGCTCTCTGTCAAGGATAGTGCTGGAATATTATGCACCCAACAGGACATGGGGCTGTATTTTAATGTTAGCACAGGGGAACTCAGATAAGAAAATAGATGGGGAAATGGCACTCATGAGATACACTATCCATATCAGATTTGATCTCACATCTGTGCATATTGTTTACTTTTAAATAATAAAACTACTTATAGATGTTAAATAGGACAACTTTATTCTAATCTATTGCTGTCATATTGATTCTAAAGATCTTCTGAAAACAATTTCTTCTATTAAATTTTTCTTTGTAAATTAGCACAGATCAAACAATGGTAGAGTACAAGTTTCTCCAATATTTCTCAGGATACTTCTTTAAACTGCCTTAAAACATACTTAGAATAACTTTAAGTAAGTGTGGGTTTTATGGCATTTCTGTGACAATAAAGATATGTGAGGTAAAGTTTGGGACTTTACCATGGCTAAAGCACAGTGTGGAGGCTCTGAGTCATCCTCCTGTGGCAGTTATCACCTCTCCATCTCCAGATCATCCCATCACACTGATTGAAATCTCTGTAAGCATTCCATTAAGTCTGTCTCAGCTTCTCTCTGTTTACTGAGCCAATAGCACCCGGCATTCCACCATCTCCACTTCCTAAAGTGCATCCACACAGTGTTTGTTCTCCTGTGGTGGGCTTCTTTCACTTAGTGTGACATCATCAGTGCTCTTCCATGTTGTAATGTGTCAGCATGCATTCCCCTTAAGAGACAGAATAATATTCCCTGTGTATGCATGCCACATTTTTTTGTGGATTTATTGTGGATGTGTTTCCTCTGTGGCTATTGTGAATTATGCAGCTATGAAAATGGGCATAAAAACAGCTATTTGAGTGTCTGCATTACCTCCTAGGCATACACAGCAAAAGTGGAATTACTATTTCATATTCAAATGTTGTTTCATTTTTGATGCATCCCGATATTATTGTTCACATTGGCAACATCATTTGAAATGACTACAAAAAGCACAAAGATTTAGAAGTATTCCATATTCTTGTCACAAAATATTTTGTTTTATTTGTTTTGTTAATGAATTTTTCCCTACTGAATGTGCAAAGTTACCTCATTGTGATTTAACTTTACATTTGCCAAGTGATGAATGACTCTGGCATCTTTTACCCTCTGTTATCCACCTTGATGTCTCCTCTCAAATCATACAGAGCACTATTCATGTTCTGCTACCTAGGGAGTTGTGGAAAGAAAATGGTTGATGGTTAAGAGTAGGAATTAGTATGACTTTGTCAAAGAGGTGTGTGACAGTAAGACTACATTCCAGATTTCTAAGCAAAAAATCCAGATCTAAGCAACAATAATGACAACCAATGTGAGGAAGTTTCACATGGGGATTATTGGACAAGGATCTCGAAAAAGAAAATATGCTTTTTTTAAAGAGTAACAGTTTGCTGAAGAAGTAAATACCAATGCAAAAGTTGCACCATGAGAGAATTAAAATTTTATTCATGATATGGACCTATTATGTACATTTACTTTGATTTTCTATAAAAGTGTTTTGAATAATGTAACACCAGAATTTGATGATTTCTAAGTTAACATGGGGAAATAAACTATTCACATCTTGAAATTTTAATAGAAATATTATTTTTCTGCAAGTTTTTATATTTCTTAAAATGTTTTCAGGAGTAGATGCCTCATAAAATATAAAATTCTTAGGGGGAAAATAATATTTATTTTTTAAATAGGTAAGATTGAGTATTGATTTTTAAGTCTTACAATTTTATGAATGATTCACAATCTTATTATCTTAAGGAATTTTTCAAAATTGGCTAATGATGAGCTCTACCTATCACTGTTGTGTCTGTCTTCAGAAAAATGATAGGAGCACACCATGGAAAATTACAATGAAATCTCTACTGACTTCATCCTCTTGGGCCTGTTATAAGGCTTGGCCTTTTCCCATCAAGTCTTGGCCTTTTCCTCTTCACACTCACCATGCCTATCTTCATGATGGCCCTGACAGGCAACCTGTGCTTGGTCCTGCTCATCCTCCTGTATACCCAGCTCCACACACACACTTGTTTCTTTTGAAACAAGTCCATCTCCTTCATTGGGTGTAGGCTTCAGAATTTCTTCTTTGGAACTTTAGCAGTTCAGAAGGACTGATCCTCATGTCTATGTCCTATGACTGTTATGTGGCTATTTGCTTCCCTCTGCACTAGCCCATTCACATGTACAGAAGAGTGTGTGTGCTGATGACCCTGGGATCTTGGGCAATGGGTGTTGTCAACTCTTGTGCTCTTACAGTCTACATCCTCCATATCACTTATTGCAAGTCTGGGGCCATAAATCATTTCTTCTGCCATGTCTCGTCCATGCTCACTCTGGCCTGCATGGACACCAGGGTCTATGAATACACTGTGTTCATTAGCACCATCCTCTTTCTTGTGTTTCCTTTCCTGAATATTCTGTGTTCCTATGGTTGGGTCCTTCTCACTGTCTACTGCATGCACGCATGGGAAGGCAGGAAGAAGAAGAAAAGAAGAAAATGTCCACTTCAGGGTGTGTCTCTGCTGTTACTAGTATGTGGAGTGGGCAGACAGAGCCCAGATCTGTGTTTATTACTCCCTGCAAGCCGGATGTAGTTTTACTGCAGGGTAGTGGATAATTCCAGCAAGCTTGGACCTTTAGTTTCATAGAAGCTCAGGTTGGTTTCTAACTGTGAGGCTGGAACCCAATTTTGTCAGCCTGCAACACTCTGTGTGCCTCCTGCTGACTTGAACTTGCCTACCTATGAGCTTGAACTTGGCTCCTTGACATCCTGCTGATTTGAACGCAGTTCTCCCTTATCCTGACACTGAGACCCACTAGATGGAGCCAGCTCACAGCTACTCTCAGTTCTGAGCTTGGTTGGCCCCTGTCCAAGATGGCTACCAGCCAATCACCCTCTTCTGGGGGACATGTGGATCTCTAACTCACCAGCCACTGCAGTTCATTGTTCCGCTGGTGTGTTCTCTGTGGAGGGCTCTGGGCTTGATAGTAGTCACCATGCACCTGGAGGTTCAAACTGCCCCGCCCCACCCAGTGAGTCAAGTTTCAGGGAGAAAGCACCACTTTCCACCTCCTTCTTCTGCACTGAGATCTCTCTCTTTTTGTCCCCCCTAGGCTTTGATTCTTGTTTCAGATCCTTTCTGGGTCCTGGGGTCCCACTTCCCTCCTCTTCTCTTTCTCACATTGCTATATTCCAGTGTCTGGACACCAAATCTCAGAAAGTCTGTTTCTGAACTGTTCACCACTTCACTATCTGAAGCATCTCAGAGTCTGTAGAGGTTTCAGTCCATAATTGTCTGGCTCAAAGTCAGGGTGGCATGGCAGACAGGTATTGCTGAGGAGCAGAAGGTAGAAAAGAAAGAAAGGGCCATTGAGTTCTAACAGCAAGTCTCTACATGTTTATTTAACAACTACCATTTGCATGTGTAGCAGAATTAAAATAGGATTCTTATGCTTCTGTTTGAACTGAGTCACCACACTTAGTGAAAGCTAGTTCTCTAGACACAGAATTTAGGAAGGAATAGCTGAGTCTGGTGGCACACACCTATAAATTCCATCACTCAAGAGGCTAAGGCAGGTGGATCACCAGCCTGGGCTACATAGTGTGTTCAAGGCCAGCCTGGAGTACTGGACTACATAGCAAGACTCAATCTCAAAGAAAAAAAAGCAAAGCAAAATAAGTTTAGGAGGGAATGGCTCCTGGCTCTTCTCTTACCAAATATATAAAGGAGGGGGTGGAGGTGGGGAGCTAGGAGTGCTCAAATTGTCTTTGTCAAGCATTGTTATTCTGTGGGTGTTTCACCATGACACCTTCAAGTGGAAACAAATAGGACAGCTACCTTCATTAGTCCCAGGATGTAAATGAAGAGTATTTTGTTTCTGGATTGAGACTACATTTGGGAATTAAAATGATTATGGCCCTGTTGGATATGTAACAAATTAACACAAATTTAGCAGCTTAACACAACACAAAATGTTTGTCTTATAGTTCTATAATTCAGTCTGACACAAGTCTTGCTAGACTAAAATAAAAGAGGGTTTGTGTTCCTTGGGGAGGCTTAGGAAACAGAACATTTCCTGCCTTTTCTCACTTCTTGATGCCATCTGCATCACTTGGCTGGAGCATCTTCATCCATCCATCTTCAAAGCCATCAGTGTGTACTGGGTCACTCTCAGCCCACGTCCCCCCAAGTTGCTCCTCTGTCTCCTTCTTCCACACATAAGGATCTCATGATTACACTGGGCCCATCCAGGTAATTTAGAATAATAATCTCCTTCTTGTAAGGTTGACTAATTAGCAACCTAATCCATGTGTGACCTTAATTCTCCTTCACCATGTTATAAAACATTCACAGGCTCTGGGGATTAGGGTGATATTTCACTTATCACGGATACCAAAGAGTGAGCTTAGTTGACATTGAGACCATGCCAAGTTTCCAACCAGGCATAGGAGCAAACTAACCACTAAACACATTTTTCAAGGGACCATGGGAATGTGTAAAATTATGTTAAACATTTTCACAAGTGGTGTTTGATCATTATATGGTTTCCAGAAAAAAAAAACAACAGACAATCTTCATTCTTAGGAAACTTCCACTTATTGCAGGTGAGGCTTGAGTAGCCCAAATCACTGGTGACTAAGCCATAACTTAGGCATGTGATTAAGCCTTAAATTGTATGGTAGACACTACAGGTTACAAGAATGAATTCTGGCAAGGGAGTGGACAAATCAGACCTCATAATTACTGAAGATGACCTTGTAAATTTTAAAGGAATATTTTATCAGATTATAAATATGCACATTCATATAAAATATATATTTCAAGCAAGGTAGAAAGCAGCTGAGGAGATGGTGCCATCAACTGCTGTCCAGCAGGTGGCCACCCTGCCCCCACCCTGAGTAACCAGCATCTCAGCCATCATCTGATTTTCCTAGACATTTACACATTCTACATACTCATTCTTTAAACAAAAATGAGCTCATTGAGCCCATTATGACTGCTAGGGGTTTGTCTGTTCATTTGTTTTTCACTTAATATATCATTGACTTCTCTCAATGTCAATAAATTTAGTTCTACATTAGCATTTACAATGACTGAGAAGTACCCTTTATTTCAGTTCACAATGACTTATTTAACAAATCTCCTAATGAATGAATCACATTTATATTTTTACAGGTTTCTTTTAGAACTGTAATACTGTAGTAATTTCTATTACATATTCATCTTTGTAATACTAGATTGACTATTTCTGCAGGAAAAATTTCTAGAAGTGTAATTTCTAGGTAGGAGGGACTGTAGTTTTTAAATGTTTGTTGTATGTTACAAAATTGCCTGCCAGAAAAAAAGTTTTAGTTTTTATTTTTATTAGTATGTTTGCAGTACATAATGATTACATTCATTGTGAGGAGTTGGTACATGAACATAACACATCTTAATTCTTCATACTTCCCAAAAATTTTATGCTCATTTTTTTGAATTTAGAAATTCAATTTTCTTAAAATAGTACATCATCTTAATTTGAATTTACTGTTTATTTTATGTCTTCTTTTATAAATTAGAAGTTCATTTTCTAAACTAATTTGTAAGAGGACATATGCTAAACTATTACTCCTGGGTTATGTTTGCATGTTTCCCCCATTTATGCTTTGTTTTTTATTTTGTTTATGCTGTTTGTGTAAATAGATTTCTGAGCTTATTTATTATGTCTTTTTTTCCTTCTGTTTTCTTTTGTGTTTGGTTTTAATATGTGGTTAAAAATTCTTCTATGCCTTAAGATTATGAAATAATTTCCTTATGTTTACAGCTAGTGCTCCTTGTTTGTTTTTTGTTTGTTTGTTTGCTTTGTTTCATTGCTTTTGTTTCTTCTCTAAAGGACTCTGGAAAGTGGGTGTTGGTGGTATGTTTTCTATTTTCACTCGTCTCCTCATAGAAACCAGACAGATCAGGCAGAAGGCAAAATCTCATGGGCAGCATTTATAGCACAATAAGGTGATGAGGCTTCCCTACAAACCCAAGATGCCACTGGCTGAGGACACAACCTGAGTCCCAATGGAGTCTGTGGTGTGGTGAGGAGGGGAAGCTAGGGAAAACAAGCAGAAGACACTGCAAGAGATATTCACAGGGAAGTTCTGCAAGACAGCTGGGACAGGCAGGTGAGATAGGAGCATTTTATGCAGTTGGGAGTTGGCAGTGCTCTGAAAAAGCAGGAACAACACAGAGCACTCAGGAGCAGGAGGCCACTATTTTTTTAATGCTTCACCAAAACAGTTACTTGCAAAAGGAAGGGACCAAGAGATGGAGGGAGAAGGAGAGGAGGAGGGGATAGAAAGAGCTAAACTGTGCTGTGCACCACCTCCCCCAAGGAATGTGAGCATGACGTATGCCAGCACAGACTGAAAAGTAAAAAGTGAAAAAGTGGGGAAAAGGTGTAAGAAGGAGCTCCATGAAGTTATGCTGAGCCACGTCTCTTTCTAAATATGTAAGGAAAACTTTTCAAGAAAGTCAGCAAACAAAAGAGATCAAATTTTATGCAGTGTAGCATAAGAAAAAAAGAGAAGAGCAGAATAAAATTCTTACAAACAGCAATGTGTCAAGAGGCATTCCAACAACACAGACCAAAACTGCAGCTTATTATTGCCAGGTCAGGGCCCAGTTACTGCCTCTTCCTACCAGACCCCACCTCCAAGGAGCACTCTACTGTGACCCAGGACTGTCATCTTCCAAAACCCCACCTAGGAGTTGATGAGGTTCCTGGGGACATCTAGGTATAAACCATAACATCTGTATTTGACCTCTGCCCCTGGTTCCTGGGATGGAGTCTAAAACTCACTGAATTCCTGAAAGATGGGGTAAGAGGAATGAATTTTGTCCCTGTAAAATGTTCCTTTCTGGCTAGAGTGTAGCTCTGTGGTACTGCAGGTGCCTAGCACACAAAGCCCTGGTTTGTCCTGGCCACCACGAAGGAAAAGCAAGCCCCTTTCATTCCCCCTGAGAGGAACCAGCTCTGTAATAAAGCTCCATCCCCATCTGTGGACAGCACCAGCCAAACAAGAGTCACACAGGGTTCTGGACCCAGGCAGTAAGCAGAGTGAGGTCCCTGCTTGCCACATTTCTGGGCCCTTGCCCCTTTGCTTGCCTGGGTCCCATGATGTCAAGCACAGAAGTGTCAAGCTGGCTCCCTGCGGCATGCAAGCAACAGTGGGAGCCTGGCATAGTTCCCCAGAGCTGAGCTCTGAGCTGTCCCAGGACAGGGCTATGCAGGGTGCTGGTGAGCATGGGACAGAGCCTGGCTGTGGAGGTGCCTGCCCCAAGACTGGACAGGCACAGCGTGGGCTCTGTGGCCCCACCTGGCCCATTACTAGTCCTACCCAGCCCTGAGCTGAGCAGGCCCTGAGCTCTCTTCTCCTGTCCTGGGTTCCACTGCCAGTGAGAGCCAGAGGGGGTGCCCCAGGGCAGGCCAGCCCAGCCCTTCTGGGAAAGTAGGTCACAGGGTCATGTGCAGTCTCTCAAGGACACATCGCTATCCACAAGCGTGGATAGTGTGCCCTTTCTCTGACTGTTCCCCCCCAAAGTCAGCAAGAAAGCACTTGAAAAGAAAACACTTTTGCTACCTACATCACAAGCCAAGGTCCCAAGTTCCATCCTTGGTACCAAAAAAAAAGCCTCTTGGCCTGTTAGACACCTGGTCCGATTGCTCACACAGGTTTAGCAATAAACCCACTGGACTGCTGAGTTTGCAACCCTCTCTCCCATGCACACAGTGGTCACAGTCTTTGTCAGGTTGGCACATACACAAAACATCTACACTCTCCTTATGCCCTCTTCCTCCTGTTGCTTCCCATCTCCACACCCCCTGCTCATTTGCAAGATCTATTTCCCTGTTTCCTATTATCTTTTTCATTTGACTTTTTATTTTTATATTGAGTTTATTATGTAAGAGAAACCATGTTTGATCTTGTGCGTCTGGCTTATTTCACTTAACATTATGATCTCAAGGTGCATCCATTTTCCTACACATGGCTCAAGTTTATCCTTCTTTATGGCAGAGTAGTACTCCATTATATGTAGATACTACATTTTCTTTATCCATTCATCTGTTGATGGACACATAAGCTGCTTCCAAGCTTTGCTATTGTGTGTGGTGCTGCTGTAAACATGGGTGTGCATGGATCACTGAATTTACCAGAATTTTAGACAGCAAACTTGCTACATAGCTATACCGGATCCCATAAAAGGTGACGATATATCATCATGATACACAGATGTGTTATCACTTCAAAAAATATGCAAAAGCTGCTTATTTAAGATCCATATTATTATTCAGTAGCTATTTTACTATTACATCAACACCATTAATTCAAACAAACAACCACATAGCTGACGGTAGCAAGGAGGACCAATCACAGGTGTGAGTAATTAAACCACTCCAAGTGAGAGAAAGCACGAGTCTTTATAAAGCCGCTCTCTGGCGTTTTCACACTGGCACTCTAGGCTGCCTGACCTGTGTGGCTATTCCAGTGTTGCAGGCTGTGTGTCAGCTCTGTACTCTCTCCTCAGCTGATGGCTGGACACCAGGACTTCTCACACTGCCCGAATCCAGGACCTTTGATGCTGAATGCTCCCCCAGGGGTCCAGAACAGTGTGCCAGGACTGTGCCTGGCTGCCTGTCCCGGGCCCACAAGGTTCCCTCCCCTGCTTCCCAGTGCCCCACTCAGCTGGAGCCTATCTTCCCGCTCCCCCACCTCTGCCTCTAATTACAATGTCCAACTGACATTTAGGTTTTGTTAAACTTTCCTCAACCAAAATCATTTCCTTTTCTCCACACCACTGATGACGGGCTGTGTGAAGGAGGTGCATGCTGTGGGAGAGCTAAAGCAGGCTTCGGGGGGGCGGTGGGGAGCTGACCCAGGGTGGTTTGCAGGAGTGGCTTCTAAGGCAGCTTGGGAGGTGAGGCCACAGGGAAGTTCATTCTGGGAGAGAACAGCGAGTGCAAAGGTCCTGGGGCTGAAGCTGCCTGGACTGTGGTGACTGGTAAGAGCCCTGTGTAACTGCAGCAGAGGGAAGGGGGGAAAGAGCAGGGCAGGGCCAGGGTGGACTTGGAGGGCACTGTGAGCCCTGGCTTTCCTTGTGGAGGGCAGGGGAGGTAGGACCGGAGAGGCCAGGACAAGGGGACCTGACCTGACAGCTGGGAAAACAATCCCACTACAGTCCTGAGCTCGAACCAGCTCTGGGGCCAGCAGGGCAGGTGTCCCCAAGCCTGGGAGGTAGGGGGCATTGGGGTGTGGAGGAAGTCATCTGGCCAGACAAGCAGCAGTAGTGGGAAGATGGGGCAGGGACACCTGGGGCTGCAGTCCCCCAGGGACAGACAGCAGCCACACTCACAGCTGCTGACTCAGAAGTGAGAACACCCTCAGCCCATTGAGAGAAAATAATTAACATTATAATTTCACTTTTAATAAACTACTCTCTAGCTTTCATTCTTATCACAATTGCATTTTGATTACCACAAACATTTATACAGAAAAAGCAAGCCCTTATGAATGTGTATTTGATCCAACAGAATCTGCACAAGTACCATTCTCTCTATAAAATTTTTTCTAATTGCTATCACATTCCTTTTATTTGACTTAGAAAGCCTGCATGGAGACCAGGCCAGGGGCACACAGAGCTGTCATCCCCAGCACAACTGTACCATCATCTCCACCACACATGACTACATGCACATGAATGTACCACACACATGTAACTTCACACACACTACTATGACATGCACACATGACTGTACCGCACATATGCCCCCACTACATGCTTCCACCACAGACATGGCTCTGCCCTAGACACCTCAGCACGCCCTCCTCCTGAGCCAACACCACTAATGCAAGTCATGTGCTCAGCTCTTTCCTGTGTCCCTTGCTCTGCACATCTGCCAGGCCTGGTCCTCGTCCACCTTGCTGTTCACCAGGGACCCAGTCTTCCAGGTGACTTCAAATATGTGTGATTGTGGGGTACACAGAATGGGCCTTCATTGCTCCATGTGCCTGCCCACTGCAAGTGAGCAGTAGGATCTGAGTGCACAAACATGCTTGATTCTTTGTCACTCCAGGACCAACTCTGTGCCCTGATACCCGAATGCTGCTGGGCACCTCCACCTGGGCCCCACACCCCTGCTGTAGCTTTCAGAGGTGGCACAGGGCCAAGCCTCCTGATGACAGCTCACTGGATCCTCAACTGCAGCAGAGGAGGAGGGAGGGCAGAGTCCACAGCAGTGCAGCTTGGCTGCCTCCTGAATCTCTGGGATCTGTGGCAGCAGGAAGTCTGGGCAGAGCAGCTGAGATGATTGGCCTCTGCCTCTTCCTTCAGCCTCCTCCCAGCCCTGGCTACTTCAAGGCTGCCCTCCTGGAGAAGGAGCTACATGCTTGCCTGCAACAGAGGAAGGTGAAGCTCCCCTCTGATGGGAGGGGCTCTGAGTGTACCCCATTGTAAAGGGCAGGGCACAGGACAGCAGCAGCCTGGGGGTGCCAGGAAAGCCTGCAGGCAGGAAGACTGCAAGAATGCACCTCCACAAGCTCCCATGAAGGGGGTCCAGGGGGTTGTGGAGCAGAGAGACCTCAGGGGAGCTCAAGGAGCCACTTGGGCTCTGGGCGAATTGACCCCCTGGACCCCCAGTTCACAGGCCCATGCAGAACCAGTGTTTAATCTGGGTGCCCCTTGGCTCTGTCCACTTGATAATTATTTTTTTCACTTGATAAAATTTAACAAGCACAAAGAAATACTCAAGAGTCAGATGAGATGGCCCACACCTGTAATCTCAGCACTCTGTGAGGCTGAGGCAGAAGGATCAAAATTTAAGCCCAGCCTAGACAATTTAGCAACTTAGCAAGACCCAGTCTTACAGATGTAGCTCAGTGTGAAGGCCTTAGGTTCAATCCCCAGTACCACAAAAACAAAAAACCAAGACACTTAAACTTCCCTAGAGTATGTTTGCATGGCTAAATATTATTGACAGTATTTCAGAAAACTGTAAGGTTCTAAAGTTTGTTAACACCATGGTTGTCCACCATAGGCCCTTCCATAATACTATCAAGCATCATTTAAGTTATTATTTTCATCATACATCACAGAAACAACCATATCTCCCTGTCAGTTGAGCTATCATGAATTCTCTCTCATCAGACCTGTAATTGGGGCCCTTTGAAACATTTTTTTGGTTAATGCAGATAGTTTTGTTTTACTCTGATGCTTTCTTGAAAGTGTTTGCAAGTGAAAATGAAATGTTTGTCTTTTCTCCCTTCCTGATCTCTCTGTAATTTGGAAACCTTTATTGAATATTTATTGAATATTCATTTTTGAGACTGGTGCATGAAGTCAGATGTGAGCAGGCAGGATATGGAGCTGAGGCTGCCATTTTGGAGCTAGGCTTGCAAAGCCCTCCTCCAAAGCCAGCCCAGACTGGCTGACACCACTGCCAGCTTCCTAGGAGAATGGATTCATTTCCCAGTGGGGAATAAGCCCCAGGACACAGGAAGCTATGAGAAGAGAGGAATACACTCAAATCCATAGGTTTTACAGGGGAAAGCTGGTGATGGTTCTTAGCTTGGCTTCTCCACCTGGAGAGGCCTTGAAAAGTCTAATTCAGAATTTCTTCTGAGAAGTTCCAGCAAGGCTGCCCATTGGATGGTCAATGATCCTTCTTACTGTGCTTATGAACAACATCAAGCCAAATGTCATGCGAGTAGATGTGTTTTGTAAGTAAGAATCCTCACTCTTTGGTTATTGTTGATCAGAAAGGGGGAAGACTAGAGAAAAAAATGATATATTTCACTGGAAAACTATAGCTCTTCCTCATGATTTTGAGACAGGTTCTCACTCCATAGTACAGCTTTGCCTCATGTTTGAAGTCCTCCTGCCTCAGCCTTCCAAATGCTGGAATTTTGTCATTCACCACCAATCCCAGCCTCCCTTACAGGTCCTCAGTTCAGGCACATCCTTCAGTATTGGCTACCGCTATCCAGGCCATTTCCGATTTTCCCCCCACCCTCCTGAACTGGATTCTGTGGGAACCAAAACTCTCCTTTCCCTGAAGCCCTGAAAGCTGAAGCTGGGTGACCTGGTTTAAGCTGTCATGTCCACCAGAGGTCCTTTGTGAGTGCCGCTGGATGGGCCACCAGAAAGTTATCGGAACACTGAGTGGCATCACCAAAGATGCTCCAACTGCAAGCCAGGGACTCTGCCCGCGGGCTACTCTGCCTGCCCACTGCTCTGCCCAGCCTCCACCACCTCAAGGTGCTTCCAGCCTAACATTTAGAGACTGCTCATCTGCCCAGCTGCTGTCCTCCACAGATGGAGCAAGGGACTCAAAGGAAAAGGAAAGAAAGACCCCTCCTTGATGGGCACTGACAAGGGCACTCTACCTTGAACCACCTTGAGTCAGGTGGTTCTGAGTTATCTTTCTGATGAGTCCCTGGCTGCCCTCTGTCCTAAGCCCACTGAGTCCAGTTTAGCAGGAATCTCCTAAGTCAGGCCTACCCAAAATATGCCAACCTTGATATCTGATCAAAGTTTTCACCCCCAGCTCTCAATATCTTATCACCCTGGCCTACCTTAGGCATAAATCTTGTTGGCAAATCTAGCAAGAACATCCTGCCCTCTGTGTTTCCTCTTCGTAATCTTCCATCCCCTGACCCGCTCTTGCTCCTTGCCTAGGAACCTCTCCTCAGCTAGTACCTGGAGCCCAGTTTCTCTCCCCATGATCAAGGCCCTTCTGGGACACCAGCAAGACACAAAGGAGAAAGGATGGTCCTTTAAATAAATGGTGTTGGGAAAACCAGATCTCTATGTGCAAAACAATAAAATGGAACCCTTTTGTACACCATATACAAAGATCAACTCAGCTAGGGATGGTGGCACATGCCCGTAATCCTAAGCACTCAGGAGGCTGAGGCAGGAGGATCCCCTCGAATTCAAGGTTAGCCTGGGTTACATAGTAAGTTCAGAGACAGGCTGAACTACAAAGGGAGACCCTGCCTGAAAAAAAAAAAAAAGATTAACTCAAAATAGATAAAAGATCTAAATGTGTGACCTAAAACCATAAAACTTGTAGGAAAGAACATATGGGAGAATCTCCTTGATTTTGGACTTGGAAATAATTTGATACCAAAGGCTCAGGCTACAACAACAAATAAATAAATCAACAAACGAGACAAAATGAAATTAGGGCTGAGGATTTAGCTCAGTGGCACTGTGCCTGCCTCACAAGCGCAATGTCCTAAGTTCGATCTCCAGTACTGAAAAAGAAAAGAAACTAAAAATTTCTGCACAGCAAAGAAAACAACAGAACAAAGAGGCTGCCAACCTACTGAGAAGTTAAAATTGCAGACTACATATCTGATACAGAATTAATACCCAAAATTTACAGAGAGCTCATATAACTCAATAGCAAATAAATAAATAACCCATTTAAAATTGGCAAATGGACTGAAAAGATGTTTCTTCAAAGAAGACATTAAAAATGCTTAATAAGGGCTATAACAGGTGCTCAGCATCACTAATCATCAAGGAAGTGTAGATTAAAGCAACTCTGTGATATCACTTCACACGCCTAAGGATGGCTGTTATCAAAAAGATGAGAGATAACATTGGCAGGGATGTGGAGGGAAAGGAACCCCGTACACTGCTGCTGGGGTGTGGATTTGATACAGACATTGTGGGGTTCCTAATGAAGTAAAACCTAAAACTACTGTTTGAGCCAGCAATGGTTTTCCTGGGTGTACACCCAAGGAAGATGAATCACCACCTCTTAAAGATAGCTGCATTCCTGTGTTCACTGGAGAATTATCACAGTGGCAAAGATATAGAAACAGCATAAATGTGCACTGATGGATGAATTGATAAAGAAAATGTAGTACAAACAATTATATTCATCCTTCCATACATACTTATGTGTATGTGTCATGAATTATTCAGCCTTACAGAAAGTCTCGCCATTTGCCATAACATAGATGGACCCAGAAGACACCACAGGGAGTGAAATAAGCCAGACAACAGAAAGACAACTAGCGCATGAGTCCACTGCTATATGCAGACACTTAGTTTCTAAAAGCACAAAGCCATGGAGATCTGAAAAGGAAGAGTGGTTACCATGTGTGGGGGCAGGAGGAGGAAATGAGATGTAGGTCACAGATACAAAGTAGCAGGAAAGAAAAACAAGTCAGAGATCTCGGGTACAACCCAAGGACTAGTTAGCAAGAATGTACTAAGGATTTTGTTAAATAAGTAGAATTTACCTGCCATCATCACCAAAAAAACAAAAACCAAAACCCAGGTGAGATGATGGCTGTGGCGATCTGCTTCACTACTACAGTCACTGTCCATAAACGCCCTGCAACATCATGTTGTAACCACACAGGAACCATTATTTTTCCCTCATGAGTCCATGTTTGCAGGACCCAATGTTTACATTACTGGTGTGGAGTCTGCAACTGTACACGGCAGCTTTCATTCCTTTCTTCATCCCTTTCCTTTCCCTTCCTCCCCTCTCCCTCCATATCTCGATCTGCTCTCCATTTAGAAAGATCTCTCTCCCTATTTTCTATTATCTATCCTTTATGTTTTGAAAAACCCTTGTAGCAGTCACTGAACTAAGTCTGCTTCACTACTCAGTGTCTCGAATGTTTTTTATCTTTAACAAGACCCATGCTCAGAGCCAGGAAGGACAGAAGGCAGCATCCTCGGGTCACAGTCACTTTCACCAACCCCTCACCCACCTCGGGAGGACACCTGTGCCCCAGATGTGCAGCGGGGTGACAACTGGGAGGGAGCACTGCCACATCACACTGGAGACTGCAGGACCTGCTGGAGCTGTCCCTCCACGAGTAGGTGGAAAGGTGGTCAGCGCCACGCCAGGGCCACGCAGTCACTTGGGTCCCCACATGGCAGCTGGGTCACAGCAGATGGGAGAGAGAAACTGCCCCCACCCAGTGGGGCCAGGTGGCCCAATCCTGCCCACCCTGTGACTGGCACCAGCTCTTGCACCAAGCCAGCCATTGCATCAAGATGAGGACGGCTCCCTGGATAGCAGGCTGAGAATTAAGCTCCATCGCACCCCTGCCCTTCTCTTCCCCAAGGCTTTCTAGAAGGGCCTATCAGGGTAGGTGGAAGCCAAGCCCATGCATGGGCAGAAGATCACCCTGGGGATGTTTGTCCAGGGCTCTGCCTCCCTTTGGGGTTTCTGGACGCTGACCACTTGGCTCAAGCCCTGGCTACATGAACATGGCTGCTCCAGGCCCCTGGCCAGCTCCCAGATAATTGTCCCTCTCAGGCTGAATGTAGCAGACTCTGTAGGTGACCTATTCTCCAACTGGTCTGCCAACCAGAGAGAGTGTTGGCATTCTCCTTGCTTTGGCTTGGCCCTCTTCTTCTGAGCATAGAGCCTTTCCTTGCCCAGCATCTGATGGTGGGTTTAGTGGTGAGCAGCTAGGCAAGGACCCAGCAGGAAAGGATGGCATGAGGAGGTGGTGAGGCCTCCTCTCCTAAGACTCCAGGAGGCCCCTTCCTGTCACTTCATCATCGCCTAAGGGAGAGATGGTTACAGGCCCTGGAGAGGTGTTCATGTGTGTTCACATGTGTGCCTGTGTATGCATGTGGGTGTGCGCACGCATGCGCTCTGTGCTGCACCCAACATGGGTGTTGCTGAGCATATTACAGGTGGCCATCAGCTCCCCCATCCCTCCTCACCCTGCCTGCCCCGTGAAGTGAAGTGTCTCTTGAAGTGTCTCAGGTGGGCACAGCCCTGCCTGGCTCATCTGATCAGGCCTCATCCAAGTGGGTGCCAGGCAAGGAGATGGCACATGGCAGCTGTCTCACACAGGACTGGCAGCAGTGTAAACAGGAGGGGCCTGGCTTGTCTTAGAGCTGGGGAGAATGGGAAGTTGGCTGTGGGGTGTCCCACACACACTGGGATGGTAGGAGCAGCCCAGATGCAGGGAGATGGAGCAGCCTGGGCTTCTGGGCTCCCCCTTCTGACCGAGTGTCTTGCCCCTACCAGCTCCCAGGGTCCTCTGTCCTGGGCTCCACCTCTTCCCCCAGCCCACTACCCAGGCTGTGAACAGAGACATCCCAGGAAGGACATGGATAACAGCTGTCACCCCCAGGTGAACACAGGGCTTTTGCCTGAGCTCTGCCCTAGGACAGGCCTCCCAGGCCAGGGTCTAGGACAGTGATGGTGAACCTTTGAGACCAGGTGCCAAACTGCAACCCTAAACTCGCTATGCCAGCACTACTGTGTGTGTGTGGTTATCCGATGCTTTGCTACTGGGGCAATACTGGGGAGACTTGGCTCCTAGGCCCACAGAGAGGGCTGTGAGCCCTCTTGGTCTCCAGGAGGAGAAAGAGGCCTTGGCTCCAGGCACCAGGAGGGGAAGGAGTGAAACAATCAGAGCAGGAAGAGCCACAGCGAGGTTGGCCGCCCTAGGCTCTGGAGACACAAAGGCAGCTCCCAGAGAGGCCAAAGTTTGATGCCAACTCTACAGTGCTGGACTTTTAAAACAAAGCCAGAGCACTCAGGTCTGTCACCTGCCATGGTTTTTTACTCAGAATCCCACGCGGCAGTTGGGGAGCGGGGCAGACACAGCCGGGACCCCGTGCAGACCCCAGTGACCCTGCCTGCCCACCCCCCCGCCACGCCAGCTTCTCTTGGTCTGGCAGACTGCAGTTACTTTGCCTTCCCTCCTCCTTCATGGTCTCTCTCCCTTCCCTTCTTTTTAACACCTAGACAGAGGCAATTTTAATGGAAGCCTGTGGGTACATTTCACTGTGCAGATGTTCTAGAATTGTTATGGAGGAATGGGTGGAACACTGTGTGGCCGCCACACAGATAGAGATGCACCAGATTGCTGTCACCTGTCCCCTCACTGCAGGGCCTGCAGGGATGAGTCCTGGCCCAGCTCACCCTAGGCGGGATCCCCGCTGCCTATCAGCAGGCGTCAGTGGAGTAACAGAAGAACAGCGCCCGTGCTCTCTGTGGTTCACACCACCGTGCCAGGCGCCTGGAGGCTGCACAGAGTCCTGAGTGTGTGGGGAGGTGGCACTGGCTGCAGATCCCAGGGTGTGATTGGTCTGTCACTGTACATGGGGGGTACCGATGGGGCACATGGCAAGGTCTCGGGAGCCTTAGGTGACACCCCAGCATCCTGGCACAGCACTGAGCACCTGTGAGCTCAGAACACTGGGTCGGGAACAGGGGCCCAGGCTGCACCGCCCCAAGTGTGTGCACAGGTTGGCCCAGCTCTGCCTCAGAACAGGGCATCAGGCAGAGAAGGCAGGAAGCCTGAGACTCACCCCATCAAACCTGGGCTGGGGAGACTCAGTTCTGAGGCCCTCAAGCAATGGAGGCCAGAGGAGAAGTGTTCAGGCAGGGAGTGGCGGGGCCTGTAGGAGACAAAGAGGGGCTGCGCATGGGAGCCAGGCCCCAGCCCTCCTCTGCTCCGCTCCCCACCCGCTAGGCCTTCTACAGCACCCCGTGCCCTATGGATATGGATGGGCCCTAGGAAGAGAGACAGAGGCCTAGGAAGGCATGGCTCAGTGTACAGCTTATGCTCTGGAGAGGAAGGGGGATGAGAGAGAGGGAGCCAAAAAAGAAGTGCGTTTGAAACCATCACTCCCCCAGGAGCCAAGGCAAAGAAGGCAGGAAAGGACAGCACCCCAGGCCAGTGTGGGGAGCCAGGAAGGTGAACTGGGGCAGGACTTGGCTGGGCTGGGCGGGCTTGGGTTACTTCTGCCAGAGAAGGGAACAGTGAGGGCCCTCAGCCCTGGCAGCCAGGGTGGGCAGTCTGGCAGGCAGATGCAGAGGAGCACCAGACTGTGCCACTCTCTCCTGGCTCCAGACAGGGTCCACACAGGTCCCCAGAGAGCTGACTCAGCTCACCCTGCACCCGCAGCTGCAGGCTCCTGACTTCCACCCAGACATGAAGAGCTCTGCTCCACAGACAGCATGCCAGAGAGGCAGTTACTGTGGGGGTCAGGCTTGACAGGGTCTTCAGGGGCCCTCAGAAGGAGACCAGGGTGTGTGGTCCTCTGTCAGGCCTTTGTCTAGGGGGCAAGGTCAACACCAGCCCTGTGTGAGTCCGAGCTCTGAGATGTCTGCCCACCTCAGCACTGCTGGCTGAGGAGCAGCTCCATGGCTGAGAAACACAGCCTCCATTTACAGGCTCATTGTGTCTTTAGGACCCCCTGGAAAGGTTATGAGTGGGTTTCCTGGAAGAGAATAAAAGCACCATGACTTTGGGTAATTCTGTGTGAAGCTGCAGTTTAAAAGAAAAAAAGTGCAATTTAAATTTTTTTCTTTTTTCTTTTCTCCTTCTTAGCTTGCTTTGTTTCTTTGACACTCCCTCCTTAGTCCTCCTTTGGTAAGGTCAAGCCCCAGCTGTCCCCACTTCCCTCAGACAGACCTCAGAGCCCAGTTCCTGGGGACCAGAGAACCAGGCTGAGATTTTGTGAGAGGAGACAGAGCCAGGCCAGGACTCCGGCCTTGCTCCTCCCCAGCCTTCCTGTCTTGTTCCCCTGCCCTGCTTCCCAGACCAGCAATGGAGATGAGAGCTTGACTGGAAAATGTGCTGAGAGTTTTAAATTTTTTTTTTAAAAGTATTACAGTGAAAGACACTTTGCTATGAATCCCTCTCAGAATCCTCCCCTCACTTCAGACACACTTATCCCACCCCCCTCTTACCACTTTCTGAAGCAGCTCTGCAGTCTTTTCTTCTGATTGCCTTTATAGGATGTGATAAACAATGTGGTAGATGCTGCTGCTGAGCTCCATCCATTGGAAAGGCAGCTCAAGAAACACGATGTTGGGTCCTCACCACCTTATCCTCCGGATCTGGGACTGTGTGACTTCTGGCTCTTCCCCAAAGTCAAAATGACCATGACAGGGAAACATTTTCAATCCATTCAGGACATCGAGGCAGCCAGGACAGCACAACTACAGACCCTCAGGAAAGAGCACTCCAGAGCTGCTCAGAAAGTGGCAAGGACATGGGATGAGTGCGTTCAAAGGGAGGGGGAGGGTTCTGAAGGGGGTGAATGAATGGCAGTGTGTCTTTGACTGCAATGCATTTTTAAAATGTAAGCATTTTCCATATTTTTTACCACACCTGGTAACAGAGTGCTGTGGACTGCAGTTACTCTACTGAGCTTATCCCACAGGTAGCTGTGCTTTGGAACCTGCTATGCTCCCTCCTCTGCCCTCCTCTTTCTCTACACTCCCAGCCTCTGGGAGTCACTATTCTCCTCCCCCCTGCTCTGAGATCAGCTCTTTAGCTTCTCTTTCTCACTTTCCTCCCCTGAGTGAGTACTTCTTGCAGTTCTTTAACTGATCTAGGATGTGTGGTTTCCACCTCTGCTCCTCAGTCTCATGCTCCACAGTGTGCTGTGTCCCTCCCAGCCCTGGAGTCCACTCAGGTAGGCAGGGAGAGCACGTTCCCTACTCCAGGCCAGGACCGGGGCTGCTCCATGATCACCTCTTCCTGCACAGGACATGGAACTCTTTAAGGTTGACTGACTCAGGAGGGGAAAGGACAGGCAGAGGGACACTGGGGACTGGGGCTGTTGTTGGCTTCCTTATTTTGAAGTAGTAGACTTCTGTGTCACCACAGCCACCACAAGCTTCTTGGATCCAGTTTCCTCGGTCCTGGGCTGTTCAGCAGATCCTGGCACTCACAGATGCCTTGTTCTCTCCCCCAGGGCATGGAGGGTCTCTCTGCCCACCCCAGCAGCCAGGGCTGGGAGAGGAAAGAGCTCCATGTGGATGCCCTCCACCCCGGGGAAAGTTGCTCAAGCCTGCCTGTTTCCCAGAAGCTTAGGCACACAGATTCTGGTTTCTTTAAGGGATGGAGCTGCCAACAATTTCCAACACCACGTTCCAGCTGTGTCGTAATCCCAGTGAAAGGATCAGTGCAGCCTGTGTGCATGTGCTGAGACATCCACTGAATACCGTGAATATGTGCAATAACACATTCTAACTAATCAAGCAATATCAGCATCACAAGAGAGTAAAGGGGAAAAGGCCCAAGAATGGATTACAAACTGAGGCAGATTCTACTTCCTAGATTCAAAAAAAGGAAAAAGAGACAAGTCCCACTTCTATCTTTTGAAGAAAGAAAAGATGGGTGAATTCTAAGGGTGGAGAAAAGCTGGATTCTGCTGTGTGTGTGTGTGTGTGTGTGTGTGTGTACACTGAAAGGAATCAGAAAGACAGACACGCAAGTTCCCAGAGGGCAGCAGGAGGAACAGACGAGGCCCCAGGAAGGCAGCAGGGGCTGGGAAGGCAATGGAAGGCCCTCATCGAGGCTGGGTCCAGGTGCGGCCCGCCCCACAGTCCTGGAATCTGAGTGAGCCTGATTAGTCATCTCGGGAGGCAGAATCATGTGTCTGTCCACCTTTCCTCCCCACCTGCCTGCTCACTCCTTTGTCCACCCATCTTTCTATCCATTGGTCCTTCCATCTGTCCCCCTCCCATACCCCCAGCTGGGCTGAGTGTCCCTGGGAGCTCTGTGCAGGGATTGATTTCTGGCTAAAGACAGAGGACACAGACATGGCAAGAGCATCCTCTGAGCCGAGACAGAGAGGCACCGCTGGTAATGGCCCACTCTGCAGCCAGCCACCCCTGCTATACAGCCCTGCCAGCTGTGATTGTTCACACTGGCAGAGCCCATAAGGATGGGATAGGATGGAGGCCCGTAATCTCTCCAAGTACCCATCTGCATTTGATGCTGCTCTCACTGTCTTAATTATAGCTCTACAACACCAGTGGCTTGACAAGGCAGGGCTGGCACTCTGGGGGTCTGCGGCCACAACTCCCCACTGGCTGTCAGGACCCCAGTAACTCAGCCACTTGTCAGGGTGGACTGTTGGGCCTTACATCTCAGAGCAGATGTTTCTTTTGTGTCTCTCCAGGAAATGTGTGAAATCTCTGGCACCTGGACAGGGCACCGTGGCTCCAAGCATGGGTCAGGGAACAGCATGTGCAGGGAAACCCCAGGGCCCTGCTGAAGACCAAGCCCATGGAACAAAGCCAGATTTCAGGAGGGAGCCCATGCTGTCTGCCCCAGGTCCTGTTTGGGCTTCCGGGGAAATACACCATTTTAAAGACAAGCCAAGGGAGGAAGGTGGTGGCCCCAACTACATAGGAAACTTGAATTGGAGACAATGGGTTTACATTCACAACTGAACGGTGTGGACTTACAAGGAAAATGAGCCAGGCATGGTAGCACACATCTGTAATCCCAGCACTTGGGAGGCTGAGGCAGGAGGATCACCATGAGTTGGATGCCAGGCTACATAATGAGATGCTGCCTCAAAAAGCAAACAACAACAAAAACTTCATAGGAAAATGGTTTGCAATGACCTATGGTAATAAGTTTGACCCAAGAGAGTCGGGAAAGAGCCAACCCCTCTTCTCCTCCATGGGCAAGAGGCCAGGGAAGGGACTCAGTGAGCTTGGGCTGCTGTAGCGAAATCCCACAGACCAGGAGATTTAATAGCAGAAAGTAATCTGCTCACAGTCTGGGGCAGCAGGATATGTAGATCCAGGAGTGGTCGGCAGGCCTGGCTTCCTGCAAGATTTAGAGTCAGCACCCTTTGGATTGTAGAACACTTCCTTCTCATCCTGTTCTGGCAGGTGTTTTCTCAGAGTGTGCAATCCCTGCATGGCCCACATGTCTGCATTTCCTCCCCTCACGAGCACAGAGGTCACAGGGCAGCAGGATCCACCTGGACAGTTCCCTCTTAAATCACCTTTTCAAAGGCCGCAGTCTCTCAGCAGAGCCAAATTAGGAGCTACTGGGGCTTAGACATACAAACATTGGGAAGAGGATGCACCTCAGTGCAAAATACAGATGGTAACTTTAAAAGAAAAAAACAACAAAAACAGAATGATCATGAAAAACACAGGTCTTACAGCCCCCAACAGGGAAGCCAGGCAAGGCTGCCCCAGGGCTGAGCCAGAGCAGGGCAGAAGCCAGCAGGAAATGTGGTGGGAATGAAGGCTCAATGTTCAGAGAACTCTAAACACAATGAGCCTGTGTGTCTCCCATGGCCCTGAGATACCCTGCAGCTTGGGAAGCCCACAACCCGAGGGACATAGCTCAGAGCCCAGAGCCGGCCAGTTTATTAAACAAGATCTTCAGGCTCTCTTGTCTCACCTGGTCCTGCAGCAACTGCAGCGAGTCATGCTACTCACAGCAACAAACCAGGGGTGGGCAGAGGAGCCTTACCTGCCCTGTCAGTCACTCTCCCACCTCTGCAATGCAGACCCAACTCCCACAGCTGGAAGGGGGAGGTTATGTTGGCTCACAGCATCTGGAGTCCATGGTCCATGGAGTCCCCTGGCTCCATGCGGGTGGCATGGCAGAGGGCACAGTGGAGGAAGACAGCTGCTCACAGTGTGGTGGGCATGAAGCAGAGAGCAGTGAGGAGCCAGGAGAGTGATGAACCTGTCCAGGCCTTGCTTGCTCGCCACAATCCTCCTCTTCCACCAGACCCCACCTCCTAGCGGCAGGCCGCCTGTGAGCCTCATGACCAGTCACCTTCCATGAGCCCTGCTGTGAGTGCACGAGTCTTGGGGACATCTGGGTAGAAACCCTACCAGCTTCCTGCTGTGCTGAGGCCTGGGCCTCTTGCATGGCAGCCCAGTGGGAGGAGGAGGGCAGATTCAGCCCTGCATGGGTGCTGGCCCCTGAGGGGCACTGCTGGCCTGCAAAGCCTGAGGAGTTGTACTGGAGAACCCTGTGACTAATGCGCACTGTGATAGGGAAGGAAGGAAACAGGAGTGGCGGGTGTTGCATCACAGGTCCAGATAAATCCCACTGAGATCAAGGGTTCAGACAGGCTGTCCCTGTCCCCAGCCATTTGCCTGACTGCTGTCTCCACAGCCATGTCCCCAAGGTGGCTGGCTCTCACCCTCCTGAGTGTGCTGGACCCACGGACCCAGGCCTTCAACCCCCGGCTGGTCAAATGTTTCAAGGACTCCCAGTATGAAGAGCTGCTGCAGCTAGCTTGGAACAGACTGGGGCCCACAGCCAACAAAAAGAAGTGGTGTTCATTGGGGCCAAGATGGCCAAGCTCACCATGGCCAAGACCCTGAAGGATGCCGGCCACCAGGAACACATGGGCTTGGGGAGTCTTAGGGACACAGGCTGGAGAGGGAGGTGGGGAATGGAAATGGACAGCCCCAGGGCATGGGCCAGAGGCCAGGCAGGGGGTCCTGGCCAGGTGGAAGGGGTAGGAGACCAGGTGGCTGACCTTATAGCTGAGGGACCTCAGAAAGACACAGAGGGGAAACCGTCAGCCCTGCCTGGAGGGATGGGGGTGTGATGGCAGCCTCCAGCCACTGGTCTTTTCCAGGTGACGGTGCTGGAGGCCAAAGGGAATGTGGGCAGCAGGATAGAGGCCCACTGCATCCCCAGAGCAGACTGGTACATAGAGCTGGGCGCCATGAGGATCCCCGGGAACCACAGGTATGGTGGCAAGAAGCAGGCATGGATGAGGAACCCAGGGTTTGGAATGCTAGCACCGAGGCCAAGAAGACAGCAAGGGGTGGAGTCCTTTCCTGGAACTTAAGGGGTCAGCTTCAGTCCCCACTCATTTCGCAGCTCCAGGCTCCCAGGAAACTTCCCTGTCTGAATGGATTCATTTCCATAATGGCCTGGACACACCTGCTGGGCCTGCTGGGGACACTGCTGAGGGATGCTATAGCTCACAGGGCGGGGGGCCACTGGAGAGGTGCACCCAAGGGACACCACTGGGAACCCTTCTGGCACATCCAGGACCTGAAGTGGTCCTACAACCTCCTGGCTGTGTGGCCCCTAGCCTGGGACAGTAACTGGGACCCTGGCATCCCTCTGTGAAGGGCAGGGCAGCCAAGTGACTCCAGGGTGCAGGGAGGCCTCTTGCTTCTCGCTCCAGCCCCACTGGCTCCTTTTCCCCCTCGTTCAGGCTGTCTAGCAAGTTCATCTGGAAGTCAGAGCTCAACCTCACGGAGTTTTGCCCCTGCATCAACCAGACCTGGGTGCTGGTAAACAGGGTGCGGCAGCACTTGGGGGCCATGCACACCAACCCTGACCTGCTGGGCTACTCGGTCCGAGCTCATGAAGCTGGGAAGATGGCCGAGCAGCTCTTGGAGCAGTCCCTGATGAAGGTGAGCCAGGCAGAGCTCCCGTAGCTTTCTCCTGCCCGAGGGGTGCACAGGTCTCTGAGATGGGGGCAGAGAAACTTCAGGGACCCCGGCCACAGGGTCCCCATCCACCTGGCCTTGTCCTGTACCACTGTGCACTGGGGGACCCCAGATGTCTGCACCCTCACAGAGGAGTCCAAACCTCGGCCAGTGAAATCATGGCAGGTCCAGGGTTATGGTAGAGGACGGACTCCCACGAGCTCGCTGGGTGACCAGGCTGGTACCTGCCATTTCTGTGGCCGGCTTCCATGGATCAATCCCACTGCCAGAGCCCTTTCCAGCTGCTGAGGACCAAGTGTGAGCATGGACACTGTGAGAACTGAGCCAGGCCACAACCAGCACTGCAGTCAGCTGTCCTGATGTGAGGTTTGTGATCTGGGATTTGAGATACAGCTGGCTGTGTGCCCAGGTTTGCCTGGCATGGGCAGCGTCTTCACCTCACGTGACCCATGGCCCACAGGGACCTCAGGGTGACTGCGGGCATAGGGACAGGGGACCTGGCTCTGGAGTGTCACCTGCCGTGGCCCTGATGGCCACGCTGAGCCATGAGACCCCCATCCGGCCTCCCTCTACCACCATCACCCACACTGTTCATGACAGCCTCAGGGCCACCAGATGTCCCCCAAACACAGAAATCAAACAACAGAGACCAGAATAGTTTGGTTCAAAGTAACACATTTATGAAGCAAGAAAAAATCCTATCAGTAGGAAATATTATGATTGCACTCAACAAAAATTAGTGATGTAGCCGGGGATTTAGCTCAGTGGTTCTGCTGCCTACCTCACAAGCACAAGGTCTCGAGTTCTATTCCTGGTACCAAAACAAAATATTAGTGATGTGATTTCTATCACCTGATTCATTCCATATCCCACCTTCCTCCAAACCGTCCTTCATGATAACTTTCCAGATCAGCATTTAATCCAAGCAGTGGTAGCTTGTCCAGCAATTTCATTATTTTTACCTAAATATTTTATTTTTTGTGTGACACCTATTTAGTTAAAACATGTTGCATTTTGTGATCTTTATATCGTTTCTCCACACTCTATATTTCCTGTTCATTATAAATAAGGCATAAAGTACTCATTAAACCTAAAGGTTCTTGGGTCAAGAGAAAAGTGTTCTCAAGGCAGGACAGGGCATCTGTGTCCATTCTGAGGCCTCTGCAGTGGCAGGAGAGCTGGCGTCTCCATCATCCAAGGCACCGTTGTCCTTCAGGCACTGTGGGGACCGGGGACACCAGAGCCTGGCTGTGAGGCCAACACAGCAGGTAATGCAGGCCAAAGCCTCAGCTGCCTGACTTTCCTCCTCCTTCTCCCATGCCCAGGTCGAGGAGGAGCTGAAGGGCAGTAGCTGCTGCCACATGCTGGAAAAATTCAACTCCTTCTCCACCAAGGTCAGTCCTGGGTTCCTCGCCTGAGCAGCCCTGTCATAGCCCCTGGTAACCACCCCAGCAGGACCATGCCCAACGCTTAGAGATCTTATGCACTCTGCCTCCTCAGCTAAATGAAAGCTCTAACCTAACCCTAAGACTGGTCCTGACCCAGATACCACTTGCTCAGTGGGGTACCTGGGGAACCAGCCTGCTTGGCAGAGGGTCCACAGTAGGCAGAGGCATGGGAAGAAAGCCTCACACAGCCCTGCAGCATGGAAGGAGGGGTCACATCAGAGCAGCTCACCTGCCCCTGCCTCCTCACTGTGCAGAAGTCCTGACTTACACCAGCGAGCCCTGCCGGACAGAGAGCACTGGCAGATGGGTTAGAGTCCTAGGTTGTGTGCTGTCATGGGACCACGGTCACAGGCACATGGCCATGGCTGGCAGGACATCCTCACAGAGCCAGGAGGCCGAGCTGCAGGGGAGCTCAAAGGCACAGTGCTGGCCTGGCTTGTGCCCCAGCACCACAACATACAAAGGACACTGCAGGGAGGGTTCCACCATGCCTGTCTGCAGGCGGTGGGCACTGGAGGGAGCTGTGAGGTCACCTAGCACTGAGTTTGTCTCTGCTGTGGTCCCAAGAAGGAAGCGTGGTGGGCTGAGTGTGAGAAGCAGAAGCACTGGTCTTGAGCAAACCCTGACCAGCAGAGGTTGAGGTTTCCCCTTTGGCAACTGCATCAGAGGTTGGGGGCTGGGGCTTGTGTTTGCACGTGGACGGTCACTGTGCACTCAGGTCCAGAAGGGAAGGGGACAAAGGTGACAGGGGAACTGTGGAAGTAAGATGACCCGAGATCTCCAGGGTGCTGGGTCCCCAAATCCCTGGAACACACACCCCACTGGGGCTGTCTGCCTCTGCCTCCTGACCCTTTACATTAAAGTCTGGCACTGCTCTCCCCAAGCACTTTCCTTTAGGCACTGCTGGGACACTGGGCCACATCCCCAGCCCTTTTTCTTTGTTTATTTTGCGACAAGGTCTCTCTCACTAGATTGTTAAGTTGCCTTGGCTGGGCTCAAACTCACGGTCCTCCTGCCTCAGCCTCCCCGAGAGCTGGAGCACAGGGGTCCCCAGTGCCCAGCTTCCTGGCTTCCTGGCCCTTCTTGAGGCTGCTCTGCCTGAGATGTGGTGCCCTGTGGGCATCGCTGTTGAGTCCAACAAGGTAGAGGCTGACACCCAGCCCCCTCAGGCTCCTGCCCTGGTGAGGAGGCACAGCACAGCCTGGCCATGGCCACTGTGGGCTCCCTGGAGGAGGGGCAGGGGCCGCAGGACCTGGGAGTCCCTGCAGACAGACAGGACAGGTCAGCAGGCAGCAGGGAGGGAGAGAAGGGACACTCGCCACTCAGACTCCCCTGGCCCCAGGTCTGGGCTGAGAAGCCAAGCTGTCCTGCAGATGAGCACTAAGATCTGGCCTTAGCTCCATCTTTTCTTACCATTGTTTAGTACGATCTTGTTCACAGTGTGGAGTTGGTGCAGGTGCCTGACACACTTCCACTCTTCCCATCCCCTGCCCCTCCATCTCTTCTCCTCTCCCTGTTTCCTATCTTCGATCTTTTATTTTGCTCTTTCATTTATGTATGCATCAGGTTTCTTTAACCCTGAGACACTGCAGCTCCCACATCTGGTTTAGGCAGCCCAGGGTGCACCCACTTCCCACAGGAGTTAACACTAAGGGGGGCGCCCGAGAGAAAGGCCTGCGGGGGCTCCTCTTCTGCTGCTTTCCCTCACCGGGACTGAGCATTCACCCATGCCCAGCCGAGCCCCAAGTGTGGGTGCCCGGGAGCCACGGCCCAGGTGGGCAGCGGGGCAGGCCTCTTGGGGCTGCCCCACTGCCTGACGCTGGCCTCCTCTCTGAGTCCCAGGAGTACCTGTTCAAGGTGGGGAACCTGAGCCATGGGGCGTGCAGATGATCTGGGACCTGTTGAACACAGACTCCGGCTACTATGCGGCCTTCAAGGAAACGCTGCGTGGCTTCATCTTCTTCCATGAGCCCTGGTGGACAGTGGGGTGGGAGTAGGCAGGGGCAGAGGTCACGGCTCCTGGGAAGGACTGGACAAACAGCTTCCTGGAGGAAGGAGGGACCTGTACAACCGCCCCTGCAGCCTGAAGCAGAAGGCCGCTGACAACCACAGAGAAGGTTTGCAGGACATCAGAGAGACAGGAAGGGATTCACTGGGAACAAACTGAAAGCTACACGAAGCAGCAGAGTGTGGCTCCCGGGGGGCCCTGTGGTCTGGTTCTGCGTGTGTTTAAGGGGCTGCGGTGACGTCCAGATGGGGCTGTGGGGTGTGATTTCTGCTGCCTGTCCAGCCACCCATGGGACTGTCACAGTGCGGACACCCTGGGTTTCACACTGAGATCCCAGGCCCAGTAACACCACAGCTCCCTCCAGGGGGGCAGGGCAGGAAGTGGGGCTCAGGGGAAGAGCGCAGGTCAAGAGCCTACTTTACAGGCTCACCATGCCTTGAAAATTACTTTAGGAATTTTTCCAAGTGAGTTTTCTGCAAGGAAAAGGCTTGAGTAACTTGTGCCCTGAAGCTGAAGATTTTCTTACAAGTGCAGTTTTATCCAGTTTCCAGTTGACTACTCAGCCATAAAAAACGAGAAACTAGAAACATTTATGGGTAAATAGATGCACATTGAAGTGATACTCTTTTTATTCCCCCACATTAAGTTTATTGGTACATTTTAGGTATAAAATACATTTACATACATCACTGGGATCTTGTACCATTACAAGAGCATCTTGGTTCTTATTTTTTTTTACCCTTCCCCTGCCCTCCCTCCACCCCCTCCACCCTTCCCTATTTGCAAAGATTTTGTTTCCATTTTGTTCCTCATCTCATATTTTTTCTTTTCCCTTCTTTCCTTTCCCCTACCCCTCCCATTTGCCCTGCTCCTTTAGAACTTTACTTCCTATTACAAAATATCAATTATACATTTTTTAAATTAAAATATCAAGACTGAGGAGACATTACCAGAGATTTTACAGAATTTAAAAGGATATAGAAAACGTATTTCAAAAATCTGTTTTGAAATATATTTAACAACTTCTAAGAATTACCTTGGAAGACAAATTAAAGAAACTAACTCCAGAGGAAATATAAAATTTGAATAGCACCTATTAAAGAAAGTATATTTCTAGCTTGAAAACCCACCTATATGACAAAAACAGGCTCATATATGTTTTAACTGATAAATTATATCAAACAATTAAAGCAGAAAACAAAGGAACACTTCTCCCCTCATTTTAGGAAATCAACATTGTGCTAATCCTAAAACTGGATAAAGATAATAGAAGAAAAAAGTATGAATATAGGTAGAAATTTGTTTAACAAAACAAACTATTAGAAGTCAGATCTGGCAGTATGTAGAAAGTGGTTTTATTATAGGGATGGCAGTGTTGGTTCAGGATTGGAAGATCCACCCCCAAAAGTCATCATTTTAACAAAGGAAAGGAAAAAGCCATATGATCCTGTCACTAGTTGGAGAAAGAGTGTTGGACTAAATTCTACAGCTCTTCATGGTAAAAGCTATTAGGAGACAAGAAGTAGAACAGAAACTTCTCAACAGATTAAAGACATGTACTCCATACTTCCAGCGAGAACACCTTATATGAATGGAGAATATACAATGTTTTCTCCTTAAGGTAGGGAACAAGGGCAGATACGCTTACTCTTCATCTGTCCATTAAACTTTGAAACCTAGGCCCAAAACAAAATAATTTAGCCAAAAAAATGAAACAATTAGGATAGGATTGGGAAGGTAGAAGCAAAATCTTTATATGTAGATGAAATGATCATCTACAGAGAAAATACTGAGAAATCTCTAGGAGCCCCTAGAACTTGTATTTGAATTTAGCAGGATTAGAAAATACAAGGTATATATAAAAATTCAGGTCTGTGTATACTTGCTATAAATGAAGAATTGGATATTGAAATTTAAAAGTTATGTAGAAGTACAAAGGACCTAGAAAAGTTTAAAAAACAAAAACAAAACCCCAAAAAACAAAAACAGTGCTGGAAGACGTTTAGTACCTAATCTTCTTCAAAAGCTACAGTAATCAAGGCACTGTTGGTGTAAGGAAAGACATATAGATCATTTGAATAAAACAGAGAACCTAGAAACAGACCCACACATATATGGTTCCCTGAGTTTTGAACGATTATTTAACAGTAGCATTTTATATAATATAAACTCAATTCAAGAGCCAAGGAAGAGATAGTGTTTTCAGCAAACAGCACTAGAACACCTGGTATCCGTATATAAAAAATTAACCTCAATTCTTTATTTCCATACATGAAAATAAATTGAACCTATCTATGAAGCTAAATATGAAAGCCTAAAATATAAACTTCAAGAAGAAATTATAAGGGAAAATGTTTATGAATTCAGGATAGGCGAGAACTACCTAGGATACAAAAACATGATGTATAAAAGAAAAAAATTGATAAATGAGATTCCATCAAAATTTAGAACTTTAAATGACATCATTAAAATGAAAAGTAGTCCTTAAACAGACCATATTTACAATGCATATAACCTATGACCAGAATGTATAAAGAATTCTTAGAGCTCATTGATAGACAACCCAATTACAAAGTAGACATAAGAAGATGATAAATAGCCAGTATAGCACAAGGAAAGGTGTGCAAATCTAGAATCAGAAAAATACTAATCAGTATAACAAGATTGAATTATACACTTAGTAGGGAGATGAAGTTAAAAGTTTTAAAAGCCTTGTCATGACTTTTTCTTCTTGTTCGATTCTCCCCCTTTGCATTTAATTTGTCAGGCCCAATGGATTCATTCTGCTGGGTTTCCTGGGGTTGTGATCCTCATTGTCTTTTCCTAGGGTTTTGTCTAAAATTTTTTGAAGTGCTGGTTTGATATTCATGAAGTTGCTGAGGTGTTCTTTATCATGAAAGTATCTTATTTCTCCATCAATTTTAAAAGATAGTTTTGCAGGGTACATCAACCTGGGTTGGAGGCTGTTTTCCTTTAGGACTTGAAATACATCACTCCAAGCTCTTCTTGTCTTGAGGGTTTGAATTGAGAAGTCTGCTGTGATTCTGATGGACTTTCCTTTGTATGTGATTTGTTTCTTTTCTCTCACTGCTTGTAGAATTTTGTTCTTCTGTTGGATTTCTGGAATCCTAACTATTATATGCCTATGTGTAGATTTTTTTTGATCAAGGCTAGCTGGAGTCCTATATGCCTCACTTATCTGTATGTCAAGTTCTTTTCCCCTGCTTGGGAAGTTTTCTGCCATCACTTCTGTGAACAGTTGTTGTTTTTTTTTTATGTCATCTGCACTCTCTCCTGTTTCTTCATTGACTCCAATCAGTCTTATGTTATTCTTCTTTGCATCATATAGCAGCTTCTGGATTGATTTCTCGTGTTCCTTTACAATTTTAAAGCAATTTTTCTTTTCCTGGTCACTAATTGCAATCTTTTCTTCTATATCTGAAATTCTATTCTCACAATTGTTCATTCTGCTGCACAGACTTTCAATGGAGTTTTTTTATCTCCTGGAAATCTGTTTGCATCTGTTTTATGGATTCCATTTGTTTCCTATGTTATGATTCCATCATGTTCCTCAGGTCCTCTATTTTTTTATCTGTGTCCTCTCTACATTTATTAATCATGTCTTGCACCATGAGCACTATCTTTGCTGTTATCTGAGTAATTATTTCTGATTTCATTTTTCCCAGATCCTCTTTTCTTGGCAGTTCAGAGAGTCCAGGTAGTTGAGTATCAGATTGTTCCATCTCATTTCCCTTTGGGGTTGCTTTAGGTGATCCAGAAGTCTGTTTTTGAGGCTTGTTTATTTGTCTTCTCATTTCCACGGGGGGGGGGGGCGGGGTGCTTCTGGCATCCAAGCAGCTCCCCTTCTCTGCCCTAGGAGCTTGGGATGGCAGCGGGGGACCTTCCTTCCAGGTGCTGGGACAGGCTCAGCTTCTCTGCCCTAGGAGCTTGTGATGGCAGCGGGGGAGCTTCCTTCCAGGTGCTGGGACAGGCTCAGCTTCTCTGCCCTAGGAGCTTGGGATGGCACCAGGGGAGCTTCCTTTCAGGTGCTGGGACCGGCTCAGCTTCTCTGCCCTAGGAGCTTGTGATGGCAGTGGGGGAGCTTCCTTCCAGGTGCTGGGACCACCTCACCTTCTCTTATAGGTATCTTCTTGAAAAAGTTGAAGATATAATATCAGCATGGTACTGGTTTAGCCCTAATTACAGTAACACAGCTCATAATATCTAAATATCGGAAGCAACCTAGATGCCTATCAACAAATGAATATATAAAGAATATGTAACATATATAAACAATGAAGTACTATTCAACATAAAGAAAGACACATTTGAGTAGTTGCAAAATGGATGCAACTTGAGTCCATACTGTCAAGGGAAATAAATCACAGAAGACCAAATATTACATGGTCTCTTATATGATAAATGCAAAATATACATAAAGATCAAAACAAAGATAGATAATAGGAAGGAGGGCCACTGATCCTGTAAAAATGGGAAGGAGATTGAATGAGAGATGGAGGCGAAGAGAAGGAGGGGAAGGAAATGAAAAAAAGACTTAAGTGTGTTATGTATGTGTACGAACTCCACACAATGAGTGCAATCATTTTGTCCAGCAAACGTCTACTAATAAACATAAAATGAATCTTTATGTTTAATCCATAATAAATTGATTAGCAGAATTTCTATGTCATAGGTATAAATATTGCTTTATGTAAATGTAAATATATTTATTGGAAAACAAATTTGTTTTAACAGGATTATATTTATGAAAATGGAGAGTAATATTGTGAAGATGTATTTGTGAAGATGGATTTTAATAAAGATTTTTAATTTTGAGAAATAATTTTTCAATATATTAGAAAATCATAATCTGAAATTTTATACAAAATATATTATTCAAGCAAAACACTAAAATATATAAACTTGTACCAGCAGCAAACAGCTTCTGAGAGTCAAAGATGCACCTACTAGTCACCTCATGGTTTAGTTGTAAAGAGAGTCACCAGGTTTTTTAAGCCTTTGAGCACAGTTTCTGATTTCCCGAATTTATGCCCCCTGACTTGCATGTCTAGTTAGCCCCAAGCAGATGTGATTTTATTTGTTCTTTATCAGGTTGATTTTAATGTTGGTCAACTATTAGATATGCAATGTTCATAAAAGTGTAAACTTTAAAAGTTATTTAATTTATACATTAAATCATAAAGCACATCACCATGTCTAGAGGAAAAATTATATGTTTAAAAGAGAAGTAATAAAAGTTCTAGAAGAAAATATAGTGAAATACTATTAAACATTTTATAAAAAAGGTATTTTAAATTTTTTTCACATATATGATATTTAAGATTTGAGTATAAAACTATATATAAAATATTTTCTACTGCTTAAAAAGTAAATGTTCATGAATCTACCATGAAAGATAATATTTTCAGCTCAGATCAAAGATCCAGGTTTGATATTTCTTACAAATACAAATTCTAATATTGAGAAGAAAAGATGATAACATGACAGAAAAATAACGAAGACATATGAAGAAAGATTCTAGCTATGAAATGCAAGTGGTGCCTTTATGAAATGTCAGACTTTTGATAAATGCACTAATTAAATGAATCAAATCATTTCTGACATAACAGAGTGGCATAACCTAAAATTAGACCAGATCTTCTGGATAGCTGTGGAGGTGAATTGCTGTTATAAGTGCAGATATTTGTAATTATATTGGCAGAAAGCTTCAGTTATCTATGAAATATTTCAATTCTCTTATTTATAATCAGAAAAGAAACTTCCTACAGAGTTCTACACATGCAGGCAGATATATATCTACACACACAAACATTAATATGCAATGTATTTGTCCAAATTTATTTTTTTGGAACTAGAAGATATTAGAAACGAGCTATCCAATAGTAGAGAAAACTGCAATATTCCAAGAAAAAATAAAATGACAAAAAACCTTGTATATGCTAGTGTTCAACGTGCTGCAACAAATTTATTTATAAAGTGAAAAGAGTCAAATCACAAAATAGTGTGTATGCAAAACTATATATTGTAGCAAAGAATATAAATCATTATTTTTCTTTTCGTTTCTGATCTTTTCCTAAAATAAACAGTTAGGAAGATACAAAGAAAGCAATAGATATGCATGCAAAAACGAACTTCAAATTATTTACCTACTGGGACAAGGAATATAGGGTGGCTTAGAAGAAGAATTAATCTTTTTGAAGAATTACCTTTTGTAGTTTTACATTTGATATATAATGCATTTATTAATAGAAGTTAAGTAGACAACATGAACCAGCTGCCGTGACCATGGAATCCTACACAAGCGTGTGACACTACATGAGCAGGCAGTGAAAGGCATCCCAGCATGAGGAGGGCCTGGAGCCCTCCACTCTATGGGGTCAGCACGTCCTCCTGAGGACAGACATGCCCAGGAGGGACTGGGCCCAGAAAGGAGCAGCACAGCATGGGTAACACAGAACTAGGGTCTCTCCAGGGAGAGCAGTGGGTGCAGGGGATTGGGGAGGAGGAGGGAAGGTCCTCCATGGCAGGACAGCCAAGCTCATTAATTCCGACAAAGAGAGGCCATGGGCACAAGAGAGGGCCAGGCCCTGAGGGACATCTATGTCAGGAGAGGGATTTGCCTCCTGATCTTCAAGCAAGAGAGAGACATGTGTCTCTGTGAGGCAGGACAGAGGCTGGTTCTGACCGACACTGTGGAATGTCCCCTCTGGCTGTGGCATGGGGGTAGCATGGAGGATGTCTTGAGAGCAGGGAGAAGACCCTGGGTGAGGAGGCTGTGTCTCTAATACACAGGCATGTGTGGGTCAGTTGTGGTGCTGTCACCAAGTCAAAATGTGTGGTGCATTAGAAAATGGATCAGTGGCAAAAATGACACTGGAGAAGGACTGGCTATGAGCTGTGACTGAGAAGAGGACAAGAAGAATCACTTGAAACTGCCAGGCTTTCTGATTTACATCATGACTACAGCATAGTATTTCACTCTGTTTCATAGAATATGGCTGAGTTCACTTTTCTATTAAGTATTTTCCACAATTCACACCTCACAATAATAATCACTGATATGCACACATGTTTTGTATGAAAGTCAGTCCCACACTATTTTCAAGAAACATGTGAGTTAAGTATATTATCAAAAAATTAATGTAATGATATATTTTAGCAATTTTGCCCCCCATGATAATATAGAGGCAAACAAAATATTTTCAAACAATTCTCTAACTTGGAAAGTTGATTAAAAATTTACAAAAGTGGCTGGGGATTTAGCTCAGTGGTTTCAGCACCTGCCTCGCAAGCACAAGGTCCTGAGTTTGATCCCCAGTACCAAAAATTTACGGAACTATTCTCACCATATATTGACATCCAGTTGCCATAAATATGTTTATAAATCCATTATTAAGCCTTAGAAAGCAAATTGTATGCAACTGCCTTCTGTGTAAAATAGTTCTTGTTCCTTTACAGTTTTAAAAATTTTTCTAAGTATTTTTATAATTTGGTCATCTAATTTTAATTAAATATGTTTTCACTGTCCCTGGACACTTTCCTCCAGAATTTTTTACCTTGGCTCATGTTTGCATTTTGTCCTATGCTGCTGCTCTATTTTAGGAAGATTTCCATCATCTAGTTTCTGAAATCCCATGATAATCTGCTTTAATGCATCCCATGTAAAAAAATGTGATGATGATTATTACCAAGTTTGTCTTTTTCCAAAGAAACAAGACTTGTAGAAAATGTTGAAGGAATGGTCTAAAGGTTGCCAAAGCAAAGCATCAGGAAAAACAGGAGTGAGTGAAACAAGAGACTTTCTTTTGTACATCCTTAATTTGCATTTGTGGCAGGAGGCACAGTCTTTCATTTATAAACTTCCCAATATCCACTACCAATGGCTGCAGGTTTGCCCTGGTAAGAATCATAGCAGGTAAAACTTTAGAAGGAGGGACAGTACAAAGGGAAGCAGTGTTAGACATACTTAGCCTAATGACTGTAACCTAAGATATAATTAGATATATCCAAGGAGTTGGAATTTTGAAAAAGTTGCTACAACAAATTGAAAAAAAAAAAATCTTTCTTCTGCTGGGAGAATGTTTCATTTGTTGCGGCATAGTTTGAATATGAATTTTACTATTCTGATAGAAAATCGAGTGTTAGAAAATATCATATCATATGTCCTAAGTTTCACATTTACAAGTCAAAGTTATTTTGGTAATAGTTGCTATGGAGAAAATATTTGTCAGTTGCAGTTCTGAGAGAGGATTAATATCTAGAGTACATATAGAACTCAAAAAACTCAATGCTGAGGAGGAAGTAACCTGAGTGGTAAGCAAATAATTTAGTTGAACAGGCCCTTTCCATGAGAAATACAAGTGGCCAATGTCCAACATTTTCAGCCATTAGGAAAAGCAAAGCAAAACTACATTGAGATGCCATCTCCCTCCCATCAGAACAACTGCTATCAAGAAAACAAAGTAATAAATGCTTGTGAGGATGTGTGGAAAAGATAACCTTCTCTACTATTGGGGGGAATGTAAATTAATACAGCCATGCTGGACATTAGCATGGAGCTACTTTTTGATGTAGACATGCCATTCCTCAATAAATTCCTGAATCATAAATACCAGGCTACACTGACAACTGCATAGCTCTGCTTATAGCAGACCAGTAGTAGCTAAGCCGTGGAAACAGCCCAGACACCTATCAAAAGATAAAATGGAGTAAGAAAATATCTTGTATATGCACAATGGAATTTTTCAGCCATAAAGAATGAAATCCTGTCGCTTGCAAGAAAGTGGATGGATGCAAAGAACATCATTATTACTGAAATAAGCCAAGCTAAAAAGTCAAACATCCCATAATTTCTCTCAAATATGGAATCTAAAAACAATTAGAAGAAAGTAAGTAGGAGAATGCAGGAAAGTAGGAGGAAGATGATTAGCAAAGAAGAGGATCAGAGACAGCAGAGGAAAAGGAGGGAATAAAAGGGGGGGTAAAATAATCAAATATATTCACATACAAATATAACAAAAACAAATAATCATTGCATAAAAATAATAAAATCTCTAAGAAATGTTTCCTCAAACTGGTATTCAGAAAATAATATTTCATTATATATGTCATGCATTTTGGAAAGTCACATCCTGACATTGAAGAAAAAACACTACACACTGGCATGTGTAATAAAATCTTGAATTTATTAATCTTTTTTCATTAAATATATGTATATGTATGTATGTATATATATATATATATATATATATACATATATGCTGAAGATATATGAGTTTTATGCTGAAGATATATGTTTTGTGCCTAAAGTAGTGGTTTCAGTGTTTCATTTGCTGAGTAAACCAGCCTGTGGTCTTGTCCCACCATGGATTCCCCTCCAGGGGCACTGGGGTGGATGTCATGTTCCTCACACGACCCCGATGCTGTTGATCCCCTGAGCTGACTTTGGAGAATGCTCATGAGGAGCACCCATTGCTCACTGTGAGACCTGGGTGGGGTTATTTTTCCCGCACCCTTGCCATCACTCTTGTTTCTGCACTGCACTAAAGCAATGGAAATTATAAAGCTCTTCATTCACATAAGAGAATGACATATAATAAAGGAAAACTGTTGTCCTTTCTTTTTATTCTCTCTTTCTTGAAAAGATAAAATGAGTATTTGCTCAATTAATTGCCTGTTTGAATACTTTACCAGGATCTGTTTTACCACTTATTTTACCATGGTAAACACACTATTTTTATACCGTTCATTTCTATACTTTCATTTTCTCCATTTTTTTAAACCAAGACATTTTGAAGCCCAGATAATTGATTCATAGTTTATGTGAAGCAGGAAAAATCTGATTATGTAATTGTTTTCTAATGAAATTTACTAGCCAAATTTTTATTAACAAATCGCAATCAATGCTTCAGACTAGTGTCTGGTTCATATGTGCTTGAGATTTATGGAATGAATGTATGTTTGAGGAACAAATGATCAAGTTTGGATGAGAACATGTACTAGTTAGAGAAAAACTGGTCCATTTAATAAATTTGATGGAACATGGTTTCTGTTAAAGATATGAAAATATTTAATTAAAGCATGTAAGACTGACCCAGCCATTTTCCAACTGCAACTGGCTTGTGGGCAAGAAACTTGTGTTATTAACAGTTCTATCATTGTGACACTGTATTAAGACATTCATGAACAGAGTACATATAGAATAGCACTTCAGGAGGATTCAAGCTAAAATTGAAATTGCACAAAGGTTATCATATTAAATGACAAATTTTAAATGTAATTTCAATTATTGATCTTTTTTTGCATAAATTCTTTCATTGGTACATTTTAGGTATACAATACATTTACATTTATCATTGGGTGCTTGTACCTGTACATAATGTATCTTTTTTAAAATTTATATATATATATTTATTGGTACATTTTAGGTATAAAATACATTTACATTTATCATTGGGTGTTTTGTACCAGAACATGGTGTATCTTAGTTCTTATTTTTTCTCCCATTACATGTGCACCCTTCACCCCCTCCACCCTTCCCTATTTACACAGAGTTTGATTCCATTTATTTTTCTCATAATTTTTTCTTTCCCTTCTTCCCTTTCCCCTTCTGCTCCCACCATCCCCAAACCCTTGGACCTTTTCTTATTTCAAATTATCAATTATTCATTTTAATCATTTTCATCCTTATTTACACTTTGAATTACACTAGAGAAACTATTTGGTATTTACACATGTGTCCTATTTATTTCACTTAAGAGTATGGCCTCAATATGCATCCATTTAGCTATAAATGTCTCTAGTTTTCATTCTTTATGGCTGAGTAGTACTCCATTTTATATAAAAAAAAAATCTTCTTTATCCAGTTTCCAGTCAGTGGGGACTTGGGGTGTTTCCAAACTTTAGCTATTACAAACTGTGCTGCTATAAACATAGGTGCACATATATCTCTGCAGTATTATGCTTTTAATTCTTTGGGGAAGATTCCCAGTAGGGGAAGAGCTGGGTCAAATGGGACATGTAGTCCTAGTTCTTTGAGGTATCTCCATACTGATTTCCACAGTGGTTGCACCAATCTACATTCCCACCTACAATGGAGAAGGGTTCCTTTCTCTCCACAGCCCCGCCAGCATTTGTTATTGATTGATTTCTTGACAGCAGCCAATCTTTGTGGGGTGAGGTGGAATCTCAGTGTTGTTTTCATCTGTATCTCTCTAACGACCAGTGATGTTGAACATTTTTTCATATATTTATTTGCTGTTTTTACTTCTTTCTCTGAGAAATGTCTGTTCATTTCGAATGCCCATTTTTGAATTGGGTCTTTGGATTTGTGGGGTCTGATTTTTTTAAATTCTTTATATATTCTCGATGGTAGACCTTTGTCTGAGCTACAGCTGCTAAATAATTCTTCCCACATTGTAGGTTGTCTCTTCACTCTGTTGGTAGTCTCTCTTGCAGTGCAGAAGCTTTTTAATATGATGAGATCCCAGTTGTTGATTCTTTGTGCTAGTTCCCGTGCTACTGAAGATTTGTTCATAAAGTATTTTCCTATGCCAAGGTCATCAAGAGTTCTACCTAACTTATCTTCCCACAAGTTTAGTGTTTCTGTCTTAATATTTAGATCTTTAATACACTTCAATCTTAGTTTAGTGCACAGTGATAGGTATGGGTCTAGTTTTAATCTCTGACAGGTTGAAATCCAGTTTTTCCAACACAATTTATTAAATAGGCTATCTTTTCTCTAAAGAGGGTGGTTGGCTCCTTTGTCAAAGATGAGGTGCCTGAGTATGTCTGGAGTTGTTTCTACATCTTCTAATCTATTCCACTGATCTTTGGGTCGGTTTCTTTGCCAGTACCATGCTGTTTTTATCACAGTAGCTTTGTAGTACAGTTACCAATTGGGGATTGTGATACCCCTGGCCATGTCTCTGTTGCCTAGAATTGCTTTTGCTATTCTAGGTTTCTTCTGCTTTCAAATGAATTTTTGGATTGTTTTCTCTAGTGCTGTGAAGTATATTGTTGGAATTTCAATTGGCATTGCATTGAATCTATATAGTAGTTTTGGAAGTATGGCCATTTTCATTATATTGCTTCTTCCTAGCCAGGAACAAGGGATATCTTTCCACTTTCTTATATCCTCTTTGATCTCCTTCTTCAGAGTACTATAGTTTTCAGTGAAGAGGTCTTTTGCTTCCTTTGTTAGGTTGATTCCTAGATATTTCATTTTTTTAGATGCTAATGTAAAAGGAGTTATTTTCTGAATTTCTCTCTCAATGGGTCTGCTATTTGCGTATAAGAAGGCTATTGTTTTTGAGTGTTGACCTTGTATCCAGCTACTCTACTGAATCTGTCAGTTAGGTCTAGCAGACTTTTGACTGAGTTTTTGGGTCTTCTATGTAAAGTATCATATCATCAGCAAATAATAACAGTTTCACTTCTTCCTTTCCTATCTTTATTCCTTTTATTTCTTTCTCTTTTCTACTTGCTATGGCTGATGTTTCTAGAATGATATTGAACAGGAGTGGTGAATGAGGGAATCCTTGTCTTATTCCTGATTTTAGCATGAAAGTTTTCAGTTTTTGACCATTTAGTATGGTGTTGACTGTTGGTTTTTCATAGATAGCCTTAAGCAGGTTGAGATAAAGGCCTTTTATTCCAATTTTCTGTAGCATTTTTATCATGGATGGGTGTTGGATTTTGTCTAATGCTTTTTCTACATCTATTGAAGTGATTATGTGGTTTTTGTCCTTGACTTTGTTAATGTAGTGTATTACATTTATTGACTTACTTATGTTGAACCGTCCTTGCATCCCTGGGATAAATCTGACTTGGTCAGGGTGTATGATCTTCTTGATGACTCTCTGTATTCTGTTTGCCAGTATCTTGTTTAGGATTTTTGCATCTATGTTCATTAGGGAGATTGGTCTGTAGTTCTCTTTTTGGGTTGGGTCTTTCTCTGGTTTGGGGATAAAGTAACACTTGCTTCCAGGAATGAATTTGGAAGCATTGATTCCCTTTCAATTTCCTTGATGAATTTAAAGAGTAATGGTGATAGTTCGTCTTTAAATGTCTTGTAGAATTCAGCAGTGTAGCCATCAGGACCTGGGCTTTTCTTTGTTGGTAAGTTTTTATTACATTTTCAATTTCACTCATTGTTATTGGGGTGTTTAGAATTTCTATATCTTCTTCATTTAATTTTGGCAATTCATATGTATCTAGGAATCTGTCCATTTCTTCTGTGTTTTCCATTTTATTAGAGTACAGGTTCTCAAAGTAGGTATTGATGATTCTCTGGATTTCTGCTGGATTTGTTGTGGCTTCCCCTTTTTCATTCTTAATTGCATGTATTTCCCCCTTTTCTTTCCTTTTTTTGATAAGGTTGGCTAAAGGTTTATCAATTTTATTTATTCTTTCAAAAAACCAACTCTTTGATTCATTGATTTTTTGTATCATTCTCTTAGTCTCCATTGCATTGATTTCTGCTCAGATCTTTATAATTTCCTCTCTTGTATGAGGTTTGGGTTTGTTATGCTCTTCTTTTTCTAGGAGCTTGAGGTTCTGCATTAGGTTATTTAACTGAGTTCTCTCTGCTGTCCTAATATGTGCATTCACTGCTATGAATTTCCCATGTAGAACTGCTTTCATTTTGTCCCACAGGTTCCTGTATGTTGTACTGGCATTGCCATTTACTTGTAAAAACTGTCTAATTTCTTCTTTAATTTCCTCTGTGACCCATTGGTTGTTCAGGAGGGTGTTGTTTAATTTCCATATGTTTGTGGGAGTTTTGCAGTTTCTTATGTTATTGATCTCCAATTGTATTGGATTATGGTCTGATAATGTACAGGGGATAAGTTCCATTCTTTTACATTTACTTAGATATGTCCTATGAGCTAGCATGTGATCTATTTTGGAGAATGACCCATGTGCAGCTGAAAAGAAAGAATGTGTATTCTGATTTTGTGGGGTGAAACACTCTGTAAACATCTATTAAGTCCATTTATTCAATAGCTTGGTTCAGTTGTAGAATTTCATTGTTAATTTTTTCTAGTTGATCTGTCTATTTGTGATAGAGGGGTGTTGATGTCTCCCACTACAATTGTATTAGTGCTTATTTGGTTTTTCATGTCCATTAATATTTGCTGTGTATAGTTGGGGGCATTCATATTTGGTGCATAAATATTTAGGATTGTTATCTCTTCCTCTTGGATTGTTCCTTTCACAAGGATGTAGTGACCATCTTTGTCTCTCTTAATTAGTTTTGGTTTGAAATCTACTTTGTCTGCAAATAAAATTGCTGCACCTGCTTTTTTCTGGGTTCCTGTCACATGGAGAACTGTTTTCCATCCTTTTACTTTCAGTCTATGAATTTTCTTTTGAGTTAGGTGTGTTTCTTGTATACAGCATATTGCTGGGTTTTGCTTCTTAATCCATTCTGTCAGTCTGTTTCTTTTGATTGGTGAATTGAGGCCATGAACATTGATACTTGTAATTGACAGATAGTGACTCATCCTTGTCATGATGTTTTACTCTTGTTGGATCTTTTATTTCTTATTTTCCCCCCTTTCGCTTTAGTGTCTTACCTTGCATGATGCCTTCTCTCTGCTGGGCCTCAGGAGTTGTGACCTTCATTGTCTTTTTCTAGGGTATTGCTTTAAATTGTTTGGAGTGCTGGTTTGGTGTTCATGAAATTTCTCAGGTGTTCTTTGTTATGGAAGTATCTAATTTCCCCATCAATTTTGAAAGATAATTTTGCCAGATACAACAGTCTAGGTTGGAAGTTATTTTCTTTTAGGGCTTGAAATACTTCACTCCAGGCTCTCCTTGATTTGTGGGTTTGTGTTGAGAAATATGCCATGATACTGATGGGCTTTCCTTTGTAGGTGATTTGTTTCTTTTCCCTAACTGCCTGTAGGATTTTGTTCTTCTGTTGGGTTTCTGGGATCTTGACTATTTTATGTCTAGGTGTAGATTTTTTTTGGTCATAGCTGCTTGGAGTTCTTTATGCCTCACTTATCTGCACGCCAATTCTCTACCTCTGTCTGGGAAGTTTTCTACTATTACTTCTGTCAACAGTTTTTTTATGTCAATTGTAATTTCTCCTGTTTTTTCATGGACTCCTATGAGTCTTATATTATTCTTCTTTGCATCATCTAACAGCTGTTTGCTTGATTTCTCATGGTCCCTTACTATCTTTAAGAAATCTCTGTTTTCATGGTCCTTAGCCACTATCCTGTCTTCTATATCTGATATTTTGTCTTCAGATTCTCTTAGTCTGCTCTGCATGCTTCCAATGGAGTTTTTAATCTCCTGAATATCTGTTTGAATCTGTTTCATGGATTCCATTTCTTTCTTATGTTGGGCAATCATGGTTTCCGTTTCTTTCTTATGCTGGGCATTCATGGCTTCCAGCATGTTTCTGATCTCATCTATTTTCTTATCTTTTTCTGCTCTAGAGCTTCTAATCATGTCTTTCACTCTGCTCACCATGTCTGTATTTATCTGGGAGATTATTTCTGTTTTGAAATTTTCTAGAACCACATGCATCTGCTTTGTTACTTCCTGTGCTATCAGTTCAGGGTGTCCAAGTGGTTGCTTATCAGACTTTTCCACCTCATTTCCCAGAGAATTTCCTTTTTGTGGCATGGAAGCCTGCATTTGTGCCTTAAGGGTCTTCTCATTTTTGTTTTTGGTACTGTCCTTGGTTTAATTCCTGGGTCAATATTTCAAAATTGCTTAATGTAGTTATCTTTGTTGCTTGTGTTTAAAACACTTGTGAAATGATTGCTTTTCAGAGGTGTCTTCCAGATATAGCTCGTGTTTGGGTTTTGAGACTCTAATGACTCTGAAGCTATTTTATTTTTCTTATACCAGGAAGAAAAACTAATTAGATCAATCACAACATGTTAGCCCAAATGACATGGTCAGCAATACCATAGCATCAAGCACAGCTTAGAAAATGACAATTTTTGGTAGTTATTAATCTATCACTTTTAACTATGTGAGTTAAATTAAAACCGAGGACCAGCCCAACATAAGTTTATAATAAATAAACTCTTCAATATAGCATCTTTCCCCTTTGGGGTGGGGAGTTAAAAGGAGTTGGGGAGGGAGGAACAGGTAGATAGAACAGGTAAGATTAGCAGTGAGGCCAGAAGACACAGAAAGATCACACAAATTCTAAGAAGTTGTTAAAGGCAAGAGAAAAAGGCAGAATGAAAGAACAAAGATGTGAATAGAATCATCTAACAGCAACAGGGAGGCTAGATACCAAATTTACTTCCCTTTAAACCTAATGATAATCAAGAGAAGGAAAAAGAGAAGAAAAAAACAATAAGGGAGAAATCTGAATTCAGTGCAGAAAGGAACTAATGGAGAGATGAAGAGCAATGTGGGACAGTGAGAGAATGAGTGAGAGAGAGAGAGAGAGAAAGAAAAGATAAAAGAAAGAAGTGAAAGAAAAGCAAAATTGTGAAAAGTAGAAAAAAAGTAAAAATGAAGAATTAAGAATAAGAGAAAAAATTTTGTTTTCTTTCTTCTTTGCAAATAGCAATCGAAATTATGGGCCTCCTTCAGTGTATGTCTGTGCTGGCACAGTAGGCAATACAGGAATCCCTGTGCATATACAAGTCAATGGGTCTCAGCAAGCCAGCAGCAGACCAAGTACAGTGGCCTGATGTGCCTTTATTGTAGAGATTCTCTTTACTTTTCTGCTGAGCTTCAGTTTTCATCCAGGAGCCTTAGAGGCCCTCTTTCTGTTACTAACTTCTGCTCTATCTTGTGGCGCTCAGGACAAGGGTCTTTATAATCTCCTGTGCCTCTGTAGTGTGGGACCAGGTAGCAGAAAAGCCAGAATGTAGGAGGTGCGGTGGGGGGCACAGGGGAACTGGGAGTTGGAGGCGCCCGTGTGGCTAAGCGGACCTCAGCGTGCCGTGGCCCGGGACGGCCGCGGAGCTTCAAGCTGCTTGTCTCTCCTGGCCAGTCGCAGCTTAGAGAGCATCGGATGGGCTACATGATGTAACTTGGTTCTTATATTTTTCCCTTCACCCCCTCCACCGTTCCCTAGTCATATAGATTTCATTTCCATTGTTTTTCTTTTCTCATAATTTTTCCTTTTCCATCTTTCCTTTCCTCTTTGCTTCCCATCACCCCTACCGCTTTGGACCTTTTCTTCCTATTTCAAAAGATCAATTATTCATTTTAATCCTTTTAATCTTTAATTTCACTTTTAGTTTCTCACAGTAGAAAAACTATTTGGTATTTACACATGTGTATCCTTTTTATTTCACTTATGAGTAAAAGATGTTTTAGCATACACTCTACTTGGATAATTTTTTGTTCATTTCTCAAAACTCCTTGATTTTTCTGTGAACAAAAATGCTTTTCATGCTAGAAATTTCCTGAAAGATTTCTTCACCTCCTGGTTTCTCAGGGTGTAGATGAGAGGGTTTACCAGTGGGGTGACCACACAGTAGAACATGGACACCGTATCAATGGTGAAGTTGTACCTGGCTGGAGGGTGGACATAGGCAAAGATAACAGTGCCACAGTAGATGGTGACTACAGTGAGTTGGGAGGCACAGGTGGAGAAAGATTTTTTCTGAGCCTCTGGGGAAGCCAGCCTGACTACTGTGGCCACAATATTGGCATAAGAGAAAGTGAGAATGAAAGAACTCAGAATCACAACAGAGCTACATGTGTATCCCAAGGCCTCCACAAAAAATGCATCTGAGCAGGAGAGTTTGAAAATGGGGTCTGAGTCACAGAAGAAATGGTTGATCTTCTGGGGGCCACAAAAGTTTAGATGAGAAATGAGTATGATAGTGGGGAGAGGGGCAATGAATTCTCCAATCTGGGATCCAGCAGAAAACTTCGGGCAGATGTGAGCATTCATGAGAAGTGTGTAGCACAGATGGCTGCATATGGCCATGTACTGATCATAGGCCATCACAGCTAGCAGGATGCACTCTGTAGATCCCATGGAGAAGAATAAGTAGAACTGGGCAATACATGTGGGAACCAAGATGGTGACTGCTTCAGAGAGGCAGGTGGCCAGCAGCTTAGGCACTCTGGCTCTCCTGAACCAAATCTCCAAGAAGGACAGATTCCTTAAGAAGGTGTACATGGGTGTCTGGAGGGTGGGGTCCATGAGAACAATGAAAATGATCAGGGTGTTCCCCAGGAGGGAGAGCAGGTACACAGTGTGGCACGTCTCAAAGAGTGTGAGCCACAGGGTGGGAGAGCCTGAGAGCCCCAGGAAAATGAGCTCTGTCACTGTGGTTCAGTTTGCTCTGTCCATACATCATCTGCTCTGATCTGGGAGTATCAATAGCACCAGATGGCAGTAGATGACTGGGAACTAAGAAAGGAAAATTTGTATTCACTTATTTTGTGTTGTGATGGTCTCTAATAACAGCAGTTAATGCTGTCAAAAATGTGATCCACAGATGTCTGAACACTTTAGAAGCTTTGTCTCATTTGATTTTCAAGATAATTTTTCAGTGTGAATATTCTAATAATGTCCAACTTTAGGAATAAAGGACCTCCAGGAGTGAATAGTTATTACACAGCTGCACCAGCCTTTTAAGTTCTGATGCCATCCTTTGGATCCCAGGAATGGTGATGTCAGAGACCAAGCTGAGACATACTCCATGGCTGTGAGAGAGCTAGGGTTGCTCTCTCCTGGAGGATGTCACATTGCAAGTCCAGAGGGTGACAGGGAAACCAGAGATGATGCTGGCAGGGTGAGCCCATGGGAGACCATCACAGGGGTATGGGTTATCATGCCAGACAAAGTGCTCCCCGCAGGTGTAACTCCATATCCCTTATGGACACCATGAGGGGAGGTGCAAGGGTTTGTTGTGAGCAAGTCCTACATGGAGAGCATGGAGCAGAAGGAGGAAAGCACTGCATATGCAGATGGACTGCTCTTAAGTAAATGTTACCATCTCTGGCCAGCCTTACAAATCATCTTACCCTGCTTTCACACTCTGATTAGGAACTGTTTGGGAGGTACTTGTTAAAGGAAGTCAGAAATCTTGTGTTCAGAGAAAGACAATCCCAGTCAGTGTTGTCATATCGTTTAGTATCAACCTACCTGAAGAAGTATAAAATATATTCAACCATGGTGGGCATAAGAAAACTGCACTTGCATATGATAAATATGTTTTTAAATGATGTAATGCATATGCTATAAAGACAGTGACTTAATATCTTCATATCAAAGGAGAACTTTGAATATAATGTGAAACCACTTGACTTCCTCTCTCTGTATATTTCCTCCTTTACATCTTTATTAGGCTATGCCATGTGTAGGGACGGGACAATCACAATAGACGTAAACATTATACATCATAAACATAACCTAAGAATAATAACAACTATAAGAATGAAAACATGGAGAAGGAAGTTTAGAGGCAGAGGGATTGAGGTGGGAGGGGTGGAGATTAAAAAAGATAAGCTGTGCTATGTACGTGTTCCTACTCAGCAAGATCAATGTAAACTTCATGTACTGCACACTTGCACTAGTAAAACTTTAAAAAGCTATTCACAAAATTTAAAAGTGAAATCAAAATGTATCAAATACCTATATGTATATAAGCAGAAACATTTTAAATCTACTGGTAAGAAATCGGAAGAAGTCTTGAAGACATAGCCATAGGCAAAGACATCCTGAACAGAATCCTAATTGAATAAGAAAATCAACAAATGAGACAATATCCAATTTAAAAATTAACTTTTTCACAGCAAAGGAAACAACCGAGTGAAGAGACAATCTATGTAGTCAAAAAATTCTTACAAACCATACTCAGACAAAAGAGTAGTATCGACTCCACACAAGGAATACAAACATGTCCTGTAAACATATGCAAAATGTAGGAATCAATGGATAGGTGGAGGTAGGAGAGAAGGAAGTGAAAGGGATGACAAAGGAATTAAGATGTGTTAGGTAAGTGTTCTAACTTCCCAAAAGGAATGTAAAAATTGTGTACTACACATGTGTACTAATGAATGAAAATAAAAAAGGGAAAACAGAAATTTGAAATTAAAAATTAGATATCCAAAAATAAAATAACCAATTACAAATGAACAATTGAAATATATAGACTTCAAAGATGAAGACACAAATAGCTGATATGCATGAAAAAAATTTCCAGCATCTTTGGCCATTAAATAAATGCAAATCAAACAATATTGAGATTCCACTTCACTCCAGTAAGAATAAATACTAAAAAGGGCTGAAAACCCAACAATGCTGAGGAGACTGTGGAAGAAAGGAACCCTTATACATTGTTGGTGAGGATGTAAACCTATTATAGCCAGCATGGAATCAGTATAGGGATTTCTCAAAAAGCTCAAGATAGAAATTCCATTTGATCCCGCTGTTCCTCCCCTGGGTAATTTTCCTGAAAGTAATAAAGATGTCATTTTACAGTGATCCATGCACACCCATGTTATAGAACAACTCACAATAGGTAACTCATGGCAGCACCAATATTGAAACAGTTTGCCCTCCAGACAACCACAGGATTCTGTGTCACATTATGTCTACATGCATGTTTCTAGCACACTTTTATTTTTCTAGTTTCTTTTTTTTCCAGTACCAGGGATCAAACTCAGGGCCTTGCACTTTCCAGGCAGGCGCAGGGCTGCTGAGCTACATCTCTGGCCCAGTACACTTGCTTTTAAAAAGGAAAATAAGGCAGCATTAGAAATGGTGGCGACTTAGATGTTCACCTAGGGAACAGGTTACATAAGTGATGACCCTGGCTTAATAAAGAAATTTTGTGTAAAGAATTTGTTGAGCTGTGCATGAAAACAGTCTGGACAGACATAGTAGAAAGTGTTCCCTTGTTTTTGTTTGAACATAAAAGCTTTATTGAGGTATGCTTCAGATGCCGTGTGATTTTTAAGTGACAGTTCAGTGAATTTTGGTATAATTAGAGAGCTCTTCACCACACTGTGTAAATATAGAATTTTGTCATGACTTACCAAACAAGTCCTTAACTCATTAGGGGCCACTTTTCATTTCCACCTCATCCCAGCCCTTGACCGCTTCCTCCACTTCCTGGGCCCATGCACTGGACAGCAATGAGTATTTCATATATATGGACCCATACAGTACTGGATTTTTGTATCTCACTTTTCTTCACCAAGTATAATGTTTTAAGGTTCAACTATGTTGTAGCATTGTCACAATACAGTTATACCTTGGAGGAGGTAGATTAGGGTTCCTAGATTTTGATTTTCATTTCAAGTTTCTGTGTTGTTTGCTGCCTTTTGCTTTTTTATAGAATCACCCTGACTTATTTAACAAGATGACATTTGTATGGGGCCAGTTGCTGATTTCTTTTTGTACCATGCATTTTTTAAACCTTACAAATATGACAAGAAATGCAAAGGATAGAGAACCATAAAAACTCACATACCATTTCTGGATACAAAGAAAACTTGCCTAACTAAAACAATATTAAATGTTGTCCTAAAACAGATAAAAATTACAGCATATTACTTGGTTCATTTCAGAGATGAAATGTCAGTGATAGGAAATCTATGAATATATTTCTCCACCCACTCATTTAAATACAATTATATCCTCAGTACTAATTCTTAGTGAAATCTATTAATAACTTACTAGTAAGTTATTAGTAACTTATTAGTAAGTTTCAAAAACTTGCAACACATGTGTGACCTGCATATTTCCAAATAAACAGAAGAAATTTAGGTTGTTATCCAATTGTGTTCTATGTTTACCAGTAAAATATAATACATATGAATAAAACAGAAGCTTTAAAAATGAAAGAAAGGAAAAACCTTCTGAGATGACAGGAAAACTAAAATAACGTTGTAATAGGATAATTCAATCACTGTCTGTCAGTATGTCCTTCTTATTAAGATAACTGTAGGGTCTGTGTGCATATGTATGTAATTCATGGCTGTGCAGCACTGAATGGAAAAGAAAGTCCACAAAAGATTACTACATTGCTAGTTAATGCCATAGCAATAGAGGAGATAAGAATTGTCGAATGATGCTCTGAGAAGAAAGGTAGAAACTAAAAGTTCTTCTCCACAGTGGAGGAAAAACAAAAGGATGAGGTTTAAAAAAATACTTAGAAAGCTGAGTCTAATTTCTTTTGAGAGCATGATTTAAAACAATGTCAGAAAGAAAGAAAACTTTCTATAAAAATCTCAAAGCCAGCTGTCATAAAGAAAAAAATTGGCAAGTTGGCTAGTTTAAATAAAACATCTTGGGAAAATAGAATCACAAAAGATAAAAATAAAAAGCAAACTTGTTTCTATAAGTACTTTTATAGTAAAGAAGCATAATGTTTTCATTCTGTTTCCTAATACACAGAAAGCCTAAATAAAGCAATGCAAATCAATAAATAGTAGTGAAAAGTTAATCTATATCTCACTAAAAACAACAAAAATCTTTCATACACTTCTTTTTTATTAATTTTATTGGTACCTTTTAGGTATACAATATAATGACATTCATCATTGGAAATCTGTACCTTTACATCATCTATCTTGGTTCTTATTTTTTCCCCATTCCCATGCCCCCCCCTTCAAACAACCACTCCTCCCTATTTACAAAGACGATTTCCATTTTTTACTTTTCTCATATTAATTCCATTCCCTTCTTTTATTTTGCCAATCCCTCCCACTTCCCTTTCCCCTTTGGACCCTTTCTTCATATTTCACAATATCACGCATTGTGATCCTTATTTATAATTTCAGTTTTTCACACCAGCAAAACTGTGCAATATTTACATATGTGTATCCTATTTATTTCACTTAAGAATATGGCCTCAATGTGCACCTATTTATCTATAAATGTCTCTAGTTTCTCATTCTTCAGAGTAAAGAGACACTTAGAGACTCTTACTCCAGTGCTGAGCAGTGGTGACCCAGGGCAAAGCTGGAATGATTTCTTTTGAGAACTCCTAGTCTCTCTTAGTAATGAGGTGTCTCCTGAGAAATCCCTTTCTTCCCAAGGACAATATGTGGTTAATCTGGTTTTATTCCCAGAGTGTCTGCTGCCCAATCCCAGCAGAATCACTTCAACCCCAGGAAGCCCAGGCAGCTGTCCATGGCGCTCAGTGTCCTGCTGCAGACAGAGCTGGGCATGTTCCTGCTCCCCACCTGAACAGATCCAAGGAAGTTTAAACTCCTTCCTCAAACTGTGTCTCCTCCTGCCAGCCTCACTTCTGTAAGTGCCCTTTTTAATAGTGTCTTTATGCTGTGGTTAAGAGGCTGCCTTCAGAGCTCAGAAGTGGCAGGGGAGTGTAGAACAGAGTCAGGGTGTTAAGATTTTATGTTCTCTCCTCATCAGCACCATCTCCTGGCAGCACACACTCAGCTCAGCCAGTCTGAGTCCTGGGCACTGCACTAGGCGGCTCCTGCCAAGTTCAGGACAGGGCCAGGGCACCTGTGTCCCCATCCCATTCCTGCCCTGTGTAATCTGTGGCTGATTCTTGGAGCTCCTCAGGGCTCCATCCCACTGCAGAGTTGGAATACAGGACTGCCTTCAGCAACTTGGAGAGTTACAGCAAAGGGCACTGGGGACAGCTCGCAGTGTGGCTGGTGCAGATCACTGCTCAGGAACATTCATTCTCAATACTGCATTTCTCAAACTGAGCCACATCTGGTGAGGACCAGCCTGCCTAATGCCTAAGAGCAACATGTTCTGAAGATTAGAGCTGGGGCTGTGATGTTCATAAACTTCTCCACACAGGTCCCCTCAGGTGACCAGTGAATCTGACTTTTCAGTGATTCATGCTTGTAATCTCCACACTCTGGGAGCCAGAGGCAGGAGAATCACAAGTTCAAGCCCAGCCTGGACAACTTAGCAGCTTAGTCCTTAAAAGGGTTGTCATACAGCTCTAGCTCAGTAAAAAGTTCTGGGATCAGTCTTCAGTACTGAAAGAAAGGGAGGGTAAAATCCTTGATTCAGGAAAACCTTAGCCCAAATGCTGGCTTGGTGACAGATAGCAAAGGATGTACCTCAGCTCCCCTTGTGCAGCTGGACTTGGCCTTCCCTGGCTGTCCCAGGATAAGCAGGCTGTGCAAAATCTGCTGGTGTTTCAGGGACAAAAGAGCATCGCCTCCCCTCCCCAACACTTACTGTTGCACATCAGTAATACAAGGACTTTCCTAGCAATGATGACACAGTGTTTCTATCGTTGTTATGAGCAGTATGCACAAGCTATTTTATGGTGAGAGAGGAGGCAACTTCTTCATCCTCATGGAAGTGAGGCCTCTTGCAGGCCTGCTTGCCCAAGTCTCTAATTAGAGAAGCGATTCTGGTGCTCTGGGGTCTGGAGCATGACCACGTCTTGAAAGCAGGATCCCAGTGAGAAAGAGGCAGAGGTAAGAGGGCAAAGTGGAGCTGAGTTCACCCTCTACTGCTGCACAGTGGAGGTGGAGTATTTATTATCAAGCTGCACAGCTTCAGTGCATTCTAATCTCACTCCACTCCCACTCACTCAAAAACACCAAGTCCTTCCCTGTACCTGCTCTCTCTTGAAATTATTTAGGGCTTTCTCTTTCCTTTTCATGTCTATGGTATATGTATTTATTACAGACTATTTTCAATAACTCTCAATATACTATTGAAAAGAAAACCCTCACTTTTTTCTCAGCCTGAAATATACCCTTCTTGCCAAAGTTATTCCATGTCAAGAAGAGTTAGGTGTTAGGCCACCTTCACATGCAGGCCTGATCAGCCCTGATGAGGACACAGAAAAATGGGACCTCCCAGCCTGGACTCATCTCTCCAAGTCCCTTGCCCTCCATCCCACCCATCTGCAAACTCCAGCTTCAGAGGGAGCCCAGGGCCTGCTGTGTTCATAGGCTCCCTAGGAGGTATGGTGTTCCCTTCCTAAACAAAGCCACCTTCCCAATGTCAGTCTTGGCATTTCCCACATTTCTAAATCAAACCCACTTTCATTCCCTTAGAATCATGACACACTTGGTATCTGCCCGCATTTGGTGTAACAGACACCATCTTGCATATTAAATAGTTGTACATAATTACATGTTATCAGGATTGCATGACAATGATTATATTATCATTAGTTAAGTAATTGCAACATAAATGGAGAATAGGCATTCTGAGGTGAGCAACTGACTCTACATGAGAAATGTGGAGTTGTTCTTGAGAATTTACTGTGAATGCTGGAAATTCCAGAATAGAATTAGGAGACAGAATTGAAGAAAAGCAAAAAGGAACATGTTGGTGGGAGGGGGCATTTTAGCACAAAATGCAAAATGTTTGCAGTAAGAGACAGAAATCTGAGGAAGCATACTCTGCTGTGATGTGGTTTTCAGATCCACTGGGAATCAGGATTTTTTTTTTCAAATGCTAATATTTAAAATTTTTTAAATTTTCTTAGTCCATGTGTGCAGTACATGCATGCATTTTGCAGTCATCCTGGGGACATGATTCAAGCACATAATACATGATTGTTTTTTTATCCCCCTTCCCTCCTCTAATTCCCTTCTCCCCATTTTCATTCTTGTTGGTATTTATTACTAATCCTAGCTCATGCTATGGCACATATTGTTTACATTCTTGGAGGTTACTAGCTTCCTGTCCATGGGACATCTTTATTCTACCTATTTCCCCTTCTACTCCCCCTCACCCCTCTCCCTTGCTCTCTTGGACCCCTTTCCTATTGTTAGAAATCCATCCTCTTGTCCCCTCTATCCTATTCCATCCTTTTCCTTCTCGTTGTTGGGATCTGCCTTAGTCAAATGGAGGCACCGCCATGATCATGGAGCAGGAGGCTTGGAGCACATTGCTCTGAGTCCCTCTCCCAGGTTCTGATTCTGCAGGTCTGAGGTGGGGCAGTGTCTGCACTGTGTTTCTACCAAGTTCTCATGCAATGGCAGTCATGCAGAGCTCAGGGCCACATGTTGAGGACCACCGTTTCTGCTGAGTGATGATCTTGGTAGGAAACAGGTATTTCTTGTAGATCTCAAGGAGGGTCCTTAACAGGGAGAGGGGAAAGGCTTGGCCCACTTTTAATCACAGGCCCATGCCCTAAGTGCTTTGTTTTCAGTTTGCTGGTAGTTGTTTCTTTGACAGGAAGTATGGGGTGGATTCCATGAGGATAAAGAGGAAATTGGAAGCCAGCATATATGGAAAGCTCTTTCAAGAAGCATGAAGTTTATGGACAGGGAGAACAGTGCAATACCAAGCCAAGCAGAAGTCCAGGAAAAAGTGCTGTAGGGGGTGAGGGAGTCGAACACTGACCACTGGAATTAATTCTGAAGAGCTGGTGTTCACTTACTTTTTAAAGTAGTAATACACCCTCAGCCACACAAGACCACGTTGTATTTTAATTTTTGTGCAGTTGTACCTAACCATGTCTAGAAGAATATGAGCTTCTGGTATTTTCCCACAGAGCGGGTATCCTTTCACAAAATCAACCTTAGCATTTTAGATGAATTTCTGTGCAGTTATGAACATGAAATTCAAAGAGCAAAAAAGAGAGGAAAAATTTATAGAGAAAATCTATGAACACTGGAGATTTATCAAGAACAATACAAAAAGCTGAGCTTGTAAAATCAACATCATAGTTCAGGACAATAATAGTTACAGTCACTGTGCTAATTGTTACAGAACCAAGACTGAAATATCTGTGAAAAACCCCAATCTATTTGGCTTGGTCTCAGGGAGGGATCCTCCTAGGTCATCCTCTCAGAGTGATATATATGTGAACATTAGTGTTTGTGCTTCAGTGAACTACAAGTGCTCCCACTGCACTATCCTGTACTAGGACCCTGTGATGGAGGGAAACTTTCTTGCTCTGAGACAAAGGGAGGAAGGAATAGAAAAATAAGTGAGAAAAGAACAACTTGATGGAGAAACACAGGGAATATTTACAATTCTCAGCCATGCAGTTGATAAAATAACCCACAGAGACTGAAAAGAAGGAGGACAGGGGAGGCTCAGGTCCAGAGAAACAGAGGGGGAAAAGAAACCCAGTCAGACAGCTCTGAAAGAGGGGGAAAATTTCTTCTTCCTAATAATGAATTAGAGTTGGCTAAAAACACATCATTCATAGGAGCATTTCTGATAAGAGACATTGCTAAAGTTGGGGAAGCTATTGATAATTCTAAGGTTCCTGACATACAAAAATGAATTTGAAGATTACATTATACAATTAACATGGTCCGTTTTACATAGAAATAATATTTAGGCAAATAAAATAAATGGAACAAAAGCATAAATATCTGATAGCTTTCCAGTGTTGCTGTCTCTGGGAAATTAGGCTAATTTTTCCAACATCTGTAGAATTTTCTCAAAACTTTTGACTGAGATGACAGCATTTGTTATTCATGTCAGGGAATAAATATTTTTAGAAAGAAGATGGGATCATGGCTTCTGTGCTAACACAGCATGAACACAGGCTGTGGAACATCAGACTGAGCTCTGATGACCCCCAGGCTGCTACTCTCCTCTCCTCTTCCCCCTCCAGTCCCCAAGGAGCACTATTCCAGTCACCTCCTCTACAAGACCAACAAATAAGTGGGAACAGGCTGTATTTGTCTCCTTGTGCCTTGCAAATTGACTGTAGTCTTCGACAATCTATAATGTATTTCAAAATAACTCAAAGTCCAACATGTCCCAAGAGATAGAGATGATTAGACTGTGAGGAGATACAAATGTTAAGCACCCTGATTTGACCATTGTACATTGTATACATGTGTTGATTTATAACACTCCTACACTTGAAAATGTACAAATATTGAGTGTCAATGACAAAATACACAGATCAAAGGGTTTAAGTCTGTAATTATGAGAGAAGTGGCAAGATATCACAGATGGTTCAGAGGAGAAATCAAAATACCACACGCGGGGCCAGGGATGTAGCTCAGCTCAGTGGTACAGAGCCTGCCTGGCAAGTACAAGGTCCTGAGTTAGATACCTGGTACCAAATAAAACAAAATGAAACAAAACAAAATACTACATCCATAAGGACAGATGAAGAGAGCTGAAAATTACACACAGATGTGAAATAAGTCAATCTACCTACCAGTAGTGAATTGCATTATTTAGAAACTTAACCCATTTGCATTTCTCTGACAGAAATAATTTGCATTTTTAGCAGTTTCCTACAATTCATGGAATTGTAAAATAGTTCAAACACAAAAAAAGCAACTATGTACGACTTGCACTCTAATTTCTTTTTGCTATTGTTTGTTCATTTTCAAAGTTTTTCACAGTTTTCCCTGACATTGCCTTAAGGAAGGAAGTGGAATATTTGATAAAGGCCTTTGGGAGGCAGATTCTTGTAGGTGCTGAGGAACAAACCGAGAGGCTCCCAGATGCCAAGCAGGTGCTCTACCAATGAGCTACCCTTCAGCCATGTTGGCTGCAATATTTTAAATGAACCCATCAACTGAACTAGAATAATCAACAGATGATGAAACACTGAACATAAGTTAACTAAACTGTTATTCAGATAATTTAATCAAAGTCACAAAGTTAATAAACAGGTCAGTGGAAAATTGGACTTAGGACTCTTCCCTCCAAAAACATGCATTATCTTCTAAGCATGTGTTTTAACACAAAGCATGTATGTATGTATGTATGTATGATTTGGTTGAGTCAATTACAGATTATAGATCTCAATTTAGATAAAATCCTAAGGCACACAATTCTCCCTGGAGGCCCTGCCCAGTCTCATCTGCAGGGTGCCCGCCCTGGTTAAGTGGCCTCCATGGGGGCTTCCTGGAATCCCCTCTCATCTCAAATTCCTGAAAGATGCAAATGTGAGTCAGAGAAAGAGAAATGAAGGAAACAGAGCAGGCTGGACTTTTGGTCGAGTCTCACATCACTTGCTTATTTTTACAGACTGGAGTAAAGTGCTGAAGAAATGGACAGTGCCATGTCAGGGAGCCCGTTCTTCCTCAGTGGGTTCTCTCACATCTGGGAGCTGCAGATCCTACATGCTGTGCTCTTCCTGGGGATTTACCTGGAGGCCCTACTGGGCAATCTTCTCATCATCACACTCACCACCAAGGATCCCCACCTTCACAGCCCCATTTACTTCTTCCTGAAGAATTTGTCTTTCCTGGACCTGTGCCTCATTTCCATCACTGTGCTCAAGTCCATCGAGAACTCTCTGATGAACCTCAACCTCATCTCCTTCCTTGGATGTGTGGCCCAGGTTTTCTTCCTCTTCTTCTTAGCCACTACAGAGGTGGCTCTCCTCACAGTCATGTCCTATGACTGCTATGTAGCCGGATGCCACCCACTCTGATATGGGACCATCATGGGCCACCAAGCCTGTGAGCAGATGGCAGCATACTCATGGGTCAGTGGAGGCCTCAATGCAGTTCTGCATACAGCTGCCACCTTCTCTGTGCCCATGTGTGGACCTCTTGAAGTCCACCAGTTCTTCTGTGATATCCCACAGCTGCTCTCCCTTGCCTGTTTCTCTAACATCAGGGAGTTGGTAGTCACTGGGCTCAGCCTCCTGTTGGACATCAGCTGCTTTGTGTTCTTCGATGTTTCTTACTTCCATGTCTTCTCCACCATGCTGAAGATGCCCTCCAGAGAAGGCCACTCCAAAGCATTCTCCAAGTGCCTGCCTCACCTGGTGGTGGTGACTCTGTTTCAGTCTTCTGGGGTTTTTGCCTATTTACACCCCCTGCCCAAGTCTCTGTCATCCTTTGATTTGCTAGTTTCTGTCTTCTACACTGTGGTGCCTCCCACTATGAATCCTCTCATCTACAGCCTGAGGGACAAGAACATGCAGAAGGCACTGAGGGGACTGCAGCAGAGTTGGTGTCGCCCTGAACATTAGAAGGGATTTTCCTGATATATCATGGTCTTTTCATTCCCCGACACAGCTGTCTGAACAGTCAGGTTCCTTCATCTGGAAATGCTGGATCTTTTCAGGAAAATTCTCATGACAGTCTGATCTTGCCTATTACAGTGTGGCTGGGAAGTGTGCTTCATGTCTGATCAAGGGGTTGGTGAAGTCAGTGGGGTCCACATGTGATGAGCCAGATATGTGTTGACCTTATTTCTCATATACTAATGGGATCTTCTGCTCTCCAAGCTGTGAACAACAAAAGGATGTTGAGACATCAGAGACAGACTTGGCCTCTCATGGATAAACTGAACAAATGGTCATTCTTAGCAAAGGAGATATCTGAAATACATTGTGCGCTGACATGTATAATCTATTATGATATTTAAGGTACTGGAGAGAAGTGATGGACCCAACCTTGTGACAGTGTTAAATGCCACAGAATTATACAAACTTAGAGAACTAAGTTCATGTTAGACAGTGGTACCTTGGTTCACAAACTTAATTAATTCCATGATTCTGGGGAAGAGGCTGATTAGTGTTCATGTGGGGCAGATGGCTGCTGTCCTGTTCAATACCCCATGTGGAGTTCACACACTGCAGAAAAATTTTGATGAATGCTTCTGTTTGTTAACTGAATTGTTTGGAAACAGAAACTTTCATGAACTGAGGTATTACTGAATTAGTTTCCTGTCACCAACAGTCTGAAAGCAAAATCTCAACACAGTTCTGTCCTTCTATCTTCTGCTTTGGTTTGCCAAACCCGCTACATGCTGATTTCTGTGACTCCTTGTGTCCTGGAAGTCTAGTGAGAAGAGATGGAAACAGGAGAATTCATCTATACTGTTTATTAATACTTCTCCTTAAGGAAATGCTAAAATAAGCTTTTGGGTACATGGGATGAAATCAAGGGACACAGATGGCCTTGCAACAAATGTGACTGACTATACAGAGACTACACATTGTTTACAGCAGGATGTAACTAAGCTTTGTTTTAAATGACAGAGAGGATGGAAACTGAAAAGGAAAGATGAACAACTGCAAGTGAAGGGAAAACAAGAAATAGCCAAATCAGCACAGACTATGGGCTGTAGAAAAGCAACAATGGTGGTAACCACAGAACTGGGAGTGGTCTATGGCTGGGAGCTATTGGGAGATTTGTCCTGAAAATAAGGAGGCAACAGGAAAGGAGCTGGGCAAAAACACACAGAGAGGAACTTAACTCTGCTATGAAGGGCAAGGGCTGCTGGGACCTTTCTGTCACATATCTACGGTGTTTAGAGAGACCACACCAACAACCAAGACTGTGAAGTTGAAGCCAACAAGAGTTCAGGCTGCTACACCTGCTGCATATCTAACCACATTGTGTGTAGATTACTGGGAATTTCTGATCTAATGACAGTTTCCATACCTGGCAGTTTTGTTCATGGGGTTACCTTTGCCTACAGTTGCTCCAAACTAGTTTAATTCTCTATCATGGGCTCCTGAGCACCACTGGCTTCTTTTTATAACACTATAGTTCTAATTTGATATTTATTTCTCTAAGATTCTGTATATCACTGTGATTCTTGTGTTTTGTGTTCATCTTCCACATCTAGCTTGGTATGTGGCCCAGAGCAGGCATGTAGTTAGCGTTTAAAAGGTGGGTTAATGGACACAGTCCCATGTGGTTCTTCCTAAGGAATTTATCTTTTTTGTGCCCTAAACAATCATATTTTACTAATGATAAAGTGCTTTGACTTATAGTTGATACAAGAACTTTAAGGAAAATATCTGAATATCCATCAGGATATTCATTTGTGGATGAAAACAGGCTTAAAAGAACTATAGTTAAAGACCTTGTGATAGAACGTTTGCTGACTTCAATACATACAACATTTTAAATAACAGCAGGAATTGTTATCAATATAATTGTACTGGGACTGATCATGGGTGATGTGGAAAATAACAAAATACTATAAACTTCACACAATCTCTGAAAATTTATTTTATACTAATATTTACCTACACAAATGTAGCATATGGAAGTGTACACGTTTTTTTCTGTTATGACAATACTTTTTCTGCAGGGGAACACTTCAGACAAACTTAAAACTTTTTACTACTTACCAGTTCAATTATTTAAACACAGGATGACCAAAATTGCATTTTTGTTAATTTTTATAAGATAATATAACAAGAAATATAAAAATGATAACTTGAATTATTCAATATTTTTTCTATGTATGGCTTATCATAAAACATTCAACCTAGAGTGCAACATTGCAATCTGGACAGTAATATCTAGTCTTTTTCTGAATTATTTTTGCATTATTGTCAAATGTAAATAAACTAAAACTTATATTTGGTAATGAAAGGTTCAGAAGTATCTGTTACTTAGATAAATGAGTGATTATCTCAAATTACTTTGTGGTTCACTATTTTTCCAGCACATTCATTTCTAAGAAAGTACCACAAAAGTATAAAGGTAAAATATTAAATATACTTTTTTGTGTTTGTTTCCTTTGTCTTAATGTTGTTTTTGGTATATGTGAAGCAATTGATTCCAAAAATCCTTTTATATATATACTCTTATATTTACTTTTACATGAAATCTATAACTACTATATTAAATATTCAATAGGTAGAACATTGGTTTAATTAATAAACCCAAGTAGAATAAAACTCCATGCTCATATTATGCTTAATGCTAATAACACAGAAAACATATCCAGTTTTCATAAATCAATAATACTAAACTATTTTTAAAGTTTCACAAATCACAATAATCTGCAAAGAATTTCATTTGGTTTGTGTATTTTTGATAATTTTGGAAATATTTAAATTTGTGTAAGTGTTCACTGATCTCTAAGTGAGAGGAGGGTTTTCTGTGGGACTTTAAAAATGATCCCATTCTCAATTTCCTTTAGATCAAGTTTTTAGATTCCACTATGAGAGACATCACTGAGTATATGTCTCCCCATGCCTGGCTTATTTGGTTATTATTTTCCAGGTGTATTAATGTGGTTGCAAATGACAGGATGTCACCTTTCATTATGGCTGACTAGCTACCCATGCTGCATGTGCACCTTTCCTTTATCCATTTGTCTGTCATTTGGGTTGACTCCACATCCTAGATATTGTGAATAGAGTTGCAATAAACATGGGAAAGCAGGTGTCTTCAATATGTGATTTTAATTTTTTTGGTTGTATACCTGATAGTGGAATATCTGGATCTTCACTCTTGTCATTTTTATAGTGTTTTCAATAATGAGTGTACTCATTTACATTCGCACAACAGTGAGTAAGAATTCCTCCCTGTCTGCAACAAGTTGTTTGTATTACCTTACCTTAGCCATTCCATTGGTCGGAGGTTGCATTTTATTGTGGATTTAATTTACAAGTTCCTGAGGTTTAGTGATGCTGTTTCCATTCAAATCATTTTGAAAAAGGGCAAGCATTTCCAGTTCACACTCATCCTTACCAAATATTTTTTTCTATTTTTCAAAGCTTTGAAATAATTGAGCAGTCACAATTTTTATAGGAACAAAGCTCCTTGGTGCAATGCTGTTTCAAGAGGAGCTGTTCATTCTCAGTGGGCAGCCCTGTAACTGCAGCTGTAGAAAGTGAGTACAGAGGCTCTTCAGAGTAAGGAGAAACCAGGGAACACAGGAACAGCTGCTCCCATTGGAAAAGAGACTTTTCTGAGACATAAAATCAGCTAAACCAACAAAAGGTAAGACAAATTGGAAAAATTAAGTATTGTATCACACAGGATTTAATATACAGAAAAATCCCAACATTCTGTGAATAAGAAATAAAAGAAAAACAGTAATCCCATGTAAGCAGGCTAGAGCTACACATAAAGAGTTAAAGGAAAATAAAAGACAACAGATTTTTAATCTCACTTTGCAAAGACAAATTTAAAATTGTACTAAGATAGCAGTTCTAATTTTCAATTGCAAATGTTCTTTTTAAAAAATTATTTCACTGATTTTTAATTTTTATTTTTATTACTACATGTGTGCTGTACATAATGATTCCCTTCCTCATGGGGGTTGGAGCAGGATCATAACACAGACTCCCAGCCTTCTGTCACCCTGTGGCTGTGCATACATTGTGTGGAAAGCAGGACTCCACACCTGTGTGGAGGAGTTTGGGACTGTCTAGTCACATGGCATGCTATTGGGGGCTTTTAGCCAGATTTATGTTGTGAATCAAGAGCAAAGACCCCAGTAGAATGATTTAAAATGTTTTGAGTTTGGCCAGAAAGGAAGCTCCAGTAAAGCTGTGGACTGCAAAGGTAGAGCAGAGGAGATCTTGATTGCTGATAAGGAAAAAGAGAATGGAAAAGATGGCCCAAGGGCATCAGAAGAAGCAGCAGGACTCCATCCTTTGCAGCCTCAAAATGGCAAATGTTAAAGACTTTGCTTTGATAAGAAAGCCTCAGAGCACCATGCTCCAGAATGGTGGCAGCCTAGGGAAGTTGTTCCAAAGTGGCTGCTTAGGGAAGTCTTCTTTGAGATTGGCTTCAGAGTGCTCAGCAATCCAGGTGCTGCACTTCTACAGCCAAGAGAACAGGAAACCTGACTACTGCTCTAGTTGGCAGTAGACCTTGGCATCATCCACATGGTGCTGGCTCTAGGTGCATACAGAATACAAGAGAAGTGGGGTCAGGAAGGCTTCCACCCAGGTTTTAGAAGAAGGCCTGGGAGGCCAGGCAGTGTGTCCCTGAGAGGGCAGGATGAGAAGCTGTGAATGTGAAGCCAAAGATGCAATGGCGATCCCAGAAGTCCTGAGAATCCAGGAGTGTTTATCATCTGAGGAAAACTGCAAAGAGGGAATAGTGCTGGCTCCAAGAGAAACAATGGGAGCCTCAACTACTAGGAGGGCTACAGGGGCAGAGCACTGAAGCCTTTGTAGTTCATGACTTGCCACAGGCTGCCCTGGATGCTACATATGGAACTTCAGGACTTAATGTTTGCCCTGCTGGATTTTGGACTTGCTTTGGTTCCATTCCTTTGTATCCCCCTGTTTGTAACTTTTGGAATGAAAATGTCTATCTTATGCCATTGAATGTTTGAAGTGTTTAACTTTCTTTTCATTTGTACAGGGGCTTGCTGCTAAGAGTTTGCATTACATCTCAGGGAGACTTTGACTGTTAGCAATGCTAAAACTGTTAAGACTTCAGCAACACTTACAGATGGACTAAATGACTTTGTGTGAAGGAGTGCACATGAGTCATTGGAGGGGTGTGGAGGCAGAATGTTATGGTTTGTGTCTAGATGTACACCCAAAGCCTCATGTGGTCATAGGCTTGATCTATAGTGTGTGAAGCTGGAATTGATTCACAATGCAATGCTAGGCTCAAGGACATTAGGATGAAAGGTGTGAGTGCTACCCACCCTAAGTAGTCTGAATAAGATAAAAGGGGCAGTGAGATGCTGTTAAGTCCCTCTTGTTACTTTTGCTGCTTTGTGTGCCCATGTTTCTCCTCTGTGATGCCTGTTTGCCATCCCTGCCTTGGAGCCAGCTGATTATGGACTGAAACCTCTATAAACTGTAAGCCAAATAAACCCCTCCCCCTCTAAAACTGGGTGTCAGGTATTTTGTCTCAGCAAGGAGAGAAAAGTAACTAACATGCCGGTGCCCTTGACCACAACTCTCCTTAGATTAAAAGTTTTTTAGTACAATTGTGTCAGGTGACACTCTTGCCATTTGACTGTAAATTTTGAAATAGATGTATTTGGGCAAAGCAGCTCCTAAGCAAAGCTGTGGATTTATAAAGGAGGATTTTACTCATTTTCTAAGTAGACTGAGATGCAGGACTAGAGAGATTCCTAAGATGGACTGCAGGGGTGCTGGTGCACAGAAGTTTTAATGCATCCTCTCCAACTGGTGCCTTAACATTATTCACTCACTGATCCCTGTGCTGGAAACGCTGGACATTGCTGGCAGTATTTCAGGGAATAAATAGCATCAGCAAAAGGAAAAATAAATACTTGTTATTTTTCAAATAAATACAAACAGAATTAAGGGGATCTGCAGCTCCTATTTCCACAGTTTCTGCTAAGATTATTTGTCTGCAGAAGAGTTAATAAAGGAAATCCTTGGACCTCACTGTGGCTCACGAGGGTCCAGCCAGCCCTGCTCCCTCCTGCCTTGCTCCAGGGCCAGGTGCAACCCTGCCCAGGCTCCAATCCTGACCACTCTGTTTACAGAACAAGATGGTGTAAGGAACAGCTGGGGAGACCGAAGACTTGTAGTGAGGGAAGGGACTGTAATAGAGATGGAAGGTATTTAAGGGATACAAGGTTTTCAGGAATCTTTAGTTATGATTTTCATATTATGAACAATTTTAATGCTGTCATTTGCATCAACAGTGATTTCCATCACTGAGCCTGAAGAGGTACTGTGTCTAAAAGTCTGTGAATACATTAATTCAACTTCTCTTACAGAATTAATGTGCAGTTCTATCCGATTGGTAAGTCTTTGTACACTCTGAATTTGAGGTAAATAGTAATGCGTGCAAATGCCTGTCTCTTCACAGAGCTCGTGGGTGGTCACCTCCCCAGGTCTGCTCTGTATTTCACTCTCACTTGTGGCCAATGCGCAGCCTGACCTCTCCAAGATCTGAGTCTATGATCCCACCTCAGTTTAGCCCAGTGTTTGGAAAAACAGCGCAAAGTCCATGTTTCACCAAAAATAGAGTCTCATGCACAAGATAGGTATAAAATCATGACTCATTGTTTCCCCTCAGGAGAAAACTCTATGCCAGACATGTACTCAGGAATCTAACTTCATAGAGTCAAATTCCAAGCGCTGATTTCACCCTCATTGGTGAAATCACACATGCTGCCCTGCTCTAGTGTGATCCTCATTTTCTTCTTGATGGCCCTGTGTGGCAATGCCCTCCTCATCTTCCTGATCCGCACAGAGCCCTGCCTCCACACCCCCATGGACTTCTTCATCAGCCGGCTGTCACTCATGGATCTCAAGTACATCACTGTGATGGTGCCCAAGACTCTTGTGGGCCAGGTGACTGGAGCCCACACAGTCCCTCTGGGTGGTGGGATCCAGATATTCTTCTACCTGACCCTGGCTGGGGCAGAATTCTTCCTCCAGGGCATCATGGCCTATGATTGCTACTCTGCCATTTGCAGACCTCTCCTTTACCCACTGCTGATGAGCCAGAGGGTTTGCCAGCTCCTAGAGAGCAAGGCTTAGTTCCTGGGTATGTTCGATGGTCTGTTGATCACCCCCATGGGTTGACAAGGTAAACTTTCCAACAAACGTTCACCTTTAATTGGATTTTGAGGCTCAATATGTGAATAAAGCCACTACACACCACTCCAAGAGTTGAAATAGATAGATTAATAGAATGAAGGAAAAGACAAGGAAACGTAGGGAAGTAGAAAGTCAAACAAAGGGTAAAATACATCACCAGGTTGGGAAGCAACACTCGCTGGAACGAGGTTCCCTTCTGGGGCGGGACTTGCAACGTAGTTCACCACAGCAGCTCTCTCTCTCTCTCTCTCTCTCTCTCTCTCTCTCTCTCTCTCTCTCTCCCTCCCCCCCCCCGCCTTTTCTCTGCCACTGCTGTTACTTATAAACCGTGTGACACAAATATGGCCCTGTGCCAATATGCACTTGTGACTTAGGGGAATGTTTCCACTTCCTAGACCTGGCTAGGGGCCAGGGCTGAATTCTATTCTCAGGATGTTCCATTCTGTATCAAAGTCTACTGTACCGGGGAGGGGGCCAGTGCTTTTCGGGACAGGCACGTGTCAGGGCCATTCTTCCATCACATGACTCTGACTTAACTCTCGACCATCATGGTCCCTTCAGGCCATCACCATGAGCTTCCGCGCAGTTGGTTCCGGAAAGTACTGAGCTTCTGTGCAGCCCCTGCTTTGCGCAAGCTCTCCTGCTCGACAGCTCCCTCTACAGCCTGCTCTGTGCTGCGTCCTCACGATCCTGATCCCCATCCTGGTCATCTCAGGCTCCTCTACCCTCATCCTGTGCCTCTCCCACAGGACGAGCTCAGCCAAGGGCAGCAGGAAGGCTTTGCCACCAACTCCTCCCACATAATCGTGATGATGCTCTGCTGTGGGGTCTGCGTCTATGCCTGGATCCTGGCCAGTTCCCACCACACAGCCCAGCAGACGTAATGGTGTCCGCCTTCTACACCATCACGGTGCCAGTGCGGAACCCTCTCATCTGCAGCCTTTGTAACAAGGAAGTCACGGGGCCCTGCAGACCATAATGATTTAGTAGAGGGTGAGCCTCAGGAGGACTGTAAGAGGGAAAGCCTGGGAGTGGCCATCTTTTCTTCCTTCCATCTCTCCTCGGTCCCTGTCTGTCTCCTCATCTACTTTCAGCATCTCGGTCTCCAACAGGAGCCCAGCCATATTTTCACTTTCTCATGCATATAGAATTTCTCCTCCACACGACTTATGCTTTCTATTTATCACACTATATTTTATTTAGATAGAGACCTTTTAAGTGGGTTCCAATAGCTGACCTAAGCACAAAGCACACACAGTGCCCTTGATCTTATCTTCTTCTAATGCTGGGCTCACTGAATATTTTAATGTGAGACATAAGTGTGGATCTAAATCCTGAAGGAGACTCACTATGACAATTTCAGATCCTAGCAGAACTCTAGAGGAATATTGTATATTTCTTCACTTTGTAAAACCCTGTAAGTCATTGTTCACCTATGATACCTGCACCAATGAATTCGATCTTGTATCTCAGGAAGTACAAGGGAACACAAGCCTTAGAAATATTGAAAGTGAAGTTTATGGTACAAACATCAATCTTCTTAATATTTTTCCCATAAAGGCTACCTGGGTAAAAGGCTTATTAATATTAATGTTCAAAAAATAATGGATTTGTCTAATCACAACATGTAAATGAAAATGGTTTCCTTTTAATTTCTATAGGATTTAGAAATCATATTCTAAATAATTCTCTACTCTATTTAGACTAAATACAGCAGCAATCTTGAAGAAGGATGAAAGGAAGGGTTTTGGAACTCTTAACCTTTTTGACTTTTGTTCTTCTGATACTGCATTAACCAATACTACGATTTTAGATTTGTCACTAGCATTTATGTCCCCTGCTATGTCTCATGCAACTAAGGGAATTTCTGTGGATCTACCAGGGCACTGTTATGTTCATGAACAAAATAAGCCATGTGACCAGTGTTCCTGTAAAGAGAGAGGTTAGAGAAGAACACTTTCTCCCTGACTGATATGCAAGAAGGTGGTGTCCATCCCAGAGTTGATTCTTAGGACCATGTGGCTCACAATGCTGGGCTTGCCTGACATGCAGTCATGGGACAAAAGCCAGGTGTCCCTTGCCTGAGGCATCTTCTGCAGGCCAGGCTTTCTCCACATGGCATGACAACTGGACACTCCTGCTTCCCAAGGACAATTTTTCCTGCCGTGTATGAAAGAATTTGTGTGAATTTGGAAGTAAATCCTACTGACTTGGGCAAAAACATAGCCCCTGTAAAGTAAGAGGAGCTTGTCTAGTGGTGGTTAGAATCAGTTTTATAGATCGATGTAGTTAATTAAAAAGAAGGAGCAAAACTGCTCAAGTAGGTAGGTACTCTGATACCATTATCAATTATTGACATCATTTTTCTCCTAATTATATAATTGAGGTCATTAGAGAAGTCATTTATTATCAGTGTGTAGATTTCATGAGCTTTTGATTGGCTTTTATTTTCTTTGTTTTCAATGAATATCCATTTGTCTCTTTATCGCTCTGTAGTACAGTCTGAAAAAAAAAACTGAAATTTTTGAGGTTCCTGGTACATTAGGAAACTTAGTAATAAGATAGAATACTTGAAAAAAGTTGAATTTAAATAAGTCATTCTTGAGTTTCTATCTAATTTATGAAGGACTATCTGACTTTCATAGGCTTGCTCAAGCCCTCAGACTTTCCTTGTGTCATTTTTAAGGTGAAGAAAAAGAACTTACTTGTCAGGTTCTCTTGTCAGGTTTCTCCACAGAAAGCCTGCAGTGCCTTCTACAGCTTGTAAATAAATGTAGGACCCACTTAGGAGTAAATAATAATGCTAATTGTTTATACACATAGATCAATCATTTTATGTATATTCATTTCTTATTTACATTTTTAATGCTATTTTTATTATTATATTTTTCATTTACCTATGTTAAGGCAGGTATCATGGCTTTATTGTTGCATAGCAATGGATAAATAAAATCAATGTATGATTTTAAAAATTATTGTTATTTAATGCATTAAACTAATTCAAATGTAGTTAAGTATAAGCTTTATAATTTATAAGTTTTTGCTGTGTATTTTATGATAGATTATAGTTTATGATCATTTTTTCTTATTTATTTATTTACTTTACTTTTCTTACAATACATTTGCATAATAAAGTTATAAGAATACATTTTATTTATATTTATGTGGCATACACTGTGGTATTTTCATAGTGATTTTTTATTAGTGCATATTATACAGAATAATAGGTTTCATTTTGGTGTGTTCATATAGCATTTATTCAAAAATCAGTAAACGTATTGTAGAACTAATCAAGATTTGCATTAGTCTCTTTTATCTCTGGAATGAAATACCTGGCATGAACAATTTGAAGAGCAAATGGTTTATTTGGTCTGTGGTTCCAGTCTGTACTTGACTGGCTCTGAGGCAGAAGCAGCTGGAAGGTGAATTGGTGGAGAAAGCAGCTCCATCCATGGCAGCCAGGAAGCAGAGAAGGGGAAGGGCCCCAGGCAGAGCAGGGCCGAGGTGCACCCTGCTCCAGCTTATGATGTTGCCACCTGCCTGTGCATAGTCACAAGGTGAATTATTTTACATACAGACCAATCATGTCATGTATGCATTCGTTTGTAATTTGCATTTGCTGTTGTCATCATTACTGTTTTGATTTGTCCGTGTTTTGCAGGTATCACAATGGCCCACTCCCTCAAGAAGGGCCCTTCTCAGTGGTGGGTTAATCCATTGTCGTGGTTACAGCACATGACAGGGTCACAGCCAGAGACCCCACTCCTGATACTGTTTCACTGGGGATGCAGCCACAGCACGGGCTTCTCTGGGAGCTGCTTCCTGAGAGTGTCTGGATGTGTTCTGTCATTCCCTGCTGACACCCATTTCTACTTCTTGGACATAGAGAGCGTCAGGGAAACAGCAACAAATGGAGACCTCTGCTGCTATTCATTTGTAACTCAAGGACATGAGAACCAAGATGCAAGAGGGAAGCATTTTGCAACATATTGTATGAGGAACAGGGCAGAAGTGGATGGTTTGTTACATGACACATGTTGACCTACTTTAAACAGTCTTCCTGGGGCAGAGGGAACACATTGTCCGAAGTGAAAATCCCTGAGAGTAACTTGCTCTCAGTGCTGCTGACTGTTGTCTAAACCTGAATTATGCATTCCAGGAGCATGGGCACTGTTGTTCCCCAAAGTCCCTTCCTTACCCCACTCAGTTTTTATTACTTTTTGGCCATTGCCTCCTCACAATTAATACCTAAATTTACATTACTTATCAGTTTATACCATTTATGTACTATAAGAATATGAGATTGATATTGGCCTAGTCTTTGTCTTCACCACACCAACCTGGCACATATCTGATACTGAATATATAACAATTACTATTGAATAGAATTTGGAATGAATGAATGAAAGTGAAAATGATTCAACATTTTAACTAGGTTCTACCTGAAGCTCTCATGTCACCACTTTGCTGTATATCTTATCCCAAATAAATTATTATTATATTAGAAGTTAAATACACAAAATGCCTCAAGCTCATTTATTAATAAAATTAAGGTGGATGTTTCAGATGATCCTTAAATGCATGAAGACTTTCCAAGCTCAAAACCACTGAAATATATGACCAAAGTTACTAAATTCAACAGAATTTTATTTAAATTATGGGAAAGCAAAATATCAAAACCAAGACTAAAAGAAAATAGTTACAGTCCATACAACTCACAAAATTACTGTTTTGATTATACAAACACATTTATATTTACAAATAAAATCTTTCAAGGAAAATATGCAAGGATATAATTAAATTTTGACAAAAGCACTAGTTACATGTATAAACATGAAAAATCATGCAAACCTATTAGTCATCCAAAATGTTAGTTAAATAATGATATCTACAAAACTGGCAAAGATGGAAAAGCAAACAAAATTCAATGCTAAGGCAGGTGAAGTTGGTGCTGTTGCATAGTTTGAAGAAGCTTGTGTCAAAAAACAATAAGTGATTGTGTATGAAGAAATTTGAATCACCATATGATACATAATTGTTGTAGGGGAAAAGCTGATATTCAGAGACAAATTTCTGTATCAGTCTTCTTATTTTAACCTGACTTATAGTTTAAAATTTGAACATGGCATAGCTATTCACTATTAGGGAAGAATGGCCTTTGTACTATTGATAATTTGATAGATCTTAACCTCACGAGTCAGTGTCTAGTGATACAGCAACACTATGATATGGAGACTGGGTACAAAGGCAGCAGTGACCTGTGGGAGGGTTGGTGAAGCAGAGGGGAATGAGAGGGGGTGTGGTCTCCCCAGGACTGGGAGCAGTCATTGCTTGACCTGCACAAGCCCCTCACTGCTGTGCTGGTGGACTCTGCAGAAGGAGGATCCTGGGAAGGCTCTGCCTGGTGCTCTGCAGCAGTCCAGGCCTATGTCCTCTCAGTGCTGATGAAATCAACTTTAGGCTACTGGATGCTGCCTGAGCCCCAAAAGTCCCCATTGCCCACACCTGCAGCAGGAGTCAGAGACCATCACCAGGAGAAGTAAAATAACCCCGTGTCTTTCTTTTGTCCACCCTTTAGGGTTCCCCCAGGCCTCTCCTCAGAGCTAACAGAAAACTAGATGGTTAAGGAGTCAAGACAGATCATTGCTTGCTGAGGTCCTAAAGGTCAGAGCACGCTCCAGCCCTCAGTGAGGCTGACAGTGGAGGATGCTGTCAGGATGAAGGATGTCATGAAAAGATCACAATGATAAGGTACAGTGATCAATATTTTTCCAGATCCTGCAGACAAAACTTTTTCAGAAGAACTTCATTACAAGACCCATTAAGGCAGAGCTGCTCCTGTCTTCTTGTTTGCTTCATTAAACTGCTACATGGTGTACACTCAGGCAATGCTTTACAGTGTGAAGGCATGATACAACATTTATTTATTTGTTTGTTTATTTATTTATTTTGAGGTACCAGCGATCGAACTTGGGACCTTGAGCTTGCAAGGCAAGCAGCAGAACCACTGAGCTAAATCCTTGGCCCATACAGTATTTATTTTATTTTTCATTGTTAGTGATCAAACACAGAGCCTCACAATGCTCTGCCACTGAGTTATACCCCTACCAGGTACATAACAGTTTTATTGGTGAATATTATTAATACAGGATAGTGAGATTCATTTGTTATATCCGTACATGTATATAATATATTGTTATTTTCATCCATGATACCCTAACACCATTAACTTAAAGAAGGAAAGGTTTACTTGGTTCATAGTTCTTTGGTAATCAGTTCATGGTTGGCTCATTCCAAGGAAGAAAGTGCATGGTAGACCAAAGATGCTTAGTGCATTTGGCTGGGAAGCACAGCAGTCAAATGGTATGAAAAAGGAAGGGACTAGTGACAATATAAAATATGTAAAGTCACGCCACCATAACCAACTTGGACACATGAACAAATATACTTCACTAATCTTCTAGTTGTTTCTCTATCCAAATCAGCTGACAAACCATGATTAATCATCACAATCCACTCCTTGTCAACTTAACAAGGAAATGTACCCCTCTAAACCATACTTAACCTCCAAATCAATACAATAGCAATTTTGGATTTTCACCTAACATTATATAATTGTACACCACTGGAAAGGGACTAATGCCTTTGCCAAATCTGAGCAGTCTCAGGATTGATTAAAAAATCAAGTCAAAGTCTCCTCTGGGAGTCAAGGTAAACTCTCAGCCATGGACCTCTGTAAAAATAAAAATGTTACATTATTCAAGATAAAATGGTGCATGGTAAACATTCTTATTCCAAAAGAGAGGAGTAGGGGACATAAAATAATCAGATCAAAGAAAAAACAAAGGCTGGCAGGATGAACATTCAGTCCTGTCTTCCACATTCTACACTTAGGGCTTATGAAGGTGAGAGGTGAGTTCCAGAGGGCTTGAGTGGCCCCACCATGGTATCACAGCTCATCTGGCCTCTCTCCTCGACTGGCTCCACTCACAGTCTGCAGTTTTCCTTTGGAGATGTTCCATGTTCCTGGCATCTTCAGGTTCCTGTGGTACCTTTGACTTCATTTCATCACCTTCATGTACTTACCTCTCTGTGTATCCTTGCCTCCACTCCCAGTATTTTCTCTGAAGCTGGAGTGGAAACTTTCTGATCACACAGCTCTTGGATTCTACATGTTGGTGAAGCCAGCATCACTCAGAGCTCACTATGATCTGGTATCAGAGAAAACAATAACCAGGGCTCCTTGGACCAAGGCAGCCACAGCCTGAGAATGACCAGGTGGCTGAACACAGTGAAATGAATTCCAGGGAACCAACTTTCTGGATGTCCCTTCTCAGTGCCCAGGGGCTGTCTTAATTGAAAAGTTGACGCTTTTACACTCAAGCCTGTGATGGGTGGAGTACTGCTGACTCCTGAGGTGCCCTCAAAACATCTTTCTTCTTCCCCTTGTACAAAGTACTTTTTTCTTTTTAAAGACACTAACCTTTTCAACAGCACACTTCTTTTGGTCTCAACTTTGCACATGGTTCCTTCCATGCCAAAATTTGAGTTTTTCAAACATTACTTTTCTGCTTCCACTCCTATTACTTGGTATAAACCTGACTAAAAGCAGACTGCAATATTATGCCACAGCCTGAATGTTGGGATGATGTGAAATTTCTTCAGTGAGATGAAATTTATCCTAAATCCTTAATCTCAGTCTCCCACAAATTCTTAGGACATGAGCAATGAGCAACTGTAGATTTTTTGGACAAAATGTAACACACATGGTCTCTAATCCAGTTCCCTATAGCCTTTGTTCCTATCTCAAACTTCTTGAGTATGTTCTTTATTATCCACATTCTTCTCAACATTCTGGTCCTTTCATTAAAGAGATATTCAGGTAATGGGAGCATTTACAATCTGAAATATACACAGATTAGTGGCATAGAAAAATTGTTCACTGAAATTTAAGTAGAAAATTTCCCAAATAAAGAGACACTCTGTAATGGAAGTGTTTATGGCCCCACACCACACGATCAGGAATTTGGTTAGTCTTGCTGGGACAAAGTAATGGACATTCACACCTTAAAAGAGGAGCTCTTCATTTGGCTCCTGATTTTATAGTTCTAAGTCCATGATTGACTAGCTCCAAGGTGAAAACCTCCTGGTGGAAGGGCATATCAGAACAAAGATATTTACAGTTTGTGGGCAATAAGTAGAGCAGAAGAACAGAAAGAGAAGTAAAGAGACCATGAACTGAATGCAGACCACAGGATCATGCTTCTGTGTCCCACACAGACACACACAGCCATAAGTGTGCATTACAGCTCCACGAGGATTTATAAATCCTACCAAGTCACTCAAGTGGAGAAGTAAGACTGTCACATTCCACCTTTTGTCAACTTGACACACAAACTCATCTCCTTAAACCGTACTTAATCAAAATACAATAATAATTTCATAGTAACATAATAAACTGTCCTGCATACAACCAAAATGCAATAATTTCTTTTTAGAAAAATCTCAAAAGTTTCAACATTTTTCAAAAGTGTAAGTCAAAGTCATCTTTGAGAATCAAGGCAAGCTTAGTTGTGAACTGCTGTAAAACTCAAGAACAAGTTACACATTGCCAAGATACAGTGGCATAATCTAAACACTGCCATTCCAAAAGGAAGAAATTTGGGGATAGAAAGCAACCAGGCTAAAGCAAGACCATAATTCAGTAGGGCAAACATTAAGTCCTGCAGCTACATATCTAGAATCTGGGGCACAAAGTACTAAGATGTGAGTTCTGAGGCCTTACTGGTGTCAGCCCCCACAACCTTTCTTTTTGGGTGGCACCACTTGTAGTCTGTGGTTTTCCTCTGCAGCCATTCTGTGTTACTGGCATCTCTAATTTATCTTGGTCTCCACCAAACTTTAGCTTCACAGGTCCATCTCTGAGGGGTAGGTTACCTGACCTCACAGCTCTTTCTTTGACCTCTGGGTGGAGGTGTCCATGACCACACAACTTGTGTTCCACTTGCCTGAATAACCAACATCATAAGAATGACACTAAAGCCTGACACCACCTCAGTTGTTAGCCAGTACCTGAATATGGTAAAATATAGCTGAATATAGTAAAAAGAACTCTAGAGAACTAATCCTTAGGGATACTTTCTCTAGTAGGAAGCCCAGGTCTCTTTTCCCAAATGAAATGTTTACACTTTTGCCTCTTGAAGTTGTCACAGGGTGGGGGTAAGGTGTGTGTGCTGATCCCTGATATGCAAACACAGCATTTTTTAACTGCTATTCAAAGAATTACTTATTTTTTAATCTTCTCAAGAACACAACTCCTTTGGCTACTACTTTATAAGCAGTCACTTTGGGGTCAAAATTTAAGTATTTTAAATATTTCTCCTTCTAGCATGTATTTATACTGGAGACAGTCATTTCCCTCAGAGTTCTGTTGTCAGGTGCTGCCCAAGTAAAAAAAAGACATGAAAATCTCTTTTTCACAGTCCAGATTTCTCTGTTCCTCCTGTCTCAGTAGGAAGACAAATTTGGGCTGGCTTCAAGGTGAGCTCTGCCCCTCTGTGGCACAGTCTCTGGCAGGTCCAAAGTGCTAACTGGCCCACGGTCACCTGCTCAACATAACTGGGAAGGAGGACACCAAGGCACCTGGCCTGTTGGTCAGACCTCAGTGTGTCTGCAGAAATATCCAGGCTCTGTCTGTGCTCACTCTGATTACCAGAGCAGGGCAGAAGTGTTCAGGCCTGCAGAGTCTCACTGGGGTGGGACAAATGAGCACCAGATCCTGTTGAGCTCTGCAGCTGTACCCCCCATGCAGACCCCCTCTCCACAAATCTCCACACAGCTGAATTCTAAATGGTGACAGACTTTCTACTTCCTGCTGCTTTTCTTTTTGTTTCTCCCCTGTGCCCAGTTCACTGTGCCTGCTGTCCGCTGGGTTTCACACCATCTGGCCATTAACCTGAGACTCCCCAGCCTGGAGTTCAGCTTCCTACCAGTCAAGCACTAGAAGGCTTCCCTCCATCCCATTATTTTAGCTCTTCTGTGTCACAGCATTTTCATGGGCCCTCACTTGCTGTTGGGCATGTTGTGCTTGTTGTTGGCACTGTTTCCCACCTGGAGATATAAAAGAATGGGGATCTTCTGCTCTCCTGTACCCTGTCCCAAAGCAGAAGGAGATAGATCAGGCAGCTCCTGACCACAGTCCTCCTTGCTCTGCTGAGGCAGCCACAGGGTTTCTTGGAAGGCTCCCTGACCAGACACTCTAAGCACAGATGAACACACTGGGAATGTTCACTCCTCCCCCCATTCACCAGGGGAACTCAGATATTTTTTCTGATCAGGCTATATCTCTATCCAGTAGCAAAGTCCACACTCCCAACTATATGCTGTGGTTTTTCTCTTCCTGCCATGTGGTGGAAAAGTTCCCCTGAGGAATGTTTCATTCGGGGCCAGTGTGTGTTAGTCCAGTTACTTTACTTATCTTACTAAATACCACTGTTTCTGGGTTTCATGTGGGTACTAGCTCACTCAACCTTCAAACTACTGTTTCCCAATTTCTCCTCTCCTTCCAGAGGCACACTCCTGATGGTTTGGACCAGATTCCTGCAGCATCTTGGCAGAGCCAGCTGCCCATGAGGTGCTGTTTGAAAGCTCCAGCAATACAATATTCCAACTGTGATCTCCATCTGGGGAATATATTATGCTTCATTTTTAAATTCTCATTAAACCAGTTTTTAGTTTTAGAATTTTCTTTAATCTCATGTTAGCAGTTAAAGTAAAAAATAAATACATTACAATCAAATTCAACACTGAAGTACAGCCAGTAATAAAGAGTGGGAGAGATGGAGATACCCAGAATTAGACGTCAACATAAATGTTACCACAGCACTGATCAGTCGTGGTGTCTTGACATCTCGATTGAATTCATGTATCTGAAAGAAAAATACCTTAAAAATTATGTACATTTATATATGTATTTTATATACATATATTTCCTTCATTTTATATATATATATATATGGAAATGACTATAAAATGAAAAAGCAATTGCTGTACAATGACTAACTGATTTTTATATATCAGATGTTATTGACAATTCAGATATCTATGATCATTATTTTTTATTTTCTAAAAAACAAAATTTCATAACAAAATAATGAGAGAATAACAGTCATCAATGCACAATGTATCATTATCTTCAAAGCTGTTACTCAGAACACAAGACAGACAAAAAAGATTCTCTCTTACAAAGAAGAAACATAATAGCACAAAACTTTTAAGATTGTGAATTTTACAGGAATAAAAGTTTTTAAACGTATATAAGATTAAAATCAGGACCATGGGGAAGGTACCTATTATCCTCCACTGTTCTCCTAATTGTTTTCTTCTCCAAAGTCCAGAGAGAATTTCAGACAAAACTTTGATCCAATCCCATGAAGAGCATAGTAAAACTCAAGGTGACATTGTTGCCCCACCTTGCCATGCACACTTAACCTGTCCACACCCACCAACTCACCAGGTGTGGCTGCAGGGCCATCTGAGGGGAGCTCACCACACAGGCAGAGAGTGTTTCGGGAGCAAAGGGTAGCTACTTCTCCAGACTCATGGATCTGCTGCTGAAACTTTCTGCTAGTCCTTGATTATATTTCATAGTTTTTCTATATCATTTATTTTCTTGAGAAAAGAAAATGTGCTTTCTTCTTAAAGCTTTCATACAGCATTTACTTATAACATTTCTTTACTGTGGTATAGTAAGAAATAAGCATTTGATTTCCAGCTATTTCTGAACAAACCAATACATGTTTCTCCTTTATATTTAGATGCTCATATGATGTATTTGTTTCCTGAGGCTGAGCTTTTACAGAGAGAACGTGACAGTTGCACTCCAAGAGGGGACAACATTGGAAAGTTACAGTAACGGAAGAAATATGGGACTCAATCATATTTATGTTTCTCTGAGGAAACTGACAGTGCTTGGCTGAACATAAAATGTGGACTACATTGGAGGATGGTATTTCCAAGAGGATGGGAGTTTACTGCTTAGTATCCCACCTTTGGGCTACACATGAGACTTTCCTCAGTTTAGTTCTTCAGTGTTAGGCAAATACCTTGAGAACCTGACTTTGAAATCTGTGAGGGAAAATAAGGTAAGTAACTGACAGGCACTTGGGGAAGAAGAAACATGGGGAAGCATTAGAACTCTGCCCAAAATGATGATGTCAAGTTCAAAGAGTGGTTCAGTGTCACCTTACAGCACCATTACTTATCCCCCCAGTTAACCATGCCCTAAGTGGTGTAGTTGAAACTCAAGGAGTTGGACAGAGAAGAAGAATGAACAGGTAGATCAGTCCCCATGAGTGACAGAGATACAGTATCCCCTGGTCGGTCTGGTGTCCACGGTGGCTGTTGTGTGGCTTCATGACCATGAATTCCCCTGAACAAGGAGCAGCAGAGATGTTCCTAACACACCTCCACCCTCATCTGCCTCCTGCTCCCTTCTGCTCACTCAGGAAACAGCACCTGGGGATCACACGCTGCTCACTACTTCATACTCAATCCACTCAGTGCACAAATACAGATTATATCAGAAGGTGTGCTCTGCAGTTTCTTGGGAAGTTTTTAAATTTCTACAGAGCTTTGTCTTCTTCTGACTGTGGAGGGAAGATTTGATGAGCAGGAAATTGCATCATATTCTATCTGACATCTATCTATCCATCCTCTATCATCTTATCTGTCTTCTCAATGTGTCTCGGGTTTTGGATATTTATATCAGTGCATCAGTGTGTCATCTACTGCATCATCACCTCGGAACATGATGCTGGTAGTGAGCTGAATATCTGACCTAATTTCTGAAACTATTACAAGGTCATAAAATGTATTTGAAACCTGTACTTTTTGAAGCAATCATGCATGGAGACAGGTGATGAGGCCAGAAGAGGAACAGGCAGCTGGAACATTTCAGTGTTGCTTAGTTTTCCTCTCTGCTCTCCATTTTCCAAGAAAAATTAATTACGGCACTTAGTGAAACCTATAGTGATTGCAAAAACAGCCAAAGTCTTGTTTGGTAAATACCAGAGACTCCCTAAATTCTATTTCTTTCATTCTGAGATTTAACGCTAATGGTAAGAGCTTTATGGAGATGAACTTTTAGGAAAATACATATTCTAGACCAAAAAAGGGATTATCCATGAAGCTCTATTTAATCAGGGTTACATTAATGCACATGTCATACATTTGTTTATATATACAGGTTCATATTAATAAGTATATATCAATAAATTTATACATGTATATAAAATAAGCAAATATATAAACCAGAAAGATTATCAAATCCAAATTCCTTTTTAAAGATGAGATGCATGCTTGACTTCTTTATTTGCAGATTTTTCTCACAGTACTCTGAATACCAAAGTATTGAATGTATAAAGACTTACACATAACATAAGAGTAGTAACAGCCATCTCTAAGATCACCTCTGCAGAATCTAGTGTAGATGTTAACCCAAAGCATGCATGTTTATTCATTTGTGACTAGCACTCATCTGAGAGCTTTTCTTACATTGCCTCACCTAATCCTCACTATGTCTGAAGTCAAATATTATTTTCTTTCTCTTTAAGGAAGAGTGAATGGAAGATGGGAGGAGATAGGGGCCAGCTCAAGCTGAGGCTGACATCTGGCCAGAGTCTGGAACCCTAATCCCATGACCTTTAGGTCTCCAGGTTCCAGGCCTGGTGAGGGTCCCACCCTGCTCGTGGGAATGTGAGCATCATTCCACACAAACACAGGTCCTCATGGAATGGCTTGGTCCTATGGGCAGAGGGAGTTTAAATGTTCAGTGTGAAATTCACACACACACATTATATTTCAGTTATTTTAAATATGTCATATTTAGAACATACATCAGTGTATTTTAATACCTAATCTTAAAAACATAACGATTGGATGTGTTTCCTACTTCAGTAATGAAAACTCAAGGAATAAGAAATTAGATTTCTCTTACTGGCAATGATTTTGCTGATTATGTTAATAGAGAGCAATGAGTTGGTAAACCTTCTGTACTTGTTGATAAACTACAGTGTCATCAAGAAGTTCCTAACCTTGACATGTTGAACTTCACTATCAGTTACCAATTAATTTGAATAATGATGGTGAGATCTTAGCTTCTTTTCACTTGTTGAGACACAGGTAATGCATGTATATCCATCAGGACCCAGGCCTGTGGGGCTGCCTCTGGTTGTGCAGTCAGGTTCGTGCATATGACTGCAGGATGCTCTCTAAACAGTCTTCCAGAGGGTCATGTTTCATTAACCCCCAACTTCTCTTCCTGGTCCAGGTGGAATCCCATGGACAGCCCCACCTGGATGCCTAACTACACTGTGTGGGTAGATTTCATCCTGGTGGGGCTCTTCCCTCAGTCCAGACACCCAGCTCTGCTGTGTCTGGTCCTCTTTGTGATGCTCCTGATGGCCTTGTCAGGAAACACACTGCTGATCCTCTTGATATGCACCAACACCCGCCTCCACAGCCCCATGTACTTTTTCATCACCCAGTTGTCCCTCATGGACATGGTGTACATTTCCACCACTGTGCCCAAGATGCTCATGGACCACGTCATGGGTGAAAACAGGATCTCAGCTCCTGAGTGTGGGATGCAGATGTTCCTCTACTTGATGCTGGCAGGTTCAGAAGTTTTTCTTCTGGCAGCCATGTCCTATGACCGCTATGTGGCCATCTGCCGTCCCCTGCATTACCACATCCTGATGAACCACAGAGTGAGTCTCCTCCTGGCATCTGGCTGCTGGTTCCTGGGGTCTGTGGATGGCTTCATGCTGACCCCTGTAACCATGACCTTCCCCTTCTGCCACTCCCGGGAGATCAACCACTTCTTCTGTGAAGTCCCTGCTGTGATGAAGCTCTCCTGCTCAGACACCTCGCTCTATGAGGTGCTCATGTACCTGTGCTGTGTCCTCATGCTCCTCATCCCCGTGACAGTCATCTCAAGCTCCTACACCTGCATCCTTCTCACCGTGCTCAGGATGAACTCATCAGAGGGCCGGAAGAAGGCGCTGGCCACCTGCTCCTCCCACATGACCATAGTGCTTCTCTTCTATGGGGCTGCCATCTACACCTACATGCTTCCCAGCTCCTTCCACACCCCTGAGAAGGACATGGTGGTGTCTGTGTTCTACACAATACTCACTCCTGTGCTGAACCCCTTAATCTATAGTCTTAGGAATAAGGATGTCACAGAAGCTCTGAAGAAAATGTGCAGTGTGAGACCTGCCTTTCACAACATGGTAAAATAGAGAACGCAAGTACTCATGGGTTCATTTCCTTCTCTCTGCTCATCAGAGATTTAGGGTCTTACGGGACTGTTGTTCCTCAGACTCTCACATCATGAGGTCCCTGCTCACATCAGCCCTTTTTAAGGAATTGTTTTACTGTTCCTGAATGTTCTCCATCTGTTGTCCACCCTTGTTAAATTGTGTGCTATTGATGCTATGTTTTCTAAAGTTGAAAACTGCTCTTTAACTATAGGAAAAACGTTATTCATATTATTAGGAAATGCATGATAGAATATTTAGAGGAAATTGTCATAAAGTTTTCAACAGATATGGGAAACAGAGAGAGGGAGAAATGGTAGAGTATAAGGGGATGCAATATTAATAATGAGTGAGTCTAGTTAATTGTATCTGAGATTCATTATACTACAATTTTCATGATAATTTATGTAAACTTGAAATTATAGCCAAAGCATACCATCCTGCCGCAGGGCCTCAAAGCCTTACTATATCTTATTATAAACAATGAATTTAGCCCATCTTTAAGAGGTGAAAAGTCTTAACAGCTCCAGCAAAGTCCAACTCCAAACTCTCCTCTGCTACTCAAAGTAGATGCTTAGTTATGAACCTGTGTAACACAAAATAGCTAAATGCCGGTGATATATAATGTACATGATAAACATTCCCATTCCAAAAGGAAGGAATAAAGAAACACAGCAAAGTAAGACTAAAACCCAGGAGGGAAAACCGTAAATCCTGAAGTTCTATGTCCAGCATCTGGGCCAAGATGTGTTGTGATGCAAGCTCCAGAGGGCTTGGGCAGCCCTGACTTTCTGATATTGCCAGCTGTAGCCTACAAGGTCTCTTTCTTGGGGTGCCTCAGTACACAGCCATGGCTTTCCTCAGCAGATTTGACTCATTCCTGAGGTCTCCAATTTCCTGGGCTCTTCACTGCACTTTTACTTTCAGTATTATAGTCTCACACACTGCCCTCTGAGAGTGCCTACACAATGCCTGGCCTCCCAGGCCTTCTGAAATCTGTTCGGAAGCCTCCATGACCCCATAACTCTTGCATTTGGATACCTATATAACCAGCACCACATCAATGATGCCAAGGTCTGCTGTCAGTTATAGCAGTAGCCAGCCCTCCTTGGAGCATGCATGCAGCCTTTGAGAGTCTCAGAATCTAAGCACTGTGAAAAGAATCCAGAGAACCAATTCCATAGGTGCCCTTCCCAAGCAGGAGGCCAGGGGATACACTTCATTAATGAAATGTTACAGTTTCACACTTTTAATCTGAAAGATGGGGTTTTTCTGATTCCTAAGATGCTTCTAAGCCATCTTTCCTACAGTCCTGGTGCAAACTACTTGGTTTCTTTTTAATGCAGATATTTTTTCAACATCAATGGTTTTCTTTGCCCCAACTTTTCAGGAACGTCCTTTTGAGCAAAACAGAAAATGATTCAAACAGTGTAGTTCTGCCATTTACTCCTGATTTTCACTGGAGATTAAGCTAAAAGCAATGCTGGGCCAACTCAACATTTCTTCGGTTAGATTAATTAGTCTACTGCAAATTAATCTCCATCTCCAACTATGTCTCCAGACATGAGCAAAATGGAGCCAATTTTTCTGCCAGAGCATAACACATGACCTGGAGTCCAGCTGTCAATGGAGTCCTTGTTCCTAACCGAAACCTCCTTAGCCTGGCCTCCTGAAACTGTGTGCTTTTCTAGCAGCATGCTGGCCTTCAAATATCTGATGAGAATCTCCCATCAAACTCAGCTCACAACATGCTAGGTCTACCAGGCATCTCCAAAACTTTCCAAATTCCCTTTGAGAACTAGGACTCTAGGCTTCTGTATCGCATGGTCAGATACAGTCATAGCAATGATCCCTCTACTCTGGTACTAGTATCTGTCTTATCACTTTCTTGTCATTGGATAATATACCCAACAACCACACATCAAAAGGCTGAGGTTTATTTAGACTTATGATTTCAGTCCACACTCTGAAGACTCCCAGCCAAGAACAGGATGGCAGTTTGATAGGGCAGAATAAAGGTGCTCAACTAATAAAAGCCATGAAGCAAAGAGAAGAAAAGAATGCAGAGATGAGAATGCACCCTTTCAAGTCATAACCCCAGTGATCTGCCATGCCCCAGCTCCAAACATGAGAAATTAGGAGTCATTTTAGATCAAAACCATAATAACAACTCAATCATTTTTTAACTCAGTAATTTTTAAACAAATAACTGCATGATAATGTTGATCTGAATTTATTTTATTATTGCATATGAAAAAACTGAATCTGTGATATCATTTTAAATAGTAAAGCCAGATGAACAACTGGGACATATTTATTCAAATATCACTTTTATGCAATATTACATTCTGAGCCATGCAACGATAAATGAATGAAATAGAACCATGGAAACTGAGAAACTTAGTTGAGATAATGCCTCATATAGTAGAATTAACTTTTTAAAACAAAATCAGGGTGTCTGCAGAGCAAGAATACATATCAATTCAAGAGCATGACCAGGGACCTTGAAGAGGTGTCCTAAATTCAACTGAATGATCTGACCACCTCTTGCTCATGGGCCTCTAGCTGCTGTCACCCTGCACTGGACTCCGGAGCTGTCAACTTCCACAGCAGAGCTGTTGTTCTGTTTCCCTCACATTGAATGATCAGGCTCTACATCTTTCTTCTACACTGCTCTCCTCAGTTATTATAACCTGATAGCTTTACTCATTTACAAAATTTATTGTCTGCAAAACTTTAATCCTTATTTATTGGCACATGTACACATTTGCTGTGTCCTTCTACCATAAACCTATTACTGTATCCAAGCAGAAAATTTCTCTTATTTATATTTCTGCATCATTGCTAAATGCCTGGTACATGACAGACACAGAATAAATACCTATGAATTTGTTATTGTTTTTAGAGGACAAAGTAAGCCTTTCATCTATTTCTTTTTTAAATCAATTTTTCTGGTATATTTGCAATTCAAAAAATCGCATCCATCCTAGGGATTTTGTATCTGTACATATTATATCTTAATTCTTTTTTCCCACTCCCTGCCCCTCCCTACCAACTCCTCTCTGAATTTACAAAACTTTGTTTCCATTTTTTCTTTTCATTCTTTCTTTTTATTCCTGTTACTTTCTTTTTTTCTTTTTTCTTTTTTTTTTTTTTTTTTTTTTTTTTGGTACCAGGGATTGGACTCAGGACCTTGCACTTGCAAGGCAGGTGCCGGAACCACTGAGCTAAATTGCCAGCCCATATTCCCATTTCTTTCCCTCCCTCCTCCCCTTCTTCAATTTTCATTTGAATGGTTTTTTTCCTACTTCTCAATATCTAGTTTCCTTGGGTTTCTCAATCAAGAAAAAAATGTGATATTTAAATGTGTGTCTAATTTATTTCACTTAAAATTATGTCCTTAAAGTGCACCTATCTACCTAAAAATGATTCAAATTTATTCCCATCTATGGCTGTGTAGTAATGCATTGTATATAAAAACCACATTTTCTTTATCCATCCATCTGTTGATGAGCATCTGGGCTGTTTCTGAGCTTTCACTCTCACAAATTGGGCTGCTATAAACATGGCCACACATAAATTGCTGTGGTATGATGAGTTTAAATCTTTTGGGAAGATACCTAGAAGAGGACTACCTGGACCAGATGGAACCTCTAATTTTAATTTTTTGAGGAATTTTCATACTTTTTTCCATAATGGTTGTACCAATTTACACTCTCACCAAAGTTGAAGCCAGGTTCCATTTCCCCACAGTGTCACCAATATTTATTATTATTGATTTCTTGATGATAGCCATTCCATTTGGAGTGAGATGGAGTATCAGTGTTGTTTTAATTTGCAATTCAGGAATGGCGAGTGATGTCAATCACTTTTTTATATATTTATTTGCTGTTTGTACTTCTGCATTTGAGAAGTGTCTATTTATTTCAGATATCCATTTTTGGATAGAGTCTTCAAATTTTAAGGATCTGATTTTTTGAGTTCTTTATATATTCTAGACAGTAGTCCTTTGTCTGAAGAATAGATGGTAATGTTTTTTTCCCACACAGAGAGTTGTCTCTTCATTCTGTTGGCTGTTTCTTTTGCTGTGTAAAAGCTTTGTAATACAATATTGTCTCAGTTGTTGATTGTAATATTTTCTGTGCAATCAGGGTTTTCCTATGAACTTGCTACTGAAGAGAACGAATCCCTGTAATTATCCCACAATTTTTTGAATTTTTTTGCCACATTCACAATCTAATTTTCAAAAGAACAACTCATTTTATTTTCAATGAATTGTTTTGTGTTTCATGTCTCTCATATTCTTAATTTCCTCTGAGCAATTTTAACTTTCTAGGAAGAGAGAAAGTTAGGATTTCGCACCTTTTTTGTTAAACCCAATGACTAGATAAGTATTATTTAGCTAAAACCTCTGCAAAACTTTTTTCCTTTGTGCATGAAGCAAATGTTTCAAGTAATATCAAATTTCATAAATTTCTCCTTTGGTACATTTGTATTTTTTAGTTATTTTAATTCTTCAATATTTATTTTTATGCCCAGTAGGTTATAGACATTTCTTAGGTAAGAGTATTTATCAAGATTTTTAAAGTTTGTTTACTCAATTTAAGTCACTTTGCTTAAATTGGCACTTATCCAAACTAGATTTGCCTTATATAAAAAATTTTATGTCTTCTATATCAAGATTCTTTACATGCACCCAGAAAATGATAGAAGATTCAAGTTCTCCCTGAACAAAGAGAGTGGGTGCATCTTGTTCAGATGTAGTCTTTTTTTTATGTCGTACAGTGACTCTTATTTTATAAAGTTAAGTAATTAATTAACATAAGAAAATACTGATGGGGTGGCAGGAAACTTAGATATAGTCCATTTTCTAAACAATTTTTAAAATTCATCCACATTTCAGCTGGGTGTCATGGCACATGCCTGTAATCCCAGCATTTGGGAGGATGGCCATGACTTCAAGGCCATCCTCAACTACATAGGAAGTTCAAGGCCAGTCTGGACTACATAGTGAGACTCTGTCTCAAAAAAACAAAAACAAAAACAAAACAAACAAGAAAAAACAAAATTCATCCACATCTTATGAAAATAACATAATTCCATTTCACAAAAACCATTGAGATATGAACAACAAGATCTTCGTAGCAAATAAGTTCAATATACCTGAATTACAGATATATCAGTCATTATAATGGAAGTAAGAATATTCTCATATAGAAGAGCAAAACAAAAATAACTTACAGTGGTCAAATTCTAAAAAAATGACTCAGAGGAAAGGGGACAAATTAGAAAATAAAGACCATTAGCCAGTAGAAAGAATAAGAACCAATCACCCTGTCACATTCTCCATAAAAAAATTGTCATCTCCTTTCCCTTGTCACAAAAGTACCAAATTGAAGGGCTTGGAGGCCCTCAAATGGATACTACTTATAAAGGCAATTCTGATGGCTTAACATACAAATTACCTAATGTGAAAATACAATTTGATAACTAATCCAGATATGCCTTTCTATGCAAAATTTAGCGTGTATATAGTTTAGCATTTTAAATGAGCACTTTGCAACCTTGACCAAATATCAGTCATCTCCTGAGGTTTTCTATTATGTATTAAAATCAAATCTACATAGGAACAAATATTATTCCTGTTTTTCTCCTCAAAATCAAATGTCCTGAAGCCTTTGTGTTTCTCTGGAATGAGGGCGAGTTTCTGAAGGCACATTCCAGTATAAACATCATCAATGGGATAGAGATGAACCCGGTCAGTGATGTTGTACAGCCTCAGGGCCAAGTGGCCAGAGTAGAGGAATCCACCTCCCCCTGCATAAGGTGGGTAAACCCCAGAGTAAACAACTTCCAGGATATAGTACTTCAGTTTATAATCTTGATGGGGCCCAGCATTGTGGATCACATCACCTATAAACAAATCTTCAACTTTGCTCTTGGACAAGCTATTCAAGTAATTCAGGATGTAATGGGTGTTCACAAAAACATTGTCATCGCCCGTGAAAATGAACTCAGTGTCTGGGCAGGAAGTACTCACCCACCTGAGAAACAGCACTTCCTTCAGAAGCAAGTTGAAGAAAGTGTCTCTGTAGTTCCACATAAGAATGTCTTGGTGCTTCTCACTCTCAAATTTCAGCATATCTGAAAGGTCTGGATGGTTGTCCTCTGGGGGGGTCTGGCCCAGCAAGAAGACATGCACCACTGTCTTGTTCCCCACATTGGTTTCTCTGCCCCAGGATTCCCGAATTGCTTGTCTTCCAGTGAAATGTGGAGTGAGGGACTTAATAGCTAGCCATAAGAAGGGTTTCTTTACACATTTATTTGGCTGATCTATAATCAAGTGAATAATTTCAACATCTCAAATATAAGAGAAAGTCTTTAAATCTGTCTGGCAAATTGTTAAAATCTGTTATAACTGATGTGACCCTCAGGTCAGGTTCACAATATTTCAGATGGCTTATATTTGAAGACTCATATCCACCCCCCATCTGGTTGGCCAGCATGCTCAAAATGGGATTGTACGGCTTGTTCAGCTTTTCTTGTTCTCTGTTCCAGTATGCCTGGGGAGGACTAGATATCTTCCAGAACTTTTCTTTGGGTATTATTACCTCCCCTTTTCCATTTTTTTCTTGGCTACTGCTTTTGGAGACTTCCACAATCAAATAAATGAAGACGTTTGCCATCATCAGGATATCCAACAGCTTTATTCTTTGACGTCCAACACTCATTTCTCATATCTATCCATCCTGGAGTCTGCCCCTGCATTGAGAGCCCGGTGAGTGTGATTTCCTCACATCTTCACCTCCCAGACTGTCTATCTGCTGCTTGCCCCTTGCCAGCCCTTTCCAGGTTCTTTTCCAGGGGCAGCTCCAGCTAGGCGGGGCGGGGACGGGCAATCGAGGCTACATCCACTTCCTGGCCGCTCCGCGTGGCTCAGCCCGGTGACCAGCCCCGCTCATGCTCCATGCGCTGTGCCCAGCAGGGCGGCTCGCAGGGTCTTAGGCTGGCATGGCTGTGGCTGCCTCCCGCATTTGTTGCTGCAGCGGCAGCCCAGATGTAATTTTCATTCATGCACTCTCATTAAAATCACCAAGTAATGTAAATTTGTATCTGCTCCTTCTGGAATAAATGAAACATGAAAGGTATTCTTGACATTTAATTATGTATAATTATATATTACATAAACATGTGCAAAAGTACAACCTGGAAGAAATATGCACATACACCAGTATTCTGAGGTGATGATGTTAGAATTTCATGTGGGTACACTGTTATCATAGGTATTTTAGTTGAATTTGATCTTGGATGTAGCATATTACAAAATTCATTGGGATTAACAATATAGATTTATGAAAGAGAGATTATATCTTATAGCCCACACTAAGGCTTGTCTCCTTTAAAATGACAATATAGCCTTTCCACATTGTCATATATAATCTTGTGTACCATTAGATTGCAACCTTCACCCAAGTGAGGACCATCAGAGTTTCCCTACAGCCCTCCTGTTCTTTGGTACACCCGAGAGGCCAAGGCAGACTCACTTCTCTTCTAGGTTGTCACCATCTTGTACACCATGGCTGTCATCATCAACTTGGCTGTCATTTTATTCTTCCGTGTGGATCTTTATCTCTAAACACATGCCCATTCTGCTTAGTAACCCCTCCATTGCCATTGGTCGTGTCCTTGAATCGCTCTGTTGCTATCTTCAGCTTCTGCTCCACCACCTTCATGCACTGACCACTCCTATGGAAGCCGTCCCTTGTGGCCTGGAGGACTAGCCTGACTGAATCTTTCATCCCATCTCCTGGTAGACTCCAGCCATCTGTGTCAATCATGACATCCACACAGTCTTCCTAGGCCATTCTCTGAAATATCACTGAGAAGGTGGGTTTAGTTAGAACAGTAATTTATACCTTATTGTTTACCCTGATGGTTATACATGTAATCCTGTTGAAAACACATATACAAATGCAATAGTATTTAGAAGGCACATCATTATTTAATGTTTATTTGCTAAGATGAGCATACTACTTGCAGGACTGAATTTTGAAGAAGACATATTATTTCTTCAGGAGCATGACTAACGTGACCTGCACATTCTAGAAGTAGAGTCCAGCTCTGGATTCAGCCACACCAGCAGAAGGGAGAGAACTCCCCTGCAGTGTGCCTGGTGCTCCGGGCATGTGAAGCCTTACATTTCACATGTGATATGAGAAACCCAACCTGAGTACAAAGAAGTGACTCTACTTGAGTGTGTTGTGCTGTGGTTTTCATTTCTTTGGACCTTGGAGAAGATGAAGCACCAGACTGAGGCTCCTCAGAATGCCTTTGTATCCCGAGGTGGTGGGGATGTGGATTCCTTGAGACAGGTAGCTCTCTAATTTGACTCAATTTCCATGTAATTACAAATGTGAAAAGCTGTCTTACTTGTTCTTTAGTCTCAATAAAGAAAAGAGAATAGGCTAGGGATTTAGCTCAGTGGTTCCCCAGCCTGCCTCACAAGCGCAAAGACCCGAGTTTGATCCCGGTACCAAAAAAAAAAAAAGAAAAGGGAATTTTAAATTTCATACAAAATATCAATAAAAAATAAAGTAGGTGCCTTGTGAGTTCTGTGTTATGTCTTTCCTTATGAATTTGTGGAATCAGAACCCTCCTTAAATCCAAGTGAGTGTTTGTAAATGGGGATCACATAGTAAAGCAGGCTTCCAGAAATTAGGCTCATTAGTTGGAAATTTCTGTTCAGGTTAAAGAGCCTTCTCAGGTGCTCTGTTGTGGTGGAACCCTCAGCGATATCAAGTGCTCACAGGAAATTGCAAGATTTATCCATCTTCTGATCGGGCAGAGTCCTGGAGGCCTGCTGGGCCTCACCCGGAGGGTGGCACAGGCAGAGTCCCTGGGGTCCTGGCAGCGGTGTGTGCAGAGAGAGGCTGCACTGCAGGCTGAAGTGATACTGTCTGCCAGAGGCTCCCGGTTAGATGGAAGGCCGAGCTAATCAGGGCATGTGAGGGGTAATGGGGTGAGGAAAGCAGATCGTGGAAACCTAACTCGCTGTGCAGGTTTTCCCTGCACACCAAGTCCACAGTGGGTGCCTGGGCTCCAGGACTGGCAGTTGGGCCCAGGTACTGCATCCTCCTCCTCTCCACAGCTATGCTCTCCAGCTGCGAAGGAAGAGACCCACAGGTTGGCTTCCGTGTGAGGCCTCCAGGAAGCAGAAGTAGTGCTGGTCGCTTCTGCTATGGCTTTGAAGTCAGAGTGAGAGGGATGGAGTGCCCAGGCTCTAAGGAGAAGAATTCTGAGAGCCTCCCTAGTAACAGTGACATCTCTGGAGTAGTTCTTTTTTGTCACTGTGCTTTCCTTCCAGCTTTAGCATACTTTCTGTTAAGTAAAGGTCAGATCTTCTCAGTCCTGAAGCTGCTGCCCAGGTGGCCCAGTGTCCCAGGCAGCTGGGGAACTCAGGCCACAGAGGGGCCTAGGTGTTAACATTTGCACACCCAGGGCAGGCCCAGGCATGCTGGCTCCAGGGGCAACATAAGCACAGCAACGGACTTTCTCACTGCAAGACTCAGAACAGTGAAAATTAATTGTGGCTTTAAACAAGTACAGAAAGGCTCTGTCATTCACTGAGGAAAAGACCAATGGATACAATATCACATGAAAAACAATTATATATAAGTGTATGTGTGTGTATATATATATATATATATATATATATATAAAATACTTATATAAGCACTTCAAAATTAAAGGTCCAGTATCATGAGGGAGAGAGAATTTTGGGAGTACATCATGCAGAGAACCAGTTTCTTCCTGGAGAAATGACTATGTAGCACCAAAGGATGATAATTACTCTACTAAAGATATATAAAGAAAAATTATAATAAAACTGTTTTTTTGTTGAAGTGAAATGTTTAACATTAAAACACTTGAGCAAGGCAGAGTGGCACTCTCCTGTAATCCTGAGACACTCAAGATGAAACAGCACTGAAAATGAGAGGCCAGCCTGGGCTACGTAGTGTGTTTAAGGACAGCCTGCACCACATATCTCAAAAAAATTAAAATACTTCCAAATTAAGCAATTCAGTCAAATTCAGTGCATTCAACATTTTTACCTAATTCTGAAGCATTTCACCCACCCACTCCCCAAAGCTCTTTTCCAACTAAGCAATTATGTCCTTATATTAGGGATTAACATGAGTTTTGGAGGCCTATACTTTTCCTCATGATAATATTACCAAGATTTCTCCAGATTACAGCATTCCACAATATTGAAATCATTTTATTGTTGAATAACCCTCCATTTGTGTGTGTGTCTGTTCCTATAAACTATAATTGAGCATCTTTTCATATATATTGTGGCCATTTTTTTTTTGGAGGGATGTTTATTGACCATTTTAAGAGTTATCTGTAATATTTTTGGTGCATTCAGTTACTCAGGCAGAGTCTATGCAAGTTCCCGAGACATCAAAGATCGTGCTTCACCACTGAAAGACTATGGATACTGTCGTCATGGCCATTATTGTTCTCCAAATGAACATTTCTCTAAAGGCTATAGGTAACTTTTAAAACTGTACCAAATAAATTGCTGAAGTTGTTAATCCTCATATGAATTGAAAGCTTTTTAATGTGGAATTTCAGTGACTCTGACAGCTACAGTGGGGGGATGAGATAGAGAGTATTCTGAACATCCAAGTGGAGCTAGTTACAGAGTTGCATATGAGAGTTATGTTAAGAGTTCAGATTTGACTTGTATCTCATAGAATTATATTTCATAGACTAGATTTCACTCTTAATGAAATTTTCCTCTGCTGAGAGGAAAGATATTCATGGCCTCTTTGTTAGTATCAGGACCTTTGTATTATTTTAATTCTCATTTTAAAAGTTTGGGATTTGGGATAAATAGTCTCTTTGTCCTACTAAAGAGAAATTAAAATACTGGTAAAGAATGAGTGTTTAACATTCTGAGCTCTAGAACAGTATGAACAAAATATAAGCTCATTTTCAGAAAAAAAGTAAAATTTCCCAAATATTTAATACTCAAAATTAAAAGTTATGGAATGCTACAAAAATATTTAACGTCCTTAAAATTTTGTTATTTTACTATTTTTCCCTGTAGGGAGTTCCTGTGGATCAGCGTCTACAAAAGGGAACCCACAGATACATGATGGAAACCATCACTATGATAATTCTAACTACATATGGGATGGATACAGTGGAACTAGGGAAAATTACTCAAGCAGTCAAAGGGATACCTGTCGGAGTGGTCATGAGCATAGTGGTAGACAAGAATGAGGGATTCAGTTTTCAGTGGATAGGATGAACCCTGTTTCTTGTGAGTTATATGCTGGCTCAAGGTGTGGGGGTTCCAGAGGAGGTCATGGGTACAGTTTATCTGAAAGAGGGGACTGAAGCAAATATTAGAGTCAGTTATATACCAAACTTCCTTTCCAAAAATGAGAATTAAGGGGCCAGGGATTTAGCTAGGTGGTTCCGCTGACTGCTTCACAAGTGCAAGAACCCAAATTCGATTCCAAGTACCCAAAAGAAGAAAATTAAATGCTACTTTGCCTACATTACCTGAATATTACTAAAATAAGTATGTTGGTTTTGAAGGGCCAAGGAACATATGGTAACTTTTCTTGTGTGAAATTTTTGAGTCCAATGATAAAGAATTGTTAGGACTAATTCCATTAATTTTTAATGCTAATTAGAAATAGAAATTATGGTTTTATATTAAATACCTGTATTATTAAATTTTTCAGATTAAAATTCCATGTAATATCATTTCTTGTCAGATGTTTTATGACCTTACACAAGATTATATTTGGAGGATGACCTCGCCATGTGTATGTAATTGATAGGTGTTTATAAAATAATGAACATGTAACATCTCATACTCAGCTGTATCTGCAAGGCTACATTCAGTTCCATCAGTGTTGTCACAAGGAGCAGATTTTCATGCCTTTTTCTGTCTGAGAAGATTCCACTGAGCATATAACCCTGTACTGCATTGTGTTTGTCCATCAGTCCATGGGTAGGTGGTTTCTTTCCACTTGTGACTGTTGTGCACACCCCAGCATCATCTGTGAACCTGTGTGTGTGGTACAGCATCATTGGATCCTGTCTCTATTCCTTTCCAATAGATACACGGTACTAGAAAGACCAGGGCATTTCAAAGCACATCCCTGACGTACACCGATGGAGGCTCAAGTCTCATGTAACCAAGGGAGCATTTTAAGCAGATGGTGACCAGCATATTTGGCTAAGAATTATATCAGGGACTTTGGAAACTAGCCAAGTTTGTGCTACCGGTACCAACTGCCTGCTGGTCTGAATGTTAGGTGAGAGTGTCCTTCAAATACTGGAGCATGCAGTGTGGGAAGAAAGACAAGCTATGGGTTGGCTGTCTAAATCCACCCCTGCAGTAGGTGGGAGACAAACAATGGAGTATAGGCCCATGCTGTAGTCCATCAGGCTGCCTGTGGATGCTGCCACAACTCTCTGGTTAAGAGTTGTTCTGTGCATGCTCTCTGGGTCCCCCGAGAGTTGCTGGTGCTCTGTGCACAGCCTTGTGGACTTACAAGGGACTGTGTCCTACAGGCCGAGTTCCCTGCAGACTTTTCCTGAGCACTGCCCTGTCGACTGCGGTGGCTAGGGGGGCCCTGTGGGATCTGCTGTGCAGAGCTGTCCTTTCACTATACACCTCCTGTGGGATTTGCTGGGCAGTGCCTTTGTCCAGTACACAACACCTGTGTGCTTTGCTCTTGTTGTTCTTGGAAACATTCTCCACTCGCCTAGTGAAAATGGGGAAGCAGAGGCTCAGATCCTAGAAGGTCAGTGGGCACATGGCTCATGCTACAGTTGATCTGTCAAGGAAACAGGCACAAGAGCCCCACAACTCCCCACTCCCAAAGCTGCCAGGACTTCTCAGCCTCAGGGACACTCTACTTCAGTGAGAGGTGCCTCATTTCCCTTCATGGCAAGCCAGAGGAGACTCAGGTCTCCAACTGGAGAGCTGCAGCACAGGATGGGCAACAAAACAGCTTGTAAATCTGGAGAGGAGCATGCCACATGCACTTAGGCAGGTGGAGTCCAGCAAAGGCTGTCCTGTGACACCTGTGGTAGACTGGGAGGCTGGCGCAGCACACACCTGTGTCCTTACACCTCCTAAAAGATAACCTCCACCCCCATTCTTTCAGGAGCCCTGCCAAACATTAAACTCCAAAATTTCTTCTCCCCAGCAGGTCCAGCTCAGCCCTTCCCAAACTCTCTTTCCTGTCTCCTCTCTCCCTTGCTTTGCCCCACTCACTCCAATTTCTCTCATGCTCTCACTCTGTTGTTTCTCTCAGGGCCTGCCGGTGCCTTTGACTTGTCTCTCAGTCCCAAAGTCCTCACATGGCCTGGCCAACGACTTCCCTATGGAGTTCTGATCTTCTCCAACCATAGCTTTCCTGCAACCTGAACTCCCCATCTGGTCCAGAGGGATGGAAACTGTTGGGGGACAGACACTGGCCAGAATGCACAGGGTCGTTACTGACCCAAGGTGGGCCTCTACGTGTGTGATGCAAACACCTGGGCCTCTGTGAGCCCATCTCTCTGCCTCCTGGTGAGCTGCACCAACCCCTGAGCCACAGGCCCATGGTCAGTTGCTGACCCACACTGCTATGTCTTCCCTCCCCAAGCCGGCACAAGAAGCAGGCCCACAGCAGGTGGGGTGGCCCCTCGTATCACATCTGCTGTGTCCACTTCCAGGGACATGGGGCTCTTCTTTCAGGGACAATGGCATCACTGTGTGCAGGACAAGGATTCCCCATGCTCGCCCAGCTGAAGACTAGCTTGGCAGCCAGTCCTCCCTCGTCTTTCTGGGCCCACCCAAGCAATGAGGGGACAGCAGGTTGGGCCACCTCCCTAGCATCCGGGCCTTCAGCCTTTCCTTCCCTGAGCTTTCACCACTGTGTACCCACGGGTCTGGCGAGATTGTTGACCTGGGCGTGAGAGTCTTGCTCAGGCCATGGCTGTGGCAGGGGGCAAGCTGCCTGGGCAGAAGTGAGAAAGCACCAGCCTGGAAGACTTCCTGGAGGGGCCACTGTGCGAGCCACAGGACAAGTTGGGGCATGGGGCCCAGGCTGGCGCCTTACCTGGGTCGCAGATGGGAGGCAGCCACTGATGGGAAAGCCCAGGATGCCCTCCTGCCTGGGTGCCTCCAAGCAAGACAGAGCCTACAGGCTGTCTTCCAGAGGGCACCTTAGCACCCAATCTCCTGGACAAGGCCACCAGGACCTGCAAGGTGGGCAGGTGCCCTGGACAGGATCGCCCACCCGAAGCACAGCCAGCACGGCAGTCCCACCCCACAAGGAGCATCCAGGAACTCCCAGTGTTTTGAGAACTGGGCTCTGGCCCAGCTCAAGCAGGGGCTTGGGGTGGCTCTCTGCTCCAGCTGGTGTCACAGCTGTTCCTGTTGCTCAGCAGCACCCTTTGGCAGAGAGATCACAGGGCGAGGAAGGCCAGGCTCCTGTGGAACCTGGGTTACAAGAAGCATTGCACTTCCTTGTGGCACTGTTAATTGCAGGGGAAAGGGGACAGAACCAGAGGCATAGTAAGATCTTGTGTGGACACAAGAACTTTCTCTGTTGGGCCTCAGCACACAGGCTGTTGCCCCTCGGGGAGGGGTGGTGGTGGTCAACGGGGCAGGCTTTTGGCCACAGTCTGATGTGCACACAACCTGGAAGATGCCCCACATAGCCCGGAGCTTGCCTGAAGAAAGTCAGTCAGGGACCTAGGAAGGGGACTGGAGCCTGCAAGGCCTGTGTGTCTATAGATCCCAGATCCCATGTGCTCTCTGCTGTAAGACTCCTCTCCCCTCTCCCCTCCCCCATCTACCTCTCTTTACCTTCTCTGTTTTTGTCTCTCTCTGTCTTACTTTTTCTGTCTCTTTCTGTGTGTGTGTGTCTCTCTCTTTGTCTTCTCTTTCTGTGTCTCTCTTTCTCTGTATCTCCCTTTCTTTCTCTCTCTGTCTCTCTTTCTCTTTCTCTCTGTTTTTCTCTCAGAAGCTTGTGGAGGCACAGTAAGTCCTGAGTGATCACCTCCTTGACCCTAGGCAGATGCCCAACCACCCAGAGATGTCACAAGTGATCAGTGAGGAAGATGAAGACACACTTAGCTACATGATCCATTTGGAAGTTAGGACTATGGAGCCTCCAGAATGGCAGGTCTAGTGTGGGGGCTGCTTATGGGGGTGGTGGAGATGAGGAAAAGAGCTCCCACTGCAAACAGGAAGTGCAAACAGGTCAGCAGAATGGGGAATGTGAACTTTCTCCACTTTGTTCTGACAGGTGGAAGAACAGGGTCCACCCAGTAATTGCTGCAAGATCTCCTTGTGCTTCAGGAACAACCCTTACTTCCAGAATGAAGTTATTGTTAAGGAGTTTTTCTGGCACATCACTGGCAAGAACAGGGTGATCCCAAGATGAGTGTTGAAGTGGCCCACCAACCTACAGCTTCTCCCCATACACTGCTCTTCCTACAGGTTACAGGACATCCCATTCTGCTGCAATTCAGTGGTGTGCTGATTATAAATGCAGAGCCCACAGCCCCAGGCAGAACAACAGCAGTCCTAACTTCTTCAACTGATTTATGGAGCACAGTTTCACAGGCTGCCACAGGATTACTCAAGTGGGTTGTGAGATGTTGGGGTCTTCTCGAGGGAAGACTGGAAACTGAAGACAGTATCCAACAAAACTTATAAAGGGAAGGGCACGGGGGACCAGAGATCCATGAGGAGTTAAGGCAAGTTTTATTGTTAGTATTCCTCTTTTATACATTTTTTTTGCAGGCTACATCAATCATTAACAATTTACAATGTTAGCCAACTAACCACCAGTTATATCTGTGAGTACATAAAACATCTAAAGAACCATCTGTGCCCCTTTAATCTTAGTGCATTTTATCTAAATCATCTTGGTTACTTAAAGCTTCTAAAGAATTAGCTACACTTATCTATTCTTATACCAAGCAAATATTTGAGAGTCTTAAGGGACCACAGTGCATGAACACTGTGGGAATAACAAACAGCCTTCTGAAGTTATCTTTAACTTCTCTATCTGGGCCTGACACAGACATCAGGGCAGTCTGTCTTCCCAAGGCCATCCAAGGGCCCGAGAACGTCTCACATCCTCCACAGTGAGGGGATGGGTGTGTCCCTTTGGACTTGATGGGCTCCTCATCTGCTCTATTGGGATGCAATCATGAGGGAATGTGTGCTTCCTTCCCTCCTGATCATCGTGAAGGACCTGTGGCTCAATCCCTTGCCCAACTACAAGAGCAAGAAGCCACCTGAAGAGGGAGTGGGACATACAGGTGAGCAGGTGAGGACAAGGGAGTTGGGATGCACGTGGTCCCCCCGGGTCCCCAATGTACAAATTGAAGCCCAGAGAAAAGTGGAAAGTGACCAAAACCAGTTCATCCAGGTGGACTGAAACAAGCACTTTGGTGGACAGAGGGGCAAAACAGTGCCTCTCCATGGAAGCTTCATCATGCTCAAGCCTAATCCTACTAAGGTGCAGTGAGAAACCTCCGTGTCTTGCACAGAAGCAGAGCTGAATCAGTATCACCTCCCTGACTCTTTCCACGGTGCCCAGCACCACACCCTGTCCTCCTGTAAGGCTCTGCAAGTGAGACTCACCAAAAGAACTCTCTGGCATTCTTTCCAGCAGTGCCTCCATGACACTTCCTCCCCTTGGTCCCACACTTTTCTTTCTCTCTTTCTTTCCTTCTTTCTTTATCCCTCCCTCCCTCTTTCCCTCCCTCCCTCCCTTCTTTCCTTACTTCATTTCTCTCTCTCTTTCTCTCTCTATTTCTTCCCTTCCTTCCCTTGCCTTTCCCTCCCTCCCTCCCTCCCTTCCTTCCTTCTTCTGGCCAAGAGAACCTCTGTAATAGTCTCATGAATCCTCACCTCCCATACAGGGACTGCTTGCCATGGGGAAAGTGTGATGGAGAACACTATTTTTAAACCCGTGGTGAAAAGAAAGGCAAGCCAGAAATCAGGAGGCAAGAGAGCCCATCCACAAATTTGAGATGGTTCCGTGAAAATGAGTGTTGATGTGTGTTTGTGTGCTGTGTTTCAGTGCACTCCCAGATCTTGAGTGTGGTCTGATGGGTAGCTGACTTGACTTGTGTTCCCTCACAGAAATAATTTAGTTTCAAAAAAAATAATAATAATAATTTAGTTTCAGGGTGTGAATGCTCAACAGGATCTGGACCTCACAGGATGACCAGACCAGACCCTGAAAGCAGAACAGGTGGTGGTGAATGCTGACTGCAGGACATCTGCAGAGGTCTGACCTGATATTGGAGCGAATAAACTATGTTAAGTTTCTGCATCTCTGTGTGTACGTGTGCAGGGTTGTAGCAGGAAAACAAATAGGTCAGGTCCTTGTGGGGATCTACATTTCTGTGCCCAGGAATCTCTGATCTCTGAAGGGTTCCACCTGTAAAGTTGGAGGGAGTGGGGTAAGTCATGGTCTGAGTTTCCAGTGGAGGACACAATTGTTTTTGCAGAGCTGGGTTGTTTGTGGAGGACAAAGAGAAAAAAGAAGCCAGGACAGTGGAAGTTTATGGGGTCATTACAGCACATGTGGTTAGTTCCAGGCCAGGCCCGAGCACCAGTGCCCTGACATGCTCATTGTCCCATTTCTCAGGGTAAGGGTTACCTGAGCATCCTCCCTTTCCTAAGCTAGGAAACAGAAGCCCAGGGAGATGAAAGCTTTAAAGTTCCTTTTCATGCTGGACCATGTGTCCTCCTCAAGACACAAAGGCATCATTCTCTTTTGGTGCATGGAGCCTCCTAGGGTCCTCTTCTGGCACACTGAGCCCCCTCGGGGCCTGACTCTCAGAGAATAAGAGCAGGGTCCCGAGGTGTTCAGGAGACATTTAGGAAATGAGCTGGATAAAACATGTGTGAGGGATGGCAGGAAGATGAGTGTGTTTCTCCCAAGGGTGAGTTGAGACAAGTTGTAGTTAAGAAGGGCTTCTCACAGTTCTCCTCTTGTGAATGGCCTTGTAGGTCCAGGTGACCCGGATCATGCTACAGGTGCAAAGAGACAGAGAGGAGGGAATTGGGGCCAGATGACTCATCCTTCTCTCTCTCCCCACAGGGCCAGGGCTGGGTACAAATCCTAGCAGCCTCACATTCCTTTTTGTGTTTGGGTAATGATTTGGTCCAAGACCCCCACTTTGGATGAAGACACACAGTGAGAATGAGTCGCCAACTTAGGTGTGCACGGCTCTCTTGTGGTACACTCCAGTAAGGATGTCTTCCCCCCATGATTGACACTCCGCCCCCGTCCCACACTCTTTCCAGAAGTTGGGGGTGTCCTTCAGTTCCTGTGGCCTCTTCAGCACGCTTTGCAGAAGGCCACTGAGGGAAAGGCATAGTACTGCATCTCGCAGGGTGTGTGTGTCTGTAGCTCTATGCAGGCAGGGTGAAGGCCACAGTACTGTCTCGTGTGGGAGCGACACAGTCCTCTCTGTCTGTGGACAGAACAAGGAATTGGCTGTGGCGGTGGAATGGGAGTTTAGTGTTCTGCCCAGAACTCCCCGCACTAGTCTCAGCGAACACTGTGCCTTGTGTGTTCTCCTGTAAGTGAAAGAGTAAGGAGCGTTCCTGTTCTTTTCCCGGGCTACACTCTTGTCCTTGTCTGCTGCTGTTGGAAGAGCCTGTGCCTCAGACAGGGAACATGAGGACTACCACACAGCTGGGTCATAGGTAGGCAGTTTCCCTGGTTGGCTGGGGAGGAAGGACACTTTTTGCAGTAGGATGTGCTGGCACCACCTGTCAGAGGCACCAGCCAGGGTCAGTTTGTGGCCTACCTCCTGTGCTTTCTGGGCATGAGGTCCAAGAGTTCCACCCCAGAGACCACATAGCTCATGACGGCAGCCTGGGAACAGCTCCCCAGTGACTCATGTAAGACTTAGAGTAAGCATGCAGAGAGGTGGATTAACCAGAGAGTGTTTCTGCCAGTCTGGAAGAGCAAAGGGAGATGGGGAGGACATTGGGTCTCTCTCTCATCTTCTTGTGCATAAAACCTTCTGCAAATGTTGCTGTTGTTCCTTCCCTCTCTGTTGTGGTGGCAGTGTCGGCATCTGTTTTGTTCTAGCTTCTGTTAGTTATTATTTTGTTTTGGATCCTTCTGCAGTTTTTCAGTCTAGGGCACTGTACCACTGAACTCCATAACCAGCTGTTATAATTATTGTTCATTTTGAGAGAATGTCTTGATAAATCTCCCAGGCCGCAGTGGCACTGGCAGTCCTCTGGCCACTGATTCCTGGGTGCCTGAAGTTTTAGAAGTGCATATGCACCATTGGTTAGTTTGCTCAGAATTGCCAAGGGTGGCAATGTGGGGTCGGCATGGCATACCAGGCTGCTCCTCTGGATGGGCACAGAATGGGCTCTCCAGTTGGGCTGGCCCCCCAGTGACTCTGCCAGGCCTGGAAACAGAGCAGAGTCTCATTCCTGTCTCAGGTGAGGTATGGTTAGTATGGCAAGCAAGAGAAGCCACAGTCCCTTGTGGTTCAGCAGAGTGGCCTGCATGTGTTTGCTGGCACTAGAGTCCAGCCAGGGTTTGTAGCCTCCTTTGGCACACATGGCCAGCCCTCCTGGGGCTGCAAAGGATGTGGAGTCAGAGAGGGGCAGAATCCATGGCCACATTTAATCCACCACAAGTCACTGTACTAGAGCAGGGTCACAGAATTAATGCTTACCAAGCAGGGGATGGTACAGGGGGTAAGGAGGGACACCCCAGGTGGGAGACATTGAAAGGGCAGAAGCTGGTGATCTGAAGTGTCTGTCTTCTCCAAGTGCAGTGGGTGCCAGGTCCCATGGTTTGTCCAGTGCCTGGACACTTCCTCTTGCCTGTCCCCCCATGCCCATCCCAGAAGGGGTCCAAATGTTATATTTCTTCCTTTCTGGGTGTGGGAAAAACCTAGGAACCCATTCCAGCCCATCTACTGGCCCTTCACCCCACCTCCACCTGTTTGTCAGCTTCCTCCAGGGGTCTGTGAGTCCTTGTTTGTGACAGCAGGTGAGCCATAGCCATTGCTAGCTGCAGACCCTGAGTGTTTGCCTGAAAGCTGCTTTTCTATTGGTCAAGACTGGGGTCTTCTCTGCATGCACCCCTCCGTGCCTCTCTGGGCCTTGGGCAGGGTGACCTGTCCCAGCACACCCAGCGATCCTCTGGGGAGCTTACCACCCCAGGACTGGGACGTGTCTCAAGTTCTTCCTGCTTGAGAACGAGGGGTGACCTCAGATCATGGGGTCCCCAATTCTGTTGTTCCAGTATGACATTGTATATATATATCCTGTTATCTACAGAAAGCTGTCTTTATTTGGCAGTGGTTTCAGTTCTAGAACAGATGGAGTTGAGAAAACCTTACCCAGAAAGTTAGATGTTTGCTTCCTGCCCAAAAGAAATAAAAACAAACAAATACACAAATAAATACAGCAGTAAGTAGCTAGCTGGCTAGCAAGCATGCAAGCAACAGAAAGCAAAACCTCAACAAACCAGTCCAAAACCAAATGCAACCTTCAGCAATAAAGAAACCTGACTCACGTAATTGGCAGGAAAATCGGTGGCTCCCAAGACCACAATGTGAGGTGAAATAGGAAAGACACAGAATCCAAATATCACATGGTTACTCTCACTCTGGAGAAACCCCAAATATAAATAAAGGTAAAATACAGTTGTCAGGCTCATGGAAGGGTGTACAGAGGGGGTCAAATAGCATTGGAATGGACACAGAGATTGTATACATAGGCATCAGTTTTCCAAAAATGAATGCAAATAATATTTAGTGCCAACATATACCAATGGAAAAATCTGTTCTACATGAAACAAACAAAACATCATCAATTCACAGTGTGAACTTGTGGTTAAAGCCAAAGCTTCATCTATTTAACAGATCTCTGCTTCTTTACCAATAAATATAGATGTAGCTATCCATTTTACAATAAAGAAAGGCAATCCCAGCTCACCCCCCCCACCCCACAACACTGTTGATTCCAGGGCTCCAATCCTAATTGTAAGAACCAAGCAGTGTTTTTGTGAGGAAGGACAAGTCAGGCCAGCAGGCGGGGTTGGGGTTCCGGGGGATGAGGTCAGCTCAAATCCGGGTGCCACAGCAATGGCATTCCAATCTTGATTTCTCCTCTCTGTAGCACTAAGATTCCCTGTAGTTTTGTCACCAGGTAACACTCAGAGTAGGGGATGTAAGTTAAGGCTGGACCTTGCCTTAGAATGCACAAGGCCCTGGTTCAGTACCCACCAGCAGAAATAAGTACCTACAATAGGAAGAAAAGGGGCAAAGGTGAGGGGGAAGTGGGAAGGGTAGGGGAAAGGAAAGAGGGGAATGGAATTAATATGAGAAAATGAAAAAATGGAAACAAAGTCTTTGCAAATAGGGAGGGATGGAGGGGTTGAAGGGAGGGTAGGGGAAGGGGGAAAAATAAGAACCAAGAGTGATTATTATGTACAGGTGCAAATTTTCAATGATGAATGTCATTATGTTGTACACCTAAAATGTACCAATAAAAGGATATACAAAAAAAAAAGAAGAAAGAAGTACCTACCCAAGTGAATGACTATCTGAGAAAATAATAAAGACATGCACATTCCTCCTGGAATTCATAGGCAAACTGAATATAATAATCTCTGTATATTTGCCCCACATGGTAATTTACTGAGTGGTTTCTGACACCTGAACCTCCTCTTAGTAACTATACTATAATTGTAACAAGGAACTCAAAGGTGAGTCTCACTAACAGGAACAGAAAATGGACACTCTGAATTCCTGGGGGCAAGAGAAGCCACAGTATTGCAGAACAGAGAGCAAGAAGCATAAATGTAACCATCAACTGTAGTACATCAGGAGCACAGCTTCTAATGCATGTGTGTCATCTGGTGCCTGGTGAGGTTGGGCTGTGGGCTGAAGCCTTACCTGCCTCCTAAGCTGAAGACTCTGGGCGTGGGTATCCTTTGGTGTACAGTGAGGTCTGTGTTCTGGGAAAAGCCTGGCCCACCACCCATGTAAACACAGGGCCTCTTCCCTGTGCGTGTCCTCCTGAGCTGCTGAGGTGGATTTACAGCTAGAACCTCTCCCACACTCCCAGTAAATGCAGGGCTTCTCCCTTGTGTGTGTCCACTGGAGCTTGGTGAGGCCTGAGTTGAGCTAAAGGCTCTTCCACATTCCCTGCAAACAGGTTTCTCTCCTGTCTTATTCCTCTAGTGTACAAGGAGGACTGACTTTCACGCACAGGCTCTCTCACACTCTGCATGCTCAGGGCTTCTCCTCTGGTGCCTGGTGAGTCCTGAGCTACATCTAAAGTACCTCTCATATTTCTTGTTTTCTCATATATGAGGGTTTTTTTTCCTGCATGTGTCTCCTCATGTCTGGTGAGGATTGATTTACGGTTAAAGCCTCACCCATACTCTTTGCAAACTGGTATCTTCCCTGAGTGTGTGATATGAGTAGTGACATGTATCAAATCTTTCACATACTCCCTGCAGCATATGGTTTCTTCCCTGTTAGTCCTCTGGTGCTTGCTGACATCTGACTTATAGCTATAACTTCTCCCAAACTGTCTAAACATAGAAGCCTACCCCTGTGTGACATATGGGACCCAATGACATTGGACTCATTGCCGAAGCCTTCCTGACACATGCTCTTCATTCTTGACACTTCTAAGTGTTGGGTTCCTAACTTCCTCAAACCATTTTCCTGGGCACTCTGGTTTCTCTTTCTAGCCTCTTCATAGCTCTTTGTAAAGGGTTTCCTCACCCTTTCAAGATCTTTTTTTCATCCTTTCAGTGGGCTAGAAAAGGTCCCTGAATTCCTCCTCATTTTTATCCTTTTATATGCCTATTTCTCTTTCTTTTCAACTTCTGACCTCCTTTTATGTCATTCCATCTGAGTGAATCACAATGCTCTTGAAGTTGATGTGCTTTTGTCCTGGAGAAATTCCTGGTCAGATATGAGATCTCTGACTTCTACATATTATCACAGGAGTTTCTCACTGGAGAGGAAATGTATTTCTGGCTTTGCATCTGCTGAAAGAAGATGTCCTTTGTCAGGCCAGATGAATATGTACTGTCTGCTACTATTTTGCTACTTGGTAAGCCCTGCCTTTGTACCCATTGATCAGCTGCTAACAACATAAGCTATCCTCGACTAAGTGTTCCTGTACAGTATATTTTTCCATTCTGTTCTTATTAACTGCATCATCAGGATTCCAGAAAGCCCACATCGAAGTCATTTGCTACCTGCCACCCAAACTGTGGACCTCCCAGTGGTAGCAGTGGTATGTTCATTCCTGGTATTGTGGCAGTGGCCATGCCCCACATGCACAAGAGCCTCCTAAGATGTATCCTATCTTTCAGAGCCGCTCTCTGCCACACAATCCTGCACCTCAAACAGATTCTTGTCCACCTCTCCTGGAATACAGTCTGTAGCTATTTAATCCATGAAGAAGGGCCGGGGATTTAGCTCAGTGGTTTTGCTGCCTGCTGCACTGGTGCAAAGACCCAAATTCAATCCCTGGAACAACAACAAAAAAACATGAAGAAGTAATGCTTTGTGGTTTAAGTGGAAATGTCCTCAGTTACTTTTCCTAAGAGTATCCAAGGATCTATTAATTTAGGGTGCATCTAGTTCCAGATTCACAACCACAGGAGGCTGTTTATGGTGGTGTTGAAACTTCATACATGAGTACATCTGAATCTGACTGTCCTGTTCAAGTGGACATATTGAGGGACACTCATATACCTAACTTTTCATCAAGATGTAGGGATTAGGCTGAACATGGCAGTGTGGCTTGTGTCCCATTGAAAAAAACTAGTAACTCTGGCTGCTTCTGCCTCAACTTGACCATGAACACTTTTCTCTCATACTCCACAAATCATGAACTGAAACTATGACTTTCCTCAGGCACCACACCAGCTATTTGTAGTTGGCCTATTTCATCCAGTCTTAGCCTATTTCAAATATAACAAAACATCTTGTCTCAAAATACATCCCTAACCAGAGTTCATCTGTCTCTTTGCTCCACTGTCACCCAACCCACCACCCTCTCTTACCTGAAGACTGAAGTAGCTCCTTGGGGATTACATGTTGCTTTGTAGTTTTCAAAAGTTCACCAGAGCATCATCTCAGAACAGAACTCACAACTTAACAATTGTTTCCATGCCCTGGGTCATAGTAGTAGGCAATGTCACTGCATGTCCAGGGTCCTGAGCATCTACTATCCTCTGTCCTCTACAGTTCTCTCTGTCCTCTACTTCTTTTCTCTGAGAAGGGTCAGCCAGTCCTCAAACCCTCAACTCTTTCTTGTGTCAGGGTAGCTAAACATTCCTCTTCTGGAATCCTCTGCCCACAGATAATTTCCTCTCTCAAACATTTTCTGCTGCAAGGAGCCTTCCATGGCAATGTCTACTACAATCTAATCTGCCCTCATGGGTGTTGCTACACACTTTTCCTGGATAAGCTCCTTCAGAGCAAGAGTCACTCCCTGCTACTATGCGCTTGGCCTTGCCAGTGAAGGGGTGCAGCCAAGTGATGTTCTTGTCCTCCTCCTTGATGAAGAAGACGCGGCCGCCCCTGCTGATGCCCTAAGTCCAGGAGCAGGGCAGGGAGCAGATCCACTCCAGGGTGAGATAAGCCGCCATGTCTGATTCCCCAGCCATTGCCATCGCTGCCTTCTCCTGCTGACGCCCAGGCTGCCCTGGGACGCAGGCGCCAGCGAGGGAGCTGAGAAAGCGGAAGAGCGAGTGCGGCCTGGCGCGCTCCCTACCCTTGGGTGGCGCCCGCCCTGCCGCCCAGGCTGGGTCTGCCCTTGTCGCTTCCCCTCCCCATCCTCGCTGCCACAGGCCCGCCCCGGCATGCCACACGCTAATAAAGGACTATTATCTAGAATATATAAAGAACTCTAAAAAATCTGACCCACCAAATTAATTTTTTTTTTCATTAAGTGTATTGGTACATTTTAGTTCTACATTTCAATCACATTCATCATTGGGAATTTGGGCCTGTACATGATACATCTAGGTACTTGTTTTTTCCCCATTCCCCTCCCTTCCCTTCCACCCCACCAACCCTCCCTATTTACAAAAACTTTGTTTCTGTTTTTTCTTCTCTTCTCATATTTTTACCTTCCCTTCTTCCCTTGCCCCCAAACCCCTCCCTAGTTTCCCTTCCCTTTTGGACCCTTGCTTCCTATTTTACATTATCAATTATAGATTTTGGCCCTCATTTACACTTTCAGTTTCTCACACCAGAGTATTTACAATGGTATTTACCATGGTATTCACACATATTCTATTTATTTCATTTAACGGTATGGCCTCAATGTGCATCCATTTAGCTATAAATGCCTCTAGTTTATCATTCTTTATGGCTGAGTAATACTCCATTTTATTTTTTAAAAATCCACATCTTCTTTATCCAGTCACCAGTTGATAGACTTTTGGGCTGTTTCCAAGATTTAGCTATTTACAAACTGTGCCACTGTAAACACGGGGGTGCACGTATATCACTCTGCTATGATGCTTTTAATTCTTATGGGAAGGACACCTAACAGGGAAATAGCCAGACCAAATGGTATCTCTAATCCTAGTTTTTTGAGGAATCGCCATACTGATTTCCACAGTGGTTGCACCAGTCTACACTTCCACCAACGGTGGAGACAGGTTCCTTTATCATCACAACTCCTCCAGCATTTCTTATTGGTTGATTTCTTGATAGTAGCCATTCTTTCTGGAGTGAGATGGAATCTCAGTGTTGTTTTCATCTGCATCTCTTGAATGACTAACAATGCTGAGCATTTTATCATATGTTTATTTGCTGCTTCTGTTTTGTCATCTGAGAAATGTCTATTCATTTCAGAAGCCCATTTTTGGATTGGGTCTTTAAATTTAGGAGGTCTGATTTTTTAAGTTCTTTATATATTCCAGATAGTAGACCTTGTCTGAGGAACAGCTCTTAAAAAAATTTTCCCACATGGTGGGTTGTATCTTCACACTGATGGTGGTTTCTCTTGCTGTGTAGAAGCTTTCTAATGAGAAGAGATCCCACTTGTTGATTGTGCTATTTCACGTGCGACTGAGGTTTCGTTCATGAAATCTTTTCCTAAGCTAATGTCTTCGAGAGTTCTATCTAACCTATCTTCCAGCAGGTTTAGTGCTTCTGTTTTAATATTTAGATCTTTGAACCATTTTTATTTCAGTTTAGTGCATGGTGAAAGATATAGGTCTAATTTTAACCTTTGGCAAGTTGAGATCCAGTTTTTCCAACACCACTTATTAAAGAGGCTATCTTTTCTCCAGTGAGGTGTTTGGGACTTTGTCAAAGATGAGGTGACTTAGTATATCTAGAGTTGTTTAGGCACCTTGTAATCTGTTCCATTGATCCTTGGGTCTCTTTCTTTGCCAGTACCATGCTGTTTTCAATCACAGTGGCTTTGCAGTATAGTTTCAAGTTGGAAATTTTTATACTCTCTCCCTTCTCTTTGTTGTCTAGAATTGCTTTTCCTATTCTGGGTCTCTTCTGGTTCCAAATGAATTTTTGGATTGTTTTCTCTAGTTCTGTGAAATATGCTCTTGGCATTTCAATCAGGAATGCATTGAATCTATATAGCAATTTTAGAAGTAGGACCATTTTCACTATATTGGTTCTTCCTACCCAGGAACAAGGGCTTTCTTGCCATTTTCCAATATTTTCTTACATCTCTTTTTTCAGAGAGCTGTAGCTTTCAAAGTAGAGGTCTTTCACTCCTTTCATTAGATTGATTCCTAGACATTTCATTTTTTTTGATGCTATTGTGAAAGGAATTGTTTCCTCAATTTCTCTCTCAGTGAGTCTGTAGTTTGTATACAAGAAGGCTATTAATTTTTGATTATTGACTTTGTATCCAGCTACTCTACTGAATCAGGTTATTAAGTATAGAAGTCTTTTGGTGGAGGTTTTCTATATAGAATATCATGTCATCTGTGAATAATCACAGTTTAGCTTCTTCATTTCCTACCTTTACTCCTTTTGTTTCTTTCTCTTATCTAATTGTTGTCACTAATGTTTTCAGAAATATATTGAACAGGAGTGGTGATAGTGGACATCCTTGACTTCCGGATTTTGATGTGAAAGATTTCAGTTTTTGACCATTTAATATGATGTTAGCTGTTGATTTTTCGTAAGTGCCTTTTGTCAGGTTGAGATAAAGCCCATCTGTTGTAATTTTCAGTTAGGTAGAGTCCCCAAATTTAAAAACCCAATCCAAAAATGGGTATCTAAAATGAAACAATAATCTCAGATGAAGAAGTAGAAGTGGCAAAATATATACAAAAAATGTTCAACATCACTAGTAATTTGTGAAATGCAAGTCAAAACAACACTGAGATTCCATCTCACTCCAGAAAGAATGGCAGCTCTCATGAAATCAACCAATAAGAAATGCTGGAATGGCTGTGGGAAGAAAGAAACACTTCTCCACTGTTGGTAGGAATGTAGACTGGTACAACCAGTGTGGAAATCAGTGTGGAGATTCCTCAAAATCTAGGATTATAGGTCCCATTTGGCCCAGCTAGTTCCCTGTTAGGTAGCTTCCCAAAAGAATTAAAAGCATCATACCACAGCGATATGTGCACCCCCATGTTTATAGTGGCACAGTTTGTAATAGCTAATTCTTGGAAACAGCCCAAATACCTATCAATTGATGAGTGGAAAAAGATGTGGGCTTTTTTATACAATGGAGTCCTACTCTGCCATACAGAGGATGAGCTTCAGACATTTATATCTAAATGGATGGACCTTGAGACCATATTCCTAAGTGAAATAAATTGGGCACACATGTTTAAATACCATATTGTTTCTCTGATGTGAGAAACCAAAAAGTGGACATAAGGACTAAAATGTATAATAGATATTGGGAAATGGGAACAAAATGTTTACATGAGAAGGGACACAACAAGGAGGGAGAAAGGAAGAAAGGGACATGAAAATAGAAAAAATGGCAACAAAGCTTTTGCACATATGGAGGGAAGGGGCATTAAGGGAAAGGGGAATTAGGATAAAATAAAATTTATTAAAAATAAATAAAATAAAATAAAACTTGCACACACAAAAAAAGAAAAAGAAAACTTTCACCCAGGCTTATGCGTTACATATTAACCAAATGCCTCCACAATGGCACTGCCAACACTCCCTTTGTGTCCCTTTGTGCTGTAATGCTTTCTAATGACACATTAACCCTACAATAAATTCAAAAATCTAAAACTCTGAATGTCCAGGAGCACTGCCTAAAACCTCCTATTCTATTGTCAAATCTTTAATGATAGCAAAATAAAATATAGCATTCACTGCAAGGGGAGAGAGAAGTGAGATTCTCAGAATGCTAAAAGAATGGAAAAAGAATTATGTATTTTAGATCAAATAACTGATTTTTTTAATATATAAGGACCACCACAAGGTGCTGATATAAACAAACCATGGGCATACAACCTGAGCGCTCAGCTACATGTCTGGTGAGGCCATTGGGATCTTTAAAGGCCTGGGGTGGCAGGAGAAGGGGGGTCACCATGGAATGGGGGCACAGGAATGGCTCCTGTGCCAGATGGGCAGCCAGCACTCACCCAGAGAAGCTTCTCACCAAGCGCAGCACCACGCAACCTTGACTTCCTTCCTTCTGTCCTTCCTTCTTGCTTTCCTCCCTCTCTTCCTTCCTTTCCTTTTTTCCTTTCTTTCCTCTCCCTCTCCTTCCTCCTTCCTTCCCTTTCTTCCTTCTTTCCATTCTCTTTTCCTGTGAATTCCATAGTTTAAAAATCCTGTCCTTGAAAAGAGCTTGCTTTTAGCTTTTTCATTTGTTTGTTCATTTGGTTTTAGTTTCCATGCTGAGGATGTAACCCAGAGCCTTGGCACACTAAGCACCCACTCGGCCCCTGAACCATGCCCTGGGCTATGCTGATAGTGTTGGTGGAGTGACATTTTGCCTGTGGTACCACAGTGTTCTTCCTAAAACATCTCCTTGATGGTGCAGCAGCATCATTCTGCAGTTCTAGGGAAGACAGTTGGCCTCCCCTGACTGGCTCAGAGTGGAGCATAATATATGTTAAGTTCTGTATTCAAAAATAACTTTGCTGGATGTAATCCTGACTATTTGGGATATTGAGACAGGAGGATTGCATGTTTCCTGGACAGCCTGGGCTACTGAGTGATATCTTGCTTCAAAATAAGAAAACTTTAAAAAGAAAAGGCTGGGATGTACCTCAATTGTAGTTTACTGGATCCAACCTCCGGTACCAAAAAGAAAAATAAAATAAATAAAAATAACCCCTGGGTTAAGGGTCCAGCTTGGTGGCAGTGTTCACTGATCTAAAGGCTGCTTCCCTACCTTCTGCATCTGTGGCTTCCATTATCTTCACCTTGATAGGGTGGATAACAGCATCATCCCATCCTGCAACTACAACCTCTCTAGTTGTTTATTCTGAATTCTACCTGCAAAGAAGCACCAAGGTTGACCCAGGCCTTCCCCATACTCTTCAAGTCTAGAGGACTTTTGTTTTTCTTTTTGGTGTTTTGAGCCAGTACCTCATTATGTAGTTCAGGCTGGCCTGGAACTCACAGTGATCCTCCTGCCTCAGCCTTCCAAGTGCTGGAATTACAGAATGTACCACCACACCCATCTAGTTTGGAGTTTTTACCATGAGCTATCTCTTTTTTGACTCATTTGTCAGTTTTTCTCCACCCAGGGCTCAGAGGTGATCCATTCTGCATAGAAGAAGTTGAAGGACAGTCTCTAGGAAGGGCAGACCAAAGTGATTTCCCTGTCACTGATGGTTAAATGTCCCAGCAGATGGAAGGGAAGTAAAGGAGGATGTGTGTTTGGATATGTCCTTCAGGGAAGTTAGCTCCACAGTTAGAAAGAGTTACAACAAACAACTACAAGTGCACATAAAACAACAGCCCAAGAGCTTTGGTTGTTATCAAGGCTGATAGTAACAGGACAAAAGGTACTCATCAGATGAGCATCCAGGAGGCTGAGGCAGGAGGATCACTGCAAGTGCAAGCCCAGTCTAGACTCTGCTGTTTGAGGGGCTGTGAGGCAGAAATATCATGAATTGGATTGGCCTTTCATTTGGGATGTGATTGTCACTGGTTCCAGGTCCTGGTGGCCAGCCTGAGTGGGCACTGTGCTGCTCTGCTCTTCATGGGCTTAAGCTTCTCCCTTGCTGCCCCATTCTCCATGTTATGAGAGGGCTTTTAAAGTTATTTTCACCATGAAAGAGAGAACAGAGTCACAGCCCCCATGTCCCCATGGCCAGCTTCAGGCCTCATTTCCTGTTCTCTTTTCAGGTCTCCTGTGTCCTCTTTCAAAAAAATTGTCATATGCTTTATACAACCTAGGGGTAACTGGGTATGGTGGTGCACAACTGCAATCCCAGCTACTTCGGTGGCTGAGGCAGGAGGATTGCAAGTTCAAGCCCAGCCTGAATGAGTTAGTGAGAATCTGTCTTAAAAAAAAAAAAAGACCCTGGGGACAGAACTTGTGCAAGGGCCACAAAGGCCTTGGGTTCAATGCCCAGGGTCACAAAAACCAAAACAGAAACCCCATCATGGTAGCTAAATTCTCCTGGGTTGGCTACAATCTCAGTCCCCCTCAAACTATGGCCCCCAGCAACACCAAGGGGCCTTTGCCTACTTCCTGCGGACCTAGAGCTGGCATCCATCAGTGCCTCTGCACACACCTGAGGCTGTGAGGACCACCCTGCAGGCTGCATGTGGCCAGTGCCCTCCTCACTTCAGGCTTGGCTCTGCCCTGTGCTGGTCTCCATCTCCTCTGCACACCTCAGCTCTTGCAGCCTTGGCTCCTTCATGGTGGCAGTCACTGTGCTGTGGCCTTCCCAGGACTCCCTTCTCGGCCACATGCTTGAGCAGCACACTGTCCTAACCACTTTTGTTTAATTTTAATTTTTATGAGTCTGTGTTTGCAGTTTACATGTTTACATTCATTGTGGGGAGTTGCTGCATGCACATAACACATCTTAATCCTTCTCACGTTCCCTTCCTTTCCCCTCCTCTCTATCTCCTGGTCCTCTTCCCTTTTTCAAAAGACCTAGATCCCTATTTCCTCTTATCTTTTATTTTGCTCCTGATTTATAGTTTGGGTTTCTCATAGAAGAGAAACCATGTGATATTTAAGGTGGCACTTCTGATTTATTTCACTTAACATTATGATCTCAAGGTATATCCATTTTCTTACAGATGACTCCAGTTTATCTTCATGGCTCCATTGTGCATCATACTTTATCCATTCATCTGCACTTTTTTTGTTGTTGTTGTTCCAGGGATTGAACTCAGGACCTTGCACTTGCAAGGCAGGTGGCACCACTGAGCTAAATCTCCAGCCCTTCATTTGTTTTTTGAGACAGGGTGCCAACTTGTGGTTCTTCTGTAAAGTGTTCATTTCACTTGCCCATTTTCTGATTGGGTCTTTTATTTGGGGAGGGTCTAATTTTTTGAAAGTTTTATATATTCTAGATATCAGCCCTTTGTCTGAGGACTAGCTGGCAAATTGTTACCCATTCTGTAAGTGTCCTAACCATCTTTGAACCTATAGCCGTAGTGCCCAGCAGATAGGGGGCATTTGATAAAAGAGTTTCTTCCAGGCTTCTGAGGATGAAAATTAGCCTGCTTTAGCTGTCAGTCTTTCTGATGCCTTGGGGAATAAAAGTGAAGGCAGCAAGGGTGGGGAGGCCCAGGGAGACAGGGCTACATAACAGCAGGAGCAGGACCCGGCCCCACATGGCTGGCCAGCCTTCTTCCTAAATGCTCCATGGCAGCCCTCTGACACAAACCATGGCCTCACATACAAGCCATGCACTCTCTTTTTATTAGCTGAGGATGATCTTCTGTTTTGCAAGGGTTATGAAGAGAGGAGACTATAGCAGAGACAGCTTAAGGCTTGCAGGGCTGAAATGTTTCCCATGCAGCCGCAGCAGACAGAGTGAGCTGACCCTGCTCTGTCAGGCCAAGTCACCCCTGCATGTTCTCTTCCTCACTCACCTCTGTAAGAAGTAAGCTCTGCAGCATCAAACACATCTCAAAAACCTCTTTGCTTGCTTCCATGTGTGAGGCTCTGGCCAGGCTAGAGTCCTTGGGAGCACTGAGATTCAGTGATTTCTTGCCTGGCTTTGGAGTCAGGAGACAGGCAGAGACCACACATCAGCAAATACAAAGCTGCTGAAGGTGGTGACAGATACCTCTAGTTCCAGCACTCAGGAGGCTGAGACAGGGGGATCACTGTAAGTTCAAGGCCAGCCTGAAGTACATAGAGAGACCCTGTCTCAAAAGCAAAGAAACAAATGAAACAAAACCATAGAGCTCATGCTTGCAGAATTTGAAAGGCTGCCTACCCATCGTCAGTGACTGCCTGGACACATCAGGGTGGAAACCTGTTCCAGACACGAGCTGCAGCCACCTGCACACAACCTGCTCCTGTCCAAGGGCTCTGCACTAGGGATGAGGGCCAATGTCCAAAGATACCAAGGTTCAGGTGACAGAAAAGTGATACAAAGAGGTAAAACAATGACCTTACTTTGGTGTGTGTGTTACACTGGTTTAAAAACCCACCAGAATGAAAGCAATGCTAACATTCACACTGTGATTCCTTTGATTAGTTTCTGGAAATCCATCTTAATGAAATGACACAAAACATGAAGTAAATTATGATAAAACAGATGCATCTGGCCATACTCTTTACAAGAATACAGGAAATAAACAGACCCCAAAACAGGCCCTATAGTCACCAGCCAGCAGGCAGCTGCCAGGAGGCTTGTGAAGTTCGGGCTGGGCCTGGTGTGACTGTTCATCATCTCAGCCTTTCTGAGGCACAGGAAAGTGAGTCAACACTAGGGAGGCTGAGACTGGCTCTCTGTTCAGGTCTCAGGCCTCAGCTCTAAAACCTGTGTAAATTAAATCTATTCCTACTCATTTCCACCTTATGGCCACCACACCCCACAGGGACTCCCGACATCTCAGAAGTAAACTCTTAAAAGAAAATAAAGGAAACCTGCACAGCAGCAGTGGGTGAGAAGGCTGCTGGAACTGCCTGTGCACGATGTTATATCCACCTGCAGCCTCCCCATGCCCTGCTGCCAGGGAAAGGTGGGAAATGTTGGTAAAGGCTGCCCAGCTCCTGTATATTGACTATGTGCTATTCTGATTCATTAGGTAAGTTTGTTTTCTTTTCTTTTTAGTAGTCGTGAAAGGTGCCAAATTGGCAGAGGCTCACGTTTCTTCTCTTTACACCAAACAGCAGAGAGAGATCAACATTGCCTGAATTAGCTTTGTGACTGCAAGAGCAAGACCTGTTCCTGTCTGGAGATGTTTGTTAATGATATTATCATCTTATCATTTTGTTTGATCTTTATCAATTTGAGTAGATGTTTACATGTACTACAATTGGCATTTTATATTTACATTTCTTTAAGCGTACGTCCCACTCCAAATGTGTATCTAAATGTATGCCTTGCATGACCTACCATAAATGTTTTTTTCCCCTTTATAGCCATTTGTTTTTTAAAACATCTTAAAGAAGAGATGATGCCTCTTTTTTCCTAATATGAGATACATGCCAAATTGATAATTATGTCTGGAAAATCTATAAAGCCATGAGAATGTGTTTACTAACATGAACAACTTAGAATGAAGAAAATTAATTAAGAAATTAAACATAAGTTTTAGTTTTAATTTTTCGTGGTTGTAGGATATATTTCTAGGATCAGAATAGCCACTTAAAATAATATTGAACAGACGATAAACATTTTGGCACACTATTATAGCTAGCCTTTCTTATGAATATGCTTACTTGAAGTCATTGCTGAGGCCACTTATGCAATATTTTTAGCCCTTAGCTTTTCAAAACCAATAAGGAGAATGATTTTCTTTCCTTTAAAGTAAAATTATGGTATGTTGATTATAAATACTGAAAAATAAATTTCTAATTTACACAGTTTTTCATGTAATCAAGACATCAAAGACAATCTTAAAAGCAAGGGGAAATTGTGTCTAACATCGTTAAGGGTTAGTTTTCAACTCTTAAAAAGTATATGCATAAATTATAAGTAGTTGGGCTTAGAATTCTAAAAAGTACAACTGAGTCTCATTCTGAATATTCACTCACAGTATCTTTTTTACAAAGGGGATCAAAAATGTTTTCACAGAATTAGAGTATTCATAGATTCTTAGGAGGCATTTGAAAAGTTGGAGCACTCTTTATTAGACATGTCTAGGGCCGGGGATTTAGCTCAGTGGTTTCGCCGCCTGCTGCGCAAGTGCAAGGACCCAAGTTCAATCCCCTGTACCAGAAAAAAAAAAAAAAAGAAAAAGAAATGTCTAAATTACACTGCTTCTATTTAGCTTATAGTTTTAAAAAAATTGTTGTTCTATCCAACCAAGCTTTTTTCTGGGTGCAAATGTTTTTTTACCCTATGAGTATGCATTGTGATTGTCCTTATTGAACAATAAAACAATGTAATGAATACATCGTTCATTATGTAGATTATCTATTTTGATCCACATTGGTTATACATGGCATTTTACAGGCAAATTACATATTTGGAAGGTCTAACATTACCTAGTTGTGTACAAGGCTTTTTTTTTTAATTAGATTTTTCTTTTGGTTCACATAAGCCAAGTAACAGATAGCCACAGGAAGTTCAAATTTTCCCAGACTAGTTTGGTAGTTTTTATTTTCAAGAAAAGATTCTCTCTTCCTACAGTTGTGGTTTATATACTATATTAGAATCAAAAAAGTACTGTCTGAAGAGACCATACTTGTTGTAAACCATTTTGATTGGTTAACAGATGTGGACCACATGTGATCACCTTCAGATTTATTTTGTCACCCTCTTTTTATACTTTGCATTTAAATTTAAAAAACAAAGCAAATCAAAATTGAACATGCCATTGGGAATCAAGTCAAAATGATTTCATTCTTACTAAAATCATTGTGTTTTTGAAAATTGCTGTGAGATCCAGTTAATTTATTTAAATCCTTTTATGTTGGTGAATTAAAGATAAAAGTTCTCATTATTTTCTGGAACAAGATTCTCATGGAGCTGTGTGTACATAGATAACTGTCCACAATCACTTTTGTGTAATTAAATGAAATGGCTTACCTCTGCATGATTGCATTATGGAAGCCTTTTATATATCTTTATATTTTTCAATATACTTAAATTTTACACTATTAGCTACTGTAGTCATGCTGTTTGTTTTTTAATAGAGTTTATAAATATTTATGCTCAAAATACAGATCAACAATATTTTTGGCCTTGATTACAAAATAATACTTTAAAGTGAAACACACCCCTCCAGTGTGTTAGGAAAAAAGTCATTGGTGCTACAAAACCTTTTGTTATCATATTTGAACCTGTTGTCTAGACTTTGCTAGGCTTTAATCTATGATTGCTTGTTATTCATTCTGATTTAGGAGTGTAATAAAGTGGTCTGTGCTGAGTCAGGTGAAAAGCCCAGCTTATTAGAAATGCCTCTTAATTTAAGTAAATGATGCAAAATGACTGTACTTTTATTTACTGAACTTCCCAGAAAAAGAGAATAGCTTATTTTAATAAGAGGAAGGTTTTTAACTTGACAAGAATGAAAAAATGATATTCAGCATATCAAAATATGTTTTCTCATATTTCAAATGAAAAAGTTTTAGTCTTAAAATATTATGTAATGTTACTCTACCTTAAATCTCAACAAGAGGCAGAGTAATTATTTACAGAACATTTGATGACTTACAAAGATATGTATTATTACAGTGTACAAGTTGGTCATTGATGTGTAATTTTTATTTTGTCCCTAAGAATTCTATTCCAGCACCTTAGTGAATACAATTGTTAAGTATCAGCAAAGCATTTGTAGATACTGCTTTTGATTCTCATAATCCTGAACCTGATTTGAGTGTGACACAAAACATACTGTCTGGCACAAAATTTCCTTTGATTGTATCATTTTAATTCTTTTTCTGTGGACTGTTGAATCTAAAAACACCAAAGGAACCTTTTCTTGTCTTGAGACTGGATTATTCCAGTGTTTAATACCTGTGCCCATAAGTATCCCATTTCATTAATGTGTGTTGACATGGGGAAAAAAATTCCCTGCTCTTTGTGTGGAGCGAAAGTAATTGGTTAAGCTGTAGCAGCCTTTTGTTTATTTTTAAACGTGAAAATAAAACTTGAAGTGAAAACGTCAAAACTTGAACTAGAAAATTACTCTTGTATGCTTACATGTTTATGTGGGGTTGTCAATATTTTTATTATTTATAGTTGAATTATGTTTTGTTTAATATCCATAATGTTTATTATTATTATATTTTGAAAAATTTAAAATAAAATAGTCTTACAAAAAAAAGAGAAAGTGATGACCTTCCTATAATTAACTTGAATATAAGCAGGTTAAGTTTTCAATTAAGGAATGCACACAGGGGCTGCCATATCACTGCTCCCAGCACAGAGGTAGGGGCTTCCTGGGCTGCTGTACCACAGCTCCCAGAGCAGAGAAGGTGAGCCATGCAGGCGTCCACAACACTCCCACACTGTCAGAATGAGAAGACACATAAACAAGTCTCAAAACCAGACTTCCAGATCAACTAAAGCAACCCCAAAGGGAAGTGAGATGGAACACTCTGATACTCAGCCACCTGGACTCCCTGAACTGGCAACAAAAGAAGACTGGAAAAAATGAAATCAGAAATAAGTTCTCTGATAACAGCAGAGATTGTGCCCATAGTGCAAGACAAGATTAATAAATCTAGAATGGACACAGATAAAAAACAGAGGAGGTGAGGGACATGAGGGAATCCCAACATAGGAAAGAAATGGAATCTGTAAAACCGATGCAAACAGATTTTCAAGAGATTAAAAACTCCATTGAAAGTTTACATAGCGGAATGGGCCAGTGTGAGAACAGAATTTCAGATATAGAAGATAAGATTGGAATTAGTGAACAGGAAAAGAAAAATTGCTTCAAAATTGTAAGGGACCATGAGAAATCAATCCAGCAGCTGCTAGACGATGCAAATAACATGAGGCTGATTGGAGTCAATAAAGAAACAGGAGAGAGTGCAGATGACATAAAAACACTGTTCCAGAAGTGATAGCAGAAAATTTCCCAAGCAGGGGAAAAGAACTTGACATACAGATAAATGAGGCATATAGAACTCCAAATAGCTTTAATCAAAAAACATCTACACATAGGCATATAATTGTTAAATTCCAGAAACCCAACCGATGAACAAAGTTCTACAAGCAGTTAGAGAAAAGCCCGTCAGAATCACAGCAGACTTCTCAACACAAATCCTTAAGGCAAGAAGAGTTTGGAGTGATGTATTCTCCAAACCCTAAAGGAAAACAACCTCCAACCCAGATTGATGTAACCTGCAAAACTATCTTTCAAAATTGATGGAGAAATAAGATACTTTCATGACAAAGAGCACCTTAGGAACTTCATGAATACCAAACCAGGACTCCAAATAATTTTAGACACTATCCTAGGAAAAGACGGTGAGGATCATAACCCCAGGAAGCCCAGCAGAATGAATCTGTTGGGTGGGACAAGAAATTAAATGCAAAGGAGGAGAATCCAACAAAAAGAAAAAGCCATGACAATGATAAGTCAGTATGTATCAGTTATGACCATCAATATTCATGGTCTTAATTCACCAATCAAATGAAATAGTCTCGCCAAATGGGTCAAGAAGCAAGATCCTACAATATGCTGCATACAAGAAATATTTAATTCCAAAAGAAACTCATAGACTGATAGTGAAATGGTGAAAAACAGTACTCCATGTGACAGGAACCCGAAAAAAAAGCAGGAGTAGCTATCCTCTTTGCAGATCAAGTGGATTTCAAACCAAAATCTGAAACACTTCTGGTCCCAAGAATTTCAAATAAGTTATAGTCAACTTGTATATACAAATCTATTGTGAACATGCATTTCCATTCCTCTTAAGTAAAAACTTAAGAACAGAACTGTTGGTTCTTCACAATAATACAAGAAATTTCTATGTTGTTTTCCAAAATGTTTTTGTCATTTTACATTCACACTAACAGTATTAGAAAGTTCTAAGTGGACAACCTACAATGTGGGAGAAAACTTTATAAGCTGTTCCTCAGACAGGGGTCTACTATCTAAAGTATATAAAGAACTCAAAAAAAATCAGACCCCCCAAATATGAAGACTCAATTAAAAAATGGGCATCTGAAATAAACATTTCTCAGACAAAGAAGTAAAAGCAGCAAATAAACATATGACAAAATGTACATCACTGGTCACTCAAGTGATGAAGATGAAATCAATGCTGAGATTTGACCTCACCCCAGTAAGAATGGCTGGTATCAAGAAATCAACCAATAAAAAATGCTCGCAGGGTTGTGGGTAGAAGGGAGCCCTTGTTCATTGTTGGTGGGAGTGCAGAGTAGTGCAACCACTGTGGAAATCAATGTGGAGATACCTCAAACAATTAGGATTAGAAGTCCCATTTGACCCAGCTATTCCTCTGCTGGGTATCTTCCCAAAAGAATTAAAAGAATCATACCACAGTGATATATGCTCACCTATGCTTATAGAAGCACAGTTTGTAATAGTTAAAACTTGGAAACAGCCCAAATTCTCATTAACTGGAGGCTGGATAAAAAAGATGTGGGATTTGTATAAAATAGAGTACTACTTAGTCATAAAGAATGAGAAACTAGAGACATTTATAGCTAAATGGTTGCTCATTGTGGAAATACTCTTAAATGAAATAAATAGGACACACATGTATAAATACCTAATAGTTTCTCTGGTGTGAAAAACTAAAAGTGTAAATAAAGATCAAAATGTATAATTGATAATGTGAAATAGGAAGAAAAGGTCTAAAGGAGTAGGGGAAGTATAAGGTGTAGTGAAAAGAAAAAAATATGATAAAAGGAAAAAATGAAAACAAAGCCTTTGTAAACAAGGAAAGGTGGAGGGGGTGAAGGGTGGCAAGGGAATGGGGAAAAAATAAGAACCAAGATACATCATGTAGGGGTAAGGATCCCACTGATGAATGTAATTATTGTATACCTAAAATGTACCAACAAACTTAATAAAACATAAATAAAATTAATTGCACATAATACAGAAAGCTCTGTGCTTTTTAAGCATAGCTCTAGGCTTTTTAAGCTTTATTGACAACTGCACTGCTTTGAAATCTCTCTAAGGGATCAGCATGCCTAGGGAAATGACAGAGTTGTCAACATGGGTACTATCTCTGGTACTCAGATCTTTTTTCTCTGGTGATATCCCATGCTCAGTTTACTGGCTGGCATGAACGATGTTCCGCCATGTCCTTCACCAAAGTATTTATGCTTTGGAGCCAGTTGATAGAAAACTGAGTTTTCTGGAAACATGAGCCAAATTAGACCTGTCCTAATTTATGTTGTGGGGTTCACAAATTTTATTCAAGCACAGAGAAATCTGAGTGTCACCAAAAACTGGTACCAGAGAGTTAGGATCATATTTGCAAGTATATGTGACCATGTGGTTCAGATGCTTTGTAAATTGGTTTGTCGGAGTTTGGAAAGATCTGGAGGTGCAGGCTAGCAAAGCCCTACAGTGATGTAAGCAAAGAATGATGGACAATTCTGGTCAGTGTTAGAAAGGCCAGAGTCCTGAGAGAAGTACAGACAGTAAAGGCCAGGTCCAAGAGGATTTTGTTTGAAATAGGGATTCTATTTTGAAGTGGATTATAGGCCATACATGTTATATTCTGGTAAAGAACTGGTCTACACTTTGCCTTTGTTCCAAGAATCTGTGTGAGGTTGAATTTAGGAGTGGGAGACTAATGAATGTGGTGGAGAATTCAAAACATCCCAAAATATAAGCTGCTGATCAGATTCATAGATGCAGGGCCTAACTAAGTGTAGACATGTTGTAAATGTTAAATTTCTGTCCAAAAAGAACTGCATATAAACTAGGGGCCTAAAGAGCAGTGCATGCTGAAGTGATTTGTGCTTTTAAAAATAAATTAAGTACCTCAAACTGGAATAAGAAGCAAAATGTTTTGAAGGGCCCCCAGATATTGGTCAGATCACACTGATGTAGGTGTAAATGTAAATATGTTAACATAATATTAAAGAAGACAAGCCTTGGGTTCTTATTCCCAAAGGTTCCTCTAGGGAATTGGTTTCCTGGGATTTGTTTCTTTATGATCAACCATCCAGTCACTCAGAGACCACTGGGGCCATAATTTTAAGGAAGAGCTATGAACTTCTCAGTACCTGAAGAAGTCAACACTGTGATTGTGGACTTCTAAACTTACAGAATAAAGGAATCATTGGCTTATGGAGGCTACCACTCAGATTTCAAAGGAAATCTTGTGAGGTCAGTAAGCATGCCCCTCAGTGGACAGTGTGTGAAGATCTAGGAATGAAGTCAAAGGATAAATGAAGATTCAGAGAACTAAGAGATATAAGTAGAGCAACCTGAAGAGAGTAGCAGAGTGGGTTGCTATAAGCAAATTCAGAAGGGCACAACTAACAAGCCCTCTGGAACTCCCAATTTTTCTTATGGCCCCCAATGATGGGCATGATGTGGCACTATAGGAGTTAAGGATTGCAGGGTTAAGGATTGAAGGGTTTCAGTTTTGCATTGGGTCCTATTGTTTTGATCCTCTTATTCTCCCTTTTTGGAACAGTGATACTTACATTTTTTCACTGTATTTTGGAGTTAAGTAACATTAAAAAAATAATTCTATAGGGGTTTACAGCTAATAATTTGTCTTTAATTTCAGAGGAGGCTTTTTGGTAATCCTGGGACTACTAAGACATTGAGAAGGGCAATATTGCATTTTCATTGCACTTTGGATAGCAGTGTCAGAGGGACCCACTGAGTTTTTGTTGTGTTCATTTATAGATTAAGAATGGATGAAGATATATGTGGGTGTAATGGACAAAGGTTGAAACATGATGAGTTTATCTGTCAACTTATATAATGTGGTGTCACCTGGGGATTAGTAAATCATACACGGGAGTCTCTGTGTGCCACAAGAAAGTATGAACTTGGTGACTGTATCTGATCTCTAGCCCCTTTTATTCTAGCCCTGGTTGTATCTGTGCTCTTAGCAGTTTTTCTCTGGTACACATTTCTCCCATGAATTCCTGTCTTGTAACCATCTAATTGTGGACTAATCCAGCTGCAACCATGAGAAAAACTGAACCTTCTATTTGAAGTTGTAGGTGTTAGGTAATTTTTGCCAATAAGAGGAATTCTGATAGATACATATTTATATATCCAAGTATTGGGAGAATTAATATTGTTAATTTGCCCATAATAACCAAAACAATTTATAGATTCAATTCCCACCAAAATGTTCATAACTTTCTACACAGAACTAGGAAGACATTCCTAAAATGTATATAAAATTACGTATAAGATGCCCATAGCCAGAGAAAACTTCAGCAAAAACAGTCATGCTGGAGGAAGTGTTATAATCCTTGGTTTTGAGAATTATTACAGAGCCTACTCAAAACAGAATGAGAATGGGTTTTAGAGACTAAAGAAATGGAACAGAGATAGCAGAAATTAATTTGCACATCTATATCAAAGTGATGTCTCCCCAAAGCACACAAAAAAAAATTGGGAAAAGGGGATTCCATTTAACAAATGGTGCTGGGAAAACTGGATGTCACTATGCAGAAGACTGAAACTTGTTATCTATCTTTCAGTTTATGAAAATTTGACTTAGAACATTTGCACACTATTGATGGAAATGTAAAGTAGTTTATTCATTTTGAAAAATAATACATAGCTTCTCAAAATGTTAGCATAAGAAATAAGAAATGCTGGAGGAGTTGTGATGATAAAGGAACCTGTCTCCACCGTTGGTGGAAGTGTAGACTGGTGCAACCACTGTGGAAATCAGTATGGCGATTCCTCAAAAAACTAGGATTAGAGATACCATTTGGTCTGGCTATTTCCCTATTAGGTGTCCTTCCCATAAGAATTAAAAGCATCATAGCAGAGTGATATACGTGCACCCCCGTGTTTACAGTGGCACAGTTTGTAAATAGCTAAATCTTGGAAACAGCCCAAAAGTCTATCAACTGGTGACTGGATAAAGAAGATGTGGATTTTTAAAAAATAAAATGGAGTATTACTCAGCCATAAAGAATGATAAACTAGAGGCATTTATAGCTAAATGGATGCACATTGAGGCCATACCGTTAAATGAAATAAATAGAATATGTGTGAATACCATGGTAAATACCATTGTAAATACTCTGGTGTGAGAAACTGAAAGTGTAAATGAGGGCCAAAATCTATAATTGATAATGTAAAATAGGAAGCAAGGGTCCAAAAGGGAAGGGAAACTAGGGAGGGGTTTGGGGGCAAGGGAAGAAGGGAAGGTAAAAATATGAGAAGAGAAGAAAAAACAGAAACAAAGTTTTTGTAAATAGGGAGGGTTGGTGGGGTGGAAGGGAAGGGAGGGGAATGGGGAAAAAACAAGTACCTAGATGTATCATGTACAGGCCCAAATTCCCAATGATGAATGTGATTGAAATGTAGAACTAAAATGTACCGATACACTTAATGAAAAAAAAAATTAATTTGGTGGGTCAGATTTTTTAGAGTTCTTTATATATTCTAGATAATAGTCCTTTATTAGCGTGTGGCATGCCGGGGCGGGCCTGTGGCAGCGAGGATGGGGAGGGGAAGCGACAAGGGCAGACCCAGCCTGGGCGGCAGGGCGGGCGCCACCCAAGGGTAGGGAGCGCGCCAGGCCGCACTCGCTCTTCCGCTTTCTCAGCTCCCTCGCTGGCGCCTGCGTCCCAGGGCAGCCTGGGCGTCAGCAGGAGAAGGCAGCGATGGCAATGGCTGGGGAATCAGACATGGCGGCTTATCTCACCCTGGAGTGGATCTGCTCCCTGCCCTGCTCCTGGACTTAGGGCATCAGCAGGGGCGGCCGCGTCTTCTTCATCAAGGAGGAGGACAAGAACATCACTTGGCTGCACCCAGTCACCAGCAAGGCCGTGGTCACCTGACACCAGCTGCAGAGCACAGATTTGCCTACTGGCTGGGAAGAAGCAGATAGTTTTGTTTTGTTTTTTTTAATCTCCATATCTTTTATTGGTACATTTTAGGTATACAATACGTTTACATTTATCATTAGGTGCTTGTACCTGTACATGATGTATCTTGGTTCTTATTCCCCCCCCATTACCTGTGCGCCTTCACCCCCTCCACCCTTCCCTATTTACATAGATTTCGTTTCCGTTTTTTTTCTTTTCTCATAATTTTTCCTTTCCCTTCTTTCCTTTCCCCTTCCCCTCCCACCACCCCTACACCTTTGGATCTTTTCCTATTTCAAATTATCAATTATTCTTTTTAATCATTTTAATCCTTATTTACACTTTCAGTTTTTCACACTAGAGAAACTGTTCGGTATTTACACATGTGTGTCCTATTTATTTCACTTAAGAGTATGGCCTCAATATGCATCCATTTAGTTATAAATGTCTCTAGTTTCTCATTCTTTATGGTTGAGTAATACTCCATTTTATAAAAAAAAAAATCCCATATCTTTATCCAGGTTCCAGTTGATGGGCACTTGGGCTGTTTCCAAGCTTTAGCTATTACAAACTGTGCCGCTATAAACATGGGTGCCCATATGTCTCTGTGGTATGATTCTTTTAATTCTTTTGGGAAGATACCCAGCAGGGGAATAGCTGGGTCAAATGGGACTGCTAGCCCCAGTTCTTTCCATACTGATTTCCGCAGTGGTTGCACCAGTCTGCACTCCCGGCAACACTGGAGAAGGGTTTCTTTCTCTTCACACCCCCGCCAGCATTTTTTTATTGGTTGTTTTCTTGATAGCAGCCATTCTTTCGGGAGTGAGGTGGAATCTCAGTGTTGTTTTCATCTGCATCTCTCAAATGACCAGAAATGTTGAACATTTTTTTATGTATTTATTTGCTGCTTTTACTTCTTTGTCTGAGAAATGTCTGTTCATTTCAGATGCCCAATTTTGAATTGGGTCTTTGAAGTTGGGGGGTCTAACTTTTTTCAATTCTTTATATATTCTTGATAGTAGACCTTTGTCTGAGGTACAGCTGCTGAAACTTTTTTCCCACATTGTAGGTTGTCTCTTAGCTCTGTTGGTGGTTTCTCTTGCAGTGCAGAAACTTTTTAATAAGATGAGATCCCTGTTGTTGATTCTTTGTGCTAGCTCCTGTGCTACTGAGGATTTGTTCATAAAGTCTTTTCCTATTCCAATGTCTTCAAGAGTTCTACCTAACTTATCTACCAGCAAGTTTAGTGTTTCTGTTTTAATATTTAGATCTTTAATCAACTTTGATTTTAGTTGAGTGGAAGGTTAAAGACAGGGGTCTAGTTTTAATCTTTGGCAAGTTGAGATCCAGTTTTTCCAACACCATTTATTAAATAGACTATCTTTCCTCCAATGATGGTAGTTGGTTCCTTTGTCAAAGATGAGGTGGCTGAATATGTCTGGAGTTGTTTCTGCATCTTCTAATCTATTCCACTGATCCTCAGGTCTGTTTCTTTCCCAGTACCATGCTGTTTTTGTCACAGTAGCTTTGTAGTATATTTTCAAGTGGTGGATTGCGATACCCCCAGCCATGTCTCTGTTGCACAGAATTGCTTTTGCTATTCTACATTTATTCTGATTCCAAATGAATTTTTGGATTGTTTTCTCTAGTTCTGTGAAGTTTATTGTTGCAGCTTCAATTGGCATTGCATTAAATCTATATAGTAGTTTTGGAAGTATGGCCATTTTCACTATATTGGTTCTTCCTACCCAGGAACAAGGGATATCTTTCCATTTTCTTATATCCTCTTTGATCTTTTTTTCAGAGTGCTGTAGTTTCCAGTGTAGAGGTCTTTTGCTTCCTTTGTTAGATTGATTCCTAGATATTTCATTTTTTTAGATGCTATTGTAAAAGGAATTATTTCTTGAATTTCTCTGTCAATGAGTCTGCTATTTGGATATAAGAAGGCTATTGTTTTTTGAGTGTTGACCTTGTATCCAGCTATTCTACTGAATCTGTCAATTAGGTCTAGAAGACTTTTGACTGAGTTTTTTGGGTCTTCTATGTAAAGTATTATATCATCAGCATATAATGACAGTTTCACTTCTTCCTTTCCTATCTTTATTCCTTTTATTTCTTTCTCTTTTCTAATTGCTGTGGCTAATATTTCCAGAACTATATTGAACAGGAGTGGTGATAGTGGGCATCCTTGTCTTGTTACTGATTTTAACATGAAAAGTTTTCGTTTTTTGACCATTTAGTATGATGTTGACTGTTGGTTTTTCATAAATAGCCTTACTCAGGTTGAGATAAAGACCTTCTATTCCAATTTTCTATAGTGTTTTTTATCATGAATTGGTGTTGGATTTTGTCAAATGCCTTTTCTGCATCTATTGAGATGATCACATGGTTTTTGTCCTTGTCTCTGTTACAGTGTGTTACATTTATTGATTTATGGATTTTGAACCATCCTTGCATACCTGGGATAAATCCAACTTGGTCAGGGTGTATGATCTTCTTGATGACCCTCTGTATTCTGTTTGCCAGTATCTGGTTGAGGATTTTTGCATCTATGAAGAAGCATATACTTTTGAAGGGGCAAGATACTATATAAACCATAATGAAAGGAAAGAGACCTGTAAACACCCAGTCAGAGGACAGCCATCGCAGGATTATATTTTTGTGGTGAATAAACAGACTCTTGCAATAATGACATCTGAAAGAAAGAAGGAATGACCTATAAGTATGATAAATTAAGCTTCTAACCATAACATGGCTTCAGAATATGCAGTACATCCAATGAGCCCTGTAAGATGAACTTCACAGTCTTCAAAAAAAGTGCATAATTTTGGAAAGAGTTCAAATTCAATTAAAAGGAATCCTAATGCACCTGTGGTCAGACGAGGTTGGCTTTATAAACAGGACAGTACTGGCATAAAGCTGTGGAAGAAATGCTGATTCATGCTTTCTGACCTTTGCCTCTTTTATTATAGAGATAAGAAAGAAGAAGGTATCCTGGGGAGCATACTCTCACCTAGTTTTCAGATAGCTCTGCTTACCTCTGAGGATCACGTTAATCACAAATATGCTTTCAAGGCAGCCCATCCAAACATGCAGACCTATTATTTCTGCACTGATACAGGAAAGGAAATGGAGTTATGGATGATAGCCATGCTAGATGCTGCCCTCGTACAGACAGACCCTGTGAGAAGAGTGGACAAGATTACATTTGAAAGTGCATTAACTAAAGAAACAAATAACATTCCCAACCATAAAGTGTTAATTAAACTAGAGGCCCAAAACAACCAAAAATCAAGGAAATAAGCAAACTTGAAGGAAAAAAGGCATTAGAAGATGAAAAATACAGATTTCAAAAGGATGGTCAGGATAGACCTTTAACAAAAATTAATAGGGTAAGGTTGAATTCTCTGGCCTCTGACTATGATGGTGGGTCAGTGTCAGCATGGCAGATCTGAGAGGTGGAAATCACTCCAACACAGTGAGTGCCCTTACACGTGGAGGCTGACCAAGTCATACAGAGAATGAATTCGATGCAGCAGTTGGAACAGTGGATTAAAACCCAGAAGGGGAGAAGTCGTGAAGAAGAAACTAGAGGAGTGATTTCTTACCAAACATTACCAAGAAATATGCCGAGCCACAGAGCCCAGATTGTGGCTCGCTATCCAGAAGGCTACAGGACGCTCCCTAGGAACAGCAAGACCAGGCTGGAAAGCATCTGCGGTGGCGCAGCACCTCCCAGACTGGACCAGGCAGGGGGACCTGCAGCCAAAGAGAAGCGGAGGGCCATGCGGGACGACACCATGTGGCAGCTCTAAGAGTGGCAGCAGAGGCAGTTTTACCACAAGCAGAGCACCCTCCCTGGACACAGCTCCTTGAGCAGCCCTAAGACCATGGTTAACCACTCCGACCAGATGCACTCCATACCCACGTCGCCCTCACACGGCTGCATCGCCGCTTACCAGGGCTACTCTCTGAAGCGGGCTTACCGAGCCAAGGTGACGTCACCCACTCAGAGAGGGGACGTGACCATAGACCATAGGCACAGGGCTCCCCACCCTAAGCATGTGTATGTGCCTGACAGAGGGTCTATGCCAACCGGGCTAAATTTATAGTCTGTTAGTCCCCAGAGCCTCCAAGGAAAAACGCTGTCATAAGATGAACGCAGAGGTACATTATACAAATACAGCCCCGAAGAAGTAGAATCGATGCCAAGTTAAGCCGATTATGTGAACAAGAGAAAGTGGTACATGCGCTGGAGGAAAAACTTCAGCAGCTCCACAAGGAGAAATATACGCTGGAGCAGGCCCTGCTCTCCGCCAGCCAGGAGATCAAGATGCATGCAGAGGAGCCCGAAGCCATCCAAACCTTGGTTGCTGCAGCGGGACGACCTGTAGAACGGGCTGCTCAGCACCTCCCTAGAGATCTCGCGGGCCACCGCTGAGCTGGAGCGCGCATGGCGAGACAGCGACAAGCTGGGGCGAGACTGCGACAAGCTGGAGCAAGACATGATGGGCGCCAGGGCCCAGGTGTAGGAGGGGCTGTCCCTCGGCGAGATCCAGAACCTGTGTCGGAGATGGAAAGTCCAGTTGTTAAAGGCTCCCACTTTCCTGTTGGCGTCGTCCACCCCAGGACAAAATCACCAGCACCGGAGTCCTCAACAATAGCCTAGTACATGACCTTGAGGAAAACTAAGAAGATGCCGGACCTCAGAACCGAGAGGCTGCGCAGCGCCGTGGAGCAGCTGTGCCTGGCGGAGAGCAGGCAGCCGCGGACGGCGGTGGAGGAGCAGCTGGAGCGCATCTGGCTCCACTACCAGTCCTGCTTGAGGGAGCGGAAGGGCGCGCTGGCAGTGCCCAGCCCGGGGCCGGCGTCGCTAACCAGGAATCCTCGCAGAGTCCCTCGAGCGCCAGGGAGAACCTGGCCACTGCCCCGCAGACCTAGAAGGATGATAATGTTAAGGAGCTGGACGCTGTTGGTAGAGAAAAAGATGTAAAGCCAAACTGTGACACTCCTGCTGGGGAAATTGTCCGACTAAAAGAAGCTGAGCCCCAAAATACAGATTATAGCCAAGAGTTTAAAAGAACTGACAGTGTTTTTTATGAAACGATTTCCACACCTAAGCCAAATGGAGTGTATTCTGAAGAAGTGACGGATAAAGAAAGTAACAACGAAAAGATGCCCAAGGATATAACTTACAGCCCTGAAGGTGAGATGCAGACCCCAAATTCTAAACCGGAAGGCTGTCGTGAGGAAGACATGAAGGACAGCATTCACAAAGAGGAAGAAACGGTTACTTCTCAGGAGTCGACTCCTGAGATTTCTAGAGAAAACCAAACACGGGCAGGGAAAAGTCTGCCCCTGCCTCCCGAGCCTGCTCCGCTCCCGTCCGCCCAGCCGCAGCTCCTGGAGGGCTCGCACTTCATGTGTGTGTAGCTCCAACTCCACTCACTTCTGTTGAAACCGCTCACCGACCTTCAGCAATGTAAGAAGATATTGTTCGGTATATTTTAAATCTATGAAATTCATAGTTCTGATCCTTTTGACCCGGGAGGATCATTTTATCACTTCTGGAAAATGTTCATTCCAGAGCAGCTTTAAGACCCACTCACACTCCACACTCTCCGCGTCCCTGGCCAGCTGCCGCCGTCTTGGTTCCAGCACACAGGACCGGCCGGTGCTGCTCAGCGTGCAGTCGGCCGGCGCTTCCTCAGCTGCTGGTCTCCAGATCTGAGCTTTCTTAAATCTAGGTGAATTTACATTTCTTTTTGCTTTTCGCTACAATAAAGTTAGCTATTATTTTCGATGAAGGTTTTTTCCTTTTTCCCATTTTGGCTACTGCAGTGCTTTCCTTCTTTGTTTTTTTTTTTTTTTTTTTGGTATCAGGGATTGAACTCGGGACCTTGTGCTTGCGAGGCAGGCGGCGGAACCACTGAGCTAAATCCCCTGCCCTGCAGTGCTTTATTTCACTCTTGATTTGTACAAATTATATATATATATATATATATATATATATATATATATATATATATATATATAAAACACAAATATTGCTTACCTTTACTTAAAAAACAGAAGTGTAGGTATCTGAAAGTCCTGGACGTATACTTCTTTGGGATAGATGTGTACAGCAATAAGCAGGTTTTCAAATCCAGTACTTAGTTCGTGTACAAGTGTAATTATGTTCATTGTGTATATATTATACAATGAGCACATGTAATGTCTTAAAGGCTACTTACTATTGTTTAAATGCAAATGTTCATATCTCATTTCTTTTTTATCATGTTAAATAAATGTTGATGTTCTTAGAAAAAAAAGCAGTCCTCTATTTGATGAATAACTGGTAAAAAAAATGTTCCCACTCTATGGGTTGTCTCTTCCCTCTGTTGGTGGTTTTCTTGCTGTGCAAAAGCTTTTCAATAAGATGAGGTCCCACTTATTGATTTTTTGTAGTATCTCCCATGCAATCTGGGTTTTGTTCATGAGGTCTTTGCTTACTCCTATGCCCTCAAGCATTCTACCTATTCTCTTTTCCAGCAGATTTAGTGTTTCCATTTTAATATTTAGATCTTTGATCCATTTTGATTTTAGGTTAGTGCATGGTGAAAGGTACAGGTCTACTTTCAGTCTTTGGCATGTGGAAAGCCAATTTTTATAGCACTTTATTTATTTATTTATTCCTTACGTTCTTTTATTGGTACATTTTAGGTATACACTACATTTACATTTATTATTGGGTGCTTGTACCTGTACATGATAAATCTTAGTTCTTATTTTTCCCCATTACCTGTGCGCCCTTCACCCCCTCCACCCTTCCCTATTTACATAGATTTCATTTCCATTGTTTTTCTTTTCTCATAATTTTTCCTTTCCCCTTCCCCTTCCTCTTCCTCTACCCCTTTGGACCTTTCCTTCCTATTTCAAATTATCAATTATTCATTTTGATCATTATTTACATTTTCAGTTTCTCATACTAGAGAAACTATTTGGTATTTACACATGTGTGTCCTATTTATTTCACGTAAGAGGATTAAGAGGATTACCTCAATATGCATCCATTTAGCTATAAATGTCTCTAGTTTCTCATTCTTTATGGCTGATTTACTTCTTTGTCTGAGAAATGTCTGCTCATTTCAGATGCCCATTTTTGAATTGGGTCTTTGAGTTTTAGGGGTCTGATTTTTTTCAGTTCTTTATATATTCTAGATAGTAGTCCTTTGTCTAAGGTACAACTGCTAAAAAAATTTTCCCACATTGTAGGTTGCCTCTTTGCTCTGTTGGTGGTTTCTCTTGCAGACAGCACCATTTCTTTAAGAGTCTATCCTTTTTCAGTGAAGGTGTTTGGCTCCTTTGTCAAAGATAAGGTGGCTGAGTATGTCTGGAGCTGTTTCTGCATCTTTAATCTGTTCCATTGATCCTCAGGTCTGTTCTTTTGGTGTTTTTATTGCAGTCATTTTGTGGCATAATTTAAAGTTGGGGATTGTGATGCCCCCTGCCTTGCTTTTGTGGCCCAGAATTGCCTTTGCTATTCTAGGTCTCTTCTAGTTCCAAATGAATTTTAAGATTGTTTTTTATAATTCTGCAAGATATGCTGTTGGAATTTTAATTGAGATTGCATTAAATCTGTATAACAATTTTAGAAGTATGGCCATTTTCACTATATTTGGTCTACAGAGTTTTCATTTGTCATAAAATTTGCAAATGACTTGCAGATGTGTGGCTCTCTCAGCTGTTCTCACCTGACTGATGCTGTGGCCTCTGACTCAGAGAGAAATTTCATGCCAAAGACTCCTGGCAGCAGCTTCAGTTCTTGCAATCTCTAGCCAGGGAGTTGTTCATTGTCAGCAGGGTAGAGGGCCAGATGGCCGGTGGGGCAGGAGCCTGTGTCTGGCTCCATTGAGAGGCTGTTTTCAGAGCAACTTTCATAGCGAGATGCACCAACCTCAATTTCTACTGGTGATTTACATACATGGGTTTTTGTTTACAAAATAGTTTTCCCTCTTTTGTTTCCCTGGGACAAATCCAACTGACTTAAGAAGAAAGCTGGAGCACAGAGCTGCAGTTTTGGGAGTGGGTCCTCCCATTGGGTGCACAACAGGCCTCTCCCAGGTACTCAGAAAGTGTGTGCTTGGGGTCTCCCTGGCCTATGGGCTGCCCTGCTTGGTGGGACATGTGCTGGCTACAGTGCTGAGTCCTAGTTCTGAAAGCCTGGGTGGGAGATGTCAAAGACAAAGCTGAGGCTCGGGTGCTCAGCCTGTGCAAGGCTTGGGTTCCAATCCCAGAACTATTCCCCAAAGCCACATATTAAAGGCATTGACCCCTTGGGCTTCTCCCAAGAAAGAGACCTCAGAATTGAGATCAGTGGTGTGTGCCAGATGGCTCACCTTAGTCCTCACAGAGAGGGTGACTTATATCTGCTGTGAGGGTTGTCATCAAGGGACAACTATCTTGGCTCCTTCTTGAAATGTCTATTTCTGAGGCACACTAGTTTCAGGGGGACAGACAATTCCTTTATGTCTGTGTTGCTCAGGCTGACCTTGAATTCCTGGCCTCCTGTGATCTTCCTATCTCAGCCACCATAGAAGCTGAGACTATAGGCAAGTGTCACTGCACCCAGCCAGGGAACAAATAGTTTTAATCTCACTGACCATCAAAGAGACAAAGTGCAGGAGGCTGAAGGGGGGTCTGTGTCTGCCTTGTCCCAGTGCCCATTGGTGAGCTATAGGGGAAGGGCAGCACCCAGAGGGTGGCGTCCCTAGGGTGGCCCTGTTTTGAGTGGGCACAGGCACATTCCATTATTGGCAGTGCTAGGAATATCCACTTTGGGCCACTACCCAGAGACACAGGTGAAACTGGGTCACACTGCAAAGAGCTCGTTAGGGACCTAGGGTGATGTGGCAGTGCCTATGGTTCAAAAAAAAGACTTTCTGCTTTTCTTGGTGGATCCTACCCATCCAGCATGACCCAAGATGTCACAGCACAGCAGGGCAGGGACAGGAGAAGTGGCATCACCTGCCTCTTTCTAGCACTGGCTATCTGTAACCATGATGCTGGAGTCAGGCTGTGGAGGCATTGGCTGATGTGTTACCATGTGGATGAAGATCCTGGGTCACAGAGGGCCTATGGTATGGAGGGGACTTGTCTTCCATCTGCTTCCTTGATGGCCTTCACTGGTCCCTGTTCCCCCAACTGACAGGCCTTTTCAGACACACCTAGGATATAGCCATGACAACTGTTAGTTTGAATGGTAGCAGCTGCTCCTAAAGGGCCCTGGGCAACCTCCCTCTGGCACAGGCTGCTCATAGCTGCTCCTTCTGGCCAGTGAGATTCTGGACAAACATGTGAACTGGGCATACTGAGACTCATCTGCCAGGCACCATCTTCAGTCTGTGGCTAAGGAACGGGGCACTATCCCCAGGTTAGCGAGAGCTGGGAGCCTCCCAACTGAAGGACAGGGAGGGAGCAGAACCCAGAACCCAGGAAGAGATGATCATTGTGGCACACACATGTCATCCCAGCACACAGGAGGCTAAGACAGGAGGATCACTGGGAGTTGGAGGCCAGTTTGAGGTACATAGTGAGTTCAAGGCCAGCCTGGACTACATAGTGAGACTCTGTCTCAAAAAGTAAAAAAAATCCAGGATGGCAAGGGTGAAAGAAGGAATCTGCATCCATGGGGAGCCTGGCATAGATCCCAGATCTCACTTCCTCTGTACCCCAAATTCTAACAGGTGCCTCTACTTGGCCAGACCACACACTAGAAGCTGGGAAAGGAGGGTGCCCAGGCTTCAGCCCATGCAACTATCACCTGGGCACAGGAACAGAGGGACAGGGTGGGCACTTCACTGAAGGAATCAGAGCCAGCCTCTAAATGGTCAGCATTCCTTGAACCAATGATAGGATATTGAGGTAATTTCATTTATTACACTCTCTGTTTTCATTGCTTTGCTTCATAGGAGTGAGGGGAAATTTCCTCTGCAGCCTCTGAAGGCCACAGTGAACCAGCAGTAGACAGACCAACAGGATGAAAGGTGTGCAAAGTGTTCATGGACAAGAGAGGTAACCATAGGCCAGAATTTAGCTGAGTGGTTCCACTGCCTGCCTCACAAGTGCAAGGACCTGAGTTCAATCCCCGGTAACCAAAAAAAAAAAAAAAAAAAAAAAAAGAGAGAGAGAGAGAAATAACCATTCTACAAACATTCTACAAATCTGTAGTCCAGACAGGCAGACACTCCAATGTATAAAGCCAGAATGCATTTCCTCTATAGACTTTATATGCAAATACTGGGAGATCTGGCTTCTTGCAGTTAAACAGTGCAGGTCAGCTCATACTGTTTCATTGATGTCAATAAGACCCAATGCACCAAAGAATATCTTCATGTGCAAACTTCACTTCAAAGAGTAGAACATTCTGGAAAGTCAGACTTCTAACCTAGGGTTTTTATTAGGGAAATATTTGTAACTTTGCAAGCCCCTTTGTTGCAGCAGAGCAGAATGCACTATCTAGGCCAAACTGCCATTCAAAATAGAAGCCTCATAGAATACATTCTATAAATCTGTAATGAGGACAGGCAGATACTCCATTATGTACAGCCAGAAGGCATTTTCTGTACAGAATTTATATGCAAATGTGGGACTGCATAACTCTGTAATCATAAAACTCCCCTAGCCCCAACTGTGAATGTGAGTAAATAGATAAAGATGCTTGTTGGTTCCAGAACACTAGATAAGATCTGTATCAGCCATAAGGTCCCAAAGTAAATTACTCAACTCTTTGTTCGAAACTGATGTTCCTGACACCGCTATCTATAGAACAGTCTACAAACATCTGCTGACCATCAGTACATGTCAGCTGACCATTCACCTTTGTTTCTCTTCTGTAAATTTTGTCTGTTAACTTCCCCTGCAACCCCCTATAAGAAGAGCCTCGGACTCTGGGCTAGTCGCCTCTCTAAGCTACTTTGCTTTGGGAGTGCCATCTGGCCAGACTAAGGTCTGTTTTACTTTCCAACTTGTCCGGTATGTTCCCTCCCAGGTGTTCTTTGCTGCAGTCAGCTCCTCGGAGCGTTTGGTAAGGCCCTTGGTCTTACATTTTGGAGGCCCCAGCGAGATCCCCGGGCAGGAACCCCAGTTCAGCCAAGACTCTGTGGAGAGATCCAGCAGGAGACTCTGAGGTACAGACCTCAGAAAACCACCGGAGGTAAGTTTTTGGCTGATTGCAACCATTTGTTGTCAGGAGTGAGGTGGCTGATGGGCTGGTAAGCCTACCCTGACCTTAAGTTTCCTGACAAGGAACAAGGGAAAATTTAGTTTCATTTCTGTTGTGGTGCCTGTTCATCTTGTCGTTCGTACGTTAGTGTCCTGTCCATTGTGTGTTTAATTTTGTATTTCTTTCCAAACCATCAGGGCAGAGATGGGAGGATCCTGCTCCAAGAAAACCCCACTGGATTATTTTCTCACTAATTTTAAATTGGCTTTTTCCCCTGAACAGGAGGACGAATATGCAGTTAAATTCTCTCATGGAAAACTTCGCTCCCCATGTCAATTGGAATGGCCAGCCTTTGGAGTTGGATGGCCAGCTGAGGGCTCCTTTGATCCTAGCCTCTGTTGGGCTGTATGGGGAAAAGTCACCGGTTGCCCCAGCCACTCTGACCAATTTCCTTATATAAATATTTGGGTCCAGGCATGTGAAGAGCCTCCGGCTTGGCTGCAGTGCTGTTCCCTGAGGACAGACACTCGAATTCTGGTTATGGCATCAAGAGGACCCTGAGAGGTCAAAACTCAGGCCCTCAGGCCAGTGCTCTCACAAGATCCTGATCCCTTAGATCCCTTCATAAGACCTCCACCCTATGTGGAGGCTTCCTCCTCCTCCAATAAAGCTGGCCCCAGATCTCGAAACCCTTTCTACCCTCCTCTTCCCTAAGAGAAAAAAATCTCCAGATTCTGTGACCTCCCCCTCCCACATGTGAACAGGGGCCGCTTATGGTCCCAATGGGGCTCCCACTGAAGGGGCTGTTTCAGTACCTCCTTTACCTCTTCGGGAAATAGGCCAGGGTCATTATGTCTATATCACTTTTTCTACCAGTGACTTGTACAATTGGAAACATCAAAAGCCCCCTTTTCAGAAAATCCCCAGGCTTTGATCTCCCTCCTAGAATCTGTTTTTCATACCCATGACCCTACCTGGGATGATTGTCAACAACTCCTTCAAGCCCTTTTCACCTCTGAGGAGAGAGAGAGGATCAGAGGGCAAGCCATAAAATCAGTGTTGGGAGAAACATAGGACCCACTCAATGAGCAACAATGGGCCCGTGTTGAGGCACAACTTCTGTCCACCTGTCCCCCGTGGCAAGTTAATTCCTTGGGCAGGAGAGAAGCTCTCCAGAACTACCATCAGCATCTCCTAGCTGGCTTGAGGGGAGCCGCTTGAAAGCCTACCAATTTGAGCAAGGTAAGCAAGGTCCCCCAAGGACCTGAAGAATCCCCTTCTGCCTTTCTGGAGCATCTGTTGGAAGCATACTGTATGTATACTCCAATTGACCCAGATGCCCCTGCAAACTGACAGGCAATTAATTTGGCTTTTGTCACTCAGTTGGCCCCAGATATTAGAAAGAAATTGCAGTGGATGGAGAGATTTGAGGGAGAAAATAGGGAAAAATTGATGAGCATGGCAATGAAAGTGTTTAATAACAGGGATCCTTTTGATGACAGAATGGCTAAAAAGATAGGAAAGGTGAACATTGCAGCCTTGGCAGATGGAGGTTTTATCTGAAAGAAATACAGAGAAAATAAAAAAGAGGATAAAGGTAAAGTACATCCCTTGTTAAAGAAGGATCAATGCACATATTGCAAAGAGAAGGGCCATTATAAAAGGGATTGTGAGAAGTTGAAAAGAAAGAGAGAGGAGACTAAGAAAGAAAGAGATGGAGTTCTTCTAATAGATAAAGAAGATTGACAAGGCCAAGGTGGGGATCTCCAAACACACCCACCAACTCCAGGAAGCCGGCATCTTGATCCCTTGGCAGTCAGCCTGGAATACACCCCTGCTTCCCATGAAAAAGCCTGGCACCTCAGACTTCAGACCAGTACAGGATTTTCAGGAGGTAAACAGCTGGGTGGAGACCATCCACCCAACGGTACCAAACCCCTATACTCTGTTGAGTCTCATCCCTCCTGCTCATGTGTGGTACTCAGTATTAGACCTCAAAGATGCATTTTTCAGCCTGTCTCTAGCACCTGTGAGCCAGCTCCTCTTTGCCTTCAAATGGACTGACCCAGACACCAGGACTACTGGATAACTGACATGGACCCAGTTGGCACAGGAATTCAAAAACTCCCCCACTCTGTTCAGGGAAGCTCTCAAGGATTTACACGAGGTAAGAAAAGGGTTTCCCCAGGCGACTATTCTTCAGTATGTCGATGACCTCCTGGTGGAGACTTCAACCGATAAAAAAAATGCATTGCAGCCACCGAGGGCCTCCTGAAAGCCCTCCAGGAACTGGGATATGGGGTGTCTTGGAAGAAAGCTCAGCTCTGCTGGACCAAGGTAACCTACTTGGGCTATATTCTTGAAAAGGGAAAGAGGAAGCTGGCAGAATCGAGGGTATCTGCAATTCTCCAGATTCCACAGCTGAGCTCAAAGAAACAGGTGTGAGAATTCCTACAGGTGGTTGGCTATTGCAGAATTTGGATTCCTGGCTTTGCTGAGATTGCCAAATCCCTGCATGAAGCCACTGTGGGAGGAAATATGACCCTTAAACGGACCGAGGCTTGACAGCAGGCATTTCAATTGCTTAAGACTGCACTTACATTGGCACCAGCCCTGGCATTGCCAGACTTAAACACGTCCTTCACCCTATATGTAGCAGAGAAAAATGAGGTAGCCAAGGGAGTGATTACTCAGCTTTTGGGGCCATGGAAGTGACCCGTGGTGTTCCTCTCAAAGAAGCTCAATCCAGTGGCCTGAGGGTGGCCTACTTGTCTGAGAGCAGTAGCAGCAGCAGCTGCTTTGAACTGAGAGGCTGACAAATTGACCTTTGGACAGGATTTAACTTTGCTCACTCCCCGTGCCATTGAGCCCTTGTTGAATAGCTCACCTAGCAAATGGCTGTCTAATGCCAGACTGTTACAATATCAAGGACTCATGTTAGAACAACCACACATTAAGTTTGCCACCACCGCTAGCCTCAATCCGGCTACTCTACTCCTGGAATCTGATGAACAAATGTCCATCCATGATTGGCTTGAGACTCTTGAAAACTTGAGGGGAGGATGTCCGGACTTGACGGACCAGGCCCTCCCTCATGCAAAGATAACTTTCTATACTGATGGGTGCAGTCTCATTCATGATGGTGTACAGTATGCTGGAGGGGCGGTGGTCAACCAGGACCAATAGGTGAAATGGGAGCAGGGGCTACCTCAAGGGACATCAGCACAGGGGGCTGAGCTGATTGCTTTGACTAAGGCTCTGGAACTGGAAAAAGGATAAATATATTCACTGATAGCCGTTATGCTTTTGCCATCTCCCATGTACATGGGGAGATTTATCAAAATAGAGGGCTGTTGACCTCCGAAGGAAAGGAAATTAAAAACAAGACTGAGATATTGGCATTGCTACAAGCCATCTGGATGCCCCGAGAGGTTGCCATCATCCATTGCCATAGGGCATGAAAAGGGGTCTAGCCCCGAGATAACTGGTAATAATGCTGCTGATCGAGTGGCAAAGCAAGCTGCCCAAAAATCAGTGGGGAAGCAAATGGTTTTGCTACCCATGCCAGTACTCCCAGAAAAACCTGAATACACAGATAAAGAGGTGGCAAAAATGAATGGGAAGCACTGGACTCAAGGAAAACATGGATGGTGGGCGACTAAGGATGGAAAGGTGGTGCTCCCCGCCACTGTAGCAGACACATTGTTGCACGAACTACATGGGTCCACCCACCTCAGTGAGAAAAGGATGATGGCTGCCATGCTACCCCATTTCGTCAGCGAGGGATTAGCTCAAAAGGCCCAGGACATGGTGAGACGATGCCCCATCTGCCTCAAGGTAAACGCAAATTGGGTAACCGGGCCCCCCGGGGTCCGACACAGAGGATTAACTCCAGGAGAACATTGGGAATTGGACTTTACTGAAATGAAGCCTGGCATGTATGGGTACAAATACCTGCTAGTTTTTGTAGATACATTTTCAGGATGGGTAGAAGCATACCCCACTAAGAGGGAGACAGCTGAAGTAACAGTTAAAAAGCTCCTGACAGAAATAGTTCCCCGTTTTGGTTTGCTCTTAGCCCTGGGGTCCGACAATGGTCCAGCCTTCATGGCCAAGATATCTAAATTAATTAGTAATATCCTTGGAATAAAGTGGAATCTACAGTGTGCCTATAGGCCTCAAAGTTCAGGACAGGTAAAAAGAAAAATTAGAACTTTAAAGGAGATTCTGACTAAATTATGCTTGGAGACTGAGCTAGGTTGGGTAGAGCTTCTCCCTTTTGCCCTCCTCCGAATGAGGTGCACTCCCAAGCCTCCCCTCAATCAGTACCCCTTCCAGATTGTTTATGGGCGATCTCCCCCAATCATTCCATTAGTAGATGTAGAATTAAAGGAAAAGTTTTCCCACCTTCGGGTCCTTAAATCCTTAAAAGCAGTTCATCAGCTTCAGTCAGAGCTACATGAGACATTACGAAAGGAAATGACTAGTCCCAATGAAAAACCTTTACAACCTTTACACTATAAACTGGGAGATTTGGTTTTTATTTGCAGGTTTGATTCTAAGACTCTGGAACCTCATTGGAAGGGACTGGTTCCTGTTGTCCTGTCAACTCCCTTGGTGGTGAAGGTGGCTGGACAGTCTGCCTGGGTGCATCCCAACCGTCTGAAAGCAGGACCCCCCCCATGTCAAAAAGGACAAATGGAAGGTTATCAGCCAACCAGGTGACCAAAAGCTAAGATTGGAGCAGGTTGGAGATGTTTCGCCTTCATGATAATATTCTCTGGGACACTGGCAGTATTGCCCCCAAGAGGACTAGATCACACAAAAAATGTATGGATTCAATTGGCAAACTCGCTTAATTTGTCTGAATTCTGTCTAAATGTTGATGTAAGTTTCCATCATGTATTGGGGACATGTTTCATGTCATAAACCTAAAAATGCTGTCAAATTATATACACCCAGGGTAATTATGTCAAATACCCAGTGTGCTATGTATGAAAATTGTACAACCAAATGTCTGAGGATAAAACGGTCAGAAGGGATGCTCTGCCATATAAAACAAAAAATTGTGTATAACGATTGACATATCTCCCTGCCAATAGGATGGTTTTATACCTGTGAAGGAATAACTTTCAATTATATCCCAGCCAATTTAACCAAGACCCGTTGCTGCTTGAGTCATCTAGCTGTGGTTCAACCATATAGAACTGATTTGATTATGCCAAACAGAACTAAACGGTCACTCTATACTGCACCAGGATGTGATGATGATGTAGGTCTGTTGACAGATGCTAAAGTAATAACTATCATAGCATTTTTTGTTGCCTTGCCTTCTATAGGAGTCCATGCTGGAAAGGCAGTACAGAAATTAGCATGCAAGGTGGTCAAAGGGTTAAATGCTACCTCATCAGCCTTGGCATTAATTAACCAAGAGTTACAAGAACAGAGACAGGCAATCTTAGATAATAGGGCAGCGATAGACTATTTGTTGCTCTTCCACCCCCAAGGTTGTGAGAAAATAAAAAATATGTGTAGTTTCAATCTTACTGACAATAGTCCAAAAATCAAAGAAAAGGTAAAACAATTGAAAGACCTGGCTCAAAGGGTACATGATGAAGATGGCTGGGACTTGTTCCAATGGCTAACTAAATGGTTGCCCAACCTACAATGGTTAAAACAACTTTTTCTCATCATTATAGTTGTGTGTATATGCTTACTATTGTCATGCTGTTGTATACAATGGATGCCTATGTTTATACGTAAGATTACTTAAGTTGTAAAATCAGTGGAGAATGTGGGACTGCATAATTCTGTAATCATAAAACTTCCCTAGCCCCAACTGTGAATGTGAGTAAATAAAGATGCTTGTTAGTTCCAGAACACTAGATAAGATCTGTATCAGCCATAAGGTCCCAAAGTAAATTACTCAACTCTTTGTTCGAAACTGATGTTCCTGACACCGCTATCTATAGAACAATCTACAAACATCTGCTGACCATCAGTACGTGTCAGCTGACCACTAACCTTTGTTCCTCTTCTGTAAATTTTGCCTGTTAACTTCCCCTGCAACCCCCTATAAGAAGAGCCTCGGACTCTGGGCTAGTCGCCTCTCTAAGCTACTTTGCTTTGGGAGTGCCGTCTGGCCAGACTAAGGTCTGTTTTACTTTCCAACTTGTCCGGTATGTTCCCTCCCAGGTGTTCTTTGCTGCAGTCAGCTCCTCGGAGCGTTTGGTAAGGCTTTTGGTCTTACACAAACACTAGGAGATCTGGCTCCTCGCATTTAATCATTGCAGCTCAGCTCATATTCTTCCACTGACATCAATGGGGCAAAATGCACCAATGAATATTATCATGTGGACACTTCAAGCAGCAGAACTACTCTGAAAAGTCAGTTGGGCTTCTAACATAGAGTTGTTCTTTGGAAAATATTTAGATCTCTCCAACCCCTTTCTTTGCCACAGAGAAGCATGACACTTTCTAGGCCAAACAGCGATTCACAATAGAAGCCTCATACAGGTACATTCTACAAATTTGTAATGCAGACGGGCCCACACTGTACATCCAGAATAAATTTCCTCTATAGACTTTCTATACAAATACTGGGAGTTCTGTCTCCATGCAGGTAAACACTGCATCTCAGATCACACTCTTCCATTGACTTAATAAGGCCCAATGCAAAAATATATTCATTTGGAATCTTGACTTCAAATATTAGAACCATTCTGAAGTCATTTAGGCCTTTAACATTGTGTTGTTTTAAGGGAGGCACAATTCTACAAGCCCTTTTTTGGCAGCAGAGTAGTATGACAATTTCTAATCAAAAGGACCATATGAAATAGAGTCACATAGAGGTACATTTTACAAATCTGTAAAGCAGAGAGGGAGAAACTCCAGTGTGTAGAGCCAGAACGAATTTCTTCTACAGAATTTATACACAAACACTGGGAGATCTGCCTCCTTGCATTTAATCATTGTAGCTCAGCTCATATTATTCCATTGATTTCAGTGGGGCACAATGCATCAATGAATATCTTTGTGTGGGCACTTCTCTTCATACAGCAGAACCATTTGAGTCTATTAGGCCTCTAACACAGAGTTTTTTTAAGAGCAGGAAAAATTTATTGAGAGAAAGAAAGCTTCTAAGAGAGACAGAAGGGGGACCGGAAAGTGGGTTGCCCAACTACCCCACTTTTCAAAGATGTTTTATACAGCAAAGCCATGTGGTGAGGAAGGTACAAAGTGCGACAAAAACTATAATACCCAATGGAAATTTACAAGGTGGGCATGAGGTGGGGCAAAATCATGACCAACCAATAAGATTACAAGTACAGTCCCCCAGGTAATACTGATTAAATGAAGGTCAAATAGGGGAGCAAGTCACATACAAGCATACAAAGATTTGCATTAAGGGTGGGGGTCAGGGATATTTCCTGGAGAGGCTGGGTGAAGACCTTGGCCCCCCATCCAGGTTATTTATACCTATTTAGAATACAATCACTGCTAGTCATTCTACATGGGTGTGGTAGTTTCTCTCCTTTTACAATGCTAGCCTTCAGTTCATGTGTCTTCACTGTCCTCCATGTTGGCTCCTTGTGGGCTGGCCCTAACTGCCTACAATATTGTCTACTGCAATATTCCTCCCTCTGAAGAAGTACTGCTGTGAGGGGACAGAGTGAAGTCTGCTCTGGCTACTTCTGGCTGAAGAGGGTCATAGTTGTGATCAGCATTTAGTCTACAGAGGATCTATCTGAAGGCCTTTGATAGGTGCCAGACATTGTCATCTTGGTACCCATATAGTTTTGAGTCTGAAGGGGACAAAGCCAAAGAAACAGTTAAGAATACATGGGCTAAATTATAAGGTCAGCAGGATTGCTATGAATATAGCCAACAAATATTTCCACTGGGAGGAACTAGTAATAGCCTCCCACAAAGACTATAAGGAGAAGGTCCAGGGAACTTCAGAATCCAACACAGAAGTTATATTGTATAGTTTAGTAGTTATGAGCTGCTTACAAGGTCCATCTGGTGGATCCTGGTAAAAGAATTCTAGCACATTTGTCTGACTGGAGTTTCGCAGCCTCTAAGTAAGAATTAAACAAAACTTTAAAGAAATTAGAACATGAGCACACTAGAATGGAAAGGCAGGTTGGGGAAGAAGTCACACTTAGAAATTGAAATAGTGATTGCAAAAGTGATCGCTGGCTCTTAGATTCTTTCATTGATAAAGGTTATGTATAAGTCTGAAACGTTGTCATAAATCTCTCTAATTTTAGCTGTAAGAAGATGAGACAATTTGAAGAACAAATTTGGCTTAAGAAATTTAAAACTCTAGCTGAGCTCTTATAGATTTTACCATAGTTTTTTTTCCTAATGATCCATAACAGTGGTCAGCTACAGCCATAGCTAGAAACTGCCAGAAGGGATCAGTGACTAGAGGGCCCACTTTTTTATTTTTGCTTAAATTCTTTTATTGGTATACTTTAGATATACAATATGTTTACATTTATCATTGGGTGTTTATACCTGTATATGATGTGTCTTACTTCTTATCTCTTCCCCATTACCTGTCCTCCCTTCACCCCCTCCACCCTTCCCTATTTACAAAGACTTTGTTTCTATTCTTTTCTTTTCTCATAATATTTCCTTTCCCTTCCTCCTCCCACTTCTCCTGCCCCATTGGGCCTTTTCTTCCTATTTCAAATATCAATTATTCATTTTAATGATTTTAACCCTTATTTACATTTCCAGTTTCAAACACTAGAGAAACTATTTGGTATTTACACATGTGTGTCCTATTTATTTCACTTGAGTATGGCCTCAGTAGGCATCCATTTAGCTATAAATGTCTCTAGTTTCTCATTCTTTATGGCTGAGTAATACTCCATTTTATAAAAAAAAAAAATCCCATATCTTTATCCAGTTTAGTTGATGGGCACTTGGGCTGTTTGCAAGCTTTAGCTATTTTGAACTGTGCTGCTATAAACATAGGTGCACATATATCACTGTGGCATGATTCTTTTAATTCTTTTGGGAAGATACCCAGCAGGGGAATAGCTGGGTCCAATGGGACCTCTAATCCTACTTCTTTGAGGTATCTCCATACTGATTTCCACAGTGGTTGCACAGTGTACAGTGAGTGCACATTCTGCACTCCCACCAACAATGGAGAAGGGTTCTGTTCTCCCCAAACACCTGCCAGCATTTGTTATTGGTTGATTTCTTGATAGCAGCCATTCTTTCTGGGGTGAAGTGGAATCTCAGTGTTGTTTTCATCTGCATCTCACAAATGACCAGTGATGTTGAACATTTTTTCATATGTTTATTTGCTGCTTTTACTTCTTTGTCTGAGAAATGTCTGTTCATTTCAGACACCCATTTTCAAATTGGGTCTTTATATTTGAGCATTCTGATATTTTTCAGTTCTTTATATATTCTAGATAGTACTTTCTCTGAGGAACAGCTGCTAAATTTTTTTTCCCACATTGTTGATTATCTCTTAGCTCTGTTGGTGGTTTCTCTTGCAGTGCAGAAACTTTTTAATAAGATGAGATCCCTGTGGTTGATTCTTTGTGCTAGTTCCCGAGCTACTGAGGTTTTGTTCATAATGTCTTTTCCTCTTCCAAGGTCTTCAAGAGTTCTACCCAACTTATCTTCCAGCAAGTTTAGTGTTTCTGTTTTAATATTTAGACCTTTAATCCACTTCAACCTTAGTTTAGTGCACGGTGATAGGTATGGGTCTAGTTTTAATCTTTGGCAGGTTGAGATCCAGTTTTTCCAACACCATTTATTACATAGGCTATCTTTCCTCCAAAGAGGGTGTTTGGATCCTTTGTCAAAGATGAGGTGGCTTTGTATGTCTGGAGTTGTTTCTGCATCTTCTAATCTATTCCACTGATCCTCTGATCTGTTTCTTTGCCATTACTATACAGACTTTATCACAAAAGTTTTGTAGTACAGTTTCAACTTGGGGATTGTTATACCAGTACCATGCCATGTCTCTGATGCCTAGAATTGTTTTTGCTATTCTAGGTCTCTTCTTGTTCCAAATGAATTTTTGGATTGTTTTCTCTAGTTCTGTGAAGTATATTGTTGGAATTTCAATCAGCATTGCATTGAATCTATATAGTAGTTTTGGAAGTATGGCCATTTTCATTGCATTGGTTCTTCCTACCCAGGAGCAAGGGATGTGGTTCCATTTTCTTTCTTTTTTTTTTTTTTGTACCAGGGATCAAACTTGGGTCCTTGCACTTGCACAGCAGGTGGCAAAACCACTGAGCTCCCCAGCCCTCTTTCCATTTTCTTATATCCTCTTTGAACTCTTTTTTCAGAGAGCTGTAGTTTTCAGTGTAGAGGTCTTTTGCTTCCTTTGTTAGATCGGTTCCTAGATATTTTATTTTTTGGATGCTATTGTAAAAGGAATTGCTTCCCTAGTTTCCTCTCTCAGTGAGTCTGTTATTTGTGTATAAGAAGGCTATAGTTTTTTGAGTATTGACCTTGTATCCAGCTACTCTACTGCATCTGTCAATTAAGTCTGGAAGTCTTTTGATGGAGTTATTTGGATCTTCTAAGTATCATATCATTAACAAATAGTGACAGTTTAACTTCTTCCTTTCCTATCTTTATTCCTTTTATTTCTTTCTCTTTTCTAATTGCTGTGGCCAATGTTTCCAGAACTATATTGAACAGGAGTGGTGATAGTGGGCATCCTTGTCTTGTTCCTGATTTTGGTGTGAAAGTTGTAAGTTTTTGACCATTTAGTATGATGTTGGCTCTTGGTTTTTCATAGATAGCCTTAATCAGGTTGAGATAAAGGCCTTCTATTCCAATTTTCTGTGGGTTTGTTTTATCATGAATGGGTGTTGCATTTTGTCAAATTCTATTTTTTGGAGATGGTCATATGGTTTTTGTCCTTGGCTTAATATATTATATTACATTTATCGATTTATGTATCTGTAACCATCTTTACATCCCTGGGATAAATCTGACTTGGTCAGGTTGTGTGATCCTCTTGATGACCCTCTGTATTCTGTTTGCCAGTATCTTGAGGATTTTTGCATCTATGTTCATTAGGGAGATTAGCCTCTAGTTCTCTTTTTGGGTTGGGTCTTTCCCTGATTTTGGAGTCATAGCAAAACTTGCTTCCAGGAATGAATTTGGAAGTATTGCTTGCTTTTCAATTTCCATGATGAGTTTAAAGAGTGGTGATAGTTATTCTTTAAATGTCTTGTAGAATTCAGTAGTGAAGCCATCAGGACCTGGGCTTTTCTTCATTGGTAAATTTTTTATTACATTTTCAATTTCACTCATTGTAATTGGGGCACTTATAATTTCTATATCCTCTTCATTGAACTTTGGCAATTCGTATGTCTCTAGGAATTTGTCCATTTCTTCTGTGTTTTCCATTTTATCAGAGTACAGGTTCTTGAAGTAGTTATTGAACATCTTCTGGATTTCTGCTGGGTCTGTTGTGACTTCACCTTTTCTGTTTTTAATTGCATGGATTTGAGACTTTTCTTTCCTTTTTTTGATAAGGTTGGCTAAAAGTTTATCGATTTTATTTATTCTTTTGAAAAACCAGCTCTTTCATTCATTGAATTTTGTATTGTTCTCTTAGTCTCCATTGTATTAATTTCTGCTCTGACCTTTATAATTTCCTCTCTTGTATGAGCTTTGGGTTTGTCATGCTTTTCTTTTTCTAGGAGCTTGAGGATCTGCATTAGGTTATTTGAGTTCTGTTTTCCTATTATAGGCAATCACTTCTACAAATTTCCCTCATAGAACTCCTTTCATTGTGTCCCATAGATTCCTGTATGTTGTACTGGCATTATCACTTGTAGAAACTGTCTAATTTCTTCTTTAATTTCCTCTGTGACCCATTGGTTGTTCATGAAGGTGTTATTCAATTTCCATATGTTTGTGGGGGTTTTGTGATTTCTTAAATTATTGATCTCCAATTTTATTGCACTATGGTCTGATAATGTACAGGGAGTAACTTCAATTCTTTTACATTTATGTAGACATGTCCTATGAGCTAGCATGTGATCTATTTTGGAGAACGACTCATGTGAAGTTGAATGTGTATTCTGATTTTGTGGGGTGGAACACTCTGTAAACATCTGTTAAGTCCATTTGTTCAATAGCTTGGTTCAGTTCTAGAATTTCATTGTTAATTATTTTCTAGATGACCTATGTATTTGTGATAGTGGGGTATTGAGGTCCCTCACTACAACTGTATTAGTGCTTATTTGGTTTTTCATGTCCATTAGTATTTGTCTTATACAGTTGTGGGCATTTGTATTTGGTGCATATATATTTATGATTGTCATCTCTTCCTCTTGGATTGTTCCCTTCACAAGGATGTAGTGACCATCTTTGTCTCTCTTAACTAGTTTTGGTTTGAAATCTACTTTGTCTGCAAATAAGATTGCTACCCCTGCTTTTGTCTGGGTTCCTGTCATGTGGAGAGCCATTTTCCATCCTTTTACTTTCAGTCTATGAATTTCTTGTTGAGTTAGGTGTGTTTCTTGAATACAGCATATTGCTGGATTTTGCTTCTTAATCCATTTTGTCAGTCTACTTCTTTTGATTGGTGAATTGAGGCCATTAACATTGATAGTTATAAATGATAGATATTGACTCATCCTTGTCATGATGTTTTACTGTTGTTGGCTCTTTTAATTTTTATTTTTCCCCTTTCCCTTTAGTTTCTTACCTTGCCTGGTGGCTTCCCTCTGTTGAGCCTCATGGAGTTGTGACCTTCATTTCCTTTTTCTAGGATATTGTTTAGAATTGTTTGGAGTGTTGGCTTGGTGTTCATGAAACTTAGGTGTTGTCTGTCATGGAAGTATCTAATTTCCCCATCAATTTTGAAAGATAATTTTTCAGGATTCAGCAGTCTAAGTTGGAATTTTTTTCTTTTAGGGCTTGAAATACTTCACTCCAGGCTCTCCTTGACTTGAGGGCTTGTGTTGAGAAGTCTGCTGTGATTCTGATGGGCTTTCCTTTGTAGTTGATTTGTTTCTTTTGCTTAACTGCTTATAGGATTTTGTTCTTCTTTTGGGTTTCTGAGATCTTGACTATTATATGCCTAGATGTAGATTTTTTTTGATCATGGCTAGTTGGAGTTCTATATGGACTTATCTCAGTGTGCAATTCTCTACCTCTGTTTGGGAAGTTTTCTACTATTACTTCTGTGAACAGTTTTTTTTATTTCAATCATACTTTCTCCTGTTTTTATGTTGACTCTCATCAGTCTTATGTTCTTCTTTGCACCATCTAGGAGCTGCTGGATTGATTTCTAATGATCCCTTACTCTTTTTAAGTAATTTTTGTTTTCATGGTCATTAATTGCAATCCTGTCTTCTATATCTGATATTCTATCTTCACATTCCCGTAATCTGCTGTGCATACTTTCAATGGAGTTTTTTTTTCTGGTACTGGGGATTGAACTTGGGACCTTGTGCTTGCACAGCAGGTGGTAGAACCACTGAGGTAAATCCCCAACCTTCAATGGAGTTTTTGATCTCCTGGATATCTGTTTGAATCTGTTGCATGGTTTCCATTTCTTTCTTATGCTGGGCATTCATGGCTTCCAGCATGTTTCTGAGTTCATCTACTTTTTTATCTGTTTCTGTTCTAGAGCCTTTAATCATGTCTTTCACTCTACTCACAATCTCTGTAGTTATCTGGGAGATTATTTTTGCTTTGAATTTTTCTAGAGCCTCATTCATCTGTTTTATTACTTCCTGTGCTACCAGTTCAGGGTATCCAGGTCATTGATTATCAGACTTTTCAACCTCGTTTCCTCCAGAACTTGCCTTTTGTGTGATGGAAGTCTGAGTTTGTGCCTTGCTTAAATGTCTTATTTTTTTTTGGTACTCTCCTTGGTTTAATTCCTGGGTTACTACTTCAATGTTGCTTATTGTATCTTTGTTGCTTGTAGTTAGAACCCTTATGGAATGATTGTTTCTCAGGTTGTCTTCCAGATATAGCTGGTCTTTAGGTTTTGAGTCTCTAATGTAGAGACCCTTTTTATATTTAGCTTTATTACTATGGCACTATTTTTATACCTCTTTAAGTTTTTTTTCTTTTTTGCTGGATGTTTAAGACCAAGTCAAAGTGAGACCTGTGTCAATCAATATGAACCTCTTACTCTCTGTCAAGGTCAGTTAAGTCTCCTGAGGCATTATTTTGGAACCATGCATAGAGCCTCTATGCTCCTCTGTCAGTGTCAGCCATCAGAATGGGTCACAGCCTTGCTTGATCATGTTGCCTCCAGTGAAAGTGTGGGAGACTTTTATTCTTGGTGACTCTCCTTTGGCACCTGGTCCATTTGTCCTCTGGTGCCCAGCAATCTCCCTGTTCAGGAGGTTGAGTGACTTACTAAAGAGGTAGGATCCAGTACAAAAGATTCTTCTTGGATCTTTGTTGCCTTTGAGGAGCCAGGACCAAAATATTGTCTGTCTTCATAGCCCAGTTATCTTTCTAGTTTTGGTCCAAATTTTAGTTATTGAACACCCAGCAGAGGAGATCAGTGACGTATTTCATTAGGAGCAGTGAGCTTAACTATTATAATTTCAGCTGGACATTAAGCACTTGTCAAATATAAAGCACAGTTAGAGGGCTGTTATTTTACCAACCGTGGTCGTTTAGTTGACTCTCTACAGAATGTTAACAGACAAGTTATACATTACCCAGAGAAACTTAAGATCAAGCATCACATATAGTATTTTAGTATGACAACCATGATGACCTTGTCTTTGGAACACATTCAAATGTACATCTTTGTATGGAAGTCTTTTAGTCAAACACCTCTACTTGATTATAAGACATTAAGTGACACATAGGAAACTGTATGTCATCTAAAGAGAACATATATATCAGTCTGTTGAGGTCCCTTTGGTGGGAGACTGGAACCTGAAGACAGTATCTGATGAAACCTATTAAAAGAAGGGCATGGGGGACCAAAACTCTTGGAGTTAAGGCCAGATTTATTGGTATTCTTCTTTTATACATTTTTCTGTAGGATACATCAATCATTAACAATTTTCAATGCTAGACAACTAACCACCAGTTATATCTGTGAGTACATAAAGCATCTAAAGAACCATCTCCTTTAACTATGCTCCTTTAATCTTAGTGTATCTTATCTAAATCATCCTGGCTACTTAAAGCTTCTAAAAAGTTAGCTATTCTTATCTAGTCTTATAGGAAGCAAATATTTGAGAGTCTCAAGGGACCACAGCAGAATGAACACTGTGGGATCATCAGCCTTCTGAAGTTATCTTTAACTTCTCTATCTGGGCCTGCCACAGACATCAGGTCAATCTTCCTTCCCAAGGCTGTCCAAGGGCCCAAGAACTTCTCATATCCACTTCAGCCAATAAATGTACCTTAGAAGTTTATAATGTCTAGCCCTTAATTTTTAGTGTCTGACATTGTTTGGACTGCTTGGCATCTGAGCATCTTTTAAGTGTGGTGACACATATCATAATTATCACATAAGTTCTTAAGAAAAAATATTATTTGATTGGGTTATCTCATATTTGTTTGATATATACCTCATCATAAGTAGCTGGAGCACAAGAGAAAGGTAGATACTTGAGTCCAAAAAGATCATTAGCATAAACAATATCTTAGAAGACTTGTACACCCACAAGGTATGAATGTGTACACCATAAAACAATGAGTATCAGTTACATGAAACCCTTTGTCCCTTAATTTTTTTGTACCAAGAACATTTTAAATAAAACCTTTTTGTTTTCCCACAGAAAACAGCCATTTGACCATGACCAATGTATACATATCACAATAATAATATGTTTAGCAATGTATTTCCAACAAGGATATGGGAATTGTTGGGGTCTCCTTTGTGAACAAAGGCTGAAATAAATATTTCCCAGGGAGCTGCTCCTTTACCAAGGGGAGTTCTGTCCAGTAGTTTTCCTAAGCCCAAGAGTCTTTATTTAATTATCTCAACAAATTTTTAGATGATCCATGAGAGCCAGATGATAACAATTAACAAATTATTTTTGACCAATGAAAGATTCCTGATTTATTATATATAGACAATATGTATTGTATTTATAAAACCAGTTCTGACATCCTTTGGATCATCTGGCACCCTAGGGGAAGCATGTTTTTAGTGACATTCATCTATAAGCCAACCTAAGTTACAGGCAAACATTTTTAAAAATCCAAAATGCCAAAAGAAAAAAACTTAAGTAAAATAGCTTTACATGTTGTAACTAATTGAAGACAGACACACACATAAGACAAATTGTTTACAAACCAAAGTCCACTCAGATCTATTTGGCCAAGTTGAATTATAATAACTTTTATAATTTTTAACTTTATAACTATAAAAAACTAGTTAGAACTTTTGTAGATCAATTAACAGAGATCTCGTGTAATAAGAATAAAAAGGAATAAAAATCTTTTACACCTGTGAAAGCAAAGACCATTTTAAGATGGGCCCTAAACCGATGGTTTATCTGACTGGAATACACAACAATACAGGCTTCTAATTATTGCTTTGATAGTCATAGTTGTTTGATAGCCACATGTAATTGTTTCCTCTAAAGGGACAAAGTGTTAAAGGTAATTTTGACTATTGGGTGGGGGGTGGGAGTTCCTGCTCAGGCCAGGTTTGCATGTAAAAGAGACTAGGTGACACTTTGGATCTAAGAATGAATTCCAAACAGTGAGGGTAGAAGGCTCCAACCTGCTGTGCTGCAGATGTCTACCTATGACAATTTTTCCCATTTTGAAAAGAAACAAAGGGAACAAAGGTATCCCAGTCTATGTCTCTTGTTCTGTGCCCAATGTAAGGTGCCCCTTAGACTTTATCTTGTCCAGTGGGAGCTGACTAGAGGTGCAAGGAAGTGGTCAGAGCCAGGTTAGCTGCTCCTATCATTCTCTAATTTTGTTGAGGGCTGAAAGACAGACAAATTTGGACTAAAACTTTTACATTTATTGTTTCAGGATTGAACTTATATCAGTTTTCTATATGGCCCAGAAATAAGTGAAGGTCAGCTTTACACTGGAAGCATTCCAGGGAGGGGAAACTCACCATTCTGAAAGCTTTGTCTTGAAATCCAGCTGCCACAGAGGAGGGAAGTGCCTTGAACTAAACACTGTTAAGAATTGTGTTATTTCTGTATAATAGTTTTGGAATTTAATGCAATGCAGATTGAAATTCCAACAACATACTTCACAGAAATAGAGAAAACAATCCAAAAATTCATTTAGAACAAGAAGAAACCTAGAATAGCAAAAGCAATTCCAGGCAACAGAGACATGGCTGAGGGTATCACAATCCCCAACTTGAAACTATACTGCAAAACTACTGTGATAAAAACAGCATGGTACTGGCAAAGAAACAGATCTGAGGATCAGTGGAATAGATTAGAAGCTGCAGAAACAACTACAGACATACTCAGCCACCTCATCTTTGATAAAGGATCCAACCACTCTCACTGGAGGAAAGATAGCCTATTTAATAAATGGTGTTGGAAAAACTGGATTTCAACCTGCCAAAGATTAAAACTAGACCCATACCTATCACTGTGCACTAAACTAAGGTTGAAGTGGATTAAAGTTCTAAATATTGAGACAGAAACACTGCTAGAAGATAAGTTAGGTAGGACTCTTGAAAACATTGGCATAGGAAAAGACTTTATGAATAAAACCTCAGTACCATGGGAACTAGCGCAAAGAATCCACAACTGGGATCTCATTTTATTAAAAAGCTTCTGCACAGCAAGAGAAACTACCAACAGAGCGAAGAGACAACCTACAATGTGGAAAAAAAATTTTTCAGGAGCTATACCTCAAGACAAAGGTCTACTATCTAGAATATATAAGGACTTGAAAAAAATCAGACCTCTCCCAAATTCAAAGACTCAATTCAAAAATGGGCATCTGAAATGAACAGACATTTCTCAGACAAAGAAGTAAAAGCAGCAAATATATGAAAAAATGTTCAACATCACTGGTCATTTGAGAGATGCAGATGAAAACAACACTGAGATTCCATCTCACCCCACAAAGAATGGCTGCTATCAAGAAATCAACCAATGACAAATGCTGGCTGGAGTGTGGAGAGAAAGGAACCCTTCTCCATTGTTAGTGGGCATGCAGACTGGTGCAACCACTGTGGAAATCAGTATGGAGCTACCTCAAAGAACTAGAGGTCCGATTTGACCCAGCTATTCCCTACTGGGTATCTTTCCCAAAGAATTAAAATAATCATACCACAGCGATATATGTACACCCATGTTTATAGCGGCATAGTTTGTAATAGGTAAAACTTGGAAACAGCCCAAGTATCCATCAACTGAAAGCTTGATACAGAAGATGTGGGGTTTTTTTATAAAATGGAGTACTACTCAGCCATAAAGAATGAGAAACTAGAGACAATTATAGTTAAATGGATGTATATTGAGGCCATATTCTTAAGTAAAATAAATAGGACACATATGTGTAAATACCGAATAGTTTCTCTAGTGTGAGAAACTGAAAGTGTAAATAAGGATTAAAATGAATAGTTCATTATTTTAAATAGGAAAATGTCCAAAGGTGTAGGAGTGGTGGTGGGGGAAAGGGGTAAGGGAAGAAGGGAAAGGAAAAATTATGAGAAAAGAAAAAATATGGAAACAAAATTTATGTAAATAGGGAAGGGTGGAGGGGGTGAAGGGCACACAGGCAATGGGGAAGAAAATAAGAACTAAGATACATCATGTACAGGTACAAGCACCCAATGATAAATGTAAATGTATTGTATACCTAAAATGTACCAATAAAAGAAAAAAAAAAGAATTGTGTTATTTCTCAGGGGCAGGGCAGTGGAGAAGGGACAAATGAGTGCCTTTAAGTATGGCAGAAGAACTAAATCTTAACCATCTCAGGTGTAGAAGGATAACTAAGATCAGGAGCTTTTCCAGAGTGGATCTGCAATCGTTAGCAAGACATGTCTCTAGAGACAAAAGCTACGACTGACTCCAGCTGCATTGCCAAGCAGAAAATCAAACCAATAATCAAAGAACCCACATGGCTGCTTTGCTGCCTCTTGAAAGAGAATGAAAGTTTTCTAATTATATTATTTAGGACTTTTTAAAAAATAAATTATTTTGAGTCTGTAATATCTAATTTATGATTTAAATACCCTACAGGCTGATGAGCAGCTCCCTGATCTTGTACAAACAATCCCAAAGCCACATTTTACCTATTATTAACATACAAACTGAGATAGTGTCCTGTAGGCAGGAACTTATAAGTGCTTGTTTGAGCTTCTGGAATGTGGTCTGGGAACCGGGTTCCCAGGTTAAAATATGGTATCTGTCTTTTGGGGTTTCTCTAAACTGAGAGATGGGTCACACAATCTCACTATATCCTGCTACCTAAAGGCAACAAAAGCCTGTAATTTCTAGGAATGTCCTTAGCTGTTTAAATGTCTTAGGCTGTGGAAAGGAAAGAATTGGTTTAATCCTCTCTTTCCCAATGTTTGGGTTCCCTTAGATATAATAAGGCCTAAATATCTTACCTCAAGGCTGCAAAGTTGTGCCTTAGTTCTAGAAATATTATTACCCTTGTCTGTTAGAAAATGCAGAGCACAAGTGTCTTGGCTAGAAAGCTCTTCTGAGGGGGCACATAACAGCATACCTTCTACTTATCACAAGACTGTGACTTGGGAAAAACTATAGTATTTTCTTTCATCAAATCAGGATCTAGAGCTGTCCTCATCTTTTTTCCTGATAAATCATTGAAAATTTAAATTAACTGAAGGGCTTAGTTCTCATGTTTCTTTAACCTTCAGGAATACATGCCTGAAAATATCTTCTACTTAATCTCCTACTGATTGGCAGTCCAGTGGGGGTCTTATATAGGAACTGCTTGTGTTCCAGTAGGAATCAGTTGTTCTCTTGGATGCCTGTTTTTTGAGCTTCCAAAATTAAGATAATGTTTGTCTCTATATGTAGTAGCAGCTTATAATACAATTGTCTCTCATTAGAAATCAGTGCTTGATTTAAGAGCAATATTACATCTTTCTAATCTAGTCCATAGGTTGGCATAAGCTCTAAAGACCTCAATGTACATATCAGGATCATCTTAAAATTTTTTTTAGGTCTCATTTGATCTGTCTTAGATCACTGAGAGAAAAAGACACATGAGCACAGGTAGTCCCATACTTGCCATTTCCTTCCTGGAAGGGGTATTATCTTTGAGGGACCTGAACAATTTAGCTAAGGATGGATATAGCCTCATGGAGATTAATTATGGCTGGTCTAGAAATTCCTCCTTCAGCACCAGGTGGTTAGGGTGAGAAGTAGCCTCAGGCTTAGAGGTACTGCATGCCTAAAGGTGAGGTGTCTCTCATTTTTCTATGGCCCACATTTACATTAGAAATCAACCAAGAATTCTTTTTTTTGGGGTACCAGTGATTAACTCAGGACCTTGCCCTTGTGAGGCAGGCAGCAGCACCACTGAGCTAAATCCCCATCCCAAGAATTACTTCTTAATGTAAAGAAAATATCAAAGTAAGATGATTTTGACAATTTTTTCTCTCATAGTATAATTGTAATTATGAGATAGCATCATAGTACTTTCCTCTGTGTACTTGGCTTTAGGAGGTAGGCACACCATGTGGAAGTGTAGAGAAATACTAAATTGCTCCTTAATACATTCCAAATCAGTATGAGGTTCAGATATACAGTTCCCAACCTGAAACGAGAGAAGCAAATATAACATCCCATAAGTCTCTGCTTGGTTCCTGTGCCCCCTAGGGCATCCCTAGCATTTTCCAAGGTTTATTCCTTTCAGGGGTAGGTAGCTACCAATTAGAGACCCAGAAAATAAAACTAGACTGCACTATTTACCCTTTACCAGAGCATGATCTTATCTTCCTCAGGTAACTCATATTCTTACTCTAGTAGGTACTCTCAAAACACAAGTTACAATTGACTTTAGCCATGACAATCATGTTTAAAGGAGGGAGTTTTGCTAGCAAACCAAGAGATTCAAACCACTGCTTTTTAGTTTCCCAAAGAGAGAGGAAAATAAGTGAACAATCAAATAAGGCCACCTTTCCTGCAAAAGAGATCACCTTCAGAGAAGGTAAGTCAGTGATTGTGCCCTGTGCCCTAGGGTAGAGAAAGATCTGAGACATTTCTGTTGTCTATCCACTCATTTAGGCAACTGTTATTAGCAGCAAGACAAGGCTACTCCTTTAGGGTCCATTTTAAATTCACTAAGTATTTGAAACTCATGGGTATTAGCAGCCACAATCTACCTAGTAAAGGCACCTTTACCAACTTCTTACATGCACACATGAAGAGAAAGGCTGATCAAAATAGTCCTATGTTCTAGTTCACATGTAAAAACACAAATGCAAATTACTGATTGCTATTTTCCCTAGTGTAAGATAAAACAGTTGTTGACAGTCTGACTTCCTGGAAGGAGGAATGGTCTGACTACAAGGGATTCTCAAATGAATTCCCAACAAGTTGGAGAAAGTTTAAGGGGAGTTTCTAACTCAGCAGAGAGAAAAAGTCCAAATAAAGCTCAAGCATGTTAAACATCCAAAAATCATCATATAGCATTTTATTAGTCCACAGTCCTGATTCCAAAGTCCAAAACCTATCAGCAAAGGTATTTTACAGCCCTACATACATAAATGATGAAGATCATGCCTAGGGCGAGAGAACATTTGAATAGTTTTTATTCCAGAAAGATTTGCTGTTTTTTTACATTTGTCTAGAGGTCTGTCTTACTAGTAGTAGAGAAAGCATTTCAAACCTGTAGCTCAACTCTTAATGGAGACTTAAGAAAGGGCTCTGTGGGCATCATTTCAGATCACTGAGACAGAGGATATCTGATGATCACTGACAGAATTCCCCTTTCACCTCACTGAGGAGTCCAGATAGGGACAAGATGTGGAGATTTTCTGCTGATTACCTGGGTGGGCTGTCAGGATTTAGTTTCTTCTGAGGGACTTTTAGGTATCTGCCAGAAAGTAGCCCTGGCCATGACTCCTGAGGTGTCACTTCAGTTTTTGCTAGTTCCATGCAATTGGAGATCTGTCTCTGAAAGAAACTCATTTGCTTATATGGTCAATATTCCACACACCATTGGTATCAATGGGAGTGGGGATTCACCAGAGGGCAACTGGTGAAACCAGCTCTTTGCTTTGAGACTGGCAGATGCCCTAAAGGCAGTTACTAGCTGGCAGAGTAACCACCATTTGGCATTCCTTAAGGGACAGATAAAAGCCTGAACTGAAAAAAAGGCCTGAACTGTCTTTATCTGAGACAATTTTATCAGAGACCTATTTTACATTTTTAAGCGCCTAAGTCCAAATGCAACACATACAAAACAAGACTAAAACATAATTTTAACAAAAGACAATGCATAAGAAAGCCAAGAAATTTGCAAACATTTAAAACACACAACTTAAAATTAAGAAACTTTTGAAACAAAAGCCAAAACAAAGGCCAGAATTTATGAAACAAAAACCAGAATCTATGAAACAAATATCCAGAGCCTATGAAACAAAACGTTACAATCTATGAAGCAAAAAGATCAGAGGTTGAACCTATGAAAGAAAAAACTCACCTCTGCCCACTGTAATCTGATTATCTCTGATTCCACTGTAATCTCAGTGGAAGACCTGAAAATAATATAGGGGGAAACCTGTTAGGTATCAGAAACATGAGTTTGTATTCTCTAAAATTGAAGAATGAATTCTAAGAACAATGGAGGTCAAAAGTAGGGAAAATTTATTGAGAGAAAGAAAGCTTCTGTCTAAGAGAGACAGAAGGGGGACTGGAAAATGGGTTGCCCCCATAGAGTTTTTATTAGGGAAACATTTAGAAATGTCCTACACCTTTGTTAGCCACAGAACATCATGACAATTTCTAGGCCAAACTGCCATTCACAACAGAAGCCTTGTTGAGGTACTGTACAAACACGTAATGCAGACAAGCAGACACTCCAGTGTGTACAATCAGAATGCATTTCCTCTATAGACTTGATACAAAATACTGGGAGATCTGGCTCTTTGTAGTTAAACATCGCAGCACAGCTCATATTCTTCCATTGACTTTGAGCCCAATCCACCAAATAAATATGTTTCTTTATGTGGAAACATATTTCAAGTAGTAGAATGATTCTAAAGAGTAATTTAATGTTCTAAGATAAAGTTATTAATAGGAAATATCAATTAACACAATTGAAAATGTAATTAAAAACTTACCAACAAAGAAAAGCCCAGGTCCTGATGGCTTCACTGCTGAATTCAACAAGACATTTAAATAAGGGCTATTACCACTACTGTTTAAACTCTTCCATGAAATTGAAAAGGAAAGAATACTCCTAAATTCATTCCTGGAAGTAAGCATCACCTTGATCCGAAAAGCAGGGAAAAACCCAACCAAAAAAGAGAACTACAGGCCAATCACACTAACATAGATTAAAAAATCCTCAATAAGATATTGGCAAGCAGAATTCAGGGCATCATCAAGAAGATCATACACCCTGACCAACTAGGATTCATCCCAGGGATGCAGAGATGGTACAACATATGCAAATTAATAAATGTAATACACTATATTTACATAGCCAAGGACAAAAACCATATGATCACTTCAATAGAAGCAGAAAAAGAGTTCAACAAAATCCAATAAGTTTTCATGATAAAATCTCTACAGAAAATTGGAATAGATGATCTTTATCACAACATGATAAAAGCCATCTATGAAAAAACAATAGCAAACATCATAACAAATGGTCAGAAACTGAAATCTTTCATGCTAAAATCAGGAACAAGATAAGGAGGTCTAATATCACCTCTACTATGTTCTGGAAACATTAGTCAAAGAAATTAGACAAAAGAAAGAAATAAAAGGAATAAAGATAGGAAATAAAGTTAAATTGCTATTATTTGCAGATGATATGATATTCTATATAGAAAATCCAAAAAATTCACCAAAAGTCTTCCAGATTTAATAACCAAATTCAGTAGAATAGCTGAATACAAGGTCAACAATCAAAAATCAATAGCCTTTAGGACCAGGAATTTAGCTCAGTGGTTCTGCTGCCTGGCTCCCAAGCACAAGGTCCCAAGTTCAATCCCTGGTAACACACACACACACACACACACACACACAATCAATAGCCTTGTACATGAACTACAGACTCAGTGAGGGAGAAATTGGGGAAACAATTCCTTTCACAATAGCATAAAAAATGAAATATCTAGGAATCAATCTAATGAAAGAAGTAAAAGACCTCTACTTTGAAAACTACAGCACTCTGAAAAAAAGAGATCCAAAAAGATACTAGAAAGTGAAAAGACAGCCCTTGTTCTTGGGTAGGAAGAACCAATATAGTGAAAATGGTCCTACTTCCAAAACTGCTATATAGATTCAATGCACTCCTGATTGAAATGCCAACAGCACATTTCACAGAACTAGAGAAAATAATCCAAAAATTCATTTGGAACCAGAAGAGACCCAGAATAGGAAAAGCAATTCTAGGCAACAAAGACAAGGGAGGGTGTATCAAAATCCCCAACTTGAAACTATACTACAAAGCACTGTGATTGAAAATAGTATGGTACTGGCACAGAAACAGACCCAAGGATCAATATAAAAGATTATAAGGTGCCTAAACAACTCCAGACATACTAAGCTACCTCATCTTTGACAAAGGATCCAAACACCTCACTGGAGGAAAGATAGCCTCTTTATTATTTTGGTAGCAGGGATTGAACTCAGGTCCATGTGCTAAATCCCCAGCCCTGATAGCCTCTTTAATAAATAGTGCTGGAAAAACTGGGGCTCAACTTGCCAAAGATTAAAATTAGACCCATATCCTTCACCATTCAGTAAACTAAAATTGAAACGGATCAAAGGTCTAAATATTGAAACAGAAACACTAAACCTGCTGGAAGATTGTTTAGGTAGAACTCTTAAAGACATTGGCATAGGAAAAGACTTTATGAACAAACTTCAGTCACAGGGGAACTAACACAAAGAATGAACAACTGGGATCTCATCTTATTAAAAAGCTTCTACACAGCAAGAGAAATCACTATCAGAGTGAAGAGATAACACATAATATGGGAAAAAATTTTACCAACTGTTCCCCAGACAAGGTCTACTATCTAGAATATATGAAGAACTTTAAAAAAATCAGATTACCCAAATTTAGAGACAAATTCCAAAAATGGGCACCTGTGATGAATAGACATTTCTCAGATGAAGAAGTAGAAGAAACACACATAAACATGTGAAAAAATGTTCAACATCTCTGGTCATTCAAAAGATGCAAATGAAAACAGTGCTGAGATTCCATCTCACCTCAGAAGGAATGGCCACTGTCAAGAAATCAATCAATAAGAAATACTAGAGGAGCTGTGAGAAAGGAACATGTCTGAAAAAGGAACTGTTGGTGGGAGTGTAGACTGGTGCAACCACTGTGGAAATCAGTATAGAGATTCCTAAAAAAAACTAGGATTAGAGGTCCCATTTGGCCCAGCTATTTCCCTGTTGGGCATCTTCCCAAAATAATTAAAAGCAAAATACCACAGTGATATATGCACACCCATGTTTATAGTGCCAATTTTTGTAAAACTAAATCTTTGAAACAGCCCAAACGCCTCTGAACTGGTGATTGGATAAAGAAGATGGTGTATTTTATAAAGTGGAGTATTACTCAGCCATAAAGAATGATAAACTAGAGACATTTCTAGCTAAATGGATGCACACTGAAGCCGTAATCTTAAGTAAAATAAATAAGACACACATGTAAATACAGAATAGTTTCTCTGCTGTGAGAAACTGAAAGTGTAAATGAGGACCAAAATGTATAATAGATAATGTAAAATAGGATGAAAAGGTCCAAAAGAGAAGGGAAAATAGGGGGGAGTAGGGTAAAGAAAAGAAGGGAAAGAAAGAGTATGAGAAAAGAAGGAAAAATGGAAACAAAAGTTTTTATCAATAGGGATTGGTGGAGAGGTGTCAGGAATGGGGAAAAAACAAGAACCAAGATACATCATGTACAGGTACAAATTCCCAAAGATGATGTGATTATAATATATATCCAAAATGTACTAATAAACTTCATGAATAAAAAAGAAATAGGGTATTAATAGGGCAACATTAAATCTCTCCAAGCCTTTCATTGCCACAGAGCCGAATGACACTTTCTTGGCTGAACTGACATTTACAATGCAAGACTCATAGAGGTAAATTCTACAAATCTGTAACCCAGACAGACAGACAACTTCAGTGTGTACAGCAAGAATCCATTTTTTTCTGTAGACTCTATATGCAAACACTGACAGATCTGGCTTCTTGCAGTTAAAAACTGCAGGTCAGTTCATACAATTGCATTGATGTCAATGAGGCACAATGTACCAAAGAATATCTTCATGTTTAAATTTCTCTTCAAACAGCACAACCATTCTGAAAAGTCAGGCTTATAAAATACAGTTGTTTTGAGAGAAACATTTAGAACTCTGTAAGCTTTTTCTTTGCCAAAGAGAGGCATGACACTTTCTAAGGCAAACTGCCATTCAAAATAGAAGGCTTGATAGTATTGACTTCTGGGCACTCCAGTCAGTACCTGGGAGGCCTATGAGAGACTGCGACCACCTCTCCTTTCATTCTGGTTCCTTCAAGCCTCACACAGAGCTTGGTTTCTTCACACAGGAACTGCTTGCTTTGCCCTTCTTTTGCTGAAGGAAGAATTGCAGCTACAGAAGTTAGGGGTGAGTCCCCTCCAGTGCCAAGAAGAAGCCTTCTGGGCTGCTATAACATCACCCCAAGTGCCCAGGAGGTGAGCACCCCCTAGCACTGAGGAGGAGCTTTCCAGGCTGCCATACCACCACCCCCAGCACTGAGAAGCAGAGCTGCCCCCAGCACCAAGGAAGAGCCTTCTGGGCTCTGTACCATTGCCCCCAGTGCAGAGGAGGTGAGCCACATGGGTGCCAGTATCACCACCCCCACCTGTTGAAATGAAAAGACATGTAAACAAGTCTCAAAACCAGACTTTCAGATCACCTAAAGCAACCCTAAAGGGAAATGAGATAGAGCAATCTGATACTCCACCAACTGGACTCTCTGAACTGGCAAAGAAAGAGGATTAGGGAAAAAATGAAATGAGAAATCATTTCCCAGATAACAGCAGAGATTTTGCCCATAGTCTAAGACATGATTAATAAATCTAGAGAGGACACAGATTAAAAAAAAAAAATAGAGGAGCTGAGGAACATGATGGAATTCCAACATAGGAAACAAATGAAATCCATAAAATAGTTACAAACAGATTTCCTGGAGATTAAAAACTCCATTGAAAGTCTATGCAGCAGAATGAGCCAATGTGAAGACAGAATTTCAGATAGAGAAGATAAAATTTCAATTAGTGATCAGAAAAAGAAATATTTCTTTAAATAGAAAGGGAGAAGGGTGGAGGGGGTGAAAGGTGCATAGGTAATGGGGAAAAATAAGAACTAAGATACACCATGTACAAATACAAGCACACAATGATAAATGTAAACATATTGTATACCTAAAATGTACCAATAAAATAATAAAAAAAATAGAAACGGATCATGAGAAATCAATCCAGGACCTCTTAGACAGTGCAAAGAAAAATAACACAAGGCTGATCAGAATCAATGAAGAAACAGGAGAGAGGGCAGATGACATAAAATACTGTTCACAGAAGCGATGGCAGAAAGCTTCCCAAGCAGGGGAAAAGAACTTGACATACAGATAAGTGAGGCAAATAGGACTCCAACTACCCTTGATCAAAAAAAAAATCTACACATAGGCACATAACAGTTAAGAGTCCAGAAACCCTGCAGAAGAACAAAATTTTACAAGCAGTTAGAGAAAAGAAAGAAATCACATACCAAGCAAAGCCCATCAGAATCACAGCAGATTTCTCAATGCAAACCCTCAAGGCAAGAAGAGTTTGGAGTGAAAATTGCAAACCCTAAAGGAAAACAGCCTCCAGCCCAGATTGATGTACCCTGCAAAACTATCTTTCAAAACTGATGGTGAAATAAGATATTTTCATGACAAAGAGCACCTTAGGAACATCATGAAGACAAAAAAAGGACTCCAAAATATTTTAGACAATATTCTAGGAAAAGACAACTAGGAACACAACTTCAGGAAGCCCAGCAGAAGGAAACCATCAGGTATGACAAGAAATTAAATGCAAAGGGGTAGAATCCAACAAAAAGAAAAAGTCATGAGAATTATGTCAATACATATCAGTTATAACCATTGATGTTAATGGTCTCAATTCTCCAGTCAAAAGAAATAGACTGGTAGAATGAGTCAAGAAGCAAGATGCAACAGTATGCTGCATACAAGAAAAACAATTCTAAAACAAACTCATAGACTGAAATTTAAAGGGTGGAAAACAATACTCCATGTGACAGGAACCGGAAAAAAAGGAGTAGCTACCCCTTTTTGCAGACCAAATGGATTTCAAACAAACAATAATTAAGAGAGACAAAGAAGGACAATACATCCTTATAAAGGGGAGAATCCAAGAGGAAGAGATGACAATCATAAATATATATGCACCAACCACTAGTGGGACAAATATATAACAAATACTAACAGACATGAAAAATCAAATAAGAACTCACACAATAGTAGTGGGGGATCCCATTACCCGACTGTTACAAATAGATAGATCACCGAGACAAAAACAAGCAACAAAATACTAGAACTCAATCAAACTCTTGAACAAATGAACTTGAGATGTTTAGAGAGTGTTCCACCCCACAAAATCAGAATATACATTCTTTTCAGTTGCACACAAGTCGTTCTCCAAAATAGGTCACATACTTGCTCATAGAACATGTTTCAGTAAGTGCAAAGGAACTGAAGTTATCCCCTGTATATTATCAGACCATAATGGAGATAGCAAAAAAACTACAAGAATATCATAAACATATGGAAATGGTACAACACACTCTAAATAACCAATGGGTCACAGAGGAAATTAAAGAAGAATTCAGACAGTTCCTACAATTAAATGACAATGACAGTACATCAGAATCTATGAGACAGAGTGAAAGCAGTCTTATGAGGGAAATCCATAGCAGTGAATACTCAAATTAGGAAAACAGTGCAAGCCCAATTAAACAAGCTGATACTGAACCTCAAGCTTCTAGAAAAAGAAGACCAGGACAAACCCAAAGCTCACACAAGGGTGGAAATTATAAAGACCAGAGCAGAAACCAATGCAATGGACACTAAGAGAATGATACAAAAAGTCAATGAAGCAAACAGTTGGTTCTTTGCAAGAATATACAAAATTGACCAACCCTTAGCCAACCTTATCAGAAAAAGGAAAGAAAAGGCCCAAAACCATGCAATTAGGAAAGAAAAGCATGAAATTAAAATGGACCCAGAAGAAATCCAAAGAATCTTCAGTAACTACTTCAAGAACCTATATGCCAATAAGATGGAAAACACAGAAGAAATGGACAGATTCCTAGATACGTGTGAATTACCAAAGTTGAACAAAGAAGACCTAAAAATTCTAAACAACCCAATATCAATCAATGAAATTAAAAACATAATTAAAAACTCACCAACTAAGGAAAGTCTGGGTTCTGATGGCTTCACAGCTGAATTCTACAAGACATTTAGAGAGGAGCTACTGCCACTACTGTTTAAACTCTTCAATGAAACTGAAACTGAAAGGGAAACAATACCCAAGACATCGTTCCTGGAAGCACGCATCATATTGATCCCCAAAGCAGAGAAAGACCCAATTGGAAAAGAGAACTATAGGCCAATCTCACTATTGAACATAGATGCAAAAATCCTAAGATACTGTCAAATAGAATTCAGAAGATCATCAAGAATTGGGATTTATCCCAGAGAATCAGGGATGGTTCAACATACGCAAATCAATCAATGCAATACACTATATCAATAGAGCCAAGGACAAAAACCATACGATCATCTCAATAGTTGCAGAAAAAGCATTTGATAAAATCTAACATGCATTTATGATAAAAACTCTACAGAAAATTGGAATAAACGGTCTCTACCTCAATCTGAGAAAAGCCATTTATGAAAAACCAACAGCCAATATCATACTAAATGGTCAAACCCTGGAATCCTTCACACTAAAGTCAGGAACAAGACAAGAATGTCCACTATCACCACTCCTTTTCAGTATAGGTTTGGAAACGTTAATGAGAGCAATTAAACAAGAGAAAGAAATAAAAGGAATAAAGATAGGAAAGGAAGAGGTCAAATTGTCATCATTTGCAGATTATATACTTTATATAGAAGACTCTAAGAACTCCACCAAAAGTCTTCTAGACTTAATAACCAAATTCAGTCAAGTACCTGGATACAAAGTCAACAATAAAAAATTAAGAGCCTTCTCATACACAAACTACACACTCACTGAGAAAGAAATAGGGCAAACAATTCCTTTCACAATAGCACCTAAAACTGAAATACCTAGGAATCAATGTAAGAAAAGAAATCAAAGACCTCTTCTCTGAAAACTATAGCACACTGAAAAGAGAGATTGAAGATGATATCAGAAAATGGACAGACATCCCCTGCTCCTGGGTAGGAAGGATTAACATAGTGAAAATGGCCATACTTCCAAAACTGCTATATAGATTCAATGCAACTCCAATTGAGATCCCAGAAGCATACTTCACGGACCTTGAAAAAACCATCCAAAAATTCATTTGGAACAAGAAAAGACCCAGAAGAGCAAAAGCAATTCTAGGTAACAGAGACATGGCAGGGGGTACCACAATCCCCAACCTGCAACTATACTACAAAGCTACTGTGATAAAAACACCATGGTACTGGCAAAGAAACAGACCTGACGACCAGTGGAACAGACTAGAAGATGGAGAAACAATGCCAGACACACTCAGCCTTCTTATGTTTGATAAAGGAGCCAGTCACCCTCAATGGAGCAAAGATAGCCTCTTTAAAAATTTGTGCTGGAAAAATTGGGTTTCAAATTGTCAAAGATTAAAACTAGACCTATATCTCTCACCATGCACTAAACTAAAATCAAAATGGATTAAAGATCTAAATATTAAAATAGAAAGGGTGAACCAGTTGGAACAGAGGTTGGGTAGAACTCTTGAACACATCGGTATAGGAAAAGACTTTATGAACAAAACAGTTGCCCGTGAACTAGCACAATCAACAAGTGTGATCTCTTCTTATTAAAAAGCTTCTGCACAGCAAGAGAAACCACCAGCAGTGTGAAGAGAAACCCCACAATGTGGGAAAAAATCTTCACCTGCTTTTCCTAAGACAATGGTCTACTATTTTGAATCTATAAAGAACTTAAAAAGATCAGACCTCCCAAATTTAAAGACCCAATCCAAAAATGGGCATCTGAAATGAACAGACCTTTCTCAAACAAGGAAGTAGAAATAGCAAATAAATACAGGAAAACATGTTCAACTTCACTGGTCATTCAAGAGATGCAAATGAAAACAACACTGAGATTCCACTTCACTCCAGAAATAATTTCAGCTATCATGAAACGAACCAATAACAAATGCACATGGGGCTGTGGGGAAAGAGGAACTCTGCTCCACTGCTGGTGGGAGTGTAGACTGGTGCAACCACTGTGGAAATCAGTATGGAGATACCTCAAAGAATTAGGACTGGAAGTACCATTTGACCCCGCTATTCCACTGCTGGGGATCTTCCCCAAAGAATTAAAAGAATCATACCACAGTGATATATGTGCATCCATGTTTATAGCAGCACAGTTTGTAATAGCTAAAACTTGAAAACAGCCCAAATGCCCATCAACTGGAATCTGGATAAAGAAAATGTGGGTTTTTTAAAAAATAAAATGGAGTACTATGCAGCCATAAAAAAAGACATTAAAGATATTTATAGCTAAATGGATGCACATTGAGCCAATACCTTTAAGTGAAATATATAAGACACACATGTATAAATACCAAATAGTTTCTCTGGTGTGAGAAACTGAAAGTGTAAATAAGTACTAAAATGTATAATAGGTAATGTGAAATAGGAAGAAAAGGGGCAAAGGGGAAGGAAGGGGGAGGGGGAGGGGAAGGATAGAAGGAAATGGAATTAATATGAGAAAATGGAAAATTAGGAACAAAATCTTTGTATATAGGGAGGGCTGGAGGGGTTGAAGGGAGGGCTTGGGCAAGGGTGAAAAATAAGAACCAAGAGAGATTATGTAAAGGTGCAAATTTACAATGATGAATGTCATTATATTGTATACCTAAATTATACCAATAAAATTAATTAATAAAATAGAAAGCTCATAGAGATACATTCTTCCATTGTCAATCTTCCATTGACTTGAATGGGGCAGATGTAACAATGAAGATCTTCATTTGGAGACTTCACTTTGAACAGCAGAACCATTATGTAACGTCCGTTGGGCTTAACATACAGTTGTTATTAGGGAATCCAGACACTCCAGTATATACAGTCAGGATGCATTTCCTATATCGACATTATACAAAAACACTGGGAGATCTGGCGCCTTAAAGTTAAACACTGCAGCTCAGGTCATACTTTCCTTTGAATTCAGTGTGGCACAATGTACCAATGATGTCTTCATGTGTAAATTTCACTTCAAAATGAAGAACCATCCTGAAAATCAGTTAGGTTTCTAAAATAGAGTTGTTATTACAGAAATATTTAGAACACTGAAAGCCCTTTCTTTGCAGCAAAGCAGCATGATATTTTCAAAGCCAAAGTGCCATTGAAAATAGAAGCCTCATAGAGGTACATTCTACAAGTGTGTAATGCAGACAGGTAGACACTCCAGTGTGTACAGCCAGAATGCATTTCCTCTATAGATTTGATGTGTAAACACTAGGAGATCTGGCTCCTTGCGGTTAATATCTATAGCTCAGCCCCTACTCTTCTAGTGACCTAAATATAGCCCAATGGACCAATGAATACATTCATGTCCAAACTTCACATCAAACAGCAGAATGATTCTCAGAAGTCAGTTAGGCTTGCAACATACATTTGTTAGGGAAACATTTCTTTTCTTTCTTTTTCTTTTTCTTTTTTCTTTTTTTTTTTTGGTAGCAGGGATTCAACTCAGGACCTTGCTCTTGTGAGGCAGGCAGTGGCACCACTGAGTTAAATCTCCGGCCCTTCCAATCCCTTTCTTTACCACAGAATAGAATGACATTTTCTCAGCCAAACTGCCACTTACAACAGAAGACTCATAGGTGTACATTCTACATATCTTAGTACAAACAGGCAGACTTTCCAGTCTGTACAGCCAGAATGCATTTTCTCTGTAAACATTAAACACAAACCCTGGGAGATCTGGTTTGTTGCAATTAAACGCTGAATCTCAGATCATACACTTCTTTTGACTTCAATGAGGGCAAATACACCACAGATTGTCTTCATATTGAAAATTCACTTCAAACAGCAAGGCCATTCAAAAAATCAGTAGGCTTCTAATATGGATTTGTTATTAGGGAAATGTTTAGAACTCTCCAAGCAATTTCTTTGCCATAGAGGAGCATGACACTTTCTAGACCAAACTGCCATTCACAATAGAAGCCTCATACAGGTACTTTCTACAAATGTGTAATGTGAAAGAAAGGGATTGGAGCAGCATTCATTTCCTCTATTGACATTGTACACAAACATTGGGAAATCTGCCTCCTTGCAGTTGAACAATGGAGCTCTACTCATATGCTTCCATTGACTTCACAGGGACACAATGTGTCAATCAATAGCTTCATGTGGAAATTTCACTTCAAACAGCAGAACCATTCTGTAAAGACAGACTTAACATACAATTGTTATTAGATAATCATTTAGAACCCTCCAAGCACTTTCTTTGCAGCACAGCAGCATGACATTTTTATGATCAAACTTCCATTAACAATAGAAGCCTCATAGAGGTACTTTTTACAAATCTCTAATGCAGACAGACAGACACTCCAGTATGTACAGCCAGAATGCTTTTTCTCTATAGACTTTATATGAAAACACTGGGAGATATGGCTCCTTGCACTTAAAACTTCATCTCATCCTGTATTCTTCCATAGACTTCACTGGGGCCCAATCCACCAATGAATGTCTTTGTTTTCAAACTTCACTTCAATTAGACAAACCATCCTGAAAAATCAGGCTTCCAACATAGAATTGTTATTAGGGAAATACTTAGAACTTTCCAAGCTCTTTGTAACTAAACTGCATGGTGCATTCTAGGCCTAAGTGCCACTCACAATTGAAGAAAGAGAAAGGTGTCCTTTACAAATCTGTAATGCAGATATTCAGACACTCCAGTGAGTATGGATGGATAACATTCTCTTTGGGAAATTCCTTGCCATACATTGAAAGTTCTAATTGTTTGCAGTTACAAGAAAATGCACTTTATGTCTTCCACCTCCATTCACTTCTGTGCATCAGAATAGACAAATAATGATCTTAGAGTGCACACTTCAGGTCAAAGAGCAGAACCAGTCTGGAATATCAGTAAGACTTCAAAAATAGAGTTGTTATTAGGGAAATATTTAGAACATCTGAGCTCTTTCTTTGTAACAAAAGTGCATGTTACATTCTAGGACAAACCGCATTCACACTGGAAGCTTGAGAGATGTGCCCTTTATATATCTGAAATGAAGATGGGAAGATACTTTAGGGAGTACTTGGGATTACATTCTCTTTGGGAAGTTACTTGTTTACACTGAAAGCATTAAGTGTTTATAGTTACAAGCAAGTGCACTTTATGTCTTCCACCTCCATTCAATTTAGGAATTTGAATAAACCAGTGAAGATCTTAGAGTGCCAAATTCAGTTCAAGCATCAGAACCATTGTGGAAAGTCAGTCAGGCTTCTAACATAGTTTATAGTAGGGAAACATTTAGTACTCTCCAAGTTATTTCTTTGTAACAGAGCTACAGGCTGCTTTCTAGGCCAAACTGCCATTCATACTGGAAGCCTGAGAGAGGTGACCTTTACAAATCTATAGTACAGATTCACTCTAGTGAATACATATGGATGTCATTCTCTTTGGGAAGTCCTTGCTATACACAGGAAGTACTACCTACTTCCAGTTCTTGCACCTCCATTCATGACTATGAGCCAGAATAGCCAAATGAAATTCTTAGAACTCAAACTTCAAAGAGGAGAACCATTTTTGAAAGTCAGTTAAGTTTCTAACATAGAGTTTTTATTAAGGAAACATTTAGAACTCTTCCAGCTCTTTCCTTGTAACAGAACTTCATGGTGTTTTTTAGGCCAAACTTCCATTCACACTACAATCCTGAGAGAGGTGCCCTTAACAAATTTGTACTGCACATAGGAAGACAATCCACTGAGTACATGCAGATGACATTCTCTTTGGGAAATTTCTTACTATATATTGAAAGTAATACCTGTTTCCAGTGACAAGCAAATGTACTTTATGTCTTCCACCTCCATTCATATCTAAGGCCCTGAAGAGACCAATGATGATCTTAGAGTGCAGCCCTCATTTGAAATTGCAGAACAATTCTAGAAGCAATTTATGCTTCTAACATAAGGTTGTTATTAGGGAAACATTTAGAACTCTTCCAAATCTTTGTAACAGAGCTGCTTGGCACATTTAGGCTTAAGTGCCATTCACAGTGGAAGCATGAGAGAAGTGCCGTTTACAACCTGTAATGCACATAGGCAGACACTGCAATAAGTACATATGAATGACATTCCTTTTGGGTAGTCCCTTGAGATACACTGAGAGCTCTAAGTGCTCCCAGTTACAAGCAAATGCACTTTACATCCTCCACCTCCCTTCACCTCTATGGGCCAGAATAGACGAATAAATATCTTAGAATACAAACTTCAATTCAAACAGCTGAAATATTTTGGAAAGTTAATTAGGCTTCTAAAATAGAGTTTTTATTTGAGCAACATTTAGAATTCTTCACACTCTTTCTTATAGAGCTGCACACTACTTTCTAGGCCAAATTACAATTCACAATGGAAGCCTGAGGTAGGTGATCATTACAAATATGTAATGCAGATAGGCAGACACTTCAGTCAGTACATGCTGATGACATTCACTTCAGGAAGTTCCTTCTCATACTATGAACATTCCAACTGCTTTCAGTTGCAAGCAACTGCACTTTATGTCTTCTACTTTCATTCACTTCTAAGAATTGAGGGACTATGGATGCAGTTGTGACCCCAAAGTTACAAGTCACTGACTCTGTTTGTGCCTCAGTTTATTACATCAGAGACAGAGCAGGCTAATGACCATATTCCATGAAGAGAAAGAAGAGAAAAATTTTGGGTTTTGTGGACTATGTGGTCTTTGTCACACTCAGCTGTACAAAATCTTTTGTAGTGCCAAAGCATCCATATACAATATGGAAACAACTGGACTTTGCTGTGTTCTAATAACATTTTATGTACCAAAAAGGCAGTGGGCTGAATGTGGCTGGCTCACTGTAGTTTGCCCACTCAGAGTCTAAATGATTAGGGTAAAAAACATTTCTGCTCACAGTAGTTTGCCCACCTCTGGTCTAAATGATAAGGGTAAAAAAAAATGTTGCTTTATTTTTCCTTTAGGTTTAAAAAGGGAAATAATATAATGAAAGTGCTTCGAAAGTATTGGAAAAGGAATTTCTGCCTTTGGTTAGATTGGGTAGTTCAAGGAAAACTAGTGACCTCAAAAAGAAAAAGAAAGGCCATATAAAAATTTTTAGAGGTCTGTTTAGAGGCATCTAAGAAACATTGCAACAGTAAGGAATGGAGGAGCTGAGATTCTAGGAAGGAGATAATGGTGGCAAGGTGAGCAGGTGATCTGCAGCTACTTTATTCTGGGGGGTGATTTTGAGTGCTGGTAAGACACAGGGTTATTGCTTTGCTATTCTGAGAAAAAGAAATCAGCAGAGCTTTTGGTAATCTCATGGGATGGACTAGAGAGACAAAATTGGAGTCTTTGGACCCTCTGATATACAGTTGGTTTTCTCCTTGAGACAGTTACTAAATTCTGAAGCTACACGTAACCTGAAGTTTAAAATCTAAGTAGAAAGCCTATAAAAAGCAGGAGTGCTCAGCAGTTGTATGGTGCTGAGCTGATAAGGGTTAGAGCTCACGATCTGCTTGAGAGGATGGGAGGGGTGGGGAAATGATGAAAACATGGGTTGTTTATAATCCTGAAGGGCCAAAATCAAAGCAAAAGTGATACACCTGAGTCTTGTATGTGTCCCTGATTGGCTTAGGTGATCAGCCCTGATGCTTATCCTCTGCTCTGTCTGCCTGGAGGTAGAAAGGGAGAGCCATTTCTTCATCAGAACACTCTTCAATTTTTAAATGCATAATGTCTAATATTCAATTAGAAATTCTTAGGACTGCCAACATGACTCCCAAAATGAGAAGAAAAGAAATATATTCACAGATGATCTAGAATTGCCAGAATTGTATTTGACAATAAAGGATTTTTAAATAATTGTGATTAAACTGGGTGCAGTGGTACACCTGTGATCCCAGCTCCTCAGGAGGCTGAGGTAGAAGAATTGCAAGTTTGAGGACAGTTTGGGTGATTTAGCAAAACCTTGTCACAAAATACAAAATAAAAGGGGCCAGGTAGAGTGCTTAGATCCTGTGTTCATTTCCTCAGTGCCATACAAAACATCAACTTAAACTATGATTAATATGTTTAAGAAAAAAATTTAAAAATAAATGAAAGTATAGAAAATTTCAACAGAGAATTTTAATGTATATAGAGTAAGTATAGAGACATTCTGTTATTAAGAATATTTGAAATTAAGAACTCTGTAGATGGGACATTGACAAAAGATTATATATAGTGGAAAAGATGGGTTAATGGAGACCATTCAAACTGAAGTACTGAGGGGAAAAGTAGAACACACAGGAAAAATGTAGGAGACAAATGGGAAACAATGAATAATCTAGTAATATGTGTATAATTGGATTCAGGAGATGAGAGGGAGGTAATCTGAAGAGATAATGGCTAAGTATTTTCCCAAATTTATAAGAAATATCAACCCATAGTTTCAAGAAGTTGTACAAATTCCAAGCACACTGAAGGCAAACAAAAAGCATACAGTGTTGAATGGATAATACATTGGCATTGTATGTGTCTGTAGCTGGTGGTTAAGATGAATTTTAGCATGAACCTCAAGCCTCATGGTTAATTTATTAAATTCCCTGGTTCTTCTCTTTCAAATTTCATTGCCATTTGCACGTTCCTGCTTCTGTACTTTTGTCAAGCTCAGCTTGACAAAATGATTTCCATTTCCAGGCACTCTTCTTTTTGGCCTTATCATTGTCATTCCTAACACCATCATATTACAAATTAGTGGTCAATAATAGGTGTATCCATTAAGGTATATTAGTTTCCATCTGCTGTTGTAAAAAATCACCACAAATGTGGTTTAAAGCAAAAGAAATGTCTGTCACAGTTCTGAGGATCAGAAGTGAGAAGTCAGGGTGTCACAGGACCACACATCATCTGGAGGTTCTAGAGGGAAAAGTCATTGTTTGTTTCTTCCAGCTTCTGGTGCTGTCAGGATTCCTTGGCCTGTAGGTGCATCTCTTTTTGCTCTACATATTGCCTTCTACCATGCGTGTCTGTGTCCTCTTCTATGTCTGTAATTTCTCTCTGCCTCTCTGTTATAAAGTTACATGTGATTGCATTTAGGGTCCACCTGTACAATTCAAGATAATCTCTTCCTCCCAAGAACATTAATTTAATCACATTATTTACCATGGCTGGACTTACTGGGCTTTCCATCACCATTTCCACCAAGGTCCACTTGGTCATTCTGCAGCTATACTGACTGACCAGGCCCTTCACAGTGCATCTGATGTGGTCCACCTGGTCAGTCCACTGCCAGACCAACTGACCAAGTCTTCCCTTGCCATTTCTGACAAGGTCCACCCAGTCAGTCCCCAGCTGGACTAACTCACTGGACCCTCCATGGCTGGGTGCACCAAGGTCCACCTGGTCAGTCCATAGGCAGACTTACTAGGTTCTCCCTCGCTGGCTCTGCTGAGGTGCAGTCTGTCAGTATGCAGCTGGGTAGACCTCACTGGGCTCTCCTCTACCAGCTCCACTGAGTTCCACCCTGGTCATTCCACAGCTGGACTGACTCACTGGGCCCTCTGATGCTAGCTCCACTGAGGTCCACCCAGACATTCAGTGGGCAGACTGAGTGACAGGGCCCTCCCTTGCCTGGTCTGCTGAGGTCAACCTGTCAGTGTATGGATGGACTGACTGAATGGACCTTCCCGACTCACCTGACTCTTCCCTAATGGATATGCTGAGGTCCATCCAGTGATTGGATTCACTCATCAGGCTTTTACTTACTGAGTCCACCAATGTACACCTGGTCAGTCCACTGCTGGAGTGACACACTGGGCTTTCCCCCAAAGGGTCCTTTAAGTTCCACCTGGTCAGTCCATGGCCAGACTGACAGACCACGCCCTCCCCTGGTGGGTATGCCAAGGTCCACCTGTTCAATCTGCAGCTGGACTGACTGACCAGGCTCAACCTCGCTGTTCCCACTGAGGGCTAGCTGGTCAGTCTGAGGCCAGACTGATTCACCAGGGGGCTCTCCCTCACCATTTCTATCAAGATACACTTGGTCAGTCTGCAGCTGGACTGACTGTGATCTCCCTTGCTGATTCTGCCAGGGTCAACCTGGTTAGTTTATGGCTGCACTGAATCACTGGCCCTCCATTGCCATCTTCACCAATGTCTACCCAGTCAGTCCATGGCTGGAGTGACTCACTGGGCACTCACTCTCCAGCTCCATTCAGCCCTCCCTGGCCAACTCCACCAAAGTCTACCCAGTCAGTATGTGGCTGGACTTAATGGGTTCTCCCCTGCTGGCTCTGCCAAGGTTCACTTGGTCAGAATGGAGCTGGACAGACTCACTGGGCCCACCCCCACTAACTCTTATGGGGTCAACATGGTCAGTCTGAAGTGAGACTGTAACAGGCCCACACCATAGAGTCTGCCAAGGTCCACCTGGTTAGTCTGTGGCCAGATTGACTCACCAACTCTAAACATAACCCTTTCCTATCAAGGGCTGCCCAACCATCTGACTGAGTTTACAGCCATAAAGATAAAGAATTATATAAGACAAAGACAAGGATAAAGAGACAAAGACAAAGGATTGTTTTTATGGTGGTCCAGGATGGCCTAAACACTGCAAAGCTATGTCTACAAGGGTCTGGACTTGCTAGTATGTATTGATCACACAATATTGAAGGGGCAAAATGTAATAAGTAAAGCAAATATGGAGAACACTGCAGGCTAAGGTGCTAATGAAAGTCAGGCTTGAAAAGGGAAGGAAAAATGCATTTCTGTGAAAGATAGGTCATGATTAACAAGGGACCTGTGTTTGCTTTAGATAACATTTTTTAAGAGTCATAAAGTTCTCACCTACAGTGTTTTATTGCCACAATGTCACTGACCATTGAGGCCTCTACTGTGACCATTGGTGCAAGGAATTCTGCTTCCACATGCTAGCCAAAGTATCTTCTAGCAAGTCAGATAGGCCAAGGAGGGACTTATAATTTAATCAATAGCTAATTCAAAAACCAAATGGAAGATGCAGAAGAAATGGACAGAGTCCTAGATACATACCAATTACCAAAGTTAGATGAAGAAGACATAGAAATTCTAAACACCCCAATTACAATGAGTGAAATTGAAAACGTAGTAAAAAAATTTACCAACAAAGAAAATCCCAGGTCCTGATGGCTACACTCATGAATTCTGCAAGACATTTAAAGAAGAACTATTGTCATTACTCTTTAAACTTATAAAGGAAATTGAAAGAGAAGCAAAACTTCCAAATTCATTCCTGGAAGCAATTATTACTTTGATTCCAAAACCAGGGAAAGACACAACCCAAAAGGAAAACTACAGGCCAATCTCCCTAATGAATATTGATGCAAAAATCCTCAACAAGATACTGGCAAACAGAATACAGAGGGTCATCAAGAAGATCATACACCCTGACCAGGTCAGATTTATCCCAGCGATGCAAGGATGGTTCACTATTCATAAATCAATAAAAGTAATACACTATATTAACAGACTCAAGGACAAAAACCATATGATTATCTCTTCCTCGTCACTAATTGCAATCTTATCTTCAATATCTGAAATTCCGTCCTCACATTGGCTTATTCTGCTGTGTAGACTTTCAATGGAGTTTTTCATGTCGTGGAAATCTATTTGCATCTGTTTTATGGATTTCATTTGTTTCCTATGTTGGGATTCCATTATGTTCCTGAGCTCCTCTCTAGATTTATTAATCATATCTAGCACTGAGTACAATCTCTGGTGTTATCTGAGAAATTATTTCTGATTTCATTTTTTCCAGATCCCCTTTTGTTGCCAGGTCAGTGGGTCCAGGTGGTTATCAGAGTGGTCCATCTCATTTCCCTTTGGGGTTGCTGTAGGTGATCTGGAAGTCTGGTTTTGAGACTTATTTACATGTTTTCTCATTTCAACTGGGGTGGGGGGCTGTTAGCACCTGCACGGATTACTTCCTCTGAGCTGGGAGAGGTGCGACAGTGGCCAGGAGCAGCGGTAGGGATGGTGACCCAAAAGCCCTTTCCTTTGGGCTGGGAGGAGAGGGAGGGTTGGTGTCTGAGAAGCCCCTTCCTCTGGACCAGGAGTAGCAGGACAGAAGGTGACCCAAATGCCCTTTCCTCTGGGCTTGAGCAGCGGGAGGGATGGTGACCAGCAAGCCCCTTCCTCTGGGCCAGGAGCAGTGGGATGGTGGCTCAGAAGCCCCTACCTCTGGGCCGGGAGCAGCAAGAGTTAGTAAATTGGTCTGGTGATTTGGTGTCCTCTGTGTCTCTGTAGTGTGGAACCAGGTGGTTGCCTGTCTGCAGCAGGGTGACTTGGCTTCTTCTGCGCCACTCAGGGCCTCGGTAGGGCATGCACAGACCTGTCTGTCTGCAGCAGGCTGATTCAGCATGTTCCATGTGACTCAGGACACATTTGATCCTTATTTACACTTTTAGTTTTCATGCTAGAAACACTATTCAGTATTTACACGTGTTTCCTATTTATTTCACTTATGAATATGGCCTCAATATGCATCCCCTTAGCTAAAAATGTCTCTGGGTTTTCATTCTTTATGGCTGAGTGATACTTCATTTTATAGAAAAACCACATTTTAATTATCCAATTTCCAGTTGATGGGCATTTGGGCTGTTTCCAAATTTTAGCTATTAAAAACTGTGCTGCTATAAACATGGATGAGAATATATCACTATGGTATGATTCTTTTAATTCTTCCTTTTAAATTTTATTTTATTGGTACATTTTATGTATACAATATAGTGACATTCATCTTTGGAAATTTGCACCTTTACATAATCTCTCTTGGTCACTTTTCCCCCCTTTTTCTGCCCTCCCTTCAACCACTCCATCCTTCCCTATTTACAAAGACTTTGTTTCCAGTTTTTAATTTTCTCATGTTAATTCCACTTCCTTCTTTCCTTTCACCTCCCCCTCTTACTTCCTCTTCCCATTTACCCCTTTTCTTCTTATTTCATACTATTACACCTTTTTGTCCTTATTTACATTTTCAGTTTCTCACACTAGAGAAATCATTTGGTATTTACATGTGTGCTCTCTTTATTTCACTTGAGGGTCACCTCAATGTGCATCCATTCACCAATAAATGTCTCTAATTTCTCATTTCTTTACAACTGAGTAGTACTCCATTTTATTAAAAAGAAAACCACATTATCTTTATCCAGTCTCCAGTTGATAAGCATTTGGGCTGCTTCCATGTTTTAGCTCTTACGAACTGTGCTGCTATGAACATGGGTGGACATATATCACTGAGGTATGATACCTTTAATTGTTTGGGGAAGATACCCACCAAGGGAAGAGCTGGGTCAAATGGGGCTTCCAGTCCTAGTTCTTTGAGGTATCTCCATACTGATTTCCACAGTGGTTGCACCAGTCTACATTTCCACCAGCAGTGGAGCAGTGTTCCTCTTTCCCCACAGCCCTACTACCATTTGTTATTGGTTGATTTATTGAAAGTAGGCATTCTTTCTGGAGTGAGGTGGAATCTCAGCATTGTTTTCATTTGCATCTCTCCAATAACCAGTGATGTAGAACATTTTTTCATATGTTCATTTGCTATTTCTGCTTGTCTGACAAATGTCTGTTCATTTCAGATGCCCATTTTTGGATTGGGTCTTTAAATTTGGGATGTCTGATTTTTAAAAGTTCTTTATAGATTTGAGATAGTAGACCTTTGTCTTAGGGACGCATGGTAAAAAATTTTTCCCACATTATGGGTTGTCTTTTTATTCTCTTGGTGATTTCTCTTGCTGTGCAGCAGTTTTTACTAAGATGAGATCCCACTTGTTGATTGTGCTAGTTCATGGGCAACTGATGTTTTGTTCATAAAATCTTTTCCTACACCAATGTCATCAAGAGTTCTTCTTAAACTCTCTTCCAACCAGTTTAGTGTTTCTGTTTTAATACTTAGATCTTTAATCCATTTAGATTTTACTTTAGAGCATGGTGAGAGATATAGGTCTAGATTTAGTCTTTGGCAAATTGAAACCCAATTTCGCCAGAACTGTTTATTAAAGAGGCTATCTTTCCTCCAGTGAGAGTGTTTAACTCCTTTGTCAAAGATGAGGTGGCTGAGTGTGTCTGGAGTTGTTTCTGCATCTTCTAATCTGTTCCTCTGGTCCTCAGGTCTGTTTCTTTGCCAGTACCATGCTGTTTTTATCACAGTAGCTTTGTAGCATAGTTTCAAGTTGGGGATTATAATACCCTCTGCCATGTCTGTTACCTAGAAAGGCTTTTGCTAGTCTGGCTCTCTTCTGGTTCCAAATGAATTTTTGGATTTTGTTTTCAAGATCAATTACATATGCTGCTGGGATTTCAATTAGGATTGTGTTGAATATATATAGCAGTTTTGGAAGTATGGCCATTTTCACTATGTTGATCTTTGCTACCCAGGAGCAAGGGATATCTTTCCATTTTCTGATATTCTCTTCAATCTCTCTTTTCAGAGTGTTATCATTTTCAAAGAAGAGGCCTATGATTGATTTTGTTTGGTTGATTCCTAGGTATTTCAGATTTGGAGATGCTATAGTGAAAGGAATTGTTTGTCTTATTTCTGTCTCAGTGAGTCAATTGTTTGTGTAGAGGAAAGCTATAGATTTTTGCGTGTTGAATTTGTATCCAGCTATTTTACTGAATTTGGTTATTAAGTCTAGAAGAGTTTTGGTGGAGTTTGTAGGGTCTTCTATATAGAGTATCATGGCATCTGCAAATAATGACAATTTGACTTCATTTCCTATTTTTATTCCTTCTATTTCTTTCTGTTGTCTAATTGTCATGGCTAATGTTTCCAAAGCTATATTGAACATGAGCGGTGATAGTGGACATTCTTTTTTTGGTTCCTGATTTTAGTGTAAAGGATTTCAGTTTTTAACCATTTAGTACCATATTAGCTGTTGGTTTTTCATAGATGGCTTTTCCCAAATTGAGGTAACGACCATCTATTTCAATTTATTTTGGTCAGGATTTTGTCATGAATGTGTTGGATTTTGTCAAATGCTTTTTCTGCATCTAGGGAGATCAAATTGTTTTTGTCCTTGGCTCTATTGATATATTGCGTTGATTTATTTGCATATGTTGAACCATCCCTGCATCCCTGTAATAAATCCCACTTCGTCAGGGTGAATGATCTTCTTGATGATCTTCTGCATTGTATTTGCCAGTATCTAATTAAGGATTTTTGCATCTATGTTCATTAGTGAGATTGGTCTATAATTCTCTTTTGTGGTTGAGTCTTTCTCTGCTTAGGTGATCAAGGTAATGCTTGCTTCCAGGAATGAATTCGGGAGTATTGCTTCCCTTTCAATTTCATTGAAGAGTTTAAACAGTAGTGGTAGTAGTTTCTCCATAAATTTCTTGTAGAATTCAGCAGTGAAGGCACCAGGACCCCAGCTCTTCTTAGTTGGTAAGTTTTTAATTATGTTTTCAATTTTATTGATTGATATTGGGTTGTATAGAATTTTTAGGTGTTCTTCACACTACTTTGGTAATTCATATGTATGTAGGACTCTGTCCATTTCTTCTTTGTTTTCCATCTTATTGGCATATAGGTTCTCGAAGTAGGTATTGATGATCCTCTGGATTTCTGCTGGGTTCATGGTAATTTCATCCTTTTCATTCCTAATTGCATGGATTTGGGGCATTTCTTTCCTTTTTCTGATGAGGTTGGCTAAGAGTTTGTCAATTTTGTTTATTCTCTCAAAGAACCAACTCTTGGCTTCATTGATTTTTTTTGTTTCATTCTCTTAGTCTCTATTGCATTGATTTCTCCTCTGATATTTATAATTTCCTCCTTTGTATGAGGTTTGGGTTTGTCCTGCTCTACTTTTTCTAGAAGCTTGAAGTTCAACATCAGGTTGTTTAATTGGGCTCGCTCTGTTTTCCTAATATGAGTATTCACTGCTAAGAATTTCCCTCGTAAGACTGCTTTCATTGAGTCCCAGAGATTCCAATATGTTGTATTGTTATTGTCATTTAATTGTAGGAACTGTCTGATTTCTTCTGTAATATCCTCTGTGATCCATTGGTTATTCAGAAGTATGTTGTTCAATGTCCTTGTATTTATTAATTTTTTGTAGTTTCTTTTGCCATTGATCTCCAATTTCATCACACTATGGTCTGATAATATACAGGGGATAACTTCAACTCCTTTGCAATTACCTAAATATGTCCTATGAGTGAGTATATGGTCTATTTTGGAGAATAACCCATGTGGAATTGAAAAGAATGTGTATTCTTATTTTGTGGTGTGGAACATCCTGCAAACAGCTGTTAACTTCATTTGTTCAAGAGTTTGATTGAGTTCTAGTATTTTGTTGCTTGTTTCTTGTCTAGTTGATCTATTTGTGACAGTGGGGTATTGAAGTCCCCCGGTACTATTGTATTAGTGCTCATGTGATTTTTCATGTCCATTAGTATTTGTTTTATATAGTTGGATGCACTAGTGTTTGCTGCATAGGTATTTATGATTGTCATCTCTTCCTCTTGGATTGTTCCCTTTACAAGTATGTAGTGTCCTTCTTTGTCACTATTAATTAGTGTTGGTTTGAAATCCACTTGATCTGTGAAGAGGATAGCTACTCCTGTTTTTTTTTCAGGTTCCTGTTGCATGGAGTAATGTTTTACACCCTTTAACTTTCAGTCTATGAGCTTCACTTTGAATTGAGTGTGTTTCTTGTATGCAGCATTATTGTTGGATCTTGCTTCTTGACCCATTCTGCCAGTCTATTTCTTTTGATTGGTGAGTTGAGACCTAATGGTTATAGGTTGATGGCTATAACTGATATGTATTGACTTATCATTGTCATGACTTTTCTTTTTTGTTGGATTCTTCCCCTTTGCTTCTAATTTCTTGTCATGCCTGATGGATTCATTCTGCTTGGTTTCATGGAGTTGTGATCCTTGTTACCTTTTTTCTAGGATTTTGTCTAAAGCTTTTTGGAGTGCTGGTTTGATATTCATGAAATTCCTAAAGTGCTCTTTGTCATCAAAGTATCTTATTTCACTATTAATTTTGAAAGATAGTTTTTCAGGGCACATCAATCTTGGTTGGAGGCTGTTTTCCTTTAAGGCTTGGAATACATCACTCTAAGCTCTTCTTGCCTTGAGGCTTTGCATTGAGAAGTCTGCTGTGATTTTGATGGGCTTTCCTTTGTATATGATTTGTTGCTTTTCTCTGCTTGTAGAACTTTGTTCTTTTGTTGGGTTTCTGAAATCTATCAATTATATGCCTATGTGTACTTTTTTTTCATCAAGGCTAGTTGGAGTCCTCTATGCCTCACTTATCTGTATGTGAAGTTCTTTTCCCCTGCTTGGGAAATTTTCTGCCATCACTTCTGTGAACAGTTTTATTATGTCATCTGCACTCTCTCCTGTTTCTTCATTGACTACAATCAGTCTTATGTTATTCTTCTTTGAAGTATCTAGCAGCTGCTGGATTGATTTCTCATGGTTCCTTACAATTTTAAAGCAATTTTCCTTTTCCTGGTCAGTAATTGCAATCTTATCTTCTATATCTGAAATTCTGTCTTCACATTGGCTCATTCTGCTGTATAGACTTTCAATGGAGTTTTTAATCTCCTGGAAATCTTGTTTGTATCTGTTTCATGGATTCCACTTTTTTCCTATGTTGGGATTCAATCATGTTCTTCAGGTCATCCATGTTTTTTATCTGTGTCCTCTCTAGATTTATTAATCATGTCTTGCAATATGGGCACAATCTCTGCTGTTGTCTGAGAAACTATTTCTGATTTCATTTTTTCCAGATCCTCTTTTGTTGCTAGTTCAGTTAGTCCAGGTGGTTGAGTATCACAGTGTTCCATCTCATTTCTCTTTGGGGTTGCTTTAGGTGATCTGGATGTCTGGTTCTGAGGCTTGTTTACATGTCTTCTCATTTTGACGAGGGTGGGGGGATGGGGGGATTCTGGTGGTGCTTTGTGTGGCTCACTTCCTCTGTGCTGGAGCAGTGGTAGTTTGGCCCAGAAGCCTCCTACCCTGCACTGGGAGCTGTGGAACATTTACCTGGAACCCTCCTCTAGATTTTTGTTTTAATATGCCACAAACATAACTACATTGTTTTGTTAATTAGTTCTCTGTGTATTACTTATAGTCATAGCCATGTTCCTTTTGGTGGATAAGAGACAATCTTGATCAAATGTTCTTACTTGGCAATATAGATCTTAATTTTTACACACTGTATTCAAAATTACATAGAGTTCTGTATTTGTACTTGCAAAATCCTAAAAAATGTTCTGAAAGTGTAATTCTTGGTCTTGGCATTAGGAAATTTGTGCTTTTTCCAAAATGGTGATTCGTATCAGGATAAAAGAAGAGATGACTCTCAAGTATTTGCTTGATACCTTTCTAACAAATCTAAGCTTCCTTAAGAGACATTGGCTTTCTCCAATTAGCATGGTTACTACATCTCTTAATTCAAATCTGTTGTACAGAGTGAATTTGTTTTGCTTTTATTGGTTGGTTTTATGTCTGCTTATAAACTTTGTAACTATTTGACAAAGTAGTTTTAGAATGACAACTGCAAAATTAGACATGGTTAAACTTGACAATGGACTCTAGATAAACTCTGACATTGCTCAAATCAGGCAGAAAGGTCTTATGATAGTGACTCCACTTGTCTAACATATATTACCTCAGTGTGGCACATCTGACACCATCACCAGGGAAATCTTGGAAAAAGCTGCAGACAGTTAATTGTATATCTTCAGAAAAGAAGAGAATACATTGAGAGATTGGTGAGGAAGTGGTGAGAATCAAAGAATCATTTGTGTGAGAACACTTTCAAAATGATAGAACTGCAGGGGTTAAAAAAGAGGATTCTTTTACATGATTGTCTAAAAACAAGGAGCCCTTCCAAAATGTGTAATAGGTATCCCGTTTTTGACTTTTTTTTATTTTTGACATGACAGGTTTTTAGTGTGATCCTTTTCAAGCCTTGAGTATCAGGCTTGCCTTTGCTTATGATCCAGCTACCTTTGATGAAACCAAGATTCCAGTCCAACAATAATAGATCGATCCAGCCAGGTGACGTGGCACCTCAAGGCTCTCAAGATTGAGGACTGAAATAATAAAGGCACAATTGTAACTAGAATAGCAAGACACAACTTTAAACAGAAAAAGTTGAATATTGCTTTATAAGCATGGCTGTTGTATCTGCTGAACTTCAAAACAAAATGAAAATATGATGGTGAAAACGGGCTGTACCATAGATGAAATGGTATTGTCAAAAGAACTGAAAAATATAACTTTAAAAGTTAGGGTTTTTTTCTCTTTTAGAACAAGAGGCTCCCTGAAACCTAACACATACACAGCTTTTTACTCCTTTCCTCAGACCAGATGAATAAACAAAATACGCAAATGATGGCCCTAGGAAGCATGGAGCCCAGTTTCTTTTCCAGAAGAAAATAGATAATGAGCTAAAAATGGCTGGAAGTGATAAAGTAAATGAGATTTGCATTATTTATATGTGCTTCCTCCATACAAATTCTTATTCTAAAATACCTGTAAGTGGAGAGATGATGATTTGAGGAAAATATGCCACTCTAACTCCTCTCAACTAGTTTGGGCAAATCTTTTTTCATTCATTTTTTTCCCCCCATACCAGGAATCTTTTTCATTCTTAACCAAATACATAGACTTCTTTGATTTGGCCAGGGGCAAGCAGGTGAAAATGAGCATATGAGTTAAAGAAGTCAGTAATTGTTTAAAATTCTATGTTAATGAGCAAGTTTTTGTACATTAGTCTTTTTCCCCATCTATTTATTATTGTCAGCATTCATTATGGTGATAGGGTAAACTGAGAGCAATATATGAAGCCCTTAAGCCAGAGTTTAGCATCTAATTTTTTCAGTACTTACAAGAAAATGTATGCATTGGTGCAACTACAGTCAGGCATGGGTGATTAAGCTTCTCATAATGTGCATGTTCTAGGAAATATCTAAATTTGATTGTTATGTAAAATATTTGTTTTGATACTCTTTGTCTCAATTGGTTGTTTAAAAATATATTGGTTTACATTTGTGTTGTTGCTTCTCACTCCAGACATCTTATTTCCTAACTAAAAAATAATAAATGAAGGGATGACACTACATACATGCAAATGCTGTTTATTGGATATCTAAGGAAGGAAATCACAATTTCAAGGTCAAAGTGGGCAATTTTGCAAGATTTTGTATTGTTAGGTAAAGAAAATAAATTCAGAAATATATTTGAAATGATACCCTGGAAATCAAGTAGTAAATAGCTCATCTTCACTGAGATAGAACTAGAAATAATAATTCATAGGACAATTTTTATCTATTTATCAATATCTGTTATACATTTTGGTCCTCATTTACACTTTGTTTCTCACATAAATTAATAATTAGAAATATTATTGTATTCCATATTTTAACAACCTATGGAAAAACCATAGATGATTCATTTTAATTTACTTAATAATATTCATACAGGAGGTATCAGCTATAATTAGACTATCCAAAAATACAATAAATGTTCCCAAACAGATAAATCTTACAAAAATTCTTAGGAACATGTGAAATCACTGGTTTTTTTGGTACCAGGCAATGAACTCAGGGCCTTGTGTTTGTCAGGCAGGTGCCATGCCACTGAGTTACAACACAGTTCCTGAAATCTTTTTGTTCACAAGGTATAAATATTTCCTTAAGTGTAATAAAGAAAAATTAGAGATTATGGACAATGAGTAGCTTTACAAAAGTCATTTGCTTTCATTTCTAAGTGCAAGGTCAGGGAAGGAATCCAGGACGTCAGTATCACTAAGCATGTGCTCTACCACTGAGGTACATTCAGTACACTCCTGTGTTTTTTAAACAAAATTTCTTCTTAATCTCAATTCAAATATGAGTCACCAAATGAATTTGAAAATATTTAAAATTAGGTGATTAATTATATTGTAAAAGTTTGAAATCAAAACTTTGTTAAAAATAGAGGTTTTAAGAAATCTATACATAGTGAATTCAAAGACAGTCTGAATGACATAGTGAGATACTGTTTCAAAAAACTAAAAAATCATGTATATTTTCCAAAACAGTTCATGAGAAAAATACAAACACAAATTAATAAAATAGAAATCAATCCAGTGAAAAAGATAAATAAGATGGAGAGTAATAAAAGGGTAGGGTGGGCTGGGGATTTACCTCAGTGGTTCTGGTGCCTGCCTCTCAAGTGCAAGGTCCTGAGTTCAATCCCTGGAACAAAAATAAAAGGGCAGAGGTAACACCAAAAATCACAATGAAAATGAGCAATACTTACAAAGACCATTGATATTTTAATTTCTGAAAAAGGGTAACCTTCCTGCAAAAAACCAAAAGAAAAATAAATTGGATAAGATGATCTGAATGTGTAGAAAAAAATATAAAAACTAGATTTGATGATGTGATATGCTATAAATACTTGAAATAATATTCTTACACTTGATCTTAGCCAAAAGGCCAAGAAGCGATGAAATAATATTCTTAAAGCAACTATATTTCTAGAACCACTGAAGCAAAAAATAAATGTGACCAAAATCTTTAATCCATTCTGAAAAGCAAAGAACATCACTCTATCCCTCTCCCTTTTTTGGAATACATTCTAGAGTTACAGTTATTTAGATCTAAATGCAAGACAACATGTAGACACACTAAATTTATGAGAAATGTGAAGAAATACTTCTGCTTCATTCTAAAGTGAGATTTGATATGGTTGGGAGTATAAATCAAGAGCAGATGATTGAGCACACATTTATGGTGATAAATTGTATAATTTGGGGGACAAGTAAACCTGATTTTCTACATCCAAAAATTTCAAAGGTGTACTCCAAGCAGATATAAGGCAAAATTATGAAATAAAATGTAAAATAAGGAATAAGGTATAAGAAAATGACTATCTCACCTGGTAAGAGTGGAAAAATATTCAGATATAAACTTTTAAAGGCACAAATGTTCATATGAGTGTAAAAAGATACAAAAAGAGTAACAGGATTTCTGTTCAGCAAAGTATATCCTTGATGAAGTTAACCTGAGAATTAAAATTATAGAATTATTTTCATTCTCTACAAGTGATAAATAACTAGAAAAGAACAAAGCTTATTAAAGACTATCCTCAACACAAATATGAACACATACTGTAGGCAAATAAATCACAGAAGGACTTATAAAGGATGGAAAGGTCTAAAAAACAGGAAATGGAAAGGAATATGCAAATCAATAAAACTCAAATTTGAAAAATCTGGTGTTTGTCTCTCTTGTCTCCCCATCTGTCTCTCTCTGTCTTTCTGTCTAGAGGATCAAACTCAGGACCTCGTGCTTACCAGGCAGGCACCAACTCCACTGAATTTCATCCCCAGTCTCTCACTCTCTCACTTGATTAGTATCCTTTGGAAGTCTGAGGCTTGAGCACATGCCAGAAGATTAGTATCAGGTGTAGGGCTTTGCTTAATCTCATAATTCCCGAAGAAAGTAATTTCCAGAAGAATAGAAGACAGCACCCCCTGAATGGTAACATTTGTATAGGGCTTGGTTTGAGCCCACAAAGATCTTCTGTCACAAAAATTGAAGACAGCATTCTCCCTTTTAGCAGATACAAAGGCATTTTCCACAACTTGTCCCTGGCAAGCTTACAATTTTAAAACATGAAATGTGAGGCTTCCCAAGAGCAATGGTTAAACAGAAAAGAACAAAATAAAATGGCCAAAAATCCAAGCATCATCGTACAGATTCCTAAACTTGCATCCAGTCACACTCTGAAAGAACTTGAGGCCCTAAAAATGATGAAAAAGCAACAGAAGGCAGCAGATGTCACTGATGATGAGATCATGAAGTTTGAAGCATCCAAACGAAACAAGGGTCTCCAGGCAAAAGAAAGAGCATCCAAGACTGGTTTAGATACAGCAGACCATACAACCACTGACTTCTTAAACACTCAAATGATGACTGCATTAAAAAAATCTAGAAGCACCTAGAAGATGCTTTTGCACAAAAGCAAAGGGAGAAAAGATGTTAGAGGTTGTTAATGGACCAGTTCATTGCCCACGAAGCACAGGAGGAGGCTTACCATGAGGAGCAGCTGATACACGGGCTCATGAAACAGTGCCAATAGGAGTGCAGGACTGGTGTGCAGCTCATGCACATTCAGTCTGAAAAGGAGGTTTTATGGCAAAATGGAATTTTCAGAGAAAAACAATATGAGGAAAGATCACTTAAAGGTTTCCAGCATGGTCTTGATTGAGTAGCAGCTTTGGCAAAACAAGCCAAGATTGATTTTGAAGAATCCTCAGAGAGAAAGAAGTTCAGGAACAGACTGCTGTGGATAGAGTTCAGTCTCATTATAGAAAGCATTATAAAATATGTGGAGAAATTTTGGATCAAATACTTGATTTGCCCACTAAAGGGGCAGGCTATTAAATGTTGTCAAATATCTGATTCCACTTAAGATGGTGGATGATTGGAAGGAATTGTTTTTTTCATGGAAAGCCCATATATGAACAACCTCTATTAAGCATATGCCTACTAATCCCTCTGAAGAACAACTTAGAAAGATAGATAAGAGACTTGGTAGATGCCAAAGATTATGAGGAATATAAAAACATAGCTAAAACATATCAAATGTAAATTAGGCATTTTTGCACTATTTTCATTTTTAAAAGGAAACAGAGTTAAAAATAATGAATGTTAAACACGTTGCATACACCGAATATATACAGTCTCTATTTCTCAATTTCTATCTTCATATTAAAATGAAGGATGTTATAGAGACGAATAAATATTTAAATTTGGTGACTTCAAAATGAAACAAAACAAAAACAATTGTGTAAAGAAAATTTATTTTTCTTCATGTAGGTGTTGAGACAAAGTCTCACTATGTAGTTCAGTCTGGCCTTGAACTCACTACATAGCCAATGCTGACCTCAAACTCATGGTAGTCCTTGTGCTTCTGCTTCCCAAGTGCTAGGATTACAGGCATACACCACATAGTCTGAGTTAAAAGATTTTAAGTATATAGAGACACTGGTCATATGTTTGAGGAGTTCTCTTGTGCTGAGAAATAAAAGTGACTGTGGTAGTTTACAGCTTTTTTAGAAATGGTAGCAAAGTTTTATTAAACGTAGGAAAAGACACAGGCTGTAGAGAGTGAGTTTGGGCCAAGTAAGAGTAGGAAGAGAAGTGTGCTCTACAGCATGAGGGCAAGCCACCATGGAAGAGTTAAAGCAATGGCTGTTTGCAGCTTTTTATAATGTTTTTATTACATCAGACATAGAACACAGTGATTTTGTTTGATGCAACATGGTTTGCCTAAAAGTGCCTTATGATTACATGTGGAACTATTCTAAGATTCTTAGGCGTCACTTTGGGCAAGATAACATCCATACCTTCTTTTTCGTCAGTGTTTTCTGGTTTAGTGGCAAGCACAAGGAAGAGACTTCTGTGGCACTGATAATAGCAGCTACTTGGTCAATTTTGGGGAATTTGTTATTGGGGTTTAAGTTTTTAAAATTTTTCCTTCATTTAAGCTAACAGTCCTTGATTCACTTTTAAGTGTATTTCAAAAGGTTTGTCAAGTCTTCTTTGCTGAAAATTGATACCTCCTGCTACCTCTATTTCTTAATTAGAAAAAAATTGAGAAATTTGAATATAGATGGTTTGCTTTTTTGTTTTTCTTGATGGTTTCTTTCTTTTTTCTTCTTTTTCTAATCCTAGAGGCCTTGATCAATAGAGCTAGGACAAGATGTGAAAAAGTCTAAATTTTATAACAACTAAAAATGTGTTAAAACCTGGGGCAGCCACGTATGGCAGCATACATCTATAATCCCAGCACTCAAGAAGCTGAGGAAGGAGAATTGCCTGGACTACATAGTGATTTCAAGGTCAGCCTGAACTACATAGTGATACCATGTTAAAAAAAAAAAAAAAAAAAAGAATTGGCTGGAGATTTAGCTCAGTGGTTCCGCCACCTGCCTCAAAAACACAAGGTCTGGAGTTTGATCCCTAGTACCAAAAAAATAAATCATCAGTCCAACTTGAAGGTCCAAATAGCTTACATAACTCTAGATGATACTGAAACTCTGCTGACCATCCTAGAATAAAGGTGATTATAAGAGGAGAAGGATAAAACAAACAGAAAGAAATGAAAATATACCAAAGAAAACCAAACTAATGAGTAGTCTCAAACAAAAATGGGAATTTTTCTAGATCAGAATTTCAACTTACATGAATCAGTGCCCCATGGATTTTCCTCTGCACTGTATGACTCCACTCACATCATGAGTAACAAACTTTATAATGTACCTTTTTGTCCTCATGGTAAATGCAGCTAGCAGAGGGCAGGGACCTGAATTGTTGGTGTAGGGGCTGTAAGGAGAAGGTGAAAGAGACCTCCCAGTATCATCAGGCAGGCCAGAGAAACATACATTCCTCTAAGGAAAACTGGGGATTCCAGAACAGGGTCAGCCTCCTAGTTTTTGAGAAATGCTATGATAGAGTCACAAAATCCTGAACATAGGGCATTTCACTCTGCCTTTTTTGTTCCAGGCATAATTACTCCAAATTCTGCAACAGAGAAAGGCCTTAGAGAGCTGTAAACTTTTTTCTAAGCAGGGATTGTGGTTAGAAGCCAAACACACTTTTCAGAATGTTTCTGAATATTTTAAAAATTAATTTTATTGGCATTTGAGGTATACAATATAATGACATTCATCATGGGATAATTGCACCTCTGCATAATTCATCTTGTTTCTTATTTTTCCCCAATCCCCCACCCTCCTTTCAACCCCTCCACCCTGCCCTGTCTTCAAAGACTTTCCATTTTTCTTTTTCTCATATTAATTCCATTCCCTTCTTTCTTTTTCCCTACCCCTCCCACATCTGCTTCCGCTTTGCACCTTTTCTTCCTATTTCATATTATTATACCTTTTAGTCCTTATTTACACTTTCAGTTTCTCACACTACAGAAACTATTTGGTATTTACACATGTGTGTCCTATTTACTTCACTTAAGAGTATTGTGTCAATGTGCATCCATTTAGCTATAAATGTCTCTAGTTTCTCATTCTTTATGGTTGAGTAATACTCCACTTTATAAAAAAATGAATTTTCTTTATTGAGTCTCCAGTTGATCGGCAATTAGGTTGCTTCTGAGTTTTAATTATCACGAATTGTGCAGCTATGAACATGGGTGCATATATCACTGTGGTGTGAATCTTTTAATTCATTGGAGAAGATACCCAGCAGGGGAATAGCTGGGTCAAATAGGACTTGCAATCCTAGTTATTTGAAGTATCTCCAAAATGATTTCCACAGTGGTTGCACTAGTCTACACTCCCACCAGCAGTGGAGCAGTGTTCCTCTTTCCCCACAGGCCTGCCAGCATTTGTTATTGGTTGATTTTATGACAGCCATTCTTTCTGGGGTGAGGTGGAATCTCAGCATTGTTTTCATTTGCATCTCTCAAATGACCTGTGATGTTGACCATTTTTTAATATGTTTATTTGCTATTTCTACTTCTTTGTCTGAGAAATGTCTGTTCATTTCAGATGCCAATTTTTGGGTTGGGTCTTTAATTTGGGACGTCTGATTTTTTTAAAGTTCTTTATAGATTTTAGTAGAATTCTTTCTGAGGGACAAATTTTTCCTTCATTGTGGATTGTCTCTTCACAATGTTGGTCTTTTGCTGTGCAGAAACCTTTTAATAAGAAGCGATCTCACTTGTTGATTGTTTGTGCTAGTTCACGGGCAACTGAGGTTTTGTTCATAAAATCTTTTCCTACACCAATGTCTTCAAGAGTTTTACCTAACCTCTCTTCCAGCTGGTTTAGTGTTTCTGTTTTAATGTTTAGATCTTTAATCCACTTCAATTTCAGTTTAGTGCATGGTGAGAGATATAGGTCTAGCTATAATCTTTGGCAAGTTGAACCCAGTTTTTCCAGCACCATTTATTTATTTATTTATTTATTTATTTATTTATTTTGCTTAAATTCTTTTATTGGTACATTTTAAGTATACAATTCATTTGCATTTATCATTGGGTGCTTGTACCTTTACATGCTGTATCTTGGTTCTTATTTTTCCCCATTTCCTGTGTTCCCTTCCTTATTTACAAAGATTTTGCTTCCATTTTTTACTTTTTTCATAATTTTTCCTTTCCTCCTTTGCTTTCCCCTTCCCCTCCCACTTCTCCTACACTTTTGGACCTTTTCTTCCTATTTCAAATTTTCAATTATTCATTTTAATCATTTTGATCCTTATTTCCACTTTCAGTTTCTCACACTAGAGAAACTATTTGGTATTTATACATGTGTGTCCTATTTATTTCACTTAATATGGCCTCAATATACATCTATTTAGCTATGTCTCTAGTTTCTCATTCTTTGTGGCTGAATAGTACTCCATTCTATTAAAAAACCCACATCTTCTTTATCCAGTTTCCAGTTGATGGGCACTTGTGCTGTTTCTAAGCTTTAGTTATTACAAACTGTCCAGCGCCATTTATTAAACAAGCTATCTTTCCTCCAGTGAGGTGTTTGGCTCCTTTGCCAAAGATAAGTTGGCTAAGTAGTTTCTGCATCTTCTGTTTCTTTGCCAATGCCATGCTGGTTTTATCACAGTAGCTTTGTAGTATAATTTCAGGTTGGGGGTTGTGATACCCCCTGCTATGTCACTGATGCCTAGAATGGCTTTTGCTATTCTGGGTCCCTTCTTTATCCTAATGAATTTTTGGATTGTTTTTTCAAGGTCCGTGGAATATGCTGCTGGAATTTCAATTGGGATTGCATTAAATCTATATAGCAGTTTTGGAAGTATGGCCATTTTCACTATGTTCCTACCCAGTAGCAAGGGAAACCTTTCCATTTTCTGATATCCTCTTCAATCTCTGTTTTGAGAGTGCTATCGTTTTCAGAGTAGAGATTTTTGATTTCTTGTTAGGTTGATTTCCAGGTATTTCAGTTATTTGGATGCTATTGTGAAAGGAATTGTTTACCCTATTTCTGTCTCAGTGAGTCTGTTTTTAATGTACAGAAATGCTACTGATATTTTGTGTGTTGACCTTGTATCCAGCTATTTTACTGACTTTGGTTATTAAGTCTAGAAGACTTTTGGTGGGGTTCTTAAGGTCTTCTATGTAAATTATCATGTCATCTAGAAATAATGACAATTTGACTTCTTCATTTCCTATTTTTATTCCTTTTATTTCTTTCTCTTGTCTAATTGCTGTGGCTGTTTCCAAAACTATATTGAACAGGAGAGAGGATAGTGTGCATCCTTGTCTTGTTCATGATTTTAGCTTGAAAGTTTTCAGTTTTTGACCATTTAGTATGATGTTGGCTGTTGTTTTTTTCATAGCCTTAATCAGGTTGAGATAAAGATATTCTATTCCAATTTTCTGTAGGTGTTTTACCATGAATGGTTGTCATATTTTGTCAGATGCTCTTTCTGCCTGTATTGAAATGATCATATGATTTTTGTCCTTGGCTCTGTTAATATAGCATATTACATTTATTGATTTACATGTGTTGAACTATCCTTGCATCCCCAGTATAAATCCAACTTGGTGAGGGTGTATGATCTTCTTGATGACCCTCTGTATTCTGTTTACCAGTATCTTGTTGAGGATTTTTGCATCTATATTCATTTGTAAGATTTGCCTATAGTTCTCTTTTTTGGTTGGATCTTTCTCTGCTTTGGGGATCAAGGTGATGCTTACTTCAAGGAATGAATTTGGGAGTATTGCTTCCCTTTCAACTTCATTGAGGAGTTTAAACAGTAATGGCAGTAGTTCCTCTCTAAAGCTCTTGTAGAGTTCAGCAGTGACGCCATCAGGAGCCAGACTTTTCTCAGTTGGTAAGTTTTCAATTACATTTTCAATTTCATTGATTAATATTGGGTTGTTTTGAATTTTTCACTCATCTTCATTCAACTTTGGTAATTCACAAGTATGTAGGAAGCTGTCCATTTCTTCTGTTTTCCATCTTATTGATGTAGAGGTTCTCAAAGTGGGTATTGATGATCCACTGGGTTTTTGCTGGGTCTGTTGTACTTTCACCTTTTTCATTCCTAATTGCATGTAATTTTGTCCCTTCTTTCCTTTTTTTCATAGGTTTGGCCAAGGGGTTTTCAATTTTGTTTTTTCTTTTGAAGAACCAACTCTTGGCTTCATTGATTTTATGTATTATTCCCTTAATCTCCATTGCATTAATTTCTGCTCTGATCTTTATAATTCGCTCCCTTGTATGAGCTTTGAGTTTGTCCTCCTCTTCTTTTTCAGCATCAAGTTGTGTAATTGATCTTGCTCTGTTTTCCTATTATGAGTATTCCTTGGTATGAATTTTCCTTTTAAGACTTCTTTCATTGTGTCCCATAGATTCTGAGATGTATTGTCATTATCATTTAATTGTAGGAACTGTCTGATTTCTTCTTTAATTTCCTCTGTGAGCCCTTAGTTATTCAGAAATGTGTTGTTCAGTTTCCTTGTGTTCATGACATTCTTTTTTTTCCCTTAAATTCTTTTATTGGTACATTTTAGGAATACAATACATTTACATTTATCTTTGGGAACTTGTACCTTTCTTTACATGATGTATCTTAGTTCTTATTTTTTCCCCATTCCCTGCCCACCCTTCCCTATTTACAAAGACTTTGTTTCCATTTCTCATCATTTTTCCTTTCCCTTGTTTCCTTTCCCCTACCAATCCCACCTCCCCTTCTCCTTTTGGTCCTTTTCTTCCTATTTCACATTATCAATTACTCATTTTAATCATTGGTACAGTTTAGATATACAATATAATGACATTCATTATTGGAAATTTGCACCTTTACATAATCTCTGTTGGTTCTTATTTTTCTCCTTCCCCTGCCCTCCCTTCAACCCCTCCAATCCCTCCCTATTGGCAAAGAATTTGTTTCCATTTTTTCATTTTCTCATACTAATTCCATTCCCTTCTTTCCTTTCCTCTACCCCTCCCACTTCCCCTTTCCCTTTACCCCTTTTCTTCCTATTTCCCTTAAGAGTATCATCTCAATGTACATCCATTTAGCTATAAATGTCTCTAATTTCTCACTTTTATGGCTGAGTAGTACTCCATTTTATTTTTTAAAAAACACGTATTTTCTTATGTGAAAACATAAACTGGAGAGTTGATGGGCAATTAGGTTGCTTCCAAGTTTTAACTATCACAAATTGTGCAGCTATGAACATGGGTGTACATATATCACTGTGGTATGATTCTTTTAATTCTTTTGGGAAAATACCCAGCAGGGGAATAGCTGGGTCAAATAGGACTTGCAATCCTAGTTATTTGAAGTAACTCCATATGGATTTCCATAGTGGTTGCACCAGTCTACACTCCCACCAGCAGTGAAGCAGTGTTCCTCTTTCCACACAGCCCTGCCAGCATTTGTTATTGGTTGATTTCATGATAGCAGCCATTCTTTCTGGGGTGAGATGGAATCTCAGTGTTGTTTTCATTTGCATCTCTTGAATGACCAATGATGTTGAACATTTTTTTTCATACTTTTATTGATGCATTTATTGGTGCAGGCAATATGTTTACATTTATCATTGGGTGCTTGTACCGCTACAAGATGTATCTTGCACTTATTTTTTGCCCTATTACCTGTGTGTCACCCCCTCCACCTTTCCCTATTTACATAGATTTTGTTTCCATTTTGCATATTCTTTTTTTGTCCTCCAGCCTTGCTTCTAATCTCTTCCTCTTCTAGTTCCCTGTTTTTGTCCCAATTTCTTTTAAATTTTCTCCTAAGAGAGTAAAATCAACGTATTATGGTTTATTTACTCTATACAATTTTCAGATTTGTTTTACATTTTGTTGTTTTTTTATATACTTTTCTCTGATCGCTGAGACAAAACACCCAACACCCAAAGTTCAAGGGGGAAAGTTTTATTTGGCTTATAGTTCATAGAGGTTTTCAGTCCATAATTGGCTAGCTCCAAGGTAGGGTGGCAGAGGGTCAACAGTTTATGGTGGTAGAAGACAGAAAAAGCAACAGGAGACCTAATTAGTGCCTCTTTAATCTTATTCAGACTACTGGGATTAGTGTGGGAAGCACTCACACCCTCAGTCCTAGAGCCCTTGAGTCTAGCATTGCATCATGAATCAATTGCAGAAAAAGCCGTACCCATGGTTGCATAGAGCTTTGAGAGGACATCAAGACAGGAACCATAACATTTCAGCCCTGGCCCACAAAAGACTCACTTGTTTCATGCAAAAAATAATAATCCATCTCTAACAGTTGCCCAAGTCCTAATAGTTTCAACATTGCTGAAAAGTCTCAAGTCCAAAGTCTCCTCTGAGATTTAAGGAATTCTAACTGCAAGCCTCTGTACAAATGAAAAGAGTTAAACACTTTCAACATTCAATGGCACAAGATAGACATTTCCATACCAAAAGTTACAGATGTGGGGGGGGGGATACAAAGGAATGGGACTAAAGCAAGTCCAAAATCCAGTAGGGCAAACATTAAATCTCACAGTTCCACTTCCAGCATCCCCAGCAATCTGTGGCAAGTTTTGAACTCCAAAGTGCTTGGGGGTTCTGCCCCTATGGCACTTTGGTGGTTGCAGCTCCCAAAGTTCTTTTCCTTGCAGCTTTCCCCAGATGGTCCACAGTCCTGGCTTCTCTAAATTCCTTGGGTGTCTGCTGCACCTTCACACTCACAACTTCACACATCACTCTCTCATGTGCACATTGCCTGGCATATCAAGCCTTCGGAAATCTGGGTGGAAGCCTTTCTGACCCCACAACTCTTGCATTATGCATGCACCTAAAACCAGCACCATGTGGATGATGCCAAGGTCTGCTGCCAGCTAGCTGGAGCAGTAGCCAGGCTTCCGTCTCTCTTGGCTGTAGTGGTCAAGTGCCTAGACCACTGACCACTCTGAATCCAGTTCTGAGGAACAAATTCTCTTGGCCCCTGTCATTCTGGAACATGGTGATCTGGGGCTCTCAAGGCAAAGTCTCACTTTCAAAATTTTGAGGCTGCAAAGGTTGGAATCCTGCTGCTTCTTGTGATGTCCTCAAGGCATCTTTTCTATTCTGTTCCTTCTCAGCAATCAGGATCTCTGCTTCATGTTTGCAGTCCACAGCTTTACTGGAGCTTTCTTTCTGGCCAAACTCATAAGGTTTTTCTTTGTTCTGTTTGTTTTTTTGGTACTGGGGATTGAACTTGGAACCTTGTGCTTGTGAGGCAGGCGGTAGCACCACTGAGCTAAATCCCCAGACCACTCAAGGTTTTAAATCATTATGCCGGGTTCTTTGCTTTTAATTATCAACATAGATCTGGCTAAAAAACCCCAGTGGCAGCAATGCCAACACCTCAACATTTGACTGCCTTGAAATTTCTTTTGCGTGATTAATCAGTCCACCACCCTTAATTTCAGGGTAAGGCCAAGTCTCTGGACATGAGCAAAATGCAGACAAAATTATTACCAAGGTATAAAACACATTATCTGGAGTAGAACAGCCAATGCAGTCCTTCCCAGAAGAAAGCTCCTGAGCCTGGTCTTTAATTGGCTTGCTGGTCTTCCAAGATCTGACCAGAATCACCCATACATTACAGCCTAAGGAGTTCCAGCTCTCCTTTTTCAGCTAGCATCTCAGAACTTTTCCTATCTCTTCCTCTTCCCACAAACCAGTTCCAAAGGCTCTTGAGCCACATGGCCAGGTATTGTCACAGCAATAAGCCCACTTCTCTGGTACCAAATTTCTGCCTTATTTAACTTTCTTTCATTGCTGAGACAAAATATCCAACAACCAAATTCAAGGGAGGAAAGGTTTATTTGGCTTACAGTTTGTAGAGGTTTTAGTCCATAATTAGCTGGCTCCAAGGTAGGGTGGTACAGAGGCAACTGTTCATGAAGGCAAAAGACAAAAATATCAACAAGAGCTGTTGAACATTTTTTCATATGTTTATTTGCTATTTCTACTTCTTTGAGAAATGTCTATTCATTTCAGACGCTCGTTTTCAGATTGGGTCTTTAAATTTGGGAGGTCTGATCTTTTTAAGTTATTCATAGATTCGAGATAGTAGACCTTTGTCTGAGGAACAGCAGGTGAAGATTTTTTCCCACATTGTAGGTTGTCTCTTCACACTGCTGGTGGTTTCTTTTGCTGTGCAGAAGCTTTTTAATAAGAAGAGATCACACTTGTTGATTGTGCTAGTTCACGGGCAACTAAGGTTTTGTTCATAAAGTCTTTTCCTACACCAATGTGTTCAAGAGTTCTACCCAACCTCTGTTCCAACTGGTTCAGATTTTCTATTTTAATATTTAGATCTTTATTCCATTTTGATTTTAGTTTAGTGCATGGTGAGAGATACAGGTCTAGTTTTAATCTTTGACAATTTGAAACCCAATTTTTCCAGCACAAATTTTTAAAGAGGCTATCTTTGCTCCATTGAGGGTGTTTGGCTCTTTTATCTAAGATAAGATGGCTGAGTGTGTCTGGCATTGTTTCTCCATCTTCTAATCTGTTCCACTGGTCGTCAGGTCTGTTTCTTTGCCAGTACCATGTTGTTTTCATCACAGTAGCTTTGTAGTATAGTTGCAGGTTGGGGATTGTGATACCCCCTGCCATGTCTCTGTTACCTAGAATTGCTTTTGCTATTCTGGGTCTCTTCTTGTTCCAAATCAATTTTTGGATGGTTTTTTCAAGGTCCATGAAGTATGCTGCTGGGATCTCACTTGGAGTTGCATTGAATCTATATAGCAGTTTTGGAAGTATGGCCATTTTCACTATGTCAATCCTTCCTACCCAGGAGCAGGGGATGTCCATTTTCTGATATCATCTTCAATCTCTCTTTTCAGTGTGCTATAGTTTTCAGAGAAGAGGTCTTTTATTTCTTTCGTGAGGTTGATTCCTAGGTATTTCAGTTTTTTGGATGCTATTGTGAAAGGAATTGTTTGCCCTATTTCTCTCTGTGATTCTGTCATTCATATAGAGGAAAGCTATTGATTTTTGTGTGTTCACCGTGTAACCAGCTACTTGACTAAATTTGGTTATTAAGTCTAGAACACTTTTGGTGGAGTTCTTAGGGTCTTCTATAAAGAGTATCATGTCATCTGCAAAGAATGACAATTTGACTTCTTCATTACCTATCTTTATTCCTTTTATTTCTTTCTCTTGTCTAATTGCCTGGCTGTTTTCAGAGCTATATTGAACAAGAGTGGTGATAGTGGACATCCTTGTGTTGTTCCTGATTTTAGTGTGAAGGATTTCAGTTTTTGACCATTTAGTATGATATTGGCTGTTGGCTTTTCATAGAAGGCTTTTATCAGATTGAGGTAGAGACCATCTATTCTAATTTTTTGTAGGGATTTTATCATAAATGCATGTTGGATTTTGTCAAATGCTTTTTCTGCATCTATGGAGATAATCATATGGTTTTTGTCCTTGGCTCTATTGATATAGTGTATTGCCTTGATTGCTTTGCATATGCTGAACCATCCCTGCATCCCTGGGATGAATCCCACTTGATCAGGGTCTGTGATCTTCTTGATGATCTTCTGCATTTTATTTGCCAGTATCTTATTAAGGATTTTTGCATCTATGTTCATCAGTGAGATTGGCCTATAGTTCTTTTTGGTTGGGTCTTTCTATGCTTAGGGGACCAAGGTGATGCTTGCTTGCAGGAATGAATTTGGGAGTATTGCTTCCCTTTCAATTTCATTGGAGAGTTTAAACAGTAGTGGCAGTAGTTCCTTTCTAAATGTCTAATAGAATTCAGCAGTGGAGCCATCAGCACCTGGGCTTTTCATAGTTGGTATGTTTTTAATTTTGTTTTCAAATTCATTGGTTGATATTGTGTTGTTTAGAATTTTTAGGTCTTCTTCCTTCAACTTTGGTAATTCATATGTATCTAGGAATCTGTCCATTTCTTCTGTGTTGTCCATCTTGTTGGCATATAGGTTCTGGAAGTAGGTATTGATGATTCTCTGGATTTCTGCTGAGTCTGTTGTAATTTCACCCTTTTCATTCCTAATTGCATGAATTTGGGCCATTTCTTTCCTTTTTCTGATGAGGTTGGCTAAGAGTTTGTCAATTTTGTTTATTCTTTCCAAGAACTATGGGCTTCTTTTTTTCTTTCATTCTCAGTCTCTATTGGATTGATTTCTGCTGTGATCTTTATAATTTCCTCCTTGTATGAGCTTTGCGTTTGCTCTGCTCTGCTTTTTCCAAAAGCTTGAACTTCAGTGTTAGGTTGTTTAATTGGGCTCATTCTGTTTTCCTAATATGCATATTCACTGCTATGAATTTCCCCTAAAAGACTGCTTTCATCGTGTCCCGTAGATTCTGATATTTTATAGTGTCATTTTTAATTGAAAGAAATTTCTGATTGCTTCTTTAATTTCCTCTGTGGTCCATTGTTTATTCAGAAGTATGTTGTTCAACCTCCATGTGTTTATGAAATTTTTGCAGTTTCTTTTGCTATTGATCTCCAATTTCATCGTGTTATGGTCTGATAATATATAGGAGATAACTTCAATTCCTTTGCAATTACCTAAATATGCTCTATGAGTGAGTATGTGATCTATTTTAGAGAACAACCCATGTGCAGTTGAAAAGAAAGTGTATTCTGATTTTGTGGTGTGGAACACTCTGTAAAGATCTGTTAAGTTCATTTATTCAATAGTTTGATTGAGTTCTAGTATTTTGTTGCTTGTTTTTTGTCTATTTGTGACAGTGGTGTATTGAGGTCCCCCACTACTATTTTATTAGTACTTATGTTGCTTTTTTATGCCCCTTAGTAATTGTTTTATATAGTTGGGCACACTAGTGTTTAGTGCATAGGTATTTATGATTGTCATCTCTTCCTCTTGGATTCTTCCATTTACAAGGATATAGTGCCCTTCTTTGTCTCTCAGTCAGTTTTGGTTGGAAATCCACTTGAACTGCAAGGAGGATAGCTACTCCTGCTTTTTTTCAGGTTCCTGATGCATAAGTATTGTTTTCCACCCTTTCACTTTCCACCTATGAATTTCATTTTAAATTGTGTTTCTTGTATGTAGCATATTGTTGGATCTTGCTTCTTGACCCATTCTGCAGTCTATTTCTTTGATTGCTGAGTTGAGACCATTAACATTGATGGTTATATCTGATACATATTGACTTATCATTGTCATGACTTTTGCTTTTTGTTGGATTCTCCCCCTTTGTTTTTAATTTCTTATCATGCCTGGTGGATTCCTTCTGATGGGCTTCCCAGGGTTGTGATCCTTGCTGCCTTTTTCTAGGATTTTGTCTAAAATTTTTTGGAGTGCTGATTTGGTATTCATGAAGTTCTTAAGGTGTTCTTTGTCATCAAAGCCTCTTATTTCACCATCAGTTTTGAAAAATAGTTTTGCAGGGTCCATCAATTTGGTTTGGAGGGTGTTTTCCTTTAGGGCTTGGAAGACATCACTCCAAGCTTTTCTTTGCTTGTGGGTTTGCATTGAGAAGTCTGCTGTGATTCTCATGGGCTTTCCTTCATATGTGATTTGTTACATTTCCCTAACTTCTTGTAGAACTTTGTTCTTTTGTTGGGTTTCTGGAATCTTAACAATTTTATGCCTATGTGTACAGTTTTTTGATCACAGCTAAGTTGGAGTCCTGTATGCCTCGATTATCTGTATGTCAAGTTATTTTCCCTTGCTTGGGAAGTTTTCTGCCATCACTTCTGTGAACAGTTTTTTTTAGATGTCATCTACACTCTCTCCTGTTTCTTCATTGACTGCAATCAGTCTTATGTTAGTTTTCTTTGCATCATCTAGCAGCTGCTTGTCCCTTACAATTTTTGCTGGTCTCATGGTCTTTCACAATTTTAAAGCAATTTTTCTTTTCCTGGTCAGTAATTGCAATCTTATCTTCTATATCTGAAATTCTGTCCTCACATTGGCTCATTCTGCTGCATAGACTTTCAATGGAGTTTTTGATCTCCTGGAAATCTGTTTGCATCTGTTTTTTGGATTCCATTTGTTTCCTATGTTGGGATTCCATCATGTTCCTCAGCTCCTCTCTAGATTTATTAATCTTGTCTTGCACTACAAGCACAATCTTTGCTGTTATCTGAGAAATTATTTATCCTTTTTTTTTTCCAGATCCTCTTTTGTTGCCAGTTCAGGGAGTCCAGGTTGTTGAGTATCAGAATGTTCCATCTCATTTCCCTTTGGAGTTGCTGTAGGTGATCTGGAAGTTTGATTTTGAGATTTGCTTATGTGTCTTCTCACTTTAACAGTGTGTATGGGGGGACTGTGCTGTTGGTCTGCAGTGAGTGGATGGTGAGGACCTCAGCTGTGTGGAGTGGAGCTCTGTCCTGCCCACACCCTACACTCCAGTGACCAGCAAGCAGATGGTGAGGACCTTGGCCACATGGAGGGGGCTCCATCCCACCCACATTCCACTCCCCAGTGACCAGCTTAGCCATGTACACTTCCCTCAGCCTCTGGCCTCCTGGCTATGCCTGTACCTGGTTGTAAACTACAGAGGCACAGGGGGTCATAAAGACCATTGTCTTGAGCTCCAGAATATAGAGAAGTGATCAACAGAAATCAGGTCACTCTCATGCTGCTTGATGAAAATTGAAGCCCACTGAAAATGTGAAGAAAATCTCTTGGATCATCACCTCCCATAGGAACTTGGACTATCTTCAGGAGAAGGGCACCTGGAAAGTGTAGTAGAACCTCACAGAGTTCAACCCTGCACAAGGACAGGGAGCTCAACTTGGGACTTGCCGACAGAAATCTGCCTGAATTTCACAGGTCTGCTACGGGCTTAGTGAGACTCATTGACTTTTAGCTGCACACTTCTGCCCACATTGTCTACTGTGACAGCAGAGACATAACCTGAAGGAGGCCCTTCCTTTATATTTTTTATTTGTTATTTTCAAAATTATGTTTTTGCTCTCATTTTTAATTTTTATTTTCTACTCTCTTCAAATTTTGCTTTTTTAGTCTTTTTTTATGTTTTTCTCTCTCTCTCTCTCTGTCTCTCTGATTCTCTCACTGTCCCACATTGTACTTCCTCTCCCTTTTTGTTCCTCTTCTGGCTCTAATTAGGATTTCTTCTTTATTTTTCTTTTCTTTTCTCTTTCCTTCTCTCAATTCTCATTAGTTTTGTAGGAAAGTACAAGTTTCTTGCCTTCATATTGTTTTTAGTTCTGTTCTCAATTTTGTTCTTTCATACTGTCTTTTCCTCTTGACTTTAACAGTTTCTTAGAGTTTGTGTGATCTTCCTGTGTCCTCTGGCCTCACTGCTAACCTTTCCTATCCTGCTACCTATTTATCCCCCCCATCCCCAACTCCTTCTAACTCCACATCCTAAAGGGTATAGTTGCTATATTGAAGAGTTTATTCCATAGAAATATATCTTTGGCTGGTCCTTGATTTTTATTTAATTCACACAGTTAAAGGTGATAGATTAATAACTCTTGAAAATTGTTATTTTCTAAGCTCTGCTAGATGCTATGGTATTGCTGATTGTATCACTTGGGTTATGGTGTTGTGATGGATCTAGTCAGCTGTTCTTCCCAGTATAAAGAAAATGAGATAGCCTCAGAGTCATTGGAGACTCAAAACCTAAAAACCAGCTATATCTGGAAGACTCCTCTGAGAAGAAATCAGTTCATAAGGGTTTTAATACAAGCAACAAAGATACTTGCAATAAGCAACTTTGAAGTATCAACCCACAAATTAAACCAAGGACTGTACCAAAAACAAAAATGAGAAGACGTTTAAGCACACCACAAACTGAGACTTCCAGCCAACCAAAGACAAATTCTGGGGTAAACGAGAGGGAAAGTTCTGAGAATCAACCACCTGAACACCCTGAACTGATAGCACAGGAGATAACAAAACAGATGAATGAGGCTCTAGAAAAATTCAAAACAGAAATAATTTCCCAGATAACTACAGAGATGGTGAGGTGAGTGAAAGACATGATTAGTGGCTTTAGAACAGAAACAGATATGGTTTTTTTGGTACTGGGGATCAAACTCCAGTCCTTGCGCTTGCAAGGCAGGTGCTGGAACAACTGAGCTAAACCCCCGACCCAAAAGAAGATGATCTTAGAATCATACTGGAAGCCATGAGTGCCCAGCATAAGAAAGAAATGAAAACCATGAATGCCCAACGTAGGAAAGAAGTGGAATCCATGGAAGAGATTCAAAGAGATATTTAGGAGATTAAAAATTCCATTGCAAGTATTCACAGCAGATTGAGTGAATGTGAAGACAGAATATCAGATATAGAAGAAAGGATTATGGTTAGCATCCATGAAAACAGATTTCTTAAAAATTGTAAGGAGCATGACAAATCAATTGAGCAGCTATTAGATGATGCAAAGAATGTAAGACTGATAGGAGTCCACAGAAAAGCAAGAGAAAGTACAAAATACATTAAAAAATATTCACAGAAGTAATAGTAGAAAACTTCCCAGACAGAAGTAGAGAATTGGACCTATAGATAAGTGAGCCATATAGAACTCCAAATAGCCACAATAAAAAAATCTACACCTACACATAATAATAGTTATGATTCAAGAAACCCAACAGAAGAATGAAATCTTACAAGCAGAGACAAGAAACTAATCACTTACAAAGGAAAGCCCATCAGAATCACAGCAGACTCAACCAAAACCCTCAAGAAAAGCATGGAATGAAGTATTTCAAGCCCTAAAAGAAAATAACTTCCAACCTAGAGTGTTGTAGCCTGAAAAATTATCTTTCAAAATCGATGGGCATATTAGATACTTCCATGACAAAGAACAGCTGAGAAATTTCATGAACACCAAGCTAGCACTCCAAACAATTTTAAACAATATCCTAGAAAAAAAAAACAATGAAGGTCACAAATCCAGAAGGCCCAATAGAGGAAATCCACCAGGCAAGGCAAGAAACTAAAGGAAAGGTGGAAAAATAAAAAATAAAAGAGCCAACAATAGTAAAACATCATGATAAGGATGAGTCTATATGTATCAATTATAACCATTAAAGTTAATGGTCTCAAGTCATCAATCAAAAGAAATAGACTGGCAGAATGGATTAAGAAGCAAAATCCAACAATATGCTTTATACAAGAAACACACCTAACTCAAAAAGAAATTCATAGACCAAAAGTAAAAGGATAAAAAACATTTCTTCATGTGACAGAAACTCAGAAGAACAGCAGGGGTAGCAATCTTATTTGCAGAAAGGGAAATTTCAAACCAAAACTAAATGAGACAAAGATGGTCACTACATCCTTATGAAGGGAACAATCCAAGAGGAAGAGATGACAATCCTAAATATATATGCACCAAATATGAATGCCCCTAACTATACAAAGCAAATATTAATGGACATGAAAAACCAAATAAACACTAATACAATTGTAGTGGGGGACCTTAATACCCCACTATCACAAATACACAGATCATCTAGACAAAAAATTAACAATAAAATTCTAGAATTGAACCGAGCTATTGAACAAATGGACTTAATAGATGTTTACAGAGTGTTCCATCCCACAAAATCAGAATATACATTCTTTTCAGCTGCACATGGGTCATTCTCCAAAATAGACCGCATGCTAGCTCATAGGATATGTCTGTCAATGTAAAAGAATCGAAGTTACCGTCTGTATATTAGACCATAGTGCAATAAAATTGGAGATCAATAACTTAAGAAACTGCAAAACCTCCACAAACACAAAGAAATTGAATAGCACCCTCATGAATAACCAACGGGTCACAGAGAAAATTATAGAAATTAGAGAGTTTCTACAAGTAAATGATAATGCCAGTACAACATACAGGAATCTATGGAACACAATGAAAGCAGTTCTATGAGGGAAATTCATAGCAGTGAAAGCCCATATTAGGAAAACAGAGCAAGCTCAAATAAACAACCTAATGCTGAACCTCAAGCTCAAAGAAAAAGAAGAGCATGACAAACCCAAAGCTCGTACAAGAGAGGAAATTGTAAAGATCAGCATAGAAGTCAATGCAATAGAGACTAAGAGAATGATACAAAAAAAAATCAATGAATCAGAGTTGGCTTTTTGAAAGAATAAATAAAATCAATAAACCTTTAGCCAACCTTACCAAAAAAGGAAAGAAAAGGCTCAAATCCATGGAATTAGAAATGAAAAATATGAAGTCACAACAGATCCATCAGAAATCCAGAGGATGATTAATGTATACTTTGAGAAGCTGCACTTTCATAAAATGGAATGCACAAAAATGAACAGATACCTAGATATATATGAATTGCCTTAGTTAAGTGAAGAAGATATAAAAATTCTAAACATCCCAATTACAATGAGTGAAATTGAAAATGTAATAAGAACTTTCCAAACAAAGAAAAGCCCAGGTTCTGATGGCTTTACTGCTGAATTCTACAAAATATTTGGAGAAGAAATATTGCAATTACTCTTTAAACTCATCATGGAATTTGAAAGGGAAGCAATACTTCCAAATTCATTCCTGAAAGCAAGTGTTACTTTGATTCCAAAACCAGGCAAAGACCCAACCCGAAAAGAGAACTACAGGCCAATCTCCCTAATGAACATAGATGCAAAAATCCTCAACAAGATACTGGCAAACAGAATACAGAGGGTCATGAAGAAGATCATACACCCTGACCAAGTCAGATTTATCCTAGGGATGCAAGGATGTTTCAACACACGTAAATCAGTAAATGCATACACTATATTAATAGAACCAGGGATAAAAACCATATGATCATCTCAATAGATGCAGAAAAGGCATTTGACAAAATCCAACACCCATTCATGATAAAAATCCTACAGAAACTTGGAATAGAAAGTCTTTATCTCAACCTGATTAAGGCTATGTATGAAAAACCAACAGCCAACATCATACTAAATGGTCAAAAACTGAAAACTTTCATGCTAAAATCAGGAACAAGACAAGGATGCCCACTATCACCACTCCTGTTCAATATAGTTCTGGAAACATTAGCCACAGCAATTAGACAAGAGTAAGAAATTAAAGGAATAGAGATAGGAAAGGAAGAAGTTAAACTGTCCTATTTGCTGATGATGTATTTTACAAAGAAGCCCCAAAAACCTCTGCCAAAAGACTTTTAGACTTGACAGATTCAGTAGAGTAGCTGGATATAAGGTCAAAACTCAAAAAATAATAAATAACAGACTCATTGAAAGAGAAATTAGGGAAACAATTCCTTTTACAATAGCATCCAAAAAATGAAATATCTAGGAATCAATCTAACAGAGAAAGCAAAAGACCACTACACTGAAAACTACAGCACTCTGAAAATAGAGATTGAAGATGATATAAGAAAATAGAAAGACATTCCTTGTTTCTGGGTAGGTAGAACTAATATATTGAAAATGGCCATACTTCCAAGACTGCTATAAAGATTTAATGCAATGTCCATTAAAATTCTAACAATATATTTCTCACAACTAGATGAAGCAATCCAAAAATTCATTTGAAACAAGAAGAGACCTATATCTGTTGCAATTCTAGGCAACAGAGACATGGCAGGGGGTATCACAATCTCCAACTTGAAACTATACTACAAAGCTGCTGTGATAAAAACAGTGTGGTACTGGCAAAGAAACAGATCTGAGGATCAGTGAAATAGATTAGAAGATGCAGGAACAACTCCAGACACACTCAGCCACCTCATCTTTAACCAGTTTCACTGGAGGAAAGATAGCCTATTTAATAAATGGTGTTGGAAAAACTGGATTTCAACTTGCCAAAGATTAAAACTAGACCCCTGTCTTTAACCTTCCACTCAACTAAAATCAAAGTTGATTAAGGATCTAAATATTAAAACGGAAACACAAAACTTGCTGGAAGATAAGTAGAACTTTTGAAGGCATTGTCATAGGAAAGGACTTTATGAAGAATGCTCAGTAGCACAGGAACAAGAACAACAAATCAACAACAGGAATCTCATCTTATTAAAAAGATTCTGCACTGCAAGAGAAACCATCAACAAAGCTAAGAGGCTATCTACAATGTGGGAAAAATGTTTTAGCATTTGTACCTCAGGCAAAGGACTAGTGTCTAGAATACATAAAGAACTCAGAAATATCAGACCCCTCAAGTTCAAAGGCCCAGTTCAAAAATGTGCACCTGAAATGAACAGTCATTTCTCAGACAAGGAAGTAAAAGCAGCAAATAAACATATGAAAAAATTTTCAGTATCACTGGTCATTAGAGAGATGCAGATGAAAACAACACTGAGATTCCACCTCACCCCAGAAAGAATGGCTGCTGTGAAGAAATCAACCAATAACAAATGTTGGCAGGTTTATGGGTAAAGAGGAACCCTTCTCCATTGTTGGTGTGAGTGTAGATTGGTGCAACCACTGTGGAAATCAGTATGGAGGTTCCTCAAAGAACTAGGGCATTTGACCCAGCTATTCCCCTGCTGGGTATTTTCCCAAAAGAATTTAAAAAATCATACCTCAGTGATATATGTGCAGCCATATTTACAGTGGCACAGTTTGTAAAAGCTAAGGCTTGGAAATAGCCCAAGTAACCTGAAGGGTACTTGAAACTGGGTAAAGATGTGTTTTTTTAAAAAATGGAGTAGTATTTAGCCACAAAGAATGACCTGCTAGAGATGTTTATAGCTAAATAGATGCATATTGAGGCCATACTCTTAAGTGAAATAAGACACACATGTGTAAATACTGAATTGTTTCTCTGGTGTGAAAACTGAAAGTGTAAATAAGGATTAAAATGATTAAAATAAATAATTGATAATTTTAAGTAGGAAGAGAAGTTCCAAAGGGTTAGGGGAAGTGGGGACAGGAAGGGGAAAGTAAAGAAAGGAAAAGAAAAATTATGAGAAAAGGTAAAAATGGAAACAAAGTCTTTGTAAATAGGGAAGGGTGGAGGGTGTGAAGGGAGCACAGGGAATAAGGAAAAAAGAACCAAGATACATCATGTAAAGGTACAAAGACCCAATGGTAAATGTTGATGTATACCTAAAAGGTACCAATACTTTGCTTCTCAGCTTTTTGGGTAAGATCAAGACTAAAATGTACCAATAAAAGAATTGAGGGAAAAAAATTGATGTTGATTTGAAATCCACTTGATCTGCAAAGAGGACAGTTACTCCTGGTTTTTGTGGGGGTGGGTTCCTGTCACATGGAATATTGTTTTCCATTCTTTAACTTTCATTCTATGAGTTTTTATTTGAATTAATTTTGTTTCCTGTATGGAACATATTGTTGGATCTTGCTCCTTGAAAAATTGTGCAAGTCTATTTCTTTTGACTGATAAATTGAGAATATTAACATTGATGGTTATAACTTGTCAGGAGCAATGCTACATAATTTTAGGGTAAAATCATTTGGTTAGCCTAGTTCTCCTGCCTACAGCCCAGCTATGGAATTCTGAAACATAATCGCATTTTGACCTCCAGTCACAACTGATCCAGTGATGATACTGTGATTCTCCAGGACAAGATTACACCAGCTTGAAGAGATACTGTGAGGAACAAACATCTACTCAGTTCCTCATTGTTCTTGGACTGTTACCATTTTGTTTACCCGGATATACTGAACTCCCTGCAAGTCATTTTTTACATTTGTTTCTCCTGATGTACTGAATAAAAGGTGCGGTAAGCTGGGGCTTTCATCTTTGCCGCCTAGAGCAGCACTGATCAGACCCAAAGCTCAGCTTCTTAGTCTCATTTTTCTACCTTTCCTGTAATTCCCCATGTACTGCTGTGGCTCACAGGAGACTAGGACTTAACTGCAGAGGTTCTAGTAATGTCCCTTTTCCCTGTTCCCTACAATAACTGTTATGTACTGACTTATCATGGTCATGACTTTTTCTTTTTCTTAGATTCTACCCCTGTGAATCTAATTTCCTGTTGTGCTTGATGCATTCATTCTTCTGGGCTTCCTGGGGTTGTGATTCTCATTTTTTCCTAGGATATTTTACATATATTTTTTTGAGCGGTTGTGTGTTCATAAAGTTCCTAAGGTGCTCTTTGTCATGAAAGTATCTCATTTCTCCATCAGTTTTGATAGTTTTGCAGGATACATCAATATGGGTTGGAGGTTGTTTTCCTTTAGTATTTGAAATATTTCACTCCATGCTTTTCTTCCCTTGTGGGTTTGTGTTGAGAAGTCTGCTGTGATTCTGATGGGCTTTCTTTTGTATGTGAGTTCTTTTCTCTAAGTGCTTGTTGAATTTTGTTCTGTTGGGTTTCTGGAATCATAACTATTATATGCCTAAGTGTAGATATTTTTTGTCACAGCTAGTTGGAGTCCTATATGCATCACTTATCTGTATGTCAAGATCTTTTCCCCTATTTTGGAAGTTTTCTGCCATTACTTCTTTGAACAGTTTTTTTTTCAATCTGTGCTCTCTCCTATTTCTTCATTGACTCTGATCAGTCTTATGTTACTCTTCTTTGTATCATCTAGCAGCTGCTGGATTGATTTCTATTTTTAAGAAACTTTTCTTTTCCTGGTCACTAAATGAAATCCTAACTCCTATATCTGAAATTCTGTCCTCACATTAGCCCATTCTGCTACATAAATTTTCAGTGGAGTTTTTATTCTCCTGGAAATCTGTTTGCATCTGTTTTATGGACTCCATTTCTTTCCTATGTTTGGATTCCATTGTGTTCCTCAGCTCCTCAGTATTTTTAATCTGTGTCCTTTCTAGATTTATTAATCATGTCTTGTACTATGGGTACAATCTCTGCTGTTATCTGAGAAATTATTTCTGATTTCATTTTTTCCAGGTCTGCTTTTGTCGCCAGGTTAGGGAGTCCAGGCAGTTGAGTATCAGATTGTTCCATCTTGTTGCACTTTGGGGTTGCCTAAGGTGATCTGAAAGTATGGTTTTGAGACTTATTTTCATGTCTTCTTATTTCAACACACGCAACCTGCATTGCCTTTTGTTTGTATGACTTCTTGCTCATCCGGTGGTCTTCAATTCTCAGCAAGCCACTGAGCAGCCTTTACTCTGCTGATCACCATTATACCAATTCCTGGGTACAGAATGGTGGCCTTCTGGATCCCTGAGCTGATCTGTTTTCTCGGGGGAGGGGGCTTCTGGCTGGGGCCTGTTCAAACTTGGGAGGGTATCTAGGTATGGCTCTCACTGGGGGCCTTATGCAGCTGTTGTCTGTGAGGGCCTTTGACTGGGGGCTGTGGACCCCCATTCCTGTTGTCTACACAGGCTTCTGGCTAGGGTCTCCATGCACTTATTAATGGTTTTGGGGTGAGCCTCTGGCTCTTGCTTGCATGCCTGTGTAGGTCTTTTCTAGACAGGCCCAGGGCTGTGGCCAATGGTGTGGTTGGCCTCTGGCTGAAGCTTGTGTACCTCAAATGCTTCTGCATAGTGAAGTTTTCACTCAAAAATTTTCAAGGGTACATTTTGTCCATAGAATTTAATGGAAAGGGATCATGTAAAGTTCAGTTACTTCTCAGCCAAAGCAGCTGGAATGGCCCTTGTGTGGCAGTCAACTTCACTCCAGGAATGAAGCAAAGCAGTAGTCTCTGCAGTGACTTCCTCTCTGAATTGCACATTTGTACAGCACACCTATATGAGGCTTCTATTGTAAATGGCAGTTTGGCCTAGAAATCGTCATGCTGCTCTGCTGAATTGTCTTGGAGATCTCTAAACTTTGTCCTTTGTGGAACATAGGTTAGAAGCCAAAACATACTTTTCAGAATAATTCTGCTGCTTGACCTGAAGTTTTCACTCAAACATTTTCCCTGTTGCATTCTGTTGCTAGAAGTCAATAGAAGGGGCTGACAGAAAGTGCAGTCACTTCTCAGAGAAAGCACCTAAAACTGCCTTAGTGTAACATTCAAGTCCCTGTCATGTATGAAGTTAAACAAGTCTCTCCAGTGTCTGTATATTGCATTACAGATTAGTATAGTACATCTCTATGAGGGTTCTACTTTGCTTGGCAGGCTGGCCTAGAATGTACTATACAGTTCTGCTGCAAAGAAATATCTGGAGAACTTTAAAGTTTGCCCTAAGTAGAACTTGTGCATAGAAGCCAAACATACTTTTCAGAATTGTTCTTCAGTTTGAACTATAGTTTTCACTCAGACATTTTCCCTGCTGCATTCTGTCTTTAGAAGACAATGGAAGGGATGACATAATGTACAGTTATTTCTCAGAGAAAGAAGAATTGCCCTGGTTTGGCATTCAACTCTACTGCTGGGAGGAAATAAAAACAGTTGTCTCTCCATGGTCTGCTCTGTGCATTACAGGTTTGTACACCACATCTCTATGAGGATTGGATTGTGATCGGCAATTTGGCCTAGAAAGTGCCATATATTTTGGGTGCTAGAAAAACTTTTAGAGCCATAAAGTTTGCCCCAAGAACAGGAGGTTAGCAGCTGAACATTCTTTTCACAATGGTTCTGCTGTTTGATCTGAATTTTTCTCAATTTCTCTGGTGAATTCTGTCCATAGAAGTCATCAGAAGGGAATGACATAAAGTGCAGCTACTTCTCAGAAAAAGAAGGTAGACCTGCCCTTGAGTGGGACTCTGCTCCGATCTAGGAATGAAGTAACACAATACTCTCTCCAGTTTCTGCATCTCCGCATTACAGATTTTTACAGAACATCTCTTGAGACTTCTATTATGAATGGCCATTTGGCCTAGAAATTGCCATACTGGTCTGCTGTGAACTGTGTCCTAAGAACATGCTGTTAGCAGCCAAACACACTTCACATTGGTTCTGTGCTTCAACTGAAGTTTTCACTCATGCTGCTGGTGCATTCCATCCATAGAATCAAATGAAAGAGGATGACAAAATGTGCAGTTACTTCTAAGAGAAAGAACCTAGAACTGCCCTGCTGTGGCAGGCATCTCTACTCCAGAAATGAAGTAAAAGAGTAGTATCTTCAGTATCTGCCTCTCATCATCATTATAGATTTGCACAGCACATCTCTCTGAGGCTTCTATTGTGATTGCCTGTTTGGCCTACAAAGTACCATACAGTTAGGCTGGAAAGAAACGACTTGGAGAGCTGAACATTTTGTCCTAAGAAGACCATGTGGTTAGAAGCCAAATACACTTTTCACAATGGTTCTGCAGTTTGAACTGAAGATTTCACTGAAACATTTTCCCTCAAATATTCTGTCCATAGACATCAATGCAAGGGACGACAGAAAGTGCAAGTAGTTGTCAGAGCTAGAATTGCCCTAGAGCACCAGTCACCTCCCCTCCAGGAATGCCAGAACAGAAAGTCTCTCTAGTGTCTGCCTCTCAGCATTACAGATTTGTATAGGACATGTCTATGAGGCTTCTAGTATGATCCGCAGTTTGACCAAGAATATGCCATACAGTTCTCCTTGAAACAAATACCTTGGATATCTTTAAACTTTGCCCTAAGTAGAACTTGTGTTTAGAAGCCAAACACACTTTTTAAAATAGTTCTGCAGTTTGAGCTGAAGTTGTCACTCAAACATATTCCCTGGTGCATTCTGTCCTTAATAATCAATGGAAGGGAGCTCCAAGTGGAACAGTGAATAGCTGAACTGCATGGAGCTGGGCTGCGGCCCTGCTTCCACCCTGGCCTCCGAGCAAAGAGCAGAGATGCAGGGGCACCTGCAACACCATCCCAGGCCCACCCCCCACCTCTGTCCACCTGGCTGCCCCCATATTTGTGTCCACATTGCAGAGGCACAGGGGGTCATAAAGGCCATTGTCCTGAGCTTCAGAAGATAGAGCAGACATGATCCAAAGAGGGCTTCTCTTGGGCTCCTTGATCAAAATTGAAGACCACTGGAAAAGTGAGAATCTCTGCAATAAAGACACCAGAACACCTTAGATGGAAATTTGGAGGGATCACCACCTACTATTAGAACGTGGACTATCTTCAGAGGAAAGGCAGCTGGAACTTGCAGTAGAACACTGAAGAGTTCAACCCTGCAGGAGGCTAGGGAGCTCAACTTGAGTCTTGCAGCCAGAAATCAGCCTGAATCTTAGGGGTCTGCTGCTGACTTGCTTAGACTAATTGACTTTGATCTGCACACTGCTGCTAACATTGTCTACTGTCACAGCAGAGACATACCCTGAAGGAGGCCCTTCATTTTTATTTTTTAATGTCATTTTCAGAATTATTTTTTCTATTTTTAATTTTTAATTCTTATTTTTTCTACACTTCAAATTTTTATTTTTGTTTTTTCTTCTTTTTCTTTTGTGTTTTCTTTCTCTCTTTGTCACTCTCTTTCTTTTTCTTTTTTTCTTTTTGGTACCAGGGATTGAATTTGGGTCCTTGCCCTTTTACAGCAGGCAGCAAAACCACTGAGCTAAATCCCCAGCTGTCACTCTCTTGCTCTCTCACTCTCCCACATTGTTCATCTCCGTTTTTGTTCCTGTTCTCGTCCTAATTTGGAATCTTCTTTCTTTTTATTTTTTTTTTCCTTCTCACATTTGTCATTTGATTCAATGAAAAATGAATACAGTTTCTAGCTTCCCTATTGGTATTAGGTTGTTCAGTTCTTTCTTTTTCTTTCATTCTGTCTTTTCCTCTTTTCTTCATCAGCTTCCTAGAGTTTGTGTGATCTTCCTGTGTCCTCTGGCATCACTGCTAAACTTTATCTTTCTGCCTATTTATCATTCCCTCCCAAATTCTTCTAAGTCCCCATCCCAAAAGGTAAAGTTACTATATTAAAGTTTATTCACTATAAATATATTTAGGGCTGGTCCTTGATTTTGATTTAATTCACAAGGTGATTAATGTCTACCACAAATGGTCATTTTCTAAGCTGTGTTCAGTATTATCATGTTGCTGATGGTATCACTTGGGCTAAGGTGTTGTAATTGATCTACTCAATTTTTCTTCCTGGTATAATGAAAATGAGATTGCTTCAGAGTCATTAGAGACTCAATACCTAAAGACCAGCTATATCTGGAAGACACCTCTGCAAAGCAATTATTCCATAAAGGTTCTAAATACAAGCAACAAAGATACAATAAGCAATTTAGAAGTATCAAACCAGAAATTAAACCAAGGACAGTACCAAAAACAAAAATAGAAATGAGAAGATATTTACAGAACGCATAAATCTAGAGTTCTAGCCCACCAAAGGCAAATTCTGGGGGAAAGGAATTGGAAAAGCCTGACAATCAACCACCTGAACACCCTGAACTGATAGCACAGTAGGTAACAAAACAGATGAACAAGGCTCTAAAAAAATTCAAAACAGAAATAATTTCCCAGATAATTACAGAGGTGGTGAGCAGAATGAAAGACACGATTAGAGACTCTAGAACAGAAACAGATAAAAAGAAACAGATGAGTTCAGGACCATGATGAAAGCCATGAATCCCCAGCATAGGAGAGAAATGGAAACCATGAAACAGATATCTGAGATTCAAAACTATTGAAAACATACATAGCAGACAGAGCCAATCTGAAGACAGAATATCAGATATAGAAGACATGATGGTGGTCAGTGACCATGAAAAGAGTGATCTCTTAAAAATAGTATGGAACCATGAGAAATCTATCCAACAATTCCTAGATGATGTAAAGAAGAATGATAGGAGTCCATGAAATAGCAGGAGAAAGTACAAATGACATAAAAAACTATTTACAGAATGACAGAAAAATTCCTAAATTGAGCAAAAGAATTTGACATACCGATAAGTGAGGCCCATAGGACTCCATGATCAAAAAAAAAAGAAAAAACTAGCCATGATCAAAAAATTCTACACCTAGACATATAATAATCAAGCTCCTGTAAACCCAATGGAAGAACAAAATACTAGAAGCCGTTAGAGAACAGAAACAACTCACATGCAAAGAAAAGTCCACCATAATCACAGCAGACTTTTTAATACAAACCCTCAAATCAAGGAGAGCCTGGAGTGAGGTATGTCAGTCCATAAATGAAAACAGCCTCCAACCTATACTGATGTGTCCCACAAAACTATCTTTCAAAATTTTGGGGGAAATAAGAATCTTCCATGACAAAGAACACCTGAGAAACATCATGAATACCAAACCAGCACTCCAACAATTCTAAACAAAATCCTAGAAATGACAGTCATAAGTCCATGAGGCCCAACAGAACAAATCCGTCAGGCAAGGCAAAATTTAAAGGGAGAGGAGGAAAAATAAAAAAGGCTCAATAACAGAAAAATAACATGACAATACTAAGTCAATATATATCAGTTATAACCATCAAAGTTAATGGCCTCAATTCAACAATCAAAAGAAATAGACTGGCAGAATGGATTAAGAAGCAAAATCCAACAATATGCAGTATAAAAATGCACCTAGTTCAAAAAGAAACTCATAGACTAAAAGTAAAAGGATGGAAAACCATTTTCCATGTGACAGAAACCTGGAAAAAAGCAGGGTTAGTTATTTTATTTGCAGACAAAGTAAATTTCAAACCAAAACTAATTAAGAGACAACAAAAGCCACTACATCCTTGTAAAAGGAACAATCCAAGAGGAAGATATGACAATCATAAATATGTATGCACTATATAATAATGTCCAAAACTACACATATTAAAGGGACATGAAAAACCAAATAAGCACTAATACAATAGTGGTGGGAGACCACAGTACCACACTGTCACAAATAGATCATCTAGACAAAAAATCAACAATGAAATACTAGAACTGAACCAAGCTTTTGAACAAATGAACTTAGCAGATGTCTACAGAGTGTTCCACCTCAGAAAATCAGAACATACAACTCCAATTCTTTGACGATGTCAAACAGTATTTCAATGTGTGGCTCCCTTTATTGCTATTTGTTCATCACATATCTATGAGGCTAGTGTTGTGAATGACACTTTAGCCAAGAAATTCCCATCCAGTTTTGCCACACAGAAAGGGCCTGGTGAGCTGTCAACTTTGTCTTAAGAACTTGAGGTTAGAAGTCAAACACAATTTTCAGAGTGGTTCTGCAGTTTGCACTGTAGCTTTCATTCAAATATTCTCCTGACCACAGCTCATCCATACCAGTCAATGGAAGTGTATGACACAATGTGCACTTACTTCTCAGAGAAAGCGAGTAGTATTCTTGCCATGTGGCTATAAGCTGCACTTCATTAATGAAAAGTATTCATTTAAATGTGTGCCTCTCTTTATTGCTGTTTTTTGCACCAAATATGTATGAGGCTGGTATTGTGAAGTGCACTTGGACCTAGAAACTGCCATCCCATTCTTCCACAAAGAAAGAGCCTGGAGAGCTCTCAACTTTATTCTAAGAAGAACTTGAGTTTTGAAGCCAGACACAATTTTCAGAATGATTCTGCAGTTTGCATGGCAGTTTACATTAAAACATTCTCCTGGACCCCAATGTTCCTTGAGTCAAAGTATGTGTATGACATAAGCATGATTATGTCTCAGAGAAAGCATGTAGAATTCTTGTAATATGGCTATAAACTCCTCTTTATTAATGATGTCAAACAGTATTCATTTCAGTGTGTGTCTCTATTGCCAATTTGTTCACCACAATTCTTTAAGTATTGTACTGTGAATGGCACTTTGGCCTAGAAAGTGCCAGACCATTCTGCTACAGAGAAAGGACATGGAGAGCTGTCAACTTTGTAATAAGAACAACCTGATCTTAGAAATAAAACATATTTTTCAGAATGGTTCTGCTGTTTGAACTGCAGTTTTCATTCGAACCTTCTCCTAGCCGCAGCTTTCAAATACAAGTCAAAGGAATGTTATGACATAAAGTGCTGTTACTTCTCACAGATAGCAGGTAGGACCTTGTTAAATGGTTATAAATTCCACTTCATAGATGATGTCTAATTGTGTTCATTTGTAAGTGTGCATCTCTTATGCACCACATCTGTATGAGACTTGTATTGTGAATGGCACTTTTGTCTAGAAATTGCTATCCTGTTTGGTGCAATGAAAGGGCCCGAAGAGCTGTCAATTTATTTAAAGAAGTACATCAGGTTAGAAGCTAAACATACTTTGCAGAATGGATCTGTTGTTTGCAGTGCAGTTTTCATTCAAACATTCTAGTGGCTCCAGCTCTCCCCTACAAATCAATGGAAGTGTATGACATAAAGTGCAGTTACTTTTATGAGTAAGCAGCTACAACTCTTGTCATGTGGCTATAAACTCCACTTAATGATTGATGTCAAACAGTATTCATTTCAATGTGTATCTCTCTTTATTTCAGATTTGTGCATCACATATCTATTAGGCTTGTACTGTGAATGGCAGTTTGGACCAGAAAGTGCCAACCAATTCTGCAGCAAAGTAAGGGCCTGGAGTGTTGTCAACTTTGTCCTCAGAAGAACCAGAGGTTAGAAGCCAAAAATACTTTTTAGAATGAGGCTACAGTTTGCATGGCAGTTTTTCGTCAAACATTCTTCTGGCCCCAGCTCTCGATTATAAGTCAACAGAAGCATATGGTATAAAGTGCAGTTACTTTTCAAAGAAAGCACATAGAACTCTTGTCATATGGCTATAAACTCCAATTCAGTGATGATATTAAGCAGTATTCATGTCAAGGTATGTCTCTCTTTAGTGGAAATTTGTGCATCACCTCCCTATTAGGCTTGTATTTTAAATGGCACTGTGGCGTAGAAAGTTCCATCCCATTCTGCCACAAAGAAAGGACCTGGAGATCTGTCAACCTTGTCCTAAGAAGTACTTGAGGTTAGAAGCCAAACATCTCAAAATGGCTCTGCAATTTGTACTGCTGTTTTCACTCATTCTCCTGGGCCCATCTCTCCCATACAAGTAAAAGCAAGCACATGACACAAAGTGCAATTACTTCTCAGAGACAGCAGGTGGAAATCTTGTCATATGGTATAAACTCCACTTCATTAATGATGTCAAACTGCATTCATTTCAGTGTGTCTCTCTTTATTGCCGATTTGTTCACCACAATTTTTGAGTATTATACTGTGAATGGCATTTTGGCCTAGAAATTGCCATCCTATTTGCTGCAACAGAAGGGCCTGAACAGCTGTCAATTTATCCAAAGAAATACTTCAGGTAAGAATCCAAACATGCTTTGCAGAATGAATCTGTTGTTTGTGCTGCAGTTTTCATTCAAACATTCTAGTGTCCCCAGCTCTCCCCTACAAATCAGTGGAAGTGTATGACATAAAGTGCAGTTACTTCTATGAGTAACTACAACTCTTGTCATATGCCTATAAATTCCACTTAATGATTGGTGTCAAACAGTATTCATTTCAATGTGTGTTTCTCTTTGTTTCAGATTTGTGCATCACATATCTATTAGGCCTGTATTGTGAATGGCATTGTGTCCTAGAGGGTGTAATCCCATTCTGCCATAAAGAAAAGGCCTGTAGAGCTGGCAGTTTTGTCCTAAGAAGAACTTGAGGTTCAAAGCGAAACACACTTTTCAGAATGTTTCTGAAATTGGCACAGCATTTCTCATTCAAACATTCTCCTGGACCCAGCTGTCCCTTAAAATTCAATGTAAGCAAGTGATGTAAAGTGCAGTTACTTCTCAAAGAAAGCAGGTGGAACTCTTGTTACAAGGCTATAAGCTCCAGTTTATTAATGATGTCAAATGGTATTCATTTCTAACTCTGCCTCTCTTTTTTTCTGTTTTGTGCATCACATCTGTCTAAGGCTTGTACTATGAATGGCACTTTGGCCTGGAAATTGGCATCCAGTTTGCTGAAATGAAAGGGCCCAGAGAGCTTTCAATTTATCCTAAGAAAAAATTAAGGTTAGAAGCCAAACAAAACCTTCAGAATGGATCTCTAGTTTGCACTGTACTTTTCATTCAAACATTCTCCTATGCTCAGCTCTCCCATATTAGACAATGGAAGCATATGTAATAAAGTGCAGTTACTTCTCAGAGAAAGCAGTTAGAAATCTTGCCTTATGGCTATAAACTCCACTTCATTAATGATATCAAACAGTATTCATTTCAATGTGTGTCTCTATTGGCAATTTGTGCACCACATCCCTAAGAGGCTTGTATTGTGAATGGCACTTTATGCTAGAAAGTACCATCCCATTTTGCCACAAAAAAAGGGCCTGGACATCTGTCAACTTTTTCCTAAGAACTACATGAGAGTAGAAGCAAAACACACTTCTAAGAATGGTTCTGCGATTTCCACTGCAGTTTTCATTCAAATATTTTCCTGGCTGCAGCTGTCCCATACCACCCAATGGAAGTGGTTGTCTAATTGCCTTGGTAATGTTTCCAAACTATATTGAACAAGAGTGGTGATAGTGGACATCCTTGTGTTGTTCCTGATTTTAGTGTGAAGGATTTTCAGGTTTTGACCATTTAGTATAATATTGACTGTTGGTTTTTCATAGATGGCTTTTATCAGATTGAGGTAGAGACCGTCTATTCTAATTTTTTTGTGGGGTTTTTATCAAAGATGCCTATTGGATTTTGTCAAATTCTTTTCCTGCATCCATGAAGATAATCATATGGTTTTTGTCCTTTGCTCTTTTGATATAATGTATTACATTGATTGATTTGCATATGTTGAACCATCCCTGCATCCCTGCCATGAATCCCACTTATTCAGGGTGTATGATCTACTTGATGATCTTCTGCATTCTATTTGCCAGTATCTTATTAAGGATTTTGCATTATTGTTCATTAGTGAGATTGGCCTATAGTTCTTTTCTGTTGGACCTTTCTCTGCTTTTGGGATCAAGGTGATGCTTGCTTCCAGGAATGAATTTGGGAATATTGTTTCCCTTTCAATTTCATTGAAAAGTTTAAACATGAGTGGCAGAAGTTCCTCTCTAAATGTCTTGTAGAATTCAGCAGTGAGGCCATCAGGATCCAGGATTTTCTTAGTTGATAAGTTTTTAATTACATTTTCAATTTCATTGGTTGATATTGGGTTGATTAGAATTTGTAGGTCTTCATTGTTCAATCTTGGTAATTCATATGTACCTAGGAATCTGTCCATTTCTTCTGGGCTTTCCATCTTATTGGCGTATAGGTTCTTGAACTAAGCATTGATGAACCTCTGGATTTCTGCTGAGTCTGTTATAATTTCACCCTTTTCATTCCTAATTGCATGGATTTGGACCTTTTCTTTCCTTTTTCTGACAAGGTTGGCTAAAGGTATGTCAATTTTGTTGACTGTTTTGAAGAACCAACTCTTGGCTTCATTGATTTTTTTGTATCATTCTCTTAGTCTCCATTGCATTGATTTCTCCTCTGATCTTTATAATTTCCTCCCCTGTATGAGCTTTGGGGTTGTCCTGCTCTTCTTTTTCTAGAAGCTTGAGGTTCAGCATGAGGTTGTTTAATTGGACTCGTTCTGTTTTCCTAATATGCATATTCACTGCTATGAATTTCCCTCATAAGACTCCTTTCATTGTGTCCCATAGATTCTGATATGTTGTATTGTCATTGTCATTTAATTGAAGGAACTGTCTGATTTCTTCTTTAATTTCCTCTATGACCCATTGGTTATTCAGAAGTGTGTTGTTCAATTTCCACGTGCTTATGAAATGTTTTGAGTTTTTTTGCTACGGATCTCCAATTTCATTGCACTATGGTCTGATAATGTACAGGGGATAACTTCAATTCCTTTGCACTTACTTAAACATGTTTTATGTGTGAGTATGTGGTCTATTTTGGAGAATGACCCATGTGCAGCTGAGAAGAATGTGTATTCTGATTTTGTGGGGTGAAACACTCTGTAAACATCTGTTAAGTTCATTTGTTCAAGAGTTTTATTGAGTTCTAGTATTTCATTACTTATTTTTTGTCTAGCTGATCTATTTGTGACAGTGGGTTATTGAGGTCCCCCACTACAATAGTATTAGTGCATATATGACTTTTCATGTCCATTAGTATTTGTTTTATATAGTTGGGTGCATTAGTGTTTGGTGCATAGATATTTATGGTTGTCATCTCTTCCTGTTGGATTTTTCCCTTTATAAGGATGTAGTGTCCTTCTTTGTCTCAATCAATGTTGGTCTGAAATATACTTGATCTGCAAAGAGGATAGCTACTCCTGCTTTTTGTCAGGTTCCCCTCACATGGAGTACTGTTTTCCATCCTTTAACTTTCAGTCTATGAGTTTCATTTTGAATTGTGTTTCTTGTATGCAGAATATTGTTAAATTTTGCTTCCTGACCCATTCTGCCAGTGTGTTTCTTTTGGTTGTTGGATTTAGACCATTAACATTGATGGTTATAACTGATACATATTGACTTATCATTGTCATGACTTTTTCTTTTTGTTGGATTCTCTCCATTTACATTTAATTTCTTGTTGAGCCTGATGGGTTCATCCTGCTGCGCTTCTTGGGGTTGTGATCCTCACTGACTGTTCCTAGGATATTGTCTAAACGTTTTTGAGTGCTGGTTTGGCATTCATGTGGTTCTTAATGTGCTCTTTGTCATGAAAGTATCTTAATTTCTCCATAAATTTTGAACGACATCAATCTGGGTTGGAGACTGTTTTTCTTTAGGGCTTGGAATACATCACTCCAAGCTCTTCTTCCCTTAATGGTTTGCATTGAGAAGTCTGCTGTGATTCTGATGGTCTCCCTTTGTATGTGATTTGTTTCTTTTCTCTAAATGCTTGTAGAACTTTGTTCTGTGGAGTTTCCAGAGTATTAACAATTATATGCCTATGTGTAGATATTTTTGATCAAGGCTATTTGAAGTCCTATATGCCTCACTTATCTGTTGTGAAGTTCTTTTCCCCTGTTTGGGAATTTTTCTGCCATTATTTCTGTGAACAATTTTTTCATGTCCTCTGCACTCTCTCCTGTTTCTTGACTCCAGTCTTATGTTATTCTTCTTTGCATCATCTAGCAGCTGCTGGATTGATTTCTTGTGGCACCTTATAATTTTGAAGCAATTTTTGTTTTCTTGGTCACTAATTGCAATCTGATCTTCTATATCTGAAATTCTGTCCTCACATTGGCTCATTCTGCTGTGTAGGCTTTCCATGGAGTTTTTGATCTCCTGGAAATCTGTTTGCATCTGTTTTATGGCTTGCATTTGTTTCCTATGTTGGGATTCCATCATGTTCTTCAGCTCCTCTCTAGATTTATTAATCATGCCTTGCACTACACAATCTCTGCTGTTATCTGGAAAATTATTTCTGATTTCATTTTTTCAGATCCTCTTTTGTTTCCAGTTCAGGGAGTTGAGTATCAGAGTGCTCCATCTCATTTCCCTTTGGAGTTGCTCTAGATGATCTGGAAGCCTATATGGTTCACCTCCTCTGAGCTGGGAGTGGTGGGACAGCAGCTCAGAAGCCCTTTCCTCTGGCCCAGGCATGGCAAGATAGATGGTGGCTTGGAAGCCACTTTGTCTAAACTGGGAATGGTGGGACCATGATTCAGAAGCCCCTCCCTCTGGACCAGGAGGCAAGGGACAGAAGGTAGCTCAGAAGCCCCTTCCTTTGGGCCAGGAGTGGTGGGAAGAATGGTGCCCAAGAAGCCCCTTCCTTTGGGCCAGGAGCAATGTGATGCATGGCAGCCCAAAAGCCCCTCCTCTGGGCTGGGAGAGGCATGATGGAATGCAGCCCAGAAGCCCCTTCCTCTGGGCCAGGAGTGGTGGGATTGATGGTGGCCCAGATGCTCCCACCTCTAAACCAGGAGCCAAGAATTTCTATTAAGCAATTACAAAGTCTTCCATTAGAACAAGGTGTTAGTGGACTCTTCCTGAGGGCTGCTTGCTGATGAGACAGACACAGCACTTTGTTTGGAGTACAGCCTGGACCTACACACAGTGAGTCCACAGAAGAGAGCTCCACAGCACCTACTGGTGCTGTTAGTCTTTCCTCAGTTGCCCTGCATGGCTTCAGATCTCTGAGTATTGTCTGCTTTAAAAATTCCAGAGAGGATCCTCAGCCAGAAATTCCTCAAAAGGAGGTTTATTTCATGCAAGAGATTTCAAAAAACCACCCTATGTGCAAAATTGAATTGAATGGAAAATTCTTTAGAGGGCTGATATATACGGGTGCTGACGTGTCCTTGATTGGCCCATGTTTTGGCCATCATCTTGGGGCAAAAAACCAACTAAAACATCTATGGTAGGCCGTGGCACCCCCAAAAAAGTTTTGAAAAGCTCCACTTCCCTGCCTTATGAAGGGCCTGGTTGTCAGTAGAGACATATTTGTCCTAACATAGCTCCCATACCTGTAAATTTATGGGGCAGAAATTTATTGGAAGAATGGAGAGTCATAGTGACTCTTTGCCCCCTGAAACTTCACCAGGTAAATAAATGATGTCTAAAATGAGACATGAACCAGAAAATGGATTAGGCAAACAACTTCAGGGCAGAACACAGGCTATAGAACAGCAAAAGAAAAATTATTGCTTTGGAATTTGATATGATCAAAATTTTTAGTTGGGGCTATTGAAGAAGTCTCTCCACCCAAAGCAGCCTTGCCTTTGCAGTGGAAATCAAATGATCCCATTTGGTTTGATCAATGGCCCCAACACAGGATAAGCCAACCCTTCTAGAGCAACAATTGTGCAATATAATCTCCTTATTCTATTACCAAACATCATGTAGAACTAACAGGAACACACAATTCAGAGTTACAACCAGAATCAACAATAGCCAGAATAACAGTAATGCCTTTCAAAGTTAGAGAGAAATTTCCAAATATCAAATAAATTGCTCTGGGGGCTGGGAGTCCATGAATTTCTTTGGGAGCAGATATAATAGTCTCACCTGTCATCAAGTGAACTCTCTGAACAGTAGGAAGATCTACTCCTGAGCTCCCAAGTGTTCCCCTGACTGGTTAAGAAATGTCCCTCTGGACACCCATGTCATCTGATTTTGTACTTGTGCATGGGTCTGAAACAGGTACTGCTGACTCAAGGGGACTGGAGCCCCCTGCCATAATCCCCTATTGTTTCCCAAGCCTGAAGAAGGGCTCGTTTTCCATTTCCCAGCAGCAATGCACCATCCCTATCATATTTGGAGTTTCAATCTTTAGCCCAGTGAATGCCTTTTCAGCATCGAGGGCAAAGGCCAGGTGGTAACTTATTTTCACTGAATGTCTGACCCAGTGGCTCTGGGTCAGCTTGTAAAGCCACTTTCATTTTGGAATTTTTTCTGAGATTCCCTGTGTTTCCACAATTAAAACAGTTTAAATCACTCTGTGTACCACGCAAATGTTGGGAGATGGCTTGAGCCATCAGAGCCAAATTGTATATAGGAGACCCAATATTTTTCCATGCCTTAGTATGTGTTGCAAGATTGTAGGGAGCAGGGGAAGGGGATGTTACCAGAACCTCTGCAGTAAGTCCTAGTCTCCTGTGAGCCATGGCAGCACATGGCGAATTATAGGAAAGGTAGACAAATGAGACTAAGAAGCTGAACTTTGGGTCTGATCAGTGCTGCTCTGGGCAGCAAAAGATGAAAGACCCCTAGCTTGCCCCACCTTTTATTCAGTACATGGGGAAACAAATGTAACAAGTGAAATATAGAGTTCAGTATTTCACATTGGGATAAACAAGGTGTAACAAAAGGCTGGGGGGCAGTGGAAATCTAAGAACAATAAGGAATTATGTAGATGAAGATTTGGTTCCTCCCTGGAGTCTCCCACAGGTGTGGTCTTGTCCTAGAGCATTATGGCATGGGGGGAGGGGGATCACTGAGGTCTCAGTTGTGACCCAAGGCCAAAATGCAATTATGTCTGGAATGTCCTAGCTGGACTGTAGGCAGGAGAACTAGGTCTACTCAAATGATTTTTCCCTAGAATTATGTAGCATTGCTCCCAACACAAGATCTTTAGAGGAGTGAACAGGATTTATTGCCTGTTTGCAATCCATATTAGACTTTTCATAGTCTAGCTGTCAAATCAGATGTCTGGTGCTTGTTAATTAAAAATCTTCCTTCTAATAATTTGTTGTGATCTCACTACAAAATCTGTGTAATTTTCCAATGGCCCTCACATGATTTGAGTAAAAGATTGCATCGACCCCTCATCAACTGGCACAGAAGCCCAACTATCTGCAGGAGTTTCCTCTAACTGGTGAATGAGTAACACTGGGCCAGGTTAAACCAAAAAGTCACCCATGCCAGATAACACATCAATAGTAACTTCTCTCCACTGAGCATCTCCCTGAGCATTCTTATGTGTCTGTTCCTTGTTTATTGAATGCAGTCCCACCTCAAAGTGTAGATACTGAGTGGGGGACAGATATTTTTACAAGGTGAAAAACGTCATGCGGAACAAGAGAATAGGCCTGAAGTACATTGTTCAACAAGCCCACTCACTGTCTACGGGCTTTAGATGCCATTAGTTAGCATGCTCTGCCTGAGGTCCTTTAGGATGTTAAAAGTAAATGAGGCATGAACATACCTGTCCACTTTTGAGTTGTCAGGATCAGGCAAAATTGAGATAGGAAAGCACAAAGTGTCTCCAAACAACTTGCTCAATGTCACAGCCTTGTGCAGGTTATGGCGATACAGAGTGGCCCCAGAAGTGGGCTTAAGAAAAGTGGCAACAAGACCTTTCCAAGATCCCCAAGTAGGCTGATGAGCTAGTGAATTAGAGTCTTCCTTAGCCTGCTGTGGTGGTGGAGGTGAAGCCAAATTGAGATGAAAGCCAACAGGGGAAGGAAGCCAAACATGGGGAAGCCTGGGCAGAAGGGCAGGTTGGGGGATGGGTAGCCATGGTCTCCTGAACTGATTTAGAGAAATTGATCACAGAGTGGACTAAGGCCCAAGTGAGGAGCATTTAGGGAAAAGATGATCACCCTTTGCCTGGCCTCATGGAGAGTGGCACCTGCATATTCCCATGCTATTAAGTTAGTTGTCCCTTCCTGGGGAAAAGATGGGATGTACATTGGTATGTCTTTTAACAAATTTATCACAGCATCCTTCAGTACCAGATACATAGCTTGCTTTAACAATGAGTTAAGTAATTTGGCAAAGTTACACTGCTCTGAAGGCAGAGACTGACCCATATTTGTAATTCAGCAAAGGTAGGAATTTACTCCCAGCTGGACACACTTACCACCAGTGACCCTTGTCTGAGTCTAGAAATCGTCTGAGGAGAACCATGTGCTGTCTCTTTAATCTGAGTTTGTCTCACAGGGGAGTTCATCCATGGATCTGATTCACATCCACTTCAGGCACCAAATGTAGGGAAATAGAACCTCTGCACTAAGTCCTAGTCTCCTGCTAGTCAAGGGAGCACAAGGCAATTTATTATATAGGAAAGGTAGAAAAAATGAGACTTTGACAAGAAGCTGAGCTTTGGGCCTGATCAGTGTTTGTCTTGGTGGCAAAGATGAATATCCACCCCCACCCAGCTTACTGAACCTTTATTGAGTACATCAGGAGAAACAAATGTAACAAATGACTTGCAGAGAGTTCAGTATATCAGGATAAACAAAGTGTAACAAATAACTGAGGGGCAGTGGAAATCCAAGGACAATGAGGAAGTGAGTGGATGAAGATTTTGCTCCTCCCAGGATGTCGTGTAATCTTGTCTTGGAGCATCAGAGCATCACTGGACCATTGAGGTCTCAGCTGTGACCGGAGGCCAAAATGAAGTTTTGTCTTGAAATCCCACAGCTGACCTGTAGACAGAAGAACAAGGCCTAATCAAATGATTTTCACCAAAATTATGTAGAATTTCTCCCAACAATTTTTGAAATGAGAAACCCAAAATATAAAAAGAGTAAAATAAAACATAGTAAAAAGCAAAAATCAGTCTTTTTGGAGATGTTGAAAGATCTCAGGAAAGAGAAAGTTAATGGAGAATGACAAAGGAATAGAAAACTATTAAAATATATTCTCACACCAATTCCCAAAAATAAATATATTATGTATTACAAACCCACACAAATGAAATAAAAAGAAGTAACTGGCACAATATAATAAAAAGAGTTTGCTAAAAAATCTCATGTGATATGGGACATCTGTCTTCACATGGCTGAATAGATTACATGTTCCTGAGAGCATCTGGTCATTTTCATGGTCATTCGTCAACATCGCACTCTAGAGATAGGACTAGGAATTTGGAAACAATTCAATATTTTCTGTAGTGAGGACCATCTACATCACACAATTACCCCTAATTTCTGAGGTACACTGAGATCTAAGCTATTTCAAGTCTGGGGACTCTGCCTTCTGGGTCTTTGGCTACAAAGACTTCTAGACCATTAATGATGGATTACTAAGCAGTGGGCAAAGTTAAATCTTACTTGACATACAAACCAGTTTCTACACCTCAATAATAATAGTGAATCATAGCTACTGGGCTCATTTCCAAAAATTTATGACTGCCCACCTACCCTTAACCAACCGCATTCTTTTTTTAATGCAAAAAAGGCTTAATGCTGACTAGGGGGAGATTACTCCTGATCACAGAAAATTTAGCCATCAGCAAGACTAAGCTGCAGTGGGGAGTGGTGATAAAGAGAATTTAAGCTAGATGTCAAACTGGAGTAAAGCACATCTTGTATTTGCCAGGTAAAGTTGATTCTACAGAGAATTTATATGGCTATTGTTAATTCTCACAGATGCTGGAGTTTGGTGGTTTGTGTCAGGTAAAAGGCCAAAAACCAAGACCAGACCAGGCCTGTTAGGGGAACAGATCTGCTGGGCTGTCTCTGAACAAAGGAGAGACAAAAGGAATATGGCTGGGGCAGGGAGTGTCTTTTATAGAGGCTGGGGTGGGGTTTGTAGGGGCTGAGGTGGGGTTGAGTGAATTATTGACTAGGGAATGGAGAAGCTGGTGATGTCACTAGATGGTAGGAGGTGAGCAAGTATTAGGTTACTCTCTATGTGCAAACAGGGCAAGCTGGGAAGAAGGGTTCATTCATTGGTGGGAGCAACCATCTTGGTGTGACATCACACAGAGGAGGGAGCAAGGCACAATAGGAAGAGGGCAGCTACTATACATAATAGCTGCTGAGGTAGTGGGAGACCTATCATTCCAGGCTTTTGTTTTATGATAGTTAGGTGAAGGTCTCTTTTTCTGGAGCTGCTTCTTGCTGACAAGGGGTGAAGATTGGGGCTAGCCCTGGATCTGATGAGGCCCGTGGCAAGTGGGGATCTCTTCCTTTTGTCGTACTGGCTGGTACTGTGCCATGATGAGCTCTGTTACTGTCTGGTAGATGAATGTCCTCATTTGTTCCTGCAAGAAATTTTGAAAACAGCAAACCAGGCATGGTCCAAAGCAGAGAATTAAACAGATAATACTGAGAGGTCCTGCAAATGGCAATAGCCAGGGAACCCACAAGCACCATGAATCAAATGTGTCTCACCATGAGTAATACCTTGGGGACTAAATTTGGCCCACTGGGTCCTTAATCTTTCTCTCATTTGGCTTGTAATTTCTTTTATCACCCCAGATTTGTTGCCATAGTAACAGCATTCTTCCTCTAGGAAGGCACAGGTCCGTCCCTGTTCTGCAGTGAGAATATCAATGGGCTGTCTATTCTGGAGAGTCGCTTCTGCCCGGGAGTCTATCTGTTTTTGTAAAGTATTGATGGCCTCTTCTGAGGCATCAAGCTCCAAATGGATTTGATATCCCAAGTCTATAAATTGTTTTTGTCCTAACCCAAGTGCAATGGCACTTGCAGCTACACTTCCAGCAATGGCTATTCCTGCCAGTATGGGTAGAATTATGGGATCTCTTTTATACCATGTGAGTGCAGGAAAGGGCAGTTCTTTTCCCCAGAATATACTTCAATATCTGGAATTAGGAAAGCTATGGTACATAATCCCATGGATATTTCTGTAAATGTGAGATTAAATCCCAGCATGGCATATTATAAAAGTTCCCAGTGGAGGCCCTAATGAGCTGCTGGTGACATTTGAATCTTCACACAGGAGGTGATTATGTCCACTGTGTGACCTGTTCCCCTCAGGCATGAGGCATTATCCCAGACTTTGAGATTGTAGTAACTTTCCAGGAAAATCAGTCTGATTTAACTGTTGATTTGGCACTACTAATCCAAGAGACCTGTAATATAACCTTGTAAGTGGCACACACAAACAACAGTCACATTCCAGTTGTGAGTCGACCATCTGAAGGATGTTGTGAGTGGTATTTAGAATTTGTATTAGATCTGAATTTAGAGAGATATCTTGTCTGGGCAGAGTCCTTGAGTTATTATGTGTTGGCTCTGGTGCTTGAGGGGCTATGGGAATTATCTGGGGTTTAGGTCAAGGTACTCATCTGTGGAGGGGGTTGCCAGAACCTTTTTATGGTAAAGAGTTGTCCTGGAGCTCTCTGCCAGACACTGCTTGGTTTGATCTGAATGGCCCCATGGCACCCTGCAGTCCAATCGGGGTCTTGAGGGTCCCTAATTGTATAATCCAATGGATTACAGGATCCTTGTGAACAATTTGGTAGTGTAGGAAGAGCAACCAGGGAGGACTTAGTGTCTTCCTGATATTCCCTGATACATCTCCAGTTTTCTCTGCAAAAATATACTGAAGGACTATTACATCCCTCCTTCCTGACAGGGGTACATCTACAATTTGATCCTGGGCATGGATAGCAGCCAGAAAATGTCTGAAAATAATCCCTAATTAATTGTTTCCATTCTGCACAAAAATACTTTTTTTTGTTTTTGATAACCATGTCCTGTATTTAGGTCTGTGCATCCAGTTGACCACCAATGTCCCTTTACCTCTTTAGGGCATGCATTAAAATAAATTGAGGCATGAGATTTAGAAGGATCCCAGTGAGTCTGATTAATGATGATAGGGGGATTTCTTTCATACAGCTGTATCTGAAATATCCAGTGTCCCAGTTGGTCTGGTTCAGCTGTAGGTTTGTTAATTAGAGGTATAATCATAAACCACCAATATGAGAAGTGTTTATGGAGAAGCATCCTTGACAAATTACTGTAGACAACCAATAATACTAATGAGGGTAATGATGAAGTAATATGTTGTTACCAAAAGAAACTTATCTATAGTTTTGTAATTTTGGGGAGTGGTGGCAGTGAGCCCAATTCCAAAAAGAAGGCCAAAAAGAATTAATAAGAGAAGGCTGAGGATATCTGTAGGTGACCCTGTGTGTATGGAATCACAATATCCCATTGGGCCCTTAACAAAGGGGAATGTCTTGAGGCAAATGAGGGTGTGTGTACAAACAGCAAATGAGGAGAAAAGAAAAGAGCTCTATCTCAAAATATGAAAAATCATCTAGTGCTCCCTGCAACCAGAGGTCTGTTACCCACTGGTGGATTGTCTCAGGGCTGTCTTCTTGTGGGCAGCACCAAGCAATGTTTTCCAGAGCACACTTGAGGAAGGTCTGAAACTGCTGCTGTAAGAGGATGTACATCTGTACTACCGAGGAAGGTCAATTGGATTTTAAGCTGATAAGGTTAGAAATGTCAAAGAGAGAGAGAGAAAGAGAGAGAGAGGTTAACTTTCCTCAGGAGTCTGTGAGAGAGTATGGAATTATCTGAGTTTAATAGGTCCTGTGAGAATGGAGGAGTATCTGGCAGTTTTAGGTTGCTGTTCAGGCTGTTTTATCTGGAAATCTGGAGGAGCCTTTTTTATCCTGGAAAGATAGAACCAGGGGACCCTTTCCTGGAGTTTTACTGCAGTAGGAGTTATTAATGAAACAGTGAAAGGTCCCTCCCAACCTGATTGGAGGGGTCTTGGGGACAGGGTCTTGAGATATACCTGGTCACCTGGAGAAACAGGAGGAGGATGTAGAATATCTGATAAGTGCAGAAAGGGGAGAGTGTGATTAGCCAGTGTTTGAAGGAGATGATAGTGTAATTAAGTATTGGTATATAATCAACAAGTGGTGGTGATGGGTCTGGTAAGTTAGAAAACAAGAGATGTCATCCATACATCAACTCAAAGGGAGTTAAACTTAATGGTTTTGTGGGTGTCATTTGAAGCTGCAATAGAGCTTAAGGGAAGAGGGTAATCCAATTTTGTTTGAGCTCTATAGAGTTTAGTTAGTTGAGTTTTAATTAACCCACTGGCTCTTTCTACCTTGACTGATGATTGAGGTTGATAGGGGATGTGTAGTTTCACTGTATGTTGAGTGTTTCTGTTACCTCTCTGGTGATCTGAGAGATGAAGGCAGATCCATTGTCTGATTGAATGGAACGCAGAAGGCCAAATCAAGGAATGATTTCTGTTAGGAGCATATGAACTACAGCAGCCTCTCCTTCTGATCTGTAGGGAAAGGCCTCTATCTACCCCGTGAAAATATCTACCAAGATTAAGAGATATTTAACCTTTTTTACAGGCGGCATATGTGTGAAATCAATTTGCCAATCTTCCCCTGGTAGTTGTCCCCTGGACTGGTGAATTTTTGTGTGTGTTTGAAAGCCACCTTGGGGACTGGTGGTTGAGCAAATGGGACAGGCCTGTGTTATTGTCTGTGTGTGTGTGTTGTTAAGGACAGGTGGTATAGAAAAGACTTGAGAATGTGAGACTGAACAACAGTTACTCCATTTTGTAATAGGGTCCCAACTTGTCTGCTTCTGTTATGGATCACCAGGGGAACATCGAGTTCCAGGAATGTATTTGTTGTTGTGCCAGGAAGGTCTGCTGAATGCACAGTGTTCCATGATGCTTACCCAACTCCATAACAGAACATGTTATCTTAAGAACAATTTGTAAAAATTCCCTCCTTCAGCATTTCACTTCTGTATTTCTGCTTGCTAACTTCCCCCTAACATCTCCTATAAAAGGACCTCAGGCTCTGAGCCTCTCGCCTCTCTAAGCTTGGTGCTTGGGGGGTGATATCTGGCCAGACTAATAAAGGTCTGTTTTAAGTTCACAACTTGTCTGGTGTGTTCCCTCCCAGGTGATTCTTGCTGTAGTCAGCTCCTCGGAGAAGTTGGTGAGATGCACGGTCTTATATTTGGAGGCCCCAGCGAGATGCCTGGGTAGGAACCCCCAGTTCACCCGAGACTCCATGGTGGAATCCAGCAGGAGACTCTCAGTCACAGACCTCAGAAAACCTCCATAGGTAAGCTTTTGGCTGGTTCCAACCGTTTGTTAAGTCAGGAGTGAGGTGGCTGATGAGCCAGGAAGCCTCCCCTGACCCCAATGTTCCTGACGAGGAACAAGGGAAGATTTAGTTTCATGTTGTCATGGCACCTGTTCATCTTGTCTTTTGTACATTAGTATTGTGTCTGTTGTGTGTCTGATTTTGTATTTCTTTTCCCACTCCTTATCAGGAGCAGAGTAATTGGAGGAACCTGTTCTACTGGGTCCACTCCACTTGACTGCTTTCTCACTAATTTTAAATTGGCTTTTTCTCCAGAACAAGAAGATGAATACAGGGTGAAATTTTCTCAGGGAAAACTCCGCTTCCTGTGCCAACTGGAATGGCCAGTTTTGGGGGTGGGATGGCCAGCCGAAGGGACTTTTGACCCCAGTATTTGCCGGAAGGTGTAGGGCAAAGTCACTGGTCACCCTGGACACCCAGACCAATTTCCCTACATAGACATTTGGGTTCAGGCTTGTGAGAAACCTTTGGCTTGGCTGCAGCACTGTTCCCTCCGAACAGACACTCACATTTTAGTCGCTGCCCCAAAAGGGCCCTGGAAACTTAAGCCCTGGCCTCCTAAGCCAGTTCTCTTTCAGGAACCTGACCCCCTGGATGCCTTAGGAAGGCCTCTGCCCTATTTGGAATCCTCCACCCCCTCAGATGGCTCCTGCTCTAGACCCCAAAATCCTTCCCTTCCTCAGTCTGTTCAACCTTCGGCTCCTACTCCTCTCTATCCTCCTCTCCCTGAGGGGCCCCAGTGCCCAGACTCTGTGACTTCTCCCCCACACATGTGAGCTGGGGCTCTGTATGGACCTTGTGAGATTCCCACTGTGGAAACTAGTTCGGGCCCTCTCTTGCCCCTTCAGGAGACAGAACAAGGTCACTATGTTTATATCCCTTTCACTACCAGTGACATATAATTGGAAACATCAAAATCCTCCCTTCTCAGAGAATCCCCAAGCCCTAATATCTCTCCTAGAGTCTATCTTCCATACCCATGATCCTACTTGGGATGATTGCCAACAACTCCTCCAGGCCCTTTTTACCTCAGAGGAGAGGGAAAGGATCTGGGGACAAGCTGTGAGGTCAGTACCAGGTGGACCGGAAGGCCCCCTAGATGACCAACAGCAAGCCCGTCTGGAAGCACAACTCCCATCCACCTGACCCCACTAGCAAACTAATACCTTGAGTGGGAGAGAAGCTCTCCAGAACTATTGTCAGCATCTCCTGGCCGGCCTGAGGGGAACCGCTTGGAAGCCTACCAATTTGAGCAAGGTAAGCGAGGTCCTTCAAGGACCAGAAGAATCCCCTTCTGCCTTTTTGGAGCATCTGTTGGAAGCATACCGTATGTATACTCCAATCGATCCAGATGCCCCTGCAAATCGGCTGGCAATAAATTTGGCATTTGTTACTCAGTCGGCCCCAGACATTAGAAAGAAGTTTCAAAGACTAGAAGGATTTGAGGGAGAGAATAGAGAAAAGTTGATGAGTGTAGCCATGAAGGCATTTAACAACAGAGATCCCCCAGAAGAGAGGATGGCCAAGAGGCTGGGAAAAGTGACCATAGCCACCTTGGCCGATGGAGGATTTGTCCAGAAAGAAAGACTCAAAAATAAGGGAGGGAACAAGGGAAGGATTCGACCCCTATTAGAGAAAGATCAATGTGCCTATTGTAAGGAAAGGGGCCATTTTTAAAAGGACTGTGAAAAGCTAAAAAGAAAAAGAAAACAGGAGGCCCAAAAGGAAAAAGGTGGAATCCTCTTAGTAGATGAAGAAGAGTGATGGGGCCAAGGCTCATGGCCGCTCAACCCTAGTGAGCCTATGGTGACTTTGGAGATGGGGGAACAGATATTCAGTTCCTTGTGGACACTGGTGCAGCCCACTCCTTCTTGAAGACCCCCCTTAGACCCCTCACTTCCTCAAAAACCTCCATTACTGGAGCCACTGGGAAAGTGGCCTCCGACCCTTGGACCACTAGACAGACTGTGAATCTAGGAAAAGGCACCACCACCTATTCCTTCCTAGTTATCCCTGAGTGCCCATACCCATTGCTGGGAAGAGACTTGCTATGAAAGTTGGGGGCTATTATTTCCTTTGAGCCTGAAAGAGGGACCTTCAAACTTAAGCCACCCTCTGCCATTATGGTGACAGTTCCCCTAGAAGATTAATTTAGATTGCTAAAGGAGGGCACAGAGCCCCCCGAACAAAAATGGGACTACCTTCAGAAAAAGTTTCCCAGGGTATGGGCTGAAACTAATCCACCTGGGCTGGCCAACCACCATGTCCTGGTGGTGGTCCAGTTGCTGGCCTCTGCTGCCCCTGTCTGTGTGTGACAACACCCCCTCTGGCTGGAGGTCAAGGTGGGAATCTCTAAGCACATTCACCAACTCCAAGAGGCCGCCATCTTGGTCCCTTGCCAGTCAGCCTGGAATTCACCCCTGCTTCCTGTGAGGAAGCCTGACACTTCAGACTTTAGACTGGCACAGGATTTTGGGGAGGTGAACAGCCGGGTGCAGACCATCCACCCAATGGTACCAAACCCCTATGCTCTGCTGAGTCTCATCCCTCCTGCCCACGTGTGGTATTCAGTACTAGACCTCAAAGATGCATTTTTCAGAATACCTCTGGCACCAGTGAGCCAGCCCCTCTTTGCCTTCGAATGGACTGACCCAGACACCAGGACTACTGGACAGCTGACATGGACCCGGCTGCCACAGGGATTCAAGAACTCCCCCACTCTGTTTGGGGAAGCTCTCAGCAAAGATTTATGAGAGATAAGGAGAGCTTTTCCCCATGCAACTATTCTTCAATATGTAGATGACCTCCTAGTGGCAATGTCAACCAATGAAGAATGTCTTGCAGCCACCAAGGGCCTCCTGGAAGCTATCCAAGACCTAGGATATCGGGTGTCCTGGAAAAAAGCTCAGCTTTGCCAGACCAAGGTAACCTACTTGGGCTATATTCTTGAGGAAGGAAAGAGGAGGCTGGCAGAATCAAGGGTTTCAGCAATTCTCCAGATTCCAGAACCAAGCTCAAAGAAACAAGTGTGTGAATTCCTAGGGGCAATTGGGTATTGCAGAATTTGGATCCCTGGCTTTGCTGAAATTGCCAAACCCCTGCACGAAGCCATCGTGGGGGGAGATATGCCCCTTGAATGGACTGAGGCTTGCCAGCAGGCATTCCAATTGCTTAAAACTATGCTTGCATTGACACCAACCCTGGGATTGCCAGCTACAAGCCCTTCACCCTGTATATAGCAGAGAAGAACGGGGTAGCTAAGGGAGTGATTACTCAGCCTTTGGGACCATGGAAGCGGCTGGTGGCATACCTCTTGAAAAAGCTAGACCCAGTGGCCTGAGGGTGGCCCACCTGTCTGAGGACTGTAGCACCAGCAGCTGCTGTAACCTGAAAGGCTGACAAACTGACATTTGGACAAGATTTGACTTTAATCACTCCCCATGCCATTGAGCCCTTATTAAATAGCTCCCCTAGCAAGTGGCTATCTAATGCTAGATTGTTGCAATACCAATGACTCCTATTGGAGCAGCCACGCATCAAGTTTGCCACCACCGCTAGCCTCAACCCAGCTACCTTACTCCCAGAGACTGACAGATGCCCACCCATGATTGCCTTGAGGCTCTTGAAAATTTATGGGGAGGGCATCTGGATTTAACAGACCAGGCCCTCCCCCAAGTGGAGGTCACATTCTATACTGACGGGTGCAGCTTCGTGCATGACAGAGTGCAATATGCTGGGGCGGCAGTGGTCAACCAGGATGAACAGGTGGAATGGGAGCAAGGGCTGCCCCAAGGGACATCAGCACAAAAGGCTGAGTTGATTGCTTTGACCAAGGCTCTGGAACTAGGTAAAGGTAAAAGGATAAATATTTTCACTGACAGCCATTATGCTTTTGCCACTGCCCATGTGCACGGGGAGATTTATCAAAACTGAGGGCAACTGACCTCTGAAGGAAAGACAATTAAAAATAAAACTAAGATATTGACATTGTTACAAGCCATTTGGCTGCCCTGAGAGGTTGCTGTCATCCATGTCCATGGGCATCAAAAGGGGGCTAGCCCTGAGGTGATTGTTAATAATGCAGCTGATCTGGCAGCAAAACAGGCTGACCAAAAATCAGTGTGGAAACAGATGGTTCTATTCCCCACACTAGTGCTGCCAGAGAAACCAGAGTACACAGATGAAAAAAAGGTGGAAATGGCCAAAAAGTGGTGGACCCAAGGTAAACATGGGTGGTGGATGACTGAGGATGGAAAAGTGGTGCTCCCAGCTGCTGTACCAGACATGCTGCTACAAGAACTGCATAGGCCCACTCACCTTGGTGAGAAAAGAATGATGGCTGCTCTGTGACCTCATTTCGTCAGCAAGAGAATGGCACAAAAGGCCAAAGACCTAGTGATACGATGCCCCACCTGTATCAAGGTAAATGCAAACCAGGTGACCAGACCCCCCCAGGGTCCAACATAGAGGATTAACTCCAGAAGAACATTGGGAATTGAATTTTACTGAAATGAAACCTGGCATGTATGGGTACAAGTACTTATTAGTCTTTGTAGATACTTTTTCAGGATGGATAGAAGCCTTTCCTACTAAGAGAGAGACAGCCGAGGTAACTGTCAAAAGGCTCTTTGACAGAAATAATTCCTCATTTTGGCTTGCCCTTAGCCCTGGGGTCCGACAATTGCCCAGCCTTTACGGCTAAATTATCTCAATTCATCAGTAAAGCTTTAGGGATAAAATGGAATTTGCATTGTGCCTATAGGCCTCAGAGTTCAGGACAAGTAGAAAGAGCAAATCGAACCTTAAAAGAGGTTCTAAATAAATTTTGCCTGGAGGCTGAACAAGGTTGGGTAGAGCTTCTCCCCTTTGCCCTCCTTCGTACTTGGTGTACCCCTAAGTCACCCCTAAATCTGTCACCCTACCAGATCATTTATGGGTGATCTCTCCCGATCTTCCCTCTGGTTGATTTGGAGTTGAAGGAAAAACTTTCCCACCTCCAACTCCTTAAGTCCCTAGAAGCAGTCCATCAGCTTCAATCAGAGCTACATGATAATCTGAGAGAAACTATGCCTGGTCCTAGTGAAAAATCTTTGCAACCCTTACCCTATAAGCTGGGAGATTTGGTTTTCATTCTCAGGTTTGACTCCAAGACCCTAGAACCCAGCTGGGAGGGACCATTTCCCGTTGTCCTGGTGACTCCCTCAGCAGTAAAGGTAGCTGGGCACTCTGCCTGGATCAGCCGCAGCCATTTAAAGGCAGCACCCCCAGAGGAAGCAACATCAACATGGCGGATCGACACGGAACACAAAGGACCCCCTCAAGATAAGATTGATCAAAGACTAGTTTGGACAATATGGGGGATCTTGGGGCTACTGTTCTTACCAGCCCCAATGGAAGGGGGATCTGGATGCCAGCAGGTGCTGTCCAGCCACACTCCCCAGAACTGGACTTTGTCCCTAAAAAATGCCTTAATGGGAGCTCACATTGCCACCATTACTACTGATAGACAGCCCCATTTTATTATAGACCTGTGTGCTCTGGGGCTTCTAATCATTAGTGGTGGGTGGGGGCTGGTTCAAAGGGTAAGGTTTCATCCAGAAAGATGGGTAAAGGGGGCCACAGAGGGAAGTGTGGAACAGATGATAAGTTGGGAAAAAACCTCCAAGAGATATATATTTATGCCTGCCCCATAGGAAAAAATAAAAGGTGGGATGGGGGACCAGGAAACCACTGCTATTATTGGGGTTGTGAATCTATTGCCCCGTGGAAAAACGATGATGCGTATTTGGCCTTGGAACGACAAACACCAAGTGGTTCATGTTCCAAAGGAAAATGTAATTCCATCAAGTTAACCTTAAAACAATGGCAGAATCCATATAAAGATTGGGAAAAAGGAAAATCCTGGATGGTGGCACTCTATGTGGGTGTAAAGGACCCTATTACTGACCTCCTCATCTAGCATAGCCCAGTAATAATACTGTCTAAACTGGTAGGCAACATCTATAGGGTCTCTGGCCCCCAAGAAAAAAAAAGGCAAAAGGAACCTATAATGTGTCATTAGCTGCTCCTGAATCTCCAATCCAACCATACCTAAAAACCCTGGATGCCATGTACACCCTGTTAAATGAGTCTAGCTCCAATCTTACCCAAGGGTGTTGGCTGTGTTTGCATCCACGTCCCCCATATTTTGTAGAGTTGACAGTAAACAGCACCTTCTCTGAAGCTGAAGTGTGATTGGAAACAACCGAGGTTGTCAATTGGGGATATAAAAGGAAAAGGGTGATGTGTTAAAAATCCAAGTGTTACATCTTCTTATCTGGACAGTATATGTTCTTATCAGACACCCACCTCCAGTAATGAAAAATATTGAAAAGCTGGAAACAATGCATGATGGGCATGTACAAATGGTATAACTCCTTGTTTGTCCATGATAGTCCTCAATCAGGAATTTGAGGTATGCATAATGGTCCACATTTTACCCCAAGTCACTATATATAGAGAAGACCAGGATTGGTAATACCTAGCTAAGAGAGCACACACCCGAGAAAAGTGCCACCCAGCATTGATTCCTATGTTAACTGCAACAGGCATTGTGGGATCAGCGGCTCTGGGCGCAACCGCAATAGGACTGCAAGACTCCAACTTCAAGACCCTTGCCCAACAGGTAAAAATAGACTTAAGCCTACTTACCGAGTCAGTGTCTCATTTCGAAAAACAGGTTGATTCTTTGGCTGAGATGGTCCTTCAAAACTGCCGAGGACTCGAACTCAGGTTTATGAAAGAGGGAGGGCTATGTGCAGCCCTAGGAGAGCAATGTTGCTATTATGTTAATAAATCTAAAATAGTAACAGAAACCCTGGCCACCGTAAATAAACACCTACAGGAAAAATATAATAGATGGGAAAAACAGGAGGGATGGTTCCAGTCAATGTTTAACTGGTCTCCCTGGATGACTACCCTTGCTGAACCCCTGTTAATCTTGTTACTAGCTTTGACTTTCAGCCCATGCATTATTAATAAGCTTATGGCCTATGTAAGGGCCCGGATAGAATCTGTTTGCCTAATGGTTCTAAATCAACAGGCCAAATATCATCCTTTAAGTGAGCTAGACGAGGAAGAGCAAAGATGGAGACAAGAATACCAAGATAATGCTGTATAAGATTACACAGCCACGGGAAAAATTAGTGGGTAATGTGAGACTGAACAACAGTTACTCCATTTTGTAATAGGGTCCCAACTTGTCTGCTTCTGTTACAGATCACCAGGGGAACATCGAGTTCCAGGAATGTATTTGTTGTTGTGCCAGGAAGGTTTGTTGAGTGCGTAGTGTTCCGTCATGCTTACCCAACTCCATAACAGAACGTGTTATCTTAAGAACAATTTGTAAAAATTCCCTCCTTCAGCGTTTCACTTCTGTATTTCTGCTTGCCAACTTCCCCCTAACATCTCCTATAAAAGGACCTCAGGCTCTGAGCCTCTCGCCTCTCTAAGCTTGGTGCTTGGGGGAGGGGGTGCCATCTGGCCAGACTAATAAAGGTCTGTTTTAAGTTCACAATTTGTCTGACGTGTTTCCTCCCGGGTGATCCTTGCTGTAGTTGGCTCTTCGGAGCAGTTGGTGAGACACACGGCCTTACAAGAAGGTGCAGGAGGGGTTGGGTTCCCATGTGGAGTGAGTTATGTATGTCAGTGAGGAGAGGAATTATTTGATTATTGGGTATGACATGGCATCCTCGATATAGAAGCCAATCATTCCTTACTGTAGTACCCTTTTCTGTGTATTTGGCCTTTTCCTCAGGAGAATAGTTAGGTTTTAAGGGTGGAATGATTAACTGATTTTGGCTTTGGGGAACACATTGTTGTGCCATGTTGTGGGCTGTTTGAGCTGCTCTTTTGTTTCCCTGAGCTATAGGAGAGGAAGAAGATTGATGTCCTTTACAATGAATGACCCCCACTTGTGTTAGGAGGGTGCCTGCTTGGAGAAGGGCCTGTATTAGACATCTATTGATAATGGGTGTCCCTTTTGTGGTCATAAAGCCTCTTTCTCTCTATGTGGAATTATGAGAGTGTAGGATGTGGTATGCATATTTGGAATCAGTATAAATATTGCCTTGCCTGTTGTGAGATAAGGTAAGAGCTCAGCTGAGTGCAATTAATTCTGCTTGTTTAGAGGTAGTGTTGTGTAGAAGTGTGTTAGCCTCAATGGTCTGTGTGAAGCTATTGCATATCCTGCTCCCTTCTGGCCAGGCACATGGGTGGGAATTGAGCTGCCATCAATAAACCATGCGAATTCTGGATCTGAGATGGCCTCTGTGGAGACATTAGGGAGGGAGGGAGGGAAGAAGGTTTTTGATTGTTTCTGTGCATGAGTGGGAAAGTGTCTGAATGGCCTCAGGAAGAAGAGTGGCTGGGTTAAGGGAGGCACAGGACTGAAAAGGAAAGATGGGTTTTCTATAAAAGTGGTATGGAAGAGCTGTAGCTTAGAGGGGGATAGGTGTGAGAGGCTATAATGAGTAAGTCCTGTAAGTGATGGGGTGACTTTACTGTCATTGGTTGGCCAAAGGTAAGTTTGGAACTTTCTTGGGCTAAGAGAGAAGGGACTGCAAGAGTGTGTAAACACGTAGGCTAGCCTTGGACAGTGTAATCAAGCTGTTTAGACAGGTAGGCAACTAGAACAAAATGTGACCCTATGTTTTGTCCCAGGACTCCCAAAGCCAATCCTGTTAATTCGGTGATATACAGAATGAATGGTCTCTGGAGATCTGAGAGAGCCAGTGCTGGGGCAGAGAGGATAGCAGCCTGAAGCTTGAGAAATAGTCCTGTGTTATTTATAGGTTATTTATAGGTTATTTATAGGTTATTTATAGGTTCACTTGGTCTCTCTTGGAAGCATCATACAGGGGTTTAGCAAGTAGACTGAAATTTGCTATCCATAAGCAGAGAAAACCTGTAAGCCTCAGGAAGGACAGGATCTCAGCCTTGGAGGAGGGGATGGGGAGGTCCTGAATAAGTTGTTTACAGTCCAATGTGATCTCTCATTGTTGATATAAGATCTTAACCCCAAGGTATTGTACTGTGAGTTGGGAGAGTTGGGCCTTGTCCCTGAAGACTCGGTACCCCTTTTCATATAAGAAATTAAGTAATGTGGTCGTGTATTGTTGGGAGAGTGTGAAGGTGGGGCTGTAAGAAGTAAATCATCTACATATTGGAGTAGCTTAAAGGGAGACAGTTTTAATTTTAAGAGGCCAGTAGCCAAGGCCTGTCCAAAGAGGTTTGGACTATTCCAGAAACCCTGTGGAAGAATTGTCCAAGTAAGTTGTTGAGAGTTTCCTGTATCAGGGTGAGTCCACATGAAAGCAAAAAGATTTTGTGAGTTGGGGTGTAGAGGGATGGTGAAAGAAAGCATCTTTGAGGTCTAGAACCATGAAATAATGTGAAGAGCAGGGGATATGGGACAATAAAGTGTAGGGGTTGGGAACAACAGGGTCTAAGGGAAGTACAGCAGAATTGATGGCCCTTAAGTCTTGTACTAATCAGTAGGAACCATTTGTTTTTAAAACTGGAAGGAGTGTTGTAGGGAGAGTGAGTTGGCCTGAGAAGTCCCTTGTTGAGTAGACTGGTAATTACAGACTTTAATCCTTTTAAATGTTTTAAGGCTAAAGGGTATTGGGGAACATTTGCAAATTGAGTGATATCTTTGAGAGAGATCTGAATGGGAAGGTAATGTTTAGCCACAGAAGAGGTGGAGGTGTCCCAGACCAAGGGGTTAATATAAAGCTCCCTAAGAGAGGGTGAAATTAGATTGGGGGGTTGAGTCAGACAGGTGGGCAGTCAGGAGCAGCAAAATGCTGGTAGGATCTGATTGGCTGACTGAAGGTGAGTGAAGCCCTGAATTTAGTTAAAATATCTCTCCCTAAGATGGGGGTAGGGCAGCTAGGAATAACCATGAAACTATGTGAAAATGTACTGCCCAGGAGAACAAGCTAGGGATGGTGTACTTAGTGGGCTTAAGGGTATTCCCTGAACTCCCATGATAGTTACTGTGGAGGGATGGGTAGGGCATGAGTACTGTGGTAAGGCTGAGTAGGTAGCCCCCGTGTCAAGCAAGAACAAAATAGGCCTACCTGAGATGCTAACATTTACCCTGGGCTCATTGAGAATGATGGCCATAGGGGCTGCAGACGACCCTGGGCACCATCAATCCTCTGTCGCCAGGCCAATGAGCTCTGACAGAGACGTCTTCACACCTGCTGACTGGGTTTGAGGAGGGGCTGGCCTCTTACCTCTTTGGAGAAGGGAACAGTCAACCGTCCCCATCTCCTTGCAGTCAGGACAAGGGCCAGGCAGTGGCTTGAGATTGGGGCATTCTTTTTTTTTTTTTTTTTTTTTGGTACCAGGGATCAAACTCAGGTCCTTGCGCTTGCACAGCAGGCAGCAAAACCACTGATTGGGGCATTCTTTAGCCCAGTGTCCAGTCTGATTACATTTAAAGCAGACCCCAGGAGGCCCATCACGAATAAATGTCCTTTTGCAGGATGGTGGTTTACCCTGTAGGGCTGCTGCCAGCATCTGGTAATTGGCCACCTTTTGTTGTTTTGCTTATTCCTCACTGTGATTCAACACCTTAAAAGTGACATTGAGGAGCTCAATTTGTGTGGCCTGGGTCCCACCTCAGCCCTTTTTAGTTTTTTCCTGATGTCAGGGGCAGACTATGAAAAAAAATGGGTGTTAATAAGAATCGTGCCTGCCTGAGAGGTGGGATCAATTTTGGTATATTTTTGAAGAGCATCAGCCAACCTAGAAAGAAACTGTGATGGATTTTCTTGGGGTCCCTGAGTTATTTCCCTAATTTTATTGAAATTAACTGTCTTTTGTGAAATTCTCTTTAAGCCTTCTCCAAGACAAACAATCATATAGTCTAGGAGATCTCTGCCTGGGTCTCCATCCTGCTAAGTGCAACCAGGTTGAGTATCTGGCACTAGCTGGGTGCTCACTAGTTTATTTGGATCTGTTGCATGAAAATCTGCTGCTGCCTGAGCTGCCCTCCAGACCCTCTGGTGTTCCTCTGGGGAGAGAGTAGTTGAAAGAATTGTATAAATATTTCTCCAGGTCATATCATAAGACTGAGTAAGGTAGCAAAACTCTTTGATATAAACATCAGGATCAGTGAAAAAGGAGCCTAGGTGTTTTTCAATTTGAGAAAGATCAGAGAAAGAGATGGTAACATGTACTCTAACAATGCCCTCAGTCCCACTGACTTCTTGGAGGAGCATCTGTGTGGCCAGGGCTGATGGTGGAAGGGTGGGATAGCAAGAATGGGTGTGGGGTGGGATATGAGATGGTGGGGATGGCAGAGGAGGAAGTAAAGGAGGGTCATAAGGATGGTGGAGGAGGAGGATCACAAGATGGCAGAGAAGGGCCATGTGGTGAGGTGGAAGGAGACAAAGGAGAGGTACAAGATGGCAGAGGAGAAGAAGCATGGGATTAGGCAGAAGAAGGGTTTAGAGGGTTATAAGGTGGGGGAAGTGTGAGTGGTGAGTGATCAGCTGGATCAAACATGTCAAAATCAGAAAAAGTGGAATTGGGAAGGGTGGACAGTGAAGCTCTGGCTAGGAATATTTGAGAAGGAGAACAGGTTTGACAGAGGGAGGGTCAAGAGCATAGGTAGACAAAGGCTTGTAGGTAGGGGATTTCTGACCATTTACCATTGTGCTGACAGAAGTTGTGTAAATCGTGCAGTATATTAAAATCAAAAGTGCCATTTTCAGGCCATTGAAACCCATTATCTAATTTATACTGAGGCCAACCCTGTTTACAATAGAAAACAAGTCCTTTTGGCTTAAAGTTTGGCCCCAACAATCCAAGGAGTTTGAGTTGTGCCAGGAGGCATCCCAGAGGCATCCCAGAGGCATTGATGGAGGGAGGTTTTGGATTGTTGGACTCACATGTTAGAGCAGGTGAGGGGAGGCAGCTCCCTGGGAGAAGGACAAAGGGAAGAAACATCCTTATCTCCTTTGACAATCTCCAAGTGAGTCTACAAGAGGGAGGGAATGAGAGGAGCTGGGCCAATGGGACATCTCCCAGGGGAACGGTCCTGGGCCCAGTGGCCAAGGGCATTTCTCTGACCAAGCTCTTGGATTTCTGAGAAGTCCCCAAAGGGAGAGAGAAAAAGACAGAGAACCTGACAAGAGGGAGACTGAAGTGCCTACTCACCCAGAGATTGGTGACCTGTGTGGATGTGTAGCATCAGCAATGGCAGAGGCAGAAAGCCCTGGAGGGTCCTGGCTCAGCAGATATGGTCTGATGTGGATGGCCAAAAGGCCAAGAAACCCCATCCCATGGGGGATCATCCATTAATGGACCATTTACTATCCAAGTCACAGCACCAGAAATGTCAGGTAAAAGGCCCAAACCAAGACCAGACCAGGCCACAACAAGCCTTTATTAGGGGAACAGATCTGCTGGGCTGCCTCTGAACAAAGGAGAGACAAAAGCAATATAGCCAGGGTAGGAAGTGTCTTTTATAGAGACTGGGGTGGGGTTAGTAGGGGCTGAGGTGGGGCTGAGTGAGGTAGTGACTAGGGAATGGAAGAGCCGGTGATGTCACTAGGTGGTAGGAGGTGAGAGAGAATTAGGTTACTCTCTAGGTGGCAACAGGGTATACTGGGAAGAAGGGTTTGTTCTTTTGTGGGTGCAACCATCTTGGCATGACATCACACAGGGGAGGGGGCAAGGCACAATAGGAAGAGGGCAGCTACTATACATAATAGCTGCTGAGGTAGTGGGAGACCTATCACTTTGGTAAAAAATAAATCCATGGCAGTCTTTGATATGTGTTTGGTAGGCTGCTCAGAATTCAGATATGTGGGAAAACTGCAAGACTCGTTTCTGTTTGACTATCTACACCAGTCATAGCAATTAAATAAGTAGTATAAGATAGAGTTTTGTCTGATCAAGCCTTGTATAATATGGAGCAGCCATGTAGATAAACTCAGTAACCAGGCAGCACTGTACCTTGAATTTGTGCTTTTGAATTTAGAAAACCTGTCTGCTTACTGAGCTCTGACTCTGGTGATGAGTGTATTTGAAACTGCCTTGTTCATACACCTGCCACAGCCTCAAATCATTCTAACAATAAGGTCACATGGTGCTCCAATTTAATGGTGCACCATTTTAATCTGGAAGATTTTTCAAAGGTCAGTAAAATCCTGTAAATTAGTATGCATAACACTCTCCTCATTTTGAGTAGATCCACCTACTCAAAATGTCTGCTAAGGAAATAATGGAAATATGTTCAAAGTTGGCCCTCAATACATATTTATTCTATCAAACTAAATTATGAAATTTTCTTAATTTTGTGGGAACAATTTAGTAGATAATTGAGAATTTTTTATATTGACAATTTGTATTTCTACTCAAATAATATTTTCAGTTTATAGTTTTCTCTATGATTCAAAGATTTTACTTCCTAAAAAGTGACATGCAGTGTACTTTGGACATTTTGTTCATTGTTAACATGTATGCAAAATATTTAGTGAAATTTTAAAAATAATGACTACTAAGTGAAAACACAAATGAGTTAAACACATTTTGATATTTTTACAGTTTAGGTTTTAATGTTTAAACATTAGCTGCTTTACACTTTTATCTGTTTTGAGCTTTTTGTTAGTGTTATTCCCTAGTTACAAGTTCATAACCTTATGAAGGTAAAGTTATAAATCCAAAATGTTGTAAGCTCGTCATCTCATTGAACACTGTGATTAGAATGCTATTTAAAATTTTAAGTTTATAATTCTATAAAGTGGGGCCATAGTTTACAAGATTCTCCAATTTAGAAAAAACACTATATGGAGGTGATGAGGCAGTGAAGTTGATCCTTCTTTTCAATATTCTCTATTTTAATAAGAGTTTAGGCAGTTCACGGTGTATGGTAAAATGTCTCTGATGTGACAGGGGCACGTATTGAGAATCCCCAGTAGGAGAGAATGTTATGCCATTTGAACCACAGATTGACAAAAAACCTGTACTGAGTGTCAATGCTTCCAATCCGTTTTGTTTGTTCTGCATCCTTGTTACAATTTTTGGGAAAAAGTTAAGCTTTTATTTGATTTATGTTAAAATTATTATTGTGCTTTAGGGGTGGGGTGGGATGGGCACCAAGGAGGAAGTAACCCCACAGTGTCTCCCCCAGGGCCACCTCATGTGTCTCCTCAGCACCCTCCCTTATTGTTGCTGAATTTTCTCCCAGCAAAAGACCTGAGCTGCTGCATCAGAGAAACTGAGTCCCAGACCCTAATGCCCTCAGCGTCCTGCCCTCTGCACAACCTCCCTCCTCCTGTTTAAACTTCCTCTCAGATGCAGTGCATTGCATCTCCAAGGTGGGCTGGCCCTCCAGGACCCTCCCAGAACTGGGTACTAACTGCCAAACCCAAGAATCTCATATTACCCACCTCGTGGGATGGACCCATTGCCTGTCTATTCCAACCCAGTGCCTTTCCTGTCTGATGCCTGGGAACTAGTCCTGTGGGATGAACTTTTTCCTCCTGGGCCTCTTCCCCAAGTTCAGTCATTCCATCATCCTCAAATCTGTGATCCTCTTGCTCTACACCCTCATCTTCCTGGGAAACATGCTCCTGATTGTCCTCATCTGGGGTGACTCTCGGCTCCGCATGCCCATGTACATCCTCCCCAGCCAGCTCTCCCTTATTCTCTTGATGTTGATGTCCACCATCATCTGAAAGATAGCCTTCAACTTTTTCACAGGCCAGAGGACCATCTCGTGGACTGGCTATGGAACACAGAGCTTTTTCTTCCTGAGGCTGGGAATGAGAGAGTGCCTCATCTTGACTCTCAGGGCTTAAGAATGCTACGTGGCTGTCTGCAACCCTCTGTGCTACCCCACCTTCATGAACACCCATGTCTGCCTGCACATGGTCACTGGGTGCTGTCCTATAGGCTCAGGCAGCTCCCTCATCCACAGCACCTACTCCATGCTCTTTCCTTTCTGTGGCTCCAGGGAGGTCCACCACTTCTTCTGTGAGGTCCCGGTGCTCATCAAGCTCTCCTGTGAGGACACCTCAGTGTACCAGTGAGCTGTGGTGGTGTCATGCATGGTGTGGCTCTTCATCCTTTTTTGTGTGGTATATATCACAAGTCAGAGCCAGAGAAATCATTTCCTGCTATGAAGTGAAAGATACAATGAAGAGCAAAACTGTCAAGCACATAAACCTCCATTAAATTTTAAATTAGGTCACTTTCCAAAGTATCATAATCATGCATATGTAAATAAATATATACTTTTGTCCTTGATCTCTGAGTCTGCCAGGACTTGAAATCCAAACTTACTCAGAACAGCATGACGTTTTACATTTCCTTAAGTGGTTAAGTATTGGCTTTGCCAAAGTCTTCCTGCTTGCCTGCCAAGTCTCCCTGTAAATTATACATTTGATAGCTACCTTATTGGGCTGCTGACTTCTGTGGAATGACAAATGGATTAACAATACAACATCATTGGAATGATTTCTACATAATTAATGTACATTTGACATTTCAGTGAGTTTATGCAGTAAAAGGCCTTTGTTTTTAATGTATTCTATCTTCATCTTTGCTTGAAATATTTTGCAGCTATTTTTGTAACCTTTTTGGAAAAATGGCAGCATTTCTATTCCCAGTTTAAATCAAATTCAATACACTTTGATTTCCTCCATCTACCATTCTTTGTCTACTTTCCTAATACATCCATTAATTCTAAAATGGACCATCACTGGCCTTTAAGTAACCTACTCAGTCTAATACATAGTTTTGCTCTCCCCTGATGAGGTTAAGCTGGAACTCTGCACTGGAAATGGTAGTAGTGTGATGCAGTGGGACTCATCCCCTAGGAGAGTGCAGATCTGAACTAAGGAGAAAACCTCATTATGTGGATAATTTACTTTCTGAGGATTGATAGGTTTTGTTAATGCTACCTTTTTATTGAGATCTGCTGATTCTGCTCACCATCTCTTCAGAAAATAAAGCAAACAATATCATCCTTAAATTCCATTTTCACAATACTCCCAAACAATAATGTAGGTATTCCCACACCTTCCCGCCTTTTATTCATCTGTAAAGATTTTTTCCCAGCAAATTCAGATAGAAGAGTTTACAGGTTTGCAGTTATCTTGTAACAACTCTCTTTAGCCTTTGCTGTTTACTATGACTTTCTGAAAATGAGCTTCTCCTGCAAGTCTTTGGAATAGACTCAATATCACAGAAAGAGAGTCATGGATAAATGTCCAGAATATTGATTCTCATTGGTTGGATTCTCATGTTGCTGTTACTTAGCCTCTGTGCTTTAGAATGATAAGATGATAAGAATAAGATAATAATAATAATAATTTATATCATACAGGATGTTTTAAGGATTAAAAGAAACATAATGAGCTTAGAAATAGTCATTAAATGTATGTATTCTTCTAAAACATATTATTATAATCTATTATGAAATGGGAGATGATATTCATGTCTCAATAGCCTTATCTAGCAATCTAAATTAGTTAAAGCAGGCATCTTTTATTTTATTTTTTGCTAATTTTTTTGGTTTCCCTGGGATCAAAGTATATAGAAGAAAAGAGTTACTTGCTAATGTTAAGTCTGGGAAGCATAGACAACTAGAGGTCCATTTACAATTAGTTTTTCATCTTGCTAGATACAAAGTTGTGCATTGGATCATTATGTGTCCCCAGAGTTCAAAGTCACATGATTATATGCAAATCCATACTTCTGATCAGAGTATTCCTTAGGACTCTAGATAAGGAGTCAAATCAAATGCCCAGGTTAAAAATGGGGTAAAATATATTCATTCTCATTCCTGTACATTCCAATCATAAATAGTCCAGGTATGATAAGGTCATGCTACTGACCCTTCACTATGACAAACACACTAACCTCTCCAATACACATGTTAATATATAAAAATGCATTTGATTTTATCATTACTCTTTGACTTAATTATTTGAGGAAAATATATATGACTACAATCTTTGGAAAAGTTACATGAGGTTTAGCCTTTTGATATATTGAAGACTATAAGATTTCAAACATTAGCTATTTATAGAAGGGTACTCAAATAAATGGAGGGTTAGGGAAGTTCTTTAAGTCAGTAGTAGAATTTTCTAGCCCTCTGCTTCCTGCTAAATTCTAGAACTGTGTTATCTAATATAACTTAGAAGTGGCTACTGAAATTAAATTAAAATTCAATTTTAATTTAGTAATAAAAAGCCAGCTCCTCATTTGCTGTAACCAGCATGCAAGGTGTAACTGGGATAACTGCACAGATAGAGGATACCTTCATCATAAATTCTATTGGGCAACATGGAAGAAATGAACAATTCTCATAGCCACTAGAGAGAATGTTAAAAGATACCTCTCAAAAATGTCTGAAGGCATCAGAATAAGATTTACACTTTTTAAGGTTAATTTTCTTATGAAAAAGAACTTACAGTTTTATTATTCTGTATTAGTGAACCTACATTCACACAGAATATCAAATTGGCCCTATTTGTGATTTAGTCTTGAATATGAAATTAAAGCTGATATCAGCAGATGTTTATGAAAAACTTCCAACATGAAGGTCAGAGACCTAAAAACAAGCAATCCAAATTAACACACACACACATACACACACACACAGAGAAAGAGAGAGAGAGAGACAGAGACACAGACAAAGACAGAGATACAGAGAGAGACAGAAGCAGTGGAGAGAACAGAAAAATTATTTTTCATGAGACACAATAAAATATATTTATATGTGAAACTAGAAAAGCAAGCTGTTAAAAAACCAAAAGGCAAGAATACCACTGAGAAATTAAAATGCAAGAGTATATAACCCCCAAAATACCAAACAACTTTAAAGAAAAATTACAGAAAGAACTTCAAAATTGGAAACAAAACAAGAAGCTAAAGGCAGGAACAATAGATGAAATGATAAAAAAAAGAAATTAATTCTAAAGAGCCAATATCTGGCTAATAAGGGAAGTAAAACAAAAAAGACTCCTGAGAAAATTTGTCTAGTGTTGTAGTAGCAACCCATGGAAAATGCAGTACACTTAATATTGTTCTTTCTTTAAAAACTTAAGTGAAGAGTGTATTTACTATTTCTCAAAACCACAAAGTCCAGGGTATACACCAGAATCAGACACATTGGATCCTGGGGCACCAACGTTGTTGTCAGGACTCAAGTCTTTCCATCTTTCAGCTCTGCTTCCTTTGCACAGCTTTCATTCTCTCACAGGTTCATTCATCATGGCACACCTGTTTGTTTGAAATGTTTCTCATCCTACAAATCTAAAGCATCCTGATAAAGAGAATTTTTCCTCCACCATAAGTTAGTAAAGGCTGAGTTATCACTGGGCCAAATCCTGAATCGTACAAACACTCCTGAACACATTGGTATGGTCCAGGAAGTAGACTTTGCTAATTGACAAGATCTAAATTATATGTCCACCCTTAAAGCCCAGGGTTAGGTCATCTGTTCAAACCATGTGGACTGAAAAGAGCAAGCAATGGTTCCAGGAGACATAGGGGAGTTGTTGGAATGAAATGGAATGGATGCTGGTGAATCAAAAACTACTGATGCCCAGGATAAGCTTTCATCATTACTTTTCTCATATCTGAGAGTCGCACTGGTAATGTTTTTTAAATTTGAGAACTTAAAATCCTACATAGCAAAATTGAACACCTACATTCTACTGGACAGCTTACCAAGTTTACCAAGTGTGCATTTGTAATCAATTCCTTAGAGGGAACCCAATAGATTTTTCCATTTATAAAGCAGAAGATCAACCACAGGCCTAAAAGGATCTCAATTCTTCCTGCTTGCTTATTTGCATGAATGAAGGAAATTATTCAAAACACTTAAAAAAGTAAAAATACCAGATAATGAAGCCATTTGTGCAAATTCATTAGCATGAACACTTCCCAGTGAGTAACACAAAGTGCTACAATAAAACAGATCCAAAAGATTGCCATAAAGTTTTTAGAACATAAAAAATGCCATCCAATGATGACTATATAGAGTAAAAGAAATTCACATTTTTCCACCAGTAAGATCCTAGTAATGTAAAGAACAGCAATTTCATTCCCAGGTAACAAACTCTAGAAAATGCCATAGAACCATGCACAATAGACATGTGCAAGTATATTACTAGTAGCAGTCTTTGTAATAGCAAAAGTATGGATGAAGATATCTACCTAAAGTAGCATAAACCTAAAGCTTATGGTCTATTCATACAATTCAAATAAGATTTGAAGCATAGCAAAATGTGTCAATATGGATGAATCTCAGACACATAATACTGAGTAAAAAAAATAAGTAACAGAAATTCACCAAATAAATGCATATACTATATTTCTATGGGGTCAGAAATAAGTACTTACATAATCTTTTTAAGGTTACACGTTAGGCACTGTGAAGACAATTTAAGAAAATATGAGAACAAATAAAAAGGTTTCAATAGTGACTACCCCTTAAAAAGAGACTCAAGGGGATGTGATCAGCAAGGAACACACAATAGTTTTTAAAATTTATATTTAATGTTTTATTTCAAAGCTGTAAACATGAAAAAAGAGGAACACAGATTACATTATGATGACCAAGGCAGTGTTTTACATGACAAAATCAAAACAAAACAAATTTATTTAGTAAATATACCACCATTGAACACAGTACTTGAAATTTAATCCAAGCTACATATGCCTAAAATGATCTGACCACAGGGTTATGCAAAATAAATGTTTTAGAACCCCAGAATGCCAATCATTCTGTCTACAAACTGACTTATTACCCTAAAGAGTATTTTGAGACAATTTCTATATGACATGAAAAGAACTGACATAACACTTAAATACTACAAAAAAAGATGAAAATATATGTGTAATGCAATTCTATATAAAATATACAGTTAATCTTATTACTTAAATAATTTAAAAACAAAAGACCACCCTGAATAATGGTTAAAACCTCATCAAAGAAAAATGCTCATCATTTGGATATCATTGGTGGAAAACTGATAAGATTTTGTTAAGGGAAAGAAGGAAGATATCTAATGAAGTCATTCATTTAAATTTTGTTCAAAAATGTTCATAAAGTTGTAAATTTCTGCTTGTACCATCTTTAAACACTTTCTATTCTTTAACTGGAGAAAAAAAGAATATCTTGCAGAAAGTATTTCTCAAAATGAGGTTCAAAAGCCCAAAAGAATTCTAATGTGGGCTCAGTAATAAACACGTTAAACACCCTGGGTGATTATTCTACACTCTGAAATGCCCTATGGCAAAGAGAAACACTTAAAAGCAACATCATAAACATATTTCTGATATGTTAGAATTCTCTATAAGTTTATGTTGCGAATACTGCTTTTTGTTTTAAAACAAGTTCTGGGCATTAAGACAAACATACATGCCTCAGAAATGAACATGTGAATGTCTATAAACATTTCCTTTGATGTTTTCATTAGTTTCAAACTTAATTATATGAAGAAAAAATATATGACTATGAGCTTTAGAAAGGTAATATTTCTCATGAAATAGGGCATCTAAAAATGGTTAAAAGATAATTTCTTAAATGTTTACATATTTTAAATCATTCTAAATTTAAAACTAGATCATTAACTAAAATTAAGATGTTATATAGCATGCTTCTGTTGTTGTATCATTTTTATGTCAAGAATTTGAAAGGTAACCATCATCATCTAAATGTAAATAAGTTATAATGGTACAGTCTTAGTTTAATTTTATTTTAGTTAACAATCTAGTTTCAAATTTAGATCTATTTAAAATTTGTTTAGTTTGAAACTAATGAAAACAAAGGAAAATGTAGACATTCATATGTTCATTTCTGAGGCATGTATATTTGTCTTAATGCCTGGAAACTGTTTTAAAACAAAAAGCAGCATTCACAACATAAAACTATATTGTAGATAATTCTAACAAGTCAGATATATGTTTATGATCTTGGTTGTAAGTTTTGCTCTTTGCTATAGGGCATTTCAGAATGGAGAAAAATCACCCAAAATTGTACCAATAAAATTAATTTTAAAATAAAGCCAAAAAAAGAAAAATAAATTTCTAAGCACTACTTTTAATAAAAACAGTTGAAGAACTCTGCCCCTAAAATAAATGTAACTATGTATTTCATGTCCTATCCTATTAAATAGAAAAAAAATTAACTAAGGAGATACAACTGTAGTATACATGTTTTCTGAAAAAACTTAACTAAAAAGATACAAGTATATGTGTTTTTATTCAGAATTGTTGTTATTTTTTTGGATTTCTCTGAAGATTACTTAAATTGAGCCCCAAAAGTACAGGTAATGTGGTTAGAGAGAAACTAGCATAAGTAAGACATTCTACTTAAAAGACAAATTGTTTTCTTGTACCATAAGTAAAAAGAAAAAATATTAGGCATTATGTCTCATTCAACAAATGGAATGTGTATACAAGTGTGATTAACAAGCAATTGCCTCATTGTTATTTATATCAGTTCATAAAAATAAAATCTTGAACAAAAAATTCTATATTCTCTACTATAGACTCTAAGAATCAAGTAGTACATCTAAATATAACTTCAAAACAATAAATTAAAATTAACTTCTAGACAATTCTGAAATGGTTAATTCTATCCAGGCTGATAACAAGTTTTTCCAAGCATTAAATGGCAACATAAGCAAAATGCATAGTTGAAAAATCAGGATTATACCCCTTCTTCTTCATACATTGTAAGATGATTGATATACTCAAAACCTACAAATTCCTATCCATCAGTCTCCCTGATGATGTCATCCCATTATCATCTGGGATGAGCTGGACAGGTTCATTAGTAAATTCAGGATCAAAGTTGTCCAAACCAAATCCCTCAGAGATATTTGGTTTAAAGGGTGGCACCACCTGCTTTTGTTCCACCATGTCCCAGTCCACATTTTGAAAGAATGGATGCTCCTGAACATCAGCAAAACCCCTTCCAGGATGACAACCTAATCGTTCCTTTGGGTCCCTGTTCAGAAATCTCTCAAGGACACTTGCAGCTTCTTCAGACAGACAATGAGTTATGAAAATTTCTCTTTCAAAAATTACTTGCAAGAGAGAATTGAGTTTTCATAAGGGTTATCAAAGCTGTGACAAAAATGGACTGGAGACTGTCCAGTCATCATCTGATACATCAGTACTCCAAGATTCCACCAGTCCACACTGAAACTGTAATCTTCTCCTCATATCATTTCTGGAGCTAGGAAATTAGGAGTGCCAGAGAAACTGCAGGTTGTATCTCCTGGCTGTAACCCTGCCTTGCACACGCAATACTCAATGAGTTTAATGTGCCCTTCTGAGTCCAGTAATAGATTTTCTAATTCCAAATTTCTGTAAAGTATCCCTTGCTGATGAAGATAGTTGGATGCTAAACTGATTTCCACAGAGTAAAACCCGGCATGTTCTTCAGGTAGCATTCTTTGTTTTTGCATGTGAAACAGTGGATCTCCCCCATTGACATAGTCTGGAACAAGGAACAGTCTACTTTCTGTCTGGAAGCAAGAATGCAGCCCTACAAGAAAAGAATGGTTAGACCCCTTCTGTAAAACATGCTTCTCTCTCTGTACCTGATCAGTGTTGACAAGCTCTTTTTTCACTGCTTTCATGGCATACATATGATCTGATTTTTTTCAGTTGGACTAACAGTACTTTCCCATAACTTCCTCTGCCAATCACACAGAGCAAGTCAAAGTCCTCAAGACCTAAACTAGATGAAGCTTTGCCACCTTCCCTGGTATTTCGTGCCTCATTCTCTTTATCAACTTGTTCAAAAGCCTCATGAGTTGAAAGGTTATGTGGGATTGCTGTCTGTGCAGGATCTGAAGCTATGGATAATAGATCCACTGGCGCCCTGGTCTCTGGTGATAAAGAATGCTGCCCAGATTCAATTGTGCAATTGTGACAAGTTTGTGGCACTTCTTGTGAACTGAGAATTTACAGTTGGTGCACTTATATACCTGGTGGCAAAGTCCCCCTACATGGTCTGTGCAGAGAGCACACTGAGCTAGCCTTCTGAAGCCTTTGGCTTGAAAAGCATGGCCATTTGCATAGTACAGCTTTCTCCAGCAGCCTGGAGCTCTGTGGTAGATGAATTTCTCTTCTTCTGGACAAAGCACTTTAGGATGTTCTCCTACACAAGGTGATGCATGAATTAAGAGCTCAGAATCCTTCTTGAGCCCAGAAAACCTAATGGCTTCTTCTAACTCCAACTGAGGTGACATAGTATATGGATCTCCTTCCTCATCTACCCAATATGTGGTAAAAAGCTGTTTATTGTCCAAACACCACACATCTCAATTTTTATCACACAGGCCCTCAAAGGAGATGGAATTCTCAAGAGTCTTTGTCATGGTGTCTCTTCCCACAATCAAGGCTGATCAGGTAGAGGTGTGGGTCATGGTGGTGCCTGGAAACAAGGGACCATAGATGGGTTGGATGTCCAGGAAAATGGGCAGGAAGGGCTTAGAGAATGAGTGTGGCCTGACTGCCTGCAGAGGCCACAGTGGCTGAAGTTCTGCAAGGCTCTCTGTGAAGTTATTTCCAGTAGCAGTGGCCAGGCCTGGGTGGGTGTACACCAGGCTTCTCAGTGTCTCTTGGGGGCTGGTGGCTGTAACTTTGTTCTATCCCCCTGGACTTTAACTCTCTAGGTTTTTGTGTGCAGCTCATGGAAGACCTGCCCAGAGCTACAGGGTGTTTCTGAGCCTGGTGATACTTGTCCTGTGCTCTTCCCAGTTTCTGTGCCATTGGTGTTTGGGCTTAGGGAGACTTTACTGTGGTACCTTGATTTTGGTAGGTCACTGGTGACCACGCCCAGGGAGACCTTCACTGTAGTGACTGTGGCAGTCATGCAGCTGCTGCAGTGTTGGCTGCAGCATCTGGATGGAGTCAGCCATCTTCTCAATCTTTCACAGATACTTTCTCTGCCTGGGGTCCTGAGGCTAAGGCCTCTCAAAGTGGAGAAGCAGCTCAGCATTTTCACTGTTGACCATCTCCAGCTAAGTGAGCTTGGGAGATAGCTGATTCTAGATTATGATGCCTGCTAGCAAGGGTCCCAAGTTCTGTTTGGAGATGTTGCCAACGAAGTAAGTTCATGTCTTGGGGTGCCACAACTGGAGTCTCCATGGGATAGAAAACCCTATGGCCCATTTTTTCTTCACACTAAATAAATCAGTGACCACTTATTTTATTTTCATCTAAGTATCTACGAATGTTTTTAATCTATTTATCATCTATCTGTTAGTTTTTCACATTTGAAATCCTGGGGCTTGTACCTCACATCTCCACAGTGAACTGTGGGTTTATCCTCAGACATTTTTTTTTCATATAAACAGCAAGAATCTCTCTACATCACCAAATAGGTCACGTTGAACTCCACTTTGTGGAGTCCTTCTTACCTCAGCTGCCTAGAGTCCTGGGATTACAGTTACACACTATCCTGCCTGATCCAGTGTGCTATTTAGAAACAGCAAAACTAGGAAAACTTTTGGTGATTTTAGGCATTGGTGATATCTTCACTTTTAGAGCAACATGTGTGCATTGACACTTTGTATGTGGTGGTCACAGTGCTGACAGTCTTTTCCCTATAAAGAAGGCATTTTTGTGAAAATACAGTGGTAGAGATTTACATACACTTAGAAAGCCATGAAATTTTAGAATGTTTGTCTTTCTTAGCATCATTTCCATTTAATTATGTTGTACTGTGACTTTCTATAAATTTCCAGAACAATTTTCCTTAAGAGATATAAAATGTTTGTTTCAAAGTGTAATTTGGGGGGGGGGGTTGGATTCATAGCAGGTCATAGTTTTTCATTCTTAGCTAGTGATCTAAATACCATAGTATTCAGTATAGTAACATACTGTGTTTTCCAGAAAATAAGACCTAACTGGAAATGTCTAACTGAAACCAGCCCTAGCTGATTGTTACCATGGTGTTGGCCAGTGTTATGCAGAACATTGTACCTCACTATTTATTGTCTTGCTCTATGGCTACTATGTAATGGCAGGTAAAGGAAGGATAGGCTGATTGGGATTGCCATTTTTGCTGGTCAGGTCTTATTTTTGGGAAAACACAGTAGAGCAAAGCAGGAGAGCATGACTTCATGATGGTGACTGCATGGCAAAGTTTTTGTAAAGACTAGAAACCATCACCCCAGGGGTGATGATGAACACATACATATAGCATCTGAAGCTTTTCTTTTGGCCACTTGTAATCACTTCCTACCCTCCTATCCCAATCAGCCCATGTACCTTGTGTCCCAAGTGGGTAGTTTGCATTTTATAGATGCGAGGAAGCTATGACCACTCTGCATGTAGATTTTTGTTTGTTTTTTTGTTTTGTGTGTGTTTTTTGGGGTTTTGTTTGGTACTGGGATCAAACTCGGGTCCTTGTGCTTGCAAGGCAGGTGGCAGAATGGCTGAGCTAAATGCCCGGCCCTGTTTTTTGGTTTTTGATGAGCTCATTAAATCAGTACAATCATATTGGTGAAAGAGAATTGACCCAAAGCAGTGTTCCACCCCTCAAAGTAAGAAAGCTGGCTTGTGCAAGAGGAGCAGCCTATTTCCGAATGAGAGAGTCATTCTGTGATGGAGTAGTGTGCCCCAAAAAGATGATGAATGGGGCAGCAGAGGCACAGACTTATCAATGGACCAGAGTCTGGCTGAAGATAACACCCAGAAAGAAAAGGGAAAGCCAGAACCGAGGGCTGTGGACAGCAATTCCAAAACCTAATTGAACCCTCACCTTGTGGTCTACAACCAGCAGAGAAAAGAGGGCTGAACATGGTTCCCATCTACCAAAAGGAGCAGGACACACCTTGGCATGAATTGCAACCACAATCTGGGTAAGAATAAACAGCTAGGCCTCTAGTGCAAAGGGAGCACCTCAAAGACCCATGGGCCCTAAAGCTAGGCATGGAGAATCATGTATGTCTGGATCCCCAAATTGCAGTTCATGGAAAGAAACCACTCTTGCAATAGCACAGTAATATTTTCTTCAACTCAATTCTTTTTTATTTTTCCTGTTTTGTATTATTTTTATTTTTCCTTTTTGGAGGATTTGGGGTTTTTCCTCTCACTTTCTTTCTCTTCTTTTTATTTATTACTCACCTTTTATCTTTTCCAGCTTTTTTCTCTTCCTTTTTCTTTATTTCTGTTCTTGCTTTTTTTCTTCTTTTTCTTGTTTATTCTTTTCAATGACTGTTCTATATCACTATTTTTTTTTGTTCTCTTTCACTATTAACTTTCTTTTACTCCTTAATAGGACCTCCTGTCATGCTTTCTTTCCTCCTTCATATACTACCAATTAATTTTTCAAATCTTACTTTTAATATTTTTTCTACTTCCTCTACTCTTACTAGAATAACTACTAAGCTTTATGAATCTCTAGATAAATAGTTAACTTTACACTATTGATGTTGAGTAATACTGTGCTATTGTTAGTAAAGGTAAAGTTATTTCATTTAGTAGATATTTACTTTAGGTCTATAGTATGACAGTATTTGGCTTGAGTGCTCATACTGTAATTGTACACTTCTTTTCTATTGACAAGTCTATTACTTTATTGGTCATTAGATTTTCCAATATTCAGTTTGCATTTAATACTATATTGATCCTGATTTTAATATTATCCCAAAAGTGTCATAGTTGTTGCTGTTAATTGGCTTTCCTGTGGGGCCAACATGTAATTTGCTGAGGGGTCATTAACAATACTGTGCCCCATTCTGGGAGAACTGGGTCCTGGGCCAAAATGTTGCAACCTCCCATCTCATGGAAAGGGAGGTGGTTGGACCCAGTTGATGCAGCTCACAGCATCCACTGCTCTGCCCCACTGGTGGATTTCTCCATGGAGGCCTCTGGATTCACCTATAGTTACTGTGCCTTTTGTACCAAGCAAGCTGGTAAATCACTAAACCCTGGGACAAAAGACAAAGTTAAAACTGAAAGGAGTTTATTCACTCGTGTGGACTCCACCCTCTAATAGGAGTGAAGCACCAAGTCCGAGAACACCACAGCTTTTATAGGTTGTTATAACAGCACAGATTTTATAGGTTGTTATTTAAAGAAGTTCAAAGGGGGGTCAACATGGTGCAAAATATTTTTCACAACTAAGCTATCTTGTCAGGTTAGGACATTTTGTCGTTAGAGGGAGGCACCAGGCACTGACCATTTCTGAGAAGCAATGAAGCAAGTTTACAGAAGCAGAACGAGTGGTTACAAAAACATCTACTTTATAAGGGGAGGGGTATGAGGGGAGTTCATCTACAGGCCAAGATGGCATTTCTTAGGTTCATCTTGATCTCACAGTGCCTCTGTAGGCTCAGTCATCTCTCTCATGCCATGAGTGGTTCTGCTCAGGTCATCTGGAATAGGGTTTTAAATTAATTGTATTCAAACAAGGAAAAATTCCAGCCAAAAATCTACAGCCCCAAGCTGGATTTAAAATAGAGAGAAAGGTGGATGGCTAAAACTGGTTTGTATAAGCCCTTCTGGCTGCTGCTCCTCCCCAACAAAAGTCTCAGGTATTTCCTTTGAAGAGAAAAATTTTTTGCTTCTGTATTGGAAAAAGCCACTGTGCCAGTTAAAATAATTTAAAAAGAAAAGAGATGCCCCTTCTTGTTCTCCAAAATCAGAGGCTTAATTCCCAAGGTCAGTTAGAAAAAATGTTGTCAGCAGTTCACATAAACCCATGTCTATCCTCATCTCACACAGCTACTTATTTAAACTTATCAGGAAATTAAATCTTCATCCTTAATTGGTACATATATTGAAAGTATCATTTTTCTCCTTTGAATTGTTACAAATGATTATAATAATAACAAATCCAATAAGTTTATAATATTAACTTTATATAACATCGGTATAAATATTTATGTGTCTGCTCTTATGGCAATATGGATTCAATTATCATCACAATGACTCTACAGTGTAGGGTTTTTTTTATTTCAACCATATGTACAGACAAAAAACCTGAGATAGATGTCAGTCATGGACCCAGATTCACACTAAAAAGTGTCAGAAATATAAATTGGTCCCACAGAGTTTAATGAAAGAATCTGTAATTTTCCCAAAAATCTGCATTACCTTAGTGTTTAGCATAAATGAATTTAGTAAGGGTAAACCCTATCTTTATATCTCTTTTTCAAAAACTGAAAATTCATTGGACAAAGACTGTAAAATTATAGATAAGTAGAAGAAAAATCTTCCTGCCTAGTTCTAGCCTCCATGCTTTCAATAACTCAGGAAGACAAAGGATCAATAATGATAGAGAAAAGTCTATGAAGTAGAAACTGAAATAAAAAGGACTGAAAAGAAAAGAAGTAAAGGGTTAAATTGTGTTAGACAAATAATTTTGATACACACTGTGATTTAAAAAACTGATTCTCAGTACGAATTGAGACCACAGGGGTGGTGACCTCAGGCTGTGATCCAGATTCTAGATACATGAATTCTGCTATGTGGATTATTGTTCTACTGCTACTGCATGTTTTATGGGGTAGCTGCTATTTTCTGCTGCTGGAGGTGCATCGCCAGAGCCTCTCTTCTGGATAAGCCATCCTTCCTTTTAGAAAATGGCTCCTTCAAAATTCCAGGTTCCCGGCCCAGGACAACCTCACTGTAACCTGGATTTATCTTAGTCATGTGCAGGAGAGAGTCTTGGTGGTTCACCACAGGTACACTTGCCAAGGACATGGAGATTCCATCTGTCCCATAAAAGGGGAGGCATGCAGCTGGAGCAGGAAGTATTGAGGTTGGGGCACAAATGAAGTCAGAATGAGAGCACTAGTTTGTGGGAGTGAAATGGAAGTGCTGGGATTGTGGTTGAATGTCCTTGCCCAGAGTCACCAGGCTTCTCTGGTCCACAGTGGCACTTGTGGCTGGGTGGCTGATCTGTAGCCTTTCTGAGCTCCACCACAAAGCCTGGTCCTGTTCTAGATGGCTCAGCTCTGTCACTCAGGCTTCTGCCATGGAGTCATCAAGAAGGGAGATAGCAGGAACTCCAGCAGATGTGTCACATGACAAGAAGGAGACCTTGACTGTTGTAGCCTCTAAACTGTAAGAGATCATTTGTCATCATTAACTTAGCCGGTTGCCACTGGAAGGTGGGAAACTATTCCTAACTCCAATGGAGATGAGGGTAGATGTGTTCTTATGCACGGTGGTGGGAATGTTAAGTTTCACATATTTTAAAAATGGGATGTGACAATTTAAATCCATTAGAACAGAACTGTGTTACTAACATTTCTAGTAATTAGTTACTAAGTGAGCAACTGTATTCTCATACATTATGATTTTTTTAAAGGAGTATAAATGATTTGCATCCCCGTGGGACATATAAAATGCAGTTTATTTCAGAAAGAAGCCAAGATAAAGAGAGAGGTTATTATGCTTGGAATCTTGGTAAGACTTTGGTACTCTGGAAAGTAAAGAATAGACACAATGTGGCATTGGGGGCCTGCAAGGTCCGTCCAAAATAAAACATAAATTATTGAACCTTGGAACTCCTACCACTGAGAAGGAAGCACAGTGCCTGCAAAGACCTTTTGGATTCTACAGGCAAAATACAGATCCTGTAGATCCTGTTCTAGCTCATGCCAGGTGGCACAGAAGACTGCTACTGTGAGTGATGCAGGGAAAGCCACTGTGACAGGTGAGGCACAGAGCAGCAGCCCTGGCACTCGGGCCACAGGAGCACAGAGACTGACACCAGAGGTGTCTGCATGGGCGAGGGTTGGTGTGGGTCACAACCCATCAGCATCCTAGAGTAACCTTGTGCACCAGCCACAGAAAATGACTTTCCTTTTGTGAGAGCTCCATCCCTGATTGTCAGGGAAATGGAAACCAGAACGACAGTGACCCAGGATCTCACTCTAGTTAGAAAAGATATGTCAAAAAAAGTAAAGATAACAAGTGCTGTAGAGGGTGTGGAGAAGGAGCTCAGGCACATCACTGCTGGGAGTGTAAATTGGTGCAACCACTATGGAAACTGTAGGTTCCTCAAAAAAATTAACAATTAAAATGCCATATGATCTAGCAACTGTGTATATCCACAATAAATAATCACATTGAGGGGACATCTGCCAGCCATGGTCATCACAGCACTACTTAGGACAGCCAAGAAAAGGCCTGGGATTTAGCTCAGTGGGTCTGCTGCTTGCCTTGCAAGCACAAGGTCCTGACTTCAATCATCAGTACCAAAAAACAAAAAGGGCTGTCTAAGTGCTCTGAAACTGAAGAATGGATGCAGCCACAGAAAGAATGAAACCCTGCATTTGTAGCAATGCTGATGGAAATAGAGCTCATGATGTCAGGTGGAATATGCCAGACACAGAAAGATAAATGCCATACATCTCATGGAAGATAACAAAGCTGATTTTGTGGAAGTGGAGAGGGAAATGGTGGTTACCAGAGAGAGCAGAGGAGGAAGGTGCAGGACAGGTTGCTCGATGGTTACTAAGTTATAGTTAGTATGAGAAACTCCATGGTGCAACAGCACAGCAGAGTGACTGTAAATTATTACATATATTGTTATATGTATCAGAAATTCAGAAGAAGATTTTGAACATTTTCATCATAATTTCTGTGTCTAAAGAGTTCAATGTATTTATACTGACTTGAACAACACAATTTATACATGTATCCAAAATATCACACAGTGCCCCATTGATATGTACAATTTTATGTTTTTATGTATCAATTAAATCTGATTAAAATTTAAGAGATCTAAGCATGTTTGTGTTTGCTGGTAGAGACAGAACACTAAGGACCTTTGAGTGACATACTCCTAGATCTGCTCCCTGTGCCCTGTGCAGTTGGATACATCACATGAAATGGGGAGCAGCATCCCCTCCTAAACTGGAAATGGCCATTGGGGTAACCTCAGAACACAGGTTGTAGGAGGGCCAGCCTGAGGTATGACAGCCTAGGGAGAGAAGGAAAACTGAAGGTATTTTCTCTCCACACTCCATGAGTCCTAGTGGTGTATTAACTGCACCTGGAGAGGGTTGGAAGTTATGTAAATGAAGCAAGAAAATTTTCTAAAGTCATTAAAGTGAAACTATTCTTGTAGCTAAACATGAACAGGGGATTTTGACTATTTAGTGGGGGAATCAGCTGTGGAGATTTCCTAAGAGTTTATCCAGGGGAAAGGGAGAGGCATATAGGAGAGAGCAGAGGGGAGAAGGGAAGGATCAAATTATCCTGTAGGACCCACCAGCCCCAGCTGCTCAATGTACTACTGATACTGTTTTATTCTTCACTTTGGAGGCAGAAAAATTAAGTTTACTTGTGGATCTTATAATAACTAAGTATAGCAGACAAATACACAATATAATAATACTCATACTGACAAATATTCAGTTATGACATTTAACATATTCAAATAAATGGACCCTACAATTTGGTAGTTCAACAGACTCCGTTCCTCAATACTTTGTATTACAAAAGATGCCAAATAATCTTAATATTTGACTTTTGAATTCACCTAATATCAGTTAACTTTGAATTTCTTATTTTTACTTATTTAAAATTAATTTTATTGGCACATTTTCATTATACAATATAATGACATTCATCATTGGAAATTTGCACCTTTACATAATCTCTCTTGATTCTTATATTTTCTCCATTCCCCTATCCTCCCTTCAACCCCTCCATCCCTCCCTATTTACAAAGCTGAATTTCAAATGGTATTCCTATTATAAGTATCAAGCAGACTCAAGAAATCTATGTTGTTTGAAATTCAGAAATGAGCTTTTTTTTGTTGGAAATGTCTAATAACTTCAGAGATTTCAGACTAAATTTAATGTTAAAAATGAATACAGAATCTTATGAATACTTTCTAAACTTAATGGTGACCCCATGATATTTAGAAGAAAAACATGTAAGTCTCCACTGGAGATTGGAAAGTCATAACTGAAAAGTTCCATTTACATAAAGTTATCCTGGTTTCCTGAATGAACACAACACATGCTTTGTGTTCAGACTTTTATTTGCAGCTTTGCCTAAGTCACAAGCATGTCATTGTCACACAGAAGGGCCACTCATCTGCTCAAACACTGCACACCTCTGGGCCAGCATCCTGAGAGCCGCCACCACCTCCTTGTTCCTCAACCTGTAGATGAGGGGCTTCAGCATGGGAGTAAGGACATTGCTGAAAACAGAGAGTGCCTGGTCCTGCTCCCGACTGTGAGAGGAGGTGAAAGTCATGTGGATGAAGATGTTTGGTCCAAAGAAGAGACTCAGGACTGTGAGATGTGTAGAGCAAGTGGCCAGAACCATTCTCCCACCCTTGACCAAGTTCATGCAGAAGACAGGAAGATAAGCATGTAGGAAGCTATGACAAGAATGAAAGGGATGAGGAGCCAAACAGTGCTTATCACCACCATACTGACTGGAACACAGAGCCGTCCTCACAGGAGAGCTTGATGAGCACTGCAACCTCACAGAAGTAGTGGATCTCCCTGGAGCCGCAGAAAGGAAAGGGCATGGGATAAGTGCTGTGGATGAGGGAGCTGCCTGAGCCTGCAGGACAGCACCCAGCAACAATGTGCAGGCAGACATGGGTGTTCATGAAGGTGGGGTAGCACAGAGGGTTGCAGACAGCCACATAGCATTCTTAAGCCCTGAGAGTCAAGATGAGGCACTCTCTCATTCCCAGCCTGAGGAAGAAGAAGCTCTGTGTTCCACAGCCAGTCCACGAGATGGTCCTCTGGCCTGTGAAAAAGTTGAAGGCCATCTTTCAGATGATGGTGGACATCAACATCAAGAGAATAAGGGAGAGCTGGCTGGGGAGGATGTACATGGGCATGTGGAACCGAGAATGGCCCCAGATGAGGACGATCAGGTGCCTGTTTCCCAGGAAGGTGAGGGTGTAGAGCAAGAGGATCACAGATTTGAGGATGATGGAATGACTGAACTTGGGGAAGAGGCCCAGGAGGAAAAGTCCATCCCACAAACTTGTTCCTAGGCATCAGACAGGAAAGGCACTGGGTTGGAATAGACAGGCAATGGGTCCATCCCATGAGGTGGGTAAATGAAAAACAGGGATGAGATTCTTGGGTTTTGCAGTTACAACCTGGTCCTGGGAGGGTACAGGAGGACTGGCCCACCTTGGTGATGCAATGCACTCCATCTGAGAGGAGGTTTAAACAGGAGGAGGGAGGCTGTGCAGAGGGCAGGACACTGAGGGCATTCAGGTCTGGGACTCAGTTTCTCTGATGCAGCAGCTCAGGTCTTTTGCTGGGAGAAAATTCAGCAACAGTAAGGGAGGGTGTTGAGGAGACAAATGAGGTGGTCCTGGGGGAGACAAGTGAGGTGGTCCTGGGGGAGACACTGTGGGGTTGTTTCCTCCTCTGTGCCCACCCTACACCACCCTTAAAGCACAAAAATAATTTTAACATAAATCAAATAAAAGCTTCATTTAATTGTAACAAGGCTGCGGAACAAACAAAACGGATTGGAAGCGCTGACATTCAGCACAGGTTTTGTGTCAATCTGTGGGTCAAACAGTTTAACCTTCTCTCTCACTGGGGATTCTCAGTAAGTGCCCCTGTCACATCAGAGGCATTTTACCATATATTGCAAACAGCTGCCTAAACTCTTATTAAAATGGAGAATATTGAAAAGAATGATCAACTTCTCTGCCTCTTCACATCCATATAGTGTGATTTTTTTTAAATTGGAGAACCTTGTAAACTATGGGTCCACTTTATACAATTATAAACCTAAAATTTTAAAAACCATTTGAAATCACAATATTCAATGAGATGATGAACTTACAAATTTTTGGAATTATAACTTTACCTTCATAAGGTTATGAACTTGTAACTAAAGAATAAAACTAACAAAATCTCAAAACAGATAAAAGTGTAAAGAAGCTAATGTTTAAACATTAAAACCTAAACTGCAAAAAAAAATCAAAATGTGTTTAACTCATTTGTTTTCATTTAGTAGTCATTATTTTTAAAATTTCACTAAATATTTTGCATAAATGTTAACAATGAAACAAATGTCCAAACTACACTGCATGTCACTTTTTTGGAAATAAAAGTTTTGAATCATAGAGAAAACTATAAACTGAAAATATTATTTGAGTAGAAATACAAATTGTCAATATAAAAAATTCTCAATTATCTATTAAATTGTGCCCACAAAATTAAGAAAATTTCATAATTTAGTTTGATGGAATAAACATGCATTCAGGGCCAACTTTGAACATATTTCCATTATTTCCTTAGTAGATATTTTGAGTAGGTGGGTCTACTTGTCTACTCAAAATGAGGAGAACAGTGTTATGCATACTAATTTATAGGATTTTACTGACCTTTGAAAAGTCTTCCAGATTAAAATGATCTAGTTCATTTTGGAGCACCATGTGACCTTATTGTTAGAATGAGTTGAGGTTGTGCCAGGTGTACATACAAGGCAGTTTCAAATACACTCATCATCAGAGTCATAACTCAGTAAGCAGACAGGTTTTCTAAATTCAAAAGCACAAATTCAGGGTAGAGTGCTGCTTGGTTACTGAGTTTATCTACATGGTGGTGCCTACTCCTTATTATACAAGGTTTGATCAGACAAAAATCTTATAACACTTATTTAATTGCTGTGACTGGTGTAGATAGTCAAACAGAAATGAGCCTTGCAGTTTTCCCACACACCTGAATTCTGAGCATCCTAGCAAACACATATCAAAGACTGCCATGGATTGTTTTTTTTTGCCAAACCACCAAACTCCAGCATCTGTGAGAATTAACAATAGCCATAGAAATTCTCTGCAGAATCAACTTTACCAGGAAAAGTACAGGATGTGCTGTACCCCAGTTTGACACCTAGCTTAAATTCTCTTAATCACCACTCCCTCCTGTGGCTTAGAGTTGCTGATGGCTAGATTTTCTGTGATCAGGAGTAATCTCTCCCTACTCAGCATTAAGCCTTTTTTACATTAAAAAATGAATGCAGTTGGTTAAGGGTAGGTGGGCAGTCATAAATTTTTGGAAATGAGTTCAGTAGCTATGATTCACTATTACTATTGAGGTGTAGAAACTGGTTTGTATGTCAAGTAAGATTTAACTTTGCCCACTGCTTAGTAATCCATCATTAATGATTTAGAAGTCTTTGGAGCCAAAGACCCAGAAAGACAGAGTCCCCAGACTTTAATTAGCTTTGATCTCAGACCAAAATATTGCACCTCAGAAATTAGAGGTAATTGTGTGATGCAGATGGTCCTCACTACAGAAAATATTGAATTGTTTCCAAATTCCTAGTCCTATCTCTAGAGTGCAATGTTGACAAATGACAAGGAAAATGACCAGATGCTCTCAGGGACATGTAATCTATTCAGCTGTGCGAAGACAGATGTCCCATATCATGTTAGATTTTTTCGCAAATTCTGTTTTTATGTTGTGTCAGTTGCTTCTTTTTTGTTTTATAAGTGTGTGTGTTTGTAATATGTAATAGTTGTATTTGTTTTTGGAAATTGATGTGAGAACATATTTTTATAGTTTTCTATTCCTTTGTCATTCTCCATTAAATTCCTCTCCCCTGAGATCTTTCCCCATCTCAAAAAAGCCTGATTTTTTTTTACCATCTTTATTTTACTCTATTTGTATCTTGGATTTCTCATGTAAAAAATTGTTGGGAGAAATTCTATATAATTTTGGTGAAAAATCATTTGATTAGGCCTTGTTCTTCTGTCTACAGGTCAGCTGTGGGATTTCAAGACAAAACTTCATTTTGGCCTCTGGTCACAGCTGAGACCTCAATGGTTCAGTGATGCTGTGATGCTTCAGGACAAGATTACACCAGCTGAAGTCATCCTGGGAGGAAGAAAATCCTCATCCACTCAGTTCCTCATTGTTCTTGGATTTCCACTGTCCCCCAGTCATTTGTTACACTTTGTTTATCCTGTTGTACTGAACTCTCTGCAAGTCATTTGTTACACTTGTTTCTCCTGATGTACTCAATAAAGGTTCAGTAAGTTGGGTGGGGGTGGGGGTTCATCTTTGCCATCCAGAGCAGCCCTGATCAGGCCCAATGCTCAGCTTCTTGTCAAAGTCTCATTTTTTTGTACCTTTCCTATATAATAAATTAAATTGCCTTGTGCTGCCTTGGCTTGCAAGAGACTAGGACTTATTGCAGTGGTTCTGGTTCCCTACATTTAGTGCCCAAAGTGGATGTGAATCAGTTTCGGGGTGAACTCCCCTGTGAGACAAACTCGGATTAAAGAGACACCACTTGGTTCTCAGATGATTTCTGGACTCAGAGGAGGGACACTGGCGGTAAGTGTGTCTAGCTGGGGGTAATTTTCTATCTTTGTTGAGTTACAAATATGTGTCAGTCTCTGTTATCAGAGCAGTTTACCTTCGCCAAATTACTTAACTTGCTGTTAAATCAAGCTATGTGTTTGGTAATGAAGGATGGTGGATAGATTTGTTGAAAGACATACCAATGTACATCCCATCTTTTCCCCAGGAAGGGACAACTAAATAGCATGGGAATGTGGAGGTACCATTTTCCATGAAGCCAGGTGAAGGGGTGATCATCTTTCCCCCTACACGCTCCCCACTTGGGTCTTAGTCCACTCTGCTGTCAATTTCTCTCAGTCAGTTCAGGAGACCACGGTTACCCCTTCCCCAACCCGCCCTTCTGCCCAGGCTCCCCCTTGTTTGGCTTCCTTCCCCTGTTGTCTTTCATCTCACTTTGGCTTCAGCTCTACCAGCACAGCAGGCTAAAGGGACTCTAATTCAGTAGCTCCTCAGCCTCCTTGGAGGTCTTTGAAAGGTGTTGTTGTCACTCTTTTGAAGCCCACTTCTGGGGCCACTCTGTATTGCTGTACCATGCATAAGGCTATGACATCGAGCAAGTTGTTTGGAGACACTTTGTGCTTTCCTATCTCAATTTTGCCTGATCCTGAGAACTCAAAGGTGGACAGGTATGTTCATGCCTCATTTACTTTTAACATCCTAAAGGACCTCAGGCAGAGCATGCTAACTAATGGCATCCAAAACCCCTAGACAGTGAGTGGGCTTGTTGGACATGTGCCTGTCCCCCTCTGAGTATCTATATTTTGAGGTAGAGCTGCATTCATTAATCAGGGAACAGGCTCATAAGAATGCTCAGGGAGATACTCAGTGGAGAGAAGTTACTATTGATATGTTATCTGGCATGGGTGACTTTTTGGTTTAACCAGGCAAGACGGTTGCCCAGTGTTACTCATTCACCAGTTAGAGGAACCTCCTGCAGATAGTTGGGATTCTGTGCCAGATGATGGTGTGCTGATGCAATCTTTTACTCAAATCATGCAAGGGCTATTAGAAAATTACACAGATTTTGTAGTGAGATTACAATAAATTATTAGAAGGCAGATTTCTAATTCTCAAGCACCAGACATCTGATTTTACAGCTAGACTATGAAAATGCTAATACGGATTGCAAACAGGTGATAAATCTTGTTTGCTCCTCAGAAGATCTTGGAGCGTATACTAAGGCATGCCAAAATATTGGGTCTCCTATATACAATTTGGCTCTGATGGCTCAAGCCATCTCCCAACGTGGAAACATGGGCCATCTCAGAAAAAACTGCAAAGTGAAAGTGGCTTTACAAGCTGACCCAGAGCCACTGGGTCAGACATTCAGTGAAAATAAGTTACCACCTGGCCTTTGCCCTCGATGCTGAAAAGACATTCACTGGGCTAAAGATTGAAACTCTAAATATGATAGGGATGGTTAATTGCTGCTGGGAAATGGAAAACGAGCCCTTCTCCAGGCTTGGGAAACAATAGGGGATTATGGCAGGGGGCTCCAGTCCCCTTGAGTCAGCAGTACCTGTTTCAGACCCATGCACAAGTACAAAATCAGATGACATGGGTGTCCAGAGGGACATTTCTTAACCAGTCAGGGGAACACTTGGGAGCTCAGGAGTAGATCTTCCTACTGCTCAGAGAGTTCACTTGATGACAGGTGAGACTATTATATCTGTCCCCACAGAAATTCATGGACTCCCCCCCCAGAACAATTTATTTGATACTTGGAAATTTCTCTCTAACTTTGAAAGGCATTACTGTTATTCTGGCTATTGTTGATTCTGGTTGTAACTCTGAATTGTGTGTTCCTGTTAGTTCTACAGGATGTTAGATAATAGAACAAGGAGATTATATTGCACAATTGTTGCTCTAGAAGGGTTGGCTTATCATGTGTTGGGGCCATTGATCAAACCAAATGGGATCATTTGATTTCCACTGCAAAGGCAAGGCTGCTTTGGGTGGAGAGACTTCTTCAATAGCTCCAACTAAAAATTTTAATCATATCAAATTCCAAAGCAATAATTTTTCTTTTGCTGTTTTATAGTCTGTATTCTGCCCTGAAGTTGTTTGCCTAATCCTTTTACTGGTTCATATCCCATTTTAGACATCATTTATTTACCCAGTGGGGTTTCAGGGGGCAAAGTAGTCACTATAACTCTCCATTCTTCCAATAAATTTCTGCCCCATAAATTTACAGGTATGGGAGCTATGTTAGGACAAATATGTCTCTACTGACAACCAGACCCTTCATAAGGCAGGGGAATGGAGCTTTTCAAAACTTGTTGGGGGGGCGCCAAGGCCTACCAGAGATGTTTTAGTTGGTTTTTTGCCCCAAGATGATGGATAAAACATGTGCCAATCAAGGACAAGTCTGAACTCATGTCTATCAGCCCTGTAAAGAATTAGTCATTTAATTTAATTTTGCACATGCAGTGGTTTTTGGAAATCTTTTAGATGAAATACACTTCTTCTTGAGGAATTTCTGGCTGAAGATCCCCTCAGGAATTTTTAAAGCTGATGATACTCAGAGATATGAAGCCAAGCAGGGCAGCTGAGGAAAGACTAAAAGCACCAGCAGGCACTGTGGAGCTCTGTTATGTGGGCTCACTGTGTGCTGGTCAGGGCTCTCCCTGGAACATGATGCTGCATCTGCCTCATTGGAGAGCAGCCCTCAGGCTGAGTCTGCTGTCACCTTGGTCCAATGGAAGACTGTTTGTCATTGCTTAATAGAAATTCTTTTCAGACATAATTTGTAACTGATCAGTATTTTGTGTGCAGGGGAGACAGTATGTTTTCTGTATATTGTATAAATTTTTTTAATCTTTTACCAAAGCACTAAGAAATAGTACTTTGAATGAATAGAACATTAATTCCTAGGCTAGATGACTACTACTATATCCCTTAGACAGTATTCCATATCAACTATTTTAAAACATGAAGATGTTATTCCACACATATTATGTCTTTTCACTGCTTGATTTCTGCTTCTCTTGTTAAATTGCAGTGCAGCTGACTGATTGACAGTAGCAGGAAGCTTTTTAAACAAGTTACTTGGCACCCCAGTAAGTCTGATACTTGAAATTTTTATGACAGAACTAATAATGATTGTACCAAGTAATTCATTGCCATTGAAAGTTTATTAAAACTTCAAAAAATTACAGTAGTGTTATCATGCAACTTGTAGGTATTCAAGCAGTTGTACTATCACCAAAGATTTCCACATAAAATATTTTCCAAATGTTTTTCAAGGGGAGGCAATTTCATGCTTTATTTTCTTTCATTGGTGTTACAGTTAAAATTGACTTAAATAAATTTTACTATTATTATATATATATTATATGATTATAGCAGAGAAAGTGGATAAGCTGAACATGAAGAGTAGTAGGGTTCACAGCAGAATGACCCCTAGTTAAAACAGAATTTAATGTGCTTGATATGCTTTATCCATAAAATGAGATAACTCTAGTAGAAAATATCTAATAATGGCCAAGTTAATAAATAGAATGTTTTAAGCACTCACATAACTGCTAAATGTTTGGCAGAGTTGGGGTGTGTGCAGGCCATGGTTAAGGGGCACACTAAGAGGTGAGAGTGTGGCTGTGTCTACAGCTAGGACTTAAAGCAAAACAGGGCTGATGGTTAATGCAGCATTTGCACTGTCCTAGCCAGGACAGCTTGATTCCCTAAGTGGAGCAGATACATTATGTCCTGTGTTGTTTCACCCATGGGGATCAAACAATGCAGCTCCCTGAACAAATCAGCTGAGGAGATTGGCTAAGTAGTGAGGAGAGCCTAAGTCAAACCTCCTCCCTCTCTCCTCCCTCTGTCCCTCACTGTCTCTGTCTCTGCCTCTCTCTGTCTCTGTCTCTCTCAGTCTCTGTGTCTTTCTCTCTCTCTCACACACACACAAACACACACACAAATATTGAAACCAACACAGTCTTTTGAACAATGTGTGATATGTTTAGAAAAAATAATTATGATCTATTCAGCTTCATTCTATTAAACTTTCATAAAAATTCAAATATCAGACTCCCTACAGTGTGATTGAATTAAAAGCATATCAGTGGTAATTCTTTCAGGCAGATCACATTTTAGTGAGAGAAGCAGAAGTGCAACACTGAGTTGACATATGATGCATGCAAGAAAGTCAGCATTTCCTGGGAAGTACTTTACAAGACTGTGATGTAATAGATGAAAGAAGGGATGTGTAGTCTTGGAATTGGTGTGCAATTGGCTCACATTATATTTAAATATAGTACATTGACATCCTATATTATCATTTTTCTCCATAATACAAGCCTTGTTTTCTTAAAATAAATTGGCATTGTAAGTTCAAATAATTTACATGGAGAATAATACACACTAATATAACTTCAGACTGAAGTGAGTGTTTCTTCCAAGTGATGAATCTTAAGATTTACATAAATAGATGGACAGACACTTTGAAAATGCAGGTATACAAATTTCTTAAAAGGGAAGCATTCAAAAAATTCTTGAAAAAGTTAACACTTAAAATTATATGGAGGGCCTGGGGTGTAGCTCAGAGGCTCCATGCCTGCCTGGCAAGTGCAAGGTCCTGAGTTCGACCCCCAGTACCAAGAAGAAAAGGAAAACAGTATGGAAAGCACATTCTCTGATTAGCCTCTAATCATAAAGTGGAGAATGCAGGGATTTTCCAACATTTATACTAATTACAAGGAATATTTGCAACTAGAAGGAGAGAAACAAACAACTCAGGAAAGAGTTGTACACATGCTATATGACACATTTTCTTTACTTTTAAGAATTAAGCTCACTGCTTAATATTTCTCCTTGGCCTCAAGTGCAGATTTTTTGTATTCTGGGAAATCTTTTATTAGTACATCTTTGCTTCTACATAATGTTGTCCTTCCTGTGGGCAGCTGGGGCACATACATACCTCATCTTAATGGCCCTTTCAGCCCCTTTTGCTTCCCTCCCTCTCTCCATCCTTCTCTTAATCCCATTCCATTTTTTATACATTTGAAATACATAATGTTTACCTTCCTTGGGTGGAGTTGGCACATGTGCATAACACATTTTATTTTCTGTTTTTATCCCCTTTCCCTCTGTTTACCCCTCCATCTCTTGGCCCTTTTTGCAAAAACCACCAACTCCTGGGTGGCATAGAACATCCAGTGTAATAATTCTATCATCCTGGGAGTTTATTCCAGATCCTTAAAGTCTGATTGTGTGAGGCCATAAAGGAAATTTAGCTGCCTCATGAGAGTGTGGATCAGGTGGTGGAAGACACCTAGAGAAGTAGAAAATACATTATTTGTTTCTCAATAAAGAGGAAATATAAGCATGTAGACAATATGAATTCTGTAAAAGTGTAAAATTAACTAAAGTAACAGAAAGAAGAGGAATTAATGAATAGTTGAACTGCTGTTATAGCTGAACCCATAAAAATAAATGAACTGTTCCTGTATTAAGCATTTAATAAAAATTACAATGGGCCAGAAATTCTGCTAAACATCAGGAATCCAGTACCAAACATCTGAAATGACTACAATAAAGAAAATAATTTATTGAGAAAGGAAAACCAGAAGGATAATATGGATTCAGGGAGTAAGAGAAAGTTAACAACTTTGAGTAAAATATTAGTTATAGTACCATAAGTTAAACATTTATATGTGAATTGTGCATGGATGTAAGGATATATTTGTTTTAAGGCAGAGATCAAAGACACAATGTGTGAAGAAATTAAGTAAAAATTTTAGGAAATACTATTCAGCTATAAATAATATCAACACCTATGATTCTCTATAAAAAGAACTATCACATTATAGTTTAATTTTGTAAGAGAACAGAAAATAGTAACGTATTCTTGAACATGTGTTGTTTATTTTGATTGAATATAGATGATTTATTACATATAAAACATGGATATTTGAAAGTATAAACATTTTACTATAACATTTTATTACTTTTCACTTTTCAAAACTTAGATATCCCACATTTCAATGTCTTTAAGTATAGGTTTGAGTGCTGTTAAGAAAAAATTAATCTTTTTTTTTGTACTGGGGATTGAATTTGGGACCTTATGCTTGCAAGGGAGGTGGCAGAACCACTGAGCTAAATCCCAGGCCCAAGAAAAAATTAATCTTCTTTCTTCTAATTTTTACTTATTGCTTTGTTATAGTGGAAGTAGAGCTGGAGGGAATGATAGCACAGGCTCAAGAGGAAATTCTCCCTGGTATGAAGAACTTACTTTTTTTCATTAATTCAATAAATATTACTGAACAACTCTTAGGAACCAGGCAATGCTCTAGGCATTTGATTTCCACCAGTGAATAAGGCGAAGATATTCTAAAAATGTTGGTGGAGAGAATGATAGTGAAGGATAGACCCAATTTGTGTGTATTATTTAATATGATGGAAGGTGGGATGAGATAGGCAAACTGTGAAGTGGAAACAGGATGGAGGACCAGGAAAGTCAGGATTCAAGACTTTTAAAGGTGTGCAGGGTTGGCCCACTACAGGCCACATGTGAGAGATAACTGGAGCAAAGCTCACAGAATTCAGTATGACCTTGAGACTCAAAGTAGAGCCATTGGCGCATTCAACATGCTAGCTCTCCCCAGGTGAGGGACAACCATAAACACCCATACTGTAAAACAAAGGAACTCATAAAGTTAGCTGAGAGTCTTGAGGATGATTAGAAAATATTTGTCACTAGCTCTTATTTCATTTAATAGATTTATGTAAAAAAGGTTGACACTTATGTGCTTTTTCTTCTTTTTGTATTCATTTTTCAATTTATACTTTCATTTTGTGTAAAACACGGAAATGGAAGATGATCCCTGAGAATCAGACTTCCAGCAGTGATTTCATTCTTCTGGGATTGTTCTCTTCCTCCCACACCAGCCTGGTCTTCTTCTCTCTGTTCATCATTTTCATCCTGACTGTCACAGAAAATGCCCTCCTGATCCTCCTCATCCAGAGACTCCTGCCTCCACTCTCCAATGTACTTCCTGCTCAGCCACCTCTCCTTTATGGATATCTTGCACATTTCCAACATCTTCCCCAAAATGATCACCAACTTCCTGTCTGGCACCAGAACTATCTCCTTTGCAGGCTGTGGATTCCAGATCTTCCTGTTCCTGGCCCTGCTAGGTGGCAAGTGCCTTCTCCTGGCTGCCATGTCCTATGATTCCTATGTGGCCATCAACCACCCCCTATGCTATGCCATGCTCACGAGTGACAGTGTCAGTGTGCGCCTGGCCATCAGGTCCTGGCTGGTGGGGATCCTGAACTCCATAGTCCACACAGTCTACATATTTCACTTTCCCTTCTGCCAGACTAGGGTGATTGATCACCCCTTTCTCCATGATCTCAGTATCTTATGTCAAAATTCTACATACAGTCTTACAAACCAAATCCTCAGAGGCCTCGAAAAAGTCCTTTTCCACCTGTTCCTTCCACATGGTTGTGGTTGTTGTGTACTATGGGCCACTTATTTTCACATACATGAGACCTAAATCCTACCACACTCCAGGACAGGATAAGTTCCACTCCATATTCTACACCATCCTCACACCCACCCTCAACTCTGTCATCTACAGCTTCAGGAATAAAGATGCTCTGAAGCCATTGGAAAACATGCTCAAAAATAATTTTCATCATAAAAAATAGGTAGGGGGCTGAGGTGGTAGCTCAGTGGAAGAGTGCTTGCTTAGCATGCACAAGGTCTTGGGCTCAAAGCCCAGTATCAAAAATAAAAATTAGATAAGAAAGATACTTGAACTTGTTATATTCACATTTAATGCCCAGAGTGTAGTTATTACTTGTTTTGAAAGAATATAAATGCTGTATGTCTACACTATGGGGAAGAAACATATTCTAAATCACTAATTGATGAAAAAATAATTTGGAAGATGTTTTGGATATTGAATGCATGCTTTTAATATATACCATGACATGATATGAAACAAACTCATCTTGTATTTATAGGCACTAAAAGAAAATAAAACAATGCTTTGAACTTCTAATTAAATGGTAAAAATTTAAGAGAAATACCTTAAAACACTAATCCTGTATATATTACCTGAGAAACATATATCTATATTTCTGGTATTTTTTTGAAACAGAGCAAATTATTTTTTTCAAATTTTACAGTCTGCTATTTAAATCCACAAATTGAAATCCCTTCTACACTGCTTGCTATGTACTAATAATTTTATTTATTAAAGTGAGAAATACAAATATACACATATAAATCTTAATATTCAGGAGAAATATTAGACATATGAGTTAGGAATTAAGCTAGAAAAATAGAAGCCCTTATGCCAATACAGAGAAAATTCCAATTTATGTTTTCCCCATGAGGGGACCCTGAGTTAATCTAATGAAACTGATTTATTAAGAACACTATGACAGGATAAACTTTTGAGTTTGGGAAGATGAACAGTGAGATGTGGATTGAGCATCATGTTATGAAATATTAAAGGATGTTTCAGAACATGCACTGCAGGCTCATCTACATCTGCTCCTTCCCAGTGCTTTGCTCCATCCCAGATCTCTGCCCCAAAGCTCCCTCAGAGTCTGCTCCCTCATGAACACTGTCACCCTGAGGAGATAACTTCGATCATGGGCATATCACTGCCCTTGTGCCATTCCCCACTCCTGCCCACCCGGTGTGAGGGTTTGGCTTAGGTAAGGTCTTTGTCCCTTATCCCAGGAGTCCAGTCACTCACTTGCAGATGCAGAGGGTTCCTCCACTTCTTCCCGCTGAGCTGCACTGTGAGGAAGGACATTAGCCTGGGCACCAAGTCTGGATGTACTGCTCATTCCCTGAGACCTTGGGGTAGGAGGGCAAAGGGAGGGTGAAGAGAGCTCAGGTCCTCCAACCAAGGCATTGAGGGAGACTGCAAATAATCACTTCTCCAGACAAGGTCAACATTTTAGAGACTTTTTTGTGGATCTGTATGAGGTTCATGCAAAACAGTGACCTTTGATGGACTTTTCTCAAATGAGCAGATCAACAGCTTCAGTTTGGTGTGGCAAGAGAGCCCAAGAGGCTGATCTCCTGTGGAGCCCAAGACCCTAAGCCATCACATGAGCTTTGTTAACTCTTAAACTTGGACTTGCATTATTTTGTAAATAATACAATAATAAGTTAAAATACAATAAGGGGAATTTTGTTACTTATATACTGCACATATTCCATATCTTTTATGTGGCTCCACACAACTTCTCTTTACTGTGACTCAGTCAAAACATTGAATGCACCTGGAAACACAGCTGATGTGGATGATATCATCAACGTGAAACTTATGGGAATGGAGTAGCACCTTTAGGAAGAAACTGGCTGCCTGGTGTTGAAACATTTCCCTGAAATTATAGAATTAACTGATTGTCAGGAAAAATAAGACATTTACTGAATAAGGTTAATGGTCAAATACTGCATGGAGCATCTCTGTCTCCTATCAAGTTTACAAATGAATCAAAATGATATTAGGAACAGAATCACTGTGCATCTTGGCTAAAATCACATAAATAAACTCATCTACTGTGAACAGAAAGTATAATATTGACAGCAAATGATGGCCAGTCTTGGGGGCACATGCCTCTTTCCAGAGACACAGGTGGCTGAAGAAGGAGGATTGTAAGAGCTAAGCCAGTTTGCACAACTTAAGAAGATCCTGTCTGAAAATTTAGAATTAATAAAAATAGTAATGCATAAGGCAGCAATGTAGCACACTGTAGAGCACTGTCCTAGCATGTGCAAGGTCCTGGGCTCCATTCTTAGCACTACAGTGACAGCAGCATTAAAAGGAAGGATGGCAGGAACTCCCTGGAGTATGGAGAATCCAGTCTGCAACTCTCTGAGCATGCACAATGTCCAGTGTGTCCCTGAGGACCAGTCCTGCAAAGAGGCCACTGGTGCCCCACTGGGTGTCACAGCAGGGCCAGGAGGACACTTGGTGACCTTGACCCTGTGGTATCCATGGATCTTGGGTGGATGTGTGCCCTTGATTCACCCACTAACCCCTTCTCAAGTGAAAGTCTGGCATTAAAGCCTCTGGTCATGTGCTTAGGCTGTGGCTGAGACAGGTAAGAGATTATTTGAGTCCTAACAAGGTACAGGAACTTCTACAGTCTAAGATGTGGCTAAAGAGAGAGGAAATATGAAATAAAGTTAAATGTTCTACATTCCCTCTGCTGAATCAGGTCTATGTCCTTTATTTGGGGGCCACTATGAGTAAAATTTGGGAATCTATGAGAAGTGTCACTTTTAACATAGATGCTGATCATTTACATGTGTGATTTAGTGAACAATGTAGGTCGACTGAAGACAAAAATTTTACCCAGTTGTAAACACAAACACACTTATATATATACATGTGCACTCACACTCACACACACTGTCATCATATTTATTAGGTCCCACACCCTTTAGGGAACAGAATAGACCCATTAGGAACAGAATAGACAAAATATATGATTGTAATTAGAATGTTGTCCTTCTAGTCTGAAGGTTTTAGTTGTGGGGATGGGATTTGGGTTACTCTGACTTTAGAACTTAGGCTTTGGGCAGACTCACTTGTATAAACAAGCCCATTGTGGGATTAACTCTTCACAGCCTGACTTGGGCATAATCAATATTATGGTCTTCTGTACCACTTCTCCTTAAGTGTTACAGAGCATAGGTTTCTTTATTCCTTCAGTTCACTGTTTTTGTTTTGTTTTGTTTTCCTATGAGTACAACAAGATCTCAAGGGAAATGCATTTTTATCTCCACAGTATTTTAACTGATGTAAATCTGTTGAATATAAAATATTTTTCATGTATGTTTTGTAAAACACTATATGATGAAACTCCACTAAAGCTTTTATGAGTTATTAATTTCTAAATACCACATTCAGATGAAATAGTAATGGAGTGAGAATGAATTTTTTAAATTTAAAAATAACTATTGAAAATAATTTAGATTTTCCTAGGAATCATGGATGTATCACAGTCATCCCTCTTTCTCCACCCACCACTGCCTGATTGTATTGCTTCACAGGTCACATTAGCAGTTTGTGGCCTTCACTGCTCCACAATCATCTCAGTTGTCAGGGAAATCATAGCAGCACCTGCACAGACACCTGTAGGTGTGGAGAGCTGATGTAGGCCACTGCAAGCCTGAGGCCAGCACTGGGCATACAGCCCCACTAGGGACATGCAGACTCTCCCCACATGGACAACCCCAGTTCAGGGTCACCCACTGTGCAGGCTGGGAGGAACCTGCAGGTCCTGTCCACCAGCACAGTGCACTTCCGTGCTGAGTGGGAGAAGGGGAATTATGTCAGACTCTGTGCCCAGATTGTGCAGAAGGGCAGCGTGAATTCATCCCAGCCTGACCCACATTCACAGGAGGAAACCCAACACCTGGCTGCCTGCTTAGGTTCCACCTCTGGCTGATGCTGATCCATCCTCCTGGGGTTTCCTGGGTGTTTATGACTTAGAAGGACACAGTAACATGCACCCTCACTGCGCACTCCAAATCCCTTCAACTCCTACATTCTCTGTATGGTCTCTGTATGTTCCTACATGGCTGAAAAAAACCTGCTTATCATTCTGAAGAGACTATCATGATATATAATAAAACCATACTAGAAATTACATTCTTCTTTTTTTACTAGAATCTGGTATAAAAACACTTGAAGGAAGGAGTCATCTCATGAAGGACTCAGTTCCAGGACACTGAAGAACAATGCTTGAATATTCTGCAGAGGAGATTTTCTTGGGTCACTTGGCTTCAATTTTATAAGACTGTAAGGTCACATACCTGCTGACAATTTGACTTCATTCTTGTAAGTGGGCATGCAGACACAGGCATGGTCAGAGTTTCAAAGCCGAGACACATGTGCTGGGAACCAGTGGGTTCCATGTCCTGGGAAGGCTGATCTGGGCCTGGGGTTATAAGGTTTCTGCCTGCCCTGACTAGGAATGGTCCCTCTGCAAATCTCTGAGTCATTAGGAGAAGCTGCAGGGCATGAAAACAGAAGAAATGAGCTGTTGGCAAAACAGGATGGAGAATTTTCTTGGTTTTTTATGCTGTTTTCTTTTTTGATATTTATATTCTTTTAAAAGTCTAACTTTGAGTTCCTAATAAAATTTTTAGTGAACCAAACTTAAAAATTAGTATATAAATGCTAAAAGTATATAAAAATCTGCTCTCAAATGGGAAGTAAAAGCATCACTAGTGGTCATGAACAAGTATTAAAATTTGGGTCTACAATTGAGATATTTCCATTCATTTACATATGTGCACCTTTCATGTAACTTTTCTTCTTGATGAAATCTGATTTTATAAGTGGACAAACTATCTGAGTTTCAATAAAAGCATTAGAGAAATATGTTATTTTGATAAATATACAGATTTAATATATTTTGTTAAAATATGTTTTGCTATCCTCAGGCAAATATGTGAGGTAGAAAATGGAAATCTTTTTTTCAAAAATTTGTTCTTTATTAAAGAGCTATAATAGTTGAATATGTCAGTCTTAGTAAAGTAATGAATTGAAATAACTTCTTATTTATATGTACCACAGCACTGCAGGCACTCTCAGGAAAAGCTAAGCAAATGCCTGATGGAAAATTACAATGAGACCTCTACTGAATTCATCTTCTTGGGCCTGTTCCCCTCATCAAGCCTTGGCTTTTTCCTCTTCACTCTCACCATCCCCACATTCCTGATGGCCCTGTCTGGTAACCTGAGCATTGTCCTGCTCATCCTCCTGGATGCCCAGCTCCACACACCCATGTACTTCCTGCTTAGTCAGCTCTCCCTCGTGGACCTCATTTGCATCTGCACCACTGTGCCCAAGATGGCTTCTGCTTTCCTCTTTGGAAACAAGTCCATCTCCTTCATTGGGTGGGGGGTTCAGTGTTTCTTTTTTGCCATGTTACCAGGTTCAGAAGGACCTATTTTGATGTCTATGGCCTATGACCATTATGTGGCTATTTGCTTCCCTCTGGACCACCCCATCCACATGAACAGAAGAGTTTGTGTGCTAATGATCCTGAGATCCTGGGGAATGGATGTTGTCAACTCCTGTGCTCACATAGTCTACATCCTCTGTATCCCTTACTGCAAGTCCAGGGCCATCAATCATTTCTTCTGTGATATCCCAGCCATGGTGACTCTGGCCTGTGGGGATACCTGGGTCTATGAGTACTCTTTGTTCCTCAGCACTGTCATCTTTCTCCTGTTCCCATTCATGGCCATAGTGGGTTCCTATGTGGGAAATTGCTCCTTGCTGCCTACCCCATATGCTCATAGGAAGGCAGGAAGAAGGCCTATTCCACCTATAGTGCTCACCTCACAGGGGTGACTTTCTATATTGCACCCTTTTCTTACACATCTCCACCCAATGTCCTTCTGGTCTCCAGCAGAGGACAAGGTGGTGGCTGTCTTCTACACCATCTTCACCCCAGTGCTCAAACCTGTGATCTATAGCCTGAGGAACAAGGAGGTGCTGGGGGCCCTGGGAAGAGTGGCTGGGAAGTTCCATTCTACAAAAATGTAGTTAAATTTCTGCCTCAGTGTTATTGAGCAGTGGATAGGAACAAGAAAATTGTTTAATGTTGAGGCCTCAAAAATTAGAATTAAGGTTTAAGTTTTTTAAATTTTGAGGTATGATATAATAATTATGTGTTCTAGTATATACAATTTTGCCTTCTTATCTCATCTTTCCAATAAAAATATTGGGCATGAAGTTTTTTCATTTAGGGGCAATATTTTATTACTACGGACATATTGAAATGGAAAATGTGGAAAACTTTGCCCTCATTTTGAATGTGTTGCATGATTGAAACCTTTGTTGAATATTTTAATTTTAAAGTATTACTGCATGATCAGGGATTTAGCTAAGTGGCACTGTGCCTTCACAGAAGCGAGGTCATGAGTTGGATCCCCAGTACCAAAAAGAATTTAATGTAAAATACACATTGCTGTGAATCCCACTCAAAATACTCACACTCCTTTGAACCCACTTATCCCATTGTCCTTGCTACTTTTCTTACTCTGACCTCTCATAATTTATGTGATCAGATAAATCATGATATTGAATTTTCTTGTGTGCAGTGGAATATATAAAGGAAAGCTTCAGGAGTTCACATCTTCACCTACACATATCAATTACTACTGTACATCCAGAATTCACACTGACAGAGTATGATGGCACAGAGGACAGAAACTTCCTCTACCTCATGATTACCTGTAACTCCCATCACCTGCTGACCCACAGGATCTGTGTTCTCAATGCCTTACAAATCTAAATAATAATTCCCATCAGCATATAAGATTCCCACCTAAAATGCAGTGTTTTGAGTGACAATGGATAAAAATGGAGCATAATCCATGAAAAAATAGAATATTACCTGGGAATTCTTGATTCTTCAATGAAATATAACTGCACGGATGACCATTCATTAATCACAGAAATCCATCCATGTCCTATTCAATCTATGTAGGAATGGTTTGTCTTTATTTCACATATTGTCCACAGTGTTTTTGAAATAAGGTGTCACTGTTTTGCCCAGGGTAGCCTTTAGCTCCTGAGCTCAAGCAGTCCTCTTGCCTCAGCCTCCTGAGTGTCTAACCCATAGGCATGTGCCACTGCAGTATATAAACTTTTGTCACCCAAGTCTTGCTCTTTACGATGCAGAACAGGCTTCCTTTTAAAAATGGGTATTATTGTTCATCTAAAGAGCTGTGTGCTGTAGTAAATAATTCCTGTGTGTGAAAGCAAGACATTCAGAGATGATTAAGAGCAACAGCTGCATTTTACTCAAGGTTTGACTCCCAATTTCTTTCCACTTGAGCCCAAGCCCCTGGCCATCTATGCTCACTGCAGTCACAGTGTGGAAGGTGAAGGCTGGGTCCTGGCCCCTGCACAGCACCCTCAGGATGACAGCACCCTGTGTCTCCTGGGACAGGTGGGCCTCAGAGGGTGCCCTGGTCCTCCCATGTCCTGGCTGCCTCACCCTGTGTCACCCACACAAGAGTTTTGGCTCCCTGGAGACACTGCTGCCATGGTCAGACTGAGGCCCAGGGTCCCACATGCTCAGCTTCAGCTGTGTCTCCTCCTCAAGCTCCAGGCCCTGGTTCAGGGAGCTGGGTACACCACTGAGAAAGCCCCAGGTCATGGAAGCCTCCTCAGGCCCTATTCAACATCCAAGGTCTCTCAGCTCCTCCTCCTCACAGTTCAGTCTCCAGGGTCCTGGAGGGCCAAACAGGCCCTGCTGTAATACCCAGGTCAATTTGCTGAAGGTGACAGAGAGGAGCTTCAGCTTACAGACACCAGGGCAGTCAGTCTGTGAATTTTAACTTCAGGAATCATTTTGGCCTGGAATATCAACAATTCAAATATTGTTAAATTCTTATACAAAAATTTGGTGTGATGTTATTCATTTCTGAAGAAAATGCATAAATAACTTCTTAGAAGTGAGAAATTTGTGAACATGATTAAGCTTCTTTGTCACAAAAGCTAATTATTGAATATTTTGTGAATAATTCCCTACAATCTCCATAATAATATTTTAATTACCAATTTTAATAAGGATAAAATTGTTTCATAATTCAATGGACTTTTCCAAAGGAAATAATTGGAACCTTTAGAATAATGTTTATGTGATACTCTAAGATTTTCTACTTATATACTTTTATTAAATAGATTTCATTTCATGCAATTTCTCCCAATACAAAGTGAGAAATAATCAATACATGCAGGCACATCATACCCATGCATGCACTGAGCTACAGCATTAATACAGAGGCTGCCATGATAAACCAGAGCAGGACAGCCCAGAAAGATCCCCAGGAACCTGCCTGGTCCTCCTCAAGGGAATTTGGAGAGATCTCAGGGCCCCACTGGGGCCACAGCCTCAGGCCAGGCTGTGTCCTCCATGACTGGCTCCCTCCTGTCTGTCTCAGTGGACATTTCCCAGGGAGACAGCAGTCCTGAGACTCAGTTGGCAGCTATAGGAGGACAGAATCCTGGTGGATACTCAGTCTCCTGGAGGTCCCTGAAAAGCCAGGTGAGGAGTGAGAGGTTTATAGGTACACTTGTCAGGACAGAACTCAAAAGTTTGACTGAGAAACATGACTGTGTTCTCCTGTGACTGTGGGCTCATTGTCCACTGAGTGGATCAGGAGATCTGAGAGAGGTGGTCAGGGCATGAGGTGAAAGAATGCAGTTTGGACTGGCCCACTGATGTTCAGCTGAATTCTGGCAGAGGGAGGGTCAGTTGGAGGTGGCACTGATAGAGCTTAAGTCTCTTGCTGATTCTCCTTCCGACCCATTCAGCTCCCTGGCCACCTTGACCTGAGCAGCTTTGTTTCTCCTGGCCCCTCCTCTATGAGCTTTCTGACTTGTAGCTGGCTGCCCATCAAATGCAGTCCAGAGCCAAACTAAACCTCTGTTCTCTATGACATGGGTATTGAGTGTGTCTTCCAGCAAGTTGAAAGCTGATCAGTGCAACAGCTAACCGAGGAAGTGAGTGGTTCAAAGTGGGGAGGAATTTTGGTAGGGATCCTAATTTTACTTTTATTTATTTTATGGAAGGAGAAATTCTGTTGTGTGCTTGAGAGAACTTAGCTTTAGAATCAGATTGGTATTTGAGTTTGAGGACCAGCCCTTGTGCAGCAGAAATCCTAGGTTATGAGGTGCAGACACCAGAAGCTAAATCAGCTCATCGTGACCTGTTCTCTGGATGGGGTGGCAATTATTTCATTATTCTCTACTGCTTTCTGTTTTACTTTACATGAATCCATTATATTGTGGTCAAATACCTGGAAATTATAAACCTTATTTCAATATGAAAATATGTAATGAACCTTATGGTAAAAGGAATATAGTACTGGTTAAATTACCAAAATGTGAAATAATAACTTAGTTTTCAAAATTTATAAAAGCCTTTTGGAAGTGATGCAGGCAACATGTGCATAGTAGCTGTATAGTTATCCAGTTTGTATTTAAATTCAATTTGTGCCAAATTGAGTGCTTATAATATTCATTTACTAAACTTATTTATCATTTTGCTTTCTGGACAGAACACACACTTTCAAAAAAACAATAATAGTATCTGCCTTAGGGACCAGCAAAAGCTTTTTGTAGAACCAAATGGGCCTGGTTCACAGAGACAATCTGAACTCGATGTCACTGTGCAGTCATAGTTGAAAACAATCACATTATATGGATGCTGATAATTTGGTTATGGAGATGGCAGCATTAGTGGGTGGAGACTCTAAACCCTCACCACTGTCCAGTGCTGTCCTCAGCCAAGTCACGGCCTGAATGTGCACACTGTGTGTTCCCATGGGCAGCCTGTAGGTGTTCATGTTTGTGTCTCTGCACACTCAGAGAGACCTGAGCACCCCATGTTTACCTTTCGGAAGGTCAAGGCCTGGATTACATGCAGATTTAAAGCTCATCTTTCTGCTGTGAACATGTACAATAAAGCAGAAGTCATTCTCAGTCCAGAACAAAATTCAAAGCACATATTAATGCAATTGATTTCTGTGCATCAAAAAGTGTCTTTCCACCTATTTCCATATTTGTTTTTTAAATACTAATTCATCCTTGTGGAACTTCTTGGAAGTATATAATTTAGAAACATCCAAGTACACACAAAAAATAATTACCAGGTATTGTAATCTTCTTAATACGATAAAAATAGTTCTTTGTCCTATTCTAGACAATGGAAAACTAGCTGTTGCAAATGTCCAATAAGATCACTTAATATTAGTCAGTAAAATGACACAGAACACTGTACACTTGCCATACCTCCTCCAGTGGAATCTGTCATGAAACTGCAGAGAAGGGGAATCACACTGGGTTTATGCACACACTGTGAGAATGCTCCTCCCTGACTTCTGAGATTCTACAACAGTCATTTTACAGTGTGGTGAATTCTAGTTCACCGGGGTGAGTGCAGAATATTTCTCAATATAGGTAGGGAGACTCAGGCAGGACCAGTGTTGTACATGGAGCTGTGGCTGGCTTTCCTGAGTCAGAAACTTCAAGGCTCTCCCCACATTGCTGCCCCCATCCTCAGGTTGACTGGTAAGCCAGGAGAGTATGGAATCCTGAGAATAGAAAAGTGATTCAGATTTCTCCAAAACAGAGTAGATGGTGTCATGGATGTGAGAAATAATATTTATTTATTCAATTAGTATTTAAATCCTTGCCAGTTTGTTTCATTTAGAGGCTTTAAATTTCAATCTGAGCTTCTTTAGAAAACTCTCTGCAATGTGAAATTGAGGAAATGTATGTTTTGATAAGTTCAGGGTCTTGCTCCACCTCTATATATGATTAGAACAAATGCAAAGAAAGCAGCATTGCTGTGTAAAGTTCTGTCTCAGAGAATCCTCTCATCAACAGGCAGCAGAGTGGGGGAGCCTTGCTACCACGGAAACTGCAGGGTACAGACCCTTGTGGGGGCTGTTCCTTGGTTCCTAGCTCTATCACTTCATCCCTCTATGGGCACCAGTGACTCAAGTGTCTGTGTTACTCCTATTCCTGCTATTACAAGGTTGTTATGTTTCAAAAACTCTATGGATTTTATTACAAGAATCACAAAAGGGATTTTTCAGTATCTTATTTTCAACTCTAAATGGAAGCATAATGAAGGGATGCAATGCAATGATGCATGTGGACTGTAGGGAACAGGGAAAGGGGACATTACTAGAACCCCTGCAGTGAGTCATCGTCCCCTGGGAGCCAGTGAAGCACAAGTTGAATTGACTTATTATACAGGAAAGGTAGAAAAACATCAGACTTTGAGAAGAAGCTGAGCTTTGGGCCTGACCAGTGCTGCTCTAGGTGGCAAAGACGAACGCCCTCAAGCTTGCCACACATTTTATTCAGTACATCAGGAGAAGCAAATGTAACAAATGACTCAGGACAGAGTTCAGTACTTGAAGAGAAACAAATGTAACAGACAACTCAAGACAGAGAGTTCAGTACATTGGGAGAATCAAATGTAACAAATGACACTGGACAGAGTGGCACAGGAAATGTAGTACATTGGGAGAAACATATTACAGATGACTGGGGGGTGGTAGAATTCCTAGATCAATGAGGAATTATGCAGATGAAGGTTTTGTTCCTCCCAGGATGTCTTCAGCTGGTGTAATCTTGTGATGGAGCATCACAGCATCACTGGACCATTGAGGTCTCATTGGGACCAGAGGCCATAAAATGGATTTATGTCTCAAAATACCATAGCTGGCTGGTAGGCAGGAGAACTAGGCCTAATCAAATGATTTTCCCCCCAAATTATGTAGAATTGCTTCCACCCATGGACTACAGCACATAATTCATTGTAATGTGTGGGCAGAACTTGGAGAATTTCACTCATGATGTTGAATATGTACCTGTTTTATACTGGAGATCATGAGGATGACTCTCTGCTGTCAAATTATCCTAGTAGGGACATTTTGTCATGGGAAATAATATATAAATTCCCATTTAGTTTTGAAAAAATATTTTTCTATGACAGTATTTATATTTGTTCCTGGGTCAAGTGGTAAAACAGTAAAACCTGGTGATGAAACACAAGATGCCCACATGCTTAACTTTAACAATAAAATAGTGTTTGTGTTTAAAGAAATTTTAACACTCTTTTAAATAATTTATCACTTGCATAAAATTTATGTTTTAATATTCTTTCTACTTTTTGTTTTCAGTTTTGTTTTGGGTGATTAAAATGTGAACATCCCTTATTTTAGGATCATTAACCAAAGATAATTGAAAAATAATTTGACCAGGTAGTTTTGAAAGGTTTAAATATGTTTGTACTTATTTCTATAAATACTGTACAACCGCTGTGTGCATTAACATGTACACATTACAATTGCACATGCACTAAGTTATACATTATGGAATCTTTATATATGCTTCCATACAAGTGCATGGACATTTTGATTGCTGGCATTCTAGGATGGTTCACTTAAAATCTCTGAATCTGAGCTGCATCATGGTAGATAGCTACCTGAAGAGACTACCATTAGGGTTAAATTCACCTGTGTCCTGGACAAACCTAGAAAGTTTCCTGGTGGCAATGTGTGAGGACAATCAATGATTTCCATGCCTCCTCTCCTCTCAGGTAGGACAGTTCTGCCCCAAGGCCTCTGCTTCTTAAAGTCAGGACTCAATCCTGATGGAATAAAAGTTGCTCCAACATAGGTCAGTATACCAAGGCTTTAACTGCCTTAAAACATATTTGGAATAATTTTAGTAAGTGTGGGTTTTGTGGCATTTCTGTGACAGTAAAGATGTGTGAGGTAAAGTTTGAGACTTTACCATTGCTATAGCACAGTGGGAAGGTTCTGCGTCATCCTCCTGTGACAGTTATCACCTCTCCATCTCCAGATTGTCCCACCACACTGATCCAAAACTCTGTATACATTGGATTAAGTATGTCTCAATTTCTCTCCATTCACAGCCCATAGCAAGTGCCATTTCCACCATCTCCACTTTCTAAAGTGCATTCATGCAGTATTTGACCTCCTGTGGTGGGCTTATTTCATTTAGTGTGACATCATCAGTGCTCCTCCATGTTGTAACATGTGTCAACATGCATCCTCCTTAAGAGATTCAATAATATACCCTGGAAATGCATATCATATTTTTTGTGGATACACTGTGGATGAAGAACTAAGGTGTTTCCACCTTTCCTGTGGCTATTGTGAATTATGCAGCTATGAAAATGGGCATAAAACAGCTAATTGAGTGTCTGCATTACCTCCTAGCCATACACAGCAAAGGTGGAATTACAACTTCATATTCAAATTTTGTTTTATTTTTGAGGCATCACAACATTATTTTCCATGTTGGCAGCATCATTTGAAATGACTACAAAAAAGCACAAATATTTACAAGTATTCCATATTCTTGTCATAAAATATTTTGTTTTATTTGTTTCATTAATGAATTTTTCCATACTGAATGTACAAAAGTATCTCATTGTGATTTAACTTTACATTTGCCAAGTGATGAATGACCCTGGCATCTTTTAAAGTCCTTGTTATCCACCTTTCAAATCATACAGAGCACTATTCATGTTCTGATATTGAGGGAGTTGTGGAAAGTGAACGGATAATGGTCAATCTTTAAACTCAAGAGTAGGAATTACTATGACTTTGTCAAAGAGGTATGTGACAGTAAAATTACATTCCGGATTTCTAAGCAAAATAACATGATAATGACATTTGATGTCATCCACATGTGAGGAAGTTTCACATGGGGATTATTGGACAAGGATCTCTAAAAAGGAAATATCCTTTTTTTTAAAATAGTGAGTTTGATGAAATATTACAATCACGTATGAAGAAGTAAATATGAATGCAAGAGACATACCATGAGAGAATTAAAATTTTATTCATGATATGGATCTTAATGTACATTTACTTTCATTTTCTATACAGGTGTTTTGAAAAATGTAACATCAGAATTTGATGATTTCTAAGTTCACATGGGGAAATAAATTATTTACACCTTCTTGAAGGTTTAATAGAAATATTATTGTTCTGCAAGTTTGTATATTTAAAAAAATATTTTCGGTAGTAGATGCTTCATAAAATATTAATTTTTCAGGAGAAAAATAACATTTATTTTTAAATAGGTGAGAATGAGTATTATTTTTAAGTTTTACAATTTTAAGAATGATTTTCATGATTATTACCTTAAGGAGTTTTTCAAAATTGGCTAATGATGATGCCTATCACTGTTGTGTTTGTCTTCAGACAAACCATATGAGTGCATCATAGAAAATTACCGTGAGACCGCTATGGGCTTCATCCTGGGCCGGTTCCCCCATCAAGCCTTGGCCTTTCCCTCTTCACTCTCACAGTCCCCACATTCCTGATGGCCCTGGCTGGCAACTTGTGCATGGTCCTGCTCATCCTCCTGGATGCCCAGCTCCACATACCCATGTACTTCCTGCTCAGCCAGCTCTCTCTCATGGACCTCATTTACATCTGCACCACTGTGCCCAAGATGGCTTCTGATTTCCTCTTTGGAAACAAGTCCATCTCCTTCACTGGGTGTGGTATTCAGTGTTTCTTCTTTGTGACCTTAGCAGGTTCAGAAAGACTGATCCTGATGTTTATGTCCTATGACTGTTATGTTGCTATTTGCTTCCCTCTGCACTACCCCATTCACATAAACAGAAGAGTGTGTGTGCTGATGATCCTGGGGAATGGGTGTTGTCAACTCCTTTGCTCATACAGCCTATGTCTTCCATATCCCTTATTGCTGGCCCAAGGCCATCAATCATTTCTCCTGCCATGTCTCTTCCATGCTCACTCTAGCATGCATGGACACCAGGGTCTATGAGTACACTGTGTTTGTTAGCACCGTCCTCTTTCTTGTGTTTCCTTTCCTGGGTATTCTGTGTTCCTATGGTCAGGTCAATCTCACTGTCTACAGCATGTGTTCTTGGGAAGGCAGGAGGAAGGCCTATTCCACCTGCAGTGCTCACCTCACTGTGGTGATGTTTTACTATTCACCACTTGCTTATACTTTTCTCTGGCCAAAGTCCATCCAGTCTCCAGTGGAAGACAAGGTGGTGGCTGTCTTCTACTCCATCCTCACCCCAGTGCTCAACCGTGTGATCTACAGCCTGAGGAACGAGGAGGTGCTAAGGGCCCTGAGGAGAATGAGTCAGCACATCTGCTCTCTGAAAGTGTATGCAAATATCTGTCCCAGGACTCAGGTGCATGTTGATGTTGTAATGTACAGACATTAAAATGTTATTTTATACCTAATATTTAGAAAGTAAAATTTAGAAGGTAAATTTAAGAAGTTTAGAAAGTAAAAAATTGCTCATTTCTGGAAAAAATGCCTTACAGAAATGAATAACTATACATAACCATCTTGTAGTGTATTTTCTACCAATTTTGAATGTATTTATTTTTTGCTAATCTGTTTTCATTGAGAATTTTTTTTAAATAAAAAGTAAATTATCTATCTCGAGTTGCATTTTGGATAATAATTTTACTATGGTCACCTTGTAAGATTTTTTAGTTTTTTATTTTTTACACCAACAATAGAAAAAATGTGTTCTGAATGAGAATATCTAATCAGATGCCATATGATTTCTCTTTTTTGGTCATTATTTTAGAACTTTAACTACTTTGTACCAGATCCTTCTCCTTTCATGTTAGTAGAGTGTTTTATCAGAGCCCTTAAGAGAAATTCTGAAGTCCTTACTCTGGATGGCATTTGACAAATCCATACTGCTTTTAGTGGAAAGAATCCTAAAGGAGGGACCAATGGGAGGACTGAGGGTTTCCAACAGATATCAGAGATAATAAGTCACTTATAAAATGAATATGTCAATTATTTAGTCTAAGGGGCAGGAATTAGGAATAAAAATCATCCTCCCCCATGCCCATCACACTCTAATGATACCCATGCAGCCATTGCTGTGTATATATTAGACAATGTCTGCCCAAGTAGGTTTGGTTTTCCACTTGCTGCTTGTCCACTCTCTATGAAAATAGATTACAGAAGTACATCTGTGAACCAGTTTTATTCACTTATATTACTTCTTTATCATATCCTTAATCAGGTCTGACCATGAGATGCTGTAAAATGTTTCAGCATAGGGCATTTCCTGCACAGAGTGCCACTGCTCTTCAGCAATGAAAAGAACAGAAGGATGTTACTCTGGAGTGGTAGAAGAGAAAGGAGATGGAAAGTTCCCAAAGAATTTGAAAGATCCATGATAAACTTAAAATATGAAGCCATCTTTTTCAAATAGCACAATGTACCATTTAATGTACCATTAAATATAAAGTGTATTGTCTTCAAAGTTACTAGCTATATATTAGAACTGCAAACAACATTTTGCTATTCTCAATATATACAATAACTAGTAACATTTTATCATATAGTACGTTTGATTTTAAGACCTGTGTGGCTTATTTTCCTCCAAATTTACTTACCAGATCACACAAAGTTTTACTTTGAGCACCTTCCTTTTCAGTCCATAAAACTGAAAGTAGAATCTCATATTTAGAACATGTGATGACACTATTAATTTAAGAGAGTTTAATACGAGGATCATGGTGATTGTGTTTCTGGAGCTTTGAGGAATATGTTCAGCTGCAGAAACATGGGGCTAAGTTCTGTTATGTACCTATGAATTCACACTATCTGGAGTTGTTAATTCTTGTGAAGCAGTTTTGTTGAAAGAGAGTCACCAAAAATGTGACTCTTTACATAAATGATTTTTCTTTTATTGTGAACTTAAATTTAAACATTTGTATATGAGTGTATTTTTTTCTAAGTTGATAGGAATCCAACGCAAGATCTGTTACATGCTAGGCAAGGTTTCTACCACTGAGCTTTACCCCAGGCCAAAATTTGTATATAATTTTATTAATAACATTTTGCTCATTGTATCCACATTTGTGGTAACTTGTGAATTTTGTTTAAAAAACAGCCCATTTTGGAGACAAGCTTTAAATCTCATGTATGTTTTCCAGCATTTTATATTAAAGTTAAGGGAAATTCATTTTAAATTTTTGTTTATTGTTAGTAATTGGTTTATGGGACTCTTCATAATAAAATATTGTTTCATATATGAAATGATTAGTTTTAATTTTCAAACTTTTAAAAGATATTTCAATTATCTGTCTAGTTTTGACCTACAGATGTTCTGCTTATCATGGTGTAGCAATTTTTAAGGCCAAACATTCTGAAATTAATAAACTTTTACAAATGCCTGTTACTTTTTCTTGCAATGATCATAAATACAGATTTATTTTGTAATAATTTACTGATAATGTGTCATCCCTAAACTCCCAGTCATTTCAAGACAGGCAGTGAATGCTGCGTAGACCTCAGAGGGCTGGGCTCAGAACAGCTGTGAATCCACTTCCATAGCTGCTCAGTGGTGCTCCAGCAAGCGCTCTGCCTTCTCACCAGGAAAGACCCACATTCACCCCTCCAATGCACCTGTGGTTGCTGCTCCCATCACTACACTGATGCAACCCATGTCCGGCCTAGTCACTCCCTGGGGATGCTGTGGTGCCAGACTCTTCCAGGGTAAATGTATGTGCACATAAGGAGGACACACCAGTTTCTGTGTAGTTTCTATTCCACTTGAAAATAGATGTAAAACTTTGTTGCTGGACCAAAACTATGCTAATCCTCTCATCCTGCATAGTTTCTTGGTTTCATGTCTGCTCTGGGACACAATTATTAAGAATTTCAGTATGCTGAGAGCAGAGTCTGTAACTGAACATGTGAGATTTTTGAGTGTGGCACCCTGGGCAAGTTCACAGGTCACATGATGTGAGACCAGTTCTCTAAAGGATGGGATGCCTGTGCAGTAAGGGAAGGATGTCACACAAACATGGAAAATGAAGAGAAATTCAGATGGCAAAATCCTAACTTTCCAGTCATGGTGTTAAATATAGAATATCTGGGTGTGATTATGAAGTCATGAGGGAGATTTTTACCATGAGTGGGATTGTTAGTTTGACTTTATTTGACTGTGCAGTTCAGAAACCTTTGGAACTCGTTTGCAGGAAGAGTTTGGAAAGGTTTATATGCACAGGCTCCAGAAGGCCTATAATTCTGTGAGCAATGTTTGATGGGTGATGCTGGTCAGAACTCAGAATATGAGAATGCTGATAAGCAACAGGTACAGTACAGGTCAGGCTGAGGAATTTTCAGATGGAAACAAGGACTCCAGTGGCAGTTAAAGTTGAGGGCATGTTGTTACTCTTTGGCAGAAAATTTGTGTAAATTTTTCCCATCAATTGATACCTGAGGGAGCCTGGGACTAAAGATAGTGGACTACATAATCTAAAGTAGAAAATTTCAAGGCATTCCATCACTGAGGCTGTGGCAGGAGTACTGCGGGCCACTCTCACCCTGAAGAACAGTGAGAATCAAGAGCAAAAAGCAGAGAAGAATGATGTGAAGCTTGGGCAGAAAGGAAATACCTATAAAGTTGAGGCAAAGGTGGTGTGATTTCTTAAAAAGCAGCCAAGTATTTGGCATCAAAAAATAGGAAAGATGGCTTGAAGGCATCTCAGAAATTGGCCAGACCTTCACCACTGTAGGCTCAAGGTGGAAAAAAGAAAACTCCTTTGAAAGACTTAACTTTGAAAGGAAAATATCAGGATCATTAGAACAGCACATCCTAGTAAACATTGCACCAAGATCAGCCATTCAGGCACTTGGAAGCTGCTGAAGATATAGTCCAAATGGGAGCAAGTACAGGTCAAGCTGAGAGCAGATCTTTGTGCCATCCACATTACCATGGATTTTCAGGAGCTCTGAGTGGAAGAGATGTTGAATCACAGAGATTTCCACCCAGATTTCAGAAGAAGGCTCTGGAACTTGTGTCTCACCACAGATTGCCCTGCATTCTGGGCATGCAACTACATAATTGAGTGATTGCCTTGCTGGGTTTTGGTCTTGTTCAGTTTGATTCTTTTGTATCTCCCTACTCAATCTTTTGATAGTAGAAATGTTTACTCATTGATGTTATAGATTGGAATCATATAATTTTTTCACATTTTACAGAGATGTTCATAGATAAGAGCTGGCTTGAGTCTCAGAAGAGACTTGGGCTTAGGCTTTTGAAAAATGATGACATTTTTGAGACTTTGAGGAATAGATGATTTCCATTTCTGGTTGTATACCTGATAGGTAGAACTATAAACCTTTGATTGTCTATTTGGCATTAAATGCAGTTTAAGATGTGTCCAGACTTGCATTTAAGATGTTTTTCAGACTTGTGAATGTCAGTTGTCAAAGAAACACCTCACAGATTAGTAAAGCTCAGTCCCAGGTGTGTCTAGGTACATCAGGGAGGTAACCTTGGGTAGTATATAAGGTCCCTCACCTAGTTTCCTATGCCACCACTCCAATGTTTGCTTTCATTCCTCCAGGAAATCTCTCCACACCACCTACAGTCAAATGCTGGTTGATTGCATGTCATTATTCATGTCAGAACACTCTCCTGGGTCCCTTTCAACTGAGCAGGGTAAGTATGATCCTAAATGCCTAGCATCCACTGTCTCCCTTTTCTTATGCTCTGGTTTGATCCATGCTGTTGCTATTTCTTGGCCTCCATATGTGAGTGGTTTTGCTCTAATCATTTGCTTGCAACACAGTAGATCCTGGCTACATGTGGATTTTCATAATTGAAATGTGTATAGTACAGCTTTTAATGTATTCCAACAAATAACATATGCAAGAATGATGAAATATAATAAAAACAAAATATATGAGCAGAATATTAATTCCACATCAATTATATAGAAATCACAATGTCAATATAAGCATAAGTAATCTTACATAAGAATACTATATGCACAAACATATGATAAAATATATTTAATTATAATTGTAATTATAATATAACATATATTATATAATATAATATAACATTACACAATTCTTTTAATGTTAATATGATTATAATATCATTTTGAATAAAAATTACTACAGTATTATAGAGGAACTAACACATTATTTGAACTAACTCTGTGTTTTAATGTGTCACTAAAGATTTTAAGTCACACAGGTACAACATACCATGTTTCTATCAGACATCACTCTTTCACAGTGTTCAGCTAAGCAAAAAAATGAGAAGTAAAGGAATCAAAGTAGGGCCTGCAGGATCATTTCTTCTTGGAAGAAAATATCCCAAACACTCTCTCCAGGGCCCCCAGCACCTCTTTGTTCCTCAGGCTGTAGATAAAGGGGTTCAGCATAGGGGTGAGGATAGTGTAGAAGATGGCCAGGATCTTGCCTTCTGCTGGGGAGTGGAGAATCCTGGGCCGGAGATAAGTGTAGACAAAAGGAGCATAGTAAAAGGTCACCGCTGTTAAATGCATGGAGCATGTGATGAAGGCCTTTTTCCTTCCCTCTTTGGAGTACATATGGAAGATAGCAAAAAGGATCTGTCCATAGGACACAGGGACTCCAAGGAAAGGGAGGAGGAAGAACAGGCTGGTGCTCACAAAAACCATGTACTCATAGACCCAGGTGTCCACACAGGCCAGGGGCAGCATGGCTGGGACATTGCAGAAGGACTGATTGATGGCTCTGGATCTGCAGTAGGGAAGATGAAGGGCATAGACTGTGTGTGCCAGGGAGTTGATGGAGCCCAGTGTACAAGATGCTGCAATCATCTTTGCACACATCCTTTTGGTCATGTGGATCGGGTAATGGAGGGGTTGGCAGATGACCACCAATTGGTCATAAGCCATGGAGGCCAGGAGTAGCCCTTTGGAGCATGCCATGGTCAGGAAGAAGAAACTCTGCACCCCATACCCCAGCAAGGAGATGCTCTTCTGGACAGAGAGGAAGTTGACCACCATGTTGGGGACAGTGGTGGAGATGTACATCAGGTCCATAAAGGAGAGCTGGCTGAGGAGAAGGTACATGGGTATGTACAGCCAGATGTCCACATGTATGAGGTGAATCATGACTGAATTACCCATGGAAATGAGGCAGAATACAAAGATGATAAGCAACAAGAGATGTAGGCCAGTGTGATTAGAAGAAACAGCCCTAACAAAATAAAATCATGTGATGTTTGATTCCATTTATCTGTGAAAATATTCTTCTTTAATTTTTTTTGTATTAAATTCTTTTATTGGTACATTGTAGGTATACAACACAATTACATTTCTCATTGGGAATTGTACCTTTACATAATGCATCTTGGTTCTTATTTTTTCCCCATTCCTAGCCCTCCCTTCATGCCCTCCACCCTTCCCTATTTACAAAGACCTTATTTCCATTTTTTCCATTTCTCATCATTTTTCCTTTCCCTTCTTTCCTTTCCCCTGCCCCTCCCACTACCCCTACCCTTTGGACCTTTTCTTCCTATTTTACATTATTGATTATTCATTCTAATAATTGGTACATTTTAGGTATACAATATAATGACATTCATCATTGGAAATTTGCACCTTTACATATTCTCTCTTGGTTCTTATTTTTCACCCTTGCCCAGCCCTCCCTTCAACCCCTCCAGTCCTCCCTATTTACAAAGATTTTGTTCCTATTTTCCATTTTCTCATATTAATCCCATTCCCTTCTATCTTTTCCCCTAGCCCTCCCACTTCCTTCCCCTTTGCCCCTTTTCTTCCTATTTCACATGACCTATTATACATTTAGTCCTTATTTACACTTTCAGTTTCTCACACCAGAGAAACTATTCGGTATTTACACATGTGTGTCCTATTTATTTCACTTAAGAGTATCGCCTCAATGTGCATCCACTTAGCTATAAATGTCTCTAATTTCTCATTTTTTATGGCTGAGTAGTACTCCATTTTATATTCTTCTGTAAATTCCTTGAAACAAAAATAAAAATACAACCACTAACCATAAACATGAAATGAAACAGAAGAGTAGAATTAAAAAAGAATGTATTTTACTAATGTTTGAGTAGAATGAATTGTTTTTCCTCCAACACTTTGTTGTTTGTTAATTTGAACTTAATATCTGAATTGAAGGTTTGTTTTGTGATTCTTTCTGGTAACCATCAGGAAAATATATATATTATAAAGCCTAGAAGCATGGGCAGTAATCATCAGTCACAGACCTCCCTTCCTTCCTGGAAAACTCTTGGCTAACCCACTACTCAGGATCACTACTAAGTCAAAGAGATCAAGGAATGGGAATTCCTAGTCACTTCATTTCACCATGGTATATCTACAATAGCAACTCATGTGTGTGACTCAGAATCTTTTGGTGTACAGAAATTCTGAGGTGTCAGATATCTTGTTTTCCTTTACTTTAAAAAATTCCTTGTGTTTCCCATTCCTATGATCAGAGCTTGATAAATCTTGATCCTCTCTTGGATTTTCTACCTATCAGATTCTTTAAAGACTTTCTTCTGACCTTTGTGAAATGTGTGAAATTTGTCCCCCACCAAATTCCGTCCTTGATCTGTCAGTGTATTGTATGCCCTACAAGATCAGTTCTACTTTTAGCATATTATTTCAGTATGCTGTCATTCCTAATGATGTTTCTATTTTTGAAGCCCTAAAATCTCAAATTTGTTTGCATAGATTTTTATGCTTATTTTTCTTTTTTATGTAAGAAATTTATACCATGTATTTTTCATTTTTTCACAGGTCCAAACTATAAGTACTATAATGGTAGAAATATGACATGGATATGGGGGTTAAATAAAATACAGACCAATGTGTGTGTTGTTCTTTCAATGACTTCATTTGTCATCATCAATCCACAGCACAGATTCTGCAAATTTTGGCATAAATTGCTTCTTTTCCCAAGTATGAAGGCACTGTTCTTTAATGGAAAGAAAATTTTTCTGAATTACAGTTAGGGCTGGAATGAGACTGGAGCCTGTGTGGTGGCTTAAGTTTCCAGTATTTCTGGTAATTTCTGGGTGAATGCATTCCTTTCCACTTGTGTGAATGTGATGCTTCTGCAAAGATCACACGTGATTCCGTACATCTGTCCAGGTCTCTGCCTGTGGACATGGGGGCACTGTGCCTGTCCTGCTCAGCACACATCTGCACACATGGAGGCAAGACTTGGGCACAAGGCAAAGCTCCTCAACTAGAAAGGGAAGAATGAGCAGTAGCACACTCTCAATGCATAATTCTCCTACTCAAAAAAAAATTCTCCTACTCAGATCTAATTAGTTAAATTGAAACAAAATAATCATTAATAATTTATAGTAAAGTAAGAGAAAGAAAAAAATGAATACATTTCTTCCTGATAATTTTTCTCCTTTCTATGGCCTGGGTTTTCTTGGGAACTTTTGTCTGTAACTTAATTCCTGGTAGCCTCTCTTTCCCCTTCTCCCATCTCAAAACTGGTGATCCTTTCACTCCCCATGCATGCACCAGCCCTTGCTGCCTGGGTTTGACTTCTCCTCTGGTTCCACCTCAGTCTGAGGTTTCATGCTGACTATACACATGCCCTGATCTCCAGAGGAAAACCTGATGCCACCCACGTCCTGGCCAAGACAATGATTTAGGGAGGAATCAGGCATTGATGATTTTTCAGCAGGAGAAAAAAGGCAAGAACAGTTTGTTCCCATTAGATACTTGTAGTAATGTGAATCAGCTGTTACCTCATATGTCTTTGCTAATCATGCACCCATGCATGAAAGAAAGTTCCACAGGAAAATGGAGATGCGTCTTTATTGCTGTTTAATACAAAAGTACCACCACTGAAAAGCACATGATCAGAGAGCTGACAAGTACATGATGCCATGGGACATCTAAGCTAGCTGAGGTCATAGTCATCCTCTGCTTCGTACCATATTTGGGAAATAAAACTCATGACCTGATGGGTAAAGAAAAAACATAGGAGCACCATCACCATGACATATTTATCCCTTCAAATTGTATTCAGTATTTGTTTCATGTAACTAATGCACAAGTGCATATGATGGGCTGTTAAAATTTAGTGGGTAACTCAGAAGATACAACAAAATATTCACATGTACAGCATGATGTTGTGTGGTCATTAGGACCACAAAGGAGACTGGGGGTAGGGGCAGGGAGATGTTGGAGGAAGTCTCTGTAATGGCCATTGTGTGCCAATGTTTTGTAGTCTGAGTCTGGTTATTAAACATTCTACTTGGGAAGAACAACAAGAGGGAAGTCATGAAGCAGCTTTTCTGGGCACAAGGACAACAGTGATGAGATGAGGAGAGTGTGTTTATAAAGCACAAGGCAGAAGTGGTTTTGTGTGGGAGGAAGTAAGGCCTCAGAACTTGACCCAGGTATGATGAGCAGCCAGTGGTGTGCCATGGTCCCGGGCCTGTTTCCAGACCTCACACAGTACACTCAGCTCAGTGGGCAGAGCTGGCGAGGGGTGCATGGAGAGCAGCACTCAGCAGACAGAAAGAGCAGCTGGAGATTGCTCTGGATTGAAAGGATAAAATGGCCATGTATCCCGGGCCCCTAACCCCAAGGTCTGTGCACATCACCACAGCCGGCTTCCTATGAGGCAGGGGCAGTGTCCCATGATCATTCTCTCTGTTCTCCCTTGCACAGTGACTCTTGCATGGGAAGCTCACAACAAATCTACTGATGAAGAAAACCAAATACTAGCCTTAGGAAAACTTAGCATGACAGTTTAAACTCACAAGCTGTGACAGTAAAGGTTCAGAAATCAAACTTTTGCATAATTGCCCTGAAAATTTAGGATTTAAGATTGGGGCACTTTCTATATTTCCTTCTTTGATTTCAATTTTAATTCAAACAATAAAATGTTCCAGAAGTTCTTGCCAGAGGTGCATTTCCGATAACAAACATGAACACAGAGTGTTTTGAGTTAATGAACTCAATGGGATGCTCATCTTGAAGGAAGACAAATGTTTGTATTTACATTTTCTGCAGCATAGGTTAGAACTTAGAATATCAAAACAATTGGCTGGCAGCAATAACTACAGATGCTTCATTTCATATACTGAAAATGGTCATTCTGTCAGGCAAGGCAAGGTAATACATCACTGATTGCAAGATCCTATACATCTGGGATATTGGAGTAAGAGCAAAGAGTCTGATTCCACTGTTGCCTAGCAGCTTCCTTCTCTAGGCATGGGACCTTGTTTAATGCACCAGGAATATTCAGAGCATAACTCTCTTGGTTACATTATAACTTGGAGAATATTGCTTCTATGGTTAAAAATCAGTTTAAGATTAATGTCTTCTTTGATTCTCATAAAAGACATTGTTAAAACGTATAGAGTTTTAAAGTCTCAAATTCAATCCCTGGTAGCAAAAAATATATACATAGAGAGAGTTTAAGAATAACACTCATTTGAGAGAATCTAATTCAACTAAGTGTAGCAAGTAGAGGGTGATGAATTTAATTTGCACAAGTTACTATTAGTCCATACACGCCTTTAAAAGTATTAGAGATAATGATCCCATGGTCAATAAGCAATAGTTGATCTTCATCTATCTCAATCCCAACAACATCAAAGGACAGCACAGAGTGGATCTGCAGTAAAGTCAATTGCCTTTGTCCAGTCATATTTATAGGTTAGAAATCATTGGGCCCCAGAGAGATCCACTATCTTAACTAAAGCAACAACTCTCCAGAACAGCACACTGCAGCTCTCTAAAAGTTTCATGCTACTTCCTGGCACAGTTTAAGTTCACACTTAGCATTTTCAATTTGTTGTGAGACTCCTAATTCTCTGTGCTGCAGAAAAGGCTTCCTTAAGGTAGGAAAACCACATCTCCAAAATATCCCCCTTAGTTAAAGCTGACCCAGAGCCACTTGGGTCAGTAATGGCATTTGGACTCACCTTGTCTGAATTCAGTTTGTATTTTTAGAGAGAAAGTATGACCACCAGTCCCTGCTGAGAGTCTGGAAGCACTCTAAAAATTTTAGACACAAAATTGCCCATGTGGGCTGTGCAACAAGATTGTGTCACTCGTTAGCCCACCCTGCACCAAAATTCAACTCCTCTGCTGACAGGAGAAGGCATTCTTCACCTCCCCACTCACTAGAAAGAAGTTCTCAGGTGTAAGCTGTGAGATGCATTCCTCACCACTCCTGTAATAGCTCTCTTTGTATTGAAACCAGGAAACAACCCCACCTTCTCTTGTGATATATTGCATATATTTCTTAACTAAAGCATCTTGCACTATTATCTGGTTTGAGGGAAAACTGAGAATGACATTTCACAGTTCACTCCCTCAGGTTCTACTGATGGAAAACAGAAGGACAAGCTGGTATGTTTTAAATGTTCAAGCTCATATCATCAAGCCTTAGATATCCCCCTCTTTTTTCTAATTGATTCCAAATGACCATGGCCAAAGGGACAAAATCTTGGTCATTTCACTTAACTGCTAATTTGGAGATAACTCATTTCTATTTAGAGCAAATCAACAAAATCAATCAAATTTATTCTAATAAATTCTTCTGCATTTACCTGTCAACCAGAATTAGGCTAAATAGGGATGCTTTTGATTTTACAGAGTATGATTTAGTAAATAATGTGAGGTAATTTTTTGAAATCCCCTTAATTAGTAAATTAGAAGCCTAAGAATTAATGAAATTCTAGAGTCACTTATACATGTTCTATAATTAGTACAAGTACTAGTACAAGGACCATTTCTTCTCTACTGTTATCAAATTTTAAAAGAAAATTATTGGTGATTGTGGATAAAATACATTATGCAATGAAAAACACTTCCTTCTGTTTTTCAAGGGCTACAATGATCTCTCCCAAATTAATCCAGTCAGCAATTCTACTGCAGGGCAGACTTTACTCAAAGGAGTTGATTCAGTGAGAAAAATCTAGCTTGCCCGTTACACCTTGAGGTGCCCATCAGTTGTCAGAATCTATTGAGATATTAGTCAGTTGCTAAGTTTTTAAAAATGGGCAAATTTGAGGGTGACTCTAGGAACTATGTAGCAAGAGGTACACTAAATGTTTACAACATGTCTGTTCAAGACACTGAATTTGTAAACATTAAGAACTCTAATGATGCCATTTGATGCAGAGTGATAAAGCCATTTTGGATAATTATCCGTGACCTGCGGTCTTTTATCATAGGAAAAAATGACAGAATATTAATTGGTGAGATTTTATTCAAGGACTATGACCTACAATTCCTAAACCCATGGCATATGTCACCAGTGGGCACATACTATAATTACTGTAATTTGGAAAACCTGACAGCAGAACAGTGCTTCTAACCCAGGATCCCATGTCCCAAGGCCTGTGTTCTTCCATCACCAACGTAGGAAATGAAAGCTGAAATGAAGAGCTTCAAATGCATAATTAATCAAGGAGAAAGAATTAGAAGAAAGAAGTCAGGCAAATTGAAAATAAACAGAATTGGAAAACAGGATGCCTGTTCATAAGATATTTTCATGAAAAAGAGCACCTTAGGAACTTCATGAATATCAAACCAGCACTCCAAAGAATTTTGCACAATATCCTAGGAATAAACATTGAGGACAACAACCCCAGGAAGCAAAGCAGAATGAACCCATCTGGCATGACAAGAAATTAAATGTAAAGGGGGAGAACCCAACAAAAAGAAAAGTCATAACAATGACAAGTCAATATGTTTCATTTATAACCATCAATGTTAATGGTCTCAATTCACCAATCAAAAGAAATAGACTGGCAGAATGGGTCAAGAAGCAAACTCCAACAATATGCTGCATACAAGAAACACACTTAATTCAAAAGGAAACTCATAGACTGAAAGTTAAAGGGTGGAAAACAATACTCCATGTGACAGAAACCTGAAAAAAAGCAGGAGTAGCTATCCTCTTGGCAGATCAAGTAGATTTCAAATCAACACTGATTAAGAGAGATGAAGAAGGACACTACATCCTTGTAAAGGGAAGAATCCAAGAGGAAGAGATGACAATCATAAATATCTATGCACCAAACACTAGTGCACTCAACTATGTAAAACAAATACTAATGGACATGAAAAGTCATATATGCACTAATACAATTATAGTGGGGGAACTCAACACCCCACTGTCACAAATAGATCAACTAGACAAAAAATAAGTAATGAAGTACTAGAACTCAATCGAACTCTTGAACAAATGAATTTAACAGATGTTTACAGAGTCTTCCACCCCACAAAATCAGAATACACATTCTTCTCAGCTGCACATGGGTCATTCTCCAAAATAGACCACATACTCACACATAGAACATGTTTAAGGAAGTGCAAAGGAATTGAAATTATCCCCTGTATATTATCAGACCATAGTGTGATGAAATTGGAGATCCATAGCAAAAGAAACTCAAAACATTTCATAAACATGTGGAAATTGAACAACACACTTCTGAATAACCAATGGGTCACAGAGGAAATTAAAGAAGAAATCAGACAGTTCCTTCAATTAAATGACAATGACAATACAACATATCAGAATCTATGGGACACAATGAAAGCAGTCTTATGAGGGAAATTCATAGCAATGAATACGCATATTAGGAAAACAGAAGGAGCCCAATTAAACAACCTGATGCTGCACCTCAAGCTTCTAGAAAAAGAAGAACAGGACAACCCCAGAGCTCATACAAGGGAGGAAATTATAAAGATCAGAGGAGAAATCAATGCAATGGATACTAAGAGAACAATACAAAAAAATCAATGAAGCCAAGAGTTGGTTCTTTGAAAAAATCAACAAAATTGACAAGCCTTTAGTCAACCTTGTCAGAAAAAGGAAAGAAAAGGCCCAAATCCATGCAATTAGGAATGAAAAGGGTGAAATTACAACAGACCTAGCAGAAATCCAGAGGATCATCAATACCTACTTCCAGAACCTATATGCCAATAAGATGGAAAACATAGAAGAAATGGACAGATTCCTAGATACATATGAATTACCAAAGTTAAACGAAAAAGATCTAAAAATTCTGAACAACTCAATGTCAATGAAGTTGAAAACATAATTAAAAACTTATCAACTAAGAAAATCCCAGGCCCTGATGGCTTCACTGCTGAATTCTACAAGACATTTAGAGAGGAACTGCTGCCACTACTGTTTAAACTCTTCAGTGAAATCGGAAGGGAAGCAATAGTCCCAAATTCATTCCTGGAAGCAAGCATCACCTTGATCCCCAAAGAAGAGAAAGACCCAACTGAAAAAGAGAACTATAGTCCCATCTCACTAATGAACATAGATGCAAAAATCCTTAAAAAGATAATGGCAAACAGAATGCAGAAGATCATCAAGAAGATCACAGACCCTGATCAAGTGGGATTCATCCCAGGATGCAGGGATGGTTCAATATATGCAAATCAATCAATGTAATACACTATATCAATAGAGCCAAGGACAAAAATCATGTGATTATCTCCATAGATGCAGAAAAAGCATTTGACAAAATCCAACATGCATTTATGATAAAAACCCTACAAAAAATTGCAACAGATGGTCTCTACCTCAAACTGATAGAAGCCATCTATGAAAAACCAACAGCCAATATCATACTAAATGGTCAAAAACTGAAATCCTTCACACTAAAATCAGGAACAACACAAGGATGTCCACTATCACCACTCTTGTTCAATATAGTTCTGGAAGCATTAGCCATGGCAATTAGACAAGAGAAAGAAATAAAAGGAATAAAGATAGGAAATGAAGAAGTCAAATTGTCATTATTTGCAGATGACATGATACTCTATATAGAGGACCCCAAGAATTCCACCAAAAGTCTTCTAGACTTAATAACCAAATTCAGTAAAGTAGCTGGTTACAAGGTCAACACAGAAACATGAATAGCTTTCCTCTACACAAATGACAGACTCACTGAGTGAGAAATAGGGCAAATAATTCCTTTCACAATAGCATCCAAAACCTGAAATACCTAGGAATCAACCTAATGAAATAAATCAAAGACCTCTTCTCTGAAAACTATGGCACTCTGAAAAGAGAGATTGAAGATGATATCAGAAAATGGACAGACATCCCCTGCTCCTGGGTAGGAAGGATTAATATAGTGAAAATGCCCATACTTCCAAAACTGCTATATAGATTTAATGCAATTCCAACTGAGATCCCAGCAGCATACTTCATAGACCTCGAGAAAAAAATCCAAAAATTTATTTGGAACAAGAAAAGACCCAGAATAGCAAAAGCAATTCTAGGTAACAGAGACATGGCAGTGGGTATCACAATCCCCAACCTGCAACTATACTACAAAGCTACTGTGATAAAAACAGCATGGTACTGCCAAAAAAACAGACTTGAGGACCAGTGGAACAGATTAGAAGATGCAGAAACAACTCCAGACACACTCAGCCATCTCATCTTTGATAAAGGAGCCAAACCCCCTCACTGGAGAAAAGATAGCCTCTTTAATAAATGGTCCTGGAAAAATTGGGCTTCAACTTGCCAAAGATTACAACTAGACCTATATCTCTCACCATGCACTAAACTAAAATCAAAATGGATTAAAGATCTAAATATTAAAATAGAAACTCTGAACCAGTTGGAACAGAGGTTAGGTAAAACCCTTGAAAACATCAGTGCAGGAAAAAATTTTATGAACAAAACCTCAGTTGCCCGTGAACTAGCACAAACAATCAACAAATGGGATCTCTTCTTATTAAAAGGCTTCTGCACAGCAAGAGAAACCACCAGCAGTGTGAAGAGACAACCCACTATGTGGGAAAAAATCTTGACCTGCTCTTCCTCAGACAAAGGTCTACGATCTCGAATCTATAAAGAATTTAAAAAGATCAGACCTCCCAAATTTAAAGACCCAATCCAAAAATGGGCATCTGAAATGAACAGACATTTCTCACACAAAGAAGTAGAAATAGCAAATAAATACATGAAAAAATGTTCAACGTCACTGGTCATTCGAGAGATGCAAATGAAAACAATGCTGAGATTCCACTTCACTCCAGAAAGAATGGTTGCTATCATGAAATCAACCAATAACAAATGCTGGGGGGTCTGTGGGGAAAGAGGAACCCTTCTCCACTGCTGGTGGGAGTGTAGACTGGTGCAACCACTATGGAAATCCATATAGAGATACCTCAAAGAACCAAGACTGGAAGTCCCATTTGACCCTGCTATTCCACCGCTGGGGTTCTTCCTCAAAGAATTAAAAGAATCATACCACAGTGATATATGTGCACCCATGTTCATAGCAGCGCAGTTTGGAATAGCTAAAACTTGGAAACAGCCCAAATGTCCATCAACTGGAGACTGGATAAAGAAAAAGTGGGTTTTTAAATAAAATGAAGTACTACTCAGCCATAAAAAATGAGAAATTAGAGACATTTATAGCTAAGTGGATGCACATTGAGGCGATATTCTTAAGTGAAATAAATAGGGCATACATGTATAAATACCGAATAGTTTCTCTGGTGTGAGAAACTGAAAGCGTAAATAAGGACTAAATGTATAATAAGTGACGTGAAATAGGCAGAAAAGAGTCAAATGGGAAGGAAGTGGAAGGGCTGGGGAAAGGATAGAAGGGAATGGGATTAATATGAGAAAATGGAAAAATAGGAACAAAATCTTTGTAAATAGGAATGGAGAGGTTGAAGGGAAGCCTGGGCAAGAGTGAAAAATAAAAACCAAGAGAGACTAGGTAAAGGTGCAAATTTCCAATGATGAATGTCATTATATTGTATACCTAAAATGAACCAATGATTAAAATGAATAATCGATAATGCAAAATAGGAAGAAAAGATCCAAAGGGGTAGGAGTAGTGGGAGAGGCAGGGGAAATGAAAGAAGGGAAAGCAAAAATGATGTGAAATGGAAAAAATGGAAATAAAGTCTTTGTAAATAGGGAAGGGTGGAGGGCGTGAAGGGAGGGCTAGGAATAGGGAAAAAATAACAACCAAAATGTATTATGTAAAGGTACAATTCCCAATGAGAAATGTAATTGTGTTGTATACCTACAATGTACCAATAAAAGAATTTAATAAAAAAAGTTAAAAATAAAGTAAATGCAAAGGGGGAGAATCCAACAAGAAGAAAAGGTCATGACAAGGCTTTTAAAACTTTTAACTTCATCTCCCTAATGTGTGTATAATTCAGTCTTATTATTGTACTCATCAGTATTTTTCTGATTCTAGAGTTGCACACCATTCCTTGTGCTATACTGGCTATTTATCATCTTCTTATGTCTACATTTTAATTGGGTTGTCTATTAATGAGCTCTAAGAATTCTTTACATATTATGGTTGTAGGTTATATGCATTGTAAATGTGGTCTGTTTAAGGGCTACTTTTCATTTTAATGATGTCATTTAAAGTTCTAAATTTTGACGGAATCTCATTTATCAATTTTTTTCTTTTATACATCATGTTTTTTGTATCCTAGGTAGTTCTTGCCTACCCTGAATTCATAAATATTTTCCCTTATAATTTCTTCTTAAAGTTTTATACTTTTAGGCTTTCTTATTTAGGTTTGTAGATTCCTTCAAGTTATTTTCATTTATGGAAAAAAAGCGTTGACGCTAATTTTTTATATACAGATACCAGGTGTTCTAGTGTCGTTTGCTGAAAACACTATCTCTTCCTCGGCTCTTGAATTGAGTTTATATTCTATAAAGTGCTAATGTTACATAATCTTTCAAAACTCAGTGGACCATATATGTGTGGTTCTATTTTTAGATTCTCTGTTTTATTCAAATGATCTCTGTGTATTTCCTTACACCAATACTGCCTTGATTACTGTAGCTTTAGAAGAAGTCTTAAAATTAGGTACTAAATGTCTTCCAATACTGTTTTTGTTTTTAACTTTTCTAGGTCCTTTGTACTCCTACATAACTTTTAAATTTCAATATCCAATTCTTCAATCATAGCAAGTATACACAGACCTGAATTTTTATGTATACCTTGTGTTTTCTAATCCTGCTAAATTCAAGTACAAGTTCTAGGGGCTCCTAGAGATTTCTTAGTATTTTCTCTGTAGATGATTGTTTCACCTACACATAAAGATTTTGCTTCTGCCATGCCAATCCTATCCTAGTTGTGTCATTTTATTGCCAGACTACTTTGGTGGGGACCAGGTTTCAAAGTTTAATGGACAGATAAAGAGCAGGCATATCTGCGCTTGTTCCCCACTTTAAGGAGAAAGCATTGTATCTTCTCCATTCATATAAGGCTTTTTCGCCGGAAGTATGCAGTACATGTCTTTAATCTGCTGAGAAGTTTCTGTTCTACTTCTAGTCTCCTGATAGCTTTTACCATGAACAGCTGTAGAATTTAGTCCAATACTTTTTCTCCAACTGGTGACAGGATCATATGGCTTTTTCCTTTCCTCTGTTAAAATGATGACTTTTGGGGGTGGATCTTCCAATGCTGAACCAACACTGCCATCCCCATAGCAAAACCACTTTCTACATCCTGCCAGATCTGACTTCTAAGAGTTTGTTTTGTTAAACAAATTTCTATCTATGTTCATACTTTTTCTTCTATTATCTTTATCCAGTTTTAGGATTGTCACAATGTTGAGTTCCTAAAATGAGGGGAGAAGTGTTCTTTCTTTTCTCTGCTTTAATTGTTTGATATAATTTATCAGTTAAAATGTTTATGAGCCTGCTGTTGTCATAAAGGTAGGTTTTCAAGCTAGGAATATACTTTATTTAATAGGTGCTATTCAAATTTTATATTTCCTCCAGAGTTAGTTTCATTAATTTGTCTTCCAAGGCACTTCTTAGAAGTTGTCAAATTTATTTCAAAAAAGATTTTTGCAATATGCTTTCTATATCCTTTTATATTCTGTAAAATCTGTGGTAATGTCTCCTAGATCTTGATATTGTAATTTAAAAAGTGTATAGCTGATATTGTGTAACAGGAAGAAAAGGCCTAAAAGACCAGGGGAATTGGGAGGGGTAGGGGAAGGGAAAAAAGAGAAAGGGAAAACATATGAGAAGAGGAAAAAAATGGAAACAAGGTCTTTACAAATAGGGAAGGGTGGAGGGGGTGAAGGGAGGGCAAGGGAAGAGGAAAAAAATAAGAACCAAGGTACTCATGTAAAGGTACAAGACCCCAGTGATGAATGTAACCGTATTTTATACCTAAAATGTACCAATAAAGTTAATGGGTAAAAAAACAAGAAAGTCCTCTGTGATTCTAATAGGTCTATCTTTTTGTCTGATTAATTGTATTTCTATAAGATCTTTTAAGATTGTGTCCCTGTGATGAGCTTCTGGTGCTTAGAGTACAATGTGGTACCTCACTTATTTGTTATGTTTATTTTTTCCTCTATATTCAGGGAGTTTTCTGCCATTATTTCTGTGAATAGGTTTTATATGCCATTTTTGTTGCTTTCTGATTTTTCACTTATTCCAAATAATCTTAATCTTCTTTGAATCATCTAGCAGCTATTAGATCCATTTTCATGTTTTCTTGTTGCTTTAAACATTTATTAGTATGAATGAATCATTGTCTTATAGTACAGAAAAGCTCTCTTCACACTGGTCACTTCTGCTGCCTTTATTTTCAATATAACTTAATCTCCTGGATTTCTGATTGTAATCTTTTCATGGGCTCTAATTCTTTGCCAAACTGGTCATTCATGTTTTGTATTATTTTATTTTGCTTGTCTAGCTATTTATTAGTGTCTTCTGAAAGCTTCTGGGTTTTTTAATTGTTTCCATTATTTGTTTAGTTATTTTTTCTACAATCTTATTGAGTACTGCCTGGATCTTATTATTAACCTTCTCTGTTATCTATTTGTGTAATTTGGGTGTGTGGTTTATTCCATTCTCTCCTTCTTTCCATTCTTCATTAGCTTTCAGAGACTTGAGTTCTTTGGGATGCATTTTGTTGACCTACTTTCTCGTGCTTTTAAAATTTTTGTTTGTTTGTTTTGTTTTGCCCTGAGGTTTATGGATGGATAGTGTAAAGATTTTGTTGATAGTATAGAGATCACTTTAGTTGCTTTTCAGTAAGGTATTTGGGGCATGGCTAACTATTTTCCTCTACCTCAGTTCCAGGACCTGACTACCTTGGTTAAGATAGGATGGAAGAATACAGTGTAATTAAGCCAAGAACCATGATTTCTGGGAAAGTACTCTAGTATTGTTATTACCATAAATGTAATCTGAGTGTTGGCTTACAGAAAGATAGCAACAATTGTGTTAACCTACTAATATTAAACAAATCAGGTACAGTAATATTATCCCAGACATACTGAATATTAGCAAAAGGTAAGAGCCAATTAGATACTACCATTAGCTCTAAAGAAGAAATTAATAATTGTGGTGTAAAATTTAAGACAACCTAGGTATTGAGTTAAATCTAATATGTACAAATATGACAGCTACATCTCTATTAATAGTACAAAATAATTAAAAAGTAATTTTACAGGTTTATCCAACTAGCAAAAGATTATGACATTTTTATGCTTATACTAGTGAAGATATAGGATTTGAGAATGGGGGAATGCAAGGAGAAAAATTTGAAACCTTAAAATATATGATATGAAAAGGGAGAGAGAAAAGTTGAACAAAGGATCCTATTGGGAGTAGAAGGATTTTTATAGAATTGTGGAAAGAGAAGAGAAAAAACTTATGAGAAATAGAAGATGAAATAAAAAGAGGAAGAAAAGCAAGGGATTACATAGGGAGTAAATTTAGAGAAAAAAATTAAAGAGTGAAAAATGAAAATGGAGAAAAGAAATAAAAAAGAAAAACATTAAGAAAACAATAAGAAGCAAGGAAGAAAGACACAGAAACATTTCCCAATCTCTAATAAACTCATGAAGATGAAAGCAGAAAAAGAAAGAAGAAAATGAAAGAAAAAGAAAACAAAACAAAGAATGAAACCAAAGAAATTTAAAATAATGCATACACTCACAAAAGATAAAACAGCAGCAAAAATAGAAAATAAATGCACAAAAAGCAAAAACCAAAAAAAGCTCAAAACATAAAATCTAAATCAAAACAAAAAAATGAAATTTCTCTGTGATTTTGATTGTGTAGTTTTCTTCTGGGATCTACAATTTTGTGGAAATGTCAAGTTGGGGACATAAATGTCTTTGCTCCCACAAGCTGTTAAAGAAAGCAATCAAACATCAGATCCATTCTAGATGTAGTCATGAACAGTCCATTATATTAGGGTAAGGACATCCATGACTTTCAAATTCAGGAAACTTTCAGCTGTCCTTGGCCTCTGGTCATGGTTGTAGGGACTGTGACTTTTAGTTTAAAGCCCTCAAGGTATATTTTTTCAGCCTGACCACAGCTCCATTTACCATTTCCTTTGTCTGCTGGGGCTGTTTCTCAAGCAATCACTATGGGAAAGTAACACAGGGAGCTCTGAATTGAAGGCATCCCATGGTTGCTGGGTTCAAAAAATCAGCCGCTTCTCAGAATGATACCTTCAGGAGATATGATGGGCACTTGAGCAGGAGACATTCACCAGCTCTTCCCCCTTGAAAAACTCATATAAGAGCAGTATCCTTTGCTCTCCCTGCAGCTCAAGCATCTGCCAATCTGTTCCAGCCCAATGTTTTTCTCTGAATCCTTCTGGGATTCCCAGCTTTTACTTTGTCTCTGTAGATTCAATCTCTGCTTCCCTTGAGCCATGAGCCAGGGGTCTGGGAGATAGTGCAGATTGTTCCCTCCTTTCTCTACATTGTGCACTTTCTCTTTAATGTCTCTATAGGTTTCTGATTTCTTGTCAGTTCTTTCTTGTTTTCTATATCTCAAATCATACAAGGAGATGCCAAAGCACTGGGAATTAAGTACCATCTCCACCTTGTGCGGAGGTCCCAATCATGAAGAAAAGTTCACCAAGCCAATCAAACTTTCATGTGAACCTTAGCCAAACTATTTCAAGTAACCAACCATAAGTTACTGGATCTGCTTCCAATTGCCTTACAGAGGCCTTGGATATCTCCCTAATCCAAACTAAATCTCATCCCATTTGAGATTCATTCTGAAAGACCCTTTATAACATCTGACTTACTCACTGACACCAAAACTTCCCAGCTCCTTCAACATATGACCATCTGGAAATATTCCAACAGCTCCTGCAGGAATATGGAAGCAAGAGCCTTGCACTCTGGGGGACTAACAATAATTGTCAACCCAAAGTCCTCCCTAGTGACCAGGTCTTAATCAAGGTCTTGAAGAAGGGTGGGCCCCTGGAATGACTTATCCCTAAATAAATAAATACTTATACACCCTTCTAATCACTCTTTCTGCCATTAAGGTACAAGAAACAGATAGTTGGATTCACCTCTCCATGGTAAAACCCAAGCTACCTGCTATACTAGAAAATAAAGAAGGGAGACCACAAACCTTGCACATCTCTGATCCAGTGGACAACTTCAAGTTCTGTTTATTTCAGAAAAAAACCACACCAACCAAACTGTAAAACCATACAATTAAAAATTTGTCCCCTTTAAGTACATTGTGTGGCTAGTCTTGAAACATTTTTGTTTGCTACACTTGATGTCCTTATGACACACCCCTTTTTCCCATTTTGTAGGGAAACCAAATAGATGATTAAAAAATAGGCTCTAGCCCAGGTAATAAACAGTGATTATTTATATACCTTTAGCTAATTACATATTTCTCCTTCATTAATAATTACCTAAGAACATGACAGGTGGCCTAGACAAACTTGCTCAAGTTTGTCTTGCCATCCTTCAAGATCAAAAAGAATCACTGGCAGTGGTGGCCATGCTCCATTGTAGGGGACTAGATCTGACTCCTGAAACAGAGGGTTATGCTTGTCTCTTAAAGAGAAATGTAGTTACTGTGTCAGTCAGTCTGAAATAGTACAAGATACTTCACAAAAGCTGGCTGACCATGCTTCCAAGATCTACAAGAAACTACCTGAGTCATAGATACCCTGGTGCAATATCTGGAATTTGGGACCTGGTTACTGTCCCAGCCATGGCCTTTATTAATGCTTCCATAACCTTACTATTTAGATTTACATACTCAAACATGTTTCTTCTTCTTTGATAACCATTAAAGTACTGGTAATGACTCAAGCCCAAGATCAAAGCTTGGCTCCACATCCATGTCTCATCAATAAATCCTCAGAAGAGGAACAGAACTCCCCTGATCCCTTATGTCAGACAGGGAGGAAGCTCCTTGGTGTCTACATAGGTAGAGCCAGCACCCAATTCAGCAGGAGATAGCCATTGAAGATGGATTTTCTTCCTTTTCCACCCTTCATCGATATTTAGGGATAAGGTCTTCCAGCAGGGACTAGTAGAGATAGCACAATTGGGGCCAGGAGACCTCTTCCTCCACTCACCTGAATTTGGGCAACATTCCAGAGCCACTCCTCCTCCCATTGTTATCAGAGAAGCAAAAATAAAATAAAAAAGGCCCAGGAAATCTCTAAAGCTCAAAGGCAGAGCACATATGTGTTATATCTCATGCTCAGACCTTCAGTAACATTTTGCCATTCTAATCTTGTTAAAAGTTCATGCATATGGACTGCATCTCATGTAATTTAATCTGCAAGGATTCTGAGTAATGAATGTGTGTATTGTGCTGCTGAGATGATTCAGCAGCTTGTCAGTCATTTCCATCAATCTAATCCATAGCTTTTCACAAAACCCTCAGAGGAGGATCATCCAGAGACCCAGTGAGAATCATTCAAGCTGGGATGCTCATCTCTTAAAATCTGAAAGCTTGCTTTATCTGTATACTTTTTTCCCCTGGCATCATGACACCACTTTACTGTTCATGCCATATTCTTGATTTTGTTGGCAGAGACCTGTCCTGAGCACATGTTCTCATGATCTTCACTAAATATAGCGACTTTTTTATTCTATGCCAAACTCACAGTTCTTTGCTTGCTGTACACAAGAGCCTAGAATCTATCTGTCAGTTCCACCATGAAGTATCACTTCTTCAAGACTTTCATCCACTTTGTAGTATTCTATTTTCTGTTTAAATTGGAGTGAAATCATTTTTCAGTTTTCACTTAAGAAATTTGGCTGATAAGATCAATTTCTAAATTCCATTTACATTCAGTTGCTAGAAAGAAAATGTGAAGAGAATGAACTCCTGGAGGAAGGCAATGAGTGACTATAAAAGTTGAGAGTAATGAGTGGGTCTTTAAAATGTTAAAATAAAACAAAATAAGAAAATATTAGGGCTAATTGGATGTATTTCAGTGAAAACACATATGGAAGAAGTTAACTTGCAACTATCCCATTGTTTCTCCATTTGAGTGGAATGAGAGTGTTGGTGTCCAACACGGTGTGCTGCATGTTTAGTAAGTACTTGGACAGTAGTCTCAAGGAGCAACTACCAAATTTTTGATTTTCTCCAAATTTGATCATCACGAGTGATATATCATTTTCCACAAGGAATATTGCCCTTTACCATGTTATTCTGTTGTCAGTCAAAAATTCCATTTGATGACAAATAAATTCCAATTCATAATTTTTGAGAGAAAAAGGTCACACTCATTTGGGACTTCATAATCAAAGGTTTTACTTAGTCAGTATCATAAGAGACTCTAACTGTCCATTTCCATGTTCATATCATCTATTCAAGTACAGATCTTCCAGTCTGAGAAGTGACTGTGCTCATGGCCATGGTTTGTGCTAGCCAAGACTATACCCCAGTAACATTCTGTTTACTTTTTTCCATCTGTCTTTGGGCAGTGACAATTTTACCAGAAATATTCACTTTTGAACAGAAACAACATTTCACTCACAGTAAAAAGTAAAAAAAGAAATTGGCATTTTACAGACATTATTATTGAACTGTAGGCAAACAGGGTATGTATCTCTTCAGAATGCTTTAATCATGTAAATCCAAGGTTTGTCTCATGGAAAATACATAATTGTTCCACTTCATTCTGAGGGTAATCCCTCCATAATTCCTTGAGGATAAGCTTCTCTGAGTGTTTAGGAAATAAAGAGTAATTTTACAGCATGCCTAAGAATATGCTGTGAGAGTAAATCATTACAAATTAAGTAAGTTGCATAGAACTCGTGCAGTATGCATGTAAGTTATTATTAAATAAATGAAAAATTTTCCGTTTTCAGTTAGACCTACCCATTACAGATACTTATTTTAATTTTGTGGTAATTTAGTAAAATTAAAAGAAATTACAGAATTGACACACCAACATATGATCACAATATACAATGAATGCTTAAATTTTTAAAGGTGATTACAGTAAAAGACACATTTGCACTGAGACTAAAAACATTTCTCACTTTAAACATACTTTCATTATTCTATTATGCTTGCCTCTCTCTGAAACACTTCTGCAAGTCCTCTTTTATAAGTATCTTTATGAAATGATAAAAATTATAGTGCATGCTGCTGCCAATTCCCATGAATGAGAGTAGTAGATTCATAAAAACTTGACAATGTGTCTTCATCTGCCTGATTTGCCAGATCTAGCACTGTGTTAACTCTGGCTCTTCCTGAAAGTAAAAATGACCATGTAAGGTAAATATTTTTAATGTGTTCTGGATACGAGGATAGCCACAATAGCACAGCTACAGGCCCTCATGAAATGAGACTTAGAAATGCTTCAGGAATTGGCAAGGACAGTGGGATAAGTGTGTTCAAATGTGGGGGAGGATTGTGAGAGGGAATCATGACAATGTGTCCACTAAAATACTAGTTTCAAAAATTTGAACATTCAACTAAGTTGTTGATCTCACTCTAAAAAGGTCCAAAGATGTAGGGGTGAAGGGAGGGGAAGGGGAAAGGAAAGAAGGGAAAGGAAAAACTATGAGAAAAGAAAAAAATTGGAAATGATGTCTATGTAAATAGGGAAGGGTGGAGGGGGTGAAGGGTTCACAGGTAATGGGGAAAAAATAAGAACCACATCATGTACAGGTAGAAACACCCAATGATAAATGTAAATGAGTTGTATATCTAAAATGTACCAATAAAAGAACTTAAGAAAAAAAAGAAAAAAAATATTTGCAAAGGTTTCATTATATTCTCTTTTCTCTTTCTATGTCAGCAAATTAATTCACATTAGTGAAAAACACATGGCCATTATTAGATGGGAAAGAAGCAATAAAGAAAGATTAATATGAGGGTGGAGAATATACAAGTATTTTGCCACATTGGATGATTTTTGCAATAGTACAGATTAAATTCAGTTTAAGTGGTGGAAACTAAATATTTTTCAAGTAGTGATACACTGCTGCATATGCAGAGGCACAAATTTGCCTACAATTTCCCAGAATAGATTCTCTGAGTCACTCTTCCCAGGGCTCCCAGGACCTCCTTGTTCCTCAGGCTGTAGATCACAGGGTTGAGCACTGGGGTGAGGAAGATGTAGAAGACAGCCAGAACCTTGTCCTCTGCTGGAGACTGGAAGGACTTTGGGTGGAGATAAGTGTAAGCAAATGGTGCATAGTAGAAAGTCACCACAGTGAGGTGGGCACTGCAGGTGGAATAGGCCTTCTTCCTGCCTTCCCGTGAGCGAATGTGGTAGACAGCGAGAAGGACCTGACCATAGGAACACAGAATACCCAGGAAAGGAAATACAAGAAAGACGATGGTGCTAATAAACACAGTGTACTCATAGACCCTGGTGTCCATGCATGCCAGAGTGAGCATGGATGGGACATGGCAGAAGAAATGATTGATGGCTCTGGACCTGCAGTAAGGGATATGGAGGATGTAGACTGTGTGAGCAAAGGAGTTGATAACACCCATTGTCCAGGATCCCAGGATCATCAGCACACACACTTTTCTATTCATGAGGGTGGGGTAGTGCAGAGGGAAGCAAATTGCCATGTAACGGTCATAGGACATAGACATCAGGATCAGTCCTTCTGAACCTGCTAAAGTTGCAAAGAAGAAACTCTGCACCCCACACCCAATAAAGGAGATGGACTTGTTTCCAAATAGGAAACCAGAAGCCATCTTGGGCACAGTGGTGCAGATGTAAATGAGGTCCATGAGAGAGAGCTGGCTGAGCAGGAAGTACATGGGTGTGTAGAGCTGGGCATCCAGAAGAATGAGCAGGACCATGCACAGGTTGCCAGCCAGGGCCATCAGGAATATGGGGACTGTGAGAGTGAAGAGGAAAAGGCCAAGGCTTGATGGGGGGAACAGGCCCAGGAGGAAGAAGTCGGTAGAGTTCTCATTGTAATTTTCCATGGTGCACTCATATGGTTTTTCTGAAGACAGCCACAACAGTGATAGGTAGAGATTGCCATTAGCTAATTTTGAAAAATTCTTTAAGATAATAAGAATGTGAATCATTCCTAACATTGTAAAACTTAAAAATCAATACTTAATCTTACCTATTTAAAAAGATAAATATTATTTTCCTCCTGAGAATTTAATATTTTATGAGGGATCTACTTCTGAAAACATTTTAAGAAATATGAAAACTTGCAAAACAATAATATTTCTATTAAAACTTCAAGATGTGAATAGTTTATTTCCCAATGTGAACTTAGAAATCATCAAATTCTGATGTTATATTTTTCAAAACACTTGTATAGAAAATGAAAGTAAATGTACGTATTAGGTCCATATCATGAATAAAATTCTAATTCTCTCATGGTATGACTTTTGCATTGTTATTTACTTCTTAAGCAAACTGTCACTTTTTAAAAGCATATTTTCTTTTTAGATATCCTTGTCCAATAATCCATTTGTGAAACTTCCTTACATCAGTTGTCCTTATTGTGTTATTTTGCTTAGAAATCTGGAATATAATCTTACTGTCACATACCTCTTTGACAATCATAGTAATTCCTACACTTGAGTTTAAAGGTTAACCATCACCTGTTCTCTTTCCACAACTCCCTCAGTATCAGAACATGAATAGTGCTCTGTACGATTTAAGAGGAGACATAAAGGTGGATAACAGGGACTTTAAAAGATGCCAGGGTCAGTCATCACTTGGCAAATGTAAAGTTATATCACAATGAGATACCTTTGCAAATTCAGTAGTAGAAAATTCATTAATGAAACAAATAAAACAAAAATTTGTGACAAGAATATGGAATACTTGTAAATCTTTGTGCTTTTTTTCTTTTTTCTTTTTCTTTTTGGTACTGGGGATCGAACTCAGGGCCTTGAGCTTGCAAGGAAGGCACTGGAACCAGCAAGCTAAATCCCCAGCAAAATGTTCTTTTCTTTTTTATTTTTTTGGTACTGGGGATCGAACTCAGGACCTTGCACTTGCGAGGCAGTCGTGGTGCCACTGAGCTAAATCCCTGGCCCCTCTTTGTGCTTTTTTATAGTCATTTCAAATGATGCTGCCAATGTGGAAAATAATGTCGTGATGCCTCAAAAAGGAAACAAAATTTGAATATGAAGTAGTAATTCCATCTTTACTGTGTACATCTAGGAGATAATACAGACACTCAAATAGCTGTTTTTATGCCCATTTTCATAGCTGCATAATTCACAATAGCCACAGGCAGAAACACCATAATTCTTCATCCATAGTGAATCCACAAAAAAATGTGATATGCATACTCAGGGAATATTATTCCATCTCTTTTTTTTTTTTTTTTGTACCAGAGATTGAACTCAGGTCCTTGAGCTTGCACAGCAGGAGGCCAAACCACTGAGCTAAATCCCCAGCCCCAGGGAATATTATTCCATCTCTTAAGGAGAATGCATGTTGACACATGTTACAACATGCAGGAGCACTGTTGACATCACCCTAAGTGAAAGAAGCCCACCACAGGAGGACAAACACTGTGTGGATGCACTTTAGGATGTGGAGATGGTGGAATGGTGGTGCTATGGGCTGAGTGAACAGAGAGAAGCTGAGACAGACTTAATACAATGCTTACAGAGTTTTCAATCAGTGTGGTGAGATGATCTGGAGATGGAGAAGTGATAACTACCACAGGAGGATGACTCAGAGCCCCCCCCCCGTGCTTTAGAAATGGTAAAGTCCCAAACTTTACCTCACACATCTCTACTGTAACAGAATTGCCCCAAAACTCACACTTATCAAAGTTATTCCAAATATGTTCTAAAGCAGTTAAAGCAGTATCCTGAGCCATATTGGAGCAACTTATATTACATCATTGTGTGATCTGTGCTAATTTGCAAAGAAAAATTTAATAGAAGAAACTGTTTTCAGAAGAACCTTAGAATCAATATGACAGCAACAGATTAGATTAAAATTGTCCTATTTAATGTCTACAAATAGTTTTATTAAGAAGTAGAAAAATGATTGAAATATGCACAAATACAGATCAGGTCTGATATGGATAGTGTATCTCATGAGTGCCATTTCAGCATCTATTTTCTCATCTGAATTCCCCTGTGCTAACATTAGAATACAGCCCTATATCCTGTTGTGTGCATAACATTCCAGCGCTATCCCTGACAAAGAAGCAACCTCAGTCATCAAGTTATTGGTTTCACTAGTACAGATGAACATTTTTCTTGTGTAAAAATAACTTCTGTTTTTATTATTTTACCCTTTTATTCTTTAGTGAAATAAGTATAAATAAACTATCCAGAGCATATTTTAAGCATTTCCACTTACTTTGATTTTCTTATATTCCCATAAAAATGTGGAATGCAGAAGTCAGCAGAGCCAATATGGAGGAAAAAGGGGGCAGGGAGACTCTGGGAATGAAATCCTGACCTTAAGAAGTAGAAGCCTTGGAGTAGGACTCTCCTACCTGAGAGGAGAGAAGGAGGCATGGAAATCACTGATTGTCCTCACACACTGTGACCAGGAACCTGTCCAGATTTGTCCAGGATGCAGGTGAATTTAATCCTAATGGTAGTCTCTTCAGGTAGCTATCAACCATGACACTTTGTGCATGAGAAAGCTTAGATTCAGAGATTTTAAGTTAACTATCCTAGAATGCCAGCTAGGAAAATGTCCACTTACATGTATAGAAATATATATAGAACTTCCATATATGTATAATATAGTGTATATGTAATTGTAATGTTTATATGTTAGTGCACACAATGGTTGTACAGTATTTATAGAAATAAATACAAACATATTTAAACCTTTCAAAACTGCCCAGTCAAATTATTTTTCCAATATTTTTGGTTAATGATCCTATATAATAATAATAAGGGATGTTCATATTTTAATCACCCAAAACAAAAACAAAACTGAAAAGAAGAAAAAATGTTAAAATATAAATTTAAACAACTAATAAATTATTTAAAAGAGTTTTAAAAGAGTTTTAAAATGTCTTTAAACATAGACAACATTGTTTTACTATTAAAAATGTCCAAATGGGAAAAGGAAGTGGGAGGGATTGAGGAAAGGAAAGAAGACAATGGAATTAATATGAGAAAATGAAAAAAATGGACACAAAGTCTTTGTAAATAGAAAGGTGTGGAGGGGTTGAAGGGAGGCCAGGGGAATGGGGAAAAAATAAGAACCAAGATGGATTACGTAAAGGTACAAATTTCCAACAATGAATGTCATTATATTGTATACCTAAAATGTACCAATAAAACTAAAAATAAGTTACCCATGTGGGCATCTTGTGTTTCCTTTATCACCTGATTTTACTGTTTTTCAACTTGGCCCAGCAACAAATATAAATATGCTCATAGAAAAATATTTTTTAAAAGACAAAATGGAAATTTATATCTTATTCCCCATGACACAAGGTCATTACTAAGAGAACTTGATGGCAGTGAAACATCCTCGTGTTCTCCAGTTTAAATCAGGTACATATTCAACATCATGAGTGAAAATTCTCTAAGTGCTGCCCACACATTTCAATGAATTCTGTGCTGTAGTCCACATGCATCTTTACATTACATTGCTTCATTATGCTTCCATGTAGAGTTGAAAATAAGGTACTGAAAAATGCCTCTTTTGTGATTCCTGTACTAATAAAATATGTAGAATTTTGAAACATAACACCTTTGCCATAGCAGGAATAAGAGAAGCACAGACATTTGAATCATTGGTGCCCACAGAAGGACCAAGTGATAGAGCTGGGAACCAAGGACTGGAGCCCCCCAGAGTCCACACCATGCAGTTTCCACTGCAGCACAGGCTCCCCCACTCTGCTCCCTGATGATCAGAGGATTCTCAGAGAGGGACCTTACACAGCAATATTGTTTTCACTGCATCTGTTCTGATCATTTATGGATGTGGAGCAAGACGGAATTAACTGAAAAGGCCTCCAGTCATTTTGTACAAAGTTTCCAAAGAACTGTTACGCTAGAGTTTTTAAAGCTTTTAAATTAAATGAAATGTCAAAGATTTAAATAGAAATTACATAAATAAATGATTATTTCTCACATCCAGGACACCATCAACCTGTTTTGCAGTAATCTGAGTTACTTCTCTCTCCTCAGGACACTTTACCTGTCCTATGCTCTTGATCTCTCAGAAAGTGACCCTCCTGGATTACAGGTCAACCTGAGGATGGGGTCAGGGGTTGGGAGGGCCTTGAAGTTTCTGACTCTGGAAAGCCAGCCACAGCTTCGTGCACAAATCTGGTCCTTTCTGTGTCTCCCTCCCTATACTGAGAAATATTCTGCACTTACCTCGGTGAACTAGAATTCACCACACTGGAAAATGACTGTTGTAGGATCTCAGAAGTCAGAGCAGAGTCCAGGTCAAACAGAGCATCAGAATGAGATATAAGCTCCAAAGTCAGCCATCAATGCCACCTCCAACTGACCCTCCCTCTGCCAGCACTCAGCTGGACATCAGTGGGTCAGACCACCCTGCACTGTCTCACCCCGTACCCTGACCACCTCTCCCAGATCTTCTGATCCACTCAGTGGACAATGAGCCCAGTCACAGGAGAACACAGTCGTGTTTCTCAGTCAAACTTTTTAGTTCTGTCCTGACAAATGTACCTATAAACCTCTCACTCCCCACCTGGCATTTCACAGGCCTCCAGGAGACTGAGCAGCAACCAGGATTCTGTCCTCCTGTAGCTGCCAACTGAGTCTAAGGACTGCCGTGTCCCCAAGGAATGTCAACTGAGACCGACGGGAGGGGGCCAGTCACCAGGGACATGGCCTGGCCTGAGGCCAAGGTGAGGACAGAGCAGGGCACTGAGACTCTCCAGGCTTCCGTGGGGAGGACGAGGCAGTTTTATGGGGACCTTCGTGGGCTGTCTTGCTCTGGTTTGTCATGGCACCTTCTGTGTCAATGCTGTAACTCAGTACATGCATGGATATGCTATCCATTCATGCATTGATTATTTCCCACTTTTTACCTAAAGTATAAGAAAATGAAATGAGTTTGATAAAAATACATAATTAAAAATTCAAAGTGTGATGAAATGATATTAAATAGGTTCAAATTATTTCTTTGTTTTTCCATTAAGTTTATTTTTACATTTTAGGCATACAATACAGTTACATTCATCATTGGGAACTTGTACTCTTATAGGTTGTATCTTGGTTCTTGTTTTTTCCCCATTCCCCTGCCATCCCTTCAACCCCACCATCCATTTCTATTTACAGAGACTTTGTTTCATTTTTTCCTTTTAGTTTCAAAATGCCCATAAATTTATTGAACAATTTTTCTTACTAAAATCTATAATCCAATGATATTATAATGGATATGGTAGTGAATTATTCAAAGAATATGATGAAATTAAATTTCTATTGCATATTTTCCCTTAAATGTTCACCTACCTCTGAGACTTTCTCAGAAATGAATTAATTTTGCCTCCTCTTCAGGAAGTTCTAATGTTGTTCTTTTCATTTTGAAGGACCTAAAAATATTTGCACTTTTGAATTTCTTGACCAAAAATATTTCAGAAACTAAAATGCACAGACATTCAATATCCTTACACATGAGGATTATTGAAGTTATTGAATTTATTGAATTTATTTCTTTTTTTAAACATTTTATTTCCAAATTCTTTCAGTATGTAATTATTACATTCATTGTGGGAAGTTGATACACATAGGGAATGCACCTTAATCCTTTTTACATCCACTTCCCCTTGCCTTCCTGTCCCCTCCTTCTGTCCTTTGTTTTCCTTTCTATTCACACAGAATCTCTGTTTCTTATTATCTATGTTTTATTTTACTCTTAATTTATTTATAATTTGGATTTTAATATAAGAGAAACCATATCATATTTAAGATTGTGTGTCTGATTTATTTTGCTCAATACTATGATTCAAACTACATTTATTTTTCTACAAATGACTCAAGTTTATCCATCTTTGTGGAACAGTAGTACTCTATTTTGTATAAATTCTCTATTTTCTTTATCCATTCATCTGTTGGTTAACAACAATGTGCTTCCCAGATTTGTAGAATTGTATCATAACTTGAAATCTGGAATTGTTTTTCTTCCTGGTTTACTCTTTGCTCTGGATTCCTTTAATTCCTTTGACTAATCTGGGATCTTCTTCTTCTATATCAATTTAGGATTCTTTTTTCTGGTTCTGTAAGGAATGCTATTGAGAACTGGGTTGCAGTTGCACCAAATGCATGTGTGAGTATTTTTAGAATGGACATTTAGGCATCACTGGCTCTGAAGATCCAGGAATAGGAGAATATATTCCCATTTTCTAATGTTCTCTTCCATCTCCTTTTTCCAGAGTAATATAGTATTCACTATAGAGTTCTTTCAATTCCTCAGTAAGATTAATTACTAAATGTTTAATTTTTGAAGCCATTGTGGATAGTACTGTTTCCCAAATTTGTTTCTCAATAATTTCATTACTAGTGTACAGGACCACTACTGAGTTTTGTAGGTTGATTTTGTATCTTTCTACCATGCTTAAATTCCTTGCTATTTCTAGAAGTATTCTTGGTGTAATGTTGTGTATTCTATTAAAGGATCAGGTCATCTGAGAATAAAATAGTTTTGCTATTATATATATATATATATATATATATATATATATATATGATGTTTCTGTGTCTGTGTATGAGGGAATGTGTGTGTGTGTGTGTGTGTGTGTGTGTGTGTGTGTGTGTGTGTATTACCTGATTGTTCTGGTTGAAGTGTTGAGAACTACACTGAGCAGGAATGGTGATAATGGACAGAATTTTCTTGTTCCTCCAGAATTTAGAACAAAATCATTCAGCTTTATTCAATTTGATGTAGTATTGGCACAAGGTTTCAAATAAATATTTTTATCTGATTGTGATGAGGTCCATCGATTCCTAGTTTTTCAGGATTTTTATTATGAACAGCCATTGGAGTTCATCAAAGGCTTTTTCTGTGTCTATTGAGATGCTCGTGTGGTTTTTGTCCTTGCTCTCTGTGTGTTGCATTACATTTACTGATTTGCAAACACTGAACCATGCTTGCATTCATGGGATGAAGCCTACTCAGTCATAATGTATGATTTTTAAAATGATTTCTATTCTGTTTGCTAGTAGCTTGTTGAGGGTCTTTCCATCTACATTCATTAATGAGATTGGCCAGTAGCTTTCCTTTTCATTTGAATCCTTGTCTATCTGTGCAACCAAGGTAATTCTAGCTTCCAGGAATGTGTTTTATAGTACTCTTTTCTTTGCAATTTCTTGGAATATATTGAAGATTATTTGCATGAGGTCTTCCCTAAAGTTCTTGTATAATCAGTGGTGAATCCCTCACAACTTGGGTTGCCTTAGCAGGTAGCTTTTTATTAGTGCCTCAATATTTTTGCCTGTTATTAAGGTATTCAGAGATATCCTATCTCCTTGGTTCCCTTTTTGTAATTAATACATATCTCAAAATCTATCCATTTCTTCTGGATTCTCCAATTTGTTGAAATGCAAGTATTTTAAATAACTACTAAGTATCTCTCAATTTCCATGGTGTGCATTTTGATTTCACCTTTCTCATTTCTTATTGCCTTGATATGCTCTTTTCTTTCACTTTATTTATTGAGATTAGGTAGGCCAATTCATGCTTTGACATGCAAATAGTTATTTATTGTTTTTGGTACCAGGGATCAAACTTGGGACCTTACGGCTGCAAGGCAGGTGGCAGAATCACTGAGCTAAATCCCCGGGAACATGGAAATAGTTTTAATGCAGATCAGATAGTCAGCAGACAACATCCAGTGACCAAAAAAAAGAAAATCAGTAATTCATGAAGGGAAAAAGTAAATGGGTCCATGAGGTGATATTAAAAGGGAAGATCACAAAGCTCTGCAATAACACATTTTATTATTGTGAAATCTTGGATGTATACAAATAGAGTAAAAGGTACAGTTCAAGATGTGAACTCACAGGTGCTTTCTTATAAATACTTATAATAATCTTGAGAAAGGAGAAAACATGATTTTTTTTAGTCATATAACTTTTCAGAGTCTAGAGTGCCAGGTAAGGATGTAAGCAATTGCATACCTGATGCATGAAGTGTTAACACCTGAGGACTCCCTCAGGGAACTGTACTCCATTTAGAATAAATATACAGAAAGTGTCAGGAGGAGAACTGAAGGAAACCGTAGATGTAGTGTCAGATCAGCTATGAAAATTGCATGTCATATTGAGGGAAGTGATTTCATCACCATGATTTTAGTTATATAACTCCAGACACAATTTCAAGCTAGCTGGGTTTCTTTATTATTTTTATTGTATATGTAAGATAAAAATTATCATGTTTAGATATATGCAAAGAATTGATTAGTATAGTAACAAGTTCTTCTATATAACACCTTCCATACTTCCTGCTTCTGTGTGAGCATAATGAGCACACAAAACTCTTTCCAAAACTTAATATGCAATACAATATTATAACCTATCATTTTTGACTATATTTTAGATTGCTAAACTTATGTGTCCTACTTAACTGCAAAGTGGTACCACTTAACATACTTCTCTCCATTTCCTCCCAATCCGGAACCCTGGTGACCACTATGTTACATTTGTTTTGATGTCATTCACTTCATTTTACATCAAAAATATGAGTGATATCATGTAGTATTTATTTTTCTTTTTACAATGTTGAGCACTGAACCCAGAACCTTGCATAAATTAGGTGAGCAAGCTCCAGCTGAGGTACATCTCCAGGCCTTATACAATTTTATGCTGACTCAGTCTCCTCAAATTGCCTAGCTAGCCTGGAATTTGTGGAAGATCTGCCTCAGTTTAACCAGGATGTGGGATTAGGGGCACATGCCTCCAAGCCTGGCTAGCATAGTGATTTAATTCACATTAGAAGAAGACAAAGAGAGCTGAACTCTCATATTAATATAATTTCAAGATTCTACCAATGAGAGAACAGATGAGAATTGCCATTGGGATCCTCTTTGGGAAGTCCTCTTGCCAACATGTGTGAGAGACATCAGGCATTTGAGGTGAGAGAGAGGGAAAGGCTGCCCCTAGGCAGTAATGAAAGCCTCCTCCTTCTCTCTGGTGGGGATCACACTCCTGCAGGACAGATACACTTGGCCACAGACTTCTTCGTGACTGTTCTCTGTCATGACCCCTGCTCTCTCATGTTTATTTCTCCATGTCTGTCAGAATGTGTATGTCATAGTTTTTGCCCCCACTGGGAAATAGAGATCATATCACTTCACATTTTCCCACCTGCTGTGTTTACTTCCTCAATCACCATACCTAAGCCAAACTTGTCACACATCTCCTGTCTCCTTCATACACAGAGAAAAGAGTGCTAGTGGGACTCCTTTGTCAGCACAACTTCTGTAACATGGTCACTACCAGTTATGTGTCTGAACTCTCTTCTGCAATGTCTCAGAGAGAAAACATGGCTGGATTGACCACACACCTTCCATCCTACGCATCCTGCCTTCCTCAGGGGTCCATGCATTTGGTTCCAATCCACACAGAGCACCATCAAAGGGACAATGAATGCAGTGGAGGTAAACATCACCAGTGCTCTGAGGCCCTCAGCTCTTAGTCCTGGGCCTCCATCTCACACCCATGTGGGGAAGAACATTGCCTTTCATGGAGTCAGTCTCAGATTTGCACTGGGAATTGCCTACAGTAGCATCTTCAGACCAGATTCCCCTCCATCCTGGTGATTCTTCATGGCTTTAAAGCATCAGAGACTTTGGTCTCATTTCAGTCTTCAGCTTGTGGAAAGCCAGTTTCTCCAGCACCATTTATGAAAGAGGCTACCGTTCTTCCAGTGAAGGTGTTTGGCCCCTTTGTCAAAGATAATGTGGCTGAGTGTGTTTTGGATTCTTGCTGCATCATCTAATCTGTTCCATTGATCCTCAGGTCTGTTTTTTTTTAGCCAGTACCATGCTGTTTGTAACACAGAATCTCTGTAGTATAATTTCAAATCAGCGATTGTGATGCCCCCAGCCTTTCTTTGTAGCTCAGAATTGTTTTTGCTATTCTAGGCCTCTCTCATTCCAAATAAATTTTAGGAATGATTTCTCTAGTTCTGTAAGGTATGCTAATGGTATTTTGATTAGGATTGCGCTAAATCTGTGTAACAATTTTGTCAGCATGGGCATTTTCACTATGTTGGTTCTCCCTACCCTGGAGCAAGGTAGGAATTTTCTGATATTCTCTTCAATCTCCTATTTTAGAGTACTGTAACTTTCAATGTAAAGATCTTTTACTACCTTTTTGAGATTGATTCCTAAGTCTTCCTTTTTTTTCACTATTCCCTTCTGAATACCTTCCCCAAAGAATGCATCAAACCACAATGATATACATGCACCCATGTTCATAGTGGCACAATTTACAATAGCGAAAACTTGGAAATAACCCAAATGTCTTTCAACTGATGAATGGATAAAAAAGATGTGGTTATTTTATATAGTGGAGTACTATTCAGTCATAAAGAAGGATAAACTTGAGACATTTCTGGGCACATGGATCCACCTTGAGAACATATTCTTAAGTGAAATAAATTGAACACACAAGTGTAAATATTGCATTGTCTCTCTGGTGTGAGAAACTGAAAGTATACGTAAGGACCAAATAAAATAACAGAAGTGGTGAAATAGGAGATGCTTTATTAGTAATTAAAATGATTTATGTGAAAAAAGTACATATAATATTATTAGAAGATGAGCTGATAGATTGGCAAATGAAAATATATTCTTTTAAAATTATGATATACAGTATATTTACTATTTTTATTCTTTAATAATTTTTGTTAAAAATTATTTTTTCATAAGTTTTTTATACTTTATTTATTAATATCTACTTGTATTACATTAAAATAAAAAACAATAAAAAGCATTGGCAGCATTCAGTTTCCTGTTTGAATTGGAATGAACTTATTCTTTCATTTTTAGATAAGAACTGAAATTGATAATACTAGATTCCAAATTCCATTTTCATCATTTGCTAGAAACAGTGTGAAGCAAGAATGTAGATTTAGAGGAAGGCAGTGAGTGCCTTTAGAAATTGAGAAAAATGGGTCTTCAAAATTTTAAAATTGGTCAGAATGAAAAAATTTTAGAACCGACTCTTCTCAATGAAAGGGAACAAGAATGAAGTTGTCCTAAAACCATCAAACTGTCTCTCCATTTTGAGTGATGTGGGAGCATTTATGTGCCCCACATTGTACTGAGTGCTTAGGAAGTGCCTGGAGAAGAGTGGTAAGCAGCAACTCTCCGATTTTTCTTTTTCTTCTTCTGCAAATTTGCTCAGCACATGAAGGAGATGACGCCTCATTTTCAAAAATAAGAAACACTGTTTTTTCCATATTATTATGGTATTAGCCTACAATTCCTTGTGATAAGAAATTTCCACATCATGAGAATTGAGAGAGATAGAGCCAGGGATTTAGCTCAGTGGTTCGGGTGCTTGCCTTGCATGCGCGAGGTTCCGAGTTTGATACCCGGTACCAAACAAAACAAAACAAAACAAATAATTAAAAACAGTGAACAGGAGAAATAAAGAAACCTATGTTCTGTAATACTTAATGAAAAGCAGGACTCTCAAATGCTGCTTCTTCCTTCAGATTTCAGAGGAGCACCCTGAGCCCACCTGGATGTGTCCCAGTGTCATTGTCCCAAACATCCTGCTCTCCCTTCAAACCCAGGGCCATATTCATAAGTTAGTCCAAAAAGCACTTTTGACTGTAAACTTGCAGTGACTGTGCCTGAAACTCTACATCAGTTTCATCTTTGAACTTCACCATTATTACACAAATTACTGCATTCAATTTCTAAAATTAGATTACATATGGAATTAAATATGGAATGGTAGATTAAATATGGGATGTTTCCAATGTAGGCAGTAATCCACAGGACCAACGGGATTCATGCCAAACTATCAACATCTGTTTCAACATTTCATGGACCTGTGTGAAAATATTCCTACTCCTGGAGAAATAATTCACCTTACCAAGTCCAAATTCAAGAATTTTCAAATTATCCCCAATGTTTTCTATGCCCAGAAGGTGGAGCACAGGTCTAAACATGATACATCTGCTCTCGCTACTTGAAGAGTATGTATTCTGAAACATGGATTTTCCTATAAATATCTTAGTTCATTTAATAGTCAATGAAATCTCACATATTGAAATATCATTCAAGTTTATATAAAATTTCAATATGTATTGTATCATAAGGTGTTATTATTTAAAGCAGCCATACTTTCAAGAACAGAGGATAATTTAATGTATACCACAGTCTTACTACATTTATATATCAAGAAAGGTAATTTATAGACAATATCAGCCATTCTCTGGATTTATCAATCAGTTTCACTATCAACTCATATTACATATTCGCAATCACTCTCATCTTTTTCTATATTTTGTGATAATTTGTTTTATATATAAACCATCTTCATATTTAAAAAATACTTTAACTTAGTTAATAAGCACCTTCATTTTTTCTATTTTAAGGAAAAACCCATCAATCATCTACATCTAAGTATTTATCTTTTAAAGTCATGTTGGCCAAATAAAATTTCTTTTAAAGTTGTCTTGTTAAAACAGTCTAGTTTAAAAATGACTTATCTCCATATTTTGTCATTTTTAGCACTTCCTCGAGAATCTAGACTCCCCCGAGAGCTGCACAGGAATGCACACTCAGAGCCCAGCCCTGTCCTCCTCTAGACCTAGAGTGCCTGAGCCCCGACCCCACTTGAGCAGAGCCTGCCCGGTCCTACCTAGTTACCGCAGCCCTCATGCACCTCTGCCTGGCTCCTCTTCAGTGAGCTCAGAACCTGGAATCCAGCCTTCCTAACACAGGTGCTTTGAGGCCTGCGTGCTCCAGGGGCAAGTCCCCGGGGATGAGGACTGCAGAGGCCGCAGCCAGCTCTAAGGCTGGGCCCGGGCCAAGGAGGGGAAGGAGCCCACGGGTCCTCAGTGCTTCCTTGGGTGGTGAGAGCCAGTGCCTGGGGAGATCCTGGTATTCTACTCAGACTCTCCCAGGGTCACTGTATCTCAGTCGGATGAGACCTGTGATTAAATATTCCTTATCCATCCGGCGCATCTCTAGAATGTGTCTCCATGGGTTTGCCAGTTTTGATTTTACTGCTCAACAAATTTACTACATTATAATTTAATATGATAAATTTAACATTAGCACACTGGAAGAAATTCTTGAAATATTTGGTATTTAAAAATTAATATTTAATTTGCCATAAGTACTATTATCAAATTTTTCACATATTGACAATAATTATTAAATCACAAAAAGTGTTTTAAGTGTTAAAAAGGATAATAAAGGGTTTGACTAAGGATTTATCAATCTGCTTTATCTTTTCAAAGATGTTGTTCTTTGTTTCATTGATTGAATTGTATTTTAGTTTTTATTTCATTAATTTCAGCTCTGATATTATTAAATATATTCTTCAATTGGTTTGGAGTTTGATTTCTCATTACTTTATTACTTTGAAATATATCATTAGGTTTCCTCTCTGATATTACTCTGATTTGCTAACACAGATGCTAATACCAATAAATATCCTCGGAATATCTTCAAGGTTTTACATTGTTTCTACGGTGTTTTATTTTTATCTTTATTTGACTCTATGAATTTTTAAAGTCTTCCCTTTTATATCTTCAAAGACACACTGCTCATTCAAAAGTGCATAGTTTAATCTCCAAATATTGCTGTATTTTTGTAATTTCTAATATTATTGACATTTTTTATCCTTTCATCATTATTTAATATAAAATGAGATACATTAATTTTTAGCTGCTAAATTAAGGCCTAAAACACAATTTTAGCCTATTTTGAAATAGTTTGATGAGCAGGTTTTGTTGGAAAGAAAATTCTGAAAATGCCTGTGAAGTACAGTTGAGTTATTCTGCAGTTTAATTTCATTGTTTCTTGTGAACTGCGTTTTTGGTTTGGATGATTCATTTATATATGAGAGTAGAGTATTGAATTTAATCACAAGTGCTATCTTGGAGCTTATTTTTTCCTTATGCTCATTGATGTTTGTTTTACAAAACTGAATGCATCAAACTTCATTGCATATATATTTATGATCATTAAGGTTTGTGTTGGATTTTTTGTCAAAATATGTTGTGTTTTTATATATTTTCTTATTAAAATTATTTATTCTTTATTTTAAATGTATGATGAAAATTATCATGTTTAGATATATGCAAATAATTGATTAGTATAGCAGCAAGTTCTCATATATAGATCCTTCCTTATTCCTCTTTCCATGTGAGCAATATGAACATTTAAAATTTACTCTTTCCAAAATTTAATATGCAATACAATGTTATGACCTATATTTTTGACTATGCATTAGATATCTAAGCCATCTTTTTTCTTTTTGGTACTGGGATCGAACTTGAGTCCTTGTGCTTGCAGGGCAGGTGGGAGAACCACTGAGCTAAATTTCTGGCCCTGCATTAGATATCTAAACTTATGTGTCCTACCTAATTGCAAAGTTGTATCATTTAACATACTTCTCCCCATTTCCTCCCAATCAGGAATCCTGGTGTTCTCCATGTTACATCTGTTTTGATGTAATTCATTTCATTTTATATCAAAAATATGAGTGGTATCATGTAGAATTTATTTTCCTTTTTACAATGCTGAGCACTGAACCCAGAAATTTGCATATGTTAGGTGAGCAAGCTCCAGCTGAGGTACAACTCCAGGACTTTTACATTTTTATGTTGATGCAGTCTCCTGAAATTGCATAGCTAGCTTTTAACTTGGGGAAATCCTGCCTCAGTTTATCCAGGGTCTGGGATTAGGGGCACATGCCACCAAGCTTGGCTAGCATTTTAGTTTTTCATCTGAAAGTGATTCAGTTCACATTACAAAAAGACAAAGAGATTTGTACTCTTAAATTAATATAATCAATTCCAGATTCCACCAGTGAGAGAGCAGATGAGAACTGCCATTGGGATCCTCTCTGGGGAGTCCTCTTGCCAGCATGTCTGAGAGACATTGGACATCTGAGGTGACAAAGAGGGAAAGGCTTCCCATAGGTAGTGAAGAGAGCCTCTCTCCTTCTGCCTGGTGGGGACCACATTCCTGAAGGACAGGTCCCCTTTGTCACAGACTTCTTCATGACTGCTCTTTGTCATGCCCCCTCCTCTCTCATTTTTATTTCTCCATGGTTATATTTCTAATGGTTATATATCTTAACTCTCTTGTGTAATGTCTCAGAGAGAAAAGACAGCTGAATTGACCACACACCTCCCATCCTATGCACCCTGCCTTCCTCATGGGTCCATGCATTCAGGTCTGACACAGACAGAGCACCATCGTAGGGACAATGATGCAGTGGAGGTAAATATTACCAGTGCTCTGAGGCCCTCAGCTCTTAGTCCTGGGCCTCCATCTCACACCCATGTGGGGAAGAGCACTGTCTTTCACGGACTCAGTCTCAGATTTGCACTGGAAGTTACCTAGAGTAGCAACTTCAGACCAGATCCTCCTCCATGCTGGTGATTCTTCATGCCTTTAAAGCATCAGACTTTAGTCTTCAGCTTGTGGAAAGCCAGTTTTTCCAGCACCATTTATAAAAGAGGCTATCTTTCTTCCACTGAAGGTGTTTGGCCCCTTTGTCAAAGATAAGGTGGCTGAGTGACTTTAGGGTTCTTTCTGGATCTTATAACGTGTTCCACTGATCCTTGGGTCTGTTTTCTTTCCAGTGCCATGCTGTTTTAAACACAGAATCTCTGTAGTATAATTTCAAATCAGGGATTTTGATGCTCCCTGCCTTCTTCTGTCACCCAGAATTGGTTTTGCTATTTTAGGTTTCTTCTGGTTCCAAATAAATTTTAGGAATAATTTCTCTAGCTGTGTGAGGTTTGCTAAAGGTATTTTGATTAGAATTGGAAAAAATTTGTACGACAATTTTGTCAGCATGGGCATTTTCACTATGTTGGTTCTCCCTACCCAAGAGCAAGGGGTGTCTTTTCATTTTAAGATACCCTCTTCAATCTCCTTTTTCAAAGCACTGTAATTTTCTTTTTTTTACTTAAATTCTTTTATTGGTACATTTTAGATATACAACACATTTACATTTCTCATTGAGAACTTGTACCTTTACATGATGCATCTTGGTTCTTTTTTCCCCGTTCCTAGCCCTCCCTTCACACCCTCCACCCTTCCCTATTTACAAAGACTTTATTTCCATGTTTTCCATTTATCATCATTTTTCCTTTCCCTTCTTTCCTTTCCCCTGCCCCTCCCACTACCCCTACCCCTTTGGACCTTTTCTTCCTATTTTGCATTATTGATTATTCATTCTAATCATTGATACATTTTAGGTATACAATATAATGACATTCATCATTGGAAATTTGCACCTTTACATAATTTCTCTTGGTTCTTATTTTTCACCCTTGCCCAGCCCTTCCTTCAACCCCTCCATCCTTCCCTATTTACAAAGATTTTGTTTCCATTTTTCCATTTTCTCATATTAATTCCATTCCCTTCTTTCCTTTCCCCTACCCTTTCCACTTCCCTTTCCCTTTGCCCTTTTTCTTCCCATTTCACATTATTATACATTTTAGTCCTTAATTACACTTTCAGTTTCTCACACCAGAGAAGCTATTTAGTATTTATACATCTGTGTCCTATTTATTTGACTTGCGTATCACCTCAATGTGCATCCATTTAGCTATAAATGTCTCTAATTTCTCATTTTTTATGGCTGAGTAGTACTTCATTTTATATAAAAAAACCCCATTTTCTTTATTCAGTCTCCAGTTGATGGGCATTTGGGCAGTTTCCAAGTTTGAGCTACTAGAAACTGTGCTGTTATGAACATGGTTGGAGATATATCACTGTGGTATGATTCTTTTAATTCTTTGGGCAAGATCCCCAGCAGTGGAATAGCAGAGTCAAATGGGACTTCCAGTCTTGGTTCTTTGAGGTATCTCTATAGGGATTTCCATAGTGGTTGCACCAGTCTACACTCCCACCAGCAGTGGAGAAGGGTTTCTCTTTCCCCACAGCCCTGCCAGCATTTGTTATTGCTTGATTTCACAAGAACAGCCATTCTTTCTGGAGTGAGGAGGAATCTCAGCATTGTTTTCATTTGGATCTCTCAAATGACCAGTGATGTTGAACATTTTTTCATGTATTTATTTGCTATTTCTACTTCTTTGTATGAGAAATGTCTGTTCATTTCAGATGCCCATATTCAGATTGGGTCTTTAAATTTGGGAGGTCTGATCTTTTTAAGTTCTTTATATATTCAAAATAGTAGACCTTTGTCTGAGGAAAAGCAGGTGAAGATTTTTTCCCAAATTGTGGGTTGTCTCCTCATACTGCTAGTGGTTTCTCATACTGTGCAGAAGCTTTTTAGTAAGAAGAGATCCCACTTGTTGATTGTGCTAGTTTATGGACAACTGAGGTTTTGTTCACAAAATCTTCTCCTACACTGATGTCTTCAAGAGTTCTACCTAACCTCTGTTCCAGCTTGTTCAGTGTTTCTATTTTAATTTTTAGATCTTTAATGCATTTAGATTTTAGGTTAGTGCATGGAGAGAGATATAGTCATAGTTTTAATCTTTGGCAAGCTGAAACCCAATTTTTCCAGCATCATTTATTAAAGAGGCTATCTTTCCTCCAGTGAGGGTGTTTGGCTCCTTTATCAAAGATGAGATGGCTGAGTGTGTCTGGAGTTGTTTCTGCATCTTCTAATCTGTTCCACTGGTCCTGAGGTCTGTTTTTTTGCCAGTACCATGCTGTTTTTATCACAGTAGTTTTGTAGTGTAGTTTCAAGTTAGGGATTGTGATACCCCCTGCTGTGCCTCTGTTACCTAGAATTCCTTTTGTTATTCTGGGTCTCTTCTTGTTTCAAATGAATTTTTGGATTGTTTTCTCAAGGTCCGTGAAGTATGCTGCTGGGATCACAATTGGAATTCCATTGAATCTATATAGCAGTTTTGGAAGTATGGCCATTTTCATTATGTTTAACCTTCCTACCCAGGAGAAGGGGATGTCTGCCAATTTTCTGATATCATCTTCAATCTCTCTTTTCAGTGTGCCATAGTTTTCAGAGGAGAGGTCTTTGATTTCTTTCGTTAGGTTGATTCCTAGATATTTCAGTTTTTTGGATGCTATTGTGAAAGGAATTATTTGCTCCATTTCTCTCTCAGTGAGTCTGTTATTTGTGTAGAGGAAAGCTATTGGTTTTTCTGTGTTGACCTTGTAACCAGCTACTTGACTGAATTTGGTTATTAAGCCTAGAAGACTTTTGGTGGAGTTCTTGTGGGTCTTCTATATATAGTATCATGTCATCTGCAAATAATGACATTTTCACTTCTTCATTACCTATCTTTATTCCTTTTATTTCTTTCTCTTGTCTAAGAAGGGACTATATTCCAAAGAGAGAGAGAGAGGAAGAGCTCCAGGAATCAAGAAAAAAGTGATCAGAAAACTAAGCATAGAGAAGCAGAAAGCTATTGAGAGAAAAGTATGAAGTAGTCTGCAACATCAAGCAACTTCCCAGGGAGGAGAGAACCCAATCTGCAAGCAGAAGTTAAGCCTGGAGAGGACCAGCAGCTCTAGGATAAATAGACTAGTAGACAGAAATCCGTGGGTGTTGCATAAGTCCTGCAGGGAGATTTGGTCTGAAAGTGACTTCTCTGAAAGTGACCTGGCAGAGTAACTTTGAAGACGAAATCACTGCTGCACTTACCCATATGTTGGAGTTTATCACCAGGAGCCGTGTTGAGATGAAGCTTATTGTTTAGGACTGAGCTGCTCTGAAGATTGAAAATCATGGAACACCCACAACTTAGAATCGTTTGGAAACCCTACTGCAGTGACTCAGTGAGAAACAGCCACTCAAGGCAGCTGTGGAGAAGAGGGGGGTCAGTCAGATTCATGGATTTTAAACAACAGGGAGCCTAGACAGGGTGGTTAGTGGCACCACCCTCTGTGGTGACAAGTGAAACCAATCATATATGGTTTTTTGAGGGGGCTGAGTCTCAAAGCATTAGGATCAAGCCCAGTAGATTGCTTAGTTCCAACAGCTGCTCTTCTTCAGCACAGAGGTCAGAGGTCTGCTTGCTTAGCCCACTTTCCAATGGACAGCTCTGCTTATGCATTTGCTATGTGTGCTTCTAGTTGCATTGGGTGAGGGCCGATGAAGGGAGTGGAACCCTGAACAGGCCAACATGCCATGGAGGTAATGGAGCTGGCAGTAACTGTGAGGGTACAGAAAAAACAAAAAAACAACAAAAAACAAAAAACAACCTCTGGAGTGAATGCAGATATTACACCATCAACCACAGCCTGCCTAGAAATACAGGCCAGAAGGCAGCATTCCAGAAACATCAACCTGGTTGATGGGAATAAAGGTGAAATACAACAGGCCTCCAGTGCAATTCCTTACCTCCCCTCCTCCCCTGGTAAATTCTAATATTAGAGGTGTTGGAACAGAACACTTCAGCATGGAGGAATATTCTGGACTCACTTTTCTTTTTCCATTTTTTTGAGTTTTATTTACATTTTCAGTACTCTTTTAATTGAAATTTAAAGTCTACTGCTCCTTTTTCTTTCCCATCTCTTTTGGCCTTTTAAAAATTATTATGTTTCCTTTTTTTGTTTGTTCCTTTCCCCACAACTTTCACTTTTATTACTTTACTAATATTTTTACCTTTATTAATTTTTAGTATTTCATTTTACTCTGTATTGTCTTTGTCCTTCTATTATTATTGATGTTGTTGGTTTTAATTGGTTGCTACTACACTTACATGTCTGGTTTGTCTTTGTGTGGTCACTGTTACCACAGTTCATCATTTCCTATCTGAGAAATACTATGGATCAAATCCTCAAGAGAAGCTGCTCTCTAAAAAGACCCCTTATATCAAAGTGAAAGAGATACCTATCTCAAAACTTTTACATAGCTTTCAATGATAGCCCTGAATATAAATGGTCCAAAATTTCCAATTAAAACATGCACGCTAGCTTATTGGTTGTAAAATATCAAAATCGAATTGTTTGCTGTTTGTAACAGCCTCTTCTAAAACGTAAAGACATACACAGCCTGAAATTAAAAGAATGGAAAATGACAATCCAATCAAATGGAATCCAAAAGCAGCCAAAGTAAATAATCCATATCTGACAAAATAAACTCCAAGCCAAATTTGGTCAGAAACGAAAACTAAGGTCACTAAATGTTGGTAAAGAAAAAAATTCATCAAAAAGATACAACAATTATAAATATATATGCACCAAACTTCAGGGCATCCAACTTTATACAAAGAATATTACAGGACATAAATACCACAAGAATAGTGGGTGACTTTCTTTAATAACTCCCTCTCACCAATAGATCTTCCAGACAAAAGTCAGCATCAGAGTTAAATTACACCATACATCAAATGGACTTAACATCCATCTGCAGAATGTTTCATTCAATAGCTGCAGAATACACATTCTTTTCATCAGCTAATGGAACTTTCTACAATGTAGATCATATTTTACATAAAAACAAATCTTAACAAATAATAAAAGTAATTTTATGAATCTTACCAGACCATAACAGAATAAACCTAGAAATCAAAAGCAAGACAAACTACAGAAAACACAAACACATGGATATTGAAAAATACACTTTGGATCATTGAAGAAACCAAGGAAGAAATTAAAAATATCTCTACAATTAAATAAAAATGGAAACAAAACCTACTAGAATGTATGTGTCACAGCAAAAGCAGATATAAGAAGTTTACAGCTATAAGAAAAATAGATCTCAAATAACATTTATATTTTGAGGGCTTAGAAAATCAAGAAAAAACAAACCCAAAGACAGTAAAAGGAAAAAAAATAAAAAGAGGAAATAAGTGAAAAAAAAAACCCTAAAAGAACAAAGTATCAATGAAACAGGTCTTTGAAAAGAAAAACAGAATAACAGTTTTAGCTAAACTACTTCAAAGAAAAAGAGAAGAGCCAAGTATATAAAGTTAGGAAGAAGGGGTACTACAACAGACACTACTGAAATGTCATTAGATATCATGAAAATGCCAATAAACTAGAATAAGGTAGAAGAAATAAAAGAAAAATAAAAAGAATAATAATAAAAAGAATAATAATAAGAAGAAAATAATAAGAAGAATAAGAAGAAAAAGAAGAAATAGACAAATTTCTAGGCACATATGATGTACCAAAATTGAACCAAGATGATATAAAAAATCTTCTGAAAAATCAATGAGGTTGATGCAGTAAAAAAGTTTCCCAACAAAGAATAGCGTCAGATAGAATGCATGTTCTGCTGAATTTTACCAGATTTTAAAGAAGAGTCAAAACCAATGCTCCATTCCAAGTAATTCTATGGAACCAGTATTACTCTGCTACGAAAACCTGACAAGGATAAAACAACAATAAGAGAAAAAGAGAAAATTGAAGAAGACTGCAGACTAATATCCTTGAAGAAAATAGATGTAAAAATCCTCAAAAATACTTGCAAATAGAATAATTCCACATCACATTAAAAATACGGTACAGTACAAGTAGGTTTCCTCCTTGTGATAAAGGAATGGTTCAACATACACAAATTAATAAATACAATTCACTATACAAATAGAGTTAAGGATAAAATTACATGATCATTTCAATCTGTACAGAAAATTTTTTTTGAAAAAATTCAACATCTTTAATAATAAATCCCTGAATAAACTAGGTAGAGAATCATACCTAAAATTATAAAGGTTACATATATAAAATCTACAGGCAACATCATAACGAATGAGAAAAAGCTGACAATAAGATAAGGGTTTCCATTCAATACTGTACTGAAAATTAGCCAGAGCTATCAGGCAATAGAATTAAAAGGGATACAAACAGGAAAGAAGTTAAATTATTCCTGTTTGCAGATGCTATGATTCTATACCTAGAAAACTCTTGAATCCACTGAAAGTCTCTCAGAACTGATAAGCAAATTCAGCAAATTAGTGAGATACAACATCAATCGACAAAATAGGTTGCTTCCCCCAAAACAATAATGAATCTGCTGAGAAGGAAATCAGGAAAATGATCCATTTAAAATAGACTTAAAAACTAAAACACTTAAGAATAAACCTAGTGAAGGAGGTGAAAGACCTCTAAAGTGAAACTTACAAGATACAGAAGAAAGAATTTGAAGAAAAAATTATATGAAAAAGTCTGCCATGATCACATATTGGGACAATTAATGTTGTTAAAATAACCATACTTCCAAAAGTAATCAAAGTCAATACAGATTCAATTATTTTTTTCCCAAATATTTTCCATGCATGGTTGGTTGAATCTGGGAATGTGGGCATTCCAAATACAGAGCCAAGTATATGACAGAATTCCAGTTTCATGATACTCTAGCCAAGAAGAATCTCATAGCAAAGTAAGGAAAATTTTATCTTTATGATAAATTTCCAGTACATATGACCATACTGAGGATTGAGAGAAGCCCTGAAATGAAGAAACCACTTCATCTTTGTTATCCACTGCTTCTCAACTTTGTTTTCCTACCAAGACTTTTTTATTTATTATATCATTTATTATTGCATTAAATAATTTTTGTTTGGAAAACTCTGGGCTATCCCACAGTACAAAGTTTTCAATTCATAAAAATGAGATCATTTGCAAGTTACTTAAAGCAAAAATGATAGTGGTAGCATTTCACCTGTAGGACACAGGGTTACCAGAAACTCACCAATGTGCTGCCTGACTTGGCTCCTGAAAACGACATAATCAGGACCTTTTCAATGGAGGATTCTAGTCTTTAAGCCATATTCTATTTTAGGCGATACTATATAGATCCTTCCTATTTGTCAGATAACTTAATACTTTTAGATAACCCTCATTAAAAAATCTCTTCTCTTTCTGATTTTATTTTTGGTTTTTTGAAATAGGGTTTCGCACAGCAAAATACCAGTGCTTTGGAGGAACTACAAGTAGTGGGATGCTCAGATGAAAGTAACACGCACTCTGCTATAACTATTCCTTTTCCAATATTCACTCATGGTATTTACACCATTCCTTTAATTTGGAGTTCAGCAAATTTTACATGGGGTTGGTGCTTGGCACAGAGGTGGGTGTGGTACAGGAGGGACACTATATCTGAAGGTTTCTGAACTAGACTCCAAGAATATCAGTATATGCATTTAGTTTACCTAGCAGATCAGACCTGAGGGATAAGGTCAGAGAGATAGAATGGAAAACACAAACATGGTGTGCATTCATTCTTCACTAATTTCCCAATCTGCTCTCTGGAAAATCACCAACCTAAGATTTTCCCCAAGGCTCAGGCTGACCAGAGCTGCCTTTTATTCCACAGAGTTACTCTGTTACTCTTTCAGAGTCTGAAAAGGCTTGTCAGGAGCTAGGCCCATGTAGCCTTACAATCAATCTCCTGGCCTCCACATTTTCTCAGGGGAATACTCTGAGTAATAAGAGACATGGAAAAAGTTACACATTCTTCTTTTTTCTCTCCTAGTATACAGAGTTACACAATTTAGCTACAGGGGGTCCTTCATATGCATTCTTTCTCAAAGTCCTGGCAACTTCAAACACTCCTTTCATTTGAATTTGCTAGAAAAATCTAAGAGTTGAATTTGCCACATAAGAATATTTTGGATCTTTACTCAAAATCTATACTTCCATTCTGGCTCCACTGAAATAATTTCAGATAAATGGCACCATTAAATAATTATTTTAATGTGGTAACCACATCTATGTGACTCATAGGTCACTCCTTGAATCACACAGTACTGTTTTGAGAGTAATTTAAAAATATTAAGTCAAATACTCTTAACCATCGTAATCCATGTAGATAATTGATAATTTTTGATCCTTTACAAGAATTACAGGTTTTCTAAAACTTGTTTTAAACTTGGTGGTATGAGAAAATACTGTGCTACAGAATAAAGACAGTAATAGTATTCTAAATGCTTCTGAATGTGCATGTTGAAGGTATTTGCCTTGAAGAACAGACTACAAGATGGTGTAACAAAAGCCTAGTAGTGGTTAACTCTGCAGTCTTGGAAAATAAAAATTTCATTTTGTCCTTCACATGTCATCTACACATTCTGAATGTTCTCCACTGATAAGCCTGTAGTGTTTTCTGATGAAAACACTCAAACACAAAAAATTAGAAAGAATGATGACTGCACACATAAGCCAGAATCACTAGTTATTACACGTAGTAATCAGCATATGGTCAATATTGTTTCTTTTACTTGTACCCTTATCCTCCATTTATCAAACTTAAATTATTCTACTAGTTTAAAGTAAGTCTAAAGTTGGGCATGGTGGTGCATCCTGTAATCCCAGCACTCAGGAGGCTGAGGCAGGAGGATCGCCACAAGTTTGAGCCCACAAGTTGGGCTACACAGTGAGTTCGGGGCCAGCCTGAACTACACAGCAAGACCTTGTCTTAAAAAAAAAAAAAAGCACATCTATGACATTGTATAATTTTATCTAAGTTCCTTATAGTTATCTCTGAAAGATTAGAAATCTAACAAACCACATTACTGTCTCATTTAAAAATTAACCATTTCTTAATAGAATCAAATATCTAGCTAACACCTGAATTCCATCAATTTTATCATAATTTTTCCCTTATTTAAAAAATCAGGATCAAACAAGGCCCACATATTAAATTTGATTGTTTTAAATCTCTAAAATATTATTTCCCTTTTCAGTTTTTCTTTTTCTTGCTATTCATGTGAAGAAAAACTAGGTATTCTGTCTTACATAGTTCTGCATTCTGGATTTTGCTGATTGTATCCTGTGCTGTCATTTAACACATCACTCTGTTCCTTGTACTTACTATATAAAAAATAATCTTGTCCTTCAAAGTATGATATATGCATGAATGAATCCCATTACATTGTCCAATTAATATGTCTTAATAATTATTTTAAAAGGTAATATCTAAAGGCTTGACCATATATAGGTTTGATTAGGGGGAGCAAGAAGACTTGGCTGGCAGTAGTATGTTCTTCATAACTGGATCACAGGAAAAAAGCCCATGAACTAGCTGGCTATCTTTTAGTGATGCTGAGTTATCAGTGGTTCACTGCCATCAGTCTGAGCCATGTGTTTTAAAATTCCACCTTTTACTTTCACCAACTCACTTAAAATTATTAATGATTACTGCTAAATCCACTACAAAAATCAAGTGAACATTTTTGAAGAACTGAAATTATTACCTAATGGCACATTTGCTTTTCCATTTGAACTGAACTATTTGTTTCTTTCACAAATGTACTCATTAAATAACATTTAACATGAAAACCTGATAATAGGCTCTTTCCCTCTCTTTTAGTAATGTGAGATAGTTTTGGAACCTTATGAAAGACATTCAAGGTGCTGTGCTTTTACAAGAAAAGCCAAAATGTTGTTTTTGGAGCTGTTTTTGTTGTGTGTATGTGTACTTTTCCACCATGATGGTCAAGTATGATTTTAACCTTACACAAGTGATCTGTTGATTTGAAATATCATGGGAAAATTTTGACCTAGAACATTTTCAAAGAGGTTAGTTACCGGAAAGACAAGAAAGCTAAGGACACTTGGCAAGGTGGTCATATTACATGCTTTACATAACATTCTTCTTCCTCAAATTTTTTCATTTTAAATTTGGTTCCTCAATTTCCTGTAAACTAAATTTCAAGAACCCTAATTGACATTCAAGGCCTTCTTTTATCTGGCCCCAATGACCATTTCATTACTGTTTTGTACATGCTGACTTTCAGCTAGAGACAACTATTTCCCTTAGACCTGTCTCCCCAGGAATAAAGCATTTGACTCTAGATAGCAACTTTAGCTCTATTGCTAAAGGTGCTTGTTTCTTTTCTTACAGATTCCCACATACACATCTTATTAGACTTGCCACAGACAACTGTTTCTTGGCCAACACAAATGTTTTCTTACTTTTTAAAAGAAATTGGTGCTTTTGGGAAAATACACTCCCCCACATGGTATCCAACACCAAACAAAAGGTAGTTGTAGGTCCCAAGCTAGATAAATTAAATGACATTTATTCACCATAAAATTTTAATTATGTTCAAAGTGAATGAAAGACTAATAATGCTTCAAAGTGATTAACTGGTACCCAGAGGAGGTTCTCAAGAATTAGTAGCTAACATTTCTTAAGTGCCTGTCAAGTAATTCTTTATGTTATGTATAGAATCCTGGTTGTAAATATAGCAGGCTTAGGTCTTACGTATTTATTTTGTTGTTTTCTGGGCATATCCCATCCTTTCTTCTTTCTCACTTACTGTTAGTTGGCCATTTTTGTTTTCATCACCAGTTCATATTCATTCAAGAACATAGATGCAAAATCAAAACCAAACTCTTAGGTCTAAATTGCCAAACAATTTCTTGAAGGCATACCCATAGTTGATTTTAGGAAGGAGGGAGGGAGGAATAGCAGGAAGGAAGAAAGGAGAAAAGGAGAGAGGAAAGGAGGGAGGGAGAGAAAAGGAGATTAGAATGCAAAGTCACACTAGAGAGGGAGAATGGACAGAAAAAGGAAGGACAAGAACTTTCAGGGTTCTGGAAGAGAGAAAGTTTCCTTGATTTTTCATTTGTAAGCAGGCTGTCATTCAATGGTCCTAGTAATCTATGAGTCCTCCTGAAGAAAGGAGGAAGGGAACGTGGATACATGAACATGAGGGCATATCCAAAACAAAACCAAACCTCTACCTAACCTTGTTAAACTGGAACTGAATAAAATCAGTGAGGAATCACCTACAAATGAGGCAGTACTAGACTCAGTCTTTGTTAACTTTATTTCTTCCTTTCCAGTTAGCTATACCTATCATATTTGTTTTATTCCTAACTGAACTGGTTTCAACTTTTACAGCAATGTTAATGGGAAATGGTTGTGGAAGCCATCTTTGTTATATTTTTAACTTCTATTATGTGTCCATTAAACACAATATTGGCTATTGGTCTAAGATACCTGTTTTCATGTTGAGAAATCATCCTTTTTTTCCCCGATTTTTAACTGCTTTTTTTGACCTGGGTCAATTTCAAAATGTCTCTTGGTGTGTTACTGGGATTAATAAATATCATTTTACTGGTTTTACCAGAATGATGTAATCAGATTTATTAAAATGTAACTACCCATGATACAGCTGGGCACTTTTATTAATGTACGAAATCTGTATTGTTTGTTCACATCTATATTCATAAATGACTGGGTCATAATCTTTAGGTTTTAATTATCAATCCTATTTTCAGAAAATTATGTCTGCTGTGATGTGAATGTGTTCCTTCCCAAAATACGTATGTTGAAATCCTAGCATCCAATGTGTATGAAAAGTTAGGGACTTTGGGAGGGGATTAGGTGGAGCCATCATGAATGGGATTAGTGCTCTTGTAAAAGAGGACCAAGGGAGCTTACGTTTTCCTTCAACGATGTGAGAACTTTATGAGAAGGCAAAATCTGTGACTCTGAATGTGCTAGTACCTTGAAATTGGACTTCTTGGCCTCCAGAGGCATGAGAAATAAATGTTTGATATTTATAAACCATTTAATGTATGGGATTTGTTAATAGCAGCCTGCACAGGATAAGACAATGATGGTACAATATTGTTGTCAATGATATAGGCTACACATATTCACATCCTAGTGTTTAGTGCTTGCCAACAATGTGAACTTTAACATGTTACTTGACCCACAAATTAGAGTGATGGCACAAAATGTAAATGCTATAAGCCTTTACAAAGTAGACATACCATAAGTAACAAATATTGAAAAGGAAAGGAAGAGGTAAATTTGTTATTCATATTTTCACAGCTGGAGACAAAATGCATAATTTAAAGCATACAAATGTATCCATGTATCTATACTTAGATTAATCCATACAAATATCGAAGTCTAAGAAATACACTATCAACTAATATTCAGTCATGGATACAGGGGGCTAAGAGGAAGACCTACTAATTTGATCATTACTCAGAAAAGCCTGTAAGTAGATACTGTCTAAAGAAGGGGTTAACAGATATGGAGCACAGGCTAAATCGGGCCCTCACCTATATCATCTGCAGGTAAAAGTTACTGAAACATAGCCACACTCATTTGTTACATATCTACAGCTGCTGTTCTATAATATCCAAGTGAGATTTAGATTTTAAGAAAATCTGTACTTTAAAATTTAAAGGGTTAATTATGAAAGGAAATTACAAACTAGCAGAGAAGAAAAATTGGGAAAATATCAGAAGTATAATTGAACAAAAGGTATGAAAAGAGAAAAAATAGCCTAGAAATTACAATGTTATCAAAATCTGTGGGATAAGGCTGAAAGGGCACCCAAAGAAAAAATGTATACCTCACATAAGCAAACTGTTAATTAATCTAGAAAAATTATAATATATGCAAAATAAGAAAAAAGTAAAATTACTCCAATTTGTAGATACAATTTAGAAGAGACTGTATCATTTAGCAGCGAAAAGTATGTAACAGACGAAATGGTTATCTTTTAAGAAAAATGTAAATTGAGTTCAGATGCCAATCTAAGCAGATAAATTAATATAGAAAAAACAAAGTTGTCAAAATGCACCAAGCATGGATTTTTTAATTATTTAATTAAATCTTAAAAAAAGAAAAAATACCACATGACTCTATTTATAGATGCTTAAAAAGCATTTAGTAAAACTTGCTATTATTCTGAAATAGGAAAAAAAGGTCTAAAGGAGTAGGGGAAGTGGGAGGAGTAGGGGAAAGGAAAGAAGGGAGAAAAAAATATGAGAAAAGGAAAAAAATGGAAACAAAGTCTTTGTAAATAGGGAAGGGTGGAGGGGCTGAAGGGATGGCAGGGGAATGGGGAAAAAAATAAGAACCAAGATACATCATATAAAGGCACAAGATTCCAATGATGAATGTAACTGTATTGTATACCTAAAATGTACCAATAAACTTAATGGAAAAAAAAAAACAACTTGATATTTCACTGAAAGCATTCTTACCACACACAAGAAAGTACAGTTTCATGCTATTTATGTTTTACTAGGTATTTTATGTGGTACTAGGATTTGAATCAGGCAAGGGAAAGAGTTATAAAATAAGAGGAACAGGTAAATTATTAATATTTTAAATGACAAAATTCTGAACCTAACAGTGTGAGAAATAATTAGAAGCAGCAAATAATCAGCATGCAGAAGGTCATAGCCTTCGAATACACTAACAATAATAACCAGGTGGGGGATAAAAGACCAAATACCATATGTAACATGACAAAATCAAATATAGTGTTTGGAAAAAAAATTAAAACGTCAAAAGACAAATGACAAAGTGAAAATTCTTTCAAAATCATGGTAAACAAAAGGCTAATTCTTCTAACATATGAAAAACTCCTGCAAACCAATTTAAATAAAAACAAAAGCCTTAACTACATAAAAGGTCAGAGAAATAAAAATATAAATGGATGGACTGAATGTTTTCACAGTAAATTAATGACAGTAAACCTCAAATGGTTACCAATGCTGTCCAGTAATCATACTGCTTTATCTCAATCACTCTACTATACTTTTCCTAGAGGATTACTTCATATCATTTTCTTTATAATAAAATCCCCATTACTTTCTCTCCTATTCTCATTGTCAACTGCTAACATCCAAGTCCAGGTCACCTTATTTCTCACATGTATCACTATAGTATACTTCTAACTGGTAGCTATATCCACTTGACCACATGAATCATTGATAAACTGTAAGCATTTGTGTATATCCGTATTTATCCAAATATCTGTAGAACATTCAATAAGAAAATACCTAACTATGTAAGTTATACTGTTCAAAGAGGGGATATGGCAGAGAAGGAAACAAATTTCATGCACTTCCAAAGGTTGTACTTTAGGTAAAGGAGGCTAACAACAATATAAACTTATGTCAGCTAAATAATACCATGGAAGAAAAGTAAAGGGAACAGGGAACAATAATCAGTTGGTATTTGATCAAAGACCTGCTCAATTTGGGGAGGGAGTCTTTGGTTATTGAAGTGTACAAAATAAATTCAAGTACTCAAAGAAAGTAAATTCTAGGTATATTAATGTTGCAATTATATTGGTTATAAGTCCTTAATAGTATTAAGGATATTTAACCTTTTCTTTATCAAAGGTGGTGCCTATAATTTAAAAAATCAGAACTCACACCTATTTCAGACATGAGCTAAACTATTTACTGGTAGTATATGTGAAGGTTATGAACTTCTGTCCATGATGGAGCTAAGCTAACTACTGAGTATTCATGCCATGTTTGGTTTAAAAATAAACACAAATAACTCTCCTCCCTTCATCGACCCTCCAAGTTTTGGCTGGCTTTACTGAAAAACATCCTTTTAATTTTATCCTGAAAATAACATGGAGAAGGACTTTCTTTCAAAACAAGTTCTCCCTTGAAGAGAAACACATGTTCAAAGCACAAACATCATTCCAGTATCCAATTTAGGACTACTTAATTTCTGTAGGGTGATATCATCTTTAGGCTACTGAATCTGTTCCTCTAAACACTGTTCTATAATTCTATAACTTAGGCCCATTCACAGAAGCAGACCCAGTTTTTCTATACAACTAACTGGAGAACAACAAAGAGAACACATTTGAAAAACAAATTCCCAGGTTATAAATAATTTCTAAGAGTAGTCAAAAATAGCACCCAACATAATTTTAAAGTAAAATTTGTTTTGTTTTTTTGGTACCCGGGATCAAACTTGGGACTTTGCGCTTGTGAGGCAGGCGGGGGAACCACTGAGCTAAATCCCCAGTCCTAAAGTAAAATTTGATAGGCTGATTTTAAAATTTATTTATAAAGAAAAGGAAAATTTGGGGGATAAAGATTTATGAGTAAGTCAGGCTACTAGTTATCTAAGTAAAATATAAAGTCATGATAATTTAAGTGTAATATTAGGTGAGGTAAAGAGATAGCCAGAAAAGGTCCAGGGACATTTCCATAATTATACGGTAACATATAAGGGGAAGGGGGATAAGTAGAATAAAGTTATGCTATGTACAGAAGAAACCTAATAACCTCAAGAATATGAACACTATATGTCATAAACATGAGTTAAGACTAATACTATCAACAAGAATGAAAATGGGGAAGGGGGATTTAGAGGAGTGAGGGAGGTGAGAGGAAAAGGGAAGGGGATTAAAAAAGAAACAACCTCACGTACCCACTCCCCAAGATGGCTGTAAACTGCATGTACTGCAAACATGAAGCTAAAAAAAAAAAAAAAACCCACAAAAAACAAAAACAAAGATTGATAAGTAGAAAGCAAACAAACATACAAAAAGAATCCCAAAAAGGATTCACCAACAATGAAGGGTTTGCTGCCACAAAGAGTGGGAGGATCACTGAAAAAGCCACAATTACAAGATCCAGTCACAATTCTGTAAGAATCAAAACCACAGAAAAAAATTTAAATAACAAGAGCTCAAAAAATTCTATGAGTTTTTTTTTTTGAGGAATCTGTTAGAAAATAAACAATCTGAACAAAAGACTGGGGAAACTTTAGAAATTTAGTACTTGATATACTTAATTGAAAATCTAAGATTAAAATAGGGACAGGTAGAAAGATAATGTATAATATAACAATGCTGTTATGTTATATGTTCTAATAAGTAAAAGTAACAACTAAAAATAAGAAGGGAAATAGAGGAAAGTAGAATAAAGTCATTAACTGGTATTTAGGCAATAAAGGAAAGTTTAAGGATTTCATTAAAAGTGGCTAATTCTAGATTCTAAATTCTAAATAGGGAACTAAGGGCATTAAAACATATTAAGCATAAAAATGACCTCATTTGGACATTTGGTTGTTTCTTCTCTTTAACTATTAGGCTATGTACATTCATATTCAAGTTGTAATGTGAACACGTTTTCAATTTTTTGGATACAGAGCTATGAATCACAACTCTAGGTTCCATGTCACTCGTATTATATCTGTATCTTTCACTTTTTTTTTTTGGTCACTGTGAAATTATATCAAAATAATAATTTAAAAGAAAAAAAGTAAAAACAACCTACACTCAGCAAAACAAAATAATTTTCTTTCTGCATATTCTCTTAAATTCCATTCTAGTTATCTAAATTTTTAAACTCTTAAAAAAGATAGAGATGACTTCTATATTCAGGCTAACCAGATGATCTTCCCTTCCATGAGCAGTACTGACACAGTAAACATGGAATTTAGTTAGCATTGTTTAATCAATAACCTTTCAGATCTTACAGAGTAGTAAAAAATAAAACATTTGAAGTTAAGTTTAAAATCTTGTTTTCCTTTTAAGTAACAGTACTGTAAAATATAAAGCAGCCCTTAGGAGTAAGCTCATAACTTTTCTGCTCAGCCATCAGTGGAAAGGCTTTCAATTCCACCCCTTTCTAGAATTTGTTCTGCAAATTACAACCTACAGCTCTTCAAAAAATGTTTCTATGAGACTAAATGGTCAAATAACTAGATATTACACATTCTTGATTTCATGGAAATACTTCTATACAGTAAAATGCAAAACTGATTTTTGGCTGTGTTTGTACATTTAAACAATTTGCCTAAATGACTGAAATATAATTAAGAAACCAAACATTGTTCTGAAAAACTATTTTAGGATAGTGAAAATGTATGTGAACACAAATAATCAAAACTAAAATAAAAATATTTACTTACATAATATTATCTGTACACCCAGAATAAAAGTTACTGTTTTTTGTTTGCTAACAATAAATTACAACAAAGGTGATCTATTTAAAATAATTATGATTTCATGTATATCTATCATTTCTTTTGTTACCGGGGATCGAACTCAGGACCTTGCGCATTCTAGGCAGGTGGTAGAACCACTGAGCTAAATCCCCGGCCCTTATCTATCATTATTTTAACTATAGTTTGATATTTCAAAGCTGAACTAGGAAAATATACTTCACAATAAGCCCAAATGAGAAAACCTTAGATTGACTGCTACAATCTCCAAAATCTCTTAAGAAAGTAGTAACTTGGGGCATACCATTAAAATAAATTTAAGTAGGCACTCAATTTATAAAAGGCCTCTATAATCACAAACTCATCTAAAAAAATAAAAAGCAAGCATTCTATAAGCCCTCCAGAGAGAATAAAAAATACAATTTAAAATAATAGATTAGAAAAAAAAAGAAATAATCTATTTGAGATAGGTAATTCACAAAAAGAGGTACTAATCAGTCATCAAATTTAATTTTTTTCCCCTGAAACACAGCAATTTTAGACTGCTGTTCTTTTCGTTTTCTGCTTGCTTCCCATGAAGGATGAAGAGGCGTGTTTAATGGCTGTTTTGTATTTTTAAGTCCTCTTTGTGTGCTGTTTTTAAACTGGTTCTTAATTGGAGGTTCATTTTCTGGAAAATCTATGAAGAGAAAGGAAAAATAATAAAAACTATACCAAAACAGTATGTAAAAGAAACAGATATCATCTTCACCGAAGTTATTAAAGGAAGAAATTTTATTTTAAATACTAAATTTAAAATTGAAATCCAACAGAGAAGTCTGAAATTAAAATTTTACAAATGATCAATAAATTTTGGGACACAGGCTTTCCATCCCTTATAAACACAGGTTTATTGAAGGCCTCCTGACAAATGCTATGCTGATGTTTTAATTATACTGACATTAAGAAAGAGTCTCGCCAAATAAAAGAACCAATACAAATTTTAAATTATACTGATAATTATATGATCTTTTGTTTTAATTTCTGTGGGTACAAATTCATCCAAACTATTAAGCCATTTTTAATGTTTCAACTTGCTAGTTTGCTAAACCATTGCTCATTGTACAAGGATGTCCAGTAGCCATTCATACATACCTGAGATTTTGCTTTTTGGAGCTTGTTCTCTATGCTCCCTAAAAGAAAAAAAACCATCATTATGATTTTTAAAAAGATAAAATAAATTCTCTGAATCTAGGAAAATAACAGAAAATAGATAATAAAACTCATGCACAGAATTATTAAGCTCCCTCATCCAACCAAAAATTAATAAAAGAACCTACATTTTAGCTACATCAAAGATTTGTTAGATTTTAATATTACAACAGATACACAGGGACTATTTCCTTTTCCACTCTTACAGGCACTTCTGTTCATAACTGAAAAAACTGTTCTCTTTTGGTTATCTTGTTCCGGCTCTAAGGGACTATTTAGATGAAGAATTTCACAAGTCTTCTTTTAGGGAAAATGAGACATATAAAACAAAAACTAAGATTTACATTTTGATAGAAGGGTTAGTGGTATGTTAATTTCAAATAAGGAAATACTATAGTCTATTAAGGCAGAATTAGGTTTAAATATTGTAATTACTTTTAAGGTTCCAAAGGTGGTTGTGTTTTTTTCTGTACTCTTACTTTAGATAATATCTCTACCAGATTTCTTATTCCATAAAAGAATATCTCTGACCCATACATAGAAAACAGTTTACTGGAGAAAATAGTTGTTATTGAAGAAATTATCTAACCATGATGTTTACTCCAAAATATGAAGATAGCCTCACTCAGCATAGAATATTAAATGAAATTAAGCTTACAGGTTTATAACAGAATTGTTATGACAAGTGGTGGTTAACGGCAGGGAGGAAGACAGCAATATTACCAAATATAAAGCAGCCTGGAGGAACTCAGTGTTAAGACAAGCAGTATTATGTACTGAAACAGGATTATCTAGTAAAATGATACACAATAAAATTGATGTTTGCAATAATGGTCCTGGGTTATCAAGAAAAATGTTTAAATAGACATGTAAAACATTTTTTTAAAAGTTCTTCGGGGGCCTGGGTTCAGGGGTGCCATATCTTCCTGGCAAACACAAGGTCCTGAGTTCAATCCCCGGTACCCCCCCCACAAAAAGTTCTTCATCTAAAATTAACTCAGAGTTTCAAAACTTTGCTCACTGAAGAAATAAAACAAGTTAGCCAGGCATTTGGCTGTAACATCTCATTTTATGATGAACTAGGGAGAAATGTGGCATTGCCATATGTGTATTTTTTTTTTGGTACCGGGGATCAAACTTGGGTCCTTGCGCTTGCGCAGCAGGCGGTGAAACCACTGAGCTAAATCCCCGGCCCGCATATGTGTATTTTGTATATGTTATCTCACCATAAATTTGGAAAGGCCAAGTCTAAGAATAGGATGAGGTACAAACCGTAACTATCCATCGGAAATAGTTTCCTGCCTCCCTGTTGAAAATATGTAGCTATTTCTTACCTTTAAAAACGATAAGAACTAATAATTATTTCAGAATGAAAAATTACCTTCTAGAACTTTTAGATCCAGATAAAGAGTGAAAAAATACTGATTCTAACTTCCCGGCTTCTGTACTTGACTTGTTTTTGTCATTTCTATTTTTTACATCGCAATCCCAGTTAGTTTCACGGATATCTTCTTTGGGTAACACTTGGTGGAGAGGTTTTTGTTCCTTAGCTGAAGTACGGCAACCACTTTCCTTTTTTCGTGTCCGTCTGGCTTTTCCAATGAAGAAGTCATCACCACTATCACTGTCTTCAGACATGGAAGACTGTTGGTAGAACCTTTCTTCTGTGCTATCATCAAAATATTCCTTTTCTTCTTCAAATAATTCTTCCTCGCCATCACTGTCATCACCAAGCAAGTTATCAGACCCTTTCTTTTTATTTAATGTTCTCATGTGTGGGTCAGCAGGTGTCTTCTGGAACTGAGGGGTAACTACAGAATTGTTTTCTAAAAGCTTTGATAGAGAATTTGGAATGTTCACTGCTTTCGGTCCATGTTCCATTGTGGCCATTTTTTCTTTTGAATTATTTATTGGTTTCTTTGCCTGTGTTTTGGCTTCTTTCAATTTCTGCTCAGTGGTCTTAGTTCTTTCATGCTGTGACTTACTTTCTTCATCATCTGAATACAAAGTGTCCTTAGAATGATTTCCTTCTGTAGTATTAACTTCAGTAGTATTTTGTCTTGCATCTTTAAAGGCTTGGACAGCAGCTGCAAGAAAATAGTACATGACTTGTTTAAGCACTGAAACATATAAATATGAGTTTCAGTATAGTATTTCTTAATTATTGGAAAGTTTTAAGAGAGTAGTTGGAATTTAAATTAAAACATGTTCAAATATACCTATTTTTAAGCTGCCAAGTAAAAAGAACTCTCCCTTTATTCATGTGTTAGAATTAGGGAGAATAGTAAAAATGTCACTGAATATAAATAAAGTAAAATGGTATCTTTAGTATCAGTGGCAATAATGTATTGGATATTACAAAATATGCTTTCATGGGCTGGGGATTTAGCTTGGTTGTTCTGCCACCTGCCTTGCAAGTGCAAGGTCCCGAGTTTGATCCCCAGTACCAAAAAAAAATAGTTTCAGACATAAAAATAATCTGTAATAATAGCACTCAATTCTGTATTATATTTTATATTGTATATTTAAATAAATGTGACACTGGCAGAATCAAAAGTAATGAATTATATCAATATAAATTTACCTTGTATTTGACTTGATCATGTATAAATCACATATAAAATTTATTTTATATATTATACAATATGTGTTAACATACTAAAATTTAAGAAAAAATATGGATTTAGTTTTTCTTCAGACATCAGACACTTCATATTTGCAGGGACTTTCTCATGTATTAACAGTTGAAAGAACTTTATGTTTATAAAACAAAATAGTCTAAAGAATTGAAAGAACGAGAAAATATTTAAAATCAATGAACCCTCATTTATTGAAAACCATCTACACAAATGCTCTAGGTATATGACTTAAAAGTCAATTAATTCGTACCTTTTAGTATACCTATTTTTTTCTTTAGAAGAGGATGTTCGGCTAGTCGGGCAATTGCCCTTTCAGTTGCAGAAGAATCTGGCTACAAAGTGAAAAAATAAAAACACAATGATATCAAAACAACTAGTGCTGACAAATGTTATGCACTCCTCAAGAAACTGCCTTTCAGGTTACAAGAGACAAGAAGATACTACTTTGCAGAAGCTGTTTATCCTTAACTGATTCTCACAGTTTCTTTTTCCTGCTTGCAGTTACTACATATTCACTTCAAAGGTAATCTGCAATATAGGAACATCTCTATGTGTAAAACAGATAAATGTGGTTAACTATTCTCATTACATAGGTTAATCTCATCTGTTTTAGATAAGAAATTTCAAAAATGCCAAACAGATTTTGATTAAAAAGTATTCTTACACTATTGTTCAAAAACACATCTACTGTTACTTCTAAATCCCTGCTTCTTAGTTTTAGAAGAGCAATGGAAATACGTGAATGTCTAGTGTTGACTCTGAGTAAAAACTATTTTATTAATCATTTTATTGTCAAGATTTCCTGCCTTAGAAGATGCCTCAGAATATCTGGGATTTAGTAACCTCATTTCAGTAAATTCTATTAAAAAGGCTGTAAAAAAAAAAAGGCTATAGCATGGTACTATAATTCTAAAATTATGTATAAATACAATAAATGAACATCTTCTAATCTGTTCTTACTCTACAACTGTGGTTTTATGTTGAAACTTTTTGTGGAGAATTATTAATAAGTATTTTGTTGATGGGATAGCTGCTTTTAAGGAGATATGAAACATATTCTGAGGTTTTACATTTCTTAGAAATGTGGCTTATTCATCAGGAAAAGGATGAAGCCTGAAGTTTGGGCATATGACTTCCTGTAATATATTTTGTGTCTCTGGGCAAGTTTTGAATAGCTATAAATCCAAAGTCCAGTTTACATTATGCGTTATAACACATAATTAAACTACTTAATTAAATTACTTCAGTAGGAATATAATTCTGTTTAAGAACAACAGGTAGAGGTTCTTATTCATTTAACTGGGAATCTAACAAAAATGTTATCTGGTTGTTATGTACTATATCTACTTTGTACCATAATGGCATTTGTGTTCAAAGAGTGCTTCTCATTAAAATTAGTGCTTCTAATTAAAAAAAATTGTTAGTATATTTGGAATATATAATAAATACAATCAGCACAGGGGCTGATTATGTATGTGTGTGTATATATATATGTATATATCGCATCTTAATCCTCTTTACTTCCCCTTTCTCTCTCTTTCCTCTCATCTTCCCTCTTAGATCTCCTTCCCATCTCCACAAAGTCTATCTCCCTGCTTCCTACTCTTATCTGCTCTTTAAATAATTTTTCCTTTGGTGTCAAATAGGAAATTTTTTTGGCTACCATACACCATGGCCAAGCATCTTAGAAAATGAACTATTCCCCTTTATATCAAAATGTAAAAAATACAAAATAGATGAAGGATAAAACTCTTGTTTAGTAGGGCAAGGTTTATGAAACTAACTTTTTGGGCAAAATTAGTATTAACTTCACAGAATGAGCTCTATCATTTTTATCTGATGCAATGACTGAGGGGAGACTAAAATACATTATCAAAACATTTGACTTGGAAAAGTTCCTTGCTACTGAAATGGGGAAAAACAACAGCCAGAGATGGTAAGTAATCTGTGTGAAAGTAATGAAGCTAGTGCCAAAGGAACACTAGTTGAAATGCAAGCTCTTAGGAAACAAGGCTTTTCCCTTTACTAAACAGGAATCTTGGCAGATAGTGAGAACACAACCAATAACAAGAATAGTATCAATCACTTACTAGGAGTGTATAAAAATTGTTAACATAGAAGGAAAAAGTTATGCTCAAGTACCAATTATAATACTATTACTATAACAGTGTAATAAATTATTACAAGTTATAGTTTATATAAGAATTTGTTATAATAATTGAAGCTTTCACTGAAATGAAAATTATCTAATCAAGGCATTCACAAACATCAGAGGTAATTACAATATATATATGTATTTCATATATATCTGCTCTTCAAAGTTCCTTATATTTAGCTGCTAGCTATTTTTGTTTAATTCATATTTGTTCCTGACGGCCTATTACTGATTTTCAAGTCTGAGTTGCTTATAATCTGGAGAATAGAAAAATATCCTAATGGGGAAAAACAGTACAAATGTAAGAACTTACTCACATATGTACATAAATGCTTTGTAAATATTAAGAATTAAATTTTACATTCTTAAAAGACCATACAAAATGTAACATGCATTTCTCAATGTGTTTGTTTTTTTAAGTCTTAGAATATCAATTTTTTAGGTCTTTAGAATATCAATTTTAAATTATAGCAATTATTTAAATAACCTTTTAAAATTCTTCCTGAGTAAAAAGGTAAAATTTAACATTTAAGTCTTTAATTTTAAGAAACAAATTTAACATTTTAAACTTTTCATTAATTTTTTTCTTAAGAAAGCAATTTTAATTTTATTCTTAAGAATTTTATTTGTAGAAAATCCTGCAGTTAACTTTTTAAATTTAAATTTTGACAAGGGCTAAGGGTGATACAGGTCAAAGGTTTTATCTATCAAAAAAGACTGACAATCCAGACTTGATTTCTAATTATTTAGCTAGTTAGGATCAAGATCAGTTTCTGAATTTAGTCAGATGTTCCTAAATTACATTCTAGCCACTTAACTTTCACTTATTACTCAACTCTAAATGCTTCTTTTACATTACAAATTCTGTAAAGCCTTCTTCAAAATTCTTTGGAGGGAAATAAAAACAAACATTAACATAAATAAGCTTGTGAAGCAAGTGGGCTGAATCCTTGTTTTGGCAAAGTTTGGGTCTTTGCTGCATTACATAGTGCCTACATCTTTCTCACCAGCTCTGTTAAGCTAAGTGCAGAACTCACAAGAATAATAAGAGCAAACAGTACTACAAGAGACTTCCCTTTCTTTTTTCCTCCTTATTTCTCTCCTGTCCCTTTTCTTACCTAACATACATGCTCTTTAAATTTACTAACCCCCTATCATGTAAAGGCATCATCTTACATATGAAGATAGAACTGCAATTTATTGAGGCTCTCGATGCATTCTAATTTAAAAATTAGACCCCAGAAATAAAAGATGCAATCAAAATTGAATAACTGAAATGTACAGATGCTTTTCAAAAGAAGAAGTACAAATGGCCAATAAGTACATGAAAAAATATTTAGCATTTTTGGCCACAATAGAAATGTCAATCAAAACAACAATAAATATCAAAATCATATCTGGAATATCTTCCAGAAAGAGTAAAAAAAAATCATTTAAAAATGATACATTCATACCCATGTTTATAGTATCACAATTCATTACAGCTAAATTTTAGTTGTAGTATATATGCCCACCAACAGATGAATGGATAAAGAAAACGTGGAACATATCCAACGGAGTGCTACTCAGCCATTGTAGGAAAATGGACACATCTTGAGAACTTACATAAATGATATAAATCAGACACAGAAGATTAAACATCACATGGTTTCTCCTACATGGGAAACCCAAAATATAAATACTTTAAAGAGCAAAATAAAAGAGAGATGACAGGAAATGGGAAGGCAGACTCTGTGGAGATAGGAAAGGAGTTTTGGAAATGGTAGGTGATAACAGGGCTAGGGCGGAGGGAAGTAAAAATGATCAAGATGTGATATATTCACATCTTATCAAATTAAATTTGCTATTTTATTTCTGTATAAAACTATTCATATATCCTAGCTCAGTATTTTTTAATATTTCATCCAATATAGAAAAATTCGGTAGGCACAATGTAAGAAAGTACAGTTCTTTTTATAAGATTGATAAGATGTGATATATATGTATATTCTTCAAGATGAATAAAACTAATATATATTATAAAAATAATACCAAATAAATAAAAGGCTAAGACAAATATACAAATGATTTGCGCAAGGCAAAATGTGATAAATTTCATTTAAGAGAGAAAACGTTATGGAGCTATACAAGGAATACAATTAGAGTGATACATCTTAAATTTAAATAAATTTATTTTGAACCTTAAAAGCTACTAAGTAGTCTCTAGGAACAAACAGCTTTTACACCTGCATGAACAAGCGTTCACAATATTGGGAAGTATGAAAGAAACCACAGCTTTCCTTACTTAAAATTGACCCAATGTTTGCCATGGAAAATTCTCAGGAAACTGTGGTTTTCACATACCTCCAGCTTCAAATGAAAACATAGAAAACAGACTGTCTTTTAATGGAAAAATTTTATTTTGGCATATGGGTGTTTATTGTTATCACAAATGCATTTAATGTTCATTTTGCAAAGAATTTTCAAAATGTAACCCTGAATGTAAACCACAGTCTAAACACACACACACACATACGCACCAGCCCAAAAACCTAAAACCCAAAAATACTCTTAATGTGCAGTATTAGTTCTTTGAAATCTTGCCTAAAATGACTCTAAATGAACTGGCAGAAGTAGAATGCTAATATTGGTACTTTTAAAATTAATCGGGCTTTATTTCACTTCTGGGTTTTATCTAAAGTTATACTGCAAGAATTAACAATTGCATTTATGCAAAATATTCAGCAAGATAAGTGGAAATGGTCCATTTGGCTGGACCAGAAGAACTGTGGCAAACTCTGCATGGATATTTTGGAGGTAATAAAATTTTTCAAGACTTAATTATTATCATATATAAACTCAACTAAGATATTTTAAATTACTTCCTGAAAACAGATGAAGTTTTTTCCACAGAAGGGAAAAAGATCTATACTTTCTTATATTGTACCTACTAAATTTTTCTACATTGGATGAAATATTAAAAAATACCGAGAGCTAGGATATATGAATGTAGTTTGATACAGAAATAAAGCTTATAGGAAATTTAATTTGATAAACACACGCAAGATGTTATATGTAAATATCTCTATGAGGGGCAAGGTAAATAAACATAAATAATAAAACCAGTCATTTAAAGGCTATAGAGATTTTTTTTTTTTCAGTACCGGAGATCGAACTCGGGTCCTTGCGCTTGTGCAGCAGGCGGCGAGGCTATAGAGATTTTAATAATACAAGCTAACTTTTTCTCAATCAACTGGAGAAAGAATTTGCTTTATGGTATGGGTATTATTTCTCTTCTTCTTCTTTTTTTTTTTTTTTTTTTTTGGTACAAGGGATCAAACTCAGGACCTTGCGCTTGCGAGGCAGACGGTGGAACCACTGAGCTAAATCCCTGGCCCCTCTCTTCTTCTTGAAAGGAGAGCCCTACTGAAGTTCAATTTCATCAAAGTTGTCAGGTCTATTTTTAGGGGACAGTGTTATTTATCTTCAGACAAAACTTGCATTAAATCCCAATTACACTGTCTTTGGATCCTACTTCCAAGAGTAGATCAATTCCTAAATTTATTGGCCTCAGAACACAGAATGTGCATATCCTACAGTCAACTAAGGAAGAAGTCATACAAAAAAATAGAAAAATGAAAAAGTGGAAGTAATATTCAACTCCATTTACTTATAATGAATGCTAGGCAAGCAGTAGCTAACTCTAATAAGAGCAGGTTTTAAAAATCTATCCTTTTAATACTGTGAAGCCGTGGAGAGACCACAATGCTTCAAGAACTTAAGAAATTACAAATATATAATATACTAAGAAAATATCAAATAAAAATAGTTAGAAAGAGATGAGAAGGGAAAAAGAATATACTCCCCATAATGGAAAAGAGTAGTTACATATACCATGTCTTAGGATATAGTACACCCTCTTAATTGCATATATTGGTTGCATGTAAGGCTAGGGAAATAAATGACCTAAAATACCTAAGTTGACTGGTGTGACAAGGAAAGTTTAAGCTACCCAAATGCATCTAGATTTTACTTAGTTTTAAGGTAATATTTAATTCCTGGTACGATGCATGGTACGTGGTGCTCATCAAAAATATTCATATAAAGATTGACAGGAGAAAGAAATGTAAATTAGAGCAAAAACCAGTGAAACCAAAAACATAAAAGCACAGAGAAAAATCAGTGTTCTGACCGGGAACTGTCTTGTTGCGGGAGTTACAAAGAAAAGAAAAAAGGGGAAACAAGGAAGAAACAGCAGTGCCAAGTCTAGAGCAGAAGATCTAGATAACAGTACTGACTGTGCCATGAGATAGTTAACAGCGTTAAGCAGTGGAGTTCATTCTTTTTTGATCTCTATTTCGCTCAATTATAAAAAAGGAGTTAAAACAAATCTCTGACAAGGTAAAGCAGAAATTAAATGAGGAACTTAATGAAAATCTGGAAAGGATAAGAGTAGATTCTTAATTAAAAAGAGTAAAAATAATTTTAAAGACATATAAAATATGAAATACTGTATTAAGTTCAATATCACAGCAAAGAAAAATTTATAAATTATCATAAAAATATTTTCAGTGGCAATTCTAAAGCTCAGTGAGGGAAAGTCATATACTAATAGTAACTGGCTTCTTGATAAGTCTTCTCTTTAATGAAAAAGGTGACGGAAAAAAAGTAAGGAATAGGGCCAGGGATTTAGCTCAGTGGTGCCACCTGCCTCGCAAGCATAAGGTCCTGAATTCGATCCCCGGTACCAGAAAAACAAAAAAGTAAAAAAGTAAGGAATATATGTAAAAAGCTTTTCAAAATTAAATACAGTCTATTGCAGATATACCTTTTTGCAGATCTTTTCAAAGTTGATATCATCACCAAGAGCAGATTTAGTTACTATATCAGGTTTCAATTCCTATGAAAGAAAAAAACCCCCACAAAACTTTTAGTTATGAGTCTAATTTTAGCTGTCATTGTAAGTTAAATTCCTTTCCAGGACTTGCTTTACGAAACTTGATACTAATTAAAATCTTAATTTTTTAAAAGGAATAACACATAGAAATTTCCATGCTACTGAGAAAGCCGTAACAAAATAGTTTTAAGTGCTAATTTTTCTAAGAATGTGTACAAATCAAGTACAAAGATTTTCAAGGAACTCCAATACATAATCAACTGTAAACCAAGGACTTTATGCCCAAGCAGCTCTTTAAATATCAAGTCTAGGCTGTGGTTTTAAACATCAAATCTACAGGAAAAGTTCTGAACGTCAAAGAATTTAGGGAATATTACTCATGTGTACTTCTCCAGAGGAATATTCTAGAGGAGGGACTTTAGTCAACAGCAAATAACTTTGATAAAAGGACTGCTGGCTTGTATTTGTAGAGCTAGAGCTAAAATAAGTGTATGGGTATAGAAGAATGTACATAGGTAAATGCTACATGTTTGGATTGAAGAGAAAAAACTAATTGAAAAGAAGAGTTAGAGGAAGGTAGAACAAATAGACAGGAGTCAAAGGATATCACTGAAAAGTGGACAATCACACTAGATCTAGGAGGAACACTTCCTCCTGCCCCATTCCCAGGGTGTGCAACAATTTTTTAAAATAAACAATTTAACTTGATGGGTTATAGTATCTCTCTTTGATGCCCTCTTAAGAAATAAAACGAGTGCCAGACTTCACCGAACAATCAGGCAGGCTATTCAAGCACCACTGAATTTCCTTATACACTGGTACTCCAGTCTGACATAAAAAATGGAAGGAAGAAGCAGCTGGTCACCACCTGAGCTTGGCATGGTGGCTTCCACAGGAAAGTCATACGGGAAGGAATCAAGGGATGGCCTAGGAAGGTAGTTTCCATAAGAAACTACCCAAGCACTGTGGCATACACAACAGTGAGGGACCTGGTGGCAGAGTCCAAGTTACGGCATTATAACCTTATATATTCTTCTTGCATGCTCTTTTTAATACATTGCTTCCATTTCCATTTATACTTCAATCAAAAATAAAATGTAACAGTGCAATAAACAAAATAGATTAGAACATGCAAGACTACATAAAAAATAGAAAAGGTCACTAAGTGTTACAAGTACAACAGTAGCCATTATACAAAACATACAGTTCTACATATCAAAAGAAATTTTTTGAAAATTGCAATGATGACACATCTAGCAAAGAAATAAGCAGTAACTATAACACAGAATACTCAATAATTAGAAAATATGAGAGTATAAACATCAGAAATATAACTGAATGTAAATTAGTTTAACCTATCTCTTAGGAGAAAAAGATCTTTAACTTGGATAAAGAGTAAAACCCAACTCTACGGTGTAAAGTATATAAGAGATACATAAGAACGTGGCTATTTCAAAAGGCTAAAAACAAAGTGGTGGGCAAAGATTTACTAATCAAATTGGATTCATTAAAAAGCAGATATGATAAAGCTGTGTCATGCAAAGAAGAAAAGTTAAGATTTCTGACAATACTGCCAATGCATTAAATAAAATATAGCAATTAATTATATAAAGAAAAAAACAACAGAAAAAGAAAAATATAAACACTATTATAAACACTGTTAATAGGAGACTTTGACACACTACTCCCAGTTTGAGAAAGTTCAAACCTGAAAAATTACTTACCAAGACATTACTAGCATAGTTACTGTTATGGTTTGGATCTAGATATCCATCAAAAGCCTCATGTACTCATAAGTGGGGCTTTTGCAAGAGGACTGGACCATGAGCCCCTATAGCTAACTTTCAGTTAGGAGGTGGGGTGTTGTCAGTGAGGCAGGGAGCCTGGAAGGGTATCTCTCCTACCCAGGCTGCTTTATCTCTCTGCTGCTGCGGACTGCCATAACATGAAGAGTTTTCTGCCATGCAGGCCCTTCTGCTATGCCCTTTTTAAAAAATTCATTAAGTTTATTGGTAATTTTAGGTATACATAATAATCACATTCATCATAGGGAATTTGTACCTGTAAATGATATATCTTCTTTTTTCCTATTCCCCTTTCCTCCCTTCAACCCCTCTTTCCTTCCTTTACAGAAGCTTTGTTTCTGTTCTGTCCTCATTTTATTTCTTTTCCTTTGCTCCTGCCCCCAGTTCCCCTTCCTGTTTGAACATTTTCTTCCCATTTCACATTATTCATTATACATTTTGGTCCTTATTTTTACTTTCGGTTTCTCACACCAGAGAAACAATACAGTATTTACATATGTGTCTGATTTATTTCACTTAAGAGTATGGTCTCAAGGTGCATCCATTTAGCTATAAATATCTCAAGTTTATCCTTCTTTATGGCTAAGTAGTACTCCATTGTATAAAAAAACCTACATCTTCTTTATCCATTCATCAGTTGGGCGTTTAAGGCTGTTTCCAAGATTTAGCTATTATAAACTGTGTGGCTATAAACATGGGTGCAGATATATTGCTGTGGTATGATGCTTTTAATTCTTTTGGGAAGATACTAAGAGAAACAGCTGGGTCAAATGGAACCTCTAGGTTAATTTTTTTTTTTTTGGAGGTATCTCCATACTGATTTCCACAGTGGTTGCACCAGTCTGCACTCCCACCAACAGGAGAGAAGGATTGCTTTACCCCACATCCCAATAAGCATTTGTTATTGATTTCTTGATAAGAGCCATTTTTTGTGGAGATGGAATCTCAGCGTTGTTCTAATTTGCATCTCTCGAATGACTGGTGATGTTGAACATTTTTCATGTATTTATTTCCGGTTTCTACTTCATCTGAGAAGTGTCTATTTGTTTCAGATGTCCATTTTTTGACTGAGTTTTTAAATCTGGGGGAAGGGTCTGATGTTTCTGAGTTCTTTATGTATCCTAGATATTAGTCCTTTGTTTGAGGAACAGCTAGAAAAAAATTTTTTTCACCACACTGGGGGTTGTCTCTTCACTCTGTTGGTTTCTCTTGCTGTACAAAGGCTTTTTAATAACATCAGATCCCAGTTGTTGATTCTTTGTAATATTTCCTGTGTAACTGGGGTTTTGTTCATAAATATTTTGCCTACACCTATGTCGTCAACAGTTCTATTTTTTTTTGGTACTGGGGATCGAACTCAGGTCCTTGTGCTTGTGAGGCAGGTGGCGGAACAGCTGAGCTAAATCCCCGGCCCTTCTACCTATTTTATCTTCCAGCAAATTTAATATTTGTTTTAATATTCAGATCTTTGATCCATTTCAATTTAGTGCACGGTGAGAGATATGGGTCTAGTTTTAATCTCTGGCATGTGGAAACCCAGTTTTCCCAGCACCATTTATTAAAGAGGCTATCTTTCTTCCAGTGAAGGTGTTTGGCTCCTTTGTCAAAGATAAGGCGGCTGAGCATGTTTGAAGTAGTTCCTTCTAATCTGTTCCATTGATCCTCAGGTTATTTATTTATTTATTTTTGCCAGTACCATGTTGTTTTTATCTTAACTTCTCTGTAGTATAATTTCAAGTCAGGGATTGTGATGCCCCCTGCCTTGCCTTTGTTGCTCAGAACTGTTTTTGCTATTTTAGGTCTCTTCTGGTTTAAATTTTAGAATTCTTTTTTTCTTTTTTTTAAATTTTAGAATTCTTTTCTCTAATTCTGTGAGACAGGCTATTGGAATTTTGATTGGGATGGCATTAAATCTGTATAACAACTTTGGAAGTATAGGGGTTGGGGATTCAGCTCAGTGGTTTCACCGCCTGCTGCACAAGCACAAGGACCCGAGTTCAATCCCTGGAACCAAAACAAACAAACAAACAATTTTGGAAGTATGGCCATTTTCTTCATATTTGTTCTTCCTACCCAAGAACAAGGGATATCGTTCCATTTTCTGATTATCTTCTTTGATTTCCTTCTTCAGAGCACTGTAGTTTTCAGAGTAGAGGTTTTTTACTTCCTTCATTAGATTGATTCCTAGGTATTTCATTTTTTTGTATGCTACTGTGAAAGGTGTGATTTCTATAATTTCTCAGTGAGTTTGTTATTTGTGAACAGGAATGCTACTGATTTTTGAGTGTTTACTTTGTATCCAGCTACACTACTGAATTTGGTTATTAAATCTAGGAGTCTTTTGGTGGAGCTTTTGGGGTCTTCTATGTAGAGTATCATGTCATCTGCAAATAATGATAATTCAACTTTTTCCTTTCCTATTCTTATTCCTTTTATTTCTTTCTCTTTTCTAACTGCTCTGGCTAGTGTTTCCAGAACTATATTGAATAGGAGTGGTGACCGTGGATGTCCTTGTCTTGTTCCTGATTCTAGAGTGAAAGCTTTCAGCTTTGTCTGTTCAGTATGTTAGCTGTTGGTTTGTCATAGATGCCTTTTTCAGACTGATATAAAGACCATCTATTCCAATTTTCTATAGGGTTTTTTTTTTTTATCATGAATGGCTATTGGACTTTGTCAAACACTTTTTCTACATCTACTGAGATGATCATGTGGCTTTTGTCCTTAGCTCTGTTAATGTGGTGTATTACAATTATTGATTTGCATATATTGAACCATCCCTGTGTCCCTGGGATGAATCCTACTTGGTTCTGGTATATAATTTTCTTGGTGATTTGGTGCATTCTGTTTGCCAGTATCTTATTGAGGATTTTTGTGCCTATGTTCATTAGGGAGATTGGCTTGTAGTTCTCTTTTTGGGTTGGATCCTTTTCTAGTTTTGGTAATGCTTACTTCTAGGAATGAATTTGGGAGTATTGCTTCCCTTTCAATTTTCACGAAAGAATTTGAGAAGTAGCGGCATTAGGTCTTCTCTAAATTTCTTGTAGAGTTCAGGAGTGAATTCATCAGAGCTTGGGCTTTGTTGGTAGGACTTTAATTACATCTTCAATTTCACTGACTGATACTGATTTATTTATAGAGTTTTTATATCTTCTTGATTCAGCTTTGGTAACTCATATGTATCTAGGAATCTGTACATTTCTTCTGTTTTCCATCTTATTAAGCATACAGGTTCCCAAAGTAGGTATTGATCTAGATTTTTGCAGGATCTGTTGTGATTTCACCCTTTTCATTCCTAATTGCATGGACTTGAGTGTTTTCTTCCTTTTTGGGGGGATAAACCTGGCTAAGGGTTTGTCAATTTTATTTAATCTTTCCAAGAACCAACTCTTCAATTCACTGATTCTTTGTATTGTTTTCTTAGTCTCCATTGCATTACTTTCTGCTGTGATCATTTTAATTTCCTTCCTTGTATGAGCTTTAGGCTTGACTTGCTCTTCTTTTTTCTAGAAGCTTTAGGTTCAACATTTATTTGTTTATTTGAGCTCTCTTTCTGATATGGGTATTCTCTGCTATAAATTTCTCTTGTAGAACTGCTTTAATTGCATCTCATAAGTTCCAGTATTTGTATTGGCATTATTGTTTAATTGTAGAAACTGTATAATTTCTTCTTTAATTTCATCTGTGACCCACTGGTTGTTCAGGATGGTGTCATTATTAAGTTCTTGTGGTTTCTTTTTTTTTTCTTGTGGTTTCTTTTGCAATTGATTTACAACATCACTGCACTATGGTCAATTAGTTCTAGTGTTCTATAGCACTAAGATCTATCATATATTGAAAGAAAAATAGAACAGTTCAAGGCTTCCAACACATAAAAACGATATATACATGTGAAGGAATACTAATTATCCTGATTTGATCATTATACACTGTATACATGTGTCAAATTTTCATACTAAATTCCATAAATACGTAAAATATTGTATTTTTATAATACAGTATGGATACTGGAAATAATGTTTTGCAATACCCAATGTCAAGATCTTCATAGTCTGTTATTTTACCCTACTCGCAAGCTACCATGTTAAACTGGTAGTTTCATGAGTGTCGGTAAAAAAAGAGTCCTGGCTCAGAGACAGAGGACAATTTATTGCTCATAATAAGTGTAGGTGCCAGAACATCAGCATTTTAAAAACACTCACATATTTTTTCTTCTTTTTAGAAAAATGAAGTTCCAGATACATGGTAGAAATTAAATTTAACAAGTTAAATCCATGTAATCAAAACTAAAGAAATATTTTAGAAGTATATTTTTTTAAACAGGCTTTTAAGTGGCAAGTATCTTCCTGTATTGAGGAAGAGAAAACCACCTGTCTTTGTGGACAGCAGCTTTTGTAGTCTGACAGGCAAACATGAACTAGAGTTACAACATCTATTTTCAGAACACAAGCATCTATGTGCGGGGCTGAATTCTTCAAAGTAACCCATGTTCTCAACAGCAGAGGCTTTAAGTGTTATCTTACATGTCAAATAAAACTTTGCTGATATAATTAGGATGTTGAGAAAAATTATCCTGTTTTATCCAGGTAAGCCCAATATAGTTGCAGGGCTCCTTATAAGAGGGAAGAGGAAAGGTTTGAGTTAGACAAGATGAGAAACCACAAGTTAGAGAGGAAAATGAAGGAGAGAAGAAAGCCATTATGCTGCTAGTCTTGAAGAAGGGTGTCTTCTGGGACACACTGATTAAAAGTTTTATACTACAGAATTTGAAGATAATAAAATCGTGTTGTATTAAGCCATCAACTTCATAGTAGTTTGTCTTAGCAGCACTAGGAAATAAATGAATATACTTTCTATCTTCTACCAATCCTCATATTTTAATTATACCATTTTTTTGATAAGTACTATGTAATGTAAGTAATACTACGAATATTTCTCAGTAAGAAGTATCTATCTCAAAACTCAGTACATTCCTTTGGATGGCTTAAACTGTCCTTATTATACCACTCATATTTCAGTATTTTGGAAGAATTCACTTATAGCTTTAAATATAACCATATGTGTAAATAAAAGAAAATGCTATCTCCTAAGATACAGATTATGTAAAATTCAAGAAGTGAGTTTAGTTAACATGCATAAATAGGAATGCTGTTGTGCAACTGGAATTTGTGTCAGTGCTATTCTAAGCATATAGCGAGGAACTAAGTTTTTTAGACAAGAAAAACTGCAATACATGATATAAAGTTATTTCTCCTCCACTCTACTTTCATTAAGAGATCAGATACTGCCTTTCAGAATAAGGCTCCTTTTGACCTGTTATCATGAAAGGAGAGGGGACCCTAAATGGTAATATGAGATATGATGAAAAACTATGGTAAATGTTTAAATTAAAATATAATTATTACAGTCAAAGACACACTGCCAATAATCGCTCTGAGAGGAGGACTCCTCCTCACTTCAAACACACCCCATCATTCCCGCTACTTTCAGTGGGAGTATTTTGTGAGGGATTAATGGCAATGTGTCTTTTTGCTATAATAATTCTTTTTAATTTAAATGTACACCATATTTTTTGATGAGCTCTTATAGCATTCCCTTCAAAAGATAAAAAGATAGCCAAGCATGGTTGTGCACACCTATGATCCCAGCATGCTGGGAACCTGAGGCAGGATGATCACAAGTTCGAGACCAGGATAGGCAACTTAGTGACTTAGTGAGACCATGTCTCAAAAGGAAAATAAAAAGGGTTGGGGATATAGCTTAAGGTAAAGACCCTGGGTTCAATCCCCAATACCACGAAAAGAAGAAGGAGGGGAGATAGGATTGAAAAGCCATTCTGAATTCTTGGGAGTCTGCCTAGAGTCTAGCTGGGAAGTTCATACTAGATTGCCAGGATTTACAAATTGATTTTTGGTGGGGTTTTTTTGTTGTTTTTTTTTTACTGAAATGTATATTTACATTTTTTCGGAAGAAGTTTTAGGTAACTACTTTCACTATTTTAGGATTAAATTTAAGTTTCAAGGATAGGTTATAATTTGGCCAGAAAATTTATTTCATTTAATGTTTTAAGAATACATAAATTACTCTTCAAATTAATAGCAAAGTTCAGTAGGAGCCACTGAATTAGTAATCCAAAGTGTAGGGAAGATAATGGGAATTGATTTTTCAAGAACTGAAGTTAATTTTCAACTTTGAAAGAAGGCCTGAGATGACAAACAGTTTCCTATGAGTTGAGGCTATTACCTTACTTCACAATACATCAACTCCATTATAAATGAATGGTTTCCTACATGAGTAGTGGAAAGCAAGTAAGATTTCTCAAGCTCTATGGATAAAACTGAAAAATCCCTGATTTTGTTACAGAATAGAGAACTCTGAAAGATAAGAGATACTTAGAGGCTTCTAACAACAGTGTAATTTGGTTCTGTTATTTAAGCTTTCAAATATTGGGGTTTTTAATCTATCTGAAAACTAAAATAAACAATTATATATTTTAGTGGGTATGCAGCTGAAGTTACTAATCCACTCACAAAACAAAGGAGTACAAGAGGGTTCAGCTAGGATATAATTCCACACTTACTGTGTGGGAAAGAGTTAACTTTCCAGGTGTGAGTTGCTCAAACTCAGCACACATCTACTGAGAAAGGCCTCTCTTCAGGAGTGACCCTTGGCCAGCTCCTGGAAAATGACCTCTGAGAATGTGGGCTACAGGGTACTTATGATCAGAGGGTTCATGTTAACAGTGAGACTTAATGTGAATGTGTCTTTGCTTTCAGAAGCTGGAGTCAGAGTACTTCAAATTAGTTGTGTAGAAAATTCACACTGATGTGACTTGTCCCCAGTTAAAACCTCTGGGTCTGAATGGGAATGCCTTGTACCTGCTGTCACATCACTAGTGGGAGTGTGTCCCTGCGACTCCACAGTAGAAGACCTCTGGAAACTTATGCCTGGTTTTTCACGAGCTTCCCCCTTTGCTGATTTCAATCTGTATTCTTATATAATGTTAAACCATAATTGTGAGTTTAACAGCCTTTGTTGTAGATTCCACTAATGAATTACTAGGCCTCAAAGTGGTCTTGGGAACTCAGGATACATTCATTTTACAGAAAAGAATCATTACCACAGAAAGTTTAAGAGACTCTTTTCAAAGTATCTCAGGAGGGCTAGGACAAGAATTCTCATATATTGCTTTTTGCCGTATCCTGTTGTCAGTAATAAATTAGACATCTTAAGTCCTTCCTAATTAAATTAACATAATTCAAGCTTTCTACACTAATGATTGTCACAATTAAAAACTAGATCTATCAGAAAAACTTCAGTTCCCTTATTCCACACTGTGCTATTAGCTACTGCTTGCTAATATGCAAAATCACAAATTTAATTAAAATTAGGTAATCTAAATTTTGTTTATTTGGATATAACCTTGTTTTTCTCTCCAGATATTTGTTTGAACAATCTAAGATACTTAGAACTATTAAGCCAGTGGAGCGTTGGTTCTGCTTCAGCAGGAAAAGTTTGTTTGTAATCAAACTATTTGTATCAGACCATGAGGAAGAAGATTAGGATAATATAAAAAGTTACTGCAAGGTAGTTAACCATGCTAACTTTTTTAATTCCAAGAAGATTTCATTGTGGTTGGGCTTTTAACTTAATAGAATACAAGAGACTTTTGCATGCAACAGATGGAATGTGATGTTTAGGCTGAGAAAAGAAATAAAAAAATGCCAGGAAAAATATGAATGCTAGATTTTTGGTATATGTGGAAATGAACCAAATAATGTATTTCTCTGAAATAAAGAATCTGAAATAACTCATGAGAGTGGTATTGATATCCCAATTTTCATGCTTTTCTACAGATAGGAATTCTCATTATGGTTACCCTTCAGTGACAATAAAAAATTAATTTTCTAAATACTGTTCTGCGCTTTCTTAAATACATTTTACTACAGTAACCTTGAAATAAAGCTAGGCTCTACCATTACACTGGGAAGGTGTTTTTCCAGATAAAATATCACTGTCTTCCTCCTACCCCTATTCCTATGTTCTTTAATGCAGCCAATGGCATCTCCATCCTCTGCTGCTCAGCTCTGAGTCATCTGACCCTTCAGAGCCCCTTTATTATGATTCTGTGACATTGTCATACTATTAAAGACAGCTAAGTTAAGTAAAAATATTATAGGCAGTCAGATAGGGCTGGGCCCTTGACAGAGTCAGAGCACAAGATGAAAACACATTACAACTGTGGCCAGGGACACATCTGTGAGAGCCAGGCCTCAAGATCAAGATGAAATGACTAGGCCTGCATACTTCCCCAAAGGACAAGGTAAGTGCTAACACCTGGCCTAATGAAGTATAAAGAGACATCAGTCACCAGACCCATCATTTCCTAGAAAACCTTTTTGTTCTTTTCATATACATTTGTTACGTGACTTGTTCCCCCACTGAATTTCTATTACCTAAGTGACTATAATTGTAATCTTATGCTTTAACCATGTGGTTTTTGCTCTATAAAACTTACTCTGAAAAGTGGGGTCCTTGGCTACCTATTTGGGACTCCTCCTGCCTCTCAGGAACTATCTTCTCAATAAACATTTCCTACTCTTAACCTCTGTTGTTCCTAGAATCCATTCGTTGATTTTAGAGGACACAAATTCAGTGTATCAGACATCTAACAGATTGGGAATTATAATATTTCCTTTGTATCATTTGGAAGCTCTATTTCATCTCCTATATCATCCCTGTATTACTACTCCTAGGCTTAGGACTTCCTTATGGATTGTATGGATTATAATAACCTGGTTTTCCTGTCTGCAGGACCAGTAACTCCAAGGCCTATTATGTCACTGTCCCGAATACAGAAAGAAATCAAAGATCTTCAGAATGACATTAAAAAAATCTTTGATTGTCTGTCATAATATATCTTTTTGCTCTACTGTTGTAATACTTTTCTTCTAGGAATCTTATAATCAATCCATGCTGTTTTGAATAAATTTTCAAAACTGAATAAATTTTCTATTTTCCTACCACATCATCTTTGGTAACTTTCCTTTTTATTTTTTGTCTTTAGAATGCTTTCCATTAACTGGATACCTACCTTTCTCGCTTCTTTTCCTTTCAATCAAAATCTACCCACCCACTTCAAACTTTGGTTTCCAAATACCACTAAAACGAAGCAGGAAAATTATACATCCTACCGTTAATTTCCTGTACCAAAAAAGACTAGTGGGGTTCAGAACAGACTCAAAAAGGTTGTGCAAGTTGGCTTAAAGGGACAACCACTAGTTGAATTTTGGCGTGAGAAGGAATAATGACAGCAAAGGATCATAACCACGTTGACCACATAATTTGATGTTCAAACAAGGACTCATCTGAGTATCAAATAAGACATTAATAAATGTGCTGGGACAAAAAGTGAATGCAAGAAGAGTCCCAAGGAATTTGGTCATATGGCCACCCTAACCACAACACTTGTTAACATCTCCAAATGCTCTCTATTTTCTCTTACACCTACTCCACAGGCTTTAGACTCAAATTATTACTCCAGCAATCTCATTAAGTCACCAACATTCTCCAAATTGCTAAATTTAAGTCTCAGTATTCTTCTCAATAAAGCAGCAGTATCTGACTCGTCCCTTCTTGGCCTATTAAATAACATCTGATGTTATTCTCTCTTTCTCCTTGATATACTTTCATTATTCCACTGAGAGTACCCAGACTCTTGGTTATTCTTAGTGACTGTTTTTTTCTCTTAGTGACTTTTGCTAGTTCTTCTAACTTAAGAATGGATTAGGACTCTGCTGTTGGTACTCTTCAGTATTATTCATTACCATGTTAGTGATTTTATCCAGTCTCATGACTTTATATATCATGTATTTATGAACTACCAAACATCTCTCTCTCTCCTCTGAACTCCAGACTTAGTATCTCCAGCTATCTATTTTATATCATCCTTCCTAAACCTTTCTGCTCTGCTTTATTTTTTCCATAGCATATCATTTCTATATGATTAATATTGATCATGTTGATTTGTTATAAGAATGGAAAATGAAGTTATTTTTCCGTGTTAGATATTATAAGTTGCTACAATGAGTATCTCAGCTATCTCAATATTCAGATAGCATAAAGGAGACCTGACAATAAATACTGCTGCTATTCAGGAATTATGGCAGAAACAATTTTTAATAAACATGTCATTAATTCCCCCACAGCTAATCTTTATGTTCATCTGTACCGAGATTTGAATCCTAATACTATCACACTTAATAGACTTTTATATAGGGAAATTAGTAAGATAATATAAAAACTTTGTTATTTCTTGGTTCTATAGATAACTTCCTTTATACCCTTTTTAAAGATTTGAAAACTAAGAACCAAACAAAATAAAACAACATTCATTTAAGTACATATTCTGCTCTATAATTTGTGAAGTTTCACTTACCTTTTAAGACTCAGCTTCCTGCTACAGGAAGCCTTGCTTGGATCCTGAACCAGTGCTACATGCCCTTCATTTTTTAAAACACTTTACTGAAGGTCTATGTTCATGTATCCATTTCTCTCTTTAGATTACAAACTTCCCAAGGGCCGGTAGAATATTAATTTCTAATATTTCTGCATAAAGTAGCATGGATTATGGTACACACAAAGTATAGACCTAACATATTTCTGTTACAGTGAAGCAAAGTGATGTGGTCATGATTTAAGAGTGTATGGTCTTTTCTTGCAAAGTAAAAGAGTAAATAATATCAACTAAAAGTTTATTTATTAAAGTATATACTAAGTAAAGCCTGGAAACAGCCCAAGTGCCCATCAACTGGACACTGGATAAAGAAGATGTGGTTTTTTAATAAAATGGAGTACTACTCAGCCATAAAGAATGACAAACTAGAGACATTTATAGCTTAATGGATCCACATTGAGGCCATACTCTTAAGTGAAATACACAGGACACACATGTGTAAATACCGAATAATTTCTCTGGTGTGAGAAACTGAAAGTGTAAATAAGGATTAAAATGATTAAAATCAATAATTGATAATTAGAAATAGGAAGAAAAGGTCCAAAGCGGTAGAGGAAGTGGGAGGGGACGGGGAAAGGAAAGAAGGGAAAGGAAAAATTATAAGAAAAGGAAAAAATGGAAACAAAGTCTTTGTAAATAGGGAAGGGTGGAGGGGGTGAAGAGAGGGCAGGGAATGGGGAAAAAAATAAGAACCAAGATACATCAGGTACAGGTACAAACACCCAATGATAAATGTAAATGTAGTGTATACCTAAAATGTACCAATAAAAGAATTGAAGGAAAAAAACAAAGTATATACTACTTACCAAATATCTCCGTTTATGGCCTAAAGTTACAATGCAACCTGGACAGTGATGACAGATTGTTTCATACAGTAGATCCCCAAAAGATCTCCTTTCTGGACCTGAATACTTTATTACTGATTACTGGTTTATTACAGGTTACTGAATATTTTATTATAACTCTCCACAATGGCACTGAAGACAATGGCCATCTTATTATTTCATCTATGCCATTTAAATAGAGTAAGATGACAGAAATTCAAATTCTTAAGAAGTTTATCCAGAGTGCTATGCTAGAAACACCGATATTACATACTTTGTTTAGTCTCCATAAAAACAAAATCAAATAGGAATTATTTTTAGTTTTAAGATGAAGAAATAGATTCTAGGGGACACAATTAATGATACAAAAGGAGTATCAGTACAGATGTTCAAAATTTCAGGAAATGTGAAACAAGTGGCTTTACTCTTTGCTTTTATAATGACATCCTTCTACATCTTGAAAGTCAACATTGTTGATTTTACTTCAGTAAAATTGATATTTGAAATTCAAAATTTAAACATGAAATAAAGATAAGCTAATAGCAAAATTTCAAGCATTATTATTATATGGAAGACAAGAAAAAGAAACTAAAATATTCACAAACAACTTTAGAGGGAGATTTATCTGTATTTTGATTAAAAGGTATTTTGCTATAAACCCTTTAAAAATCTATAGATGTAAACATTAATATTTGCAACACGTTGTTTTCTATGTGCAGAACACAAGCCACTTTATAGTAAGACAACTAAAACAGAGTTTAATTTTTGAAATGGCATGCAAGTAACCCAAGGAAGATGAATTAATAATAGACTATTAAAAACTAACTACCAAAGCACCGTATAGATGAGGTAAGCAGGGTAATTTCTTCTTAGTACAGTAGCTCTCAAAGGTGAGAACAATGCAAAGATGTCCAATTTACCAGAGAAGTTTTTTTACATTCCACAAACTCCTTACCATTATGTTATACACCCCCTGGCATAAATCCTCAAGCATGTACCCCCATATTCCCTAACAAACTCACTGTTCTAGAGACTGGCAAAAACTGTGACAATGATTCACTCTGGTTTTATGTGAAGTGGTAGTAAATGTTGCCTTGTTATTACACAAAACTATAGAAACTTAAAAACAAGAATACAGTAAGTGGTGTAAGGGATAATGTTGACTATAGTATGTAGACAGAAATGAGGAGCAGAGAGAAAGCTGGTGAAGACAGAGAGGTAAATAGTGAGAAAGCCTTCAAGACTCATGAAAAATTAGCTCAATCTGTATTTTTTTTTTTTTTTTTGGTACCAGGGATCGAACTCGGGTCCTTGCACTTGCAAGGCAGGCGGCAGAACCACTGAGATAAATCCCTGGCCCTAGACTCAATCTGGCATGCAAAAGGAAGCTAATTTAAGTTCTTGAATAGGACAGTGATATACTAAAACAAAGTAAGTTTACTACTAGGAAATTATATTGGTGTCAGGATTTTGCTGGCAGCCAGTAAAAAAAATTACTAAATGTCTACAAATACTACTGTCTCACTTTACTTCCAAGTTGAATTTCATGTAAAAAGTTGAATCTTCACATACTAAAAACTAAACTGAACATATTTTCAACAATATTATCATTGATTTAAAAAATAATTACTATTTCATTGGGGAAAAATTATGTAAATATTAATACAATTCAATAGTCCAAGATCTGCATTTTATTTTAAAAAATAATATGAAAACAAACAGCAAATTACTTAATAAAAATAAGTTCTGAAATTTTGAAAACATATAATCCTATCTCTTAGAGTAGAAAGTTTTTTAAAAAATGAGGCAAAATAGTTTGTTTAACCCAAGCAATTATAAACATGATCACATTTTTATGCCAAATCAAAACATCTAAACTGCTCTTAGTACAGAAAATTACTCATCTCTATGGTCATATTCAAAGAGGTGGGCAGAGAAAATGAGATCCAATCATTACTTTAGTTTGAAGATTCTACATAGAACACACAGATATTTTTCATTCTGGAGATTCCATTCTCACAAAATGGCTGGCTGGCCTTGGGGGAAGAGTTAATTGCTTTTGAACTGCAATCTCAACACTAGTTTTAAAAGGACAGTTCTGTGACAAACTCTATAAAGAGAAAATAAAATCTTTAAAACAACTTTATTTTCATGAGTCTTCTTAGGATAACACATTAAAAATAAGAATTAATAGGGATACAAACCATGTAGCTATGAAATCAAAATATATGGTGAATGTTTAAAAAATTACTATGGTAAAAGATATATTGCTACTAATCTCCTTCAAAATACTGTCCACTATGCCTTCAGGTTTATTGTTCTAGAAAACATCTGATTATTTAAAATTCTTTGTTGTGTCCACATTTTCTAAAAGTCTTTAAAATGTAATCTCATCTAGTGTTTTAGCCACTACTTAAACCCTTTATTTCTCCATTCATTCTGTACTACAGCTATGATATTTTTCAATATGTATGCCTTAGGCTACATTAGTATACAAAGCATCAAGATAGAAAAAAGAAAGGGAAATATATTTTTAAAAGAAGAAAAATTTTGTTCAGTGTGTTACAATATTCAATATGCTTTAATACTCAGCAGTATTTTCAAATCATGTCATATACTTATAGGTCTAGATCTGTATGCTTTATTTATGGTGTATTCTATTTACCAAGAATGCCTTTTCCTAAACAGTTAATAATTATTCTTAAAGTTCTAACTTAGTGCCCTGACTCTGAGAAATCTTCCTAAAATCATGTAAGAAATTAGACTCAATTAACTGACCCTTTCTCTAGGTTCCAACAACTCTATTCTCTCTCATTTGTATTTAAATTTTCATTTATGTTTACAAATTTTTATGACTAAGAAGATCTATGACCATTAATAATCTGTGATGCTTGGATTGGGATGAATAGAATATAATAAAAACTTCCAACTTCTACTTCAACACACTGTCAACAGAAATCAGTAATTAAAAAAATGAGCATTTCACTCCTCACTCTACCCATACTTAAAACTGATACACCATGTAGAGTTTGGTTATCCTTCACAGAAGAAAGAGAATAAAAAAGAATATACAATTTAATTAGAAATTGCTAAGAAGTATAATTAATGAGAACAATTATTTCCCTTGGAATTATAGTATTTTTATTTCACAATTTAATGACAAGTAGAGAAATGGAATATTTTTCAAACAAGAAAAAAATGGAACACTATTCAATTTGTTATCACAAACTATCAATTCTTTGACATGTTAATACACTGACATTTCTAACATACAGAGAACACAAAAGTACAGTTTCCATTACAATAAAAATCTAACAATGTAAGATGTGTTCAAGTTAGTGCTAATGGTTGAAATAAAAATATTAACAAAAAAGTTCATGTGACATTGCTTTCTTACTTCCTGCTCCTAAACCTTCTTTATATACTCAGTAGCCCTTAAAGTAGGTTTATTTAGAAGAAGCAATTCCAGAATCAGTTATTTATTCAAAAACTATGGTATACTATGACTCAGTAAATGATAGCAGCATTTTCATCACTTTTGCCCACAGGTCCTGCAGCTCTTTGTTTTCAAATAGGAGTAGGTAGGTTCAAAAGCAAAGCATGGATAGCACTTACATTAAAAGTGAAACACAGCTAAGCATTTGAGATACGTGACCTATTCAAAACACTGACTTCAAGCTGCAGAAGCCACAAGGCAGGAAGCAAACTGGGATTTCAGTGTGATGACCTGTTTTTAAATTTTGTTGAAAGGGAGTGAGGAGATCAGTATATACTGATCTTCTAAAACACCACTAAAATTTACTGTTTATTCATTTAAAGGTCACAAGTAGAGTACAGAGAGCTATTAAGCTAAGGTATCTTGCTCCACTTTTACAAACATTGAATTAGAAGTTATATGGCCTTAGGGCACTGGCTAAGGGGATCTTAAAATGAAGAGCCCTTTTATTCTTCTGTGCCTGATACTTAACATTAAAAATAACAAAAGCCAAAACTGTTTGGTCACAGGCTCTTAGTAACAGTTCAGTAGTATTCCATTTATGTCTAGAGATTAAGAACCTCAACACTGTAAGCATACCAACATAAGTCACTGAGCCAGCTAGCCAGGGGACAGCTACTGTGTACCAAACAAACTACTAGGTGGTGGAAAAATGAATTGAATAAAACAACCTATTATCTTAGACGTTCTAAGTAACAGAAATGGCATAAAAGTAGTCTTATACAATAACAGAGTTATAACAGGCTGCATAGAAGAGGTGGTGAATTATCCTGGGACAGAGTGGTAGTGCCAGGGAAAATGTCCTACTGGCAATAACATAAGTAGATGTTGAAGGAAGGTGAGTCTTAATTATGAGGAAGAAATGTGCTAAGTTTAAAAGTTCTGATAGAAAGATGGCATGAAACAGACTGCTATGGGTTCAGTATAGCTGAATAAAAAGTACAAGGTAGGTGGGGTATATAGGGGCAGTAGAGAGATAGCTAGAGCCAAGATAACAAAACGTCTTGCATGCCAGGTAGAAGAGAATCCCAATCACATGTGCATTTTGGGAGGGCCACTGGATTTTAGTGCAGAACATGATTTGAAGGGGTGAGATCAGGGACAGCAAGTCCATGTAAGAAATAATAAGAACCTGAAGATACATTCTGTAGCACATATTTTTAAAATTAGAAATCCTCAGTCAATAGTTTTAATGTATGTTGATCAATCTCTGTCTGGAAAGAGTGTAGCACTTTTAATGACCAATGACAGTGAATCAGACTTCCAAATTACCCATGACATAATTGATCAATTTTAAAAGTGTACACTAGAAAAGATATTACCAGTAACTACAGTAAGAGAAAAGTAAGCCAAGGAAGAAAAAAATAAAAGTAAGAGAAAATGTGATGAGATGAGGAGAAAGAAATGAAAAAAGTTAAATATTCATGTAGGTGAAGCCATTCTCATTTGGATAGGGACCAAAAAACTTTTTTTGGAGAAATGTGTATTTGTCTTGTTCTCAGTGATAATATTGTCCAGAGTGAAAAGTATTTATTGAAGATCTTCAAAGTTACCAACAGGTTTCAATATTTACTTGGTTTCTACAATGCAGACAAGAAAAAAATAATCAATAAGTGCAGAATTATGAAAGGGACTTAGAGATAATAGCACTGATTGCTACAGATTCCGTAGCCAAAATAGGCTACAATGTGAGTATGCTGAAGGAGTATTGGGAATAAACATGAGGCAGAGAAACACTTAACTTATTCCCTATTTAGACCATAGTTTCCAGGTCCCTGACTCAGAGGAAGAAAATACAATTCTAAAACAATTTTGGACCCAAAACTTTAGTTAAAATACTTTTATAGATTAGAAACCGCATTTGGAGGGCAAGTGAAGAAAGGCATGCTTCACATGTTTAGGATACATGATTAAGAATAAAAACCATTTTGTTGTATTAGTACAGTTCTGTAAACCAGCCTGTGCTGGAAGAAACTTCAACTTGACAAATTTATCATTAACCAACATCTAGTGAGTTTGTATTTTGAATAAAATAATACTGTTTATTTTGAAAACAATACCTAGCTCACCACTTCATTCTCTTTTTTTTTTTTTTTTTTTTTGAGGTCTCCCCTTATAGTTCAGGCTGGGCCTGAACTCACTATGTAGCCCAGGCACTCACCATTTCATTCTTGAAATAGTTTCTTCACTTGGCTTCCTACCCTCACGGGTTCTTTCTCTTTCATTGGCTGCACTTTATTAATCTTTTACATAAAACTTCAACTCCCTAAAATTTAAACATTAGACTGTTAATCTCTCAACTAAGAGACTAACAGAAAACTTGATTAAGTGGTCTTCCTCAATCCTGAAAACATTCATAAGACCAGGCCCTACTACCAAAAGCTCTAATCTGAAAGAATTGGACTAAATAAAAGCAAACAGATTCTGATGAGAAGTCCAAACTTATATGGCATGAAACAGACAGAAAATTATACAAGTAGTCACCAACTTTTCAGAGCTTCATCTAAGGTGGTGTAATCTTCATAACTCAGGAAAATGGTAGAGGTGGCTTTGGAAAAATGAAGCCAGGATACCTTATCACCTCAGAGAACAAGGTTACCCAGAAAGGAGAGAGAAGGGACCTAACCCACTCACACAGAGACAGATGTTAAGCAGTTTGACAAAAGACAAAAGATCTAAACAGACTGGTGCTACTGACCAAGAAACATAGTTTGAATTTAAAGGCTAGCCAAGAAAATGAACTGCTAAAATCACCGTTTAGGGAGGAATATAATGAAATCCAATCGGTACAACTTAAATCTTCCTAATGCCAGACTACAGTGCAAATTTATCCAGTATATCAAGAATAAAAGATATTTTTCTTCTCCAAAGACAAAAATGGCTATTATAACTTTCCTTAATGATATTTAACAAGAAAAATCCTCTCAATGAATAAAAATCTTAGAGAAACAGATAATCCCCACAGAGAAATAGAAACAATAAAATGTTTTAATGGATTCAACTATATCATCTATCACTGGGTTTTGAGAGACTAAAGAATATTCATATAGTTTCAGTAGTATTTGACAGATTACTTAATAACTGGAAACAGGACAAAGTAACTTGTAGATGCAGAAATCTCACAGACAACATTTAAACCACATGACCAAGTCAGAGGTGCAAATAAAAAGAACAAACATGGATAGGATACAATGTATTTTTTATTTTTAGACTGTAATATTCTCATTTTTCTATTGGTTCAAAATACTTTCCAAAAATTTAGAGGGAAAAGTATAAATATTTATATGCTTACAAGTGGTTCTCTTTGTAGATAAGCTAATTCCCTTTGTTAGGAGTAAAATCCTTATTTGAACAATGATCTTAGTATCATGCCCTTGATAAGGATGCTTATGATAAACCCCAAATCTGTGGGTATAATGACATAGTAGAAGGTATCATGTAAGCTATACAATATTAGGGAAGGGAATGAAGACATTTCAAAATTTAAATACTTCCTGCTATGAGGTAATAATCAATCTTACTTACTTTGGAGACTCTAGGCCAGAGAATGTGGAAAGGAAAACTAGAATCAGAGTGCCAGATGTCCCACTGCTTTATCTGTGCCTTCTGCTTACTTATACATCCTTAAATCTATTAGCCTAAATCTATTGCATCTCTCAGATGCAATCCTGATTTGGTAATATGATATTTTGTAATGATTCACAAATAAAAGATAAAACTGTCAAAATAATTATAGTGCAAGATTAATACTACTTTTAATTTGATTACTTTAGCAGTATAAGTGAACTAAATGTTAATTTGACACATACTAAACATAATATACGATGTAATAATGCATTTTTATCCTACACAACAATTTAAGTACTCATAGAAAAAACTCAATAATTTGTTTAATTAGCCTACATAACTCAAAATATCAAAAATTCTAAATATGTATATAATAAACCTCCAACCTAATGTGGGTATGCAACCTACAACATCTCTGAAAACGTCCTTTGAAATAGGATTCTGCCTACTTTACAGTATTGTGTTGAGGTTCAAATGATATGATAGTTACTACACTATTATGATGTATCATTTTATTTGATTTTTACATAAAATCTCTACAGATCATATCAATATTGTTTTTCCTATTTATGATACACTAATAACAACTCCTTTGAAACAAAATGAGATAGGGTGACCTGAAAAGCTGATATGTATTCAAAAGATGGTTTCAATAATCGACGTGGCATATAAAAGTAAACGAAGAAAACAGAAAGTTTTAAAATAAGTAAACTAGCAGGGAAAAGTTGCACAGAAGAATATGTGAGTCCAGATCACAGTCCTCAGCACAAGGAGAAGTAATGACGGGGATGGAGGACACAGACATAGGTAACTGTGTATGCCTGGCTGGGAGGAATTACAGGGTTTGGATCACGGTGCAGAGCTCTGGGTCTTGCTTTTTATTTATTTATTTTTCCTAGAGGGTACCATGTTATAAAACTCATCCACTCTTTGGGAGTGGTTCTAGGTATTTTTCAGTAAGTCTGCATTTTACCAACGGAAAGGAGTGCTGTAAAGTAACATTGCAAGCTCTACAGTCAGTTCTGGAGTCCACTACTTAACAATTATTCAACCTTGGGCATGTTTCTAAGCTTCAGTTTCTCATTCTGTAAGACACAGATAATAATGATATCTACTGCATGAGATAGTGAACAGGAAATGCTCAATAAATGCTACTTTATTACCGAGGAGAGGATTTCTCGCACATTTTGAGTAATGTCAATGTATTCTTTAAATTACTATCTCCTTCCCCAGTTAAATAACTTAGAGATTTGTAAGACTTGATAACCTACTTCAACTCTTAAAGAAACTATTTCACTGGTATCAAAGTTAAAATTATAAATACTATTAGGAAAGGTATCAAAGAGTAGAGAGTCAAAGATTATATCCTATAAAATTAGAACCTATGATTCTATGGTATCATAAAGGTCAGGCTGTTTTTACCCCCTTCAACAGAAAAAAAAAAACCAACCAAAAAGCACATACACACATTTCTAAAAATACCTTGGGTTTTCTTCATGAGGATGTCATCTTGAAATGAAATACCCTATTATCAGAGAAACCAATATAGGATAGTATATCATAAATAAGACTATAAAAATCTAGTGGTATATGAGCCAAGAAAAAAACTCCCCTAAAAAAATGAATAGACGTTTTCCTTCAAATTTAATTGAGACTGTGGATCTACTATTTAGTGACTATTTCTTTGATGCTCCCTTACATATGAAAAATACTTCCTTTACAAATGACCTTTCAATTAAGAAAAATGCTAAATGTATTTGTTTCTTTTAGAAAAGACCAATTCTGTTAAAGCACTATAAGTAAAAATGAAATTTGACATTCAAGGGAAGCACACACATAGTCTTTCTAGTACTCTTTTTGTTCTGTTTTTAATATGTTAAATTTAACCTAGTGTCTGAAAGGTATTTTAAATAAGCTGAAGTCAGACTGACTAACCCAGACATACTGAACCCCTGCCACAAATTCAAGGAATACACATACTATACATTTTATGAATTAAAGAAATATAAAGGCCATGTATTTTGGCTTTCTACAAAGCAACAATTCCACAGTGGTTTTTTATAGTAACAGAGAAAAAAAGAATGAAAAACAAACTATGATAGTTACATAGCAACCTTTATCACTAGGCCTGATTTCTCTCAGATAATGAGGTTTAAGAATAACAGAAAACAAGACTTACAGTTAGAACAGACAGAAAAACTAAAATAAACTAAATAAAATTATTAGGAGTTACAAAATAGAACTATTCCAAAGATTATTTGTTGTCAACTCTTCATACACTGTATATAAGAACCTCCCCCTCATATATATATAGAGAGAGAGAGAGAGAGAGAGAGAGAGAGAGAGAGAGTAGTTTTTCCATATAAAACAAAATCAGCAATTATATAGAACCCCAAAGCCTATGAATAATTTAGGACCATAAAAATTATTATTCAGAAAAAAATTTAGGTATGTGGTGTAACTTAGTAAAGACTTTGGTTAAGAGAAAGTAAATGAAAAAGATAAATCATAAGTTCCTATTTTAGTGCTATCTTCAAAGTAAAAATCTCTAAAGATTTTTTTCTTCTCATAAGTGTATCTGACACACAAAAACACAGGGTATTATTTGTTAATTTTTTCTGAAAAACTGGATAAAAAGAAATTATAAATTATAAAAATAGATCAAATGGATTTCATGAATTTTGCAGTACTATGGGGAATGCTAATTCAAAAAATTGACACACCTCATACATAAGACTCATGTCCAATGCCTGTGTTCAGATTAACTGGGACAAGACTATCATTCAACACTTTACCCTTTTTTTAAAAGGAAGACAGGGTGAAGAGCTTTCATAATCTCGCTCAATTAAAATACTGTTAAGAGAATTCTCTTTCTCTTTTATCTAACTCAACACATGGAAGATACACCAAATTATAAAAGTCAAACATACAAGCAAAATTACCCTGCAATTAAGATAATCGCTGGTATCAAATGTTGTTTTTAAATTCTACAATAAAACCATCTCCCAGACATATAATGGTATGTCATTTGGTAAATGAAAGTTTCCATAAAGCAAGAGGAGTGAGACCTAAAAATTAAACTAGTGAAAAGTCTGGATGAAAAAAACGAAACTATGATCATGTTGGTCCAACACTAATTTTATTTTAAGTTACTACAGCACTGAATAAAATGCTGACACTACCCCATAAAAATTTATTGAGTTGGCAATAGACAAAGCATGATGTCAGCCACCAAAATCACCATCCACATTCCCAAATAACATGAACACTTTAATTCTTGAACTTCATTCAGGTTACATCTCTAACGTTACAGTAAAAATAAAATCCTTGGGCATGAGGCATTATTGAACATAGATGAGTTTTGTTTGGCAGTTTTGACTCAAATTAGTCTAATACTTTAACAAATCCAGTAAAAAAATGGGAAAACACAAGTTTCAACATATTACAATTTTCTTAACATGCCACGTTGTTCACAGACTCATATAAATAAGACTTATCTCATAAATATTCATATAGGTAATACCATGCATACACAAAATGGAGTTTGACAGGAGTGACAGAAACACACATACATGCGCATTGGCACACAAATCCTTACCTTCATGGCATGGATTTCTTCAAGCAATCGTTGCGCCCGTCTTTGGTTTTTTAACAGTGCATCTTCAGAACCTCTGCAAAAAAAATAATATATAACCAAGTGAAGCATTAATTTTAGTTAAATCATAATGAAAAGCTTTTAGCCTATTATACTTCCCCTTCTTTCCCCACCTTAATACAAACCTCAATTTCATAAATAAACCCAAGTGCTTGAAACTAGTAAATAAGCACTGTCTTGGTATTATATCAGTGATTGATTGTTTGCCTTCTCCAGGCCCTTAACAGTAAGGTTAGTAACACTTTTTAATCACTCAATTAATCAATTGTATTACACTGTATTTAATGTAATCTATGCTTCAAAAACTATAATTAAGGATTAGATATGTTTATTAAACGAAAACTTGTTCTCTAGAATTAGTGTTAAATATCTGATTAGAGAGAGGAGCGATTTCTGGAATATTTATTAGAAAAGAAAATTAACCAGAAACAAAACACATTTAAGGCTTTGTAAATATTCAGGCTTAAACCACAAGAATTTTAAGTCCTTTTTTACTGACACCGTTAATACTGAAACATAAAATACTTTAAAAAAAAATTTCATGGTACACAATAAACTGATTAAACATGCCACAGGATACCAAAGGTTTCAAATTTCAAATAGTAATTCAAGAAAAAATATATAAAATCTTCACAACTGACTTAAGATATTACTTGACTTAAAATTGTTATTGCCATCTTAACGTATTCTGAAAAAACTAAATGCAGGATTAAAAAAAAATAGAAGAATTCACTATGTCTTAGGCAAAGACAGTCCAAACCATATAAGGACATGCTGACACAGCACATTCTATATCACTCACATCATCTCTATGTATAAAACAAAGTACTGAACAAGACAGTCAATTATTTCTCCACATCCCACCCTCAAATTTTGAATATTTTAAGTAAGAACATTTCTTGACATTTTATTAGTCATAGGATGATTACTTAAAGCGACTGACTTTTTTGACTTCAGCCTGCCAACACTCCTGACAAGTTTTCTGATGACCAAAACTCGTATTCTCTTCACTTCTTTTCTCATCTTCACAACCTTTAGGAAAGAAACCCAAAATTAAAGATACAACTCAGAACAAATACAATTAATTCTGAGTTTTGATATATACTTGGTTTACTACTTTCACCAAATTTTTATCTACCACATTCCTAGTTTGAGGAAATCAAAGTTCTTCTATAAACAGTGAAGGAATAAATCAACAGTCTAAAAATGTGTCTGAGGGCTCAAAAGAAACAAGTTTTTTAAAACAGTCCTGACAAAAAGTCATGACATTCTTAATAATTAATATTTTAGTATTTTATACTTATATTTTGTTGAGCTTGGAACATAACTATAAATTGCCTGAGATCACATATGATGATAGGAATTATTAAATGAACACAGGAATTAACAAAAGGAAATGGATAAAAGTGATTTCATTTTATTTACTTATAAAGCACTCCTTGCTCATTGTTAGTAATAAATTATTTTAAGCATAATTTTAAAAGAAACTCCACAAACACAAATGCTTATTATGTATGTGTGAGCACATGCCTACACACACATATAACCTTTGTATCATCCCATTAGGGAACAATGTTACACTCTTAAGAACGAAAAAACTGAAGGACAGGTCAAGACATGGAACAATTCTAACCATAAAGAGTTACATACTATAATGGTCTGGTATTCAGTATGACATGTTATTACGGAGTTAATGTTTTATCTATCATAGTTAGGAGTGAGACGTCTCATAATTCCACTTGGAATGTTCTTCTCCCCCTTTTGTATTTTAAGAACTACATAAAATTGAGGTGCAATATAATTTTTCCTGTGAAATCATCAATGTTTCTTCACTTAGAAATAGTCATTCCATCCCTGGAATCCTCACTATACTTTGTAGGTTCTATTTTTAAGCATCTATCTCATCATACAAATTGTTCATGGGTTTGTCTTTCTCTAGACTGTGAGCTCCTAGAGTTGTCACAAGCCTTGTGACACAGTATTTAAACCCTGCAAGAGTTCTTGGTACACACAATCCCTCAAATTCTTTTTGCCAAATAACAATCATAATTCTGTCTCTTCAGGGCTTCCAAATTTAGCCATATCACCTTCTCTAACTTTTCCATTAATGTTATCCCCATCCCTGGCCAACTCCCTTTTATTGAAGATACTATCAACCAACTTAAAATTTTTTCATCTTGTCTTCCCATCATTTTAGGTGGTTTAAATGTCCATTTGAATAATGTGCCCGATATTATATCCTTACTTTTTGACTTTTTCTTTTCTAATGACCTAAAAGTCATTACCTCAGTTACTCATTTCAAAGTCATCAAAGTATTCCATTTCTAAAACCATTAACACAAATGTTCTACAGTGTAAACACAATTTTTATTAGCTTGCTGTTCAACTCCACCCACGACAACCATCTTTGTCTTCACTGTAACCAACAGTCCGCTAACCCTAGTACTTAATATTCAACATAGTCCTCATTTTAATCTTCCTCCCTTTCTCCAGTTTAGGTACACGATCAACCCTGCCAGTATCTTGGCCTGACCCTCTAGTTAATAAGACTCATTCACTTATGTCCAGCTATAAAATTTTAGTGAGTTAAAGGGCAGTCCTATGCCAATTCTTCTTTTCCACAATATACTTTTCTTTTTTGGGGGGGGGTGCTGGGGATTAAACTCAGGAGATTGCACTTGCAGGGCAGGCATGGTGCCACTGAGCTAAATCCCCGGCCCTACAATATACTTTTTAAACTTCAGTGACCTTATGTGTACATTTTGGTTTAATTTGCCACCTAAACAAACATGACTCAAAATATTTTATCTTTAACTCAGATCTCTCCATGTAACTCCAGACATAAATGTGAGAGTGGTTGCTTGATATTTCTTTTTGAGTATGCTCAAAATCACCTCAAAAAGAGAGTTTTTAGAGATAGGGAAGGAGAGCAATAGGAGGGAGAGGGTGTCAGGGATGGAAAATGATCAAGATATGTTAGATACACATATCAATTCCCTAAAACAAATGTAACCATTGTGGGTTGCAAACATTCACACACATACACACATGTAACAAAAAGAAAAGAAAATCATCACAAATTTACACTTGAACTCATGTTGTTTACTCTGGATCTTTCTGGCTTTTGTGTTTCATATTTCAGAGATGAGAACCCTATTAATTATAAAATTTGGGGTTATTACAAGTATTTTCCTTAAATCCCTCACAATGAATCTACCACTAAGTCTTGTTAATTTTATCTCCTGACTTTCAAATTGTACAATCTGACTTCTCAGCATTTTTAGCTTATACTGTCAACTGGTTTCTGCGTACCCATTCTTGCCCCCTCCCAAATTATCCACAATGTAGTCAGACTAAAACTTTCTAACAGAGAGATATAATGTCACAGCTTTAACTCTCCTCAGTAGTTTTCCTTCTTTTAGGATGGCCTTGTTCTCATTTTGCTCATTTATTACAAAACCTTTACATTTACCCTTCCCTTGTGTAGGTAAGTTCTATCTTTCTTGGTTAGCTTAACATTTATTGATCCTGACTTTGGCTACACTGTCATTTTCTTTTTTCAGTTTTAACTTTTTTATTAGTACATATTTTCAATACATAATGATGATATTTTTCTTGGGGAGTAGGTACATGTACATCACACACTTTAATTCTCTTTTCATCTCCTCCCCTTCCCCTGGCCTCCATCTTTTGGTTTCCTACCTTTTTGCAAAAGATCTAGGTCTCTATCTCCTATTATCTTTTATTTTGTTTATTTATATTTTGAGTTTCTCATATAAGAGAAATCATGCAATACTTATGCTTGTCTCATTTATTTCACTTAACATTATGGATTCTAAGTGCATCCAGTTTCCTACAAATGACCTTGTTTATTCTTTATAGCAAAATAGTCGTCCATTTTATAGAAATACATTTTCTTTATTCACTCATCTATCTGTTGCAGACATACAGGCCACTCCCAAGATTTAGCTATTATGAACTGTGCTGCTATAAACATGGGTATGCATATATTACTTTGCTATGATGTCTTTAACTCTTTCAGGAAGACACCTAGAAGAATAGCTGCACTGAACAGAAATTCTAGTTTTAGTCAGGAAAGTGATTGCTAGCTTCTTTGAGAGGGTCAGAAATTCTTCATTATAAACACTTAAGAATACCTAGTCCTCTGGTACTTATCATGACTCTTAATATTTTTCTTTTAATCTTATTATATTTAACATGCCCTCCACAGGTTATAAATTCCATAAAAGTATCTGGTTTTACACAACACTGCATCTTAAAACTGAAAATGCAATGATGCATAAATATGTGCTCAAGGAATATTTGTTAAATACATAACCCAAAATGTAGCAATACTTACTTGTCAATTCACTGTTCCAAATCAAATGCATATTAAAAGAACACAGGGCCGGGGATTTAGCTCAGCCGTTTCGCCGCCTGCTGTGCAAGCGCAAGGACCGGAGTTCAATCCCCGGTACCAAAAGAACACAAATAATCAGGGTTTTCTTCCCATTAGATACATCAACATCTCTGGAATTTGTTTCAAAGTTAAATATATTTAGGAAAAAAATCATTAAGATGCATAAATGAAAAGTGTTTTAGATAAGGTTTAAGTGACAAAAATAACTATAATGGGCTTATAATACATTTATAAGTTAATTCATAGCATAAATGACTAAGTGATTGATTATGCATTAAAATAGGGTAATAAATGTTTCTAAACTGCTGAACTTTGCAGGTACAACAGATTACAATATACCATTTCTAACTACTAACAACAAAACTGATAAATTGCACTAGGTTATTAAGTCCTTGGTTACATTCTAAACTATGGAACAATTAGGCTCTAATTCTAAAAATTCAGTATGAGAAGTATTATGTTTGCCATTACTGCATAAGAGAAATTCTAAAAGCAAAAAGAATGCTTCATAACTTAGTTTTATACAATATACAAAAAATGCTTTTGTCTAGTTAGATTATTTTGTCAGTATTTGTATAAGAAGAGATAGAAAAATTTGAAAAGTTTAGTGTAT